>NC_060026.1:2586250-5172500 GCF_021134715.1 Daphnia pulex | reverse complement strand
GTATCCCCGCCTGTCACGCGGGAGACCGGGGTTCAATTCCCCGTCGGGAAGGCAATATTTTAATTTAATCAACCTGATTGATACGTTAAACAACAGCTTTGTTGCATAATGACTTCAGAAACCTAGAGTGAACGATTTTGTCTAATATTATTGTCACAGTAAGCTGAAGTCGTTTCTCTCATCCATTTAATGGTGATTAGAGTGAATTGCTGCAATAATAAGTCAGTTAAATCTTGTTGCTTTGTTCGTTGTTGAAAAAAAACTAAAAAACAATAAGACTCGTGTTTAACGAAACTTCGGAAGTCACATATAATTTTACAATCGCTTAGCTACAATGGACTAAACTGTCTATGGTTGTTGCCCAGTGAGTGTCCAAGTTGGTGCCAGTGTACCCGAAAGTTGCTTGATATTTGGTGTGTTGTTGAAATTGCTAAAAAACCTCTGAAATATAGGGAACAGATTTCATGACTTGAACCAATAATTGGATCCTCGGTAGTATAGTGGTGAGTATCCCCGCCTATCACGCGGGAGACCGGGGTTCAATTCCCCGTCGGGGAGGCAATATTTTAATTTAATCAACCTGATTGATACGTTAAACAACAGCTTTGTTGCATTATGACTTCAGAAACCTAGAGTGAACGTTTTTGTCTAATATTATTGTCACAGTAAGCTGAAGTCGTTTCTCTCATCCATTTAATGGTGATTAGAGTGAATTGCTGCAATAATAAGTCAGTTAAATCTTGTTGCTTTGTTCGTTGTTGAAAAAAAAACTAAAAAACAATAAGACTCGTGTTTAACGAAACTTCGGAAGTCACATATAATTTTACAATCGCTTAGCTACAATGGACTAAACTGTCTATGGTTGTTGCCCAGTGAGTGTCCAAGTTGGTGCCAGTGTACCCGAAAGTTGCTTGATATTTGGTGTGTTGTTGAAATTGCTAAAAAACCTCTGAAATATAGGGAACAGATTTCATGACTTGAACCAATCATTGGATCCTCGGTAGTATAGTGGTGAGTATCCCCGCCTGTCACGTGGGTGACCGGGGTTCAATTCCCCGCCGGAGAGGCAATTTTTTAATTTAATCAACCTGATTGATACGTTAAACAACAGCTTTGTTGCATAATGACTTCAAAAACATAGAGTGAACGTTTTTGTCTAATATTATTGTCACAGTAAGCTGAAGTCGTTTCTCTCATCCATTTAATGGTTATTAGAGTGAATTGCTGCAATAATAAGTCAGTTAAATCTTGTTGCTTTGTTCGTTGTTGAAAATAATTCTAAAAAACAATAAGACTCGGGTTTAACGAACCTTCGGAAGTCACATATAATTTTACAATCGCTTAGCTACAATGGACTAAACTGTCTATGGTTGTTGCCCAGTGAGTGTCCAAGTTGGTGCCAGTGTACCCGACAGTTGCTTGATATTTGGTGTGTTGTTGAAATTGCTAAAAAACCTCTGAAATATAGGGAACAGTTTTCATGACTTGAACCAATCATTGGATCCTCGGTAGTATAGTGGTGAGTATCCCCGCCTGTCACGCGGGAGACCGGGGTTCAATTCCCCGCCGGGTAGGCAATATTTTAATTTAATCAACCTGATTGATACGTTAAACAACAGATTTGTTGCAAAATGACTTCAGAAACCTAGAGTGAACGATTTTGTCTAATATTATTGTCACAGTAAGCTGAAGTCGTTTCTCTCATCCATTTAATGGTGATTAGAGTGAATTGCTGCAATAATAAGTCAGTTAAATCTTGTTGCTTTGTTCGTTGTTGAAAATAATTCTAAAAAAAATAAGACTCGGGTTTAACGAACCTTCAGAAGTCACATATAATTTTACAATCGCTTAGCTACAATGGACTAAACTGTCTATGGTTGTTGCCCAGTGAGTGTCCAAGTTGGTGCCAGTGTACCCGAAAGTTGCTTGATATTTGGTGTGTTGTTGAAATTGCTAAAAAACCTCTGAAATATAGGGAACAGTTTTCATGACTTGAACCAATCATTGGATCCTCGGTAGTATAGTGGTGAGTTTCCCCGCCTGTCACGCGGGAGACCCGGGTTCAATTCCCCGCCGGGGAGGCAATGTTTTAATTTAATCAACCTGATTGATACGTTAAACAACAGCTTTGTTGCATAATGACTTCAAAAACATAGAGTGAACGTTTTTGTCTAATATTATTGTCACAGTAAGCTGAAGTCGTTTCTCTCATCCATTTAATGGTGATTAGAGTGAATTGCTGCAATAATAAGTCAGTTAAATCTTGTTGCTTTGTTCGTTGTTGAAAATAATTCTAAAAAACAATAAGACTCGGGTTTAACGAACCTTCGGAAGTCACATATAATTTTACAATCGCTTAGCTACAATGGACTAAACTGTCTATGGTTGTTGCCCAGTGAGTGTCCAAGTTGGTGCCAGTGTACCCGACAGTTGCTTGATATTTGGTGTGTTGTTGAAATTGCTAAAAACCCTCTTAAATATAGGGAACAGATTTCATGACTTTAACTTATTGCATCCTCGGTAGTATAGTGGTGAGTATCCCCGCCTGTCACGCGGGAGACCGGGGTTCAATTCCCCGCCGGGGAGGCAATGTTTTAATTTAATCAACCCGATTGATACGTTAAACAACAGCTTTGTTGCATAATGACTTCAAAAACCTAGAGTGAACGATTTTGTCTAATATTATTGTCACAGTAAGCTGAAGTGGTTTTCTCATCCATTTAATGGTGATTAGAGTGAATTGCTGCAATAATAAGTCAGTTAAATCTTGTTGCTTTGTTCGTTGTTGAAAAAAAACTAAAAAACAATAAGACTCGTGTTTAACGAAACTTCGGAAGTCACATATAATTTTACAATCGCTTAGCTACAATGGACTAAACTGTCTATGGTTGTTGCCCAGTGAGTGTCCAAGTTGGTGCCAGTGTACCCGACAGTTGCTTGATATTTGGTGTGTTGTTGAAATTGCTAAAAACCCTCTTAAATATAGGGAACAGATTTCATGACTTTAACTTATTGCATCCTCGGTAGTATAGTGGTGAGTATCCCCGCCTGTCACGCGGGAGACCGGGGTTCAATTCCCCGCCGGGGAGGCAATGTTTTAATTTAATCAACCCGATTGATACGTTAAACAACAGCTTTGTTGCATAATGACTTCAAAAACCTAGAGTGAACGATTTTGTCTAATATTATTGTCACAGTAAGCTGAAGTGGTTTTCTCATCCATTTAATGGTGATTAGAGTGAATTGCTGCAATAATAAGTCAGTTAAATCTTGTTGCTTTGTTCGTTGTTGAAAAAAAACTAAAAAACAATAAGACTCGTGTTTAACGAAACTTCGGAAGTCACATATAATTTTACAATCGCTTAGCTACAATGGACTAAACTGTCTATGGTTGTTGCCCAGTGAGTGTCCAAGTTGGTGCCAGTGTACCCGACAGTTGCTTGATATTTGGTGTGTTGTTGAAATTGCTAAAAAACCTCTGAAATATAGGGAACAGATTTCATGACTTGAACCAAACGTTGGATCCTCGGTAGTATAGTGGTTAGTATCCCCGCCTGTCACGCGGGAGACCGGGGTTCAATTCCCCGCCGGGGAGGCAATATTTTAATTTAATCAACCTGATTGATACGTTAAACAACAGCTTTGTTGCATAATGACTTCAGAAACCTAGAGTGAACGATTTTGTCTAATATTATTGTCACAGTAAGCTGAAGTCGTTTCTCTCATCCATTTAATGGTGATTAGAGTGAATTGCTGCAATAATAAGTCAGTTAAATCTTGTTGCTTTGTTCGTTGTTGAAAAAAAACTAAAAAATAATAAGACTCGTGTTTAACGAAACTTCGGAAGTCACATATAATTTTACAATCGCTTAGCTACAATGGACTAAACTGTCTATGGTTGTTGCCCAGTGAGTGTTCAAGTTGGTGCCAGTGTACCCGACAGTTGCTTGATATTTGGTGTGTTGTTGAAATTGCTAAAAAACCTCTGAAATATAGGGAACAGATTTCATGACTTGAACCAATCGTTTGATCCTTGGTAGTATAGTGGTGAGTATCCGCGCCTGTCACGCGGGAGACCGGGGTTCAATTCCCCGCCGGGGAGGCAATATTTTAATTTAATCATCCTGATTGATACGTTAAACAACAGCTTTGTTGCATAATGACTTCAGAAACCTAGAGTGAACGATTTTGTCTAATATTATTGTCACAGTAAGCTGAAGTCGTTTCTCTCATCCATTTAATGGTGATTAGAGTGAATTGCTGCAATAATAAGTCAGTTAAATCTTGTTGCTTTAATCGTTGTTGAAAAAAAACTAAAAAACAATAAGACTCGTGTTTAACGAACCTTCGGAAGTCACATATAATTTTACAATCGCTTAGCTACAATGGACTAAACTGTCTATGGTAGTTGCCCAGTGAGTGTCCAAGTTGGTGCCAGCGTACCCGACAGTTGCTTGATATTTGGTGTGTTGTTGAAATTGCTAAAAAACCTCTGAAATATAGGGAACAGATTTTATGTTTCATTTCATGTTTTCAGATTCAGACCGGGGTTCAATTCCCCGCCGGGCAGGCAATATTTTAATTTAATCAACCTGATTGATACGTTAAACAACAGCTTTGTTGCATAATGACTTCAGAAAACTAGATTGAACGATTTTGTCTAATATTATTGTCACAGTAAGATGAAGTCGTTTCTCTCATCCATTTAATGGTGATTAGAGTGAATTTGTTGAAAAAAAACTAAAAAACAATAAGACTCGTGTTTAACGAAACTTCGGAAGTCACATATAATTTTACAATCACTTAGCTACAATGGACTAAACTGTCTATGGTTGTTGCCCAGTGAGTGTCCAAGTTGGTGCCAGTGTACCCGACAGTTTCAGCAGAGCCCGTTGCCAAAAGAAGAAAAGATAGACTGAGCGTGCCAGATGAAATACGCTTCAGTCAGATCGGAATCCATCATCCTATTTTCGTTGAGAATAGAGGACGATGCGAATGGTGCCAAGCCACGACCGAGAGAAGAACCAATGGTCATACGAAGGAATCTCGACCATTCTCTCAGTGCAGTATGTGCAAAATTTTTCTTGGCCTTTCCAGGAAAAGAAACTGCTTTTTGGAATTTCACGATGATCGGATACTCACTCCAAAAAGGCCGCTGCTGAAACGGTACTTGCTGTCGATCCTGAAAAGGAAATCGCAGTCCAAACTGTCGAAACGGAACCTTTGGGGATTTATCCTTCATCTGATTCCTCTGATGATTCTGATTTTGACGTGCTTGATAATGGTGTACATGATGGTGTCCTTTTAGATGAAGACCAATGGCTTAAATAAACTGTTTTATGTTGTATCAATTTGTTATTTTACTGAGTTTGGGGATCTGAATGAGAAGTCACCGGCACTCGGGCGAAAGCCCGGGACTTAGCAATTGATATCAACTGAAATAGGAACGGTCGAAAGAAATGAATTCGAAGCGGATGTTGGAAGTAGCTGTTTGAAATAAGCGAAAACGAACCAGAAGTGTCCGGTTCAATAGTTTATTCCTTCGTGGAAAAGCTCCTTTCCTTCCGCCGTTTCAAATGGATTCATTTTGATTCCGTTTTTGGCCGAGAAAAATGAGAAAGAGAAAAGACGAAGAATTTCCGAAGTGTCGCATCATTTTTGTTTTCATCTTTCGCGTTCTACTCGCTGAAACCCCTAAGACTTTTAGTGCGAGCCGTCTGACGGAACAAATTTTTTTTAAGTGGCTGCTGTGTGTAACCGTCGGGACATTTTTTTTTGTCCCGGCGGACGGCAGTCGCTTGGAAATTTGCCCGTTTTTCGGTGACTGAAGTGCCGGTCGGAACTTTCCTGACGGGAAAGAAAAAAAAAGCAAAAAAAGTACAGCAAAAATAGGAATTTTTAATTTCTTTTTAATTGAGTGGTTTGAGAGTCCTCAGCAATCTGTACTTTTAATTTCAGTCAAGCACGGCAAAAATAACTTTGGCGTCGAAAAAGGGTTAACCTGGAAATGTATTTGGCTGGTTTCTTCTTTTCAACAAATGTCGACTGTAGGTATAGGAGACTAAAGTTTTGGGAATGGGATAACATACAACAAAGTTAGTTTAGAAAAAGGCGAATGTTTGCGTCTGAATGTCGATTACGACTACAGCTGGAACCAGTTTGAACCGATAACTATCTCGGGTTTCCAAAATGCAAACACAGAGTCTTACGATGGAAATCATTTTTAGCCCTTTTCCTACAAATAGTTTTTTCGCAAATCGGTATTATCAAAGGAAATTTAACTAACATGCACAAAAACGGCACGAAAAATTAGAGTCCGCCGAAAAGAGATTGCTTCCATCACCACTACGTTCCGTCCGCACAGGTTGTGCGCAAGGATTTTATCCAACGAAAATTAAATGAGTGGATTCTACATGATGCATGATACAAAATGCATCGACCGGGAATCGAACCCGGGCCGCCCGCGTGGCAGGCGAGCATTCTACCACTGAACCATCGATGCTGAACCATTCTAAAGATTTTTGATTGAATATCAACGACGACGTCCCGTCTGTTGTAGCCGTCGACCACACCCAAGCCGGTCAGCTTTCAGTATGGAAACCAAGGCTTGTGGCGATGAAAATATCCACTTAGAAAGTAAGAAATCCCCTGACTACTCAGGTTGAAACTTTCAAAAGACTAAATTTAATCGGGTGATAATCAATTTTACAACCGGATCTACTAATTCTTGAAAAACTCTGCACTTCCGCTAGTAGTATGATGTAAATTAGATTAGCACTCAACATTTCGTGGCGCAACGGTAGCGCGCCGTACACCAGATCAGGAGGTTGCGTGTTCAAATCACGTCGAGATCAAAAAAGGAGCGTCACACGTAGAGTTATATTTTCATGGATAATTCTGCAGACTACTGTTTTAGTGACATTAATTAACATTTCATTGGAATCCATTTCTCTCAATACTCATGTATCCTTAACCTGGAAATGTTTTTGGCTGGTTCCTTTTTTTGAACAAATGTCGACTGTAGGTATAGGAGACTAAAGTTTTGGGAATGGGATAACATACAACAGCGTTAGTTTAGAAAAAGGCGAATGTTTGCGTCTGAATGTCGATTACGACTACAGCTGGAACCAGTTTGAACCGATAACTATCTCGGGTTTCCAAAATGCAAACACAGAGTCTTACGATGGAAATCATTTTTACCCCTTTTCCTACAAATAGTTTTTTCGAAAATCGGTATTATCAAAGGAAATTTAACTAACATTATTAGAAATGGCTGTCCATTTGGCAAACCCGCTTTACCCCCTTCCCCTCCTTTGAGCAAGTGACGACGCCAGGCTTTTCTTTAAGTCTGGCAACGTGGGTGGGAGTCATCTTAGAATAGGGGGGGGCTTCCTTTTTCCTTCTTCTTGTCCGTGATCTCGTGGAGTGTGGTAACGCTGTATGTGCTCTGTGTTTCGTATGTGTGTCTCAAATGTTGCTTTGTGTACCCCTTGTGTCATCAACAATATACACTCAGGGCATTATATCTTATTTATTTTATCAGGTTATGGGCCCAGGACACGCCAATTAATTGACAAGAATGAATCACGAAGCCTCGAGAGAAGTCAACAGAATAACGAAGTTAAGCGGTCCGGAAAAATGGACCTCGTTTAGATATGGGTGTACACTTCTGCTGCAACGAGCACGTGTTCTCAACGTCGTCACGAGACTTGAACCTCGACCCGAACCGGTAATTATTGTCTTTCTATGTAGACGTCTTGCGAGACAAAGAACAAAGCTTGAATTTTGAGAATTTCTTCTATACAAAAGAAAATGAGGGAGACGAAAATTGTAATGATGGCAAAAGACTAAGCTATTTCCTGGACATAGAAGAAAGAGATTTGACGAGTAGTTGTAAGTGATGTTTCTATCCAACGGCTGCTCAGAATGAAGTCAATGACCATTTTTTTTTTAAATTATGAGACGTTTTACAGTAATTGTGGGGCCAGACTTGCTTCTTTGCAGCCACGTGTTGGTATAGAAACATGACACTACCTGATGACGGAAAAACATTAAATGCTTGGCCTATTGTTCAAGTTTGCAGTCGTAAATAGTGTTTCTATCAGATAGGCAATTCACATGATACCTGTAAGCTTGACTTTGTTTTCAGCCGGCTAAAGCAGTCCGAATTAATCCTCTCACTATATAGCCTCTGTCTGAAATAGAAACACTATACTGCCATTCTAGCATGAATTGTGAAGAAATTTTATGTCGTTGTAAGTCGGGTAAACGCATTTGCTTCGGACAAATTATCGTTCACGTCACTCAGGCCTCACACACGCCACACTCGCATCTAACGAGTGGTGAAAGTCACGATCGTTTGATTAAAACAAAATATAAATATATATTTATATATGAATATATGTATGTATACATATTTTATGCGCGTACCACGACACGACAGAGTACCACTGTTTGTTCTATTGAGAACTCACACATATTTATGCTGTGCATTGAGAGCTCATCTACGCAGACGCGGCATATTACGCACGCCAGTTAATTAACGCTATGTTCAATTATTGACAGAACCTCAATGAGAACCAGGAGGTCGCGAACCAAAATCTGATAGACGCTTGGGACATGAAGGATGCAGAGGCGAGAATTATAATATTCTGCAACGTTGAGGGGCCACAGCAAACTCTCATCGAAGGATGCGCGTCCTCCGCGGAAATGTGGGAGCGTTTGATACTGCAATACGCCAACGCTGCTCCTATCAATGGCAATCTACTGCTAGAGAAATTTTTCAACTACAAATACAATCCTGGTATACTAACTCTACAGTTCATAAAACTAAAGAATCTTGTTGACTCACATATGATTACCGTTCACAGAGCACAGAGTGCTGGATCATGTGGCAGTATACACAAACTTGGCAGAAGAGCTGAGAAACTTGGAATCACCTGTCACTGAACAACAACTCGTTGTGAAAATTATCCAAACACTGCCCCCCAGTTTTCGCTCATTCCGTTCGGCTTGGGACAATCTACCAAGGAACGAGCAAACAATAGCAAACCTAACACCAAGACTGGTAAACGAAGAAGCCATCAGTAGAGCGGCCAACAACGGCGCGATGGATCCGACCGATGCGGCCTTCTTTGCGTTCCACACGCCCAAGGCAGCCGCTTTCGCCAGGGAGAGCGCTGCAAAGACATCCCCAGGGCAAAGTTTCGACAACGCAGCACACGCGCAAGGGGGATTCCGTGGCCGTGGACGAGGCCCCCACTTTACGGGTGAATGGCGAGGACGCGGCAGAGGCAGAGGAGGAAGAGGAGGTAGAGGTGGTGGGAGCTCCAATCCGCACAACCACTCATACGCACGAAAAGATGGACAACAACAAAACGATCAGCAGCAAAGCAGCCAACATGCCAGCTCAGTCGTCTCCCAGCTAGCATGTCTTTATTGGTAAAATATTTTTTTTCCGACAATATTCTTCAATCGATAACCCACATATTGGTATAATATTATATTATTACTTTGTTGCGACAAGGTGGCTGTTAAATTTTGTTGTTATTTTCCCAATAAATGACTATTATCAAAGATGAATAAATTAATATAATTTTTTTTTATTTTCCCAATAACGGATCATTAGATAAGGAATACATCGTTTTCTATGAAAAAGCTATAGTCTTTTACATTTACCACATGTTCAAAATCCCAAATGATTGGTTAGCTGCTGCATTTTTTGCCGAGAGTGGGTTTGAACCATCATCTTTTGAGTCATCAATCCAATGTTATAACCACTACACCAGCAACGGAGATGATAATAAAATCCCGATGTGACCAGATGGATAGTGCATACTTACACATGGTCATGGTTATAGCCCAGCGTGAGCAAAATCGATTTAATTACATCAGTGTAGGAATTTATGATTATTGAGACTATTTGTTTCATAAGTCATTTGTTTGCTGAAAGTGGGTTTGAACCAACCTCCATAGAATTACCTATATAGATATATATTAATAGCAGTTTTAACATTTCATCTCCTTAACGTTTAAGATAAACTATATCACGTTAGCGTGAAGGTAGAGTTTTAATTTCGAAGTACGCAAGTTAGTTGTTCGAGACTTGTGCAAGATTTGGATTTTAAGACAATTGGATTGTTCATTTAGGCAATTGTATGCAAAACTAACGAATTGAATACGATATAAAACATTTAGGATTTTGAACGCATGTTAAATGTAAAAGACTATAGCTTTTTCATAAAAAAAGGATTTATTACTTTTTTAATGGTCCGTTATTGGGAAAATAACAAAAAGTAATATTGATTTATTCATCTTTCATAATAGTCATTCATTGGGAAAACAACAAAACAATTTAACAGCCACCTTGACGCAGCAAAGTAATAATCTAATATTATACCAATAATATGTGGGTTATCGACCGAAGAACATTCTCGGAAAACAATATTTAACATTACGGGACTAGACTTATCCCTTTTCTGGCCGTAGGGACATCCTTGGCGAGATCCTCTGGATCTGTCTATTGCCTGTCGGGACAAACCCCTATAGGGAATCACCTCTTAACCCTTGTTTACGTGGCTTCTAGAAGTTAAAAACTTTTATTGCTTCAAGTCGAAAAACATTTGCAATATCGCTGTTGGTGTAGTGGTTAAAGCATTGTATTGATGACTCAAGGTGTGATGGTTCAAACCCACTCAAGAACAAAAACAAGAACTTGTCTAATAACAAGTTGAACAATTGTCCACGCTGTACTATATAACCATAAACACAACAACCAGATTTCCGTCAAAATTTTAAAAGTAGTAAAACTGTTATTTCACCAATAAAAGTAAAATAAGTAAAACAAGTTGAAAAAATATTGTGAGCCAACAAATTTGGGTGCAAAAATATATTGGAAAAATATTTAAAAAAATTATTTTACCAACATCTTAATTGTAGGAATATAATATTTTAGCAATATTTGGGAAATATACTCTGCTAGCTGGGCTGCTTCAACTGCAATGGAAACGGACACAAAGCTTATCAGTGTCCAACAAAAAGAGAAGAAGAACGTGGTCAGGCGAGACAAGAAAATTTCAACAAGAAAAGAGGTTTTGGCTGTATCTCTTCGTCATTGTGTCTGGTTGCACGGGAACACAAGGTCTGGAACGCTGATTCGGGCGCAACCAATCACATGACTGATCAACGGTCCTTCTTCACCACTTTCAAAATAATTCCACCCGGAACATGGAAAATCAATGGAATTGGTGGTGTTGAACTACAAGCCCTTGGTATAGGAAACATCGACGTCATTACAGAAGTATATGGTGTGAAGCTTGAAGGAACATTCCACGACGTGTTATACGTTCCCGGTCTTGGAATTAATCTTTTTTCAATTGGAGCAGCCACCGACTGTAACGTCAATGTTGAGTTCACTGATACACAGGTATGACACAACTCGTAAAAATTTGCAGTCATGACTCGAGATTTATATTTATAAATATTTCGTTACCAACAGGTCTTTTTCGCTAATAAGGAAAATAACGAAAAATTCATGACTGGCTCCCGTGTCGAAAACTCCCTCTACAGATTATGCGCTACGACCAAAAACCCAACGGAACTGAATGAAGAATCTTCAACAGCGCTCTATGGCGTTGGTAATGGGAGTACCAAGGCGTCCCTCAAACTTTGGCATAGAAGATTCGGCCATCTCAACTGTCAAGACATTTTAAAGATCAACAAATCCAAAGCAGTATACGGCCTGCACCTCAACGACGTCAAAAAACCACTCATATGCGAAGGTTGCATCTTTGGAAAACTCCACCGTAGCAAGTTCCCAACCGGATGCGGCCGCGCGGAAAATATCGGCGACTTGATCCACTCCGATGTCGGGGGTCCATTACACGTGCCAACTCCTGAAGGCCATCGCTTCTTCGTCATCTTCAAAGACGACAACAGCAGTTATACAGTAGCCAAACTCATGAAGACGAAAAATGAAGCTGGCACGCATTTCATGGAATTCGCAGAAATGATGAAAACCCAAACCGGAAGGCCAATAAAAATACTCAGGACGGACCAAGTAACCGACATCCTCGGCGGAAACTTTAGCGAATACAAAAAACGTACTGGACTTATTCATCAAACTACTGCTAGGTACACTCCACAACAAAACTCTCGTTCCGAGAGAACGATGCGTACAGTTGTAGAGGCCGTGAGAAGTGGCCTGTACACTAACGACAACAGCAACCAACTTCCGTGCAACATCAGAAATGAAGTCAGAGAACTCTGGGGCGAATTTCTTCTGGCTATCGTTTACATATTCAACCGGAATCTCACCAGCCACACAGAAGTCACTCCGTTCGAGAAATTATTCGGCAAGAAACCATCGGTTGCCCACCTAAGGGTTCTCGGCTGCCGCGCATACGCGCACGTTCCCGACCAGCTACGCAAGAAACTAGATCCTAAAGGCGAAGCATGTTGGATGGTCGGCTACGGTGAAAATCAAAAGGCCTGGCGACTTTGGAACCCTGTCGAGAGGAAAATAATCGTTTCCCGTGATGTGACCTTCGATGAAACAATCCTGATTGGAGATCACCCACTCACAGCTGTAAACGAAAATAGCCCAATGGAACCAATGCAACTATTAGTAGAAGTACTTAATCAGGTATCTTGCTTATACTAGTAGCCATACATAAACAAACAAAATCTATTTTTGTATATATATTTATGTATGTGTATATTTATATATGTATACATATATTTTATATAAATATCCGTTTTTTTTTCCACCAGACTCAACTAATCGAAGGTGTAGATGAAAGCCAAGACACTCCCGATAATCAAGATGCATCAGTCGAAGAAGCTTCCCAAGTCGAGGCCTTAGAGGAGGAGATTGAACGGGCTCCTGGTGGCAGAAATGAAGAGGGTACGGAAGTCCTCGACATTGCGGATGCGGAACCTGTTCACGTTGTGACTCCTGATCACGCCAACAAGAATCAAGAAGTGGATGAAGTCCCCAACATTGACGCACCACCGATATCAATTCACGATTCACACAATTATCGAAGGTAAAAACTAATCGCCGTTACGAAACAATTACTGGTGCTCACCACCTTCTATATATATTTCATAGACCAACAAGATCCGGCCGCGTGCCAAGATACACGGATCGATACGTCGAATATATGGAATCATTCGGAAATGCAGCATCCACTGATCCAGCCCCTAAGCGCTCTTCATTTTTCGAACTAGAAGTTGATGAACCACAAACCTACAAACAAGCGGTGGATTCTAGATATGCGGAACAGTGGTTACCCGCTTTCAAGGCAGAGTATGACTCTCAGATCAAGAACAAATCGTGGGTGCTCATCCCAAAATCCCAAGTACCAACTGAGTGCGCTATACTGCCTCACAAATGGGTTGGGAAATATAAGCCGGGCTATGGAGACCCACTGCAGCCAGATTTCGTGGCCCCACGCTTTAAAGGAAGATTAACAGTTGTTGGATGTCACCAGCAGTACGGCGTCGACTACGAAGAAACGTACGCACCTGTGCCACGCCTTGACTCAATTCGATCTGTTCTATCACTCACCGCATCGCTCGGATACAAATCATTTCAATTCGACGTGGCCACAGCGTTCCTGAACGCGGATGTTGACAAACCAATCTTTATGACCCAACCCGAAGGATTCGTGGTGTCTGGAAAAGAGGACCACGTGTGTAAGCTTTTGAAAGCAGTCTACGGCATAAAGCAGGCTCCCCGTCTTTGGTGCAAGACCTTCATCGCCGCCCTACTCAGATATGGTTTTAAGGCACTGGACGCAGATATGTGCGTGTTCATCCTGGTAAACAACAGCATCGTGTCATATCTCTTCATCTGGGTAGATGACGGATGGTTTTCTAGCAGTTCTGATGAGGAGTGTCAACGCTTCGCTACTTGGATCGGTAACTAATAAGTTATAACCCTTTTTTTCGCACTACTCACAAATCAAATTTCCTACCTCTTTTGTCAGGTAACGAATTTGAAGTAAGATGTCTCCCCCCGACCAGATTCGTTGGTATGAACATCAAGTACGACAGGGAAAATAGCCAAGTATTTCTCTCGCAGCAGCACTCGATACTGTTCGGCATGAATGAAGGCACTGGAACAGTTCGGCATGACGGATAGCCATCCCAAGCTGACCCCAGCCGAATCCAGCGTTCACCTTTCTAGTTCGATGGTGCCACGCAACTAGGGAAAAGTGGACATGTCTTTAATCCCCTACCGTGCGGCAGTTGGATTCCTGCTCTATCTCTCATCTACCACTAGACCGGACATTGCCTACGGCGTTGGACAAGTGTCAAAATTTTGCGAAAACCCACAGCCGGCGCACTGGAACGCAGTCAAACGTATATTCGCTTATCTGAAAGGTACGCTCGACTTTGGTATATGGCTGGGTGGACGGAAGGATGAAGGAGCCGTAGTCTATACCGACGCCGACTACGCCAGTGATGTAGACGACCGAAAATCCATCTCAGGATGCATCGCTTTCTACAAGGGAGGGCCAGTCGCATGGTCGTGCAGGAGACAAGAATGTGTTTCTATCTCAACTACCGAGTCGGAATATGTGTCCTTATCAGATGGAGCGAAGACAGCTCTTTGGCTCAACGCGCTGGCTAACGGCCTAAACTCGTCTCCGGTCCCAATGGAAAAGTCTTCAGGCGACGAGGTACCACCAAATCCCGTTAAGATGTATTGCGACAATCAAAGTGCTGTTTGTCTGGTCAAAAATCCGGTCCATCCGCGGCGATCAAAACACATCGACGTGAGATATCACTTTGTTAGACAGCTGCAAGAAAACAACAAGATCGCCGTCGAATTCGTTAGCTCCAAAGACCAACTGGCCGACATCTTCACGAAGGCTTTGCCAGCGCCAAGGTTCCAAGAGTTACGTGAACGCATCGGGGTAGGACCATACGAGAAGAATTGAGGAGGTACGGGTTTGAGAGAGGGTATTAGAAATGGCTGTCCATTTGGAAAACCCGCTTTACCCCCTTCCCCTCCTTTGAGCAAGTGACGACGCCAGGCTTTTCTTTAAGTCTGGCAACGTGGGTGGGAGTCATCTTAGAATAGGGGGGGGGGGGCTTCCTTTTTCCTTCTTCTTGTCCGTGATCTCGTGGAGTGTGGTAACGCTGTATGTGCTCTGTGTTTCGTATGTGTGTCTCAAATGTTGCTTTGTGTACCCCTTGTGTCATCAACAATATACACTCAGGGCATTATTTCTTATTTATTTTATCAAACATGCACCAAAACGGCACGAAAAAATAGAGTCCGCTGAAAAGTGATTGCTTCCATCACCACTAAATTCCGTCCACACAGGTTGTGCGCAAGTATTTTATCAAACGAAACTTAAATGAGTAGATTCTACATGATGCATGATACAAAATGCATCGACCGGGAATCGAACCCGGGCCGCCCGCGTGGCAGGCGAGCATTCTACCACTGACCCATCGATGCTGAACCATACTAAAGATTTTTGATTGAATATCAACGACGACGTCCCGTTTGTTGTAGCCGTCGACCACACCCAAGCCGGTCAGCTTTCAGTATGGAAACCAAGGCTTGTGGCGATGAAAATATCCACTGAGAAAGTAAGAAATCCCCTGACTAATCAGGTTGAAACTTTCAAAAGACTAAATTTAATCGGGTGATAATCAATTTTACAACCGGATCTACTACTTCTTGAAAAACTCTGCACTTCCGCAAGTAGTATGATATAAATTAAATTATAACTCAGGATTTCGTGGCGCAACGGTAGCGCGCCTGACTCCAGATCAGGAGGTTGCGTGTTCAAATCACGTCGAGATCAAAAAAGAAGTGTCACACGTAGAGTTATATTTTCATGGATAATTCTGCAGACTACTGTTTTAGTGACATTAATTAACATTTCATTGGAATCCATTTCTCTCAATACTCATGTATCGTTAACCTGGAAATGTTTTTGGCTGGTTTCTTCTTTTCAACAAATGTCGACTGTAGGTATAGTAGACTAAAGTTTTGGGAATGGGATAACATACAACAGCGTTAGTTTAGAAAAAGGCGAATGTTTGCGTCTGAATGTCGATTACGACTACAGCTGGAACCAGTTTGAACCGATAACTATCTCGGGTTTCCAAAATGCAAACACAGAGTCTTACGATGGAAATGATTTTTACCCCTTTTCCTACAAATAGTTTTTTCAAAAATCGGTATTATCAAAGGAAATTTAACTAACATGCACAAAAACGGCACGAAAAAATAGAGTCCGCCGAAAAGAGATTGCTTCCATCACCACTACGTTCCGTCCGCACAGGCTGTGCGCAAGGATTTTATCCAACGAAACTTAAATGAGTAGATTCTACATGATGCATGATACAAAATGCATCGACCGGGAATCGAACCCGGGCCGCCCGCGTGGCAGGCGAGCATTCTACCACTGAACCATCGATGCTAGACCATACTAAAGATTTTTGATCGAATATCAACGACGACGTCCCGTCTGTTGTAGCCGTCGACCACACCCAAGCCGGTCAGCTTTCAGTATGGAAACCAAGGCTTGTGGCGATGATAATATCCACTGAGAAAGTAAGAAATCACCTGACTACTCAGGTTGAAACTTTCAAAAGACTAAATGTAATCGGGTGATAATCAATTTTACAACCGGATCTACTACTTCTTGAAAAACTCTGCACTTCCGCAATTAGTATGATATAAATTAAATTATAACTCAGGATTTCGTGGCGCAACGGTAGCGCGCCTGACTCCAGATCAGGAGGTTGCGTGTTCAAATCACGTCGAGATCAAAAAAGAAGTGTCACACGAAGAGTTACATTTTCATGGATAATTCTGCAGACTACTGTTTTAGTGACATTAATTAACATTTCATTGGAATCAATTTCTCTCAATACTCATGTATCCTTAACCTGGAAATGTTTTTGGCTGGTTTCTTCTTTTCGACAAATGTCGACTGTAGGTATAGGAGACTAAAGTTTTGGGAATGGGATAACATACAACAGCGTTAGTTTAGAAAAAGGCGAATGTTTGCGTCTGAATGTCGATTACGACTACAGCTGGAACCAGTTTGAACCGATAACTATCTCGGGTTTCCAAAATGCAAACACAGAGTCTTACGATGGAAATCATTTTTACCCCTTTTCCTACAAATAGTTTTTTCGCAAATCGGTATTATCAAAGGAAATTTAACTAACATGCACAAAAACGGCACGAAAAAATAGAGTCCGCCGAAAAGAGATTGCTTCCATCACCACTACGTTCCGTCCGCACAGGTTGTGCGCAAGGATTTTATCCAACGAAACTTAAATGAGTAGATTCTTCGTGATGCATGATACAAAATGCATCGACCGGGAATCGAACCCGGGCCGCCCGCGTAGCAGGCGAGCATTCTACCACTGAACCATCGATGCTGGATCGTAATAAAGATTTTTGATTGAATATCAACGACGACGTCCCGTATGTTGTAGCCGTCGACCACACCCAAGCCGGTCAGCTTTCAGTATGGAAACCAAGGCTTGTGGCGATGAAAATATCCACTGAGAAAGTAAGAAATCCCCTGACTACTCAGGTTGAAACTTTCAAAAGACTAAATTTAATCGGGTGATAATCAATTTTACAACCGGATCTACTACTTCTTGAAAAAACTCTGCACTTCCGCAATTATTATGATATAAATTAGATCATAACTCAGGATTTCGTGGCGCAACGGTAGCGCGCCTGACTCCAGATCAGGAGGTTGCGTGTTCAAATCACGTCGAGATCAAAAAAGAAGTGTCACACGTAGAGTTACATTTTATGGATAATTCTGCAGACTACTGTTTTAGTGACATTAATTAACATTTCATTGGAATCCATTTCTCTCAATACTCATGTATCCTTAACCTGGAAATGTTTTTGGCTGGTTTCTTCTTTTCAACAAATGTCGACTGTAGGTATAGGAGACTAAAGTTTTGGGAATGGGATAACATACAACAGCGTTAGTTTAGAAAAAAGGCGAATGTTTGCGTCTGAATGTCGATTACGACTACAGCTGGAACCAGTTTGAACCGATAACTATCTCGGGTTTCCAAAATGCAAACACAGAGTCTTACGATGGAAATCATTTTTACCCCTTTTCCTACAAATAGTTTTTTCGCAAATCGGTATTATCAAAGGAAATTTAACTAACATGCACAAAAACGGCACGAAAAAATAGAGTCCGCCGAAAAGAGATTGCTTCCATCACCACTACGTTCCGTCCGCACAGGTTGCGCGCAAGGATTTTATCCAACGAAACTTAAATGAGTAGATTCTACATGATGCATGATACAAAATGCATCGACCGGGAATCGAACCCGGGCCGCCCGCGTGGCAGGCGAGTATTTTACCACTGAACCATCGCTGCTGGACCATATTAAGGATTTTTGATTCAATATCAACGACGACGTCCCGTCTGTTGTAGCCGTCGACCACACCCAAGCCGGTCAGCTTTCAGTATGGAAACCAAGGCTTATGGCGATAAAAATATCCACTGAGAAAGTAAGAAATCCCCTGACTACTCAGGTTGAAACTTTCAAAAGACTAAATTTAATCGGGTGATAATCAATTTTACAACCGGATCTACTACTTCTTGAAAAACTCTACACTTCCGCAATTAGTATGATATAAATTAGATTATAACTCAGGATTTCGTGGCGCAACGGTAGCGCGCCTGACTCCAGATCAGGAGGTTGCGTGTTCAAATCACGTCGAGATAAAAAAAAAAGTGTCACACGTAGAGTTACATTTTCATGGATAATTCTGCAGACTACTGTTTTAGTGACATTAATTAACATTTCATTGGAATCCATTTCTCTCAATACTCATGTATCCTTAACCTGGAAATGTTTTTGGCTGGTTTCTTCTTTTCAACAAATGTCGACTGTAGGTATAGGAGACTAAAGTTTTGGGAATGGGATAACATACAACAGCGTTAGTTTAGAAAAAGGCGAATGTTTGCGTCTGAATGTCGATTACGACTACAGCTGGAACCAGTTTGAACCGATAACTATCTCGGGTTTCCAAAATGCAAACACAGAGTCTTACGATGGAAATCATTTTTACCCCTTTTCCTACAAATAGTTTTTTCGCAAATCGGTATTATCTAAGGAAATTTAACTAACATGCACAAAAACGGCACGAAAAAATAGAGTCCGCCGAAAAGATATTGCTTCCATCACCACTACGTTCCGTCCGCACAGCGCAAGGATTTTATCCAACGAAACTTAAATGAGTTGATTCTACATGATGCATGATACAAAATGCATCGACCGGGAATCGAACCCGGGCCGCCCGCGTGGCAGGCGAGTATTTTACCACTGAACCATCGCTGCTGGACCATATTAAAGATTTTTGATTCAATATCAACGACGACGTCCCGTCTGTTGTAGCCGTCGACCACACCCAAGCCGGTCAGCTTTCAGTATGGAAACCAAGGCTTATGGCGATAAAAATATCCACTGAGAAAGTAAGAAATCCCCTGACTACTCAGGTTGAAACTTTCAAAAGACTAAATTTAATCGGGTGATAATCAATTTTACAACCGGATCTACTACTTCTTGAAAAACTCTGCACTTCCGCAATTAGTATGATATAAATTAGATTATAACTCAGGATTTCGTGGCGCAACGGTAGCGCGCCTGACTCCAGATCAGGAGGTTGCGTGTTCAAATCACGTCGAGATAAAAAAAAAAGTGTCACACGTAGAGTTACATTTTCATGGATAATTCTGCAGACTACTGTTTTAGTGACATTAATTAACATTTCATTGGAATCCATTTCTCTCAATACTCATGTATCCTTAACCTGGAAATGTTTTTGGCTGGTTTCTTCTTTTCAACAAATGTCGACTGTAGGTATAGGAGACTAAAGTTTTGGGAATGGGATAACATACAACAGCGTTAGTTTAGAAAAAGGCGAATGTTTGCGTCTGAATGTCGATTACGACTACAGCTGGAACCAGTTTGAACCGATAACTATCTCGGGTTTCCAAAATGCAAACACAGAGTCTTACGATGGAAATCATTTTTACCCCTTTTCCTACAAATAGTTTTTTCGCAAATCGGTATTATCAAAGGAAATTTAACTAACATGCACAAAAACGGCACGAAAAAATAGAGTCCGCCGAAAAGAGATTGCTTCCATCACCACTACGTTCCGTCCGCACAGGTTGTGCGCAAGGATTTTATCCAACGAAACTTAAATGAGTAGATTCTTCGTGATGCATGATACAAAATGCATCGACCGGGAATCGAACCCGGGCCGCCCGCGTAGCAGGCGAGCATTCTACCACTGAACCATCGATGCTGGACCGTACTAAAGATTTTTGATTGAATATCAACGACGACGTCCCGTATGTTGTAGCCGTCGACCACACCCAAGCCGGTCAGCTTTCAGTATGGAAACCAAGGCTTATGGCGATGAAAATATCCACTGAGAAAGTAAGAAATCCCCTGACTACTCAGGTTGAAACTGTCAAAAGACTAAATTTAATCGGGTGATAATCAATTTTACAACCGGATCTACTACTTCTTGAAAAACTCTGCACTTCCGCAATTAGTATGATATAAATTAAATTATAACTCAGGATTTCGTGGCGCAACGGTAGCGCGCCTGACTCCAGATCAGGAGGTTGCGTGTTCAAATCACGCCGAGATAAAAAAAAAAGTGTCACACGTAGAGTTACATTTTCATGGATAATTCTGCAGACTACTGTTTTAGTGACATTAATTAACATTTCATTGGAATCCATTTCTCTCAATACTCATGTATCCTTAACCTGGAAATGTTTTTGGCTGGTTTCTTCTTTTCAACAAATGTCGACTGTAGGTATAGGAGACTAAAGTTTTGGGAATGGGATAACATACAACAGCGTTAGTTTAGAAAAAGGCGAATGTTTGCGTCTGAATGTCGATTACGACTACAGCTGAAACCAGTTTGAACCGATAACTATCTCGGGTTTCCAAAATGCAAACACAGAGTCTTACGATGGAAATCATTTTTACCCCTTTTCCTACAAATAGTTTTTTCGCAAATTGGTATTATCTAAGGAAATTTAACTAACATGCACAAAAACGGCACGAAAAAATAGAGTCCGCCGAAAAGATATTGCTTCCATCACCACTACGTTCCGTCCGCACAGGCTGTGCGCAAGGATTTTATCCAACGAAACTTAAATGAGTTGATTCTACATGATGCATGATACAAAATGCATCGACCGGGAATCGAACCCGGGCCGCCCGCGTGGCAGGCGAGTATTTTACCACTGAACCATCGCTGCTGGACTATACTAAAGATTTTTGATTCAATATCAACGACGACGTCCCGTCTGTTGTAGCCGTCGACCACACCCAAGCCGGTCAGCTTTCAGTATGGAAACCAAGGCTTATGGCGATGAAAATATCCACTGAGAAAGTAAGAAATCCCCTGACTACTCAGGTTGAAACTTTCAAAAGACTAAATTTAATCGGGTGATAATCAATTTTACAACCGGATCTACTACTTCTTGAAAAACTCTACACTTCCGCAATTAGTATGATATAAATTAGATAATAACTCAGGATTTCGTGGCGCAACGGTAGCGCGCCTGACTCCAGATCAGGAGGTTGCGTGTTCAAATCACGTCGAGATCAAAATAGAAGTGTCACACGTAGAGTTATATTTTCATGGACCACGCCCGCGGTTTATAGAGCAGTAGATAATTCTGCAGACTACTGTTTTAGTGACATTAATTAACATTTCATTGGAATCCATTTCTCTCAATACTCATGTATCCTTAACCTGGAAATGTTTTTGGCTGGTTTCTTCTTTTCAACAAATGTCGACTGTAGGTATAGGAGACTAAAGTTTTGGGAATGGGATAACATACAACAGCGTTAGTTTAGAAAAAGGCGAATGTTTGCGTCTGAATGTCGATTACGACTACAGCTGGAACCAGTTTGAACCGATAACTATCTCGGGTTTCCAAAATGCAAACACAGAGTCTTACGATGGAAATGATTTTTACCCCTTTTCCTACAAATAGTTTTTTCAAAAATCGGTATTATCAAAGGAAATTTAACTAACATGCACAAAAACGGCACGAAAAAATAGAGTCCGCCGAAAAGAGATTGCTTCCATCACCACTACGTTCCGTCCGCACAGGTTGTGCGCAAGGATTTTATCCAACGAAAATTAAATGAGTAGATTCTTCATGATGCATGATACAAAATGCATCGACCGGGAATCGAACCCGGGCCGCCCGCGTGGCAGGCGAGCATTATACCACTGAACCATCGATGCTGGACCGTACTAAAGATTTTTGATTAGATATCAACGACGACGTCCCGTCTGTTGTAGCCGTCGACCACACCCAAGCCGGTCAGCTTTCAGTATGGAAACCAAGGCTTGTGGCGATGAAAATATCCACTGAGAAAGTAAGAAATCCCCTGACTACTCAGGTTGAAACTTTCAAAAGACTAAATTTAATCGGGTGATAATCAATTTTACAACCGGATCTACTACTTCTTGAAAAAACTCTGCACTTCCGCAATTATTATGATATAAATTAGATCATAACTCAGGATTTCGTGGCGCAACGGTAGCGCGCCTGACTCCAGATCAGGAGGTTGCGTGTTCAAATCACGTCGAGATCAATAAAGAAGTGTCACACGTAGAGTTACATTTTATGGATAATTCTGCAGACTACTGTTTTAGTGACATTAATTAACATTTCATTGGAATCCATTTCTCTCAATACTCATGTATCCTTAACCTGGAAATGTTTTTGGCTGGTTTCTTCTTTTCAACAAATGTCGACTGTAGGTATAGGAGACTAAAGTTTTGGGAATGGGATAACATACAACAGCGTTAGTTTAGAAAAAAGGCGAATGTTTGCGTCTGAATGTCGATTACGACTACAGCTGGAACCAGTTTGAACCGATAACTATCTCGGGTTTCCAAAATGCAAACACAGAGTCTTACGATGGAAATCATTTTTACCCCTTTTCCTACAAATAGTTTTTTCGCAAATCGGTATTATCAAAGGAAATTTAACTAACATGCACAAAAACGGCACGAAAAAATAGAGTCCGCCGAAAAGAGATTGCTTCCATCACCACTACGTTCCGTCCGCACAGGTTGCGCGCAAGGATTTTATCCAACGAAACTTAAATGAGTAGATTCTACATGATGCATGATACAAAATGCATCGACCGGGAATCGAACCCGGGCCGCCCGCGTGGCAGGCGAGTATTTTACAACTGAACCATCGCTGCTGGACTATATTAAAGATTTTTGATTCAATATCAACGACGACGTCCCGTCTGTTGTAGCCGTCGACCACACCCAAGCCGGTCAGCTTTCAGTATGGAAACCAAGGCTTATGGCGATAAAAATATCCACTGAGAAAGTAAGAAATCCCCTGACTACTCAGGTTGAAACTTTCAAAAGACTAAATTTAATCGGGTGATAATCAATTTTGCAACCGGATCTACTACTTCTTGAAAAACTCTACACTTCCGCAATTAGTATGATATAAATTAGATAATAACTCAGGATTTCGTGGCGCAACGGTAGCGCGCCTGACTCCAGATCAGGAGGTTGCGTGTTCAAATCACGTCGAGATAAAAAAAGAAGTGTCACACGTAGAGTTATATTTTCATGGACCACGCCCGCGGTTTATAGAGCAGTAGATAATTCTGCAGACTACTGTTTTAGTGACATTAATTAACATTTCATTGGAATCCATTTCTCTCAATACTCATGTATCCTTAACCTGGAAATGTTTTTGGCTGGTTTCTTCTTTTCAACAAATGTCGACTGTAGGTATAGGAGACTAAAGTTTTTTGGAATGGGATAACATACAACAGCGTTAGTTTAGAAAAAGGCGAATGTTTGCGTCTGAATGTCGATTACGACTACAGCTGGAACCAGTTTGAACCGATAACTATCTCGGGTTTCCAAAATGCAAACACAGAGTCTTACGATGGAAATCATTTTTACCCCTTTTCCTACAAATAGTTTTTTCGCAAATCGGTATTATCTAAGGAAATTTAACTAACATGCACAAAAACGGCACGAAAAAATAGAGTCCGCCGAAAAGAGATTGCTTCCATCACCACTACGTTCCGTCCGCACAGGTTGTGCGCAAGGATTTTATCCAACGAAACTTAAATGAGTAGATTCTACATGATGCATGATACAAAATGCATCTACCGGGAATCGAACCCGTGCCGCCCGCGTGGCAGGCGAGCATTCTACCACTTAACCATCGATGCTGGACCATACTAAAGATTTTTGATTTAATATCAACGACGACGTCCCGTTTGTTGTAGCCGTCGACCACACCCAAGCCGGTCAGCTTTCAGTATGGAAACCAAGGCTTGTGGCGATGAAAATATCCACTGAGAAAGTAAGAAATCCCCTGACTACTCAGGCTGAAACTTTCAAAAGACTAAATTTAATCGGGTGATAATCAATTTTACAACCGGATCTACTACTTCTTGAAAAACTCTGCACTTCCGCAAGTAGTATGATATGAATTAGATAATAACTCAGGATTTCGTGGCGCAACGGTAGCGCGCCTGACTCCAGATCAGGAGGTTGCGTGATCAAATCACGTCGAGTTAAAAAAAGAAGTGTCACACGTAGAGTTATATTTTCATGGATAATTCTGCAGACTACTGTTTTAGTGACATTAATTAACATTTCATTGGAATCCATTTCTCTCAATACTCATGTATCCTTAACCTGGAAATATTTTTGGCTGGTTTCTTCTTTTCAACAAATGTCGACTGTAGGTATAGGAGACTAAAGTTTTGAGAATGGGATAACATACAACAGCGTTAGTTTAGAAAAAAGGCGAATGTTTGCGTCTGAATGTCGATTACGACTACAGCTGGAACCAGTTTGAACCGATAACTATCTCGGGTTTCCAAAATGCAAACACAGAGTCTTACGATGGAAATCATTTTTACCCCTTTTCCTACAAATAGTTTTTTCGCAAATCGGTATTATCAAAGGAAATTTAACTAACATGCACAAAAACGGCACGAAAAAATAGAGTCCGCCGAAAAGAGATTGCTTCCATCACCACTACGTTCCGTCCGCACAGGCTGTGCGTAAGGATTTTATCCTACGAAAATTAAATGAGTAGATTCTACATGATGCATGATACAAAATGCATCGACCGGGAATCGAACCCGGGCCGCCCGCGTGGCAGGCGAGCATTCTACCACTGAACCATCGATGCTGGACCAAACTAAAGATTTTTGATGGAATATCAACGACGACGTCCCGTCTGTTGTAGCCGTCGACCACACCCAAGCCGGTCAGCTTTCAGTATGGAAACCAAGGCTTGTGGCGATGAAAATATCCACTGAGAAAGTAAGAAATCCCCTGACTACTCAGGCTGAAACTTTCAAAAGACTAAATTTAATCGGGTGATAATCAATTTTACAACCGGATCTACTACTTCTTGAAAAACTCTGCACTTCCGCAAGTAGTATGATATGAATTAGATAATAACTCAGGATTTCGTGGCGCAACGGTAGCGCGCCTGACTCCAGATCAGGAAGTTGCGTGATCAAATCACGTCGAGTTAAAAAAAGAAGTGTCACACGTAGAGTTATATTTTCATGGATAATTCTGCAGACTACTGTTTTAGTGACATTAATTAACATTTCATTGGAATCCATTTCTCTCAATACTCATGTATCCTTAACCTGGAAATGTTTTTTGGCTGGTTTCTTCTTTTCAACAAATGTCGACTGTAGGTATAGGAGACTAAAGTTTTGGGAATGGGATAACATACAACAGCGTTAGTTTAGAAAAAAGGCGAATGTTTGCGTCTGAATGTCGATTACGACTACAGCTGGAACCAGTTTGAACCGATAACTATCTCGGGTTTCCAAAATGCAAACACAGAGTCTTACGATGGAAATCATTTTTACCCCTTTTCCTACAAATAGTTTTTTCGCAAATCGGTATTATCAAAGGAAATTTAACTAACATGCACAAAAACGGCACGAAAAAATAGAGTCCGCCGAAAAGAGATTGCTTCCATCACCACTACGTTCCGTCCGCACAGGTTGTGCGCAAGGATTTTATCCAACGAAAATTAAATGAGTAGATTCTTCATGATGCATGATACAAAATGCATCGACCGGGAATCGAACCCGGGCCGCCCGCGTGGCAGGCGAGAATTCTACCACTGAACCATCGATGCTGGAACGTACTAAAGATTTTTGATTGAATATCAACGACGACGTCCCGTATGTTGTAGCCGTCGACCACACCCAAGCCGGTCAGCTTTCAGTATGGAAACCAAGGCTTGTAACAATGAAAATATCCACTGAGAAAGTAAGAAATCCCCTGACTAATCAGGTTGAAACTTTCAAAAGACTAAATTTAATCGGGTGATAATCAATTTTACAACCGGATCTACTACTTCTTAAAAAACTCTGCACTTCCGCAATTAGTATGATATAAATTAGATCATAACTCAGGATTTCGTGGCGCAACGGTAGCGCGCCTGACTCCAGATCAGGAGGTTGCGTGATCAAATCACGTCGAGTTAAAAAAAGAAGTGTCACACGTAGAGTTATATTTTCATGCATAATTCTGCAGACTACTGTTTTAGTGACATTAATTAACATTTCATTGGAATCCATTTCTCTCAATACTCATGTATCCTTAACCTGGAAATGTTTTTGGCTGGTTTCTTCTTTTCAACAAATGTCGACTGTAGGTATAGGAGACTAAAGTTTTGAGAATGGGATAACATACAACAGCGTTAGTTTAGAAAAAAGGCGAATGTTTGCGTCTGAATGTCGATTACGACTACAGCTGGAACCAGTTTGAACCGATAACTATCTCGGGTTTCTAAAATGCAAACACAGAGTCTTACGATGGAAATCATTTTTACCCCTTTTCCTACAAATAGTTTTTTCGCAAATCGGTATTATCAAAGGAAATTTAACTAACATGCACAAAAACGGCACGAAAAAATAGAGTCCGCCGAAAAGAGATTGCTTCCATCACCACTACGTTCCGTCCGCACAGGCTGTGCGTAAGGATTTTATCCTACGAAAATTAAATGAGTAGATTCTACATGATGCATGATACAAAATGCATCGACCGGGAATCGAACCCGGGCCGCCCGCGTGGCAGGCGAGCATTCTACCACTGAACCATCGATGCTGGACCAAACTAAAGATTTTTGATAAAATATCAACGACGACGTCCCGTCTGTTGTAGCCGTCGACCACACCCAAGCCGGTCAGCTTTCAGTATGGAAACCAAGGCTTGTGGCGATGAAAATATCCACTGAGAAAGTAAGAAATCCCCTGACTACTCAGGCTGAAACTTTCAAAAGACTAAATTTAATCGGGTGATAATCAATTTTACAACCGGATCTACTACTTCTTGAAAAACTCTGCACTTCCGCAAGAAGTATGATATGAATTAGATAATAACTCAGGATTTCGTGGCGCAACGGTAGCGCGCCTGACTCCAGATCAGGAGGTTGCGTGATCAAATCACGTCGAGTTAAAAAAAGAAGTGTCACACGTAGAGTTATATTTTCATGGATAATTCTGCAGACTACTGTTTTAGTGACATTAATTAACATTTCATTGGAATCCATTTCTCTCAATACTCATGTATCCTTAACCTGGAAATGTTTTTGGCTGGTTTCTTCTTTTCAACAAATGTCGACTGTAGGTATAGGAGACTAAAGTTTTGAGAATGGGATAACATACAACAGCGTTAGTTTAGAAAAAAGGCGAATGTTTGCGTCTGAATGTCGATTACGACTACAGCTGGAACCAGTTTGAACCGATAACTATCTCGGGTTTCCAAAATGCAAACACAGAGTCTTACGATGGAAATCATTTTTACCCCTTTTCCTACAAATAGTTTTTTCGCAAATCGGTATTATCGAAGGAAATTTAACTAACATGCACAAAAACGGCACGAAAAAATAGAGTCCGCCGAAAAGAGATTGCTTCCATCACCACTACGTTCCGTCCGCACAGGCTGTGCGTAAGGATTTTATCCTACGAAAATTAAATGAGTAGATTCTACATGATGCATGATACAAAATGCATCGACCGGGAATCGAACCCGGGCCGCCCGCGTGGCAGGCGAGCATTCTACCACTGAACCATCGATGCTGGACCAAACTAAAGATTTTTGATAAAATATCAACGACGACGTCCCGTCTGTTGTAGCCGTCGACCACACCCAAGCCGGTCAGCTTTCAGTATGGAAACCAAGGCTTGTGGCGATGAAAATATCCACTGAGAAAGTAAGAAATCCCCTGACTACTCAGGCTGAAACTTTCAAAAGACTAAATTTAATCGGGTGATAATCAATTTTACAACCGGATCTACTACTTCTTGAAAAACTCTGCACTTCCGCAAGTAGTATGATATGAATTAGATAATAACTCAGGATTTCGTGGCGCAACGGTAGCGCGCCTGACTCCAGATCAGGAGGTTGCGTGATCAAATCACGTCGAGTTAAAAAAAGAAGTGTCACACGTAGAGTTATATTTTCATGGATAATTCTGCAGACTACTGTTTTAGTGACATTAATTAACATTTCATTGGAATCCATTTCTCTCAATACTCATGTATCCTTAACCTGGAAATGTTTTTGGCTGGTTTCTTCTTTTCAACAAATGTCGACTGTAGGTATAGGAGACTAAAGTTTTGGGAATGGGATAACATACAACAGCGTTAGTTTAGAAAAAAGGCGAATGTTTGCGTCTGAATGTCGATTACGACTACAGCTGGAACCAGTTTGAACCGATAACTATCTCGGGTTTCCAAAATGCAAACACAGAGTCTTACGATGGAAATCATTTTTACCCCTTTTCCTACAAATAGTTTTTTCGCAAATCGGTATTATCAAAGGAAATTTAACTAACATGCACAAAAACGGCACGAAAAAATAGAGTCCGCCGAAAAGAGATTGCTTCCATCACCACTACGTTCCGTCCGCACAGGTTGTGCGCAAGGATTTTATCCAACGAAAATTAAATGAGTAGATTCTTCATGATGCATGATACAAAATGCATCGACCGGGAATCGAACCCGGGCCGCCCGCGTGGCAGGCGAGCATTCTACCACTGAACCATCGATGCTGGAACGTACTAAAGATTTTTGATTGAATATCAACGACGACGTCCCGTATGTTGTAGCCGTCGACCACACCCAAGCCGGTCAGCTTTCAGTATGGAAACCAAGGCTTGTAACAATGAAAATATCCACTGAGAAAGTAAGAAATCCCCTGACTAATCAGGTTGAAACTTTCAAAAGACTAAATTTAATCGGGTGATAATCAATTTTACAACCGGATCTACTACTTCAAGAAAACTCTGCACTTCCGCAATTAGTATGATATAAATTAGATCATAACTCAGGATTTCGTGGCGCAACGGAAGCGCGCCTGACTCCACATCAGGAGGTTGCGTGTTCAAATCACGTCGAGATAAAAAAAGAAGTGTCACACGTAGAGTAACATTTTCATGGATAATTCTGCAGACTACTGTTTTAGTGACATTAATTAACATTTCATTGGAATCCATTTCTCTCAACACTCATGTATCCTTAACCTGGAAATGTTTTTGGCTGGTTTCTTCTTTTCAACAAATGTCGACTGTAGGTATAGGAGACTAAAGTTTTGAGAATGGGATAACATACAACAGCGTTAGTTTAGAAAAAGGCGAGTGTTTGCGTCTGAATGTCGATTACGACTACAGCTGGAACCAGTTTGAACCGATAACTATCTCGGGTTTCCAAAATGCAAACACAGAGTCTTACGATGGAAATCATTTTTACCCCTTTTCCTACAAATAGTTTTTTCGCAAATCGGTATTATCAAAGGAAATTTAACTAACATGCACAAAAACGGCACGAAAAAATAGAGTCCGCCGAAAAGAGATTGCTTCCATCACCACTACGTTCCGTCCGCACAGGTTGTGCGCAAGGATTTTATCCTACGAAACTTAAAAGAGTAGATTCTACATGATGCATGATACAAAATGCATCGACCGGGAATCGAACCCGGGCCGCCCGCGTGGCAGGCGAGCATTCTACCACAGAACCATCGATGCTGGACCAAACTAAAGATTTTTGATAAAATATCAACGACGACGTCCCGTCTGTTGTAGCCGTCGACCACACCCAAGCCGGTCAGCTTTCAGTATGGAAACCAAGGCTTGTGGCGATGAAAATATCCACTGAGAAAGTAAGAAATCCCCTGACTACTCAGGCTGAAACTTTCAAAAGACTAAATTTAATCGGGTGATAATCAATTTTACAACCGGATCTACTACTTCTTGAAAAACTCTGCACTTCCGCAAGTAGTATGATATGAATTAGATAATAACTCAGGATTTCGTGGCGCAACGGTAGCGCGCCTGACTCCAGATCAGGAGGTTGCGTGATCAAATCACGTCGAGTTAAAAAAAGAAGTGTCACACGTAGAGTTATATTTTCATGGATAATTCTGCAGACTACTGTTTTAGTGACATTAATTAACATTTCATTGGAATCCATTTCTCTCAATACTCATGTATCCTTAACCTGGAAATGTTTTTGGCTGGTTTCTTCTTTTCAACAAATGTCGACTGTAGGTATAGGAGACTAAAGTTTTGAGAATGGGATAACATACAACAGCGTTAGTTTAGAAAAAAGGCGAATGTTTGCGTCTGAATGTCGATTACGACTACAGCTGGAACCAGTTTGAACCGATAACTATCTCGGGTTTCCAAAATGCAAACACAGAGTCTTACGATGGAAATCATTTTTACCCCTTTTCCTACAAATAGTTTTTTCGCAAATCGGTATTATCAAAGGAAATTTAACTAACATGCACAAAAACGGCACGAAAAAATAGAGTCCGCCGAAAAGAGATTGCTTCCATCACCACTACGTTCCGTCCGCACAGGCTGTGCGTAAGGATTTTATCCTACGAAATTTAAATGAGTAGATTCTACATGATGCATGGTACAAAATGCATCGACCGGGAATCGAACCCGGGCCGCCCGCGTGGCAGGCGAGCATTCTACCACTGAACCATCGATGCTGGACCATACTAAAGATTTTTGATTGAATATCAACGACGACGTCCCGTTTGTTGTAGCCGTCGACCACACCCAAGCCGGTCAGCTTTCAGTATGGAAACCAAGGCTTGTGGCGATGAAAATATCCACTGAGAAAGTAAGAAATCCCCTGACTACTCAGGTTGAAACTTTCAAAAGACTAAATTTAATCGGGTGATAATCAATTTTACAACCGGATCTACTACTTCTTGAAAAACTCTGCACTTCCGCAATTAGTATGATATAAATTAAATTATAACTCAGGATTTCGTGGCGCAACGGTAGCGCGCCTGACTTCAGATCGGGAGGTTTAGTGTTAAAATCACGTCGAGATCAAAAAAGCACGTAGAGTTATATTTTCATGGATAATTCTGCAGACTACTGTTTTAGTGACATTAATTAACATTTCATTGGAATCCATTTCTCTTAATACTCATGTATCCTTAACCTGGAAATGTTTTTGGCTGGTTTCTTCTTTTCAATAAATGTCGACTGTAGGTATAGGAGACTAAAGTTTTGGGAATGGGATAACATACAACAGCGTTAGTTTAGAAAAAAGGCAAATGTTTGCGTCTGAATGTCGATTACGACTACAGCTGGAACAAGTTTGAACCGATAACTATCTCGGGTTTCCAAAATGCAAATACAGAGTCTTACGATGGAAATCATTTTTACCCCTTTTCCTACAAATAGTTTTTTCGCAAATCGGTATTATCAAAGGAAATTTAACTAACATGCAAAAAAACGGCACGAAAAAATAGAGTCCGCCGAAAAGAGATTGCTTCCATCACCACTACGTTCCGTCCGCACAGGTTGTGCGCAAGGATTTTATCCAACGAATCTTAAATGAGTAGATTCTAAATGATGCATGATACAAAATGCATCGACCGGGAATCGAACCCGGGCCGCCCGCGTGGCAGGCGAGCATTCTACCACTGAACCATCGATGCTGGACCATACTAAATATTTTTGATTGAATATCAACGACGACGTCCCGTTTGTTGTAGCCGTCGACCACACCCAAGCCGGTCAGCTTTCAGTATGGAAACCAAGGCTTGTGGCGATGAAAATATCCACTGAGAAAGTAAGAAATCCCCTGACTACTCAGGTTGAAACTTTCAAAAGACTAAATTTAATCGGGTGATAATCAATTTTACAACCGGATCTACTACTTCTTGAAAAACTCTGCACTTCCGCAATTAGTATGATATAAATTAAATTATAACTCAGGATTTCGTGGCGCAACGGTAGCGCGCCTGACTCCAGATCGGGAGGTTTAGTGTTCAAATCACGTCGAGATCAAAAAAGCACGTAGAGTTATATTTTCATGGATAATTCTGCAGACTACTGTTTTAGTGACATTAATTAACATTTCATTGGAATCCATTTCTCTTAATACTCATGTATCCTTAACCTGGAAATGTTTTTGGCTGGTTTCTTCTTTTCAATAAATGTCGACTGTAGGTATAGGAGACTAAAGTTTTGGGAATGGGATAACATACAACAGCGTTAGTTTAGAAAAAAGGCAAATGTTTGCGTCTGAATGTCGATTACGACTACAGCTGGAACAAGTTTGAACCGATAACTATCTCGGGTTTCCAAAATGCAAATACAGAGTCTTACGATGGAAATCATTTTTACCCCTTTTCCTACAAATAGTTTTTTCGCAAATCGGTATTATCAAAGGAAATTTAACTAACATGCAAAAAAACGGCACGAAAAAATAGAGTCCGCCGAAAAGAGATTGCTTCCATCACCACTACGTTCCGTCCGCACAGGTTGTGCGCAAGGATTTTATCCAACGAATCTTAAATGAGTAGATTCTAAATGATGCATGATACAAAATGCATCGACCGGGAATCGAACCCGGGCCGCCCGCGTGGCAGGCGAGCATTCTACCACTGAACCATCGATGCTGGACCATACTAAATATTTTTGATTCAATATCAACGACGACGTCCCGTTTGTTTTAGCCGTCGACCACACCCAAGCCGGTCAGCTTTCAGTATGGAAACCAAGGCTTGTGGCGATGAAAATATCCACTGAGAAAGTAAGAAATCCCCTGACTACTCAGGTTGAAACTTTCAAAAGACTAAATTTAATCGGGTGATAATCAATTTTACAACCGGATCTACTACTTCTTGAAAAACTCTGCACTTCCGCAAGTAGTATGATATAAATTAGATTATAACTCAGGATTTCATGGCGCAACGGTAGCGCGCCTGACTCCAGATCAGGAGGTTGCGTGTTCAAATCACGTCGAGATAAAAAAAGAAGTGTCATACGTAGAGTTATATTTTCATGGATAATTCTGCAGACTACTGTTTTAGTGACATTAATTAACATTTCATTGGAATCCATTTCTCTCAATACTCACGTATCCTTAACCTGGAAATGTTTTTGGCTGGTTTCTTCTTTTCAACAAATGTCGACTGTAGGTATAGGAGACTAAAGTTTTGGGAATGGGATAACATACAACAGCGTTAGTTTAGAAAAAGGCGAATGTTTGCGTCTGAATGTCGATTACGACTACAGCTGGAACCAGTTTGAACCGATAACTATCTCGGGTTTCCAAAATGCAAACACAGAGTCTTACGATGGAAATGATTTTTACCCCTTTTCCTACAAATAGTTTTTTCGCAAATCGGTATTATCAAAGGAAATTTAACTAACATGCACAAAAACGGCACGAAAAAATAGAGTCCGCCGAAAAGAGATTGCTTCCATCACCACTACGTTCCGTCCGCACAGGTTGTGCGCAAGGATTTTATCCAACGAAACTTAAATGAGTAGATTCTACATGATGCATGATACAAAATGCATCGACCGGGAATCGAACCCGGGCGGCCCGCGTGCCTGGCGAACATTCTACCACTGAACCATCGATGCTTGACAACAGTAATGATTTTTGATTGAATATCAACGACGACGTCCCGTTTGTTGTAGCCGTCGACCACACCCAAGCCGGTCAGCTTTCAGTATGGAAACCAAGGCTTGTGGCGATGAAAATATCCACTGGGAAAGTAAGAAATCCCCTGACTACTCAGGTTGAAACTTTCAAAAGACTAAATTTAATCGGGTGATAATCAATTTTACAACCGGATCTACTACTTCTTGAAAAACTCTGCACTTCCGCAAGTAGTATGATATAAATTAAATTATAACTCAGGATTTCGTGGCGCAACGGTAGCGCGCCTGACTCCAGATTAGGAGGTTGCGTGTTCAAATCACGTCGAAATCAAAAAAGAAGTGTCACACGTAGAGTTATATTTTCATGGATAATTCTGCAGACTACTGTTTTAGTGACATTAATTAACATTTCATTGGAATCCATTTCTCTCAATACTCATGTATCCTTAACCTGGAAATGTTTTTGGCTGGTTTCTTCTTTTCAACAAATGTCGACTGTAGGTATAGGAGACTAAAGTTTTGGGAATGGGATAACATACAACAGCGTTAGTTTAGAAAAAGGCGAATGTTTGCGTCTGAATGTCGATTACGACTACAGCTGGAACCAGTTTGAACCGATAACTATTTCGGGTTTCCAAAATGCAAACACAGAGTCTTACGATGGAAATCATTTTTACCCCTTTTCCTACAAATAGTTTTTTCAAAAATCGGTATTATCAAAGGAAATTTAACTAACATGCACCGAAACGGCACGAAAAAATAGAGTCCGCCGAAAAGAGATTGCTTCCATCACCACTACGTTCCGTCCGCACAGGTTGTGCGCAAGGATTTTATCCAACGAAACTTAAATGAGTAGATTCTACATGATGCATGATATAAAATGCATCGACCGGGAATCGAACCCGGGCCCCCCGCGTTGCAGGCGAGCATTCTACCACTGAACCATCGATGATGGACCATAGTAAAGATTTTTGATTGAATATCAACGACGACGTCCCGTCTGTTGTAGCCGTCGACCACACCCAAGCCGGTCAGCTTTCAGTATGGAAACCAAGGCTTGTGGCGATGAAAGTATCCACTGAGAAAGTAAGAAATCCGCTTACTACTCAGGCTGAATCTTTCAAAAGACTAAATTTAATCGGGTGATAATCAATTTTACAACCGGATCTAATACTTCTTGAAAAACTCTGCACTTCCGCAAGTAGTATGATATAAATTAAATTATAACTCAGGATTTCGTGGCGCAACGGTAGCACGCCTGACTCCAGATCAGGAGGTTGCGTGTTCAAATCACGTCGAGATCAAAAAAGAAGTGTCACACGTAGAGTTATATTTTCATGGATAATTCTGCAGACTACTGTTTTAGTGACATTAATTAACATTTCATTGGTATCCATTTCTCTCAATACTCATGTATCCTTAACCTGGAAATGTTTTTGGCTGGTTTCTTCTTTTCAACAAATGTCGACTGTAGGTATAGGAGACTAAAGTTTTGGGAATGGGATAACATACAACAGCGTTAGTTTAGAAAAAGGCGAATGTTTGCGTCTGAATGTCGATTACGACTCCAGCTGGAACCAGTTTGAACCGATAACTATCTCGGGTTTCCAAAATGCAAACACAGAGTCTTACGATGGAAATCATTTTTACCCCTTTTCCTACAAATAGTTTTTTCGCAAATCGGTATTATCAAAGGAAATTTAACTAACATGCACAAAAACGGCACGAAAAATTAGAGTCCGCCGAAAAGAGATTGCTTCCATCACCACTACGTTCCGTCCGCACAGGTTGTGCGCAAGGATTTTATCCAACGAAACTTAAATGAGTAGATTCTATATGATGCATGATACAAAATGCATCGACCGAGAATCGAACCTAGGCCGCCCGCGTGGCAGGGGAGAATTTTACTACTGAACCATCGATGCTGGACCATACTAAAGATTTTTGATTGAATATCAACGACGACGTCCCGTCTGTTGTAGCCGTCGACCACACCCAAGCCGGTCAGCTTTCAGTATGGAAACCAAGACTTGTGGCGATGAAAATATCCACTGAGAAAGTAAGAAATCCCCTGACTACTCAGGTTGAAACTTTCAAAAGACTTAATTTAATCGGGTGATAATCAATTTTACAACCGGATCTACTACTTCTTGAAAAACTCTGCACTTCCGCAAGTAGTATGATAAAAATTAGATATTAACTCAGGATTTCGTGGTGCAATGGTAGCGCGCCTGACTCTAGATCAGTAGGTTGCGTGTTCAAATCACGTCGAGATCAAAAAAGAAGTGTCACACTTAGAGTTACATTTTCATGGATAATTCTGCAGACTACTGTTTTAGTGACATTAATTAACATTTCATTGGAATCCATTTCTCTCAATACTCATGTATCCTTAACCTGGAAATGTTTTTGGCTGGTTTCTTCTTTTCAACAAATGTCGACTGTAGGTATAGGAGACTAAAGTTTTGGGAATGGGATAACATACAACAGCGTTAGTTTAGAAAAAGGCGAATGTTTGCGTCTGAATGTCGATTACGACTACAGCTGGAACCAGTTTGAACCGATAACTATCTCGGGTTTCCAAAATGCAAACACAGAGTCTTACGATGGAAATCATTTTTACCCCTTTTCCTACAAATAGTTTTTTCGCAAATCGGTATTATCAAAGGAAATTTAAATAACATGCAAAAAAACGGCACGAAAAAATAAAGTCCGCCGAAAAGAGATTGCTTCCATCACCACTACGTTCCGTCCGCACAGGTTGTGCGCAAGGATTTTATCCAACGAAACTTAAATGAGTAGATTCTACATGATGCATGATACAAAATGCATCTACCGGGAATCGAACCCGGGCCGCCCGCGTGGCAGGCGAGCACTCTACCACTGAACCATCGATGCTGGACCATACTAAAGATTTTTGATTGAATATCAACGACGACGTCCCGTCTGTTGTAGCCGTCGACCACACCCAAGCCGGTCAGCTTTCAGTATGGAAACCAAGGCTTGTGGCGATGAAAATATCCACTGAGAAAGTAAGAAATCCCCTGACTACTCAGGTTGAAACTTTCAAAAGACTAAATTTAATCGGGTGATAATCAATTTTACAACCGGATCTACTACTTCTTGAAAAACTCTGCACTTCCGCAATTAGTATGATATAAATTAGATTATAACTCAGGATTTCGTGGCGCAACGGTAGCGCGCCTGACTCCAGATCAGGAGGTTACTTGTTCAAATCACGTCGAGATAAAAAAAGAAGTGTTACACGTAGAGTTATATTTTCATGGATAATTCTGCAGACTACTGTTTTAGTGACATTAATTAACATTTCATTGGAATCCATTTCTCTCAATAATCATGTGTCCTTAACCTGGAAATGTTTTTGGCTGGTTTCTTCTTTTCAACAAATGTCGACTGTAGGTATAGGAGACTAAAGTTTTGGGAATGGGATAACATACAACAGCGTTAGTTTAGAAAAAGGCGAATGTTTGCGTCTGAATGTCGATTACGACTCCAGCTGGAACCAGTTTGAACCGATAACTATCTCGGGTTTCCAAAATGCAAACACAGAGTCTTACGATGGAAATCATTTTTACCCCTTTTCCTACAAATAGTTTTTTCGCAAATCGGTATTATCAAAGGAAATTTAACTAACATGCACAAAAACGGCACGAAAAATTAGAGTCCGCCGAAAAGAGATTGCTTCCATCACCACTACGTTCCGTCCGCACAGGTTGTGCGCAAGGATTTTATCCAACGAAACTTAAATGAGTAGATTCTATATGATGCATGATACAAAATGCATCGACCGAGAATCGAACCTAGGCCACCCGCGTGGCAGGGGAGCATTTTACCACTGAACCATCGATGCTGGACCATACTAAAGATTTTTGATTGAATATCAACGACGACGTCCCGTCTGTTGTAGCCGTCGACCACACCCAAGCCGGTCAGCTTTCAGTATGGAAACCAAGACTTGTGGCGATGAAAATATCCACTGAGAAAGTAAGAAATCCCCTGACTACTCAGGTTGAAACTTTCAAAAGACTTAATTTAATCGGGTGATAATCAATTTTACAACCGGATCTACTACTTCTTGAAAAACTCTGCACTTCCGCAAGTAGTATGATAAAAATTAGATAATAACTCAGGATTTCGTGGTGCAATGGTAGCGCGCCTGACTCTAGATCAGGAGGTTGCGTGTTCAAATCACGTCGAGATCAAAAAAGAAGTGTCACACTTAGAGTTACATTTTCATGGATAATTCTGCAGACTACTGTTTTAGTGACATTAATTAACATTTCATTGGAATCCATTTCTCTCAATACTCATGTATCCTTAACCTGGAAATGTTTTTGGCTTGTTTCTTCTTTTCAACAAATGTCGACTGTAGGTATAGGAGACTAAAGTTTTGGGAATGGGATAACATACAACAGCGTTAGTTTAGAAAAAGGCGAATGTTTGCGTCTGAATGTCGATTACGACTACAGCTGGAACCAGTTTGAACCGATAACTATCTCGGGTTTCCAAAATGCAAACACAGAGTCTTACGATGGAAATCATTTTTACCCCTTTTCCTATAAATAGTTTTTTCGCAAATCGGTATTATCAAAGGAAATTTAACTAACATGCACAAAAACGGCACGAAAAAATAGAGTCCACCGAAAAGAGATTGCTTCCATCACCACTACGTTCCGTCCGCACAGGTTGTGCGCAAGGATTTTATCCAACGAAACTTAAATGAGTAGATTCTACATGATGCATGATACAAAATGCATCGACCGGGAATCGAACCCGGGCCGCCCGCGTGGCAGGCGAGCATTCTACCACTGAACCATCGATGCTGGACCAAACTAAAGATTTTTGATCGTATATCAACGACGACGTCCCGTCTGTTGTAGCCGTCGACCACACCCAAGCCGGTCAGCTTTCAGTATGGAAACCAAGGCTTGTGGCGATGAAAATATCCACTGAGAAAGTAAGAAATCCCCTGACTACTCAGGCTGAAACTTTCAAAAGACTAAATTTAATCGGGTGATAATCAATTTTACAACCGGATCTACTACTTCTTGAAAAACTCTGCACTTCCGCAAGTAGTATGATATGAATTAGATAATAACTCAGGATTTCGTGGCGCAACGGTAGCGCGCCTGACTCCAGATCAGGAGGTTGCGTGTTCAAATCACGTCGAGATAAAAAAAGAAGTGTCACACGTAGAGTTATATTTTCATGGACCACGCCCGCGGTTTATAGAGCAGTAGATAATTCTGCAGACTACTGTTTTAGTGACATTAATTAACATTTCATTGGAATCCATTTCTCTCAATACTCATGTATCCTTAACCTGGAAATGTTTTTGGCTGGTTTCTTCTTTTCAACAAATGTCGACTGTAGGTATAGGAGACTAAAGTTTTGGGAATGGGATAACATACAACAGCGTTAGTTTAGAAAAAGGCGAATGTTTGCGTCTGAATGTCGATTACGACTACAGCTGGAACCAGTTTGAACCGATAACTATCTCGGGTTTCCAAAATGCAAACACAGAGTCTTACGATGGAAATCATTTTTACCCCTTTTCCTACAAATAGTTTTTTCGCAAATTGGTATTATCAAAGGAAATTTAACTAACATGCACAAAAACGGCACGAAAAAATAGAGTCCACCGAAAAGAGATTGCTTCCATCACCACTACGTTCCGTCCGCACAGGTTGTGCGCAAGGATTTTATCCAACGAAACTTAAATGAGTAGATTCTATATGATGCATGATACAAAATGCATCGTTCGAGAACCGAACCTAGGCCACCCGCGTGGCAGGGGAGCATTTTACCACTGAACCATCGATGCTGGACCATACTAAAGATTTTTGATTGAATATCAACGACGACGTCCCGTCTGTTGTAGCCGTCGACCACACCCAAGCCGGTCAGCTTTCAGTATGGAAACCAAGACTTGTGGCGATGAAAATATCCACTGAGAAAGTAAGAAATCCCCTGACTACTCAGGTTGAAACTTTCAAAAGACTTAATTTAATCGGGTGATAATCAATTTTACAACTGGATCTACTACTTCTTGAAAAACTCTGCACTTCCGCAAGTAGTATGATAAAAATTAGATAACAACTCAGGATTTCGTGGTGCAATGGTAGCGCGCCTGACTCTAGATCAGGAGGTTGCGTGTTCAAATAACGTCGAGATCAAAAAAGAAGTGTCACACTTAGAGTTACATTTTCATGGATAATTCTGCAGACTACTGTTTTAGTGACATTAATTAACATTTCATTGGAATCCATTTCTCTCAATACTCATGTATCCTTAACCTGGAAATGTTTTTGGCTTGTTTCTTCTTTTCAACAAATGTCGACTGTAGGTATAGGAGACTAAAGTTTTGGGAATGGGATAACATACAACAGCGTTAGTTTAGAAAAAGGCGAATGTTTGCGTCTGAATGTCGATTACGACTACAGCTGGAACCAGTTTGAACCGATAACTATCTCGGGTTTCCAAAATGCAAACACAGAGTCTTACGATGGAAATCATTTTTACCCCTTTTCCTACAAATAGTTTTTTCGCAAATCGGTATTATCAAAGGAAATTTAACTAACATGCACAAAAACGGCACGAAAAAATAGAGTCCGCCGAAAAGAGATTGCTTCCATCACCACTACGTTCCGTCCGCACAGGTTGTGCGCAAGGATTTTATCCAACGAAACTTAAATGAGTAGATTCTACATGATGCATGATACAAAATGCATCGACCGGGAATCGAACCCGGGCCGCCCGCGTGGCAGGCGAGCATTCTACCACTGAACCATCGATGCTGGACCATACTAAATATTTTTGAATTGAATATCAACGACGACGTCCCGTCTGTTGTAGCCGTCGACCACACCCAAGCCGGTCAGCTTTCAGTATGGAAACCAAGGCTTGTGGCGATGAAAATATCCACTGAGAAAGTAAGAAATCCCCTTACTACTCAGGTTGAAACTTTCAAAAGACCAAATTTAATCGGGTGATAATCAATTTTACAACCGGATCTACTACTTCTTGAAAAACTCTGCACTTCCGCAAGTAGTATGATATAAATTAAATTATAACTCAGGATTTCGTGGCGCAACGGTAGCGCGCCTGACTCCAGATCAAGAGGTTGCGTGTTCAAATCACGTCGAGATCAAAAAAGAAGTGTCACACGTAGAGTTATATTTTCATCGATACTTCTGCAGACTACTGTTTTAGTGACATTAATTAACATTTCATTGGAATCCATTTCTCTCAATACTCATGTATCCTTAACCTGGAAATGTTTTTGGCTGGTTTCTTCTTTTCAACAAATGTCGACTGTAGGTATAGGAGACTAAAGTTTTGGGAATGGGATAACATACAACAGCGTTAGTTTAGAAAAAGGCGAATGTTTGCGTCTGAATGTCGATTACGACTACAGCTGGGACCAGTTTGAACCGATAACTATCTCGGGTTTCCAAAATGCAAACACAGAGTCTTACGATGGAAATCATTTTTACCCCTTTTCCTACAAATAGTTTTTCCGCAAATCGGTATTATCAAAGGAAATTTAACTAACATGCACAAAAATGGCACGAAAAAATAGAGTCCGCCGAAAAGAGATTACTTCCATCACCACTACGTTCCGTCCGCACAGGTTGTGCGCAAGGATTTTATCCAACGAAACTTAAATGAGTAGATTCTACATGATGCATGAGACAAAATGCATCGACCGGGAATCGAACCCGGGCCGCCCGCGTGGCAGGCGAGCATTCTACCACTGAACCATCGATGCTTGACCATAGTAAAGATTTTTGATTGAATATCAACGACGACGTCCCGTTTGTTGTAGCCGTCGACCACACCCAAGCCGGTCAGCTTTCAGTATGGAAACCAAGGCTTGTGGCGATGAAAATATCCACTGAGAAAGTAAGAAATCCCCTGACTACTCAGGTTGAAACTTTCAAAAGACTAAATTTAATCGGGTGATAATCAATTTTACAACCGGATCTACTACTTCTTGAAAAACTCTGCACTTCCGCAACTAGTATGATATAAATTAAATTATAACTCAGGATTTCGTGGCGCAACGGTAGCGCGCCTGACTCCAGATCAGGAGGTTGCGTGTTCAAATCACGTCGAGATAAAAAAAGAAGTGTCAAACGTAGAGTTATATTTTCATGGATAATTCTGCAGACTACTGTTTTAGTGACATTAATTAACATTTCATTGGAATCCATTTCTCTCAATACTCATGTATCCTTAACCTGGAAATGTTTTTGGCTGGTTTCTTCTTTTCAACAAATGTCGACTGTAGGTATAGGAGACTAAAGTTTTGGGAATGGGATAACATACAACAGCGTTAGTTTAGAAAAAGGCGAATGTTTGCGTCTGAATGTCGATTACGACTACAGCTGGAACCAGTTTGAACCGATAACTATCTCGGGTTTCCAAAATGCAAACACAGAGTCTTACGATGGAAATCATTTTTACCCCTTTTCCTACAAATAGTTTTTTCAAAAATCGGTATTATCAAAGGAAATTTAACTAACATGCACCAAAACGGCACGAAAAAATAGAGTCCGCCGAAAAGAGATTGCTTCCATCACCACTACGTTCCGTCCGCACAGGTTGTGCGCAAGGATTTTATCCAACGAATCCAACGAAACTTAAATGAGTAGATTCTACATGATGCATGATACAAAATGCATCGACCAGGAATCGAACCCGGGCCGCCCGCGTGGCAGGCGAGCATTCTACCACTGAACCATCGATGCTGGACCATACTAAAGATTTTTGATCGAATATCAACGACGACGTCCCGTCTGTTGTAGCCGTCGACCACACCCAAGCCGGTCAGCTTTCAGTATGGAAACCAAGGCTTGTGGCGATGAAAATATCCACTGAGAAAGTAAGAAATCCCCTGACTACTCAGGCTGAAACTTTCAAAAGACTAAATTTAATCGGGTGATAATCAATTTTACAACCGGATCTACTACTTCTTGAAAAACTCTGCACTTCCGCAAGTAGTATGATATAAATTAGATTTTAACTCAGGATTTCGTGGCGCAACGGTAGCGCGCCTGACTCCAGATCAGGAGGTAGCGTGTTCAAATCACGTCGAGATAAAAAAGAAGTGTCACACGTAGAGTTATATTTTCATGGATAATTCTGCAGACTACTGTTTTAGTGACATTAATTAACATTTCATTGGAATCCATTTCTCTCAATACTCATGTATCCTTAACCTGGAAATGTTTTTGGCTGGTTTCTTCTTTTCAACAAATGTCGACTGTAGGTATAGGAGACTAAAGTTTTGGGAATGGGATAACATACAACAGCGTTAGTTTAGAAAAAGGCGAATGTTTGCGTCTGAATGTCGATTACGACTACAGCTGGAACCAGTTTGAACCGATAACTATCTCGGGTTTCCAAAATGCAAACACAGAGTCTTACGATGGAAATCATTTTTACCCCTTTTCCTACAAATAGTTTTTTCGCAAATCGGTATTATCAAAGGAAATTTAACTAACATGCACAAAAACGGCACGAAAAAATAGAGTCCGCCGAAAAGAGATTGCTTCCATCACCACTACGTTCCGTCCGCACAGGTTGCGCGCAAGGATTTTATCCAACGAAACTTAAATGAGTAGATTCTACATGATGCATGATACAAAATGCATCGACCGGGAATCGAACCCGGGCCGCCCGCGTGGCAGGCGAGCATTCTACCACTGAACCATCGATGCTTGACCATAGTAAAGATTTTTGATTGAATATCAACGACGACGTCCCGTTTGTTGTAGCCGTCGACCACACCCAAGCCGGTCAGCTTTCAGTATGGAAACCAAGGCTTGTGGCGATGAAAATATCCACTGAGAAAGTAAGAAATCCCCTGACTACTCAGGTTGAAACTTTCAAAAGACTAAATTTAATCGGGTGATAATCAATTTTACAACCGGATCTACTACTTCTTGAAAAACTCTGCACTTCCGCAACTAGTATGATATAAATTAAATTATAACTCAGGATTTCGTGGCGCAACGGTAGCGCGCCTGACTCCAGATCAGGAGGTTGCGTGTTCAAATCACGTCGAGATCAAAAAAGAAGTGTCACACGTAGAGTTATATTTTCATGGATAATTCTGCAGACTACTGTTTTAGTGACATTAATTAACATTTCATTGGAATCCATTTCTCTCAATACTCATGTATCCTTAACCTGGAAATGTTTTTGGCTGGTTTCTTCTTTTCAACAAATGTCGACTGTAGGTATAGGAGACTAAAGTTTTGGGAATGGGATAACATACAACAGCGTTAGTTTAGAAAAAGGCGAATGTTTGCGTCTGAATGTCGATTACGACTACAGCTGGAACCAGTTTGAACCGATAACTATCTCGGGTTTCCAAAATGCAAACACAGAGTCTTACGATGGAAATCATTTTTACCCCTTTTCCTACAAATAGTTTTTTCGCAAATCGGTATTATCAAAGGAAATTTAACTAACATGCACAAAAACGGCACGAAAAAATAGAGTCCGCCGAAAAGAGATTGCTTCCATCACCACTACGTTCCGTCCGCACAGGTTGTGCGCAAGGATTTTATCCAACGAAACTTAAATGAGTAGATTCTTCATGATGCATGATACAAAATGCATCGACCGGGAATCGAACCCGGGCCGCCCGCGTGGCAGGTGAGCATTCTACCACTGAACCATCGATGCTGGAACGTACTAAAGATTTTTGATTTAATATCAACGACGACGTCCCGTATGTTGTAGCCGTCGACCACACCCAAGCCGGTCAGCTTTCAGTATGGAAACCAAGGCTTGTGGCGATGAAAATATCCACTGAGAAAGTAAGAAATCCCCTGACTACTCAGGTTAAAACTTTCAAAAGACTAAATTTAATCGGGTGATAATCAATTTTACAACCGGATCTACTACTTCTTGAAAAACTCTGCACTTCCGCAATTAGTATGATATAAATTAGATTATAACTCAGGATTTCGTGGCGCAACGGTAGCGCGCCTGACTCCACATCAGGAGGTTGCGTGTTCAAATCACGTCGAGATCAAAAAAGAAGCGTCATACGTAGAGTTATATTTTTATGGATAATTCTGCAGACTACTGTTGTAGTGACATTAATCAACATTTCATTGGAATCTATTTCTCTCAATACTCATGTATCCTTAACCTGGAAATGTTTTTGGCTGGTTTCTTCTTTTCAACAAATGTTGACTGTAGGTATAGGAGACTAAAGTTTTGGGAATGGGATAACATACAACAGCGTTAGTTTAGAAAAAAGGCGAATGTTTGCGTCTGAATGTCGATTACGACTACAGCTGGAACCAGTTTGAACCGATAACTATCTCGGGTTTCCAAAATGCAAACACAGAGTCTTACGATGGAAATCATTTTTGCCCCTTTTCCTACAAATAGTTTTTTCGCAAATCGGTATTATCAAAGGAAATTTAACTAACATGCACAAAAACGGCACGAAAAAATAGATTCCGATGAAAAGAGATTGATTCCATCACCACTACGTTCCGTCCGCACAGGTTGTGCGCAAGGATTTTATCCAACGAAACTTAAATGAGTAGATTCTACATGATGCATGATACAAAATGCATCGACCGGGAATCGAACCCGGGCCGCCCGCGTGGCAGGCGAGCATTCTACCACTGAACCATCGGTGCTGGACCATACTAAAGATTTTTGATTCAATATCAACGACGACGTCCCGTTTGTTGTAGCCGTCGACCACACCCAAGCCGGTCAGCTTTCAGTATGGAAACCAAGGCTTGTGGCGATGAAAATATCCACTGAGAAAGTAAGAAATCCCCTGACTACTCAGGTTGAAACTTTCAAAAGACTAAATTTAATCGGATGATAATCAATTTTACAACCGGATCTACTACTTCTTGAAAAACTCTGCACTTCCGCAAATAGTATAATATAAATTAGATTATAAATCAGTATTTCTTGGCGCATCGGTAGCACGTCTGACTCCAGATCAGGAGGTTGCGTGTTCAAATCACGTCCAGATAAAAAAAGAAGTGTCACACGTAGAGTTATATTTTCATGGATAATTCTGCAGACTACTGTTTTAGTGACATTAATTAACATTTCATTGGAATCCATTTCTCTCAATACTCATGTATCCTTAACCTGGAAATGTATTTGGCTGGTTTCTTCTTTTCAACAAATGTCGACTGTAGGTATAGGAGACTAAAGTTTTGGGAATGGGATAACATACAACAGAGTTAGTTTAGAAAAAAGGCGAATGTTTGCGTCTGAATGTCGATTACGACTACAGCTGGAACCAGTTTGAACCGATAACTATCTCGGGTTTCCAAAATGCGAACACAGAGTCTTACGATGGAAATCATTTTTACCCCTTTTCCTACAAATAGTTTTTTCGCAAATCGGTATTATCAAAGGAAATTTAACTAACATGCACAAAAACGGCACGAAAAAATAGATTCCGATGAAAAGAGATTGATTCCATCACCACTACGTTCCGTCCGCACAGGTTGTGCGCAAGGATTTTATCCAACGAAACTTAAATGAGTAGATTCTACATGATGCATGATACAAAATGCATCGACCGGGAATCGAACCCGGGCCGCCCGCGTGGCAGGCGAGCATTCTACCACTGAACCATCGGTGCTGGACCATACTAAAGATTTTTGATTCAATATCAACGACGACGTCCCGTTTGTTGTAGCCGTCGACCACACCCAAGCCGGTCAGCTTTCAGTATGGAAACCAAGGCTTGTGGCGATGAAAATATCCACTGAGAAAGTAAGAAATCCCCTGACTACTCAGGTTGAAACTTTCAAAAGACTAAATTTAATCGGATGATAATCAATTTTACAACCGGATCTACTACTTCTTGAAAAACTCTGCACTTCCGCAAATAGTATAATATAAATTAGATTATTACTCAGGATTTCTTGGCGCATCGGTAGCACGTCTGACTCCAGATCAGGAGGTTGCGTGTTCAAATCACGTCCAGATAAAAAAAGAAGTGTCACACGTAGAGTTATATTTTCATGGATAATTCTGCAGACTACTGTTTTAGTGACATTAATTAACATTTCATTGGAATCCATTTCTCTCAATACTCATGTATCCTTAACCTGGAAATGTATTTGGCTGGTTTCTTCTTTTCAACAAATGTCGACTGTAGGTATAGGAGACTAAAGTTTTGGGAATGGGATAACATACAACAGAGTTAGTTTAGAAAAAAGGCGAATGTTTGCGTCTGAATGTCGATTACGACTACAGCTGGAACCAGTTTGAACCGATAACTATCTCGGGTTTCCAAAATGCGAACACAGAGTCTTACGATGGAAATCATTTTTACCCCTTTTCCTACAAATAGTTTTTTCGCAAATCGGTATTATCAAAGGAAATTTAACTAACATGCACAAAAACGGCACGAAAAAATAGAGTCCGCCGAAAAGAGATTGCTTCCATCACCACTACGTTCCGTCCGCACAGGTTGTGCGCAAGGATTTTATCCAACGAAACTTAAATGAGTAGATTCTTCATGATGCATGATACAAAATGCATCGACCGGGAATCGAACCCGGGCCGCCCGCGTGGCAGGCGAGCATTCTACCACTGAACCATCGATGCTGGAACGTACTAAAGATTTTTGATTTAATATCAACGACGACGTCCCGTATGTTGTAGCCGTCGACCACACCCAAGCCGGTCAGCTTTCAGTATGGAAACCAAGGCTTGTGGCGATGAAAATATCCACTGAGAAAGTAAGAAATCCCCTGACTACTCAGGTTAAAACTTTCAAAAGACTAAATTTAATCGGGTGATAATCAATTTTACAACCGGATCTACTACTTCTTGAAAAACTCTGCACTTCCGCAATTAGTATGATATAAATTAGATTATAACTCAGGATTTCGTGGCGCAATGGTAGCGCGCCTGATTCCAGATCAGGAGGTTGCGTGTTCAAATCACGTCGAGATAAAAAAAAAGTGTCACACGTAGAGTTATATTTTCATGGATAATTCTGCAGACTACTGTTTTAGTGACATTAATTAACATTTCATTGGAATCCATTTCTCTCAATACTCATGTATCCTTAACCTGGAAATGTTTTTGGCTGGTTTCTTCTTTTCAACAAATGTCGACTGTAGGTATAGGAGACTAAAGTTTTGGGAATGGGATAACATACAACAGCGTTAGTTTAGAAAAAGGCGAATGTTTGCGTCTGAATGTCGATTACGACTACAGCTGGAACCAGTTTGAACCGATAACTATCTCGGGTTTCCAAAATGCGAACACAGAGTCTTACGATGGAAATCATTTTTACCCCTTTTCCTACAAATAGTTTTTTCGCAAATCGGTATTATCAAAGGAAATTTAACTAACATGCACAAAAACGGCACGAAAAAATAGAGTCCGCCGAAAAGAGATTGCTTCCATCACCACTACGTTCCGTCCGCACAGGTTGTGCGCAAGGATTTTATCCAACGAAACTTAAATGAGTAGATTCTTCATGATGCATGATACAAAATGCATCGACCGGGAATCGAACCCGGGCCGCCCGCGTGGCAGGCGAGCATTCTACCACTGAACCATCGAAGCTGGACCGTACTAAAGATTTTTGATTGAATATCAACGACGACGTCCCGTATGTTGTAGCCGTCGACCACACCCAAGCCGGTCAGCTTTCAGTATGGAAACCAAGGCTTGTGGCCATGAAAATATCCACTGAGAAAGTAAGAAATCCCCTGACTACTCAGGTTAAAACTTTCAAAAGACTAAATTTAATCGGGTGATAATCAATTTTACAACCGGATCTACTACTTCTTGAAAAACTCTGCACTTCCGCAATTAGTATGATATAAATTAGATTATAACTCAGGATTTCGTGGCGCAACGGTAGCGCGCCTGACTCCACATCAGGAGGTTGCGTGTTCAAATCACGTCGAGATCAAAAAAGAAGCGTCATACGTAGAGTTATATTTTTATGGATAATTCTGCAGACTACTGTTTTAGTGACATTAATTAACATTTTATTGGAATCCATTTCTCTCAATACTCATGTATCCTTAACCTGGAAATGTTTTTGGCTGGTTTCTTCTTTTCAACAAATGTCGACTGTAGGTATAGGAGACTAAAGTTTTGGGAATGGGATAACATACAACAGCGTTAGTTTAGAAAAAGGCGAATGTTTGCGTCTGAATGTCGATTACGACTACAGCTGGAACCAGTTTGAACCGATAACTATCTCGGGTTTCCAAAATGCAAACACAGAGTCTTACGATGGAAATCATTTTTACCCCTTTTCCTACAAATAGTTTTTTTCGCAAATCGGTATTACCAAAGGAAATTTAACTAACATGCACAAAAACGGCACGAAAAAATAGAGTCCGCCGAAAAGAGATTGCTTCCATCACCACTACGTTTCGTCCGCACAGGCTGTGCGCAAGGATTTTATCCAACGAAACTTAAATGAGTAGATTCTACATGATGCATGATACAAAATGCATCGACCGGGAATCGGGTGATAATCAATTTTACAACCGGATCTACTACTTTTTGAAAAACTCTGCACTTCCGCAATTAGTATGATATAAATTAGATTATAACTCAGGATTTTGTGGCGCAACGGTAGCGCGCCTGACTCCAGATCAGGAGGTTGCGTGTTCAAATCACGTCGAGATCAACAAAGAAGTGTCACACGTAGAGTTATATTTTCATGGATAATTCTGCAGACTACTGTTGTAGTGACATTAATCAACATTTCATTGGAATCTATTTCTCTCAATACTCATGTATCCTTAACCTGGAAATGTTTTTGGCTGGTTTCTTCTTTTCAACAAATGTTGACTGTAGGTATAGGAGACTAAAGTTTTGGGAATGGGATAACATACAACAGCGTTAGTTTAGAAAAAAGGCGAATGTTTGCGTCTGAATGTCGATTACGACTACAGCTGGAACCAGTTTGAACCGATAACTATCTCGGGTTTCCAAAATGCAAACACAGAGTCTTACGATGGAAATCATTTTTGCCCCTTTTCCTACAAATAGTTTTTTCGCAAATCGGTATTATCAAAGGAAATTTAACTAACATGCACAAAAACGGCACGAAAAAATAGATTCCGATGAAAAGAGATTGATTCCATCACCACTACGTTCCGTCCGCACAGGTTGTGCGCAAGGATTTTATCCAACGAAACTTAAATGAGTAGATTCTACATGATGCATGATACAAAATGCATCGACTGGGAATCGAACCCGGGCCGCCCGCGTGGCAGGCGAGCATTCTACCACTGAACCATCGATGCTGGACCATACTAAAGATTTTTGATTCAATATCAACGACGACGTCCCGTTTGTTGTAGCCGTCGACCACACCCAAGCCGGTCAGCTTTCAGTATGGAAACCAAGGCTTGTGGCGATGAAAATATCCACTGAGAAAGTAAGAAATCCCCTGACTACTCAGGTTGAAACTTTCAAAAGACTAAATTTAATCGGATGATAATCAATTTTACAACCGGATCTACTACTTCTTGAAAAACTCTGCACTTCCGCAAATAGTATAATATAAATTAGATTATAAATCAGTATTTCTTGGCGCATCGGTAGCACGTCTGACTCCAGATCAGGAGGTTGCGTGTTCAAATCACGTCCAGATAAAAAAAGAAGTGTCACACGTAGAGTTATATTTTCATGGATAATTCTGCAGACTACTGTTTTAGTGACATTAATTAACATTTCATTGGAATCCATTTCTCTCAATACTCATGTATCCTTAACCTGGAAATGTATTTGGCTGGTTTCTTCTTTTCAACAAATGTCGACTGTAGGTATAGGAGACTAAAGTTTTGGGAATGGGATAACATACAACAGAGTTAGTTTAGAAAAAAGGCGAATGTTTGCGTCTGAATGTCGATTACGACTACAGCTGGAACCAGTTTGAACCGATAACTATCTCGGGTTTCCAAAATGCAAACACAGAGTCTTACGATGGAAATCATTTTTACCCCTTTTCCTACAAATAGTTTTTTCGCAAATCGGTATTATCAAAGGAAATTTAACTAACATGCACAAAAACGGCACGAAAAAATAGAGTCCGCCGAAAAGAGATTGCTTCCATCACCACTACGTTCCGTCCGCACAGGTTGTGCGCAAGGATTTTATCCAACGAAACTTAAATGAGTAGATTCTTCATGATGCATGATACAAAATGCATCGACCGGGAATCGAACCCGGGCCGCCCGCGTGGCAGGCGAGCATTCTACGACTGAACCATCGATGCTGGAACGTACTTAAGATTTTTGATTGAACATCAACGACGACGTCCCGTATGTTGTAGCCGTCGACCACACCCAAGCCGGTCAGCTTTCAGTATGGAAACCAAGGCTTGTGGCGATGAAAATATCCACTGAGAAAGTAAGAAATCCCCTGACTACTCAGGTTAAAACTTTCAAAAGACTAAATTTAATCGGGTGATAATCAATTTTACAACCGGATCTACTACTTCTTGAAAAACTCTGCACTTCCGCAATTAGTATGATATAAATTAGATTATAACTCAGGATTTCGTGGCGCAACAGTAGCGCGCCTGACTCCAGATCAGGAGGTTGCGTGTTCAAATCACGTCGAGATCAAAAAAAAGTGTCACACGTAGAGTTATATTTTCATGGATAATTCTGCAGACTACTGTTTTAGTGACATTAATTAACATTTCATTGGAATCCATTTCTCTCAATACTCATGTATCCTTAACCTGGAAATGTTTTTGGCTGGTTTCTTCTTTTCAACAAATGTCGACTGTAGGTATAGGAGACTAAAGTTTTGGGAATGGGATAACATACAACAGCGTTAGTTTAGAAAAAGGCGAATGTTTGCGTCTGAATGTCGATTACGACTACAGCTGGAACCAGTTTGAACCGATAACTATCTCGGGTTTCCAAAATGCGAACACAGAGTCTTACGATGGAAATCATTTTTACCCCTTTTCCTACAAATAGTTTTTTCGCAAATCGGTATTATCAAAGGAAATTTAACTAACATGCACAAAAACGGCACGAAAAAATAGAGTCCGCCGAAAAGAGATTGCTTCCATCACCACTACGTTCCGTCCGCACAGGTTGTGCGCAAGGATTTTATCCAACGAAACTTAAATGAGTAGATTCTTCATGATGCATGATACAAAATGCATCGACCGGGAATCGAACCCGGGCCGCCCGCGTGGCAGGCGAGCATTCTACCACTGAACCATCGATGCTGGAACGTACTAAAGATTTTTGATTTAATATCAACGACGACGTCCCGTATGTTGTAGCCGTCGACCACACCCAAGCCGGTCAGCTTTCAGTATGGAAACCAAGGCTTGTGGCGATGAAAATATCCACTGAGAAAGTAAGAAATCCCCTGACTACTCAGGTTAAAACTTTCAAAAGACTAAATTTAATCGGGTGATAATCAATTTTACAACCGGATCTACTACTTCTTGAAAAACTCTGCACTTCCGCAATTAGTATGATATAAATTAGATTATAACTCAGGATTTCGTGGCGCAATGGTAGCGCGCCTGACTCCAGATCAGGAGGTTGCGTGTTCAAATCACGTCGAGATCAAAAAAAAGTGTCACACGTAGAGTTATATTTTCATGGATAATTCTGCAGACTACTGTTTTAGTGACATTAATTAACATTTCATTGGAATCCATTTCTCTCAATACTCATGTATCCTTAACCTGGAAATGTTTTTGGCTGGTTTCTTCTTTTCAACAAATGTCGACTGTAGGTATAGGAGACTAAAGTTTTGGGAATGGGATAACATACAACAGCGTTAGTTTAGAAAAAGGCGAATGTTTGCGTCTGAATGTCGATTACGACTACAGCTGGAACCAGTTTGAACCGATAACTATCTCGGGTTTCCAAAATGCGAACACAGAGTCTTACGATGGAAATCATTTTTACCCCTTTTCCTACAAATAGTTTTTTCGCAAATCGGTATTATCAAAGGAAATTTAACTAACATGCACAAAAACGGCACGAAAAAATAGAGTCCGCCGAAAAGAGATTGCTTCCATCACCACTACGTTCCGTCCGCACAGGTTGTGCGCAAGGATTTTATCCAACGAAACTTAAATGAGTAGATTCTTCATGATGCATGATACAAAATGCATCGACCGGGAATCGAACCCGGGCCGCCCGCGTGGCAGGCGAGCATTCTACCACTGAACCATCGATGCTGGACCGTACTAAAGATTTTTGATTGAATATCAACGACGACGTCCCGTATGTTGTAGCCGTCGACCACACCCAAGCCGGTCAGCTTTCAGTATGGAAACCAAGGCTTGTGGCCATGAAAATATCCACTGAGAAAGTAAGAAATCCCCTGACTACTCAGGTTGAAACTTTCAAAAGACTAAATTTAATCGGGTGATAATCAATTTTACAACCGGATCTACTACTTCTTGAAAAACTCTGCACTTCCGCAATTAGTATGATATAAATTAGATTATTACTCAGGATTTCGTGGCGCAACGGTAGCGCGCCTGACTCCAGATCAGGAGGTTGCGTGTTCAAATCACGTCGAGATAAAAAAAGAAGTGTCACACGTAGAGTTACATTTTCATGGATAATTCTGCAGACTACTGTTTTAGTGACATTAATTAACATTTCATTGGAATCCATTTCTCTCAATACTCATGTATCCTTAACCTGGAAATGTTTTTGGCTGGTTTCTTCTTTTCAACAAATGTCGACTGTTGGTATAGGAGACTAAAGTTTTGGGAATGGGATAACATACAACAGCGTTAGTTTAGAAAAAGGCGAATGTTTGCGTCTGAATGTCGATTACGACTACAGCTGGAACCAGTTTGAACCGATAACTATCTCGGGTTTCCAAAATGCGAACACAGAGTCTTACGATGGAAATCATTTTTACCCCTTTTCCTACAAATAGTTTTTTCGCAAATCGGTATTATCAAAGGAAATTTAACTAACATGCACAAAAACGGCACGAAAAAATAGAGTCCGCCGAAAAGAGATTGCTTCCATCACCACTACGTTCCGTCCGCACAGGTTGTGCGCAAGGATTTTATCCAACGAAACTTAAATGAGTAGATTCTTCATGATGCATGATACAAAATGCATCGACCGGGAATCGAACCCGGGCCGCCCGCGTGGCAGGCGAGCATTCTACCACTGAACCATCGATGATGGAAAGATTTTTGATTTAATATCAACGACGACGTCCCGTATGTTGTAGCCGTCGACCACACCCAAGCCGGTCAGCTTTCAGTATGGAAACCAAGGCTTGTGGCGATGAAAATATCCACTGAGAAAGTAAGAAATCCCCTGACTACTCAGGTTAAAACTTTCAAAAGACTAAATTTAATCGGGTGATAATCAATTTTACAACCGGATCTACTACTTCTTGAAAAACTCTGCACTTCCGCAATTAGTATGATATAAATTAGATTATAACTCAGGATTTCGTGGCGCAATGGTAGCGCGCCTGACTCCAGATCAGGAGGTTGCGTGTTCAAATCACGTCGAGATAAAAAAAAAGTGTCACACGTAGAGTTATATTTTCATGGATAATTCTGCAGACTACTGTTTTAGTGACATTAATTAACATTTCATTGGAATCAATTTCTCTCAATACTCATGTATCCTTAACCTGGAAATGTTTTTGGCTGGTTTCTTCTTTTCAACAAATGTCGACTGTAGGTATAGGAGACTAAAGTTTTGGGAATGGGATAACATACAACAGCGTTAGTTTAGAAAAAGGCGAATGTTTGCGTCTGAATGTCGATTACGACTACAGCTGGAACCAGTTTGAACCGATAACTATCTCGGGTTTCCAAAATGCGAACACAGAGTCTTACGATGGAAATTATTTTTACCCCTTTTCCTACAAATAGTTTTTTCGCAAATCGGTATTATCAAAGGAAATTTAACTAACATGCACAAAAACGGCACGAAAAAATAGAGTCCGCCGAAAAGAGATTGCTTCCATCACCACTACGTTCCGTCCGCACAGGTTGTGCGCAAGGATTTTATCCAACGAAACTTAAATGAGTAGATTCTTCATGATGCATGATACAAAATGCATCGACCGGGAATCGAACCCGGGCCGCCCGCGTGGCAGGCGAGCATTCTACCACTGAACCATCGATGCTGGACCGTACGAAAGATTTTTGATTGAATATCAACGACGACGTCCCGTATGTTGTAGCCGTCGACCACACCCAAGCCGGTCAGCTTTCAGTATGGAAACCAAGGCTTGTGGCCATGAAAATATCCACTGAGAAAGTAAGAAATCCCCTGACTACTCAGGTTGAAACTTTCAAAAGACTAAATTTAATCGGGTGATAATCAATTTTACAACCGGATCTACTACTTCTTGAAAAACTCTGCACTTCCGCAATTAGTATGATATAAATTAGATTATTACTCAGGATTTCGTGGCGCAACGGTAGCGCGCCTGACTCCAGATCAGGAGGTTGCGTGTTCAAATCACGTCGAGATAAAAAAAGAAGTGTCACACGTAGAGTTACATTTTCATGGATAATTCTGCAGACTACTGTTTTAGTGACATTAATTAACATTTCATTGGAATCCATTTCTCTCAATACTCATGTATCCTTAACCTGGAAATGTTTTTGGCTGGTTTCTTCTTTTCAACAAATGTCGACTGTAGGTATAGGAGACTAAAGTTTTGGGAATGGGATAACATACAACAGCGTTAGTTTAGAAAAAGGCGAATGTTTGCGTCTGAATGTCGATTACGACTACAGCTGGAACCAGTTTGAACCGATAACTATCTCGGGTTTCCCAAATGCGAACACAGAGTCTTACGATGGAAATCATTTTTACCCCTTTTCCTACAAATAGTTTTTTCGCAAATCGGTATTATCAAAGGAAATTTAACTAACATGCACAAAAACGGCACGAAAAAATAGAGTCCGCCGAAAAGAGATTGCTTCCATCACCACTACGTTCCGTCCGCACAGGTTGTGCGCAAGGATTTTATCCAACGAAACTTAAATGAGTAGATTCTTCATGATGCATGATACAAAATGCATCGACCGGAAATCGAACCCGGGCCGCCCGCGTGGCAGGCGAGCATTCTACCACTGAACCATCGATGCTGGAACGTACTAAAGATTTTTGATTTAATATCAACGACGACGTCCCGTATGTTGTAGCCGTCGACCACACCCAAGCCGGTCAGCTTTCAGTATGGAAACCAAGGCTTGTGGCGATGAAAATATCCACTGAGAAAGTAAGAAATCCCCTGACTACTCAGGTTAAAACTTTCAAAAGACTAAATTTAATCGGGTGATAATCAATTTTACAACCGGATCTACTACTTCTTGAAAAACTCTGCACTTCCGCAATTAGTATGATATAAATTAGATTATAACTCAGGATTTCGTGGCGCAACGGTAGCGCGCCTGACTCCACATCAGGAGGTTGCGTGTTCAAATCACGTCGAGATCAAAAAAGAAGCGTCATACGTAGAGTTATATTTTTATGGATAATTCTGCAGACTACTGTTTTAGTGACATTAATTAACATTTTATTGGAATCCATTTCTCTCAATACTCATGTATCCTTAACCTGGAAATGTTTTTGGCTGGTTTCTTCTTTTCAACAAATGTCGACTGTAGGTATAGGAGACTAAAGTTTTGGGAATGGGATAACATACAACAGCGTTAGTTTAGAAAAAGGCGAATGTTTGCGTCTGAATGTCGATTACGACTACAGCTGGAACCAGTTTGAACCGATAACTATCTCGGGTTTCCAAAATGCAAACACAGAGTCTTACGATGGAAATCATTTTTACCCCTTTTCCTACAAATAGTTTTTTCGCAAATCGGTATTATCAAAGGAAATTTAACTAACATGCACAAAAACGGCACGAAAAAATAGAGTCCGCCGAAAAGAGATTGCTTCCATCACCACTACGTTCCGTCCGCACAGGCTGTGCGCAAGGATTTTATCCAACGAAACTTAAATGAGTAGATTCTACATGATGCATGATACAAAATGCATCGACCGGGAATCGGGTGATAATCAATTTTACAACCGGATCTACTACTTTTTGAAAAACTCTGCACTTCCGCAATTAGTATGATATAAATTAGATTATAACTCAGGATTTTGTGGCGCAACGGTAGCGCGCCTGACTCCAGATCAGGAGGTTGCGTGTTCAAATCACGTCGAGATCAACAAAGAAGTGTCACACGTAGAGTTATATTTTCATGGATAATTCTGCAGACTACTGTTGTAGTGACATTAATCAACATTTCATTGGAATCTATTTCTCTCAATACTCATGTATCCTTAACCTGGAAATGTTTTTGGCTGGTTTCTTCTTTTCAACAAATGTTGACTGTAGGTATAGGAGACTAAAGTTTTGGGAATGGGATAACATACAACAGCGTTAGTTTAGAAAAAAGGCGAATGTTTGCGTCTGAATGTCGATTACGACTACAGTTGGAACCAGTTTGAACCGATAACTATCTCGGGTTTCCAAAATGCAAACACAGAGTCTTACGATGGAAATCATTTTTGCCCCTTTTCCTACAAATAGTTTTTTCGCAAATCGGTATTATCAAAGGAAATTTAACTAACATGCACAAAAACGGCACGAAAAAATAGATTCCGATGAAAAGAGATTGATTCCATCACCACTACGTTCCGTCCGCACAGGTTGTGCGCAAGGATTTTATCCAACGAAACTTAAATGAGTAGATTCTTCATGATGCATGATACAAAATGCATCGACTGGGAATCGAACCCGGGCCGCCCGCGTGGCAGGCGAGCATTCTACCACTGAACCATCGATGCTGGAACGTACTAAAGATTTTTGATTGAATATCAACGACGACGTCCCGTATGTTGTAGCCGTCGACCACACCCAAGCCGGTCAGCTTTCAGTATGGAAACCAAGGCTTGTGGCGATGAAAATATCCACTGAGAAAGTAAGAAATCCCCTGACTACTCAGGTTAAAACTTTCAAAAGACTAAATTTAATCGGGTGATAATAAATTTTACAACCGGATCTACTACTTCTTGAAAAACTCTGCACTTCCGCAATTAGTATGATATAAATTAGATTATAACTCAGGATTTCGTGGCGCAACGGTAGCGCGCCTGACTCCAGATCAGGAGGTTGCGTGTTCAAATCACGTCGAGATCAAAAAAAAGTGTCACACGTAGAGTTATATTTTCATGGATAATTCTGCAGACTACTGTTTTAGTGACATTAATTAACATTTCATTGGAATCAATTTCTCTCAATACTCATGTATCCTTAACCTGGAAATGTTTTTGGCTGGTTTCTTCTTTTCAACAAATGTCGACTGTAGGTATAGGAGACTAAAGTTTTGGGAATGGGATAACATACAACAGCGTTAGTTTAGAAAAAGGCGAATGTTTGCGTCTGAATGTCGATTACGACTACAGCTGGAACCAGTTTGAACCGATAACTATCTCGGGTTTCCAAAATGCGAACACAGAGTCTTACGATGGAAATCATTTTTACCCCTTTTCCTACAAATAGTTTTTTCGCAAATCGGTATTATCAAAGGAAATTTAACTAACATGCACAAAAACGGCACGAAAAAATAGAGTCCGCCGAAAAGAGATTGCTTCCATCACCACTACGTTCCGTCCGCACAGGTTGTGCGCAAGGATTTTATCCAACGAAACTTAAATGAGTAGATTCTTCATGATGCATGATACAAAATGCATCGACCGGGAATCGAACCCGGGGCGCCCGCGTGGCAGGCGAGCATTCTACCACTGAACCATCGATGCTGGACCGTACTAAAGATTTTTGATTGAATATCAACGACGACGTCCCGTATGTTGTAGCCGTCGACCACACCCAAGCCGGTCAGCTTTCAGTATGGAAACCAAGGCTTGTGGCCATGAAAATATCCACTGAGAAAGTAAGAAATCCCCTGACTACTCAGGTTGAAACTTTCAAAAGACTAAATTTAATCGGGTGATAATCAATTTTACAACCGGATCTACTACTTCTTGAAAAACTCTGCACTTCCGCAATTAGTATGATATAAATTAGATTTAACTCAGGATTTCGTGGCGCAACGGTAGCGCGCCTGACTCCAGATCAGGAGGTTGCGTGTTCAAATCACGTCGAGATCAAAAAAAAGTGTCACACGTAGAGTTATATTTTCATGGATAATTCTGCAGACTACTGTTTTAGTGACATTAATTAACATTTCATTGGAATCAATTTCTCTCAATACTCATGTATCCTTAACCTGGAAATGTTTTTGGCTGGTTTCTTCTTTTCAACAAATGTCGACTGTAGGTATAGGAGACTAAAGTTTTGGGAATGGGATAACATACAACAGCGTTAGTTTAGAAAAAGGCGAATGTTTGCGTCTGAATGTCGATTACGACTACAGCTGGAACCAGTTTGAACCGATAACTATCTCGGGTTTCCAAAATGCGAACACAGAGTCTTACGATGGAAATCATTTTTACCCCTTTTCCTACAAATAGTTTTTTCGCAAATCGGTATTATCAAAGGAAATTTAACTAACATGCACAAAAACGGCACGAAAAAATAGAGTCCGCCGAAAAGAGATTGCTTCCATCACCACTACGTTCCGTCCGCACAGGTTGTGCGCAAGGATTTTATCCAACGAAACTTAAATGAGTAGATTCTTCATGATGCATGATACAAAATGCATCGACCGGGAATCGAACCCGGGGCGCCCGCGTGGCAGGCGAGCATTCTACCACTGAACCATCGATGCTGGACCGTACTAAAGATTTTTGATTGAATATCAACGACGACGTCCCGTATGTTGTAGCCGTCGACCACACCCAAGCCGGTCAGCTTTCAGTATGGAAACCAAGGCTTGTGGCCATGAAAATATCCACTGAGAAAGTAAGAAATCCCCTGACTACTCAGGTTGAAACTTTCAAAAGACTAAATTTAATCGGGTGATAATCAATTTTACAACCGGATCTACTACTTCTTGAAAAACTCTGCACTTCCGCAATTAGTATGATATAAATTAGATTATTACTCAGGATTTCGTGGCGCAACGGTAGCGCGCCTGACTCCAGATCAGGAGGTTGCGTGTTCAAATCACGTCGAGATAAAAAAAGAAATGTCACACGTAGAGTTACATTTTTATGGATAATTCTGCAGACTACTGTTTTAGTGACATTAATTAACATTTCATTGGAATCCATTTCTCTCAATACTCATGTATCCTTAACCTGGAAATGTTTTTGGCTGGTTTCTTCTTTTCAACAAATGTCGACTGTTGGTATAGGAGACTAAAGTTTTGGGAATGGGATAACATACAACAGCGTTAGTTTAGAAAAAGGCGAATGTTTGCGTCTGAATGTCGATTACGACTACAGCTGGAACCAGTTTGAACCGATAACTATCTCGGGTTTCCAAAATGCAAACACAGAGTCTTACGATGGAAATCATTTTTACCCCTTTTCCTACAAATAGTTTTTTCGCAAATCGGTATTATCAAAGGAAATTTAACTAACATGCACAAAAACGGCACGAAAAAATAGAGTCCGCCGAAAAGAGATTGCTTCCATCACCACTACGATCCGTCCGCACAGGTTGTGCGCAAGGATTTTATCCAACGAAACTTAGTAGATTCTACATGATGCATGATACAAAATGCATCGACCGGGAATCGAACCCGGGCCGCCCTCGTGGCAGGCGAGCATTCTACCACTGAACCATCGATGCTGGACCATACTAAATATTTTTGATTTAATATCAACGACGACGTCCCGTTTGTTGTAGCCGTCGACCACACCCAAGCCGGTCAGCTTTCAGTATGGAAACCAAGGCTTGTGGCGATGAAAATATCCACTGAGAAAGTAAGAAATCCCCTGACTACTCAGGTTGAAACTTTCAAAAGAATAAATTTAATCGGGTGATAATCAATTTTACAACCGGATCTACTACTTCTTGAAAAACTCTGCACTTCCGCAATTAGCATGATATAAATTAAATTATAACTCAGGATTTCGTGGCGCAACGGTAGCGCGCCTGACTCCAGATCGGGAGGTTTAGTGTTCAAATCACGTCGAGATCAAAAAAGCACGAAGAGTTATATTTTCATGGATAATTCTGCAGACTACTGTTTTAGTGACATTAATTAACATTTCATTGGAATCCATTTCTCTTAATACTCATGTATCCTTAACCTGGAAATGTTTTTGGCTGGTTTCTTCTTTTCAATAAATGTCGACTGTAGGTATAGGAGACTAAAGTTTTGGGAATGGGATAACATACAACAGCGTTAGTTTAGAAAAAAGGCGAATGTTTGCGTCTGAATGTCGATTACGACTACAGCTGGAACCAGTTTGAACCGATAACTATCTCGGGTTTCCAAAATGCAAATACAGAGTCTTACGATGGAAATCATTTTTACCCCTTTTCCTACAAATAGTTTTTTCGCAAATCGGTATTATCAAAGGAAATTTAACTAACATGCACAAAAACGGCACGAAAAAATAGAGTCCGCCGAAAAGAGATTGCTTTCATCACCACTACGTTCCGTCCGCACAGGTTGTGCGCAAGGATTTTATCCAACGAAACTTAAATGAGTAGATTCTAAATGATGCAAGATACAAAATGCATCGACCGGGAATCGAACCCGGGCCACCCGCGTGGCAGGCGAGCATTCTACCACTGAACCATCGATGCTGGACCATAATTAAGATTTTTGATTCAATATCAACGACGACGTCCCGTTTGTTGTAGCCGTCGACCACACCCAAGCCGGTCAGCTTTCAGTATGGAAACCAAGGCTTGTGGCGATGAAAATATCCACTGAGAAAGTAAGAAATACCCTGACTACTCAGGTTGAAACTTTCAAAAGACTAAATTTAATCGGGTGATAATCAATTTTACAACCGGATCTACTACTTCTTGAAAAACTCTGCACTTCCGCAATTAGTATGATATAAATTAGATTATAACTCAGGATTTCGTGGCGCAACGGTAGCGCGCCTGACTCCAGATCAGGAGGTTGCGTGTTCAAATCACGTCGAGATCAAAAAAAAGTGTCACACGTAGAGTTATATTTTCATGGATAATTCTGCAGACTACTGTTTTAGTGACATTAATTAACATTTCATTGGAATCAATTTCTCTCAATACTCATGTATCCTTAACCTGGAAATGTTTTTGGCTGGTTTCTTCTTTTCAACAAATGTCGACTGTAGGTATAGGAGACTAAAGTTTTGGGAATGGGATAACATACAACAGCGTTAGTTTAGAAAAAGGCGAATGTTTGCGTCTGAATGTCGATTACGACTACAGCTGGAACCAGTTTGAACCGATAACTATCTCGGGTTTCCAAAATGCGAACACAGAGTCTTACGATGGAAATCATTTTTACCCCTTTTCCTACAAATAGTTTTTTCGCAAATCGGTATTATCAAAGGAAATTTAACTAACATGCACAAAAACGGCACGAAAAAATAGAGTCCGCCGAAAAGAGATTGCTTCCATCACCACTACGTTCCGTCCGCACAGGTTGTGCGCAAGGATTTTATCCAACGAAACTTAAATGAGTAGATTCTTCATGATGCATGATACAAAATGCATCGACCGGGAATCGAACCCGGGGCGCCCGCGTGTCAGGCGAGCATTCTACCACTGAACCATCGATGCTGGACCGTACTAAAGATTTTTGATTGAATATCAACGACGACGTCCCGTATGTTGTAGCCGTCGACCACACCCAAGCCGGTCAGCTTTCAGTATGGAAACCAAGGCTTGTGGCCATGAAAATATCCACTGAGAAAGTAAGAAATCCCCTGACTACTCAGGTTGAAACTTTCAAAAGACTAAATTTAATCGGGTGATAATCAATTTTACAACCGGATCTACTACTTCTTGAAAAACTCTGCACTTCCGCAATTAGTATGATATAAATTAGATTATTACTCAGGATTTCGTGGCGCAACGGTAGCGCGCCTGACTCCAGATCAGGAGGTTGCGTGTTCAAATCACGTCGAGATAAAAAAAGAAATGTCACACGTAGAGTTACATTTTTATGGATAATTCTGCAGACTACTGTTTTAGTGACATTAATTAACATTTCATTGGAATCCATTTCTCTCAATACTCATGTATCCTTAACCTGGAAATGTTTTTGGCTGGTTTCTTCTTTTCAACAAATGTCGACTGTTGGTATAGGAGACTAAAGTTTTGGGAATGGGATAACATACAACAGCGTTAGTTTAGAAAAAGGCGAATGTTTGCGTCTGAATGTCGATTACGACTACAGCTGGAACCAGTTTGAACCGATAACTATCTCGGGTTTCCAAAATGCAAACACAGAGTCTTACGATGGAAATCATTTTTACCCCTTTTCCTACAAATAGTTTTTTCGCAAATCGGTATTATCAAAGGAAATTTAACTAACATGCACAAAAACGGCACGAAAAAATAGAGTCCGCCGAAAAGAGATTGCTTCCATCACCACTACGATCCGTCCGCACAGGTTGTGCGCAAGGATTTTATCCAACGAAACTTAGTAGATTCTACATGATGCATGATACAAAATGCATCGACCGGGAATCGAACCCGGGCCGCCCTCGTGGCAGGCGAGCATTCTACCACTGAACCATCGATGCTGGACCATACTAAATATTTTTGATTTAATATCAACGACGACGTCCCGTTTGTTGTAGCCGTCGACCACACCCAAGCCGGTCAGCTTTCAGTATGGAAACCAAGGCTTGTGGCGATGAAAATATCCACTGAGAAAGTAAGAAATCCCCTGACTACTCAGGTTGAAACTTTCAAAAGAATAAATTTAATCGGGTGATAATCAATTTTACAACCGGATCTACTACTTCTTGAAAAACTCTGCACTTCCGCAATTAGCATGATATAAATTAAATTATAACTCAGGATTTCGTGGCGCAACGGTAGCGCGCCTGACTCCAGATCGGGAGGTTTAGTGTTCAAATCACGTCGAGATCAAAAAAGCACGAAGAGTTATATTTTCATGGATAATTCTGCAGACTACTGTTTTAGTGACATTAATTAACATTTCATTGGAATCCATTTCTCTCAATACTCATGTATCCTTAACCTGGAAATGTTTTTGGCTGGTTTCTTCTTTTCAACAAATGTCGACTGTAGGTATAGGAGACTAAAGTTTTGGGAATGGGATAACATACAACAGCGTTAGTTTAGAAAAAGGCGAATGTTTGGGTCTGAAGTTCGATTACGACTACAGCTGGAACCAGTTTGAACCGATAACTATCTCGGGTTTCCAAAATGCAAACACAGAGTCTTACGATGGAAATCATTTTTACCCCTTTTCCTACAAATAGTTTTTTCGCAAATCGGTATTATCAAAGGAAATTTAACTAACATGCACAAAAACGGCACGAAAAAATAGAGTCCGCCGAAAAGAGATTGCTTCCATCACCACTACGTTCCGTCCGCACAGGTTGTGCGCAAGGATTTTATCCAACGAAACTTAAATGAGTAGATTCTACATGATGCATGATACAAAATGCATCGACCGGGAATCGAACCCGGGCCGCCCGCGTGGCAGGCGAGCATTCTACCACTGAACCATCGATGCTGGACCATACTAAAGATTTTTGATTCAATATCAACGACGACGTCCCGTTTGTTGTAGCCGTCGACCACACCCAAGCCGGTCAGCTTTCAGTATGGAAACCAAGGCTTGTGGCGATGAAAATATCCACTGAGAAAGTAAGAAATCCCCTGACTAATCAGGTTGAAACTTTCAAAAGACTAAATTTAATCGGGTGATAATCAATTTTACAACCGGATCTACTACTTCTTGAAATACTCTGCATTTCCGCAAGTAGTATGATATAAATTAGATTATTACTCAGGATTTCGTGGCGCAACGGTAGCGCGCCTGACTCCAGATCAGGAGGTTGCGTGTTCAAATCACGTCGAGATAAAAAAAGAAGTGTCATACGTAGAGTTATATTTTTATGGATAATTCTGCAGACTACTGTTTTAGTGACATTAATTAACATTTTATTGGAATCCATTTCTCTCAATACTCACGTATCCTTAACCTGGAAATGTTTTTGGCTGGTTTCTTCTTTTCAACAAATGTCGACTGTAGGTATAGGAGACTAAAGTTTTGGGAATGGGATAACATACAACAGCGTTAGTTTAGAAAAAGGCGAATGTTTGCGTCTGAATGTCGATTACGACTACAGCTGGAACCAGTTTAAACCGATAACTATCTCGGGTTTCCAAAATGCAAACACAGAGTCTTACGATGGAAATCATTTTTACCCCTTTTCCTACAAATAGTTTTTTCGCAAATCGGTATTATCTAAGGAAATTTAACTAACATGCACAAAAACGGCACGAAAAAATAGAGTTTGCCGAAATAAGATTACTTCCATCACCACTACGTTCCGTCCGCACAGGTTGTGCGCAAGGATTTTATCCAACGAAACTTAAATGAGTAGATTCTACATGATGCATGATACAAAATGCATTGACGGGGAATCGAACCCGGGCTGCCCGCGTGGCAGGCGAGCATTCTACCACTGAACCATCGATGCTGGACTAAACTAAAGATTTTTGATTAAATATCAACAACGACGTCCCGTCTGTTCGTCGACGTCTGAACGTCTGACGTCGACTGAACGTCGACCACACCCAAGCCGGTCAGCTTTCAGTATGGAAACCAAGGCTTGTGGCGATGAAAATATCCACTGAGAAAGTAAGAAATCCCCTGACTACTCAGGTCGAAACTTTCAAAAGACTAAATTTAATCGGGTGATAATAAATTTTACAACCGGATCTACTACTTCTTGAAAAACTCTGCACTTCCACAATTAGTATGATATAAATTAAATTATAACTCAGGATTTCATGGCGCAACGGTAGCGCGCCTGACTCCAGATCAGGAGGTTGCGTGTTTAAATCACGTCGAGATCAAAAAAGAAGTGTCACACGTAGAGTTATATTTTCATGGATAATTCTGCAGACTACTGTTTTAGTGACATTAATTAACATTTCATTGGAATCCATTTCTCTCAATACTCATGTATCCTTAACCTGGAAATGTTTTTGGCTGGTTTCTTCTTTTCAATAAATGTCGACTGTAGGTATAGGAGACTAAAGTTTTGGGAATGGAATAACATACAACAGCGTTAGTTTAGAAAAAAGGCGAATGTTTGCGTCTGAATGTCGATTACGACTACAGCTGGAACCAGTTTGAACCGATAACTATCTCGGGTTTCCAAAATGCAAACACAGAGTCTTACGATGGAAATCATTTTTACCCCTTTTCCTACAAATAGTTTTTTCGCAAATCGGTATTATCAAAGGAAATTTAACTAACATGCACAAAAACGGCACGAAGAAATAGAGTCCGATGAAAAGAGATTGATTCCATCACCACTACGTTCCGTCCGCACAGGTTGTGCGCAAGGATTTTATCCAACGAAACTTAAATGAGTAGATTCTACATGATGCATGATACAAAATGCATCGACCGGGAATCGAACCCGGGCCGCCCGCGTGGCAGGCGAGCATTCTACCACTGAACCATCGATGCTGGACCATATTAAAGATTTTTGATTAAATATCAACGACGACGTCCCTTCTGTTGTAGCCGTCGACCACACCCAAGCCGGTCAGCTTTCAGTATGGAAACCAAGGCTTGTGGCGATGAAAATATCCACTGAGAAAGTAAGAAATCCCCTGACTACTCAGGTTGAAACTTTCAAAAGACTAAATTTAATCGGGTGATAATCAATTTTACAACCGGATCTACTACTTCTTGAAAAACTCTGCACTTCCGCAAGTAGTATGATATAAATTAAACTATTAATCAGGATTTCGTGGCGCAACGGTAGCGCGCCTGACTCAAGATTAGGAGGTTAAGTGTTCAAATCACGTCGAGATCAAAAAAGAAGTTTCACACGTAGAGTTATATTTTCATGGATAATTGTGCAGACTACTATTTTAGTGACATTAATAAACATTTCATTGGAATCCATTTCTCTCAATACTCATGTATCCTTAACCTGGAAATGTTTTTGGCTGGTTTCTTCTTTTCAACAAATGTCGACTGTAGGTATAGGAGACTAAAGTTTTGGGAATGGGATAACATACAACAGCGTTAGTTTAGAAAAAAGGCGAATGTTTGCGTCTGAATGTCGATTACGACTACAGCTGGAACCAGTTTGAACCGATAACTATCTCGGGTTTCCAAAATGCAAACACAGAGTCTTACGATGGAAATCATTTTTACCCCTTTTCCTACAAATAGTTTTTTCGCAAATCGGTATTATCAAAGGAAATTTAACTAACATGCACAAAAACGGCACGAAAAAATAGAGTCCGCCGAAAAGAGATTGCTTCCATCACCACTACGTTCCGTCCACACAGGCTGTGCGCAAGGATTTTATCCTACGAAACTTAAATGAGTAGATTCTACATGATGCATGATACAAAATGCATCGACCGGGAATCGAACCCGGGCCGCCCGCGTGGCAGGCGAGCATTCTACCACTGAACCATCGATGCTGCACTATACTAAAGATTTTTGATTCAATATCAACGACGACATCCCGTCTGTTGTAGCCGTCGACCACACCCAAGCACGTCAGCTTTCAGTATGGAAACCAAGGCTTGTGGCGATGAAAATATCCACTGAGAAAGTAAGAAATCCCCTAACTACTCAGGTTGAAACTTTCAAAAGACTAAATTTAATCGGGTGATAATCAATTTTACAACCGGATCTACTACTTCTTGAAAAACTCTGCACTTCCGCAATTAGTATGATATAAATTAGATTACAACTCAGGATTTCGTGGCGCAACGGTAGCGCGCCTGACTCCAGATCAGGAGGTTGCGTGTTCAAATCACGTCGAGATCAAAAAAGAAGTGTTACACGTAGAGTTACATTTTCATGGATAATTCTGCAGACTACTGTTTTAGTGACATTAATTAACATTTCATTGGAATCCATTTCTCTCAATACTCATGTATCCTTAACCTGGAAATGTTTTTGGCTGGTTTCTTCTTTTCAACAAATGTCGACTGTAGGTATAGGAGACTAAAGTTTTGGGAATGGGATAACATACAACAGCGTTAGTTTAGAAAAAAGGCGAATGTTTGCGTCTGAATGTCGATTACGACTACAGCTGGAACCAGTTTGAACCGATAACTATCTCGGGTTTCCAAAATGCAAGCACAGAGTCTTACGATGGAAATCATTTTTACCCCTTTTCCTACAAATAGTTTTTTTCGCAAATCGGTATTATCAAAGGAAATTTAACTAACATGCACAAAAACGGCACGAAAAAATAGAGTCCGCCGAAAAGAGATTGCTTCCATCACCACTACGTTCCGTCCGCACAGGTTGTGCGCAAGGATTTTATCCAACGAAACTTAAATGAGTAGATTCTACATGATGCATGATACAAAATGCATCGACCGGGAATCAAACCCGGGCCGCCCACGTGGCAGGCGAGCATTCTACCACTGAACCATCGATGCTGGACCAAACTAAATATTTTTGATTGAATATCAACGACGACGTCCCGTTTGTTGTAGCCGTCGACCACACCCAAGCCGGTCAGCTTTCAGTATGGAAACCAAGGCTTGTGGCGATGAAAATATCCACTGAGAAAGTAAGAAATCCCCTGACTACTCAGGTTGAAACTTTCAAAAGACTAAATTTAATCGGGTGATAATCAATTTTACAACCGGATCTACTACTTCTTGAAAAACTCTGCACTTCCGCAAGTAGTATGATATAAATTAGATTATAACTCAGGATTTCGTGGCGCAACGGTAGCGCGCCTGAGTCAAGATCAGGAGGTTGCGTGTTCAAATCACGTCGAGATCAAAAAAGAAGTGTCACACGTAGAGTTATATTTTCGTGGATAATTCTGCAGACTACTGTTTTAGTGACATTAATTAACATTTCATTGGAATCCATTTCTCTCAATACTCATGTATCCTTAACCTGGAAATGTTTTTGGCTGGTTTCTTCTTTTCAACAAATGTCGACTGTAGGTATAGGAGACTAAAGTTTTGGGAATGGGATAACATACAACAGCGTTAGTTTAGAAAAAGGCGAATGTTTGCGTCTGAATGTCGATTACGACTACAGCTGGAACCAGTTTGAACCGATAACTATCTCGGGTTTCCAAAATGCAAACACAGAGTCTTACGATGGAAATCATTTTTACCCCTTTTCCTACAAATAGTTTTTTCGCAAATCGGTATTATCAAAGGAAATTTAACTAACATGCACAAAAACGGCACGAAAAAATAGAGTCCGCCGAAAAGAGATTGCTTCCATCACCACTACGTTCCGTCCGCACAGGTTGTGCTCAAGGATTTTATCCAACGAAAATTAAATGAGTAGATTCTTCATGATGCATGATACAAAATGCATCGACCGGGAATCGAACCCGGGCCGCCCGCGTGGCAGGCGAGCATTCTACCACTGAACCATCGATGCTAGACCGTACTAAAGATTTTTGATTTAATATCAACGACGTCCCGTATGTTGTAGCCGTCGACCACACCCAAGCCGGTCAGCTTTCAGTATGGAAACCAAGGCTTGTGGCGATGAAAATATCCACTGAGAAAGTAAGAAATCCCCTGACTACTCAGGTTGAAACTTTCAAAAGACTAAATTTAATCGGGTGATAATCAATTTTAGAACCGGATCTACTACTTCTTGAAAAACTCTGCACTTCCGCAATTAGTATGATATAAATTAGGTCATAAGTCAGGATTTCGTGGCGCAACGGTAGCGCGCCTGACTCCAGATCAGGAGGTTGCGTGTTCAAATCACGTCGAGATCAAAAAAGAAGTGTCACACGAAGAGTTACATTTTCATGGATAATTCTGCAGACTAAAGTTTTAGTGACATTAATTAACATTTCATTGGAATCCATTTCTCTCAATACTCATGTATCCTTAACCTGGAAATGTTTTTGGCTGGTTTCTTCTTTTCAACAAATGTCGACTGTAGGTATAGGAGACTAAAGTTTTGGGAATGGGATAACATACAACAGCGTTAGTTTAGAAAAAAGGCGAATGTTTGCGTCTGAATGTCGATTACGACTACAGCTGGAACCAGTTTGAACCGATAACTATCTCGGGTTTCCAAAATGCAAACACAGAGTCTTACGATGGAAATCATTTTTACCCCTTTTCCTACAAATAGTTTTTTCGCAAATCGGTATTATCAAAGGAAATTTAACTAACATGCACAAAAACGGCACGAAAAAATAGAGTCCGCCGAAAAGAGATTGCTTCCATCACCACTACGTTCCGTCCGCACAGGTTGTGCGCAAGGATTTTATCCAACGAAAATTAAATGAGTAGATTCTTCATGATGCATGATACAAAATGCATCGACCGGGAATCGAACCCGGGCCGCCCGCGTGGCAGGCGAGCATTCTACCACTGAACCATCGATGCTCGACCATACTAAAGATTTTTGATCGAATATCAACGACGACGTCCCGTATGTTGTAGCCGTCGACCACACCCAAGCCGGTCAGCTTTCAGTATGGAAACCAAGGCTTGTGGCAATGAAAATATCCACTGAGAAAGTAAGAAATCCCCTGACTACTCAGGTTGAAACTTTCAAAAGACTAAATTTAATCGGGTGACAAGATTCATTCGGTAATATCCTTCGGTAATTTTTTTAAACGTTAAAGAGACAGAAAATAAAGGTTATGGTAGATTAATACATACTATAACGTTTGGAAAATTCTGTTTCCCTTTATTCTCTTTCATAATTGATTCTTTATAACTAATTGACTAATAATCTGTTAATATTATGAGTGGTGCGACTTAGGTGTGGCGGAGGCTTCGCCCCGCCACCCCACGTCGCACTTCATGTTTAGATTAAGTTATAGCAACATTTATTACTATAGTAACATGAAATTGGAAAAATTATTAGTTACATATAAACTATAGAGAAATGGATGTGCTCTTATAGCAGTTAGATTAAACCACCATTGAAAAAATCTTAATTCAGGCATATAACCTAAATGTTTTACGACCGGTTCCGAAATCGATACCGATGGTAGCGTCGCTAGCGATATTACTATAGCTTTACTTCGTCTTTCGTAACATTGTTCGGTGTACACACGAACCGGACCACGCTTTCCCTTAGACCTTATGTAAATGTTGGTCTAATGGTTAGCAACCCGGGCTGCCACTCATATGGTTCGAGGTTCGAATCTCGATGATGTCATTGAGGAAATTTAAATTTGTAACTTTTGAAAAATTACACTTAAAAAACTTTCGGAGGTAAATGGAAGTGGAAGATCGGTGGTAACTCTTCACGACCACTAAAAGATCTTGATGACTGTGGAGAGGACAAGGGAAGAAGAGAAAGATGACCCAGAGCTTCAAAATGAGTATGAACAAACATACTATTATATTTGGAAAATTCTGTTTCCCTTTATTTTCTTAAATGATTTGATTCTTATTAACTAATTGACTAATAATCTGTCAATATTATGAGTGGTGCGACTTGGGTGTGGCTGAGGCTTCGCCCCGCCACCCCACGTCGCACTTCATGTTTATATTAAGTTAAAGTAACAGTTATTACTATAGTAACAATACAATTATATCATGCGGTCACATGTTGCATTACATGAGTTTTGGCTTATAGATAGCGAGCTACCATCATAGCCATTTTTTCCCTTCCAATGATATAACAATGACGGTCTAATGGTCATCAACCCAGACAGCCATTCGCATGGTTCGGAGTTCTAATCTCGATCAAGTCGGAAAGGAAAACTAAGTTTGTAATTTTTTAAAAAATTCCTCTTAATAAGCTTTCGGAGGTAAATGGAAGTGGAAGATTGGTGGTAACTCTTCACGACCGCAAGAAGATCTTGATGACCGAGAAGAGGACAGAGGAAGAAGGGAGAGATGACCCAGAGCTTCAAAATGAATATAATCTAACATTTTTAAAATGTTCCTAAACTTCTTGGTTGATGACTTACTGTTAAAAAAGGAGGCATGGAAATTTTACTTGGACAACCAAATTTATTAAAATCAAGATAAAAAATAGTAAACAAAAAGAGGTAATAATAAAACAAAAAGGGTTAAAAAAATAAGAGTGGGAAAATACAAAGTAAAAAGAAGAATAAAGACGAAATCGAAATCGAACATAACAACCAAATCAAATAATTAATACTCTCCACTCCCATAGCAGAAAACTTGTCTTGCTAGGGAAAATCCAAACTTTTTTTTTCTTTTTGTTTACACTGAGCATGCACTGACAGTTGGAAGGTTACGCAAAAAAGCGAATTCACTAACTAGGATTCGGCAACCAGCTAGGTAACAAATACGCAAATTAAATTTCTAAAACAGTAATAAAAACAAATCTAAACCCCGTTACGCAATGTATTAAATTTGGACAGAATTATGTACAAAATTTGGTGAAGATTGGTCATTCAGGGAAGAAACGTATAAAGGATTACAAAATGGACATTAAACCCTCTGAATTTCACTACTAGCTACTACTATCCTACCCCCTATACCCCACACCCTATATTGTTAAGGACCTTCGTATATAAATATACCTCAGGGATAATCAATTTTACAACCGGATCTACTACTTCTTGAAAAACTCTGCACTTCCGCAAGTAGTATGATATAAATTAGGTTATAACTCAGGATTTCGTGGCGCAACGGTAGCGCGCCTGACTCCAGATCAGGAGGTTGCGTGTTCAAATCACGTCGAGATCAAAAAAGAAGTGTCACACGTAGAGTTATATTTTCGTGGATAATTCTGCAGACTACTGTTTTAGTGACATTAATTAACATTTCATTGGAATCCATTTCTCTCAATACTCATGTATCCTTAACCTGGAAATGTTTTTGGCTGGTTTCTTCTTTTCAACAAATGTCGACTGTAGGTATAGGAGACTAAAGTTTTGGGAATGGGATAACATACAACAGCGTTAGTTTAGAAAAAAGGCGAATGTTTGCGTCTGAATGTCGATTACGACTACAGCTGGAACCAGTTTGAACCGATAACTATCTCGGGTTTCCAAAATGCAAACACAGAGTCTTACGATGGAAATCATTTTTACCCCTTTTCCTACAAATAGTTTTTTCGCAAATCGGTATTATCAAAGGAAATTTAACTAACATGCACAAAAACGGCACGAAAAAATAGAGTCCGCCGAAAAGAGATTGCTTCCATCACCACTACGTTCCGTCCACACAGGCTGTGCGCAAGGATTTTATCCTACGAAACTTAAATGAGTAGATTCTACATGATGCATGATACAAAATGCATCGACCGGGAATCGAACCCGGGCCGCCCGCGTGGCAGGCGAGCATTCTACCACTGAACCATCGATGCTGGACTATACTAAAGATTTTTGATTCAATATCAACGACGACGTCCCGTCTGTTGTAGCCGTCGACCACACCCAAGCCGGTCAGCTTTCAGTATGGAAACCAAGGCTTGTGGCGATGAAAATATCCACTGAGAAAGTAAGAAATCCCCTGACTACTCAGGTTGAAACTTTCAAAAGACTAAATTTAATCGGGTGATAATCAATTTTACAACCGGATCTACTACTTCTTGAAAAACTCTGCACTTCCGCAATTAGTATGATATAAATTAGATTATAACTCAGGATTTCGTGGCGCAACGGTAGCGCGCCTGACTCCAGATCAGGAGGTTGCGTGTTCAAAACACGTCGAGATCAAAAAAGAAGTGTCACACGTAGAGTTACATTTTCATGGATAATTCTGCAGACTACGTTTTAGTGACATTAATTATTATTTCATTGGAATCCATTTCTCTCAATACTCATGTATCCTTAACCTGGAAATGTTTTTGGCTGGTTTCTTCTTTTCAACAAATGTCGACTGTAGGTATAGGAGACTAAAGTTTTGGGAATGGGATAACATACAACAGCGTTAGTTTAGAAAAAAGGCGAATGTTTGCGTCTGAATGTCGATTACGACTACAGCTGGAACCAGTTTGAACCGATAACTATCTCGGGTTTCCAAAATGCAAACACAGAGTCTTACGATGGAAATCATTTTTACCCCTTTTCCTACAAATATTTTTTTCGCAAATCGGTATTATCAAAGGAAATTTAACTAACATGCACAAAAACGGCACGAAAAAATAGAGTCCGCCGAAAAGAGATTGCTTCCATCACCACTACGTTCCGTCCGCACAGGATGTGCGCAAGGATTTTATCCAACGAAAACTAAATGAGCAGATTCTTCATGATGCATGATACAAAATGCATCGACCGGGAATCGAACCCGGGCCGCCCGCGTGGCAGGCGAGCATTCTACCACTGAACCATCGATGCTGGACTATACTAAAGATTTTTGATTTAATGTCAACGACGTCCCGTATGTTGTAGCCGTCGACCACACCCAAGCCGGTCAGCTTTCAGTATGGAAACCAAGGCTTGTGGCGATGAAAATATCCACTGAGAAAGTAAGAAATCCCCTGACTACTCAGGTTGAAACTTTCAAAAGACTAAATTTAATCGGGTGATAATCAATTTTAGAACCGGATCTACTACTTCTTGAAAAACTCTGCACTTCCGCAATTAGTATGATATAAATTAGGTCATAAGTCAGGATTTCGTGGCGCAACGGTAGCGCGCCTGACTCCAGATCAGGAGGTTGCGTGTTCAAATCACGTCGAGATCAAAAAAGAAGTGTCACACGAAGAGTTACATTTTCATGAATAATTCTGCAGACTAAAGTTTTAGTGACATTAATTAACATTTCATTGGAATCCATTTCTCTCAATACTCATGTATCCTTAACCTGGAAATGTTTTTGGCTGGTTTCTTCTTTTCAACAAATGTCGACTGTAGGTATAGGAGACTAAAGTTTTGGGAATGGGATAACATACAACAGCGTTAGTTTAGAAAAAAGGCGAATGTTTGCGTCTGAATGTCGATTACGACTACAGCTGGAACCAGTTTGAACCGATAACTATCTCGGGTTTCCAAAATGCAAACACAGAGTCTTACGATGGAAATCATTTTTACCCCTTTTCCTACAAATAGTTTTTTCGCAAATCGGTATTATCAAAGGAAATTTAACTAACATGCACAAAAACGGCACGAAAAAATAGAGTCCGCCGAAAAGAGATTGCTTCCATCACCACTACGTTCCGTCCGCACAGGTTGTGCGCAAGGATTTTATCCAACGAAAATTAAATGAGTAGATTCTTCATGATGCATGATACAAAATGCATCGACCGGGAATCGAACCCGGGCCGCCCGCGTGGCAGGCGAGCATTCTACCACTGAACCATCGATGCTGGACCGTACTAAAGATTTTTGATTTAATATCAACGACGACGTCCCGTATGTTGTAGCCGTCGACCACACCCAAGCCAGTCAGCTTTCAGTATGGAAACCAAGGCTTGTGGCAATGAAAATATCCACTGAGAAAGTAAGAAATCCCCTGACTACTCAGGTTGAAACTTTCAAAAGACTAAATTTAATCGGGTGATAATCAATTTTACAACCGGATCTACTACTTCTTGAAAAACTCTACACTTCCGCAATTAGTATGATATAAATTAGATTATAACTCAGGATTTCGTGGCGCAACGGTAGCGCGCCTGACTCCAGATCAGGAGGTTACGTGTTCAAGTCACGTCGAGATCAAAAAAGAAGTGTCACACGTAGAGTTACATTTTCATGGATAATTCTGCAGACTACTGTTTTAGTGACATTAATTAACATTTCATTGGAATCCATTTCTCTCAATACTCATGTATCCTTAACCTGGAAATGTTTTTGGCTGGTTTCTTCTTTTCAACAAAATATCGACTGTAGGTATAGGAGACTAAAGTTTTGGGAATGGGATAACATACAACAGCGTTAGTTTAGAAAAAAGGCGAATGTTTGCGTCTGAATGTCGATTACGACTACAGCTGGAACCAGTTTGAACCGATAACTATCTCGGGTTTCCAAAATGCAAACACAGAGTCTTACGATGGAAATCATTTTTACCCCTTTTCCTACAAATAGTTTTTTCGCAAATCGGTATTATCAAAGGAAATTTAACTAATATGCACAAAAACGGCACGAAAAAATAGAGTCCGCCGAAAAGAGATTGCTTCCATCACCACTACGTTCCGTCCGCACAGGTTGTGCGCAAGGATTTTATCCAACGAAAATTAAATGAGTAGATTCTTCATGATGCATGATACAAAATGCATCGACCGGGAATCGAACCCGGGCCGCCCGCGTGGCAGGCGAGCATTCTACCACTGAACCATCGATGCTGGAACGTACTAAAGATTTTTGATTGAATATCAACGACGACGTCCCGTATGTTGTAGCCGTCGACCACACCCAAGCCGGTCAGCTTTCAATATGGAAACCAAGGCTTGTAACAATGAAAATATCCACTGAGAAAGTAAGAAATCCCCTGACTAATCAGGTTGAAACTTTCAAAAGACTAAATTTAATCGGGTGATAATCAATTTTACAACCGGATCTACTACTTCTTGAAAAACTCTGCACTTCCGCAATTAGTATGATATAAATTAGATCTTAACTCAGGATTTCGTGGCGCAACGGAAGCGCGCCTGACTCCACATCAGGAGGTTGCGTGTTCAAATCACGTCGAGATAAAAAAAGAAGTGTCACACGTAGAGTTACATTTTCATGGATAATTCTGCAGACTACTGTTTTAGTGACATTAATTAACATTTCATTGGAATCCATATCTCTCAATACTCAAGTATCCTTAACCTGGAAATGTTTTTGGCTGGTTTCTTCTTTTCAACAAATGTCGACTGTAGGTATAGGAGACTAAAGTTTTGGGAAGGGGATAACATACAACAGCGTTAGTTTAGAAAAAAGGCGAATGTTTGCGTCTGAATGTCGATTACGACTACAGCTGGAACCAGTTTGAACCGATAACTATCTCGGGTTTCCAAAATGCAAACACAGAGTCTTACGATGGAAATCATTTTTACCCCTTTTCCTACAAATAGTTTTTCCGCAAATCGGTATTATCAAAGGAAATTTAACTAACATGCACAAAAATGGCACGAAAAAATAGAGTCCGCCGAAAAGAGATTACTTCCATCACCACTACGTTCCGTCCGCACAGGTTGTGCGCAAGGATTTTATCCAACGAAACTTAAATGAGTAGATTCTACATGATGCATGATACAAAATGCATCGACCGGGAATCGAACCCGGGCCGCCCGCGTGGCAGGCGAGCATTCTACCACTGAACCATCGATGCTGGACTAAATTAAAGATTTTTGATTAAATATCAACGACGACGTCCCGTTTGTTGTAGCCGTCGACCACACCCAAGCCGGTCAGCTTTCAGTATGGAAACCAAGGCTTGTGGCGATGAAAATATCCACTGAGAAAGTAAGAAATCCCCTGACTACTCAGGATGAAACTTTCAAAAGACTAAATTTAATCGGGTGATAATCAATTTTACAACCGGATCTACTACTTCTTGAAAAACTCTGCACTTCCGCAAGTAGTATGATATAAATTAGATTACAACTCAGGATTTCGTGGCGCAGCGGTAGCGCGCCTGACTCCAGATCAGGAGGTTGCGCGTTCAAATCACGTCGAGATAAAAAAAGAAGTGTCATACGTAGAGTTATATTTTCATGGATAATTCTGCAGACTACTGTTTTAGTGACATTAATTAACATTTCATTGGAATCCATTTCTCTCAATACTCACGTATCCTTAACCTGGAAATGTTTTTGGCTGGTTTCTTCTTTTCAACAAATGTCGACTGTAGGTATAGGAGACTAAAGTTTTGGGAATGGGATAACATACAACAGCGTTAGTTTAGAAAAAGGCGAATGTTTGCGTCTGAATGTCGATTACGACTACAGCTGGAACCAGTTTGAACCGATAACTATCTCGGGTTTCCAAAATGCAAACACAGAGTCTTACGATGGAAATCATTTTTACCCCTTTTCCTACAAATAGTTTTTTCGCAAATCGGTATTATCAAAGGAAATTTAACTAACATGCACAAAAACGGCACGAAAAAATAGAGTCCGCTGAAAAGAGATTGCTTCCATCACCACTACGTTCCGTCCGCACGGGCTGTGCGCAAGGATTTTATCCAACGAAACTTAAATGAGTAGATTCTACATGATGCATGATACAAAATGCATCGACCGGGAATCGAACCCGGGCCGCCCGCGTGGCAGGCGAGCATTCTACCACTGAACCATCGATGCTGGACTATACTAAAGATTTTTGATTGAATATCAACGACGACGTCCCGTCTGTTGTAGCCGTCGACCACACCCAAGCCGGTCAGCTTTCAGTATGGAAACCAAGGCTTGTGGCGATGAAAATATCCACTGAGAAAGTAAGAAATCCCCTGACTACTCAGGTTGAAACTTTCAAAAGACTAAATTTAATCGGGTGATAATCAATTTTACAACCGGATCTACTACTTCTTGAAAAACTCTGCACTTCCGCAACTAGTATGATATAAATTAGATTACAACTCAGGATTTCGTGGCGCAGCGGTAGCGCGCCTGACTCCAGATCAGGAGGATGCGCGTTCAAATCACGTCAAGATCAAAAAAGAAGTGTCATACGTAGAGTTATATTTTCATGGATAATTCTGCAGACTACTGTTTTAGTGACATTAATTAACATTTCATTGGAATCCATTTCTCTCAATACTCACGTATCCTTAACCTGGAAATGTTTTTGGCTGGTTTCTTCTTTTCAACAAATGTCGACTGTAGGTATAGGAGACTAAAGTTTTGGGAATGGGATAACATACAACAGCGTTAGTTTAGAAAAAGGCGAATGTTTGCGTCTGAATGTCGATTACGACTACAGCTGGAACCAGTTTGAACCGATAACTATCTCGGGTTTCCAAAATGCAAACACAGAGTCTTACGATGGAAATCATTTTTACCCCTTTTCCTACAAATAGTTTTTTCGCAAATCGGTATTATCAAAGGAAATTTAACTAACATGCACAAAAACGGCACGAAAAAATAGAGTCCGCCGAAAAGAGATTGCTTCCATCACCACTACGTTCCGTCCGCACGGGCTGTGCGCAAGGATTTTATCCAACGAAACTTAAATGAGTAGATTCTACATGATGCATGATACAAAATGCATCGACCGGGAATCGAATCCGGGCCGCCCGCGTGGCAGGCGAGCATTCTACCACTGAACCATCGATGCTGGGCCATAGGAAAGATTTTTGATTAAATATCAACGGTGACGTCCCGTCTGCTGTAGCCGTCGACTACACCCAAGCCGGTCAGCTTTCAGTATGGAAACCAAGGCTTGTGGCGATGAAAATATCCACTGAGAAAGTAAGAAATCCCCTGAATACTCAGGCTGAATCTTTCAAAAGACTAAATTTAATCGGGTGATAATCAATTTTACAACCGGATCTACTACTTCTAGAAAAACTCTGCACTTCCGCAAATAGTATAATATAAATTAGTTTATAAATCAGTATTTCTTGGCGCATCGGTAGCGCGTCTGACTCCAGATCAGGAGGTTGCGTGTTCAAATCACGTCGAGATCAAAAAAGAAGTGTCACACGTAGAGGTACATTTTCATGGATAATTCTGCAGACTACTGTTTTAGTGACATTAATTAACATTTCATTGGAATCCATTTCTCTCAATACTCATGTATCCTTAACCTGGAAATGTATTTGGCTGGTTTCTTCTTTTCAACAAATGTCGACTGTAGGTATAGGAGACTAAAGTTTTGGGAATGGGATAACATACAACAGAGTTAGTTTAGAAAAAGGCGAATGTTTGCGTCTGAATGTCGATTACGACTACAGCTGGGACCAGTTTGAACCGATAACTATCTCGAGTTTCCAAAATGCAAACACAGAGTCTTACGATGGAAATCATTTTTACCACTTTTCCTACAAATAGTTTTTTCGCAAATCGGTATTATCAAAGGAAATTTAACTAACATGCACCAAAACGGCACGAAAAAATAGAGTCCGCTGAAAAGAGATTGCTTCCATCACCACTACGTTCCGTCCGCACAGGTTGTGCGCAAGGATTTTATCCAACGAAACTTAAATGAGTAGATTCTACATGATGCATGATACAAAATGCATCGACCGGGAATTGAACCCGGGCCGGCCGCGTGGCAGGCGAGCATTCTACCACTGAACCATCGATGCTGGACCATATCAAAGATTTTTGATTGAATATTTAACGACGACGTCCCGTTTGTTGTAGCCGTCGACCACACCCAAGCCGGTCAGCTTTCAGTATGGAAACCAAGGCTTGTGGTGATGAAAATATCCACTGAGAAAGTAAGAAATCCCCTGACTACTCAGGTTGAAACTTTCAAAAGACTAAATTTAATCGGGTGATAATCAATTTTACAACCGGATCTACTACTTCTTGAAAAACTCTGCACTTCCGCAACTAGTATGATATAAATTAGAATATAACTCAGGGTTTCGTGGCGCAACGGTAGCGCGCCTGACTCCAGATCAGGAGGTTGCGTGTTCAAATCACGTCGAGATAAAAAAAGAAGTGTCATACGTAGAGTTATATTTTCATAGATAATTCTGCAGACTACTGTTTTAGTGACATTAATTAACATTTCATTGGAATCCATTTCTCTCAATACTCACGTATCCTTAACCTGGAAATGTTTTTGGCTGGTTTCTTCTTTTCAACAAATGTCGACTGTAGGTATAGGAGACTAAAGTTTTGGGAATGGGATAACATACAACAGCGTTAGTTTAGAAAAAGGCGAATGTTTGCGTCTGAATGTCGATTACGACTACAGCTGGAACCAGTTTGAACCGATAACTATCTCGGGTTTCCAAAATGCAAACACAGAGTCTTACGATGGAAATGATTTTTACCCCTTTTCCTACAAATAGTTTTTTCGCAAATCGGTATTATCAAAGGAAATTTAACTAACATGCACCAAAACGGCACGAAAAAATAGAGTCCGCTGAAAAGAGATTGCTTCCATCACCACTACGTTCCGTCCGCACAGGTTGTGCGCAAGGATTTTATTCAACGAAACTTAAATGAGTAGATTCTACATGATGCATGATACAAAATGCATCGACCGGGAATTGAACCCGGGCCGCCCGCGTGGCAGGCGAACATTCGACCACTGAACCATCGATGCTGGACTGTATCAAAGATTTTTGATTGAATATCAACGACGACGTCCCGTATGTTGTAGCCGTCGACCACACCCAAGCCGGTCAGCTTTCAGTATGGAAACCAAGGCTTGAGGCGATGAAATATCCATTGAGAAAGTAAGAAATCCCCTGACTACTCAGGCTGAATCTTTCAAAAGACTAAATTTAATCGGGTGATAATCAATTTTACAACCGGATCTACTACTTCTTGAAAAACTCTGCACTTCCGCAAATAGTATGATATAAATAAGATTATAACTCAGGATTTCGTGGCCCAACGTTAGCGCGTCTGACTCCAGATCAGGAGGTTGCGTGTTCAAATCACGTCGAGATAAAAAAAGAAGTGTCACACGTAGAGTTACATTTTCATGGATAATTCTGCAGACTACTGTTTTAGTGACATTAATTAACATTTCATTGGAATCCATTTCTCTCAATACTCATGTATCCTTAACCTGGAAATGTATTTGGCTGGTTTCTTCTTTTCAACAAATGTCGACTGTAGGTATATGAGACTAAAGTTTTGGGAATGGGATAACATACAACAGAGTTAGTTTAGAAAAAGGCGAATGTTTGCGTCTGAATGTCGATTACGGCTGCAGCTGGAACCAGTTTGAACCGATAACTATCTCGGGTTTCCAAAATGCAAACACAGAGTCTTACGATAGAAATCATTTTTACCCCTTTTCCTACAAATAGTTTTTTCGCAAATCGGTATTATCAAAGGAAATTTAACTAACATGCATCGAAACGGCACGAAAAAATAGAGTCCGCTGAAAAGAGATTGCTTCCATCACCACTACGTTCCGTCCGCACAGGTTGTGCGCAAGGATTTTATCCAACGAAACTTAAATGAGTAGATTCTACATGATGCATGATACAAAATGAATCGACCAGGAATCGAACCCGGGCCGCCCGCGTGGCAGGCGAGCATTCTACCACTGAACCGTCGATGCAAGATCTTACTAAAGATTTTTGATTGAATATCAACGACGACGTCACGTCTGTTGTAGCCGTCGACTACACCCAAGCCGGTCAGCTTTCAGTATGGAAACCAAGGCTTGTGGCGATGAAAATATCCACTGAGAAAGTAAGAAATCCGCTGACTACTCAGGCTGAATCTTTCAAAAGACTAAATTTAATCGGGTGATAATCAATTTTACAACCGAATCTACTACTTCTTGAAAAACTCTGCACTTCCGCAAGTAGTATAATATAAATTTGATCATAACTCAGGATTTCGTGGCGCAACGGTAGCGCGCCTGACTCCAGATCAGGAGGTTGTGTGTTCAAATCACGTCGAGATCAAAAAAGAAGTGTCACACGTAGAGTTACAATCTCATGGATAAATCTGCAGACTACTGTTTTAGTGACATTAATTAACATTTCATTGGAATCCATTTCTCTCAAAACTCATGTATCCTTAACCTGGAAATGTATTTGGCTGGTTTCTTCTTTTCAACAAATGTCGACTGTAGTTATAGGAGACTAAAGTTTTGGGAATGGGATAACATGCAACAGAGTTAGTTTAGAAAAAGGCGAATGTTTGCGTCTGAATGTCGATTACGACTACAGCTGGGACCAGTTTGAACCGATAACTATCTCGGGTTTCCCAAATGCAAACACAGAGTCTTACGATGGAAATCATTTTTACCCTTTTTCTACAAATAATTTTTTCGTAAATCGGTATTATCAAAGGAAATTTAACTAACATGCACCAAAACGGCACGAAAATATAGATTCCCCTGAAAAGAGATTGCTTCCATCACCACTACGTTCCATCCGCACAGGTTGTGCGCAAGGATTTTATCCAACGAAGCTTAAATGAGTAGATTCTACATGATGCATGATACAAAATGCATCGACGGGGAACCGAACCCGGGCCGCCCGCGTGCAGGCGGGCATTCTACCACTGAACCATCGATACATGATGTTACTAAAGATTTTTGATTGAATATCAACGACGACGTCCCGTCTGTTGTAGCAAAAAACTACACCCAAGCCGGTCAGCTTTCAGTATGGAAACCAAGGCTTGTGGCGATGAAAATATCCACTGAGAAAGTAAGAAATCCGCTGACTACTCAGGCTGAATCTTTCAAAAGACTAAATTTAATCGGGTGATTATCAATTTTACAACCGGATCTACTACTTCTTGAAAAACTCTGCACTTCCGCAAGTAGTATAATATAAATTTGATTATAACTCAGGATTTCGTGGCGCAACGGTAGCACGCCTGACTCCAGATCAGGAGGTTGCGTGTTCAAATCACGTCGAGATAAAAAAAGAAGTGTCACACGTAGAGTTACATTTTTATGGATAAATCTGCAGACTACTGTTTTAGTGACATTAATTAACATTTCATTGGAATCCATTTCTCTCAAAACTCATGTATCCTTAACCTGGAAATGTATTTGGCTGGTTTCTTCTTTTCAACAAATGTCGACTGTAGGTATAGGAGACTAAAGTTTTGGGAATGGGATAATATACAACAGAGTTAGTTTAGAAAAAGGCGAATGTTTGCGTCTGAATGTCGATTACGACTACAGCTGGGACCAGTTTGAACTGATAACTATCTTGGGTTTCCCAAATGCAAACACAGAGTCTTACGATGGAAATCATTTTTACCCCTTTTTCTACAAATAGTTTTTTCGCAAATCGGTATTATCAAAGGAAATTTAACTAACATGCACAAAAACGGCACGAAAAAATAGAGTCCGCTGAAAAGAAATTTCTTCCATCACCACTACGTTCCGTCCGCAAGGGTAGTGCGCAAGGATTTTATCCAACGAAGCTTAAATGAGTAGATTCTACATGATGCATGATACAAAATGCATCGACCGGGAATTGAACCCATGCCGCCCGCGTGGCAGGCGAGCATTCTACCACTGAACCATCGATCCTGGAGTATAAGAAGGATAATTGATTTAATTTGAACGACGACGTCCCGTCTGTTGTAGCCGTCGACCAGACCCAAGCCGGTCAGCTTTCAGTATGGTAACCAAGGCTTGCGGCGATGAAAATATCCACTGAGAAAGTAAGAAATCCGCTGACTACTCAGGCTGAATCTTTCAAAAGACTAAATTTAATCAAGTGATAATCAATTTTACAACCGGGTCTTCTACTTCTTGAAATACTCTGCACTTCCACAAGTAGCATGATATAAATTGGGTTATTACTCAGGATTTTGTGGCGCAACGGTAGCGCGCCTGACTCCAGATCAGGAGGTTGCGTGTTCAAATCATGTCGAGATCATTAAAGTAATGTCACACGTAGAGTTACATTTTCATAGAAAATTCTGTAGACTAGTGTTTTAGTGACATTAATTGGTAAATTGTTCGAGCGAGCTTTAGCTCGCGATGAACAATTTGGATTGTTGGGGGAATGGAGTGAAGACATTGACTGTGTGCGACCTCTATATTTCAGCTGCTTCTCAGCAAACAAAAGAACAACAAAAACGGGGGATAGGTGAGAGATGGCGCTCAGGTGGGCGGACCTTTCCCTTAGACACATCAGAATTGGAAGCAAAACAAACTGTGGATCTGGCTTAACGGAAAATGTGTAAGGCGATCCATGGTTCAAATGGCCTATTTGTTGTTGTTGTTCTGATCGCCTTTATTGGCGGGATTGGGTGAGCCAAGGTCGAAATTGGATCTGTGGCTATCCTTGTTGGATCTAGCAAAAAGATAAAAGGAAAGAGGAATTAGTGGGCCGTCAATAAACGGATGCTGCACCTTATTCAAGTTAAATAAAATAATGATAACGGGAATGAAGTGGGCGGGATGGGTGGTTAGAAGACAGTTAATGTCTTCACTCCATTCCCCCAACAATCCAAATTGTTCATCGCGAGCTAAAGCTCGCTCGAACAATTTACCAATTGTCGGTAAATTCGTTCGACATTGACTGTGTCTTTAAAGCAAGATATAACCAGATATAACAAGATATAAGATAAGACCCCCTGATGGTCGACAGTTACCAACGCCTGATTGAAATTTGGAGCTCGTGGGAGCCCTGCTGGACTGTGTAAGATGGATGCGCCACCAAATCGGCATTTCGTCTAAAAAGCGTCAATACTCTTTCGTGCGATTAGTTGTCGGAGGGTTCCTTCCCACCGTGCTGCAGCTCTTGCTGGAATGAAAATTAACAAGGAAAGCTAATACCTCCTTGACGCCAGACAACAGAGAATTGTGGTTCCGTTGATTACACCAACTGCTCCAAGCGACCTCAGCGGACTGGTATGCAGGGTGCGTATTCGATTGAATTGCTCCCAGTATGAGCTCGATAATTTCCTTCGGAAAGGCTCGTTCTTCCAGACAACTCCGGAGAACCACCGAGCGATAACACAGATGGATTCGTTCCTGTCAATGGATGACCCTCCCCCAACGGGGAGATCAGCCTACTTGGATGGGAAGAGAAGGAGCGGAATTTCCGTTGCTAGCTCTATCAGGGACGGGTTAGGTCAGTGGTGTTGCTAGGGCAATCTCGGCTAGTTTCCTAGTCCTTATTCGTTCCATACTGCCCCCCCTCCCTTCTTTAAAAGGATGCATCCGACGCAATGGACAAATCCGCCGTCGGGAAAAAAATGAGCGGACGGCCAGATGTAAAATCTGCCTTTGAAACCACCCGAGAAGGACTTCTACGAGCCTCTTCCGAAACGTAATTGTTCTCTCGACCTGATCAGATGATCATCCGGCTTGGGATCTAGGGGGATCCGAAGAGCACGGAAGTGTGCTGGGGCAAAGCTATACTTGAGGCTATACAAGTGCGCCGAGATTAAAATCTCATCCCGGTAAAATTCGAGGCGAAGGTCGTTCTTCCGCAGGAAGGTTACCACTCCCCTTAATAGTCTGGTGAACGCCCATCACTTTGAGTTTAAAAAAGAAGGGGGGGGGGGGGGGGCACGAATTCGAGAAAAACGCCCCAACCCCCATTTAAACTGAAGGAATTTCAAAAGGCCTTCCAAAAAAGAAAAATTGAGACGGACAAGTATGAGTCATTCAAGTTCAATTTGGTGAGCCAATCCGCTCCCGAATTGCGTGTCTAAACGAGGTGCCCCTTTGGCTGAATAGAGAGTTGGACGGGATCACAAATAGAATTTAGTTGTAGATATTGGGCCACCGTTGATAAATTCCACCGATCGAAAGCCGGTCTTGACAATTCAACATAAAACGCGCTATGCGTCCAGGAGAAAAAAAAACATAATAGGAAAAGAGAATAGATTGGACATACCGAGATCCTTTAAAATTGGAATAGCGACCGCCTGAAGATGAAGGAGGGTGGCTGAAATCGCGATTCGCTTGGCGTTGATCATGGCCACCTTTAGATCCGGACGCGCGAGGGCCTCCCGCATTTTCGAGAGCGTTCAGAGTTTTCACTTGCTCGACCAGGGCCTGGGTGAACTTCGAACCGAAGAGGTGTTCCCCACCCGTTGGCAGGACAGCCTTGTCGTCTAGCAGCCCAATATTCTGTGGGTAGATTTGGGCCAGAATGTTGCGGCGTCGCGCGTTCGTGATGTCGTGGTACACCACCGCCCAGAGCTTCAGAGCTGTTTTGACCGCCTTGGCGTCGGCTCGGGATTTCTTCTTCTTCTTGAGCTGACTTGCTAGAAACATGATGGGCTTGACTAAGTCAAGTATCTTAAAGGTTTGGTTCCTGTAGATTTTCTCGATTGGGTCGATGTTGGTTTTGGCTGCCGAAGATGACTTAACTGCCTTCAGCCGGATGTAGAATGCATCATCTAGATTGGGGTTGATCAGCAGGTTGGCGTTCTTCTTTATATAGTTTGGGTCTAAAGGCCTCTCTAGCACTTTTCGCTCGAGTGTCATCTAAACCCGATACGACCCAGTCGGCCAAACTAGCTGACTTTTCACTTGAGAGACGAAATTTCTTTACGCCTCCTCTTCTTGATGAGTCGGAGCCTGAACTACTAGAATTTGAGCTAGAATCGCTCGACTGTTCGGGATCCGACATGATGTTTGCACAACGAGAGCGAAAAGAGATCTGATGTGTCTAAGGGAAAGGTCCGCCCACCTGAGCGCCATATCTCACCTATCCCCCGTTTTTGTTGTTCTTTTGTTTGCTGAGAAGCAGCTGAAATATAGAGGTCGCACACAGTCAATGTCGAACGAATTTACCGACAATTAACATTTAATTGGAGTCCATTTCACCCAATACTCATGTATCCTTAACCTGGAAATGTATTTGGCTGGTTTCTTCTTTTCAACATCTGATCTGGCTTGAAATTATTAACCTTTAAATCAGCTCGAATTTTTCCCCTTAACATATTTCCTAACTGTTTCAGCTAATTCTAGTATTGAATTTTTAATCTAGGGTTTCGCTTAATTTGATCGAAATAAATCGTGATATTAAAAAGAGGTTAAACAAATGCGGCATGTGGGGTGGTCAGGCACAGACACAAAATAATTAGGCCTACTGATTGTTTTTTATTTACAACCTAAAAACCTACGCGTTGTAGGTACGTATAATAGGTATGGGCAAAAGGTGAAATTTAGAGAATATTTTTTTATATTAAAAATGGTTTGTTTTTATATAAGTTTTTTATTAGTGAAATTAGAAGTCTATGTGAAGGTATCCCGTACGCGACATCAAGCTTGTCCAAAAAAATAAACTTGTAACAAGGTTGCGCGGTACTAGGTTAGAGCTCCACAAGTATGAAAAAACCTTGCGGAAAGTTTAACTCGATTCTGATAAAACAGGGAGACGGAACTCTAGCAACGCCCATACTTGCAATGCTTCGAAGTACAAAACTTGATTTTTAATACTTAAAGCAAAGCGAGCGGCAAGCAATCCAGAACTAAGTATAAGTTGGCATATTTGCTTGTCTTTTTGTAAGGTAGGCGGATGCTTGATAATTAAAAGTATGGTGCATTTTAGGTAAAATATATTTAAAAATGTACTTCAAGCTAGTTCAACCGTGACTAGCATACTTTTTACTTGTCTGGTAATAGTTCAAATTGGTCATTCCTATATATATATGGCTCAACATTACTTATAAAAGTAATAATTTGATTATACTCATTCATCGCTTATTAAAATATACAGTTTACAATAGTCTACAGTTTCTTTTTATTTATTTGCGGTTAAGATAAATATTCAGTTACAGACTTACAGATCAATCGGTTAGTTGTAATCCTCAGTAGCTAATCGCTTGTTTCTCCTTTTCTTAGTCCACTTCGATGACCCAAAACTAACATTCCCTGCCATTTTAATGTTACACTTAAAATCTGTTAAAAATCTGTTAAAACGATTTTTTAAATTACGCTGCAAAATTATAATAATAATAATCTGAATTTCATGTTTTATTTTTGTTTTGAAGTTATTAGTCTCTTTTTTAAATATTAAAAGTTTTTTTTAACCATTTGAGGTTATTTGTAAAATTAATTCTGCCAACCCTGTTCCTGATCGGCTTTTTCCCTCCAAAACTGTTAGCTGTCTCGTTCATCCGTCACATTTTCAATCTAGCTAGCCATCGACACTCAATTGTTCCCATAACGAAAACATATTTATTTAGTTTGCCCAAAATATGTTTGTTCTTTTTTATTTTACCGTTGGTGAACCTGGTATAGGGACAATTAGTTCAGTTAAGAGTCCAATTCTGACAGACGATGAAAAGGAAGATGTGATTACAACAGTACAAGAAATATGGGTTAGAGAAAACTAGAAAAGAAAACTAAGCAAAGAAAAGGGGGTGTCATTTGTTCAAAGTTTTCTTTGTTAACCCAAACCCCTCTACCCCCTCTTTACTTAACTCTTCCTCTTAACATCACTAACTATTTTACCGCGATGCGGCAGATGGTTAATCAACCCTTTTACCTGACGCTAAATGAATACAGAATAAGGCTGATAGACAGATTCTATTAATTGCCACTATTCTGTCACGCCACGGTTTAATTCTAGAACTCTTGCTAATCAAGCGTTCGTAAATTTCATTTTGCGTTCCGTAAAAGGGTTGCTTAACCGTCTCCCGTTTCGCGGTAAAATAGTTAAAGATGTTAAAGGGTAGAGTTAAGAAAAGAGGGGGTAGAGGGGTTTGGGTAAACAAGGAAAAATGCGCACAAATAACAACCCCTTTTTCTTGTGATAGGCTCACACTACCCGCCAATACAGAGTAAAAAGGCGTATATTTGAGCACAAGGTATACAAACTTTCAGCCACGACTGTAGAAGGTGGGGAAGAGCAAAGGAGAAATGCGAGACGGCAAATTTCACAGCTATATATCAAACAGCATACAAAAAGCTTGCAGCTGAATTTAAAAAGAGCCTCAAAGAAGAAAAGAATCGGACATGGAGAAAATTCTGGACGGAGAACCTAACAAAGACATGATGGCGGCAATCCGCACTATAACAGCAAAGCAGCACAAGACAGGATCACTTACTGCGCTTATGACAGCAGACGGAAAATTAGAAAGCGATCCAGGAAAGCTCACAAGAATGATGGCCAGTTACCTAATAAAGCTCGATCCACCATCGAAAGCAGAACATTTAACAAGTATAGAACATGTGGAGAAGGAAACAACAGAACGCAGCGTAAGCAACGAAGAAACACCATCTTCCCAAATCAGCCTGCGGAGCAAACGAGAGCCCTAGACGGACTAAAGAAGAAATCCGCAGCCGGTGTCGATCAAATTTCCTGCGAACTGATTACTATCGCCTACCCAGCCATAAAACATCGACTCTTAAATATTCTGAATGCAGGTTTAACCAACAATTGGTTCTCAAGCGGATGGAAGATAGCGCGAGTCTGTATAATTCCGAAGCCTGGGAAGAAATCATACCTCTCTCCGGAAGCCTATCGACCTATTAGCATTCTAAATACCACGGGAAAAACCGAAGAAAACTTTAAACAAAAGAAATATACAGCGACGGCTTTCTTGGACATCAAATCAGCCTTTGATTACGCCTGGAGCCCGGCAATCCTGTCAGCTATGATAAACAAAGGATGTCCAATGTACCTGGTGAGAACAATCAAAGACTTTCTCAGAGAACGGAGAGGAAAAATCACTATCGACGGCGAAGACCTAGAGACAAACATCCCGACGGGCTGTCCGCAAGGTAGTGTTCTATCGGCCTTCCTATGGATCACGCTGAAGGATGCTGTTTTCGACATCAAGTTCCCCTTTCTTACATATCTCATAGCATACGCCGATGACCTCACAGTATGCTGCTCCGACGCAGACCCGATCCGGGCCGATCTGAACGTTCAGACTGCATGCAGCATGATTGTAAAATGGCAAAAATCCATAAAATTGAGTATCAACGCCAGCAAATCAACCTTTGTCATGTTTGACTGGCGCAAGAGACAAAGGACTCCTTTCTCCACCACAATCAAGATCATGAAAGTGACAGTCCCGCCATCAAAGCAAGCAACTTTTCTTGGCCTCACTCTCGACCCTCAACTTAAGTGGAATCTTCACATAGAAAACAAATGCAACTCGGCCTTAAGAACAACACACGCAATTCGACAATGTCTTGGATTAAGCTGGGGTCTAAGCAGGAAACGACTGAAATTCCTGTACTCTTGCGTCATCGAACCCATGTTGACTTACTGCTGCTCGGCGTGGGTGTCGGCAGCCCTCATGCCATCAAACAAGAAGAAACTAAGAAATATCCAAAGAAGAATAGCCATACTCATACTCAGAGTTTTCAGAACCCCACCCACCGATGCCAGCCTCGTTCTCTCCGGCTTAACACCAGCGGACTACAAAATACAAGAAATAACGACGTATAAGTTCCTAACGAAAGCAGAAGCACAATCCTTTACTCCATCATCCAGCGAAATCGCAACCAAAATCATCAACGAAGGTAGCAGCCGACTGAAAGCAAGCCATCAGATCACAACCGCAGAAAAAAAGCAAATGAAGAAAACCATAGCTGATATCACAAGAAGAAGGTGGGACACTGAATGGATGCGCAGCTCAACAGGACGCCTCACCTGGGCCTTCTTCCCAAACACAACTACGGCTGATAAAATAGAAGAACTCAACATACCATATCAGGCAGCACAGCTCTTCACAGGCCACTGCCGCCTAAATCTCTACCTCAACCGTTTCACCCACGCCGCTTCTCTGATGTGCAGTTGTGGGCGCAATCAAGAATCAGTTACTCACTTCATGTTCAGATGCCCTATCTTTAATGAAACCCGTCAAATCTTTCGACACAAATGCTTCCAAGTAACAAAAATCTGGCCTCCCACCCTCTCCGCTATTGGAAAGAACCTGTCCCTAATCAAAGCACTCATAAAGTTTATAGTAAAATCAAAGCGTCTAGATCACATCTAGCCCCACCCCCTAAAACACACAGCCATTCTATTTTTGCCCAATTTTCTGTCTAGCATACTCTCTATCTCAAAAAAACTTCAACTCCCTCCTCCCGATAGCGTATCTTGTCACACGTGTAAGTTTGAAAGCTATATCTATCTACAAAGCACCAACTTTCTCTCACAACCCAGTGAATAAATGCCCCTGAGCCGAATCTCTATTAGCCCAATAAACAATGTTCCCTACATGATCTGAAATCAGAAGATCAGCAACGATCTATATATAATGTATGTGTCCAAAACGCCATCCTAAATACAATTGACGGCCTACACCTTCTTGCGAAGGTCCGCCGCGTTTTTCAAAAAAAAAATCCTTACAGGTAACCAAGAAAACTCCTCAACTCACACAGCAGCACATTCTTGATAAATCTTCAGCAAAGAAGAATGCAAATGAGCTACGTGGCACAAAACAGAAGACAAGAAGGAGTCTTGTGTATCCTGAAGGCGACAACACTCAAGAAGCATCATTTCCAGTAATAGCTAAGAAAAGCAAACCCAACCCTGCAGAAAAACAACTTGTTGAAGTAAACATTTGTCTTTAATGTGTCAATAGGAGACATTTACTACATTTCTTAAAAATTATATTTTAAAGGAAATTACTGATCTGAAGTCCACAAATAGGAAACTTGAAGGTACAATTACTCAACTTAAAAGAGATTTGAATAAAAAGGAAGAAGAAAATGTGGAACTGGCAGATACTATGGAAAATCTTCGTTCGTGGTACAAAGAGCCACGAGAGTTAGCACAGCGTATGGAATTGAGAAAATTAAATCCTAATTAAGTCTTTAATAATATGTTTTTTTTTCTTAGAAATGAAAGATATTCTCCTCAGATCTTAATGACTATTTCTAACTTGAATAGAAGACCGGAAGCGTTACCTTCTAGGGGGCCTACTCAATCTCAATCTGCGAGTCCTTCTCAATCTGCTGCTAAGCTGATGGTAATTGATGGCTTAATGTTATCTTTTAACTTATTTTGGCCAATATTTGATGTATAGGTTCCATTCGATGGTGACATTATGATCGAGTACAATACTCTCCGAGATGCAATTTGTTACGGGAGAGAAGCTCAATCGAAGGATTCGCTCAATGCAATGGTGGGAACTTTAATTGACTATTTTATCCTGCCCCAAGAGCAAGCTGAATACTCTCTTAGTGGTCGTGCATGCCGTTCAATCCCGAACAGTAAGCCAAAGAAGCCGTTCCCGGTCTCTATCATAGATTCTATGACCAGTAAGATCTTTTTTTATTAGTTATTGTTGTTATTCTATTGAATAGCTTTTTAATTCCACTTACTTAATTTTCACTTTTCTTAGATTTCATTCTTCCGAGGAGGAAGGCATGGCACAACAATGATCTACCCAAAGAAAAAGTTAAGGCCGCCATTACCGCAAAGCTTGTGAATAGCCATTATAAAACCAACAAGAAGAATTTAAAAGGCAGCATCAAAACCTTGAAGATGACATATTTGGCGGTGGAGCTACTAATAACAACAGAATGTTTGATAACAACCAGCAAACAGAACAAAATGAAACAGCCTAAGTTTATTGTAAGCGTACATTTTACGTGTCCTGCCATTTTGTGCTCTTGATTGATTGTTACGTGTTTCAATTCCTCTCATGCCGTGGGAAATGTTTTTATGGTTTCTTAAACGTACGTAAGTCTATTTCCCACTAGTTGTCCGCTAGTTGTTCATACTTCTGTGAATTTAACCTTATTGCCTTAATTTGCTGCCCTTGATTCTGTTTTTAAAGCCAAGTTGCTTAATTTACGTATTTCCCAGTCGTGTTGTGAATTTTCCCTTAATGCCTTAATTTTTCCCCTTGATTCTGTTTTTAAAGCCACGGAACAATCTAGAGTGACATCAATACTGTATATTGTGTCTACAAATCTTGAGTTAAATTAAAATCAAAGTATTTTTAATTAAGTTAATTATATAGGCTAGATTAATACAAGCTACGGCTCGGTTGTGGAATGCGATGATGCAAATATAAGCTTTACGAATATTTTACACTATAGGCTAGCTTACTGGACGTAAGCAAAAATTATAGTTACGCAAATAAAGCTTAAAGCTATTTTTCAATAGCCAAGCTTGCATCTCGGTTAAAATCCGTTACATTGCATCGGAGCAAATCTAACTTGCCTCCTGGAAGCTAACACTATTATGGGAGCCTGCTCTCCGAAGCTTGCGCTAAGCTTCTACCTAGCTCACCATACCGTACGCGATAGGCCTATCGACACAATTATAACAGCATAAAATATTTTTTACTAATTATATATTAAAAGATACTAGATCGGGACAACCAGCAACAGTAAGTAAGGAGGTGCAGCAAAAAACTCCAAATCAGTAAATGGATGGGTGACCCAGCTAACAAAGGGAATGCGCGCGGAAAGATCTTTTTCTCCATTAAGTAAGGCAGCGAGAAAATCTGCCTTCAATCTAAGATTTATAGCTAGAAAAATAAATCTAGAATGCTAAATCTACTCTAAAATTCCCAATGTGGAATTTAAAAATTTTGACCTGAAAATTCCTAGCTATATACCTTTAACTCTGTAGCTATATTCTAGTATAGAACTAGCTAAAAATTTCGTACGGGAACAGTTAGTTTAGAAAAAGGCGAACGTTTGCGTCTGAATGTCGATTACGACTACACCTGGGACCAGTTTGAACCGATAACTATCTCGGGTTTCCAAAATGCAAACACAGAGTCTTAAGATGGAAATCATTTTTACCCCTTTTCCTACAAATAGTTTTTTCGCAAATCGGTATTATCAAAGGAAATTTAACTAACATGCACAAAAACGGCACGAAAAAATAGAGTCCGCCGAAAAGAGATTGCTTCCATCACCACTACGTTCCGTCCGCACAGGTTGTGCGCAAGGATTTTATCCAACGAAACTTAAATGAGTAGATTCTACATGATGCATGATACAAAATGCATCGACCGGGAATCGAACCCGGGCCGCCCGCGTCAGGCGAGCATTCTACCACTAAACCATCGATGCTGGACCATACTAATGATTTTTGATTGAATATTAACGACGACGTCCCGTCTGTTGTAGCCGTCGACCACACCCAAGCCGGTCAGCTTTCAGTATGGAAACCAAGGCTTGAGGCGATGAAAATATCCACTGAGAAAGTAAGAAATCCGCTGACTACTCAGGCTGAAACTTTCAAAAGACTAAATTTAATCGGGTGATAATCAATTTTACAACCGGATCTACTACTTCTTGAAAAATCTTCCGCAAGTAGTATAATATAAATTTTATTATAAATCAGGATTTCGTGGCGCAACGGTAGCGCGCCTGACTCCAGATCAGGAGGTTGCGTGTTCAAATTACGTCGAGATCATAAAACCCTGCGGGATTAAATTTTTTGAGATCAAACTTTTATTCCGAAAGAAGTCTGATAACGTATGCAAGTTGCTGCGCTTTTTCCCTTAAAAAAACAAGTCGTAAACTAATAACTCCCGCAGGCTACCGCCAAAATGAATGAAAATTATATCATAGACTCAACTTTTTACGCTGAATCTAAATATGCAGTCAGAATCAGCCTTATATGTACAAACTTATGCGTAATCGACTGCCAAAGAATTTTTACTTCCGCGCGCTCTGCTGCTGGCGTTTTTACCCCTATTCGTACCTTATAAGCCAAAGAAAGTTGCTTAATTTTCAATATGTTGTTGCGGCCTGACGATGCGGTCATTTTTATGTAAAATTAACTCTTTTCCGTTGAGTTTTAAAATTTTTAATAAGTTATGAAATTTTATACCCAGATTTTTATGCCAGAAAAAGTGTAGTTTTCGGCCTTGTTAGTACCTTTATATCATAGGATCTTATTCAATTTCCAGTATGTTTAAGTAAATTAAATTCTCTATCTATTCATTAGCCGCTATGGGTACCGTACCGTTTACGCGCTCAACCCCGCCTGAGCTCGCTCACCCCCGCTAAAGCTAGCTCACTTCTACTCGTGTTGTCTTCATTTTTACCCTCATACTAAGTTTTTGTTGTAAAAGACAAATCAAATCAAATAACACAGAAAAATTGAAGGCGAGAACGAGGAAAACCTAGGTGGGGAAACCTTTTAATGGCTAGAGCTACTCACGAAAATACGGAAAAAAGAGTCGTTTCGCAGTTTTACCTATTTTTTAAAGTAGCTATTTAGATCTCAGATGCAGGATGTCATCTTCGCCAAACACGAAGACAAAAAGTAACAATTTCAAAGCACTGTTGAAATTTAAAACGCAGCAGTGAGCTAGCTCAGGCGCGGGTGAGCGTTTCATCAAAGCCTGGCCAGACGTCAAAACACGAGTTGCAGCCCTCCGCCGCTAGGAACGCTAGGAACGCTGGAAAAAGGCATGTAGACATTGGGACTAATAACCACAAGGACTAATCGAATGCGTCACTAGAACGCGACACTAGAACGCCCTTCCACCACTAGAACGTCCATATTTTAGCCACGACATTAGAACGGAAAAACCTCTAAATTCCGCTGCGACACTAGAACGTCCACATTTTAGTAACGACAATAGGACGGAAAACCTCTAAATTTCTCTACGACAGTAGGACGGATTTTGCGACATTAGAACTTTCATATTTTAACAACGACTCTAGGACGGGAAATCATGTATAATTATTGCGACACTAGAACGGCTATAAAAGAATCGGCAGCGGGGAATGATTCTTTACCGCTAGATGGATTTCGCATGCGTCACTAGAACGCCCGCCCGACACTAGAACGTCCATATTTAAGCGACGAAACTAGAACGGGAAAAAATATTGCGACACTAGAACGGCTATAATAAAATCTGCGGTGGGGTTTCATTCTTTACCGCTAGATGTAGGATATGTATAAAGTTTCCGATTAAGTTGAGCGAATTTTAAAACATCGAATGGATGGATTGGTATATCATACAGCTAACAGACAAAAAAGACAGGATGAGAACGGCAAAGTATAGCGAATCCTATATGTTAATCCCTAAATACCCTATTCTTTCTGAAATCCTACATGTTATCCTAGAAGTAGTATTCAGGATTTTTCAGTTTTTAATCAGTCTCGTTTTCGTAGAATAGATATTATTAGTTTTAAAAGAAATGATAGAATAAAAAAAAATTAATGAAAGTGTTTGTATTTCAAAATATGATAGTAATGGGGAGACTCTCGGGAGACACACGAACTCTCGTACGAACTTCGTTATCGTAATGAAAAAAATGCAGGGGAATATCGAAAACGAAGTCATAAACGAAAACAAAGGTATTCGGAGGGGAAACTTTATGAACGAAAATCGGTCTTGGCAAAATTACTCCATCACAAAAAAACTTTTCCATTAACTATTGCTTCTGCAATCCTAAAGAAACTGCGTTCCTCTTTTAGGTAGACAAACGTTACAAAAATACCATGCCCACTGTACACAATCTGCCTGAAATTGTAACCGATTTCAGAGTTTGAAATTTATTTGAATTCTCTGTAATGTCGTTTCTATGACACACTCAATTGCTCCACCAGGAATGATTGACTCCCACATGGGGATTCCCAGATTTCTGTAAACAGAATTATCAACATTTTAAAAGAATGGTCCCTCGCCATCAGTTTTAATGTGTAATCCGGCGAATTACGAAAACTCACCGGACAATTGCAAGCATCATTCCTTCAATAGGCTACTGGTTACACTCAAATGCTCTGCAGGTGTGTCGTTCTTGTTATTAGGCTACTGTTTTCTAACACATTCTTCGTGATGAAAATGACGTTCTTGGTTAACTGCGTGTATGATTTGTTAACTACAACCCGGCCAGTGCGATAAAAAACTTTTCCACGAGTGCCTTAATTTGGTCAAAGAGGATAGGGTACAGAGCAGGTGCCATTTCGTGGCCTACTAGTTCCTTGAAATGTTTCTGGATTTGAGTACCGAATTTTTCGTTGACGCACAACAACAGCCGCAGAACGGCAGAAGGTGTCCCACGAATGAAAGTTACCGAGCAGTACTGATTATTATCTTGCAACTGACTTAAATTGTTCGTCACAAGCTGCATTAAAAACAAGAGTTAATCAACATCGCTTAAATTAGTTGTGGGCTTAAAAGAATTTACGTTTGATATCCGATCAATTACTCCGCCTGAACGTCTGACGTCGAAGATAAAATCGGTCGGGGAGAGCGTGGCTGCAGACAAACGCCTTCGAGCTCACCAAGGAAACCATTAGGCCCTACCACCCAAGTATCTTCATCCCATGCTGGCGCGTTTTCTCTATAATATTATGCGCTGCAATCAGCTTTACGTGTTGGTACTGTGTATGGTTTATACGAGCGACAGCCAACACTATGGCCCTTCAAGAAAGGAGGGGGTGAGCATGACGTAACGCCTCGATTATGTATTCATCGTGATGCGGATAATCTAACGCACCTTCCGCACCGCTTCAAATGCGTTCAAATGTACAAAAGAGACGGCATCTAGTTCTATTTTATTTATTTCGACCTGCTGTGAAAATCGCGGTGGGAACGGTGGGAACAGAACTTCAACATTCCGGTCACTAATTGATTCAAAGACATCGCCTCTCTGTATACCTTACGGCACACAGCCTTGATAGTATAAGAACAAGGGCCAAAAAAATTGGCTAAATTCCTTTAGATTCCTTTATTCTCATACCAAGTGCTGCCTTTGTGTAATATAGGACACATAGTTGCCGCAGGATCTTGTATAACCGAAAGTTGGAAGCTCTAAGACTCCATTTCAGATTTCAGAAAGAATAGGGTATTTAGGGATTAACATATAGGATTCGCTATACTTTGCCGTTCTCATCCTGTCTTTTTTGTCTGTTAGCTGTATGATATACCAATCCATCCATTCGATGTTTTAAAACTCGCTCAACTTAATCGGAAACTTTATACATATCCTACATCTAGCGGTAAAGAATGAAACCCCACCGCAGATTTTATTATAGCCGTTCTAGTGTCGCAATATTTTTTCCCGTTCTAGTTTCGTCGCTTAAATATGGACGTTCTAGTGTCGGGCGGGCGTTCTAGTGACGCATGCGAAATCCATCTAGCGGTAAAGAATCATTCCCCGCTGCCGATTCTTTTATAGCCGTTCTAGTGTCGCAATAATTATACATGATTTCCCGTCCTAGAGTCGTTGTTAAAATATGAAAGTTCTAATGTCGCAAAATCCGTCCTACTGTCGTAGAGAAATTTAGAGGTTTTCCGTCCTATTGTCGTTACTAAAATGTGGACGTTCTAGTGTCGCAGCGGAATTTAGAGGTTTTTCCGTTCTAATGTCGTGGCTAAAATATGGACGTTCTAGTGGTGGAAGGGCGTTCTAGTGTCGCGTTCTAGTGACGCATTCGATTAGTCCTTGTGGTTATTAGTCCCAATGTCGCTATCCCCTGGAAAAAGGGTGCCGTGTAGGCGCTCACCCCCGCCTGAGCCATGGACTACTTAAGCTAGAGGACGGGTCTCTTCGACAAATCCTATGTCGGCTACCATTTTTTTTTTGTTACTTTAATGAATCGAGCTTCAAAAATGAGCTAGAGTCTATTAAATTATCCCTATGCGGGAATTATTTAATTTCGGTGATATTTTAATTAGAAATTGACGTAGGTGTTCGTTTGTTGTCGTCGCCTAGCGGTGATTGTTGGTTGACCACTCTGTGATTCTCTGGTTTTGGTTTGGTTTGGTATGATTAGGTGCGTCTGCTATCTGTGATTCTCTGGTGATTCTATGGATTCTGTTTGTTTTCTTTCTAAAAACCATGGAAGAGTTTAGAATTCTTGGCGCTAGGTGGAGACAACCAACGAACACCTCTCCCGTCCTCTCAAAATTAAAACGCAAATATCTTTTAATTTAATATATTCACAAGAAATGCGCATTGGAGACTTATAATAGCTTTTTAAATCTCTATCAATTGACCCTTCTTCAAAAATTATGATTAAAAATCCACCCGACAAGCTATAACACGGCGGGATAGGACGAGAGACCCGTCCTCTAGCTTAAGTAGTCCATGCCTGAGCTCGCTCACTGCAACCCGTGTTGCAAGAAAAACGAAATACCACTGATTCACTTCTACCATGGACTACTTAAGCTAGAGGACGGGTCTTTCGTCCTATCCCGCCGTGTTATAGCTTGTCGGGTGGATTTTTAATCATAATTTTTGAAGAAGGGTCAATTGATAGAGATTTAAAAAGCTATTATAAGTCTCCAATGCGCATTTCTTGTGAATATATTAAATTAAAAGATATTTGCGTTTTAATTTTGAGAGGACGGGAGAGGTGTTCGTTGGTTGTCTCCACCTAGCGCCAAGAATTCTAAACTCTTCCATGGTTTTTAGAAAGAAAACAAACAGAATCCATAGAATCACCAGAGAATCACAGATAGCAGACGCACCTAATCATACCAAACCAAACCAAAACCAGAGAATCACAGAGTGGTCAACCAACAATCACCGCTAGGCGGCGACAACAAACGAACACCTACGTCAATTTCTAATTAAAATATCACCGAAATTAAATAATTCCCGCATAGGGATAATTTAATAGACTCTAGCTCATTTTTGAAGCTCGATTCATTAAAGTAACAAAAAAAAATGGTAGCCGACATAGGATTTGTCGAAGAGAAAGAGACCCGTCCTCTAGCTTAAGTAGTCCATGCTCCTACTCCTACTACTCATGGACTACTCTAATTAAGGACGGGACTCTTCGGCGTTTCCTATGTCGGCCATGTAAATTTCTTTGTGGGAGAATCAGAATCAGAATTTAAAAATTACCATAGAATTACCATATGTTCGTATACCTAGCATTTATTTTTAGAGAGATATTTCTAATTCCTTTACGAAAAATTTGAAATAGGGCAAAACACCGGTGCCATCTAGGAACCAAACCTCCTAAGCTCTTGTTAGTTTGCAAGCAGATGCCCATACATGCATACCAAGAGAAAGAGAGACCACTCTCTTATCTCTAGTCCTCTGACATAGCTGCCTAACTATCTTTTACCTTGTAGCGTATATTCTTAAGAGCTTAGGGTGTTTGGTTGCTAGATGGCACCGGTGTTTTGTCCTTTTATCCCTACTCCTGAAAGTAAATTTATAATATCTTAACCATAGACAAAGACCACTGGTTGATGCTGTGCTATCCTTTTAGCCCTATCCCTACTGACCCCGAACTCCCGTATCGATTGTAGTGCCTCTAGCGGACAAAGTACTGTACTGCACCGAGGCTACGAAGGGTTTTGCAGACGAAGATTGTTTTCCTTCTGTCTTGGTAAAATTCTTTGCTGGCGTTTAATAGTTTTAGGTAATTTTGCCTTAAAAATTTTTATTAAGAAGTCAAATTGTATTAAATTTTGACATTAGCTAATTACAAAAGCAGAGAAATCAATTGAATCATTGCAATTGAATAGAAGTAAGCAGAGTGTAGAGATGAAAACATACACTAGAGGGCAGGACAAGTAATACGGGGTTGGAGAAATCGGAGGAAGGGTAGCAAGAATTCTGGCGACAGTTGGCCATGTTAATTTTCTTATGAAGAGCTTCAACCAGTGGTCTTTGTCTGTGTCTTAACGATTAGTTTATTTCTTTTTAAAGGCAGGATAGGCGAAGAGTCCCGTCCTTAATTAGAGTAGTCCATGTACTACTGCAACGGAAACATTGCAGCTTATGTCAGTTCTATCGGGTTCTTACTCAACAGCCATGTCTACGAAAGAAAGACATTCTAGGATTAAAAATATTTTAACTGAAATTAGGAGAGAAAAACCTTTAGGGAAGTGCCCCTTATTTAAAATGTCACTTACATTTCGTTCATTTGTTTGGTCTCCCTCAATTGATTCAATATATTCCTTCAGTACTGAACAAAAGTTACGAAAACCGGAAAAACCATTGCAAAAACAGGGTAGTGTTCTTGTGTCAAAGAAACCTTTACTTAGATCACACAGTTTTACTTCTTTGAAATCGACTACTGAGAATTTTAAAATTCCATCCATAGACTGTGTTGATAAATCATCAATTATTATCCCTGTGAAGGTAAATCGATCACAAAAAATATTAACTTTAAAATTAACTACACAAACATTGTTTTTAGACTGAAAGAAAAGACAAAATAAGGTTGAATGTGTTATCAACTGTTGCAAACACTGCCATAAAAATTAAGTCCCAAATTAGAGCTTCACAACAGGGTGACTTAGCAACACAACGGAGTCATAAATTAGGAGTTGTCCCAAAGTACTTACTGTTCAGATTTCTCAAACAAAAATAGCTTATGAAATTATTGAAAAATCTGGTAATTTTTTTTATTAAATTAATCTGTTTGTAGATATTTAACCAGCAGGAAAGCTCAATGGGCACAAATGGAGGAAGAAAAGTTGAAAAATTTGCCAGATCCAGATTGTCCGATTGGACATGTAATGATGCCTGAGTCGGAGAGAATTGAAACATTGAATAGACTTCAACAAAGTATGATTTTTATTGTATTGCTAGCTAATAAGTTTCTTCTTAATCTTAATTTCTTACAGGTCAAATTGATCTCAATGAAGAATTTAATTGCCTTCCACTAAGTAAGGATAGTTTAAAAATTCGACAGAGAAAAGAGGATATTGAAAAGCAACTTACTAAAGTTGAAGAAGGAATTAGAGTACTTTCAAAACCTAAAGTGTTTGTAAGAATAGATATTTAAAATGCATGACACCTTTTGCATGTCTTATAGATAATTAAAAATAAAGGAGTTCATTTTGTATAATTTATATTTATTGTATTGCAACTTTCACTTTGTAACTTACAGTTTGACAACTTTTTGATGTAGTACCAGCAGTACTATCTTATTTAATTTTATGGGTGAATGTAGAGTTGTCAATAATACATTCCCCTCTTCTAAGCAATGGTTCATGTTTCTGTGACCATTCTTCATAGTTGAATTTGGGAAAGAAAAATGTTATTTCTTTCAATGCTGAAGCTAGGGAATCTACATAAAAAGCAGTTAAAGAAAAAAATTAAAGGTGATTATTTGCAGCATTTTTATAGTTGAGATGTTACCAGATCCATGAGTGCAATTTCTGGTATCAGTAAGACCAAAAGATCCTCTAATGGTTTCAGGAGCTTCAAACTGAGTTATGAAAGATTTTGTGGGGCCCATTGTCTGACGCCATAATTGAATGGCTTCAGGGTGAGCTAAAATATGTACATGAATGGGTCCACTTGTTCATAATAATAACCTTATCTTAAAATTCATAAGAAATTGTTTATTGTTTTGAACAAATTAAACCTTTTCATGAAGGTAACTAGTCTTTGATGAAAAAATCTTCCAGCATGTTCCGAATAAAAATGCTCAACTTCCTGATGAGACAAATTAACACTACGACTCTGAACCACATAGAATCCAGCTGTTAATATCCTGTGACGAATTTCCTACTTTGAAAATTAAATTAAAATATTAAAAAAAGGTTAAAAAATGATACACATACCTGTACGACAAAGGGAACTTTCACGACATCGGGTTTAAGAATAGCTAAAGTTAACTGAAGAATATTTTTCATTTTTAATTTCTTCACTCGATCGTTACACCATCAAACAATGAGCATGCAAAGCATGATGCAAAGGGTCAAATCCATAGCCTTCTACATCTACAGTTACGGCCACGGAGCTGTGATTCACCATGGACTACTTAAGCTAGAGGACGGGTCTCTCGTCCTATCCCGCCGTGTTATAGCTTGTCGGGTGGATTTTTAATCATAATTTTTGAAGAAGGGTCAATCGATAGAGATTTAAAAAGCTATTCTAAGTCTCCAAAGCTCCTTTCTTGTGAAGATATTTAAAAAAAAGATATTTGCGCTTAAATTTTGAGGGGAACGGGAGAGGTGCTCGTTGGTTGTCTCCACCTAGCGCTAAGAATTCTAAACTATGGTTTTTAGAAACAAACAGAATCCAGAGAATCACCAGAGAATCACAGATAGCAGACGCACCTAATCAAACAAAACCAAAACAAAACCAGAGAATCATAGAGTGGTAAACCAACAATCACCGCTAGGCGGCGACAACCAACGAGCACCTCCGTCAATTTCTAATTAGAATATCATCGAAATTAAATATTTGCCGCATAGGGATAATTTAATAAACTATAGCTCATTTCTAAAGCTCTATTGATTTCAGTAAAAAAAAAAAAAAATGGTAGCCGACATAGGAATTGACGAAGAGACCCGTCCTCTAGCTTAAGTAGTCCATGGATTCACCCTGGGCATGGACTACTTAAGCTAGAGGACGGGTCTCTCGTCCTATCCCGCCGTGTTATAGCTTGTCGGGTGGATTTTTAATCATAATTTTTGAAGAAGGGTCAATTGATAGAGATTTAAAAAGCTATTATAAGTCTCCAATGCGCATTTCTTGTGAATATATTAAATTAAAAGATATTTGCGTTTTAATTTTGAGAGGACGGGAGAGGTGTTCGTTGGTTGTCTCCACCTAGCGCCAAGAATTCTAAACTCTTCCATGGTTTTTAGAAAGAAAACAAACAGAATCCATAGAATCACCAGAGAATCACAGATAGCAGACGCACCTAATCATACCAAACCAAACCAAAACCAGAGAATCACAGAGTGGTCAACCAACAATCACCGCTAGGCGGCGACAACAAACGAACACCTACGTCAATTTCTAATTAAAATATCACCGAAATTAAATAATTCCGCATAGGGATAATTTAATAGACTCTAGCTCATTTTTGAAGCTCGATTCATTAAAGTAACAAAAAAAAATGGTAGCCGACATAGGATTTGTCGAAGAGACCCGTCCTCTAGCTTAAGTAGTCCATGCCCTGGGTGTCAATTTTGTTCCAGCCACCCACCCTCAGCTGCCTATACCTAGGCCACATGCGTTGCTATTTTACGAAACCACGACAGATGTCGTGGCAATAGACAGTTACGACCGTATTGCCACGGCATGATGTCGTGGCAATAGACTGTAGGCAGCGTACGTACGCCGCAAGGTACCCGAAGGGAATGTTAAGGGTATTCTAGTTGGTATAGTAGTATTGGTATAGTTTTACAAAGACAGAGCCATAGAATAGTTATAGAATAATAAAAATATTCTGTTATAAAGGTAGGCCTATTATTAAGATGGATTAATAACATTTAAAAAAATGTATGCCCTTAGTTTCCGGAAGATTGTAATAAGCAAAAATCGAGAAAGAGATTAAAAGAATATTTCCGCATGTTTCTATCCAAACATTAAATAAAAATTAAATTCCAAAAAAACCTAATATGATATGGCGCGGCGTAAGGGTAAGGCGTGACTTTGGTGCGGCGGAGGCTTCGCCCCGCCACCCCACGTCACACCGGATCTTGTTAAAATTAAATTTAAGTAACTACCTATCAGCACTTCTGTTACTGGAGATTGATAGCGTTCGGTGATAACATACAGTGACTTCTATTCTATCATACAATAGTAGTCGATTGTCACGTTACGTTTATATCCCTGTCACATGTCTCTGTATTATCGTCTGCTATAACAGCTATTGAAATTCTGTCAAAAAGTAACCAGAACTCCGTTTGATCAAATGCCTGAATCGATTGCAGCCAAATTTTCAGAATAGATGTAAAAAATTGTAAGCTACCGATTACTGCCATTGAAATGCAATAAAATTGTTGATTACAATCAATAATTGCCAAAAACTAGTGCATCCATCTATGTAGTGTTACGAGAACTGAGGGTGCCCATGTAAACCATACTGCAAACGAAACTTTGACCAGTAACCCTTCGGGTAACTTTGACCAGTAACCCTTCGGGTAATTTAACCTTTTTTAATTCCTGTTTTCCGCAAAATCACACATAAATGGTCAAGGTTAATCATAACGTGGTGGCCATGGCTGAAAATAAATTAAAAATTAAAATTTTGCGGAAAACAGGAATTTTAAAATATATATATATAAGAAAAATATAATATGTATAAGAAAAAAAACGTTTAAACATAGTTCTGAAAAAATCCGCAAGGTGTCACTCGTGCATTTAATTAGGAAGTATCCTTTTTGTTCGCTGTAAGTTGTTAACTGTTTACAGCACCAGCAGTTTACAGTTTTACACTAGTGGCCTGGGTAATTCTCTCTGTTAACAAAAATCTATATTCTTTTCAGTTAGAGGATTGTAAATATTTATTTCTAGATAAATATGGCAACTACAAAAATAGTAATGTTTGGTAAGTCAAATATGAGGTTGGCACATGCTACACTCAGTAGAAAATTGAGTTCATCAGCTTGTATCAATCAGTCTATTAAGAATGTAGTTGTTATTGGAGGTGGGTTGATGGGTAGTGGAATTGCTCAGGTATCTATTGTTTCCTTTCATTGGTTTACAAATTGCTTTTGCTTATTTGCATTTCTTAGGTAGCAGCACAAAGTGGCCAAAATGTGACCATAGTGGATTTGGATCGTAAAGTGGTAGAAAAAGCCCAAAATGCCATTAACACCTCATTGCAACGTGTGGCCAAAAAACTTTTTAAGGTATTTTATTTCTATTTTTTTCTTTCTTGTTCATTTCACAATAATGAAATATTTTACAGGATGATTTGGCAAAAGCTGACAAGTTTCTTACTGATTCCATGTCACGATTAATGTTATCAACAAATCCAGAAGAAGCTGTTGGCCAAAGTGATTTGGTTGTTGAAGCTATTGTTGAAAAACTTAGGATCAAACAGAATCTTTTCAAAACTCTTGATACTGTAAGCATAACTCATTAGATTTCAGTAGTTTGATTATGCATATCAGAATTTCATAAAATATTTTTAATAGGTTGCCCCCACTCATACAATATTTGCCTCAAATACCTCTTCTTTGCCTATTGGAGAAATTGCAGAAGCTACTCAAAGAAAAGATAGATTTGTTGGTTTACATTTTTTCAATCCAGTAAGCTATACCTTTGTTTAAATTTTGGCATTCAAATAATTAATACCATTTTACAGGTTCCCGTAATGAAACTTCTTGAAGTAATTCGTATTCCGGAAACTTCAGATGATACATATAAGTGAGTTACATTTTAATGAGTTTTTATTCAGTTTAAAAAACCTATTTTTACAAGAGGTAAGAAATAAGCATTTTGGGGTTTAAATCCCTTCATTTTGGTGGCCCTGATGGGTACTGCATTTAAATTGTTATGCTTAAAACTTTTTATTATTTCTATCGTTTACGTTTAGCCGTGTTATGGATTGGGGGAAATCTGTTGGGAAACAGACTGTAACTTGGTAATCCATCAATTAATGTGTATTTTTATACTTGTAATGTATCGTCACTTATTTCCTATGTTTAGCAAAGATACTCCAGGATTCATTGTTAATCGTCTATTAGTGCCCTACATGATGGAATCTGTTCGTTTGCTCGAAAGAGGTTGATAGACATTAAATACGAGAAATTCCGCAATTTTCAATTTCTTACTTTTATATAGGTGATGCAACCGCAAGAGATATTGATACTGCCATGAAATTAGGTAAGTTTTTATCATTCCTTGCAATTCAAAACTAAATCTTCAACACTTCTTAAATTTGTTCTTCTAAGGTGCGGGCTACCCCATGGGTCCATTCGAATTAATAGATTATGTTGGATTAGACACCTCGAAATTTATCATTGAAGGTTATTTTCGAAATGCTATTCTTTTTACTTTATACTAAGTGATTTTATATCAATAATCATATTTAGGATGGGCTGAAAAGTTCCCTGAAAATCCGCTTTTCAAGCCAGTGCCTACGTTAAATCGTCTCGTGGAAGAAGGTAAATTAGGTATGAAAACAGGAGAAGGATTCTACAAGTATCAAAAAAAGTAGACTTGCTATGTTAATAGTATATCATACAGTGATGGGAAAGTTGTCTAAGATTATGCTAGATTTTCATTTTCCAAATTGAATTGAGCATAAATAACTTAAATTGACAAGTAATAAAACAGTAATAAAGGGTTACCAGCAAATATTCTCGAAAATTCTAAAACAAGATTCGGTGAAATCAGTAAATGCTATAACACATGTAGTGTATGTATTTCCCTATTATATATTTTAAGAACTAAAGTGTAAAAAAAATGTCGCTGAAGGACAAAATGTTATGCAAATTTCTCTGTCGAATGACAGATTTAATCGCTGGTGGCAAAACCGGTTGTCTAAAAAAATTGTGTACGATGTGTTGCTCGATAAACAATAAGAGGTCGTAAGTCTAAGAACCGGTCAGTTTTCGTTCTTGTTTCAGCAAGAAAAGTTGATTTTCGATCGAAGTTTTGTCTGAAAAAAAATTTCTGTGTTTCAAAAAAAAGATGGAAAGTGGTAGTCGTTTGGTGTTATTAGATTTTTTATTAGTGATCATCTCTCTGTCGACTCATTTAGTAGATCTGTTAGTGAATTGCTATACTGTTTACAAACAATTCTACATGAGGAACTATACAGTTATGGCTCTGACTGCTCTATTGGCATTTATTCCCGGTTTCATCACGTCCATATTAAGTTGCTTTTTGCTTACTAAAGGTTCATCTCAGTCAGTTAAACCCAAGTTGCCCACTATATTTCACGTTTTCAGAATTCTGTCGATTGTATTTCTAAATAGTCCAATTTCTGGGTAAGAAAATGGAATATATATTACTATGTACGTAGGCTAAGTATAACTCTGCACTAGTATTCTTAAGAAAATAAATTACTATGTTTTGATGATTGATGCAACGGGTAGTAAAAGGTAAATAAAATTGGCGATAAATGCGTGAATGACAAGACTTAAAAACGGAACATTCAAACAATTTGATAAGCCAGATTTATATACAATTATTCATTAATTCATCAATTCATTCATTAACAATTATTTACGTCTTGTTCATTTATTTGAAGTGATTCTGTCTTCACATACTAGTTGTACACATGCTGGTGTTTTCTGATGGGAATAACAGCACAAACTCATCCAAACAATAGTTTATTTTTATTCATCCCTATTTTATTTAGTCAGATTAAGACTCAATTGCAATGCAATCACTAGTAAGGGCGAAAGATTTCTTAATTTTTATGAATGACGATGTAAAACCTTTTTGTGTTTGTATTGTTCTTTGCATATTTTCTGTTTTTCCCACGAAAAATTACTTACAGATACATCAACGTGCTCTACTATTTGCTCAAGCGTTACCGAGCCCTGTTGAAAGGTGAGCTTGAAGCACTCCAGCGGAGTTGGGAAGTGATGGCAGCTTGCATGACGGAGGTAACTTTGCTACGCCTCTTTTTCGCATTCCTCAACACTTCCCCGCAGTTCATTTTGCAGCTATACTTAGTTCAAGTGGAAACGAAAGCCAACTCGTCAGAAGGCAAAACTCAATCGATGCTTATTACCAAGAATTCATTGATAAAATTAATTCTTTCTCATAGGATGGATTGAAATAGCTCTTGCCGTGAACTCGTTGATCAGGTACATTTATTCTAAACAAGAACTTTTAAGTTTTTTTTTTTTTTTTTTTTTTTTGTTGCTCTTTGCAACATTACAAAAAATGGAATCTCAATGGTCTTACAAAAAAATGTCATGTAATAGTGTCAGTATTGCGGTCACCACATACGATCGAACTTTTCTGCAAAATCAACCCGACAAGGAAGCTATTCGATTTCGTGCCACTGCCATATTATTCTTAATTCATTTCTTTAGTCTAAGTATGTCAAATGGAAAGATAAAATAGCAAATCAGAAAAGGAAACGAACAGATCTCTTCTACGTTACAGGTTCTCGTCTATTAGCCATTGGCCTTTTTACTTCGCTCAGCATCGAATACGCTGCGTTATTATTGGGAATTCACTGGACTGTCATGGTAGCCTGGCTGATGCTTCCCGTACTCAAGTCTTCGTTCCACATGGAGAAAATCCTTTCAATTATGGCATTAGGTTTGGCATTCATCTTTGTCTTCATTAAGAGCGATGGCAGTCGAACGCGACGTAAATACGCGTTCTATTACACCATCTCGCTAGTGGGTAATACCTCAATGATGGTCATGTGGCTTAAACACGGAAGCTACCCGAGTCTCTCAGATATTCCCAATGTCATGGGTTCATGGATATACTATCTCGGGTTAAGTTGCCATTACGTTTTCTTTTTGACCGGTATTGCCTTGCTAGCTTTATATCATGCTGGGCGACTTCCCGAACATGAGGGAGCTGTTTCAATGGACATTCGTTTGAACGAACGACTTTGAGTCATGAATAATAAATCCTACATTTGCCGATAAAAGTGGATTTTTCTTTATTGGTGTATTGATCGGTAAAAGTTGTATAAATCAAGAGAGCATGAATACAAAGGGATGATCAATAACTAAAGTCGGGATGTATCGGGATCTTGTTCAATCTGAAACAGACAATGTCAACATTTTGAAGGACAAGCAAACGGGGACACTATTCGTCACGATGCCCGCATGTTTGCACTGTTGCAAAAATAAAATTAAAAAAAAAAAAAAAAAAAAAAAAAGAAGTAATAAAAAAAGAAATAATAATTAAAAAAAGGATGAGTAACATTCCGCTTGGTTTGCTCAACATCAATGAAATTGCCAGTCGAATATCGGGTGAAATAGACAACAGAGATATCACATTAGCCAAATAATATGCTGTCCAGTTATGCGAAAAGATATGATACAATTAGTGTGTAGGTCTTGAGCAGCTGACGAAAAAAACTATGTGGAAAGTTTCCAAAGCTCCATTGATGACGTTCAACTGACGCCAACAACTTGAACGAAGTGCAATTTAAAAAAAAATATCATTATTATTAAAATCGCAATCGGTGTGACTTTAACGTCAATTCTGTTTTCAAAGTGGGGATCGTCTTCAATCCGAAAAGGTGCGATCAGCCACAATCTTGTTCCAGCAAGCCATCGCTGGGGGCAAATTTATCAGGATGGAGTCAGCATCATTGACGAATTCAAAGAATACAAACAAAAAAAAATCTAAAATAAAATAAGATCTACGTAAAAGATTCCCCGTTTTCGGCCAAGGGATGATCCTTGTGTGGTTCAAGTGGGTGTGGCGGTTCGCTTTGAAGCAATCCTTTCTTTTCCTCGTTGACGCTACTGCCCGCTGCTACATCGTTGTACATTGACTCGTAGACAGGATTAGCGAAGTTGGTCGCCTATTGAAACCAAAAGGTCACCACCACTCATCAAAATGAAGGCCAACACAATGAATAAATAGCATTACCTTATTACTGGCGATCACAAAAGTGGGATCCAAAGATTCCACATCTTCGTCGGCGTCCTCTCTCAGATACATGGGGTTGCTGATTTCGACGTTCTCTTGACTTTGCATCCTCACATGCATGAAAGGTTTCCCCCTGAAACGAGGACGCACATGTACAATCTATTGCATTCATTTACAATTTGGCATCCTTTCTCACCTGCGACGCTTACGCATGACGGTCACTGCAGCTGTGGCAGCCGCGATTATGACGACGATAATCACGAGTACAACGACGATGGCAGTGATCGTACCGTTCACTGATGACTTGCCGCTGGTCGACTGACTGCTGGAATTATTGAGATCGCTGCCTACTGTCTGGCAGCGTACGCCATAGAATCCCTCTTGACAACTATAAATTGAGGTTTTATTTAAGAAAGAATAGGTCAGTTAACGAATTAATTTCGCAAATCAACACAAGTTAACTTACAGGCAAGTGGGTTTGAGATCTTCGTCGGGATTGAGTGAGCAGGTTCCTCCGTTAAAGCAATAATTGAGGCAAGATTTGCGGTACTGACAGCGTGGTCCAGTCCAGTCGGCTAGACACTCGCAACGAGGAACACTTAGCGCCTTGGTCGAGACGCAAACACCGCCATTGATGCACATGGCTTTGCAAGCATTATAGTCGCCCCTGTAGTCTTCGCAGTGCAGTCCAGCCCAGTCGTCGGAGCAGCGACAGAAAGCCTGGCCTCGAATGGCAACACAGAGGCCACCATTGAGGCAGTTAAATCCGTTGCAAACGGTGGCCGTTGCGTTGGATGTTCCGGCAGGGCACTGGGACGGGTCGGAGCATTCACTACGAGTCTCACAGCGTCTGCCTGTGTAACCCGGCTTGCAGTTGCAGGTGATCTTCTTAGCGCTGCGCAAGCATTCCCCGTTATTCAAACAGAACTCGGCGCAAACGTCATTGTCACATTTTTTGCCAGTGAAGCCGGGAGCACATAAACATTGCGGGACTCCGAGCTCGTTCATCGTGCATTCGCTCTGTTGTCATGAGTTCGTCAGAAACAATGATCAAAAACCTCCTTAAAAATCAAATCAAAATGAAGTTACCTGAGGGCAATAGTCGTCGCATTCGGAACGTTCGCATCGGTCGCCAGAGAATCCAGGTGGGCACGAACAAACAAACTTTCGTTCCTTGTCATTTTCGCTGTTCTTGTCGCGATTTTCTTTCTCCTTGTTCTTTGTTTCCTTCTCGATGGCACGACAAAAGGCGCCGTGCAAACAGTTCAGTGATGGACAATTTTCACAAAACTCGCCGGAGAAACCAGAAGGACACGAACAAGACGTTCCACTTGCTGTTTGGATGCACGAACCTCCATTTTGACAACGGTCCTCGCAGGCAGTCGCGCGTGTTTCACAGCGTTCACCCGTCCAATCCGGCGTGCAGCTACATTTTAGAGGCGGTGGATCGGATACTTGAAAAATATCAAATAAATAATTACATTCAATTTTAGTCACTGAAAAGAAATTTATATTATCTTTTTTTTTTTAACACTTACCGAGCAAATCAGGGTAGCAGACGCCTTTGTTGCGACAGTAACCGGAACAACGGTAGCGTTCACAGCGGTCGCCCTCATAGAGCGAGGGGCATTTACAACTGGCCATTCCCCGGTCATCAACGACGCACTTGCCGGAATTGCAATCCAATCCACAAACGGGAGGTTGGCAAGTGACATCAGTGCCCACCATTGTCGTCGTCATGGACATGGTGCAACTGCAGGTGCGGCTGGTAGACGAGCTCAGCAGACACAAAGCGCCCGGATTACATTTGGTGCTGCAAGGATTGCTACTTTGACGCGTTTGTTTGTTTTCTTGTACGACAATTATGTCAGAAGCTCGATTCAGACCAGACACCAGGGTCGTCAGATTGCCTGCAACATGATAATTTTCAAAAAGTTTTGAGGTCCATTGTATGAAAATGAAAGAATCAATCGAATCAATACCTTGTCCGAATTTGTTAAGACGAGCGATTCCATGGGTTTGGTGCATCACTAAAAACATAGAGTCTTCGAAGATGTCGACTTTGAAAGGCTTGTCTTCTATGGATAACCTAAAACGACGCACTACGACTCGATCTTTCCCTTCCAGGTTGACACTCTCCAAAGTTCCGGTTTTTGGATCAGCCCAGTAAAGTCTCCGAGCTGGATAATCAATGGCCAGACCAGTAGGGTAAAGAATGTCAGAATCGACTAAAAGTCGACGTAAACTGCCGTCCATACGGGCCGTTTCTATGCGGGCATTTAGACCAAGATCCGACCAGAACATAGAACCCGACAGCGGATCGACAACGATATCGTGCGGCTGATCCAGGTCGCTAGAAATCAGATGGCGTCGCAGAAGACCATCGAAGCTGATGACTCCGACTAGTTTGTGTGTTCCGTCAACCCAATAAAGATTGAAACCAAACCAGTCGACGGCCAGACCTCTGGGATCCTCCAACCCAGTGAGGAGAGTTTCAGTTTTGCCTCGTCGACTGCTGGTTTGCGTGTCTTCCAAATTAGACGATTGGTGCAGCGTGGATGCAGCCATGTCGTAGCGATGGATGCTCTTGTTGTGTGGACTGCTCCAGAACACGATGAGCTATAATCAAATGAGACGCGTTTATTGATTGATTTCGCACTCAAATGAAATGAAGATTAAAGAAACTGACCTCTGTTGCGTTGTAAAAGACGTCGGCCGCTTCTATGCGGATGCTGCCCGGACTAAAGACGGAATCGGAGATATCTCCCGCTTTGAAGGGGCTGAGTCGTCGCAATTTGTTGTCACTGGCAATCAGCAATTGACTGGCATCGCCATCAGCCAAACATGTTTTGGGTTTGTTGGCTCCTGTCGACATGGCCGCAAAGCCAGGAGCACAAATGCAACTGTGATTGCCTCCCTTCTTTTCAACGCACAACTGGGAGCATTTGCCAAAACTGCAGACGGACGGGCTACGGCAATCGATTTCATCACTGCCGTCACCACAATCGTTAAATCCATCGCAGGCCATGGAGCCATTAATGCAATGGCCGCTCCTGCATCGAAACTGGTGCGGCAAACAAAGTCCCTGGGCCTGACACACGGCAGGTTCCTCGTCAGATCCGTCCTCGCAGTCCTTGTAATTGTCGCAAACTTCCGTCTGCGGGATGCAGAGGAAGTTGCGGCAGCGGAATTTGCCGGGCGGGCATCCAAGATGAGCACACATGTCTCTGGCTTCATCCGATCCATCGCTGCAGTCGTTGTCGCCATCGCAGCGCCACAGGAGAGAGGTGCATTCGCCGTTGGCGCAGGCGAAATCGTCTGGTGAGCACGTCGTGTTGCAGTGGAATTCATCCGATCCGTCGGCACAATCCACATCGCCGTCACAACGCCAATCGGCCTGGATGCAGAATTTGGGATTGGCGCACTGGAATTCGCCTTCGCTGCAGGTCGTGTTGCAATCGGCTTCGTCACTCCGGTCGTCGCAGTTGAACTCTCCGTTGCAGCGCAACGAGCCACGGATACAACGGCCGTCTCCGCAACGGAATTCCGACTCGCTGCAGTTGCGCGGTGTGCAACCCTTCTCATCCGATCCGTCGCCACAATCGTTGTCGTAGTCGCAGCGCCAGCGCCCAGGAATACATTTGTTGTTCTCACACTAAAATGTAAGACGACGACGGGGGGAAAATGAATTTCTTTTACCAATACGAAAAATAAAGAAACACAAACTAATTTGTTGATACCTTGAAATAAGTTGGTTCACACGTGTGTATGTCGGGATTAGTGCACGAGTCCGGCTCGTCCTCACCTTCCGGACAATCTTTATCGCCGTCACATTTCCACGTCAGTGGAATACACCGTCCCGAACGGCATCGGAAATGGTTGTCGGGACAGGCGCGCTGGGTGCAATTTGCTGGCTCGTCCGACCTAAAACGCAATGAAATTATTAATTTATTATAATAATTAAAGCTAAAGCTAAAGCTAAATAAAAATAGCTTACCCATCAGGACAGTCGTGATCTGCATCGCAGACCCAAACAGCTGGAATACACTTGCTGTCGGTGCCACATCGATGTTGATTGGACGGGCATGTCACCGGTGGGCAGTCTTTTTCGTCTTCACCCAGCGGGCAATCTGCCTGATCGTCACATCGCTGATTCGAGTCGATGCACCGATCGGACAGCGTTCCGTTGCCACGGCATTTGAACTGGGAACTGAGGCAGGTGTGGGTCTCGCATTTGATTTCATCAGAGCCATCGCCACAATCCGATTCGCCATTGCAGAGCAGTGACGGGTGAATGCAGTGGCCGTTGCTGCACTGGAATTGCCCAGGCATACAGGTGAAAGCCGGGCAATCGGCAGGTTCGTCTGAACGATCGCCACAGTCGTCCTGAGTATCGCATTTCCACCAGAACGGGATGCATTTATAGGTGGTGGCGCAGACAAACTGTGACGATGAACAATTATTGAGACACGAAACGCCGTCACTGGCGAGGACGAAATTTTCCGGGCAAGCACATTGGCTACCTCCGCCTGGCTTCAGCAAACACAGGGCTGTGCAATTGCCGTTGTTTTGGCAAGGATTCTTCTCCAGCGGCCTCTGTCTCAACGGGTGGTAGACCTGAATGTCCATGGGTCTGTGGATGGTCGTGATGATGGTCTCGCGATCGCCGCCATTGTATTTGTGACACTTTTCAACAGATTTCGTTTCCCAGTCGGTCCAGTAAATGGAATCTTCAAACACCGTCAGGGCGAAAATGTGGTGAAGACGGGCGTTGGTGTTGTCGCCACGACTCAAGACGATGCGAGGATTTCGACCTTCCAAATCAGCAACAGCAATGTAATCTTCACGAGCGTCCGCCCAAAAGACTTCGTTTGTTTCGTAAGAAATTGCCAACGCATTAGGCCAGCCTGAAATATTGATACAAACAAGAGCGATGAAAGAATTGCTTTTGACAGATGCGTTGAGTGATGTCAAAAGTGTTACCAAGTGACGTATTGACTATGACTCGCGGTTGGCTCCCGTCTAGCCCAACTTTGCCTATGTGGGCCTTGTCACCCCAATCAGTCCAGTAAAGATAGCCCTGACTGGGATCCAAAGCAATAGCTCGAGGCTCTTGTAGTCCTTCGTGCAGTAGGATCTTACGAAATCGACCATCCAGTTTCGAAACTTCAATCGTGTCTGTCTTCTTGTCGCACCAATACAAATTACGGCCAACCCAATCAACGGCTAGACCATCAGGGTTTTGCAGTGTGGCCGAGTGCAAGGTCTATCGAAAGAGACTTGGGGTTAGATAAGCGAAACGAGAAAAAATGGCCATGAATAGTTTCTTTATCAATAGGGAAACTGACCTGTTGTTGATCCTGGCTTGTGTCATTTCCACAAAGTCGCTTGAGACTCGACCCGTATTCGGTCACGTCCGACCAGTATAGGCACTGCTCCAGCCAGTCGTAGTCGAGAGCAACGGCATTGGTCAAGTTGTGGGCTCGAACAGAAGCCACTCGACTGTGCAAGTGTACTTCCCGGATGTAATAGCGGTTGGAGAACAGGACCGTTGGAGCGATGCCTAAGAGATTTTAAAAAATAACCCACTTTATAGCAGGAGAAATGTAAATGCAATTACTCTCGGCGACTCACTGGAATTTGTCTTGCAACCGGTGCCGTTGTGGATGGCGAATCCATCGGTGCAGGAGCAGATGTAAGATCCGATTGTATTACGGCAGACCTGAGAGCAAGGACGGGGATGCAGAGCGCACTCGTCTACGTCAGCGCAAAGAAGCGGGTCTTTGGGGTTGGTCTTGTATCCTTCGTTGCACTGGCACTCAAAACCGACCGGCTTGTCGACGCAGGTGTGGGCGCACGGGTTGATGGGCTCGCATTCGTTGACGTCTAAGACGAAAAAAAAAAAAACAAAACACCAAGAATAGATTAAAGGCATTTGGGGAAAATAAATTGTTGACATACTGCATTTGTTTTCGTCGCTGAAATCGCCACAATCGTTACGGCCGTCGCACAAAAGCGCAGAGTTGACGCAGAGACGATTTGCACAACGGAATTGGCCAGCCAGGCACTCTCCTTTGGTGGTGTTGGTGTTGGAGGGCATGGCTGCAGAAATATGCGAATTTATTATTATTTTGTTAAAAATTTCCAATTAAAACGACAAGCAATCAAAGACAGACCATATCTACAAAGAGTTAAAGCGAAGAGACACAAGAAAAGGACAGGAAAAGAATGCGACATTTCACGGACGCTCTTACGGCCTCAACTGCAGCACAGACAGTGTCTGTTAGGCAGTTGAGAGCGGAAAACTATTTTTTTTTTTTGTGGAGGGGTCAACCGGTGTCACATTACCACCGATAAAAGAATGTTTGTATGCAAATTCTAAAGGCTAATAATTCATTGAAGGTTGCGTCACATTCATCGACTCTGAGGAAGGATAATCTTACAACAAGATATGACGTCTTCGTCGGAACCGTCGTCACAGTCGTCGCGACCATCGCATGTCTTGGATCGTGTGATACATTTCCGGTTTCGGCACTGGAATTCGTTGGGCGCGCAGTGGTGTTTGCTCACGTGAGCGCAGTAGGGCGGCTCGTCACTTAAATCTCCGCAGTCATCGTCGCCATCACAGTAGAAGAGCTGTATCAAATGAAAAGAAAGAAAAAAGAAATGAATTCCTAACTCATTTTCTTATTCGATAAGATTCACGTTTCACCTTGAGGACGCATCGGCGATTGAGACAGCGGAACTCGTTGTGGTGACAAGCCGGTCGGGATTTGTCGGGCGAAAGGTTCGGACTGCATCCAACCGATGGGTTTTCATCTGATCCGTCTTCTGAGCAGTCAACGTCGCCGTCGCATACCCACAAGGATGGAATGCATCGACCGGTGGTGTTGCATCGGAATTCCGTCTCACCACAGACCCTTGTTTGGCAGTCACCCGATTCATCTAAAACAAACAACAACAAACATAGAGAAAAATTGACGTCATCCAAGAATGAAGAGGAGAAAATTCAAATGAAGAAACGTACCGGAACCATCTGTGCAGTCTTCGGTGCCGTCACAACGCCACATTGATGGAATGCAATCTGAATTGTTGCATTTGAACTGGTCGGGCCGACAAGTGTAGTCGCAGTTGACTTCGTCTGAGCTGAGCGTTCCATTGACGGAATCTTCACAGTCGTCGTCACGGTCGCATAACCAGGCATGCGTAATACACTTGCCATTGCGGCATTGGAATGCTGATGCTGGGCAAGATTGGCCGTCTGTCACGGACGGTCCCCCAGACGGCCCTGTTGTCGATCCGGGACTGGTGCAATTGAGCTCGTCCGAATTGTCCCAGCAATCGTTCGCGCCGTCGCATATCCATGACGGATGAATGCATGCCGTCGTGTTGCGGCAATTTTGCAATTTCTGAGCGGGAGCGTTGACAGCTGTTGGCGATCCAATTAAAATCAAATCAATTAAAACGTGTTCAGCAAACAAATAAACCAAGAAAAAGATAAAGAAGGAAATGAAATTACCTCGACTTAAGGTGCAGTTGGGTTGCGGGCAACCCATTTCATCTGAAGCATCTGGACAATCGGGATCAGTGTCGCATCTAAAACTGTTTGATATACAATGGCCGGAAGTGCATCGGAATTGACTAGTGCTGCAAGTGCAATTGGCTTCGTCACTGAAATCCCCGCAGTCGTTTTGTCCATCGCAGGAAGCGTTTTGCAACACACATCTAAGAAAAATCGAGAAAATGGATTCCAAACTCTTTCTATTCTGAAAACAATGTGCAAAATCTTATACCTGCTATTTTGGCATTGGAAGAAACCGGGCAGACATTTACGGAACATGCAATAGGTGGGAAGCTCGTCGGAAAAGTCGGGACATTCAGCCACTCCGTCACACGTGAAATGGAAAGGGATGCAGTCACCGCTGCTGCACTCGAATTCCATGGCCGAACAGTTGGTGCTCTGCCTTCCGCAGCGGCTTGGATCCGACCTGAGTACCGTTCTTCCGGGAAAACACTGACAAGAAACCTGCACGCACGCCAAGAATAATTAGAAAAACACCCAACAGAGTCATCCAAAGAATTGTTTGTTGATCATTTACTTTTCCGTATTCATCCAATCGACACAGATCCTCGCATCCACCGTTCAAAGCCCTACAGGGGTTGGCGCTGCAGTCGTAAGTGGTATTGTGGACGGCGACAATGCCCATCGGCCGTGGGACTTCCTTGCGGAGCCAGACGACGTCTTCGCCCGTATATTTGTTCGCTCGCAATACGGCGTGCAGAACCCAATCCGTCCAGAAGATGTAGTTACCGTAGACGGCGATATCGAACGGATGCTGTGGCGAAACCTTGGACAGCACCACACGGTTCTTGCCATCCAAATCGGCTCGTTCCATTTTGTCGAGTCGAGCGTCAGACCAGTAGAGTTTTTGGGCCACCAAATCGAGCGCTAAGGCGTTAGGCATACGAATGTCGGTCGTAATGATTGACTGGACATCAAATCCTGTGTAATAGGCTCGTTGGATTCCAGGATTGCGAGAGTTCCAGTTTGTCCAGTAAACACGCCTGTAATCGAAACATAAAATGAGTTCAACATTGGTTTGGCAACTGTCTTAAACGGACTTACGAGTCGCAAGGATCGAGAGCAATGCCTCGTGGTTTGTCTTCGGTCGTCAAACGGACAACTTTCTCGACGGTGGCGTTCTTGTGGCTAAGAACAGCTTTACTGATGGTAGAATCACTATTGCAAGTCCAGTATAACGAGTCGTCTTTACTGTCGTAAGCCAATCCCTCGACCATTCCTTGTTTCTCGGCGATGACCTAAATGAGAAGGACTTTTAACTTAACGGACCCGCGTAATGGAAAAGACGAGTGGAGGTAAATTACCTTGTGACGAGTCCCGTTAAAGTAGACGGAATTGATGCTGCCTCGCTGGATGTCAGAGTAAAAGATGAGGCGTCGCTGATAGTCGTAGCCAAGACCAATAACGTTGCGGATGAATTCCTTCGATTCAATGCTAGGAAATGGCGCATTGAAATTATTGGCGTCGCTTATGTGAATCGAATCAATGCGGGTCATCCTGGAATAGACGACAAAGGCATCGAATTCCTCGCAGTCCCTTCCGTCGGCACTGACTTGGCCATGAGCACAGGCACAAACGGCACTGGAACCGTTAAACAGACACAATTCCTTGCAGTCACCGTTGCGGATGGAACAAGGATTGGTGCCTTCCTGCCGTTCTTTGCTGTACACTTTGATGTCTTTGAGAGATTCGCCCAGTTGTGAGAGGACGACTTGATGATCGGACACGTTGGATGTCGGAGCCTGATTCAGCGTTCCGCCATCCTGCGTAGTGTCGATCCAGAAAATCTGATCCCGATAGACGGAGATGCCTTGCGGATTTTCTAGGTGGGTCTTGTCCAGTAGAACTTGGCGATTGCCACCGTCGTAATCCATGCTCTCGATGGTATCCAGTCGCGAATCGCACCAATATACTTTCTTGTTCTGGTAATCCAGCGTTAATCCGGTCGTGAAAAATATGGACTCGTTGACAAGCACTCGGCGATCCGATCCATCCAGTCGAACGCGTTCAATTCGAGGTATCCGACCGCGGTCCGTCCAAAAGAGAAAGCCGGCAACCGGATCAACGGTGATAGCCATGGGTTTGTCCATGTCGCCAGCCACTACAACGTACTGAAAAGAGTCGAACAAATTATAATTTTAAAAAATAATAATAAAAAGTAAAGAAATTCAATAGACGAATACCTTGAATGATCCATTGACGTTGGCCACTTCAATCACGTCAAACTTGGGATTGGTCCAGTACATGTTACCGGCGATCCAATCAATGGCCAAGCCTTCAACTGAATCCAACCCTTGGGCAATGACTTGACGTCCGGTTCCGTCTCGACGAATCCTGACGATGCTACCGTGGTCGCTGTCCACCCAATAGATGTACCCATCGACGGCCAGAAAATCGATGCTGTTAGCCATTTGAATGCGGGAAATTGGACCAAGGACTTCCGTGTGGTTGGTCACGTTGACGGTCTCCCCTAATGCAACGCCCTTGATTTCTCCGTTGAGTGAGTACAGGATGAACGAATCAACGCTGACGCAGTTGTTGGGGTTCTTGGGGTCAGTCACGTATCCGGCAGCGCATTTGCAAATCAACTTTGAAGTGGCGATGGGGAGACACAAATGAGCGCATTGGTTCCGTTTGCTCATGCATTCATTGGTGCCCGTCTGCAGTTCGGGATCGTAGATTTTGAGTGCCAGCACATTGTCAATGTTGGTCCGTAGAATGGAGTCGTGAGTGCCGACTGTTTTGTCAATGACGTGAATGGCCGCGTCGTCCTTATCGGCGCAATAGATCTGATCGCCCAAGACGGCCAACGCCGTGGGTAACTTGAGCGTCGTCAGATTAGACGACAAATGGACGACTTTTTGGGTGGCGAAATTGTAGTACTGGATCGACTGACTTTCGACATCGATCCAGTAGAGACGCTTGTCCTGGACGTCGAAGGTAAGGCTCTTGGGGGAGTCCTCTGAGTGGTAGGTGAGTTTGGCAAGGATGGTCCGCTCGCTGCCATCCATATTGGCCATAAAGATGAGATGCTCTTGTTGTTGAGGTCGGCCGGTTTCACTCCAAAAGAGTTTTCCTTGGGTCGGATCGACGGCCATCGATCTCACTTGATAGACATCATCTTCGATGATGCGAGTGACGTACTCACCGTCCAGGCTACACACAGAGATGTGATTTCGGGTGCCGTCGCTGGAACTGAAAAAGAGATTCCGCGACAGCCAATCAATGGCCATTCCGTGCGGATTCTTGATGGCGGTGTCGATGACCGTTTCAATCGGCGAACCAACCAATCCGACCCGTTTCACTTCATTGAGTTGTGCGTCGACCCAGAAAATTCGTCGTTCTTGTCCATAGAAATCCAGCTGGACGGCCTGAAGAACTTGCGGAAGACTTATTGGCGGGATGATGTGATAATACGGATTGTCCAAGTCCACCCCGCGAATTTCGTTGGGCCGAGAAAAGAGAAGGACTCGTTCGTTTCGGATACAGCTTCGCCCGTCCTCGGCCAGCTTCATAACATGCGGGCAATGGCAACGATAGGTGCCGTTGAAATTCAGCAAGCACAAGTGAGAGCAATTGCCGTTCTTGGTGCCACAGGGATTTTTGAAATCAGATGGCTGGCGGCTGGGATGCAGAATCTACACGTAAATCAATCAGTTTTAACTCATTTGCATACAGAGAAATATAGCACGAAACCAACCTGGATGTCGAAAGGCTGCGTCAATGTCCGTTGGATGACTGTAACGTCGGAGCCGTTCCACTTGTTTGCGCGGATGACGGAATTGGTTCGCCAATCGGTCCAGTAGACATGATTTTCAAACAGGGCAATGGCGAACGGATGCGACAGAGTTTCGTGGCCGCGTATGATTTCCCGTGGGTCCGTTCCATCGTATTTGGCCGTATGGATCGAGTCCGAGCGGGCGTCAATCCAATAGATCCTCTCGGCACCGTAATCGAGAGTGAGGCCGTTGGGCCAGGCTCCGTCTGAAACGGCGTCAACCCGAACGACGACTTTCCTGCCATCACCACTCATACTGCACGACTCGATGCGCGGATGGCCCGACTCCCAATCCGTCCAGAAGAGGATTCCGTGGCGGGGATCCAGGGCTATGGCTCTTGGACTTTCCATGTTTCCAGCGATCAGCGTCCGGCGGAAGCTGCCGTTGAGTTTGGCGACTTCAATCTGGTCGAGATTGCTCTCGACCCAATAGAGATTCTCGCCAATCCAATCGACGGCCAGTCCTTCGGCAGTGGCCAGTCCAGTTTGGACGACGACTTCGATGTTGGTGAGGGATCCGCCGACGAGCGTCCCCCGGTAGATCTTGTCATCGACCACATCAGTCCAAAATATGACATCGGCTTCTGAGCTGTGGTAAAAGTCCAGGGCGATCGTGTTCTTCAAACTGGAAATGAGAGCCTTGACGTTGTGCGTGTGCAAGTCAATCCCGCGTAGTTCGTGGCGATTGCTGAAGATGATGTAGGGTGTCGACGGATCGGTGCTTTTGCAAGTGAAGCCATCCGGCTGTTTTTCATAGCCGGGGAAACAGGCGCAATGATGTTTGGATCTGACGGGTCTGCGGGGTACCAAAATTAGACAGTCAAGAGATATTCACGAAATAAATCAATTAATATTTGCAGGTAGACTCACATGCACAATTGGGAACAGGTGCCCCATTGTTCGCACGGGTGAGAGATAGAGCAGGTTTTACTATCATTGCCAAGCGTCAATCCGGAATCCAATGGGCAAGAGCAGACCACGCCTTCGGGAGCGTTGTGGCACACGTGGCTGCAATCGTGAGCGTGTGAGCAGAGTTTCTCGCTGCACCGGTCCGATTCGTCGGATCCGTCCGTGCAATCCGCTTTGCCATTGCAGAGCAAACTGGCGTCGATGCATCGAGTTTGATTGTCGCACAACCGCGACGGATGCAAACACGTTGGAGTCTACCAAAAATAAAAACGTGAAGAAATTCTTCGTGAAATTTCTGCAAAGGTAAAAGATTGTAAATGAATTCTCACCTTGGAGGCGCAGCCTTTTTCGTCGGATCCGTCCGAGCAATCCTCGCTGCCATCGCACTGCCAGACGGAGGGTAAACAACGCGAATTGTCGGCGCATACAAATTCGCCGGGCCGGCAAGTGACGTTGACACATCCGTGCTCATCAGATCCGTCCAGACAGTCGTGCTGCAAGTTGCAAACCAAGAGGGAAGGAATGCAAGTTCCATCTCCGCAGTCGTACTCGTGCGATTCGCATCCGTGTTTGGAGACGGCCGAACAATTGGACTCGTCTTCTCGAGTGCTGCATTCGACGACGCCGTTGCAGAGGGCGGCCGCCGACAAACATTTGTTATCGGCAGCGCAGTAGTAGTGCTCGGGAGACTCGCACATGTGCTGGCAATTCTTCTCGTCCGAGCCGTCCCGGCAGTCGTCGTCACGATCGCAAACAAAATCCAGCGGCACGCACATTTCGCTGGCGCAAGTGAACTCATCCACCCCGCACTTTTGATTGGCGCATCCATCGTGCTCGTCTGAAGTGTCACCGGCGCCGCAATCGTGATCAGAGTCACACTCCCAAGCCTTGGGGATGCAGCGGCCCGTCTGGCGGCACGTGAATTGATTCGTGTTGCACGAAGAGTTCTGGCAGAGCGATTCCTCCTCGTCGGATCCGTCGTTGCAATCGCGGTCGCCGTCACACACCCACGACCTCGCCACACAGCCAATGGTGCGGCACTTGAACTGATCCTTGCGGCAGGTCACGTGCTCGCAAGAGCCACCGGGAGCCGTGTCCTCGTCCGACTGGTCGGGACAATCGAAATCTCCGTCGCACAAGAACCGCTTCTCGATGCAGGTGCCGCTGCGGCGACAACGGAACTCTTGGATGGGGTCGCACGTCGTCAGCTCGGCAGTCGGGATCGTGCACGATTGGTTGTTTTTTGGATCCGACTGGAAACCCTCGCGGCATAGGCAGACGTGGCCCTTGGGAACCACCACGCAAAGATCCGGACAAGGATTCGAGCTGCAGATATTCTCTCCTGTTAAATACAAACAATTTAATTCGTCTGGCGGTAAGACAATGAAATGTTTAAGGAGGTCTAACCTGTCTGGGAGGTGTTGTCAAAGAGTTTGATATCGAACAAGACTCGATTTTCCGTCCGTAACGTTTCGATTGGCAGCGAAAGGTTGTTCAAGGAGAGCCGTTGAATTTTGCCGGCATCTTTTTCAGTCCAGTAGAGGAAACTGTCACTGAGAGCCAGGCCATAGGGCCGGTGAAGGTTCTCTGACGCTGACGCAATCAGCTGGAGAAATAGACGATCAATAAATTGGACAGAAAAGCGAAAGAAAATTGATAATGTTGTCAAACCTCTCGATTGGTGCCATCCAAATTGATCCGCTCAATGCGTCCGAGATGGACATCACACCAATACATTTTCTTTCCAGCGTAGTCGATGGTCAAACCATTGGGCCAGTGTAAATTTTGCCTGACTAGGACTTCGATGTGAGTTCCGTCCATCCAGGCACGCTGGATGGTGGCCGGCGTGTTGATGTCGAGCACAGACACCTGAACGACCGATTCCCACTGTGACCAGTACATGAGGCCGCGTTTGGGATCAACCACGATGGATCGAGGGTGGGGTACGCTGATGAGGAGTCGTCGTTTGCTGAGATTGGCTTCCTCCATACTGTCAAGACGGGAGACACTGATAGCGCCCCGCCCCTCGTCGGTCCAGTAAATGTTACGACTCATCCAGTCAATGGCCAGGCCCTGGCAAGAGTCCAATCCTTGTTCAAGAAGAACTTGACGGCTGCTGCCGTCGATTTTTTGGCGTTCGATCGTCAATCGCAGGCGGTCGGAAAAGTAGATGGACTGCGATGCCACGTGAAAGTCGTGGGCGCCCACCAGGCCGACCTCTGTAATGGGAACCATGGCTTGTTGATGCCAGCTCTCGCCCGGAGTGGACGGCCATGATGGGTTTCCAACAGGCGTCAGCCCAACACTTTTAATCATGGAGGGTTTTCCCTGGGCGTAGACGAGGAACTGGGCTTGTTTGATGGCTGTCAATAAAGGTGTCAGTTCATATCTGGTGCAACAAATTAACAAGTAACGTCAAATAACTTACGGGTACATCGCCCATCCTTGACGGATTTATATCCGGCCTTACACATGCAGACCGCGTTGCCTTGGGCTGCTGTGGCGTTGCCACCTTGGGTGGTGTTTCCATTCTTACCCAGCGGAACGCATAGGTGCTGGCAATTATTGTTGGTTAACTTGCACGGCGGGTTAATGCCTAAAGAGAAACGAACAACAACAAAAAACGCCATTCATTTCCAGTGCTTTTTTTTTCCTGGAAAAAAGATTTACGGAAAAGACCTTCTGGCTGTCGTTGACGGTGATAGGCGTGGATGGAAAACGGTCGACTCTTGTTGCTCTTCAAGGCTAGCACAGATTCGCCTGTATACTTGTTGATGCGGTACACACTCTCGTTACGCCAGTTGGTCACATATAAATCGTTCTCGAACAAGCTGATGCCGTAAAGGTTCCGCACCTACCAAATCAAAACACGACAATTTACATGGACTTGTCCGCCGGCAAAACCAGCCTTCCATATGCTACACCATAAAAGTAGCAGTAAAGTGCTGCTGCTGGTAGTAGTAAATTATACTGTATGAAATAAAACCCGCTGTACTACATCATCGTCCTTACCAAATAGCCTTTCTTGACTGTTTTCCTTTTGGTGCCATCGTAGCTGGCTCGCTCTATGACGTCCAAATAAGTATCTGTGTGTGTTTATGAAACAAAGGTTAAAAGTCTCTTCTGCCTTCCAACTGAAATTGGAAAAAACAAACAAAACAAAAGAAAAGAAAACAAAAATACCTATCCAATAGATATAACTGTTTGCCAAGTCAAGAGCTAAGCCGACGGGGTAGACGACCTTATCGCTGACAACAGATTGACGGTTGCTGCCGTCTAATCCGGCCCGTTCGATTCGGGGTGAATTATAGCCGAAAACGGTAAAGAACATCAATCTAAAAGGAAATTGGAAATCGATTATTTGATATCAACTGCCAATCAAGAATTTAAGAGTCAAAAAAATAAAGAAAAATACCCGTTGGGCGGATCCAACGCCAGGGCGCGCGGCTTATTTAAATTGACCTCCACCACCGTCGTGCAAATAGTCAATGTGCTGTTGCACAGGAAGATGAGTTCTTTGTTGTCATCAAGGAAATACCAGTTACCGGAGACCCAGTCTAGAGCCACCTGACTGACGGCTGATGGTACAAAAGTCAATCATGTATGGATGAGCAAGTTGAAACGGAATTGAGCACAAGCAACAACAAAAGGAAAAAAAGAAAACGATGCAACTTACTATTCAAACTAAACATGGTGGGGGGAGGTAAATCCCAGCTGACAGTCAAATCGGCCACAAGAGCGCAACGGAGGACCACCATGGGAACGAGGTGATACAGCCAGCAAACGGTGCGGTTGCGGTGATTGAACTCCAAAGTCTACAATTGAGTAAACAAGTCATGCATTTATTTCCAGTCGAATTATTAATCAACTCAAGGACAGTCGATACCTGCGTTTCGACCGTGGCGTGTCGACTAGCTCCGTTAATGGGGGTGCCGTTGAGGTGGACATGTCGGACGTCGATCGAAGTCACCAACAACAGCGAGGCAAGTTCATTTTCAGGTTCTATGAAAACACTTTTCATTAGGCTTAATTCGGCAACTTAATAAAAATAAAAAATAAAACGTCTCCAACCATTGAGGGCGTGACATCGCTGGCCGTCTTTCTGGTATCCGCCAACGCAGTCGCAGCTGAAGGATCCATTGCTATTGGTACACAGTTGATCGCAAGAGCCTTCGACGGCACACTCGTCGGCATCTTCACAGCCAGACAACAAATCAAATTTTTAAATGCATTTCGTCCTACCTGATTGGCAAAAGAAAATCGACTTACCGACGCAATCGGTTCCATTAGGCTGACTTCCCTCTTTGCAGAAGCAGAGCGGTCCGTCGGCGCTGGGCTTGCATCCGTGTTGACATCCGGCGCCTTGACATTGGCTCACGTTTTCTACGCGTCCGACAAAATGGAAAGGATATGTTTAGAAAATGCGATAGAGATAAAGAAAACGTCATCGGCGATATTGATTGGTCGTCATATTTACGGCAAAATGGTCCTTCGTCCCAGCCATCGGAGCAGTCGGCCGTTGTGTCGCAAAGGGATGCGATAAGACGGCAACCAGATCCATCCGGGCAGCGGAAGTTGTTTGGCGGGCAAGTGATATTGGCGTGACCTTGATATTATCATTCACCGAGGAGAAAGAAAAAAGCGAATTTTTTGATTGGGTTGAACGTTCTCTTTTTTTTAAAATAAGAATTTTTAAAAAGAAATAAAAGTAACGATTGGTTTTCAATAAAATTCAAATCACAGATGGTGAGTCAGTCGATATCGATCTGAGAATATCGAAGATCTAAAGAGGATTTTCGATGGGAGAGGAAAAAGTCGGAGCGGAAGATGTTGAAATTGATTGGCGATTGAATTATAGGATGATGACGTCAAATAGTGATGAAAATAGCCACTTACATTTGACGGGATCCTCGTCAGACGAATCGATACCAGGAGCGGATGCTCCGCAGTCGGCTTCACCGTCGCATACCCAGTGGATGGGAATGCAGTGGCCACTCCCAACGCATTGGAATTGTCCCGGCTGGCAAGTCAGTGGCGCTGCATTCAAAACACAAATCGTTAGGCGATCTAAAATTGCTTCCCATCTGATATTCCATTAGAAAATTGAGAAAGGGCTCATTTCCTATAGCTGCTTTCAATTCGTTCTATACTAGCGACTTGGCCTTGGCCGTTATTTATTGTCCCAAGATTTCCTATTTCCGCCGTGAACGCTTTTGTTTTGGTTTCGACCGGCTCTTGGACCGAGCGTCACCCTTTTAACTCGGTGAGCTCCTCCTTCCTGCTGATGGGACTTTAGTTGGGATGGCTAAATGGTTTGTGCCACCCCAGGGTGGCAGGCACAAAGACTACTACTTGCCAAAAAGCCAATCAACAGGGGCCATCTGGTCGGAATCAGCGATGGCCTCGCTTATAAACATTTCCAGCGTGTACGGGATAAAAAGAGGCAGCTCCTTATTAGGATAAAGTATGCATCTGAGATGATGATTCAATGCCATTTCCAGAAACCCAACACACACACACACACGCATTTCGTGTCTGGGGGGGAAGCATTTCGCTCAAGTTCTGATGATGACATTTTCTGTCAAATAAGGACGACTAGCCTGTGATTGCCCGTTGATGGAGTTGCACATTCTCAGTGAGACCAACACCTACGCAGGAAGTCAAGGAGGAAAATGATGCACATTTCCCTCTTTGAAGACAGACAACCTCGTTGGCCGCTTGATTGAAGAGACCTTGAAAGGAGGAAAAAAGAAGAAGACATTTCGAACAAAGAGGAAAAACTTACGACAATCAGATGGTTCGTCCGATGTGTCGGCACAGTCCGGCGAGCTGTCGCATCGCCAATTGGCCGGGATGCATCGTAATCCGTCGGCGCAGGCAAACTGGTCCGGTCCGGTGCACTTGACTGCATCGCCATCTTGAGTCAAATGGAAAACGAGCAAAAAGAAAATGTTGTTAACTCTCGTGCCGATGACAAGGTGGTGGTGGAGGAGGAGGAGGAGGAGGGAGAAAAAAAACCTATTAAAAATAGCTTAAAAGCTCGACGAGGCCGATGGCGTGCGAAAAGTGTTGATCCGACTCTCTCAAGCTGCTCCGGCCGTCCGTGTGACGTCAGCCAAGACGAATATCAGATGCCGGTCGGAGCAAAATGCCCTATCCAAAGAAGAATACGACCCACATTCTTTTCAACACACACACACACACATCTGATGAGTTACTCGACTCCCCTCCCACTCTTCTCTCTAGCTCTCTCCCCCGTAATCCTAAACGTTGATTTAACCTCGTCTATTGCGTTTAGCTTTCAGGCTGAGTGGTCGTTCTAGGCCGCGTATCCAACATCTCCGGATGTAACGAATAACGAGACAATTTCGGTGAGGCGAGATGAAAAAGGGCCGACCATTCCCCCCCTCCTCCCCTCCACCCGAAAACAATAAAAGCAGAATGAATAGCAGATGTGGAGGAAAGCCACACGGATATTATATTTATCAATGACTTTGAAAAGACACACGCATGTGACAGCTAATGGCGCCAAGTTTGTTCCCGTGACGGTCTTTGCATTCTAAGCAGCCCCTCAAAGTCTAAAGTGCATGTTGGAGAAGAAACAAGTCTCGATTCACATCCCATCCAACCTACCTTGATTGATGGCTGAGAGGGATGAACGGACGGCCAAAGAGACGAAGACGACGAAGCAGACAGCAAAGTAATGCAGCCCTGAAAAAGCCATGAAGGAAGTTGACGTCCTCCTCCTCCTTTTCAAAAGAGAGGCCGCGTCGCAAAAATCCAGTCGACACCGAAATTTAGGATCAGAGCAGACTTGTTCGTTCCAAGTAGTTCAGCCACTCGTGCAGCTCGAGGATCGACCTATTGACGGCATTGGCAGTAACCTTCACCTTGACATGCCCCAGGCACTCTTTGGGGCATGTTTTCTTTTTCCCCTGCTGTGTGTTCCTGTATATATTTATATATATATATAGTTATACCTCGAATCGGGCTATCCCTCTACCCTCTTTTTTAGTCGTCGTCGTCGACTCACACACACACTGGAGAGATAGAGGGGGAAAAAACCAAACTGCTGTTTTATTTCCCTGCCATCTCCCAACAGAGATGGACTAAAGAGTTTTGGGTTCAAGTCACACACACACACACACACACACACACTGTGGTAGGTAAAATAGTTATTCAATGTTTTTAAAAGGGAAAAACAGCAGAGCTAAATATAGCCGGGACCGAGTATATCTTTGTAGAGAGAGAGAGAGAGAATGATGAAATTTGACAAAATACGGTCGATAGGTGATCCCCCTGACGCTGTTCTACACGCCACTCTTTGTTTTTGTCGATCACCGGTTAGGACACAAGCCTCGCCACTAAACACAATAGGCAGCCAAACACATACGAGAAAGTTTTTAAAAAGGATCGATAGCACAGCCTATACTCTCTGTTGTCTGCTTAGAGCTCAACGACCACTGTCGAGTGTCGACACTTGTATTGTATAAATCAGCTTCGAGGAGCGCCTAGTCCTGCACAAGGCGCGATCGGCACTGGTCTAAGACGATGCTAAGACTTCCTTCTTCACTCTATACTAGATGGCATGACTAGATGGCGTGCGTGACCGTACATTATTTCTTGCAGTTTTGCAAAAATACATGAGACTTATTGTTTCTGGCACTGATACATGTTCATTGAATATTTATTTAAAGAGAAAATTTTGACCTAGATAACTAATGTATGTGTTTATGCTTAAAAAGAATTCCGAAAATCAACACCTATTGACAGTAGATGGCTGGAATTCAATATTTTAGTTCAAATGTCTGCTCATAGGTGGTTCTTATTCAAGGATTAAAATAAATTAAATTACAAAGATTCTTTTTTTCAATTCCGGAATTGATGAATCTCTTCAGGTATTTAATATTATTTAATGAATTATTATTTGTCGTCAAAAGGATTTAACACGCAAAAAGGCTGGTGAAGAGTGAAACAACAGCAGCAGTTTCAATATTTTAATCGTGAGAAATCTTTACAACTAACAAACATCTAGCGGAGAGATTTTGCAACTAAACAAATTTGCAAAAAATTGGACCAAGACGATTAGTCTGGGAAGTGAAAAAGAAAAAAATATTTTACCTATCATGACATCATCCATTTCATTGTTGAGTTACGAATTTTTCAAAAGTCAAATCATCTATGACGGTATGAGTACAACAACAGTATGAACTATGCGAAAAGAAAAGCAGCACGCAAATCGTTCCTTGTTTCCTTCCTGCTAAAGTGTAAACCAGTAAACATAATCTAATTTTACCTTGAGTAATACACAGCGAGTAGCCAAATAATTATTACAATCCAACTCGTGCCAAATCAATTTCAAATGTTTCTCATAACTCTTTCCCAATTTACCTAATGAGATTTTGAAATCCTACAAGGGCACAAGTCAATAAAATCTCTTTTCAGAGAAAGCTAATATTTAAAAAAAAAGGGTCTCACGAGATGACGAGACCGCACGTCCGCAACTTAGTAGCATGGCTAATCTAGTAACCCTGTAAATATTGTTAACCTTTTTGGCTGCAATTGTTTCTGATTCAATAAAATCATTTTAAATTATTTTAAAATTGCTTAGAAAATTGATGAAAATTTGAAACTGGTTTAATTTTTAGTGGGATATTTCTTTAATGTCGACTGCTCTTGATTTAGGTTGATTGCGCCATCTGGGTGTTAAATGTTTCTAGCAGACGAAAATATAGAATTCTTTACCTTTGCCTGTGTTTCATTACTTTCAGCTGTTTGCATTTCTTTACTGAGGAATCAAGTGAGTTTTGGTTAACAGATTAGTTTAAGAAATGGTACAAATGTCTCACCTATAATTTTTTTGAAGATACAGAAATGGGTGGCGATCATGCACACGGACATCATGATCATGGTCATCACCATGAATTTAAAATCCCCGACTGGAGGAAATACAAAGTTGAGGATGCCCCAGAATTGGTTACTGTAAGAAATATGCTTGCTCAGAAAGGCTTGAAGGACCCTTGGCTAAGGTGACTAGTATTTTTACTTCCAAATGTAACTTGTTGCTATTTAACTAATTGTTATTTGTTTATTACTAGGAATGAAGTCTGGAGATTTGATAGAAAAGAATTTGGAACTATCAAACAACGTTGGATGCTAACTGGTTTCCGAGGATTTAAATGGGGTTTTGCTGCCTTTTTAGCAACCATAACTATTGAAAAGGGATTGGAATTAATAAATCCGCCAAAAGATCATCATGGTCATGGCTCATCCCATCACTGAAAGAAACAGACAAAAGTAAGATTCAGAAGTGTAATGGTATATACTGTAGAGAAATACAAAGAGGGAAGAAGAAATTAATTTTTGAATCAGAAATTCACTGTTGGTCCATGAGCTGAGAGATACCTTAGAAGACCTTGAGGAGGTATATGATATGAGAAATGTGGCTACATATATAGGCATAGAATTAAATCCCATTGACATGAAGAGAAAAAAAAAATACAATCAAACAGATGGACTCCAAGCAGCCTCACATAACAACACACCCACCAATATAGCTGACTGGTAACCAGCAACACAAAACTCAAGAGATTTAGCTTGAAATGATAGATTTTTTTGGGCTAGACTAGCATTAATAACTGACGTAGGCGTTAAAAAATGTTACTTTTAAACGATAATAATATATAAATTTGTGACATCAAACATTTGATTGGTCAAACTCCATTAAGACATATGGTTTGGGGTCGATTAAGCTTTTTGTGCTTTTTGACAAATATAGAATTGTGAAAAAGTATAAACGAGCATATGAGGTGTAGAACAACTGCTTCATAAAACAGACGATTCTTGTGAGCCACTTTGTTTTTCTTCGCGTCTATCCGAGTTCACCTCGCATGAGGTGTCGTGCTTGGAGAGTTCGGTTGGTACCGACGTAGCAGTAGAAGTTGCTAAAATCTTTTTTGAACGTTTACGCTTTTGTTCACGAGGAAGAAACAACGCCTCGTGAAAAGCATCTCGCTTATTAAAATCCCTCACCAACAACACGGTGCTCAACTGGCTTTCAGTGGGTGATTTCGGGAAATAAAATACCTAGTGACATGGAAAATGTTATTCGTGTTAATCTCATTTCCGTCAGCTAATTAATGCAATGAAATGAACCTCTTTGTCCCGCTGCGGCTCACACGCCGACCGCGAAATGATACGTGGTGATGGCGAGGGGAAAGGAGAAAGGGACCCTTCACAATTATCTGAAAACAATGAAAGTGTGTGATAAGAAAAAATGTGATAAGAATTAAAGAATGAATGAAATCAACAAATAAATAAGGCACTAAAATCACTATCGTGCGTATTCACTATTTTCACCTGAACAAAGCATAGCGGGCATGGTCAATCGTCGAATATGCTTGCGTTTCTTTTTGCGGCTATTGCCGTCTTTGACGACGTAATTGTTTATATTCAAACGGCCAGCGGATTTTGACAAGCCTCGGCCTAGCGGATGAATTTGGAGAATGCCTCGAAGAGCGGCTGTCGTTAAACTTGATGAACGATTTCCTCTTCCTGATTTCACCAATCCATCGAAAGATTCATTCGATTGGGCGCCAGGTTCAGGTGTTCGCGATATAGCCACACCGCTGATGTATGTAGTGGTACAGTATAAAGTAGGCGAACGTGGTATTCCCTGTAAAGCGATATAACGTTGATGAAAACGTGACATGGAATTGAAATAAAGAATAAATGAAACATCCACATTTAAAAAAAAAAATTTACCTGGTCATAAGATTGGTCTTCATCTGCTGGTGTCGGAAGCGTGTTTTCGGAATTAAAAGATTCAGATTCTACTAGGGGCAAATGCTTGAATGGCGGATGCGCTGAATGGGAGCAGCAGGACAATTCTGCTTTTCCAGAAACGTTCGCCTGGCGAACAAGCTTTGGTTTGCTCAGTTTCCTCTACAAAATACAAGAAATACATGTTTTCGAAAATGATTAAACAACAAGGCTAAAATTCTACAAATACTCAACTATTGGAATTTGTATTTCCTCCTCTTTTGCTTGCCCATTTTCCTCCGAAGATGTACAAGTCCCAAACTCGTCGCTACCGTAATCAGTTCCAAGGCTTTGCAGGCGAAGAAGCGTTCGAGTCGGGGGGCCTTGTGAAATACCTTCCACTAGTTCGTGAATGCAGTCGTGGGACTCGAGCTCCAAAGACGGGCAGCGTATGTGTACACCTAAGTCAATGAAATGCATAAAATAAAAAATTTTGATTTTGATGATCCCCAAAGGAGGAAACAACAAGAAATCAATTAAATCGGGTACCGGTTCTGATGTCACAAGCAGAGTGAGACCTTTTGGGAAAAGGAAGTGAGGAAACGGCGCCATCCGAGACTGTATCCAGCTGTTGGTCTTCACCAAGAGACGAGGAAAAAAACCCGGCATTTTGATGGAGTTCCGAAATTTCAAAACGGCCTTCACTCTCTCCGTGCTTCTCAGTTGGAGCTACGAATTCAATTTCAAGATAATATTAGCAACAATAACGGTTTCCATAATGAATAATTAGTTACTAAAAAGGGACTTTAAAGTCTTGGAATCTCTGCTATTAGGATCTAGCTGATTAAGACGATAATTCTTGAGAGGCAATTCCTGTTTTTGTGCCAGGTTTTTCAAAAAGTTATCAACCGAAGACTCGGCCGTTTGACTAGCGGCGGCCACACCGGATTCCGTGGCAAGTCTTCCCGACTCTTCTAAGGACAAGAAAATTGCCAAACGTAGTTGTGCATCTTCTGAATAGCCATCCACTGAGGGCGATTGAAACTCAGTGTTGCTAGTTGCTGTCTGGTCATGGTTCTGCTTGCGAACTTCGTCTTCAATCAACTGAAGACGAGACATCTCCAAAGCAATGACTAAATCCATGGCAAAATCAGTAGGGGCCACAGAAGGTTGATCAAGAGATTCGCTGCGGCTGCAGCGAAGACTACAAAAAGGATGGATCTTTCCGTTTCGTGGATTTCGCGCTCGAGGTCGCCCGCATCCTTCGCGATCGCAAACACCCAGTAAACTCACGGTCAAAGCCTTTGACAGACAAATGTAAAAAGTATTAAAAAAAGTTAATAAACAACTAATTAGCCGTACTTCGTTTCTCACTTGATTTACATCCGAATCTTCTTCATCCGAATTCGCATCAGGCCAATCGTATATAGCACTCAAGTTTGTGTGTCGCCCCTGGCTATCCTTTACCCAGGGATTGTTGGGATCTAGCTGACGCAGCGATATAGCTATCGCTTCAGTGATTTGATCCTAATAATACAAGAAATTGCATAACATAGTGCGGGAATTATAGAGATGACAAATGACCGTTACATCTTCGATTGGATCCATGCCCATGAGACCAGGAAATCTCCGTCGTCGCACTCGCCGCAAAGCAGGTGGTGTCTCGGGTGGTATTAGACCTGGAAAAACAAAATTATTGTTATTTTAAAAATATCCAAACACGGACTTATTGGTTCACTCCCGAAAAACCCAAAACAATGATGAATATCTTCAACGTTTCAATTTTAAAAAATATGATTATAAAACATATCAATAATTACCTTTTGAGACAGCGCGTATGAATTCATGGCGCTTTCTTCGTACTTTCAGTGTCATATCGACGATCGTCGAACGGGGTCTAGAAAAAACGGTATTTAGATGGATTAATGGTTCACTCAAATAAAATACGGAATGAGTAACCGTACGTGCGCAAGTAAGGACGTGCAACCATCTCAGACAGTTTTTCAGTAAACGATTCCAGTTCATTCTAAAAAGACAAGAATGTGTGAGTTTTAAAATCACCTGAAATGACAGTGTGCAAGACTGTTGCTTTAAAATTACCTGCATGAATTCGAATATAGTTTTGTTGTAGCCGTTATCTTCCAGATAATATCCTAAATTGCCAAGAAAGAATACTTTGTTAAAGCAAACGCAGCATCGAGAAAAATTCAAATTTGCTAACCATAAACGTATGAGCCACATAATATTCTTCTTGCTTTCAGCAATTCCCGGATACCCTCTTCAATAAATCGAGTGCAAGCTGGGACACTGCTCGTTGAAGATCGGTGTGCGGTCACATCTTTTGAGTCAGAGTGTCCAAGCACAGGGCTACGAGCTGCAGGCAAAGATGCAGCCAGTAACTCCATTTTTCTACGAGCGGAAGTCAGCAATGGCTCTTCTAGCAAACGTGAATTTTCATGATTCTTAAAGCGAGTGTAATAATGAATGAACCGATTCAATTCCTGTAAAAAATAAAAATGTAACTTGGCCGTCAAAAGGAACTCAAAAGTATTATTGGGAAAATACTTGTAATTGTTTGTTGCGCTGCCCAGCTTCGCTTATCATAGAACCTTGTTTTTCATCCGCTTTGTGCATTGCTTCATAGCGATTGCAGCGAAAATAGCCACCCTAAAATTGAAAATACGTGAAAAAAAGTAATAAATGCAAATGATAAAGAAAAAAATTAATAGTGTTTTCCAACCGTTGCTGAACTGTGCTTTTTCCAAGAATCGAGACACACCCAACAGAAATCAAATTTGCATTTTGAGCATTTCATGTGATTGCACCCTTCGTTCTTTTGGATGGGACTCTTGCAACTCGGACAAGCTTTGCAATTTGTTACGAGCCAATAGCAGTTGGCTGCATCTTCACTTTCAGTACATGTAGACTTGAGTTCTTCCGGTCGAACTTCAGCTACTTTTTGCAGCCACTGAACCCATTGTTCACAACCTAGATAAAAACGTTTTTGCGCTCATGATCAGGTTTTCGAAGGCAGATAAGTATAAAATAAAAAAATATATTTGTTCTTTACCACTTGGAGCGTGAGCCTCACTGAGACATTCCCAACAAAAGAAATGTCCGTTTCCACAATCAACAGCATGAGATGTACGAGGAGGTGCTTTTGGCGAGAATATGTTCATGACGTTCGGCTGGCCCTTAAAAAAATTTAGTTGAATGAGTAGTTTATTCATTAAATTGGACTGATTTAACTAACCTGCTCAGATTCAGGTAAACGAACAGCAAAACCACAACCAGTGCCAGGACACCATTTGATGGTCGGATTAGTTGCAACGAACGAATTCAGATCGAAATGTAAATATTTCTTAGCTGTCTCTTTTGACACTAGACTTTCAATTAATTCGACGGGAACTAGCATCGAGCAGCCAAGTGCGGGGCAAGTAACATGATTCGCGTCACCTTCGATGATCTTCAAAGTAAGGTAACTCGACCAACATCGGCGACAGAACGAATGATCACAAGAAATATAAACACGAGATGAACCCTGCTCTATTACTTCTAAACAAATGTCACAACATTCATCCCGGAAATCTTCTATTTGGTCGGAAATTCTTGATCTGCAGGGTGAAGTGGGAGGTGCCTAGGATGATTACATGTATCAATTAGTATCGTATGAGACTTTCATTTAGCTATTATTAGCAGCCCACGTAGAATGCAATATTCAACTTCGGTGTTACCTCGAGATATTCTAAGCTAGCCTCAAGAATGTTAACAGCTTCACACGGCAACGAATTACGGAAGCGAAGAGCTGATAGGGGGGTCTGAAGTCCCATGGATTCGCAACAGAGGACTGGATCAATCATCCACTTTTCAAGTAGCAGTTCCCGAGACCATTCTGAAAATATTCAACAAAAAGTTAGGTAAAGTGAAAAATAAGGATGATCAAGCAAAGTACCGTTGTCTCTTAACAAGGCTTCGGCTGTGAAAAGTGGAATGTGAAGCATATCAGCAGTTTCAACTACCAGTTGATCTTTCGCTTCTTGTAAGTCTTGGGCCCGAAGTCCTGTATACACTTCGTCAGTGTCTATAGTCGAGTGAGAAGCGCCAACAATGACCGATGGGGTTCCACGGGCATAACTGGATTCTACTCTCAAGTCGGTCCCCATTTCAATTGGTGCATCGGCCTAAAAAATCAACCGCTTTGATCAGGTGGGAAGCGATTGAGAGAGGAGAAAGAACAAGTTTTCAAGTCACTTACAAAAACCATTCGGGATTCCAAGAATAGCGCGATATCGTGGAAATTGGCCCTCATTGCCACGTCGCAAGGCGTGAGTCTTTCAGAATTTTCAAGAAATAAAGGGGCACCATGAGAAACCAGCAGCTCAACTACTCTATCCAACCCTGATCCAGCTGATAGGTGCAAGACTGTATTACCATGCTACAAGAAATGAAATATTTCATTACATGATCAGGGTCAAAGTTATGAAGAAACAACAGTAAAACTTTAGCTATTACCATGTCTTGGGCTTTGAGATCAGCCTGTTCAATGTTTCCTGACACAGCACTGAATCCTCCTTTCCACTGCAAAATAAGATGAGCACAGGCAAGTCGCCTGTCTTGTGCAGAAGGTGGAGCATTTAAAGACAGCTTGCAAACAAGATGAAGAGCTGTTTCATTTCTAGCATTTCGCTTGTTTGGATTTCCATGCAAGTCAGTTAAAAATATTCTGGAAAGCATTAAAAATCAGAATAAAAATTTTTTGTTTTAAATTGTACAATAATTCACCCTACCTTAGTAAATGTTTCATTCCATGTTTTGATGCATAATGCATTGCAGTGTTGTGTTGATGATGTTCCCCATAACTCAAATTAGGATCAAGAGACTTTCTGAGTTCAGGGGAATTGTGGTAAACCTATTTTATGGATAAAAAAAAACTATATGAAAACATCTTCACATGCCGAAATAAACTGTTCACTTCATACTTGCATTGCAGCATATTCATCTCCATGTTGAATGTGTTTTCGGAATTTGGAGGAAGCACTTCCCATTTTTTAAATCTTAAGTGACTAGTTCCTAAAAGTGTCTATTTGGGCAACTGTGATGTTTGACTAGGAAGCTTCCCCTACTGCAAATAACTATTTTGTGCGTTACGGAGGTATTTATTATCAACTAGATATAGTACACGCTTCCACTTCTTTTGGCTCATTATTTGGTTACATTAAGCTTATTCAAGATTGAATATTTATCTATCCCATTTTTCTTAGTGATTACACCACACAAAAACAAAACAAATGGGTTACATTTGACATTACCAGAAAATCAACGTTGCCATTCGGAGTCTGTTATTGTCTATCCGAGATATCGCTTTGTCACGATTACGCACGATCCACGCGCATCAAGATCGAAATACACGGATCATTTCACCAATCCCAAGTCCTCTAAAGGTTTTACAGAATGTTTGTAAAATATATATAGTGGAACGGGGAAAAAGTAAGACGACAATTAAATTATTAAGATGGTAGATGATCTGCTGCTAAAGAAACTACGAATTTTTTATAACTAATATAGTCACTCGTATCGAATCAAATTGTAGGTTATTGGAGACTTGGAGCTCTGAAATTAGCACGGCAATTCTTACTTATTTATTTCTTTAGTGTGAGCAGGGCTGGGCACATCATAATCCATTTGGGGATTTCTACAAAACTACAGTATCCATAGGAAGATCAGAAGAAAGGGCATTGTTATTTAAAAGAAAATGGGTGTTAACAATCTATTGTCTGTTTTTTTACTGCACTCATCTTGTGTAAAATCAGATTTCTGAAATACAAAATAACCTTTTTTTTATCAACGTGATTAATTAATGACCAAATAACTGTTTTGGCTATTAGACACATTTGGACAAATTACAACACGCGAAATTTTTCTGAGTATTCATTGACGAGCGACTGTTGGACGTGAGGCCTCGGGAGTTGATTGAAATTTAGTAGTGTTTGCTTCTGCTACGCCCTTTTGTGGGCTAAGTGGCATTCCCATAAAAGTAGGAGTTTTTTCATTTTTAGAAATCAACGAAGCGCGCCGTAAATGCATCGTTTGAAGAGGTTGGAAAGGATTCATATAGCGAAATGTGCCCTCTCCCGGAAGAGGCACTCCTAGTAACTTGCGGTTGAAAAGGAATCGATAACTGAAGAACCATAAAAGAACTGCAATTACACCAGCTACAAATTTTTCCGGAGTTGAATGGAAGTAGATGATAGTGGCCTTCAATGGGGGAAAAATTATATTTTATCAAAATCTTTCCATGTAATATAGGAGAGAAATACGAACCATGAGCATGACGTCCCAAATTACAGCTAACATAGTCATTAAGACAAAGGATATCCGAATGTACGGAGTGAATTTTTCATATTTCTCTCGAACATATAATAGCTGTTCAGCACTTAGGGAATCCAATGGTGTAGCTGATACATTTTCCTCATTACTTCTATTGTGATCTTCATTTCTCAAATGGTCTTTAATGGCTTCCCAACTGATAAGTGCTTTGGCTTCTTCCATAATAATCAAGGTGCAGTAAATTAAAATGAATGTATGTCCAGATAAGGAGAAACTATTCCATGTCAGTCCTTTAGTGAGACATTGCTTTTTGTTTGATCGAATAATTGCTTTGCTGCAATAGCCATAACTTTTTCAAAGAAGAAAATTGTTTAATAGTTAAAAACACATTCAATGTGCAGGAAAAGTGAATATTTGACATTTACTCACCTTTCTTCAATGTTCACGAATAAGTTGGTCCAAAAGAGCCACATAAAAGTTGCAAAGAGTAGCCTTAACATGTGCTTCCGTATTCTGGTTTGGTCACCACAGGAGTACACAGAGCTAGTAAGATAGACAAATGAACCAACGCAGGCCATTGTCCAACCTGAAAATCAGACCAGGATTGAAATAATTAAAACCAAATGAAAGTTAAAGCAGAATTACTACATACCCCAACTTAGTTTAACAAAGTAAACATTAAACATGTTGTCTTTTCGTGAAAAATAGGAGTTTGGTATAGGAAGGACATCACCCAGAATACTTCCAAAGAAAACTAACATAATGTAAATCCCAACTTTTATATTTGGATCAACAAACAAGACCTTCCGACACAGATGTACGACCATTAGCCACAATACTTGTTGAATCGATGCAGGATCAGGCAGAGGTTTTGTTCCCTTTTTGTCACTCATTTTTGACTCAACTTGTGGGCGAAAATTCAAACTAGAAATGCTTTTAGGTGTTTTTTTTGCATTCATTTTAAATTTCTACAATGAAAATATATCATAACTATAAGAAGGAGACGATACTCAAACGTTATTGATATTATTTGTCAACACTATTCGAGTTTGACAAAAGCAGACGACGGTAACGGTATTCATGTTTTGTTGTCTGAGCCCGGAGGCGGCCGGCAGCCCGCAACTGACCCGGGCTAGACCCGACCCGACCCAGCAGCTAGACCCGCGAACCGTGACGTCTGTGAGGTTTGCGTGAGAATATTTTTCCCTAGTTCTTTTTTTTAAAGAAAAACAACTAATTTCTCATTCCAATGCGAGTAGTTACTAGTAGTTAGGTATCAAGCTCAAACCCCTTTAACCGAATTTCAAATCAGAAAGCGCTATAATTTTGAAAAGAAACTTAATAAATTTTTAGAGGAATTTTAATTAAAAATTAGTGACAAGTTGAATTATTTTTGTTTTGATCTTGAATTCGGAAGACGTAATCATTGTATGTTCAGAGGAGTATTCTAATATTCTTGTGTTCAGTTTCTTGTTTTTCAGGGGATGCTCTTCTGCATGATCCAATGGTAGGATCGGATAGGTGTGCGAATTTTCCTTATGTACTAGGTCTACATAATAATTCCAAAAGTGCACCGATATACGCTGATAAGAACTAATAATAAATTCAAATATCGTTTTGCTCCAGATCAGCGTGTGTTCACTATGACAAATACGAATGACTAAACATAAGGAAAGCTTGGAGCGCTGAAAACGTCTAAGGTAAAGAATTAGAGCTTCTCCTTCAAAATAAAAATTTATCTTATTTCCTTTTAAATAATGTACATTTTAAAAAGCAATAATGAGTATAGCACACTAACTAATTTCCAGTCTTCATGACGGCTTAATTAAATAAACCAAAAAGCACAAGTTTATAAATGCGAAACTTACTTCATTAATAGCTTTGGTCTTATCTTTGCTTGCTTAAAGGTAATGGGATTACAAATTAAAAAAAAAAAAAACATTACTGATTTTGAAAAAAAAAGTATTTTAATTAAATGGAGAACAATCAATTTACTGAGAATAACAATTTTATTACTTGATTTCAGTTTTCGAGTTGTTTATTACTTCAATTGTTAGAACAAGTATATCACGGAGAAAGCTTAGGCTTTTTTTAAATTATCAGCATTATTACGAATAACTCAAATTGGTACGTGAATTCCAATAAGCGATTTTTACACGAAGCAACTACTTTCTCTAGGAACATTAAGGCTAATTCACAGGAGATTCTTTACTGCAATTTTTGGTTTTTGAATCGAGAGAACCACCAGTCTTTTCCAAAATTTGGTAAATGTCATAGCTGCAACCAAAATCTATGCCATATCCTTGTTTGAGGCCATAAGGGTTTGAGGGTGTTTGACAGTCCATGTTTGATTCTTTGCGTAATACCGTGTCTATATCCACTGACGAGAAGAAAGCAACGGCCTGAGGTAAATCATTCAAATTCATTTGATATGAAAACATGCACCGGGTCCAAAGGTTTGCGACTTGTAACGCTAATGCAGCACGGAATTTATCCTCTTCCTTAATTATGTACCGAACTTCATCGTGAATGCTTATTGAAAAACGGCCTTCAATTCTAAAAGAAAACAAATTCAACACTTAAGGAATTGCATAAAATTAAAAATGATAAAACAACTACTAACTTGTACACATCAACGAGGTATCGCATTGCCACAATCATCAAATGAAGATAGTCGACGGCGGAACTCTGGACTACCCAATTCACGCGACTCGTCATGAATTCGTTGCCAACATTTCGGGGTTCCAAGGCACGACTGATCCGGCAATGTAACACTGGAGTCTGCGGCGACTCCGACTGTGCAATTTCTTCCAGTTTGTTGAACATGTGTGATTCGGTTCCGCCAGCCCACATTCGCCGTTCAACTAATTCGTCTGTCGGCAAATTGGCGATCTTCTTCAGGCTGGGTTCCTTTCTTGCATTTTTTCGCATTTCACTTAATTGTTCTAGTGTTACCAACTCATCTTTATTTCCCGAAGCAGAGGCTAATTGCCGCCCATAATGACTTAATTTGAGGAGAGAATTACCCTTAGTCAATGAGTACATTTTGCGGGCTTTTTCTGTAGCTTCTTTTTCGGTTAACCGGTGATTGAACTGCATCAACAAAGTTCTTGCGAATCGTTCGCCAGCCCCATAAATTCTTCCATAATTCAAAATTTTGGCCTGATCTCTCGTAATATCAACGGCTGCAGCGGTTCGGCTGTGCATGTCTGTCCCATCACTTTTTTTGCCCTGAAGAGTCATCCAGCCAAAAGCAGTTGAACCGTGTTGACCGGCGAAAAATGAGTCCCCAATTATAGATGCAATCCAAAGTTCTTGAGAATCAACATCCGCACCGACAAAGTTAAAGCCAGGAGGACATTGGATCATAGCCTTTAATTCTGATCCTATCCGATCCTAAACATCCAGAATACTTGAGAATTTTAAATTTTGTTTGAATATAAACAATAAAAAAAAATACCTTGTACGCATTTGAAGCTGTCAACCAGGTAGATTCAACTGCTCTTCGTGTGAGAGTGCCTGACGTTACGATCTGTGGTAGAATGGCCCCATACGTATTCAATGGGTCAAAATGTTCAGATTTGGTCACGTTGCGAGGAATTTGAGATTGTCGAAGCCACACAACCATTTGTGACATAATGCGATCGCGAGCGTTTCTCCAGTAGATGACTGGGATTCAAGAAGACAGAAAGAAAATATTATACTATTATAAATCTATCTTATATCTATCTTATAATCTGTCGATTATAGCTTACTATTGCGGTTTAGTTTTAAAACATGTTCGGCAATGGAACTTGAAGTGGCTTTTAAAGTACCGTCTTCAATTTTGTTTAAGTAGTCTTTGGCAAGCGGATTTCCAACATTGTTGTCAACACCAGATTTATGCGGGAGTCGAAAAAACCAACAACCAGCCACACCAACGTCATAAGGGCCTATTCCTACGTGCCAAGCAGGTCGATCGGATGTCAAATAAGTGTGTTTCTCTTTTGATTTGTCAATCGCAGGATGAAGATTCGCTTGATCTGCGTCGTTGTTTAAACTTCTCCGAGTAGCCTATAAAAAGATGGGTGGTAAGTTTGGCGAGAAAAGGGTGAAGCTGGGAAAATAAAGTAAAATCACCTGCCACTGCATGGCCAAGTCAACAGGATCAGCAGTCAAATCCGTCATTTGTCTAAGCTTCAGCATGGCTTCTTCAGCGGTAATAATTCCTTTAGTCAAAACATTTTGGTCAGCAGGCCGAGGTGGGAAAAGGGCTAATGCTTCTTTCAACGGAAAAGGAATCTCACACACATCTTCATCGATTCGAGACAAATTTAAAGGTCTCCCTGGAACAAGATAGCCCCAACCTAGTTCACGACTATGAAAAAGTGGATATCCGTCCCAGGTCAGTTTGAGTAGTTTGGGTACCTGGGTAAATGGGTAGTTGGGTTAAATATAATAAATAAATATAATGGGTACTTGGGTACTTACTACTTGGGCTGATGTTGACACTTCAGTTGGGCCGATCAAACCATCTTGAAGGCGATCGCATAAGGAGCTGTACCAATTTGGGTAACTACGGGATGAAAATAATGTGTTTTAGAAAAAGAAATAAAATACTAACATAAATGAAAAACTGAGATTAATACCCGGGCAAGAAAGAATTGCGTTTGAATAACAGTTCCTTGGTATTGAATAATTCTTGAAACTGACATTTTAGTTTTTGAATTTCAAGAATCTCATCGTCGTTATCTTCTTTATTTGTTTGATTTTCAGGTTCTTCATTATTTATGCTGGGTATAACAGCTGCGCTTTTTTTCTTTTTTGGCACCGACGTTTTTTTCACTTTCAGCGGTTTCGTTGACCAGTCAAGATCCCAAAGCCAGGGATCCTTTTCGTAGGATTTATCCGTCATCATATGGGATGCACGGTCAGCTTCTCGTTTCAAGCTCTGGGTTAATTCATTCTCTGAATCACGGTATGTATCTTCAGATTCTTGCAAATATCGTTGCCAATTGCGATTTACCGGTAGATACGATGTACTCATTTCCAACATCCCAGCCAACTAGAAAAATAAATTCAATAAACTTGAAGAGGAAAATTTATCTGAATAGAAAAAATAAATGCCAAAAATGTTATCTATGAAAAAAAAAAACTTACCGTGACTGGGTGTGGGAATCGCTTCTGAAACTCGGGGAGAAGAACACAAAGTATTCGGTAAGTTGCTTGACAATCTCGTGCACAGTAAGTTACTAATTGCTGAAAATCGTCTTTAATATCTGTTAGAGAACCAGTTACAAAGATGTTTCGCTTCTCTTTATCTAAACCTAATCCTCCGCAATAAAGTTTGTGCACATCATTTAAACCGTTAAATGAGCTGACATTTTGCCACTCTAGAATTTCTTCCGTTTTTCTTGACTTGCCATTACAGTACTGGGGATTTTTCAGAGAACGATCAATAGGGGTACCAGATTTTGCGGCAAGGAGCATGTTTCTTTGAAAACTCGTGATGCCACTGATCGCTATGTGCAAAGCCATCGTATCAAAAAATCGAACTTTGGTGCCATCGATGAAATACTGCTCTTTTATTCGCGAACGGTCATAACTTACATTATGTCCTATAACGATACGCTCTTTTTGATCTTTGAGAGGGAGACGGTCTTGTTCCGTTTTTGATTCCAAGTTGATCAAGTCCTTTAATTCATAAATACTTTCCATATCCTTCAAAATTGAACTTTGCACCTGTCAAGTAGGATAATAAAGCATTGATATAGGGTGAAAAAAGTATTAAGAAAAATAAAAATAAACCTTATTTTCAGTAAACAGCTGATTACTACACCATGAGTACCAGTAGTTTTTTGAAACTGCAGTTGCAAGGGTTGGCAAATGGCCCTCTTTCACACAGACTTCCACATCAAAGACATATGCATCCTCTTCTGGAAAATGAACTAGATCCATCTCTCCATTTTGGTTGTATCTTGTCCATCCAGGTGCAAAGTTCCAGACTTGAGGGATGTCTGGAATGCAATGTGATGTCAAATCTAACAATTTATTACGGTAACTTCCACATTGTTTTTCAGCAATTTTTTCAAAGTGTTCTGCTATGTTTTTTCCTAATAAAGTTGGGAGCTTCAAATCAATATCTGGGAGTTTACTTGGTGATTTGCCATAAAGATGGTGAATTGATAAATGCTGCTGAATTTTTAACAGCGTTTCTTTAGATACAGAATTGTTGTTTTCTTTTTCGAATATCTGTCGATGGATAGATCTTGATAACATTTGTATACCACACGGATTAATAGTAACACATTTGTTTGAAATAGATACTTCTTCTTTGCATTGGCTTTTTGTTGAAAAATGTATTCTATAATTATGAAGAATATTTAAACTAGATAATGAATATTTCCAAGGTATTTTCCTACGGTTATGTTTAATTTGCCACACTCGAAACGAAAGCATGTTTGGAAACAAGTTTGAATTTGTTTATCGGGCATCGGCAACTCCACGGTAAGAAATAGTAAAACGTGGGAAAAAGAGTAGATAGGGATTTAGTGGTGAGGCAATGGACAATGGACTAATGGAGTAGGAGAAGTCAGAAGTACTGAAGTAGCAGTCGTAGCAGACTAGGCAATCGCAGTCGTCCAATCCATCCCTGAGGCTGAAATCCTACGTTTTACTTTGTTCCTACCACCGCCGCGACCCGCATTTTACCTCTTCATTCTCCCAGCAGCTCCCAGTATGCCAAAGGCAAAACAAGACCCGTAGGTCGTAGTCTCGTAGACGACATCAACAGTCGATGAGATTTAGTTTCCGGCTGTACGTTTGGATTTGATATATTCAGCACTGGTATACCTCGTTCGAATTTCCCCATTTGGACTTTAGAGTGTCTTTTGCAAAAAGAGGTTTCAAGTAAAATTGGTTGTGTGTTCCACATCCAAGATGAGTTCACAATCTAACATAGCCCTGAATAATTGGCTCATGGCTAATAATGTGGAAAATATTAGTTCAGTTGACGAAATTTATCGATATGATAGAAAGCAACAGCAAGACATGTTGGCTGCTAAACCATGGGATAAAGAGTAATATTATTTTTTATTTTGTATCAAGTCATGTTAACAACTTTACGTTTTATGTTCTAGCCCTCATTTCTTCAAAGAGATCCGTATATCAGCCTTGGCATTGTTGAAAATGGTTACTCATGCTCGGTCTGGAGGACATCTAGAAGTGATGGGATTGCTTTTGGGCAAAGTAGATGCAAACACAATGGTGGTAATGGATGCATTTGCCCTGCCAGTTGAAGGCACAGAAACCAGAGTAAATGCTCAGTCACAGGCTTATGAATACATGACTGCTTACATAGAATCAGCTAAACAGGCAAGTACATTTGCTCTTGATCACATTTTTAAGTAACTAATTGGAATATGAGTATTAGGTTAATCGTCTTGAAAATGCCATTGGATGGTACCATTCACACCCTGGATATGGATGCTGGCTATCAGGAATTGATGTTTCTACCCAGATGCTTAACCAAAATTTCCAGGAACCCTTTGTTGCTATTGTTGTAGATCCTGTTCGTACTATTTCAGCTGGCAAGGTGTGTCTTGGTGCCTTCCGTACATACCCTAAGGTGAACAGATATATTTTTCTATCAAGCGTACAGAGTAGTTTACTTTTTATTTTTCCTTAGGGTTACAAACCCCCAAATGAAGAGCCAAGTGAGTATCAAACCATCCCACTCAATAAGGTTGAAGATTTTGGTGTCCACTGCAAGCAGTACTATGCCCTTGAGGTTTCTTACTTTAAATCAGCTCTGGATCGCCGTCTATTAGACTCATTATGGAATAAGTACTGGGTCAGCACATTGAGTTCTTCATCTCTCACCACAGTAAGAACAAATATTCAAAGCGTTATATCATGTTATAAAAAGTATTAATATCTCTTTTTATTAGAATGCTGATTATACAACAGGTCAAGTATCGGACCTTTCGGAAAAACTTGAGCAAGCTGAAAACTCTCTAGGACGGGCGGCTCTAGTCGGAAGCGGCGTTGGTGTGAGTGGCTCCAGCATTGAGGATAGAAGATCGGAAGATAGGCTAGCTAAAGCAGCTCGTGATGCTACAAAAACTTCCATTGAAGCTCTTCATGGTTTGCTGGCTCAAGTAATTAAAGATCGTCTGTTCAACCAAGTGCGTTCAAGGCCTGCGTGAACCATCTCGTTTTTCTAAATATCCTCTGAGAATCCTTAATAATAAACTGGCTTATGCATACCATTTTGTTTGTGTTTTCTGTGAATGAGTTACCAAGTGTTAGAATATATTGTATTGAACATGTAAAATTCTTTGGCTATATCTCTAATAATGGGGTCAAGATTGAACAGCAATTGTGGGCAATATAAATAATTGTTATGTGAAGAATCTCCACGTTAGTTCATCGGAATGCTCAAAAATGTGCAAAACAATAAGAATCGAACATTAAAGTTGCCAAGTCGCAGTAGGATCCATTGCCATTGCGCGGCAAAATGTCATTTTTATGAGTTTAAATAATTATTTTAGGTTCACGTATTTGTAAGGTTATAAGACTAATAATATATCGGACATGCCAATCACAAATGAGATGAAGGGTCCTTTGAATGCCGTTTGCTGTCAGATGTAGGTAAAAATAAAAGTGGTACCATTCCAAGCACACATCCTATAGCAACACCAATAGCACGTCCGATATTAATGGCCCAAGTAGTTGATCGAAAAGCATATTGCCGAGGCTCGAGATCGGGTTGAGGAATTCCTAGTTTTTGAGAAAAAGACTCGACGAACTGAGCAGATCCTACTCCAGCAACATCAGATATTGCATTTCCTATTCCAGCTGCTGCCATAGTAGAAATACCAAACATACTTCCAATTGTTAAATCTATGTAGTCACCCTGATAAAGTGAAATATAATATTATGTTAAAAATGTTTGAAGCACATTCAATAACGGAAATAGAGGCCGTCCATAATGAAACCACGCCTACAGGAGTGCGGCAAGTAAGAGAAATTTTTATGAGGGAAATTTAGAGGGTGTAAGAAATCGCGTGAATTAACGTATTTTATGGAAGGCCTCAATTTAATCCACTTTGAAAAACCTACAGCAATAATCATGATAAAATTGTCCAAAAATCCAAACCCAATGAAAGGAAGGGAATAATGTATTCCAACTGAAATCAAGAATGGACCATTAAGTAAAATTGCAATATAAATAATATTTCTAGTTTACCATGGAAGAGCTGTGATGTTCTCAGAGAAGGAGGTGGTGAATTGTCTGAAGACACTGTCAATAATAATGTAAGTGCATCACTTCAACAACAAAAAAAATAATTTCTTTAAGTAATTTGTTTTTTACTTTGTGTTTGCTTTAATAAAGTAGAAAGAAGGGAATTTTGTTGTGCTGGTGATAGATTTGCAACCCATTTTTCAAAATTTACTGTGGGTTTTGGTTGAGCAAAATCTGTTTTAGAAGGTTCTGTTTGAATTTTTTTGGTACCTAAAATCTTCAGATGGCATTTTCCCCCTAAAAACCAATAATAAACATATTTTCACAGCAAACATGGAATAAATTTATAATAATTCTAAAAATCTACCATTAAGCAATAAGTTGGATGAAGTGAAAAAGGAGACATTCCTCTTGGAAATACAATTCAAAATTGGTGAATGAAACATTCTGTTTACTAGGGTATTTTTTCTAAAAGGTAAAGTTTTACACTACGACGAATTAATCAAGTGGGTCCAGGAAAATTAAGTTTCAAGTGATCGGTAAGTTGAGAAAATCAAAATGCCTGTGCTGACTCAAAAGCAATACCATGAACACGGTAAAAAAACGCGAATAAATACGAATTTTTATGTATTATGACGTCAATGAAGTGCGTGATTGCCACACCAAAAGGACCAACTATGAAATGAAATCGTTCGTGATGTTTTCGCACGATCAATATAACAAAACAAACAAAACGGCAGACGGCACCTCGATCTTCCTTTTGATGCAGTGTTCTTCTATGCCACCATAGGCCCAATGGCGCTGTCTGTGGAAATAGTTCCAACGAGTTCCAAACCTTCTACCTAGTACCTTTCTTGGCTGCTTTCTTACTCAGCATAAAAATGTTTGTTTTGTTTTTCTAAAGAGAGAATTCCATTTTAATGTAATCAGAAATCACCGATGGTCCACTCGAGGGTTTTAATTCCATCCAAAAAATTCAAAAAATTTTTAAAGAAAATGAAGCGTTGCTGTTTGAGGCAACTCAGGCTTTGCGGCGGGACGTTCCTGACACACTCACTTGTATCTGTGTTGTTCATTACTGATTCTCGCATAATTCATAAATGTTTCGGTGACGAAAACGAATTCTTTATATCGAAATTAACATAAATCAGTGTAGCACCAAAACAATGTTAACCAATAAATGCGGTCTAGAATAAGTTATAACTTATAAGTTTATAAGGATTTACGACGTTCAGACCGGGCCCTTCAGGCCAGTACTGGGAACCCTTCGGGACAGACGGGGCCAGCCAACAAAACAAACACTGATTTAGGTACTTGCCTGAACGTCGGTCACCCGCTTATAACCCTAAACGACTGCGAAAGCGTGTGAATATTATTTTCCCGATCTTGCACTTTTAACATAAATTTGCTGGCTTTCGAGCAAAGCCAAGTAATAGCGCTATACTGTCGAGTTTAGATCGAGAAGTTAGATAATTTCAAATAGCGTTACGCATCCCATGTGCTATTTAACCCTTTTCTTTTTTTAAATTTATGTCATGAATTTTTATTAGAGGGCCGGTAGCTTCAGAAAAACGAGCTTCTGGGATTGTGCAGGAGCTACATGATTATGCAGTTAACGCCTAAATCATAGATAAAGACCAGTTGTGAGCGGTCTTTATCTATCCCTTAAGGACTTAATGGTATTACAACAAACAATATAAAGTTCTTAAGTTCAGCTTATTCCAGTGCGAACATTAAAAAAAAATATATATATATATATATTTAAAAATTTTTTGCGGGTTTAACTTAATCACCGTCCACCGTGGTAGAAAGTGACAAAATGTAAACAAGACGTCCTAAATTTAAATGCAATACCGTTTCAGAAAATGACTAGCAGGTGGCGTAAAAATCGCCTAAGGATATAAAAATATTACACGCACCGTGTAGCCCTAACCCTGAATTAAATTTAAATGAAAAGCAATTAAATATCTAAAGATTTAAAAAAAAAATTATTAATCACGATATTTGGTCAATGTACAAATCTTTGTTAGAATTTTCCTTTTGCGTAACCACAGTAAGCATAACACACAGCGTTGCATTCTATTATTATTTTTTTAATTTTATTTACTTTTTCCTAACAGTGAGCGCAGTGAGTCAGTGACAGCTGCACACAGCTCATCTCATAGAGCCGAGAGCCTACACCGGATAACTATATTACACCTTTCATTATTTTTAATTTCAACAGCGGCATTCAGAGAATTAGGCATATTTCACATTTAGTGATCCCCCAAAATCTCGAAAGTTTTGATTCAAGTTTTTACAAGATGAGTTCTGAACTGGACGCTGTTGAAGAACGACTTAAACGATTAGAAAAATATGTACTGGGGGAAGATGTCCATCGACAAGATGATGAACAGGTTTTACGAAATTCACATTTTTATGGACTATTATTATTACTGAGCAACTCTTATTTAAGTTGATAGATACAATGCTGGCTGTTTCACGAAAGTTGGCTAGTGTTGTTTCAAAAAATGAAAAAGTATCTTCTGCTCTGAAAAGAGGTAAGATGAAAACTTAAAAAAAAAAATGTTTTTCATGGATAACAATGTCAGTTAACATGTCTATAGCTGATGAAGTCAAGAAATATGCAGATCCTTTATATGCTGAATCTGATGGTTTTATGCCTGAAGCTGTGAAGCTTCAGCTCCTACTATCTAAGGAAGAGGATATGAAAGAAGCCCTCAACCACTTTCAAAAGATGAATTTGTTAAAACCCGTTCTTGATAGTCAAGCGATACAAAGTATTAGCAGCAAGATGAAAATGAAAATGATTTTATAACATATTTTAATTAATAGATGTGCCTCAACTAGAAAGTCAACTTTACAAAATTTCTTTGCTACAAGAAAGTCAAGAGAAAAAAGTGTCTAACCTATCAGATGATACCTATGCATTGATTAAGAACTATAGTAATTTTGTAAGTCTTCAGTTTTAAAATTGTAGTTACTGTAATATTAATAATTTCTTTTGAATATTTACAGGTTAACGATGTTTCACAAAAGTTAGCTGAGGTTGAAAAATCAACAAGCAAAACAGAAAAGTAGCACATATGATTTTCAAGTGTTTGTAATCAATTGTGCGGATGAATCTTCAAACCCCAACCGCTTTTGCTAAGCAATTCTATACATTATTATTACTTATTACTTTGTCTATTATTACCTTCATTCCTTGTACATTGAGAATATTACATACAAAAAATTCATAGCTCTAAATAGTAAATATCACCTGGGCTATTTGTGAAATGAATAGTCCATGTAAGCTACAGGTGTTTTTGAAAGACACTTTTAAACTTAGCACACACAAAAAAAATATACAAATAACTAAAGTTCATTCTGGTATATTAAAAAAAAAAAAATTTGTTTACATTTCCTGTCGACATATAATTCCTTTAACAGGAACATTTACTTGCATCTTCACTGTCCTCAAAATGTCTTACTTGAAGTCCATTATTTTCTGTCAATTTCTCTAGTTCAAACTTTGAACGATTGCTTTCCACTAGTTGCATTGCAATGTGCGAAAACATTTCATCAACTCCTTCTCCAGTTTTACAAGATGATTTGAAAGTCCCAGCAACAAGGGTTTGGCACTGCTCACTTTAAAGTTAGATTTCAAACATATTTGATCTGTAACTGAAAATTTAAATAAATCATCATTTATACACACCAAAATGCTGCCATGTCATTGTCAGTAACTTGGATAACAGATTTCAGGTCTGATTTATTTCCACACAGATAGATTTTGGCATTCTCTGCATAAGACACAATATCCAGCAAATGCTGTGATACCATGTTGAATGATTCAGGGGAATCCAAAGAAAACACAAGTATTGCAGCATCTGCAAACTTATAATAGCTTGATGTTATTGAAGCAACCCTTTCCATTCCTCCAGTGTCCCACAGTTGAAGCTAAATATAGCAAATTGAACAATGAATTAATAATTCAATACACAAGTTTAAATGAAATCACCACTAGCCTTTAAATCCTTTCCAGCTACATGATAACGTTTGCTATAATGATCCAATCCTAAAGTAGACTGACGATCTGTTGCCGTAGTGTACATGTTAGAGGTAAATCTTCGAAATAGTGAACTTTTCCCGACTCCATATTCTCCACATAAAATAACTTTTTGTTCGGGTATTTTAAGAGTAGTCATGACAAACGAGACAATAACAATAAAATATTAAGTCTGTGATCAACAAAAACCTGCGAAAACTAGCAGACGCACAGCTAGTCTATTTACATAAATTTACCGAACTCGACCCGCATTGCCAGATGATTGCGCATTGGGTAAAAGTTTAGTTTAGTGGTGTATATTACGATATTACAGTAATACTAACGAGTGAGCCCCAAAAAAGATAAATAGTTTTTGTCCGAGTGGAGTTTGATTACTAGTCATTAGCAAGGTTACGCAATCTTCATTTTTAAAAATACTTTAATTGCAAATATCTCCGTTCTCGAACGGCAGAGCGGGTCGCGATTTGCGCCATACGATAGGCCATCTGCATTTTTACTCTCTTGTAAAAATTTCCCTCAGCTTCCAATCTTCATATTTTATTTAATCAACTATTCAAATTTGTTCGATGTCCCTATCTTTATACCTGGGATATATGGGAGCTGTTAACGATGCGCGCGCCCCCTTCTGGGAGAAGTATAAGAGGCGATTTCGCCTGTGTTAAATGACTAATTAAACTAGGAAAAAAATAAAAAATTGCATTTTTTTCTCTTTTTTTTTGGTTTTTGTCCGATCTCAATTGCTCAATCCGCTGCCGTTTTATTTACGTTTTAGCGCAATTCCCCACTACGCTTCAGTAAGAAAACTGAAATTTGGAATAAGAATTCACACCCAAGCGCTGATCCCAAAAATTTGAAATTTTCACTGTATTATACATCAACATCATCGACAATTAAGAAAAATGAATTACCATGGAATGGCTCCATACTTAAATCAAAATAACACTTTCCTCAAACCACTTGGCTAGAGGAAATGCAATTTGTTTACAATCTGAACGCATGTTTGAACGCGAGTTGAGTCATCATCATGTCATCATATCATGTATTTCTTTTCTTGGTGTTTTAATCATGATGACGAAATCGATGCAGCCCAGTTGTTGTATAGGGATTTGTCATCTGTGGGAAAGCGAAAATTTAATAGGACGGGAAATCGGTTTCATTTTCAGTAATGACGCATTCTAGTTATGGTAAACAGGTTTATTCCATATAGTCATAAACCTCTTATTTTTGAACAATAAACTGCCATTCTTAGAAAAAAAAATTGTCTCATGTTTATTTAAATTACTACTAAAACCTGAAGTTTGAGTTGATCCAAAGATCAAGTTACTGGTTTTTCGAACTATACGTGCTCATGTAACATATGTTTTTCAGGTTTCACATGAGAATTAGGTTTCTGAAGGTTAAAAACAGCTGTACTTCATATTATTCATTGAAGCTTGGTACTTTTGTTCGTCGAGGTTGCTTTGCAGTTTTCCTATTAAGCCTATCCACCGAAATGTTATCGATTTTGCTAAAACGAGTTAGAGGTGCAACGCAAATATATTTTCCTCTATTACCTCTGAAAATCGCCATTTTTTTATTTTTTGGAGGTAAGAATGACTTAATCTTCTGTTAAAATTGAAAATCGCGTTATTTGCTCACCATATTTTCAACCAACAAACAGCCAATAGCATGCACGCGCCATTTTTAGTTTTGCAAGGATTGAAAATTGGAATCAGTCAGAATGAAATGACAACGATTTTTGCAATAATTCCACTCGTTTCATTTGCAGGCCCCCCTATTGCAGGTAATTGATTTTAAGTTGCATTTGTCATTATTATTTTATATTTGGCGAACGATGTCAATAATGATTGCACTGAAAAAATTATATGATTTATCAAGAAATTTATTATTAATAGGGTATCTTTCCGATAAATTGAAACAGAGGAAAGTTATCATGATATCTGGCATCTGTTTCTGTGCAATTTTGAATACTTCTTTGCTTTTCATTGACGCTCATCATATTAACACAGAAAATGTTCCCACTGATTCTCTAATCACAACATTGCATTGCAATCAAGGAGATGAGAAAGTAGACAAATCTTTTGTTTCAAACAAGACACTTCCATTCCAGCTTTTGGTTGGCTACACTATGAACATTCGCATACCAATAATTATTTGCAACGAATGCCAAAATGTAACAAGCAATATCTTTAAAACTGATGCTGACCAGTTAATATTACAAGTTCGTGAAAAGAATTGGATTTCGATCACGCAACTAGACAATAGTATGTCGTTATGTAAGTATTGTACGAAAGACTGTTTAGAAAGCGTTTTGCAACAAAGTTTACAACAACACACAAATCAACATGGGAACCGTCAACATGAAAAAAATAATGATTTGCATCGTCCAGGACTATGGATATTCGTTGCCGTCCTGTTGGGAGCAAAAATATGGTATTATAACTGTTTTTAAATTTCACATAAAATTTAAATTGACCAGAAAGTGGTCAACTTCAATCCTAGTCTTCTCTTTTTAAAGTCGATAAAATTATAATTTTGGTAATAGGTTTCTTTAATTAACATTTTTTTTTAAATTCCAGAGTTCAAAGTAAAGTAGGCCTATTTTTTCTCTTATTTTTTTTTGAATCAGTCAATAATAATATTAGTTTTAACTTTTGTATCGTTCATTCAGAGTTAATAATGAGTGATTCCTGTGTATTTATTAACGTCCTCTGTCGGGGTTAATTTACAATAGAAAGCGTGAAAAACGAGAATTAACTGTAAAAAAACGCGTTTCATCACTGTAGGTTTGGGCGTGGTTCAAAAGAAAATTGTTTGTGCATTGACAAACAAAGAAAATTAGTGCGCTTCTCGCGTCAAGAAGTGGACTGGGCAGCTTAAGGCCAGCAGGCCCCTCAGGTCTAGGGAATGGATTTTGTTAGGGCTCTTTGGGATCTGTTTTCTTTTGCCGTTTTATCTGGCAACGCAGCATGGCTGGGTATTTTTTAGCGCGAGAACGGGGAGAAGAGGAAACGTGGGTCCCCTTTTTTTTCGTACGCCCTCAGCCCTCCCATTCGTCCCATTCTCCCTCTTCTTCCAGTTCTCGCGCTAAAAAAATGCCCAGCCATGCTGCGTTGCCAGATAAAACGGCAAAAGAAAACAGATCCCAAAGAGCCCTATAGCAGAAACAAAAAATGAAATCCCATATTTAGTTTACAGTTAATTACAAATATATTAGACGAATTTTTCAGACTATTAAAGGATTTAACTAGAAAAAAAAATGAAAAAGAATGCATGCAATCCATAGAAATATTTTAGGCGTCATCCAGGTAGGCCTATTAGAGGAAAATTCAAATCAGTGAAATAAGATCTCTGTTTATGCCATAATCCCTATTCCGTTTTTATGGGGTTGAATAAAAAAGGGTTATTGGTGAATCCTGATGAATCCATGTTCAGTTGTTCACGAAACAGAGTGCCCAATGAGCTTTCATAACAAATTCCCATCTATAAACAGTAATGCCAAGATTAAAGAAATAATAATGAAAATTCGTGTAGGCCTACTGCCTTAGTGCAGGAATTTACAGATCTGATTTTTTTATAGATAAACTATAACCGCCGAGTATTAAAAAATTAAAAATAAATATATAGCTTTAGTGTATTATTATTGATTCAGGTGGAATATTTTCAAATAGGCCTACTTGTAGTGGTTAGGCCAACTATTTAAATTCTTTCATCATCACCCCTACTGCCACTATTTTCAAAATAATGTGTAAAAAATGCTGAACAAGAGTTTCGTATGCAAAGTTTGTAAATTATGACGGTTTAACCTGTTTCTAACAACGCTGAAAAATTGTAAATGCCGAAAAAATGTTATGATAATTTTGTTAACCAATAATTTAACAAATTATTTTCTAATTAAACTGATTTCCCTGTTATAATATTCAGTAATACGGCGACGTTCACATTGATGGATTCGTGTTGTATACGACTGACCGAACTTTATCACGGGCCTGTAGGTGGACAGAAGATATATGGTGTAATTAGTGCGATCATCTGTTCCCTTGTGGGTGGTGCTCTTGTAACTTGGATGACGCAACTGAGAAGTAACTAACAAGTTTTAAATGAATAACATGCTTTTAATATATGAGTTTCCGTACAAATTGTTTTATGTAGTTATCTAATGAAGAGAAAAAGTTGTTTGGTCTAAGAATTCTTTTATTTGCAGATTCAAGTCAGCGTCAATACGACTTGGCATTCTATGGATCAGACTTTCTTCTTCTGTGTTTGGCATTTACAGGTTCTTTCTTACATATTTATTTATAGGCTACAAACAAAATGAAAGAATAATTGTTGTGCATCCATTTTTTTCGATTTTATTTATGTAATAATATATTATCTCACAGTTTTTCAGATGGATGTCGTTGGAAGTGACACGTCAAAAATCGATTTACAAAAATTAAATAAAAAATTCGTGTTTCAATCTTTCCTTACACCTAACGTAATCGCTTTCCTGGCGGTTTCAGTATTTAATGGCTTGTGTCACTTTTACATCGACACATACTTCGCAGTTTTCATGATGGAATTAGGCGCCAGTGATTTTCTTCTGAGTTAGTAAATTAATTACCAAATTTTTGCACATTTTTCTCTTTGCTTTCTTAACAATGTTCAGTAATAGTCGAAATTATTCTTTTTATGATTATATATATTTTTCCTTAATTTTTATCTACCATAATAGTTCACGAAATACTTTTAAAAAAATCTTTTTTATTATAACGTTGTTGGTATATTGCTATATTGGAAACTTAATTGACTTACCAACTTTACATACAACTGAAAATTCATTTTATAGGTCTATGCTCTGCAGTTTCAAATATATCTGGAATTCCATTACTTTTGATGGGAGACAAAACAATTGATCGGTTAGGCTACGCTCGAGTGATTTCACTCGTACTACTCGCTTTTAGTCTAAGAATGACTGGTTATTCGTTTATAAGGTATGCTGCTTACTTACGATATTTTAAAATTTAATTTATGGTCTTATACTTTTCATGCAATGTCCTTTTACCCAAAACAAAACCATAAAAAAAAAAAAAAAAACAAGTAGGCGTCCATATTTGACATTAATGTTGAAATGTCAAATCCACGAAGGATTTTTATTATTATGTAGATTTATTCTTGGGAGTGTGCATTTGTAATGAATATAAATTAAACTCAAGATTAAACTATTTATAGCGAAAGTTTCCCGTTTGCATTAGAAACAATTGAAACCCTATTTCAATAAACCTAAATTAATTATATATAGTATAGTTCTATACGGTTCTATATACATACATCGGCTAAATAAAGTAAATATATTAGTAAATCAAGATCTATAGAGTGGTGTATAGGCTATATTAGTTACGTAAATGCTGTTCGAATTACACTAAGTGGTTCAAGGTTGACATCTTATTGCCAAGGTATTATCCCTTGTTTAGGCAACTGCAACCTAAATGAATGTTGGTTATTCTTTCAGATTCAGTTTAACATTCAGCCAATATTTTGATCTTTGAATTAGAAACCCCTGGTTATGTTTGCCACTTGAAGTGCTAAAAGCGTTGACAAGCCAATTTTTTATCCTTGCATCTTGCCGATTTTGTTCTGAGACAGCTCCTGTTGGTTTATTGGCTACTCTCAATGGAGTCCTACATGCTTGCAACTTCTCCATAGGTATTATGTTCTTCTTACTTAGTTTAATATATAATATCTAAAATATTACATTTTAGGAGGAGGATTTGGTAACTTTTGGGGCGGATTCTTGGCCTCGCGAATGGGAAGAGCATCTGGGTTTCAATTGATGGCCCTAATCTCAGCATTAGCTAGTGTACTATATTACGCATTTTATTATTGTTTTCTGAAAAAGGTAACAAAGACCCTTGAAAATGAAACTAACATAACGTTCGTAATCTCAAGTAGCCCTATTCCAATTAACGCAATTGGTAATTTTGGTGAAACTAGCAGAAAATCTCTTATTAAAGGACAAAAATTTGTATTACGTTCGTAAATTATTTCGCATTTCACCATATTAATGTAAAACAAAAATTTATATTGATAGTTATTAAAGAGTGATGTTTAAACGCATACATACGTATTCGTATAACAACTTAATACAATCCTTGTTTTTTTTTTTTAGTTTGTGAGGTGGCGTTATAAAAAATAAATCTAATGTGATTCTATTATTTGTTTTCTGAATATAATTTTCCCGTCAAAGTTTCGTTCTAATTTTATCCTACGGGATGAGCTACGAACGTTTGTGGGGCTCCAAAAATCCGCCTGTAAACCCTCTAAAGAACCATCGCTAATATCCAGGCGCCTCCAGAGGTACAGGACTGATCATCAGCGTGAAGCCAGGCAACACCTATCATCTGACAGACACCCATTGAACGCCACGTAAACGGGTGTTACTAGAATGCGCGTTGCGCGGACACTAAAATGCGCGGAATTTGTCTTGCGTGTAAAAAACTAAAATGCGCGTCTCAAATTCTGGAATTTTTGCGCGGAAACGCACTAATATGCGCGCATCGCAGGGGGAAAATGCGCGCTGGTCGAAGAAAATATGCGCGCATACTGAAATGCGCGCAAAACCCAAACTTGTGCATTTCAAACCTGCGCGTCGCCATCGCTGATGCGCGCAATCAAACAGGAAATTGAACATTTTAAACGTGCGCGCAGCCAACACTGATGAAAACGGAAATTGCGTGCGAAACCCAAACCGCATATTTAAACGTGCGCGTAACCATACTGACTGATGGCATGGCTCAAACTTGCGCATTTTAAACCTGCGTGTCGCAGATGCAAATAAAGCCGATGATTCTCTTCTTTAATAGCTTGCACTGCACAATTGTGTTTGTAATCTTCTAGAACTTTCTCATCTTCGTCTTCATGTTCGAATAGCAGGTACGTTTACTAATATACCATCCCATACTCCTTTTTCTTACCCTGCCCCTTCCCTCCCATTTTCGAGAGTCTCATCTAGCTGTTCCTTTTTCGTTTTTTATTTCGTCGTCTTAACCTAACTTCGTCTTCATCGACATTGCTCGAGATGAACTGCCTTGACTGTTGACTCCCTCATAACTTCAGTTGCTGTGTGAATTTTGGTCCGTGCAATATGGCGCATTCCACTTGGTCAGCAAATACATATTTAAGCAAAATTTATATTTTGGAACCCATTTCTGAACATTTAGTGAAATCACAAGGTGGAGTTCTCAGGCCCAATGCAATTAATTCAAATTATTAATGTTGTATTTACATTTGTTGGTATGACTTGCATGAATTTTTTCTTGTGGTGAAATTTTTTATTATTATTTGATCGTAGTAACTATCCAAAGTTATTCTTGTATCTAATTAGAATAGAATTTCATAACTGAAACAGGAATTTTAATTTTACTTTTGAATATTTACGATATTCTTCATGCCCTTATTGTTTACATGGGTTCAATGAATTCAAATGTTCGTGAATTCTTTAGTGCGAAGTCATTTCTCGTTTTTTTAGCGATTATAATTAATACGATTATAGTAAATGGCGCTGCGTGAAATGTGTTTAACGATTCTGATTAAATCTAAACATGATTACACCACATAAACTTGTGACTGTTTGGACGCGCATATTCTGAATTGGTTTCTCCCATTATCTATCAAGTATTCGTTATTATTTGCTTCTGCAACGTTCAGAATGGGAAAGTTTGGGTTTCGCGGGCATTTTCTGTTTGATTGGCGCACACGCTCAAAATTTTCTTGGCTAATCACGCATTTTAGTAGGCTATATGCTATGGCTGCGCGCTGGATTAATATGTGCAAGTTTGGGCCTTGCGCTCATTCTGTATGGCTGCGCGCACGTTTAAAATGTGCAATCTCCTGTTTGATTGCGCGCATCAGCGATAGCGACGCGCAGGTTTGAAATGCACAAGTTTGGGTCTTGCGCGCATTTCAGTATGGGTGCGCGCATATTTTCTTCGACCAGCGCGCATTTTAGTGTCTAGGCGCGCATTTTCCCCCTGCGATGCGAGCATATTAGTGCGTTTCCGCGCAAAAATTCCAGAATTTGAGACGCGCATTTTAGTTTTTTAAGCGCAAGACAAATTCCGCGCATTTTAGTATCCGCGCAACGCGCAACGCGCATTCTAGTAACACCCACGTAAACCGCTATATTTTCCTCACCTATTTTTCGTCTGTTTCTTTACCCTATTTTGTCAAGGTAGTCAGCTCTCATTCTTTATTTTACGTGTTACTTTGGTATATTGACCCTCCTCAGGTAAGTCAGTCTCCAATAAGACCTTTTCCCGCCTTTTCCGATGCACTGACACCTGATGCACTGACACAATGCTTGGGCCAGCTAAAAATACACTTAAATCAATTGGGTACACATTAAGTTAAAAATTTACCCATACTTAAAAGCAAAGTCAATCTTTACACAATGGACTCTTTAAGCACTTGAATCTTGTCTTCAAGGTTTGGCAGAGACGAATGTGTTGGGGAAAGCATGAAGCATGAACCCTCTAATATACGGCTACTCTGCCTCGGCTGAGAAATGATCAAAACCCGTTAAAGGGGAGGGGGCGAAATTTAGTAGCTTTATTACTTTCGAAAGAGAACCACGAAAATTACACACAGTCGACTCTCTACTTTTCCACGTGAGATCTCTCCAAAACTGTCGTCCGCTCTGCCTCGCCTCTCTCTCGCCCGCCTGCTCGCCTCCTGGTGATGATTCACCACAAACCCAGCATTTAGTCACACGTTTTTACTCTTCTTAAAATGAATGAGAACGTAATAACACAGTGGGATTTCCCATTTTTTCAAAGAAAAGATGTACACTCAAATATTTCCTACGCCATGACAACTCTATTGAGAATGAATTGTTATTGGTAGGATTAGGTGCGTCTGCTATGTTTAGCAGACATCTGGTCTTCAACTAGATGACCTTCTTGCACCGACGAGATATTTTTTCTATTGATTTTTGGGGCATGTCGTAGGTCGTGAGTAGTGTAGTATTGTGTGGAAGAAGCCCCAAGAAGGGGGATGGAAGTCGATGGAAGTACCAACAGTATGTACGATTTGGCGCTAGTGCCTGCCTTTTTAGGAAGAGATTTGTATTGTTTGTCTGCAGTTTACTGTGTAGTGGTAGTGCCCATACGCGAGCAACTATGCTCACCAGGAGAGTCGAACTCAGGTCTCAAGGTGCTCCCCGATCACCAAGCAACACCTTATCCGACTCACCTATCCGCCCCCTACTGAGAATGAAGCCAGAGAGAAATAATAGCTGAGCACAAAAACATGAAAGCATTGTCAAATAGTGCTTTAAATTAATTTTTTGGGAATAAATATATAATTACCGCAACTGCAAGTAGGCGTATGGAACTACATTACCATAAAAGCGTTTACTTCCACATCAAATTAAAATTTTAAAATTTGGGGTTGGTTGGAAATGTGGTGGAAACGAATGAAATTCGCCTGCTAAGCTCAATAGATGGATTTGAGTAAAACGCAGGTACAAATTTCTAATTTGGTGAAGAATTTTAGAAATAAACGTTTACGGATAAAAATATTTAATAGTGTTTACGTCGACAAGCATTGTTACTTTCGTAAGAAAAGTAAATTATTAAAAATGATAGAAGAAATAAACGGCAGCCATAATTTTAACTTGGTAAAAACAAAGCAGACGACGAAATAAAAAGTACCAGCATATTGCACCCATTCTTGTCACATTTTTGAGCATTCTGTCATTCAGCAAGTTTTCCAGTGTTCCTTCTTGTTTTCTTTTTTCTGTTAAACAAACAGTTTATTAAAGCGTGCTTACATAAATGCCACGTCGGTGTACCGTGGTTATAACAAAGCCAGTTAAAATTTCACAAACAAAAACTTATTCAAAGAAAAGAAAAGGAGATACTAAAAACATTGATGGTTCGTTAGACAGGTATATTCATCTTCGATTTATTGCTGAACAAGTGGCTCGACCTGGATCTATTATGGTGTTGACCTTGTTGGAATGACTTGGCAATGTCGCTCCCCTCCCCTTGCAGCTTAGAGACGGCAGTTGGTCTTGGTACACAGACGAGAATACATCTGTTACTCTCATCCCATTTATTTCACTTCATTCCATGGCGCAGTTGATTTATTCTTCGTGAATTCTCGAACTTATTCCCGATCACAACTTCAATTTTTTTTTGTAGTGTGTGTGAATGTGAACAGGCAATTTTCAACTTGTTTCCAGTATTCTTGTGATTTCCCCCCCGGCCGTTTCACAGCGTGGTTTTGGTGGAGGCCGCCATTTTGGATTTGGTGCGTTTCTTCCTTACGATCGTCCATTCCCTTTCGGTGCTCATCATCCCAGCGTGGTTTTGTGGAGGCCGCCATTTTGTTTTGTGTGAGTTTCCTCATGACGCCGGCCCGTTTCCGTTCAATTTTCATCACTTGAGTCCATTGCCCCATTCTCACCCCTATTTCAGTTCATCGGTATTATTATTCTTATATTCCTCTTATCTCTTGTGCGTTCGTGTCCGTTTTCTGTTTCATTCTTGAAGAGGGCCCACATGTTGCGCGCCCGCCATTCTTTTTCCTTCAACGTTATTCTGGTGTGCCCCACTCGTCTCCCGTTCATTACTTTTGAGTATTTCCTCCCGTATCACGCTAGTTTCTTCAGTACATTTAATTTTTTCTTTTGATTCCCTCTCTCCCGTTTTTTTTTGTGAGCCGCCATTTTGATTTTCTCTCCCCCCCCTGTTCACTTGCGTCCCGCATTCTCGTTCCACGCTTGCATTTCCGAATTCGTGGATTTCCAAATTCATTCTATTCTCCCACATTTCAGTGTCTATCATTCCACCCATCGTCCCATTCTCATTTGTTCTCATCTCCGTACTGGCCATTCATTTTCATTCAAATATTTCATTCAACTCCGTTCAAATTCAATTCATTCTCGTTCCGTCCCTTTTCACTTATTATTGTTCATCCCTATTCTGATCAGTGATCCATTTCACGTCGTGTCGCGATGCCTCCCAAACCGTTCAAGCCTTATGGCACGCCACCTCCTCTCGACGTGGAAGAATTCAAGGATTCCTTCGAGATATGGCATCAACAGTGGAAGATTTTTCTCTCCCTTTCAACTATCAACACGGCGCTGCCCCAGACTGAGCGCCCACAGTATATCACCAATATTCTGCTGTCCTGTCTTTCCAATTCCACACTGAAGGCGGTGTTAACGATGGGTTTATCCGCGACTGACCTGGAAGATGCTGATGTCATCATCAAGAAACTGCAGGAGCGGTGCAACGCTGGCCGCAACTGTCATGTCTGGCGCCAGCAGTTTGCCTCTCGTGTTCAACGTGATGCCGAGTCCATCGACAGTTGGCTCAGCGACATTCGAGATTTATCCCGCAAGTGCGAGTTTGAAAAGGATTGCTGCGCTGCCTGCCAGAACACGCGTCTGTTGGGGCAAATTGTCTTCGGTGTTCTGGACGACGATGTGTGTCGCAAGTTATTGGAGCTCGGCACTAAGTTGACACTAGAAAAAGCTATCACCATTATTCGCACGGCAGAGGCCACGCGTCTGCAGTCGTCCAACATGAAGCAAGGTACCGCGGCACCGTCCATCAAATTAAAAGGGAAGCGGCCCAACGACAGGCAAGCAGATTCACAGAGGAGTCAGCCCCGCGGTAAACCATCTGTCCGATGGTACCCTCCCGGTTGTCAACCGTATGGTTGCTGGAGCTGTGGAGCTGCATCCCGCTATGCAAAGGAGGAATGCTCTGCGTTCGGGAAGGAGTGTCATACGTGCCACAAGTCGGGCCATTTTCAGTCAGTGTGCTCCCAAGGTAGTTCATCACCTAAAACTGAAATCGCCGGTAGCTCACCATTCAGTCCATCCTTCAAGACGACATGGTCCGGCTCGGTATCACTCCTACCTGCAGCACCGCGGAATATTTCATTCAAATGCTTCCAGATTCCGGAGCATCCATCGACGCCATCCCGGTTGGCTTATATCATCGTCACTTCAAGGACATTCCATAATCTTCTCACGGCCCCAAAGCCGTGACTGCCACAGGTTCTTCTATAATATCACTGGGCCAGTTTCACGCATCGTTGGTTTGGGCCAGCAGTTCAAGCGGTCCGGTCGCCACATCGATCCATGTCCTTCAAGATCTTCAGCAGCCGGTGGTTTCAAAGGAAACACAAAAGAAACTTGGAATGCTTCCTGCCCAATACCCCCACTCCTGCGTGTTGGCATCCATTCCCTCTTCCGAATCGAGTGCTCCAGACTATCCAGAATCGCCAGTCATCCAATCAACACTGATTGGATTGATGTCGGAAGTACCTTCCATCTTCGATGGTGTCTGCCGGCCGATGCGCGGCGCTCCATGCCATTTCCAGCTCAAGGATGATGCAGTTCCCTCGTCAATCCGTGGTTCGCGCCCCATTTCGGTCCCTTTAATGCCGAAGGTTAAACGTGAATTAGATTCATTGGAGAAGCAAAATGTCATCGCCAAAGTGACAGAACCGACTGCGGGGGTCCACCCCATAGTGATCGTGCCAAAGGCGGACGACGAAATAAGGATTTGCGGCGATTTCACGTCTCTCAACCGGTGCATCATTCGGCCAATTTTCGAGGCACCGACTCCTTTTCAAGCGGTCCGCACAATTCCCCCAGGGATGAAATTTTTCACGGTAATTGACGCTCTTAAAGGATACCACCAAGTGGAACTTGACGACGAATCCAGCCTCATGACGACCATTTCCACTCCATTTGGCCGCTACAAATATCTCCGCCTCCCTTTTGGTGTTTCTCTCGCTGGTGACGACTACGGTCAGCGTCTAGCTGATGTTTTTGATGATTTCCCGAACTGCCGGCGCGTAGTCGAAGACGTCCTGGTTTTTTTCGCCACTTGGGCCGAGCATGTCAGCTTGGTGAGGCGTCTATTTCATCTCGCAGCGGATCATCAAATTGCTATCAACGTCAAGAAAATTGTGTTTGCTCAACCGTCCGTATTGTTCGGCGGCTACGTCGTCGGTGAAAGTGGATTTCAACCCAACCCTGATCTGCTCAAGGCCATTCATGAGTTCCCGAAGCCAACCTGCGTGTCCGAAATGCGGGCCTTCCACGGCCTCTGTCAACAGGTCGGGAACTTTTCGGACGACCTGGCATCCCTGCTCCGTCCGTTGTCTCCCCTATTACGCAAAGAATTCGTTTGGGAATGGACTCCGCAGCACGACACGGATTTTTAAGCTGCCAGAGCTGCCTTGTCCTCTACCTCCATATTCAAGTTGGCATTTTACAACCCCGCTCGACCGACGTCCCTTCATGTTGATGCGTCTCGGCTCATTGGATTAGGGTTCATCCTCCGTCAGCAGCAGACTGATGGCAGTTGGATTGTCGTTCAAGCTGGATCCTGGTTCCTGTCCGACGCCGAATCCCGCTACGCCATGATAGAGCTGGAGTGTTTGGCTGCAGCATGGGCTATGCGAAAATGCCGGCAATTTCTTGAGGGCCTACCGTCGTTTCACCTCCTTACGGACCACCGACCCCTCATTCCCATTCTAAACGACTATTTTCTAGATAAACTGGCCCCCGGATTCTGCGCCTCCGCCTTTCAATGCAGCGTTATTCGTTCACCGCGTCGTGGGTACCGGGAAAACAAAATGTCATGGCCGACGCATTATCCCGCTCCCCCGTTGATCAACCTTCTCCAACGGACGAGATCGCGGAAGGCCCCCGTTCAGCTTCCGAGCGCGTTCATCTGATGGACGTTATGGAAGGATCCAGCTCCGCCAATCCGGATATTTTATTGTCATCGGTGTCTGCAGCGCCTGCCGTCGATCCTGTAATGATTTCTCTCCGTCGCACCATTCTCCAGGGCTTCCCAAATGATAAATGCAACCTTCCCCTGGAGCTACGCCCATTTTGGCAGGTCCGCAGCCAACTTTACGTCGACAATGACATCATCCTCGTCGGTCCTCGTGTCGTCCTTCCGGCGTCTTAACGCCCGGAAATTCTACGTCGGCTCCTCCTGATGCACCAGGGCGCAACAAAAATTCGCCAACGCGCACGCCGCCAGTGTATTGGCCTTCAATTGACAATGATATTGTCATGGCCGTCAAATCCTGCCCCTCTTGCTCCGAGCGTCTCCCTTCCAACCCGTCGGAGCCCCTTCTTCCACACAAGCCGGCATCCCGTCCGTTCGAATTTATCTTTGCCGACCTTGGCACTTTTCGCGGTCGCGATTTTTGGATTGTTGCCGACCAGTTCAGTGGTTGGCCCCAGGTGTACCCCTTTCCAGACACCAACACATCTACACGCCGAATCACCGACGCCCTCCGCTCCTTCTTCACTTGCGGAGCAGGCGCTCCTGTCAAGCTTTGGTCCGACGGTGGCCCACAGTTCAAGTCGGATGAGTACCTAACTTTCCTGCGAGAATGGGACATCTCTCACGGCCGGTCTTCTCCTCATCATCCCAAGTCTAACGGTTATGCGGAAGCTGCCGTAAAATCAATGAAAAAACTCATTGCAGGATCCTGGACCTCAGGTTCCTTTGACCTGGACAAGTTTGGGAAAGGCCTCCTCCTCTTCCGTAATGCTCCCATTGCCGGAGGCGCATCCCCTTCTCAGGTGGTCTTTAACCGGCCCTCTCGTGACCTCATCCCTGCACATCGTCGTTCGTTTGCGCCTGAGTGGCAGAAGGCTGCCGGAATTCTCGAAAAACGCGCACTCCGCGCCAGAGAACTTCGTACCCTCCATTACAACCACACCACACGCCCACTTCCCGCCCTTCACGTCGGTGATCACGTCGTCATTCAGCATCACGATTCCAAACGCTGGAAAACTCCGGGAGTCATCGTGGAAGTTGACGCATTCAGGGACTATTTGGTAAAGACCCCCGCTGGTCGGCTATTCCGTCGTAATCGTCGTCTTCTTCGCTTGCATTCCCCTACGTCCGTACCTCATAGCCCGTCTCCGGCGCCTAATGGTGTCCGTCCTCCGGTTTCATCTTCTTCTCCGACGACAGCAGCTCCTCCTGTTCCCGCGGCTCCCGCTGACACATCACCGGCCGGTCCTCGTCGCTCGACGCGTCTCGCGGCCAAGAAACCGTAATTTCCATACGCTGGTGGACTAGTGTTCTTAACGGAATATTGTTTCATTCCTTCATTTCGTGTTCATTAGTCACTTACTCATTAGTCGCTTTTTCTCATTATTCGTCCTTTCAGTTTTTTGTTTCTTATTGTACCTTTCTCTTTCCATCACTTCCCATTCGGCCGTCGTCTAATTTTGTGTTCTTTCATGTTTTTTTTTTGGTTTTCGTTTCCCTCCCCTGATCATCTCTTGGTACTTCATTGTTTGTTTGTCTGTTTCGTGATTTGCTCCTTGGAGAAAAAGACATGGAATGACTTGGCAATGTCTCTCCCCTCCCCTTGCAGCTTAGAGACGGCAGTTGGTCTTGGTACACAGACGAGAATACATCTGTTACTCTCATCCCATTTATTTCACTTCATTCCACTTGTATTTCCCAGCTGATTTTTCAAAGAACGAAAAAGAAACAAAAGAATGATGTCACCTCAGGCCATTAAGGCATACGCCCCTTCAGACCTTTTTCAGCTTTCAAAGCGACAACATGGCACCTCCAGCAGCACCAAGTTCGCCAAGTTCTTCAAGTTTGTCAAGACCTTCATCATTCTCGTCGAGTTCCGATTCCAATCGAGATGTATATCGTCGTCGCCTACGCAGCTATTCCCGGACTGACGAAGAAAGGCGCGATGCAGACCGTCGAGGCAGGCTCCGTGAGAGAAGCAGGAGGCGCAGCCGCTCTCGTAGCCGTTCAGTCACGAGTGGTCGAGAGAATTCTGCGGGCAGAGAGAGCACGCGCAGCCGCAACAGGAGCCGCAGTTCATCACGTGGCAGCAACCGTTCAGCAGACAACCGTTCCACGGCTCGGCACCGAGAACCTACTCTGCCCGAACCAAATCTCCCAGATCAAGAAGTTATTTTAGAAGCCGAAAATGTTCTGCCACCCAAAGAACAAGAGCCCACGCTGCCTCAAAATTTTCATCTGAACGCGGAGCGTTCCAAAGAGCTGATGACGGCAGCCCAGAAGCCGGCGGAGGCCAAGCAACTACGGGAGAATTTTGTCCCATCATTCGGTAAAAATTCTTTTGACGTGCAAGTCCCTAAGTTGGACCCGTCTATGGCACAAAGGCACAAAGAAGTGAGAGGAGGGGAAGCAAGCAAGGCGGAAGCGAAGAAGAAGGCCCCGGTGGCCTCTAAATACAAGATTCTGGACATCGCCAAGCCGCCCCTGTATCTGTGGGGTAGTGACATGACCGAAGCGGCAACGAATCCGGCCACCTCAAACCCTCTTTTCGTCACGGCGGCCGAATCAGCCCTGCAGTTGTGGGGCCACTCGTTTCACAGCATCACCGTGTAGAGGAGAGAAAATGTGCTGCGCCTGACAGACCCATGCCTCGAGGCCTTGCTGTCTGAACTGGGCCGCTTTAAACCGAGGGACTGCGGGTTGCTGTTCGGCTGGACATTCCTCAAGAGTATGGTGAGAGATGCATCAGACGACCAGAAGATGAAGGCTTTGGGCCAACCAGGGGGACGTCCATCCACGTCCTCGGGCCACCACAGTAGATCCAGCGGCTCACGTGGCTCGAAAAGCGGTAGAGCAGGATAGGGATTCACTCTTCACGGCAACTTTAATAAGCGTGGCTCCAAGCCTGGTTCTTCCAACCGTGGTTCAAGGTTAGTCTCTCCGAATTTATCCGTCTCTCCAATTGTTTTGCCGACGCCGATTTTCGGTGTCAGGGTCGGCGGAAGAGTCCACAAGTTCGCGTCCCTTTGGCAATCTTTAACGGCCGATGTTTGGGTTTAGGAAGCGATCTCCACGGGATTGAAAATTCCTTTTATCGATGTACCGTTCCAAATCTGCCCCGGAATTAACATGTTCCTTAGCTCAAAGATGAAGGTGATCTGTGACGCCGAGGTGACGTCCCTTCTGTCTAAAGGCGCTATTGAAAAAATCCCATTCGAAAGTAGCTGCTTCGTGAGCGGAATTTTCGTCATCCCTAAATGCTCGAGGGGTTTTAGGCCCATTATAAATTTAAAATCACTCAATAAATTCTTAGAGCATCTACACTTTAAAATGGAGGGCGTCAGCGTGCTGAGGGGAATGGTAAGGAAAGGCAATTTTTTTACGAAGATAGATCTTCAGGATGCTTACCTTACCATTCCCATTCACCCTTATCATGCAAAATTCTTACAATTTTTCTGGAACGGGTCACTTTTTCAATTTACTTGCCTTTGTTTCGGGCTCTTGTCCGCCCACTGGTCGTTTTCAAAAATTTTGAAACCGCTAGTCTTAGTGAGTTTTCAAGTTTACTGATAAGAGTGAGATTAGTGGGCTTCGCTCCAATTCAGGTTAAAATAAAAACAGTACCGATCAGTGACCAAAATAAAAACCTATTTAAGTGGGTAAAATTCTAACCCCTTTATGTTTCTTTTGTATAAGCTTGTGGCTTTTCTAAGAAGGAAAGGGATTAGAATAATAGTCTACTTAGACGATTTTCTGATTCTGAATCAGTCTAAAGAGGGGGCAGAGCGCGATTTTCTCCTGACTGTAGACTTGCTAGAAAAATGCGGGTTTTTTATCGACAGAGAAAATCTCTGGGCGTGGCCGCCCAACAACGAGAATTTTTGGGCCTTATTGTAGACTCGCTCTCTCTCTCCCTCTTACCCCGCAAGGTACTACAAATTGAGAAGATCTGCTGAGAGGCAGGGGTCGCTACGTCCGTCTCGCTGAGAGAAGTAGCAAAAATTTTAGGGAATCTGGCATGGGCCATTCAGGGATCCCTTTGCCCAAGGGCACTACCGATGCATCCAGCGTAAATTTTTGAAAGAGTCGGCGCGTACAGGCGGAGATCTATCGACTAAAATCCGCTTGGATGAAGAGTCAATTTCCGATTTAGTATGGTGGGAATCCAACGTGGAAAGTTCCAATGGGCGCCCACTTTCAACGGTAGAACCGGATCTCGTGATTTTTTCCGACGCGTCCCTATCAGGGTGGGGTGCAGTTTTGAACGGAGTCGCGGCCAAAGGGCCATAAACAGATCGCAGCAGATCCCGCCACATAAATGAACTGGAGCTATTAGCAGCCCTGTTCGCCCTGAAATCATTCACGAGTTTTGCATATCGTGTTTCAGTGAGGTTGATGCTGGAAAACAGCACGGCGGTTCACTACGTGAACAAATCTGGAGGCTCGAAGTCGGAAGAACTCTGCCGGATAAGTTCCGAAATCGTAGCGTGGTGTGAGCCACGTACTATTTCTGTTAATGCGGTCTATCTTCCCGGGGCCCAAAATGTCATTGCAGATCGGCTGTCTCGTGCGCCTCTGGACTCAAGCGACTGGAAGCTCAATCCAGCAACATTCGGACTCCTAAGAGCTCACTGGAGCCCAAAGGAAAATCTTTTAGCTTCCGCACGGAACAGGCAACTGGAACAGTTCGTCAGTTGGGGCCACTAGCTGGGCGCTTTGGCAGGGGATGCGTTCAGCATCAGCTGGGCGGGTCGGGGGGCCTACGCGTTTCCGCCATTTTGACTAGTTCAGAGGTGTCTGATAAAGATAATGATGGAGCGGGTGGATCTGACGTTGGTGACGCCATATTGGCCAGCTCAGCCATGGTTTCCGTCTCTGCTCGAATTGTCGTGCGAGCCGGCTCTCGCTCTTCCGAGTTATTGTTGGGCCCGGCGGGCAAACAGCATCCACTAGCGGGATCGCTTCTGCTGATCACTTGGAGATTGTCAGGGGACCGCTCTAAAGCAGCGGCCTTTCGGGCCAAGTGGTTGATCTCACGAAGTGGCTCCTCCCTCTTTAAAACGGACATGCGCCATTTTTGGTGGGTGGTCCTTAAAATGGGATAAATGTAGCAGACGTTTTTTTCACAAAAACGTGAAATTTTCTGGCTGTCTCAGATTGTTGTTATGTGTGTATTTCTTGTTATTTTATATACAATGGCTCACAAGTTATTAGTAGGCTTTGAAAAAGCCACTAGTGATAATCTGCCGGAAGTGAACATATTAATTTCTCTTTGTGTTTTCATAGGTAAAGACTCCAATTTTATCTCCCCAGAAATCTCTAATGTTAAAGCCATTCGTAATGGCAGAAAATCATATGGAGAATCAGCTATAGCTACGTACAGGTGAAAAGGGAAGCACACATACACACCGTCAGATGCTGTGTTGCACCTGAACACAAAGTTACCTCCAAAGGCTATCAAGTGGAACTAGTAGTGAACATTCTCAAAGGTGAAATAGTATCGTGTGTTATGATTGCATTGCAGCATTGGGAGGCTGCAAACATCAGCTAGCTCTGTTGGGTTCGATGCATAGGCGTAGTGAAGATAAAACTCCAACTGAAAAGGAATGCTACTGGAAGAAATCCAAACTATCGAAAGTGGGAACTACTATTAAGTTCATTTTAGCCAAGAAAATTGGATCTAAGGAACGAGACTTAAAAAAGAAAACAAAATGGAAGAAGAAAACAAAAGAAACTTTGAGTAAAACAAAAAACAAAAGAATACACAAAAAAAGGAATGAAGTTAATACCACAACATCCATTCACGGATCTTTTTTTAAGGAAGTCGTTGATCACATGGATTCTAAAATAAAGAGCCAGAAACTGTTAGTGATTCCTGAACTTGCCATGATATACCTCCCAATCTATGAATTTGATTGCATTGATTTACACTGCTTGTCAAGAGACTTTAAGAAAGAACACCCAACATAAAAAAGCATCGACACATTTTAAAATTTCTGCTCATTGAAGATGACTGAATCAGTGTGTGATAAAGCCGCTCAGTTGATGTAAGAATAGCAAACTACGCCATCTAGCAGTCAAGAGGGCAACCTTCTCTCTTGACTGTTTGGTCTACTCTCTTCTTCATGGTGACTTATGTCAAAGTGCTCTTATCTCCATCCACTCTTACTTTAATCTCTCTCCCGAACAGACCTCAGTTAATTGCATATATATTGTATCAGTTTATTTAAACTTCACAGGTTATGGGCCTAGGGTTACGTAACTTAAAGTATGTCTAACGAATCCACTACCGAAAGACGAGAGTTTGCTCGTTTCAACGGAATCAACTTTCCACAATTTCGCTATGCCATCAATGATGGCATGATGGCCCATCATGCTCAAGCTTAAGGTGCTGAGACTAGAGAACATTGTCTTAGGCACTGAACCCAAGCCTCAGTAGGTAACAAAAAGTGCTCTCGTGTTAAATATCAAACTTTGTGTTTCCAGTGTGGCCAGTCGAACCATGCTCATGTGGCCAGTCTAACTAAGTCTGTGCAGCTCCGAATTTAAAAACTGATTGTAAGGTACGTGTTAATTTCAACCGTGCAGTCAGAATGCAAGTCTCAGGTCACTAATGTGAAGGAGCAAAAACTGATTGTAAGGCACATGTTAATTCATCTGTGCAGTCAGAATACAAGTCTCATGTGAATGAGCAAAACTGATTGTAAGGCACATGTTAATTCATCTGTGCAGTCAGAATGCAAGTCTCAGGTCACTTATGTGAATGAGCAAAACTGATTGTAAGGCACATGTTCATTCATCTGTGCAGTCAGAATGCAAGTCTCAGGTCACTTATGTGAATGAGGAAAACTGATCGTAAAGCACATGTTGATCTAACTGTGCACAGACAATTCTTTTTGTTTGTGACTTGTGATTAAGCAAAAGCAATGGTTAGGCACTTTGTGCAGTTGGAAATCAATTCAGCATCCTATTCTAAATTTACTTTTTTAAGAGAAAAAAAGGCAAATTAATCTGAAATCTATCCTGTCTACAGGTTCTGGGTCCAACAGTGGAGGGGGTAGCTCCAGTCACTAATCAAGCTGAGATTGAAACTTGGGTGACCAAAGATCTGCAAGCCCAACAATTGATCTATTACAACATCGAGCCGACCTACCAGAGCTCTATCGAAGGATCTGTTACTGCCCAGGAAATGTGGCAAAGGCTACTGGCTGAGTTTGCTGACGTTGCAGCATCTAATGTCCGATCACTTCTCGGTAAATTCCACAGCTACAACATGAATCCAGGTGAAACATTTCAAAAATGATGGTTGTTAATTAAAAAAATAAAATAAAATTCTTTTTTCCCAAAAGACCATAAGGTCACTACCCATGTCAATGTCTTCAGACAGATGGTAGAGGAGCTTAGAGGTGTGGGACAGCCACAGACTGTCGATATGATCGTGTCCAAAATCATCCAAACTCTACCCCCAAGTTATGTTGTGTTCGAGACAATGTGGGGTGGTATACCAGTGGCTGATCAGACCATGGCTAATCTCACAGCCAAACTATCGGAAGAGGAAAGAAAGCTGAATGACAGAAGTAATGGGACTATAAGTCCCCAAGATGTGGCTTTCTTTGCCACACACCCGCTTAGACTGAAGTCCGCGGCTGAAAATGCTTTGGCAACGCGGTCGAACAACAACAGTAGAGGTAACAAAGCCTGATTAGAAAATATTCTGTGGATACTAATGTCTTATGAGCGATTTTTTCTGTTCAATCGCCAGATCAAAATGTACGGAATGAATATCGAAATTCTAATTATCGAGGCAAAGCATCGAACTTCAATCCCAACTATCGTGGTGGCGGCAGAGGCAGTGGCAATAATGGAAAAGACTATCGTGATGGCAACAGAGCCGGCAACTCGAGTCAGTCCAATCGTGGGGTCTGCTGGTCATGTGGCATGCCTGGTCACAGAAACAACAACTGTCCAGACAAGAAACAGGCTGACCAGAAGGAGGCTCGCGGTATCACTCACAACAAGAATCGCGACTTTGACCCTGAATTGGACAAGAAAACCTTCGCCGGCTTGACATCACTGTGTCATCTAGTACGGCGACCCAAGTACATCTACGCTGACTCTGGCACCACTCATCACATGATGAGCAACCGGTCTTATTTTGAAAATCTTCGTGATATACCTCCGGGCTCGTGGACGGTGAATGGTGTTGGCAACACAATTCTTCATGCAGCCGGCATTGGGACTGTTCCGATTCACTCCTACGTCAATGGAAAAGTCTTGGAGGGCGAATTAAAAGAAGTTCTCTACGTCCCTGAATTGGGTGTAAACCTTTACTCGATCGGTCGTGCGGCCGACATGGGTATTAATGTTAACTTTAGCGGTGACGACGTGGAGTTTACAAAGGACGGTACTGGAATAATGGTCGGTCAAAAGCAGGGAAATTCCCTTTATCATTTGAAAATTGTTCCAAAGCTCATTGATCACAAAGAAGAAACAGCTAATGCTGCTGCCCATGGTGAAATTTCTCTTCGCCTTGCACATCTCCGTCTCGTCCATCTCAACGACCAAACCATCATAAGACAAAACCGAATTGGAGCTGTCAAAGGATTTGATGTCTCAACTAGGAAATGCAAAACCGACTGTGTATGTGAAGGATGCGCACTTGGGAAGATGATGCGTTCTCCATTTCCACCTGGTAGAACCAGAGCGACAGAAGCTGGCGGTATCATTCACACGGACGTTGGCTTTGTCTCTATTCCCACCTCAAGAGGTGAAATATGCTACACAACCTTCAAAGACGACTACTCTGGATGGACGTCAGTGCTGGCCATCTTCTTAACTTCATTGCCTTCGTTGAAACCTCGACTGGTAACAAAGTGAAAATTGTGAGAAGTGATCAAGGCACTGAACTCGGCAGCAAGTATTTGAAGACTAGACTGGAAGAACTTGGCATTGTCCATCAAACATCATGCAGATACACCCCACAACAGAATGGTGTGCGGAAAGCATGAACAGGACCGGGATGGAGGCAGTCCGAAGCATAATCAATACACGCTCAAACAAAATCACCAACATGTATGAACAAGCTCCTAGGTCTGTGCTGGAGATGTGGGGAGATTTTTTGATCGGCGTGGTGTACGTTCTCAACCGTGTCATCTCTTCCATCTCCACAAAAACGCCATACAAACTGTTCTTCGGCACCAAACCGGATCTGAGTAATTTGCGAGTGATCGGCTGCCGAGCCTATCCCCACACACCTGATCTACTTAAAAAAGTCTGAACCCAAAATCGAAAGCATGCTGGTTTGTCGGTTATGGAGATGGTAAAAAAAGATGGACTCTATGTAACCCGACAACACGGAAGTATACCACAAGTCCTAGTGTCCGTTTCGACGAAACGCTCCTCATCACTGATGTTCCAGAGTCAAAAAACAAACCAAACCAACATGTTTCCACAAAACTTTGAACCGTTTCACATTGTATCTCGATACTCGGACTGGTAACTTTCTGATATCCATTTAATTTTAAAATCTTTTCTTAGAATTTTTTTCTTTCTCCTCCGTCTCTCTCTTTGGGTGTTATACAGGATGACGAGATCGAAAATCCCCTACCAAACCAAGTCAATGCTCCTGCCATGGCACCAATCACGATCAACCGTGAAATCGGTGTCATTGAGCCGAACAAAGACCAGGACGGCAGCGAAGAAGACGACACTGATGACCAAATATCGTTCGTAACGGTCGAAGAATTATCTGAAAATGGATTGATTGATGACTGGGTACTGAGTCATAGCCCGTCTGGTGTTTTTCAAGAAGCTGACCACGACGTGAATTCTGAAGCTGGACCAATAGAAGTCGATGATCAATTGCCAGTGTCACCTGAACATATTCCTGCACCACCTGCCGTGAATCCTGTCGAGCTAATCCAAAGTCTACCTGGGGAGGAGCCACTGATACTTGGCAGATGGAGCGTTGGTCGATCAAGCAGAGCACCTCAATATACTGCGAGGTACAATGAGTACAAAAGAGGTCTGGCAGATAAAGCGGATATGGTGCTTCTCGATGAGTTTCGTACAAACGAATTAGCTCTCGTTGCCGAGCCATTTGATCCTCAGAGTTATGATAAAGCAGTAGCGTCGGATTGTCCTGAAAAGTGGATGGCGGCATTCAAAGAGGAATTTGACTCTCTGGAGAAAAACAACACCTGGAAGCTAGTCGAAAAACTGCCTCCCGGATACACTGCTATCAACTGCAAATGGATTGGGAAAATTAAACCAGGTTACGAAGGTGTGCCGGAGAGATACAATTGACGTCTTGTAGCTATTGGTTGCCGTCAAAAATTTGGCCGTGACTACGACAAAGTGTTCTCTCCTGTCGCTCATCAAGAAGCTGTCAAAGCAATACTCGCTGAGGTTGCGTCCCGCGGTTTGTATGCCAAACAAATCGACATCAAAACGGCGTTCTTATATTCAGAACTGGACAAGAAAATCTTCATGAAACATCTTCAGGGCTTCCTTAAAAAAGGGAATGAATCATGGGTATGCGAGCTGCAAAAATCAATTGACGGTCTTAAACAAGCGCCCCGCCTTTGGTATCAACTGCTGGACCGAGTTCTTGGAACCTTCTCACACAAAGGCAAGCACTTGGTGAAATCTAATGCAGATAAGTGTGTCAACGTGCTCAGAGATCAAATTTTCATTTTAATTGTAATTGCCCATGTCGATGATCTGTTTATGGCAGCAACTACAACGGAAGCCCTGGATGCACTTGTCAAGCTTGTGCTGTTTGAGCAATTTTAAGGACGATCTGTTCCCCCCACTCGTTTTCTAGGCACGGATATTACGAGAGACCTAATCAACAAGAAAATCCACCTAAGCCAGCAGCACATGATAGTGAAATTGATCGACCGATTTTGTATGGGAAATTTGTCTCCTAAGTTCATCCCTGCTGACCCATCCAAAAGGCTGAAACGGTGCATGCTTGCATCAGACTCGTTCAATTTCCCGTATGGAGAGGCGGTAGGAGCCCTTCTCTATCTTGCAATCTACACCAGACCAGACATATCTCTTATGCTGTTGGACAAGTAGTGAAACACTGTCAAAATCCGGACTTTCAATCAAATTCACACTGGGAAGCCGTAGAACAAATCTTTGTAAACTTGATTGATTTGCTTGGCGGCGATGAAGAGAACGTCATTATGGGATACTGCGACGCGGATTTTGCTGGCGATATCAATGACCGGACATCCACCTCTGTAAATATCTTCTTCTTTCATGGAGGGCCAGTGGCCTGGAGCAGTAAGAAACATAAATGTGTTGCGCTACCACCACCGAGGTGGAATACGTGTCGGCCAGTGAAGCGACAAAAACAGCTGTGTGGCTGAGAACCCTACACAACGACTTCACTGGAACTAACTACAAAGTCCCGCTCTTCTGCGACAATCAGTGCTGTGCGACTAGTTCGCAACCCGGAATTCCATCCACGGACAAAACATGTTGACAACCGTTATCATTTTGTTCGCAAAATGGACGAAGACGGACTCATCGAGGTATTGTTTGTGAAATCTGAGAACCAATTGGCCGATATCTTTACCAAGCCCCTCCCAAGGACTTCGTTTGAGAAAAACAGAGAAAAGATTGGTGTAGGTAAAAAGTAATAACGTTTTTTTTTCACTATCTTGCTGTGCAATTTTTTCTTTCTCGTCTCCGAATCCTTCTCCTTGTCTATTTTTTGATACCGTGTTTGAGGGAAAGTGTATAATGGCAAACTCGTTAATCATGTCATAATCGGTTGTCTTCATTTTTCCTCACATATCCTCTCCATTCTAATGTCATGTTTGAGGGAAAGATTTTTTAAAAATCCCTTATCCCGTTTATACTACTTCTTGTTTCATATGTATGTGTGTTTGAGGGAAAGTGTAAGAATAGCAAACTACGCCATCTAGCAGTCAAGAGGGCAACCTCCTCTCTTGACTGTTTGGTCTACTCTCTTCTTCATGGTGACTTATGTCAAAGTGCTCTTATCTCCACTCTTACTTTAATCTCTCTCCCGAACAGACTGTAAGTAGATAGTAAGACAGAAATTGTATGACATACTTGGAGTAGTTTAAATAAATGTCCTCAGTTAATTGCATAGATATTGTATCAGTTTATTTAAACTTCACAGTTGACAACCGAACAAAAAGATAGTGTTCTATGGAACAGGTTAAGGTAATTCAAACTTTAATTTTACCACTATTTTATCAGTGTGCTTTATACAATTTTTTTCAACTAAACAGGTATCTTCGTATAACAGCATCCAACTTGTATGCTATTTCTCACTGCAAAACTGTAAATGGATCATTAGTGGACATAATGCATGGCGCAAAATTGAGAGAGACTGCAGCTATGTCGAGAGGAACAAGATTAGAGTCACAAGTGCTTGAAGTTGTGTCACAAAAGCTTAAAATGTCTTTTCTACGTTGTGGTATCATGTCACACCCTAAATACCCAATCTTCAGTGCGTCGCTAGATGCCATTACTGTTGATTACACGTTAGAAATCAAATGCCCTTCCAACGACAAGTCTTATTTCCATTTAATAGATAGATCTGGCAAAATAACTCATAAATGTAATGCCCAAGTCCAGTTGCAAATGCACATGTCCGGTAGAAAAAAATCCTTTTTTTGTGTTGCCAGTCCTGAATTCGAAAAAAACAAACAAGTCAAAATTTTGCCTATCGATTATGAACCAAAGTACATTACAGCATTAATGGTGAAAGCTCTCAATTTTTGGAAAAGTGCTATTGGAAATTTTGTTCTTGAATAAAAAAAATGTGATTTTGGAAGTACACCTGTATTGTATCAGATCAGTATGCAGAAAATCAATAAGCACACGAAACAACATTTAGCGAAATGACAATACCACGTTCAACATCTAGTTAAACAACTTTGAAGGTTGGTGAGTCCACACACAATAGAAATAGCGTCATCAGCACATTGAATCAAGGAATGTTGAATACCAGCATGTGAAGCAAGAAATTTAAATTCTCTAATTCGACGAATGGCTCTCTCGACATGAATTCGTGCACCGGCGATTTTCCTACCAGTTATCACTTGTTCTTTTGAAAGCTGCTTACCATCGGACACACTAGGTGGACGAACAATTTCGCAACCTTTTGCCAAAACCATACTTTCTATTTTCTTGAATCCCCTGTCGACCATGATGTGCATACCTTTTTCCAGTTTATTTAAGAAACCACAATGAGAGACAATTAATTCGTCAGTTCCTCTTCCTCCATAACCAGTAGAACAGAACATGAACAACCCATTTCGGGAGATAGCTACATAATAGTTGATTGCGTTAGCTTTTTTGTAATCAGACCAAGTTAACGCCTGCTCGAAAGCGTCACTTGGCTTTTGGATGCTGATTTCTAAACAATCGCCAATCGCCATTACTTTCTTAAATGATTTTCGAAATCCAATAGGCATTGCTCTGTGGATTGCTTCCTTACTTGGCCAAGCAATTAGTTCTTTCATGTGATTCGCGAAAAAAGGCAAGAAGCACTTGAAATATCTGGATGCTTGACTAAGAGAAATTCCAAATTCATGTCCAAGGACAGCAAAGGTTTCATTCAAGCGAATTTTCCTTATGACTAGGCAAGCAATATCCAATGAAGTTAGACTACCTCTTACTTTGAACTTTGAAGTGAGTAGGGAAATAACAGAAAGCCAGTCACCGTCAATGCCTAGATAGGTTTTCAGATTACTTTCAATCAGCTGTCGGACGCGCATGAGACTTTTCCGTTTGAAATCCGAGGTACAAAGTATGGACGCGTTGGTTGAAGTACTGGTTTCTCGCCAGGATAGGTCACTGCCAATAGTTGAGCTTGATGTTTCACACAAATTTTGGTGATTTTCGGTGTCCGAAGTGTCTTGAAATTTCAGTGACCTTGTACACTTCCTTTTCATCCTCCCTTCAGAATATGAAGGAAACGTATCCAAACGACCACCTTCCATTTTGTATGCCTTTCTTTTCTCACTTATTGGAGTAGATGTTACGTGCCATGAGTGTGGCGTGGATGTTTGTTAAGGAATTGGACTGTTTTCTTTTTGTGGCGTAACCTTCCACGGACTACTTGCTGCATCTTTCATATCCCAGCCAATTGGATTGTGTTGCACTGCTTTGCTTCTTACAAAGGCTTTCTTGCATATTACGTTTTTGTCGCTTTCTTCCATAGTAAACCATGCACTGGTCGCATACGATCTGTCTGTGTTGCTTTATGTAAAAAAATGTCAGGAATATTTCTATTTTCTTGAAGTCCAAAATTTTCGTTATTTAAACTTGATTCTCTTGCCCCTGCATTATTTACAAATGTTAAATCATCGAAGGTGTAACAGAAATTCCATTCTAACTGAAATACCATCATCAATGGGATCTGACAGATTTTCACATTCCAAATTGCAAGATAATCTTGATTCGCTAGTGAGACTACCATATCCACTGGACATGCTACTGACAGTCATTCTACCAATGAATTTCAATGACAGTTAAGACTGTATTCATTAATGCATAATCATTTCAATGTGTTACCTCCTTGGTCTGATTCACCAGACATGGATTGTAATTCATATTGGTCGACCCAGTTTGATATTTGTCTTCTGTAGTAATAGCTATCAATAAATAGATTACAGAAAACTTGTGACTTGTTCATTACAACATTAAATATTTCTTACCTTCTGGGATATTGCGATGAGTACTACATCAGGTTTGAGTTTCATGTAGCCAATACCATTTTGAAATTTGTCGTAATCTTTCAAATCATTTTCTAACTAAAGATACACATGATTGACAAAATTGTACTCAGTCTTCATTTAGAAATAGTTACCTCGAAATGTTTCTCGCAGACATGTAGGCGTCTTTCTGGATGGAAATTACAGCTGTCAAGGCCTAATTCCTTGAACCACACTTTTCTTTTTTCAAGTTTTTTGGGAAATTGTAAGAACTTAATCTCCGCATTAATACTGGGCCGACTAGTACAATTAGGAACCAAACACTTGACAAGTTTCACGTTTTAACGTAACAACAAACGTGTAATTCAAATAACAACAATATGAGATCTAGGACCATAAATGTTGCCCGTTCCATGCTGTTCTCAACGTTTGGCAAGATTGATGGTTACGACATTGGCAAGCATCCGCTTATTGTTAAGCTGATGAGTGAAGCCTATAAAAAGAAACCGCCAGTCCCAAAATATTCAGGTTTTTGGGATGTTAGTACAGTGGTGGACTATTTAATCTCTTTGGGCCCTAACAGTGGCTTATCTTTTCCGGACCTGTCAAAGAAGCTGGTCATTCTGCTGGCGCTATCGTCTTTGCGCAGAGTATTGGAGTTGGCCAATATCGACAGAGATTCAATCGTGACGGAAGAAGGACAAACGAACTTTAGCTTGTCAAAACCAAGAAAGACTTAGCGAAATTCGCCATTGCAGGTCATCACGCTAAAGAAAATGCAGCCCGTTTCCCTCGCGTGCCCGGTGGAGACATTGAAAGATTATTTAACAGTTTCTGACCAATTTCGTTCGGGATCAAAGTCTAAATTGCTTCTGTTGGGACTGCGTCCGCCTTGGAACTCAGTAGGCGGCTCAACTTTAGCGCGTTCGATTAAGAGTGGTTCTATCTGATGCGGGTGTGGACTCGGCTCACTCAATGCGAGGCGTCGCATCGAAAGCTGCTCATTTGGGGGTCCCAACCTAGGCTATTTTGCTAGCAGAGTACTGGAATTCAGTACTGGAGTCCACGTTTACTCGATATTACCGACGCCCGATATCGGGAGCGTCTGTGGCATGCGTATTGCATGAAGACCGTTAGGTCTCTTTCTTATGAACTAGTGCATTGAAGTCACCATAATAGATCCAGGTCGAGATACTTGTTCAGCAATTGAATAATTGCTCGAAGTCGCTAACTAGCGAACTGATGAGTAATTGAGATAGCTAGACAAGTGGCGAGATCTGATATGACGACAATGATTATGTTGCTCCTGTTGACCATTTCCGTCCTCTTTCTGATTTGGATTCCGGAACTGTAGACGTCGAAGCCTCGATCAGTAAGTACATGATATTACGTTTGCTGACATTTTAACGAAATTCTCACTTATTTCATTCTCTATAGATGTTTTGGTTGTGTTAAAATCTGTTGGGGCCATGCAAAACAAAGAAATAAAAAACAATGATGGCACTATAAGAGACGCTGCCTATCTGGAGGCCCAACTTGTCGATCCTAGTTTGCAACAGAGTCAGGTTATAAAAAAAATTTTTCTTCGTGTCGTGTTTGGCAATTACGATACTAAATTGTCTCCGTTTCCTTTTTATTTTTTATTTTTTTTAGATTCCGATCACTTTCTGGGGTCCTGCTACCGCCGATGTCCGTCGCCATCCGGCTGGGTCTGCCATCAAACTGAAAGGCTTTGTTGTTATAAGTCGGGAAGGACGTCTCAGTTTGAAAGCGACTGGAGTAACGGATGTCGAGGTTGGTTTACATTTTAAAAATATCTTCCCTATGTTTTTTTCATACCATTTTTTTCATCGTCCATGTCTTATATCCAGTTCAATCCGAAGACTCTCGACGCCCAAGAGTTACTTCGCTGGTTGGGGGGGGGGGGGGGGCGATGGTAGCAAAAGACGTCGCATCGGTGAGCGATCTTGTTGTATTCATGAAAAAAGAACGCTTAAAAATTTTTTTTCCCTCAACTCAACATGTTATATCCATGAAAAATGAAGATTAAAGAGATTTTTTTAGACAAAATGTTGAAAAGGTAATGCTCTGAAATGGAATACACAGAATTGAATCCGGTATATGTGCGTCATTAAAATTATTTTAGCTTCCAAGTTGCATACCACGTTCAACGTCGAAATATCAACCAACTGTAACCGCAAATATCGATTCAAAACGATTCCAGACGATTTCCATTACAAACGAGTAAACAACTTACAATTAAATCAATCCAATCGTTTTGAACAAACGTGCATTCAATATCAACAGCCAAGATGCGGTTTCGAAAAAAAATTACTACACAACCATATATTACAAATAAAAAAAGCCCTTCGGGAAACTCTCCAAGGAGCCTCGGCGCATTGGTAATAGTATTAAAATTTGAATTTGAATATATGTCCAGTTTCCTGTATTCAATTAAACTGAATTGGGTACAGTTCCAAACTTTTAACATGTTTTTAAAAGCAATTTAAAACTACCATTTTAATCCCAGTCCAAAAATACAAAAAGGGAGAATCAAATAAAATTTACAATTATTAATTTGCTATAAATGTATTTCGTACATGAAATATACTTGATAGTACCTATATCAGTGTCTCCTATCTTTTTTTTACAAAAATTTTTCGATACTAAAATTAATCCCCCCCCCCAAAAAAAGTTAAGTTAGTATCCAAAATACCGAAAAAAATGCTCCGATAAAAGATAGTATCTGGAAAAAATAGTCAAGATACGAAAAAAATAAGATATTTCCGAATTTTTATGGTGGGCTAAAGATAAGATAAGTTAAGATAAGATAGTAGTTATTTTTTAGCCAAAAAAGTGAAAAAAAGGAAAAAGAACATTTGAGTCGATAAATTGTTTAATTTCTTTATTGTATTTCACGACAAGCAAATTGAACAGTGTAAAACTGTTCAATTTTTGCATTGTATTGCACGACAAACCGGTCATTGAGTTACTCATACCTGACTAATCTGAGTGATAAAAATGATAATTCAATATTCAAACAGCAAGTCAGCAACTCAGCAACAGAGAGATAACAAAAGAACACTGCTGCTGTATTTAGATTATATAGTATAAAACGAATGGCAATATTGCCGGTAAGGGTAGGGCACAAAAAAAATTGAAAATACTTAGGCCCTACTGGATTTCTTGGGATTAATTTGCAAACACTAGATCACAGATCACACGCAATGTGATGAAAAATTAAAAAAAAAAATAAGATAAAAAAATATAAGCAAAATTACGCTATCAGAAGATTAAAATCTCAGAGAGTACAGAGACTCAGAGTCTTAGACGAAAAAAGCTCGACTAATTCGCTGAAAGCATGGCTGAAAGTCTGCAACGTCCTGATGAGTCAGCTGTCAGCTCTCAGTATTCTTAAATCTGAAGTCTGAACAGCCTTGGCCTTAAAATTTTCGAATTTCATACCTCAAAGTAAATCATTTTTCTACTGCTAGATGGGATCTTACGGTTGTTAATATCGTATCGGTAGCGGAATCGATACCGATAGTATTGTAACGAGAGTGACAGATGGTTGGACCGTTTATTAAGATGAAGTATACAACGTGATGCGATACAATAGACTGATCCCGGTTGCCCGGCTTGGATGTTCTTTTATGTCGTATCTGACGGAACTATCTGACACTTCCGGTTTGGGTCTGTTCTGCATGCTTCCTTCACGTGCTATGCTATTTGACTAAAGGCTATTGATCTAGCCGTTACTGATACATGGGTCAACGGATCTATATGATAGTCGTGAGACATCCGTTACAGTATCGCCGTTAGCGATACTTAGTATTGAGTCAGTATCGGCGATACTTTTTAAAAAGGGGTATCGGAAGGGTATCGAAGCAGTAACGATCGATACTCTGATAGCGATATTTCGTCTGTCGTTACAGTCCTTGGTGTACGAAAAAAAATGACATCGCGAATATTTGTCTGGAAAACTTTTTTTTAAATATTTTGGCCCAGCCTCAAAAAGTGGAAATTCTTTATTCCATTACATGAAGTGTTAACCGAATTTTTTAAATAAAAAAGGGGAAAAAAACAATTGCATGAAATTAGTAATTTTATGAATTTAAATGTTTCAAAAGTATCGGTACCGGTATAAACAAAAATAATCGGTATCGCGATACTTTCGAAAACCAGTACCGGTAACGGTATCGCCGATAGAAAAAAAAGTCGAGTATCGGTATCTCTATCGCCGATATTATTTTAAAGTATCGTTAACAACCCTGATCTTAAGTATCTTATCTTTTAAGGCAAAAGTTACCATTATTTTCATACCCTAAAGTTGAAAATACTTAATTGTAACTGAATTTGACACAAGATACAAGATACCAAAAAGATACAAAAAATATCTTATCTTAACTTATCTTTTACGAAAGATAGGAGACACTGACCTATATTAACTGATGCTCTGCTATAAAACAGCTAGTTGATTAAAAGCAGGAAATTTTTATTATATACATAATTTTTATGAATACAACGCCTAGATTGAAATAACTATACATATTTGGGCTAACCGTTACTAGCTATCCGTGGTTAAACTATGCTGGATTTATTTAGCTTAATTTTATGAGCCAAACGGCTAGCTTAAAATATCTTTACGTAAATAGGCTGGCCGTTACTAGCAATCCATGTTAAAATTACTGCTGAACGCAAGCAGCATAGAATTAACAGGTTCTAGCTAGCAACTAGCTGGTAGAAACTAGGCTGATGCTCATGTTCATCAGTTATTTAAAAAGCAGATAGAGAGTTATGGCCAGCCTATATTTGTGGAGCTGTTTTTTTAGCTAGGCGTTCTAGAGACTAGCTAAACGTTTCGTACTGGTGATTTTGCCTGTTTCCTGCGTGTTTTATCAATGATCTCATATACATTTTATTGGGATTCTTATTCTCTGATATTTTCTTTCATTTCCTCACCTTAGTTATCATCATCGTCTCTATAATTCTCATTATATGAAACGCAATTAAACCCCTCGCGTCAAAATAATATTCATCGATAATAAAATATTTAGTGTTCCAATGAAAACAAAAAGATTTTAAATGTGCATCGCAGTTTGGTCTCTGCAGTTATTTTGTAAGAGAATCTCTAAACCAGAATCCCATTCCAAAATTTAGAAACATTTGACTTGCGGTTGCTGATTTTTTACTAGCACTCTTTGTTCGATACTTATTGTTGTCATTTGTTTATTTTCTGACGCAAGACAAAATTCAGTTATTGTTTGTCGGTAAAACGAACGAAAATCTGATAAAAATCGTTGTATTTCGAATTCATATTTTTTTTTGATTACTTGCACATAATGCATAGTAATTACACCAATAAATATAATTTTCTTTCAAATAAATTTCACTGTTAGTACTCGGAAACCTTCTGGGCAGGAGCAGAATAGACTGGTGCAGCCATGGTAGGAGCATTGTAGACAGGGGAAGAATATACGTTGGCACGGGGGGCAGAGTAAGAGGGTGTGGCATATGAGGCAGGTTTGTATTCTGGGTACTTGGCTTCACCTTCGTACTTGACATTAGCAACGTATCCATAGCTGTCAGCTCTGTAGGTGACAATCTGGGTGCGGCCATCGGGTAGAACAACATGGTACGTTCCGGTGGTTACTTTACCGTCACTGCTCTCGGAATGAGAATAGTCGAGGTTATCATTATAGTATCCAGCCTCCTTAACAGCCCAGTCAAAGTTGTAGGGTTGAGCGACCTATGAAATAAGGGGGCCGACATTGATTTCATATTTTTTAACAAAGTAAATTGATTTAATTAAAAATGAAACTGAACTTACATAGTGGGTTTCGTAAGAGGGTGATGAATACATTGGTGCCGAGTAAGCTGGGGCCGAATACGCCTGGGTAGCAGGTGCAGCATAAGACGGAGCTGTGTAAGCCGATTTGGCAACGGCTACAGAGACGAGGGCGGCGAAGATGAAGAACTATAGGAAATCAAATTAGTTTTAGCTAATTATCGTCAACATGTTTCAAACATTTTCACCAATAAAACTTTTTTACCTTCATGTTTAAAAGTTTTGAAACGGATTGAGACAGTTTGGTAACTGATGCATTTTACATTCAATGTTTCTGACTTTTATACCCTGAATTATTTCACTGTTGCTGAAACATATTTTTAATCATGGAATGTTCTGTCACCTAAGAGTCCGTTGAGAAAGGGAAAGTGTTTTATTTTTAATTTCAGCAAAGGCGTTTTACCGCTAACGTTCACTCCAGTTTTACTAAGTGACCTTCTCAATCATGATTTCATTTAGGGTAATAGGTCAACTCCTATAAAAGATGGGAATTCCCCCAACATGAATCAGATAATACGTATAATTATAACGGATATACAAACTGCTTTGACTTGCGGCATCTCATTAGATTAAATAAAAAAACTGGAAAGAGAACAAAATTTAAAATTAGCCTTCCTTGCACTCGTACTCTGTCACAAAAACACACGTTCACATACTCATAGGAATAACGACACCTCTTTCTTGGCAGAAATCTTTTGCATAAATAATTACCTGTATGTCTATGTATATTATCGGTTCATTACTGAGTCGAAGGATTCGTTTAATTGTGATCGGCAGGTATTTCTTTTTTCTTCACTTAATGTGGATCAATCGGTTTACACTTTCATATAGAGCTACGAATTTTTATTCAAAAAGCTAATAGCTATTTCAGAAATCCCAGTTTCTTCTTTTTTATATTAAGCCCGGTATTTGAATTAATAAAAGTGAATACAGTTTTTCTTATCATGGGAATACGATAGTACAGTAACAATATTTGAATCCTGACTAGATGCTTTCAATGCCTCAGCGACTTCAAAATAATATTCATCTATAATAAAATGTTTAGTGTTCCTATGAAAACAAAAAGATTTTAAATGTGCATCACAGTTTGGTCTCTGCAGTTATTTTGTAAGAGAATCTTTAAACCAGAATCCCATTCCAAAATTTAGAAACATTTGACTTGCGGTTGCTGATTTTTAACTAGCACTTTTTGTTCGATACTTATTGTTGTCATTTGTTTATTTTCTGACACAAGACAAAATTCAGTTATTGTTTGTCGGTAAAACGAACGAAAATCTGATAAAAATCGTTGTATTTCGAATTCATATTTTTTTTTTCGATTACTTGCACATAATGCATAGTAATTACACCAATAAATATAATTTTCTTTCAAATAAATTTCACTGTTAGTACTCGGAAACCTTCTGGGCAGGAGCAGAATAGACTGGTGCAGCCATGGTAGGAGCATTGTAGACAGGGGAAGAATATACGTTGGCACGGGGGGAAGAGTAAGAGGGTGTGGCATATGAGGCAGGTTTGTATTCTGGGTACTTGGCTTCACCTTCGTACTTGACATTAGCAACGTATCCATAGCTGTCAGCTCTGTAGGTGACAATCTGGGTGCGGCCATCGGGTAGAACAACATGGTACGTTCCGGTGGTTACTTTACCGTCACTGCTCTCGGAATGAGAATAGTCGAGGTTATCATTATAGTATCCAGCCTCCTTAACAGCCCAGTCAAAGTTGTAGGGTTGAGCGACCTATGAAATAAGGGGGCCGACATTGATTTCATATTTTTTAACAAAGTAAATTGATTTAATAAAAAATGAAACTGAACTTACATAGTGGGTTTCGTAAGAGGGTGATGAATACATTGGTGCCGAGTAAGCTGGGGCCGAATACGCCTGGGTAGCAGGTGCAGCATAAGACGGAGCTGTGTAAGCCGATTTGGCAACGGCTACAGAGACGAGGGCGGCGAAGATGAAGAACTATAGGAAATCAAATTAGTTTTAGCTAATTATCGTCAACATGTTTCAAACATTTTCACCAATAAAACTTTTTTACCTTCATGTTTAAAAGTTTTGAAACGGATTGAGACAGTTTGGTAACTGATGCATTTTACATTCAATGTTTCTGACTTTTATACCCTGAATTATCTCACTGTTGCTGAAACATATTTTTAATCATGGAATGTTCTGTCACCTAAGAGTCCGTTGAGAAAGGGAAAGTGTTTTATTTTTAATTTCAGCAAAGGCGTTTTACCGCTAACGTTCACTCCAGTTTTACTAAGTGACCTTCTCAATCATGATTTCATTTAGGGTAATAGGTCAACTCCTATAAAAGATGGGAATTCCCCCAACATGAATCAGATAATATGTATAATTATAATGGATATACAAACTGCTTTGACTTGCGGCATCTCATTAGATTAAATAAAAAAACTGGAAAGAGAACAAAATTTAAAATTAGCCTTCCTTGCACTCGTACTCTGTCACAAAAACACACGTTCACATACTCATAGGAATAACGACACCTCTTTCTTGGCAGAAATCTTTTGCATAAATAATTACCTGTATGTCTATGTATATTATCGGTTCATTACTGAGTCGAAGGATTCGTTTAATTGTGATCGGCAGGTATTTCTTTTTTCTTCACTTAATGTGGATCAATCGGTTTACACTTTCATATAGAGCTACGAATTTTTATTCAAAAAGCTAATAGCTATTTCAGAAATCCCAGTTTCTTCTTTTTTATATTAAGCCCGGTATTTGAATTAATAAAAGTGAATACAGTTTTTCTTATCATGGGAATACGATAGTACAGTAACAATATTTGAATCCTGACTAGATGCTTTCAATGCCTCAGCGACTTCAAAATAATATTCATCTATAATAAAATGTTTAGTGTTCCTATGAAAACAAAAAGATTTTAAATGTGCATCACAGTTTGGTCTCTGCAGTTATTTTGTAAGAGAATCTTTAAACCAGAATCCCATTCCAAAATTTAGAAACATTTGACTTGCGGTTGCTGATTTTTAACTAGCACTTTTTGTTCGATACTTATTGTTGTCATTTGTTTATTTTCTGACACAAGACAAAATTCAGTTATTGTTTGTCGGTAAAACGAACGAAAATCTGATAAAAATCGTTGTATTTCGAATTCATATTTTTTTTTCGATTACTTGCACATAATGCATAGTAATTACACCAATAAATATAATTTTCTTTCAAATAAATTTCACTGTTAGTACTCGGAAACCTTCTGGGCAGGAGCAGAATAGACTGGTGCAGCCATGGTAGGAGCATTGTAGACAGGGGAAGAATATACGTTGGCACGGGGGGAAGAGTAAGAGGGTGTGGCATATGAGGCAGGTTTGTATTCTGGGTACTTGGCTTCACCTTCGTACTTGACATTAGCAACGTATCCATAGCTGTCAGCTCTGTAGGTGACAATCTGGGTGCGGCCATCGGGTAGAACAACATGGTACGTTCCGGTGGTTACTTTACCGTCACTGCTCTCGGAATGAGAATAGTCGAGGTTATCATTATAGTATCCAGCCTCCTTAACAGCCCAGTCAAAGTTGTAGGGTTGAGCGACCTATGAAATAAGGGGGCCGACATTGATTTCATATTTTTTAACAAAGTAAATTGATTTAATAAAAAATGAAACTGAACTTACATAGTGGGTTTCGTAAGAGGGTGATGAATACATTGGTGCCGAGTAAGCTGGGGCCGAATACGCCTGGGTAGCAGGTGCAGCATAAGACGGAGCTGTGTAAGCCGATTTGGCAACGGCTACAGAGACGAGGGCGGCGAAGATGAAGAACTATAGGAAATCAAATTAGTTTTAGCTAATTATCGTCAACATGTTTCAAACATTTTCACCAATAAAACTTTTTTACCTTCATGTTTAAAAGTTTTGAAACGGATTGAGACAGTTTGGTAACTGATGCATTTTACATTCAATGTTTCTGACTTTTATACCCTGAATTATCTCACTGTTGCTGAAACATATTTTTAATCATGGAATGTTCTGTCACCTAAGAGTCCGTTGAGAAAGGGAAAGTGTTTTATTTTTAATTTCAGCAAAGGCGTTTTACCGCTAACGTTCACTCCAGTTTTACTAAGTGACCTTCTCAATCATGATTTCATTTAGGGTAATAGGTCAACTCCTATAAAAGATGGGAATTCCCCCAACATGAATCAGATAATATGTATAATTATAATGGATATACAAACTGCTTTGACTTGCGGCATCTCATTAGATTAAATAAAAAAACTGGAAAGAGAATAAAATTAAAATTAGCCTTCCTTGCACTCGTACTCTGTCACAAAAACACACGTTCACATACTCATAGGAATAACGACACCTCTTTCTTGGCAGAAATCTTTTGCATAAATAATTACCTGTATGTCTATGTATATTATCGGTTCATTACTGAGTCGAAGGATTCGTTTAATTGTGATCGGCAGGTATTTCTTTTTTCTTCACTTAATGTGGATCAATCGGTTTACACTTTCATATAGAGCTACGAATTTTTATTCAAAAAGCTAATAGCTATTTCAGAAATCCCAGTTTCTTCTTTTTTATATTAAGCCCGGTATTTGAATTAATAAAAGTGAATACAGTTTTTCTTATCATGGGAATACGATAGTACAGTAACAATATTTGAATCCTGACTAGATGCTTTCAATGCCTCAGCGACTTCAAAATAATATTCATCTATAATAAAATGTTTAGTGTTCCTATGAAAACAAAAAGATTTTAAATGTGCATCACAGTTTGGTCTCTGCAGTTATTTTGTAAGAGAATCTTTAAACCAGAATCCCATTCCAAAATTTAGAAACATTTGACTTGCGGTTGCTGATTTTTAACTAGCACTTTTTGTTCGATACTTATTGTTGTCATTTGTTTATTTTCTGACACAAGACAAAATTCAGTTATTGTTTGTCGGTAAAACGAACGAAAATCTGATAAAAATCGTTGTATTTCGAATTCATATTTTTTTTTCGATTACTTGCACATAATGCATAGTAATTACACCAATAAATATAATTTTCTTTCAAATAAATTTCACTGTTAGTACTCGGAAACCTTCTGGGCAGGAGCAGAATAGACTGGTGCAGCCATGGTAGGAGCATTGTAGACAGGGGAAGAATATACGTTGGCACGGGGGGAAGAGTAAGAGGGTGTGGCATATGAGGCAGGTTTGTATTCTGGGTACTTGGCTTCACCTTCGTACTTGACATTAGCAACGTATCCATAGCTGTCAGCTCTGTAGGTGACAATCTGGGTGCGGCCATCGGGTAGAACAACATGGTACGTTCCGGTGGTTACTTTACCGTCACTGCTCTCGGAATGAGAATAGTCGAGGTTATCATTATAGTATCCAGCCTCCTTAACAGCCCAGTCAAAGTTGTAGGGTTGAGCGACCTATGAAATAAGGGGGCCGACATTGATTTCATATTTTTTAACAAAGTAAATTGATTTAATAAAAAATGAAACTGAACTTACATAGTGGGTTTCGTAAGAGGGTGATGAATACATTGGTGCCGAGTAAGCTGGGGCCGAATACGCCTGGGTAGCAGGTGCAGCATAAGACGGAGCTGTGTAAGCCGATTTGGCAACGGCTACAGAGACGAGGGCGGCGAAGATGAAGAACTATAGGAAATCAAATTAGTTTTAGCTAATTATCGTCAACATGTTTCAAACATTTTCACCAATAAAACTTTTTTACCTTCATGTTTAAAAGTTTTGAAACGGATTGAGACAGTTTGGTAACTGATGCATTTTACATTCAATGTTTCTGACTTTTATACCCTGAATTATCTCACTGTTGCTGAAACATATTTTTAATCATGGAATGTTCTGTCACCTAAGAGTCCGTTGAGAAAGGGAAAGTGTTTTATTTTTAATTTCAGCAAAGACGTTTTACCGCTAACGTTCACTCCAGTTTTACTAAGTGACCTTCTCAATCATGATTTCATTTAGGGTAATAGGTCAACTCCTATAAAAGATGGGAATTCCCCCAACATGAATCAGATAATACGTATAATTATAACGGATATACAAACTGCTTTGACTTGCGGCATCTCATTAGATTAAATAAAAAAACTGGAAAGAGAACAAAATTTAAAATTAGCCTTCCTTGCACTCGTACTCTGTCACAAAAACACACGTTCACATACTCATAGGAATAACGACACCTCTTTCTTGGCAGAAATCTTTTGCATAAATAATTACCTGTATGTCTATGTATATTATCGGTTCATTACTGAGTCGAAGGATTCGTTTAATTGTGATAGGCAGGTATTTCTTTTTTCTTCACTTAATGTGGATCAATCGGTTTACACTTTCATATAGAGCTACGAATTTTTATTCAAAAAGCTAATAGCTATTTCAGAAATCCCAGTTTCTTCTTTTTTATATTAAGCCCGGTATTTGAATTAATAAAAGTGAATACAGTTTTTCTTATCATGGGAATACGATAGTACAGTAACAATATTTGAATCCTGACTAGATGCTTTCAATGCCTCAGCGACTTCAAAATAATATTCATCTATAATAAAATGTTTAGTGTTCCTATGAAAACAAAAAGATTTTAAATGTGCATCACAGTTTGGTCTCTGCAGTTATTTTGTAAGAGAATCTTTAAACCAGAATCCCATTCCAATATTTAGAAACATTTGACTTGCGGTTGCTGATTTTTAACTAGCACTCTTTGTTCGATACTTTTTGTTGTCATTTGTTTATTTTCTGACACAAGACAAAATTCAGTTATTGTTTGTCGGTAAAGCGAACGAAAATCTGATAAAAATCGTTGTATTTCGAATTCATATTTTTTTTTTCGATTACTTGCACATAATGCATAGTAATTACACCAATAAATATAATTTTCTTTCAAAAAAATTTCACTGTTAGTACTCGGAAACCTTCTGGGCAGGAGCAGAATAGACTGGTGCAGCCATGGTAGGAGCATTGTAGACAGGGGAAGAATATACGTTGGCACGGGGGGCAGAGTAAGAGGGTGTGGCATATGAGGCAGGTTTGTATTCTGGGTACTTGGCTTCACCTTCGTACTTGACATTAGCAACGTATTCATAGCTGTCAGCTCTGTAGGTGACAATCTGGGTGCGGCCATCGGGGAGAACAACATGGTACGTTCCGGTGGTTACTTTACCGTCACTGCTCTCGGAATGAGAATAGTCGAGGTTATCATTATAGTATCCAGCCTCCTTAACAGCCCAGTCAAAGTTGTAGGGTTGAGCGACCTATGAAATAAGGGGGCCGACATTGATTTCATATTTTTTAACAAAGTAAATTGATTTAATAAAAAATGAAACTGAACTTACATAGTGGGTTTCGTAAGAGGGTGATGAATACATTGGTGCCGAGTAAGCTGGGGCCGAATACGCCTGGGTAGCAAGTGCAGCATAAGACGGAGCTGTGTAAGCCGATTTGGCAACGGCTACAGAGACGAGGGCGTTGAAGATGAAGAACTATATGAGATCAAATTAGTTTTAAAACATGATTCAACCATTTTCACCAATATAACTCGTTACCTTCATTTGTAAAAGCTGGCAAACGGATTAAGTCAATTTTGTAACTGATGGATTTTACAATGGATGTATGTGACTTTTATACTTTTAATTATCTCACTGTTGCTATGACATATTTTCACATGGAATGGTTGGTCACTTATGAGTCAGTTGAGAAAGGGAAAGTTTTTTTAGCATATTTGTTTACCGCTTTCTTTTACTCCAGTTGTTTTTAGTTACCATCAGTCAATTCCCGTAAAAGACGGGAGTTTCTCTAACACGATGAGCTTACAACATTAGTTCTTCCATGTAAACCTTGCAGCAAATAATTAACTTAGCAATGTTAACTTTTGTTTTATGTTCTTCCTCAGTCCATAAAACTTCATTGGCGAAAATAAAATATGTATAATTGCTTTGGAAATTATATACTTATTGTTTTGTAATTTCTTTTTTTTTTTTGGGGGGGGGGGTTCTTGCATGCTTATAGTTTATGGTTATTTAACAGGATGTATTTTTGTTAAAGACTACTGCGGATTTAGTCACGGCTCGAATATTAATATTTTGTTGAGCTGTCTGATTTTTTGAACTGTTAATTCATTTAACAAGTGATTCATTTATCCGACACTCAAAGAAATCGTTTCGGGGGGTTTTGATTATTCGGAACTCGTCACTGGGGGTTCTAAAAATTAACATATAGATGGTATTCCAATCAAAAAGTAGTAGTCGAGAAAAAAGTCATGCGCAGTTTACGCCGATACGCACCATTGTGGCCGATAGGAGAACTAAAATTTGTATCACGCTTGACACTAAACGTAGGTACAATCCTTTGTTAGACAAGCGCAAGTTCCACCCCGCGCGCCGTTTTCTCTGTTAAACAGAGAAAACGCGGCCTTATGAGGGGGTGACAACCCGACTACATTCAATATGACACAAAAAATCTGAAAATGAAGAATGTTCTCTTCATTTCAGAGTTTTCCGCATCTTCCTAGCTCTACCCGTTCTGTAGTTATCCCCCCTTAAAGTACCCTAATTTGATAAAAAGCTCTACGGAGCGTTCCCAAATTTAGGGCTTGAGTCAAAAGCTACCCTTCCCTTATTAGGAAAAATCCAAAAGAAATCAGCTTCATGATAACCACAATGGCTACGGCCAAAAAAAAATTCATCGTAATCCGACGAAAATTGGATTTTTGGGAACGCCGAGAAAAACGCCTTTTTCCATAAGGTTCTCTCGCGCGTTCCCAAACTTTAGGTAGGTACTGTATCTCGGCTTTTAAGCCAAGTATTGAAAAAATATAAAAAATGTTTGAAGAGGTGGGCTATCCCATCATTTAAAAAAATTTTATTATATATATAGGTGCAGCAGTTTACGAGAAAACTGCTGCATAAAACCAAAAAAGTCAAAATTTCGGATACCCCCCCCCCCTTGATTTTTTTTTGGTAATACCTCCCAAACTACAAACGCTAGGCGATTGCGGTTTTTTCCAATCTACTTAGCGAAAAAAAATTTGCACAGGAACCATCTGTTTGTTTATTTTTATAACCCCCAGCGACGATTTCCGCGTAATGAAAAACCCCCCAAAACGGTCTCTTTGAGTGGCGGATCGCTTGTTAAAAATTGTAAATGATAATGAAAGTAAACAAAATTTTGAACACATTTTTATAATGTACATTAGGTTTTCAGTTCATTTATTTAAAGAATCAATGAATAATTGTTATAATCAGAGTATCAGTATCAGACCCGTTTTTCCCATATAAACCATTACCCATATGGACAGATCTTGTGATTGGTCTGCTAGTCACGTGTTATAGTTGACCAAAAAAAAGGTCAGCCTACAGCAAAAATGGATTCGTAAGCGGAATAAAAAAAACTTGCAGCAGCAGTTCTCCAAACCCCAAACCACCACTAGGGTGCGCACTAGTCGACGAGTCGCACGACTTTTTGCTCTGCGGTTACCTTTAGATTTAAAAATGGTCTGTACTCTGTAGCTACAAATGTTTAGTGGTATTTTCTGAAAGACTATTGTTCGACTTCGTACTGTTTTCAGGTACTTACTTAGAAAGTAAGTTTAAATAATGTTCATTTTAAAAAAAAATATTACAATTTTTTGGGAACCCCCGAAAAAAACCTATTAGTTTACTATAGTCATGGGTATGGAGAGATGGTTGCCAATGACCATGTTAAATTTCCCAAAAGGGGTCGTTCGCTCATTTTACTAAAAGGTCTCTTTGTATGTCCATATGTCGCAACAGCCTAGATGGCGTTGATTCAAAGAGACCTCCCTATGCCTCCACACAAAAGTCGCTAGTAAATAAGTAGCTTCCCGTCGAATCCCCTTATGGGAAATTTAACATGGTCATTGGCAACCATCTCTCCACACCCCTGCTTCACTTGATCAGATCTGAGAATATTATTTCTTTACAATCCTCATTATGAAGAACTAATTAAACCTTTGATTGAACAATATAAATATTATTTGTTTTAGACTTTGTTTCAATCTTTTATCGTCTCTGGTTCAAAATTCCTTTATTCGCTTTATGCATACAGTGGTTTTTAGAGTTATCTGTGTTAAAAAAGACTTTTTTCTTCCTCTTTTCAAAAGAGAAAGAACGACATGTACAAAGAGAAGAAATTTCGCGGAATGGATTCAAATAACCAACAAAAATTAAATGGCCGCTCTTGTTTTCAGTCGATTTATGTAACGTTTCAGTTCATCATCAGAAACGAGATGTTCAGCTCTAATAGCCACCCGATTGTTGCATCCCATCCAATAACATCGGGTTTTCGAGTTTGTTGCTATCAGTCCCATGATGATTTCCCTTTCATATGTGTGTTTACAGTTCAGGTTTTTAACAGGATCAGAAAATTCTTTCTTTGAATAAGGATCAATTGTCTGAATGGTTTCTCCAGTGACTGCCAGGTCGTCTTCATTATTCATTGCTTGGTCTTCTGCATTGTTAATTTCATCTTCACCAAAATTCTTCATAGTGATGTACAAAGGATCTTTTTCCAAAAACCCTTCATGATGTTTCTCCATTTCATTTCTCAAAGTATTTTTCAACAACTAAACAGTAGAACAGATAAAAGATTAAAACTTGTTTAAGTGTGCTTCCATAGATTAACAAGTTTAATAAGTAAAGTCTTACTTCATTGATTTCATCGAAAGCAACTGAGCTTTCTCTACCCTCTGCAATGTCTTTCTTCACTTTTTCAGTGCATAACTGAATTACTTTCTGCTTGCTTGTTTTAAGGTCTTTGTATTTTGTGTCGAGCAAGACATAGTCTTTCATTACACTTCGGAGGTCATCCAGTAATTCAGGAATTTCTATATGTAAGAATCAACTAATGAAGAAAAGTTTAAAATTGATGTGCACCAACTCAATGTATACCTTCATTTGAACAAAAATTTGGCAGCATGTCGTAAACTTGAATGACCTTTTCTTTTGCCTGTTTAATGTTTTCAGCTATGTTTGAATTAGGACCTGGAAGTCTATGATCCATTTTGGTAAAATTTTCTCTTTGAAGGGTTGTTATCAAACACTTTATGACAATCAGGTGAAGATTTTACTTTTTTCAATTATTCTTCTAGTAACTGACTTCAGCTTTAGTGAGCAAAAGGATTGAAATTTAAAAACTCAATTTTTTTTTACCTCCTCCCACTTTTTTTACCTCTGTATTTCTCCCTCTTTATTTTCTGCCATCTAACGGTCAAAATAAGAAAACATGTTTTTTTAGAAATCTCTCTGACCTTCTGCATGCAATCATGGTTGAAAAATGCTTATTCTTATTGTAATTTGTGGCGCGCCGGTCTAGATAAAATTTTCTTAATTATTAACTGTTTTTCTGTTACGAAACGTAAGGTAATTGAGGCAAATACCAACGACCTAAATACCTGGAAGGGGGCAGCGCGAGGGCAGCGCTGTTGAGCCGCCTAGTGACTGTCAGCCGAAAGTCGAAAATCTATAGTGTGGGTTAAGAAACCTAGGTTGCAGCACCTTCGCTGAATACCGAAGCAATCTCGAGCGAAGACGAAGAGTTTCCTCGTGAAAAAAACTTAAAAAAAAAACAAGTCATGGCTGCTGCTCAATCCAGTTCGAAAAGTATTTGCACATCTGACTTGAGATTTTGATTTCTAAAAAGTACGAAAATTACTAATGCAAGTATAAATCTGATCTGTTTACAGTCGTTCAGTTATTTCGACGAGGATGTATCGAGGTTCCTGATATTATGATAGGAATGTGTCTTACAATTTCGGGTAATGTTTCTAAATAATTCACACAGTTAAACCAATTTATCATTGACACAGTAGACACACATTATTTTCTACATGACATCTACATGATTATTTTCTATAAAGGGATTTGCTTAGCTAGTTATGGAGTCTATCGATCGTCGAAGATGGAAGTATCAAGACCTTTTAAAGATCATTATATAGGTAAAGTCAGGATATACAGTAGGTGTATTGTGGTATAATACTAATGCTATTATTATGTTTAAATTTACAGTTAAAAGAGATGATGATCCAGATGCAGCGAAATATATCAGATTTCATCAGAATCCAAAATATTAATTTAGTGTATTGTTGTATCATAGAGGAACACTTTTGAATGATAGAGAATACATTGTACAAGCTAATCACATGATCCATCCTTCCATCCATTTCGCCATCTCTGGTTAACTAAACTACAATCAAATTCTGGTTTCCCTAGCTTAACATTAACTTCATTGTGCATGGCACATAGCCACTGAGATAGTATAAAATTGTTCTGTGTTGCAGGTGGGTTTGCAATCAATCTATAGGAAAACAAAAATTGTAAGCAAGTTTTCTTCACAAATAAGCTGTTTCACTTACCGCTCTTTGAAATCTTCAGAACAATCAGTGCATGGATAGAATTTTGTAAACAGTGCCATGAATTGAACCATGTCCTTCTGTTGATCAACAGTAGGTGTTTCAGGATAATATGCAGCTATTGTGTGGAGAACACTCCAAGAGTTTCTGCCCAATTGTTGACGATCCAAGGGGCATTCTGGAAATGTTTTCTCTACTGTGTGTGAAGACTTTGTCAGAAAACTTGACTTTGTTTCAGCAGCAGTAGATTGAGGAATCTATTCAAAATATAAAAACATTGGAAGTTGATTAATTAGCATTTTGAGGATCTCAGTAATGTAACAGTAATAATGTTCCTTTGATGCATCCTAACAAAACTTAGAAAAGGATATGATTGGGTAAGAGCAGTAGTTAAAAAAAGAAGATAGTACATAACAGTTTACCTGACTATTCATTTTCTCCTGAACATTGGCATTTTGGTTTAAATTGGTAGTCCATGTTTTAAAATCTGAACATGCTCGACAAGGTTTTTTTATCCCTTTATTTCCGTGGGGGGAAAAATCCTCGCTTTGTTGACTCGCCATTTTCAATTCAAATCCCCAGCAGATGGAGCTGAGTTTTCTATTTTCCCGCTACTTTTCAAATCAATTGAAAGAGATACGTCTATGACAAGTTTTATGAAGCGCCAAAGTAACAAAAAAATTTACCGCTCAAATTTTTACTGCAATTCGCCATGTTTACTACTATTTCCTGGTGATATTGAATTTTTTTGTTCTCTCCGCGTCTTCGTAGTAAGGACTAAGGAGTTTGGCATTATCGACTGATTGTTGTTAACTGACAACTGATTACTGAAGTGCCCCAACGGTTCGAAATGATCAGAGAATAGGTATCAACATTGATTCGGAGCAATTTTTGGTCACGGGCCGCGGTAGATCGTGTAAGTGTGTCGACGTAAACGATCTAAACTGTACTGTATATTTCTGAAGTTTTAGTCGGCGATTGTTATCTTCAGTCGTTCTGTATGATGCAATTCTTATCTAAAATTAAGAAGAATAGGTGTTTTATTATTAGCGTACTCGAATGCACATTCCATAAAAAATAAGTAATGTATCAGATCGTTTATTTGGACCAATCTTTTGTGACATTATCATATATTGGTGTAAAAAATAGATGGCTTCCAAGGTTTATGTAGCTTTGCAGCCTACTACGTCACCAGTAAAACTTTCAGAATAAATAATTAGCTATTATTATTTAAATGCTTTATAATAATATTGTCACGGCCGGGCCTATGCGGGCTTCATGTTGCTGTGGCCGACCAGTGCTGCAGTTTCACGGAGCTGGCTCCACGATTGCACGAGCCCAGCCTCCGCCAAAGCACATGCACTGCCGTCACTACAGACCGACGACAGTGCCCAACACCAGTCAAAACGGGAGACCCACACACCAGTCAGGGCCAAACTCGTCTACCTTAAGTCTACAGGGGGTCGTCTTTAAAGTAGAGGGAACCAAGGTGACCTTATGTCATCGTCGTCAGTCGTCCCCTTATCGTAATTTCCCAGAATTGTCTCTAAGCTCGACGTCTGTACTAAACTGTACATGACATTTTCCCCTCCTTAATGGAATGATCGACCTCGATCATCCGAATCGTATACGGCGGAAGGTTAAATCTACGACGCATTAGGTATTTTTTTTTTATTCGGCGACGGTTTCGGATTGTTTCGCTCGATAACTTTCTCGCAACTCGACGTGCCGGTCACACCGCTTGTGACATAATTGTACGCAGCTCAACTATACGACTTTATTTCGGCGAGCGTTTGTTTCACTCGTACGACGACGCCCTGTACAGTTCTACGCAACTGTATAAACTTTTACGGAAATCGCAAGGACGCTCCGCAGTTCAATTCGGTCAATTCTTTTTGTTTCCGTACGGCGCACTGCTGCAGCTACAGACTTTCGCGAAATCATTGCCTTCGCTAATGAGGCCTCTCAACCATGGTTCGCGACGCGCTTGGTGGCCACCATTTCTTTCGAGCTCTGTACTCAATTCCGGGCTCTGTGTTCAGCTTTGTGCTCTGCGCCCTGCTTTGCGCTCTGCGCTCTGCACGCTTGTGCTCTGCGCTCTGCGACTTGCTCCGCGCTCTGCACTATGCTTCAACACGACCCTTACGTCAGTCCGACCACGACTTCGGTTCGGCTATTCTCGCCGCGATCTTGATCCGGCAGCTCCTTGGTTCATTTGCATCCGTTCTGGTACATTCCGGTTGTTATTGGCCGTCCCACCGCTTCACTTCAGGTATCGAACGCCATCCGTCACATCTGGCTCCATCGGCTATCATTCTACCTGAAACAGACTCAAAAACACTGGTGGTTTTTTTGTTATTAGCTTCAGCATCTTATTAGGCCTATACACAATCCCAATTCAGCCGCTAGCTTAGATGCATCTAAAATCCTTTGAAACACATAAATTCTATTCGCTCATACATCAACATCACATCGGTTCAGTCGCGCAGTTTACTTCAGCTTAAACGGACGCTTAACGCTTGTTAGACGGAATCTCCCAAAACATTTAACTCTGGAAATCCATACAAAATCGGAGGGACCATAAAAACAGGATGATTCGAAATAACTTCGCATTAGTTTTCAGCATCCCTCGACCTGGTTCGGCCTAACAGAATTCGCACATCGCCGCAGACAAAATTAAGCACGAGTGGCGTTGTTTCCTGAGCGAGCCAGAAATCGCACATCAAAACGCGCGGTCGAGCGCGCGTTGCTATCCCATGCTCCCAAACACTACACGCTTGTATACGCTCCCGTTAATGTAAAAACGTGGGTCCAACGTACGAATAACAATAGTCCGTCGTGAGAACTTGGGAATAATTGACTGATGTTCAGATCAACAACGTAATTACAGCTGAAACTAACCCTGTGATAGTCTTGAGATCAAAATTAACGGTTTCAATCGAACGCAAACATTATTTCCCAAATATTTGGCCCCGCGAATTTCTCTAGTTGCCATTTTTGCGTAACGTTAATTACAAGACCGAATATCAGCAGATTCTCAATAGCGCTTCAACAGTTCAATCTCAGAAGCTAGCATGCTGACAACTCGCGTATTTCAATGACAACGATAAAAAAAACAACTGGACATAAAAAAAAACTTATTCTTAGGCCACGGAACGCAAGCCGTTGTCCGTCAATTTCTGGGAGTCAGCTATTCCATCCAGGGCAATCCAATGCGCGTCTTCGAATCGCTGTCTCCAACGGGTCGCCCACGTCCAATCAGGATAACGAAGAGATCGTTCGAAAACTCACTTAAACGCATCTGGTCGAGCCACACGTGAAAGCATCCGCCTACCCTGCATCTCCACCAAATGTCACGGCCGGGCCTATGCGGGCTTCATGTTGCTGTGGCCGACCAGTGCTGCAGTTTCACGGAGCTGGCTCCACGATTGCACGAGCCCAGCCTCCGCCAAAGCACATGCACTGCCGTCACTACAGACCGACGACAGTGCCCAACACCAGTCAAAACGGGAGACCCACACACCAGTCAGGGCCAAACTCGTCTACCTTAAGTCTACAGGGGGTCGTCTTTAAAGTAGAGGGAACCAAGGTGACCTTATGTCATCGTCGTCAGTCGTCCCCTTATCGTAATTTCCCAGAATTGTCTCTAAGCTCGACGTCTGTACTAAACTGTACGTGACAATATTATAAAGCTAATATTATTATTAATCGCCTGTTGCTGTTTTTTTTTTTTTTAAAGAACTGGTCGTTTTTTAAAGCTGTTATTGCTCCATTCGAGTACGATTAATTAAGCGATTTGGTATCCATGTTGTTCAACGGGCTCATACTCGCGCTCGTACTTGGCCACGAGCCCACGACTCTAGCGCCGACATGGCACGAAGATGGCGCCAGCAGCATATAGCCGACGGGAGTAGCGGCAGCGGTGTAGCCGAGGGAAGCGCTATAACCAGCATATGCGAAACCAGGACTCCGGGAGCAGCGGCGTAGGGAAGTCCAGTGAAGCCGGCATAAGGCAAGTACTGGAGAGCAGCGGCAACGGCAGCCACCAAAACAGCCAAAACCATCTACAAGGAAACAAACAACAGACAAATGATTTCAATTTCAGGGTGGTTAAATGATATGCGTTGCAGAGGCGAATTGTTTGGGCTACGTACCAAGCACTTCATGCTGATTTGAGTAGAAGAGTAAGCATAAGTCTGAACTATTAGCTACATAAAACTCAATTAGACGTTTAAATTGCACGTCGCTATAGCAGCCTACGGTAATAAATTATTTACCATTGACTTGTTTACAAGGAGAGGTATAAGAAATAGATAATTGTTGAGCTTACTTGACGATCAAGTGTTGTGTCTATTCCACCTTTGAATGTTCAATTCATAAACCTTTTCGTCAGAAACGAGCGCGCGTTCCTCGCGCGTTTCCGTGCGACACAAGTTTGCCCAACGGAAATATATGTACCATAGCAGTTTGTGCCTCTTTCTTGTCACTTTTCTTTATGATGTTGGGAACTACGTATACATACGTATTTGGCACAAAAGTGGGGTTAGATAGAAAAGAAAACCAAGAAAACGACGACCAGCTAAGAAAAAAGGTCTGCTAAGTTCCAGGTGTGTGGATGAACATATAAAATTTGAAAGTAGGCTACTATGCAGTCTGAAATGAGTGAAATCTCCTGTTGGATGTTGTTGCCTCCTTCAGCTCTGCGACTTCGTTGCTATCAGTCATACGGCTCCTCACAAACCTGAACAAAAGAAAGATTGTGCTACTGCTTCGTATTCGTAATTTCAGCTGCAGTTTGCGACACTCATCGCAAGGAACGTGAATTGTTACATTTTTAAATAAGGAAAAATTATGAAGGTTAACGAGGTGAAATAATATTTATACAAATAGAAACACAAAATTAAAACATACTGGGCTTGAGTGTATGAGTTGATATGTGTCACTTGAACAAATTTAAGCGAAAAGAATTTGCTATATTTATTATCTAAGAATTAACATTTAAAGAAAAAGAGATCGTTTAAAAAAATGTATTTCTTTTCCATTGAGCTGATTTCCGTCTTTATTCCCCATATTCAATATAATCATTGTGTATCCTTGTTGTTCGACGGGCTCGGGCTTTTATTAGGCCACAACTTAAACGCCGTTCTGGTAAGACATGGGGCCAGGGACAACGTGGAAGATGGAGGGAGGCAGCGGCGAGGTAAACAACGGAGGCAGCGATGCAGCTTAAGGGAGAGTCACCATAACTACCATATAATAACTCAAAGTTATATGTGCTATGCATTGGCGGAACTCAAGGACTAACACGGTTGCATGTTTTTCTTTATTTTTGTAAACTGGCTACGGTGTCCACCCGTTTCGGCACTTTTTTCGGCACTTTCTATTTTGACGTTTTCGGCACCCATATAAAACGCTTGGTCCCCCCTTGTATTTAAAATCTCCTCGTTCATTAAAAAAATCTTTCCGTTTCGGCACTAATATTCTCCGTTTCGGCACAAATTGTGTCTTTTTCGGCACCAACTGTGTCCGTTTCGGCACAAAAACAAAAAATTATTTTTCAAGTCATCTAGGGGTGATTTTCATATCCTCCATTAAATTCACCACGTCTACCTCTGCCTCGCACAACCCGCACAGATTCACCACTAACCTCATCATCAACTCCTCCAGAAAAGTTTGGGAATGCGTTTTGTGCAAAGATGTGGGAGACAATAAGGCAAATAAAGGAAACTTACTTCTCATCTCTAAAGTCATCTTAAGAAAAAAAACGGGGAAAGATGGTAAAAACGATTCTGATGATATGAATGTAGACTTCCGATTCTAATGAATGCCCAGTCGTCTCATGTAGGCATCGAACCCTTCTATCCCGCATATTAGTCGAATGCTATGCCACTGTGCCATGAGTCCCTATTCAGCTGAACGAAGGGCAAGTAGAAATCGTACCAAATTTACTAAATAAGACAAACAGATGTATCTCATTTCCGACCTTACGATTACACCATTCATTTTTGCATGGTTAGTTATAAAATATGCATCTTAGTTATAAAATGAATTTCCTCTAATAAATTATATTATATCAGAGATTCAAACCCGGATGTCCCGAACTCAAGCTGAATACTATGCTTACACGCCAAGAAACTCAGTTCAATTCTAAAGAAGTACGAGAACAGATCACGCTAATTTTCATTTTTACCGATACTGAGCAGCGATATATCTTAAAATATAGATATAAGATATCGATACACCTGAAATCTGAAATTGACGATATATCGACATCCCTAATGATAATGAGCAAATAAACTTTATGAATAAATAATCTAACATCTGAGAAATGTATATAGCACTTGATAATAAAGCGTCTAAGAACAAAGTGGGCAAAATTTCACAATATATACACGGTGCCGAAACAGACAATAATAGTGCCGAAACGGACAAAAAAGGCTAAGAAAACATGCATCGAAATACCAATACTTAGGACCACCTCTGGTGGCGGTGCCGAAAAATACAATCGCAGTGCCGAAACGGAAAAAATTGGTGCCGAAACCACCAAAATTCAAAGTGCCAAAAAAAGTGCCGAAACGGGTGGCAACCCTGGCTACACGACCTAAAAAAAAAGGATAAAGTTTTTTTTAAACTATCTCGTTGTATTATATTGTAATTTTTTGCTCTCTCAAGCTATTATAAAAACGACAACAGCAAGAGGTAGACCTTAACAAATGAAATGTAAAGTTTGATAACTTGTAATTTTATTGTTTTCGAAAAAGAACAATTCAAAATTCAAGCAAATCCGATTGAAATGTACGTAATTATAATAATTTGTCTTGATTGGTTGAATCACTGAATGTATCAAAATTGCGGTAAACGAATAAACGCATTAAGAAAACTTTAAATTCCTCGTAGGTTCCTAATGAATTTCATATTACGAACCATAATAGTACTTCTTTTGGTGTGACCCATGGCTAGAACTGTGTCCTCAAAGACTTGGACTACAAAATCTTCTGAAGCAGTCTGTAGGCTTTCAAGTGCATTAGGGGTAAACCTACTGAGAAAAGCTTACTTTAAAAAACTGTGGACCAAACACACATAGGTTTTGGAAAGAGAACAAACCTTGCAGTTAACCTGTAAGCATATAGAAGACATCCTGAACAAGGCGCTGGAATGAGGCTTTCTGAAGTGGTAAAAGAAAAAGGAATTAAGTCTTCACATGTTCTATCTCAATATACAGTACCTACCGGCGAAGTTGTTACTGCGTACCAACTTCGCCCGTTTTTACATGGCGTCTTATGGCACTACGCAGCTTTATTTTTTATTTTTTTATTAGCAGCCTAGTTGCTGTAGTGTAAAGATTTTTGGGGAGGGAGGTCACTACATAACTGTTAACATGAAAAAAATACGCCCTCCCCCTTTTTGTACATTTCCCTACCCCCTGGAACTGGCGCCATGCGTAACCGCTTCGCCGAGCGAAACTTTGGGTAGTTGCCGTGCTTTTCTCATGGCGCTACCAAAAAAAGGGCCCTTTAAAAAAAATCATTAAAAATTAACCGCTATAGTTACGCACTTCTAGCTTTGACTAAAAGATGAAGACTAAGTTCATCTACATTTTAAGTTATTCAATTTATTTTTTTGTTAAAGTGTAGGGGTGTAAAAAAAAGAAAAAGAAAAAAACGGCAAAATTTTCCCCGAATGATGAGTCTCTCTAGTGGTAGGCATAGCAACTTCTTGTTCAGAGACGATAAATTTTGTCATTTTTTTCTTTTTCTTTTTTTTACACCCTTAAACTTTAACAAAAAAATTAATTGAATTACTTTTTTTTTGAATAATGCCGTGACTTTGCCAGGTAGAAAACATTTTCTAAGGTGTTTTTTTTCATTAAAAAAACTTTAAAAGCAACCCCAAAAAACCCTGCTTTTCAAATGATAAAACCCCGAAAAACACTAGAATTTAAAAAGAAAACCCATAGAAATGATAAAAACTTTCTTTTATGTTTTAAAAATTTAATAGAGTAGTTGGACATCCTGCGTTGCCATGTCATTTGTGTCCAAAATGGACAGGCCAATAAAGTCAACTTGATCTTCGTCAGAGCCATGGCTTATGGTTGTCCGACTCAACGTTAAAGGCTTTCAAAAGCTTTTGGCGTCGTTTTGAATTCGTGACGACAATCACTGCCACCTGGTGGGTGTGTAACAACACTACGTGCCAGGCGCCACCTTACTACCATTTGAAATTTCTGCAATAATCTGTTTTTTTCTTCAAAACATTTATTTTTATTTGTAAATCTTATTTGGCAACATCGCATACCACTCACAGTGAGCACTCTCATGGACTACTCTAATTAAGGACGGGACTCTTAGCCACCTCGCAGTGTTAAAGCTAATCGGGCGGGGTATTTTAATGAAAAATAAAAATAATGGATAAATTCAGTTTTTTACGCCGAATCCAACTATGTATACGAATCTAAATGAAAAAGATTATTAAGAAGGTTTTATTTTTATAGTTTTTCTTTCGGGAGGAGTGGTATTAAGTAAAAAAACCGGTGCCATCAATCAACCAAACACACTAAGCTCTTAAGAATATACGCTATAAGGTGAAAGATAGTTAGGTAGCTATGTCAGAAGACTAGAGATAAGAGAGTGGTCTCTCTTACTTTAGGTATGCACGCTTGGGCATCTACTTGCAAACTCAAAGAGCTTAGGGTTTCTAGTTCCTAGATGGCACCGGTGTTTTTACCTATTTCAAATTTTCCTTAAAGAAAAATTGAAATATCTCTATAAAAATAAATTTTAGATATAGGAACATTAGTTTATTCAATGTTTGTTTTAAAATTCAGATTCCGATTCTCCCAGAAAAAAATTTACATGGCCAAAATAGGAAAGGCCGAAGAGTTCCGTCCTTAATTAGAGTAGTCCATGGTACTCTAGAGCTAGCACTTAACGAATTGTGGGTGCTGAGTTCCAATCCTCTCAATATAGGATTGTGCGTCAACGGGCATTCTTAACGTTGTGGGAATAGTAGAAAGTGTGTTTTTGATTTTTTAAGCATAGTAATACTTATCCAATCATCTAAGTGTTCAGGAATATCATAGTTTAGAACATTCTGCGTCTTATACTGAAAAATCCAAATATATAATTCGTCCACCCTAGATTACTCATGAAAATTAAAGAGAGTCTAATCCCCCCCCTTTTGAGATGTCACCAGCAGCTAGAATTTCGTTTAGTTTTTTTGTCTAGTTTTTTTTTTAAATAATTATGAGGATAATTGTTATTTTGGGATAGGGTAATGGACGTTCAGGACAGGTACATTCAGGCCAGCGACGTTCAGGCCAGGACCTGAAAGTCCCCGGGCCACCGACCTGAATTGCCAAATCCTTCAGGCAAGTCAGTGGCCGTGACGATCAGAGCTTCATTTTCTATCTGAGCTCATAAAGCCTTTGATAATCTGCTGTAACAGATGTTACTTTATATTAAATTGAATACATTATTATTATTATTAACTTGTAACTATGGTGACGATCAGCTTAAAAGAAGCGATTTAGGAATGTGAAGCTGGATCTTATTAGAATCGGGAGCGAATAGCGTGTTTGTAGCCCTTTAGACTTGAAATACGAATAATTGCAAAAAACTATTTTGATTTTCTTACTGTAGCTTGCTGTAAGCCAGTCAGAAAAAAATAAAGCCAGATGAAATAATATGCTGATGATGGATGATAATACATAAGAGGATGGTAGCTTGACGAGTTTTCAACTAGAAAATTCTAATTGACCCCACGTTCCATTGCCCCGAAAACACGGGCTTCCTTCCCCATCTTTCCTTAGTAATAGGGGAGGGCGGGGTTATGTTGGACGGGTCCAGCATTGGAAAAATTATCCTGTGACTAAACTCTTTAGAAAAAAAATGGAAAAAAAATCATTTTAATGATGAGAATGTTATTCATTATACGAGAATGTAATTAGATGTTTCCATCTATTTAATTTCTCAAGATATCATTAAAAGTAAGAAAACCGCTAGGAAGAGAATAAAAGAATGGAAAAGGGGGAAAGGTGTGAATATATGGGGGTGTGTCACTTATTGTTTCATTTTGTCGATGTCAATCATCTCTCCTGTCATTCACCCACTATTCCCTTTCGTCATTGCGTCTGAATCTGAAGCTGCTACTGATTTTTAAATGGTTAATATTCGAGCTGGATTTACGAACGTTAGGAAACTTCCAGGAGATCGAGATGGAGCTACTCATTACGTGACACCCGACGACATGATTTATCTCGTGGAAAGAAACAGGCAAGTAGTTTTCATTGACTGTGCACTCTATATACCTTAATAATTTAATTATTCTTTAGGGGTCATGTTTGTTACCTCCATTGTCGTTTGAAACAGTCACAAGATTGTCCGAATCGAATGACGATGAGAAACGGAGTTTACGTTCTTAATGAATCGCCTCATAATCATGGTCCAGAGACTCAATAATTGCGAAGAATTGCCCTAGTTAATGAATGTGTCGCTAAAGCTGCTGCTGAACCTGGCAATTTAAGTGACATTTTTAGAGAAATTCATTGCACCAGGTAAATATTGTATTTGTGCATGATTTGTACTTTCTTAAAACATGCTTTTAATTGTCACAGTTATGCTGACGTGCCAGCTTCGAGCGATGACGCTATTCAAAAAAGAATGCAAAATGCAAGGAGAAAGAATGGGCCCTCTCTGCCGAAATCTGTACTCGATATTGAAGACATTTGTACCAGATTCGACCATTATGGGTAAGAATGTTTTTTTAACAAAGATTGTATTTGTTTTACTAATTAATTTATTTATGCAGTAAAACACACGAGGGTAAACCGTTCTTTAGTAAGATTGTTGACAAAGTGGTGGGTGGCGTCGCAATGTACGGCGTCATTTTTATTTCCCTCTCGATTTTGGCTCTTCTTGGTGATGCCACCACTTTAGCGTCAGACGGAACTTTCAGATCTGCCCCTGAGTTGTTCAACCAAGTGTATACAATTCACGTTGATTATCAAGAACATTCTTTTCCGTTCGCGTACGTATTGATGACGCACAGAAACCAGCTGCTCTATAGTGATGTGTTGTATCACATTAAGGAAAATGTTTCATTGGAGTTTCTAGGCATCAGTCTTTGTAACATTAAATACTGTATTTCTGATTTTGAGCCTGCGATTCTTGGGGCACACATATGAAAACAGATATCGATGCAAGAGGTGAGAAGAGAAAAAGAAACCCACAAGCGGTACTAGCAACAAGTACTAGAAGAACTAAGCGCCCATCTTGGCTGGTTGACTATGAGGAATAGGGAGCATGATAATGATGTTTAATTGTTCCGTTAGTTTTATCGTTTTAAGATAACAACTTTTTTCTTATTGCTTTTGTGATTAATTGCATTTTGTAATCTGTGCAAAATTTCTCGCCGTCGTTAATTAATTTTTGATTTATTCCCTCTGTTTTTTTTTACAAACAACGCCTTGATTTATGACATTCAAATACAAATGACGTTATTAACAAAAGTTACAGGGATATTTAATAAACAAACACGTAGGAAATCCAGTCGGGGGGAAATCGCATTTTGTCGGAGTAAATTCGGGAACTGTCGGGGTAAAATCGACCTCTGTCGGAGTTTTGTCGAGGTCTTGTCAACTTTAAGTTTTGTCGGGTGGATATACCCTTGCCCTATTTTTTCCTTTTTTTCTATAGTTTTTTTGGGTTACGACCAAGTAATAGCTCACAAATTAAATATAAAATATAATAAAAAATAGCCTACCCATCCCTTTATCAGTTGTAATAATTTTCAAATTATAAATGTACTTGATTAAAACATTATAACAACTTTCCTTGATGACCATTGCTGGGGGTTGTTTGGACAGGCGCTCGGGGGCAAAATTGGACTGCAAGGGAGATTGAGATACTGAAACGCCCCCCTTTTTCTTACTTTTTGTCCGATTTGTCCAGTTTTTACCCTCTAGTTTTAATTTATGAAATTCTGTGTTAATTAACAAGAATTCAACATTTTTTTTTACAAAACAAGAGAACAGAAATTTCTCTACTTTAATATTTACAAAAAAACAATAAAACTTTAGTAAAAGTTCTTTTTTTGCTTGTCCAATTGATCACCCAAACCGTCCTGTTTTACCTCGTTTTTTTTTATTTGTTGTATCTTGTTACGATTTTTCTAAACTCACCTAGAACCCTGAGAAAAATAGGGAATATGAGGGAAAGAATAAACTATACTTTCATCATTTTTTTTGTCAAATCGTAATGAATTTCGTTAAAATCGGTTATTTTACAAATTTTGTCCAGGATAACCCCGCCATCCCCTATACTATACCCTGCTAGCACAGCTGGTCTAATATCCGTCTATTTGACGTATGTTTATCCATTCTTCGTTGCGTCTATTTTCCATAAAAAAATACGAAGAAACTACGTACTGCTACGTTCAAGCATTTCATTTATGTTGTAATCTTGTCTATTTTGTATGAGTTTTAACTGTCTAATTGACGTAATAATTTCACATAAACTGGATTTACTTTTCTTTGTTTAAAATGGCGTCCATTAGATGATCATAGCGGACGATAAATGGACAGACCTAGTTTGGACGTCCATTGGATGCAAATATACGTTTAGTTTTATTTAAGTTCACCTTAACTACAACAATGGACGGCTACAACACTAGAATCCAAGCTAAATTTGTTCTATCAGTTGACAGAACTCACGTGAAAAATAAGACAATTTCTTAAATGTTATAAGCTAAGTAACAATAAAACAGTAAAATTAAAAAGTACAAAAAATCTAATTCTATTGTTTTTTATTTTTCTTCTTTAATCCTATTCCTTATTTAACGTGGATGTAATTAGCTGTTAATTTAAGTTATTTGACAATTTCTAAGTTATAACATATGAATCATAAAATTGTATAGTAACTGTGAGAAGCGTTCTAGTGGATAAAGCGGGAGATTGGAATACGAAAAATCTAAGAATCGGTTCCATGGTGAGTCAAATCTTTTATCTTCTTTGTAAAACTAGCTTTCTTTGCTTGAAAGACACTACCAATATGGCGGAATGAATATGAAAGACAACAGTATAAGGTGGACTTAATATGGAAGACATAATCATGTTAGACTTAATTTGATTAACAACACTACCAATTGGACAAACTTAGTAAGAGCCAGCTACTCTTGATTTTTTTCTCTAATAATTTGAACGGCTGGAACTGGTTGCTTTTTTATGGTTAGAATGCCTAGTACCTAACGCCTTGTAAATCTATTCGGGTTTCCCGACGAGCGATTCATTTTCATGAACAACTTGAGTTTTTGGCGGAGAAATGGGTCGAGTAGTTCAAGCAGGTGTTCAATTGGCCCGTATGGTTCTTGCAATCTCTTCAGTTTCGTTGACTACTTTTCTGATATCAGCTTCATGATCGTGGTGTTCTTGAGCGATGGTTGTGTGGCGTTGATCGATTGGGAATGATTGCGTCCCTACCAAAGGGTGCTAGAGCTGGTAGATTTTCAAGATTCATGGTGTTTCTGATTTATGGTGCACTACAATGAGCACTTCTCTTCTACTTCAGCAACAAATTCTTTTCTGGTGTTTTTTTTTACTGCGTGACAGTTTCAAGCTTTATAGGAGATCGGGTCTTCGACGGCACGGGTAAGAAGAAAAGGTCAGCTTAGTCAAATGTCAACGATTTGGCGATATAAAAATGGAACGAGATGAAAAGTAACGTAGTTAAAAAAATAGAATTGTGATGATATAGGCTACGATAAGACACGAAGGTCGACGGAGGATTTTACATGAGTGCGCAGACAATAGAATCAACGAATATGTCAATACATTAGAGGAGACCGGACCCATGTTGGACACTGTATCACGTTAGACAGGGTCGGTAAAAATAGTAAAAATGATTTTAAAAATTCAATTTTTCTATAGTTCATTGTTTGTAGTGTAAGAATTAACTGTAATAAGTTTCATGAAAATCTAATTGTTATTTCCTGAGATATTCAAGAAATAAAAAATACGCAATTTTTTTCCCCACTAACGGTGCGATTGTGCCAAAGTTTGACGGGTGAAGTAAAATCTGCTCACATACAAACATAGGCTAGTCATTTTCCAACAGTATTCACAAAAATTTTTATTTTTAAGTATGATAGTTTATACGATATTCACATTTAGTGGAGGACGGTATCTCGGGGTCATTTGGGACAAGATTGTCCTATCTTAACGAGAGACTTCAGCGCCACCAACATTTTTTCCCTATCTCACCCAATCTAAAAGTTACAATTCTTTTTCTATAGGAAATCTTTTTCAGTTTTAAATATATCATTTCCAAAATTTCTGGAAGGTTTAACCACATTAAGATCTACATTTCCTTATTTTTTAATAATTTTTTATTCATCCTTTCCCTCTTTTAATACCCAGTCCAACATGGTACAGGCGTCTGTCCAATATTACCCCCGTCTGGTAAAAAACACGAAAAAATTTAAATCTCAATAACTTTTATACTTAAGTACTTAAGGTACTTACTTACGTACTTAAAGTACTTAATTGAAAAAAAAAATCATGTGTGTGCGGAAACTATATCCGCGTGTTTTTTCAAAAATTTCTCTCTTTCGCGTAAGGGGATGGGAGATTTGGGGATAAACCGAAACTGTCTAATATGGGTCCGGTCTCCCATATAGATGTTATTCCGACCAAAAATAGTAGACATGCCAAAAAGTCGTGCGCAGTTTACTCCGATGCGCACCACTGTGGCCGATAACAGAACAAAAATTTTTATTACTCTTGGCACTTAACCTAGGTAAAATCCTTTGTTCGAGAAGCAGACAGTTCTCGAACAAAGGATTGTACCTACGTCATCTGTCAAGCATAATTAAAATTTTCGTTCTGCTATACAAAAAATAAATAAATATAACAATAAAAAAAAGGCACATATCAGATCCCAAGGAAAAGTCAATGGCTGTCAACGGTGTGATGTTACGGTGCTGATCGGTGTAAGAATCACCGAACAGTTTTTGTGTTGGAGTTGTTTACTTCCAACCGCCGCCAAATTAACTTCGTCACAAATAGTCGTATTTGGATTAGTCGGAGCAAGTCGAAAATTTTCAAATTCCACTCTGAATGTTAAAGTCAAAAGACAACGCGTCATCAAGACAATTCATACGAACACATAAAATAAAATGAGTAATTACTTCAGTTGGCAGCTGCGAATGCTGCTGCTCGATGAAGTCAATCCATCGCCGATTGTAGTTCCACCGACCCTGACTGATACCTGGATTAATAATGTTATACCGAGTGACGTAATTGGTGTAGATAGAATCTAGTAGGGCAAACCACGTAAGATGATCTGGTAGCCACCACGCTGAAGTTAAGTGGATATCAAAAAATAATTTTAAGGCTTTCAGATTTCACCGCATGAATAAAGACTTTACTTACAGACAACTTAAAAGTGAGTGTTCGGCTCACTCCACAGACCGTGGCTTACAGCAAAAATCCTGATTTGATAACTTTCAGGTTAAAGATTTCCCGGCAGGATCCGCGGTTCCGTTACTTCACGGGTCTTAGAATCGCCTAAATTAATATTCATTTGAAAAAAGGGACAACCTCTTGATTTTGTTCAGGTTTTCTACAGGTATCATTCCGAATGTAAACCACATCTCACCACACCACATCACACCACATCTGTCTTTTTTGTAAATGACATCAAATTTCCAAGCAGAGACATTTAAACCGTTCGGCACTGGAGTAAATTCTTTGATGATTGGAGACGAATGATCGGAATAAAATTAATAATGACGATTTATTCGAGAATAAATTTATGAATAAATTATACTTGTAGCTTGATAAACGGTAATGGAGTCACTTTCCATTCCAACCATTACTAAGGCAATGATAGATAGAGAACAATTGCGACCCGGTCTTGACCAGTGGATTAGCGGAGGTATCTAGAATGTCACTTGTATCGGCAGCGTTAAGAGCTGTCACATCGCCGGCAGAAGGAGGGTTACTATCTATCTCAACAACCACTTGATATGCTATCCGGTAGGCATCTTGTTGAGAGCAAACTTTAGGCAATCAATCGAGAACTAAATCCGGTGCAGATGTTACACCCTCAGTTCGCCTCAGTTGTAGGAGAAGGAAGAGAGGCTGTCAAGTTATGAACAGTTGGGGGATTTTTTGGTAATATAATAACATGTAATACGGGGGTTGCTCACCTTAGGAATGTTTGTACGAACCTAGGCCGGCCAAAAACCCATTCTGTAATGATCTGTGCCTGGAGGGACCAGAACCAAAGATGCAGCTTCATCGGGAAACCTGATGCTCACCGAAGCTACGCCAACTTGCTGAGCCTGTAATACGAAAAAACAGACACAAATGTAAAATAAATTAACTTTCCGTTATGCAACAATCGAACCAGTTATTGATGGATCACAAAGTAAACAAGAGGGAAAAAAACGAATATTGAGATATTTCTGGGTTCATGTATCTTAAGAGAAAGAGGGCGAGACAATCATGGCAAGAGACGAGAAGCCGTATGACGGTACACAAGATTCTAAACGAGGACCAATCAATACGCGAAAAAAAGTTATGGAAATAAAATGGGGAAATTTATAAAAACAAATAGCAACGCTTATTCTCAGCGCATTTGTCACTTTAATGATGGGGAAATGCGTTTGAATCACCGGCAGACGTCATACTCAACATTGATCTACATTTTTAACTTCTAAAATGTGTCCCTTCTAAATTAGAAGGCCCCTCGACGATTTTTAAAAATATTTCAATTCCAGCTGATGATTTTGTTATATCTCTGCTATACTAAAAGAGGTAGTGGGGGGAGTGGAGATCATCCTCGGAAAATGCATGCGCGTGTTCATTCACACGCCGCACGTATTTCGTCAATATATTTTTACTATCGTATCGCCAAACCAAAAGAAACAACTCAACTCTTTTGTTATACCAATGAGTTTGTATCATGATGAAGCGAGAGAAATGATACAATAGTTAATATTATTATTTAATACATCTATGATTATTAGAGAAACCCATCAGGTTGCAAACTATGGAACGCAAAAGGGACAACAAATTTACTGCTCCAAAGTAAGCATTAATTTAATGCTCTCAAAAAATAATTGCTCAAAATTTAGTGCTCTCTTGCATCCGCCCTCTAGCGGGCGGTTCAAAATATTTCGTTTCTCCGCCTGCTTGTGAGAGGAGTTAGAAGCTATTGATTAAAATCCAATATTTAGCTTAACTATGGGATTTATAAAATCGAATGCTTGCTCTTTTTCTTTCCTCATCACCTTTGCCAAACGCCTTCCAAGAATCCTGAAATCCGTCATCCATCCATTACGGATTCCGGCGATGACGAACATCGGAACATGCCAGGACTAATATTGCTACTTCTGCTTAGGCTACTTCTGCTGGCAAAAAATTTGTTATGTATGAGTTTTTTATATGTTTGAGTCGTGGTATCCACCAAAGTAGGTGCATACCAACCGAAAAATGCATTATTAGGATACAACGACTCAAGCATACAAAATACTCATACGTAAGTAACATAACAACATTTTTAGCAATAGTGCATTGGAGTAAGCTGCGCACCGCTTTTGCTTTTCACGTACTTTGAATTCCAAAAAGGTCTATACAATACAAAATATTAGCTGATAAAATACTGATGATCAATATTTACTTGTCGAGTGTACTAAATTAAAAAGTTTATTTTAAATTATATTAGGACCCATGAAAAAATAAAAAAAAATTGTTTCCCCAGCCAAAGTTGTGAAAAGATCGTCGTGGGCTTAAAGAGTGTTCAAATTGAGGAATTCCTCCGAAAACCGGATAGCTTTGAATTGAATGAACTCTCCGATTCCGGTTTGGGGGAGAAAATGATAGAATTTTTGTCAACGGATAACTACGGTACAGTTCTACACAAAATAATCAGGTGATATATTAAATAACTATTGAATTAACTATTTCTGAAAACTTATATTTTACTTTTTGCTCCATCAGCGTTTACAAACCCTACATTGCATTGAAAGGGGGCTTTCAGATGTTCGTGCAAGCTGAACGTGGGAATTGCCAATTTATAAAGAGATGCTTGCAGCCACTTCTCATTGGTTCACAGTTACAGGTAATTTTAGGTTGCGTCTCACAATTATTTACTCTCAGTAAATTGTTGAAAAAAATTACTATCAACCAATATCGATAGTAATTTTTTAAAAAATAAATAGTACTTTTCATAGTAATTCGATAGTAATTTTTTTCAATGAAAAAGTACTATCGACAAAGTTTTTAACATGCAATTTTCTAAAAAGTTACATAAGGTAACCATTCTACTGAGAAAAAATAATTTATTTTTATTTTTTATATTTCACGTCAGCGCAAAACACAATTTATTTTTTTAAATTTTATGTAACAAATTTTCAGATACTGCAGCATACCAAAGTTTATGTAGCGCCACTGCAGGATGAAACAATTCCCATTACAAACGATCAACAAGCTTCTTACAATGTCGAATGCCTCGAATGCGGAACAACTATTGATGCACTGGAGCTGGTGGCTCATTATTCTATATTTAAAGACAGACTTTGCGAGTTAGGACTCCTAAATCCGGAGAGCTTAAGACTTCTATCAGAATTAAGCCACCAGCAAATGAATGCTACAGAAGAGGATGCAATGGGCGACAAAAATCGTCGCAATTCTGTGCGTGTCAAAAGAGCTTTTTTGATGGACGACGCAATTGGACTGAGGATGGAAATGAGGATTTCCTTGTGAAATTGCCCTGCTGTAGTCCGAAGTTGTTTGCTGAATTGTTACGAAATTGATGAGCCTGGCGTCGATTGTGGTGCTTTACGTTCGGAATTTTTTTGGAGCCTTATGAATGAGGTAAAAGAAATTTTTGATATTGTACTGTCCTCCTATCAGTCCGCAACTGCATCAGAAGACGCAGACAGCGGCCCAGACGAAGGAGAAATGACTGCTTTATCCAAGGAAAACTTTGGTCAACGTCTTTTTACATTTTGACTATTTTGCGGTATATTTAAGCAGCTTAAACTATTTAAGTAATTCATAAACATAAAAATTGTTCGTACAATTCAGGTATAACAATTATCCAAATTGGGCCGCTGGGTCTTTTTTTTTCTAAGTGCCTTAAAAATAGTTTCTAGTGCTGGACAAGACCATCCATTTCTTAGAGGTTTGAATATACAGAAGGTCGCTGATCTGTTGGCGCAGTACAAAAGTGTGCGCTCCTTTTTCGGTGACAAAGTTTTGACTTCTGAAGATTTTCTGAAAAGCGTTTCGTTCGACCAGTTACACGAAGATCTCGCAACGTCATCTTCAGCTGTGTTGCCAGAACCACTTTGAAACTTTCATTTAAAATGTTGAAAGTGGCACTGTTGATTTTCCAACAAAAGGTAGGAAATTGAAATCAGAAGATGTTTTCCAGTTTTGTACTGGGGACCGTCAACCAGGGCGGGATCTAGAAAAAGAAAAAAAAAATTTGTTTTCTTTCAACTGAGCCCGCTGCGCAGCCTTCCACGACCACAAGTTAGGACTTGTTTCAAAAATCTATTTTCTCCCTGACAACTTCCGCAGAGTCGATGGAAAAATTACTCATGAAATCCATCTGCAACGGAGGATCCTTTTCGATGGCGTGAATTAAATCACATTCATTTCGCAAAATACTTTCGCGGCTTCAGCCAATAGACCTTATTGGCTTGAGGACTTTTTTCTTTTTAAAACTTAATTGAACTTAATACTGTCGAATTTTAAAATGTTGAATTGTCTAACTGTACTGTTGAATAATTTCACTGATTTACGTTAAACACCGAATATCATACACAGAATATCGTACACCGAAAGTCAAACACGGAATAAATACATGGCTAGCAGCTATTCTTGACAAACTTATCGATTGTAGTTTGTTTTCCTTTTATTGCAATCTTTAGTTTTCAAATAATTCTTCTCGGTAATAAATTGAGCTACTAAAATGTATTAATCAATCAATTATATAATCCGTTGATCCGCCCATTTTGTCAGCTTCGGAGACCGTTAAGACATTCAGTATTAAGTCATGATTCAGTCACGATATAATAGGAAAGGTACACTCTCGGCTATCCCCAAGACCGGCGTTTAGTAAAGGGTCCCAAAATTCAGTTTTGTTCAATTTTACAGATAACGAAGGAAAACCCCTATTTTGCTATACCCCCGAGAGGCGAGGGACCTCCTAACCTAGCGAACCTGGCGGGGAATCTTGGGACCCTTTACTAAACACCCGCCGTTTCTTCCAAGAGACTGGGATAGCGCGAGAGTGTACCTTTCCTATTATATCGTAATTCAGTCATTCAGTGGTGAAATGAATATCTCGCAGACTCGCAGATAGAATATACGCCAATCTGGCAAAGGCCAAAGGATAGGATTACCAGGGGTTCGTTAAGTGCTAGCCCTAGAGTGATCACTGTGAGTGGTATGCGATGTTGCCAAATAAAGCCCCTTGGGTGCCTTCGGAATTTAGAGTTAGTTAAATTTTAGATCTAAGTTTGAAATTTAAGATATGGGTGGGATTGACCTAACGTTAAAAAAGGCCACTCTTTTTTAACTTATTCTTACTATGGTTTTTTAAGGGTTTGATATTTACTTAATGTAGCGCAATCTGTTATCAGATCTGGGAAAACCACAGCCGTCAAAAAGGCCGCTACTTCACTTTTTAAATGCATTGAAAAGGTTAAAAGAATCACATAGTTTCTATTTTTAGGTTCAGAAGTATCTAATAAGCTCTATACCTAACTTCGTCATGCCTTATAGTTAAAAACTAAACCTTAAAAATACCCTAAATCGTGTTTTTCGGATTTCCTCGATTCTGATTGGCCGAGAAAATTCCCAATAAAGACTTTCAGGGTGCCTCTCTCAGCAGACTACTGTAACTTGTGCTGCATTAAAGGCCCCTAAACCTTTGGTAATTTAGTTAACTAAATTCCTCAGAGATAAACCGTTTCTGGGGTGCAGAACACTCTAGTCTAGTCTAGTAACGCTACGCGAGGTGAAGTATGCTGGTGAAAGTAGCGGCGTTATATATGCTGTACTCTAGACGTCCGCACTTTGAAACACCCCCTCAAAAAGCTGTGACGAGGCCTTACGGCCAATTCCTACATGTGACGGTACCACCTACTCATAGACCATGATCCGGATTCCGGACCTGGTTGCGGACTTTTCAGTTGTCACTTGTGGCAAAATGAAAAATAATTGTAGATTACCGGAGGGATCGTTCAACGATCCCGATAGGTAATCTTGATTGTGTTAGAAAGTAAATTTAGTGACGACCCTAAGGGTGTAGACACTTTATATTTTCAGCTTTTCAAAGACCAAACAAAAAATAGTGGTGCGGAAAAAAAACAATTCTTGTTAAACTTCTCTCTCCACTACAGCCAAACCAAGAAATACTTTTAGAACAAAAAATTACCAAAGAGAGAACTACGACCATGAGGGCAGAGAAAAAACCTGATTTAACTTGATCAGGGAAAAAAAAACTCAAACCCAAATTTTTCCAGTGGTCACATCAAATAACATAAAAACACAGACAAAACAAGCGAATAGAAATTTGACAGGCGGTTGCCAGCTGCCGTGTTCTTTCATGAGACGCTGCCCGTTCTGGCCAGTCTGCCCGTCACCCGTCTCGCGCTCAATTCTTCTGAACCAGAATCTTAGACACGCGTCGGGTTTGGATGTCTGCCTCTTCCCCTAGTAATAGTAAGGGCCTCCGTTTTACGTCCACCCGTCTGCTGACCTCTGCATGTCCCAACAAGAAGATTTTTCAAATTATGATGTAACATAAATGTAGCTAGGGAGGGCACGGGTTTGGGAGACGAACCCTCAGGGTCGTCGCTACATTTACTTTCTAACACAATCAAGGTTACCTATCGGGATCGTTGAACGATCCCTCCGGTAATCTACAGTTGTGTTTCGAAATCCATTTCGGTACACCCTAAGGGTGATTTTAAAGCTTACGGCATATGTTAAATTTTTATTCTTGTCTCTCGACAATCCGAGCTGGAGGCCGATTATAGAAGCGGTTGAATGTTGCTTCATGGGCCGAGCTACCTGTTTGAAGAATCGCATCAATCGGAGCGCCTTCGACCACCGCTCTGGAAGCTGCTGCACTTCTCGTGGAGTGCGCCCCGAACTTAGTCGTATCGACGCCCCCTTTGCTCAGCATGGATTTGATCCAACGACTCACAGTATTAGATGATACTGGTTTGTGCGGTCTAACGAGAGCAATTAGCAATCTAGACCCCTCCGAGGGCTCCGACGCCGGCCTGAATTTTTCCGTTCGCTCTATAAAATCTTTCAACGCTTTGACTGGACATAATTTCTCCTCCGTACTCGTCATCTCAAAAGATTTCAGCGGTCCACACCGCTGAGTCTTCCTCAGTCGGTCCAAGGAAAATTTTACACCTTCTTGCGTAAATTGAATGGACCGAAAGCTAATGGCCGTCACTTCCGCCACCCTCATCCAGGTGGTTAGCGCTATCAGAGTAACCAGCTTGCTCGTCAAAACTTTCAATGATAAATTTCGGTTTTCTCCTAACGACTCGAAAAACGTCGACACTTTCCCCGAGTCCCACATCTCGTTATATCTAGGCTGCGGCGGATTCTGGTGATAACATCCTCTCATTAATCTAACTATCAGAGGGTCCTCTCCTATCGCTACGCCATCCACCGCGTCTAAAGTTTTTGACAACTTCGAGCAATGAACATTCACTGTGTTGTTGGACTTGCCCGAAGCATGCAAGTCCGTGAGAAACTGGAACACGTTTTTAAAGTTGCCGATAAGGGATCCGCACTCCTTCGCACACACCAATAATCCCAATTTCGCCACGCGGAGTTGTATGCGCCGAGAGTTCTCTTTCTGTTTCCGGCCACGAGAAGGTCGACCACTGAAGAGGAAAATCCCTTGTTACGTAGTTGTCGCCTGACAACTTCCAAGCGGCAAGGTGTAGGCCGTTGGACGTCAAAAGCGGATGCGTCTCTTCTAGCGCTGACAACAAAAGACTGGGCTCTTGACGGAACATCACCGGTACGTCGCATGCTAGTCCTAGCAAGACAGGGAACCACGGTTGGCCTGTCCACGCAGGGAAAACAAAAACGATTTCAGCTTTTTCTTGCCTAATTTTTTCTAAACATTAAAAAATAAGTGCAAAAGAGGGGAAGACGTAACCTGCTAGATCCTTCCAATTAATCACAAATGCATTCACCAACATTGCCTGCGGTTGCGGTCGCCAGAAAATAAATTTCGTCAATTGAGCGTTCCATCGTGAAGCAAAAACATCCACTTCGGATGACCATAATGCTTGGATGGAGGCAAACACGGCTGGATTTAAGATTTAAGTCCCCGGAATCCGGCTCCGTGCGGGACTATTCATCCTCCACTTTGTTTAATCTGCATTGAAGATAAACTGCTTCAATGCCAATATTCCAGCCCTCGCACCACTCTGTCAAAGCCGCCGAAATCCTCGTCAATTCCGCTGACCTAGTGCCGCCGCCGTGGTTAATGTACGCCACTGCGGTTATGTTATCTAAATAAATCCGCACCGCAATGTTCCCTGCCTCCGCCGTAAACGGTTGGATTGCATAGAGCGCCCCTATCAACTCCAGCTCATTTATGTGCATTTCACTATCCTGCAAGGTCCACGAACCCCTTGTTCTCCCGCTATTACAGCAAGCCCCCCATCCTGTTAATGAAGCGTCTGAAAAAATTTCCAAATCCGGAACTTTGGGAAAAAACACTTTCTCTCTGTGTAAAGTAAGATTACTGGACCACAACGCTAGATCCCGCCTTGTATCCAACGAAAGAGTGCATTTGGTGTTAAGATCAAAACTCGCTCGTCTGTCTTTACTAATATAAAAGGCCTGCATTCTTCTGAAATGCGCCTGCGCAAAGGGCATAGTTGGGATCGCCCATATGAAATTTCCCATTATCGACGCTATTTCCCGCAAGGAAATGACCCCTTTTACCAATGCCGTGTCGCATTTAGTCTTAACTTCTGACGCCTTGGTGTCCGGCAGCGCAAAGGATAAATTGTTCGAATTTATCAGAAGGCCCAAATATTCCATTATTTGGCTAGGTTCCACTATCGATTTATCAACATTTATTAGGAAACCTAGATGCTGTAACAACCCGATCGCATTTTTAACATCCGCTTTCGCATCCTCCTTCGACGAGCTCATGATTAAAATATCATCGAGATATTTAATCAAGCGCATGCCTTGTTTTCTCAGGTAGGCCGCCACTACCCTCAAAATTTTTGAGACCAACCTTGGCGCAGGAGCCAAACCGAATGCTAGACAATTAAATTGATAGATGCGCCCCCTCCACGAAAAACGCAAAATTTTTTGATGGGATGGGTGTACAAGAATGGTCAAATAAGAATCTTTCAAATCCAGTTTGACCATCCAATCCCCTTCTCTCAGAATGCCTTCTCAGCCCGCCTTTTTGGAATGACGAAGAGAGCGCAAACAAATCCCTCGGAATTAGTGCCCTTTACGTCAACTATGGCTCTCTTCTTCAATAAATCCTTCACTTCCGGGTCACATACTTTTAACATGTCCGCCGACATAGGGACAGGCGACGGTTTTCTAAACTGTTTTGGGGGCTCCAAAAATTCAAATTTAACCCCGCTCGTCACACAGTCGATTACACAAGCATCGTCCGTAACTTTACTCCAATTACTTGCGAAATCTAAAATCCGCGCTCCCACTCTAACCAACTTTTCCTCTTTACAATTACCGCTGGACTTAGGGGGATTGACAGAACGGTATTTGCTGGTATTTGCTGGTGCTGTATGCTTCTTTCTTCCATCCGACCTCTGTCGCTCTTACAGAAAATAGCGAGCCCCCTCGGATCTTCTTGGCCTTAAGACCCTGGTGGACGGATCTGGACGGTTCGTCTTCCTTATGCCCGCTCTCGCCTTCTCCCTTGCCGCCGTCGAGTTGGCCAAGGTGACGTCCTGTGTTGCCTCTTTCAACATTCGATTGCAAAAAGGCGTCCGTAAAAAGGAGCTTTACGGCCTCCTTTTCAGGGACATAAGCACTGGGCTGTGACAGTAGATATTCAAAACCCGGGTCAACTAGCGACACCACCGAACGTCTTCTCCGTTGAGAAATATAATTAAAGGCTCTTCCCCACTGCTGCAGGATCGCCTTTGCCACACTTTTAGCCTCGTTTTCCGCTTCCCCTTCGCCGAGAGAACATATCTTGGTGTACAATTCAATGAGAGGCGGCGCTATATCCATGATTTTTAGCTGCGTGGATATAAGCGCATCTTCAACCGCGCCAACCACCTTCGAACGATTGCTATCTTTAGCCCGACGCGACATAAAGCTATCGAGCTTCGGGGGCTTGATAGAGAAAGATTTGTCCTCAAACTCAAATTCAAATCTCTTGGAAATCGCCTTAGAATCTTCCGCCGATAGACCGTGCACCAGCCAATTACTGATTTCTTCCGTGATTTCTCGTGAAACGAAAGTTGGCTCATCGGATCCACTGGTGGCATTAGACGGTCCAGCGCAACATGCCTGGGGAGCTCGGCTTGCATTAGACGGTCCAGCTTGATTTGCTTGCTCAGGGACTACCTCGAATTTCCGCTTTTTCTTCTGCGATGCTTTCGGTAACCAAGCCCAATCCGCTGGTCTGCGCTTAGGGGATTCAGCCTCCTCCTGCACTGACTCCTCATCACTAACGTCTTCTTCTAACACCTCAATAGCCTCCTCCTCTTCTTCCTCTTTACGCTTATTCTTTCTCTGATCCACTCGATCCGCTCCCGGTTTCTCTACTACTTTTAATTTCTTCCCTCGATCTGCTCTTGGTTTCTCCAATCGATCAGATCCAGGCTTTTCTACTTGATCTTCGTGAATTTTCTGCTCGAAATCGCCTTGTCAATTCGAGAATTCCCCAAACTCCTCGTCCTGATAATAACGCTCCTTATACCTTTCGCCCTGCTGATGATCAACGAATCTCACACTTGAACGACGGTCACGATATTTGAACTGGTCGCGTGGTTGAACATGGAACATTGGGCCAGCACCGTGCTGGTCCCAAAATGGGGCTCGATCTCTTTCCGCAAACACAAATTCGTCGTACGGACCACGAGGTCACCTATCCCGTTCCTCAAATCTAGGCTCAAAATCACGATTTTCTTGATGTCTAACTCTATTCACGGCCCGTGGATCCCACGGATAACTCCCACCATAGTAATCATTTGGACCTGACATCCTTTCTGTTCAAGAGCTGAAAAAAGTCTGAAGATAGGGGGCGTGTACAGGTCTGAAGAGAAAGGTAGCGTACCGCACCTCTATTTTTTGTTTGGTCTTTGAAAAGCTGAAAATATAAAGTGTCTACACCCTTAGGGTCTAGCGAAATGAATTTCGAAACACAATTGAAATAATTGAACTGCTTGAAATGAAAAAAATATAAATAACAAATTTATATTTAATTATTTGTTCTATTTTGCATCATTGCCAAACATGGATGCATTTGTACTAACCACATTTTAGTTCTAGTTTCTAGTAAATGAATTTAGCAAGGTACTATACGAAAATAGTTTGAGGTATAATAGGTTTAAGGTGGAACCTTCTTTTTGGATAACTGGACTCCAATATGGACACATCCAGGTTTACTAGAGAAACAGATGAGGATAAAATTTATAACTCTGGGCTGTATTAAAGTATGGTGTACACATTTTTTATCATATTGGTAAGTCGACGCTCCTAGTCCTTGCCCTAGATTTGACGCTTAATGCATGAGCATCTTCTCAACTAAATGGAGTATTCAGATTTACATTGAACTTCAGAGTGTATTATATAGATTTCATAAGACTAAAAATGAATTTGAAAGGGGGGGGGATAACACAGGGCATTTAGAAATCACAAACCTTAGTTACCTCCATGTTAATGAAGACAGCAGCTAATACTTGTGCGGCTTTTTTAACTTTATAAGCTAGTAAAGTAATAATATATTCATGCATAAAAGCATGTAGGGCGTGGCGCTAACTGCCATTTAACTGAAATACTCCAACAGATTTAGCTAGATGCGGGGGGGTTGAGCCAAACGACCGGAAAAGAGGATCAACTTTGTTACATTGTCCCGGATGAAATAGTAAAAAGGATGATCAGCAATAAATGGTGCAGGCGGATCCGAAGGGATTCCATACGTTTCATATACATAGCCTACAAGAATAAAAACAAACTCTCATGGGTTAATAACTAGATGTATGTATACTATAATTAAATGCGAGATTGAATGTGAAAGTTTCACTAACTAATATCTACCGTACCAAATCTCGAAACTTAAAAGGAACACACGGATCCCAGAAGCTGTCTTAAACGAAACCGTTATGCTTAAAGCTCATCATTATGGTGGGTTTATGTTATTTCGGGAATGGCACGAATGAAAATTGGATCAACATATCGTACGAGGAAGATCCACATGCCAGAATCATTGTCTCGTAATAGCCACATGAAAGGGTGATCAGCGATAAAAGGATCCACTATCTGATCTTCCTCGAAATTCAATTATCTCTTCTTTCTACTGGTACTACCTATTTGCGAACCCAAACCAACGTAGAAAGCAAAGTGAACATGAGGCAACCAACCATACACAACAAACACGGTAATAACAACAAAGCGCACACTACAGGGATAGCGTTCAAAATTCTAGTGCAAAGCAATCTCTGCAACTTTTCGAAATAATTATGATAAGAAGAAATTATCAAAACAAATCAAACACCAACCCATTTTTTCGGCAGTGTAAAACTAAAAATATAATGATTTTACTCGTCCGAGCTATTTAAAGTTAAGAAACTAACCTGTTGCAGCATTAGCCTCACTTCCTTCTTCGTTGACGTCGATAAATGATTTGTGGAATATACTGGACACAAAAAGGTCTTTCTCTCCCGATATTCCAGAAAAGTCAGCAGCGTTTGCGTCAAACAAATCAGCTATTCCCATTTTGATTAAAATATCTTTAAGTTTAATATCAGCATCCAGCTTGAATTTTGGGATAGCCACATGCAGTTTAGCACTACGCATTTCTACATTGGAGTCGTCCAGAGAAGCCTCGTGCATTTTCAATTCCAATTCAGGCAACCCATCAATTTTGTTGGGAAGTACGATGAACATGCTAAAAACCCAACCCTGAAATATGACGAGAATTTTGGTAAAAATAATCTCTGTACGAGGTATTCCTTAAAGCTTGAAACAACCCTATAGGGCAGCTCCAAAAGTCGAGCGTCCAGGCTCTCGATGTATCCAGTATGAAATTCCGCATCAATATGCATCATATTAACATTCTTTTGTTTGTCTTTGGATCCTAAATAGAAAGGTTGTACTGCGGTAAGCGACGAGTCGAATTTTCGCATCCAATTTCCCTTAAAATATACGGCATTGACCAACACCAATTTGGATAAAGAATTCACCGATCCTAATATAAATAGATAATGATTTTAGTTAAAATCTGTAGAATGATGAGTATGTCTGACTGATTTTCTCAATGAAGAAAGCAACCTTCAGGGAGAAGATCTTTAATTTTGTGCTGGGTGAATTCTTCCACCCACTCATTGATTTTTTTGCGTGAAGCATCTACGGCAAAATCAACGGATTGCCCAGCGGCTCCATAATTGTCATTCAAGTTTTGTTTAAAGTTATCAGTGAGCTGATACTTTTCGGCAACGTAAAGCTGATTAGCGGCTTCGAAAGAAAAATTTTCATCACCCTGCAAACAAACGATTCATGTTTAAAGCAATTTTATTAAAAATATGTCACACTATGTGGTAATGTATTGGATTTCTTACCTTGATGCTTTGAATAAGGCTTCCAATCACACTATCACTATTCCCATTTTCAGCTACATAGTTTGTAAGGCCCATTGATTTCTTTAGTTGTACAGCTGTATTGCCTCTGGCACCAACACCTACCATACTTAAAACTGCAGCAACGCTAAAAGGAGAAATGAAAACATTTTCTGTTGGGCTATGATGCTTTCCAACTGCCTAATACAACAGGAAAAATTTTAGTAAATAAAGATTCTTTACTTTAAAAGGCATTAGTTTTATGTAAACTCACCTGGAACAAAGAAACAGAAAAGTTCTGAAGTGCAGCTACAGCTTTTGCCTGATCAGCTATCGTAATTGGAGTTTTGGAAATTGAAGCCATTGTAGAAATATGATAAAATCCCAAAGCTATGAAAACAGTTGCTGTCACTCAAGCTAGAGAACCTGTAAACAAACTTATCTTCTTTAGATATGCAAACAGGTCAAATAGATTAAAAGGATATAGGAAATGTGAAAATTACTGTACAAATATTAAACAGAAGTATTTTCAATATAAATTTTTTCAGCACTTGTCCGTGTGAAGCGTGAAAACTAAGTGATGGTCCGATACGACTATGACTAGGGAGATAAGGGAAAACTTACGAAACACTGATGGAATAGGTGAGACAGCGCAACCGGAACTACTACCTGCTTGCAGTTTCTGATAAGCAAGCTGTTTCATGTCAAAAAAATCCCAAGGATGCCGTGGAACTGATTACAAATAGTGATTTAACAGTTTCTTTCCGATTTCACAACTTAAATGCGAAATAAAGACAAATAATATAGTAAATCGTATTAAGACTTACTTTTATAACTATTCACTAAAAATTCAAACGTCGGAATGACAGAATATTACAATTAATACTTCCTACGAAAGCGATAAAGCCCCTTGGGCGCCTTCGGAATTTAGAGTTAGTTACATTTTAGATCTAAGTTTGAAATCTAAGATATGGGTGGGATTGACCTAACGTTAAAAAAGGCCACTCTTTTCTTACTGATTCTTACTATGGCTTTTTTTGGGTTTGATATTTACTTAATGTAGCGTCATCTGTTATCAGATCTGGGAAAATCACAGCCGTCAAAAAGTAAATGGCCGCTACTTCACTTTTTAAATGCATCGAAAGGTTAAAAGAATCACATAGTTCTATTTTTAGGTTCAGAAGTATCTAATAAGCTCTATACCTAACTTCGTCATGCCTTATAGTTAAAAACTAAACCATAAAAATACCGTAAATCGTGTTTTTCGGATTTCCTCGATTCTGATTGGTCGAGAAAATTCCCAATAAAGACTTTCGGGGTGCCTCTCTCAGCAGACTACTGTAACTTGTGCTGCATTAAAGGCCCCTAAACCTTTGGTAATTTAGTAAACTAAATTCCTCAGGGATAAGATATTAATGTTTTGAAAAAAAACAGGAAACACCCTATCGAAAACTCCTTAAAAACCCATAAAACAAATTAATATATTGATTGAAAATATATATTTTTTAATTCTTACTGTGTAGAGTTGGCCCATTTCGAAGGTATTCGATGCCATTTACAACTCATACATAGTATGTTACAATTTGGCGCGTCTGCGCAATTTGCTGGGACATGGCAGCTTTGTCAGGGGTATGGAGAGAAAGCTATGGGGATCTCTTCGCTTTGTTAAACACACTTTTCGTGCCATGTCGAGAGTAGGCATGGTCGAGAGTACTCAATGCATCATCTAATTGGGTAAAATGTGGCGTCACGTGACTTTTGGCAACGTCTATTGGGATTTTGACTGTTTGCAAACTTATAGAACCCCAGACAATTCAATTCGAAAGCGAAAACTGACAATTACAATTACAATTACAAACTTCGATTACTGAAAAAAGTTGTACTTCAAAAAAGTGGTTACTGAGTTTTGACTGATGACTTACTTTTTCAAAACCTAAAAATAATTTGTTTTATTACGTGTGCTGTAATGGCTGCCCCGAATCTTTCCTTCTTTTTTTATGAGAATGTACAAGTTCAATTGTACAAGTATGCAAAGTGAAAGATGGAGTAAATGACTTGCATTTGATAAAAGAACTTCTTGGTTAGTTATACGTGTCTAAAACGTTTTTCATATTCATTTTCTTCCATTTCAATACATTTTATTGGGTATTTTTCCTTTTTTAGGTATGCAGTTGACAATAGGCCACTAGCGTCACGACACTCTCTTACGGCCCCAGTTTCCCATCCACATTCTCTCAGCTACACGTAATTACCACACGGCGACTGCCGGTCAGGCTTCCGTCGGGCTTTGGCTATACCAGCGACTGTCCGGTACAGTCTTGAAGGTCCAACCAAGCCGGGCAGGCACAAAAAGGTCCGACTGGAGGCTGGGGCTGTGCCCGACCCGTGGCGGCTAATAGGCCCAATTTCCCCAATTTTCCATGTACAGTTATCATGGTACTGGTACAAGACTATCAAGAGAACGACTTAGACGATCTTTAAATCGTGTTCGAGAAATTCTTTATATTACACCTCCAATGTTAGCTGTTCGTCGCCGTGTGTACCACGTAAAAGGGCCTTTATCCATGATGCTCATTGACAAACACCACAGCCTCACAATGTTATTTTGTGTAGTTTAATGACGTTGACTAATAATATATTATTATATTTAATTACATTTCATTAGATGGCGATTTGTAATTCATGGTGGAATAGACAGATATTCAAGAGCCATATCTTTTTAAAAATTGTCCAACAACAATCGTGCATTCACCGTGCTGGAACATTTCAAAAAGAGGGTACCGGTTTGGGGTCTTCCCGTTCGAGTTCAGTTAGTAATTAAGAATTATCTCTTTATTTCCCGTAGGAATAATGGATTCATTACGTAAAAAAATATTTAATATAGATCTGACAAGGGAACGGAGAATGTTGGGGTATGCGATTTTATGTTGGAGGCTCAGCCTTCAAATGCATTCATCACTGGGCGTTCGATCATGGACTACTTTAACTAAAGGACGGGACTCTTAGCCTATCTCGCCGTGTTAAAGCTAGTCGGGTGGGGTTTGTTCAGGAGATAATTAATGGAAAACATCAATAAATGCAGTTTTTTTTGCTGATTCCAACTGTGTTTATAAATCTTAGTAAAAAAAACTAATTAATAAGGTATTCTAATTTTACTTTCAGGAGTAGGGGTAAAAAGACAAAACACCGGTGCCATCTAGCAGCCAAGCACCCTAAGCTCTCAAGAATATATGCCACAAGGTAAAAGAGAGTTATGCAGCTATGTGAAAGCAATAGAGATAAGAGAGTGGTGTCTCTTTCTCTTGGTATGCACGAATGGGCATCTGCTTGCAGACTTCCAAGAGCTTAGGAGGTTTGGTTCCTAGATGGCACCGGTGTTTTGTCTTTTTTCAAATATTTCCGTAAAGTAATTTGCAATATCTCTATAACCGTACATTTTTGGTATAGGGACATTAGGTAACACAATACATATTTTTAAATTTCGATTCTGATTCTCCCGGAAAAATTTTTACATGGCCGACATAGGAAAGGCCGAAGAGTCCCGTCCTTTAGTTAAAGTAGTCCATGGTTCGATTCATAACAAAACGAATTGATAGGGCCTTGCGCGATGTATTCCAGAATTGTGTGGTGCCCTTCTACAATAATTTTAGTAAGTATTTGAGGTCAATAACTATTATTGCTTAATTAAAAAAATATATTTTTGTAGTAGTCAATTGGAGTACGAAGGGATACTCAACCCCAGCGACAACTTTGATATTTATTGTCTGCACTTTGTAGCCACCAAGCTGCTAACTGATGCGGTAGATGGATTTATGCGCGGATGGAATGCCCACCCAATTTTAACAGAAAGTAATTTCTCGCCTAATCAGCTCTTCGTTATAGGTCTACTGAGGCTGATGATGTCGGGATTACAACATGAAGAATTAAGTCAAAGCGAAGTTACAAATAAATTTGCCGAAAGAAAAGCTAACATGTTAGCAGAACTTTCGTATGAGAATCGCGTGGTTGTTCCTCCATTTGCGTGTCCTCTATCCCCAAACCATGAACTTCTTCTCGCATTCTCAGTTTAATCCTAACAGTGTCACCCTGGCTAATTTAAAGGAAAACTACCTTAAAGTGAAAATTTTAGCTCAACTACTTTCCATCATTAACCTGTAAAGTGTTTGTTTTTTTTTAAAGGCTAAAAAAATTAATCTTTGCACAGCAAAACGAATAGTATTCTTTCCGATTAATTTAATCTTCTGAATTTATTCCCTTACTATCCTTTAAATCAGCTTTTTTTATTTCGTGATTGATTCAAAATGAAATTATTCTTTAGAGTATCGTTTATTATAAAGCTAAGATTTTGTGATTGATTCACAATTAATGATTAGCATTCGCGTTGCTTTGCAACAGTTAATATTAATATTTCGTTTAATGTTAGATTGAACAATAATTCATGCATTTCCGATTTCTGTTATTTGTTTTTCAGTTAACAGTTTGATTTTATTAGTGATTTATTTGTCCCGATTGATATTCCTGTTAGCGGGTTGATTTCCTGATTGGTTTATTAATTACTGTTCTAAATCTTTTTTGTTTTGCAATTGAATTAATTGATGGTTAGTGTAATGTTACGTGATTGAATGACTGATTAATTTAATGCAAATTCAACCTAATGTGTGTTTAATATAGATGGCTTGATAGATGTTACCTTTTATGTTTCATTTGACATTAGACGTTTGTTTTTTAGTTATGAAATCTTAGTTCATTGTTATGTATCGAAAATCCGTGTTAAACAAATGTTAGATTCGTTTGATGATTGTTAGAAAGGGTGTTAGATTAGTAGTTAACGGTTGGTTAACTTTAGATGGTAATGTTTCCTTTATATTTATTGTTTAATCTCAAGAACGGCACCCTATAGATGACTGAGAGAAACTGTTTTATTGCAACATTTCGAAAAGTTTTTTAATTGCTCAAAAGATAAACCTATATTGCTAACATTGGATAAACCCAATATTAATAAAACCTGACCCTAAATGGCACCATTTAAAAAAATACCACCGATTTTTGCACCATACTGTACACTCGTATCCATAAATATGAAAATATCCGACCCACCCCGAGTAATGGGAAATTTTCTAATACCGTAGTATTTATTCTTAACGTTGAATATCATTGCAGTAGCATTTTGTGAATTCTGTTTTCTTCTATTTAGATTTTGGCAAATACAGCTAATGTTTATTTTTGTCTTGTTTAATCCGTTAAATATAGCATTAAAATTGAAGTTTCTTTTTGTCACTACTAAATGGCACCACATATCGGGATTCCCGCGAAACCTAGATCCGTCCCAAAAAACAGCCCCAAAAGAAAAATTATTGTTAAAGGGATACCTCTTAGCGGGATTTGTTTTCCTTGTACCGGGATCTGTCCTGGACCACAACTCTCTTTGGATTATGGAATCTTATATCATGTAGATATCACGTAAATTGTCTGGGAGTTCAAACAAGGTTAGCTCGCAATTTTTTAAGTATAATGCTGGAGATAGCGTATAATTACAATAGCATTGTTCTCGTTAAATTGTAAATAAAAAATGTGTCGAAATTCGATCGAATCACATTATTATTCGCAAGATAGGCTACGTACACAATGTTGAATATTTCTAAATATTTTGCACAGCCAGTTTATCTTATTGCAAATGCCAAAGTGTTGTTCATCTTCATGTTCTTCAGTCCTAAGCTAATTTTTTTATTGTTGATTCGATATATAGAATGTATTATCAAGTTTCGAATAAAAATGTCTACAAACGTTAAATCTACTAGATAGGCCTACTTTGAGTGTATGAAGAACGTTTTGAAGTGAAATTTGTGAAGAAAAAATTTGTAAGAAAGGGTTCATTCAGATTTCGTAGCTATATCAGCTTGATCTTTCGATGGGCTGTCGAACATAATGGAAGAAGATATTTTAGCACAAAAAAGGACATTCAGTTACATGAGTCTGCTTCCCCCTCTGCTATATCAATACCAATAGTAGTTAGAAGATAATCGTAGATAATAAGTGAACCAACCAATCAGCTGAAATCATTTAAAGAAAAACTAAAGCAAATTTCATATTAATTATTTTTTTTACGATGAGTTAAGCGAAGATGACAAACAGGAGGTCTAATATTAGTCTTACGATTCGGTAAAATACAATACGTGACTTATTACTAAGTTCCGACATAAACTGTCCTGCGGTTGGTAATAATGTAATATCGACAACGTTTTTTTTTCTTCTTGGAGCTTCATAAATTGGGAAAAAACTGAAGATTTTGAAAGGCTGAATTGGATAGTGGACCAACATGTTACAAAATTCAGTAGGTTAATTATATCGGAGAATCAACTTCATGAAAAATACAACTAGTGAACGAATATAAACCTGAACAAATAAAGGTTATATATACTTACGGCATTAAAGCTACTCGGCTCCAATGACATTTCTTTTACGAATATAATTTAAAGATAGGAAGCGAAAACGACCCAATAAGACCCATTTAGCACAGTAAACAGAAATGGGAAAAAGAATCGAGAAAATCGGTCGACTTGAATAGCCCTTATTCGCGCGCGCTGAGCTGGCGTTGGTCCTGGCGGCCTTGGTGGTTGCCCCATCAACATGCGAGCGTTTTCCTTCAAGTCCAAAAAGAAAAAAACAGAGAGTAGAATAATGCGTCAATATTCCTCCGACCAAAATGAACGGAAGAAATATGTCAGACAAAAATACGCCTCAAATACTGTGATATTTTCAAAAAATATTGAAATTGTGAAATCATTGACTACAAAGACGACAGGAATTTTAGAACGAATATTAAAATACAGAGAAGCCTAAATGGAACTCAGGTTACCCATTCAATATCATTGGAGTTAAATTTCAAAATTTAATTTACATTGCGTTACGAATATCAGAATGCAAAAAAAAGTATGTTGGAATGCTCGATTGATTTAAGACTAGCGATTACACGTTCTACACAGCCCCATTTTTCACCAAGAATAACAGGATTCAATTTAAAAATATCCATTTAAGTCAGTCAGTCATTCTGCTGAGTACAACGAATTCCTATCTCAAAATTTCGCCTAATAACAAAAAAAAGGATTTTGCAAACCTTTGCAGCCAGGTCAAAAACTTTTTCTGGCTTAGGAGGCTCATTTGCAGTCTTCGGTGTGTCTGAATCGCCCAAGATGATGTTCACCAGACAATACTCCATCAACGCCATGAACACGAATCTTTTGTGAGACAACAGTGTAGAATATTAAGAACATGATGCCGTGAAAGCTCCAAGAAAACAAAGTGTGCAATATTTCTTGCAAATCATTACACAAATATGGAACGTCCAGTGAATCTATAAAAACATTAGTTATCTAACGTAAGAAAAATCAAACGCTTACATTGTGCATGTTGACATAAAAGCGTCTACCGCCTTGAGATAGGAGACGGGTGGTAATGCTGCTTGAGATTTTGCATGTTGCGTTGACAGAGTCAACAGTGACGTGACGCCCAATGTGACTCGAGCAGGAGCTACTTCAGGTTTAATCCAAAACGATACCCACTGTTCACATAGACAACACAGTCATTATTATAATATCCAAGATTATTTAAAGATAAATTCTTAGACCAAGATCTCCAAGACTAAGAACATCCTCAGCATGATTTAATATTTTGTAAGTGTTTTCTCAGCTTTTATGGACTTGATCTCTTAAGCTAATCATCTGGTGTCGAATATTTTTTAATAGGACTACAGTTTTTGCCTCCTCAATGGGATTTTTAAGATTGCTATGAAGGACAATGATCCTAAAAGGCGATTATAAATTGAAATCATTACTTACAGACATGACAACAATCAAGCAAGTCGGGATGTAGGTGTGGAACATGTAGTAACCCAGTCGTCGTTTCAGCACGAAAACCACCTCCAGACAAGTAAAGTTTCCTTTAAAAAAATTGTCAAATAACATGTTAAGTACCAAGAACAAAACTAAAATAAAATAGTAGATCAAAAATTGACTGTTATTATATCGTAAACGCTAGAAATAATGAAAGGAGATCTACCAATCCATCGTACCCGAAAGTTAGGGCCTGTTAGTTAAATAACAATTGTCCTGTGGCCTGCGCATTATGTCAATACTGTTGTGTACTTAGAGAAGCTAGTGTGCACTTGCAAGACATGACACTGGGTTGCTACCGTTTCGCATTCACTTGTCGGAAACAACCCTCTCTCAATATTTGGCATTGAAACAGAGTGAAAGACCATAAAGAATTTCTATTAATTTCGTTTCTTAACAAATCGTAACAAATTAACGCCAACGCAGAACGTAGGGGAGAGTAGTAAGGGTTGGCACACATTTTTTTTATTTTCTCTCCCATTTCTCTCCATCAATACCTTTTTGATATCTTTTGGTCTTAAAAAAAGAGAAAAAAATTCTTTTATCTTGAAAGTATTTTTTTGAAAATTTCATTAGTTACAATTCAAGCGTTATTAAAGTTATAAAACAATAAGAAAAATTACGCAACATGCCCCTACAACGGGACTAGTTGGCTTTCCTTGTAATTCTAATGGGAGAACAGCCTATACGGGGGTTGATTTGAAACCTTGATTTTGATCAAATAAATCATAATAACAACGATTTATTTTTTCAGTGTGGTTTTATATAATTGCCTTGGTTAGTTTTTAATATCCATAAGTAATTTGAGCTAATTAAAAAATTCAGTTATTCTCAGCAATGGTAATTTTCCATAAGCCAACTAGCCCTACGGTTAAAGGCAGAAATAGCCCCAACAAGGTCGTCTACACAAAATATATTTAAGGCCACTATAATTTATTTTTCTGTTTATCCCTTTACATATAGTCGATAGAGAATAAAATTCTCTATTTCACTAGTTTTTTTAAATATTTCTATCGTTATTCCAAAAGAAATTATATGAAAAAGCTTTTCGAAAAATCTTGCATAAGAAAAGTCAAAAGTGTTTTTACTTTATATCTTCAGAACGGCTAGTTATATATTCTTGAAATTTCCAATATTAGTGCGAATGCTAATGATGCACACATGGTTCAAAGCTCAATTTTTTTAATTTAATACAGAGCTAAATAATTAGAAAAGAGCGACCTGCCCTCAGGACTTTTAGCCCCACTCTCCCGGATTGCGGATCTGGCCTATAAGGGTTATTGGGTGCACTGGCCACTTTCAAAGAAAGCAGTGATACATGCCTTTGACTTAAAATATAGCTCTGAATTAATACTATATATGTATGTATTTGGCCTAAAATACCTGTAGCATAAACTTGTGTGCAATCGTTTGTGTAGTTTCCTTCCAACTGCAGCTGCGGCAATTCAATGTTCTTCCAAACATCAAGAGGCACGTCTTCTTCCCACTCGAAAACCAGGTCGTCAGTAGTGTGAGATACTTGATGAAAAATAAATAAAATTAAAAGACATATAGCAAAAAAAATTGCAGTAGAGAAAATTTGTCGTTCTTTCTGCCTTGGTAATAATTATTTCTCTATTAAAACTATTGCCAAATACCTAGTGTTGCCGAAATCATATTTTCAGAAGATTTTAATTCAAATTTACGGTCACTCATCCACGCATTTTGTTGTCCACAGCGGAATTTTCCAAACCTTTTAAAAATTATCCTTTCACTTTTCATATCGAGGTCTTTTGGACAGGGCCTGCTGAGCCGTTGACTGTTGACTTCCCGCAATCCAATCTCAATGACTTCGACTGTACTGGACTGTACTGGACTGTACTGGACTGTACTGGACGTCTGGACTGTACTGGACTGTACTGGACTGTACTGGACTGTACTGGACTGTACTGGACTGTACTGCTCAGTACACACAACAACACATCCGCCAGAGGTGCCTACGTTTTTAGCGCTTTTGCTCCGTGTGAGAATCCGATTTTCTCTTCTGACAAGTGGATTTACTGATTTTAATGGCGGCCCTTATTATTAATTCTGAAGAACTGTCACTGATGGTCAACCCTCTCTCAAAAACCTCAGACTGCATTTTCATCCTACACTTTAAGATTTTTGTTCTCTACTTTCGTCTACTTTCGGCTACTTTTTCGGTAGCGAAATGGCTTTTTGGTAGGGCTTTCTACCTTGTTGACGTAACGTCTACCATTGCAATAAAGTCGCGAAAAGGTAGTCAGCAAAAGTAGAGTATCTACTATTTGTCTACCATTTAAAAATTCCCGATGGTAGCAAAGAAAAGTAGAGTAACAACATTTTGTCTACTTTATCCCTACTCCATCCCTACGCAACCAACCAGACTTGAACCTTCAACCTTTGGAATGGCACTCCAGCTTGCTAACCACTGTGCTAATTGATTCTAACATTACTTATCAAATCGTAAGTCATAATTAACAGTTATGGTAAATAAAATGGAATCTTTTCACATTTTCGTTGCAGTAGGGAAACTAATCATAAGCATGTTCCCAAAATTCTTATTAAAGCTTAACAAATAATTATTAACCATTAAAATGCTAGATAGTCTACTTTTAACCTACTATACAAAAGTAGAATGAAAAATAATTTCCTTCTTTATTAAATATAGAAGAAATTTCCTACCTTTTCCCTACTTTCAAAAGTAGAAGGAATAAAATTTCCTACCTTTCCCTACTTTCAAAAGTAGAAGGAATAAAATAGTTTCCTACTTCGTTAAAGTAGAAGGAATTTCCTACCTTTTTCCTACTTTTTCGCCTCTACCATATAAAGAAGGGAAAAAGTAGGAGATAAAAACTTAGAGTGTATATTACACACCTAGGTGGAAACGAAAAATCTTGATCGATCGGCCAATCAAGTCTTTCAAAAAAATTCGCTGATTCACTAGAAAAAAAAAGAAAAAGTGACAGTACTTATATAGCTCCCATCAAGATCTGAAAGCTTTCTGCTGATACTTTGATTTACTATCAGTTCTTGTGTTCAGTAAATATATTCATCGATGTATAAAAAATAAAAAGTTCCTATTGCGCGCTGTAAAATTTGTAACAAGGTGTATAAAAAAAAGTAAGAAGTTTTATTTTTGTTAACATCTTATAATAATCAATAAAAGAAAACTTTAAAAGGCAACGGCCAAAAAGTTTTTCAAAATAGGGCCTTTTTTACGCTTTTTTAGATGCAGAGAAAAAGTTCATTCCTGATTTTTTATATGAAGTAATAAGTAACTGTTCTAACATTGGTTCTGGCATCATTTCGTCTATTTCTTTAGCATTTTAACGACGAAGACATAATTTCGCTTTTTAGCCTAATGCCTGTGCATAGATAGATCGATCATATAATATACATGTTGTTACTTCGCTCCAGATTACATGACGGTTGAGTATGGACTAGTCATCAGCATCATTTAGCATTGCCCCTTTTTACGTTTCTGGTGCAGTATTTTTTTTTTTTTATTCGAATATAATGACATCAAAGAGCCGGGTTAATTTGACTTATTTGAGGTTCCTTACTATACTGAAGCGGGGAATTAACTGTACTATAATGAAAGAATCTAAAAAAAAACTATAGACTTCTAATTATTGAAATTTGACAATGTGTATCCGTAGACATGGACGAGGCCTATTCACGAAATAAATTATGATTTACATTTATAATGAATAAGCTATTCATGAACGCTATAGTACGTACGTACGTAATATTAGCTACAAGATTTAACTATATTACGTGTACATTACATTAGATCTTACATTTTTTAATGTTGCAGATAAAGTTAAAAAGAAAGCAGAGACTTACAGCTTTCAATCTGAATCTTGCACTCTTGAGAGTCGTGTGGGTAGAGGGCGAAATTCATGGAGCACGACAGAGTCAAGGTGAGTCTATATGTACCATCAAAGCAGATTTAAAAAACAGAAGAAGTCAGAATACGTCAACTTGACAGCTCTTGAGTCTATATATAACAACTACTCACAAAATCGCATCATAAAATGTAAGTCTTCTCACTCCTCAAACTTACTTGACGACATAGAGGATTTTTTTGTCCTTGTAGAGCCATAGATAGTGGTTCGGAATGGTCATTGTCTGGAATGTGACTTGTTTGGCATTCTTGAAATACGAGTCTGGGCGCCAAATGCTCTTCAACCATTCAACGTCCAATAATCTGCAATCGTCACCAAAAAAAAATGAATTGAAAATGAAAAACGCCGGTTGTCTTTGCAAGTCAACAGCGTGAACTAGGACGAGACAGGAAAACTTTTGCCATTGTCAGCAGCAATTTAAAAAAAAAATGTGTTCTATTCAGCAAATTTTTCACATCCGTATATCACTAATTATGCGCATTCAGCAGTTTTCTTTCATCCTTATAATCGATTATATATCAACAGAAAATGGTAAGACTCGCATTAGACTGCCATTATATCAAGCAGCCATTGTTGAAGGAGGTAAAAAGCTCGGCGCCTTTGCCCTTTGACTGGATCCAACTTTCAGACTTATTTATTGGAGCTGTATACTGCGGAATAGGATTGGCGACTTATCTAAAGTTTGGTCAGGCGCGAAATAAAACTCAATCGAGGATAATTGCAATCCTTCTAGCTTCTCTCAGCAGAGCCGTCGGATTCCGCTGACTTGATCTATACCCGGCCAACTCGCGCTCCCGCTCGCCCTCCAAATAGAGATTGAACGAGCTGCTGGACGCGTGCTCGAAACGAGTGAGAGAGTCCACAATCACCGCCACCACCTTATTATATATATTTGTCCCGTTTTCATTATTACGCTCAGGGAGCACAGCGTACGTCTCCTTTTGCGCCCTTTCTTCTTTTCTCATTTCCACCTTGGATGATGCAGTATATAACCCTCCTTTTTTTGTCAAACGAATCTGAAGAGGCGAAGAGCAGCACGGATAACAAGTGAGGGTAGTAGCATAGTTGGAGGCAGACAACAGAAACACAGTCTGAAGCTGAAGAAGACTAGAACCGTGGGCTTTTGTGTTGCGCTCAAGTGGTGGGAGCTGCTGGAGAGTTTCTCCTTCTTCCGAATGCGGAGTGTACTACGAGAGAGTTGGGAAAAAACAGTCGGAAGAATATAAGGAGCAGACGGTGATGGGAGGGGGGGGGGGGGGAGTAGAGAGGGATGAAGGAGGGGGGGAGGGTTGAAAAGGTTCTGGTTGAGAATAGATAAGGCACCGCACCACCACACTACGTTAGTTTGGGCTTGTTGGTCTCCTTCTATTTCAATCTGAACATCATCGACGTACAGGCACGGACGCCAAGGACAATCACGGCCAACAAGAGTACATGACAAGAAAAAACTACAGACGGGATGACTTGTAGTTGGGGTGGATGAGTGGACATGTCAAACTGATTCACTGAAATACATTTCTTCCTTTCGGTTTTTTAGAATATCCACGAGCATTCTCGGTCGGAAATGCGGCAAGAGAATTATTCGGGATGCTCGTTTTTGGTTCAATGCCAACGGCACAAGACCATCGTCGGTATACTATTAAATCAAAACTAACGTAACTTTGGCCTATAAAAGGTCTACTGGTACGTAGTTATATCCAATACTTGCTTACAATTTTCAACATTTTACCCAGCTGCCAGTAGTAATCAAAATAAATATAGCTCCGTATAATCATACTGCCACAACACAATCACCTAACCTATATAGGCTAAGTTGAGAAATCGTAAAAATGTCTATCACAAGTATTTTGCCATCAAATCTTGGAATGAGTGGTCAACAGCAGTGAAGTGTGGTTATTACCTGTATTCGGACGTCATATTTTCCGGAAGGCTGAGACGGTGATCCCGCCACGACTGGACGTAAAAGACATCAGCCATGTAAGTCTAGAAAAAGGCAATAGGGAAACGGGGTTTATTTTATTTTTATCTTCCTTTATATAGTCGCTCAACTTTTACACAGTAGTTAGATCCAGTCATTCAAGCTCATGTGCAGTATGCTTGTTTAATGTACCTATTAAGTGAACCGTGTACACCCACCCCCTTTCAAAGTCATTTTTTATTTGAAAATTTTGAATGCTCGATCTTGAGAGCTTCTAGAAAGGCGTGGGGTTGACAACAGATTCAAACTTATTATGTAAATCACCATGGCAAAATCTTTGAATTTCGTAAACTTTCTCCTAAAGTTGCCGACCTCGGACCCCGCCTCGTCTAAAAGTGACGTTATGTTAGGCAGTTCAGCTCTTTTGATAAAAGTTTATTTTTCTAAACCGTTTATGTGTGCAACTTACGGATGCGTGAGTAAATCACAGACTTACAAACATTCATTAGGGTGTAATTCAAAGTATTCAATAAGTTATGGAGCTGAATAGTTAACTAAATACGCGCGACTAGCTACGTGCTGTTCGTGCAGAAATAGAAGGTAAAGGAAACTTCTATGTGAAAATCTACGAAAAAGTTTCCACATCAGGGCATCATCAGGCACAGCCTTTGTCGTCAGAGAAGAGAAATAATTACGTATTATATATACCGCTAAGTCGTGCAGTGTTAGATCAAATCAAGAAAACCATGACCATTATAAGAGCAATTTGACTTACCATTGAGTTCTCGTTAATGGAATCAAGACCCATGACTGTCAAGTGATTGAACACCTTGGCCGGCTGACCTTCCAGTCTAGGTGGGCGCATTTTATCGTAATTGAATCGATCAGGCAGAATATCGGATAACTCCATCGCATCGACTAGGATCCCACAACCAATCAAGCTGCTCCAAGGAATATACAACAACGAAAAACGAAGATGAGATTAAGGCAATAGTAGGCCTAATGGGACCAATAAAGTTGGCCTGCCGACACTCAGCACACAAGCACAGGAATTATATAATCATTAATTTTTTTTTTTTACTTTTTGTTCTGAAACTAAAAATTTTACATGTTAGTGCAAGGTTGCCAAGTTGACCATTACGTTATTTAAAATTACGAAATAACTCTTGATGTATAAACTTATTGTAGGCCTAGGGAAAAGTAAATCGAATTTCATGCAAGTATCGATAGAAAGAATGAATCGGGTAGTTTTTTGTTGTTGTAGCGTGTTTAGTTGATTTAAGTCATTTGATTCCTCGATTGCAATAATTTTTAGCTTTTTTGGAAAAAATGACAAAAATCAGCTCAAATTCATCATTTCATTTTATTCATTTCTAATTATTCACGACATTTAAGAATTTTGAAAATTTACAGCCGCTTTTGTGTTTTCTAGAATATGAATTCCATCACTGCCTTTTTATTCTTCTTTTTACAAGCATGCATAATTATCAATACAAAGTTCATTAATTAGATAGTTTTTTTGCTGCTCAACATTTCGTTGCATAACTTAGAAATATAGTAATGTTGTTTAATTGAAATGTGTTGAAAAGTTGTAATTTAGAAATATAAGAGCAAGCACTTGCGGAGCGCTCACTGCCAGTGAGATAACAAATTACCACTAGAATGATTTTCCATGTTTTTATAAATGTCTGTCTAAACTTTCGTTCAATATCAAGCGGTGACCCATTAAGCACGGAATGAGTTTGGAAGGAGCATGTCCGGTACAAACAGAACGAATTTCATTTTGGCGACTGGTGTCTCACCTTGAAATGACTAGAGCGACGATCTGCGCCATGGGAAAAAATTCAGGTTGCCGACTAATGCTGCAGGAGGTAGGTAGATCCAAGTGGGGCGCTGGCGGCAGTTGCTCCTACCGGAAGTAAATTCCCCTTCTAGAGGAAGATGGGTTTGCTATATATAGGCTACTATGTAGGTAGCTATACGATGCTTTGCGTGACTCTACGCCGAGCTGCCGGTGGCGAGGCTGGCGATGCCCGTGATACTAAAATCTATTGATTATCATTTAGATATACATAAGGTTTCATCAATGCAATAGAACGGGTGGAGCGAATAGTGGGGAAAACACAGAAGGAGCGAGTAAAAGGAGAGAAGAAACGAGAGCGCATAAGAGAGAGTGAGAGAGAGAGAGTGGGAAGAGGAGAATAAAGGCGGATGAGAGGGAGGGGGAGCAACGTGACCAAACGGAGAGCAACGTCGAGCGGAGGCTGCCGGAGCTGCTCTGCTTTTCGGAGGTTCCGTATCGATCCGCCCGTTGAATCTGCAACCAAGAGCTGGTACACATTTTTGATCGGGCGGCATTGCTGGTGATCCATGCCCAGATAGATCTTGATGTCGACGTCGGCTTCCATTGCCATTGAGTCATTGAATCTTAAGACTCGGGCCCATTATAAAGCGCCACTGAAAGAAGCATAGAGGCCACTTGCTTAATTATTCAACGTCGACGTCAAGCAAACCGGTTAGTTTGCATTTCGGCTAACTCTCTCTCTCTCCCGTCGCAGAGCCAATGTTCATACAAATCGATCGATTTATAACAACTGATAGTTTTGGCTTCGACATCTCAGATCTTCAGCCCATGTCGTGCTCACGCCAGCCATCATTATTGTACATCATCATTCATTAATGTAGTATAGTACATTTCTTTTCTTTCTTTTCTCTTTATATCATCCCAGGCCATCCCGAATAACACGACTGGGCGGAATATAACGACGAAACAATGTCACGAAGGAATCTAATCATAGATGTATAGGCCAGTATAAGGTATCCTTTCTTTTCTTTTTCGGATTACGCGGTTAGGTAAAGTGCGAAACCCTGCACCAATGAGATCTATAGATCTCATTGGTGCAGGCCTTGTCATTGAAGGATCTCTCGTGCCATTAGGGCAAAATTCTAGTATTGCTTTTAACGTTCTTTTTTGTTCTTTTTTCGTGTTTCAGCTACACTATCCTCCCTACATAAAGCCCCTATTTCATTTTTTTGAACAGCGTGTGGTCCAAATAGCATCGATGTCGGCTTCAACCGCTGACTTTGTATCCCGTCTCGAGTCCATCCAGCCTCTTTGAATTTTGTTTTATCCCTTGACTTAAATCTATTCAAATACGAAGTTTTTTATCGTTACATTTAGTTAGTATGTCTCAACTCTGAAGCCAATATACATTTGAATTTCTTATCTTTATTGTTTTGTATCTACTTCTTTAGATTAGCAAAGAAGAGAGCAAGCGTGTGAAGGGGTATATGCGGTATTCTATATAGGGAAAAGGGCTAAATCCGCTAGTAGCGCTCGCAACGTACGGCAAAGTAGACACTCTACTATGGCATTTAGTTGTGCCCCCTTCTTTCTAAGAAGCGTTTCTCAACTTATAAGTTGCACTTTCCATTTCGCATCTTATAAGTAGCGCTAAGTAGCACTCATTTGAATGAGAGTGTAGAGGGCTGGGAGCTGGATTATCGGTAGCTGGATAATCGGTTATAGTGCCCAACAGTTTTCCAGGCTCTATGTACAGATTAGATATGAAATCTCTGTGGAAATTTTGGTATTGTATAATAAGGTTCTCTGTTTGTCTTTCGACACAAAGATTACACGGTTTGCTCTCATATTGTTGCTGGTTTCCTTTTTCAATCGATAGGCATTTTATTAACGAGCTGGGAATAAAGCCTCAAATACAATAGGGGCGTATTGATTTGTTGGTTGTCTACAAAATCAGTTGGACTTTCGTCAATTGATCGGCTGTCGAACGACGTTTGAGGCGTAGCACGATAGAGCACATTCTTCCTTGTTGCGGGGCCCAGACAAAACAATCCGATTCGACTCTTCCGCAGGCACACACACACACATTGCTGGTCGTGTTTCCTTTTCACAGCTTTCTTCGGGGATTTCAATACGCTAGACAAGTGCTGTAGCTACAACCGCTCGTGGCAACTCTGTCTTTATAGCACAAAAACCGGATGAAAATAGTTGCCAATCTTTCTTTTTTCCCCGGCTTTGCCATTGATTATTTTCTCCCCCAAGAGCGTCGACGATCCAGCGGCAAAGGCGAGTTACACGAATTGAATTTACGACCTGTTATTTAAAGGCAACTTGATTCCAAAGCCCATTGTTGTAACGTCGAGATATACCTCTGGGTCCGATTCTGTTTTCTTTCAAGTCTCGACAAAATTCACGGGACTTTGATTTAGTACACAAATCCAGAAAAAATAAAGGGGAGAGATAAAAATAGAGAGTGTGGATGAAAGGCGATGAAATATAGCATGCAAGATAAAGCCGAGCCGAGCCGAGCTACTCGATGTCAAACAGTCGTACAAAATACTACGCGATCCCGTCAATTAAGAAAATCTTGGAATGCTACCAGCAGCTCAGCAAAGAGCAAACAGATGTAGCACGTCACATCTTGTAGAAACAATGGCGGTGCGATATGGGCCGGAAGAATCAAAGCATTTTTTTTTTGCCCCCACTTTGGGGAACTTTGTTTTATTTGCGGATTACTCCATCAAGGCTCACGCGGAATATAGAGAGACCCCCTTTTTTTCTTAATTTTGGGGACACGGGGATCAGATTGCTGGGCTTGAAAAAGATCTTCGCTTATTTTCAGCGTTCCTTTGAAAACTTCACCAGTGAGGGCTGGCGACGAGTATAGATTTTCTCTTATTTTTTTTTTCGTTTCCGCCGAGCACTTTTCCGTACGTGATAAACCACGTATTCTCATTTTCATCCTTATCCTTGTTCCATTTTTTTTTCTCCTTTTCTTCATCCCGTTTTTATTTTTCCCTTGCGAAACTAAAGTTGAACTTTCCAAGAATTTCACCATTTTCTTCATTACAAGAAACGTTCATTCCGCTTGCTAAGTTCAAATTGACTTTCCTTACTAGGGAATACATTGTATTCAGTTTCAGACAGTCTTGCTATAAACCAACTTGTCCATGTGTATTGCAGAAATGCAGGTTTAAAAAAGTAAATGCTTTTGCTGGATGTGAATGGCCAATTGTAATATTTCCAGTTAATCAAACAGGGCTCTCTGTTAATTAGGCGCTGATGGACTCTTGGTGCGGGATAATGCCAATAATGTACACTGTACTATTTCTGGTCAAAAGAGAACACATTTCCGTTTACTACGTCGGTACATCTGCCTGGTACTTACGATTCAAGTTCAAATCGAGTTCACCTTTAATCTTTTGAGTTGGATGAATGACCAAATATATTGTAATATCTAGTGATGTCGTATGTAGACCAACCCTTTTTCTTTCTTCCAGATAAGGAAGACCATTCCAGACATATATAGGGGAGGGCTCTGCCTCTCGTTTGAAGTCTCGAAATCAAAGGCACCATGGACACACGCGGGATGTACCAGGCAAAGTCTGGTGACGGGCATCATCAGCTCTTAGTTGCTTCCTTCCAGTCGTTGATTAAGCACTTGGAACGCTGCCACTCCATTTAGCGCGAGCCGATGATCAGTGTAGCTCGTAAATCAGTGGCGACACAGCGTCAAAAAAAAAATCTTAATTGCTGACTCCAGTGGTATAGACGAAGATTCCTGACGATGACAATGGCCCGTCGCGGTGATGCTGCGTGTGCTACTGCTGGCCCGTGAGACGTGTGCTGTGTGATCCGAGAGACATATTGCTTAACACGTCGAAATAACGCCACATATGCACGTATAGAGTCCCCCGCTCCAATGCGTCCAGCAACGTCGTAGTAGCAGACGCGACCGAGCGCTTTATAGTGACGCGGTGACCCATCAAGCATGTAGCATTCATTCGTCTTTGTATACGCTATTTTTCAAGATGACACGTCGTACGTCATAGTGTATCGTGTTGACCTGACAGCCTCTTATCTTTCCCCTTCCTCTTTTCTTTTTTTTTTCATATTTTTATTATTTTTATTTGGGTTAAAAAGGAAAATATTTCTTTCGTTCAACCCCAAAGATTCGTTTGTCGTTTGACGCAGAGATAACAAGTCGGCAGTGAAATGAGCAACAGCGTTGGCCATTCAAATTCAAATTCGAGAAATACTTCCATGCCAGCATTCCGCATTCTACTTGAATTTTCGGAAGTGCTCACGTGGTATTTGTCAACGCCTACACACTCTATTTGCTGTACCATTTATTTCACCCTTTCAACGCGTGCTCATCAATCAACGAGGGCCACAAAATCAACAAGACAGGCCTAGGAGGGTGTAGGGTGTAGACTATATAGATAGAGCGTGAACTTACGTATTGATCAGTCGAAGAAGAACACCGGTCGAAGCAGAGCCGGATCGAAAAGATTGGTTGTATAGCCGAGTTAAAGGCTTTCAGCACACCGTAAAATGGTAGTAATCCATAAGCGGTGGACTACGGATGTCCGCAACCAATTAAAACGAAGAGAGAGCGATAGTGCGTGTGCCAAAGAAGAAGGAAGGAATAGGAACGTGTTGGAGGAGGGAAGAAGACCTATAGAGTGCCGCTTGGCTCCGTAACGAATCAACTGGGTGGTCCAGCAGCAGAGAGTTTACCTTATGTATTAGCGATGGGTGGGAGAGGAGGTTGGAAATTCGTCGAATCCCCGCCTGCCGATGCGCGTCAACTACGCGCCGGAGCCCGGAGTTGCGCACCAACTTGTGCTGTGCCTGGTATACGTATATCCCGTCGTGCATTCTAGTAGAGACCAGAAAAAAAAAACGGGTCGTATACAACATCGAAAGATCCATGAACTCCGGGAGTTTGCTCCGCTTTTGGGTCCGTGGGTTTCGTATATACTTGGTGGTTGCGCATTTCCCCCCCGCATCTATATCGTCTCCGCTGTCTCCCCGCTGCCATTCAAAATGAGAGATTTGAGAGAGGGGTTCTTCTTCTCTGACGTATTCAGCGTGATCTAATCTCCCCGTCGCTATAGAGCTCTCATCATGCACGCAGGTCACCTTCTTTTATTCTTTTCTATTCGGTGCGCATTTTCTTATTTTTGTTGTTGGACTCGGCATCTTTTTCTTGTTGTTGATTATGGCATTATCGCTTCTCCGTCCTTCTTCTCTTCCTCTCTCTATCTCTCTAATGATCCTGCACACTTATTCTCTAGCCAGCACCCTTATACTATTCTATATATGTACCTCCTATTTAGTCCTGCACGCGTCATTCCTTTATATCGATAGGAATCTTTATTGTGCGGCAGGCTCATATCCAGCGAACCTTCCAAATCGATTTCAATCCGGAATTTCTTCTGATTGTCAGCCGCGATCTACTGGAGCGGGATAACAGCGGCGTCGTCAGCTCCTGGTTCGGCGATTGAATTAAGTCATCTGAAGGAGTTTTGGACTCAAATGCGTTGTGATTTATGCTGATTACTGCAAAGATTCTCAAGCAGAACCCAGTACCCCCCTGCACGATCGCCATATAATATTCAGATCGAATCATGGTTGCGATGCAGTACGCACCCAACGATGAATTAGGATCAACCAGATAGTAGCAAATGAAGATTGGCCAAAAGCGTTTCAACTTTTCTTTTGCATGGTAATTCATTTTTTTTTTGTCACGAGTTTTTCAATTATTTTCAAATTGAATTAATTACAAGTTCTCGAAGCAAACTAGCCTGTAGTACAGCGAGTGAAAATTGGGCTGAATGCTGATGATTCAGCATTCAGCCAATAGGCATGCTTCAAGCCCGCCGACCCCATGACTTTTTCTTTCACATGAAAACACATTTACAGCTTTTGCTACGCTACTATACATTATATTCCGGAAATTACACTGTTTGGATCGGTACTGTTTCAATTAAGAAAATAGTTTCTTCTGAAGTTTACTACACGCTGGGGTGTGATATAGGCTATATGTATAATGATGTATCACTGAAATCTATAAGTTGTAACGAAGTGCGTGGTGAAAGGCTCTCAAAGAAGGGTATACGTGAGTAGTATTGTACAGTGTACACCTAACTTAAGCGTCATTTGCTTTTATTGATCTTTATTTGTGTTTCATTATTTCAAAGCACTAAATTAATTTGAGTCTTAAATGTAGTGTGGAATAAGAGTAAAGCCCAGAGTTAAATACCGCGCAATTTCTCAAGAGAAAAAGAATTGCTTGATTATTCCTCGTTGTTTATCTCCAGACAAGTTATTTCTGACAAGCTAAATTTCGTTATATTTGAAGATATCAATAAGCGGGAAGGCTGCCTACGAATAACGCTATGTGCAATTGTGCAGGGGGCTCTATTGGGACTTCCACTTGGCTTTGCCGTGATGGAAGGCGCAGACAATCCAATCGAAAATAAGTCGCGTTCAGTTGTGCGCGTACCGTGCATTCAGGGGCAACATGCCATGCTAATTGATCATGGACACGGTCCGACGACGTACAGTTGGGTCCACTGCCCTTGTCAACTCCCCCAAGTCTATAACTTTAGAGAAAAAAACAAAACCCAACTGTACTTTATTTTATTTTATTTATTTTTCTTCATTTATTTAAAGTTCATGCAACCATATCTTTGTTCGGGAGATGTATAGGGAAGCATTTCCAACTTTATACTGAAGTTCTTCGTCCTCTCACAAAGACATCATGAACAGTCCAAACTCATTAAATTCATGCCCCTTGACCCGTTCCATTGTTTTGGCATTGCATTTGGCGGTTAAACTTTACGGCACTCCTCGTCATCGTAAGCCACGAGTGATTAAGTTTCTCGAATTAGATTCCACTACAATGCCGCCGATGCGAAATAAAAATAGACAAAACTCTGGCAAAACTAGAGCAATAAAGTAAAGGTTAACACGGGCCAAAAGATATCGTAGTAAACCCGTTTTCAAATTCCGACCGGATCTCCTTACTTTTCCATTTCGTGTCTCCCAAATATAAAGGCCCCATAACTGTCCTTGCAATAACTATGCCATATAAAACAAAACCAGAAAACATCACAAAAAGCCAGCTCGTCCAAAACGAACTAGGAATGGAACAAGAACGATTTCAGTGCACGCGTTATTATCCGATACCAAAATAATCAAAAGCTCGCTTGCCATAGTTGTATATACTGTACAGGCCTATTAATCTGCAGAATAAATAAAAGATTAGATGGCTAATAGTCTTTTACACGATCAAAGAATAACAGTAGCTTATCATACAATGCCGCAGGCCTCGCACTCTCTATAATGATAATCTAGTGATACGTCTCGTGTGCTTCCCTATCCGACCTAATGCAATATGAATTCAGAAAGAAAAGGCTATTTTGATCTTAGTTATACTATTTGCGCTGGAGTAAATGTTCCGTCGCAAATGGATCGGAGGTACAATTGGCCTGCAGCACGCGCCGCAATAGCATCAACGAAACCAGCGGTGATTTATTCCAAAATTTAATCTTAATCTTAGGAAAAGCTATAACCGATACAAAGATTAGCATTTCACATTAATCCGTGTGAGACTGTTCAACGTCTACGCCTGCCTCCATCAAGTAATGTGATTTGTTAATATTTGATGTTTAGAATTTACCAACTTTTAGCATCCGAAACTTTAGACGGGTAGGGCAACATTAAATAGATTACACTAGTGTTGTTCCGTTGTGCTTTTTTGGATTCGTTATCGTTATCGTTAATCGTTATTTTTTCAATTTTTCATTCGTTTCGTTCTTCGTTTCGTTAATTTAAACGTGTCGCATTTTTCTTTTTTTGCGACCGTTTTCGTTTACCTTACAATTTTTTTTTCTAATGAAGTAATGAGTAGGCATGTTAGGCCAAATGATGTATCGAAAATAATGACCTAATTCCTCGCTAGGGGATCGCTAAGTCGCTAGTAGGTGGTCATTTCAAAATTGAAAATTCCAAATTTTGAGGGAAAAAAAAGTTCCCCCTGATGGTCAAAAAATTTGAAATCTCTACGGTTTTGATACGAAAAATTTAGCAAGAAATTAACGAAAACAACGAAAAAAACAGCCATTTCGTTATCGTTAACGAAAAAAACGAGCATTTTTCAAAAAAGTCGACAACGAGGCTCGTTAATACGTTATTTTCGTTGTCGTTATTTAAACGAGAACATCACTAGATTACACAATATGCTAAACACAAATATTAAAACAGCAATAGTTATAGCCAAAATAGAAATATTCGCCGTTCTAGCTAGTGGCAAAAAAGTAAACTTTGAATTCGACGTGATTAGCATTTCCCGTTTACCGTTTGTTCTTCTAAATTAATAGGAGAAGAAGTATATGTATGCGAAACAATACGGAACTTTATATATTGCCAAATGAAACAACCTTGCACACAGACCACTCTAAATAAAAACACTCAACCCTGAAAATTTGCCAAGCGACTGCCAAGCAAACATCCGAAACTTTTTAATTCAGTGACCCAAACTTCATCTTCCGTGTGGTTTGTCGTGTTAAGTTAAGTTAACTTCAATTCAAAACGACGGGGCTTGGTGTATCGATAATAAATCCGCAAGTCTATACTGATGCGAGTTTATAAATTTGACCACGTTCAAATCGTCCTGTCACATAATTATCGGGGATTATAGTCATTCTCTTGATACTACTTTATCAAATAGAGCGAACGAGAAAATGATCAAAGAAGGATATAGGGTGTCACTGCAGTTTCCTTCCGAGCTGTCAGTTTTTTTTCTCGTCGACACGCTCGCACTGCATCATAAACTGCTTCGAGTGTGGCGGGTTGGGATCTTCTCATCCACCGCAAATAACTCAGTATGCATCCCGCAACACGCCCCAAAATTGCCAGCCATTTCTGATCATCAACATCTACTGGCTGATCAAATATATATGTAGGATGTTATACCATGTACAACTCCTGAGAACTCGGCTATTACGATTGAGTTGTTCAGTTAATTTAATCACAAGTTGCTGCTGTCTCCTTTTTTTGTGAACTGCTCAAAGGGCTCGGATTAGATATAGAGAGAGACGTTGCGGGTTTCCCGTCTGGCACTCCCTCTTTTTTTTCCTCCCGGCGTACTATACTCTTTTTCTTAGCTCTTTTGAAATTTCCCCATTTGTGTGAACCCAACAGATCAAAAGATTGGTACAGAGGGGACCAAAAAAGAGGACAAAATCCTGAAGAGGGTAGGGTCGATTATAGTTTGAAGCGTGATATATACATGGATCTTTAAAACTCCAACTTTGATGTCTATCTCTTGACGTTTCAGCAACATCCTCCTCAGGCTCTGTCCAAGAGAAAAGAGAGAAATAAAAAGGCAGGAAAGGAAGGCAGCGAGATATGACTGCTGCACATCGCACAAAGAGCTGCAGCAGAGAAAGTCGTGTAGGCGAATAGAGTAGGCGGAGACCAGTCGTATTGATTACCACGCCAAACTTGTTTAGCGGCTGACATATATCACTAGTGATGAGGCCAGCAGTCGTTCCCTTTTTTGCCTGACGTTATGGATTTTCATTTAGACTATGCAGCGCCAACTGCCTCGGAGCTAAACGCGGCCTTATCCAAGCGACGAAAAAAAAAAGAAAAAAAAAAGACAAAATTCGCACGATTTCATAAAGCTCGGCATATGATTTCATCTAATCCCTTGATAAGAGCAAAAAGTCTGTGGTTACACCGCTAAAGTTGCGGGCATTGTGTATACATCTCACGCCCAGAGAGGCGACGAAAAGACAAAAGGAGCCAAAAAAATAGATATCAGGAAAACAAGACCAACGACCATATTTCAACGACGTGGTCGACGTTATTGTTGCCATCCACTTGGCACACATGACACGAAACACGCTAAGATATCAACAGAAAAAAAAAAAAAAATGAAAAACCAAAAACGAAAACAAAAACAAAACTAAACAACATCACACAGGCTTTCGGCTGGGAAACCAAATAAACATTTCCAAACAACCTTTTTATTTCTTTTAATTTAATTTCATGGGGTGGCCGCCGTTTTTATTCATCAAGTTCCGTTGATTGAAGTTGAAGCGGTGGCCGCTGGCGGTTGCAGTAAATCAGAATACTGGCAAAGGGCGTCGCGGAGATTTCGCCCAATGCGAGTCGAATCCACGGCCGTCAGCTCAACCAAGTGCGGATACAGAGAAATTAGTTGCCTCCAAGTCAACGGATTCACTGCATCGTCGGGTTCGGAGTTGGCGGAAACGACGGAAAATAAAATAAAACAGACAAACAAATAAGTATCAAGTTACGGCTCGGTTTCAATCGACTTTCAACAGTTGTTGGAAGGATTCAGACTTCAGACGAGGAAAAGGAAATGTCTGTGACTGGTTCCAACAAACTGCATTCAAGACTGAAAGTAAGGAAAAATTCTCGTTACCCTTTGTGGTCGGAATCTTCTTTAAAGCCGATATTAGAGAGGAAAGCCCTTGCAGAGTGAAGGCAATTTCGGCAGTGCGATACCTATCCAAAGTTGATGTGTGCACAAAAGTAAAATTATGGGGTTTATCGATAAACATACGATGGGATTGTATCGTGTGAGGAGAAGGGCGAGCGGCGCCGTACCGCACAGAATTCACAAAAACGTTGACTTTGATGTACTAGACACGGCAGAAACCGCTTCCGGCGAAACATTTATTTTGTATCTAGAAGGGCAAAAGAGGCAAAGCTGGCCAAGGGGAGGAAATGTAGCCAAAAGACTCACCTTGGCATGGGGCTCTGGCCACTAGTCTTGGCGTCTTGAGCAAAAGCAGCCAGAACTTTATGAAATCGATCAAGAAGTGCCGTGATGGCAAGCTGATTTGTAACCTGGCTAGGATTGCCGGAAGGTATCTTCGTTTGTTCTTGCTGCTGTTGTTTTTCTTCGTGAAACAACGAAAACTGCAACAGCACCTCGAAGCAGACGCGAGCAAACTCCTCGCGCAGTTTAGGTCCAGTCTCACTATCTACTATGTACACACACAATTCGGTTAATACTTAAAATAATAATTTTTTTTTCTGCCCCATGTTTAATATTACCTGGTGGAACCAGATGAATGGATCCCTTGCTGAGCAACCCCATGATTTTGGAGATGAAATGTGGTGGATAGAAATTGGCCTGCGGTAATATTTCGTCACGTATCAACTCCATTACTTGGCAGTCCAACAATTCATCCGATTGAATTTCTTCTGGCGTTTGATTGGCCAAAGGCACGCTAGTTACATAAAAAATAAATAAATAAATTTAATTAGAAAAAACGTAAATTGATGAACTCGATTTTTCCTCCAACCTTTTGGGGAAAAGAAATTCGTCTAACGCTAGAGTGATTTCCGTCCAAAGCGGCAGCATAACTTCCTGTACATTTATATTATTCTCCTGATTGTCGGGTCTCAGCCGAGCCATGGGTAATCCCAAACGTAAGACATGCAGTAAAGAGTGAACTGCAAGTCGCCAAGTCGTCTGAGAGGTGCAGTCATACTTAAGACTTAGCGGCAAACGAAGGCACTGAGAAGTCGAAAAAGTATTTTGGAATCAAAGTCACCGCGGTAATCTAAATCTGTAATGAGACTTACTCTAATAATGCTGGTCAACACTTGAGACTGATTAACGACTTCTTCTTGGCACGTTTTCCCATACAAATGGACAGCCATAGTCAAACATTTTTCTCCAAATGGAACATAGTTTAACGTGACCCATTCTGCAGACTAAAAATGCAAATAAAAAAATTATGGTTTTATACGTATCAACGGAATTCGTAAATTCGTTGGTTGTTAGTTTTTAGCATATGGACCTGTTTAATGTGACATGAATGGAGATTCACCTGCATTCCTTTGAAAGAGCTTATGGATTTAGTCTTGAGTTGCCCATAGGTTGGAGCTTGACAAGCAAAGCCAGCAAAGACCAAAAGTTGATAAAAGAGTGCAGGTATCATGGATTTCATCAGTTCGTTTCCAGAGACAAAGTCCTGTTATGGAAAAAAAAGAAAAAAAAATCGATTTTGATACTCTAAACAATGGACTTGCTAACAGTTCAATTGTGAAGTACCCGTTGCAAAGTATCCATGCAGAGTAAAACTCCTTCTTGGAGTGGTGTCAGCACAGGGTCATTCACCGATGGAAGAATGAACGGAGAAGCTTCACCATGCACGGGAACGCTGACTGCTGATTGAAGGACAGTGCACAACATCTGCAAATTGTCCGACCCGAACCTGTACAAATAAAGGCGGCAGGAGATAATGAAGAAAATGACATTACATAATTAAACTATAGAAAATAATAAGTTTGGTAATTCCAATCTTTAGTAGTACCTAGATTTTATATATTGGAAGAGTCCAGGAAAGATAAGCACTAAGGCGGTCAGGAACGGCTGTGACGGAATATAAGTTACGCGCTCTTCTTTTTGCGGACTCGTCGCTAATGTTCCAATTTGAAGCCAGGCTTTCCACGCCACGTTCCAGACGAAATCATCGTGGGACCCACTACCATTGGATTCACTGGAATTGCATTTAGTCGTCGTTGACAGAACATCTTGAAACGCTTTCAATGAGGCCAGCGAAACCTAACATCATATCGATGCAATACATTTCTATGATGACACTGACAAATAATATGAAGTTCCAATGATTTACCTCAGAGTTTTTACTCAATGCCGAATTTTCAATGTGTTCAAGCAAAAGAATCCAAGCCCTTGAAAATTCATCTAGTGACTGCAACATCGGCCGCTTAGTCTGGAATACACGAGCGACGCCAGAAAGTGTCAGCACCTGTGTTAATAAATGAAAGAAATATTAATTGTCCTATTTTAGCTGTTAGCACTAATAAATATGTATGCATATATATTTAAAAAAATAAAAACAAATCAAATAAGATAAAAGTAATTCATACTTGAGTCTCTGCCCATTGTTTTTGAGCTGTGTTACGTGAATGATGGATTAGCATACTTCCGGAAGTGTCCACCTTTACATCACTAGCTTGCCCAGATAATTTCTTGACATTATCCAACAATGGAAACAATACCTGAATATATGACAACGAATTTAAATAAATAATAAATAATAACTATCATCTTTTATTTATTTTGCCTGCCACACGACAGCCTGCCAAGTGTTATGATGCAGAAGATCTCCATGGGCTGCAATAGTGCTAAAGAGTGTTTGGCCAGCTGATTTGCGAACCGCTGGGCGTTCATCGATACACAACTCACCTAAGCCAAGTAAAACATTAAAATTCAAATTAGTAACCATTTCCCTCCAAAGAAAAACAAGCAAACAGGCGATTTATTACCAAGTTTGGTATACAGACACATCCAGAGTTTGTCGAAGGCAGCCATATTTGGCACACCAGGAAAGTCTGGGAAAACTTTATTTTTTTCTTCACACAATGAAGAGCGTAATACTTCTCGGTTTTGATAAAAATAGTCGGATATGTTCCACTTAAAACGTACACAATGGTAGAAAAAACGTACCAAAAATATGTTAAAAGGACTTCATCTACAGAAGTGTGATTGTTTTTTTACCATCAAACCTATGGCCGTAAGTGAGACGTTGAGATCCTGTGTTTGCGATCCAAATTTTCCAGTTGTCTCAACTGCTAGAGGCAGACAATTCCATGGCAAAATAGGGAGGTAATCCGTAACCACCAACTGCAAACATTGGAACGCTGAGCGAATTGAATTCTCTCTTTAAGATCGATAGCGCAAAACAGAAAAGAAAAAAGAAACAAAAACACAGTGAGCATCATTAACAGACAAAAGTTGGTTTAATAATACCCTTGAGAATTGTTGATAGCTCCTATTATGTTGAGGAACAAGGGCCATCCAAAAGAGATTATGTCACCGGAGCTGTGCAGCAGATGGAGGACACAATCTACTTGCTTTTGCCGTACATCTGCAAAGCTGGTACTAGATAACTCATTCAACGGCGATATTAACAATGTTTGCAACCTCTATAAAACAAAAAAAGAAGAGAAAAGGAGGTATAAGCGTTCAATTCCTAAAAATGCTCGAGTAATTTAACAAAAAAAAAAAATCGATAACTAATGGTATTAACCTGGTTCTCTTTTAAAGAAGTAGAATGTTGATATTGAATAGCTGATCGAACTAAAGTAGTAATGGCTTCTATTCCCCACTCTCTCATGCGGTTAAGCGGATGGCTACTAACTTCAAGTAAATGGTTTGTCACAGGACGCCAAAGAACTTCAACACGATTCAAATTGACAAGGCCCGTTTCTAACAGTTTGGCCACCGCAAAAAGTGATGGCTCCTGAGTTAAATATTGAATACATAATTAAAACATAGTTCTTTTTTAAATTCAACTTCAGATAATACATACCCTATTGGAATAGGCAACTTCAAGAGCTTCCTGTGACAACTGGCGTAAAGCGTCGATCAAATGATGGAGAGCTACATCATCTAAATATTGGCTAGATTCGAACAATCGGCTTAACATGGACGAAAGAACGGGCAAATCAGCCAGCACCGCGGCAGTACTTGGCACTAGAGTGGCCGAACTCGATTCCATCAACGGCCGTGATGATTTTAAAGAACCACCACTCGACGGCTTTAAGCCCAAAATCCATGCCAGATGCTGTTCACATAAGTGGAATGTAGAAGAAAAAGAATTAAATACTCAGCTTAACATTAAGGAAACACAAGAACACATACTTGTAATGTAGTTAAGACCATGTGCCATGCAGATCCCAACACTGCTCCGTGGCAATGAGCAACACTCAAGATAGCGCGCATGCATTGTAAATTTTTGGCTGTCAAAACAACCGGCCCCTGCTGACATCCGGCAGGCTGCGAAGGAGTAGGCAGTGGAGACCCGACAGCCACGATCAAATGCTGGCGGAATTCCGTCTCAATATTGGCATTTGCGTTTCCTCCAGTGTTAACCATATGTTGGCCATAGCTTTCGGTGCTCGGTTGTCGAGACTGTGCGACTACAGGATTCATTGCAGTCACAGAGAAATTAAACTTAATTAAGTGAAAAACAAACAGACAAGCAAACAAACAAAATTGAGTGTTTACCTCGACTAGTGACCGTTCCAGGAGAGGAAGCGTTAAGAACGGTTAATGTGTAATGGGGCGGCAAGGAGGCTTTACACAATGCGGTTATGAAAGCATCACGAGGAGTTGTCAATCCAACACGGCCACTCACACTGGCGAACGTCTGTAGAGATTTGAGCACATTTTCCGTGCTTGTCTCGTCAGTACTAATAAAATCCTTGGAATGAATGACTTTCGAAAGAAAAAAATGTTTTTACTTAAAAACAAATTTTTTACCTAGCCTCAAGTAGGAGGGTTAAGGCCGCTAATAACCCACACCAACTAGAATTGACAAGCTGAATGCTAAAGGAATCGTCGTCAATAGAAGTCTTTTCATTTGGAGCTCCATCTGAAGGCGCCGATGAGTCGCTCGCGTTACCACAGGGTGTGTTTTGCACCACAAGTGATATTGAACGGATAACATCCAGCAAGCATGCGTACGCTACAGACATGCAGTAACCATCTTGGATGCTAGGCGGATCAGTTTTGTCCAACATTTCGAGGCTGTAAAAAAAAGACGGATTATGTTATTCAGCAGAAGGTTAGACGGGCGATAAAGAGGAGAGAAAAATTGAATTAATCATACAAAGTGGCTTTTGGTTGTCCGCTGGTAAACACAGTACATATGGGTATCCAAACGCCACGATAATAGAAGCCAGCTTGCGGAGAGATCCCTGGTCCCATACTAACCGTATTTATCAAGGGGGACGAAGACGATGTTGAATTGGTCAACGCTGCTTGAGCTGAAAATTAATCAGGTATTTTAAAACATTATCTTTTTTTCTCTATTTGACATTATGATACTTGAAGAAGCAAGACCCGGCGGTGTTGTCACAAAGAGTGACTGTATACACGCGGCGAGGGAATTGACGGTATCTTGAAATATGTTTGTTGCATGTGGTTTCATGTCGTAGCTTTGACAGAAAGACTTCACCAACAAAGGTTGAGCCAGCAACCTATGGAGGATTTCTAAAGCTAATGCTCTCTGCCATGCCGGTTTATCAGGATCCAAGAACTTTATGATTAACGACAGAAATATTTCACATTCTGTAACCTAAACGATCGTGAAAGAGAAGACAACATTATTTTTATAGTATTAAACAAAGTAGAAAACTCGAGCATAATTTTTTCTCACCAGTAATGAATAATACTTCTGTACCAATACCGATACTAGTCTTAAAAGTCGCATGCTGACGGGAAAAAATGGTTTGTCTGTTGTTATGGGTTGTTGTGTTTGTAACTGTTGCTGTTGATGACCGATCGCAATTCTATACTGAGACTTCACATTGGGTGAAAACAACTTGATCACCAGAGCACACACTCTCTCTTTCAATAATGAACTAAATTCCTGGTGCTATTGAAACATTCCTCAGTTAACATTGATTTCCTTATCCTTATTACATTCATAATTTAGAACCTTGAAAAAGACGCTATAGAACGTGGACAAGATGTTCTCCAATAATTCGATTCCAAACGTTCGCGTCATCTCGGTCATTCCGATTAGCCAGGATGGTTGATCGCCGTTGACCAACATCACCAGGTCCTTCGATAATAATCAACAATTAATGAAACGATGTTTCCGATGGAAAAAACACACAGATACATACTTGAAAAAGAGAAAATGCATCTTGTGCAAAGGGTTTAAGCGCCTTCAGAGGAGAATCGGGTAATTTAATAAATTCTTTGCTGCCGCCAGAAAAACTACTATCGACTAATGCAGGAGGCTCTTCATTTGATGATGCGTCTTCTATAACCACCCTTTCAAAAACTAATGAAACTAGTTGACGGACGGTAGCTCCAGCTGTGTTTCCTATTGTAGCATCCTTAGCGAAGTGGAGTCGAAAACACAGCACTAGACACTGTTCAAACATTATAATAGAGATTTTCTTGCTTCACATAGCAAAATTGATTTTTTTCTGTACCTTGGAGAGTGAATCCCCTCTAACTAAATTGCTAGTTGTAAGTAGCAATGCAGCAGTTTGGAGGACTTTCACTTCATCAATGTTATTTTCCATCAAAAGCCACATAACATTAATTACATATTTGGCTCCTTTTTCATCAAGTAAATCATATGTGATAAATCTTTGTATAGCCCCTAAACATACCTGCATAATACAATTTATTTAACAAGATAAGTTTTTTGTCTAAAAAGAAAATGAATACTTTTGTTAGTTTGGGATCTTTTGTTTCACATCCTTGAATGAGTGGATACAGGGCAGGATTGGTAATGCTTCGTAGAGTTTGATGTGTCAGCTGGGAACCGCCATAAGAGTTTTTTAATTTGGACAGCACTTCCTCACATGCCTGCAGAAAATGAATATTGCAATAACAGATGTATGGTGACAATTTAAAGTATTGATTTGAACTTGTCATGTATTTCAATTTACCTCTTTAACTGAAGTGTATTTTTTCCTTGTTTCAAGTATCAAAGTTTTCAGATCAGACTGAAGTCCTTCAATTACCCTATTAACCTGATCTTTATCCATTCTATAAAAATCTATAACCAGTTGTTTAGCTATTTGTAAAGAAACACTACTTTTGTAATGCTAAATAGAGGATCCACACAACTTGGTTTAGTCACAAAATAACATCAGAATCACAAAACCTTGATTGCATAATGTTGAAAAAACATGCTGACTGGGTGATTGGAATTGCAAACAATAGTAAATTGTATTTCTCAAAATTAAGAAAAAACAATCACTTCCCGGTTGTCAAATGAATTTTGCAGAAACAGTTATTGTGACGTGGGGATTTTTACTGTCCCGCCATCTAGAGGTAACGGAAAGTAATATAAATTATTTAAAAAAAAAGATTGGCGCCCTATTCTCAGCAGTTGAGTTGAGTTGAGTATCCGATAGGCGATACGGCGATACTAACAAAGTAACAAAAAAAAAATAAAATAAAAAAAAATAAAAAACCTTATTATGGACAATTGTGCATAGAGTATAATGTATCTATGCATAACAAATAATCGGTGATAGGTCATAACATACGTAAATAGGCTAAGCTAATATAGCTAGGAAATTTGATTAGGCCCTGTTCCGAATTTTCTGCACCATATTTTTCTTTTTTTTTATCATTTGGTTTATTTCTTGTTACATATTTACCTTATGGCTAGAAAAAGGCGGGTATCTAGCGGACCAAATTCCAATTTACCAGACACACCAATAGCTTACACATGATTTCTGTTTTATAGGTATCAAATAAATACAAAGTCTGTTTTTCTAGCTCAATATATTATGAATGGTTTATTCCAGAAGCAATCTTTGAAGGAAAGCACATTATAGATCCCAGTATACAGAACCCATAAAACAACTTTAAAGAAGTTTTAGATGATTTGTTACTTGATCAACCATTTCTGAGGAAGCTGGTCCAACACCTAATACAGTCTTTGACCCTGGTGCAATTTGAGTTCTTCCAGCATCTCTTACAACAGTCGTTGGGAGACCCTTACTTCTTGAATTTGCTGCAATTGACAGCAGCTCCTCCTCTGAATCAACTTTAACCACAACTTTAGGTTGGCCAAGGTTTTCCCAGTGTTTCAAAATTTCTTGATCTTTTTGTTTCATTTGCTTGTAAGCTGCAACTGCAGCATGTGAACACTGCATTATGGAAGTAATTTTTTTTAAATAAGTTATAATAACATGTAAATAAATTACACAACTAGAGACAAGAAACCTGGGCAGCAATTTTTCCTTTCCCCATTTTTAGATCATTTCGAACAACAAGGACTAATTTGTATGTTTTTCCACTGTTGTTGACTGCATCTCCATATGATAATTCCTCGTCCTAAAAACCAAAAAAATGCAATAGTAAAATTTTTGTTTTTGAATTACCCTCTCAAAATTAATACTCAATTCTTACTATGTATCCTGGGCTTGTGCTGTTCATCAATTTGTAAAGCAATGCTGATGATATGATTCCACAAGATAATCCAACCACAAATGACGGACTAATAAAGTCTGTGAATGCAGCCATCCTGAAATCCAGAATAAAACACAAAATTTTGTTTTTCCACTGACACACACAGACACTTACACTGACAGTGAATTATTTTCAAAGAATTGATTTGCTCAAACTTGGCCTACTATATTCACGGCCACTCATCTGAGCAACTGTCTGTTGCCTAAAGCGGTGGCGGATAGGGATAGCATTAGCAAACATGTCGTACTGTCGGCGCTGTCGGCATGGTATATAGAGAGGATGATAGAGCCACGGCCAAGAAATTAGTCCATAAGGATAAGGGTTTGTCATTTGTCCGAACCTGTTTGGCTGTTTCGAGAACGTCATATGAATGATACATTCCTAAAGGCATCTTGAAAATAAAATGGATGGCCAAACTCCTGAATCAGATTCTAGGTGTCTTGGTTCCCTTCTATGATTTGGAGTGGGGCGATCCTGCATGGAAAACTAAACATGCAAATCCAAACAACTCGGTAGGCTAAATCATTCAGTCAAAAGCGCTCTTTGTCCTTCCTTGCCGTAACGATCATCTAGCGCTATCTACAGGGATGTACCTTGAGGTATAACTTTATTTTAAATACTGCATACATTATACTACGAAACAGGTTAGAGAACGCATTTTATGAACTAAGCCAAAGCGCACAATAATCATTTCTCATCGCGGGCCGTTGCTGTTCGCTCCCACCGCGACTAATTGAACATGACATACAAATAAAAATCACGGCGTCAACCTGTTTGTGAGACATAAGTTTAAAATCGGATTTTACCACGAACTTATAAGCAGTATGTTACAATGGCGCATTTACTAGAGCTTCGTATTATAGATGCCAATGTCACTGAAGTGAAGATTGCATAGGCTACATCGGTTTCAAAGTCTGGCGGCTCTCGTTCTTGCTCAATCTTCCTATAGCGAAGCTATCGCCCATTTCAGGAGTCATGCCCATGGATTTTTTTTGGGCTGTGAATCGGGAAGATTGGAACCCTTTGAGGAAATTCGAACACCACGCCTGGTTGGGTGCCCAGTATAATTAAAATAACGCTTTTGTTAAAAAAAAATGATTTTTAATTATATTTGTATGAATTCTTTTGTTTAGATTTTCGACGGTCGGCATTTTATTTGAGGATGATGCATGCGAGTGAGTTATAGTACTTCCGGCAATCCAGACTCAACATCCTGGCTTCTTCTACCAACAGTCTACGCATTCTATTCTAAGGAATAAGGCTTGTTACCAAGATTGCGATGCTTTTCGAAGAAACTGTCATTAATAACTTGACTCAATTTCATTCGGCGAATCGTCACAACTGGACTTCTGCGGGCAAAGACCCTGGCGGCTGGACCGGCTGGAAGTCGGGCGGCCTAGTCGGGTGAACCTTACCAGCTGATATGAAAGCTGAGGACGACTCGCGAGATTGCTGCAATGTTAGTCCGCGAACGACATCAAGTTGATCTCACGGTACTACTCCCTTTCAAAACATTTATCATGTCGACTTCATCTTAATCACTTAGTTTTTTAAAAATCAATAAAAGAGCAAAAACATTTCTTCTTCTAGTGGTGCAATCGCAATATAATGGCGGAATATTGCCGGTTGGAAAACTTTCCGGAAGCCCTTACGTAATCAAAATACACCTCAACTTTTGTTTCAATTTATTCTAAATGGAAACTTACTTTTTGTTTAACTTTCTCGAATCTTTGCTCTGGGATTGCCGCAAAGAGTTTTGGTGGATAACACTGACATCTTTACTCCAGTTGGGTTTGCGTTGTGCATTTCTTTTCGGTCGGCCTGGGCCAAATACGCCGTGGAATTGTGTTCCCGGGTGGCGATGTAATGAAGCCAAGAAGAAAAGGCGCAATTATTCGATAACATCTTTCACAATGATGATATACATGAACTCTTTCACAAGAGGATACCACTGCCACCGACTCTACAGCGGTTTCGTTGGCTACTTATTTAACTATGGGTTTATCAATTTGCTAGTTTGACCAGCAGCGCCTGCGTAACTAAAATCGTCAACAACATGATTTCGTCATTCGTTGAAGTCATCAAGGGCATTTTTACTCTAAAGCAATTTCTGGCGAGGATGTTGAAGTTCACGTCTGGTAAAGAATTGGAATTTTTCTTTCAAATAAAAAATGTAATAATATCTTTAATTTAATAATAATTGTACGGGTGCAAAGGCGATACAGTGCACCAGCTCACATGTGGCTCCCAACAATACTGTCTTTCCCTTACATTCCTTTCTGTCATGTGAAGGATCTGAAAGAGCTGGAATTTGAACCCAATCAGATCTGACACATCCAAAATCTACAAGTTTGAATTTGCTGCGCAATCTCAAGACGTGTTGAACTTCAAGTAGGTCGTATAGCAGGTACGTACGTCGAACATCCGACTGGGAGCTACACAACTAAAGGAAAATCTCCGTTTAACGATTTCTCGTGGATGAGAGGGTTGAGAGCTAAAGGAACATATCCATTTGAATTTCCTCGTGAATGAAAGAGTATAATCCTTTTTCATATTTTTGGTTTACAGAAGTTAAATGCATCCAAAATGTGTAAATATTGATTGTAAATAAATTGTAGTTATAAAACGATAGATTGAGGCTAACATAGTAAAATAATCTTTTTATTCAAGACAGCAGGTCAGTTCTAGAATGTGACTTGCATTCTTAACATGAGATTTGTATCACACAGACACACATAACAACTTCTGAGTGGGGGAAATTCTTTTTCAATAGAATTTTCTTTTTATAATTTATCCTTTTTTTTTAAATTATTATGTGGAATCCATATTCTGCTCGGCCCACAGTGAGTATCCAGGATTCAAAACAAACTGTTTAACACAGCTACAGAGCATACATTTCCATTCCTGAATTTTCCTCTGATTTCCACGCCGACTTTTTCTTTTTCTGGAAGCAGGAATTGGTTTTATTTTTACTTCTACTGATTTCCCTGGAATCAATAGAACTTTACATCCTTTACATATTGTTCGTTTTACAGAGTGGTCCCTGATCGAAAATAGTGAAAGTAAGTACATGTTCATCAGTTTATCTAATAAGCAAGGATGTCACTAAATGTAATTATTACAGTTTTAGTTGAAGTTTTTTTCCGATGCTAATCATATTCTTGCCAAATACCGAAGTAATCTGTGGACAGTGAGGAACTGCATTCAAGGCCACAATCGATGCCTGATTAGAAGGAAATTTACAAATTAAAATTTTATTTTATGAAACTGTATCAGAAAAGTATACCTGATATAGGAAATTAAGTCTTTGAAATCCATCAGATCCAGAAGTGTTCGTTTTTTTCCCAGACATATTCATTTTGCTGATAAAATATGGTGCGCCGCCGCCGTTTGTAGCAGCGAAATACATACACTTTTTTGAAGTTTGAAGCACACCACTTCTTCGTCTGCTACAGTCGTCTGGTTAGCAACATTGCCAGATATTCTTTTTGCGACCGAAAATTCTAAGATAGAAAAGCAAGCTTATCAGCTCGCCGCGAAGGGATAGTCCGTAAGCCAGTTGAAAACTGTCTTAAATGACAAATTCAGGGCCTACGATTAAGTCGGACTTATTCACAATTCACAATCCGATCCCTTGCTGCGCGCGCGAGTTTCCCGATAGGAATGGTCCAACAATTTGACCATATACATACAATCATTTATTGTAATATAAAATACAATCATACAACCATTTGAGGAATACGGTTACTTGGTTAGAATAGATTTCAATCCTACAGTTCCTCATTGTTCACTTGCGACTTGCCAGCCTTATTGGCCTCTGCCTGAGAGGCAAGATTCAGAAAAATGTGGTGGAAAGGATCAAATTGGACATAGTTATTGCAGAGGGTAAACACAGCACAGAAGAAGAGAGTAGGCCTAAGTCCTAATACCATATTTAAATGTTCAAAAAAGCTTTCATAAAATATTCTTATTCCCATCCAGTCAATAAACAAATCAACGATAAGGAAAGAGTCGCCGCCGCCTTAGAGAATCCCTACTTAAAAGAAATGTTCGATAGTTGCATAAGAGATGAAGAATACGAATTTTTTTGAGAAGAAAATAAAAAAAAGACAATAAATTTCCTCAGAGTATTTTGTATTCCATTCCATGAGATCAACTCACAAGTATGAAAGGCACTGCAAAGGCACTGCAGAGACAATTTCATCGCACACATACACCCTGGATTGATTTTAGTAGAAGACTAGTACAATTACCAAAAAGCTCCCTGGTATATTTATAAATTTTGCAAGTGTTATTATCTCTGGTAAGAAGAAAAGCATAACTAAAAGCGACAAGCAAGTTTGTTTCGTGAAAGACTTGTAAACTTAAAAAAAGATCAAAATTTCAAAAAAACGAGACAAGTTAAGTGAAAAACAAAAGGGAAGTGGGGCGGGAGGCAGTAAGTAATTTCAGGCGAGTCGAGGAGAGAGGGACTTTTTAAACTTCGGACAGGACCGCAGGAGTGCTGGGAATAACATCCATAATCACTTTGACAAGGTCGTTGTTGTTTTCCTCGGGCTCGATCTTGGACGCAGGCTGCTGCTTCTCCAAGTCCGTGGCAGTGCAAAGGGAACGAGTGCGGGGTGCTCGACGGCCGCTACCGCGTCGGACGGGCTTGTCTGGCTGCGCAAGGTGTTGATTCAGCAGCTTGCTGACTTCCTCCACGTCGGCTTCATTCTTGCCTTTGATGTTCTCTTTGATGACCTCGACCACACCGTCATCTTTCTTGTCCTGCAAAAGAAATTTCAATTATCCGGTTAAGAATTGAAAATAAGAAAACAAACTCACCTTGAATGTTTCCGTAAGGCCTGCATAGGTGATGCCCGACTCGACGAGCATATCGCGGAGGAATCCAGCTCGCCGGCGAGGCTTGATACCTTGACGAAACATGTCAGCGAATACAGGTCTCCATTGAGCCTCCTTAGTCAATTCTTCTTTGATCTTCTTGACTTGTTCGAGCAAATGATCGCAACTGATGAGGTTCTCCTTAAGTACCCTAGTGTTGATGCGGCCGCCATGCACCTTGCGAAGGATCTTGTGAAGTGCTTGATTGAGCACGTTGAACAGCGCTCTCCAAAGGTGTGTCGACTCCAAGGTGGTGATCAGCCAAAGCTTTAAGGACCATGCGATGTTCATCCTTCAAATCATGCACCTAATTTCGATTGAAACGTTAGAAAATCTAACCAATTCACGTGTTACTATTTCAGTTTTTACCTATTGACGGAGCAGATCCCAGCCATTAACACATCCAAGCAAAATCTTGTTGACATCATCAAGAAGACGGTAACGTTCCAAAGCCTAAAACAAACTGAAAGTTAGAAACGAGTCTAAAAATAGAAACTAAATGGCGATATACCTGGAAGAGCTGAAGGATCTTGGGAGTGGCGTGGTTCAAAGAAGACTAAGACAATTTTCTTGTCGGTGAAATTATCTTTTTGGAGCTTGTTGAGCCACGAGGCGAAATCATTGCAGGCGGCCACCTTGCTCTTGGACTTGAGCATTCTGTTGTTGTGGATCTCCTTGAGCATGCGGTAACGACCCGCAAAGATTGTAGTTGCGAATTACATTCAGCGGTAGCTTGCCATACGGCATGACGTACTTGTTGAAATCGTGCCCTTCTGCTTTCTCTTCCTGTGCCACGTAGAATGATCCATGACGTACTCGTTGAAATTGTGCCCTTCTGCTTTCTCTTCCTGTGCCACGTAGAATGATCCCAGGTTGACCATCTCGTCGATGAGGCGTCAACCGGTAACGGTGGCTTCCCACATGACCACAGCAATGCTGTCTTCGTGTTCAGGCATTGGCTGTGCTGGCTGAGTGGTGATCACAGCAGGGGGAGCATCAGATTCAACCTTGGCCTCTGTAGTTGGTGGCTGAATTACCACCTCTGTGATGATCTCCTCGGTGGAAGATGAGGTCTGTTGTTCTTCACTGTTGTTGGTCATTTCTGTAATTTTATTCTGCAACACAAAATACTATCGATAAATCAAACAGCATTCAACAACAGTGTAGATGGTTAAAAAAAAATGTGAGCAAAGAGAATATGAAGGCAGGCTTCAAGAACAGTCCCCCTTTTCTTTAACCAATGTGGAATTGAATTAGTTAATTAATTACCTGAGGATCTACCATTGATGGCTGCTGGTTGATGGACCAGTAACGGTGGCTTCCCACATGACCACAGTAATGCTGTCATCGTGTTCAGGCATTGGCTGTGCTGGCTGAGTGGTGATCACAGCAAGGGGAGCATCAGATTCAACCTTTGCCTCTGGAGTTGGTGGACTTGAATTACCACCTCTATGATGGTCTCCTCTATGATGGTCTCCCGGAAGATGAGGTCTGTTGTTCTTCACTGTTGTTGGTCATTTCTGTAATTTTATTCTGCAACACAAAATACTATCGATAAATCAAACAGCAGACATCAAACAGCAGACAACAACAGTGCAGATGGTTAAAAAAAATGCGAGCAAAGAGAATATTAAGGCAGGCTTCGCAGGCTTCAGTTCCCTTTTCTTTAACCAATGTGGAATTGAATTAGTTAATTAATTTTACCTGAGGATCTACCATAGATTTTTACCTGAGTCTACCATAGATGGCCGCTGGTTGATGGAAGAGAATTATTCATTTACTTTCGAACGCTTTCGAATGAAGACTACAAAGTGCAAATGGAAGGGCGTCCCTAAACTGCGAAAGCGAAACGCGAAACGCGAAACGCCTAAAATGCGAAACAGCTGTGCGAAACGGACCCAAAAGTTGGGACCCTGTTTCGCATTTTAGTCTTTGGGTCCGTACTAAACTGCGAAATCGGTGTGTGCGAAACGTCGCAGTGTAAACGTCTTGGTAGCAGACGACAATGGACTCAACAAACAAATTGTTAGAGTTTAAATGTTTCGAGACTTCGAGTTTCGTGCAGTCGTGCACCTTATATGGCCGGTCTATTTGTGTGTTGACCATGAATACGGAATACCTTGAATGCAATAGGTGTTTTTAATTAAAAGATTGGTATAAAAAAATTAATGGGAAATTAAATTCATGTATCAGTCATTACTCATTAACATTCTTAATTTTAAGGAAAGTTTTAGCCGATTAAATTTTAGCTTGATTTGGAACATGGGAGCTTTGATTTTTAGCTTGATTGACACTCATGGCCGATTTTTGTCGTGATGGCCGATTTTTCTTTGTGCACGTAGCCTACTAGTTGATTTAAATAATTTAATGTAATGTATAGTAATCCCTGTGCCATTATCTAATATATTATTATTTACAAATATAAATATCACCATACCGTGCTGCTCTATGTCTTTTATTTGTTTAATCATAAGATGCGCATTAAAACATACAGGGGTAGTGGCGAAGAAATCGAATTTGATTGCCCCCCTTCCTCCTTTAAAGCCTCATCATAGCGGGAGACAATGAAAAATGGCGGCAATCTCCGTCAATTTGGACCTCTGTGGGAAAAGGAAAACTTTTTTTTCGCAAGATGTTTCGCTCTTTAGTATGCCCTCCGGCATTTGGTCCCGCGAAACGGTCCCAAAATTTTGGTCCGTTTCGCACAGCTGTTTCGCATTTTAGGCGTTTCGCGTTTCGCGTTTCGCTTTCGCAGTTTAGGGACGCCCCAAATGGAAAACAGTTAAACAGAAACAGTAGACCGAGTTGACTAGATAATTGGCTGTGTTTATACAGTCATCCGTGAAAGTTTCTTGAACAGGCAAATGGCTCTCTATGTTTTAAGTTTAATTTGACGGAAGGGATACTACGGTGCCTACCGTACCCCCCATATTTTACGCCCTTTTCTCTTTTTCTTTATATTCTTCTCTTCCTTACCTACGAAAGAAAAAGAGAAAAAGAGAAAAAGGCGCAAAATACTGGGGGTACGGTAGGCACCGTAGTATCCCTTCCGTCAAATTAAACTTAAAACATAGAGAGCCATTTGCCTGTTCAAGAAACTTTCACGGATGACTGTATAGCACGGCCTTATAGCAATGCGTCAGAACTCAGAACCATCTAACGGCAGTTTAATAAAACACGAAAACACAAATTCGAGTTTATAATTATGATTTCGTCGCAATATAAAAATCTAAATGCGACGGCTCCATGTAAAACCTTGTCTTGCACAAGATGATCATAATTTCCTAATTGTTTAACTCTAAGAAAAAAAACGTATAAGACATTAATGAAATAAACAACTTTCCTATCTCACTGAGAGGAACAACGCCATCTGTTGGTGTGGGTTGGGTTGGGTTGGGTCAGGAAATAAGTCGTTTGGCGATTAGAATCCCTATCGGGAAACTTTCCTTCACAGACTTTCTGGTCTTAAAACGAGATTTTTCCGTCACAGTTCAATATCCTTGCAAGTCATTTACGTTTAGTTTGCTCAACTCATATTTTCCTATTTTAACATATAAAGTTCAATAATTGAATTTAAAAATAACCATCTTTTAGTTTAAAAACTGCAAAACTTAAATACAAATCTGGTTGTTGCGTCATGGTTGGGTCATCAAAGATTGCGCCAAACTTAACACGTTCAGTAAATGACAAGCTTACACATATAGTGGAAACTGGAATTTAAACCTAAGGTGAAAAAGTTGTAGTCGCCACCGCCAGATGCCACTAGTCGTAAAACAATTATTTTAACAGTTTTTCGTTAATTACGGGAAAACTAATTAAGTTAATGGAATTTTTTTGTTCTGGTCGCACCGAATAGTTTTTGTTTAATTTTTAAGACCAAAAAGTCTAAAATCTGTCGTAAAACGCACGAGCTATGGAGCGTTACATACATACAGACATACAAAGTGACATGGCTTTTTTTTCTGCGTATGCAATTATTAGCTTCGCCCTTCGGGCTCGCAATCAACCACTATTCTATCAAACGTGCCGGTACAAAAAGTATACGATGATGGTTATAACGTTTGTTGTCCTGATTGCCATTACAAATAGTCGCATAGAAGAATATAATAATACGAGCAAAAACGCCTGTGATGAGCTTGACGTTTGCCTTCCTCTTTTTTACATTTTTTATTAGTTGTCCTTTAATCATGTTTTATATACAAAAGTCAGAAAGAAGAAATGGCATATCTTCAAATTTTTAACAGTTGCATTGTTCTATGAATTGAATTAATGAATCTATGAAGTTGGATAGCTGTGCCTCTGCAACAACTAGACTTACATAAGCCAAGCCAGTGTGCACCAAAATAAGAAGTTCCAAACACGTTTGCTAACAGAAGATAAACATTAATTTTCTTCTCTAGAGAAATTTATTTCAAGATTTGTTAAAAAACTTAATTACATCTGATTTTTTTAGTTTCTTCTTCCGCTTCCAAGTTGTTGGCATTCAAAAACGATGTTTAACTTGTAACCCTCTATAGAGGTACATCATAAGCAGCAAACTAAAAAGCTGTGGATAAGACCCTTCAGCCACCCCTTTACCCATTCTGCGGAAATTTATTGATTTAACTCCCCAGGCACTTGTCAGTCAAACTACGATGATGACATAAAGAAATGTAATAGACACGTGTTTTGATCGAGAACGCGAATAATGTTGAAATGGAGTAACTATTTGTTTATTTAAAAATTACATTCGCTTGACGTGTTAAAGAGACAATCAAGTAAAAAAAGCTTATTACTAGCCCAACATCAGTTGTTAGTATAGTAGTTAGAGAGGCATAGCTTAGTAAGCCACCATCAGGCATAGTGATTAGAACAATCTGACTAATTGTAATTTAGAGATTGCTTAATAATAGAGATGCACCTTGTATCACCTTGTATACAATAAAACATTTATCTTGAATGGTATAATACAATCCTGACACAATGCGGACTCACTTCAACTCGTGTATAAAATCTGGTGTGCTTCTCTCATTTCCACCAACTACTTTTTGCATCGAGAGATCCCGTAAGGAAGCAGTGAAGAAAGTTTCATTGTTGTGTTGTGTAATACACGTAGCAGTAAAATATACTGAGATACAGCATCCCTTAGCCAGGGATGAATTTGAGTAGATGGCTTCTTTATTCTGTTATATTTATTCAAAAAGTAATTGATGTGAAAGTGGCTACATTGGGGCTACCAGAAAATTTCTTACTTGTCGCTTCCATGTTTTATGGATTTTTTGTAAAAAAAGAGTAAAGGGACGGTCACAGATATGTCTTCAGTGGGGGTAATTAGGTGAAGGACGCATATATTTTCTGAGATACTACAAGTTCTTTGCTTTAAGTTTGTTAATTTTTCAGTGAATTCCTTTTGAGAGTTTTCTATACGTGGATTGATCAGAAAACTTTCTGTTAGCTTCCCTTTCATAATCTCCAAAATTCCAGGTAACAATGTTACGGCCTTCTTCAGCCTTGAAGATTATGTATGTGCGGGATTGGATGACTCTTTCATCATGAACCCAGGATTGGTGTTTGACTGTCCAAGAATTTTTAATTAAGCCAAATAAATTACATTCACATATATTTTAGGAAGAACTCTACACTTCTAATAATTTAAAGTGAACTGCCAGGAGGCAATTTCCCACAAGTAGAATAGTGCGTTGGTTTTTAAGGAAGTGTGAAATGACAACAAAAGAAGAAGAGCAATCAACAGCAACTCGTCTCTTGAATGGCAATACAACAACAATGGCACAACTAACTCGTTATCATCATGTTTTATACCCAAACGTTTCTATTGCCACGTAGTTGGCGCCTAACTACGCAGTTCTAGAAAACGCGTAAGTTACAACTGATGACAGGTGCGTAAATATAATAATACTTAGGTCACTCACTTTCAATCATATATTCTTTATACTTGCCCAATAAGAACGTTAAACTACGATATAATATTAAAGGTACACTCTCGGCTATCCCCAAGACCGGCGGGTGTTCAGTAAAGGGTCCCAAGATACCCCGCAAGGTATGCTAGTATGGGAGGCCCCTCGCCTCTCGGGGGTATAGTAAAAATTGGGTTTTTTCGTTCTTAATCATATAAAATTATTAATCAATGAGGCCAGAAATTGATTTCATTTGAGCTTTTTTGAATTCCCTATCCTTTAATATCTCATTCATCTAGATTAGACAATTATTTGTATGTTAAATTCATGATTGAAAATCACAATTATTTGAAAGTTGCGCCTTTCGCAACATTGACAATTTTATTACATTAAACACGTGTTTATGTTACCGACTGAGGCCGACAATACGGTATGTTGTTTAATTAGATGTTTTATGTCTTTAATTTCTGCATTTTTATATACACGAGTTAATAAGACTGTTATCTTAGGCTCAGTATGCCGAAAAAATGCTTTGTTTATGGTTGTTCAAGTGGTTAAGTGGAAAAGTGAAAAAGTGCCTATGTTTAATGTACCTAAACATGACACTTTATTCATCAAATGGAAAAAAGCTGCTAAACGAGGCAGATCTGACAAGACGCTTTCCAAGAATGATCATATTTGCTCAAAACATTTCCTAGAGCAGGACATAGTTAAAGGGGAGACTGACTTCAACGGTGTATATACACCAAGAAAAAATGGTGGCTAACAAAAGGAGCAATTCCTGTACTAGAAAAAGGTACCGACACTATTTTATTTTAAAATGTAATTCCCTCTTGATGAATTGGAAGTAACAGTTGACATGCAGCGTGAATCATCTAAGAATAATGTCACTGTCAGTGCAACCTGTTACTAACTTGGAAGTAACAGTTGACATGCAGCGTAAATCATCTAAGAAGAATGTCACTGCCAGTGACACCAACGAAGACCCATCAGCATCAGTGCAACCTGTTACTAACTTGGAAGTATCATTTGATGTTGAGCGGCAAAACCCACACCCGTTAGTTGGGATGCTGTTTAGCATCCACCTCAACCCTTTCCTCGTTTATGTCAAGCTCGCTACTAGCTTCTTCTCTCTCTGTCTCTCCTATCATTAACGTACCGTGTATAATCGTGTGTAATGTGAATGTAATAATGGCATATTGTATTACCTAACGTGTGACTATAAGACGGTACCTGGTGTGTGGAATAAAGTTCATTCAGCAACATGTGAAACTCTTTTATTCAAACTCAATAGTTGACATGCAGCGTGAAGCACCATCGAAGACCCATCAGCATCAGTGCAACTTAAACTATGCTTTTTAATTTATATGCATTGTATTCTCCGCTTATCGGCTAAACTACAGATTATTTCAGATTGACATCTTCATAATTTCAGATTGACATCTTCATAATTTCAGATTGACATCTTCATAATTTCAGATTGACATCTTCATAATTTCAGATTGACATCTTCATAATTTCAGATTGACATCTTCATAATTTCAGATTGACATCTTCATAATTTCAGATTGACATCTTCATAATTTCAGATTGACATCTTCATAATTTCAGATTGACATCTTCATAATTTCAGATTGACATCTTCATATTCATTTAAATTATCTTAAAATAGAATATAAACCATAGCAAGTTATTAAAAACACATTTTATTTGTTTGTTTTTTTCAACACCAGATAATAAATGAAAAAGTCGCAAATCCTTTCACACTTCCTTTTCTGCTTGCTTTGCTTTGGTTAATTTGGGAGTTTTTTTTCTTGCCCTTATTCGCAGGACAGGAACAAATTCAATTACATCAGACTTTGCCTTTACATTAAGTGGAATATTTGGCATGATTTTTTTATTGCATTGATTTCTTTTGTCTTTGGATCCTTTTCATGAACTATTTTGGCATAATTCTTTTTTTTTATCACATCCGATTGAGCAACGACTTTTGAAGATTTTTTTATCCTGTTGCGATATCTTCGACAAATTCATTTGTATATGACGGACAGAGTCTGCCTTTGCAGCCTGTTCTTGTTTTTTTTTTTTTTTTCAATTTTCCTTGCTTTTTTTTGAGAGATTTCTTTTTTCTTTGGATCCTTTCCATGAACTATTTTGGCATCATTCTTGACAGGTATGATTTTGGAATTTTTCTGGACAAGTGTGTTTTTGTCACAATTCTTTTTATTTCACAAATCCGATTGAGAAACGACTTTTGAAGTTTTTTTTATCCTGTTGCGATATCTTCGACAGTTTTCTTTGGGTATCACGGACAGAGGCTGCTTTTGCAGCCTGTTCGTGTTTTTTCCATTTGCCTTGGAACCGATAACGAATAACGATGTACTCGTATATGAGACTAGATGCAAGTTTTTCGCGATGCAATTCACAGCAGATACGATGGACTTTCATTTCTGACATTTTTGAGATCACTGAGTCGAATGAATCACGAATGTAAGCATCTTGTGATGCAAAGTGCAAAGATAAGAACTATTTCGACTTCTAAAATCACAGCAAACACATTTTTGGTTGGGCTTTTCAAACGCTTTTCAATACCACCAATTTGTCTCCGTAAAAACTGTCTGGCTTTAACTGGTCGCTAGTGAGCAACGACTTCCAGCAGCCATCACATTTTCCTATTAATTTTCTTCTTGCGTTAAGCATATAACCAGAGAGATCGTACACGACATGTTCCAAATATTTGTCGTACGACTTCTCATTTTGTGCATCGTAATCTAAAAATTGGATTCCTTTAGCGAGTTTACTTGTAAAACCGTCGCGCCTTTTCTTCGTCTCTTTTTCATCAGCTTTAAATCTATCCAGCATATTCTCCTTGTAAGTCGTCAGAAGTTTTATTTGTTCCAGTTGGTCAACATTTGCCCTATTTCTTGTTATTTCTCTTGTAGGATAATAAACAGAAAGCATTATGAATAGTGAAAGAAACGACCGGACAGTTGGCATTTCTTGACCGCCAACAGCAGCACGAATTATGCCAAAAAAGCGCTACGTAAAAGCAAATAAAATAAGAAATTAATAAAGGATTTTTGTTTTCGTCGAGCCAGTAATAGTACTTCAATACAGTCCTGATAAAATTTTCCCATTTAAACAAAATCGTATCTTATTTCGTCAGAAAGGAGATAGTCCGTAAGTTCAATTGTGCTAAATACAGTCATCCTCAATGCTTGTAGGGTAGTTTGAGATACAAAATATAGAATTCGAGTCTCGTCACTCTTTAATTCGGTTTCCCAGAGAGACTCAAGAAGCTCCTCTACTATCTTTAAATTATTAGAAAATTTTGATCATAAAAAAAATTATTCCATTTATATAAATATTCTTACGGCTTTTTCAAACTCCAGTTATTTCCCATTTTGATTGCCTGCTTCAAGCATTGACCGTTCATTATATCAAACGATTTGTTTATTAAGTCAACGGCAACCTTTTTACCAGGACCAAAATCTGTATCGTACAAAATTATTAGTTGTTATATGCACAGTTATATGAAATTATAAATACTTTTCTCATTTGTGAACACATTTCTCGTCGTAGTCAAAGAAGAGAAATATTTAATTGCTAAAACAACGGAATCGGACAAAATTTGTGCCGCAAGTTTAACATTCATTTTCTCAAAAGAATTATGATAAAGGTGAGCTTTCGTAAGCTTGCTTAAAATATATAGTGGAGTGTCAGGAATTTTACTAGTATTGTATAACAACTCGAAGTCAGAAAACCGAACTATTTTCCTTTGAACTAAAATAAATTAGATAACATAATGCTAGTAAACATTTCTTATTGCTTCTAATACCTGAACCCCCTTTACGGTGAAAATGTTATTCCTAATGCATTTCAATAGACGAGGAACATCAATGAAAAAGTAGATTAATTCTCCGTCTGTTGTCGGATGTCCAAATGATGTGAAATCATCGTGTCCGCATGCTACCTCGTTCCGAGATAAGGAGCATACGTTTGATTCCAGCGATTTATTCGATAGACTTGGTTTCACTCCATGGTCTGGATCTGGCGGACACATTTGCACTTCCATTGGTGGTTCTTTATCGAAAAAGGTTTGATTCACTGCAACGTCTGGATCAGGCGGACACATTCCCACTTCCATTGGTGTTTCTTTATCGGAAAAGGTTGGATTCACTGCAACGTCTGGATCTGGCGGACACATTTCCACTTCCACTGGCATAGCTTTATTGACAAAGGTGTTGGCAATCTGGTCGTACTTTCCTACCACACCACAATTTAAGTCTTCATCACAGCTTTGTTTGATTGGGCTCCGTCGCAGACTACTAACTTCACAATTGCTTCATTTTGTCCAATACTGTAATAGCTCTTGCCATCAGTTCGGTCAACAACTCACCTTTGCAGGCTCTTTTTGTCGCATAGCAGGCAATGGGTTGAATCCAAGAGTACCAGTATGGTCGAAACAAGTACAGGTATTAAAACAAGGGCATGATCTGCTAATTCTTCTTTATGTTATTTTAATAGTAGCCCAGCAGTACCGTAATCTACGAATCCTTCAAATAAAAGTTTCTTGGCATCGAATTTAACTAACTCGGCTAGCGACATCTCGTCCCTAACAAGACTGCTGAATCTCATTGATCTTGGCTTAATTTTCAGAAAAAATTTCATTGCATTTAACGCGTAACCGTTGTGGCCAAAAGTGCAGGTCATACAACTTAACAGCTTTCTGATGGTATTTGGGCAAGGTAGAGGCAAGAGCTTTTGTAGCCTTAGATGATCGTAAGCAGCTTTACTTTTAATCCTTAACATAATTCACTCAAGCAAAAAAGCAGGATCGTAGCGCATGCTTTTATCGTTCTTATATTCTGCTTTCTTGAAAATAGTTTTTACTACCAAAAGTTCCTGAAGAAGAAGAGAAAAAAGTAATTGTTAAAACGAATTAATTTTCAAAATGTTATATTAGTACGCACTTTATGTGAATAACACTTTATGTAGAAAAGAAATGAAATAGTGAGAATGTAATTCAAAATTGAAATTAACGACACTCTTGTCAATTAATAAAAAGAGATTGTCAAAAAGAAAGGAAATTATGGACCTTAGTAAATATAGTGAATGAATGAACGTGATAGCCTATAAGTGAAATTTGTCCAATGCAATTTTTGTCAAAAATTTTAAAATCTATGCTATTCATCTCATACCCTAATGCACTGTTTACCCGTTTACCTGTGAATCCAACTTGGAAAATTTGTCGGCCAAAACTCGGTTGCACGACCTCACCATATCTTTGCGGAGAACAATTATCTCTTTCCTGAGTTTCTAAATAAACAGACATAAAAAATTAGAATTGGCATAACGTTATACAGAGGCCATGTTTATAGAACAAATACCTTTACAGCATCATTTCTTTTTTTAACCTGCTTTTCTTTCGCAGTGTTACTGGCTTCAAGCTTCCTATTCCTGCTTACAAGTTTCTCTATTTTGAATTGTTTAAGTGGCAATAATTCGTTCAGATGACGACAAAATTGACAGGTCGAGCCTCGCTCGAGAACTTTTAGGCATCTCTTGGATCGCCAATTTGAGTTACAATTTCCATTGTCGCCAATTGCTCCCCAAACTTTGGGTCATAGCCAAGACATAGTGAAGACGAATCAAACCGAGCCATAGCATCTTCTAAATCTAAAATACACACGAAACTTTTGGGTAAGAAATTCGGTGTTTCTCCTCACCAAAAGCTTCCACTTCGGCAGGTAGCCAACACCAAGATGCATTAGGTGTTTTGGCCTCAGTGGGATCTAAGATAAGACCGTCCAAGTTAGTAACAGGTTGCACTGATGCTAATGGGTCTTCGTTGGTGTCACTGGCAGTGGCATTCTTCCTAGATGATAGTAACAGGTTGCACTGACAGGGACATTATTCTTAGATGATTCACGCTGCATGTCAACTGTTACTTCCAATTCATTAGTAGGGAATTACATTTTAAAATAAAATAGTGTCGGTACCTTTTCCTAGTACAGGAATTGCTCCTTTTGTTAGCCACCATTTTTTTCTTGGTGTATATACACCGTTGAAGTCAGTCTCCCCTTTAACTATGTCCTGCTCTAGGAAATGTTTTGAGCAAATATGATCATTCTTGGAAAGCGTCTTGTCAGATCTGCCTCGTTTAGCAGCTTTTTTCCATTTGATGAATAAAGTGTCATCTTTAGGTACTTGAAACATAGGCACTTTTTCACTTTTCCACTTAACCACTTGAACAACCATAAACAAAGCATTTTTTCGGCATACTGAGCCTAAGATAACAGTCTTATTAACTCGTTTTTATAAAAATGAAAAATGAGATGAGAAATTAAAGATATCAAACATCTAATTAAACAACATACCGTATTGTCGGCCTCAGCCGTAACATAAACACGTCACGTGCTATTACAATAACATCAAAAAGATTTAAAAGTTGCTGCACTAGAGAGAAGACAAACGTGTTTAATATAATGAAATTGGCAATGTTGCGAAAGGCGAAACTTTCAAATAATTGTGATTTTCAATCATGAATTAAACATACAAATAATTGTCTAATCTAGATGAATGAGATATTAAAGGATAGGGAATTCAATAAAGCTCAAACGAAAAACCTCAATTTTTACTTTACCCCCGAGAGGCGAGAGGCCTCCTATACTAGCGAACCTTGCGGGGACCCTTTACTGAACACCCGCCGTTTCTTCCAACAGTCTGGGATTGCGCGAGAGTGTACCTTTAATTTTATATCGTGGTTAAACGTTGAACAAGGCACGTTTAGGACACCCAAAACGCTCACAAATATGAATCAGCATGATATCATTGATCAATATAACCTTGCTGCAATATGATCCGTTACAAGGCTCCCGGCCCCGTTGCATTACGCCCCGTAATTCCATTTCGGAAGCAGGTTGCGCATGTGAACGAGATCTCGGAGAACGACTAATCATCTCAAACAAACTACAACACCCACAAACAATACAAACACGTAGAATAATTAACATAGCAACAATTATAGTGACAAGAACAAAATAGAATTAAAATTTTTTGATCCACTTCGGATACTCCGAATTGTCTTGCGCCTCTACCAAGACTTTATTCGTCCGTAGAACATGGGATGAGCTGAAATTCCCAGAAGAATGATCATTGGTTGTTGCGACGATCTCAGCCAGCACATTCATGCTGTCCAAGAACATCTTGTTATAGGCGGGGTTGGTCTGATGAAGGTAATCAAAATACCGCAATTCGTTGCAACGGAATGAATGTGCGAGGGTCTTTTGGGGAATAACTATTTTTGCCTTTATTGGGTACCATGTATTGTTACGGTACCCATAGGGTTTGTCGTTGAAGTTGACAAATCCCTTTGTCCAATAGCAAGGAGCGAAAGGCACTAGCTCCTATCCATCCAGATTGATAGTTAAGTTATTATATTTTGGTTGTGGCCAGCAAGACGATAGTTCAACACTGAAATCTACTTCATTTGCGTTGAACGAAATTGCTAAAGTAGTTTTGCCATATGCGGTTAGTTTTGTACATTTGGGTAGGCGAACCATTGACGCGGCCAGCCAACCGTTGTACTGCGCGGTCAAAATGACCATTTGGCGCATCGCTTTTCGCGAATCGCACTGCAAATTTTCAATCACTTGAACTAGATCATTTGAATAGTCGATCAGCTGATCTTTGATAAACTGCATGTTTGCGATTACGTCTACGTTCCCAACTAGTTTAAACAGTTGGGGAGATTTGAAGACAGTACTAGAAGAATTTTTTCACTAGTAGACACTTTCACCATCACAAACAACTTAGGCTGACCGATCACGTCGTACGAGTCAACTTTTCTATCCCACTCGATTTTAGGAGGAGGGCATCGTTGTTTTTTCTCCAGTTTGAATTCTAACTTTTTTCCCTCGTCATGAAGGCGTAATTTTCCTGATGAACCGAGCGAAAATATAGATCCAATCCCAGATTCTAACAGGCGTAATCTAAAAGTTGTCTTCTGCATAAATGATTTATCCCAAACCAAGATGATGTGGTTGTGGGATAAACTTCCAGCCGCTGCAGAAGCCATACCAACAGGGGTAGGCAAGGTGTCCTCTTCTATTTCCTGAAACAGATGAATTTTTTCCACTACACAGTTACCAGTTTCTAGCACCACAGTGCTCAGCCACCAACCATTTTCAGCTGGTTCTTGATGGAACACAAATTTGTTTTCGGTGATTTCCATTGGCTGCTCATTGCCGCGACTTTAATACATGGTCCAGCACTCCATCGGCGAATTATTAACGCCACCTTGTCTAGAACGATCACTTTCTGGAAAAAAAAATCGTCGTAATGTGTTTCTGCTGTTTCCAGCGCGCACATAATAATCCAGGGATCTTTGTTTCTGCACGAATTTCGGTATATACCGAATACCTGACCGGTTGAAGATCCGCCTTTTTTGTCCAGGAACGCAGTCTTCCTCCGAAAATTGTAAAATTCCAGTTTGTAGAGGCTCACTGCAATCGCACACAGTAACCTTAAACGCTACCAGACCTCCAACATAGAGTATGAGAAGCAGCATGACTTGTAGAACAAACATCCTAATGCTATTTGAAGACGGAGAATGGATAAATCAAATTAAAGGCTCTTCCCTAGCAAGACAGGTAACAGAGACAGATAAAATAATGGGGAACAATAATATTCTGGAAAAATAGAACAAATAAAGAAAATAAGACAATGGAACAAACAACAACAAAAAATTCACAAAACAAGAATAGAGGCCCTTTCCATAGCTGTCGGCTTGCGTAGGCTATCGGGTGTTCTTCTCCATTTTGTATTTGGGACAGAACAGCCCCTATTTCGTAATCACAAGCATCCGTAAATAACAAAAATTTTTCATCAAAATTCGGGTAAGCAAGAACAGGAGGCGTTATTAGACGGTCGCGTAATGTCTCAAACGCCTTCTGAACTTCCGCTGTCCAAATAAATGGTTGTTTAAGCATATCTGTGTGTTTAACATAAGGTAACGATCATTTCGTTTTCCCTTCAATCACCAATATAGATTAACGTGGTACTTTTACTCGTTGTTTGGACACAATTGATATCTCTGGTGAGACATCTTGATCAGAAGCTTCTCAGCCACTGGTCATGTCTTTCCCCCAAAAAATTATGAATGAAATCAGACAGGCTGTCTGGAATTTCCATTGCGGGGTAAAAGTGAATAACCGTCTTGCAATAGCCTTAGGCTCACTGTCAATCTTTCGACAAATTACAAGAAAACTAAAAAGCCTTCCGAATCCTGCATCATAAAGTGGAAAAAATTCAAAGGTATCGTAATGTTGCTTGCAAAAAACGCGCTAGATTCATGCATAATGAAATCTGTTTCCTAAAAATTACTTATGGCGGAACGATTAAATTTTTCACAAGACGAACGCTGGTAAGTTCACACAGTGGCAGAATACATTTATTTAAGTGATATTCGAAGCTTCGGGAATGGGATTTGGCTTCTTTGTTTTTTTTTTCTCTGTGGAGTTGCATAGTCTGTCAAAGTAGTTGGCCTTTTACTTTGTCTCTGCTATGCCGCGTGTTGGGACGGAGATTGAAGAATTGAGTTTTGGGAGGGTGGACTCACGGACTAGCTTACGTTCCGCTAGCTTGAAGTGTGGTGATTTGAGAATTTTCAGAGGGAGGGGATAATGCAGAATTGATTTGTGGGGAAGCTTGTCGAAGCGAGTAGCGTTTGGCGTTGATGACGGTCTGGCTCTAAAAAGGCTGAACTGTGCTGGTATTTAGCTTCCTGGTCCAAAAAGCGATGTGTGGATTTCGAAGGAAGAATTTTCTTGTAGTGGAACCTCCGAAATATACTATGGTGAGCTCCAATAATTCTCTGTAATCTTCTCTGGGGAAGGTTGCAGCTTCAAGGCAATGTTCTCCCCATTCACCTACTTCAGCAGCAAAGAAATAAAGTGAAAATGACTTGCTCGGCTATTTGTATAAATGAAGATTATCTGTAGTTTTGTCTAAAGATCCCAATCACTTTGAAATCTTTTAAGAAGAGGCTAAACTGGGCGGTCTAATTTTTTGATAGTGCCTCCCAAACGTGACGAATACGAAGTTCAAACATGTGATTGCGGCAAACCAACCATAAATTGGGACAAAGGATTTCTTTTTTGATGAGTGCACAACAACTAGCATTAATTCTCAAATTCTAGCGTCGGTGTCAAAATCTTGGCCAACAAGTCGTCCAAGAACATTCCGATCAGACAGAAGCTTAATCTAAAAAAATATTTGAAAAATGAACGATAGAGAAATTACTTACAGTCATCGCAGTGCTCTTTTTCATATAAATATTTACAATTGCGCTGTTTAGCTATTCCTGTTGACGAAGGAATGAGAGGAACTTGGACTCTCTTAGAGGAAATCTGCTCACTCGATTACAATGTGATCACAAGATTTTCTACTCAAATAAGTTAGAACTTTAGAACAGCAGTGAGCGACAATGAATTCTGGATTTTGAAAATCAGCTTTTAGACGTTTTATGGCAACATCAGTTCGTGCTTTGCTAAAATGGCGTCAAACTTTAGATGTTGAAATTGAAAATTGATAAACGCTCGCTTCACATGTGAAAGTAATCTTGCTTTGCAAAGCTATTTGCTATTTTTTTATCAGTTAAAGACTTCTTTGACGGCGAACTTTCTTCTCTGTTTCGTTTTTTGCTGCAGGTTTCATGTTTCGATTCTCTGGAGCACCAATGTGAATGATTTCTGCGTATTTGAGCTAATTTGCAAGTTGAAATTCAGATTCTTTGCTTCAAAATCCTCCTTAGTTGTCTTCACTCGCGCCTACCATCCCGGAAAAATCAGCTACTTTTCTTAAATGGCCAGAGAATTCCGAAACAAGCTCCTCGTGGTCACACTGAACACCGAACTCCTTTGGAAGGACCACATCTCTGGAGTCAATATCAATTTCGTCAGGATCAAAAATGCCGTTTATATTATCCCCAAATCATCAGAAGCACCATCTCTTAGATCCCTTTCTACCCTATTTAAAGGTCAAGTCAGAAGCAGGATCGACTACACCTCATCAAATACTGATCCATTAGCAAAACAAACCAAATAAATTGACGTCGCGGCCCGATCACTAAGGCTCATCCTAGGATTCAGACCATCAACCCCTATCGAAATTATTTATGCTAAAACCTGCATCGAACCTCTATCTGATAGGAGAGACTGGATATCCACAAAATACCTTTATATAAGGATGGACTACCGTTATATAAGGTCCCTGTTCAATTCAACCTGGCAAATACGATGCTCCCTCTGCCTACTACCAAAGTTCAATGGCACTTCCAGGGGTAACAGACCAACCATCGTCCCCTTCCCCACCCTGGTCCCCTCCCTTACATATCACTAAATGGTTCCCGTTAAATAAAAACCTTGTCAAATCTAACTCTTTAGCAGTCGCGTCTACCTTCAATTCCCTTCTAGTCAATACCGGCCCACCCGACGTATTCACCAACACAGATTGCTCCTTCTCAAGTAATCCTCCGACCTCTTCATGTGCTGTCTCCATCACCGATATAGATCTCTCAAATTTCTGGCAACTCACAGCAGGATCCAGCATCTTCACAACTAAACTACACGGCATCTACCAAGCACTAGCTGCCATCTTTGCCCAGGAATCATCCCCCAGAAATTAACATTTTATCAGACTCCAGCGCAGCCATCAAATCCCTATCGTCCACCCAACCACACAGTAACCAGTATGTAACTGATATAATAAGACACCTATTAAAATGCCTTTCTTCAAGTGGATCAAGAACTACAATCTACTGAATTCCCAGGCAATCAGGCACCGAAGGAATTGATACTGCGGACAAGCCAAGACAACAATCAATAACAATCACACCTTTCTTAACTTCTTCGTTGACGAATAAACTCAGATGCAGGTCCATGCTGCGTGAGGAACATTGATCTTTCTTGAATAAAGTTTGTTTTCTAACTGTTTTTTCGATAAGAAACTCATATTTGAAAAATAAAACTAAAAAACACAAATAGCACGAGCCACGTAAGCACAATTACTTTCACCAATCGTACGTGGTGAAGAGCTGTTGCCGGTTGGCCTGCTGCCTCAAGCATTCATTCCCTAACTCCAATTGATTCGTTGGGCTTCTGCCTCAAGCTTTCATTTCCTAACTCCATTGATTCATTTTCTTCAACCTAGATGCAGCCATTTTTTTTGCGCCGAAACCACAAGACACCTTTATACGACATTTTTGGTTGAAAAATAAAACCTTGAGATAATGATTTATAAATTTATCAAAGCAATTTGAAATGATATATTATTGAGCATTCCAATACTATATTGGTTATTGCAACGAAATAAGTTAACTTTTCTTTTCAGAGTGTTCTATTTCGAAAGAATACTTCACTCTCCATAGCGAAGGGTATTTTTTTTTTTTAGTTTAAAAGGGCAGCACTCGGGTACCGAGTATAGCTTTGTGTATTATCACCCAAGTAGTATAATTTACAGTATGTACAGGGTGGAATAAAAAGCGAAATAAAACAAATAAACAAACGATCAGAGAAACTGGGCTGCCGGCTGCTTTGGGGCAGGCAGAAACAGGACACTCATGCTCATTGATTGATGTACTTGCCTGGCTTGGTAAGACCTGCAAGACCGCCAGCCGGCGGTCGCCGGTATAGCTAACCAATGGAGGCATGAGGTCCTGGACACGATACCCAGAGCTCGGCCTGGAATACTCTTGCTTGAGAGAGAAGGGGGGGGGGAGATAAAAACATAACAGAGATGCATTCGCCAACCACACAAGACCAAAACCGATAGGTTATGACCAGGCTATGGCCGACTCAGTTCTCTACTCATAGAGGCGCTACGCTTCCAGAGAGAAACAATTGAGGGCCAACTAGTCAGCTATAGTTACGTTCTGTGTCTAGGCTGTCATGAATAAGGAAATTCATGGCCAGACGGGGAGCGTAGTGGAGCAAACAGAACGATAAATTCACAGATAGCTAGTGGCCTGCTAGAAACCAATTGAGGCGCTTGGTTTTAGCAATAAAGCTTACCAGAGCATTCCAGAGAGAGACGTGTAGGGGAAAAGACGAAAGCGGGGGAGGCCAGCTGATAATGCTGGGCAAACCATCCAGAGCAGCAATAAGGGTGGAGAGTCGTTCATGACAAAAACGAGGGCATTCAAATAGAAAGTGTTCGGCCAACTCAAAATCATGTCCGCATAGACAGGCCATAGTTTCAGAGAAGCCAAAACGTTTTTGGTGGCCGTTAAGAGCACAGTGGCCCGAAATGAGTTGATATACGCCGATGCTGGGGCGGAGTTTGAGGAGAACGGATGCAGAGCTGACCGTTGGAAAGAAAAGACGCCTAGCCACGCTCTTAATAGACGAAACCCATTCCTCATTCCAAATCCTATAGAGGAAGTCAGAGATGCGGCTGACAACCGGAGCTCTGTCGAGACAGCGAGCATTTAAAAGAGAGTCAGTTTTCACGTCAGAAAGCGCTGCCCAGACCTTAGCTAGTTGAAATCCGGGCGAAGGGAGTCGGCGAAAAGGTATAGATGACAAGAGATTCCGATTTTCAAAATTTTACGGAAAACTGACGATTCCGCTGAGGAAATACGCGCATTAAGGAATAAGAAAGCAGGGGCACAACGACCAGGAAAGAAAATTTCGAAAGAGTTAAAACAAAGGCTTTGGCTTTGAATAAAATTCATAGCCTTAACAAGAGCTGCGCAAGTGGCAAGACGATGGAAAGAAGAAGTTGGCAGAGAGTAATTTTTGATGACACGGACCTGTTTGGAGTCAGACGCAACCACACAGTATTTAGGCCTCTCATTCTCGCGGATAGTCCAGAAAACGACCCTGAGAATTTTGGGGTGCAATGACAGTAAAGGCACGAAAGCTCCAGCCACAGAAGTGAGTCTGTGGTTGATATACTCCATGGAGGCTGATCGGGCTGGAAAAACGAGCTCATGGGCTGAATTGATGGAGAATCAAGGACGGACGGAACACGGGTCACCAGAGTTTTTAGGGACGAGGGAGAGAAGCAGTCACCGTCTTTAGAAGACAGGTATCTGACGCCTGCTAGTTTCACGAGCTTTAAGTCCAGAGGCAAGAGATTGGCTAATACAAATAGCGATTCAGTAGGGGCAGTTTTAAATGACCGGGTAATTAGTTGAGCGGCAAAGCGCTGGAAGGATCTCAAAGTCTTGATGCTAGTTTTAGTTTTGAGAGCAGACAGCCAGACAGAGCAACCATAAGAGAGTAAAGGCTCAACGGTGGATAAGTACAAAAATCTGAGGCGTTTGCTGTCGTAGCCAAAAGATTTGCGGAGACAGCTATTGGCCATGAGGAGAGCACGCTTCGCTGACTCCCATTTAGCTTTGAGGTGCTCCTTCCATTTAACATTAGCGTCAACAATAAAGCCGAGGTAGTGAACCGAAAAGGATGGAGTAATCTTGACGCCATCAACGTCAATAATATGGTCCAGCCAGACAGAGCGTTTCCGAGAGAAAAGAACAAACACCGTTTTAAGGATGTTCAAAGACAACTTTCTGGAGTTGAGCCACACCCCAACAGCATCACAGACAATTTGGAGATGGCGAGTGGCCATGGCCGGATCTTTGTGACTAGTGACAATGGTGATGTCATCGGCGTAAGCAACGAAATGGACGGAGAAGTCAAAAGAAAGCCGGAGTAGGTCATCGACCAAAATGTTCCATAAGAAAGGTGAGAGTACCCGCCGCCTCCTGAGGACATCCAAAAGAGACCGATTTCGAGAAAGTTGCGTTTTGAACAGAGAAGACAGCCGTTCTGTTGGTAAGGAAGCTCTGGACCAATTTTAAAAGATATGAAAGACAAGAACGTATGGCCAAAGCGGCAATGATCGCCGGATGCCACGCGGAGTCAAAAGCGCTTTTGATGTCAAGGAAGGCCGCTGCGCTTACTTTTTTCTCTTCAAATCCAGTTTCAACAAAAGAAATGAGCGAGTGGGCAGCTGTTTCAGTGGACCTTCCTTCCCTGAATCCATTTTGGAAGTCGCTTATCGCGTTTAAAGAACGGCTGTACCAGATAAGACGATCATGAATTACTTTTTCAAGGAGCTTGGCCAGATTAGAGATAAGACTGATTAGCCTAAAGCTGTTGAGAGTAGCATAGTCGGGCTTGTTTGGTTTTCCAATAACTACAACCTTGACAAGTTTCCAGGGGCTCGGAAAAAACAAAGCAGAAAGCAGGCGTTCAAAATCTTGAGGAGCAAAGGTTTTATCAATGGGAGGCTAAGCAGGAGGAGGCCGGCAGAGTTGCCATCTTCACCTGGAGCGGATTTGCAGTTTAACGATTTGGCCGCAGCTTCGAATTCCCAATCAGAAATCGAGGGGGGAATTTCACAATTATTTTGGTTTAAAGAGAGACTGGAGGTTTCAATAATATTGGCGTGCATAGGCTCAGTAGGTTTATCAGCAGGAAAGAAATGGTCAGCACATCCTTCAGCAATGATAGCAGGATCAGATGTGGGAAGACCATTAACAACAAGCTCAAGAGGAATAGGGATGGATTTGGACTTTCCAGAGAATTCAGCGAGCGCTTTAAAGGTGTCGCCGGACGACGCACGCTGACGGAAATCCGCCCACGCTTTGCATTTGGCCCGCCGCAACGCCTGTTGGTAACCGGACTTAGCAAGCCGGTACAAAATCTCGTCCGCAGAGCTCTCACTTCTAGACCATTCAAAGCCGTCCGAGCTTTAGTACGGAGGGCACAAAGTTCCGTTGTCCACCAGGGCATGTTTTTAGAATTTACGGCTATAGGAGCTTTCACCTTGGCCGAACTAGCGCAAGAAACCAACACAGCAGACAGATTAAAAATGCCGAGATCAGTAGAACCAGGAGACGGAAAGGACACCATATGCGACTCAAAGTTGGGTAGTGATCGAGCTAGATTGTCCAGAAAAGTAGCCCTATTGATACAGTTTAGAGCCGGAGCCTTCCGTGCAGCAGCAGGATTCGCAGGTGGAGGAGCCATTCCAGCAAACCCCACCTCAAAATAGATGTATGGATGGTCCGAGAGGGAGGGAAAGGCAAGGTACAGCCACCTAGATACAACAATTTTATCCCCCGTGAGAGTAATATCAACGAAAGAGGTGCCTTTCGGAAGGAAGTCAAGATCGGTGCGAGGCCTGTTTACTATATTTAGTTTGTGCCAAGTGATCAGATCCTCCAGCTCTCTCCCGCGTGAGTCGTTACCACAGCTGTTCCATAGTGGTTTTTTTGCGTTTGAATCCGTACCGATAATGGACAAAGGGGTGGCGAAGCTGTCAAAAATGGCCGACACAGTGTGACTTAAGTCAGTCAGAGATGGTCGTAGGTAAGCGGAGCAGAGACATAAAGAACCAGATCGCGTAGAAACACGAACGCAGGTGGAGAGATTGGGAGGGCCAGTGGAGGAGAGAGTGGCAGAGTGAGAGAAGGAATCACGAACAAGATTGGCAGTACCGTATGCATGATCATCAGTGAGCTTGTGAAACGACGAGAAGCCAGATGGAACATTAGCTAGCACGGGAACAGTGGCAGAATACGCATACGGCTCCTGGATGAGAGCGACATCAATATTCAAGTCAAGGAGGACTTGAGCAGAACCAGCAGAGGCGAGTTTAGAGTGTCTCAAATTAATTTGGATGCATTTCATAAGCCGGGGTCCGTCATGACGCAGGAAAGAATAATCTCTAGGCATGCTTGTCTTAAAATGATCTGTACCGAGCTACTGCTTTGACTTGTTCAGCACACTCTCTGTGTCCTGCATGATGACAGTCCTTACGATTAACGCAAACAAACGCGTCAGAAGCAGTAGTGCATTCTTGTGTGCGATGGGGCCAGCGCATTTGCCACAGGCCGCCGGTTTAGCACATAGATGTTGTGTGTGACCGTATTGTTGACACCTGTAGCAGCGCCTGACTTCTCGATTGAGATCCAAGGGAAGATGCGATAGTCCTTATACCCAGAATGGAAGCTTTGCCAAGAAATAAAATATCGTCTCTTGCTTGCTTAGTGCGGAGGAACAATTTAACATGCCCTTCAGTTGTATGCTGTTTGGTAAAAACTACTTTGACCGAGTGAATCAGACCTCTTAGACTCTTGTTGCGGTGTTCTAGCTCAACCTTTAACGACGCAGGATCAGAAACATTTACAAAAAGGTCGATCACGGGGAGCAGGACATTTAGCTTCGACGCAGGATCAAAGTTGGACTGAACATCCGGTTTGCTGTTAAGAATAGCAGCGGCTTTAGCAACGTCAGCCTCGTTGTCAAGCGTGACGTAGACTCTGTGGTTTTTATACCGAACGTGTGATGGGATTAGACCACTAATGGGGGTATCTAAAAGCTTTTAAACAGAGTGAACATCAAGAACAGCGGATGAGCCTCCATCTACACATTTAGCAACAGGGACTGCGCCGGGCAAAGGGCTGCGAGTGACAGAGGCATAAGTCTGCCCAGAGACACAAGTAGGGGAGGATACAGCAGATTGATTCATTTTCAAAATAGAGTTGGCAAAGAATACCTTATTCTTGACAATTTCCTCCTCTATATCACAAATAAGATCATTTTTCTCTTCCAAAGAGATGGTTAGTTTCAGGACCTTCTCTTCAAGAGATGCTACAGTTGGTGAGACATTGCTAAAAGAATGGAGAAATCCAACAGCAGTTAGAAGGCGAGATACAAGTTCGTCTTTTCTTAGGGCTGGAATTGTAGATGCAGTGTTTTCATCCAGAAAGCGATCAAAGTCCGTTTTTCCTTTTTTACTCTGACTGGCGACTTCACTGCTGGGCTAAAGAGCAAAGGACCGTTTGCTTCTAGTCGGATTAGATTCCAGAGGAGTAGATTGACTGGATTTTGACTTGTTCGCATTGCATAGGGAGGAGCAACAACGATGATTTTTCTGTTTGACAGTAAAGCTCTTATTACAATATAAACAGTTTCTGATTTTACCAGATGCGCCGTCAGAGGCCGCATCGTCACTCTCTGTCATGCCAATGGCAACTTAAGAGGCAAAATGCGTATGGAATATCCAGGCACTGACAAACACACTCACACACATAAAGATACCACCAGAATCACCACAAAAAACTCTACAACTGAGCGTAAAGCAGTAGAAAAAGAAAGTAACACAATTATGCAAATTAGGAAAAGTATGGGAGCGAACGAGCTGCAGTCTGAGTGACAGCGAGAGCCAGCCAGAGGGTATCACAGTGATCCATCGTGTTCAACATGGTGTTCTCGGAAGTAGTAATATATTTGATCTGACTTAAGTATCTGAGAATCTGACTTCTAATACGCTAATACGTTTGGACATTAAAAATTTACTAATTCTGTCATTGTTTCTCATCCACGAAACTCGAGAGAACATTTAAAACAACGCGCTTCTTTTTTACGAAACCTCGATGAGTTTCTAATTATTTACGAACAAGTCGAACACTTTCATGCTAGTATAGTCCTTTATTTCACCCCCAATTTGTCTAGGGAAGCCAAAAAAAACAAAACAAATAGAGGACATTTAAAAGTGATAAATGTTTAGTGCTGACAGAACACGCTGACAGAACGCAGCTAACCTCTCTCTTGGAGATTTGCAGATGGATAGTCAGTCACCAAATTAATCAAATTCCGTGCTTTAAAGAAGGTATTAAAAAAATTCCTGCCAATTCAAAGCCAAACGTTATTGAGTAGGAACTTACGATTGCGACGCTCAATTTCCTTCCTATCTTCATTGCAAAGAATGAATTAAGTGGTAAAAATGATGTCTATGGAATGGAGCCAATAATCATGGGAAATCTTGTTAAAATGCTAGTCTTTTAACTAAGATACATTCTACCAGTTAAAGACGATATTTAAGTAAGTTTTACTCCTTTATCTTACAGACATGGTTTAATTTTTCTGGATGCACATTTAAAATTGCGTTGGGGACTTTGATCTTCGTTGGACAAGAATACGTCACTGTCACCACTTTATTACATTATTATTACGCATAGCAAAAAGCCAACCTTTCTTACGGTACATGGATTGGTTGCTATCCCTGGTTGTTCATAGACTTAACCCAACCCATTTATAAAAAAACAATTAATATTTTTTCTTATAAATAAAAAATAATTTTTAAATCTTTCCTGATTCCTTTACCTTTTCCCCAGGTTGTATCTGAGTTATTCGAATCAAAATTATGATCTGAACCAAAAATATTTATAGCTAGTCTGCTCTACTAGATCGAATTATTGGGGCATTTTTCGTTATCAAACGTTTTTATTATTTCCTCCTACTACGCAATTTCCCTCGTGTTCACTTGATGAGAGTGTTTGCTTTACCCGCAGACGCTTTTTCTCAGCTTCTGGACTAATCCGGTCGAAATAGCCAAAAATGTAAAAAAAAATAAATAAAAAAAAATACCTTAAAAAATTGATTCTTTTCGTTTTCTTCGTGAGCTTTATATATAAAATATTTAGTATGGTTAATTTTGATTTGAAAATAAAGATGTTTTTGTTATGTTATTTAGACACATTTAGCACAAAATAATTCAATTTTTGATGAATGAGCTTTTTCTCCACCCCCACCCCTGTTTCTTACCCATTCATTTATATTTGTGCCAATTTTTATCTTCCAGAGTAAAAAATGAAAAAAAAACATAAAAAAAATATTCCTTCTCCTTTCTTCGACAGGATTTTCGCGTTTGTGTTTGTTTGTAAATAGTGGCAGTGAAACTCGTTTCCACTGGTAAATTAAAACCCCTCCTCCTTCGTCAAGGTCTTTTTTTAATGAGCAAATTCTCTATAAGTTAATGATTTGAGTTGACTTTTAAAATTCTGAAACAAAATCTAGTTCATATTTTTCCTAAAATTTCCTTCATACTCAGTCTGTCTTTAGCCACATCCGCTTATAGCATGTCCATCAACGCTCTCTGTTCTCAGTTTTCAAAGCTATTCGTCCGGTTGAGGTGGATAAACGGAATCAGCCAGAGTCGAGTTGAAATTCTTGGAACCTGAGACCTCAAACATCAAAGCATCAGTGAACGGCATCGACCAGGCATCATCTTCAACGACTCTCTCTTTGCTCCCAGACTGGGCATCAGTCTTTTCCCTGTAAGATCAATTACAGCCACTTTCAGTCAAATCCTTTATTGCCTAGATACAAAGGCTCCTATCCTTCAACTACATTTTCTAAATTCATTTTCAGCCTTCCTGGTCTATATCTCTGAATCAATCCAAGAGTGGCCCAGTCACAGTGGCAGCTTGCGCACCTCAATTACCAAATGATGATCCAAATGACTAATTGCATTTCAGCAATCAGCCTCAATTTACCAGACGGGAAGTAGCCTTCCACGAACATTGTTACTAATGTGCTGCAGGAAAGAAGAAACGCGTCATATTTCACCTCAGTACCACCAAAAAATCTCAACGCATTGGTATTTAGTGGTTAGTGTCGTTTGGGCTCCAGCAGAGGCCAAAAGTAACGGAGGAGCGATGTACTGCGCTTCAGAGATGAATGCAGCGACTACCGCGTCGCGTCGTCTACTACCCAAAGACAGAAGGAGTCATCGCTAATTCAGTCAAATAAAATTGTTTTCCATTTATTGAACACCCAAATAGGGTAGCTCATAGCCTTTATTTGGACTGACGGTGGCAAGAAATACCAATCAAAAGATCTATAGAAAGATGGATACGGAAAAAGGGCATCAGGAATGAGACCACGGTTCGTTATTCGCCGATAAGTAAGGAGGTTCCGAGTTCCAATGTGATCTCGGACATAAAATTTTTTACTTAATTGTGGTCTTTGATGTACGCGAAGAATAAAAAAGGTGTGATTCTTTCAACGTACAAAGGGTACGTGACCTAGCTTACTGGGTCAGGTAAGCCATTGTGCGGCCAAAGACGCTACGGAACCAAAAACTTTCTATTCGATATGGGTTCACTTGCACAAAAACTTTCCCTTGTGCAATTCCAATAGACTTGAAAAGCTCTCTGTAGTTGTAGATTCCGTGCCACTCTAGGCCACTACGTAACGTTGCTTTTTTATAAACATATTGTAAAGATTCTTTGTTACAGTTTGGCCTACTGAAACTCGCGTAGGCAAGGCTACTACGCAGTACTTGAAGGTCACTGTACTATGCAGTAAACTGCAGTTTCTCTATGGCCATCTTCTGGCCATTCAGCAGAGTCTTACTCGGCAATATACCCCGTGAAAACTGCAATACAATATCACAAGAAATCCCTGCCTTCCTCTCATCATTGTTTCTAATGTGAATCATCACAAATTGGTGAAAAGCCAGGTTTGGCTACGAATATCTTTTTCAATATGTCAATAATGTTTTTGAATATGTATTTTATTCAACAATCACCGACGAAGGATCTTTTTCTGCCCTAAACGAGTCGATAGGGGAGACAGACTTTGATGAAGCACGCTACATAAATTGCCCCCACACAGTGTTTTGCCGATGAGAGAAAATTTTTTGGAACAAAACTTTCTAAATACGTCTCAGTGTGATGAGAAGATATTTTCTCGCGAAAAAGACAGATATCACAAGCCAAGTCTATAATTCATTAAGCAGTATACTTTCGAACTTTGCAAAAAAGAATTAGGCGGATTTCAGTACATAACCGGCGAAGCAAAAGACAAAGAAGTAGATGAACTAGGAATTTATCTTGTGCAGTTGAAAGGAGACTCTTCAGTTTATACACTAAGCTTCATCGCGTTTTGTAATCTAGGATTGCGAGAAGATCGATAGTAATCAAAATGTCTTCAAAATCTTCTTAAATTTCTAAATTCTTTTAGGCGAAGCTCGAATCGAGGTTTTTAGTTATTTTCATAGGCATCACTGAGTGGGGTTGACATGTTGCTCAAAATACATCACGCAAATTAAGATAAACAAAAAAAAACAGTGAAAAAAAAACGAAAAAAAAACCATTCCAACACATCAGATCTTTCCCATCAAGGAAAATAAATATCTTCCAAAGATGTACGTTCAACCAAACCAAACCACATCAAACCAAGATATTTTGAAGCATTCGAAAAAAATCATTAAAAAAATCACAAAAGCTAGAAAAATAAAAAAAAAAACAGAAAAAAAATTCACTACAAAAATGGAACACTAACGATCACAAATAACTAAAACTAACCTAACACTAACGATCGTGGTTTTAAAACACAAAAATTGGAAATCCTAAGTTGATACAAAGCTGTTAAAGAAATGCAAAAATAAGTAAGAAATAGGTAGATATAGAAAAAAAATCAGTCGGGTTTTTACAATTCACCTTTTGGAGAAGTTTAGGTATAATTATTTTGTGTACGTATGTGTTTAAGATATGCGCAAAATATAACTCACATGTCTTGATCAAAGGACCTTGAATTTTTCTTAGTTAGGTAGACTAAGGGATTGATGATGCTATTATTTGAATTTTACAGATTATTGATCATTTTATTGAGCATTATCTTTATAGTTGCAGATAAAGTCTGGGAGTAAAAGAATGATAATCTAATGAATTCTTGACAATGAAGTAAATCTTAATTTCGGTTAAAGATGCATACCATTTCTTGGAGATCATAAATGGAATCGCCATCAAAATAACCGTCACAAAAGGAATCGCCAATATTAATTCGGAATATTCGACTAGCAATTGTTTGTTCCCTGTTATAGCCTCAATCGGTTTTAATTGTCTAGTCAGCAGGAAGGAAGCTGTGATTCCGATGAATGCCAACTTGTTTAACGTGGTCCTACTTTGCTTCTTTGCAGTAACTTTTTTTCTTTATTCAATGAACTTGATTCAATGAAAGTTGGCCAACTTATTTTTCACCGAGTTCTTGGATAGTGGCCTGTATGGCTGCAGATTGACAAGGAAAAATAATCGTATGGTTCAACAAATAGAAGGAATTGTGACTTGTCACTGTAAATCTTAAACAAAATAGAAATAGTCCATTTAATGTGTGCTATAGCGAAATTGAGGTTCAGAACAAAATATACCTTGAATGGTACAACAACTTTTACAAAAGGATCAGAGTGTTGGCTGTTAAGTGTTTTTCAGCTTGTCACCATGTTGTTACTTAACTGTTCATTCCCACAATTTTTTTAATGAATATTTTCGGACCAACATTGGTCATTTCCAAAGAGATATCATTCCTATGTGACAGAAGTGGGTAGGATTTGATAAAAAATAGGCCATCCTAGAAATTACGGAAAGAATCTAAGGGTTCTGTCTGTTCCTTATTCGCGATTCCAAAGAAATGGTTCAGAGTAGTCAACCTGAAACATTTGAACAAGTTAATTTAATGTGAACATTTAAAAATGGAAAATTTTAATTCGGAGAGGTTTCTGCTTAGGAAAGTGGATTAGATAGCTAAACAGTATATAAAGAACGTGAACTGGTCAGATTTGGTGCACTCACCCAATAAAAAATTTCTACTTTCCGCATGGAATGGCAGTTATTTTTGAATTTTAATGTCGGGTATTTTGCCTTGTTAGAGCGCCAATAATTCAAGGCTGTCGCATCATGTTTGAGAAGAAAGGGTACATAACAGCGTCTGGAATTCTTAATTAACTGGGGAAAATCGGTACTAGATCCTACCTAAAGACTTGAGTATTTGGGGTTAATAATCAAGTCAATCAAGCTATTGTTTGCTACGGGAAAGGCAGAAAAAGTCAAGTTGAAGTATCAATCGACAAGAAAGACCGCATTTCTATAAGAGAGGTATCGTCTATCACGAGAAATTTTACTTGGGTCATACCAAACATTTCTTTACTTGGCAAAGCAGGTTGCAAAAATTTAATACCTATTTAGCAAGCGTGAAGGCCAATTTTGACTTTAAAACCATTTGAGTTCTCTCAAAAGATAGAAAAGACGATTTAGAGTGGATTATTACTAATCTGAGACTAGCTAGATACAAAATTTTTCCCCGAGCGTCAAGAATATCGAAATCTTTTTAGATGCTTCGCTTTCGGGTTGTATCGGCATCAACACAAAATGATCGTAGACTAGTTCAGATATAAGAAAACCCATTAACGAGCTTGAATTGTTGGGCGTTTTCTAAGCGGTATGCAGGTCTTTGCTGCATTGACAAAGAATGAAGTCGCTAGGAATTATTTAAACATCATAACGGCGACAAAATGATGATGGCATATGTAAATCCCTGTGGCGACACAAAATCAGATAGATTGACCAAATTATCAGCAGATTTAACTGCTTGTTGTGAGTCACGCAATTTAGCTCAGTAGTATCTCAAATAAACATCGTTTTTTAACGAATATTCTTTTTCGTTGGACTTATGCCTAATACCCTAAAGCTCAAAAATCGCGTGAAGTTGCAAAATGTTGAGCATCGAAAGATAGAATGACTGCAATCGATGGTATAATCAACGAGTTGCTATTGGAGCGGGAAGTTATAACAGCCCAATTGATCACACTCATATAATCTGAGTTCAGCCCCTCAAACATCTCATAACTTACTGTTTGCTGACGATTCTAGATATTCTTGCCTCCTCAAGTGTATCTGTAAATCTCTTTAAAGACCAAGGCACGTAATTGCTTTTAAACATTTCTTCTTTGAAATTTCATAGGTTAATTGATCCTCCAATTGCCTTTGAAACTTTGCGATAAAAGATTATCAATTTCCATAATCTTCATTATGGCAAGTGCTTGTTGTGCCTGACGGAATAAGAAGGGGAAATATTTTGGTACGTACTGAACAAAAGACACTATTTGCAATTTGTGATCCCATCCTCGAGAAATTTACAAGCCTTTAATGTGTTGTTCACCATTCCTTGTCGTCTTGTCGGTAAATAATCTTTAGTAAATTAGGTATCCTTAAAGAAACCCCAATGTCAACAAAAAAAAGGGGATACGGTATGACAGGAATTGATTATTACAATGCCTGTTGCTGCGAGTGAGAAGTCCTACGAAATACGAACAGTATGGTTCAAAAAAATCCAAAAAGCCTAAAAGCCACCAATCAGTCATGCGGGAACTATGTTAAGATTTTTGGTCCTAATTTTGGGGGAATAGGAACAAAGCGAAAGGTGGGAAGAAAGAAAGAGGAGTAATAGGCTCATTTAGCCACTGGTTATGTCTCCCCCCCCCCCAAAAAAAAAACTATGAATGAAACCAGACAAGCGGTCTGGAATTTTCTTTGCGGGTAAAAACGAATAACCGCATTGCAATAGCCTTAGGTTCACCGTAATTTTTGTGACAAGTGACAAGAAAAGGAAAAAGCTGTCCGTATCCTGCAAAATAAAGCGGGAAAAATCAAAGTTATCGTAATGTCGCTTTGAATCACTTCATGCAAGTCAATTTTTACCGAATGTCGTGAGCTCGTGACGTCAATAAAATCATTTCATTGGTGATTGTATATCGATCGATAACATCGATCTTAACTGTGTTGACCATGTATTCTCAGCTGTTTAAAGGTAGAGAAAAGAAACGACCTGACTACTCGGCCTGCTGCCAGAGCCTCAGACAATTCTAGCTGTCGGTAGCGGAAGGTGATCAGAGTTTCACTCCTCAGTTTCACTTGAATTCCTTTCAGATTTTTAGTTATTCCAGTGAGTTCACCTAAGTTGCAGAATGCCGAGATGAGAATTTGACGATTCAACTTCGGGTTTAGTTCGTCCTCTTCATCTTCCACCTCAGATTCATCATCAGATGAGTGGACTCAGGAGACTTGCCACGCTGAAAAGGCTAGAGAGACGGAGAAGGCACGCCCCCCTCCCCACTCCGAAGAATCTCGCATCCAGAATAATCCCGGCCATCCTCAGATGGACGAGGCTGTCGTCGTGCCAGAAGCATTATCGTTCTTGATTCAGCGAACTCTGGGCCAGGGAGATAATTTGGGGGAGAGAGTGGAAGAAGGCGGGGGAAGTGAGCCATCGATTCCGGGCATCCCACCGATCCCATCCTTGGCTGGCAGTGGTTTGGAGAGAGGAGAGCAGTTTTGGGCGCAAATTGTGGCGGCTTTAAAGGGTGCCAAGGAATCAAGAAAAAGGAAGAAACTTAAGCCAACATTCAGGACCTGTAAACGCACACTGAAGCGTCTAAGGAAGGGGACGAGCAAAAAGAGGTTGAAGGAACTCAACAAGATGTACAGGTACCAGGGCGTGAATGCTCTTAACTTATTTCAAGCTTCTGCGATCAGAGTAATTAGTTTTCTGGCTTTCTTGTGCACGCTTCGAAATATTCGTTTGTCTTTGGAATTCCTGTGCTGTTTGGAAAGCAGGATCGTATCGCTGTAGACTTTTTTGTCATTCTGACCCGCGGCTTCCTTGTTTTTTTGTGAGATCAAAGTCGTTTTTCACAGATAACCATGTACATTCACTATTGGTAATATAGCATGGACGTGGAGGCGACCTCGATTTTAGAGCGCCTTCGTTGGATTTCGAGATACTGCTGAAATGCAAAGCGAAGTTGGACTCATCCATAGGCAAAGGAGTGAACGATGTGGAGAAGGTGTTATACAAGTCGATGTTGCCTGTCTTTCCAGTGCTTGCCTTTCTGGAGAGTTTGGATCTTGAGGGGAAACCAGGGAAGGCGGTAAAACACGCTTTCCAATTGGCGGGAAGCGCGTTCTATGACGTTTCGGATTTCCGTCGAAAAACATCCTCTCTATCGTGGCGTAGAATTGCATGCAGTTGATCGAGAATCGGGACGTATTCAACGTACTCAAACCTGTTTGGAGCGTCGATCATCGACAAATTGTTGAAGAGCGGGAGATTGCTTGAGGCGCTTGTCAGCCTAGACGTCGGGGCGAAGAAGAAAAGTGGCGAGAGTGGAGGAGATACGCGTCACACGGCTCACCTGCACCAACAGCAGCAGCAGCCACGAGGCGGAACTTGGGGTAGTGGCTACCAAGGGCGCCCCTACACCAAGAACTTTGGTGGTGGAGGCGGAGAGTCTCGTTTTGGTAACGGAGCCGGGCCGTCTCATCAGCAAGTCAACGTTGGAGCCGGTCCATCTCATCGGCAGATCGACAACGGTGGTGTCTGGAACAACGCCAATCATGGGTTCGTAGTTGAGTGTATTTATGATCTATCGCTTAAACCTTTTGCAGTTAGTGAGGGTTCCATTGGGGGTAGAATTAAGTATTTTTTGAAGGCATGGGAACGGATCTCGGCGGATCCGTGGATCCTCAACGTGGTAAGGCACGGTTTGAAATTAGACTTTGAGGCACCACCTGTGATTTTTAATTTTCCAAGTAACGCGCAAATGAGTGTGGATCAGTTATCGATCGGAAATGAGGAAGTATGGGCGTTGCTTCAGAAAGGGGCAGCGGTAAGGGCCAGCAAGATCGGTTTCGTCAGTTCAATGTTTATTATTAAGAAAGCATCTGGGGGATTTAGAACGATCAGCAATTTAAAGAAACTCAACGATTTTCTAGTTTACAGACAATTTAAGATGGAGGGATTACCCACCCCTAAGCATTTTATTAGAGAATGAGATTGGTTGGTCAAGATTGATTTAAAAGACGCCTATCTGACGGTACCGATAAATGTAAGTTTTCATAAATTTTTACAGTTCTTGTGTGTTACGAATCAAAAAGATGCGTAAGAACGAGGAGGCAACGCTGGTTACCAAGAGAACGGAACAGACGAAAAGGAGAGTAGAAAAACGTGTGAGACTGGATTGATTTGTTAAATTACGAGAGAGAAGAATAAAACAGTAAATCGGCTTTCTTAAATTGTGTCGTCTTAATATATGCTGGGAGATTCACTCTTAATCAGGTAATGATAATTATAAATGTGAAAGGTTAAAGTTATTAGTTGTGAAACCGAACATTGTGGGCAGGTGAAGTTTTTCAATTCACAAGTCTCTGTTTTGGTCTGGCGTCGGCACCTTGGGCGTTCACAAAGCTCTTGAAGCCAGTAGTGGCTCGTTTGAGAACTTTGGGTTTCAGGGTGGTAATCTATTTGGATGACTTTATGATGGTGAATCAATGCGAGTTGGAAGTTTTGAGGAAATTCAAATTTATTAGGAAATTGTTGCGGGTTCAGAGGTTTGTGATCAACGAGGAAAAGTCAGTGGGGACACCATCTCAGGTGATGGAATTCCTGGGACTCATCGTTAATACGATCACTTTGATTTTTCGGTTGCCTTCAAAGAAAGTCGATTCGATGGTTAAGAAATGCGTCCAGATATTGAGCAAGCGGGGCGTTCAGCTGCGGGTGTTGGCAAGCCGTTTAGGGGACTTTACTTGGGCGTCGTCGGCCGTTCCGTTCACGCGTTCACATTACAGAGAAGTACAGTCGCTGTACATAGGCAACTCAAAGTTTTACAAGAGAGAGCTAGATACTAAAGTGGACCTAACTCATTCAGCGAGGTCCGATTTATTGTGGTGGGTAACCAACCTTGCCACCTGCCAGGGTGTTAGAGGCGGAGCCTACATTGCCAATCTTCTCAGCCGCATCTTTGTCGGGTTGGGGAGCGGTCTGCGATGGTGTTACGACGGGCATGTCTTGGTCGGAAGAAGAGTGCCATATCAACGAGCTTGAGATGTTAGGAGCATTTAATGCTCTCAGGGCCTTTACGAGCTCTAGGCGCAACTGTACCATCGAGTGGACAACACGACCGCGGTAGCATATGTAAATAAAAAGGGAGGGACTCGGTCGGCATCCCTTAATAATTTAGCGCTAGAGGTGGCTCGGTGGTGTGAGAGGAAATTTTTTTTTTGAAAGCGGAGCACTTACCGGGTGTCTTAAATTCGATTGCAGACAGGGAATTACGCAGGAGAGTGGATTGGAGCGATCGGAGATTATGCCCGGAGGTCTGTCAGGCTCTATCGAGAGTTTAGAGGACTTCGGTCGACCTCTTCGCCAACCCGTGGAACAGCCAGCTAGTGAAGTTTGTGTCTTGGAAGCCTCAGACTCGGGCGTGAGCGGTCAACGCGTTTTTACTTAGCTGGAAAGAGCTGGAAGCCTATGTTTTCCACCCCTTCTCCCTGATTCAAGAATGCTTGTCCAAGATCCACAGGGATCAAGCGACTGTTGAATTTAATATTACAACCCCGAGATCCCAGTTGCTGAACCCCATGTGTCATAACCCAATCCTCTCTTCCCCTTGACATCTAGCTTAAAGTCGTCTGCAAAGCCCCGATCTCTCTCACTCTCACACTGACACCACGTCTGTATAGCTGCTGTACCTCTCTACGTATACTATCACTGTGTGTCATTTGATAACTTGTTACGTGTAAGTTGTACTGCTGCCTTTCTCTATTGTATAGATTAATAAATAATCTCAACAGCGACTGTATTATTGATTTTCCCGTTGTGGCCGAGCCAGCCATATTTCGCGTCGCTGTTGAGTCTGGCGTGCGATGTGCCGCAGATTCTAGCTCCACACCCGTCGCTATTGCGTTCGGTCAAAGGGGAAGAGCACCCGCAGTGCAGCGTACCCAGCTTCCGGCTAGTCGCTTGGAAGTTTTCAGGGATAACTACGCTAAACAGGGGTTTTTGGCAGACGTGGTCGAGTTATTGTTGGGAGCAGTCAGACATAACACAAATTCCGCATACGATTCCGGCTGGAAGATTTTGTCAGATTGGTGTTTGCGAAGGAGTCACGTTCCCCTGCACAGTGCTATTCCAGTAGTTGCGTCCTTTTTAGCCGAGCAGTCTAGATCCAAGTCCTAAAGCACGGTAAATATATATTGGTGTACCCTATCGTCTGTTCTGGAGCGAGTAATGGGCTCCCAGTTGGTCAGCACCCTGAAATTATTCTGCTCATGAAGGGCATTTAAAAAAAAGCCACCTTCGGTCAAATACAATTCTACTTGGGACGTCGATGTGGTTTTGTCTTATCTTAGGAACCAGGGGAACACCTCACTTTCGGTAGGGGCTCTGGTGGCGAAGTTAGCCACCCTACTGGCCCTAGCAACCCTTTTACGGGCTTCAGATTCGGCTGCAATCAGTTAAGAGTCCATCAAGTTCTCGGCCAATCAGGTTTCATTCTCCTTGACCCGCCCTCGCATAGCCATCAGGAGCGCTACAATCGTTCACTCTGGAGAGGTTGGAGGATGAGACGCTGGACTCGGTAGCGTGCTTAAAGTGCTACATTTCAATGACTGAGGGCTTCAGGAAGGACTCGAACAACGGACTCCTTTTCATTAGCTCGGTTGGACAGCACAATCCAGTTAAAAGCCAGACGATTTCAAATTGGATAAAGAAGGCGCTTAAAGACGCGGGCATTGATGTGGAGATCTTTTCGAGCCACTCAACCAGGGGAGCGGAAGCCTCTAAGGCAGTAGCAGTGGGAGCCTCGTTAGATTCGGTCCTAAGTGCAGGGCACTGGGTATGGTCTTCATCATTTAAGAAATTCTATCACCGCGAGAAAGATCCAGGGCCGTCGGTGGCCACGTCAGTGTTGATACCGGACCACAATTGGTATCCTTATTATTCAGTTCCAATATTTGTTAGATTCCCCCAGAAAGGTCAATTGGAGTTTCGGGGTCACTTTAATTCTGAGTTTTGGCTTTGGTTTCACGTAAGCTTTAAAGTTACAGTTAAGATCGATGTTATCGATCGATATACAATTCTAGATTGTCCAAGCTGGCGTCAGGACAATATTGATTGTATGAGTGAGTATAACACGATCTTAACTGTGTTGACCATGTATTCTCAGCTGTTTAAAGGTAGGGAAAAGAAACTGTCGTTACGATTTCTTTCGAAGAGTAATTTGATAAGCCCAAAATCAATTTTTTCTCCATCCTTTACGAAGTTTTTCTCGATTAGTTGGTTCCTTACATTCTTGATGATGTGTGTGTAATCATACGATAAAAATAGTTATCTTGCAGGGTTTGCTGGATGAGTCACCCGGAAGTCTTCTGGATCGTTAGCTCGTCGGAGTAGTTTGAATTACTCAACATTTATTTTAGCATTGTCAGCAACTACCCGGTCGACGATGAATCCAATTTCTTCTAGTTTTTTCACAACATGAACTGTTAAGAAAAATAATTGACGTCCAGTTAGTTTACTCACTGGCCAACATCCCACAAGGGCCGAAAATTTAGTTGTAAGGCCAGTCATCTGTCTTCGTCCTGTTGACAAATAGATCCGCGTGAGATTCTTCCACCATCAACATCTCCATTTGCATCTTCTTCTAATAGGTACTCATCATCTTCATTGTCGTCATCAATTTAATTGTCATCCATTTCATTGTATACATCATCAATATCACCATCAACGTCTACCTCTTCAAAGTCAACTTCACCAACAAATTCTTGCCTGGATTGTATCCACATCAGTAAAGACTTGCATGACATTTCGTCAACTTCGATGCTGACTCTTTTCTCGTGTTAATGTGACAGGGAACTGCATGTCATTCTTAATCGTTATTCGTTTACATTCGTTATTCCACTTGACCTCTTGTTCTTCCAGTATAACTTAATAAGGTTTTCCGGCAAGGTAGGGTCATCAGGTCATGTCAGCGGATAAAATCGTAAGATTTTGAACTTCTACCCTGAAGTGCAATCGCATATTAAATTGTCCACTGCCCGTATCTTACTTGATTCTTTTCCTTTGTAAAATTCTGGTTCTAAGAAATACAAATAAAGAAATTAGTATCATCACTGTTGGGTTTCAGTAACTGTTACATTCACCTGATCTAGCAAGAAACTTGATTTTGCATTTTTATCTGATGACTTGTTTTCTTCTTCTTCAATTATTTTTTTAATTGATTTCAGACAAATTTTCATTCACTTATCACGTTGACATAGATCTATGAAAGCTAATCCCACAAGCTTACAAATTTTAACAATATTCCCTTCAAGTTTCTTTGTCTGAGATCTCAGCAGCTGAACTAATTTTTTTTACGACTATAAGGTGTGCCACCCCAAGATTTAGATATTTTTGGATTGTTAAATAGTTTATTATGTAAAGCAAAGTCATTATTCAAAGAAGAAATAGGCCTACTGGTGGCAAAAATTTTTTCCACAAGATTTTCTTCCACTACATTTGAAATGTGATGGTTTTCCTCATCATCATCAAGAAATAGGTCTTCTGGTGGCAACATTTTTTTCCACAAGATTTTCTTCCACTACATTTGAAATGTGATGGTTTTCCTCATCCTAAGGAAGAAAATGAAAGGAAAGTGTGATTTTATGGTAGGCTCTAGTAGGGATATAGTGGTTAGTTAAACCTCATTTGTAGGTGACACAAGATTCATTGTTTCATATTAAGGATGGAAATTTTTTTTACTTGGTGGTGATGGTATTATTATGCTACCTACATCTTGAGAGAGATTATGAATAATCAAGGGTCTTTTGATAACATTTCTTCTTTTTTCTTCTCTGTACGTCCCCCCTTTCGTTGCACAATACATCACCTTAGCAGGTATCAAGTTAAAAATAAAAAATTAGTAAAATAAAAAAAAAAAGTTTATCCAAAAAGAGGTCTGTTAATTCATAATTGAGTAATTGATTTCACTAAATATTTCTTAGGTTGCAAAAACAGAGAAAGAATGACATGTAATGGAAAAGGTTATTTGACTTTAACTGAATATTTTTCTATGCGATACCTCATTCTCTGGACTATTATTGTAAGTATCTGTATTTGATACACAATTTACTCCAATTAATTCTTTCATGAAAGACGGCTGAGTACCCTGTAAAATTTTAGGAAAATATCAAATAAAACTATAACCACTTTAACGAAGAAGAAACATTACACCTCTACTATACCTTGTTATTAAATAAAGTAGGAACTGCTCCTTTCTTCAAACGCTGTTTGCCATCGAAACAATCTTTTTCAAAATGATCGCAACATATAACAGTACTTTGTTTTATAGTGATGTCATTCATGCTCGAAAATCCTGTATGGAGATTAATTTGACCTTAACATACGGTTTTAGAGTCGTGAAGGCGAAAGTGACGCATTCACAATCAACCAAGGATCCCCCCTCTTCTTCCTTGGTCGGCACTTTCTCGAGATCATGGTCAAGCCACACACTTTGACTGTATTTCTGGTTATAACATAACTTTGTATCAGTAATGTGTTTTTTATTACTGTATCATTTAAATTTCAGATTAGGAGAAGTCTGTATAATCACATAGCAGCATTGCTATATTTGACAGTCGAAGCAAACTTAAGTCTGAGAGGGATTTAGTTTACTAAATTACCGAAGGTGTAGGGGCTCTTAACGCAGCACAAGTTACAGTAGTCTGCTGAGAGAGGCATAATTTTCTCGACCAATAAGAATCGAGGAAATCCGAAAAACACGATTTAGGGTATTTTTAAGGTTTAGTTTTTAACTATGAGGCATACCAAAGTTAGGTATAGAGCTTATTAGACACTGCATTACCTAAAAAAAGAAACTATGTGACTCTTTTAACCTTTTCGATGCATTTATAAAGTGAAGTAGTGGACATTTACCTTTTTACTGCTGTTGTTTTCTGAGATAGTTCATAATTTGACAGCAGATGACGCTACAATAGGTTAATGGGTAAATGTTAACAAACGAAAATAGAATGACAGTTGCACACTTGTGTGAAACGCAATCTATGGTGAGACATGGTGAGAAAACTAAGCAATAGTCTAAAATAGAGAGTTAGAAAATGTTATATGGTTCTTTTTTATTTGGAATCCCTGTCTTTTACAAATTTTAACATCTTATTTTTCATCAAATAAACTTATGTGACATTGGGAAAAACCACTACCAGCATAGTCAAATTCACCACGTAGAACCATCATGAAAACACACACGGGGACAATGAAAGTACTTCCAACACAATATGTTGAATACTGAAGAAGAAAGATAAAGTGGATGGTAGGGGCCTAAATTTGATTTCAGAGAGTGTAAGTATTTTTTCTGGTATGAAGGACAAAGACTTGCACATAATTGAGTTGTGACTCGCAATAAACAAGATAACGTTTGTGAATATAACTAGTCATCCTCATTATGTAATATTATAATTGATTAGTGTGATCAAACCTTTGAGAACTTTTTGGAATCTGTTCATTTAGAACATTACACTCAAACGCATGATGATTGCCAAGAAGAAAAGAATCAATCAGCACTACCTAAGACTTCATACCAATAAGAAATTTCACTGCATCAAAGTATATTTTAAATCTCACTTAAGTAATAAATTTTTATTTATTCCCTTACAGAACACAACTGAGTTGAGTTGAACAACATTAACTATACCGAATGAATTGGATGATACCATGACACATGACACAGTGATACCATTTACGTTTAGGCCTATATTAACCTATATTACCTAATGGAATAATATGAACTGCTGGTTTAGCACACTGCAGACAGCACACAAAACCTGATAGACATTGTGAAGAATAAACAGTGAAACTTAAACTAAATTGTAAATGTTCTGATTTATTACGGGGTCCGAAAAATGTCATTGTAGAACAAAAATATAAGGAACTTTTCCGCCAAATCAATATTCGATTGCTTTGCTTCGATTTATAGGCTTATAGTTGTGCCAAAATAATCAACGAATAGAGGACGGACATAGGGTGCCAGAGTTTGAATCTATCCAGAGACAAGTGAAGTAAATTTTTTGTTTATTCATTTTACATCCCCTCGGGCAATTTAGAAAATCTGTTGAACAAATATCACGAAATATCAAGAATACTAGGCTTTCACATATGAACAGATTAAAATAACTAATATAATATATACACGGCCATGGTCAAGTGGGTATAATCTCAGCGCTGCACTCAGAAGATTCAAGTTCGAACGCTTGTGGAGGCAGAATCATTCACATCGCTTTCATTTTAAAAGATCTTTTGAAAGAATATGAAAATATTAAGATGACAAAAATTTCAAAGAAAATATGTGACATTCATTGATTGTTTCTACTCCATGTCCATGGCTTTGTGGATGTGTTTTAGTTCTTGGTTCCTACATGGGAGTCTCGAGTTTTAATACAGCAGAAATCAGCTTGAGAGTGCTTTTAGTTTATTCATTGAAAAAACCTTCTGGTATTTCTTGAAAGTTGAAGATCGGTGGTAAATGAAAGAAGAAGAAATGTAATCAATAACAGTCGGAAAGGTGAAAGAGGAAGACGACACGAGTGGGAGAATGAAAACGAGTATAATGAAAGATTTTAAATGTTCCTCAACTTCTTTGAAGATGGCAGACTGTTAAATTTTCGATTCTTTCTATCATTAACTGTCTTATTGGACAACTTAACTCTCAGGCGTTCTTATACAAGAAGAGCAGAATATCTACGTTATCTGGTGATTCTCATTTGGTAAGCAATATGTTCCTCTGCACAACAGGCACCAACTCGAGGCAGATCCTTAACTAGGTACTCTGTCTTATAGCTAAAGGAAAAACAAGACAAATGACTAACAAACAATTGATTTTACTTGAATCTACAATTACTACTTTACGGCTACAATTACTAGCCATTAATTGTGTCCCCTTCTTGAGCTATACATTTCATACGCCGCAAATATGAAATTTTCGGGAGCCAGGAAGACAACCACCGAGAAAAATGACTAATTCTAATAGTTAGCCCCCTGTAGTTAGCTCTGGGAAATTAATTTTTCGCAAGACATTCTTCTGCCCATTTAAGTACCTCTGTAGCTTCGATGTGGATGTTGCTCTTCTCATCCGATTGCCACTCAAAAATTTTCAAGGCAAGGTTGTCATGATCAAGATTTTCCCATTGAAACTTGAAGCTTTTGAATAGTCACTCGTCAGTGCCGGATGTTGCTCCAGTAATTGCTTTCCATATGTTCCTTATATGAGTCTCGTAAATATAGTGACGGCAGGCGAGCCATAGAAGTGAGTGTTTTAGTTCACGCTCGATTAAGACAGTGCAACCTTTTCTAATTCAAGTGTTGCTAGCTGTCGTGTCGAAAAACACAGCAATTGCATTATCGGTCAATTGCCAAGTTGCCAACACATCAATGATGGCATCCTTTGGTGAAAGGCCAGTAGTCTTTTATGTACGGAATCCCAATAATCTTAGGTCTAGTTTAAAAAAAAAGTAATTTAGATCCATTATGAAAAATTAATGAATGTTGAAAAAACGAGGAATTTGTCGTACCCAGAAATAGCACCGCTCACAATGATCGTAACTCGCTCTTCCTTTTTCCCTGTGACGAAATCAATAATTTTTTAAATCCCAGTGAATTACAGCATACTTTGGCTTTTCTTTTAACCAACTTTCCATGATTTCCTTTGATAATTTTTCACGTTCATATGTCGCCTTTTGAGATATGTAATACGTAATTTGAAAAGTTTAAAATCTGTGTGACATCATAATTACTTTTAGGTAGTAGTATCGTGGAAATCAAAATATTTCGAAGTAAAGATCATTTTGAAAGCACAACTTTTTCGAGTCCAACGGACGGCTTTTCCGCCTTTTTTATTTTTCCTTTTCCCGTATCCACTGCATTACAAAAAGTCTAAATTACTGTATTCCGTTTCTAACCCAACATGCCATCTTTCGAGGAACGCAATCGATGAGCGAAATTGCACAAGAGCTCATTAATCGATCCAAAAATTAATTCAAGAAAATGTGTTGTATGAGTTTGTTGAAGTCGTCGGTTGTGACGAAGGGCCATATGTTTCCTAGGGGGTTAATATTCCTAACATATTTCCTTTAGTCCAACAATTTCTTCCCAATGTGTAATTCAATTTTGTAAGTTTCCAAAATGTGTTTAATTCATTCAAGCTTCCAGACGACGGTCACTTCATCTTCATCCTCTTTATCAGCTTTATTCATCTTCTGCCTCTGCAGTTCCATCTGAATCACAAACTGACAATGCGGAAAATTTGAAGATGAGGGTTGAAGCTATGAAGTTTAAAGCTGACCAACACTGCACACAATGTATAGATTTGGTCAAACTGAGAAAGCAGAAATTTCTCCAGCAAAAGAATAATCTTAGGGCCTATCTCCGAAGGAAAAGTGCCAACAATTAAGACTCGTTGCGGACGGCTAATAGCTGAGTCTAAAAAAGAGATTAGGATATGGACAAACAAATGAGCCAAAGGTTTCCTGGATAGACGGTTTCACGATCACCGAGAGGATCTCAAAGGAAAAACTGTGTTTCATTGTTTTAAATTATTATTTACTGCAACATCCCGATTTTAAATTCTGCCAACTTGTATGAAACTTTCTTGTGAAATTACTTGTTTCTCCTGCATTTAAGACCCATATTTGATTTTCGGTAAATAAAAGTGTGTGTTTTTTTCAGTTGTGAGACATAGTTGAAGGTCTACAGTTTACTTATTTCTACTTTTATTATTTTATTATTTACTTTGAGTTCAAACTGGCAATGTGAAAGATTTGAAGACGATGGTTGAAGCTATGAAGTTCAACAAATTAGGCTTCTATCCACCACAAGTAATTTCATTTAAGACTTCGTGTTATATACTATATTTAAAGCTGGCATGCACTGCACAGGATGTATAGATTTGGTCAAACTGAGATGGCAGGAATTCTTCCAGCAAAAGAATAATCTGAAGCCCTATCTCTGAGGGCGATAGTGCCAACAATTAAGGCTCATTGCGGACGGCTAGTTTAGTAAAAAAAAAAAAAAAAAAAATACTAAAAAAATATGGACAAACAGAAGAGCCAAAGGTTTTCTGGATAGACGGTTTCACGACCACCGAGTCGATCTCAAAGGAGAAACTCCATTTCATTGTTTTAAATTATTCTTTACTTCAATATCCCGATTCTCAGTTCTGCCAAACTTCCTTGCGAATATATGTAAAAAATGTATTTATTTCAAATATTACAAGTTGTCAAGTTGTAGTTTTCAAATGTTTCAATATATTTCAATAAATATAGGAAATTGTCGATCTGAACGAACCAATACCACAATTTCTCAACAATGAAATTTTCATCAAGGAGAGTGGTGAGGATAATATGGATGTTGATGCAATTCTACCACCATGTGAACATTGGAATGCGATAATAACGACTCTCCAGCAACGAAGGATCTCGTGGTCAGTAACATATCTAACAGATACATATGTTTTATGCATGCATGTACATCATGTTCCATGTTAAAAAAAAGTTTTCGTAAAGAAGAAAGGGCAAAGAAAAATACTTCATCGCCTGATTCAGACAAATGAGCGACTTAAAAACCATATAAAAGTTGTATGATATGATATCATACAACTTGCCGTCCTGCCTAACATTTTGCGGTTTTTTGGGAAGAACCCGGCACCAACACCACCCCAAACACCTTCACCTGCACCAATTGAACGTAATCCAACTTTCGACTTCGTCAGGCTTTCTGAAGCTTTGGAAAAATGAACAGGAGCAGTAAATCGTTTAAATTCAAGTAAACAATTCAAAATTTTATACTGCAATTTTATTTTATTAACAAATTTCAAATTTTAGGTATGCAGACAGAGACTAGAAGCACCTTTGACCAAAAATGACAAATGCCCGGACATGAAAAAGAACCTCTCTAGATGCCGGTGCTAGCTGGAATAAGAGCTTTTTTTCTTCGCCTTTGGCGGCCCTCTACTGGACATTTCTACGCATCACTTAACCGTGAAGTGAAAGACAGGATAAACAACGACGTACTAAGAGTTTGATATCATGCTGAAGCCGGCTGAAGCCTGGCTGGAACTAAACCGCTTGGTGGCGCTGTGCGGTGGTAGGGCAGTGAGCCTATATTTAAGTCGTGAGACCAGACTGTGACATCGGCCGTTTTATATTCATCAAACGTGATGAAACCAATGAAACATCGAAAAAATTGACATTTAGATTCCAAGGTGAATTTTTTTGTATAAATCTGGCGCTATTTATAAAAAATGTCAAATGGAAAAATTCATTTGACTTGTTTTTTAAGATTAAATTTAAGAAAAATTTACATAAATAAATAAAAAAAAAGTTTCATTATTTAAAAAAATAGAGGCCTTAACATAAAGTTAATCATCGGCAGCTGCTGAATCTTCATTTGGGGTCAATCCACGCGCATTTGACAAATCCGATGCTTGACAAAAACTTAGATTTCGTTCAAATTTTGTTAGTGAATCAAAACATTTTTTAAATTTATTGCCCAAAGGATTTTTTTTGCGCAATTAGGGAAAAAGTTATAGCGAAATGAAAATCAGATTTTTTCATTTTGCCGTAACTTAGGATTGTTTCCGCGTTTTCATTTTTATTTATTTAAGACAATGTTTATTTCTAAATTTATTTTTGAATAAGTACGTCTTATTCAGTTTTTCATGCTCTTTATAATGGTATTTTTTTTCAAAATTTTTAAAATTAATGGAGTTGGCTAACTTCCGAAGTTGCCAGTTTTATTTAAGCGTTAAAAAACGTATGGGCAGGAACTCTTGCCAGCTCTTGCATGGCGGCTTACGGAGTTTCGTCGGTGTGAGAAAGGTGAGCAAAATCTGCTTCACTTTTTGTCTTTTTCCACAAGGGAGGAAAAGCGTTCCTTTCGGCTTTCCTAAATAGAGAAGGGGAAGGCTATTTCCCGATAGGGATTCTATCTCAACTCGATGACGATGATATGACAGACGACCTCTGAAAAGTTCAAACCCACCAGTCGACATCCGATAAGATGGCGCTGTTCTTCTCAGAGGTATGGGGTGAACGAGGGCGAATGAGGGGGGGTTCGTTGTTAATTTATACGTTTTTTTAACGTTAAATTAAAACAAAAACAATTAATTCTTGGTTGTAGAGGAGATAACGACGGATGGCAACGTTATAGTGCCAGTTAGATTTGAGTAGCCATTAATTTAGGTTAATTGATGGAAGTGTGGAATGCGAGAAAAATTAGTTTCAGTAATAATTTTTTATTCCGCCAGATGGCACTCATGCTTGTTCTTCAAACTGTTGTTTTAAGGCCGTAAATGAACTAGCTGTACTGTAATGTGTGAGAGGCCGTTGCCACAGATAAAAACACGGAAAAGTCTTCTTTACAATGCTGTTGCAATAAAAGGACGGATAAAGACATTTTAAAGTTTTTTAATTTTTATTGCCTTTTCTTGTGTTTCTATTTTTGATTTGATACATTTGTTTTAAAGGTTTCAACAATGCCGTAACTGATATTGCAACATTATGCTTACCAAAAAATGAGAACATGTAAAATGGGAAAATGTTTACGTCAAATGTTTGTGTTTGGTAACATTTGTTGAGGTCAGGCCATGGTTGAGGTAAAGAAAGATTGTGTAGTTTGCTTAAAAAATCGAAGATAGGATATATTTTGATATTGCTTGGTAAACTCCTGTAAGGTAATTATGTCATGTCATTTGACGTGAATGGAAACAGTCATTGATGTGAAGAATATTTGTATATTTTGATTATTGGTTTACATGTGATAGTGTTTCTTCAAATGTTTGCTTTATAGTTAAAATGATGGCAAGGTGTATATGGCAACAGTTATGCTCATAAAGAAATGTGAGAAAATGAAAAACAGTTTGTCAACTGTTGGTGGATCAGAAACTTCAACAGGGACAGAAAACGTATAGTTTCACTAAGATTTTAATTTTTTTTAAATATTTGTTAATTGAAGAAAGGAATGTTGGTGGTTATTTTCATTATTTTTCTTGAATTTTTTGGTAAAAAAGGAAAGACGCCAAAACAAGATCTTTTGGAGTTTACTATTCGTTATACGTTTTGTTCATTTAATTTTTACTTTTTTGGGGGAAACGAATCCAACGATGTTCAGGTTGAAATAAAAATAATATCATTAACAACTTAACGTAGACAAAGTAAGTAAGTACAAGTAAGTACATGAAAAGAATGGAAGCAAATTTTAAGAAATTTTGTTTTATTTTAAAATTATTGTAGCAATAAAGGAGTTGGAATAAAACGGGTTTCTGTGGTGAAACTAATTTCATATCGGTTGTTTTTTTAAACGTTAGAAGTAGATTGTTGTGAAGGTTCTAATTTTGCCTTCAGACACAATAATTTTCTTTTCATTTTCAGTTCCATTTTTCCAATTTTGCCTTCGAGTTCAATAAGCTTCTTGTACGATTTTTTCCTTAAATATATAAAGATTGCAAAAATTAGAGTAAAAAAAATGCTGTTGATGATGTTAGAGCATTTTTCCATATGTCAAGCTCATAATCCTTTTCAAATATATTTTCAAGTGAGTTTTGAAATGTTTATAGCGTAGAATTTATTTCTGCGTTAATTTGATCTTTAAGTAATATTTTCCCGATGTTTGTTAAAAGTTGTATAGGTTGTGCAGGAATGGGGCTCGTATTTATGTTTCCAAAATAATAATGTATAAGTAATACAAGCACCGGTACTGAATTCATTTTGAATAGTCTTATTAAAAATGAAATGCAAGAGGTTAATATATGTAATTGTTTAAAAACTTTTTTATCGTAGACTTACAAAATCAGGCGCAACTGTTGTACCTATATAATTGTTTGTAGTGATTATATAGCTACCGCTGTGTTGCGTGTCAGTTATGATCACAAAATGATGGGTTTTAATGTTTGTATTTTAAATATAGGTTTGCGTCTCACACTTAGTTATAAGAGGGAGGTTATTATGATGTGTGTAATTGTGTATTCGAATAAGTGAATGATTAAATATTAGTCGTTACAAAATTGTTATTTATTTTAATTGATCTACGGCCGATTATAATGAAGGTGTTAAATGATTTTCTTGAATAATGGTGAATGTATGATTATATGAATAATTACTACATGATTAATACATGATGCGTAATTTGTGAATACAACGTTTCCCGTAAGAGTGATTTACAGCAATGGTTCATTTTTCTATATATGACGGTGCAATTATCCTTGGATTATATTTTCCCCTGTAGTCCACGAAAAGGTTTTCATGAAAGATTATTAGGAAACGTCAATGATTTTTTTTTAATTTTGAATACTTGTTAGTTTTTCTCTGGTAGTTGTGTTTGTGGTTTAATGCTTTGTGGTTGAAATTGTTTAGTCCTGTTAACTTGAAGAATTTTTTCCTTTTTTCGACATTTTTGCGTAGCAATTTAAAATGCCTCCGAAGAAAAGGTCGCGCCTGTCTACTAAGAAAAAGGGACGTTCAAAAGAAAGTGATAGTGAAATTAATTCGTTCTGATGAAGATGCGTCACAGGAAGTTAAAACAAAGTTTTGCGAAAAAGAGAATTCAGTGAAAAAATTCTTGGTAGGAGCAGTAAAGAAAACCCAGGAAATAATTGGAATGGGAAATAAAAGAATTTCAAAGAAAAAATTGAAATCTTATGGAACTTCAACATCTATGGCAAGTGAAAGAAGTGACGGACATACTGAAATGGATCGTCGATTGAAGAAAGTAGTTAATGACGAATTCTTGTCATCGTCAAGTAGCAAGAGTGGTGAATGTGGAGCTATTATCATATCCTTTAAATCAAGTTCAAGTGAAATTTCAATTGTAAAGGAAACCTAGAAAAACAAACCTAAAATATCATTAACAGAAATTAGTGCTGAATGGAGCAGTTGTGAGGAAGTCGATACGGTAGACAACGGAACAAAGAAAAACAAACCTAAAATGACATTAACAGAAATTAGTGCTGAATGGAGCAGCTGTGAGGAAGTCGATGTAGTAGACAATGGAAATTCATCAGAATTGGTTAGCGCATCAATGGAAAGTGTTTGCTCACATAACATTTCAGAAGCAACAAAAGAACTTGCAGCAAATCAATGGAGTAGTTCTAATGAAAACGGAGAACAATACTTTGACATAGAAATAATGAGTTCAACAGACGAGGATAATTCAGACGGGAAAAATAAATCCGAAAACGTGACATTGGTGCAGCGTGTGCGTCAACGTGTAATATCAGCAATTAAAAAGATTGATAGCAAACATTTAAGAAGAGGAAAACCAGAGTTGTTTGGAAACACTTTGACTTGTGAAATTTCACAACTGGTAAATATATATATTTTATATTTTAAATGTCGTCCTAAAAATGTTGACTGAAAACTTAACTTTATTCAGACTAATGACGCTGAATGTGACAAAGAATTGGAACGAGACGTTTCTAATTTTGAAAATGGCAGTTATGGGAAAGACATCAGGTAACAGTTGCAATACATTTTTTCCAAAGTTAGCTTTAATTTCATATTTATTTAATTTTTAATGTGTTGGGATGTAGACTGTAATAGTGTAATGTGGTGAATAATTTAGATGTCTGAAATTAATTTTCATGTAAATTAAGAAATGAAGCTTTACGATTTTATGCTTGTTGGCCAGTTTAAATTATTATCCTAGTGACTTTCTGAATTTCAACTAATGCCCATCTTCCCATCAAATACTGAGATGTGAAAAACCATTTTTAAGATTATTTTAAGAATTACTAGTTTGATGAAAACTGCTAATTGGTAAAACTACAATTTATTTATTTTTTAACGATAGATCAACCGGAGATCCGTCTGACATTGAAGATAATTCACAAATTCCCGTTGTTAAATTGAAAAAAAGGAACATTGGATGATGGTCATTTGGAATGTCCTTTAAACAAATCTTTAAATAAGGTTAAATTTGAAAAACAAAGCAAAAATGGAAAGTCTGATAGCAAAAGGATTGAAAGAGTTGATTATCGAGAAAAACGAGAAAGAATTAATCAAACTGCTTCGTTTGGTAAAAGTAATCGAGTCACTTGCTCAGCAGTTAGAACTAATATAGACGACAGATCAGCAGTCCATATTGATCGTACTATTAAAAATAACGAACATGGAATACGATCAGGTAACAGTAATCAAATCGACAAGGGAAACAAAATTGGATCTGCAAGAAATAGGAAAACAATTTCTGATTCTTCGTTTAATGATAAAGAGATATTAGAACTTCACACTAACGCCATGCTAAATGATGATAAAAGCAAAGATGAAATAGGATCAGGTAGAATTAATCGAATCGATAGGAAAAAAATTAGGTTGGATTTTGCTGGAAAAAGAAAAAGCAATTTTGATAATTGTTTTAAAGACAAAGAATTATTAGAACTTGAGAAAAATGGCATTCCAGATCCACTTTCTCTAGAAAAATTGGCTGAAATAACTTGCTTTGGGTGTAACTGATCCCGGGTTCAATTCCCGGATGGGCGAAAGGTTCCATGAAGTAATGGTTATCACATCAGACTTTGACTCTGATAATCTGAGTTCGATTCTCATTGGGACCTTTTTTAATCCAATTTCTATCAATCGTGTTTATTTCTATGCACGACATTTGGATTGTAATAATAATAAAATAATTTTCTGGCTTCTTCCTTAATTTTTCAAATATTTTTATATTTAAGGGGAGGGCAGCTAAAATGGATGTTCAAGTTTGGAAACACGCTGTAGGGGTTTATTAAAAAAGGGGCTACTTTGCCCAATCTCTAAATAGGGAACAAATAACCCTAGAGAGACGCAAAAAATGCAAAGTAAAGAACTTCGTTAGATCTTTAACAAGTGCTATTTTCAAATTTTTCGATAATCATTTAATATAATGATTTTCGATTTGAAAATGTGATTTTTTATTTTGGACCATTTTCCCCTTCTATCCCTCCCCGCGGTGTTGTCGTGATTTCTCTGTTGTTAAATTTTTTCGTAGGAAGGGTAAATGTCGCCTACTAGAGCAAAGGCGAAATTTTCCCACCTCCAAAAATTAAACAAAGGGTTTGATTTTTTGGTTAGAGGGAAATTGGGAATTGGGAAAGTGTTGAAATTGGGCATCCCAAATATATTTTCTGATAAGTGTGGTTTTGTAAACCCACTTGGTTGCCAAACCGAAGGATGCCGTTGAGCAACACCCTTCTTAATGCTTTCTCTCTCTCTTTCGCCTTTCTTTTCAGCCTCCTTGCTGTCAGGAGGTGCTTTTTCTCACTCACTCAACTTTTATCTTTTATACTTAATTCTATATCATTTAAGAGTTGTTGGGAATTTGTTACTTTACTGGTGGCCATGTTGAGTTCTCTGATGAATCGATTCCAAATCGACGTCTTTGGCAAAACATCGGTCCTCCAGAAGGCTAAAGCGAACGAAAACGATGACCTGTTTCTGTTAGACATCCACTTCTTTACCTTGGCCGATTTATGGACGCTACTATTGGGAACAATAGCTGTCCTTCCTGGAGAAACCAAAGGGCTCAGTGCGTTCAAATGCTTTTCAGCATTCAAGAAACCATTTAGATGGCAAATAGCCTTTGGCCAGTTAATACAAATATTCGTCAGTTTCCTAGCAAGACAGGTTTTGGGACTACCATCGACAGAATTAGTCCTAGTTGTACCATCGGTATTGACCTACCACATCGTACACTTTTTGATTCATTACAATAAAAAATTTAAAAAATTTGAACGGGCTGTAGCTTTCTTGAATGTTAAAGAGCTGTTGATGAGTAGAGACGAAGTATGCACGTGAGTAGAGACAATAAGATTACATACAAGAAGGCAATAGGCGCATTAAGAAACTAGATATGAGTGAAGCATTTTCGATGATAATGGCAAGAAATAAATTGGAAAAAAGTATTTGGAATACAGAAAAAAATGATGTTGATGCTTCGGGTAATACGTAATTAGCAAAACTTCTTTGTGTTTTTCGGGAAAAATTGCCTTTCCAATTGAGCTTGTATACATGGCGATACATATATGTGTATGTATGTGTATCTCCTTTTGATAATATTGGAAGAGTAAGCCAATTTGTCAGGAATAGCTTCATTAGCAAATAGTAGGTAATCGCGTTTGAGGATACACTTTGCGTTTTGCAATAAGACAAGCCGCGGATATCTTGCTGCCAAACTTGACATTTACTGCTCTTGTTGCATTTATCAGCTCGGCTCCCTTCGATTCTACAGTTTTTTTGTGTCACCGAACATTTTTTGTTTTTCGGCTAAATCCATAAATACTCAAGTTTCTTTTGTAATTTGGAATTGGCTTCTTCAGTGCCTACGACGTTTCTAGCTGCTACTTCATCTTTAAATGATACGCCAATATTTATATAGTCATGGCAATTACTAATTTATAAAAAGTTTTAATTTCAATTTTATTAAAGAGCTTTTGATGAGTAGAGACAAAGTATAAACGTGAGTAGAGACAATAAGATTACATACAAGAAGGCAATAGGCGCATTAAGAAACTAGATATAAGTGAAGAATTTTCGATGATAATGGCAAAAAATAAATTGAAAAACATTATTTGGAATGCAGATAAAAAAAATGATGGAGATGCTTCGGGTAATACGTAATTAGCAAAACTTCGTTGTGTTTCTCGCGAACAATTGCCTTACCAATTGAGCTTGTGAAAAGTGCGATATATGTATATCTTCTTTTGATAATATTTAAAGACTCGGCCGATTTGTCAGGAAAAGCTTTATTAGGAAATAGTAGTTAATTGCGTTAGAGGATACATTTTGTGTTTTGCAATAAGACAAGCCGTGGATATCTTGCTGCCAAACTTGACATTTACTGCTCTTATTGCATTTATCAGCTCGTCTCCCTTCGATTCTACAGCTTTTTTTGTGACACCGAACATTCCTTGTTTTTCGGCTAAATCCATAAATACTCAAGTTTCTTTTGTAATTTGTAATCTTCTTCTTCAGTGCCTACGACGTTTCTAGCTGCTACTTCATCTTTAAATGATACGCCAATATTTATATAGTCATGGCAATTACTAATTTAGCAAAATTTGAATTTGAATTTTATTTTTCGAAAACTTATCTAAATAATTCGCTGTAATGGTTTGGAACAGGGATTTCTATGGTATGGAACAGAGATTTCTATAATTCAAGAAAATGAGGTTCATAGAAAAGCATTATTTTTTTGCCATTAGTTTAGGGTTAAAAATGATCTTGACTCCACTTGTCCTATTCTATTGGTTAGACCTAAAGGGGAAAAAATACTAGTGATTGTTTTTATAAAATCAATCTGAAAAGATTCCATGGCTTACAATTTTATTGAGAAATAGAAAAGAAAATCCATAGTGTGCTAATTCTTGATTTCAATTCAGTTAAAGCTCCCGTTTTGTCCCAACTAGTTTTCCGTCCGGAAAATGCCATTGGTAAAACCAAAAATATTTAAAAAAGGCTCCAGTGTAGCCCAGGCTTTTCGTGGAAATGCAATAGTCTTTGAATGGACGGCTTACAATCTATTTAATTGCACAAATTAGCTGTGCTTTCCTGATATTATGATATTTGTAGGGTAAAAAAAAATTCTAAAAATTCTTTTGATAATATTTAAAGAGTCAGCCGATTTGTCAGGAATAGCTTTATTAGCAAATAGTAGTTAATCGCGTTAGAGGATACACTTTGTGTTCTGCAATAAGACGATCCGCGAATATCTAGCTGTCAATCTTAACATTTACTGCTCTTATTGCATTTATTAGCTCATCTCCCTTCAATTCTACAGCTTTTTTTGTGACACCGAACATTCCTTGTTTTTCGGCTAAATCCATAAATACTTCAAGTTCCTTTTGTAATTTGCAATTGGCTTCTTCAGTGCTTACGACGTTTCTAGCTGCTACTTCATCTTTAAATGATACACCAATAATACACCACCACCACCAATAATCATAAACAAAATATTTTGAAAAAAGCTCAAGTGTCGCCCAGGCTTTTCGTGATAATGCAGTAGTCTTTGAATGGGCGTCTTGCAATCTATTTAATTGCACAAAGTAGCTGTGCTTTCCGGATATTTTGATATTTTAAGGGTAACCAAATTCGAAAAAAGAAAAGGTGGGAGAAGGTTCAAAGAAAGAATTTGCTTATAGATTATTACGAGTCTAATTTTCTTTAGGTTCGACGTAAGTCCATCCACATGTATCCAACTGTACTTTTCAAACACTTCATTTAATCATCTGTCATAAAACTTAAAGTAAGTAACGAAAACGAAAGACCAGTTTTCCTCGTTAACATCCCGATCAATTTTCTGGAATCTTGTCATCCTCAACAACAATTAAAAAAAGGTTTTAGGTTGCGAAGCATTCTAACAATTTTTACCTTAGCAACATACCGGGATCTTCTGGATTCCATGCAGGCTCCCTAAGATTTTTTAAAGCAAATGTCAATCGAGCACAATTACACGAAAACATATTTTCCTAGCAACTGCCCTAACAAACACACTACTCGATACCAGAAATACGATACCAGATATTAGCAATGAATTTTACAAGCATTGGTCGAACACTTTTGGTTCCATTTCAAAGGATACCTTTTGAAGGGAATCTCTCCTGCTCTAACTATTCTAAATCGACAGCCCTATCTTGTTTTGACACCGGAAAAAGAATAATATATCTATTACATGAGATTAGCCGTTGATGAACTTCCAAAAAGGTTCTTAGCCAGATTTTTACCAGTGTGTTTTCCAAGCATAGTTCTAACACTTTTTGTTGAATTTTAACGGATACTTTTTGAAGGGAATTTCTTCTGCTCTTTCTATTTAAATCTACAGCTCTATCTTTCTTTGACATCAGAAAAGGAATGTTGTATCTATTACATGAGATAAGCTGCTGGTGGACTTTCGAAAAATGATCTCTTCTTTTACTGAACTATATAAACATTTACAATTGAAATTTTTCTTTTCCTTTGTGTGTGCAACACATAACACATAATTCTAAACTTGTTTACTTAGTAAACACCGTGACGAGTTTCGTACGAAAGTGACAATATTTGTGCTGACCTGTTCTTTGTGGACGAAGATGGTAAGTACATTCATGCTGCTAAGCATCTATTAATACGAATTTTCCGCTTAATCAACAGTGGTTGCTAACTTTAATAGGTCAATTTTTAATTTATCATCAGCGTTGAAATAGTTGTTTAGGTGGGCGATCCCTAAAAAAAGAGGAAAATAGCAGACGAGTCAACAAAGGATCTCGTAATTCTGTGTTTTATGTTGAGCAATTGCTGAATCGCCTGCTATTTTCCTCTTTTTTTAGGGGTCGTCCACCAAACATTGTGGTGGGGTGAGGAGCTTTTAAAATTCATGGAGCTAATATAAACTGTAATAGTTAATTACTCATATAGATATGATAACTTAAACAATTAAAACAAATGTACCACTGAAATCAGCGTGAAAATATCTATTGAATGGTTTTAATTTAAACTCGATGTCTTATGCTTCTTAGGACAAATTTATGCAATATGATTTTTTTTTTATTGTTTAAATAATCTCTCGCAAAATTTCGTTAAAAACGTTAGTGGTTTGTCTTTAATTTAATACTTCATAGTTCATATGTTGATTTTATAAAGCAGAATTGTTGAATACGAAAGTGAAAGGCTTCAAAATGTATAACAGATGACTTTACAAGTCAAAAGTGTTAAAAAAATGTTTTTCCCGTTTTCATCCTACCACCATACTTGAGTTCCAATTTTGTTAAAGCAGGAGAGAAAAAAAGAATATTGGTTTTTGAAATTAGATATATTATTAAAGTGTATTTCAATTTCAGGGTGGTTCATACAAAAATATTTGAATAACGCAACAAACAAACATTAAATTTTATAATTTTAATAAGCGCTGGATTTCTTGCCATTGCCATTTGGCTTTGCTTTATTTCCACTGCCATATCCATTGTTTCCATTTCCGCTGCTGCCGTAGTTGTTTCCACAGTTTCCTGCTCCAGCTGAAGCTCCAGCTCCGTAGTTGTTTCCACCGTTTCCAGCTGCAGATGAAGCTCCAGCTCCGTAATTGTTGCCGCCGTTTCCATTTCATGCTCCAGCTCCGTAGTTTCCATTGCCTCCGGATGGTGCGGGGAATTGAGCTTCACCTTCGTACTTGACGTCAGCGACGTAGCCGTTTTCTTCAGCGCGATAGGAAACAATCTGAGTGCGGCCATCGGGGAGAAGAACGCAGTAAGATCCGATCACAACTTTGCCGTCACTTTTGGCTTCATGTGCGTAGTCGTTCTTGGTTGGCTCGTCCTTAACTTCCCAGACGAATCAATAATGAGAGATAATAGGGCTCATTGGTCTAGTAGTATGATACTTGCTTCGGGTGTAAGTGATCCCGGGTTCAATTCCCGGATGGGCCCCAATTGTTTTACTTTTGGCACCGATCACTGCCATTAGACACATCATGTGTTCTAAGGTACATTCACGAGTCCCAAATGTTTTTTTTCCTAAGGAAATACCACAGCTTAATTTGGTATAGGGAATAGAGATCCTACGATGAGGATTCATTGATTCCACTCCTTAGACCAACTTTTTGGGCGGGAACCTCGGATGTTCTCTTTGATGTGTACTTTGGCTTGCAACCCGGAGCAATTGCAAATGGATAGCTAATTCTTTGTTTCTAACTTATCGCGCGTGCATTTCGAAATTGCCAAAAAAACCCATTTGCGAGTGATCGTAGCAGGACTCGAACCTGCAATCTTTTTTTTAAACTCCTTTTATTTCATTATGACTCGGGTGCAGACAAGATTGACAGAAATAAACAAAATAAACAAAAATAAACAAAATATCAGGTTGGGAGCAGACGATGTCAGGGAAGGGAAAGAAAAATAAACAAAAACAACTTTCATTGTTTAGATGCAGACGACATAAAACCAAACAAAAATAAACAAATTATACAAGAAATGTAGGGAATGGAAATGCCAAAATAAAATAATAAACAAAATGAAATACAAAAATTCAAATTTTACTGGTTTGGGACAGGAAGACAAAGGGAAACCCATAAGTTCTCTACCTCTTCTTTTCTGGGGATTCGTTGATGGCTCCTCTTCTTCCATGTTGTGAAGATATATGCAGCCACGAGAGTGAAGATTGACCGGAGATTTTCTGTTGGCCCAATGTGACCTCGGATTATTTCATCTGGGTTAGTTCTGCAGCCGAGGCGTCGGGCTGTTCCTTCCAACCAGCTCCAAATTGGTTGTCGAAGATGGCAGTGAATCATCAGATGTTCATCGGTTTCTGGATCCTTTTGACATAATTGGCAATTTTGATCCATGGTGGAGTCTAACCGATGGCATCTGGTCCTCGTAGGTAGTAGTCACTGGTTGAACAGGAACAAAGTTTCTCTGATGTTAGTTGGCAGGACTGCAGTTTCTAACCAGATTTTCTTCCAATCCAGATTGGGCCTCAGGATTTCAATTTTCCCTGGACTGCTCACCTCCTGGATCCAATGGCGATAGTTGTTTCGATGAACTATTGGTCTCCCCTGCACCAAGATAGATGATGACAGAAAGCTCTTGATGTGATGCAGGGGTTTCTGGAGGTAAGGTGAAAACTTCATGACTGCAAAAGGCTGGGTGTTGCGTCAAAAAGGACGGTAGAATGGTACAGAGAGGAAATGACATCCAGAATCGAAGAAGAAAACATTCTGGGCTTTCGGGGCCGGTAAAAACTTTGTTCGTGAAGTTCATGACCACTGACAAGATTCGGTCAGCCATCTGGCTATTACACTGAAGAATTTGGGCTATGTATACAGTTCTGGAGAGAGCCTTCGTCTTAATAAAATTCACCCTCAGGTAGAGAGTGAATCAACGAGAAGCACTCTCTCGAAGAATGCCATGAAGATAACCAAAGGCATCCTTCCAAACCCTATCAGCAGTCTCTACAATGCGAGAAAATTTGATACCTAACAGGGACAATATATGTCGATGGTGATTCAAGCCATGGAAGTGGCCACTGTGATCGGTGTTTTTAGTTCCCAAGTCCTAGGGCTTTCGTTTTCTTTTTTTTCATCCTTGCCCTTGTCCATTGACAGAAGAGGTCTAAGACCTTTCCAGCCTTGACAACGTAAACATCACAAGACAAACACAATGTGACGTCATCGACAAAGGCTCTGACAATAAGGTTTTGAACAAATACCCTTATTCCCTGGAGAACATGCGACAAGCGAACAAGCAAAGGCTCGATGTACAAAACAAAAAGATGCATGGACAGAGGACATCCCTGTCGGATTGACTGAAAGTCACAGATTGTACCCGCCACCTCCGAGCCGTTGAGAATTGAAATATCTGCTACCGAGTACATAGTTTGTACCCAACGGACGAAGATACAAGATAACCCATCACATCCAGGATCTTCCAGAGGATATCCCTATTAACCAGGTCGTAGGCTTTTTCAAAATCGACTGCTACTATAGCACCCCCCATCCCCGTAGTAGAAGGGTCAGAATCATGACATCCCCGGTCATCAACGAATTGAATGACGTCCCTGAATAAGCGAAGATTGTCAAAAATAAGTCTACCAGGTACCCCACCTTTTCGGTGAGGCCCTATAGTAGCTGGCAGGGACTGCCTCAACCGTCTCGCTAAGATAGATGCCATGATTTTGTAATCACAGTTCAGAAGAGAAATTGGTCGAAATTCCGAAATTCTACAAGTATCAGAAGACTTGGGGATTAGTCTAATTGCCACTTTTCCCTGTGATGGTGTAAGGGAATCCCTTTCTAGAATATGGTTAAACATATCAAGGAAATGAGGGACAATCGCGTCCCAAAAAGTCAAGAAAATTTCGTAGGGAATGCCATCGATACCAGGTGACTTGTTCTTTTTTGTTTCTAAAAGGGCAGATTTAATTTCAAGGATGGAAATTGGTGTGGTAAGGTTTGGAGCAGGTTTACAGCAATCTCTCTCGCATGTGAGAAGAAGGTTGGTTCTTGAACATTGACGTAAAATGTGAAATCATCTCTCTTGAAATATCCTCTTTGGAGGTAAGAACTCTGCCATTGGGGGCAATGATCTTCTCAAAGCTACACTTACGAAAGTTATCCTTGGCACGGCTAACATGGAATATGTTTGCTTCTTCTGTTTCTGGGCCATCAAAACAGCGAGAACAGATTCCAAAACCCCTGAGTATACTCTCCTCCCACGACTTTGAGTTTCCTCGACTCTTGGAAGGCAACCCAGTCAAAAGGATCTGTTTGTGAAATCTCCTGAATGCATGTTTGATAGAAAGACCTTGTTTCCCTGACCATTCTTGCTCTTTGCATGCAATAAGCAATCGAAATGCGCTTGATACCTGGTTTCAGGACACTCTCCCACCAATTTGCTACATTCTTTTCCCTAAGATGATGCCTTGAGGATTGTAAAATGAACTGAGTGATTTGATTCTGAAACACTTCTTCTGACAATACCAAGGTATTTAATTTCCATAAACTAGCACTGAACCTTGCTCCACGAGAAAGATCAAGATTGCATTTAAAACTGGGATGTATCGACTGGTGATCACTATAATCAGCACAGGTTGTAAGCAGATACAAGTAAAATTATCTACAAACATCTGACTAGCATAAATTCTATCAAGTCGTGATGAACCAGCATGATGATGGAAAGTGTGGCCAGGTTCATTGTTTTTTATTTTTTTCCAAATGTCTACTAGTTCTAATTCAGCGATCATCTCTTTTAAAGCAATGCTTATAATTTGGGATGGACGGGAATGTGATTTGGTTTGAGATTTATCTTGGATGTCGTCCACACAATTAAAGTCATGAACCAACACAAGGAGCAGACGGGAGGTCAAAGCATAAGCAGGAACGGTACGTCTAAGAAAACTGTTTCGCTCTTCCTTTACGTTTTGACCCGATGGAGCATAGATGTTTATAAATTTAAAAGATTGCAAATCAATTGAGACAAGCCTTCCATCTGGATCTATAAAAAAACGCGAATGGTTAAGCCATGTTTTAGAAGAATTGCCGTTCCGTTTTTGTTGGGAGTCCCAACAAAAACGGAACGGCAATTGGATTCCAACTTGGGACCCATGTAAGCAAACAAGTGGTAACGACTTTCAATAATTGGACAACTATGAAATGCCACCTCTTGAAGTCCCACAATGTCAAAATCGGCATCCCTGCAGAAATTAAATAGAAGTTGTCGACGCTCGACCGACTTCAAACCCCCGGTATTTATTGAAGCGACTCTAAGATTTGTCATTTGGATTTGTTAATTGTTGCTTTTTTGGAGGGGGTGCCATTGGTATTCTAGAAGGTCGTGAGTTTTTACTAGTCAAAGTTCGTTTAAAAACTGGTCTTTTATCTCTCGTAAATGTCCGCCATGATTCTTGTTTAGTTGAATTGTTTGCGGATTGATGAGTGTCCTGTGGGTTTACGTCAGTGTCCATGGATTCAAAGATTCCAGGAATGGGATCCAAAGAATCCAACCTGTCAACAGGAGGTAAGGCCTGTTCAAACTGTGTTTCTGGGATTACTGTCGGGGAAGAGTGCAAAGGTTGAAATTGTCCGGGTGGAATTTCTGTGTCCATGGATTCAAAGATTCCAGGAATGGGATCCAAAGAATCCAACCTGTCAACAGGAGGTAAGGCCTGTTCAAACTGTGTTTCTGGGATTACTGTCGGGGAAGAGTGCAAAGGTTGAAATTGTCCGGGTGGAATTTCTGGTGAAATTTCTAGTCGTTCATTTTCTGTTTCTGCCGTTTCTGTATCGTTAGTCTAAGAGTCAATCTCAATTGTGTCATTTTCTCCAGATGGCATATCTTTCAAAACAGCCTCTGGAGAAATAGTTGGGTTTTCTGTAACTTTCTCTGGGATGTTCGTTGGTTGTTCTCTTGAAATTGTCTCGTCTTTTGGTCTTTTCTACCACAGCCTCTCTGTTTCGTCTGATCTTGGGACAGGTATTACTAAAGTGGGATTCGTCGTCACAAAGTCTGTGAGTCGGACGTTGACCCTCTCGTCTCATGTTCTTAGTCACTGTCATGCGAACGAGCATCCAAGTAGCAAGGACAGGGTACATAACGTCGTCTCCCTCGACGGAACGATAGCGTTCCCAACGCAAATCAATTACGGTTCCAAATTCCCTAAGACGGGTCTGGACGACCCCCAAGTCAAGATTCTGCGGAATTCTGGCGATTCTGAAAAATTTCTCCTCAACATTACTGTCTCGAATTACTACTGTTAATTCCCTTCCCTTCACTACGGCTTTTGCAGTTCCCTCGAACTCATTCAAAAATTCTCTAGTACGAGCTTCAGTTTTAAAAGTAGCTCTAGCAACCTGGTTTTGTCTGTCCAATACAGCAACCAAACCTAACAATTCCTCAGGATATACTCTCAGCGTACGAACGAACCCATGTACCGTTCACATGTGCAATTTCGGGAACATATTCCCGAAATCCAAATCAACAGAGTTTGGCCAGAAGGCAGACATTATCCCTTCAAAAAGTGGTATATCTCCCTAGCCAAACAGAAAAGGTGGAGAATAACCCCACTTCAACAAAAAGGCCATAAAATAACAGAAAAACCAAGAGGACACAATAAGGAACCAAATATGCACAACCAAATCATAAACAACAAAAACAAAAAACAAATGCAAACAAAAACATAAAAAAAGCAAGTGACTTGCCTTAATGCATAAACCAGCGCCTTGGACCTCTCGGACACGCAGCCACAGAAAGCAAGAATCATACCACTAGACCAATGAGCTACAGAACTTTTCTAACACCGTTTGTTACCGGCTACAATTACTAGCCATTAATGGTGTCCCATTCTTGAGCTATATATTTCATATTTACACGGTGATTTTGTCAACCCTCCGTTGTAGATATGCGTACCCCAATAGTACATATAGGATTTTCCATTACTACACTCTATTGAATATACATGACTATCAGCTTTTTCTATTTTCTGTTGCCCACTCAATGCGTAATCACAAGTGCTCTCCTTCGAGCCGGAGTTGAACCAGCGACCAATAGATTCCTTGCATTTTATATCGTATCACTACAGTTACCGAGCATCCAGGTATATTGAAATCAAGTGGACTTAATTTAGCCGGTAATCTATGAGACGTTCACCGATGTTGATCCTCAAATTACTGCTCATAATGATGAGTGCATCGTAATGATTTGTAGAGGTGATGGTTTCTAACTGGTCCTTCAATAATTTTGCAGCAGGAATAACTTTGGACACTGACGGATATGTACTAGAGCTCAAATCAGCTGTGAAGAAATGACACGGCTCAAGAAGTCGAAGGGCAGCGGCCAAACATTCCCACTCCCAAGCATTGAATCTGACCTATGGCATAGCAGCAAAGCCTCGTCAACTTGTCTTTCCAAATCTAGAATAACAAATCGAATTTTTTATCAAAAGACCGAACCACGAACAAATTAAAAGATTAATTCAAAAAATATATTACCCATGAGACTCTTTATCATTGCGAATGTCGAATTCAATCTGGTGGGAACGTCCTGTTGTAATTTAGTTTTCGCTATACCACCACAACACATGTTTAGTTTGCCAGTAGCGTGAGAACTTGAATGGACATACGTCACAATATTGCGGCATTTCTCGATAAGGGAAGAGAACTGCGGGTCATCGTGAATGGCGGCTTTGGCGGCAATACTCAATGTGTGAGCGAAAAAGGGGACATGTTTCAGCGTTAGAATGTCCTTGATGGTTTTAAGAATGTTAGCAGCATTGCCTGTGACTATCGCAACAATCTTGGTAAATTGAATTTTAAATCTCGCACATATACCTTTTAAGATTTCTGCCAGATTTTCAGATGTGTGACTAGTCTCCACGATACGTGTATTAAGGACACGCGATATCATTTTGACATTGTCGTTGATGAAATGCGCAGTTACAGTTATGTAACTGACCATCGACAACGAAGTCCAACAATCTGTTGTCAAAGCAACACTATTCATTTGAGACAACTCCACTAACATCTTGGCTTTCGCTTCCGCGTAAAGCTCTGGCAAAATCATTTTGGTGAGAGTACTGCGACATGGAAGCGTTATTCATGGATCGATTGCCTTAGCAAACGCTCGGAAATGTTCATCATCAACTAGAGAGAGGGTTTGCATTCCTCGGACGATGAATAGAGCAAGCCCACGAATAATAGCTTGCATGTGAGCCCCGCCTGTAGGGTACGGTGCCGACCCAGAATCAGAATAAGTGGAATTAAATGACGACTGCGACGACGAGCACTTAGATTCTTAAATATGAATTATAAAATTTCAACGGATATTCATATAAACGTTTGATAATGAAAATGTCAAACTGCCGATTTGTTTTCTAACCTGGTGCGGCAGAAGCGCTAGTAGAAGGAACAGAGTCAGCATCATCTTCCATCCGTCCAGAATCATTATCCAATAAATGGTGGGAATCGTCGTCATCTTTCCGCCTTCGTCTCTTTAGCGGCTGCTTTTTTCCCTTTAGCTCTTCCCTTACCTCTTTGTGATGGAGTTCTAAATGTCTCCATTGAGTTAACGTGTTCTTTCAGAAACCTACAGTTTTGCAAAGAATACAAACCCAATTTTACTTTTTATCCTCTCTCACTTGAAAATATTGCCATATGGCACTTGTGCGAAGAAGAGTTGACATTTTAATTCAAACCACTATCACAGACACAAACAATAGGCAGAAGATATGTTGTATAGAAGATATAAGAAATGTTTTGAGCATCTTTAATAAATAGTTGCCATTTACTATGTACTGTCTATAGGAAACCAACATTCGACTTTAATTGGCAAGTTATGCCTTGAACCTGGACAAACTAAGATGACGTATGGTGCTGGAGGGTTTCTACTGTACACAAGGCATTACTTCTAGCCAGTGCAATCAGAACACGAATTGATTACAAACGTGGCCTCTCCAAATGGGGAAGAATAAGAAACCGTACTGCTGAGCCATTGAAAGATCAACAACTGTCACCACCTCGCCGGTCTGGCTCTTATTTTGGTTTCTGACTTTCAGGAATGCGAGAAATCAGTCTCTTCTTTGACTAACAAGGGTAGATTCTATTTTTTTCTCTTGCTTATGGGCCTTTACTCCCCCCCCCGTTATTCAACCATTTTTTTTTCATGATGAAGAGTCGTTTACGGAGTGACCCACCTTACTACCTGGGCCCATTTGGATCATGCTACTTTGGAATCTGTGTGCTATCAAACAAAGGGCATTTTTGAAGTGAGCGAAAGTGAAGATTCACGCCGCTGGTGCTCATATGACGTTGCTGCGTGCTGATGGTGGAAGGACACAAAAAAATCTTTTGGTCTAGTTTCGCACCGACATTCTCCGGATTCGCATAGGTACGTTGATGACTAATTGACAGTAGGTAACAAAAAAAGGTATTCACGTATTCTTTTACAGTGAGACCCACTGACGGAAACGACGGCTCTAGGTGCGGCTATGGCAGCTGGGAAGGCCGAAGGCATAGGCTTTCGGGGCATGAATACGTTGGATCAGAACAGTATCACCAGCGATACATCCACTCTGGCCGTCTTTGAATCAAGTAAAACAAGTTGTCTAGCTAATAGTCCAGCTAAGGAACTCGCATTTGAATGGACTCGTAAAAATACTACATGAGATGACCGCCATTTGTTTCGCCTAGCTTTTAATTTCAAATCCTCTGAACTTACCCACTCGTCTAGACGTCTACCCATTGCAATCGAAATGAATATCGATAGATGTCAATCATTTATGAATAAAAATCCTTGTGCCGTCGCAAATACGATGTTTGTTTGAAAGGAATAGTTAAAACATTGCATAAACTTTACCGGATTATTGGAAAAGTATAAAAAAAAAGTTTCTTATCATTAGCACTCGAATGCATTGGGGATGAATGCGGTAAGGGGTGCTCCCGGTCAGTATATGGACAAAAAAATTATTTTTCAGGTACCAAAAAAATGCACTGCGATTTCGAAAGAGCCACGATGAATGCTCTTGCTAAAGTCATCATTGGAATTATTTGTGGATGCTACTATCATTATTGCTAGGTATGCAACTAATCTTAAACACTACAATTTTCTTTTAACCTTTTACAATTTTAAATCCTAGACTCTTCATAGACGGGTGACTAACGTATGCCTGTTGGGACGGGAGTACCATAGTGTTCCACTGGTAAAAAAAATTGTCAAGCTGTTGGGTTCCCTGCCATATCTACATCCAACTACGTTGAATCAAGGCTTTGGAGATAATTACATTGACTACGTGACAACAATTTTAATTAAAATGGCACTAAGATAATTGTGGATTAGTAGCCATGCGGTTGTTTGCCAAAATGTAGGCTGATTGATATTTTCTTCTATTACAGATTATTGGCGCATATTTTGAGGGACAAAAAGGCTTAGTGAGTCCACGTATTCAAGAACAGCTTAGATTATTGTTAATCTATTATCGAACAACCTGGATTGAAATTTATGGCCCCAACGTGTTTTGCATTGAAAGGAAAAGACATATCTACGAATAAAAATATGGAGTCCATCAATCGAAAGGTAAACGCCAAATTTCTCGACCGCACTGGTCTGATAGCTTGGATTGGTTAATACATTATTAGAAAGAATATCAACTTGAGTTCCCCTAAGACTATTTTTGCTTTAGAATTTAACAAGGTATTTAAAAATGTCACTGCCAGCGAACTAAAGCAATTAATAGAGGGGCAAACAATTCGTAAACCATTCACTAAAATGCAACTTGATTTCAAAGCAGGAATGACTAGAATCACGATTTTGGAAAATGAACAACGCACTAATTCAATTTCAATTGAATTCTTTTTGGATTCTGTATCGAAATTTTATCTAGCTACTGGTGAGCATGAAGAAGTTGTCGTAAGTAAATATCATTTTGTACCATTCATTCCCAGTTTTTAATGATGTTGTGTAGTCACTGTTTATCGCAAGCCTGCCAGCCCACGCGTATCCTCTTTCTAGAGGAACTCGAAGGGTGGCTGATGAAGGGATGGCTAATCCAAGGCTTCCTGTTCGTCCGATGTCGGCTTTCTTCCCTGCTTTTCTAGTCAATCCAGATCATCAAGTCAATCCTGCGCATGAACTCGAGCCTGCTCATCAAGCCAATCCAGGCCATCCAGTCGATCCTGCGCGTGCAATTGAGCCTGCTCATCTTATCATTCCAGGTCATCCAGTCGATCCTGTGCATGCATTTGCACCTGCTCGTCCAGTCGATGTAGGTTATCCAGTCAAGTTTGTGCATACACTCGAGCCTGCTCAACCTGTCAATCCAGGTCATCCAGTCGAGCCTGCTCATCCAGTCAATCCAGGTTATCCAGTTGAGCCTGCTCATCCAATAGAGCCTGCTTATCCAGTCAATCCTGCTCATGCGATCGGGCCTGCCCATCAACTCAATTTTGAATATCAAGTCGAGCGTGCTCATCAAATTATTCACCAGCAGCACATCCTCATGTGGATGCTCGCCAACAAGTTGCCCGAAGATGCAGGGAGGCATTGTTAGCTCGATGAATTCCAGCTGGCCTGGTTGGAGCAGCTCAACTTGATGGGCAAGACGGGATTCTTGCACGTGATGAGCTTGTGCATGCTGTACCTCAACTGAACGTAGAAAGGCAGAATATCGTACGAGACGTGAATGCTGGACTTGACGGACGAGCTGATGCCGGGAAAGATACGCAACGTGCTGGAAAGGGCATCATAGTGGAAAAAAACAAAAACAATGTTTATCACATCCGTTCAAAAGAATGATTAGTACGTGTACCCAATTTTATTTCATCCGCCCAGACATTTTAAGAGAGAAGTAAGCATACGTTTCTTTACGAAAAAATCCCGATCCGATTTCTTCATTTTAGCTTAAAGCAACCCAAAGCCATTCTCATTGTTTAGAACAGCGTCAACCCACCCTTCCTCCATGTCTTAGTATTTCTCAACAATGGAAGAGTGAGTTGAGCACATCCCGTACATGTATATGTGATCGGACGGAATCGGTTTGTAGAATCGTTTAGTTTATAATTCAGATCGTACTTAAAACCTTCAAAAGCAACTGGGATCGTTTTTAATCCAGTATAAAATAAAAAAACGTCAGTTAAAGTCATTTTCCTCGTAGGTAAACTAACTTTGCCCTTCTCGACGTTGTTCAAGAGTTGAATAAAGAAAGTAAATGAGATCTTATGGCACATTTTCAATTCTGGAGTAAGTTTTGCATCCTTGAAGTCGTAGTTCAATGATTCCATTGTTTTGAACCGTAATTGGAAAGTCAGCGAATAAGGCAAAAAATTGCTTATCTTCAAACACCTATCTGAAGAGCAAAATTAAGCAATAAAAGATAACAAATTTGTAATCAATCATTACCTTGTCCAGATCGAAGAGCGCTAATCCTCGGTTCAACGGATGATATTTGAAGTTCCTACCATACTGCGATTTTAGATTGTTGAAAGTTTGTAGAAAAGGAAATAGTTTTTCTTGGATAATAGCAATACCTGAAAATAGAAAATGAAATCAAGATAAGAATTTAATAAATACAGAAAATATCTGTACCCAAAAAAATTGAAAGCGCGAAATATAACTCATCGAGTTCATCCTGGTCGATTCCGACTTGATCAGGGTCAACATAGAAAACATCCTTTGCATGATCTATCACCATCGACAGTAAATTTCTCCTTAAGCATCCTCCGTCTGATCCATCTTCGCCACCGAAAGTCACGACCAAAGGTCTTTTTATCTTCGCTCTAAAAAAATGAACGGCTGAAATTTAAGCGATAGCCTAATGCGAAAGCACGATAGCTCTTACATAAAAACAGGATTCTTTGCAGCCGTCATCAAATCAGTTACATATGCACCTCAAGTAATACTAATCCGATTGGATTTTTCTTCAACATTTAAGTAGGCCTCTTGATCGGAATACTCCATTATGCGTTCACGATGTTCTTCGAATTTTATCAAAGCTAAACAATTAACAGGTAACAGAAATTGTTTTGAAAAAGGAAAAAATGTGAAATTAAAAAAAATATAACCTTCCGCAGGTAAAACAGCTTGAGGTTCCCAATTATTCATATCGTTATCATAAGTATTGAAATTGTTCCAATCATCCTCAACTTGTTGAACCGTGCATGTTTGAGCATGACTTGTCAAAAACGTTAGCGGAACTAACATTCCACATACTAAACATTCCTCATTGCACCCATCTTCTTCACCAGACGATCCAGAAGAGGTTGCTTCGTCCATATCTATGTCCTTCTGAATTGGACACAGATAAATGTTCCTATTAGTTACGGCTTTAAGCGCTCTTCCATCAACAAGAGGGCCATATCCTATAGGGAATAAGCTTTTTCCGTTTTTGTTGCATTTCAACATTTTTTAAAATCCGCCTTTCAACTCCGGGAATGTCCTTCAAATAGTTATTAGAATGTCGATTGAAAAATTAACCAAAAAAAATAATAATTACTGTTCAATTTTGTTTTTCACCGATAGCTTGTCATCATTTTCTAAAAACTTAGTAGTACGACCCCATAGTCCCGCTTTTTCAAGGTGTTAAGTATTAGCCGGTTAACTAACTGGCTCGCTCAGACATTGTTTGGCCAGACAATGCAATTTTTCTCAAATGAATTTGGAACTAAGCAAAATTAAATGATGTGACTAAAGGAACACTGCTAAAAACCACAAATAAAAAGTTGAACTTTATAGAACCTTTGATTGCCTTCCCGAATAACTTTTTCCGCTCTTCTTTTTTCTTCTTCTCCAAATCGTCTTCACGTTCCTTCCGTTCTTCTTTTTTTTCTTCTCCAAATCACCATCTTGTTTCTTGGTTTGGAGCCTCTTTTTATTTTTTCCCCCGAAGGACGGAAATAAGAGAAAGATGAAGACGGCTTTGGATCTTGGTTTATTCATTCATGAACAACGTATACTTGTTTAACAAATTTCTCTTAGAAGTTGCAGTTGACAAATTTTGGTTGAATACTTTGGTAAATGCTAGGAATCGAAGTTTGAGATATCGAAAAATTATTAGTTTGACTAGCTCCTCAACACACGCAGCAGAGAATTGAGATTTTAATGAAGGAAATATGGTGCTATAATTGATAGCCTTTAAAATCTCTTGTCCGACTTTTTCCAATAGATTACATTCATTTGAGAGTGTGTTCAATTTTTGAACAATCAACGAGTGAAACAATTGTTCGGCTGTTTGAACCAATCTGAAGACAGATTGCGACGGAATAGTGATGGCACGTTTGCCTCTTAGTTCAGCCACGTTTGCTAGACTTAAATCAAGGGGATCTTCTGGATTGCAAAACAAAGCACTTCTTTGAACTGGACCTTTAACAGCTTTTTCTACTTTGGTAATGAGGTATCCGGCAATGTAAGCAAGGCAATGATCAGTAAATTGATCCTGCAATAAATAGTTATTAAAATCATTATCAGAGCCAAATATTTCCATGTCTAACATAATTTCAGCGTCGACCGAAAGGGAATTGTCGTCTGATACGTTGTCAACAGGCAGAATGGAGCAATTTGAGGAAAGTGAAGGAGTTACACCACCATTCTTAATAACTAACAGTTTTCTTAAAATACCCTTAAACTGAATTGCGTTAGGGTTGTTGTTTAAACCACAGCGAAGCCGAATCATGCCGAATAAATGCTCTAACGGACCTTGCTGCATATGACGAGTCACGATGTAATCCAACGGCTCATCAGTTTTATTCAGGAACTCCGAGGAGAGCATTATTGTCGAATTAATTGTAATGAGAAATCCAATTACGCAGGTCTTCTTCTTGCTGACAGAGACTAGTCGTCCATTAGGGAGTTTCAGTTGCCTTAGAAATTTCGTTAGGTCTTCCAAATCCTTCTTCTTCTCTTCTAAATTTGTCTTGGTTAATGGCTCTTTATCGCCCTTTGCGTTGACGTTCCATGAATTTAAAATATCAAAGAGCTTGTTGAACCGACGACAGTATTCTTCTGTTGCCTCGCTACCAGAAAACTGTACAGAAATCAATTCGAGAATTTGATCATATTCATGACTGTCAATTCATGACTGAAAGTTACATAAATTCAAATTAATTATTACCTTCGCCACCTTTAACTTGACGCGCAGATGTCGCAGAGCATCTGCTACTGATTGACTCAAGACTTGGGCTGCAAGTGCCACCTTCATTTTGTGCCGCTGGAAGTAGGCATGATTACGAGTCAATCGATTTCCAAGACGAAATCCAGTTTTGTTTTGGAATTCAAATAACTCCGTTATATAATTCCATTTGGCAGGAATCCTGAATCCCGGCAATAAAACTCTTGCGGCATAGCCAATAAACCTCTTGCTAATTTCAGCATATGACAGGCCTCGAGCATCACGTATACCGGTTCATTTGTTGACGGATGTTATAAATAAGGATTGAATGGTTTAGTCAAGTCATTCTTGGTGGTAACTCTGCTGTTTCGTCGCCTTGTCGTTGCTGTAGTTAATACGTCAGGTAACTTAAAATTAGCACCCAGATGTGTGGCCATTTGTATGTTTGTGGGCAAACCATCAAACACAACAGATGTCACTGTAACTCCAAAGTTGGCACATTCCACCAAAATTTCGGTTGTTAATTTGGCAAGACGCTTAATGTAAACATGGTTTGTGAAGTAGTATGCTACCGGTGTTTTCCATCGCCCATCGAGGCTTACTAGATAATAGACGAGTGCTTCAGTGGTAACGGATCCGTTCTTTTTATCACTTTCGGCAGTCGGTACGCTCGGGAACTCATCAAAACCAAAGTATTTTTTCAGCTTGCTGTCCCAGTGAATTCCTTTCTTGATCGCCATTCCATCAAGAGAAAGAGTTGCTTCTGCAAGTTGTCCCTCGCTTATTTTATGTTGTATTTCTGCAAGGGCGTTCTTCAGGATTCCAGATGCACAGCCGACTTAGCCAGATGGTTCTTGATACTGGTGAGTGATGGTAGAGTGAATATTGTCCTTAACTTTTCATATCCTGCTTGAGAGTAGAAGCTTAGGTTTACTGATAGATTTCTTATGAAATCTGTGTAACGTCAACCATTTGCTGGTTTGCTATGGTTAAACTTTTCGTTTTCAAACAGCTTGCTTGCGACAGATGACATGTTGTGAACTTTTGCGAGCTCTTCTTTATACTTTCTCAGTTCAACGTAAAGTTCTTTTATCTTCACGGTCTTCATAGCAAGAGCATTAAGGGAATCTGTTAGTTTCGCGCTATTCGTTATTTCAGTCTGCATCACCGTCTCCGGAACAGTTTGTACTTGTATTGCAGTCATAGGAATCGGGACGCAAATTTCTTTTTTTTTTCTTAATGTCTCGTTTTTCTTCTGCTTGAATCGACTGTAGGAAGCATCTTTTTCTTTTCTTCTTTGTTTTAATTTTTCTAGGATCTTCAATTTCTCTTCCTCCAGCATCCGATATGCTTGTTGATGAGCAGCGTTCTCTTCTCGAAGTCTATTCAAATCATTCGTCTTGTGCTTTTCACATTCGCTCTGGATCTTCATTTGTTGTTGAAGAGTAACGTTCTCTTCTCTTAGTTCATTTAAGTCTTCCATATTTTTCTTATCACGTTCCTCCGAGACCTTAATTTTTTCCCGAAGATCAGCGTTCTCTTCTCTTAGCTCTTGAATATTGAATTCGTCTTGGCTGGTCACTCCCTGCTGGAAACTGTCCTCAAGTATGGTCAGATTATTCTCATCACTGTTCTCAGTGGTGGGCGAAGACGAGGAGCTGGCCAGACGAGTTCTCTTAGTTGGTGAGTCGTTATTCACTTCTACAAGAGTTTCTTCAAACAAAAGACGTTTCGAACTGCTATTCGCTAAACTGGAATCTATAACGGACCCAATAAGTTCTATTGAATAAGCAGTTATCACTCATTCAACGTACACCGACGTACACATATTCAACGATAAACCGAAACATTAATGAGAACTATCTGTTCACCTGCTTGCGACAATCTGACATCCAATGTTACTGGATCGAGTAAGCGGTTTTGTCGTCTATGGGAAATCTTTCTCGGTGTTAGTTTGATGTCGTTTTTGTTAAAGTGTAAAGTACACAATACTGAACTTTTTTTGGGCATGAAACCCGGTGGGCAGAATTTAAGCCATATCGAACGTCGAATTTCCTCCTTGGGAAAGGTAAAGAACGAAACATTTGGGTCACTGCGCTTCGAAATACAATTAATTGCACTACAAAGAGAAGGCATCTGACTGCTGCGAATGCAACACTTAAACTAAAATAATTTATGTTAGATAACAGTGAACCGGCTCACATTTACAGAGAAATATATAAAACCAAGGTCAAAATGGATGTTCCTTGTGCGGTAACAAGAATTCTCCGAAGACGGAGCTTCCCCCCTTCATCTTGTTTAAACGGAGCTATCCCCCTTTAAACTTTAAAGGTTGCCGCCGTTGCCGACTATGTTACGGGCAGTGGTCGGTAGGGGCGCTAGCGTAGCGCGAAGGGTGGTAGGGAGAGAGTTTTGGGGTGGTTCTGGTGGGTGAATAAATGGGGCAGCGTCGACTGCTGGCTCTCCCATTGAGTTGGCCATCTCCTTATCTCTGCATTAAATTTACTTGCGTTTCAGTTCTACGTTGAATTATTTTAGAAATGTTATCTTAAATGTAGGCTCAATAAAAGATTACGGAAATGAAATGCTTACCATCTACTCTGTCCTCGTCGTCACTTGCTGCTGCTGCTTCTAAGGAAGCTTTAAAGTCCCGAAACAATTTTTCTAGTTTCTTTCGATTCATATTTAATACAAAGTGAACGAATAATAAACGAACTCTGTAAAAACAATGCGTCTAACTCGGTTCACGATTGAAGCTCAATTGATGTATTATTTGGAAAAACAAGAGCAAGACTGCAAGAGATTAAGCTTGAAGCCCCGCCTCTACGTAAACCTTTTTTCCTAACCTCTTGTTTCCCATGGTGAAGATGCTGTGATGGTCAAATTTGCAGACTGATTTCCCACCCCCAAAATTCTTCTCGCAGCAAAGTTCGTCGTTTCACACAGCATTCTTACTATGGGAAACAAGAGGTTAGGAAAAAAGTGTTGAAGTTCAAACCTAGTCGTGCCTCAAAGAAATCTCCGCTGCCAACTAAGTTGCCGAGCCCCAGCGAAGGCACGATTCCTAAAAGGTTGCTGTTTAACCCTAATCCCATTGTCTGTCAGCTGAAAGCCTCGTTTCAAGTTCCAAGACTCTCTTACTTTCCTGACTTGTTCAAGAGAAGACTATATCTCTGTTTCGTTAACTGAATTAGTGCATTATTCCACACACTTGATAAAAGGTAACTTGTCCTTCCATCCATGTGCTAAATACATTGCATTTATTTCTTACCACAATCTGACAGTCATTTTACATCAACAGGTTATGGGCCCAGGTTCTAACGAAACCGCCATACTGTAAAACAGAAATGAACTGCTCTGGGTGAAGGGATGTAAGCCACATCATTAAATTCAATGGAACCAACTTCCCACTTTGGAAACTCGGTCTATTTGTATCACTGGAAGAACAGGAAGTGCTGTCCATAGTTGATGGAACCACTCGTATCCCACATGAGGTAACACACACTTATATAAAACTCGCATAATATGTACCAAAGTTTTTATTGTGATGGGAAAAACCCAAGTGATGCCTATCGTCACCCAAGTGATCCCACCACAGAGACTGTCAGTATCAGGTTAAACTAACCTATACCATTTCTCTCGTGAATTCTTTCTTTCTCTCTCAGAATTATAGAATGATTCCAAATGAAAACGATCCAGAAGCTGGTGTACTTGAGTTGACGAACCCCGCTGAAATCATGGCTTGGAAAAAGAAAGATGTTCTGGCACGTCGTATCCTCCTATCGACCATCGACCCCAACTTACAGAATACCCTTCTTGGTTGCAAAACTGCAAACGAAATTTGGGTGAAATTAACCTCCCAACATCTTAAGAACGCTGCTGAGAACAAATATGTAGTTATGCAACGGTTTTATCACTACAAATTCCAAGCAGGTAACCACATAAATCATTATGGTATCTGGACATAAAACTGATTTCACTCGGTCCTCTTTCTCCTCTTGCTAGGCCACGACGAAATGAGTCACATATCTGCCATTGATAACCTGGCTGAACAGCTCAGCAACATGGGCCAGCTAGTCTCAGAAGCCCAACTCATTACCAAGATTATTTGTACTCTCCCACCAAGCTACAGAGGCTTCATTCCCGCTTGGGACAATGTCGTGGAAGAAGAGAAAACGGTTGCACTTCTAACAGCAAGAATACTGAAGGAAGAAAGCATGACAGCTATGTACAACGATGGAAAAGCCGACCCACAAGACACAGCTTTCTTTGCTGCCGGCACACCCCAACAAACGAGTTCCTTCAGAGGCAACCATAGTCGTGGAACTACACAGAGAGGCTCAAGAGGAGGATTTGGCTCAAGACGAGGCCAAACCCCAATTCAAAAGAAACCTAAAGTCGAATGCAGCTACTGTATCAACCTTGGCCGATCAGGACAGGGCCACATCGCCTCGGAATGCCGAAACCGGGAACGAGATGAAAGATCAAAACGTGAAACAGCCAATCCGGCAACCGTGAACAGAGACAACATTGATTTCTGCTTTCCATCCTCAACTGACGCAGAAACATCAAACAATGCAGACTGGTTCGCCGATTCAGGCGCAACTCAGCACATGACGGACCAGAAATCAAAACTATCAAACTTCACTTTGCTGGAAATCGGTACCTGGACCGTAAAAGGAATTAATGAAGCACTGATCAACGTTCACGGGTATGGGGATGTATATTTCACATCCACAGTCGATGGAGTCATCCGTACAGGAGCATTCAAAAATGTTCTCTTCGTGCCAAAGCTCGGTATCAACCTCATCTCCATTGGAGCCGCAACTGAGATGGGAGCTGAAGTCCACTTTGTGAACAACAAAGTTTTATTCTCCAAGAACGGCACTGTACAGATAACTGGTCAGAGAAAAGGAAAGACACTCTATCTTTTAAACCTCACAGTCAATTCTGCCCAAGAAGAGGTCGCCCTTGCAGCTAAATGTCCTATCTCACTCTCTGTCTGGCACCAGCGGATGGCCATGTGAACGTGAGAACGATCCAACGGATGGAATCCCAACAACTGGTCGAAGGATTGAGCATCAAATCTGAAAAAGACGAAACAGTCCCTGTGTGCACAGGATGTGTCTATGGAAAGATGCACCGCCTCCCATTTCCCACCGGGCGCATCAGAGCAAAAGAAGTAGGAGAACTAATTCACTCAGATGTTTGTGGGCCAATGCAGGAAACATCCCTGAGTGGAGCTCGCTTTTACGTTCTCTTCAAAGACGACTGCAGTGGTTGGCGAGTTTTGAACTTCCTGAAAAACAAATCTGAAGTAGCCACCCATTTCAAACTATATGCTGCACGACTGGAAACTGAGACCGGTAAGACAGTAAAAACTTTAAGATCTGAGAATGGTGGAGAATACAGAGGAGAAGAATTTAACAACTGGCTTCGTTCTAAAGGAATTCGCCACGAAACAAGCATCCCGTACACTCCGGAACAGAACGGAGTCGCAGAGAAGGACAATCGAACAGTGGTCGAAGCAGCCCGGAGCTCACTGCATGCAAAGAAGCTACCTCTACGCCTATGGGCGGAAGCAGTAGCCTTTGCTGTCTACACGCTGAACCGAACCCTATCCAGCACCGGAAAAGTCACACCATACCAAACATGGAATGGAGGTAAACCAAATATCTCACATCTCCGAATTTTTGGTTCTAAAGCGTTAATTCACATTCCAGACTCGATCAGGCGGAAACTGGATCCAAAAGGACGTGAAGTAACATTTTTGGGATACTCAGAAACATCCAAAGGCTACCGAGTTTTCATTCCGGAAACTCAAAAGGTGCAGATAGTTCGTGATATCATTTTTGATGAAAACCACAAAGCTGAAGAGCGACATGAACCTGCTGAGCCACCAACTTTGCATGTTCATCCATCAACTCTGCCTGTTCATCAATCAAAGCCATCTGCTCAAGATGAACCGACGAAAAATGATCTCTTGCCAGCCATCAGCATGACAATTGATCCCGTGCACACAATCGAGGAAGGAACTGGACCACCTCTCTGTAACCATGGAAACGAGCCGAACGAAAATAATATCGAAGAAAGGCCAACATGTGAAAATCGGCCATATCCGTTACGGACTCGCAAACCTAAGGTGTGGATCAGCATGAAAGCTGCCGAAACATCAGAGAATTTTGAGCCACGAACCTATCAAGAAGCAATCCAGTCTAAAAATCGCCATTCCTGGAAACCAGCAATCCTTGACGAGTACAAATCACTTATTGAAAATGACACCTGGGAAGTAGTGCCACTTCCACCAGATCGAAAAGTCATTAGGAGCAAATGGGTCTTCACAGAAAAAGCTGGCCACAACAACACCCCAACACGCTTCAAAGCCCGCCTAGTTGCCAAGGGGTATACACAAAAGCAAGGTAAAGACTATGACGAAACCTACGCTCCTGTTGTCAAACATGACTCCCTGCGGATTCTTCTATCAATCGTGGCCTCACTCAACCTGGAAATGATCCAGCTGGATGTGAAGACCGCCTTCCTGTACGGAGTGGTCAAAGAAGAACTCTACCTTGAACAACCTGAAGGTTTTGTCCTGGCCGGAAGAGAAAGGGAAGTTTGCAGACTCAAGAAATGTCTTTAAAGACTCAAACAGGCACCCCGGGTATGGAATCAAAAGTTCACCGAATTTTTATTGTTGTTTGGTCTTTCCCGAAGCACTGCCGACCCCTGCATTTACTTCCGCCGTCGAGAGGAGGAACTCACGCTCATAGCAATTTGGGTCGACGACGGCCTTGTATGCAGTAGCAGCGCAGAAGTCATCAAAGACGTCCTCAAACACTTGAATACTTACTTTGAAATGCGCGCACTCCCCGCTGACTGTTTTGTCGGAATGGAGATCACAAGAGACCGTGCGAGACGCCAACTGTACGTGAATCAAGCAAAATTCATAGCCACAATTCTTAACCGGTTCAATATGGACTCAGCAAATCCAAAAGCTACACCAGCCGACCCCAGTTCCCGTCTGACAATGTCCATGTCACCAACAACAGAATCCGGAACGTTTGTGATGAGAAAAGTTTCATACCGCGAGGCTGTCGGCTGCCTGATGTACCTAACCATCGTATCCAGACCAGACATCGCCTTTGCTGTCGGGCAGGTATCGCGCTACTGTGAAAATCCAGGTCCAGCACACTGGGAGGCCGTCAAGAGAATCTTGGCTTATATCTCAGGTACTCGCAAACACGGACTCCTTTTCAGCGGGAGCAGCCAACAACTCAATGGATTCAGTGACGCAGACTACGGAGGTGATCTCGATCACCGTCGCTCAACGACTGGCAACATTTTCACTCATAACGGAGGTCCGGTTGCCTGGTGTAGTAGACGCCAAACCTGCACAACGCTATCAACAACTGAAGCTGAATACGTCGCTGCCAGCGAGACATCTAGAGAAGCGATCTGGCTCCGGCATCTACTTCAAGACATCGACCTGGCCAATCCAAATCCAGTTAAGATCCACTGCGACAATCAAAGCGCAATTCAACTAGTCCGTAATCCGGTATTTCACGCAAGAACGAAACATATCGATATACGATATCACTTCATCCGTGACCAGCTAGAATCCAACAAAATCGACATCATCTACATTGAAACAAAAATGCAGATTGCTGATATTCTCACCAAACCATTAGCCACGCCACTGTTTGAACGCCTACGCGATCAAATTGGAATTATTCCTGTCCCAATCTAATTTCTTCAGTTACTCTGGTTTGAGCGGGAGAGTTGAAGTTCAAACCTAGTCGTGCCTCAAAGAAATCTCCGCTGCCAACTAAGTTGCCGAACCCCAGCGAAGGCACGATTCCTAAAAGGTTGCTGTTTAACCCTAATCCCCTTGTCTGTCAGCTGAAAGCCTCGTTTCAAGTTCCAAGACTCTCTTACTTTCCTGACTTGTTCAAGAGAAGACTACCTCTGTTTCGTTAACTGAATTAGTGCATTATTCCACACACTTGATAAAAGGTAACTTGTCCTTCCATCCATGTGCTAAATACAATGCATTTATTTCTGACCACAATCTGACAGTCATTTTACATCAACAAAAAGTTAACGTTACATAAAGAGCCATATTGGGTTGGACCAATAGATTGGGTGCATGGGTTTCTCACTATTTATGGGAATGGTCTCCTATTAATTTGACACGCAACTTCAAGATGACGCAAAAGTGAAGTAACATCACTCTCTTTTCAATTTCTATGTAGTCTAAAATGTTTTTATATGGCTAGCTGATGAACCCTAAGTATTTTATATGGCCTATGTTTTTATATGGCTAACAAATGAACCCTAAGTGTAAATGCTAAATAAATATCCGAGATCAGAATATAAAATTTCTTGGATCCATTACTATTAAACTAAAAATAAAATAAAGCAACTAAGACCGTAATAGCTGCAATCTGTGACGGCAAGCCGTACATTACAACATTTATTTCAGTCTTCGGTTGACTTACTTCTAATCATCAAAATTTTGGAGAACAAATAGTTTAAGCTGAATGAATTTCTTTTTTACATTCCAAATTTCAATGGTGGCTGGATTAATAAGATCAACAATGCAGAGTAGTTCCTCTTCGGAAATGTTCACTCCAAATTGATCAATTACACAACGATAGAAGGTATCCTTGTAACCAGACCACTTCGAAATCGGTTTTAATTTCTGTCCCTGCAAACGGGGATATATTATTAGACTTACTACAAGACGAATTACGAATAGGGTTGGTGCATGAATAAGAGATTCGTTTGAAAAAAATACCATTAGAATCAGTTTTTCACGCTGATTCTCATGGCATTTTTTTACATTTTTAAAATAATAATATCCCCCCGTAATCTCACTTCAAAGTTGAGATTAGCTCCCCCCATTTTAAAACGGACCCCACGCCATTTTTGGTGGGCGGTCCTTAAAATGGGATGAAATTTCCCCCTTTTCACCCTTTTCGTCTTTCGCCTTTCGACCCTAAGGGCAAAAGAGGGGGTATAGGCAGCACGAAAAAGGGTGAAAAGGGGGGAAAAAGACAAACTTCATCCCATTTTAAGGAAAAATGGCGGGGGGTCCGTTTTGAAGTGGGAGGAGCCTAACTGTACTTTGAACACAGATTACGCTCTGAAGAAATTATTTTAAAAATATAAAAAAATACCATGACAATCAGCGTGAAAAACTGATTCTGATGATGTTTTTTTCAATCAAATCCCTTATTCATGCACCAACCCTATTATTGAAATATTACCTGGATCAGCTCAGTATCTTCGCCTTCTATGGCTCCGTTATCTTGCTGGGTTTTTAAATGCTGCAAACCATCGTGATAAAGTTGCATTGGTGAGCGATGATTTTCTGTTCGAAGTGGATGGCAGTTCCATGAGTCTTTAAAGGTCTGTAAGGATCGTTGAATGAGGTTCGTGGCCACTATTTGCAGACAGAAAAGATCTAGGTTGGAATCGACGTCTAGTACACCTTCGGTTTCCATTTCTCTGTAAATAGTGTAAAAAAGAAATGAATCTGAAACAAGAAGAATAAGAAGAAAGGTACACTCTCAATACCCAAAAATATCCATAAAATATATAGCAGCGCTCTATAACGTCTTTCCAGAGCCTCTCTACTCTATGATTGTGAACAGACTTTCCAGTTCTAAACGCGTTTTTATCCACTCCTTTAGCGTTTATCATGAAATCCGCTACTAGTACGTTTTTCCCTCCCAAGTCAGACCTATGAATTCGAAATTAAAGTATCAATTGATGAACTAACTTCATTGGTAAACTGTGTTACCTTACACTAGCTGGATAGCGCCATTCCTCAACTCCCTTTTCAAATAATCCAATAACTGTTTCGGAACAGTTATTATTTTCCAATGATATGTTTACGATCAAACGGGAAAATCCGTCGATGGCTCCGTGGATGATGAATGAGTATCTGTAGAAAAAAATTGTTTGTTAGCAAACAGTAATATGTTCGTTGTGTGCGTGTGCGCGGATTATAATAAGTCAGTTGAAAAAAATGGTCATCACAAAAAATTTACCGGTCTAATTTGTGGTGTCCATCAATGTGCCATAGCGAAAGCGGAGCACGAACCTTGTACACTCTCCTTCGTTCGAATCGTTTCATTACGTCATGAAACGCAGAGCACAGTTCATCGGCAATTTCACTAATATTTGCAAATCCCTAGCTTGTCATCTGGAACGCCTTCACTGTTTGAACTTATTAGAGAATGAAGTAATTTCTCCTAAATTTACTATTGGGCCAATTTAAAAAACTGGCTTGAACGTAAACGTCCAATTATGGGTAGAAGAATCAGTTCTTGACATTTGTAGCATCTTTTTTAATCAAGTCCTTCCCGTCTCTTTTCCTAAATGGGTTAAAGTAGGGGGTGGGAATATCATTCAGACACTATAATTGTTTTGAAAAGAAGCTTTGAAACCAACTCTGGCCTATCCAAGTTCGCTAAAATTTCAAGTATAATTCTTCAAAGTGACTGTGATATTTTTTTCTTAATCTCCGTTTTAAAAACCAATTCATTTGAAAGTAAGTACACGCTTTTCTCGTTGAAAAAATCCCCAATAAAAAAAGATTCTCCACATTAACAGTTAAACGTTGATGGAACCACTTGTTCTACTTTTAAATTTTTCAAATGACACAAACACATATGTCAGACCACGACATGTTGTTTAGTATCTTTTTCTGTTTATCAATGTCAATATGAAATCAACCGCCCTCTCTAAAAATATAATAAGGCTTTATTTCTTTCTGTGTACCCATCTGAACTGTATAATACGAATACCACCTACAACTGTTCTTTTTGCTTTTTCCCCTTTTAATTAATATTCTAAAACTCTGGAATACTAAAAGGCTTCAGCATTATCACAAGCACAGATATGGATTTTAAAACTCGCAGAAGTGGAAACATTTTTGAGAAAAAATGGATTCAGTGAAAGCACAACAACAATATTGAAATGTAATCCATTTGTTAGGGTAAGAGTTATTAATCGAGTTGTAATATTTTTTTCCTTTAGCCAAAGAAATCGATGGGGAGTCTGATTCTATTGAATGATGCTGATGTGGCCAGCTATGGTTTGAAAATTGGGCCAGTTACTAAGCTGAGAGGATTGATTCAGAGTTTACGTCAACAAAAAGAAAGTATACCCAATTCTCCTACTGATACTGACCATAGACAGCAAGCTGGGAATGTCATCGTCAATGAAGGAAGTGGGTCAACTTCAGAACATCCATCTAATGAAGTAATCGGGTTTTTCTTAACATTTCATTTATCAATCTGAAAGATGGCTAATGTGTGCTTGTACTTTATTTAGAAGGGCTTTAATGTAATTTCCATTTTGAAGGAAAACAAAACAGGGAAAGAAATTGTTGACAAATTCATGGACAGAAATGAAGACTTCTTAACACACAATGAAAGAATTGCTGTTGTTAAAATTTTGTGTCAACACATAGTCAGAAAAGATCCCTTACAGTATTATCCTTCCACAGAAACAAAGAAGCTGTATGCTGCTTGGATTATGAAAGCATTCCCGTGTCTTGGCACAAAGAACCTTGATTCTCAAGGAGAATTTAAGATTATTCTTGACGTTTATTTTCACCCTCAAACTGGGGGATTCATTGAAAATCATTTAAAAGAAATTTGGAGAAGAGACGGAATCCGCAAAAGACGACCGAATATCAATAACGAAACTAAAAATTCTGAAACGAATCCCGGCGTTCCTAGTAAGAGAAAGAAGGCCAAAAAGGGACAATTTTAAACAGACAAACAAGCAGCAGTTGAAGACGATAACGTTTTGAAGTCAATGGTACAGTCAGTTTTTTTTTTGTTCTGGAATTCCAACGCAAATAATTTATCCTTCTATATAGATTTCATGGATGAAAACTCACGTTTCTTCAATAGAAAACACTGGAAAAGTGTATGAATACATGGAAAAAACTTATTCCTATCGACAAAAACAGATTGGATTCACGTTCCAGAGTGCGACGGACTCCTAGATGGGTTTGCCGTGACTGTAAGGGAGACATAGTATATTTTTAGCTTCACATTTTATATACACCCAAAGTATATTTAAGTTTAGCACTATTGAAATCTGTCATTGAAAAAAGGCCTGAAAAACTGCCGTGAAGAATCCCATTATTTCTCGTCTGTTTCCTTCTAAAGCCGCTCTGAGTCTGAACTTTTTTTACAAAAAAACGAGTTAAGGTATAAATTTACGAGACCAAACCACGTCGCAGCTTTTTTCCTAATTTGTTTTACATATATAACGTGCTTTGTACATTGTGTGCCTGCTTTGTGCGTCATATTGTTCTTCCGTTTGGAGAAGAAGTTTCAGTTCCTGCTACTTGGTTAATAAATTGCACGTGCCCTACGCAACGATAGAATTATTATATTGACTTCTGTGTCACTTAAGAGCAAAAGGCATGACGAGCAGCTGAAATTGCATATCACCACACTGGATTTGTTTAGCATACTACGAATTAATTGAATAATTTGTGTTCGGAAGGAAGAGTGTCAATTTTACCTTACCGAGATTATGATGAATTTAAGGATAATGACATTTGTATGTTTGATTGTGACCCGCTTGTATTTCTGACTAAGTTGTACAGTACTAAGTGCAAATTGCCACCAAGGGCCCGACAACCCCCCAATATCTTAAGATAACGCGGGGGGGAGGGCAAAAAGAGTTGGGAACAATCAAGAGGGTGTAATAAAGGGCCACTAATCGGGGGCCCCGAAGATCATACTCCTGTAGGTGAGCCGGAATTCGGTTGGTGCGTCCGGATCTCGTCGTCGCGGTCGTTGGGGACGAGTTTCGTTCCCAACAATCTGCTTGGTCTTATACCGAATCATATGTGCCTTAACAACAATTTTTATAATCTAATGGTTGGAAGTCTAAACTTACTACAAATTGGTAACAATTTCCAATGGTAACACGTGAACACGTGAATAAAATAGTGCGAAAGTGAACAGAAGCACCTACTTGCAGATGACTAGCACCTTTCATTGTGGCATGACTGTCACATTAGTTTTCAATTTTCTTTAACAGTATATACCCGACCTTCTTGAAACAATCTGAACACGAAATGCCTGCAGGCAAATCGTTAACGTTACAATTCAAATGTTTCAAGAGTGGCTGTCAAATGGTTGTTCAAACAACTATTGGCTGTTCCAACGTGCACGGCATTTTTGAAAAGTCGTAGTTTGCCACGTTTGAAATTTTTTTATGTAACAGCAATTTCAGTCTGCAACAGTTGTGACTGAAAATGTATTGCCAACTATTTCATTATTAAGCGTTAATAACCAAGAAATGTCATCAACGTCCATCCACACAAAGTGTCTGTCCCTGCAAAACATTACCCAATGTCAAGAGTAAAAAGGTAACGAGAAAATTTTAAACCACAATTAATACAGCACTTTATTGTAATTTATTTCCTATAGTCTGTGCTTTCGGGCATTCGATTTTTAGTCTTAGTGTAAACGTGTATTTTAAAAATTGGTTGTGGTGTGGACAAGTTATTTTCATCAACAAGATTTTCTCAATAACTTTTGTTAAGGTAGTGGTAGATGCTGCAACGACTTCGTCTTTAGTCAAGATTTGGGTAAACAATTGCGCACTTCTTCCGGATCAGAATTGTCATCTCACGAAAATTTTAGCATTTTCCTTACTTTAGTAGGCTAATCCTTTAACAATAATTTTAACACGTCAGCGATTGTCATTTGTCTAGTTCTCGATGCTGTGGTTTCCTCGGGATGTTTGAAAAATGCTTCAAAGTAGTAGTAGTAATAGTAAAGTAATAATTAAAACTTTTGGCTTCTCTGATAGCCATCCTTAAAAAAAGTAACAATGATAACTATTCGATGTAAAAAATGGAAGTTGTCGTGCATATTCCAGAACTTGGGATCCGTTTGAGACGAACGTTCTACACTGTACCTTCTATATAGCAAGTGAACAGAATTCCTGTTTGGAATGGGGGTTAAAACAGCATAACGTTTCAGTCTGACTTATTGGAAAATGAATGAATATTAGATGGAATTATCGGAAATCGCTAGATGAAAATTAACGTCTTATTACGTGTGGACACATACGCTTGAAATTAGGTAGAAAAATAACTAAGGAAAAGCCACAGTTAAAATTATTTTAAAGACCAATCGACTCCATCAACCAAAATTTGTACTGAGTCTATACCACAGCCTTGTTAGGCGTCATTGATGGCAACGATACAATTTTAAAATTTTCCAATAATTACTATTTTATAATGTCGCCCTTTTTTATATCTTTAGTTTACTCCTGTACATCTTTTGGATTCAGAAAGAAAGACGTATGAAACGACGTCTAACTCATAATGGCCAGAACACTGTTTCATTCTATTAAAACGCAGATTTCATTACTACTTCCAGCAGGGCTGTTACAGTTTGTTTGATGCCTGGTTGCTATTAGAAGAAACAAAGAGTTTGGAAACTAAGGATGATTTTTTCATTGGACTAATCTGTGCCACATATTTCGTTGAAAATTTGCATTGTGGTAGGATTGTGCAGAACTCGGCTGACGTAGCCAGCAACTACAAGATAAACATTCACCTCATTAATGTGAAATACACTTTCATAACGGGTAGGGCAGAGCGAGGACAGGAATTGAAAGAAAAAGTTCTAAAAAAATTATTCGTACTTAATTAAAAATTATTGTTTGAACTTTCGTTGTATATTATTTGCCAGAATTTGTGGAAATGACAGAATTGGCTTTTAGATAACATGGGAGCCCAGCCGGATAGTGACCGAAAACGAAGGACATTTGGGTGACAGTTGACATTTACTGCCACCTTTTTTCGGTCAGGAGAATTCTGTTGACACTGGAGATTTGCAGTCGATGTATTATTTCTGGTTAACCAAAGAATTCATTAAACCCGGGGGTTATCTTGGCCAGGAGCTGTGGTAAAACCTCGAAATATGATAAAAGCTATGTACTTAAAAAAAAGACGAGAAATTCACGAAATGATACACACTAATACAGCGATAATTTTATTTAAACAATCTAACGTCGATATAATACAAAGGTTCCCCATTTTCTATCATTAGCTGAGTTAAACTGATTAGAGCGTGAAAAAACGAGGGTTAAATTTAATTAATGGCGAAACCTTTGACTCATGCAACAAAACTGTTTTATTTGGCGAAATCAGGATAATTATTTTATTTATTTTAATCGCACCAACGGCTCCTAAGGAGGTTACAACGGCTCGGAAGATGGCTACAGTAGCTTCAACGAAAATCGGCCGAGTTACTTCCAAGGCCGGGGTACGGGAAATGCCGGCTTCAATTCCAACAACCGTGCCAGGTATGTACCTTTGTTTGATTCGTTACCTTGTTTTTTGTCATTAACAGATAAGTTTCCTTCCGCAATCCATGCGCCTGACGCGTCAGCCCAAATAGCAAGCAGGCTTCGTTTCTTTGCCTCTAACTGGTCGTCTGTTCTAAATGACCCTTAGATTTTGAGCGTGGTTTCTAATGGCTATCGATTACAATTTACTAATCCCTCCTTCCATTCCCAACTGGCCTCTAATATGAATTTGTCGGAATCTCAACTTAACATAGCCGACGAGGAAGTTTTTGAGTAAATTCGAAAGGGAGATTTGAGGGAGGTTGAAAGCCAGGTTTTTTTTATTTTTTTTTCTTAGGCCGAAGAGTAACGGGTCGTTGAGGCCATTTATTCACATAAAAGCCTTAAATAGTTTTCTCGTTCATCGACATTACAAAATGGAGGGGTTGAAGAACGCCAAGCATTTGTTCAAACCGGGGTTGCTGAATGGAAAAGATCGTTTTATGAAACGCTTACTCGTTCCCGTTAATGAGTCAAACCAACATCTTTTACAGTTTCATTGGTGGGGAAGATTTGGCCATTCACTTGCATGGCGTTCAGTTTGGCATCAAGCCCATGGGTGTTTACTAAACTTCTTAAGCCCATCGTCGTGTGACTTCGAGCATAGGGCATTTAGGTCGTGGTCTATTTGGACGATTTTTTTCTTTTGGGGATGTTATTCCTTATTGGATTATTGATCATTTTAGTAGACTGAAATATCATGGGTTTGTATGAATCAGCAACGTGAGAAAATTTCGGTAAGGGAGTCCCTCGATCGATCGATAGTCTCCGCAATATCACCGGTTGCGATAGCGCTATTTAGTTTAACCTGTATCTCCGATACCGCTACCGATACTATCGCGAGAAACTACCGCCGCGAGCGATAGCGATACTTAAAGCAATATTGAAAAATATTCGTGAGCTTGAAAAAATTATATTAGATTTGCAAAAAAATTTAAACAAACTTTGTTGTGAGATTCTTTCGATTAGATCACAAAACTTAAGGGAATCAAAATGTAAGTCATCAATATGGGTTCAAATTTTAAACAAAATTCGCCCTATCTAAGAAAATATTCTGTTAACATCACCGCCGAGTTATATCTTTAAAAAATCTAGTGTAGACTATAGACACGTAACACTTAAATATTTCTGGTATTCTTAATCTTTTTAGAACGTTGATACTGCAATCCTGATAGGATCTGCCACAAATGTTAGTTATGTTTGGGTTTTCCAAGAATAATAAAAAAATATTTTTTATCGCCAGGTAAAATTTGCTTTGCCATTGACAATTGATCCGGAGCAAGGACTCTCTGAGATTTGATCCTGCAAATTAATGGCGAAACTCTAAATTTAGGCAGTCTTACAATGAAATTACGAAAAGTTTTCTTATTTTATCGCTATCACAATAACTAATATCAATGCTAGTGTTTCCGATAGCCTAATTTAGAATAAACCGGTGCTACATTACGCTACATCCAGCCTAATGTTTTAGCGCTACATTTAAGTCTATCGCCGCTAATATTGCTATCGGGAGCGCTAGCGATACTCACAAGCCTGGTGGGGACCCAAGAGCGGAATGGGAAAAAAGGGGGGTCCATGTGGTGCGCTTGAGTGGTGGATTGCTCGTTAAAGATAAAAAATATGGATTTCGCCAATGTAATTAACATAGGAAATGACGACACGTTGTGTAGTTGAGGGATATAGTTGGAGGCCAATATCTGGATTGTCCGAAGACTGTTTCGTTACTGTTACCTACCATAAAAAAGGGGAGAATGGAAAATTTCAAATTAGATTGATCTTCAACATGTAAGTTTCAATTCAAAATAATTTCGTGGAGTGAACTGTAATTTAAAACATTTTTGTGTAAATTACATTGTAGCAAGGAAAGCAGTGTTCGAAAAAGGATAGATTTCTGAAATATGAAGAAGAAAACCCAGAATTCAAGTGTACTTGATTCCTATGGTACCCTTTACTTTTTTGTAATATACTTGACACCACAGACAACCTTAATTGTTTATGTAGCAAAAGGGATTTGTCTGTGATCGGTAGTCATTTACATTGTTGAAGTAAAAATATTTATAATAACGTGGTAGGAAACGGGAGACAACATAGGGAAAATTGGTTTTAAGAAACTGGACGGACACGCAACTAATAACGCCATTGCTGAAAAATTTATCTGTGACCAGTACTAATATTTGATTCAATCACGTTATGTATTCTAAACTAGATTTTTAGATTTTAGCTGTTATTGAGTTCTGGAGTTAGGCGTTACTTTTACCAAGACCTTATTTCCGCCATAACTTCTATTGGTTCGCCAACAAACAATTTGCCATTTGTCATTGTAGGATCGGTATTGGCCGCCAAATCACCCAGTGAAAGGTAGCAGACAAACGATTCCAACAATCCTCGACGAATCTAGTTTGCAGAGGTCTGACAGCCCACTACACAAGCAACAGGAAAGTAGTGTTCCTCCATTCGAAAATTTAACCGAGTTTGCTTTGCAGAGGTCTGACGGCCCACTACACAACCAACAAGAAAGTAGTGCTCCTCCACCCAAAATTTCGCCGAGTGTAGTCCTCCTCCACCGCCTCTACCAGAACAATTTGACCATTACCCAGACTGGGATTTGCCGCAGCCTCCTCCGCCGAATTTAGAGTTTGGAGTAAGTTTTGATTTTTCAATGCCTCCCCCATCAGAAAATGATCAATTGGCGTCGCATCTCGTCAATCATTTTGAACATTTTGAATTTGGAGTGAATGGTGATTGGCCAATGCCTTCCCCACTAGAAAACGATGAATCGGCGTCGCATCTCTCAAATCAAACCAGGAGTTCAGGAACTGACTGGGGTGTGTTTGAAGCCAACATTCGAGAGCAGCAAGCAAAAAACCGAAAACGTCAAGAACGTCCAAAGTTGGTCACCCATACAATTTCAAGGAAGAGGAACAATATTCACGTTGAGAAGGATATGTTCACGTGGTGGTAGTTTCTGGATGGTGTAGGAAAACGGTATGCCTATTGTCATTATTTATTTTCTTCATATTTTAATTTTTTTTTTGTTTTTTAGAGGATCAATCTTTCTCGTCGATCTCTCCAAAGTACACAATAAGTTTGGCAAATGGAGAACAAATTCAGACGGAACTGTGCTTCATCGCTGCAATTACCGGCCAAGAAGGAAACTTTCCTGTTAGTCGTATGTTAAGCAAACTGGTCAAACTTTTGTCCTTGAACGTGAACACATTCCTGAGCGCCAACAACTTCACTGTCTTGACGTCCATCTTAAACTTCTGCGAGACGCCAAGCGCAATGGCATAAAGCACAAAGATAAGACAATTCTATAGTAGAGCCGCTTCTATATAAACTTTTTACCAGTAACAAGAAAAATTTGCTCCCCAAAATTGGAAACTGGTGTCATAGTATAAACAAATTTAGGAAAGATTCTCGCCCACCTAATTCCATCAGCTTAAGGTTCAAGTTGCTAGAAAAAGCTCTTTCCCAGGTTTTTAAAATTTTTGACATCGATGTCGATGTTGCTCGGCATTTATTATTCTTTTCTAAGGCTCAACTTTAAACCACTAAAAACAACGAAGCGGTGGTATCTCGAAGGAACTTTTAGCATTGTTAAGGCCCCGTTCATGTAGTTGTGGACCATTCATGCGATGATGCGAAGTGGTACACAAAACAAGCAAGTCCCATTAGCTTATGTTCTGATGTCGCTAAGACAACGCAAAGACGAAAAGGTCCTCTAATTGCTTTTTAAATATGTTCTTAAAAAGTAAACACGTGTAGTAGAATTTATCTGTGACTTCAAAAAGGCCGTTTTGCAGAGCATTCGAATTGTTTTTGGCGAAGGTGTTCAAATTTTTGGTTGCGATTTCCATTTGACTCAATGCCTTTTAAGGCAATTCAAAAAAAAATTGGACTAGTGCCACACTTCCGCACAGATAAATCTGTGCCCCTTCTTTGCAAACAAATTATGAGTTTACACTTTCTCCCGAAAGCCAAAATCATTCCCAATTCTGAACGTCTCTCATCGACTATACGTGATATTGTCAACCATTACGCCCGAAAGCTTTTAAAAAATGGTTTGGATTCGTCACAAACACATGGTTGAATTCATCTACATAGCCGATTGCAAATTGGTGTCAGCATCACCGTAAAGTCCGTACAAATAATGATGTCGAGGGATGGCATACTAGGTAAGAGCATGCTAGACATACTTGTCCCAGGTGATCAAATCTTAATTCCTTACTACATTCCAGATACATTTGCATTGCTGCGTAAGGCTTTAGTTTAAAAAAATGTAATCCTTTGATGCGAAGTCGATTGTCAATTTCTCGTCTCGATCAAGTTTAGGATTAAAGTCGCAATCAGAGTCGTCCATGATGACAAAATCTAATGCATATTCCAAAACTCTCTCTTTGATCATATTCTTCCAGAAAGATTTTCTTGTGGACATGATCCCAATTTCTTTTTTTATTTCTTTCTCCAATTTCTTTTCATTCATCATCAGTACAGTTTTAAAAGCCGATGCTACATTTTCTTCCAGCGACACTGGTTCGTCAACGTTGTGGATGATGGCAAAATGCTGGATAGCAGCTTTTTTATTCGGAACAGTTTCGTCATCGTTTAACTTTGGCTGGATGATGCACTTAGTTTTCATTTGTTCAAAAAAATTCTCCATTTTTTTACCATTGATTCCGGCTTGTTCCAGGGAGTAACTGACTTAATGAAAATTTCCAATAATGACTGCCCAGTAGGGCCCTGATAGAATCGATGTGATGGCCTAATAGATTAGCGATGTTTTTGTTGATTTTGCGATAAAATGTCATTTGCATGCGAATGTGATAGTTCAAAATTGTTTCACTTCTTCTTAACATCTTAACAATACGAGTCTGTTTATTTTACCCTTCCATTTCTTTGATGATGAGGAATGCGAGATAATAGGGAGCGAAGAAGGCGTTGTTTGATTCAACCAATTTTTCTAACATGCTGACGGAAATCTTCCCTGCTTCCACTTTTTAGTTTCGTCCAGTGATGACTTTTTCTTTGTTTTCTTTTTTTTTTCGTTTCATGAAGGTTTGCGGTCTTGCGGGACGTCTTTTTTTATACCGCATTGAAGATGCAAAGTTTTGTTGATACGGTTGATGAGCTGCTGACGTGCAGCGTGTGCCTGGACCGGTTCCGCAGACCGAAAGTGCTACCATGTCAGCACACGTTTTGCATGGGGCCTTGCATTTCGGGAATCGTCAAACAGTATTGGTTACATTACATGGTATTAAGTAAATTTAAGTTTTTGTTTTATCTTTAATCTAATTTTTATGATCTTTTTATTTGAGGTACAATGTCCGTTATACAGATTGGAATGGAAAGTTCCTGAGCAAGGAATTAATGGTTTCCCGCCGAATGTTACTTTGCAACGACTTCTTGATCTGCCCAGCAACTCGAGAAGTCGTGAGGAGTTGCCCAATCAATTGGCCGACCATATGTATACCTTACATGTGGATAAGGTAAATTTTTTTAATACTTACTAATGATGTTATGATTATTTTTTTGATTGGTTATGTTCATTCGGAATTTTTTTTCTTTTTTTTATGATTTCAGCTTCCAGATTTGAATATTTTTACGAAAGAAAATCTTTTTACTGGTGAAGCTGGAATGGATGGTAAATTTTTTGGGCAGTTTGACGAAATAAAGACAGGCATTTCTAGCAAAGAAACACTTATTGATGGTCTTGAAAGGATGACCAAAGAGCTTCACAACGGCTACTCAAAGCTAGCGTATTTTCCCCTTTTAAATGAGACGGATGACGAAAGTCTACTGGGCCACTATGGAGTAGCCAAATTTATTGTAGATGGTGTGTATAATTTTAATGCTAAATTTACATTGTGGAATCCGCCGTCGTAATGGATTGCCCTTTTATCTCCTTATTGATGTCCTTTTAAAGAATCCCAAATTTCCGAAATGTACAAAGAAATGCTCCTTCAAGGACACAAACTTAGAAGAGAGCGCAAAACATATACCATATTAAATGGAAAGCTTTTTTGATTGTGTAATTACCACAACAGCAAAAAAATCTCGTCCGAGTCTCTTTTACTTTCCCTTGCAAAATTTTACTCTGATTTTAATGCGAAAAAATTTAAAGCCCTCCCTGATGATGATCGCTGCTGTGAACTTCATGCTTAATTTTTACTTTCATTTTTCAAATAAAATTCTTTTTTTTTTCATAAAAAAATGAGTTCTCTGATTCGTTTTTCTTTCATTAACTTGTCAGTTTCAGTGCCCAATTTGTAGTTCTTAGTACCAAATGTGCATACCCAGTACATTACGGTTTGTCCTTCGAAACTGTTGACAGTGCCGAATTGGTTGTACATAGTGCCGAATGTGAAAAATTTCAACACTAGTGCCGAAAATGTAGGCAATCATGATTCCATATTCGAGTACATGTTAAACGAAACTGAAAACCAGCAAGCGAATATGACAAACAATAAGCCATTTTTGAGTGGTTTGGGACCAAACTTCACACCCAAAAAAATTTATCAACAACAAAACAACTACTACAACATAACAATCAGAAATGAAAATCAATCTAACGAAATTGCCAAAAAATTCTTCACTGATGAGGAACAAGCATGTTTTGAATATCTGCAGAACACAGATGACGAAACACTGAAACAGATCGCTCAACGAAAGTTTTAAAAAAATTCCAATAGTTTATTTTTCAAGTTATTGAAAATGACTAGATCTTATACAGCCAAGAGAGGGAAAAAACCTTTGCCGATCGTGCTTGGACCAATTTTCAAGCGTTGTGACAGTCAAGTTGCACGTATCAACGATATGGAAATGGATTCTGTTATGAGTGCGGTAGTCGAGTGTATTTTTTCGAATACTGTGAAACCCAAACATAAGTATACATACTTTGGTGAAAAAACCAAACGAGAGAGCATGACTTTGGTGTTTACTTGTACAAGATATTACGGTATTCGTGAACCCCCAAACGAAAAAGCTTTCGAATATCTTGAAAAGTCATTCTGACAATCAAATTAGTATGGGAATATTAATGTACAAGACTAAATTTATAATAATTTTTTTTTTTCGATGCAGTAGCGATGGTTTATTCGGAAAAGTAAACCATCCCGGATATCCAAACCCAATTTAATTTGTGGGAAGATTTTCTGCAGTAGCGAGCGCAACATCGGCCATCTCATCAATGACAAAATGCAATGTCACACCAGGATATATATTGATTCTTGATATTCAGTCCAACGATGCCGATTCAGTGATCTATCTATGTATCAACCTCAGTATCACCAACACTACCTTCCACTCGCCTTTCAATCTTCACCCCTTTGATAACCACAATTGAATCTTCCTGAATTCCAGATCGCCCAAACCAATGTCCATGACCGAAACCCATGCCTGAAATAAGCAACTAAAAAAACATATCATAAAGATCAACAATCACAAATGAAACATTATAAGACGAAACTCGGGTTTCATTGGTACAGCCAATAGTCATGTTCACCAACATGTAATCACCAAACGATTCATGAACAACGCTGGTAGTCATGCCACCAATATCACAAACATATCCAAATGTATCTGAAAATCAAAATCTTTCAAAAACAACCATACAATTTTGAAAACCTTCTCTATTACCTCTATTCTCTATTACCATACCTATTACTTGGCCATCATTGATTGATGCAATGCTTTCCAACGACACAAACGTATACACCATGTCAGGTACACCTCCTTTGGAATTCAAAGTGATCTAGAAAAAAAGCAAACCAATAATACAAATTAAACGCCAAATCAAACACCATCAGAAATGAACAATTAATAAATTACACTGGAATGAGCATCAGTTTTCAAATCAAATTGATTTTCAGTCATCCACGAATAACTTGACTCACGACCACATTTCCCAACAACTACACCATTTTTCAACATGTAGCTTTTTCTAATCTAAATATAAAGAACAGTCCTTACAACAACAGACAAACAATACTATTTCTTTAAACTGTACGTCTAACAAACCGAAATCCCCTTTGCTGCTCATGGCCGTCAACTTGAAAAAAAAACATGATGCGTCCATACAACAAACAATAAGAATCTTGTACCTCCCGCCAGGAGAATCTTTCAGCAGAGTGTCACAACACATAAACAAAATGTCCCACTCTTTAATCGAATCAGTTATCTGACTAAAATTTTCTTCTTTAAATTCCGAAACAGGCGTATCTCTACTGTGCTTTTTCTTCTGGGCCCACGAAGATGAGCAAGCAGCAGGACGTTTACTTGATCGGTCCATGACTAACAACAGATCAGAGCACACTTAGTCATTTACAAAAACAGACCACCCAAGATGAAAAACTTTTCTTAAAACGTAACACCAACGAAAACATACGTATTCCGACGAAACGTTAAATTTTAACGACGACCCCTCGCTTGATCTACTAGATTTTACAATTGTTTTCTTTATTTTTTAATTCTAAATTACAAAATAATTTTTTTCCCTGATATTTAATCTTTAATAAACAACCACGACTTTGTTTTTGATCGTTTGGGCGGCCTAGCTTCTACGCCCTCTAAATTAAGATAAATTGAAAATGCGTTTGGACATTTTTCGGCCTTGCATGAAGAAGAAACCACCTACCGGGAAAATATACAACTCTAAAAGGCAATTCACACTTATATCAATTGCCACGACGACTGCAAAAATAAATAACATAAGCATTGTATTATGAAAATAATTAATTTTCATTCTTCGTACAACCAACAAAAGTTAAACCCCTTCAATCCCTTTACTTTACTTCACACCAATAAGATCGATCAGATACGTTTTAAAATGTCAGTTTCCCAAGTTCCACATTTCAAAGCCAAAGGGCACACAACAAAAAAAGAAAACAACTTTTGAACAAACTTCAACCTTTTAGAAACTAATTAAACAAAACCTAAATCCCAAAGGCGCCCAAGGGGCTTTTTTAATTTGCCAGTGAAGTCTTTACCTTGTATGTGGGGTGTTCCTCGCTATGACAAACCGGTATGTAGGTAACAATTGGATTATCAATATAGAACTCTTTAATGCTATATTAATTTTTTATTACCAGTCCTCCATCGGAAAGATTAGTGATTTGAAATCGAAAAAGCAAAGGAAGGACGCTCATTTAGTCAAAAGTATACCTGAAGTTACAGCCATTTACACAGAACAATAGGGCCAGGACAGTTGAAATTAAAAAAATGACTTATACTAAAATTAAGAGAAATAATAAATATTTCAAATTTAATGTGTGTCTCGGAAATTTGTATTTTAGAAGTTATTTAGCTTTAAAGTTTCGATCACATGACTTCCCTAAAAAACTGGGGAGGTGGCTTAAAAGTCATGTGATCTTCCGGTATTACCGGTGGTTCATGAAGAACAAATAGAAATGGATCACATGATCGGCGGAACCAATAGAGTGCGTTAGTTTCAAAACTTTTTTTAGCTCGCATTAGTATTTTTTCAAACGACCTAGAGAATACAACATGTGTCACCGTATCTTGGACGGCTTTCGCTGATTCAAATAATATTCCTGTAGTCGATAGACATATGTTTACTGATAACATAAAAAAAAGATTCTAATTTCATTTTTCCCCTGATATCCGTTGTGTCAAAGCAACAAGAAATGGACGCAAGTCCTATGGAAATACAGCGATTGGCTATGTACAAATATAAAGAACGGAAAAGTTCTGCACAATTATTGCAGCATGCTGCCCCGAACAAGGTGTTCGCAGTAAAAGTTATAGAGTTCAAGTTGAAGTAGACTTGGAAAATTCAGAAATAAAATCTGCCGTTTGTCATGACTTTGTGGCCTCTGCTGGTGGCTGCAAACATTCCATGGCTATGTTAGGCTAGCTTCATAGAGAAAGTGAAAAGAACAGCGTTACGGAAGTAAAGGCTTACTGGAAGAAAAGAAAACTATCCAGAGTTGGAAGCACTATTTAATTTGTCGAGGCCAGGGCACTGTATTCCAATAAGTCAAAGAAATCAAAAGATCCTGTCGACCGACTTCGAAAATCAAGCCCTGCTAACAGTTTTTACCAAGAAATTGTGAACTGGTCCAATACTCTTACAGCACAATCATCAAGATCTCAATCGACATTCTATTATAATGTTAATGCAGAATTGAACTGGTGTGACACGGTCGACATTCATGCCTTGTCTCTTCTTCATGTCTTGGCTGATGTCATCATGTGACATTAAAGTTGCACAAGTCTATAAAAAATAATAATTATTACAATAAAATAAATACAATAATACACAATAATAACTTACTGAGGTGTTCTCTTTCATTCTTCAATAGTTCTATAAGTTCTTCTTCAATAAAAAAATCTGCTGGATGTTGGTGTAACACTTGTTGCTTTGTTGGTTCTTCGACTAAATTGAATGTACTGGTTGTTGCTGAAATACATGTACAGTACCCTGCAATAAAATCCGAACGCGATTTTAATTGTAAAAAACATCTAGTGGGAGAAAAATTAACTAATACAAACAAAGTATTGTACTTGTCTATTTTTTCGTTATGACAAAAAAAGAGGAGGGGGCGAGTGGAATGAGACGAAAAGGATGGGACATAAGCCAGACATGGCCTAGGGGCATTTTCATTTTGTATTGTTTATTCCTTTCTAGGGTTACCGACTCTAGGCGCTCCCGATGGTGTGGTGTGTATGGCATTTAGACGCTGTTTGGGAAAAATGGGACAGCAATTTAGTATTTTTAGTGTATTAAGTATTTTTTTAGAAGCGGCAAAATACGATTTTAGAATTGTATTTCTCGTCGGTTACACAGGCGTTTATCCGAATTAAAAGTAATATATCATGCTGGCGAGGTTGAACCGTGTGCTTCTGAATTTTTCAGGTCTGCTTTCATTCAGTTTAGAATGAATGTTTTTCCCCTAACCGAAATCTTGCAGCGGCATGTCAACTAACGTTTCGAAACATTGAGTTCAATTCAAGATTTCAGTACACAAGCTTCGACAAACAACACATATGTTGGAAAGCACATATTGGGAGGATTTGCAAAAAGACGAAATCGAGTAACATTAAAACAAGGTCGCGATTAAGTAGAGGGTCCGTTAAGCATGAAATAGTAGTTTTTAAGACGTCAGTGCAGAGATCCTCGCCAAAAATTTTGACAAGTAGTCCTAAAAATAAAAGCGAAACGTTATCTTCGTGTTTCTGTTGTCGGAGCGGTAAAAATATTGTTTAGTCAACAAATGGAACACTTCCTGGGCCACCTGATTCACATCCTCTTCTTCTGACAAAGTGACATCCAAATCGTCGACGAAAACTGTATGACGCAGCGATCGGAGGTTGTCGGCTAGCACATTTGGATTAGAAAATTACAACAGTGATCCTGATAAAAATATGTCAATGTTAAAGAGAATGGCTTTTTAGCGCACAAGTAGACTAACTTGAAAAAAAACTTTCAATTCGCTTTTCGATGACGATTTTAAGGGCCAGCAAGTTGTTTAACTTATTTCCATTATTAGGCCTGACCCTGATATCACCACCCTAGGAATGAGTCACAAAATCCTTACATGCAGCTGATGAAATGCCAGTAGACGACGCCGCCGGAGTTCTGTTCTGAGATCGGGCTCTATTTACGGCGCCGTGAAGAGCCGGCCCAAGGTACCCGAACTCCTGACGGTAATCGTCAATGTTATCAGGCGATTGGCGCGTCACTTTCATGACTTTATGCAATTAAAATAAGAACATAGAAGCTGACTGATGAACACATTTTTAAGGTAAGACATACGATCGTCAATTGCTTGATGTGGGAGGCTGCTATCCGATCGGCATTGGCCTGCCCTGTTCCATCCAAGTAAAGTTCGATGCGTCCACCTATATCGTTCGTATTTTCGGAATAATGAAGGCTTTGATCAATTCCGTTCCCAATTTGGATGATCCTGTAATTTTAAAAAATTGAGAAATTGATTAAATCATTTGGGCATTACGAGATGATGAAATTACCAACGAGGGCGTGGTAAAATGACGCCAATGGCATTTTGTCGTTGCCCAGCGCTCAACAGAACAACCGCGACACGAGTCTTGCAATTATTCGTCGTTGTGGGGTAATTTTTGCAAATCAGGCGAGAAGAGAATCTCTCAAAGCCCAATGATTATCCACTTCTTGCCGAAGACAAAGTTTTTGCTGTCCATGCAAGACGTGACAGCAGGAACTCATTCGTGAAGCTGAAAATATAAATGAAATTATAAATAACGGAGCTGCTGGGAAAGAACTGCAAATATGTAAACTCACTTCTTTTTAAAGGTAAAGCGTTTGATTGGAAAGCAGTGCTTTAACAGGTGCCAACTTGTTTTGAACAACATTAACTCGAACGCCTTCAGCGATAAAGGTGCACAGGCCAGGTAGCATTTAATGCAATCCAGGATCTGAAGCCAAACTTTGGAATGCTTCCTAAAAAGAATCAACACAGAAAAGGGTATTCAGAAGGAACCAACAAATATATAAAGCTCAATCTCTTACAGCTCTTCTGGCTTGATCGGAGCAAACACAAGCCTCAGTAATTTCTTTAGAGTAGAGCTGCTGTTCAACAGACAATTGTGCTGCAAGCTGTTTAATTTGTTTCTGTTTTAGGTTTGTTAATTGCCCTGAAAACAAAAGCAATATAATTTGAACTGAAATAATTAAGTGAGTCAAACGATTTACGTAAGAGCCTTTTTGGTCTTGTCCCCAATTTTAGCAAGTTTAGAGACCGGATCAGAGCTTTCCAGCCGCTGTTGATCTTTGGACAAGGAGGGGGGGGGATAATAGTTAGAACTGGTGGTTTTGTTAACCATGTATCTCGTAAGTTCAAACATTTGACAAGTAAATTGGTTATGCTGCTCGATAATGGCAGTTGGTCATCAAACCTGTTCCAACCGAGTAAAACATTGACTCATTATAAGAATATATAAAGGGGCAACTGGATTTCAATCTATTCCACCTTTTACTGGTTCGTCAACAAATTTTGTCGTAGTTTCCAAATTTGGTTGTAATTGGGCATCCGTAACGGCAGATTCTTGACTAATAAGTTGAATGTTTAATTGTATGTATGTATGTATTGAATTTTTATCCCGCACTTTCGCAAAAAAGATCAAATGACGGCAGAGTGTGCTACGAACTTACATTATTTACAAAATGAAGGGAACGCTAAGGAGAATAGATGAGTCTTAATAAGTTTCTTGAAAGCTGGGCGGTTGGTTGTGGAGCGAATCAGAGCTGGAAGACGATTCCAAGTGTGCGGGGCATAGTTGGAGAAAGACCTCATCAGCAGCTTTTCCTTTGTGGCGAATGGTTTCACGTAAGCTCCTCGTCTCCCCTCTCTGGGAATCGCCCTCCTCGACAATCTTCTGCTAGAAGCCTTACGAACATCAACAGTGAGTGTCCGAGCAGATGATCGAAGTCCTGTGTGGCCTGGGACGTGCAAGTTGATTGTCTCTTGGAGGTAGAGTGGTGCTGAGGCCGTAAGACAGTCAAATACCATCAAGAGGATCTTAAAATCGATCCTTTGCTGAACTGGGAGCCAGTGCAAGCGGTACCTTGCGTCCTCGGTCGAGATTGACCGGCCGCGGTAGATAAGGCGAGCTGCTGAATCCTGGACTGCTTGAAGAGACTTGAGTTTGTAGGCCGGCAGACCCGCGAGAAGAGAATTTGCATAATCCAGACGAGAGATGACCAGGGAGTGAACCATCGTTTTTGTAGCAGATGTTGTAAGCTGATTTCGAATCTTCCCAGGACGATACAGTTGGTAGTAGGATGATTTTACCACGGCAGAAATCTGACTGTCCATAGATAAATCGCTGACTAGAGTCACTCCAAGAAGCTTTGCTGAGTTGGATGGGCTCAAGACTTGATTTTTCATCCGTAGCGGAAACAGAGGCAACAAACAAGCAAGATCAAAAGGTGCAAAGTACAAGAAATCACTCTTGTCAGGAATTAGTCTGACCCAGTTGAATGCGAACCAGTCGGCGAGATCCCCAGCACAGCAAGACAGGATCCTAAGAGCGTCCATCTGGTCAGGTATCCCGGGCGGGAACCTAAACTCGAGGTACACGGTCGTGTCATCTGAGTACTGGTGTATTTTGACGCCATGGACAGCAGCCACCTTCCGAAGACAGTTCACATATATTGTGTAAAGTTTTGGACCGATAACCGAGCCCTGAGGAACTCCATAAATGATATCGACTGGATGAGAGAGTGCCCCATCAATGACGACAGTCTGGGTTCTTCCAGAGAGATAAGAGGCGAACCAAGACAGAGCAGTACCACCTAAGCCGCAGTGAGACGACAAACGATCGATGAGAATCCCATGGTCAACTGTGTCGAAAGCCGCACTGAGATCGAGTAGCAGTACGACACAGCCATCACCACGACTAGCAGCCAGGAGCAGATCGTTCTGTAAGGCCAGGAGGGCAGTTTCGGTAGAATGTCCAGCCCTGTACGCCGATTGAGACGGTGAGAGGAGGTCGTAGAGTGCAAGGTGTTCGTTTAACTGAGAGGACGCAACCCGTTCAATCAGTTTTGACACAAATGGTAGATTCGTGATTGGTCTGTAATTCTCCAGAATTTCTCCGTCAAGTTTAGGTTTCTTCAGGATAGGAGTGATGAGGCCATTCTTGAACTGGTGAGGGAAGACACCACTGTAAAGAGAAAGGTTGACGATTGATGTGATGGAAGGGGTGAGATAATCAGAGACTTTCTTGAGCAGAGACGTAGGAATTGGATCGATGACGCATGACTTGGTTGGAGAATTCATGATGAACTTACGAACTTCATCACATCCCACCATTCTGAAATCATTAAAACAATCAGCCTCGCTCCATTTGTCGAGAAAGCGATCAGCTCCCAGGACCCACTTGGGATCGATCCTCTCCCTCTCAGCAAGCAATGTCGTCTTTATCTTCTCCACCTTGTCGTTGAAAAATGCAGCGAAACGGTTTGCCAAGTCAGTAGCGCTCTTTTCTTCAGGCAGGACGCAAGCTTTTTCCCTACCAAGCCAAGAATCCACGAGTCTGTAGAGTTTACGCTGATCACCACCGCAGTCTGCGACGATTGAGCAGTAGTACTGACCTTTCTCCGTTTTTATAGTTTTTGAGTAGTCAGAAGCAAGCGTCTTGTAAGATTCCAGGTGAACCTCCAGGTAGCCACTGCAACGCCAAAGTCTCTCTCCCTTACGCAGCGCGCGACGAGCATCAAGAATCCTCTTATTGATCCAAGGAGCCGGGTCACGGATCGTGACTTCCTTTACCTGCAGCTTAGCGTGATTTTCAATGACTTTGCGGATATCCCCGTACTGGTCGACAAGGCCGTTCAGGGAAGCTAGGCAGTCATCAGTATCCAAAACTGGATCCAGGATCAGAGGTAATTGTAGAAGATCGTCAACGAGGTCATTCAGATCAATTGATCGATAGTCACGGCAAGAGACCGTCATCTTCTTCCTCTGAGGTCGGCCAAGACCAATTGAACAGGTAATCAAGTGATGGTCGCTCACCAAGTCACCGACTTGCACGTTGACGACAAATGGGCTACCGGTGCGTGTGAGGACGAGGTCCAAGGTGTGAGCAGCAGTATGTGTCCGCCCATCCACCAACTGAGTCCAGCCTAAGCTCTCAACCAGCTGGTTGAATAATCGAGCTTTGCAGTTGTCGACGGCCTCAACATGAATGTTGAAATCTCCGACGATTACCAGATCTTCCTTGATGTCAGCCAATGAGCACAGTAATTGTTCAAACTCGGAGATGAATACTGAAAAAGACTGTTGCCGAGGGCGCTCAGGTGGGCGATATATCACCAACAACCTGCAGTGTTTTGTAGAGGAGGAAATCATGAGATCCAGTAATTCCAGTAATTAATTCATTGCCATAAATGTAATTCAAAGGCTTCATACGCCGATTCAATTCGACAAACTTTTTTTTTCATTGCCTGTTATTGTTTTTTCGTTAAAGCCGCCGACAGCCACTTTCTTCTTTTACTGTTAAGCACTTCTCCGTGTGATAATACTCTTAAAACGCTTTTTCACTGTAAAAAATCACTCAACAAGTTCACAACATTTGTAATTAGCTGGCCTTGCTAGCAAAGAGCCAAAGAGCAAAAACTACAATATTGACAGATCAGAGATCACAGTAGTTCAGGTGTTGAACATCAGGCCGTGAAACTTAGCTTCTTTTCTTAACCGCTTTCTTGCGACTACAAAAACGACCGACAGGTGGAGATTTCCCGTTCGGTTTTTTTTGCAGGATACTGTACACCAAATCATTATAATGACTGAATAAACCACAAATTAAATACAAGAAACAAATACCAAAAGATTGCAGCAATGGAAATCTGTGGGGAATGACATTTTTGTTCATCGCAATTTTTTGTGGCGTCAACTTTTGTATTCTGTCAGGTCTTTGCAATCAACCTCCATCTAATATTTTAGAAATAATAATCCAGTTATTAAGTTTTACATTGATATATTTTGTTAAAACTTACATTGAAATGGTCTTCACAAACGTATACATTACTGTTCTTAATTTCAGCTGGATTACGTCCACATCAGGCATGAAGCCAAACTCTTTTATTTTTTCTGCAGGGGCAGGCACACTAATGAAAATCTTGTTAGTTGAATCAGCACTTTTGTTGGGGCACAACTTTGCTACACATAGCTTGTTTCGTGGAATTTTCTTCGAAATTTTAGAATTCATATTTCACAGACATAGCCTGACAGTGACAGTACAAAAGGAAAACCAATCTGTCAATAGTAAAGCCAAACTGTCAATCACGTGATCTTTTCCTATAGGTTTTAAATCGGACCACAGTCACGTGATCGAAACTTTAAAGTCAATAACTTCTAAAATACATTTTTCCGAGACACAAATTAAATTTGAAATATTTTTTATTTTATTTTCTCTTAATTTTAGTACAAGACATTATTTTTTGAATTTCATCAGTCCTGACCCTATTCTACGAAAAACTGTGCAAAGAAAACTGATGCATTATATTATCTTTGGTACCTAAACCTGGGTGATAAAGAATATCAACCAGTGGACGCCAAATACCAGTTATGAAAAAAACTCAGAGGAATATTTGATAACTCATAAACCACGAAGAAAAAAGAAGAAATCAGTGCAGAATGCGAACGACTGTTGGAATCGTTACTGATTATATCGATATCCAAATATCGAAATTCTAATCATTCAGACAGATTACCGAACAGAAAGAGCGATTGGAAACGGAAGGAAAGTCCGTTTGGATAAGTACGGCTATCCATCAGTGGCGAGAAAGAGAGTATATTAATTATAAGGGCTCAACCAAAACCTACCTGTACATTGCACCACGTACAGAGGAAGCCACGCCTGATATATCGGTAGTCTGCCAGACGTTAGAATTCTTCGTTTACAGGAAATAAGAGGAAGTGTCCAACCCTCTCTGAGACGCTTGTGAACGACTGGTTATTTTTTCCGATCACGGATCCTCCTTGCACTGACCCACTGTTGGCCCCTCATTAAGATCGGGATCGGTTGGTTACATGGGACATACTCGGAGTGACCGTGAGATAGTCTGAGTTTCTGATTCATGAAATTTGTTTCCCGTTTGTTCACAGATCTCTGGGGTTTCCTCTCGCCTTTACTCTTTTTTTTCTTTCCAGAAGCGCCAACTGACTTACGAGTTCAACGGCTCTGCTGAATGATCGTACGGGTCTAGTCTCCTCGTAGTAGACTGAAATTGATTGAAGACGCAACCGAGGTGGGTTGTCTTTGATTATTGATCTTTGGCTACTGAAGTCCCCGTTGCCTAGTTGACAACGTGTAAACGAAACTTTCCCAAGGGTCTATCTGGGTCCTTCTCTTTCCCAAAAGATAATATTGAACTGTGTTTTGATCACGTGACTATTCATTCGCGCATGCGTCGAGCACATTATCGAGCTCCGCGCTTATGAAAATCCGATCTTTTCGGTCTGGCAAATGGGAATTAATCTATCAAATAAATTCGTACGGGCCAGCTATCATCACAGGAAAAATACTGAGCGGAATTTTGAGAACATTACTCTTCCGTTTAGTTGTTTGATAGAGCTTCGCTCTCATAAAAATTCCAAACTAAACGACTTGGTTAATGAGAATCTACCGGTCATATATATTCAAACGGGTCATCGGCCATATATATATTTTCTCCCAGTACTTTGTTCATTCTGCATTAAAAAGATCTGTTTGTAGCATAGCTCACAGCTGGGTCAACGAGTGTCTTCTGTGACACGTACGGTCCAGTATTAGTTTACGTACGTGATATTCGATGATTTTTACGGAATAACATATCTTATTCCAAACAAAAAAAAACGCACGGGAAATAAATTTTGTGTTGTTTTTTCATTATTTTTATCGGGCTCTTCATTTAACTGAAGTGAGAAGTACAGACAGGGTGTGACTTAAAAAAATGTCTCCAGTCAATTGATTCCCATATCCTCATCTTTCGGTTGAATCAACGCTTTTGAAACAACCATTCATTTGGATACCACTCAAAACCAACCCAGACGTAACCTGACGCCTTGTCTATTACTACTTCCATATGCTGCCTAAGAAAAATTCCGTCTTTTGCAAAAAAGGAAAGAGAAACCGGAAAATTGAGACAAAGAACGAGAAGACACAATCACATTGGGAAACGAGGATATCCAAAATGACAATCAAAGCAGCAGCAATGTTTCAGAAGAGACGCAACCCACAAACTTAAAAATCGGAAATAGAGAGAAAGAAAAATCAATCATCACCAACCCTGTAAAAAAATTTGCAGTTCAAGTAATTAAAAAAATCTCCAGTATTACCGCAGATTCACGTAATTCTTTGAAATCCAAGACCATTGATGACAGTTCTAATTCAAGTCCTTCTTTACAACGCTCTACTTACAAAAATAAAAAAAACTAAAACATTTCAGCCACCAAACGGAAAAAAAAACATTTGTCTCGCAGCCTAGTAACACAAATAGGCTATTTAAATAGCAGTGATGACGATAGCAATACAACTAAACAAATTACTTTAAATAGTAGTAACCCTTAAAAACGTAACAGTAATTGCAAAACAATAAATTCCAAATTCTTCTAATCGGCAATTAGCAAAAAAGATCGACGAACCCTCTTCTAACAAATCGCAAAAACTTTTCATCACATTCCCTCCAAATTGATACGATCCTGAAAAAAATAAGAAAGGAACCCCAAAAAATAAAAAACTGTCTCCTTTTCACTATTTCGAATCTTAAAGGAATCAAACAAAATAGTATAGAGAAAACCTACGTCATATGGAGAAGAGCACTTCCGCAGACAAAGACAGCTTATTTCAATCACTGCATGAATCCTCGTATAGTTCCAAAAATGTGATGGAAATTGCCAACGAATGGAACCCCTCCCCCAGTTCATCTGAGGGAGATTCACCCATCAAGACATCTTTTGGGAATAGTGTATCCGACCTCAAAAGGGTGCGAATGGAAGAGACATTCAAGGAAGAGAAGAATAGAGTGGGGAAGAAAGGGGTCGGTCCCTCTTTTTTCACTCTCCTTTGTCTTTCCATTCATACCCTTTTTCTATGGACAATGCCAATGCTTTTGCGTTGTGGTTTTACTACGGGTCCATAAATACCGTGCCAAGATGGCAACCTTGAACCACCCTATAGCAGTGATAAAGGATGATTCACTATACGATAATTAACTGGAAGTTACTTAGTGGATTTGCAGTGATCTGCCGAATCAATTTTTATTCCAATCAAAATATGATTCGAATCGCTGATTTGAATCAATTTACCTGACTTTCCGATTTCTTTATTCCTACCCAAATTTGATTCTGAATTTTTATTCTGATTTTAGTGTTTTTCAATAAAATTGATTTAAATCAATGATTTTTTTATTTGGAATAAAATTTTCACATTATGTTACATCTGTCATTTGATCTGAAAATTGTATGTCACAATCTTGTTCTGACTTAATACCGAAAGCTGTCATCGATTCCTCATACTTCTAAAATTTCAGACAAAAATTCCAGCGTCCATTACCGATTAGTTTATTAGAGTATTAGGCCTACTCCACTCCATTTAATTATCTGAGTAGATTACTAGATATTACGTAAACGTAAATAACATTTCTTTATTTGAGTATCAGCTATTAGACTACGTACAGGTACATACCAGAGCGCTGTTCTCATCAATTTCAAAGTAAAATTGAAGCCACCAAGTGTCCATTAGACCATTAGGGGAGACTGAAGGATGCGGACACTAGTCGATAGTGGCTTTTAATAAAATTTAAAAAAATAGTATGTTATTTAGATACATACAATCTACTTTGGCACACAATTTGGTTGAGTTTTGTCAATAACTGTATCAGTTATTAATAAAACTTAAAAAACGGGTTTTTTAGTTAATCCGTCATTTAATGTTTCTAGAAAAAGAAATAATTGCAAATGGCATGTAAATTTAATATAGAAATGAAGCTAAATCATTTCTTGATCTTTAAAAACAAAAATTATAATTTTCTTTTAACTACTTTAGATAATATTAACGTTAAAAAATAGTCTTTATTGGAAAATCGGGACAGCTGTGTTTTACTAATCAGGGCCAATCAGCGTAGAGCGTTTTAAAGAAGCTGTACGCTGATTGGTCTTTTGTGACCCAAAATTTATTTCCAGACCTGGCAACGCAGGATGTCCTACTGCTCCATAAGGATCTTTTTATATATTAGAGAAAATTTTCATTAACACAATAATCAAATCGAAACATTTTTTATTTTATAGTGTCTATGCAGTGGGACGCTATTTCAATTTTTCAAAATTTTCTAATTGAATTTTAAGGCGACAAAGGAGGACGTCCCTCACCACCCACCCTAGTGTCCTCACTTACCCCTCAAAATAGGCTCCTCCCACAAATATGAGAAAACTTTAAAGGTCTTGTATGGGAAAATGGTTTATTGTAAAATTATATAAAAATATGGGGGGGGGTACATTACAGTATGGGATACATAAATACAAAATAATAAACAAATTTAATGATTAGTTTGAGAGATATAGGGGGAAAACGAAAACCGTCCCGCCTTACTCCAGTCTCCCCTACTCTATTAGAGTATCAGGACACATAGTACGTAGCCCAACTTTTATTTACTTACTTTACTCTGAAATATTAACTATATCATTATATTTTTCTAGACCTCAATGACAATTTGTCCTCACTCCTTAGTCTCTCTTGTCGTTCACTTATCACTTGAGTGATTGAGTCACTTGACTAATACCAGAGCGCTGTGCCCAACTGCCCACTTCTCAATTTCAGACTAAATAGTACGTAGCCCACGCAGCTTTTATTTACTTAATTAAAGATCTAAAATACTAACTATCATTCTATTTTTGAAGTCCTCACTTATCGTTCAGTTCACACTTAAATCATCTACCAGAATATGAATAGAAGCGAGTTTAAATGAATGCAACATTAGATGAAAGTGAAGTAAGTGCTTGGGAAGTGTTCGAAGATGATTCTGTTAATTCAGATTTAGAAGATAAGTTGAATGAATCTATACATAGATGGGTCTACTGCCAATGTTTCTCATTCTCAAAGCAATTTATCTTCAGGTTCCAAGTCAAAGGAGCCAAAAATGTGGTATGAGCAGCAGGCGTTGACCTACTTTGAATTTCCAAAAACTCTTCAAGAAAAAAAAAGAGGAGATATTTCCCAGAGTCCACATCTAGAAATGAAGTTCTCATAGAAAAAAGATCAAAACTTCACCAAGCAGAACTGAATTATGCCGTGGTCCAACCTATTTCAAATAAGGAGAAGAGTGCTGTTGATCAGCAAATTTTTATCTACATTATCAATGAGGCAAGACCACTTGAATTAGTAGAATCATTCTCATTTCGAGCAATGTTTAGTGGCTTGAACCCCCGAGCGAATACCTTGTGTGTTTAAAAGCTAAGGAAACTCATTGAAAGTGAAAGGGAGGCTAGTCATTGTAAACTGCTCCAGACTTATTATTCGATGCAATTGCCAATATGATTCAATAGGTGATGAAAAACTTCAAGCATGCGGATAAAGTAAAATTTATCGTGGCTGACAACGGTGCGAACATTTGCAAGGCCGTGAAAACTTTAACGTGAAACACAACAAAAAAGGTTTAATGATTCTTTAGTTAAGGAATCAGATAGAGGGGTTACATTATTAGAAACGAAGATTCCGACAAACTGTTAAAAAGAGTATTACTTTTGGTGGTTAGAGGGTACCACAAACGAGAAAAAATAAATGAAATTGTCAAAATCTCATTTTTTATTATTTATAATTTGCTGTTGCTGAACTTTTTAGGCCGTATAGCACTCGTGGTTCTTTGCAATTTTTAGAAGTAAGTCTAGGTTTGAATCAGCAGCATGGAAGGGGTTTTCAAGAGTTTTTCCGGGAATTTAAATTCATGGTTGTTGCTTCCATTTTTATCAAGCGATTTCCAGGAATATTCAGAAGCTTGGTTTGTCTAAATTTTATTGTAACAACCCTAGAATACGTCGGCTTTGTAGGAAACTAATGTCTTTAAATTTATTGCCCCATCTTTTCATTATAAGCTCCTTTATCAATCTTAAATCATAAGCCTGAGGAGCTCTTACGATTGCTCATTTTATTTATGTCAAAATATTTTGGATCAAGCATTTAATTTGGAAACAAAAAATGTGGACATCTTTCAATGTGGCCATTACAACAAATAGTCCTGTCGAGGGCTATCATTCTATACTAAAAAGAATGCCAAAAAGACCCCATCTTAACCTATATCTACTGCTTGAACTTCTCTGGGTTGAGGCAGACACAGTGCCTTTTATTTGCTTCCTTCTTGCCAACGACAAATTAGGAACATAAATTGTCTATTGTCTATATCTAATGTAAATGTGCAATAAATACAAATAATATCAGTGGGCCGGAATTGTCTACATTACAGTAAAAAAAATTTGGGCCAGAAAGGAAGGGCCGGAAAGACGTGGGCCGGAACGTCGGAAAGCCTAATCAATCCAAAGCTGATAGGCATGTTCCACTTCTTGAAGTCCAGATTTTCTAATTGCTTCCTTGGGTGGCAAGCAGTATGTTATTCCTCTTCGATATAACTGAATTTGATTTTTCGTCAAATTCCATTGATGTTTTTGGGGTTGGACTATTAGTTGTATTGGAGGATGGTGGGATTGTATTGGGAATGGTGGAACGATAATTTCAGCAGATTCTTCATCATTTACATCTTGTTCTTTTTCCAGGTTTAGTTGTTCTTTAGGAACGGTGGCACCATCTTTAAAATACACATTTTTAAATGTTATTTAATTAAAATAATACATAGGAATATGAACTCTTACCAAAAATGATGTCAAAAATAGCAGGGTCATCGGTGGTTTCTGGCTCGGTTTCTGGTGAAATTGTTGAAGTGAAGTCTAGTTTCCTTCGTTTGCCAATTTGACATTTCCAGAAAGACAGATGTTTAATAGGGGAGTTTTCCCCGACTGAGGACCATCTACCCTTAAGCATTTTGCTTTCCTGTGCAAAATCACACACGCCATCATTTTGGATGAAATAAAGTATTTCTTTCCACTTCAATTTCAGCCTGCTTTCTAAAATGTCTACATCACATATATCTTCACGAGACTTGAAAGTTAGTTCATACTCAGCCTTTCTTTGATTGATAAAAGTAACTTCCACCATCACTGTTTTATTATCTTCTTCATACATTTCTGCGCATTAATAAGAATTTTTTAAAGCTTGGTCGTGTTTGGCGTAGCGTTGGAAGGCGCGTGAAAACCAAACATTTTTTTTTAATTGGGCTATATAGCAAACACACAAATTTATTTGTGATTTTTCGGAATTTTTTTAAAAATATTTAACGTTTATCGCATTTTGAATCGTTGGTATTTTCTTTTTTTTTTAATTTTTGATAATAGCTGCATAGTACCTAGAGTATTTTCTTAATTATTATAATGAAAAATTTAAAATCTGCTAGAATGTTGTTAGGTGTATACACACGTTCGTCAACGGTGTTAACTGTAGGCCTAAAGAAACTTGATTGACAGCTGCTCGTTGATTTCAAGCAAATTTTTAATTTGGTATAGTTATTTTAGCGTTGTGAATTACTGTAGTGTAGATAATGGCACTAATTAGAAAATATCACACTTTAAAAAGTCAAACAGTTGATTGTGCATGTCAAATTCTGGACTGTGATTTTAAAGAAAAACTCAACAAAGTTTCGGATTTCAGGCTTGCAAAGTCTGTGAACGAAACGACAAATTTCATGCAGTGATTTCAATGTCAGACCTCAAAGATTTTCGCACTTTTTCTTTACACAAACCAGGTTTTGTGAGTCGCTATGATTTGCCAGCTGAAGTAAATTACATTGTTACAAAAACTGAGTTTGGACAACTTTTTCCTAATGGGTCAAGATTGTTAAAGTGTGTGTGCTAATATCTTTAAACTAAAAGCGATAATTACATTAGCTGAATCAGCTGTTTTCTTGACAATGTGTCCCTTTAAAGTGCTATACAATAAACTCAGTTATTTAACATTACAAGTTTGTTTGTTTTCTTTTTGACTGAATGGTATTAATGCACTATAATTATTTAGCCCAATTGACGCCTTCATTTCAAAGGACAGACTTTGTCAAAATTCTTCTGCTTTGGCAAGTACCACACGAGTATCACCGTCTTCGTCATCCATCTTGTCGCCTTTACGATAACTCATTCGAAAACTTATTATCTATTACAAAAAAAAACTACTTTTAAAAATATCAGTTTATCACGATTTGCTTGAATCTGTTGCTTACCCTTGAAATTCATTGGCGTTTATCATGTAAACAAAACTGTTTTAATGTTTTGTCTGCTTTCAACAAATAAAAATATGTGGGAGAGAAAACCTCCAATTTTTGATACTCGGTTTTTAGTACCAATTTATGGCGCGGTTTACTAAAAATCATACAATAAATGGTAGTTAAAACCGCCATTTTCTGGTACGGGGTACCATAAACAGGGGGGTTTAAACTGCCACAAATAACTCCAATCCAAGAAAGATTTGAAGAAAGATTTGGCTTTAAAATGCTGAAAAAGACATTTAAAAACACAAAAACACGTATCACTAAAACAACTCGAAATAAGGAAAAATCAATTCTTCACATTGACATGGTAACTCTTATTTCTTATTTCCATTACACATTTATGTCACATGCGATCGGAAACAACGAAAACGAAAATGTTAAACTCAGACTACAAAATGTCAAATAAACCTGTATACTTAATCATTTTTAAAACTTACAGTCCGAACTCCAGCTTTCCGACCGCAAAACACCTTCGATTCAAACGACCAAGGATGAAATGAATTCGAGCAAACAAAGTAACATAATATCCCGACCAATAGATAAATATTTGCATACTAAATTCACACAAAAATAATAATACTTCGTAAAACTGTTTTGGTATCTAACAGTAGATACCCCGAAATTTTCAATATTTATGTATGATATTTCTTGAATGTAACAATAATTGCAACTGACCTGAACACATCTTAGGTTCACATCATGCAGATCTATTCATACATTGTTAACATTCATCATTCTTTCCCAGTAAGGATATCTCGTCAGACAACGGAGCCTTCGATCCCGATCTGCTATCCAACCAACAGATCTTCAACCAAATGCAACCGAAAAAGATGGCAAACCTCAACAAAACACTGGGAAAATTCACGAACGAGAAAGAACTGTATGACGTCACCATAGACAAACCGTAGGAATAGACGACATTCTAAATAAACATGAGAGGGTCCAAGAACGAGATTGAAGTGAAAAAACTGACCAACGAGAGAAAATTAATCACTTCCCCAAAAAAAGTGAAAAAACGACAATTCAAAAAAAGAGGATCAATGTTTCCAACCCGAAAAACTGTTTGAACTTGATGAGGCAAGAATGTCAGAAATTCTTTCCAGGAACGACTTAAAAAAATAACCAATTTGATTTTTGATCGATTCCACGAAGAGATTGTGTCTTGCGCAGTATGCAACAAATTCAATAAAGGTTCCGAATGCAAATGGTTTCCTTTTCAATAAGGTTCCCCAAAAAATGTTTGAAATACTGAAACCCCCCGATGGAACCGGGAACTCCACCAAACATTTGCACCCAGAACTTCTAAAACAATTCGATGTATCACAACTTCTTCTGGGTAAATCAGAGATGTGTTTCAAAACGTACTGCTATAACCCAACGGTGTTTTACTTCACACCTCAACGTGTACCAACGCAGAGCTAAGCAGATCTTCTGCGATCAATCATACAATTCCTGTTTACCAGAACTGAAAACGGGGAAATTGCCAAAATTGGCAATCGTCAATGGAAACTGAGTGGGCCAACTTCCAGCGGATCTCCAAAACATGTCCTTCGAATCCCTTAGTCTGATGAGACCCGTTCAACCCTACAGCAGAGTGAAAAACATTTTAAGGCAAAACGGGGCCAGGAGGCAGTAATCTCAAAGGTCACGTCTACGGCGTTGGTGAGAAAGTGTCCATCACACCCAGCGATAACGTGGTTCGAGTGCTCATAGTCTCCCCCTTCACCAGCGACTCATCGGTGCTGAACAAAGGGAAAATCGCCTTCACGAAAACAAAATCTTCGAGCCTACCAAAATACGCCAACTGAATCAATACTGGCATAGCGTTGACAACGAAGCCATGAAGAAATTCCCCTTCGACGAAGAGACCTTCTCCACACTTCCTGACAATGAAGAATCGCCTGATGTCTATCTTGTCGACCAAAAAGATTTGCGAAAACTATCAGACGGCGACCCAGGAAAGGGGAATCTTTCCAACACGAAAACCTTTGCAAGCGGAGGCGATTCCTTACTTCGATCAGCCGAGAAAGAAAGGGATTTCCTGATGATCTTTCGTACAGTAACCATACGCGAAAAATACGACCCAAACCAAAACTCAACTGGAGCAGATCATTTGCCTCCCAGCGCAACTAAGTCTTTCCAACCGTCAACCAACACCTTGGTCGTCCGTCCCGCACAGCAATTCGTCTCCGACAGCGATCTAGATTACCTGGAAACCCACTACCCAGATTTGATTCCTTTTGGTCGATCGGGCTTCAGCGAGGAGAAAAAAATCCCCATCTCCAAAAAGACACTCATTGCCTACTTCACTAATCTCAGCACGCGGAAATTCCAGCAGCCGGATTTCGCCGGACATGATCGCCCACAACTCTTCTTACAACATGGCTTTAGTTCGAGCCAATTAACCTTCCCGAGAAATCAACGCCGAAGGTGAAGCGATCCCTTGCGCCGAAGCGTATTCTAGTTCCACTAGAAAATTTAAAAAAATAGCTGATTACCAGAGCGAATGCATCAAGCGTAAAATTTTAGGGAAGAGAGCACCACGAACTCCCGCCAGTGCCAGAGGCCTCACTTCCACATTTTTACCTACCATAGATAGCCAATCAAATGATGCAACACTTCCAAAAAGCCTCCCAACGAAACTGAGAGGACGTCTGAGCAGCTCACACCAACAACGGGAAAGCTAGCATTTGGCTAACGATCAGCCGAGACGACGCCAAATTCTTCAAAGTCATGTGGTACGCCTTGGGCGCTAAAGAATCCATCCCTAGCCCGAACGCCATACCAAAAGGCACCAAACGTTTCGCCTTACTTTCAAATCATCCGTGGCAGCCGCTCTGAATTTCCAACACATTCTCGAAATCGCCATCGAGGACATTATCGTTTGGAGTTTGTAGAAGTAACGACCTTACAGAAGAGGAGGACTTTTCGGAGCACCCAAAGCCTGGCTGAAAGTTGTGGAAGAACAATCGCGTCTCACCCTCCATACCCACATGATGATCTGACTCTACGGCCAATCGGAGATCGAAAACCAACTGGCTATGACATTAAAACGTGACGTAGACCAACACCAGACCAACATCGAAATGGTTGACCCTTTTACATTCTTCTAGTTACAAAACGACGGACAAGAAACAGATAAAAATGGCGCCCCTTCAATCTCAAAACCTTCAATCGATTCCACTCCAAGCAACACGCTGCCACTAAATCCCGTAAGTGAAAGCTTTTCTGTTTATATGAGATATGTAGATGCCATTAAAAAATGAAAGAACCACATTCTCTCTTGAGTGCAAATACTAAAACCATTCCTCTGAAACAAAGCACTCTCCGACAAACTCGCTCGAAACATTGACACCTTCATCAAAGGTGAACTCAAACTACTCGATGAAGAAACGGAATTCGTGATGCGATGCCCTTTCTGTCGCACCTCGAGGTCGCCAGAACTCCAGGATAGAAAATCGAACAGAAAATTCTCTTTTTCAAAAAATGCAACAAGAAAGTGGCAGTCGGTCATCAAGTGCAAGCCGCACTAGAACACAGCTACAAATGACTAAACAAACCTAAGCCATCCCAGGAAGATGTCGACAATTTGATCTGGCAAACCCTCAGAAGAAAAGATGCTATGTACAGCAAAGAAGAATTGAATCATTGGATGCTCGATTTCGCGTGCATTCAATTGAGGGACAATCTTCACGACTGAAGACACAGGAAGAGCTGTTTCAAAAGCAACAGAACCAAGTGCCGATACGGAATTCCTTCAAACCGTGCACCTGCACGGAAGTGAAAGCGGTGTTCACTCAATTACCGAACACATCCTACGCCACCAATCCACCCTAAGAATCATCCCACCATACAAGCCCCAAATCAAGGAACTCCACATTAACGCAAGGAAAAGAAGACCATTTACATTCCTCACCGAATCCAACTCGTCCATCATATTGGCGATCAACTGCAAAAACTGCACCAAATACGTGGGAGACCAAAAGGTCAGCATGTACTACGGTACATACACGATGAAGCACTCGACGGACTGCGAAAAGGCCTTGGCCGAAGCCATGTCGGCTATCGAAAAACACGAAAACCAAGCCCGATAACAGCAAGAATAAACCGGAGTTGAAAGATGATGTCACTTTACAATCTAAATCATAACATGCTTTCTGTGGATTGTACTGTGAATTGTGGGAATCAGTTTTTGGAATTGAAAATGATTCACGAGACTAAAAGATATCCAATAAACATTTCAAGAGAACGTCCAATTTTATGAATCTTTTCTAATAATTAGGCTCATACAGATGAAAGTGTACAAATATTCCCATTCGAAAAGACGAGATTCAAGGGGTTTAAACTATCGTTAATTGGGGGTTTAAACCACCATTATTAATTGGTGGTTTTTAACGCTAAAAAACGGTAGATTTAGGTACCAGTTTTTGGTACTGCAAATGGGTATCGATTTGTGGCGGTTTTAAACCCCACTTCTATTTTCCAAGTTTTCGACGATTGAGGGTACCACAAACAGGTAAGGTTTTGTTAATAGTGGCAATGAAGATCTTAATTTTGTCGACGTAGAACTGGAAATAGTAGGTATGGGAAAATAACTGAATCATATCAATTGGCGATATATATGCTAGATAACCTTATTAGAGATCCTTGATGACAAGAAACAAATTCTATTAAAATAATTCCAATTGGTCATGAAGCCAATTGCCGTCTACCTCGACATTCTACAAGTAGAAAAGAACAATTTCCTCGGCTGCGTTCTGCCCTGTGTTTCGAAAATCAAGCAAGAAATTCAAACTATTACTAGCCAAAACATTCAATCTAATGGTTTTGGGGCTTTCATCCGAAGAGAAATTCTGGCTCATATCGAAAACAGGTTTCTCAATTTCTCTACAATATATTATACATATTGTTTATCTAATATATTTTTATAGTCAATCCAATAGATTTGGCACTTGATAGTTGCAAGACGAAAAGTTCGTGATTGCCACTAGTGTCCATCCTAAGTTCAAGCTAGACCGGATAACAGATGAAATAGAAATGAGATCTGAAGACGGGAAGTTAGTAGCTCGTAAGATTGCGCTTCTTCAGGAAAATGAAAATCCACGATAAAATGTCAGCATCTATTCGTGACCCTCTAGATTTCACTTCAAAGAATACTGCCACCCTTGACGAACTTTAATTTTTTTTCGTTGATAAAGAAAAAGATTTGGCTATGCTTGACAAATATTAAAAAGTAAAATGCTTGTTCTTGGAAAAGAATACAGCACTACCATAAAGTGCGTAAAGATAAACCGGAAAATTGAGACAAAGAACGAGAAGAAACAATCACATTGCGAAATGAGGATATCCAAAATGACAATCCAAGCAGCAGCAATGTTTCAGAAGTGACGCAACCCACAAACTTAAATATCGGAAATAGAGAGAAAGAAAAATCAATCATCACCAACCCTGTAAAAAAAATTTCAGTACAAGTAATTTAAAAAAAAATATCTGGTATTACAGCAGATTCCCGTAATTCTTTGAAATCCAAGACCATTGATGGCATTTCTAATTCAAGTCCTCCGTTACAACGCTCTACTTTAAAAACTAAAAAACTCAAACATTTCAGCCACCAAAAGAAAAAAACATTTGTCTTGCAGCCTAGTGACACAAATAGCAGTGATGACAATAGCAATAGAACCAAACAAATTCCTCCTAATAGTAGTAACAACCCTTAAAAACGTGGCAGTAACTGCAAAACAACAAATTCCAATTTCTTCTCATCAGCTATTAGCGAAAACGATCAACGAACTCTTTCTAACAAATCGCAAAACAAAATTTCGATGATTTCATGAGACTGTCTCGTTTTTCATCAAATTCCCCACAAATTGTTTCTGATCCTGACAAAAATAAGAAAGGAACCCAAAAAATAAAAACAGTCTCCTTTTCACTATTTCAAATAATCTGTAAGTAATCAAACAAAAAAATCTACGTCAGATTGAGGAGAGCACTTCCTCAGACAAGAAAGCTTTCAATCACAGCCAGAACCCTCGTATCGTTCCAAAAATTTAATGGAAATTGCAAACGAATGGAACCCCTCCCCCAGTTCATCTAACGGAGAATCACCAATCAAGACATCTTTTGGGAATATTGTATCCGACCCCAAAAGGGTACGAATGGAAGGACAGTCAAGGAAGGGAAGAATAAAGTGGGAAAGAAAGGGGTCGGTCATCAGCAAATTGAAATGTTGTACTGTGGAGTCGGACGTGTTTGCAGTCCCTCTTTAAACAAGTGAATAAAAGTTAAAATAATGATCTGACGATTTTTTACGTGATAATGTTATATTTTCTTTAAAATATTTCCGTCCCCTTTCTTATTTCGGTCCTCGAAAATTCATTTGCTTTTTTCTTAATGAAAAGTTTATCTCTAGAGCTATTTATTGGTGCGGTACGCAAGCAACAGTCGTCATTGATAACTTGCGACTTATGCACTAAAAATAATAAAATGTACGCCAAAAGACCCTAATAACGTCAAGTTCCCCATGTTATTTATTACCCACACGTCATATGTAAGAAATTCCACTATTTTTATTTTTTGCCAGTTTTCCCAAAAGATTTATGTCCTGGCGTATTATAATAAAAAATACACCAGGTCCAGTGTTTAAAAAATCCATGCAATTATGTCCCATAATGGTAAATGGCATTAATGTCCATACGTCATTTGTTCCAAGCTAGTTATTCTGAAATTCGGCATCCCTGCAGCTTAGCGCCAGAATTTAATCAAGCCATAATTCTTGATTCAAAAATCCGAAAAGAAAAATGGGAAAAAGAAACGAATTTATTCCAAATGAGGAATGAATTGGGAGTGGAGCTTTCAGTCACAATCAACGGGATTAGTAATTTAAATAAAGATTTAAATTAATTACCATTTTAGTAATTTATTTTTTATTTTTATAGAATTTAAAGTTACTGCTCTTGATCGGCTTAAAAATAAAGCAAATATTGCAGCTTACATGAAAATGTACAGGAAATTGTTCAACGTGAGGAAAGTTGAAGCATATAAGTTTATGCCGACTAGAATTCCCGTAGAAATTTCCAACCAAAACATTAATTGTTTTTTTAGTGGCAATATAAGCATAACTGTTAACAACACAGTTAACAACCATCAAATTCTAACATCTGGTAAGTTTTTATTGTATTTCTAAAATCACAGTGTTTATTTATTTTTTTGTTTTTTCAAAATTTTCAGATGTTCCTGCAGGGGTTTCATTCACCTCAAGCGACGTCAGATACAAAAATAGACCCTTGTTGTTAACTTTGAAGGTAACCAACCGCAAATTAGTTACTTCAATGGTCGGTCTTATCAAGGATCTGCAGCATGTGCTGGCCTGGAGGTCTCAGCAGGACCAGTAGCTCCTGATGTGGATGATGGTGTTTCCTGTAGACGTTTCAGTCTGTAGTGGAGCTCCCATCATAGCGGGTTGTCTAGTCCTTATCTTTGTCAGCACTGCCAATTAATTTTCATTTTTCAAATCTTCACCTTTCTGGTCATTGACAGATGATCCACCTTCATTTTCGCCACCGGAGGAAGATGACCAAGGATCACTATCATCTGCTGACCAGTTGGTTCATGCTGGACTGGTGGTCACTGATGGTGTTAATGGAGACCCCAACGTTGAGGCAGCCCTAGAAATGATGTTGGCAATGGGATTTAATAACGAAGGTGGTTGGCTGGCCACACTTCTTGCTGTTAAAGGCAGAGACATTGGAAAAGTGGTAGAAATCATTCGTTCACCCTTCAAGCACCAGTAGAACCTTTTTGAAGCATTTTTATTTAAGCACTTTCATTATTTTCTTCAAATAGCTAGTACTGTGCGTGAATATTAATCGGTTTTACCCCATTTATTTCTGTTTTCCTTCGTTTTCTTAATATTTTGTAGAATAATTATTAATGAAGCTTTCGCTATTCTTTAAAAAACTTTGTTTGTCGGAAATATCCATTTCGCACCCAATTTCTCAACATATTGCAACGTTGCCCCCTCATTTTGTTACCCTCTCTCACCCCCCTTTTTCTAACCCCCCCTCTTTGTTCTAGAAATCTCAAGAAGCGACCTTTGCTCCGCTGAGGTAGGTCGAAGCTTCTCTCTCTCTTGCCATCTCTTGCCAGACGTCGCCTCGCCCGCATCACGGCAGGTTGACTCTCTCTCTCTCTCTCAGTTTTCTCTCTCCCCTTTAATTGCTATCACTTATGCAAACTGTATTCATTCTATGTTCCCAATACATTGTGAAAAGAATTCTTTTTTGGTTCTTCTAGTCAAACGGGAGGTTTATATAAACACAAAAAAACGCGGTGATTTAATAAAGCTCGTCGCGCAGTTTTTTCTTTGTTTTCTTCGCAAATAGAAAAACGCAAACTAATAAAACCAAACAAACAGGGGATTTAAAATTTAAAACACATTTTTCTTTCTGTATTACAAACATGAAGAAAAGATATGAAGCAAAGAAAGAATTTTTGGTTGCAAATTGTTTGAATGACCAAAATGAGACCCGCTTTGTATAGAGATCGTTGATAAATCAGTCATTCAATAACTTATTTGAGAGTAATTTAAGAGGTCGAATAACTTCTTGTTTGCAAATTTTTGAATAGGAAATTTTCAATCACCCGCAATAATATTGGAGATTATTGATGTGGAGATGTTGATCAAATCAATTGTTAAATTATTAATTTGAAATTGTTTGAATGTTTTTAAAATGAAAACGCAAGAAGATACGGTTCCCTGCAGACAGGGTAATTTGTTTGCACTCTACGATTTCGTGCACCGGCTTGGTGAACTTCCAGTAACTGATTGAGGCAAGGCAGGCAAAAGCAATGCCGGAAGCCATAAAAGCCATGATCTGCCACATTGAACATGCATATGGGGAATGTTTCATTGGATCCAACCAATGGCCCTCTGTTCTGTGGATGTTCAACTCCTTTTTGCCCAGCATTCACCTGGGCAACCGGAGCATTCGGCGCGGCTACTAGAACATTCGGCGTATTTGCAGGTGCATTAGCTGCTGACATAGGATTATTGAAAGGAAAATCGACGAGATCATTATCTTGGTACAAAAACTCCGCCATAGCTGCATCCCATTCGTAATGCTGTGGAGGTGCAACACCGTGACCTCTTGCATGGCCGACTTCTCCAGCGCGACCTCCTGCCTCAGCTCTACCACGGCCTCTTACGCTCTACTCCCACAGAAATATGTCCACTTTCAATAGTGGACAATATTGTCTCAACGAAAAGGAGACACAGATGTCTGAAATTCGCGGACAATATTGTCTACGCAATAGAACATATAAGTCTTATGCTAAAAGTGGGAAATATTGTTCCAACTTTTGAACAAAAAGATAAAACCTTGGCAGTTTTAAACCCTGCCCTGGCTAAACGACAGTGCGAAGGAAATTAACGCCCCCGTCATTAAAGGTAATCCCCTGAAAACTGGCCATAAATAATTGAGTCTCAATGTGGTATCTTGGAAACTCTCAATGTGGTATCTTGGACACCACCTCTAACTCTTTTTTTAATTGCCGCGCGTCTTGGTGGTGATTAGAAGAAATAATCACTTTGGTTATTTGACTTGATTCTTCAATTATGGCTGAAGCCATACCATCATCAAGTAAAGATGTCAAAGTGTAAGTAAATATGTAACCGTTTTTAATTTTGGTGAAAGAGGTTAACAATCAACTATTTTTTTATTTTCGATGTTAACAGCGATGTGGAATCAAGTAAAACTCCCAGTTCTGGAAAAAAAAGTCGATGTTATGAATAAGTTCAAATGAAAAAAGCACAGTATACATGTGACGGATTGCTATCCGCTTGGACGGAAATAATATACACACACACAACACGATGATCAGCGAAGGGGGCTGTATTTAACAAACGACGAGTCAGTTCAATACGGCTCAATACACTTGACGATGCGATGACACCAAAAGTGATAATCTCCGTTATCTTCGGACCTGCCGTGGATCCCCTCCGCACTCTTGATTCTCCCTTTGTCGTCTGTCCTCACTCGTTCGCCCTGTTGCCATACTGCCATCTTCTTCTTCTCTTGTGCGGATGCACAACAGTCCCGTCCGGCCAATTACGCATCTTGCTGTTTAGAAGACGGGAATGGATGATCAGCTCCGTGCAACAGGGTGTTGTGGGCCTTTCCGCACTTCTTGCATTTCACGTCAGTGCGGTCGTAGTTTTTTCCGTAGTGACCTTGAACCAGGCATTTGAAGCAATAATTGTTGTCAGCGCAGAGAGCGGCACGCTGGTTAACCAACATGCGCTTGAAGGTGTTGCAATACTCGAAGCGGTGACCTGGATCCGCGTTGCAGACAGGACATTTTGGAGCAGCGATCTTTCCTTGGAACCCGTTGGTCAACACCTTCTGGCCACTATAGTTGCTGCTACCGGTCTGACCATAGTTGCTTTGTTGACGTGGGATGAAGTTCAAGGCCGGCTTGTTTGCGTTGTTTCCGGGGGTGGAGAGGCGAATTCCACGATATTCTTCTGCCCCAACGGCGATATCGATCCATTTGTCAAAATCTCTTAACGATGGCAAACTCGGCCGAAGCGAGTAGGCAAATTTACCCCAATTGATTTGTAGTTGAATTGGTAGTTTTGAAGCGAGCGACGTAATTACAGTAGAATACGTGAACTCTTTCAAGTGATAATCTGGAACGCTTGATACAGCATCTCGGACGTCTGCGGCGAGACTGAAGAGCGCATTGAAATCTCCAGCCTTAAACGGTTGGACTTGAAGCAAGTGCTGATTATGCGCCTGCATGATTAGACCCGGATTTCCATACTTGCTCTCTAATTCTGTCCACGCCGTTTCAAACACGTACGACCCATTGAAAATGTGGCCCATTCTCTTACGGATGTCATCCATTATGCTGTCTTGCAGACGTCTTGAGTCCGGAATATTTGCGTCGCGAACGGTAGCGTGAATGCCGTGTGCGAATCTCTGCCATTTGCGTGGGTCCCCGTTGAATTTCTCGACTACGATTTTAGGCCAGAGACTGGGTGGAGCGAATGTCGTTGTTTTTTCACAGGACTGTGGTGGTCGAGACGATTGTTCTATGGGTTTTATGACGCTCTCTCTTGGCGTTTAAGAATGGATGGGGCCTCTGCCAACCGCTCCTTCCAGTGCATTAGCCAGAATTTTTTCACGTTCGATTGCCATTTTGAGATCCTCTTCTTCTCGTTCACTTTGGCGGAGCAGATCATCCATCTTGCGAGAGTGCTCTACCCTCTTCCTTTCGAGTTCGAACTCGAGCTCGATTCTTCTTCTTTTCGCCTGGTTGGCCTCGTCAGGGGCGTTCCGGCCACCTTTGTCTCCATCCAAGCCCAAAACTAAAGCGCCAATCGTAGGTTGTTGGGCAGCGTTGTTACTTTGAGCAGTTTGCACACCTCCTATGTCGCCTTCTTGATTGCGACTCCTGGCAAGTCCCGAGACGATTGGGTTTTGGTTTGCGACTTCGTTTTCGGGCGCTTCATCTGGAACTTCTTCCGTAATTGGTTGTAGATTGCGGCCAGCGTTCGAGTCAGTGACATTCCAAGCTGTTCTGTTGGCCACCACCTGGGTGTAACCTCGAATGGCAAGCTGCGCCTGTTCACTTAGTGCAGCTACTTCTTGAATATAAGTTTCCGTGGCTGCTTGCTCTTGTTCATCGAGCCCGACAGTGATAACGTACTGATCGTTAACTGCGGTGATACGCTCCAGCACACCTGCGAGAGTTGCTGACAACATTTCGACTTCGACCCGCGACGCTCGCCTGCTGATCATCCCGTGAATTCGCGTGACGAGGTTCGTGTGCTCACGTTTCATGGTTGTTCGAAGCCTAAACAAATCCGCGGCGGCCATTATATCGAGGTTGTCCATGATTCCAGACCGTTGAAGGCGTGGTTAACGATAGTAGTCAGCGAGTTGGTATTTTCGAGAAGTTGGTTCGAATTGATTCGTTGGTTTGTTCGTTCGTAGGTTCGATCTGGGTGGGTGAGAGAAAGACGTTATTGGTGGCTGTATGAGTTATTGACAAAACTAAAAAAACGGTTTTTTTTAGTTATTTTTGTCTCCGCCATTTTATGTTTATAGAACCAAATAAACGCTAATGGCATGTAAATTTAATATGGAAATGAAGATAAATCATTTTTTGATCGTTAGGAAAAAAATTATAATTTTAGATCAATTAGTTTAGACAGTATTAACTTTTAAAAAAAAGTGTCTAAACCGGGAAATCGGGACAGCTGTTTTTGACTATTTTGGGACAGTTACAGGCCAATCAGCGTACAGCATTTTAAAGAGGCTTGATTTCCTGACCTGGCAACGCAGGATATCCTACTGCTTCATAAGGAATTTTGTTTATATAAGAAAAAAGGTTCATTAACAAAATAATCAAATTGAAACATTTATAAACTCAAAGAGTCTATGCAGTGGAACACTTTTTCAATTTTTTTCAATTTTATTAATGAATTTTAAGACGAAAACGGAGGACGTCCCTCATCACCCACCCCAGTGTCCTCACTTACCCCAAAAAATAGTCTCCTCCCATAAATCTGAGTAAACTTTAAAGGTCTTTTATGGGGAAATGGTTCATTATAAAATTATACAAAAAATATGGGGGGTACATTACAATAAGGAATACATAAAAAAAAATTTTAAAGTAATTAAATGATTAGTTTGGGAGATATAGGGGGCAAACGAAACCCGTCCCGTCTTATTCCAGTCTCCCCTACTTAGAGGACTGCAAAAACAGCGTTTTTGCATAAGGTCCTGTCGGGCTTCCAAAGACTTTCGGTAGGTACTGTATGTCAAACTGAGCGCTAGATGGCTACATATTTTCAAAAAACGTCACTAGTCTCATACGTTGCCAGTATTCAATAGCCGTAGGCCTACGGATCATTATTAACATTTTGTACTTGTGTCGTTTGGAAATTAATTCGTCGGGACATATGTCGTCGGGACATAAATTGTTTGGAAATGAAGTCGTCGGGACATCACAGCATTGGATCTTATAACCACAATTACCGGAATTTAAAGCAATCGGTTACATTTACTTTCGGCACGCATGTCGTTGGAATAATTCGAAAATGGGAACTATGTCTCTTTATGACAATTTGGAACCAGTGACGCATTTAAGCTATCGCCATTAGGACTTGCGCCCTGCTCCACTATTTATTTCCCGGCTAGTTATCATATCTTATTTCGTTGGTTTTTGTTTAAATAAAGCTGATTCCGCTTTAGTTCACCCAGCCACCACCGCATACAAATTGCGTTTGGTTGTGTATGCGGCGGTGGCTGAGTGAACTATTGCGGAATCGGCAATATTTAAGCTGAATAACTTTAGAACGATTAAATATATTTGCAAACGACTTTTAAATTCTTGTAAATTATTATCTGGAGTATTTTTTTAGAAAAAATCAAAATTTTAGGACCACTCCATTACTAGATATAATGAATTTACGGAGGGACATTCCGCCATAAGGTCCCTTGTAAAACACCTTTTGGTGGCTTGATGAAATTTGAGGCATTGTTCCTCACAGTTATTTTTATTACTACATCATCACATCGTTAATGCTATCATATTCAAACTTGGCAGTATAATTAATAAAAAGGGAACATTCCTTAGCTGTCAAAAATTTTTTATTTCCGTATAAAAATTCGCTCTATTTTATTACATTTTCAAGTTTTTACATTGTGGTTTTAAATTTTTTTTATAGCAAAAATTTATATTTCTGGGCAGGGTTTTTACTATAAATATAGTACAAATAACATAGTTCATGAAAACATCTTGTGTTGCAATTTGTTCCCGGTAAGGCGGTAACCTCCTTTTTCATATCTTGAATCTACTCGGCGGCCACATCGCGCCGCCGCATCGTCCGCATGCTTTTTTTCTCGGCGATGCCTGGTGATGCCATCTGGCGATTTCATAAACCAACTCATGAGTCACTGTAACAAGCATAGTCTACTGGTTCCAAGCCACGGTTTTAGGTCAACAAGAAAGCAATTCACTTGGTCTCAGTCTCTTAGATAATTTTTTTCCTGTTAAGGCAAATCGAGTAATTTACAACGGGTAAGCGATATAAATTTTTGTATCTAATTGTATCTAATTAATTCGACAAATGATTCTGTGTCGCTGAACTTTAATAATCTATATTTAATATTGCTGTCTTATACACACCATGCTTCCTGTATCATGCCACATGTGCCTTTCCAATTTCTTGAATAGAATTTCACCTTTAAAAATTCTTTTTTACTGATAGGAAACATGAAAGTTCCACCAAACCAGTCTGAGGAACAGATTGTCAATAACTCTGTTGATGGCAATAATGCAGATTCTGATGATGGATTGAATGATGGCCCACATTCACCAAGTCGGGAAGGAGATTTTTCAGAGTACATGTGGATGGAAAATGAAGAAGAATTTGAAGAACAAATAATGCTGCAGTTGGAAGAAGAAGCACTTGTACAACAGTGTATTGATGATGTGTGTGCAGAAATGGATCTTTACATTGCCTCATTAAATGATGAAACAGCTAATGGAAATGCTACACACAATGGTTCAGCAGCTGATGCTCTTACTCAGGAGCTGCAGAACCTTACTGTTGATGATAATGCTGCACAGGTATTTAAAACTGAAGTAATTTTCTGTAACAAATTCTATAATCATTTTTGTAATACAGTCGAGCAAATTAAATCCTGATGCTGCAGAGTTTGTCCCACGATTTGGGTCTTCATCATCGTCAGTCACAAAAAAGGAAGATGAACTATAATTAAGTAATTGACTGATGATACTTGCTATTGAAACTTGTTTATCATTTTTAGCAACTGTGCATAATCGAGTGGAATCTCAACAGTGTACTTTGATGCAAGGTGTATGGCTTAATTATTATAATTTTTTTTTTGTATGAGGTGACCAGCTTATGTTGTTAGTGATGTGAATATCATAGCTTTTTTGAATTTGGTGCCTTGATTTTGTTTTTCATCTTATCTGCTTTTCTCCACTATTTCCAGGGTTGGTGTTGATGTTAAGATTATGTTGGGTATTTTTTCTCCTTTTGTATTTCCATGTATCCTTTATTTCTAGATTGTTGTGTACCTTAACTCTTGTACCAGAGCAAACATCTCGACTCACTCTTAAAAGGAACTCTAATCTTTGACATTCATAATTTCCTATCATGTCGAATTGTACTTTATCTGTATGTAAATAAATTGTAAATTTAAAAACAATAATTCGTATTTGATTTGTATCGGTGAAACATTTAAAATTTTGCCACTGATATTAATTAAATGGAATCTAGTGCATTTATTTATATGTCACAAGTTCACAACCAATATTTTAATACTTTTGTTTTATATACTATTTGCCGCATTATTGAAATACTACTGAGCTATTGGCATTAAAAATAACTGATTACGTAATTTATTGCTATTTGTTTTGCTTTGAAGTTAAGAAAACATTTGCTGCATTTGACGTTCTAAGCTTGTAGTTGACTAGTTGTAGCCTGATGCTACCGTATAAATTTTTTTTTTTCATACAAAATACCTACCCTCAGACTTTAATTTTGCCTAAGGTCTACATCGAGCCATGATTTAATATCGCTATGTTTATTGTTTTAATATAATATATAATATAAACGATTGTTTCAAACTATCGCCACAGCCCACAAGTGACGCTGAAGTCCATGCAAGCGCCGTATCAAACCTACTAAAAAAATTTCTCCGACAGTCGGGGCCCCCAAGCCTCCTATTCTCTATTCATATTATTGTCAATTGTGTGTGTTTGTAATATTCACTTGTGAACTAAATTGAACAAATAGGCAGAGTGCCGAGAGTGGGTTATTTCAACAATATTTCGAATGAAAATAAGCAGTCTGTAGTAATCAATCGTTCATGCAATATCGTATGATTATATGCAAAAAAAATCGTTTTCGTTAAAAATTCACTATTGACTGTTCACAATACGCATGGGGTATGGTGTCCAGTGTAAATAAACATCATTAGACAAGAACAGTTAAAGAAATGGGACTATATAAGTCATATTCATCGCATACAGTGAGCAGGTTTGTGCTTCAGCGCGAGCTCGGAAACAAATTCCCGCTTGGTTTTCAAGATTATTTCCAGCAAAGGATTTACAAATCATTTTCAAGTGATCCTAAATATGGATTTTGGGATCAGTCAACAAGCACCAAATCAGGAAGTAGTGCTCGGCATGGTGGAGTTTTCAATCTTGTAAAATTAAATGAAATGAAATTAGAACAAATAATAATTTTTATTTTTTATTAAATTTGAAGGAGTATTCACCTGATGGGTTAGTGACTGAACATTGAACTCTTTGATTCTTCAATCCACTTCAATCACATATTTCTGATTTCTGAATTTCTCCAGATCCATTCTCATTGCAGCTTGTGAACAAAAGAGCTTCATAGTATTTGATCCTATAACAAGAAAAGATGTCCATAGTGTATATAATTCACATTCAGACTCAGTGAACTGTGTTAAGTATATAGATCTAGCTTTTCACGTTGACTTCTGAAAAGCAAACAAAAAGGTTACAATACAATTTTTACTCTTAGATTTCTTGACTGTCGAACATTTTCCACATGTTCCGATGACACTACCATTGCATTGTGGGATATCAGAAACTTGAAGCAGAAAATGAGAACTTTAAGAGGTCATTCCAACTGGGTGAAGAATATTGAATTTGTAAAAGAAGAAGGCTTACTTGTCACTTCTGGTTTTGATGGCTGTGTTTTTACTTGGGATATCAATAACTACACTGAACAAGGTAACTTTCATAAAATCTTACTTTATTTTAGAACACTTCTGTTTGTAAATATATATTTTAACATACATTTTATTATTCAGGTCTTATGAGTCAGAGGGTTTTCCACACTAAAGGTCTAATGAGGATGAGATTAACTCCTGATAACAGCAAAATGGTGTTAAGCACTGCTGGTGGATATATTATGGTTATCCATAATTTAGATTTTGCTACCCTTAATCAAGACCTTGCTGGATTTAAACCCAACATGTATAGATTGATGCAAATAAGCCAGACACCTATTTCACTGGCTACCGACTTTAGTCATCTATTCACATCCAAAAGAAATCGAATAGTATAAATGCAGAATATTATGAATGTTTATGTATTAATATTTGAGGCTTGCATTTTACAGGAATTGATTTCCGATTGGCCAATAGGAAATGAAGCCGAAGTCGTTTCTTCTTTGCATGTTCACCCACAAGGATGGTGTGTCGTCAGTCGAAATACTAGCAACGTGGATAAATCTGAATGGACTTGTGTCCATGACATTCAGGATACTTCTGTGGACTCGCCAATTATTTCACGACAACGCCCTCGGGTTGAAAACGAGGAAAGTCAGCCAACCACTTCATATCCTGTATCATCGTCTTCCAGCAGTTCTTCTTCTGATCAGAGTGATGAAGATATCCATCAATCGAGAGTACCTACCACAAACGTAGCTCCAGGTCCACAGGTAAAAGTGATCAGTGTATCTCTCCAATTTAGAGAAATGTCGATGAAATTCTTCTCATATAGGTGGAAGTACGAATTACCGCTCCATTGCAATGGGGAACTCGACCTGGAGAAGCCGCTGGCTTCCATCTTCGTCGCGACTCTGATAGAGTCACTGTTGCGAATGAATCAACAGATAATTTAGAAGTCAGAATTCCAAGCGAAGAAGTACTTGAGGCACTGGAAAGTTTTCGTCGTGCGCAATCGGGCGAAGGTGACGCCCATTACTCTGAATTCCGAATCCGCCATCGTATGTATCACAGGTATTATTGCATATTGTACTTGCTTGTCCGCTTTGCATTTCATAAATCTGAATTTGAATTTATGGTCAGAAATTCTACGCCTCTTCCAGCCGTCCAGTTGAATAACAACGCACCTGATAATGGTGAAGCATCGTCTAGTTCATTACTTGTAACAGGACAGCGCGACGAGTCTCAAAGAGAGGGCGTAGCTTGGGAAGATTCAGAAAATCCAGCTCATTTTGTCCGTGCCGTGGCTGATTTAGCCGCACATTCTGTTCATCTCCTTGACCCATTCCGTTTAAGGTCTCGTCATGGCATTCGTCGGCATCCACCGTCGTTGACTTATTATGCGGAGAGTAGGGGAGATTTAAAGATGCATATCCATTCAAACCTAAACCGAATAACTTATTTCGTCAAGGTGATTTATTATTTCTGTATCTGTTCATACTTAAACACTTGTACTAAAATTTTTCTTTTTTCCTGAGCAGGAGCCAAATGTGGGACATGGTTATTTAAAAGAAATGTGTTTCTCCCCTGATGGGCGGGTTATTGCGAGTCCATTTGATAATGGTGTTCGACTCCTTACATTTAATCCTCAGTGTTCAGATATGACGTACAGTTTGTCGACGTCAGCCATTAGCGGCACACACTGTGACGGAGACGAAAAGGAACCACCCTACGCGTTGCATGAATTAACAGCCAACAAAGGACATTCAGATGTGGTTTTATCCACGGCGTTTAGTCCTACTCATCCACTTTTTGTCTCGGGATGTCTTGGTGGAAAGATCGTCTGGCATCAACCTGTTCTTTAGCCGCGTTGGATTTTCCTACACCGAATCCAGATTCCATCAGCTCCTCTATTTAAATTCTACTCCACTCAAAAATGTTCCTTTAAAAGTGCGACTGTTCACCGAAATTTCATTTGGATCTGAAAGTATAGAAATCTAACAAATTTGTACAGAAAAGAAATGAAATAAAATTGTGAGTTCTGCGAACCAATGTGTGGATAGCCTTGAATGCCCATTTTTGATCGTTTATGTTCTTTGTTTCTCGAGCTACTCAATCCGTATTGTGTTACTGAATGCTGAGAATCGGCAAAGTTAGAATACCAACTTGAGATAGGGATCAAGGTCGAATTTTCAAAATATCTTTAGGATCACTGCATAAAGCAGCATAGAAACGAGACGAGACATAATTACAGTGCCTGCGTGATAAATAGATAACGATATATGGGCTACGCCTCTTTCCTAACAAAATTGTTCAATATATTTAAATCATATAATGCATACGTATTACGTTATGTCAATTAAGTTTTTTCATTGCGCTCAAGGTAAAAATTTCAGAAATCCGAGTGTAAATTCGAATTTCAGGTTGTGATACCTGGCCACAGGGAGAGAGTGGCGTGCTGTTCTAAATTCGGAACACCTGTGCTCGGTATCTATATAATTGCGTGGCGCTAAAGCTTGCCATCACCAGTCGGTATCCGGCCGTCTGGCGAACTATATTCATAAATCCCTACGTTTACCTGGCAGGCCCGAAATATTTGTTTCATCATTTCTTTTCCTATCTGGTTATCTTCAAAAATTCAATTTCTCTGTCAATAAAGTGTTCATAAAATGTTGTGGTCCAGCTTCAGCAACAAGCATTTGTCAAGAAGTTGATAAAATTATCAGTGGATAGCAGTTTTTGGGTTGTAAAAAGCGTTCAGGGGCCACACTTAAGTCACTTAGTGATCAGCCAACGAGGAACGAAGAATTGTTACAGCCACATCAACACAGTTGGATTTGGAACAACAATAGCATCCTAGTGAGTAGAGGCATTTCTGACGCTTTATTGTTTTGTTTTTTCGCGCGTTTTGTTTGAAAGCTAAAGGAGAAACGTTTCATTACTGCCTAGACGAAATGTCTGACTCTCAAGATTCGCTGGTTATTATTGGAGGAATCGAAGGGTAATTTCATATTCATCAGTCTTAAAATTATTCATGCCCTCATGTTTTAATTCGATTCTAGGGGAGGTGGCCATTCAGTTGCTGTGCTGTTTGACAGCAAAGGGAAAAAACTTATTGAACTGCAGGGACCTTGCACAAACCATTGGGTGAATATTTTCTTTATCTGCAACTGTGGCATAATTAAAGAACAATTTTATAAAAATATATATATGTATATTTAGCTTATTGGAATGGATGAATGCCAAAAAAGGATCCATGCTATGATACAAGAAGGGAAAGAGAAAGTTGGATTACCTCTAGACTTGCCCTTGAAGGCCTTGGTATGCTTCTTTTTTGTTTTTTTAAATTGTTAAATGGAGTTGAAACTTATTTTGACATTGGCATGTCAGGGACTTTCTCTGAGTGGATGTGAAGATGAAGCAACAAATGAAGAACTGAAACAAGGATTTATGAAAAAATTTCCTTCTTTAAGTGCCAGTTATTATGTTTGTAGTGACACAGTGGGATCCATTGCCACTGCAAGTGAAAATGGGGGTTTAGTGATTATTTCTGGAACTGGCTCAAATTCTTTTCTCTTGAATCCGGATGGATCGACAGCAAGATGTGGAGGATGGGGTTATCTCTTGGGAGATGAAGGAAGTGGTGAGTAGTGACAGTCTTGAAACAAAATAGTCTGCTGCTGGCCATAATATTAGTTTCTTGGCAGCTTTCTGGGTAGCGGATCAGGCAATAAAGATTTACATAGACGAAGAAGATAACAGGCGTCCTCCTCCTCATGACACTGCCGTCATGAAAAAGGCAATCTTGGAACATTTCAACATCGCCGATAGGTAATTTTAAAATAAATGACTAGTTATTTTTTTTTTTTTACTGTTAAGAATAGACTATTCGCACTCTGTTACTTTTACAGTTGATAACTTATTTTTCTTTAAGTGAATTCAAAATTTGATACTTTTGCTTTTTTAAGTCTTATTTTTCTCAATTTCAACGTGATTTTCTATTGCCTTCAGATTTGGATTACTGGAGCACTGCTACACGAAATTCAGCAAAGCCGTTTTCGCTGGGCTATGTGCTAAACTCGCCAATGGCGCTCACGCTGGCGATCCTTTATGTTGTCACATTTTCCGTGAAGCTGGACGGTCTCTCGGAGAGTATGTCGGCGCGTTACTTCCATCGATCAGCAAAGTGATAAAACTGCCCATCACACATAACAAAATTAGTCATATTAAATTGATCATTGACTTTTTACAGGACCTTCTTGACGAGCCCAATGGATTACCTATTATTTGCGTTGGAGCCGTTTGGAAGAGTTTTAGTTTGATGGAGGAAGGCTTTTTGGAGGGCGTGAATACGCAGCCAGGCCCCAGAAAGAGTTCGCATTCGCTTGAGCGTTTTACTTTGCTCCAGCTACAAACATCTTTGGCTGTTGGAGCTGCCTACATGGGCGCTAAATTTGCCAAAATTGAGTTTCCGCGTGACTATAGCCTTAATTCCAAAGTTTTCTTCTCAAAAACTATATAAGTAATACATTATCATCCTGTGTTTTGTGTGAGCACGCATTTATCAAGTAGTGAAGTCTATTAAACTAGAAGACTATAAAATATTACAGCTACATTTTGTCCAAAAATTTTGGTAGTAATTGTCATAGGACACTTGTAAGGGAGAGAAGGTTTAAAGGTTCAACTTGTCAGTTTAATATTGAAGCTGTATTTCCATTTTATTTGTTGATTGATTGAGAGAAATAAATTCACGTTCATTTCACGTCTGTTATTAGGCAAGCGCCTATAAATTTGTCTTATCTGCACACTTTTGATATCCAGTCATTGCGTTCTTTTTTAATTTAAAGTCCTAAAACTAGGCCAAACACTACGGACTCGGTCAATTCAAGTTGTTGTTTTTTTGTAGTGCAACGCTATCTGTATTAAGGATGAGAAACAATTCTTGGAAAATCAAGTAGGGCACAACGCACAAGCATAAGCGACACACATATTCTGAAGACTTTTGCTGCGCATGAAAGTCAAATTATATTTGGTTTATTGAGGCACCACCAAAGAGCAGATACAAAACAATATTCGGTTGTGATCCAATTACATGGACCTTAATTGAATCGGCTTCTGATAACTCTCCTTCAGGGCACCAAATTAAGATAACTCGCAATTTCTATCGCAACACGCACATATTACAAAGAAAGTAAAGGGTGACCATCACACAGGCGCTGCGCCTCATACCAAACTGATGATAAATAATAATATATGTATTTTTTTTTAGATTTTTAAAAAAAGATGTCTCTACTTTCATCTTACTCTTTAGAAAATCTAGCGACACTGCCGACACAATTGTACAACATCTTACTCCATTATTGCCACACACTATAGCTATATTTAAACCCATTAATTCTTTTTCGTTGAAGCCAATTTGCATTGGCATTTTGTTAATGACCAGGTGAGACGTAAAAATAACCCGGACTGAAGCGATTGTCTCTGGATTCTACCGCAATCCCTTTCTCCGCTTGATGTCTTGGATCATTAAAGAAAACTCCAGCCTGTAAAAACACGACAACCAACAAGTTTAGAATCAAACCAGATTTTCAGTTGGCTTGGTAATAATACAAAGACAAACTATATATAACAGGGTTTTGGTGTGTACAAAGCGAGTAAGAGTAATAACATCAGAATCAAAAAATATAGCCAAACGGAATGCGTGCAGGAAAGCCACATTTTCATGCAGATTCCACGTGCTAAACGTACTGGGACTAATACCTGGAAAGTCATTTTATCCATTGCCTAAACTCTCTTTCAGCATGTCGTACCTTAAAAAGGATGAGCCAGCAGGTTAAGATATTAATTGTCATTTGATTTTTAAGTCTCATATTCTCTTTCGAGATATGTATTAGCTATCGCAATGAGTGGTATAGGGGATTGTTAGTCAATTTTGAGACGTTCAAAATAAAGATACTTACTGCTTGACTCTGTCGGGAATGCAGACGTGATCCATGGGCAATTCAGCGGAGAGTGACGGTAAGTTAGGTATGTACACGATCTTGCGGCTAAACTTGGTGCTGCATAAAAGGAAGGAAAAGAAATTGAATTAGTCAGGGCCCAGCACGCAGCCAAAAGTTGGCGTGAAAGAACAACGCAAACCTGATAAACGGTCGACACATTAGCACAGCTGCCTTGAGCCAAAGAGTTGGATGGACTAGATAGAGTCGCTTAAGGTTCTTTCTCAGCCTTCGATCAATCATTTGATAGCAGTTTTTCACCCAAGAGAATCGTGGAATGCAAGTTTTGGGGGTGGCGCCGTGAAAGTAGATCAAGACGTAGTCCTCTGCTACAAGCTGATCGAGCGTCGTCAGCACGTACCTTTGTTTAAAAAAATGATAATTAGAAATAAATGACGGCCACTCGAGGCACAAGTTGTCTCATAAAATCTTACAAGAAGAGGTGCTCCATGACGTAATCGTAATCGACGCGACTTCGATCTGGCAGAAAACAAGCGCTAAACACAATAACGGCCGTCTGGCAATCGTTGCCTTGGTAACCACCGTGTGAAAGTACCTGCAACCAATAATTGATTTATAGAGCCCAATACTGTGGTTGAAAAAAAACAAACAAACAAAAACAGGATAGCAGTGTTACTTTTTTATAAGGTTCGATAACCTTCAAGTCGATCTTGCGTTCCAAGCCCATTATTACTACAGATCGCCAGTTGCGTTCTTCATCTCGTTCTTCTGGCACCGACGTCTCGGGAATCAAGTCGGGCTTAGTCCTAGAATTGTCCATTCCTGCGTGTCGTCAACATTATGGAAACTTTTAGGCTGAGCAATTTCCGTAGAGTAGCAAATTCAATTCCTGGTATAACATTACGTTCGTTTAAGGGAGATTCTAATCCTCCGGACGTACGGATGCCGTCCGGGCTAAGATCCCAGCCATCGATTGGTGAAGAGAGAAGTGATTCAGACTTGGATGTTGTGTCTGGGCGGCCGACGTTATCGGTGAAAACATTTTCTTCTTCTCCAATCGATGAGATGACATTCAGATTAATGTCATCGTCTGAATCATCGTCGCACGCACGGGCCGTGTCATCGATGGCAGATAATCGTTTTTTGATCCTTGTTGTTTCACCTCTGTCAGGATTTCCTGCAAGTCGATAATGACAGAATTAAAAAAAATAGAACTCTCCGCATTGGCAGGTGATTTCCGACTGCTCAGTTCACATGCGCGAAAAGATACTTTTTGCAACAGAAAACTAAAAAAAAAAAAAAATAAAATAAAATATTTTACTGTCTTGGGAGTCGATCAAATCAGGAGGTGCACTACTGACTGCTGGAGAAATTTCAGGCCCCGATTCCGTTTTGTTCTTATTGGCAGCCGGATCGAAGCCATCGGGCGTTCTGCTTTCGCTCAAGGCAATCAGGATTTCTTGACTAATGACATTACTGTAACGATGGCTATTACTGATAATCTCTTCGACTTCGGCAGCAGACAGAAGATCTTGCAACGTCGATCCTAACGTGTAAATGTCTTTGACTTTTTCAGCATCCAGGCAATCCTTGATTTTCAAGAGGGTTCCATCGTCTAGCGGCGCAATTTCCGTCGACATGACATTCGGATTCTCAGCTGATGGCGTGAGGTTTGTTTCTTTGTCAAACTCTTTGTTGGAATAGGGCATTAAAATGTACTCGTCGTGCTCTGGCTGCTCAGGAATGAATATCGTGTCGTTGGCTAAGTCTAATTCGGCGAAAGTGTGATTGGGTGTCGAAGTGAACTTGACGGGGCTCGATTCGGATTGGTCGGAATAAAGACTATCGTTGATGAAATCCTGCGGTTGCGGAACAATTTTCCGCCGTATGCTGCCGTGTCGATTCAGCTGGCCAGATTTCACGATCCCTTCAATTCTATCGGCATCGGGAACGCGCATGTCAACTGCCTTGATTTTCCGCATGAAACTCCGCCGAGTAGACATGCTATTCTGGTGTGTCATGGGAAGGTGGAAGTCTTCGAAATATTCCTCAGTGTCGCTAACATTGGCCGAGTCGGAGGATTCTTCTTCTACATAAAATGTCATGCAAGAGCAACCAAACGAAACAAAAGATCAATCTAAAAATCAAATGAAAATCAACTGCAAGTGACGAGAACATAACTAAAAAGCAAAAGGAGCAGTGTGTTGGGAAATTGGCTTAAACACAACATATGTGCTTGAATTTTACAGCTCGAAAACACTCTTGGCAATGGTATTTCCGAAAAGTAATTTGCCATTTACAGAAGAAAACCAACCAACAGCTAACAACACTAAACAAGACACAAAACCACGAAACGTAAAAAAATCAAAAGAATATTCAAGGTAAGTCTTTCAAACCTTTTTTTAAGCGCACACTATTGTTAGGGTCAATGACAGCCCGTAAAGACTCTTCGTCCTCTGAATCCGTGACTGCGTCTATTTTCCAAATAAAAAAGGTAAAAAGGTATATATTTTTTCTAAGGGTTTGCCTTTTTAAATAAAGCTCAATCATTTACTCAAATCCTGAAAAAATAAAACCTTTGTAACTAATAAAAATGTACCATTGTGCTGAGGTCGGTGATCTTCGGTTTCTTGGCTCAACTCGTCATCGTCGGCGACCCGATATTTCATCATGGCGCTGGGACTGCTGGGAAAATCCACTGAAGAATAAAAAAAAGAAATTGTGCAGTAGTAAAAATAGTAAAAAAAAATAATACAGGGCATCTAACTCCAAATAAATCTAACGGTAACCCAACGATGTGTCATAAATCAGAATAGCAAGGAAAATGTGTGTGATTGATAAAGATAAAGTTTCTGCCGTTACAAGTTTTGACATGGTACTAACCAGTTTCTGGCAAGTAATGATCCGGATGAGGTAGTTCCAAGTCCAGCCCGAAATGATGGTGGGTTTCCTTGTCTTCTTCGTGCTCTTCTTGTTGTTTCTCGTAATTTTTCGGACTTGATTCTGGTCGAGACACTTCCAATTTGGCCGACTCGACTAGCAGGTTCGGCTTCTTCTCTGCCTGCTTATCAAAGTCAACACGATTATGGGCCGCCAGAGACAAAAATATTTCCAGCACAGACCGTTTATCACGCTGCCTTATCTATCTTAATCATATTCCCAACAGTACTGAGCGGGGGGGGGGGGGGGGGAGGAACTGCGCAACCCATCTCAACTCATTCTTTATATAACCACACACAATAGGGAGGTCTATGAACGGCTCTGAATGTGGTGAACGAATACGAGAGAAAAGACAAGAATAATAAAAGGGCGAAAGGAGAGTGAGAAAAAGTGTTAAAAAGCGGAAGAAGATGAGAGGGCGAAGAGTACACGCGTAATAAAGACTTGGTCGGCAATCGCTGTGGAGTGCGAATGGTATTTGACATTAAACTCGACAGAATGCAATTAAAGCCACAGAGAATGAGGATGATTTATTTTTTTTTTTTACTACTTCTTCAGTTTGATTTTCTTATTTCTTTTAAATCTTTTTGAGGTTCACTGACTCACGCGCTAGTGTTGAATTCTGCTGGTTAGCCACCGACAAAATGCTTCACCGCTATACAGCCGCGGTTACCTAATTCTCACTAAGTAAACAGTTGAAGTTATCGACCCACTTTGGGTTAGTCATCGATTTCAATATCGTTATTTTAATCAAAGTTTATCGGTGAGGGAATAATACGGAAGGTCACGCAATTTCCCTGGCCATAGATGTAGTTAAACAATTGCAAGAGCCGAGGGACTTTTTATAAAAGAATGTGTTTAACCACCGGAAACATTTCTGTTCCGAGCCGAGTTCCCTCCCCGCCGTAGATTCTTTTTCGTTCATTCATGTGTGAAAATGAAGCGACCGCAATAGTCCAACTGACCCAAGCATGGCTGCAACGCGGTCTCGGTGGGACAGACATTTGAAATTTTGAATGGCCACCACCACCACCACAGGCCAAAACAAGAAAATTTTTAAAACCATAATTATGCTTTGTTTATTCAGTTACCTGATAGGGATATGGTGTGATGGACTGAACTTCCATTTTTTCCAGCGTTGGTCGGTGCCCCGATGTACGAGTTGTCAACGGGCCCTTCCTTGCACGACAAAGAATGAAAACCGTCTGTCGAGTGGAGTGGATAAGACTGCGAGGTTTTAACGTGATCGATCCAGCAGCTAGCACCTAGACATTTATATAGAAAATAAAAAAAGAGGAAATCAGAAATATGTGTATCACCGGCGACACGCATTCTGAGCGAATCTAAAGAATAACCGAGCTACGTGGCGCTTCCTGTTTAGTTGTGATGAAATTATTTAAGGGTTAGTTCAAGGTCTCGTGACAAATGAATTGTCACGTGTTCTATGCTTGCCGCCTGAAAGTACGCCCCACTGTTTCGTAATTTTTTTTTTTTTTTTAACTAAGAAAAAGTTTACACTTTTCTCAGGCTATAACGGCCATTGTTCTTTTTGATGAAAATAGGTTGGAGCTTGATAAATTCTGAAAGGTATTTTTTGTTCTTTCTAACTGATTCCTTGTATGGCAAAAAAAGGTCGAGCGTTCTGCTAGTCTCCTACATTCGGTTCAAGGCAAGCCAAACTTTCCACCTAAAGTGTGTTCGCAACGAGAATATACACACATCTCATGTTTTCCTTTTTTGTACCGTCGTCATCTTCGGCAAGTGCAGACACGGGAAAAGAGAGAGGCCGTCGAATAAAAATAACATTATTCCCGACATCTCAGACCCACTTTCCAATTTCAGTCAACCTGATTCATTGGCCAGTTTGATCAACACGAGAAAGTTTCGAATAATCAAAGGTGACCCGACACCAAGAATTTCGTGTCTGTTACTTTTCTACTTGTTCTCGGATGTCACCAAAGGCCAAAGGATTTGCGACGACCGATTCTACGTTTGCATCAATCAGCCATGTTTCGCTATACGACCACGTAGGGGCAACACTTTCAATCGTCAAATGGGCTAAAATAACAAACAGCTCACTTACAATTTCGTGTGAATTCCTTTCAGAGTCGAATGCACGATACAAGTTTGATGTATATTTCCTGTGGTGTCCAGCACAAAATTGAAAACGAGTCAAAACAGCGACGAGTAACACAGACCCGACCCTCCACTCCAACTGACTAACACCGTAAGACTAACAAAACAGGATTCCAATGGCACGTAATACATACAGATAGATGCGCGGGCCCTTTGGGGGAGAAAGACCGGTGCACTTTTCCCCTCCGGGTCCCACTGCTATTGTCCTAAGGGCCAAGATCGGTGGATAGCCAAATAGCACACCTTTCAGCTAGATTGTGATTGACTCATCTGTCGCATTGGAGTTTTACTTTTTTCTCTTTTTTTTTAGTGTTGTCTCTCAAGTGTGGCTTGGATTTTTGTCAATTGCTATGAGGACATTCATGGATTTCTTAGACGTCACTCGTCTTATAATCGGCCTCCCAGCGTAGCTCTTGGACCCCCAACTATCGATCAATATTCAGGCGCATCTCATCGCGCACACATCTCGCGCAGCTGCCTGGATACTTCACCAGCAGAAATGTACATTTGTTTGTCATGCTGTTTTAATAAGAATAGCACTGAAAAAAGAAAAGCCAGCTCTTTTATTTAGAATAAAAAAAGATAATGCGCTATTTTAGAAAGCTTTGGTATACATATTCAATTGATGAAAAAAGCATTATTTTCCCCAACTGCAAATGTGGATGACATTTTCATGCAATTTAATGATGAATGTCGTAAATAATGTAATCTGACGCAAGTCCGCAACTGATCCCCTTGACCTTTTTAAGAACTCAGATCGAAAGATTCCTGAAACCACGCCATTCTTTGCCATTCTCAAAATGCGTAGGCTTTCTTTTTTGATTATTACTTCTAAAATGACATTACTTTGACTACGTTATTTATTTTTATTAAAGCGGCTAAAGCGGAAAATGTAATCGGTTTATGGTGTTACAAAACTATTAAAGCAGAATGCCAAAATGAAACTATGGCAGTGAATTTAATAATTTTACATATTTATTTCATCCGGTGCATGTATAAATGCGTAATCGACCAAATTTGGAAGAGATAAAATTTGCCCCAACTGACTAGCTAGGTAGCTGTAATTAATAATGATCCAAAAGTTGGTTAATTTTACTGATAGATTTTCGTATTCAAAAAATAAATTCATTCGTCCGCTTCTCGAAAGAAATTCTCTTTGCGAAGTTTTTCCATGATAGCATCAGAATCCATATGATTGAGCACAAACTTTCGGTACGATTGATCGAAGTGACTTTCGGCAAAACTATTTTCGGGAGTAAGAGGATCTCTTTCTCCCCTTTGAAGTTCACCGCCCTGTTGGCGAAATGACAAATACTTCTTTGACTCCTTGCTTGCAAACACGTCCCCAGCATGAAACTCTGACAACTTCACAGCCGCTGATGAATGTTGAACTTCTTCATCATCGCCATTACAACTGTTAGTTGGGGTGTCAATTCCTGAATTAGATGAGCTGTCCTCGGGACTTCCATCCTGAAATATAACCGATATGGTGAATTATGAGTAGTGATGATTGATGAGAGTGATGATGATTTAAACACTTCTTATCTTACCACATTAGAGATACTTAGGCTTCTTTCCCCACGTTGAGAAAATGTACTATTTGTCGACTCCGGTTTCGACAAAATATTTTTCAACATGGGAAGAATAGCTTTACGAGTTGCTGTAGTGTTTCCTTGATTGTAGTAAACATATTCGGCATTAGATTTAACGACATGAAGATCTAAATGGGGATCATCGGCCTTTTCTAGTTCCCGGCATAACTAATAATAAAAACATTGTTTATCATAGGTTAGTTAAAGAATTCTTAAAATGAAAATAATACCCTATTTTTCAACCATGCAAGGTGTGAATACACAACAAGATCGCGCTTAACGATGTCGGTTTCTTCATCTATCGAAATGCCCATCAACACTGTTCCATGACAGTTCAAAACTGAACAAAAACCCTGCAGCTTGCTAGCAAGATCTGAATGTTTTGCGAGCAATGTAGAGCAAAGGAATGGAAATCCACAAACGGGAAGGATAATGCCACCAATTTCGATGATTTTTCGGTCTTTTTGGCACAATTGTTCAAATGTGAGATTGGAAACGTCTTCCTTTGCGCACTGAAGCTCCCTATATAGGATGTCTTTGGATATGTTTGGTACCAGTTTCAATAATTTATTAAAGATTTCTTCATCTTTAGCAGTGGCCCTTTTAGCAGTTGGAGAAAAATTTGCCACATCTACTACAATAGCCCCTATAGTACAAAATATTTTAAAGTTTACTTGATTCAGTTTATATACTTAATTTTACCACTTACCAAGTAGAAGTGAAGCAGAAATGGTATCTAAAATTTCTGGTGCACTTTCAAAAATAAGTGAACTTATCAGAGTACTGCAAGAACCAACAGTTTCAATCAGCATGTCAATATTCTCTGAAAAGGGATGTTCTTGTTTGTGGTGATCAACTATTTGAACAATTGATGAATCTAGGAAGAAATCTGAATTTGGCAAAATATTGTGATCCACCTGTCAAGAAAACAATTATTATTCAATTTAATACAAACAAAAGGACACACAGCCAAGCAACAAACAAACCCTACCAAAACAAGTTTCAACTTTCTATTTTGTTGCAATGACTTGAAGCAGATTTCATCTCTAAAATAAACAATGGAGTAATATTATTACCCAATGCATTATCTTTCATTGACCTTGAAGAGACACAAAACCTACCGAAATATGAGCAGCTCAGACGAAATGTTAAACCTATTAAAAAGTAATGGTATTTTATTTTATTTTAAATTTATCATTAATTCAATACACCTTTTTAGGAAATAAACAACTTCAGTCTTCAGGATGAATTCTTCTTTAGCTACGTTGAGAACAGGAAGGTGAACAGAAGCAAACTTTTTCTGTTGTTCCAAAAAGTATGCAAAAATTAAGGCACAGACTGCTGAGTCTAAATCACAGGATTCATTCCCAAGAATGATGCAAACACTATCAAGTGATTCAATTTCAGACTGCCAATCAAAAGATGAGTATGGAATTAGTCAATTAATGAAAAACAGTACAGAGAGTAAAAATAAAGTGTCTAGAAAGTTTTCAAGAAAGGAGAACATACCAATTTGGCTTTTGATTTTCTAAGAAAATTTTCCATGTTTTTATTTTGGGATTTTTATCCAACCACTGAATCGGTGAAAAGTAGATTGTGTGTGACCGAACTCGGCGTGACTACGAAATCTAAAGGCACATTTAGGAGTCGTAAATCATAGTCAACCTTACACCACCTTCCTTCGGTTCGGGTTCGGAAAAGTTTCGGGATTAATAGTTCGGATGTTGTTACACGATAAGGCCGGAGTTGCCTCGTGTATTCTTATTATTAGTAAACAAGAAACCTTTTGATAACCACCACCAGAGTCAATAGCCTTTGGATTTTGGCGCTAGTAGTTACCAATTTTGTGTTGCTATGGCCCAGAATCACGAAATTTTATAAACGCTCCTGACTTTTAATCGTAATGATTCGTGATTTAAAAATTTTTTATACGTAGATATTCAATTTTCTGGCATCAAATAATCTGTGGATTTCAAATGGTATCTGTTTAAATGTAAATTTAATAGTGAATGTGATTTGACAACTTTGTACCAAACAGCAGAAATTTTTCGTACTGAAAGTGAAAACACGGTGAAAACAACACATGCAATTTCATCTTGATGTCATGAAGTGTGCTAAGCTTTTCATAACAATTATTTCTTGGACAAAACATTAGTGAAACAGGAGGAAAGTTGATAACTCTGTTAATTTATTCTTTTATTTGATCACGCAATGGTTGGTAAAGATGATGTGTCGTCAAACAACGCCCCCATCAATAATCTTGCTAGGGCACTCTTGGAAAACCATGAACCCAAGTTTGTAGCTGCAGAAGACAGTCTCCAAGATCTAACGTAAATGAATAATTGTGTAACTTGAAATAATTTTGGTGGTTGTTTGGTATCAAGGATTTTTTTTTAATTATTTTTCTTTTAACAGAGCCAAACAAGACATGTTAATGGGACAGGTGTTCAGACAAACAGATCGTCTCAGTGAAGCTATTAAGCATACACAAGTTTATGAAATGGTTTGTTTATATGATTTTATTACATTTTACATTGTAACTTAATTTACACATCAATAATTAATTTTTTTTAACAAAGGTTACCCAGACTAAAATTTATCAAAACAAACTCCTTAGTCTACAGAAAGAAATGGCTGATCTAAGTGAAAGATCCCAAAAGATAAAAGTAATATGATCAAGTATGCTGCTACAAGATTCAAATTTTAAATTGTTTAAATTGTGGCTGCATGAATAGAAAAGAGCATTAAAGCTTCAACAGTCAAAACAACATGAAGCACTGTTGCGGGAGCAAGCTAAAGATCGCGAGTTGGAACGAGAAAAACAGTTAATAGCCAGGCCCGCTAAGAGAAATTAATCAAACAAACGTGTCATTTTGAAAAAAAAAAAAATCATAATAACTAAATATGTATATTTAAATTCCAGAAATGTTCGTAATAATACAAATTTAAAAAACTTGTCAAGTGCCTTTTTTCTCATGTGTCCAATATTATCTAATTAAGGCTAGTTATTAGGTGGAGGCTGGAGCTGCCTTTGCCTCTTGATAATCTATTTTTCTCATTAGGAAAATAAAAATCAGGTGAAAAATCAATTTTTATTTTGACAACTCATGTATTAAAATAATATTTTCCTGCAAATGACACATCTTGTATAAAGCAAAAAAACTTACAGTATTTCGTTTAAACCATTATCATACGGTATTTTTATCTGTAAACTAAAGTCGTCCATTCAGGACCACGTTTTCGACATTCCGGGTTCCGGCCCATCCCTGAATTAAACGGGCTCGAATGACAGGGCATGAATGTTGCGCATACGCCGGAGTCTCTAGTGGCTAGTGTGCATGACGGGTGCGTCACAGTCCACAAGCAGCCATTTTAAAAAAATTTTGTAACTTTTTTTTTTTACTAAATAACAAAAATAAGTTTTTCTATATAATAATGCCCATTTTAAGTCAGTGGAAGGCTGGAAGCGGCCTAAAAAGTAAAAAACGACAGTGGCGAAATCATCCATGTAGCGGATTGCGTGTCCAGATGGTGTATCGATAAGCGAAAACAAATGTGGCTACTGGTGTACTTATCATTTTATAAAAGCAGCCGCTTTCGCTTAGCCTCAGTATAGTCGCGGTGTGTAGCCGTAGAAACAAACAAAACAAAGGACTTTATCAAGGATTTGTTTTGCGATAACAATTTGTGGAAGCATGAATCAGTGATTATGAGTGCTATCTTTAGAAGTATTTTGTAATTCCCTTGTTTTATTCAGAGGCGGAATATAATGTCTACAGCGGCATTGGGCAGCATTCTTGACAAGTAGTGATAAGCGAGCATATATAACTTGTTCTATGTTCATGTCAAATCATGTCTGCCTTCTGAGCTGAAGCCGGAATATTGTGCAGTCGTTTCAAATTTCAGTATACATTTGATCCCACTTTTTAACTTAATATGTCTTGTGATTTGGATACCCCACAAACATACAACAGTCTTGTGTTTTTCGATCTTGAAACCACAGGGCTTCCTGCATATCATTGTCCAAAAATAACAGAACTATCTTTTTGTGCTGTTGAGAGACACCAATTTCTTAATGGCCAACCCAAAGCGATGCCACGTGTCACAAATCGTTTGAACCTTTGTATTTACCCCTCCAGACTTGTTGATCCAGAGGCCACCAACAAAACAAAACTTGACAACTACAACTTGGAACATCAAAGCAGATTTGACGAAGATGTTTTCAATCTTATCTACAGTTTCCTGAACAGGCTAAAGAAACCAATCTGTCTGATTGCTCATAATGGATATAATTTTGATTTTCCTATTCTCAGGTCTGAAATAGCAAAATTGGGAAAGGTAAATTTTAAGCAATCATTTTGTCTTTATTTAAAAAAAAAAATCCTAAATTTTTTTTATGTATCTGTAAAAATCATAGGAATTACCCGGAGGAATCTTTTGTGCCGATTCATTAATAATCTTTCGAAAATTACAAAATAACCCTTCAACAATCGCCATCATGGACTTCGCGTGCCCAACAGTTATGACGAATTTCGCTGATCCCCTTCCTGTGTCAAACAATGTTAACCCCTTTCAACTTATAAATGAGAAAACGCCCGAAAAGAGGAAAGTTAATGAACAATATGGAAACAGAAATGGCGAACCGAAATGCAGGAAACGATTACCATTTCGATTAGAGGACGTGTACGAAAGAGTTTATGGCGAAAAGCCTCCAATGTCACACGAAGCTGAGGCTGATGTTATTGCGCTTCTTTTGGCAGCCATAGCAACTCCTGTAGAATTTTTAAATGCAATCGACTCTGAGTCCATTCCGCTCGTTAGTATCAAAAAGTGCTGGTAATTTAGTATTTTTAGAATTTGACTAACTGACAATCGACGTCAACTGCGTCAACTACAAATTTTATAAACTCGAATTGACCTTTTTGTGACAAATTTAACTTGCATGTTTTATGTGAGTTTCGTGTCGATATTTTCAATACATTGACAATTTTTACAACTTAACAATGTAGAGAACATCCTTTTTGCTTTGTGCCAAAATAACTCTTTATATTCATTCTGATTCTTTTCATTTTTTATTTTTAACTGAAATTTGTTGGCTCTGAGTCTGAACACACATGAACTGTTCAATCGAAAATGTCAAGGTCGACTAAACATTGTTAACCACTTAGAATAGAAAAAGATAAATAACATGCGCAAGGATGCAAACACGAACCTCACCGGATCCGTCATATTGCTGCAACCCAGTACCATAAGAGACAACAGAAGAAGAGGCCTTCGGATGATAGTCAAATTTTGATTTATGCAACGCGTAAAACTAACAAAAACATAAGCACTGAGCGTGAGAAATATATTTGTTGAAAAACCTCGTAGATTGTCCTTAACCTTCAGTATCGGTACAATGTTGGTCTTTGTGGATGGATGATTGGATGAAACCTTTTCGCTACACTAACCAACAACACGCGAAGGATTTCAAATGATGGAAGCCCATTGAAACCTTGACCAAATTATTTCGCCCTACATTTCATTGGTTGCTTGCCTATTTTATCGCCCTATCCAGAAAATTTAATGGTGCACGAAATTCGATTTTTATTGCGCGGCGATTATTGACGACAGGAACGAGCGAATCAGTTTCTATTTATTGGTATACTTAAACGATACCCCATTGGTCTCAAGTATATATCACTTTAAATATTGTTGTTTATTGCTGTACTACGTAATTCCAAAGCGGTTCAAGGGCGCACACGGACTGCACAATGATAGTAACATCACAAAAGGAAAATAATAATGCAGAAAAACACACGACAATGTCTGGAATAAATTTGGTTGAATAATAAGCCATTTACAGGCAAGTCGGAGGCTTGCCAAGAATTGCGTGTTCTTCTGCGAATCCTAATTCCCGCGGTATACACGTACTCAGTTGCCCAATTAAATACACGCTCGGCGTAGTTTCACCATTTCCTTTCCACGTAATAAGTGGGAGACTAAATAAAAGTTTAGGTTTTTCCGGTCTGGGCAATAATAGCCATTTTGAAACAGGTGTTTAAATAATTTGCGGAAAACGTGTGTTCTTGTTGGTCTCACCATTGAACGAGAATAACCAAACGACGGAAGTGATCAGCAGATGAGTCGCCCTCGAGTCCAGAAAAAATGGGGAGGGGAAAAAACGAAAGTGTATTTTAAGTATCGTCAATATAACAATGTGAACGAGTAGCTAGCCACAAACGTCAAGTTCAGAAAAAAAAATTTCAAGAGCATTTATAGTTATACTGCACTACTGTGGGATCGTCCTTCAAAGTGGAGAATATCTCTACCCTATTCTTTTGTGTATTGTTTTATTATTTTTTCCCAAGCCACCCACAAAACGTTTCTGCACTTTTGTTTCCCCCGCCCGCACCTCGGGCTTCGGATATCCAATCCATCGATAAATATTTGGCCATCAGCAACCACGACGAAGCCATCGATTTGTGTGTATATATTGGCACAACAATAGATTTACAATTCAAAAGAGGTTCAGCGCCAAAAACTGCCTTGAGACGAATGCAAATATCCAAATAATATGATATCCAAGAGCCCAGAAGCAGAGATCGTTCCGTCAATTGAACGCGGACCCCAAAGGCTGAATGAAATAGACGAGAGGGGGGGGGGGGACCTGTCAAGGAGATGATGCGTGAAGAATACTATTCTTTTTCTCTTCTTCTTCCCTTTTGGTATTGTGTTGAAAAGTAAGAGTTATTGTACCGCGTCCAAGCGTGTTGCCTATTTTCAAGGACGGGAGGCAACGACCCTTTGGATGGGGGCCGCTGTTCGCTCCTCGGTCCTTCGGAAAAACTGAGACTCGTGAACCACATGGCGGAGAAAACTCAAAAACCCATGCCGACAAACTATAGTCACTTTCAGGAAGTTCTCGCTCGCTCCTTGTTCGTTAACGTTTTATCTCAGAAATTAATTTTATTTTTCTCCTTTTTTCTTTTTAACTATCCTTTTTTTGCGTGTTTTTCTTTCGTGAAACGTAACAATAATGGATTCCACCTTCGCACTGATAGTCATCTTACCTTAATAATATCTAATATGTTGTAAATATAATGCTGACAGAGGACACGGTGCCCGAACCCACCGGATGACGCTGTCGGAAATGATGACGTCGACCGAAACAAAAAAGAAAACACATAATCATTCCGATAAATTACGAGTCAAGTATAGTACCTTGAACTCGGTGGCAATGTCTCCCAAAATACATTTATTTACACGCAAGAGTGTGGCGTTTAATTTGATTGTCTGAATGTATAAGCATCAGTGGGAAATCAATTTTGAACAACAGCAGATGACCCAATCACCTAATGCACGTCACCCAATGGTCTACAAGGGAAATCCAAGCCCCGTGGTTATCCGTACATTTTCGTGACTACTTTTCCTTTCTTCTTAATAGGGAATAAAGAATAGACCAACACAAAAGATGAACAAATGGTCAAAAGAGAAAAGAAACTGATGGCTGTGAGAAAAAGAGTCGATGACATTGGGATGAAAGGTGGATGCCTCTACTATAAGAAGGACCATGCCAGTTGGCCGTGGTCTAATCCAGATAGATGATGGCGATAACAAAAATAAAGAAGTAAACGAGTCTATAGTGGAATAATAAGGCAGACGGGAGTTATTCAAACGAGCCTCGGGGAATTTGTTTTTCATTTTATTTTGTGTAAAGATTTTCCCTTTCTTCGAGAAATAATTTTAGTTTTTTCTTACTACAACTATTATTATTCCTTGGGAAAAAGGAGAAAAGAAAACGAAAGGGAAGTTGATGATTGCCAGTGCGGCGTGAAGGACAATCCTCTTTAGCGTTAACTAACTAAAAAAGAAAAACTAAATACGCGAAGCGCTTCAATCGTTCCGTGCTCTGCTCATCACTATAGCTTCCGCCACCACCACCAGCAGCGTGCATTTTCCGTGCGACACATCTGCTGCTGCTTCTTGGGGTGTATATTTTTTTTATTTTTATTTCACCTGGCCATTATTATATTGTCTTTTTCTCGGGATGTTTATTTTTGTCCGACAGTTGCGCAGCAGCAGCGACCGCAGTAGAGCGCTGTACCAGCAAGTTAGCGTCGCGATATACCTTAGCAGCAGCAGCAGCAGCAGCAGCAGCAGCAGCCAGTAGTATAGTAGCCGACAGGTAAAAATGTAAAATATACCAAGGTGGAGTGAAGGTCAAGAAGCATTCAGTCTTGGGGCTGCCACCGGAGCGGTTGTTGTTGTTGTATCTCTCTCTCTCACTTCTCGTCGTGAACCTCTCAGTGTTGAGTCTGTGCTCTCGTTCACGAGCAGCAGCAACAACCCGGTCCGCGCGCACTCGGCTCGGACTTTATTTTTTGTTTCGTTTTGTTTGGTTACTCGTCGAGTGATTGTTGATTTTTTATTTATTTTAATTATTTGTATTTGGGGGGGTTTTTCGGTCACGTGGTAATCGGTGTCGGAAAAAAAAACTGAATTGCTGCCAGCCCCGTTTTTCACTCTCACTTTTTGGCATTTGAAAAATCGAACCAACCAGAGAGAACGTTTGGAAAACGATTGATTCTTAATTCGGAGAAGGTCGAAAATTATGTCCAGTAGTTCGCCGTCCATGTCTGTGATGGAAATGGAAGAGAGCAGCGACACGAGTCGAGAAGATCGAAAATCACGTCGTCATCGACCGTCAGCGGCGCAACCCAAAGGTCGTCAAATCACCCGGAATTTTGCCCATCCTCCGCCCGTAAGTATCCATCACCGTCTGTTTTATATCTGATTTCTGTTTCATCATCGCCCATTATTAATGAGATCACAAATCGTGACAATCTGATCCGTCAAAGTAGTTAATAAGGCCCAAAGGTTCGATATTTGAAAAAAGAAATCGTAACATTTCAGTCCCTGACCATGTGTGTGTGTTGTGTAAGAAAACGTGATCAGGGATCCATGAGCATGTTATGGGAGACCTTGAAAGTATAAAAACAAAGAATACATTCACACACACACAAGTACCAAGTTGTTGCTGAGAGTATCAGCTGTTTGATTCGTCATTTGGATTCCCGGGGTTTAATTTTACTTTTCTTTTCATTTCCCGCAAAAAAGAAATATTAAAAATTACTCAACCTTGATCTAACTTGTGTGGTCAACGTCTGCTTCTCTTGCGGTTGACGTATACCGTGGACATTTTGTATAGTTTGTTCCGCTTTGTAGTTTGTTGCTACCAAAACGGAAAAAAAAGCTTCTCCTTTTTAACGATTTCATCTCGTCAGCCGGCGATTTTCTAATTAACCAAAACGATTTGAAATTTTTTATTTATTTTTTTTTACCTGAGAGAGGAATGATAATCATCAGTCCCAATCTAACGAGTGCGGAAGAAGGTAGCACGTGTGGTGCATTCTGACGAGTTTTGAATTTCTTTCCTTATATTATCCCAGTCAAGTTCATGGGCAGTTTTCGCATCTGCCTAAACTATTCAATCATTCGAGTGCTGGGCTTGTGACCGACCTTGACCGTGGAAATAAGCTGGGGGTGTGTGTGCTGGAGCAGCAGGAGGGGATTGGTATAAGTGGTTCATCAATAGTTTTAGATTCTTTGATAACATTTATACTATTGGTCTTTCCCCCCACTCCAACGAATTCCCTTTTACCTGTGTATAAGACTATAGATTTAATGTCCTTGTCATTTTCCCCAATCGTTGATTTTATACCGGTATATAAATTCCCAGCAGCGATTCCGTCTAAATTATTTGGCTTTTGGTTGCTGGCCGATTTGAATGAAATCAGAAAATCATTGCATGAGTGCAGCTCAGCCGGATTTTCCTCTCTTCGTTTTCCCACCTGTTGGTCAACGATCTGTCCCTGAGGCGATTCTTGCGAGAGAATAAAACGCCCTGTCCATTGACCTTTGCCTTTGAGCCACATGACGGATAGGGATGGCTAGCGTATATATAAAGAAAAATGATGTAACTTTATTTTCTTGGAAGAGGAAAAAAAATCTAATTTTACATTCGTACACATCCGTCTGTTCATTTTTGAATGAAGGGAAGAGCATTTGAAAATGTCACCGCGCGTTTCCTTAATGAATTTATTTGTTTAATGCGTCAAATGTAATCGAGAAGTAAAGATTTTATTCCGTAAATTGTTATTTTTAATTTCTTAGCCGCTTTTACATATTTGTGGTGGAGAAATAATTCTTTCTTAAAACGTCGGCATCACAATCTTCTCTTTAGTAAATGATCTCGATTTAATTACACCATGGATAATTTATAAAAAGGGCAACTTGCCGCAAGCGGCAAGCTCTTCTAACTCCGTTCTAGCTCCGTTATTGAATGAACGAGGCTGCATTTGATCTTGACTTAATTTTTGTCGACTTGACGATGAAAAAACGTGTGGAAATAACCTTAACATATACACACTAATCAGTGTCAAGGAGTGGCAAACTTCCGAACCGACAGGCACGTCCGTTGAATGCAAATGTTTTATTTTATTTTATTTTTTTGTTTAGTAGCCGTTGGCTAATGAACTCGATCACGCACATCGTCGTCGCTTTGAGCAATCCTATACTTGTTATTCACGTCATTTATTGTCGTTTCGCCCAAACAGAGTCCTGTGGGTTCACTGTCTTACGGTGCCGGCATGCCGGGTGGCGTTTACGTCAGCGGATCCCCTTATTCGACATCCGTCAGAGATCAGCCGGTATCCGGCAGCATTCCGGCTTATTCCATGTGGGGAAGCGATTCGTCCCAACTCTACCGGCCCGGTAGTGGCGGAAAAGATCCGAAAGACAAGAAACAAGTGTGCAGCACTTTGCTCATCACCACGGCCACTCTGGTCGTGTTGGCCGTTTTGGGCATCGCTGCCGTGGCCGCTTATCTTGGAGGTAACAAATTCTATGTTACCCGATTGCCTTGTCCCGTTTCTCTTTAATCTGTGTCAGATGATTATTCTCGTTTTAACCAAGAACAACAAATTTAATAACTTGGAACTTTTGATATTTTGGAAATTGTTTTCGTTCCGGTCGACTGTGGACTTCCCCGTTGTGTTTTGTACCTGCAGTTATGACTAATCACTCGGACGGAGATAAATGTAAGTATACAGAGTCATCGTTACTAGTTATATATTTCTAGTTAGCAGCCACAAAAGGCCTTCACTTTGAAATATGTCTTTTTTTAAGGGAAAATAAAACAAAGAAAATTTAATCAATTTACTTTGATACGCTCATGCGCGTGTGGTCGCTAATTTTTACGATCGAGCCAAGGTTTTACGTGTGTTGACATTGAATCGTGTGGTTCTATACGGTGCGCCGTTTATTTGAAATTTAATTGTTGTCCGTAATTAAACAGATGAGATCGAATTTGATTGTTCCTTGAGAATCAGCCGCGGGGATAACTTCCGCCTCAACCTCGCTGATCCGACTAGTCCCCAATTCCGTACGAAATCCGATCGCTATCGACGTCTGGTAAGAAAATCGTGAATAATAGGCCAAGAGTGCCTTGAAATAAAATTACTACTAACTAAATTGCGTTTTTTTTTATATTTTATGGCCTATTCTCGTTATATAGATTGACAGTGTGTACAAGGCTAGTCCGTTGTCTGAATCATTTCGACGCTGTTCGGTGGAGCGCTTCACTAATGGCAGTCTGGTCGTTCACTTCCGATTGTTCTTTGATCGCCGCAAAATACCAGTGTGAGTTTGTCGACATTGTTCTGATGTTGTTTGACTTGTATTATCTAAAGAAAAGGCGCTCCATTGAGCCGGCCAGTTTTCCCTTTTCCTTTCTGCCTGACTCTTTTGAGACAGGGTTCAATTGCAATTGCTTTTAAATAATATTGGGCGACAATTAATTTGTTCTGCACAGCAAGTGTCGATTTTTTAATAAGTTTGATTATTGGTGTCTGGAACAGGCAAATTGGCGAAACGGAATCATCCGTCCGAGACGTAATGGTCCAGGAGGTGATGGCTGTCGAACCAGTCGCATTCAAGTCCGTCGTAGTCGACATCGACACCATCAAAGTTCACAGTAAATTCCCTTTTCATTGATACCTATAGCTGACAAATTCTCAATCAAAATGAATGATTTCTATTGAACGATAAGGGCATATTCCGTCACCGGCCATGTTGAGCCAGAGTCAGCGATCGCGTTTGCAAATCGCCGACAGCGTCGAAAGTGAAGAAGCAGACGACGACGACGCGGGAAATTCGATTCATAACAAAGCTGTTCATCCGATTGAATTTGCCGATGATGACGTCGACGAAAATGTCGTCAACACCACCGAAGACGAGAGTTTATTCACCACCGACGCGGATGTTGACATCATCAGTGAGAAGAGCAACCACAAAAGTCTGGAGCCGACCACTGAGCCGTCCCTTCCGGAGATGACGTCAACCACCACCACCACCACTAATACTCCGCCCAGAATCTCATCGACTGAGACCACCCGGCGGATGACGGCCGATTCTTCGCTTGTGATTCCGACGCAAGATCCCCGACTGAGTTACGACGACAGCGAATGGAAACCTTTCATTGTGAACCTGAAACCGCCGGGCAGAGCCCAGCTGGAGCAGAGGCCGGCCTCGATGATTCCGCACCCGGCCGAGTCTGAAGACGACGCGCTGCTGCTAAATCATCAACCCGCACCCGAGGACGACCCCGACATCTACCAAATCGGCCTCGAAAATCACGCAGAAGAACCTCCGGCCGGATATGAAGTCGAAGAAGAAGGTCAAAAGCAGACGGCCGATTTACAATCAAACGTCAAACACGACCGCCGCGTCATCTCCGCCAGTGCCGCATTGAACGAAAATGAGAAGGACGTGGCTAGCGGCGAGGCTGAAGCTTCGCCGGATGAAGCCAGCACTTCTCCAGTGACTCCGACTAAATTCAACTTCCTCCAGTGGTTCAACTCGCAACTCAACAACGTCAAATTAGCTCAGACCAGGCAGCAGGAACAGCAACAGCAACAGCAGGCAGCAGCAGCTGCTAATAATTCCACGAATGCCGAGTTGCCCGCGGGACCCATCTCGCCCACGCGCTTTTTCACGGTGAAACCGACAGCTGTGTCATACACGGGAGTCCAGCCGATATTACGGCCGAAACCGTGGGAAGAGAATTCAACCGACTCGCCACCACCAGCACCAGCAGCACCACCTATGGGGCCCTTGTCCGTGGCCGGTTTCATCGTGTCCACTATGAATCGGACGGCCATCACCGATTCGGCTGTCGTCTTGCCTCAATCATTTCACGTTCAGACTTCGCTGTCGCTGGCCAAAGAGCCGCTCAAATTGGTCGAGAGTCCCCGCTCGCAGAAATCTCTGCCGGACAATTTTCAATTGGATTTGATGACGTCGTCATCGTCGGCAGTGGCGGGCAGCAGCACGCGGAACCCGAGAGAATTGCAATTGGCGGATCGGCAGACGCAAGTCGAGTCGCTGACGGATTTCTTCCCTCGGGTGAGACGACCCGTGGCCCGACCCCAAGTGAGTAAGGCTCAACAGCGGGACAATTCGGCCGGCACGCGCCTACCGATCGAAGGTTTGTTCAGCACCTTGAAACCGCCTCAAGGTGCCGCCGGCCAGGAGACTATAATAAGTAAACACCGCAGCAGCAGCAGCAGCAGCCACACCAACTCGCCCATCTACACCTTCAAACTGAATCAAGGCCAAAGTGTCCATGACGTCCTGTCGCAGCTCTTGGCGGATTTGACCATTGGCGAATCGCCGTCCCTGGTGGAAGTGGACGGGGCCGCTCCGTCCCTAACATTGGCCGAGCAGGAGCAACTGGAAAATAATGACATGAAAAATAAGGCCAGCAATAAGAAAGTGGATGACGATCGGCTCAAACCTTGGGCTCACATGCCTTTTCGACCGGCTATTTTGAACGCCCTTTATCATAATACACGAAATTCAACCAGCACAAATACTAGCACTAGTACTAGTACTAGTACCAATGTCAGCACCCCGGCCGCTATTACTTCAGTCACGTCTTTGAATGAGGACGCCGGCGTCACGACGTCGACAGAGATTGCCACAAGCGGGGGGCCAAACATCCAACAGGTTGTCACCAACTGGCCTACGGAATTCACGACTGCAGTTGCAGGTAAATAGGTTTTTTGTTAATTCATTTGTGGTTCTTGCTAAGAATAAGAGATCGATTCTAAATTATGGCGGGTATTTTCAAGATCAGTTGTCGACATACTTGTTCAACGGCCATATCCAGCACTCGTGCTCATGGTTAACTACAAGTTATTTATGATTCTTGGGTTTCCATTTAATTTAGTCTTTGTAGAATTATTACGAGGCTGACAGCGCGTAGAATATTTTTTGTACCTTATAAAACGTAATTGTTCTACTTTATTGCTTTATTTTTACGATCAAGGTCTCTAACAGTACTACTTTCTTGATGCTTCAATTAGTTTTTTTATTTTTAAAACACAGTTGGGATATCTTTACAAGGCACTAAAATATTTTCTTTGATTTATTGAGAAATTGGCCGCCATAATTTAACCAATAAAATAATCATCGAACAAAATTCCACTACAGATTGCGACGACGATCAGTTTCGGTGTACGAACGGCGAATGCGTGTCGGCGCTGGCGCGATGCAATCAAATGAGCGACTGTCGTGACGGATCGGACGAGCTGAATTGCACTTGCTCCGACTTTCTGCGTGCACAATTCCTGTCACGCAAAATTTGCGATGGCATTGTCGATTGCTGGGATTATTCCGATGAGAACCAGTGTGGTAAGATCTTGAATATTTAATCGTCGTCCAGACGTCGACTAAAATTAACTTATGCGTCTGAATTTCCTTTGCAGAGTGGTGCCGTCCGGGCCAATACATTTGCCCGAACAGCAAAGTGTGCATCGATCGAAATTTGATTTGCAATGGCTTTCGAGGTATAAAACATTTGGCCTTAACTTTTCATTTTCTCTTTCCAAATCAAAAGTGCGTGAGATGGAACATGGATGGAATTTCGGCTTTTAAAAATGAAATGTTTCTTCAATGCAGATTGCCCAAATGGAGACGACGAACGGCACTGCATCGCTTTAGCCCACCACTTGGACTCCACCGAAGAAATGAGCTATTCAAATTCAGGTATAGTACTTTTTCTCTTTCAGCTATTCATATTGAAATAGTTTGATTGTGTCAGATATGTGTTCCTTCACTTTAAAGCACTGTTAATGGAAGATTGCTCAATTTATATATTCCACACGCGTCAATAAAACAGGTTATCTGATGGTCCGTCGAGAAGGCCGATGGGGTAAACTTTGCATGCAGAATTTTGAGACCGCCGTTGAAAAACTCCGCCAATCTTTCCAAGTGAACGACCTCGGAAAAGCGGTTTGCAGAGAACTGACATTCACGTGAGTGGCCAGCATATATTTTTTACATCTTGGTTGTTTTTTCTAAAAAATATTTGGAACGTGTAGAAATTTTGATTCTTTGCCAGAAATGCCCAAATGTAAACCAGTCTGTTAAACATTTAATTCTGAAAGTTGAATCATGTTCTTTATACATAAAAAGTACGTTAATTTCTAGCTGAAACTTGTTGCGCACTAAAGTTTGAATTCATTACCCGTCGCACAGCTCCTTTTTTTGGTTTTGTCGCGTTAATAAGGGAAACACCCAACTACATTAAAACAAATTTAATTTGCTGATTTGAGTAGCGGATTGGAGAGAGCCGAGAAGAAGCTGGACTCTTCGAGATCGAGTCAAGATTCTTCATATTTTGAGCTGGTGGAATCGGGAAATGAGGATAACGAGTACGAGAACCTCGACGACCAGTTGGCACTCGACAATTTGGACCAAGACAGCGGAGCATTGGTGGCGAGACCCAGAGCTTCCATGCTCGATTACACGACAAGTAAATGCGCCAAGCGTCAAGTCGTTCACGTCCATTGCCGCGATCTCGAGTGTGGTGTCCGGCCCCAGTTGGTCTCGACGAGAGCAAGGTATGTACTAGTGAGCGGAGCCCTTAACTTTTTTAATTGAGATTTTTGTCGGGTCGACGAAATTGCTTCAACGCCATTTTTGCAATTGTGAATATTCGAGAAGGATCGTGGGTGGAGCGAATTCGACCCCTGGTGCCTGGCCCTGGCAAGCCGCCCTCTATAAGGAAGGAGATTTCCAATGTGGCGCCACCCTCATTTCGTCGCAGTGGCTCGTTTCGGCCGGTCATTGCTTCTACCAGTAAGTCGATTCCGCTTCCTTATTATGTTTTGAGTATTTTTATTCACAATTATAATTCTCACGGTGACTCTTTTACACTCAAGGAAAACATTTATTTGACTTTATTCTCCGAGATGTAATAAGAAATTAATGATGCCTTTTACAGTGCCCAAGATGACCATTGGGTGGCCAGACTCGGAGCTCTTCGTCGGGGATCGAATTTGCTGTCGCCACACGAACAGGTGCGGGTCATTTCGCACATCTTCATCCACCCCGGATACATTGACACGGGTTTTGTCAATGACATTTCCATCCTGCGCATGGAGGAACCCGTTCGCTTCACCGACTACATCCGGCCGGTGTGTCTGCCCCCACCCACGGCCGACATCCGCGACGGAAGACTTTGCACCGTCGTCGGATGGGGACAACTCTACGAAACAGGACGCGTTTTCCGTAAGCATCCGCCTACTGCTATTTGAACAATGGATTACAACATAACCGTTGCATTGTTATTGTTCATTGGTATTGTTTGTTAAACCATTTCCTTTCTTGATTTGTGATTCGCCAATAACAGCCGACACCCTGCAGCAAGTGCAATTACCTCTAGTCTCGACAGAAGAGTGTCGAAAGAGGACACTTTTCCTTCCTCTCTATCGTCTCACCAACAACATGTTCTGCGCCGGATTCGATCGAGGAGGCCGTGACGCCTGTCTGGGCGACTCTGGCGGACCCCTCATGTGCGAGGTATCTAGTTCAATTTCTATCCGTTAACTTTTATCATTCTGAAACCTGTTGAGCTATGGAAATGAATTGACTTGTTTTGTTGATCGAATCTATTCAAATAGGAACCTGATGGTCGATGGACGCTACAAGGTGTCACCAGCAACGGATACGGTTGTGCAAGAGCCAACCGCCCTGGGGTCTACACAAAAGTGGCTCGATATGTCACATGGATAGATCAAGTCGTCAACGGGACCTATCGAAGTACAAGGAGACCTTCGCTCTGTACCAACGGCCACCGATGCCTCCTAGGGCAGTGCCTGTAAGTTTAATTTGCCTAAAAATATTGTCGACGACGTTATAATTTGTTCATTTCCACATAGGCCAAAGAGTCATGTTTGCAACGGAATCGTTGAATGCAGCGACGGCAGCGACGAAAGGAATTGCACGCCAGTGACGTTGTAAATCATTGATTTACCTTACATTCTAATTATCTAAACTGTTGCTCGCGTTTCACGCAACAAATGCAAAGTTTAAGCAAATGGCGTACGACCAAACTACGTTTCAAGATGGCCGTATTGGAAATGACGGAATTTCGATACAAATTGTGACCTTTTACTGGCAATCATACAAACAGGAAAAAGTTGATTCCCGATGATTCAATCTTATGACTGTCCTAAATCAGTAATGAATATCTTTTGTGTTAAGTATTTTTAAATGATATACGCTAGCGTGCATTTAATATTCGTGTTCAGTTTGCCAGTGACGTGCTATCATAAGCATTTCTCCTCCTAAACTACGTCCTTTCAAGAAAAAAAAAGAAATCATCCTCGTGTCTTATTTAAAATGTTGTAAAAGCGAATAAGTTAGCAAACCATGGCCAAGTCCTTGCGCGTCAAATTTAATTATCATTTTTGTCAAATGACCCGCGTGTTTCGACGCTACCAACGTCAGAGCAGCAGCAGCAGTTCGGATAGACGGCAAATTCGTGCGAGTGATAACCATTTCGAAATGATATCAGCTGCTTCCCTTATCCTGTGTAAGTGTAGATTTTTTTTAAATTGCTGTGGGGCCTTAATTGTAAAAGAGTAAAATCTAACAAAACACTGAAACTGAGCAGCTTATTTCGATACAAGTGCATGGAGTATCCTAACACACCTTGGCCTTAAATAGTATTAAGCATACGCAATATCAATATGATCCAGGTAATTTGAACGTTTACCATTTATAAAACCCATTTTTGTGTACAGTCGGTTAACTTGATTTCGTTTTTGCTGTGAATGAGGATCTAACTCATGTACTGTATTTGTCAAGAGATCTTGTCTATGAAATTGATGAGTATCGTGAATACATTTAATAAAAACAACAACCCATAACAGAAATGCAAAAAAGTTGCAACTAAAATATTCTTGGGATTCTACGCTTCAAACAACCAATTTCATTTCTTTGATCTTGGATAGCCAAGTTAGCATATAGAGATTGACCTATTAAAATCGAAACAGGGAATTCGAACAAATGGAATAATTTTCGCAATTGAAAAATTGACAAATTGGAGATTCGAGTCAACCAAGTCAACAACTTGGTGTAATTGGTATTTCGCCATTCCTTTCCGTTATCAAGTAGATCTAACTGTTTTTACAGACACCAACTACACATCAGCACTTGCCTAATATTTAACGGTATTTGGATAACAAGAATTGAAAAAAGAATTTTTGGTACTACACCCTAATTCAAAGAAAAACTAACGGTAATAAATAAATTAACAATACATCGACGAAGCTGAAAACACTATTCCAGAATTCACGTATGCAGCATTAAAATAAATAAAGTGCCCATGAAATAATTAAGGAATTATGTAAAAAATAATAATCATTTTAAGAAATATTTAACGGTGCAATTTTTAAAGAGGATATTACAGCCATATTAAGTTTATTGGAAAGGTATAGTACGTCAATCGAAAGAGGTTATTTATACACATTTCTAGCATCTTCTGGTAATATGTGATGTAGGTGCCACCCGTTTTTTTAAATACCGGGACTTTATCAAAGGGGTAGAATACATCAGAAGAGACGAAAGAAATTCAGCGTTTCTAAACAAAAACTACGGTTGCAGCCTAATTCTCATTAACCGAAGCGTGTTAAAAAAAAAGTAATATTATAAGAAGTGAACTCTTGGTAGCACTATGCTTGTTGATTTCTCGATCCGAACTTTAACAACGTTTTTAGAAGTTCGTAATTGCCATTGACTAAGAATCACCTTAGGGTTTGGGGGACTCCGGAGAAAGAGCAACGTTAACAGCCTCAGATTCAGACGCCTCGGACTCGGATGCAACATCAACTACGGCGGCATAAGGTGGAGGAGGAACTGGATAAATGGGTTTTTTTGCGAAACGAGGATCGGTCATAGCAGTGGCATAGTCTGGCAAATCTGAACCAGGTGAGCACATCGAGGAAGGTATTTCAAGCAGATTTTGTCCATCGACAATACCAGATATACAGTTGTCACGTTCAAGGACGGCTGAAAATGAGAATTTAATCTTTTGATGTGCATCTTGATGTTCTTTATATAATCTTAGATCTCTATTACCTTCAGCCCTCATAGTAAGGAACTTGTAGCAACTCCAAACAATGCTGATGAAATAGGCTTTGGCCATAAGCATCAACAAAATTCCCGCCAAAATCAAGAGAGAGAGACACTAATGATACAATAACAAAGTTAGTTAAATTACATCATGCAATGCTGCAAATAAATGCAACTTTGAAAAATTCTGTATTACCTGTGGATCCATTGCAAGTAATTCATTTCTCAATGGGATATTTGGACTTTTAATCAAAACTTGCCTGATGTCTGGTACATATGACAAGTACCCAATTACTGACAAACTAGTAGCCAATAACATTTTTATAAATAAAAGTTTTATGGTACTTATTGATCCACACATCTTACCTAGTCACAAAAAATTCAAATGCCTGGAGGCAAAAAAATGGCATGATGTAACTAAAAATGGGTATTTCAAAATATTTATATAAGAGCTTTGGTTTTGTGCCTAATAAAATAAAATTATTTACATTGATTTTCCTCGTACAGCTCCATAAATCATAAGAAGTGTGATTCCTAAAGTGCAGAAGTTGACACCAATACTAATGTTCAGATCCTCTGTATAAAAAAATTTTGATTACTTCTACAATAAATTTTTTGGAAGAATGATTAAAAATTACGGTAGGTGACATGACGATCTGGAGGTGGATGCTCACCAAACCAGTCTTTATAAACAAAAGATCCATACAAAAGTTTGGAAGATGAATCAGTATTTGGCTTGGCATTCTGAACAGATCCTGTTATTGTTTCTGATAATGGAAGTGCTTGAGGTTCTTCATGAATTTCAGCACTCAGCGGTGTTGGGAGGATGGCAAGTAGGTCCTGGTCAATGTCATTTTCAGCAAATGATATTCCATTTCCATTACGGGGACCAGATTTTTGGTTAATAGTTTGTGGGTGCAACACTAGGACAGCAATAGCAGCCAGTGACAGCATATGCAAAGCCTAAGAAAAAATTATTTACATTTTTTTTATGGCATAACAATAAATAAAATACAATTTCTTGGAAAAATCTACTTACTAGATGCCACACGCCTAAAAAAATGGTACCAGTTCTCACATGACAACAAAGACAACAACGCCAACGTTTCTCTTCATAAAGACTTCCAGCACTTCTCAAACGACCAAAATTACCAAACTTGAAACGCATTGTGAACTTAATAAAAGTCTTCTCTTAATATTATTCTTGATTCAGCAGTTATAAACTGTAACTGAATGAAATAAAGGTATCCTGAAATTGTGCTAGAATATAAACTAGAAGAAGCCAAAGTTGGTCAATAATAAATGGAACGGTACGATTGTTTAATCGATTTACAATTTATCGGTCACTTACTTATGTATCGAGTAATAGAATAAGCCGTTGCCGTAGCTTAAAATTCCTTGCTCTTTGCCGCTATTGGGTGCAGAATTTAGTGCATAGCCAATAAGAATAAGCCCACCGGCCCACCCCTTATTAACGGTATTCAAATAAAATTAACTATGCTATCAGAGCAAAAATTTTAAAGCTTGTTTTGCGAATGTATATTAGAAAATTGAGAATATTAAAAATGGGACTGAAGCATTAAGCATAAAGGCAAAAGAAATAAAAAATATCCTATCTTTTTTACAGTACTACCAAAAGTAGTAAGAGAACGCACGAAAAACCGTACGGGAAAAGTTCATTAGCGTGGCGCTCCAAAAAATTGAGTTAGCTATGTAACACCTTTCATTTCCATGTTTTAGACATCGTACAATAACTAATTTCAAATTGAAAATGACCTTTATAATTAGGTAGAAACAAAGTTTGTTGAAAAAATGCGCCCACCAATATCTAATGGAATTAAAGTTGCAGCGAGAAACCAATTTCTTTTAGTTTAAAGGTATAGGGCTCTTCGGGATCTGTTTTATTTACCCGATTTATCTGGCAACGCAGCATGGCTCTAGACTTATTTCGAACAATAATGTAATGTCAAAAATTTTTGCTTCTGAATCCAAACAGCAAGGCTCTACTGTTTTGACTAAAGTGTTTCTTGTGTGTTGAAAAATGTGTTTCATGTTTTGAAATATTATGTCTTTATCGAATTATGTTAGTGGGCTTTCAGTAGAAGCCAAAGAAAAATACCTTGATAAATTGGATATTCTTCAGTGTGATTGCCCTTACAGTTTATCTAAAGATTTGTGGAAACAAGGACTTCAGTGTTGCACAATTATTCCCAAAATAGATCATGGGGATATATTCGCCTACTTAGTTTTCTCCAGAAGTATTATAGATGTGGAGAAAACAAAGAGAGCCTTCAAAGGTCTCAAAGCTGAGTCAAAACAAGCAGTGAACGATGGCTGGCTGAAACAATTTATGGCAATGTGTTTGTCATCTGGAGTGGTTTTAGTTAAAGCTAAGGTAACCCCTCAAAGTTGTTTATTATTGACATGAATTATATTTTCTGTTCTAATTCACAATTAGGTAACTCCATCTCAAGCTATCAGCGAAACTCCTCACTCACCATGGGCTGTAATAGGTGTTGATGGCTGTGTAATATACGCTCATTGTACCTGTGCTGTAGGGGTTAATACTTAATAACAACATTGGATGTCTTTTAATCGTCAGTGTATATTCAGTTGAAATTCATGAGGGAATACAGTATAAAACTGGCAAACGTCATCGTCCTTTTCAATTTGTAATATTCAGTTTTTTGTAATATTCATTATTCAGTTTGATAATGCTTCTACAATCTAACTTAAACTGAAGCAATACAACTTGCTTCGTTAACTGAGACACTTGCTCGATTAATCGTAGACGCTATAAGTCTCCTTCGAGATTATCGTCCAGGTTAGTTGTTGAATTGCTAACTTGTGATGTTGTTAAGCACTCCACAGCAGGAATTGGTATAGGCCTACAGTCAATCTCGTTTCCTTGTAGTAATGCTATTAAAATTGGAAAAAAGCATTAGGCAAGCAATAAGAAATAAACAAAAATGTAATTACTTTACCACTCTGTGAAGTATTTTCATGGCATAATGAATCTACATGTAATGTAGTCTCCGATGGGTTCTCATTGCTGGGAAGTTCACATTCTATGGTTGTGTGTAAACTCTCTTCGCAATTACTTGGAATGCTGTGTTGATCAAGCTCATCTAATAGTTGAAAATGAAATGCTTTACATTGACAAACACTTGTAAATTTGTAGTTTGAATATTACCAATCGGCAAAGAATGATCCTGAATTTCAGAAAGTAGAGGTGAGTCTATTAATTCTAGTGGCTCATCCCCTAACAACAATGATGGCACAAAATCTGGATGCCTCGGGTAGATATCTTTTGCAGGTTTCCCTAATATAGCACAACAGAGTATGTATTAGCAATAAATAGCAATAACTAGCTTGATAGAATTATACCTCAATAGAAATGCTTTGAGCATATCCAGATTTTATTGATTTTGGTATGACGATTAGCTTTTCTACGTTTAATCTTAATCTTGTCAAGCCAAAGCTGACGACGAACACTGTTTTCTGGCAAAGAATACAATTTGACACCATCACTGATCTTACGTCCACACTTAGCAACATTACAAATTCTCATTTCAGTTAACAATCGAAAGAAAATTTCAACACACAAGAAACACTTTAGTCAAAACAGTAGAGCCTTGCTGTTTGGATTCAGAAGCAAAAATTTTTGACTTTACATTATTGTTCGAAATAAGTCTAGAGCCATGCTGCGTTGCCAGATAAATCGGCTAAATAAAACAGATCCCGAAGAGCCCTATATTGCCCCACGAAAACTACGTTTATTTTTTTGGGATAGGGTCAAATCGCAATAACATTTTGGCTTATAATTTTTTGAATTTCCTATAAAAGTATTATGGCAAGAATCAGATCAATAAGTTCAAAGAGAAAATTCGACAATCGGCAGTTTTAGTTGTCACTTATGTGTAAGAAACTGGATGAAATAACAAATTGGTAATATTTAATGAGAAAATAGGTATATCAACTATTGGAAAAAGTGCACTTAAAAATAAAAAAAAAGAAAATTCATTGTTGACAAAAACAACCACGATGTTGATAAATCGTCCTTCCGAGTGTTTATTAAGAGAAATGTGTGTGGAATGGATCCTGAAGTAGTGTGAATAAGTTTAATCAGGGTTCCCGTAAAAGAATGAGTTTTCCATCACACACTGCACTACCTAAAAATAATTCAAAAATTAAATCGCAAAGAAAATAGGGTATTTTTGACTGAGCTATTTTTTTTTACCGGTTCTCATTGACTCATTCTTGGTTTTCACGAAGGAAAATTTTCTTCTTAAAATATTCATTGAGACGCAAAGAAGAATACCTGTAACAATTTAAATGGATAATTAAATGGATAACTTGATCGTTTTTTCACACACATTATTAACAAAATGCAGCCACTCAACCATACTTTTCAAAGTCAAAATCAATAGAGGAATTAGCAGCTTGAATGAGTGACCAAACTCCCCAGAAAAAATGGCTTGCAAGAGTAAACAGTTCGATATGATGAAGTAACAGCTGCACAGTTTCATTCCCAACATCTTGACCTCCACAAAAGGTCTTCAAATAGCAAGTCACCCAGTTTTTCCTAAATTCTTCATCTGGGTAGCGAGACGTGTTGAAATCTTCGACACCTTAAAAAAAGGTATACGAGATTTACATTTCGTACACATATGCAATTCGTGTAGCTACATTATTTTTATGTATTCTTCTCTCGCGAGAATCTTGCACGTATATCCAATTTCACGTAGTTGATGAATGAAGTTTTACTAGTTATAATTCTTATTTTTTTTAAATTTGTCTATTACTATTCCAAATTACATACCTAACAAAACATACCTGAAAACTCACAGAAGTGATTGGCAATATCATATGCCTGATAGTTTGGACCTGCATATTCAAAATCGATAAATGCAATGACATTTTGATCTTTGTCATAGAGTATGTTGGCTAGTAGCAAATCATTGTGGCAAAACACCAAATGATTATTTAAGTGTACAAGTGTTCCTTCTAACCACTTCAGTTCTTCCAACAGTTTATCTTTTGAAGTGTCACCTGAACAATACCTGTAACAAATCTAAAAGTAGCAGCATTCTAGATTCTACTGAGAGATGAACTTCATACTTTTCAGGACAGAGTTTAATAAAATTCATTAATTTGGTCCACAGGATAGATTGACCAAATGAATTTCTCTCCTCAGTGGGCAATCGTTCCTTCACATTATCATACTGTAGATGGAACTGAGCCATTTTTTCTGCAACCTTTGGATAAATTTTTTCATTCAAACAAGTTTTGACTGTCAGTATTTCACCAGGTAAGTATTGATAAGCTAATCCATTGGAGAAAGATGCATACAATGCTGGACCAAACCCCAATGTATGAAGAATCTTTTGGAACAAATATTTAATAAGTTAAAAAATTACCTCTGTTTTTTTTATTGAATACCTTCATATTTTTTAGCTCTGCATTCCGATCAATGATTTTTTCAGTATTTTCTCCAAACACACGTACAAGTATCATATTATGTTTGTCACTAATTTGAAAAACTCCCACTAAAGAATTTGTTATTCCATCACTGAAAATCTAAAAATTTATGATTTATATAATATTTTGTCTATACAGATCTATAGCCATTACTTTGTGTTTAACATTAGATTGGTCCCATTGGGGCTTCAAAATAAATATGAGCTCCCACAAATTGTTGATGAGATCTTTTTTATCAATTGTGATTGGCAATTCAACAGTCTTGCAAGTTGAGACATCCATAATTGATTGCAAAGCTGGACTTATTTTTTATTGCTACACGTAACTGATGTAAATTTTTCACCAGAAATTGTAGGAAGAAATAATAAATAACTTGCAAGTAAAATAATTTGTAAGAGCATTACTTCTTTTACAGCGGACTCGTACGGTCGTACCTTCCAAAATATTCTGATATTGAAAACTTTATGTTCATTCTTCATTGTTCAATCTGATTTGGATGTCGTCTGCAGTTGTTTACTTCAGCATTGCCGGATGGTCACCATCATCCAGGGGTACACCCGTGTACGTCAAGTGAAGAATCCGTCTCCCATAAGCTAACAGCCTAACACAGCTAACACGGGAAATTTAGTTCCTACGGATTGCCGGTAGAGGGATTTGAAAAATCCGTGCAATCTCACTGCAGCCGCCGCTACAGCGAAGTATTCCTTGTTTGTTGGCGAATTGATCGAGCTATACGTCAATTGGAGTCATAGTGTTTCTTTAGATTTAGACGCTTTCGTGGTGGGTACAGTAGTATAAATTTCACTGTTTGTTTCACTTAGTATGGATTTCATTGATTGCTTTGCCGATTCATGCAGGAATTTATTGTGCTAATATTGCAAGTGCTGGCTGGACCTTCGCTGAAGGCGTCTTCCTTGCTTGAATTGATAAATTTGTAGCAAATGAAAGGTATTCCTATGTCACCTATTTAGAAATGCATTTTTAAATCTTTTTTTCCATTGTGAAGGAACATTCCACTCAATGGCCTGGCGATGGGCACTCATGGTTGAGGAAACTTTCAGCGATTCCACAACCACACAAGTAATGAAGTACTAGAGCATATGTAATTTCACTTCCTTTCTAATTTCAAAGTTAATAGAAGTTGTCGTTGATCATTTAGATTGCCACAGCTTTCACCAAACCACAAGTCCTGCGAGCCCAGCCAGGTTGAGTCGACTAAGTGTCTAAGTCAATGTGTTGTTATTGAACACTTCATTGACAGGGACAGAAGTTAACTACATATTCCAAGATGCACTAGGCCCCTCTGGAGTAAATACTCCATACGTTTCAGCAGATGAGTCAGATTATGGTGTTATAACAAACAGTGAAGATTTACAACTTAGCAAGGAATAGATTGAGGTGAGTTGTAAAGTGGTTTAAGAAATGGTTTAAATTTCATTCCCCGCGCAATGTGGTAACTTTTTTTTTGTTTTGTGAGAAAGTTTTTTTGCAAGGATTTCTTCATCTTCCAGGTAGGTAATAAAGAAAGATGGATCTTTGGCCCCAAGGGTTCGATGCCCTTTTGTAACACCTTTCGGTAAAGAAGGCCAGCTTTCTCCGAGTTACCAAATTTGACGACCAGTTTATCTTATTCTCAATAAACACTTTACAATTTAATAACACGAAAGATCGTCTTTTTCGTGTGTAAGCGGGATGTCGTTCATAAATCATATTCTTCTTTTTTACGTGGCCCGACCGGAACTCATGTGTTGATTAAATATATATAACTAGGCTACCCGGAATGATTTACGATAAATAAAATTATATTTTCTCTGATAAACTTTTGAATAATAACAGTTCCAATGAATCATTTCTGAACATACAACATAGAACAGACAGAATTACCAATGCAATAAATGTAAATTTTAGTTAAATTATTAAAGATTGGTCTTCAAAGGGTCAAATAGATTAACTCAATGTCAATAAAAAATTACTGATAGTAAAATCTGTTAAAATCATGCAAAATACATCTCACATAATTCCGCATATAATTCGTCGTCACTGTCAACTTTAGAAAGAAATCATTAGCATTGATCTTGCAAGTAATTAATCTCGCCGCAAGATGTCCCGTATCCACCTCCTGTCAGCGTAAAAGTTTTTTTTTTTTTCAGAACGCACCCTGAATCCCTTTTCTGAATCCAAACCGTCAAGTGACGAATCCAACGAATCCGAATCCGGATTCTTCACTTGACGTGCCCCAGAAGGGTTTCCATTTCACAGCAGCTGAGATCAGTGTTGGAGATGTGTGTGACAATTTAAATATGATGAAATTTATCTACCACCAAATTTTTACTCTTTTATGTATTTGTTTTTCAGGATGGTTCGGAACAACCCATGGAAAGCTTATCACTCATTGATGCTGTGATGCCTGATGTTGCAAGTCGTCAACAGCAAATACAGAACAATCAGAAAGCACAAGTGGTAAAGACAGAACCACCAAATTCCAATGGAGATGAACCCATGCATTCCTATCGTAAGATAGTCAATACTTTTCTTTGATCCCCTGAACTGCTTACTTATTTTCCCTTCAACTATTTCTTATTAGCCAACCCCTATGAATGCCGGGAAGAGGAAACAGGAGTAGAGATACCTGCCAGCAAATCAACTGTACTTCGTGGCCATGAATCTGAAATTTTCATCTGCGCTTGGAACCCAACAACTGATTTATTGGCTTCTGGCTCTGGCGATAGTACTGCCAGAATTTGGAACATGAATGACAACTCGTCTTCACCAACTCAACTTGTTCTTAGGCATTGCATTCAGAAGGGTGGAACTGAAGTTCCGAGCAACAAAGGCGTAAACTACTTGCTTGTAATAAACAACTGTCCATTTTGCCGAAATGTTGTCTATTGTTATCTGTACGTCAGCAATGAAGCTGCTTAAAACCAATAAAGAGAAGAAAAGAAACAAGAGTGGAAATTTTTTTTATTTATAGTAAACCACTGAATGTAATACAAAACGAATGTTCAATCTTGATATTACTCCTTTTTCCCTTTGGATGCAATTAGAGCATCCAATTTCTGGTCCAAAGATTGCAGGATTTTGCTATAAAAAAAAAGGAAAATGTTAAAAACACATATTGTTGAAATACTGTAATGAAAAACTTATGTTGCAATCTGATCAGCTAACTGGCTTTGGCTGTCCACCTGATCTGCCGCTTCCAAAACACTTTGTCCATGCTCTGGTTTCTTCTTCTTGTGCCACTCATTTGCCTTTCTCATGCAGAAATAGATAATTGGGGGCCCAAATTTGGACCCCATCCAAACGAGGCAGAAGAAAAAAGTCCCATATGCTGTCCAGTGAACGTCAAGATCCTCTTTCAACAACGCACTGGTAATGGGCTTCATTACACCATGAAAATAGCTTCCTCAATTTCGTCAATCGTTGTGGTTAAGGGAATCGGTGCCATAGTCTAAAATGTTCAAAATTTAGATAAACATTAACTTGAAATATTTAAAATTGAACTTACGAGTGATTCTGATAGAGCAGATTGTGGAAACACGAAACAGTTGATTAGAATCAATTTCTGCAGTTTTTCGCGCTAAAAATATTTCGCGCCAAAAACACGGTTAACAACGTTGCCATGTTCATATGCGCAGTTGCCATGTAAAATTGAATATACGCCAACCACCCTTGTGAAAGCAATCGTCGTCTCTTCGTCTCTTAAATTAAGAAAACGTTGAGTTTATGTCTTTAAGTATTACGATTGTTGATTGTTGAATCATTGGAAAGGTTATTTGGTCATCATGGTATTATTATGGGTTAACATTTTAGTTTTGAGCACGTATTTACTATGTTTCTCAACATAGTCTCGGGGGGTGTACGGAGAAATTTTTTATTATGGGTTCGAAATAAACCATTCTCCGTACCACCCCAGTTTTTTAAGTTCTCCGTACCACCCTATTGTTGAAATTCTCCGTACCACCCTATGTTAAGACCAGTGCACAACGAGGCTTGACAAGCCTCCGCTCATGGATTGCAATGAAATAAACGACTGAAATCCTCACAAATATCGGTTTATGGGGTTTAATAACAATATTTAATTTCCCTTTTAATTCTATTAAACCTTTTTATCATTCTATATAATTATTGTGCGATGTATTTACTATCGATTCCTAAGAATCGATAGTAAAATAAGTTGTTTGGGTGCAGACAACAGGACTTGTTTGTTTACGTTTTTTTAAACGATGACGTCTTTAGACGAAAGAGCAGTGCTGAAGCTCTGCAGGCATTAGTTACGCCTGAAATTTTCGAAGGAATTGCTATACGCAGCTTGAAGAATACCAAAGGGAGAAACAACGAATAATCGATCGACGAGTAAGAATAAGCCAGGGGAAATCTGGTGCTAGCAGGCTTGCTGGTCCACCTGAGCTGGCCTCAGGAGCGAGAGTTCTCAAGAGATGCTCAAAAGAAGTATCCATCTTAATATGGTCCATGTAAGAAGTGTAACTTTTGTTCAACTATATTTCTTTGTAAAAACAATCTGTATTTAACTTGGTCTTTTCTTACATGTTTATAGACCAAGTACTTGGAACGGAAGACCCAAAATCCCAAGAAGTCAGACAGTGGAAATCCTAGCAATTAGACTAAGCGATTAAATAGTCTTCATGACAAGCATCATGTGCTGTTGTTATTGAATAATCATTGCCATTCCATTATCTTATTTGATTTGTGTGAAAACCAAACAGTTTTCGTGCAGTGTCAAATGGTGTAAGTTATATAATGAAGATGCTGAAATCTCAGGTAGTTCACTGGTAATCCAGAGACGTTAAGTTTAAAATGTTTATTTCAACCAAAATTATATTTGTATAGATACCCAAAAAAGGCGCATATTGACAAAATAAATTTGATCGTCACAAATCAATGAGAAGGGTGTTATCGTGACACAACCACATTTAGATAGTAGTATATTTCCGTAACACACACTTGGTTCAAGGTAGAAGCTACTTTGCTCACCGTATTACATATTTTATTTATATCTTGTCTCTCTTTTCATTTACAGTTCCTTTGATCGAACGATGTGTTCATTGATGCACAGATGTTAATTCTACGATATAAGTAAGCAATTGTTCAAAAACCAGAACGAGATGCCCATGTTTGTTTGCTTCTCCACCCGCTGAATCTCCGTTCGCACAATGGGAAGATTTCACGGATGAGTTTACGGAAAAGAAGAAGAACTATTGGACGAATTGGTGACGGGCGTAGAGGAGTTTAGAGGAGTTTGAAGAAGGAGACTTCGGATATGCCACTTAAGCAAGTGAAGGTTGCGATTCGGATGCCTTAGACGAGCTCACGTCTACTCCATCAACAAATTACTAAATTTTGTTTTGGAAGTCTGTATTATGCATGAACCAATAATCTATTGCATACAAATATTAAACTGAACTCTCCAGTGTTTTTACTTCAATTTGCTCGAAGGAAGGTTTTGGAGTGCGATAATGGCCGACTCGTCGGATGTCGACTAGGGCAGTCTATTTTCGTTCCCTTATGGTTTTTAGCGTAATTCTGCGTAAATAAAATATAGCGAACCGATAGAAGCATCTATCAATATGAGAACTACATCTCGCATGAAATTTAATAAATTCCCGTCAGGGAAATCTACCGAAAATGAGGCTCAAAGTTTATTTTCTTGGGATTTTAGCACAAGAAGCTGGTTTTTAATTTAGTTGAGGGGTTACTAGCTAATCAAAAATAGTTTTAATTAGTGATAAAGATAGACAATATAAAGGACAACAACATACTGAAAATTGGGCAACTTTCTTTGGCTTATAAGATACGAATAGGGGTAAAAACGCCAGCCGTAGAGCGCGCGGAAGTAAAAATTCTTTGGCCGTTGATTACACATACGTGTGTACATATTATGCTGATTCTGAATGCATATTTCGATTCAGCGTAAAAAGTTGAGATAGAGGTGTAATTTTCATCCATATTGGTGGTCAGCCGCATAGTAGCGTGCGTGAAATTAAAATTCGTTCACAGTTAAATACCCATACGTGTGTTCATTTTAGGCTTATTACGACCTGATATTTCGATTCAGGGTAAAAAGTTGAGTCTAGGGTGTAATTTTCATTCATTTTGGCGGTAGCCTGCGGGATTGAATTTTTTGCGATCAAACTTTTTTCCGAAAAAAGTCCGCCCTGTTAACGTATGCGAGTTGCTGCGCTTTTTCCCTTAAAAAAAAACAAGTCGTAAACTAATAACTCCCGCAGGCTACTCCCAAAAAGAATGAAAATTACACCCTAGACTCAACTTTTTACCTTGAATCGAAATATCAGGTCGTAATAAGCCTAAAATGAACACACGAATGGGTAATTAACTGTGAACGAATTTTTATTTTCACGCACGCTACTATGCGGCTGACCACCAATATGGATGAAAATTACACCTCTATCTCAACTTTTTACGCTGAATCGAAATATGCATTCAGAATCAGCATAATATGTACACACGTATGTGTAATCAACGGCCAAAGAATTTTTACTTCCGCACGCTCTACGGCTGGCGTTTTTACCCCTATTCGTATCTTATAAGCCAAAGAAAGTTGCTCAATTTTCAGTATGTTGTTGTCCTTCTTATACTCTATCTTTTTCACTTATAAAAACTATTTTTGATTAGCTATTTATCCCTAAATTTAAATAAAATCCAGCTTCTTGGCGGCTAAAATTCCAAGAAAATCATCTTTGAGCCTCATTTTCGGCAGATTTCCCTGACGGGAATTTATTGAAATTCAGGCGAGATGTAGTTCTCATATAGATAGATGCTTTTATCGGTTTGTCACCATTTATTAACCCAGAATTAGACTCAAAACCATAAGGTAACGAAAATAGACTGCCCCAGTACCAGTAGACATCCGACGAGTCGGTCATTATATTTATCGGCACTTCAAAACCTTCCTTCGAGCAACTTGAAGTAAAACACTGGAGAGTTCAGTTTAATATTTGTATGGAATAAATTGGTTCATGCATTAGCCTACAGACTTGCAAAAGAAAATAATAGTAATTTGTTGATGGCTAAGGCGTCCGAATCGCCATCTTCAGTTGCTTCAGTGGCATATCCGAAGTCTCCTTCTTCAAACGCCTCTACGCCCGACAACAATTCGTCCAATAGTTCTTTTTCTTTTCCGTAAACTCATCCATGAAATCTTAACCTTTTGCGAACGAAGATTCAGCGGGCGGAGAAGCGAACAAACATGCCCATCTTGTTTCATCAAAGGAACTGTAAATGAAAAGAGAGACAAGATATAAATAAAATATGTAATACGGTGAGCAAAGTAGCTTTAACCTGAACCAAGTGTGTGTCACGGGAATACACCACTATTTAAATGTGGTTGTGTCACGATAACACCCTTCTCATTGAGACGATCAAATTTATCTATTCAGCAATACACGCATTCTTTGGGTATCTATAAAAATATAATTGTGGTTGAAATAAACTTTTTAAACTTAACATTATGTCTCTGGATTACCAGTGAACTTAGCTACCTGAGATTTCAGCACCTTCATAATGAAACTTACACCATTTGACACTGCACGAAAACTGTTTGGTTTTCACACAAATCAAATAAGACAATGGAATGGCAATGATTATTCAATGACACCTGCACATGCTTTCCATGAAAACTATTTAATCGCTTAGTCTGAGATTGCCAGGATTTACACCATATGACTTTTTGGGATTTTGGGTCTTCCGTTCCAAGGTCTATAAACATGTAAGAAAACACCAAGTTAAATACAGCTTGTTTAAAACAGAAATACAGTTGAACAAAAGCAACACTTCTTACATTGACCATGTTAAGATACTTCTTAATTGAGCCTTCCTTGATAGCTCTAGCTCCTGAGGCCAGCTCAGGTTGACAGACAAGCCTAGCACTAGATTTCTCCTGGCTTATTCAAACTCGTTGATCGATTACGCGTTGCTTCTCCCGTTGAGCTTCATCGTGCAATTCCTTCGAAAGTTTCAGGCGTAACTAATGCCTGCAGAGCTTCTGCACTGCTCTTTCGTCTAAAGACGTCATGTTTAAAAAAACGTAAACAAACAAACAACTTATTTTACTATCGATTCTTAGGAATCGATAGTAAATACATCGCACAATAATTAGATAGAATGATAAAAAGGTTTAATAGAATTAAAAGGGAAATTAAATATTGTTATTAAACCCCATAAACCGATATTTGTGAGGATTTCAGTCGTTTATTTCATTGCAATCCATGAGCGGAGGCTTGTCAAGCCTCGTTGTGCACTGGGTCTTAACATAGGGTGGTACGGAGAATTTCAACAATAGGGTGGTACGGAGAACTTCAAAAACTGGGGTGGTACGGAGAATGGTTTATTTCGAACCCATAATAAAACATTCTCCGTACACCCCCCGAGACCAGGCTTTGGTTTTTGTCACGTGACAGCCTCCCAAAAGCATGGCCTACTTTAGTCACGGCCCATCATCGTATACGCTTCTGTGTGGGACCAATTTTGGGTTCCCTGCCCCTTTCCTGTTGCCATAGTACCTAGCCAGAGGGTCGTAAGTATCGGTTTTTGTTCCACATTTCTGCAGATTCTTTCCACCCTTTGGATACCTGTGTGTCTGACTTGCATTGCCCGATGGTCAGAATAGATTGAAAGAAAGCGATTGACAGTTAAGTGGGTATAGCGGTGGATTCCCACAATAGTAGCATAAAGTTCAAATCTGTTTAATTCCCAATAAATTTTTCATAATTTTTCCTTGTTTTTTCTATATTTTTAAAGGGAATTAGATGGAATGCCTAGATTCTGTAAAAAAATGCGAGTTTTTTCACATTTTTTAAAACAAAATCTGAATTTGATTTCTTTGGCGCAAGAACTTAGAAAAAAAACAAATTCAGATTTTGTTTTAATAAGGTATGCACTGGGCGAGTCGTTTCGCTATAAATGATCTAATAAGACGAGTTGCAGATTTTTTTCTAAAAAGAATGTGAAAAACGGCGAAATAAAAAACTAGAGCATTTCCAAAGCAAAGAGTTGATTTAAAATGTCCACTTCTTTTTCGATAATTGAAAAAAAGTATTAATATCCAAAAAATAATTGCTCCTTTAAGGTTTTATATACAATGTGCGTCTTAATGATTAACACGCTGTACACTGGATAAGAGGCTCATCACGTTTTGAGCAAACGAATACAAAACACACAAACTTTGCCACCGATGTTTCAAATTTCAAAATGTTTTTTACTATTCCATGTTTATAAAATCCAAGTCTATTATCATGTCGTTCTGGTATGCAACATTCAGCAAAAAGTAGGATTTTATCAAATCAGCACCTTTCTCTCACCATAATCTGCGATGGAATTCAAATTCATTAAAATTAAACCTGGAATACAAAGTTAAAAGTCGAGTGAATGATCTTATTTTTACTGCTGGAGCGTCGTTAGTATTGCCGGAAGGTACGTTGGGCATCATGGAACAATCGACGACTTGCAGATTACTCACACCGTAGACTCGGAGTTCAGGATCGACTACGGCAGTTGGGTTTCCGATTGGTCTCATTTCGGCGGTTCCAGTTGGATGATAGATAGATAATTATAGATGGATATGCGTTCTGTAAGGTGCTTCCTGAGCAGCGAGATAACCGCCAACTTCTGTTGTTTCTGGACTCTGAAAAGAAAAACTGGAGACCAGATTCTCTACAGATAGTAGCCTACTGTCCTTCTTCCCTAAAAGGTAAAAGTGATATATACTCGGTTGGGGAAAAATTCAAAAGCTGTCTAAAAAGAAAAACCAACAACTAGTCCCAAGGTTCAAATTCACGAGACGACGGGGACCCGCAATTCAAAAACGACAAAAGCCATTAACCTGAAAAAAGCAACAACTTCCCTCCCGTATCCAAAAAGAATGGAAAATTAACAACAACGTCCAGCTTATAAGTATACACAAAAATAAACAAATTAAAAAACAAAAATTATATGGCCAAGATTAGATAAGTTTAAAAAAAAATATGATGTACTTTACCAATACAAAAATTTGTATGGGTACAAATCCAATACAATTGCAGTTAGAAAAATAAAAGTACCTGAAAACTAGTGAAATGCCTAAAAATTGGTAAATAAAAACTTATCCGAACAAAACTGCCAAAAAAGCTTTGTTATTACGAAGCTTTTAATCCTTTGAAATGTTGCACCAGTACGCATTAAGCACTACCAACTTCTCTCACGAGCGTGACACAACTAATTAAAGGAGTAAAAAAGATCTGCAACGGAAAGATTTTAACGTTGCATGGACACAATTAATATGAACCAACTCCTTTTCGCCTTTCAAGCGAGATTTGACGCCAATTACAGAACGGCAAAATTCTCTCAACTTGATGAGTTGTTTAAAGTTTTTTAAAATGTGCGCCATATTTTGTGGATTTCGCCATCTATCGGTCGAAATTACACTTTTGATCAACTGTTTTGTTTTTGACAAGCATGTCGGGCTTGTCGGTTCTATCAGCTCTATTATGTAGGGTAGACCGGACCCATATTGGACAGTTCCGGTTTTTTTCTATATCTCCCATCCCCTTACCCAAAAGAAAGAATTTTTTTGCAAAAACACGCGGAAATAGTTTCCGCACACCCATGATTTTTTTCAGTTACCTTTAAACTTAACCTTGTTAAGTTTGACCATGTTAAATTTCCCATAAGGGAATTCGACGGGAAGCTACTTTTTTACTAGCGATTTTGTTTGGATATGATACGGAGGTCTCTTTGAATCAACGCCATCTAGGACGTTGCGACATATGGACATTAAAAGAGACCTTTTAGTAAAATGCGGACGACCCCTTATGGGAAATTTAACATGGTAATTGGCAACCATCTCTCCATACCCCTGATCAAACAAGGTATCAAAAGAATCTTTTGATCAAAAATGATCTTTTGAAACGATACATTTTTCAACAATGCGTAACGTGGTTACGTTTTTCAAATCAAGATTGATGAAATAAAAGTTTAAAGTTGTTTCAAGTTAAAAAACTGATTTTTTACACAATTTTTTACACAATGAAAACATTACTGTCCCACTAGGGGCATAACAAACTTGATGGACTAGTTCAAGCCTGGAGCTTCCCTATCTCGCCCGTGCTTTCGTCTTGACGTAGTCTCTACCTCCTTTTCCCCAAAGTCGGATGGAGACTAGCACACTCTAGTGATGGCGAAGAACAAAAAAAAAATAAAATAAAATAAAACATGCTTTATTTTGGCTGGCGATAACAACATTTCTCCCCTCTTTGCCTTTCTGTTGGGGTCATAACGTCAGCCTACACCATCGATAAGGAGTGGCCACCCCAACAGACCCTAAGGCAAAGGAGGGAGTAGGGGGAGGCAAAGTAGTAGGGAGGAGGGAAAAGCGGACATATGGCAAGCCTCAATATCGATATCTTTGCTCCGATTTTCACTATCGATTCACAATCTGGGCTTCAGCTCTGGAAAACATTTCCGAGAGGAGTTAACATGGCAGTGGCCCTACAAATATTCTATAGCTCTGCTAGGACTATGGATAAGCTGATAAGCCAAGTAATTGATGCTATAACAGAATCAACATGTGAAATATAACGACATTGAGAAGATTGCGAACCAGAATTAGGAGAAAGATTGAGGAATTGGAGAATTCAAGCAAACGTTAAAAAGAAAATGGTAGAAAAGGTTCAGAGGGAAGTAGAAGATGCGAAAACAGATCTTCAGGAAAAGGCGGAAAACTTAGACGCAATGAGCGTAATTTTGTGCAATAATGAGCAATAAGTGTAATTTTAGTTCTTGGCCTTATTTGCTTGGCATTCAGGGCAAAGAGCTGTTTCGTCGCAATGCTCCCTTAGGATTTTTAGGCAATGTTAGGGTGCGTACTTTTTTGTCCAGGAAAAGCCTAACATAATGTGGGCGTTGCATCCTCCATTTCGATTCAAGTTCAAGTAGACACTAAACATCAGCTAATTTTTGGCATTCGCCAAAGCTAGATTTTGTGTTGACTAATTCTTCATATGGTTCTGTCAACTTTTTATTGCCTTCTTCATGCTCACTGAGGGGAAGAGTGCGCATTAACTGCATGTGATCGATTCTCTTCATGATGTACTTTTCGGATACTTGTACGTACATTTTGGTGGTGTGGTAGGCCTTGTTGCAGAAATCCAACGTTCGTTGAATGGACATTTCTAATTTTTATCAGCTAGAAGAATCAATCTGTGCTGGTTCTGCCTTGTCTACAATTTCTGTCAGACTTGGAAAAGTGATTGGCAACATGTATTTTGGACCAAAGGGTATTTTGGAATCAACCCGCATGTACGCGATCTAGATTCTGAAAGCAAATTTCCTGTGTGATTGGTGGAAAAAACTAAGGAAATATTGTCATAAACGAAAGACATTCCAAGTTAATAGCAACGTTTTCGACCAAGTCCTGCAATTGGTTTCGTTCAATACCAAGACGGTTTCCAATTCCTTTTTTTTATTTCGTCATAATCTCATTACCTATTAACTTCCGGCAAGCGGCCAATATTCAATCGCGCGCCAACTGAACTTAATAAATAAAATTGAAGAACATGATTGACCAATGAAGATTATTCGAGGCTTTTCAAAGGTAACTGTATTCTTTTTCATGTGGTAATTTCATGAATATTCAGCATTTGATTCGATCATTCAGGCACTCTACATGAACGACTTGAGCATTTTAATGTGTGCCTCCTCAAAATTCGATAGCGGTAAACTCTTCGTCACGGTTTCTTGTGTCTTTCCACAGCAAATCCTTTTGGTGTTGATCGAGCAACTATCGACAGATCTTGATTAATATGGCTTTTACTATAAAACTCATATCACATATTGCTATTTGCTTTGAATTAAAAAGCACCTAAAAGTAAGTGGATTGATAGTAAAGGCTATGCCTCTCCGTTAGAGAGACATAGAGAAATAATCTATCGTATGTGTCCAAATGTCGGACGTCCGTTTTTAATTTGTTGTTCTCAAACTAAAAAAACAAACAAACGAACAACTCATTATATCAATCGTGTATTGCTTAAAATCTTAAGTCCCTCCACCTACGAAAGTGTGTCAAAATACTCGGATGAAATAAATACACGATTTACCAAACAAACGACACGCGTTCACGCGTCTCATACGTCTTTAAGAAAAAGATCTATAAGACATTTATTATGCCATGAAGAAGTGATTGTGCTATACACTTTGTGAAGTTATTTCTTAATCAACATTTGAAGCAGATGAGCACAAGTCCATCATGCATCCACAACGGTATAAGTATAATAAACTGGATATTACCCGTTCCAGCATAAATTATATTTAAAAAACTGAACTCGGACCCACTAACACTTTCCCCTTTACCCCAAGAATAATAAACTCTTTACAATAATCTAAATTGAATGAAAGAATTTCGTAATTTTATAAAATTATTTTTGTTGCAATTTTATCAAAATTCATTATATGGAAAATATTGGCTTCATAGATGGTGCCCGTGGCTATTATCAAAACGGGCGTCCTATTTGAATTCCATAAAGTGACAAATAATGTAATGCATCGCATGTTGTCTGCTTTCTTCTTTCGTTGTTGCATCCACCCATCCACCTGTGATGTTAATCCAATATTAGTTGGCGTGATTGTTGTATTATTTCTTGTAATATTACTGAAACTAGAGTGTTGAGATATTTATCAGAGTATATTTGACGCCATACGGCTGAGTTTCTTCATCTGGAGAAAGGAGACACCGTACATTTTAAGCTGAATTCCCCAAACGAAACGGTGATCTGTATAATTGAAAGAAAATTCCAATCATTATAATTTTTCCTCAAGTTTTTTCAATACTGGGTCAATCCAGCCGAAATCACGGAATCCTTGGCGCGCAAATATTTTAGAATTGAGCAAAATTTGGACAGAGGGTTTTCTATTGCACTGAAATACTTATTTTCAAAATTTCGTCCATTTTTGACCATAATTTTTTAAAATACGGCAAAATGAAAATGTTTTTTTTTCATTCTGCCGTATTCCACTTTTCCCACGCGTTTTTTGTTTTGCTTAATTTTTAGACCCATTGTTTGATGATCTAAGATTTAAAATACACACTTTTATTGAATTTTTCATGCGCTATCTTAATTAATCAAAAGTTTTGATTAATTTTTTTTCTAAAATATTTAATTGAAGGTTACTAATTTAGGGATAAAGTTTTGATACCCTCCCCTCTTTAATAATAAATCAGACGACAATGTAAAATTGAAATTGCCAATGATGGATTTTGAACTAATTATAACAGCTCTTCTCTGATTAGAGGTTCGTGAAGTTTGAGAAAAGCACCTCTAACTTTCTCTGCCTTCTTAAGAATCACACCTGCTTGCCTCTCTTTTGATCTTTTGGGATCAAGGATGGCGGGTGTTACATATAGCGTAGATGAAAATTGATTTGATAGAGACATGGGTCTCATTAGTGAAAAAACCTCGTTGTCATCACTAAATATGTTCCCCGCACGCAAATGCTTCTTCCATGTCATCTAATTTGGACGAAGTTTTTGATTTCTTCACAATTTTCTTGTTTTTCAATTTCACCTTCTCTTTAATGCATGTGGTACATAGATTTTGTCCAGGATAAACATGTACATCAGACCAATTACATTTTATAGCCTCACATAATTCAAGAGAAATTTATCTTTTTCAAGCCTTGAGAAGATTTCGAGATTTAACACTCTATGAATATTTAATGGATTTGAGCACTTTGATGATTGTTTTAATTTTGAAAAATGTGATGAGAACGCCAATAAATGATGTCTAGACATCGACGAAATTGTTGTTATGTTCAAATCGTTTTCCTTAGATTTTCACTTAAATTATCAATTGATTTTAGAGAGTAATTCACAGGCACAAATGTTGACAGAAAGCATGCGTCGTGAAGAAAAATTCCAACTGAGCACTGGTTTGAACTGTTCAAGGACTTAAGCTTTTTTCGTCATCAAGACGTTTAACAATAGACAAAATGCAAATAAAGGGATATGCAAAAAGATTTAAAACGTTATATACTACGGTGCTTACCGTTCTCCGATGCATTTTTCACTTTTTCTTTCCATTCTAGTCTTCCTTTACCTACGAAGGACAAAGAGAAAAAGGCGTCAAATACTGGGGGTACAGTAGGCGTAGTAGAATCCCTACCGTCAATTTAAAAATAAAACATACAGATCCATTTGCTTGCTAAAGACACTTTCACCTATGACTGTACTACCCGAGGTATCTTGTTGAAACCATATATTTGGCAAATTAAAAGCTTCATCGAAATATCATCGATGGGGTGTTTTACGAATAATTAGCAATGAAACATGCTGGGCATTGCAAAAATTATTGATAAGGTTTGGTGTAATGGTACTGTGAATTTGCAATAAGTTCCCGGATTCAACCTCCCTCCAAAGTAAAGAAGAAAGAATGAATTATATGGATATTGATACTATAAACTAAAAAAAACATCTTGAATCCAATAAAGGAAGTTACTATTGCAAAACTGTATTAAATTATTCGTTTAAAAGTAAAAAGTACCGTACGTTGTACTTTTATTACTTGATTTTCCTGTAAAACGGAAAAATCAAAGAAACTGACCCGAGAAAAGGTCCAGCTTATAATACCAGACTAAAAAAGAAACAGAGAATGCTTAGGCGAGACGAATCTGAGTCGGAAGGAAAAGACTCTGAAACAATAAAAATTGCTGAAGTGTCAGAATCCACAAAAGAAGGGAACGATGAAATTGGAATAGCAAATCTAATACACGCTACGTTGGTATTAGGTAGAGATTTAGAGAAGAACACTCAGACGGAAATCGGATGACTAACTGGTTAAACGTATAAAGAACGTTTTTATGGATTTCTCGACCTCCTTCACCTGTGCAAAATCAAAGTGATTCTCCCATAGGCTCACCCACCATTTCCTTTTGACGAATTATACGGGTTCTATGTCAAACCTCCCAAAAACGTCCAGCTATTTTGATCAAAGGTCCCCGCATCTTACATATGCACTAATATATATCTATTATTTGTTTAGATGCTAATACGGCTCCATTCCGAGAACATTGTGATGGGACAGCTTCTACAAGTTTAGGTTTCTAATTGTTATCTTTTTGGAAAATTGAAGACTCACAATTTAAATTTAAATGTAAATGCAACACCCGTTGTGTCAATCACCACACAATCTGAGAAAACCATCACATCACAATCCGAAATATCAAAAAGTGGGCCAAAATGGAAACCAGCTGAAATTCATCTCTTAATCAGTTACTTCCGTCGTTTTGACCGTTGACCGTTGACCTTGATTGTTTTGACAAGAAAAACGAGACGGAAAAGAAAATTTGGGAGAGGTAATTTGGTTGTTTTATTTTTTGCCGGTTTTTTGACGATTTCTAACTGTTTTCCCTTCAACTCAGGTAGCAGAGCTCATGGAAAGTATAATGGTGTTACTGTCACTGGTGAACGCTGCTCGGTTAAGTGGAAATCGATGAAGGAACGGTACAATGAAATCAGTGACAAGCTTAAGAAAGTTAAAGAAGGGACTCAGACTTCGTCTGGACGGCGATCCCAATTGCCATTCTTTGCTGTGATGGATGAAATTTTAGACCAATCAGATACAACTGCTCTTCCATACGTATTTGAAGTTGGGGCAGGAGGAAAAGTGAAAAAAGCCAACACAAATGAGCCATGTCCCGCCGCAAAAAGATCTTGTCAAAATATTACTAATAGCGAATCCCTTGACCGTTTGATTGATCTCGAGGAAGATTGCAGGGAGAGGGACAATGAGTTAATTGAATCAATAAAAAGTAAAAATCAATCGTCAAAGGATAAAAACGACGCTATTATTGCTGCAGCAAAGGCAATGGAACAAGCTTCCATAGAAATTTTTCGCAAATTCAGTCAGAAATATTTTTTTTAAAACCACATAATTCCAGATTAGGTCGATCAAGTATATTTTTAAGTTTGAATCTGCTGGTTAGCCGTCAAAGAGAAAATTTGAAATTCAGTTTATGTTTATAATTTCTGGTCAGAATCTTGTCACTTTCATTTACCATTGAACTATTTTTCTTTACACTTTGTTTTGATTGTGTAGCTGTTCTGAAGAAGTAACGTTTTTTTATGAAATACAGTCCTGAAAAAGAACATTAGATTTCCATAGAAGAATTTTTGATTTTGAATTTGTTCAAATATTAATTTTAAACTTCAAATTCTTCTGCTATCCTCCTTATCTTTTCTAGGCCCAAATGAAGTTCTTCTTTTTCATCGGCGAAGAAATTCTCATTTTCTTCGTCGTCATTATTGTCACGTACTTGTGGAGCAAACTCGATCCAACCATCTACTTGCAATCCAAAGTTGTGAAAGCATGCGGTGACCATCAGAATTGTGCGAGCACTTTCAAGTCGGAAAACATCTAACAATTTTAATCTGCGCAAATTCATTTTCAGCAACCCAAACGCTCGCTCAACTATTTGCCAATCCCTTTTCAGGAAACGGTTGAATTCCAGTTCGTGATCCTAGAGGGGCAGATTGTGCTTGTAACAAACCAGACTCTCAATGCCATCGATCCTGTTGCACTTTTTTATAACTGTTTGTTTGAAATGAGAAGTTTGCACATGAGAGATGTTTTCTTATAACTGGGTTTCATATTTTGTTTGAAAAACATGCAGGCTGCTGTGTTCAAAATAGGAAAACAATTCCTCGTTCCTATTTGTCTTGTTTCTTCATCATTAATACCATTTGACTTTTACGCAGTAGTTGAATTTGACAGCACATGTTTTGTAGCGTAATTAATGCATTTCTTGAACACATAGCTTGGCCGGTGGTATTCAAAGCCTAACCAAGCCGGACAGGTGCATTGTTTTACACCCTTGTTTTGCCACTGGTCTGCCCACACCAGAGCTGCCGTCAGGCCCAGTTTCCACACAAAGATGAAAATGTTCTATTGTAAATTTTCCCCCTACTCTCCTCATGTACATATGTAAAAAGTCAAAGTTAGGTGCAATAAACTGGGTAATACTCAGCCTCCGAATCTCTGCCCAATAGAAATTTAAAAAAATTGCTTTTGCGGCAATTTTCATGAACATAACAATGTTCAAAAAAATTTTTAGTCTAGAATTATCTTGCCGTACAATTGCAGATTCTTGTAAGTTTAGGTGAGGATAGAAAAAAAAAATTCCTACAGCACAGGAGTTTTTAAAGATGGCCAAGTCCATCGAACATTTGTACCCCTCAACAGAAAACACATCGTCAAAAAGTCCATGGGTATATAACTATAATTTTGGTGTCCCACAATTTTATAATAGATATTGTTGTTGTGTAAGCACAGGATTTCTTTTTTTAAAGACAGACGTATCAAGGGTCCACTGCATTACTTTGTTCATGGGAAAATACTTAGCGCCAAACCTTCAAACAATATTACTCATTAACCTAATTAAAAAAACAGAAAATTGTGCTATTTAAAAAATGTTGGAAATATCTTTTGTTTGCACTTCCTTTTCAGACGAGTTAAACGCATTCCTCCCCCAAAATGGAACATGCCCAAACATGCCCAACACCAGATGTCGTCGCCGTGATGACGCAATCTTTGATGACGCAACAACCAGCATCACCACCAGATGTCTATAGCATCGCCGTGATGACGAAATCTTCAAGTAAGGTACTGAGCAGATTTTCCACGATAAAATCTATTACGGGCAGATCGTGCTACAGGAAAGCGAATAGCAAAACAGTCCGACTTTACGCTAGACAAAAGTTCCCCGGATTTGAACGGGGCTCAGGTTACTCGTCTTACATGATTTGGTTAAAAAATGATCAGTAAACATAATCTTTGTTTTCTGTTTTTTTTTGCATTATGTTAACATTTATTGCTTAACTAGTTAATTAATTATATGTTTTGCTTTATTTCATTTTATTGATAGGAGCCATTTTTGTGGGTCCAATGTTGGAATTCAGAGGTTTTGCAGACAACTTCCGGTTTTGAGACGCAGTTGTTACATGGATATTTTGCTGACTTGATGTACATCATTATCCCTCAAATGTCATAATCCATCAAATTTTTAATAAGATAAAAATGGTTCGGTTTCTTTCAGTGGACTAATTGAACGTTCCAATATAGCATCGATTTTTTCATGCAGCATTTCCGTGTATGTTAAAAATTATTTTCATTTTGATTATAGGTTTATACGAGGTTTATACACAGTTGCTGTCCAATGGGGCATGTTACTGTTGCTACAGTATATGACGATTTCGGCTGGTTATAGAGTTTTACCTTAACACGACATTAATGTTGCTGTAACTAAACAATGAGGATTGTATTAAATTTACCTTTTTTTATATCATTCCTAAGTTTTGTTAAGAAACCCAGTTCCTGTACGTAATAGGCTCTTGTGATTGGAAAATCTGAATTATTGACGAAGTATCAATATCCATCACTAATAGCTCCTTCCCTCTTATTAAATAGATAACATTTATATTAACAAATATAAATGATCTAGATACTACCATGCATGAGTTTATGAAATTTAAAAAATATAACTTACTCTTCAACGCAAGAAATGATGACTGGTGACGAACCTCATCGATATCATCATCCAGAGCAACAACAATGTTTTATACCTCAATTACATTAGTAATAACAACTTGTCTTGCTTCATCGACTACTTCAATTACAGAAAGGAAGGAATCCGAGTTCATACTCAAGGAATTTTGCAGAATACTCCCTTCGTAATTCTCTTCTTCAGTAATGTCAAATAACAGGAAAACGTTAAGTAGACTGTGAAGTTCAATATCGGAAACCCTATTTTGGAAATTAAAACAAATGAATTTAGAATAGAATTACATTTAAAATAGTCGGTGAAAAAAACTGTTTTAATCATTTTGATATTGAGAAAAAAAACGGAAAAAAACGCGCTCCCCGTGCGAAATTACCTACCTGTTGAAGTTTCATGTACTACCAGGGTCCAACTTGGGTCCGAGTCATCTTCCAATGAAGTAGGTTCGATTAAACTACAAAGCGTACGATTACGTCCTCTACCATACGGATTCCACCTTGGCTGGGATGCTATTTGAAATGTTATTAATTTAGATTAAATTATATCAAGTTAATCTTAAATATTTACCTCTAAAAACAGTTTTCATAATAGCGGAAATGTGACTTCCGATGAAATGCGAGTCCCAGGGATTATTGCGGTTTGAAAGGAAATTTAAGAGTTCTTTCCAATATCACTGTGGAAATTTGGGATCACGTAGGTTAAGTTCCTATTCAACGACACTCCGACAAAAATAAAAAACAGTTTTTCCAGGCAGATTCCCATGGCAATCCATTCTTCTAAGAACTCAATCTGTGAAATGAATTTTGGGTTATATTTTGGTAGTGGGGACTACACCACTATCTATGACACTACAAACAGCCTTAACTAGAAAAAAAAAATTATTTTTGAATTACCAAATGTTTTGGAAAGCATGGTAGTGCATCTGGATGGTTCGCTGCAATAACAAAATTTATTGAAGAGTTTCGAATAGTGGTACGCGTGAGTGCAGTCAAGGCTGCTTATGGTATGCGAGACCTTGAGTTCTTGTCCTCTTTGGCGTCAGAAATCATGTTTTTGAAGGATGTTGCTGCTGTAGAAATTGCAGTCAATCTCGAAGAAAAGATTATCGACGGCTCAAGAAAGGTGCTATAGCAAAATGAAAATAGGTAGTTAAGTAAAAAAAATATCTCAGAGATGTAATAGACGCAGTAACTAACCTGAGTTTATGAGCACAAATTTCTTCGGTTTCCTTTAATGCGCTACAGTATTACCTATGCTGACTGTGGGTGTTCCTTGTGTCTAGATAAAATACCTAAACACTATGTTTCAGACGGGATTCTAAAACGCAATTGTTTAGCTATAGAACACTAGTTTCACTTGAAGACATTCTTGATGCTGAAAAATTCCTGCCTGAGCAGGTGCTCGATTCCCCAGATAAACGGAACAACTACCGAGAAGAGATGTTGGAAAAGTTTGCTATGACTCGAAAAAGCCACAGGAAGTTTATAGCTAAAGACAAGGTCACAGCAACTAAAATATTGAACAAATATTCACGACTGTAATGAATGAACCTGCAAGTTTTTAGCCAAGAAGTGTTAGCACTCTTGACAACACATCTATAATTGATCATTTTTCGTTTAGATTGAAGATGAGTTTAAGTTTTTAAGCAATTCTTCGCCCGAGACAATCGACAATCGCCCGTGCAATCGTGGAAAAATGTTAAAAAATGTTACGTAATGTCGTAAAGAAGTTACAAAAACGCACGAGGTAAAAATTACGTTAGAAAAACTTGTCAAGGCAGAGGAAAATTTCGATATATAAGAGTTTCTATTTTCATTCATAGTTTTGAAATTTATTTTTACACCTTGAAAGTCACGTTCCTTGAGTTCCATTTGTTGTTACACAACTTTCTACTCAATAAGACAGGAAAGGACAGAAAGTCTAGAACCCCGACATCTGAATCGTGACCAGTGTTGTTTCATTCAGTCGATGTTAGTTTTCCATAATATTTTTCATATTTATAAGTCGATATTTTGTTGAATTATAAAGTATTTTATTTTATTTCAGAGGGTAGTCTTTCCAGCAGTTGCAACAGCTGAGGCAGAAAAGATGCTTCTTTCCAGGATTACAGATATTAACGGGCAATATTTTCTCAAAGTCGACGACACTGCAATTCAACTACCTCCACATATCGGACAAACGAAGTTCAACTACCTCAATGACGGAGGCATTTGCTTACCTCACTATGTATTACTATGTATCCTGATTCCCTGAAACTCGATTTTCTCTTCTTTGAAAAATTCTTTAAAATCGTGACCTTGGTTTCATCTAAAGATGGCCATGTACTGTTCTCCATTGTATATTTGGGTGATAATGAAATCTTCAGTGAAAATGAATAATACAATTTAAGTTGCACATTTAAATTTCTTTCTGCACTTCATCATTTTAGTTTGTGTTTCCTATTATGGACGAAAACAGATAATGGGTGAATAATAAAATGGTACTACCAGAAAGGTGCAAAACCGGATTTCTTCATGGCCATGAAGCTAATGACATTAAAATGAATAAGTTCACTCATAAACGTTATTTAAATATAAAGTGATTTTGTTTTTATTGAGAGATAAGTAATGATAACCGTGATTTTCAGTAATGTTTTCTTATTACATAACGTTAGAACTATAGGTCTTATAAACCATTTTGAGGGTCGTAATCAGACCTTAGATTGTGAAACTATATGAACCAAAATGAAAGGAATGAAATCACTCCAGAAAGAGAAAACAAATGATTTTAGTAAACAAATGAGTTTATCTACCGACAATAATTTTATGTATACATACAATAGACGGGATTCTATAACAAAATTGTTTAGCTATATAGCTAAACACAAGTTTACTGCCAGTAAACATGCTTTTCTTAGAGGAAGGACAAGACGGTCTTTAGGAGGTTGGACCATCGGTTAAAAAATGGCAAAGTCCTACGGAAAACTGAGTTGTGGAAGTAGGACGAGTACGAGAAATAAGAAGATACCAAGAAAGAAGGGCAAGGAAGAAGAAAAGGAAGATTCCAAGGAGGATGGAGAAAAAAGTGAGAAGACGAGGAATAAGGAAGAGACAGCAAAATGAAAGAAGGAAGGAAATGAATAAAGAGGAGACGAAGACCTAATGAAGAATGGATAGTGGAGGATAGACGAGGATCAATAGCTTTTCAAGCTGGCTTTTCAAGCCAGCTTTCCGCCCCGTTTTCTGTCCACTCCTTCGCTTTTTACCTTGTTTCCTATGTATCAAGGCCTTGTATATCGATGTATATAGATAGGACCTGAAAAATGTGTCGAAATGGGTGAATCTTAAAGAATTATTAAAAATCCTTTGGGATTCTGAAATAGGGATGAAAGGGCTACATTTTTTATCAATTTTTTTTTTAGAAGCCGAATATACGGCTAAAAGCGATGTAGTCGGAGGGGGAGACTTTGGATTTTCGTGATATTTCACGATTTTCAATCCCGATTATCTCGTGAACGGGAAAAGATAAAAATCCGGACTTTATTCCGTTGGAATCGCCTCGTGATTCTGAACAGAATAAACATAGTCCGGATTTTTAGAGTCCTTTTCCGGATTACGATCCGAAAAATACCTCCACCAAAAAGAGGGTATTTCGGTCCGGTTGAGTGGGAGATCGCTTGTTAAAATTGATTTTTTTTACAGAAATTCTAATATTTTCACGAAGGGTTTTGGATATAATATCTTAAACATTACAATATCAAAGGTCATTAAAAAATTTCTGGATACATTTTGTTTGAGATTTTGGGTTTTTATTCGTAATTACTTTCGACTAGAAATCAGAAATACTTGTTGCAAAGCTATTCACATTGAGAATTCGGATATTGTTTTTGGAGACAGAAGTGTGTAGTAAGCATGTGTTGTTTTTGTGTAGACCTTGTTGCACGATCCATATTTTATATTTAACAGAAAGTTGTCGGTGCCAAAACTCCTGCCATTAACAGCTTCCTGGAGTGCAATTTTAATAAAGAGGCAGTGCTTTTTAACCTTTCAAGTTTGAATCCAGTTTTACTCCTCGTCGAATGGTCTGCAAGTAGTTGACCTCAAATATGATAGAATCCTTAAGAATGGGTAACAGAAGGATCGTTTCTTTGTCTTTTTTTTTCAAATAAAGAGCTTAATATACTAAAAATCATCATCTTCGGATCTATGGCTGCTTCCTCGGAAATAATCCCTAAGCAATTATCAATCTACAAAAAGCAAAACAAGTAGCCTACAGTAAGATTGGATCCTCAATGAATCCGTCAAGAAACTTGCCAATATTTCTGCGCAATTTTCTGGCTGATATTTCAAATAATATTCCACCTCTAAAAATCCTTGTCTGTTTTTAATTGGAAAACAATTTTCTGGAAAAGATATCGTCTTGAATAATAAATTCAGGGGCTGGCAATGGCGACTTAGGACTAACCGACATAGGTAGAACTGAAATCGACTGAAATCGACTGAAATAAGGAAAAAAAATGAATATTTCGATTAGGCCGCAGGACATTTTAATTTACCTAATAAGGAAAAAGGTTGCAAAATTGTAAAGATTGATTAATAATTTATGCTTATCCAGATTCCAGAACGTATAGCGAGTGTAGAGAGCAAAATATATTTATTACGTCTTTTCTTATAAGTGTTCATCATTTGAGTAGTGCTGAGCACGTATAAATTAATTCTGTCATCATGATTGTAAAAGAAGTACTCTAAACCCAGCTCTGACTTCCAGTTACTCTCAGCTTGATCTGCAGTGACTACATGTTGTAACATTTTTGAACATTTGAAAGTGAAGGCAAACTGAAATCGTTTATTGAGGCGGTGACCGACCTAACCTTATTAAAAAGAAAAAAATATTCTATTTTATTTTAAGCTTGTAATACAAAACGATTTGGACTCAGAACAAGGAATTTTGTGAGCAGCTAATATGAGTAAACTTACTAGCTACACAAAAAGTGGGTAAAGTTAGTGAATAGGGAAAACAGGTATTGTTTTACAACTCATCTAATTACATTGATATCAATATCACAAAGAAAAGTCAAATTGCAAAATCGTTTAACATTTCCTGTTCTGTAGTAATCAATGGGTACCCGCCCGTATATTAGTATTTTTTTCCTTTGCTTCTATTTCACGTTACCATTTTACCGAATCCATGGCGTTACATCTTAGCCTACATGATTAGCTTGAGAAAAACAAGTTAAATGTTGTTTATGTTGTTTAATTTTATAATAGATCAAATACTAAATAAATGTAAAATATTGTTGTAGATAAATGTATGACGGAAGGATTTGGAGTACGGTCAAAGGCGGTCAAAAGCTTGCAGCGGTTGGTCAAATACGGAAAGGGCGACTGTTAAGTGTTAAATCGTGTTGCTTCTGCTGCCATCGAAATTAAGTCCACTGTTGTCTTCCTTTCCCGTGCGACGAGTGCCTTAAAACCTAAAACATTCTAAACATCCCCTCGTCCTCCCACGAAGAATTTAATTACTTTAAGTACGTAATTAAGCCTGTAGGAGTCTTTAAGAGGAAATAGATTTATATGAATAAACAGATTCACTTTTCTCGCTCTTTGGCCAATGGTTTGTAAGTACATATAACGCTGATTAATTTCTTCGTCACAAGCGCTCACGATGAAAATTTTTTTACATTTGGGATTCGAATCCTCAAAATAATCTTAGATGACTTAACTTCGTTGCATATTTCCCTGCGTACAAAAGTTGGGTGTCATATTAGATACTCTAGCAAAATTCTAAACCAGATAAAGATTTTCAACTTTATTAGTTCATTTATGGCGTTTTGTACGCAACTTCGAACGTAACCAAAAACCCATTTTTACATTTTAATAATCGCTTACATAAAAGTTAATTTGCCAATTCTTTTTTATCCAAATGGCAGTCTTTTCCCAGTCGTTAAAATTTTCTTGTGTAATCTTCTCACAGTCCCCAATATTAACTTTTCTGAGGGGATTAGTTTCTTTCATAAAAACATCAACCCCTCTTTTGGTGATATAACTACAGCGATAAAATACTAAGGTCTCCAGATTGCAGAAAGAATGAAGATTTGCCACTCGATGTGGGATTTTGTCTGTGAGGGTGTCACATCTTTTAATGTAGATATAAATAAGTGAGGGGGAGGACAATAGAGTCAATAGATTTTGAGGAGAAATCCAATAGTTCTCTGAGGTTAAACACAGAATCTCAAGTTTCTTTTGTATGGACTGATCTTTTTTGAAACAATTTCGTCCTTCGTCAGTAGTACTGACCAACTTATAACTATCACTCAAAAGGCATAGAGTTTGAAGATTGGGACAACTCTCTACGACAACCACTCTACGACTCTCTACGACGGTTCCATTGCGTCTTGTGTCCTTCTTTATCAATTTTCTGATCATTGTTATTTACAACATTTAATTGATGGTTGTTTATTATGATTATTATATTGAACCAATCATAGTAACGAATAATTATTTTTTATTTAGGGAAAAAGATACAAGAAACCAGGGATGTTGAGAAGAGATAACTGAAGGAAATGTTGAGCTTTTGTGAGAACAGTTTTGATTGCCGCAATGCGTTGATTTCAAATCACCTTGGCTGACTCGAAATCGACTCGAAATCTGGCAACTCCATTTTATTAGTCTACCGCGAACGTCAGTCAATCCAACTTTGAAATACGAGTTTGTTCTATCTTACGAGTTTCATCAATCTTACAATGGCAGCATTTCTCCCTACAACTACATCTTGCTTCAAGTGCAAGAAGGATTTCTCGTCGACAAGAAATCCCCAAATTGTGACATGTATGGAATGTCAAGAATATGTTCATCGGGCCTGTCTTTTTCCAGGCACTCTGTCAGCCCAGGACTACGTCCTTATGAAAAAAAAAACAACGAAGTGATTAGTGTTAAGTGTTACTTGAAGTGTGCCACTTCAAGTCATCTTACAACCGTGGAAGTGCCTGCAATTCCCCCCAAAAGAGCAGCCAAAGCTAACCCTGGCAAGCCACCTACCAAACGGGTTATGAGATCACGAAAGGAGCCGACACCACAGCAGCCAACCACCAGTGAACCTCCTGCAAGGCCAAGTGCAATTGCAGGATTGCGTTCACAACACACAACTACGGTCGCCGTGTCCACCTTAACCCCAATCGACTGTGCTGGATTTCCAACTTCCATGATTCAATTCGATGATTGGCCGGATATGGCTGTCAATGTCGTCAACATCGTCATTACCCCTGTCATCACTCCATCCCCTGTCATCACTCCATCAGACAGCCAGCTTGTTGCTGGTGAGTGGAGTTTACGGTGTGATCTCCCTATTCCTGTTCGTGAAGATACAGTAGAGCTGCGTGTACGCCCTACCGAATTGCAAGTAAACATGCCGGAAACAGGCTTACTAGCGCCACTGTCCTGAAAAATAAATATTTAAAATTTTGGACGTTCAGGCCCAACAGCTAGACGTTCAGGCCCACTTTAAAAGTGGGCCTGAAAGCAGGGGCCTGAACGCCGGGGCCTGAACGTCCATGACCCTTCCATTTGACCGAAATATAAAATAAGAAATGTTCTTTATCAAATAGATCACTTTGCCATATCTGAAAACGTCGCAGGCTAAAAGTAAAATCTTGGACTGTTCATTCGTCTTCCCGCTTCTTTCTCTTTCTCTCACCGACCACGTTGACGTTACTCCTTCCCATCAGTCGCACTCGTTTTTTAACAGCAATTTTAACAGCAATGGATTCAGAACTGGAGGCATTCTGGGGAAGGCATTCTGGGTTTGGCTGCTGTTGCTGTGGCAAAATCTGTAATTTGGCCCCCGTTGCAGTATGTCCTGCGTGAAAAATGGGATTGGCCAAAACCAAAGAGTAAGTATCCTTATTTGTGCCCTAAATTTTAAAAAATTTAAAAATTTTTTTTCCAAATCTTTTTTCTCATGCAGGGTTCAAGTAACCTGCAAAGAAACCGCAGGATGATCTCGAAATGGGAAACTCTTCTGACGAAGCTGGTGGGCAAAAGAGAGCCAGGTGTTGGTGTGAGCACGAGGAGAGATCAAAATTTAAATTCAAGAAGACAAGCTTTCAGGAGGCAAGCAGGTGTCACTGACTGTGGTAAGTTATCACCTTACCCAATCCCCCTTCATTGCCCAAAAAACATTTTAATTTATCGTGTTGATTATTTACAGAAAGAAGTGCAGGTGGTGCTATCTCAATTAGCCAGAAAAATTGAGGAAGAGCAAGATCTGCCCGGGAGCCAGTCCCCAATGATGGGGCCATCACACGACTGAGATGCAAGATGATATCAATGTTCAAACATTCCGTGTGTATTTTCTTGAAGGTGGATTGCAATCGAGGTTCCTTATCTAAATAAAAATTTTGAAAAGTATTTGTTTGTTGTTGTTGTATATTTCATTCATTCATAATTCATTCATTTCATCTCATTATATTTCATCTCACATATGGCAGTTCATTTTTCATAATCGAAATAATCTTGCATGAGCGTCTATTTGGATTCCATGTCATCTAATTTGGACGAAGTTTTTGATTTCTTCACAATTTTCTTGTTTTTCAATTTCACCTTCTCTTTAATGCATGTGGTACATAGATTTTGTCCAGGATAAACATGTACATCAGACCAATTACATTTTATAGCCTCACATAATTCAAGAGAAATTTATCTTTTTCAAGCCTTGAGAAGATTTCGAGATTTAACACTCTATGAATATTTAATGGATTTGAGCACTTTGATGATTGTTTTAATTTTGAAAAATGTGATGAGAACGCCAATAAATGATGTCTAGACATCGACGAAATTGTTGTTATGTTCAAATCGTTTTCCTTAGATTTTCACTTAAATTATCAATTGATTTTAGAGAGTAATTCACAGGCACAAATGTTGACAGAAAGCATGCGTCGTGAAGAAAAATTCCAACTGAGCACTGGTTTGAACTGTTCAAGGACTTAAGCTTTTTTCGTCATCAAGACGTTTAACAATAGACAAAATGCAAATAAAGGGATATGCAAAAAGATTTAAAACGTTATATACTACGGTGCTTACCGTTCTCCGATGCATTTTTCACTTTTTCTTTCCATTCTAGTCTTCCTTTACCTACGAAGGACAAAGAGAAAAAGGCGTCAAATACTGGGGGTACAGTAGGCGTAGTAGAATCCCTACCGTCAATTTAAAAATAAAACATACAGATCCATTTGCTTGCTAAAGACACTTTCACCTATGACTGTACTACCCGAGGTATCTTGTTGAAACCATATATTTGGCAAATTAAAAGCTTCATCGAAATATCATCGATGGGGTGTTTTACGAATAATTAGCAATGAAACATGCTGGGCATTGCAAAAATTATTGATAAGGTTTGGTGTAATGGTACTGTGAATTTGCAATAAGTTCCCGGATTCAACCTCCCTCCAAAGTAAAGAAGAAAGAATGAATTATATGGATATTGATACTATAAACTAAAAAAAACATCTTGAATCCAATAAAGGAAGTTACTATTGCAAAACTGTATTAAATTATTCGTTTAAAAGTAAAAAGTACCGTACGTTGTACTTTTATTACTTGATTTTCCTGTAAAACGGAAAAATCAAAGAAACTGACCCGAGAAAAGGTCCAGCTTATAATACCAGACTAAAAAAGAAACAGAGAATGCTTAGGCGAGACGAATCTGAGTCGGAAGGAAAAGACTCTGAAACAATAAAAATTGCTGAAGTGTCAGAATCCACAAAAGAAGGGAACGATGAAATTGGAATAGCAAATCTAATACACGCTACGTTGGTATTAGGTAGAGATTTAGAGAAGAACACTCAGACGGAAATCGGATGACTAACTGGTTAAACGTATAAAGAACGTTTTTATGGATTTCTCGACCTCCTTCACCTGTGCAAAATCAAAGTGATTCTCCCATAGGCTCACCCACCATTTCCTTTTGACGAATTATACGGGTTCTATGTCAAACCTCCCAAAAACGTCCAGCTATTTTGATCAAAGGTCCCCGCATCTTACATATGCACTAATATATATCTATTATTTGTTTAGATGCTAATACGGCTCCATTCCGAGAACATTGTGATGGGACAGCTTCTACAAGTTTAGGTTTCTAATTGTTATCTTTTTGGAAAATTGAAGACTCACAATTTAAATTTAAATGTAAATGCAACACCCGTTGTGTCAATCACCACACAATCTGAGAAAACCATCACATCACAATCCGAAATATCAAAAAGTGGGCCAAAATGGAAACCAGCTGAAATTCATCTCTTAATCAGTTACTTCCGTCGTTTTGACCGTTGACCGTTGACCTTGATTGTTTTGACAAGAAAAACGAGACGGAAAAGAAAATTTGGGAGAGGTAATTTGGTTGTTTTATTTTTTGCCGGTTTTTTGACGATTTCTAACTGTTTTCCCTTCAACTCAGGTAGCAGAGCTCATGGAAAGTATAATGGTGTTACTGTCACTGGTGAACGCTGCTCGGTTAAGTGGAAATCGATGAAGGAACGGTACAATGAAATCAGTGACAAGCTTAAGAAAGTTAAAGAAGGGACTCAGACTTCGTCTGGACGGCGATCCCAATTGCCATTCTTTGCTGTGATGGATGAAATTTTAGACCAATCAGATACAACTGCTCTTCCATACGTATTTGAAGTTGGGGCAGGAGGAAAAGTGAAAAAAGCCAACACAAATGAGCCATGTCCCGCCGCAAAAAGATCTTGTCAAAATATTACTAATAGCGAATCCCTTGACCGTTTGATTGATCTCGAGGAAGATTGCAGGGAGAGGGACAATGAGTTAATTGAATCAATAAAAAGTAAAAATCAATCGTCAAAGGATAAAAACGACGCTATTATTGCTGCAGCAAAGGCAATGGAACAAGCTTCCATAGAAATTTTTCGCAAATTCAGTCAGAAATATTTTTTTTAAAACCACATAATTCCAGATTAGGTCGATCAAGTATATTTTTAAGTTTGAATCTGCTGGTTAGCCGTCAAAGAGAAAATTTGAAATTCAGTTTATGTTTATAATTTCTGGTCAGAATCTTGTCACTTTCATTTACCATTGAACTATTTTTCTTTACACTTTGTTTTGATTGTGTAGCTGTTCTGAAGAAGTAACGTTTTTTTATGAAATACAGTCCTGAAAAAGAACATTAGATTTCCATAGAAGAATTTTTGATTTTGAATTTGTTCAAATATTAATTTTAAACTTCAAATTCTTCTGCTATCCTCCTTATCTTTTCTAGGCCCAAATGAAGTTCTTCTTTTTCATCGGCGAAGAAATTCTCATTTTCTTCGTCGTCATTATTGTCACGTACTTGTGGAGCAAACTCGATCCAACCATCTACTTGCAATCCAAAGTTGTGAAAGCATGCGGTGACCATCAGAATTGTGCGAGCACTTTCAAGTCGGAAAACATCTAACAATTTTAATCTGCGCAAATTCATTTTCAGCAACCCAAACGCTCGCTCAACTATTTGCCAATCCCTTTTCAGGAAACGGTTGAATTCCAGTTCGTGATCCTAGAGGGGCAGATTGTGCTTGTAACAAACCAGACTCTCAATGCCATCGATCCTGTTGCACTTTTTTATAACTGTTTGTTTGAAATGAGAAGTTTGCACATGAGAGATGTTTTCTTATAACTGGGTTTCATATTTTGTTTGAAAAACATGCAGGCTGCTGTGTTCAAAATAGGAAAACAATTCCTCGTTCCTATTTGTCTTGTTTCTTCATCATTAATACCATTTGACTTTTACGCAGTAGTTGAATTTGACAGCACATGTTTTGTAGCGTAATTAATGCATTTCTTGAACACATAGCTTGGCCGGTGGTATTCAAAGCCTAACCAAGCCGGACAGGTGCATTGTTTTACACCCTTGTTTTGCCACTGGTCTGCCCACACCAGAGCTGCCGTCAGGCCCAGTTTCCACACAAAGATGAAAATGTTCTATTGTAAATTTTCCCCCTACTCTCCTCATGTACATATGTAAAAAGTCAAAGTTAGGTGCAATAAACTGGGTAATACTCAGCCTCCGAATCTCTGCCCAATAGAAATTTAAAAAAATTGCTTTTGCGGCAATTTTCATGAACATAACAATGTTCAAAAAAATTTTTAGTCTAGAATTATCTTGCCGTACAATTGCAGATTCTTGTAAGTTTAGGTGAGGATAGAAAAAAAAAATTCCTACAGCACAGGAGTTTTTAAAGATGGCCAAGTCCATCGAACATTTGTACCCCTCAACAGAAAACACATCGTCAAAAAGTCCATGGGTATATAACTATAATTTTGGTGTCCCACAATTTTATAATAGATATTGTTGTTGTGTAAGCACAGGATTTCTTTTTTTAAAGACAGACGTATCAAGGGTCCACTGCATTACTTTGTTCATGGGAAAATACTTAGCGCCAAACCTTCAAACAATATTACTCATTAACCTAATTAAAAAAACAGAAAATTGTGCTATTTAAAAAATGTTGGAAATATCTTTTGTTTGCACTTCCTTTTCAGACGAGTTAAACGCATTCCTCCCCCAAAATGTACATGCCCAAACATGCCCAACACCAGATGTCGTCGCCGTGATGACGCAATCTTTGATGACGCAACAACCAGCATCACCACCAGATGTCTATAGCATCGCCGTGATGACGAAATCTTCAAGTAAGGTACTGAGCAGATTTTCCACGATAAAATCTATTACGGGCAGATCGTGCTACAGGAAAGCGAATAGCAAAACAGTCCGACTTTACGCTAGACAAAAGTTCCCCGGATTTGAACGGGGCTCAGGTTACTCGTCTTACATGATTTGGTTAAAAAATGATCAGTAAACATAATCTTTGTTTTCTGTTTTTTTTTGCATTATGTTAACATTTATTGCTTAACTAGTTAATTAATTATATGTTTTGCTTTATTTCATTTTATTGATAGGAGCCATTTTTGTGGGTCCAATGTTGGAATTCAGAGGTTTTGCAGACAACTTCCGGTTTTGAGACGCAGTTGTTACATGGATATTTTGCTGACTTGATGTACATCATTATCCCTCAAATGTCATAATCCATCAAATTTTTAATAAGATAAAAATGGTTCGGTTTCTTTCAGTGGACTAATTGAACGTTCCAATATAGCATCGATTTTTTCATGCAGCATTTCCGTGTATGTTAAAAATTATTTTCATTTTGATTATAGGTTTATACGAGGTTTATACACAGTTGCTGTCCAATGGGGCATGTTACTGTTGCTACAGTATATGACGATTTCGGCTGGTTATAGAGTTTTACCTTAACACGACATTAATGTTGCTGTAACTAAACAATGAGGATTGTATTAAATTTACCTTTTTTTATATCATTCCTAAGTTTTGTTAAGAAACCCAGTTCCTGTACGTAATAGGCTCTTGTGATTGGAAAATCTGAATTATTGACGAAGTATCAATATCCATCACTAATAGCTCCTTCCCTCTTATTAAATAGATAACATTTATATTAACAAATATAAATGATCTAGATACTACCATGCATGAGTTTATGAAATTTAAAAAATATAACTTACTCTTCAACGCAAGAAATGATGACTGGTGACGAACCTCATCGATATCATCATCCAGAGCAACAACAATGTTTTATACCTCAATTACATTAGTAATAACAACTTGTCTTGCTTCATCGACTACTTCAATTACAGAAAGGAAGGAATCCGAGTTCATACTCAAGGAATTTTGCAGAATACTCCCTTCGTAATTCTCTTCTTCAGTAATGTCAAATAACAGGAAAACGTTAAGTAGACTGTGAAGTTCAATATCGGAAACCCTATTTTGGAAATTAAAACAAATGAATTTAGAATAGAATTACATTTAAAATAGTCGGTGAAAAAAACTGTTTTAATCATTTTGATATTGAGAAAAAAAACGGAAAAAAACGCGCTCCCCGTGCGAAATTACCTACCTGTTGAAGTTTCATGTACTACCAGGGTCCAACTTGGGTCCGAGTCATCTTCCAATGAAGTAGGTTCGATTAAACTACAAAGCGTACGATTACGTCCTCTACCATACGGATTCCACCTTGGCTGGGATGCTATTTGAAATGTTATTAATTTAGATTAAATTATATCAAGTTAATCTTAAATATTTACCTCTAAAAACAGTTTTCATAATAGCGGAAATGTGACTTCCGATGAAATGCGAGTCCCAGGGATTATTGCGGTTTGAAAGGAAATTTAAGAGTTCTTTCCAATATCACTGTGGAAATTTGGGATCACGTAGGTTAAGTTCCTATTCAACGACACTCCGACAAAAATAAAAAACAGTTTTTCCAGGCAGATTCCCATGGCAATCCATTCTTCTAAGAACTCAATCTGTGAAATGAATTTTGGGTTATATTTTGGTAGTGGGGACTACACCACTATCTATGACACTACAAACAGCCTTAACTAGAAAAAAAAAATTATTTTTGAATTACCAAATGTTTTGGAAAGCATGGTAGTGCATCTGGATGGTTCGCTGCAATAACAAAATTTATTGAAGAGTTTCGAATAGTGGTACGCGTGAGTGCAGTCAAGGCTGCTTATGGTATGCGAGACCTTGAGTTCTTGTCCTCTTTGGCGTCAGAAATCATGTTTTTGAAGGATGTTGCTGCTGTAGAAATTGCAGTCAATCTCGAAGAAAAGATTATCGACGGCTCAAGAAAGGTGCTATAGCAAAATGAAAATAGGTAGTTAAGTAAAAAAAATATCTCAGAGATGTAATAGACGCAGTAACTAACCTGAGTTTATGAGCACAAATTTCTTCGGTTTCCTTTAATGCGCTACAGTATTACCTATGCTGACTGTGGGTGTTCCTTGTGTCTAGATAAAATACCTAAACACTATGTTTCAGACGGGATTCTAAAACGCAATTGTTTAGCTATAGAACACTAGTTTCACTTGAAGACATTCTTGATGCTGAAAAATTCCTGCCTGAGCAGGTGCTCGATTCCCCAGATAAACGGAACAACTACCGAGAAGAGATGTTGGAAAAGTTTGCTATGACTCGAAAAAGCCACAGGAAGTTTATAGCTAAAGACAAGGTCACAGCAACTAAAATATTGAACAAATATTCACGACTGTAATGAATGAACCTGCAAGTTTTTAGCCAAGAAGTGTTAGCACTCTTGACAACACATCTATAATTGATCATTTTTCGTTTAGATTGAAGATGAGTTTAAGTTTTTAAGCAATTCTTCGCCCGAGACAATCGACAATCGCCCGTGCAATCGTGGAAAAATGTTAAAAAATGTTACGTAATGTCGTAAAGAAGTTACAAAAACGCACGAGGTAAAAATTACGTTAGAAAAACTTGTCAAGGCAGAGGAAAATTTCGATATATAAGAGTTTCTATTTTCATTCATAGTTTTGAAATTTATTTTTACACCTTGAAAGTCACGTTCCTTGAGTTCCATTTGTTGTTACACAACTTTCTACTCAATAAGACAGGAAAGGACAGAAAGTCTAGAACCCCGACATCTGAATCGTGACCAGTGTTGTTTCATTCAGTCGATGTTAGTTTTCCATAATATTTTTCATATTTATAAGTCGATATTTTGTTGAATTATAAAGTATTTTATTTTATTTCAGAGGGTAGTCTTTCCAGCAGTTGCAACAGCTGAGGCAGAAAAGATGCTTCTTTCCAGGATTACAGATATTAACGGGCAATATTTTCTCAAAGTCGACGACACTGCAATTCAACTACCTCCACATATCGGACAAACGAAGTTCAACTACCTCAATGACGGAGGCATTTGCTTACCTCACTATGTATTACTATGTATCCTGATTCCCTGAAACTCGATTTTCTCTTCTTTGAAAAATTCTTTAAAATCGTGACCTTGGTTTCATCTAAAGATGGCCATGTACTGTTCTCCATTGTATATTTGGGTGATAATGAAATCTTCAGTGAAAATGAATAATACAATTTAAGTTGCACATTTAAATTTCTTTCTGCACTTCATCATTTTAGTTTGTGTTTCCTATTATGGACGAAAACAGATAATGGGTGAATAATAAAATGGTACTACCAGAAAGGTGCAAAACCGGATTTCTTCATGGCCATGAAGCTAATGACATTAAAATGAATAAGTTCACTCATAAACGTTATTTAAATATAAAGTGATTTTGTTTTTATTGAGAGATAAGTAATGATAACCGTGATTTTCAGTAATGTTTTCTTATTACATAACGTTAGAACTATAGGTCTTATAAACCATTTTGAGGGTCGTAATCAGACCTTAGATTGTGAAACTATATGAACCAAAATGAAAGGAATGAAATCACTCCAGAAAGAGAAAACAAATGATTTTAGTAAACAAATGAGTTTATCTACCGACAATAATTTTATGTATACATACAATAGACGGGATTCTATAACAAAATTGTTTAGCTATATAGCTAAACACAAGTTTACTGCCAGTAAACATGCTTTTCTTAGAGGAAGGACAAGACGGTCTTTAGGAGGTTGGACCATCGGTTAAAAAATGGCAAAGTCCTACGGAAAACTGAGTTGTGGAAGTAGGACGAGTACGAGAAATAAGAAGATACCAAGAAAGAAGGGCAAGGAAGAAGAAAAGGAAGATTCCAAGGAGGATGGAGAAAAAAGTGAGAAGACGAGGAATAAGGAAGAGACAGCAAAATGAAAGAAGGAAGGAAATGAATAAAGAGGAGACGAAGACCTAATGAAGAATGGATAGTGGAGGATAGACGAGGATCAATAGCTTTTCAAGCTGGCTTTTCAAGCCAGCTTTCCGCCCCGTTTTCTGTCCACTCCTTCGCTTTTTACCTTGTTTCCTATGTATCAAGGCCTTGTATATCGATGTATATAGATAGGACCTGAAAAATGTGTCGAAATGGGTGAATCTTAAAGAATTATTAAAAATCCTTTGGGATTCTGAAATAGGGATGAAAGGGCTACATTTTTTATCAATTTTTTTTTTAGAAGCCGAATATACGGCTAAAAGCGATGTAGTCGGAGGGGGAGACTTTGGATTTTCGTGATATTTCACGATTTTCAATCCCGATTATCTCGTGAACGGGAAAAGATAAAAATCCGGACTTTATTCCGTTGGAATCGCCTCGTGATTCTGAACAGAATAAACATAGTCCGGATTTTTAGAGTCCTTTTCCGGATTACGATCCGAAAAATACCTCCACCAAAAAGAGGGTATTTCGGTCCGGTTGAGTGGGAGATCGCTTGTTAAAATTGATTTTTTTTACAGAAATTCTAATATTTTCACGAAGGGTTTTGGATATAATATCTTAAACATTACAATATCAAAGGTCATTAAAAAATTTCTGGATACATTTTGTTTGAGATTTTGGGTTTTTATTCGTAATTACTTTCGACTAGAAATCAGAAATACTTGTTGCAAAGCTATTCACATTGAGAATTCGGATATTGTTTTTGGAGACAGAAGTGTGTAGTAAGCATGTGTTGTTTTTGTGTAGACCTTGTTGCACGATCCATATTTTATATTTAACAGAAAGTTGTCGGTGCCAAAACTCCTGCCATTAACAGCTTCCTGGAGTGCAATTTTAATAAAGAGGCAGTGCTTTTTAACCTTTCAAGTTTGAATCCAGTTTTACTCCTCGTCGAATGGTCTGCAAGTAGTTGACCTCAAATATGATAGAATCCTTAAGAATGGGTAACAGAAGGATCGTTTCTTTGTCTTTTTTTTTCAAATAAAGAGCTTAATATACTAAAAATCATCATCTTCGGATCTATGGCTGCTTCCTCGGAAATAATCCCTAAGCAATTATCAATCTACAAAAAGCAAAACAAGTAGCCTACAGTAAGATTGGATCCTCAATGAATCCGTCAAGAAACTTGCCAATATTTCTGCGCAATTTTCTGGCTGATATTTCAAATAATATTCCACCTCTAAAAATCCTTGTCTGTTTTTAATTGGAAAACAATTTTCTGGAAAAGATATCGTCTTGAATAATAAATTCAGGGGCTGGCAATGGCGACTTAGGACTAACCGACATAGGTAGAACTGAAATCGACTGAAATCGACTGAAATAAGGAAAAAAAATGAATATTTCGATTAGGCCGCAGGACATTTTAATTTACCTAATAAGGAAAAAGGTTGCAAAATTGTAAAGATTGATTAATAATTTATGCTTATCCAGATTCCAGAACGTATAGCGAGTGTAGAGAGCAAAATATATTTATTACGTCTTTTCTTATAAGTGTTCATCATTTGAGTAGTGCTGAGCACGTATAAATTAATTCTGTCATCATGATTGTAAAAGAAGTACTCTAAACCCAGCTCTGACTTCCAGTTACTCTCAGCTTGATCTGCAGTGACTACATGTTGTAACATTTTTGAACATTTGAAAGTGAAGGCAAACTGAAATCGTTTATTGAGGCGGTGACCGACCTAACCTTATTAAAAAGAAAAAAATATTCTATTTTATTTTAAGCTTGTAATACAAAACGATTTGGACTCAGAACAAGGAATTTTGTGAGCAGCTAATATGAGTAAACTTACTAGCTACACAAAAAGTGGGTAAAGTTAGTGAATAGGGAAAACAGGTATTGTTTTACAACTCATCTAATTACATTGATATCAATATCACAAAGAAAAGTCAAATTGCAAAATCGTTTAACATTTCCTGTTCTGTAGTAATCAATGGGTACCCGCCCGTATATTAGTATTTTTTTCCTTTGCTTCTATTTCACGTTACCATTTTACCGAATCCATGGCGTTACATCTTAGCCTACATGATTAGCTTGAGAAAAACAAGTTAAATGTTGTTTATGTTGTTTAATTTTATAATAGATCAAATACTAAATAAATGTAAAATATTGTTGTAGATAAATGTATGACGGAAGGATTTGGAGTACGGTCAAAGGCGGTCAAAAGCTTGCAGCGGTTGGTCAAATACGGAAAGGGCGACTGTTAAGTGTTAAATCGTGTTGCTTCTGCTGCCATCGAAATTAAGTCCACTGTTGTCTTCCTTTCCCGTGCGACGAGTGCCTTAAAACCTAAAACATTCTAAACATCCCCTCGTCCTCCCACGAAGAATTTAATTACTTTAAGTACGTAATTAAGCCTGTAGGAGTCTTTAAGAGGAAATAGATTTATATGAATAAACAGATTCACTTTTCTCGCTCTTTGGCCAATGGTTTGTAAGTACATATAACGCTGATTAATTTCTTCGTCACAAGCGCTCACGATGAAAATTTTTTTACATTTGGGATTCGAATCCTCAAAATAATCTTAGATGACTTAACTTCGTTGCATATTTCCCTGCGTACAAAAGTTGGGTGTCATATTAGATACTCTAGCAAAATTCTAAACCAGATAAAGATTTTCAACTTTATTAGTTCATTTATGGCGTTTTGTACGCAACTTCGAACGTAACCAAAAACCCATTTTTACATTTTAATAATCGCTTACATAAAAGTTAATTTGCCAATTCTTTTTTATCCAAATGGCAGTCTTTTCCCAGTCGTTAAAATTTTCTTGTGTAATCTTCTCACAGTCCCCAATATTAACTTTTCTGAGGGGATTAGTTTCTTTCATAAAAACATCAACCCCTCTTTTGGTGATATAACTACAGCGATAAAATACTAAGGTCTCCAGATTGCAGAAAGAATGAAGATTTGCCACTCGATGTGGGATTTTGTCTGTGAGGGTGTCACATCTTTTAATGTAGATATAAATAAGTGAGGGGGAGGACAATAGAGTCAATAGATTTTGAGGAGAAATCCAATAGTTCTCTGAGGTTAAACACAGAATCTCAAGTTTCTTTTGTATGGACTGATCTTTTTTGAAACAATTTCGTCCTTCGTCAGTAGTACTGACCAACTTATAACTATCACTCAAAAGGCATAGAGTTTGAAGATTGGGACAACTCTCTACGACAACCACTCTACGACTCTCTACGACGGTTCCATTGCGTCTTGTGTCCTTCTTTATCAATTTTCTGATCATTGTTATTTACAACATTTAATTGATGGTTGTTTATTATGATTATTATATTGAACCAATCATAGTAACGAATAATTATTTTTTATTTAGGGAAAAAGATACAAGAAACCAGGGATGTTGAGAAGAGATAACTGAAGGAAATGTTGAGCTTTTGTGAGAACAGTTTTGATTGCCGCAATGCGTTGATTTCAAATCACCTTGGCTGACTCGAAATCGACTCGAAATCTGGCAACTCCATTTTATTAGTCTACCGCGAACGTCAGTCAATCCAACTTTGAAATACGAGTTTGTTCTATCTTACGAGTTTCATCAATCTTACAATGGCAGCATTTCTCCCTACAACTACATCTTGCTTCAAGTGCAAGAAGGATTTCTCGTCGACAAGAAATCCCCAAATTGTGACATGTATGGAATGTCAAGAATATGTTCATCGGGCCTGTCTTTTTCCAGGCACTCTGTCAGCCCAGGACTACGTCCTTATGAAAAAAAAAACAACGAAGTGATTAGTGTTAAGTGTTACTTGAAGTGTGCCACTTCAAGTCATCTTACAACCGTGGAAGTGCCTGCAATTCCCCCCAAAAGAGCAGCCAAAGCTAACCCTGGCAAGCCACCTACCAAACGGGTTATGAGATCACGAAAGGAGCCGACACCACAGCAGCCAACCACCAGTGAACCTCCTGCAAGGCCAAGTGCAATTGCAGGATTGCGTTCACAACACACAACTACGGTCGCCGTGTCCACCTTAACCCCAATCGACTGTGCTGGATTTCCAACTTCCATGATTCAATTCGATGATTGGCCGGATATGGCTGTCAATGTCGTCAACATCGTCATTACCCCTGTCATCACTCCATCCCCTGTCATCACTCCATCAGACAGCCAGCTTGTTGCTGGTGAGTGGAGTTTACGGTGTGATCTCCCTATTCCTGTTCGTGAAGATACAGTAGAGCTGCGTGTACGCCCTACCGAATTGCAAGTAAACATGCCGGAAACAGGCTTACTAGCGCCACTGTCCTGAAAAATAAATATTTAAAATTTTGGACGTTCAGGCCCAACAGCTAGACGTTCAGGCCCACTTTAAAAGTGGGCCTGAAAGCAGGGGCCTGAACGCCGGGGCCTGAACGTCCATGACCCTTCCATTTGACCGAAATATAAAATAAGAAATGTTCTTTATCAAATAGATCACTTTGCCATATCTGAAAACGTCGCAGGCTAAAAGTAAAATCTTGGACTGTTCATTCGTCTTCCCGCTTCTTTCTCTTTCTCTCACCGACCACGTTGACGTTACTCCTTCCCATCAGTCGCACTCGTTTTTTAACAGCAATTTTAACAGCAATGGATTCAGAACTGGAGGCATTCTGGGGAAGGCATTCTGGGTTTGGCTGCTGTTGCTGTGGCAAAATCTGTAATTTGGCCCCCGTTGCAGTATGTCCTGCGTGAAAAATGGGATTGGCCAAAACCAAAGAGTAAGTATCCTTATTTGTGCCCTAAATTTTAAAAAATTTAAAAATTTTTTTTCCAAATCTTTTTTCTCATGCAGGGTTCAAGTAACCTGCAAAGAAACCGCAGGATGATCTCGAAATGGGAAACTCTTCTGACGAAGCTGGTGGGCAAAAGAGAGCCAGGTGTTGGTGTGAGCACGAGGAGAGATCAAAATTTAAATTCAAGAAGACAAGCTTTCAGGAGGCAAGCAGGTGTCACTGACTGTGGTAAGTTATCACCTTACCCAATCCCCCTTCATTGCCCAAAAAACATTTTAATTTATCGTGTTGATTATTTACAGAAAGAAGTGCAGGTGGTGCTATCTCAATTAGCCAGAAAAATTGAGGAAGAGCAAGATCTGCCCGGGAGCCAGTCCCCAATGATGGGGCCATCACACGACTGAGATGCAAGATGATATCAATGTTCAAACATTCCGTGTGTATTTTCTTGAAGGTGGATTGCAATCGAGGTTCCTTATCTAAATAAAAATTTTGAAAAGTATTTGTTTGTTGTTGTTGTATATTTCATTCATTCATAATTCATTCATTTCATCTCATTATATTTCATCTCACATATGGCAGTTCATTTTTCATAATCGAAATAATCTTGCATGAGCGTCTAAGTAATCTTTCTTTTGGTTCGGGACTGAAGATCCACTTTAGTTAACTTGCCATTGTACCTGATTTTGAAAGCAAAAATTTCAATGGATTTCTTTAAAATGACATCAATTTCACTTACCATAGTCCCCTTTCCTTATTTTCTTCCATGTTGTAGTTTACTAATACGATGTGGCAACCCAAACTACTTTGGGAAAGGTAAGACACGTATTTCTTTTGTAAGGAAAATAATAAATTTTTATGTGTGATTTTTCTTAAGGTGAACCGAAATGGATTGAAGATACCTGATAAGTTTTCTGCTGATGTGGCCGACGTTTTGAAAAAAAATAAGAAATACCATTCTTGCAAGGCACTTTCGGCCTCTTACTGATGATAGCCATAAAATATTTCATCTGGCCCCTTGTGAAAAAGTATTGGTGGCGTGACCACAATGGTAAGTTTCAGTTAAAAGCAAGGATGCCATCATTTTTAAATATTTTGCTGTTTTTTCATTGCATGCAGCAACCTCTGCCTCCCCTGTCTCCACCACATCTTCCCCTTTGTCAGCTCCACCACAAACAACAATAAATATGGAGCAGATGCTCATGCAGCAGCAGCAGCTGCTCATGCAGCAAGACACAATTCTGGTCCAAATCAAAGAGATTATGGAAGGCAAAAAGTATGGGATATGTCCGCACATTGACATATCCCTAACCAAGAATTCACAAGAAAATAAATTTTAATAAATATTTTAATTTTTAATTTTTAAAGTTTTTTTTATTTAAAGATTAATTAAATTACAGTTCATACGTGTTTTATGGTCAATTTAATTACAATGCTGTGCCGCCTTTAACGCCCAATATATCAAAAGAACATGCCTTTGGTATGTTTACTGTAATTATGTATTTTGATATGCGCGGCCACAAAAGAGAACCTCTCTAGATGCCGGTGCTAGTCGGAATGAGATCTTCTATCTTCGTCTTTGGCGGCCCTCTACCGGACATTTCTACGCATCACTTAACACAAACAAACTAAGCACATATTTAAGAGTTGCCAGTATGCAAAAAATCCAAAGGGGATTTTCACATCCTATTTCCTTGAAATTTCAATGATAATTCTAGACGAATTAGCTTTAAAGCTAATGCGCGTGTTTAAAAGCTTTAAAGAAATTTGGATCTTCCTCATCATAAAAAATGATAGACTTTAGTTGATGGTTATTTCCATTTATTGGCTTACAAATACACAATCTTTAAGGCGGATATGTAAATCTCGCGCAGTTTCTTTTTTTTCATTACATGTCTTATTCGACCATTTACCTATTGGAAATGACTAAAAGAAATGCGTGTTTTATAAAAGTTTTTGATGTCTCATAAGTGTTATACCCAAGGATGATAAATTCAACATTGAAATAGTAGCCACTTAGCGTGTATATTGTTCGTCAAATTATCACCAAAAAGTTTATTTTTTAGCGCTAGTTGGAGGTTAAAAACAATCGGAAAAATAATCGACAAAAATTGAAGGAATATCAAATTTTTCCCACAGAAATTTAATCGCCGATTATTTTTCAGCGATTATCGCTAGCAGCCGATTATCGGCAAAAAAAATCGCGTGGTAAGTCTGAAGCTACGTATCCCAAGGTAAAAAAAAATACATGTTAAACTTCGAAACCCGCTCTATATGTTGGGATACATTTTATTTTGATCGAGATAGCCCTTTTCTCTATTTGCATTTAAAGATGCCCAACTTTTAAATGTTAAAATGTACATTACGGTTAATTTTTAATTGATTTTTGATAAAAATTTACAACGTTTTCAATAGAAAATTAAATTCTCTATCGATTTGTTATGGTCTCGTTCTCAAAAATAAAACAAGGACGCAAAATAATAAAAATTATTTTTTTTTATTGAGCGGGGCCATACGGCAAAATAAAAAAAACACAATTTTGAAACGACTATAACTAAATAAACGTTCAAGATAATTTTTTTTACTCGGTAGTTTTTTTTCGTGTTTATGAATATATGGTCCAAATTTGAACCAAATCGGAATTTTACGCGCGCCAACAATTTGTTGGATGGGCGTGGAATGACCCACCGGCTAACTCAGCAAATGCAATTTTTACATTCCTCTAATTTAACTGCTATTGGTTGCTTTGTAGATCAATTAAAACTGATTTGTTATGTTTCTTTCTTGAATTTAAAAGAAATGTATGATTTCATTTTTTAAAAAAGGGGAGTAAAGTTTTTTTTAAATTATATACATTTACCGGAATGTCAATAAGTAATTTAGTTATTACAAACGAAATTATTTTAAATCAACCTAGAATGAAACTATTTCTAATTTTCTGTCTATCTGGATGCTTGCTTGGTGCTTGGATGCTGCCGGTTGATGTTAAAAAATTGTTCCATTAGAAAGTGTCAGCCATGTTTGAGGAAACGGAGAGCAGAAATAGTTGAACAAAAATTTCAGTTAAAACATGACATGACATAACTAAAAAAAACGTCAATACTGACGAGGATTGAACCTGGTCGCATTTTCGAAATAAAATTTGAAAAACATGAAAGCACAGTACAAGAACATTAAGAAAAGAAATGGCAAAACAGGAAGAGGAGGACCTCCATCGTGGCCTTACTTTGATACTATGGATAAACTTCTGCGCCACGACGTGGCCGTTAATCCACAAAACATTGCAGAAATTGAAGCTGCTGGATTTAACTATATTCCAAGATGAGCAGTAAGATTTATTGGTAAATTTCATGTAAAATGGGACTTAAAGATTTATTTGTAAATTTTATGACCATCATGAAGTCGAGGGTGAAATAGACGATGAATATGAGCTTCCTGCTCCAAAAAGAAAAAAGATTTCTAATGGAGAAACTATTCAGATGATGATGATTGCGGAGGCCAAGCTATCATCATTATATAACAGATTCTTAGACGTTCTTAAAGGAATTCAAGCTCAAGGAGATGAGAAGGTAAAGCTGATGCGCCAACTGGTGAAAGACCAAAAGCCGAGCAGAGAAAATTAATAGTTGCCTTGTGTAACTGTAACGGCGTTATCGTGTGAAATGTGTCGTCATGAAAATATACACTTAAGTATCGCTAAATTCTATTTATAGCTTCTTGTTATAGTTTTCTCTAAGATCACGACAACAACCATATTGTTCAAGTCATTTCGTCTTTGATCAGCATTACCAAAAGTATTGTCGTTGTTATTTGCTTTTGCTGTTTGAAAAATGGCAAATAAGCCCCCTCATTATTCCCAAGGTCCATCTATCTGGTCCTCCTCTTCTTTCTAGTTTCGTCTTCTCCAGCACTGTCAGGATATATGGAAACGGCCTTCGTTATTATGATGAAATTTTTTAGATAATCACGCAATGATTTATTAATTTAATTGTTATTGGATAACATGAATTATTTCGATAAAATTTCCAAAATATGCATAAATGCAAATATAAAGGAAAATGTCTTCCCTATAGCTTGATCTGTTCGTTATACTTATATATAAGAGAGAGGTTACCAAAAAGGGAAGACAAGTAACACATTTAAGAAAAACAACTATGCACCATGTTATTGAAAATAAATCATACAAAAATTTTACTGCTACATTTGCAAAATTCTAAATGAAAGTTCGTTGAAAACCTAACAAAATTAATTGTACACAAGTTAATGTGCTCAGGGAAACATAGGTTGAAAACATGATAATGCTCTCAACCAGAGCATTTTTTTATTGCTGAAATCGCGAGTAGGCGTCGGAGGGCATGGTAATGTAGACAATTTTATGCAAAATTTAGCGAAAAGTGAATGGCGCAATCGGCTTTTTGGATTTGTTTGAATCCATTTTTCAAGCTGTAAACAGCAACAAAAAAGGATTGCAGCTAAACATTAGTTAGTTAAAATTACTAAACTTCATCATTTGAACTCTTTTCTTTAATTTATTTCGACTTTCTGTTTTAAAAGAGGAGGTTTTAATCAGGTTATTTACATTAAAAAACACCCCCCCCCCCCATGGGGCTTGACATTGGATTTTAGAGCTTAAACTATTTCCGTCTGTCAAAAGGTTTTTAGTTCAATTGAGAGTTCCTTGAAGAGTTTACCTCATGGTCAGTTACGGTGGCAGACCTCCAAAATAATGCAGTTATTGAGTGTCGACGAGTTCTTGGTGAGTGTTTCGGATATTTTTTGTTACACAAAATTGTGTGTGAACACAATCATGTTTGGCAGAAAAACAGTCCTAATGAGTTGTACGTTGATTTTAAATTACACGCAATACCTTTTGTGTTTAATTGTCGTATATGTCATAATTTTTGAACGAAGATATAGTTTCTATCGATTTTCCAAAAAATGCAATTGTTATGGTAGAACGGAACATACTTAATGACTAATGGACATTACGGCCACACTAAAAAAGAGATAAAATGGAGAAAATTGCCGCTGTCAATGAAATGATGATTCTATCTCGAGATACCAGACAATCAATGCGTTCGATTTTCGAGGCTCATAAAATATGTGTAACCTTCTAATTTTTTTGATCCATTAAAATTGATTTTTTTTCCCATTGTCATCATTTGAAGACATCCAGCGTTTATAGATAATGATGCGAACAAACAGCGCAAAATGCAGCACGCTAGAAGCTCGAATCAAACGGCTGTTCCCGGGTCCATTGACGAAGCTGAATCTTATTTAATCAACAACCAATATTACAAGTAAGCACGCCTTGGCAAATTTTTTACACTCATTTTAGTTTATTGTATTTTAGACAGGGTGTATTTCATTTCATTTCTTTAACATAGTATGACCAACAATGGCAATTAATTTTTTTTACGGAAGAGTTTCACCTGATACGGGTACGACAATCTTCTTCATCTCCCTTGGTATTCTCCCTATTTTGCATAGTTTGGAAGAGTTGGCCTGAGATGTTACAATTGCCACTCTTCATTTTTTGTTTGCGCAACTATTCACTATTCGCGGTTTTTCTTATAGATATTGTCACGTTTCTATAACGTAGCAATTGATTGGTTCCCAGAACAGATATTTGCAGTCGATTCTGATCCTGGGAAGTTGACGATTCCCCGACGCTTGACAACAATAGTCATTGGGGACGAGACGACGTTGACAGAGGCATGCAAAAGGGGGGAGCATGTTTCTCGGTTGTTGGACTTTTCTCTGTGTTGGTGTGTGTGTTGGTGGTGGAGTCGCGACCTCCAGTCTGTTTGTTTCTCTTTTACCAAACAGCTTCAGGTCGCTCTCAAAACTGAACGTGTTAGCCTCCTCACCCATGAGTGAAAAGCTATTTTTAATTTATAATTTTGATATAGGTTCCCGTTCGTCTATGCAATCATGACTGAAAAGACCCAATCCTTTTAGCTTAGTCTTTTCCAGGGTTATAGGGTTATAGAAGTATAAAAAAAACTGGGGAAGGAGCATCTAACATGATCTGACTACATTTCAATTGTGAAAGTGATGGCTGCCGCTTTCCCGGAAAAAAATTGCCCGAGGCTGTTGGTACAATTTTAGACAAGTGATTATTACCTTCTAAATATTTTATATTCTATATTTACTTGTAATTTTTCTTCACACTTAAAGGTTTCCCTGTGCCGAGTGACTAGAAGATTTGATTCATTGACATACACCAATGTTCTACACCAACACACAAAACTTGTTGAAAGAAAATATTTTCATTCAGTTGGCGTGAAAGCAATTTAGTTAAGGAATAGTAATAGCACAGTTTATGAATTGTAACATAACGCACGAACAAAATTAAATTAGATAAAATTGATTATTAAATAATAATAATACAATAAATACCGTAAACTAATGAGATTTTTGTAGTTATGGGGCGTATCCAGTTTCTAAGCCCTCAACTTGATCAAGGGGAAAAATGGATCTAGACTGAGTTTTGTGTATGCTGTAGCAGACGACAGAGAGGATGCAAAGCGCGTTAAATGTATTGTTTGAAAGAAAACAAAAAAAAATCTGTTGAGTAGTTGGGGATAGAAAGTTAGGTAGATCATAAAGCAAAATATTGAATTTTGACGTTGGGGAACTAAAACCTTTTCAGGGTTAAAGTGTGTTTTTTTTCTTTAGTCTGTAACATGTGTTAACGGGAGATGGTGAAAGAGAATCATGTCTGATAATCAAGTTTTTGGGAATGGATCCAGCGTTTTGAAATATTATTTTCTTGTGGTGGCATCGTATATCTTCGAGTGTTGGGGAGATGGAAACCCAACATGAGAATGGTAAAGTAATCTCAATCTTCTAACTATCTTTGCAGTGATTTAATTGTTCTCTTCGCGTGTTACGCACGTGTGTATCTTTATTTCAGATTCCAAATACAAAGCTGATATTAATGCTAAGGCGTATCAAAATTTCCTCAACATGGAAGAACAAAGAAATAGGGTCGAAGAGAAAAAGAAGTGGGTAAGAAAGAAAAATTATAGTTGAAAAATACGAGTAAGACCGATTTTCTGTATATTTCTTGTGATTGAATTCAAATTACATTTATGTAAATTTCTTTAATTTTTAAGATGGCCAAACTGAAAGTGAAATAGTTTTGTCAGGGGACGAGGAGCCTGGATGTTCACGCATTTGTAAAAATAGGGATTTATTCCATTACGCTTATCTATTGCTTTTTTAGTTTTAAACAAAGGTCAAAATGTATCTACGCTGATCACCAATCCGTTTAAGTTAATCACCAAAACATTTCATAGTTTACTCCAGCCTCGAATTGAGCGTATCTTCTTTAAAGATTCAGAGGCTTTTATGACAACGGTATTATCACTCGTATTACTGGAAATTTAATTAACCTAAAGATGTATTTATTATAGCCAGAAATCATTGCCTATCGAGGCTTTCCAGTGGAAATTCATCATGTTGTCACCGAAGATGGATACATCTTTGATCTCCATCGTATACCTTTTGGAAGACCGAAAACTCCCTACGAAAACCGCACGACACAAAGAAAGGCCGTGTTTTTGCAGCACAGGTTGTTTAATAATATAATAATAATAATAATATGTATTTATAAGGCGCCTTTTTCATTACATGGTCAAAGTCACCCTGAAGCTCACAATAGGTTGACTACACTGTTATTAGGGGGTGGGGAAGGCAAGTCTGTACTAGTAAGTTTTTAGTCTGGATCGAAAACTAGTCAGGATGGAAAGAGAGCGGAGTTCAAGAGGGAGGCCATTCCAAATCCTGGGTGCACTGCTAGAAAAAGAGCGCTCTCCCCATCGAACTTTCTTTGCAGGAGAAACGACGAGTTTGAGTGTGTCCTTTTCCGAACGAAGCCCACTCCACGTTGCTGTTTGAAGTGATACCAATTCCATCAGATAAGCTGGTGCCGTGCCGTGAACACAGCGGAAGGCAAGTGTGGCGACCTTAAAGTCGATTATGTACCGGATCGGCAGCCAATGTAGTGCAGCCAACTGGGGGGTTATGTGCTCCATTCTTTACGTCCTATTGATCATTCGGACCGCAGAGTTTTGGACTGACTGAAGCCGGTCAAGTTGATTTCCAGGTAAACCAAGTAAAAGCGAGTTGCCATTGTCAAGGAGATATAGGACGAAAACAGAGATAAGACTAGTTGTTCCAATTTGGTCCAGGTACTTTCTTATAAGACTAATTCGTTGGATGTGATAGAATGCACGTCTACAAATATCGCTGACATGATTCTCCATGTTGAGATTGGCGTCAAACGTGGCTCCAAGGTTACGGACAAATCGAGACGATGTGATGGACTTACCACACAGTTCAATCACTGAACCAGGAACAGTAGCTTTCACATCCGATACCGTCAGCACATCCGTCTTTCCCACGTTCAGCATCATCTTGTTGCCAATCGTCCATTGTTGAATATCAGCAAAGCAGTTTGCCAAAGTAGAGCAGACAATTTGTTGAGAAACACCTCCAAGAAGCGTACTGTAAAGAATGAACACGATTGGTCCAAACACTGATCCTTGCGCCACACATAACAGTAAGGGGGCGAGCGCAGAGGTAAAACCCATCAATAAGAACCGCTTGATGCCTGCCAGTGATATAAGACCGCATCCATTCCAGCGCCAGGCCCCGAATTCAAAATATTGGCTCCAGCCGCTGAAACAAGATGCTATGGTCAATGGTGTCAAATGCTGTACTAAAGTCCAGAAGCACCAGCCCTGCCGCATCTCCAGCATCGACAGCCAGGAGCAGATCGTTGTAGACACGAAGAAGAGCCGTTTCAGTCGAATGGTTGGCCCGATATGCTGACTGGACAGGTACAAAGAGGTTTTGGGTTTTGGATATAATATCTTAAACATTACAATATCAAAGGTCATTAAAAAATTTCTGGATACATTTTGTTTGAGATTTTGGGTTTTTATTCGTAATTTCCTTCGACTAGAAATCAGAAATAGTTGTTGCAAAGCTATTCACATTGAGAATTCGGATATTGTTTTTGGAGACAGAAGTGTGTAGTAAGCATGTGTTGTTTTTGTGTAGAACTTGTTGCACGATCCATATTTTATATTTAACAGAAAGTTGTTGGTGCCAAAACTCCTGCCATTAACAGCTTCCTGGGGTGCAATTTTAATAAAGAGGCAGTGCTTTTTAACCTTTCAAGTTTGAATCCAGATTTACTCCTCGACGAATGGTCTGCAAGTAGTTGACCTCTGGCTTGTAGGATCTCTGGCTTCTTCCTCGGAAATAATCCCTAAGCAATTATCAATCTACAAAAAACAAAAACAAGTAGCCTACAGTAAGATTGGATCCTCAATGAATCCGTCAAGAAACTTGCCAATATTTCTGTGCAATTTTCTGGCTGATATTTCAAATAATATTCCACCTCTAAAAATCCTTGTCTGTTTTTAATTGGAAAACAATTTTCTGGAAAAGATATCGTCTTGAATAATAAATTCAGGGGCTGGCAATGGCGACTTAGGACTAACCGACATAGGTAGAACTGAAATCGACTGAAATCGACTGAAATAAGGAAAACAAAATGAATATTTCGATTAGGCCGCAGGACATTTTAATTTACCTAATAAGGAAAAAGGTTGCAAAATTGTAAAGATTGATTAATAATTTATGCTTATCCAGATTCCAGAACGTATAGCGAGTGTAGAGAGCAAAATATATTTATTACGTCTTTTCTTATAAGTGTTCATCATTTGAGTAGTGCTGAGCACGTATAAATTAATTCTGTCATCATGATTGTAAAAGAAGTACTCTAAACCCAGCTCTAAGCTTCCAGCTTGACTTCCAGTTACTCTCAGCTTGATCGGCAGTGACTACATGTTGTAACATTTTTGAACATTTGAAAGTGAAGGCAAACTGAAATCGTATATTGAGGCGGTGACCGACCTAACCTTATTAAAAAGAAAAAAATATTCCATTTTATTTTTAGCTTGTAATACAAAACGATTTGGACTCAGAACAAGGAATTTTGTGAGCAGCTAATATGAGTAAACTTACTAGCTACACAAAAAGTGGGTAAAGTTAGTGAATCAGAAAACAGGTATTGTTTTACAACTCATCTAATTACATTGATATCAATATCATAAAGAAAAGTCAAATTGCAAAATCGTTTAACATTTCCTGTTCTGTAGTAATCAATGGGTACCCGCCCGTATATTAGTATTTTTTTCCTATGCTTCTATTTCACGTTACCATTTTACCGAATCCGTGGCGTTACATCTTAGCCTACATGATTAGCTTGAGAAAAACAAGTTAAATGTTGTTTATGTTGTTTAATTTTATAATAGATCAAATACTAAATAAATGTAAAATATTGTTGTAGATAAATGTATGACGGAAGGATTTGGAGTACGGTCAAAAGCGGTCAAAAGCTTGCAGCGGTTGGTCAAATACGGAAAGGGCGACTGTTAAGTGTTAAATCGTGTTGCTTCTGCTGCCATCGAAATTAAGTCCACTGTTGTCTTCCTTTCCCGTGCGATAAGTGCCTTAAAACCTAAAACATGCTAAACATCCCATCCCAGTCATATTAGATACTCTAGCAAAATTCTAAACAAAATAAAGATTTTCAACTTTATTAGTTCATTTATGGCGTTTTGTACGCAATTTCGAACGTAACCAAAAACCCATTTTTACATTTTAATAATCGCTTACATAAAAGTTAATTTGCCAATTCTTTTTTATCCAAATGGCAGTCTTTTCCCAGTCGTTAAAATTTTCTTGTGTAATCTTCTCACAGTCCCCAATATTAACTTTTCTGAGGGGATTAGTTTCTTTCATAAAAACATCAACCCCTCTTTTGGTGATATAACTACAGCGATAAAATACTAAGGTCTCCAGATTGCAGAAAGAATGAAGATTTGCCACTCGATGTGGGATTTCGTCTGTGAGGATGTCACATCTTTTAATGTAGATATAAATAAGTGAGGGGGAGGACAATAAAGTCAATAGATTTTGAGGAGAAATCCAATAGTTCTCTGAGGTTAAACACAGAATCTCAAGTTTCTTTTGTACGGGCTGATCTTTTTTGAAACAATTTCGTCATTCGTCGGTAGTACTGACCAACTTATAACTATCGCTCAAAAGGCATAGAGTTTGAAGATTGGGACAACTCTCTACGACAACCACTCTACGACTCTCTACGACGGTTCCATTGCGTCTTGTGTCCTTCTTTATCAATTTTCTGATCATTGTTATTTACAACATTTAATTGATGGTTGTTTATTATGATTATTATATTGAACCAATCATAGTAACGAATAATTATTTTTTATTTAGGGAAAAAGATACAAGAAACCAGGGATGTTGAGAAGAGATAACTGAAGGAAATGTTGAGCTTTTGTGAGAACAGTTTTGATTGCCGCAATGCGTTGATTTCAAATCACCTTGGCTGACTCGAAATCGACTCGAAATCTGGCAACTCCATTTTATTAGTCTACCGCGAACGTCAGTCAGTCCAACTTTGAAATACGAGTTTGTTCTATCTTACGAGTTTCATCAATCTTACAATGGCAGCATTTCTCCCTACAACTACATCTTGCTTCAAGTGCAAGAAGGATTTCTCGTCGACAAGAAATCCCCAAATTGTGACATGTATGGAATGTCAAGAATATGTTCATCGGGCCTGTCTTTTTCCAGGCACTCTGTCAGCCCAGGACTACGTCCTTATGAAAAAAAAAACAACGAAGTGATTAGTGTTAAGTGTTACTTGAAGTGTGCCACTTCAAGTCATCTTACAACCGTGGAAGTGCCTGCAATTCCCCCCAAAAGAGCAGCCAAAGCTAACCCTGGCAAGCCACCTACCAAACGGGTTATGAGATCACGAAAGGAGCCGACACCACAGCAGCCAACCACCAGTGAACCTCCTGCAAGGCCAAGTGCAATTGCAGGATTGCGTTCACAACACACAACTACGGTCGCCGTGTCCACCTTAACCCCAATCGACTGTGCTGGATTTCCAACTTCCATGATTCAATTCGATGATTGGCCGGATATGGCTGTCAATGTCGTCAACATCGTCATTACCCCTGTCATCACTCCATCCCCTGTCATCACTCCATCAGACAGCCAGCTTGTTGCTGGTGAGTGGAGTTTACGGTGTGATCTCCCTATTCCTGTTCGTGAAGATACAGTAGAGCTGCGTGTACGCCCTACCGAATTGCAAGTAAACATGCCGGAAACAGGCTTACTAGCGCCACTGTCCTGAAAAATAAATATTTAAAATTTTGGACGTTCAGGCCCAACAGCTAGACGTTCAGGCCCACTTTAAAAGTGGGCCTGAAAGCAGGGGCCTGAACGCCGGGGCCTGAACGTCCATGACCCTTCCATTTGACCGAAATATAAAATAAGAAATGTTCTTTATCAAATAGATCACTTTGCCATATCTGAAAACGTCGCAGGCTAAAAGTAAAATCTTGGACTGTTCATTCGTCTTCCCGCTTCTTTCTCTTTCTCTCACCGACCACGTTGACGTTACTCCTTCCCATCAGTCGCACTGGTTTTTTAACAGCAATTTTAACAGCAATGGATTCAGAACTGGAGGCATTCTGGGGAAGGCATTCTGGGTTTGGCTGCTGTTGCTGTGGCAAAATCTGTAATTTGGCCCCCGTTGCAGTATGTCCTGCGTGAAAAATGGGATTGGCCAAAACCAAAGAGTAAGTATCCTTATTTGTGCCCTAAATTTTAAAAAAATTTAAAATCTTTTTTCCAAATCTTTTTTCTCATGCAGGGTTCAAGTAACCTGCAAAGAAACCGCAGGATGATCTCGAAATGGGAAACTCTTCTGACGAAGCTGGTGGGCAAAAGAGAGCCAGGTGTTGGTGTGAGCACGAGGAGAGATCAAAATTTAAATTCAAGAAGACAAGCTTTCAGGAGGCAAGCAGGTGTCACTGACTGTGGTAAGTTATCACCTTACCCAATCCCCCTTCATTGCCCAAAAAACATTTTAATTTATCGTGTTGATTATTTACAGAAAGAAGTGCAGGTGGTGCTATCTCAATTAGCCAGAAAAATTGAGGAAGAGCAAGATCTGCCCGGGAGCCAGTCCCCAATGATGGGGCCATCACACGACTGAGATGCAAGATGATATCAATGTTCAAACATTCCGTGTGTATTTTCTTGAAGGTGGATTGCAATCGAGGTTCCTTATCTAAATAAAAATTTTGAAAAGTATTTGTTTGTTGTTGTTGTATATTTCATTCATTCATAATTCATTCATTTCATCTCATTATATTTCATCTCACATATGGCAGTTCATTTTTCATAATCGAAATAATCTTGCATGAGCGTCTAAGTAATCTTTCTTTTGGTTCGGGACTGAAGATCCACTTTAGTTAACTTGCCATTGTACCTGATTTTGAAAGCAAAAATTTCAATGGATTTCTTTAAAATGACATCAATTTCACTTACCATAGTCCCCTTTCCTTATTTTCTTCCATGTTGTAGTTTACTAATACGATGTGGCAACCCAAACTACTTTGGGAAAGGTAAGACACGTATTTCTTTTGTAAGGAAAATAATAAATTTTTATGTGTGATTTTTCTTAAGGTGAACCGAAATGGATTGAAGATACCTGATAAGTTTTCTGCTGATGTGGCCGACGTTTTGAAAAAAAAATAAGAAATACCATTCTTGCAAGGCACTTTCGGCCTCTTACTGATGATAGCCATAAAATATTTCATCTGGCCCCTTGTGAAAAAGTATTGGTGGCGTGACCACAATGGTAAGTTTCAGTTAAAAGCAAGGATGCCATCATTTTTAAATATTTTGCTGTTTTTTCATTGCATGCAGCAACCTCTGCCTCCCCTGTCTCCACCACATCTTCCCCTTTGTCAGCTCCACCACAAACAACAATAAATATGGAGCAGATGCTCATGCAGCAGCAGCAGCTGCTCATGCAGCAAGACACAATTCTGGTCCAAATCAAAGAGATTATGGAAGGCAAAAAGTATGGGATATGTCCGCACATTGACATATCCCTAACCAAGAATTCACAAGAAAATAAATTTTAATAAATATTTTAATTTTTAATTTTTAAAGTTTTTTTTATTTAAAGATTAATTAAATTACATTTCATACGTGTTTTATGGTCAATTTAATTACAATGCTGTGCCGCCTTTAACGCCCAATATATCAAAAGAACATGCCTTTGGTATGTTTACTGTAATTATGTATTTTGATATGCGCGGCCACAAAAGAGAACCTCTCTAGATGCCGGTGCTAGTCGGAATGAGATCTTCTATCTTCGTCTTTGGCGGCCCTCTACCGGACATTTCTACGCATCACTTAACACAAACAAACTAAGCACATATTTAAGAGTTGCCAGTATGCAAAAAATCCAAAGGGGATTTTCACATCCTATTTCCTTGAAATTTCAATGATAATTCTAGACGAATTAGCTTTAAAGCTAATGCGCGTGTTTAAAAGCTTTAAAGAAATTTGGATCTTCCTCATCATAAAAAATGATAGACTTTAGTTGATGGTTATTTCCATTTATTGGCTTACAAATACACAATCTTTAAGGCGGATATGTAAATCTCGCGCAGTTTCTTTTTTTTCATTACATGTCTTATTCGACCATTTACCTATTGGAAATGACTAAAAGAAATGCGTGTTTTATAAAAGTTTTTGATGTCTCATAAGTGTTATACCCAAGGATGATAAATTCAACATTGAAATAGTAGCCACTTAGCGTGTATATTGTTCGTCAAATTATCACAAAAAAGTTTATTTTTTAGCGCTAGTTGGAGGTTAAAAACAATCGGAAAAATAATCGACAAAAATTGAAGGAATATCAAATTTTTCCCACAGAAATTTAATCGCCGATTATTTTTCAGCGATTATCGCTAGCAGCCGATTATCGGCAAAAAAAATCGCGTGGTAAGTCTGAAGCTACGTATCCCAAGGTAAAAAAAAATACATGTTAAACTTCGAAACCCGCTCTATATGTTGGGATACATTTTATTTTGATCGAGATAGCCCTTTTCGCTATTTGCATTTAAAGATGCCCAACTTTTAAATGTTAAAATGTACATTACGGTTAATTTTTAATTGATTTTTGATAAAAATTTACAACGTTTTCAATAGAAAATTAAATTCTCTATCGATTTGTTATGGTCTCGTTCTCAAAAATAAAACAAGGACGCAAAATAATAAAAATTATTTTTTTTTATTGAGCGGGGCCATACGGCAAAATAAAAAAAACACAATTTTGAAACGACTATAACTAAATAAACGTTCAAGATAATTTTTTTTACTCGGTAGTTTTTTTTCGTGTTTATGAATATATGGTCCAAATTTGAACCAAATCGGAATTTTACGCGCGCCAACAATTTGTTGGATGGGCGTGGAATGACCCACCGGCTAACTCAGCAAATGCAATTTTTACATTCCTCTAATTTAACTGCTATTGGTTGCTTTGTAGATCAATTAAAACTGATTTGTTATGTTTCTTTCTTGAATTTAAAAGAAATGTATGATTTCATTTTTTAAAAAAGGGGAGTAAAGTTTTTTTTAAATTATATACATTTACCGGAATGTCAATAAGTAATTTAGTTATTACAAACGAAATTATTTTAAATCAACCTAGAATGAAACTATTTCTAATTTTCTGTCTATCTGGATGCTTGCTTGGTGCTTGGATGCTGCCGGTTGATGTTAAAAAATTGTTCCATTAGAAAGTGTCAGCCATGTTTGAGGAAACGGAGAGCAGAAATAGTTGAACAAAAATTTCAGTTAAAACATGACATGACATAACTAAAAAAAACGTCAATACTGACGAGGATTGAACCTGGTCGCATTTTCGAAATAAAATTTGAAAAACATGAAAGCACAGTACAAGAACATTAAGAAAAGAAATGGCAAAACAGGAAGAGGAGGACCTCCATCGTGGCCTTACTTTGATACTATGGATAAACTTCTGCGCCACGACGTGGCCGTTAATCCACAAAACATTGCAGAAATTGAAGCTGCTGGATTTAACTATATTCCAAGATGAGCAGTAAGATTTATTGGTAAATTTCATGTAAAATGGGACTTAAAGATTTATTTGTAAATTTTATGACCATCATGAAGTCGAGGGTGAAATGGACGATGAATATGAGCTTCCTGCTCCAAAAAGAAAAAAGATTTCTAATGGAGAAACTATTCAGATGATGATGATTGCGGAGGCCAAGCTATCATCATTATATAACAGATTCTTAGACGTTCTTAAAGGAATTCAAGCTCAAGGAGATGAGAAGGTAAAGCTGATGCGCCAACTGGTGAAAGACCAAAAGCCGAGCAGAGAAAATTAATAGTTGCCTTGTGTAACTGTAACGGCGTTATCGTGTGAAATGTGTCGTCATGAAAATATACACTTAAGTATCGCTAAATTCTATTTATAGCTTCTTGTTATAGTTTTCTCTAAGATCACGACAACAACCATATTGTTCAAGTCATTTCGTCTTTGATCAGCATTACCAAAAGTATTGTCGTTGTTATTTGCTTTTGCTGTTTGAAAAATGGCAAATAAGCCCCCTCATTATTCCCAAGGTCCATCTATCTGGTCCTCCTCTTCTTTCTAGTTTCGTCTTCTCCAGCACTGTCAGGATATATGGAAACGGCCTTCGTTATTATGATGAAATTTTTTAGATAATCACGCAATGATTTATTAATTTAATTGTTATTGGATAACATGAATTATTTCGATAAAATTTCCAAAATATGCATAAATGCAAATATAAAGGAAAATGTCTTCCCTATAGCTTGATCTGTTCGTTATACTTATATATAAGAGAGAGGTTACCAAAAAGGGAAGACAAGTAACACATTTAAGAAAAACAACTATGCACCATGTTATTGAAAATAAATCATACAAAAATTTTACTGCTACATTTGCAAAATTCTAAATGAAAGTTCGTTGAAAACCTAACAAAATTAATTGTACACAAGTTAATGTGCTCAGGGAAACATAGGTTGAAAACATGATAATGCTCTCAACCAGAGCATTTTTTTATTGCTGAAATCGCGAGTAGGCGTCGGAGGGCATGGTAATGTAGACAATTTTATGCAAAATTTAGCGAAAAGTGAATGGCGCAATCGGCTTTTTGGATTTGTTTGAATCCATTTTTCAAGCTGTAAACAGCAACAAAAAAGGATTGCAGCTAAACATTAGTTAGTTAAAATTACTAAACTTCATCATTTGAACTCTTTTCTTTAATTTATTTCGACTTTCTGTTTTAAAAGAGGAGGTTTTAATCAGGTTATTTACATTAAAAAACACCTCCCCCCCATGGGGCTTGACATTGGATTTTAGAGCTTAAACTATTTCCGTCTGTCAAAAGGTTTTTAGTTCAATTGAGAGTTCCTTGAAGAGTTTACCTCATGGTCAGTTACGGTGGCAGACCTCCAAAATAATGCAGTTATTGAGTGTCGACGAGTTCTTGGTGAGTGTTTCGGATATTTTTTGTTACACAAAATTGTGTGTGAACACAATCATGTTTGGCAGAAAAACAGTCCTAATGAGTTGTACGTTGATTTTAAATTACACGCAATACCTTTTGTGTTTAATTGTCGTATATGTCATAATTTTTGAACGAAGATATAGTTTCTATCGATTTTCCAAAAAATGCAATTGTTATGGTAGAACGGAACATACTTAATGACTAATGGACATTACGGCCACACTAAAAAAGAGATAAAATGGAGAAAATTGCCGCTGTCAATGAAATGATGATTCTATCTCGAGATACCAGACAATCAATGCGTTCGATTTTCGAGGCTCATAAAATATGTGTAACCTTCTAATTTTTTTGATCCATTAAAATTGATTTTTTTCCCCATTGTCATCATTTGAAGACATCCAGCGTTTATAGATAATGATGCGAACAAACAGCGCAAAATGCAGCACGCTAGAAGCTCGAATCAAACGGCTGTTCCCGGGTCCATTGACGAAGCTGAATCTTATTTAATCAACAACCAATATTACAAGTAAGCACGCCTTGGCAAATTTTTTACACTCATTTTAGTTTATTGTATTTTAGACAGGGTGTATTTCATTTCATTTCTTTAACATAGTATGACCAACAATGGCAATTAATTTTTTTTACGGAAGGGTTTCACCTGATACGGGTACGACAATCTTCTTCATCTCCCTTGGTATTCTCCCTATTTTGCATAGTTTGGAAGAGTTGGCCTGAGATATTACAATTGCCACTCTTCATTTTTTGTTTGCGCAACTATTCACTATTCGCGGTTTTTCTTATAGATATTGTCACGTTTCTATAACGTAGCAATTGATTGGTTCCCAGAACAGATATTTGCAGTCGATTCTGATCCTGGGAAGTTGACGATTCCCCGACGCTTGACAACAATAGTCATTGGGGACGAGACGACGTTGACAGAGGCATGCAAAAGGGGGGAGCATGTTTCTCGGTTGTTGGACTTTTCTCTGTGTTGGTGTGTGTGTTGGTGGTGGAGTCGCGACCTCCAGTCTGTTTGTTTCTCTTTTACCAAACAGCTTCAGGTCGCTCTCAAAACTGAACGTGTTAGCCTCCTCACCCATGAGTGAAAAGCTATTTTTAATTTATAATTTTGATATAGGTTCCCGTTCGTCTATGCAATCATGACTGAAAAGACCCAATCCTTTTAGCTTAGTCTTTTCCAGGGTTATAGGGTTATAGAAGTATAAAAAAAAACTGGGGAAGGAGCATCTAACATTATCTGACTACATTTCAATTGTGAAAGTGATGGCTGCCGCTTTCCCGGAAAAAAATTGCCCAAGGCTGTTGGTACAATTTTAGACAAGTGATTATTACCTTCTAAATATTTTATATTCTATATTTACTTGTAATTTTTCTTCACACTTAAAGGTTTCCCTGTGCCGAGTGACTAGAAGATTTGATTCATTGACATACACCAATATTCTACACCAACACACAAAACTTGTTGAAAGAAAATATTTTCATTCAGTTGGCGTGAAAGCAATTTAGTTAAGGAATAGTAATAGCACAGTTTATGAATTGTAACATAACGCACGAACAAAATTAAATTAGATAAAATTGATTATTAAATAATAATAATACAATAAATACCGTAAACTAATGAGATTTTTGTAGTTATGGGGCGTATCCAGTTTCTAAGCCCTCAACTTGATCAAGGGGAAAAATGGATCTAGACTGAGTTTTGTGTATGCTGTAGCAGACGACAGAGAGGATGCAAAGCGCGTTAAATGTATTGTTTGAAAGAAAACAAAAAAAAAATCTGTTGAGTAGTTGGGGATAGAAAGTTAGGTAGATCATAAAGCAAAATATTGAATTTTGACGTTGGGGAACTAAAACCTTTTCAGGGTTAAAGTGTGTTTTTTTTCTTTAGTCTGTAACATGTGTTAACGGGAGATGGTGAAAGAGAATCATGTCTGATAATCAAGTTTTTGGGAATGGATCCAGCGTTTTGAAATATTATTTTCTTGTGGTGGCATCGTATATCTTCGAGTGTTGGGGAGATGGAAACCCAACATGAGAATGGTAAAGTAATCTCAATCTTCTAACTATCTTTGCAGTGATTTAATTGTTCTCTTCGCGTGTTACGCACGTGTGTATCTTTATTTCAGATTCCAAATACAAAGCTGATATTAATGCTAAGGCGTATCAAAATTTCCTCAACATGGAAGAACAAAGAAATAGGGTCGAAGAGAAAAAGAAGTGGGTAAGAAAGAAAAATTATAGTTGAAAAATACGAGTAAGACCGATTTTCTGTATATTTCTTGTGATTGAATTCAAATTACATTTATGTAAATTTCTTTAATTTTTAAGATGGCCAAACTGAAAGTGAAATAGTTTTGTCAGGGGACGAGGAGCCTGGATGTTCACGCATTTGTAAAAATAGGGATTTATTCCATTACGCTTATCTATTGCTTTTTAGTTTTAAACAAAGGTCAAAATGTATCTACGCTGATCACCAATCCGTTTAAGTTAATCACCAAAACATTTCAAAGTTTACTCCAGCCTCGAATTGAGCGTATCTTCTTTAAAGATTCAGAGGCTTTTATGACAACGGTATTATCACTCGTATTACTGGAAATTTAATTAACCTAAAGGTGTATTTATTATAGCCAGAAATCATTGCCTATCGAGGCTTTCCAGTGGAAATTCATCATGTTGTCACCGATGATGGATACATCTTTGATCTCCATCGTATACCTTTTGGAAGACCGAAAACTCCCTACGAAAACCGCACGACACAAAGAAAGGCCGTGTTTTTGCAGCACAGGTTGTTTAATAATATAATAATAATAATAATATGTATTTATAAGGCACCTTTTTCATTACACGGTCAAAGTCACCCTGAAGCTCACAATAGGTTGACTACACTGTTATTGGGGGGTGGGGAAGGCAAGTCTGTACTAGTAAGTTTTTAGTCTGGATCGAAAACTAGTCAGGATGGAAAGAGAGTGGAGTTCAAGAGGGAGGCTATTCCAAATCCTGGGTGCACTGCTAGAAAAAGAGCGCTCTCCCCATCGAACTTTCTTTGCAGGAGGAACGACGAGTTTGAGTGTGTCCTTTTCCGAACGAAGCCCACTCCACGTTGCTGTTTGAAGTGATACCAATTCCATCAGATAAGCTGGTGCCGTGCCGTGAACACAGCGGAAGGCAAGTGTGGCGACCTTAAAGTCGATTATGTACCGGATCGGCAGCCAATGTAGTGCAGCCAACTGGGGGTTATGTGCTCCATTCTTTACGTCCTATTGATCATTCGGACCGCAGAGTTTTGGACTGACTGAAGCCGGTCAAGTTGATTTCCAGGTAAACCAAGTAAAAGCGAGTTGCCATTGTCGAGGAGAGATAGGACGAAAACAGAGATAAGACTAGTTGTTCCAATTTGGTCCAGGTACTTTCTTATAAGACCAATTCGATGGATGTGATAGAATGCACGTCTACAAATATCGCTGACATGATTCTCCATGTTGAGATTGGCGTCAAACGTGGCTCCAAGGTTACGGACAAATCGAGACGATGTGATGGACTTACCACACAGTTCAATCACTGAACCAGGAACAGTAGCTTTCACATCCGATACCGTCAGCACATCCGTCTTTCCCACGTTCAGCATCATCTTGTTGCCAATCGTCCATTGTTGAATATCAGCAAAGCAGTTTGCCAAAGTAGAGCAGACAATTTGTTGAGAAACACCTCCAAGAAGCGTACTGTAAAGAATGAACACGATTGGTCCAAACACTGATCCTTGCGCCACACATAACAGTAAAGGGACGAGCGCAGAGGTAAAACCCATCAATAAGAACCGCTTGATGCCTGCCAGTGATATAAGACCGCATCCATTCCAGCGCCAGGCCCCGAATTCAAAATATTGGCTCCAGCCGCTGAAACAAGATGCTATGGTCAATGGTGTCAAATGCTGCACTTAAGTCCAGAAGCACCAGCCCTGCCGCATCTCCAGCATCGACAGCCAGGAGCAGATCGTTGTAGACACGAAGAAGAGCCGTTTCAGTCGAATGGTTGGCCCGATATGCTGACTGGACAGGTAAAAAGAGGTTTTTGCTGGAGAGATGGTGTACAAGCGTAAAAGAAGCAATGCGCTCCAGACATTTTGAAGAGAAAGAAACATTCGTTAAGTTACGGAAATTGTTGAAAAGTCTGGGACAGAGATTAGGCTTTTTTATGACTGGAGATATAAGACCAATTTTGAGCTTTGAGGGAAACACACCAGTGGAAACAGATAAGTTATACAAGGAGGCAATCGGTACAGCAAGGACATTAATGACTGTTTTCAGGAGAGAAGTCGGGATTGGGTGAAGAGAACACGATTAAGTTGGGCATAATTTAACCATTTTAATCACATCACTATGAGAAACTTGAGGAAAATCAAGGAGAGAATATTTATCAGGAACCACCATCGCAGTAACATCCTCTTCGTCGTTGGCCCAGACAGTCGCGAATCCAGTTCAGCTCAAAGTTTGGTCGGTTTGTCAGCAAAGAAGGCGATGAAATCATCAGCCAGTAGCAGCAATGAGTCATGCTCTGGAAGTTTCCTCGCCGGTTTCTCCAGAAGCCGATCACCAACTGCACCAAACAGCTTCCTCTGATCAGCGCCGCAGTCAAGTATCACCCTACTCAGCTGTTTGGTCTTGGCCTCGTCACACAATAATGTAAGAAGGTCGCGGCCATCCCGCAGTAGTTGCTTGTCAATCTCTAATCTACGATTGATCCATCTTCTCTCAACCGCACGTGCTCGCCTTCTCGCTTTTTCGACCAATTCAGTGCTCCAAAAATTCTCTGGTCGAATCGGGCACGACAACACTTTTCTTTAGAGGTGCATGTTTGTCCAGTAAAGACGCCAGCCCTCGATCGTATTGCTCCATCAACTCGGTTACATCATCAGAAGGGTCCTGTATTAGCCGCAGCTCCAACAGGTCACTCCTGAAGGTTGTATTCTCGACCAAACAGGGCGATGAGCTCGAACCAGTACCTCAATGGTCAGATGATCACTGAAAATACCGCCGACATTGCAACTAGAGATTAGGTTGTCGGTCACGCGCGAAAGAATAAGATCCAGTGTGTGTCCCTCAGTCTGAGTGGGGCCTTTCGCATGCGTGAATGTTAAAATCACCCATAGGCATAGTCTTTTTAGTAGAGGAGGCCAGACGTTCTAGAAGTGAAGTGAATTCAGTAAAAAAATCGGTTGATGCAGTTTAGTGGTGGTCGATAGATAACAAGAAGATCAATAGAGACCGAATTTACGCAGAACATCGTACCAGTCAGTTCAAATGATGTGCAGTCACCTGCAGCTTTAACTGCTTCCGAATCAAAGGAGCGGAACGTGTCTCTATAAACAACGGCTACACCTCCTCCGCTTCCAGTGCATCTCGCCGAGTGGACAAATAAATAGCCAGGTGGATAGGCTCGCCTCAGCAGATAGTTGCCATCCTCTGCACTTTTCGCCAATGTCTCAGTGATGGCAAGCACGTCCAAATCAAGAGACTCAATGTGATGTTGGAGTCGAGGAATTTTGTTACGAATTGACCGTGCATTCATGTAACCAAGAAGCAGGAACTGCTTCAATGCGTATTCCCGTCTCACTTGTGCCCCTGCATGATAGCTACGTCTGGTTGGCGGAGCGGAGATGATGCCTAGTTTTTTCCATACAATAAAACCAGGAGGTGCCGGTGTGGCGGCAGGTCCCTCTTGGAGTTTTTTTTTTTTTTTTTTTTTGTAGTTCTGTTTTTTTTTCGTGTGGTCAACGTTAAATAGATGACTTTTCCAGCATTTTGTTTGCGTACTCTTCATCAACGTATTGTTCATCGTTGGATCATCAGCAACGTTTCGTGCAATCGTCACAATTGTCAGTATCATCGTAAACTCTTATTTGGCAAGTTGTTTCAAAATGTCTTCGTGAGATGTAGAGTTGGCTGGAAATTCTAATGAAATAAATGTAAATGCTAAGAAGTATTTGATTAATGAGATCGTTTCACCGTGGCTAGCTGATAAGTTTCTGTGAGTTTTTCATTTTTTTTTTGTATGTGTGTATTGTGTTTTGATGAATCTTGTTTTTTGAACTTTTTTTTTCAAGGTGGGCTTTGATAGCCAAGGTCGATAGTGTTGATTGTTTAAAAAGTGCACGTAAAGGTGGCTGTATTTACTCATCCGCGAAGTAGAGTGATTCCGCTGGAATTATTCGGTGTGTGATGTTTCAATATGCAGAGATAATAGTTAAAAGATTAAAGGTAAAAAATAGTTAATAGGTTAGATTATTGTTTTTTACGTCTTTTAAATGGTTTTTCTATTAAGGCTGGAGGAACGTATAGATTTGAAAATTGTGCTGTAAAAGAAGCTAATGCAGCTTATTCTCGTGATGGTAGATTTTCTCAAAAGTGTGAACTTTTATTACCCGCCAGTAATCTGGTCCGTAATTTTCATTTTGAAAATTTGGCATTGTTACTTAAATATTTTTTTTTTAGATTTGGTCTGTGATAGGTAGTATACTCCCCAAAAAGTTATGAAAGTCGAGGAGAATGTCATCATTGAAATTTGTCGACATCTTTGATTGACCCGTCGATTGATAGTTCTATTCTTACATTATCTGATAGTGGGATACAATGGGAATCCCTTTTTTTTAAATTCTCTTGTTCCTCATCATTGGGGATTTCCTGTTTGTTGCTTTTCTTCTGATTGCATGCAGAAATTGGAACAAGATGGGGAAAATTTCAAATGTTCTGTGTATTTTTTTCGATGGTTGCAATGATTTCGAAGTTTTGGCTACTTCTGCGATTGCAAAAAAGATTTTAGGTATTTTTGGTTTCCTAGTTCAAAATTTTGGTTGTTTATGTTGCAATCTTTTTGTTAGGTGTTTCATCTAAGTTTATTGGGACATGTGTCATCGAGAAAGACACAGAGAGATTAGATGGTGTTGCTTTTACTGCGTCACAAAAGCTATTTAACTTCTCCTTTTTCCCAACTAAACAAGTACGAATTTCTTTTTTATTGGTTTTTTTTTCGTGGTTTTATTGTTGTTGTTACAAAAAGTAGATGGTTATTCATCGAAGAATTCATTTTGTTTCTCAGTTAAGAAAAAATTACATTATGTAGAGAATAAGTCAGAGGGTTTCACCTTTTATTGACACTGAACACGTACACACTCTTACACAAGCGTTCACTGATAGGATGGATGGAGAGGGAGAAAAGAGAGGGATAATAGCAAGGGAGAATAGAGAGGGAGAGTAACTGCTATCGAACACCAAGGGGAGGAGACCACGGAGTGGTCGACGACCGGCGGCTTGGCTGGCTGACGGACTGTCGGCTGGACTCTGCTTCCGGTGGCTGCTGGTGAATGCTCTGCGGTTGTTGCTGCTGCTACTGTCGATGCTACTGCTCTGCTACTACTGGTGCTACTGCCCCCGAGGATGTTGTGGCTGCTGGGTTATATACCCGTAGTGTAGCCGGTGTAATTTGGAGATGGCTCCAAATTGCACGGTGATTGAGGGGAATTGGATAAGGGGAAAAGGTACCCCGAAAGGTTTGACAGGAGGGTAATAGGAATACATATGGGTGATAATAAGGTGAGTGATGGGTCTGACTCGGCAGAGTCAGAGATAGGTAGTTGTAGATTGATTAGCTGGTGCGGAAGCCGAGGTTGCGGAAAAGGGAAAGCGATGTGGGAGGGAAGGATCAATAGTTGGGAAAATACATTAAACATTACATAATTACGGAAATAATTAAGTTGAATAGATTTTTTAAAAAAGATCTTTGGTGTATCAGTTTTGTCTATGACAAGGTCTCGTTTCTGGATTTAAAAAAACCTAGATTTAAAATTAAATTTGAATTTTCTTTTTGTGGCGGGACTTTGTTAAATTTTCGAATTCCTTTTGTTTCTATTTGATTTTAAAAAAACATGGTCAGAAGTATGAGTTTTTTTTTGTTGTTTTTAATAGTTGAAATTTGTACCTTAATATTCATTTGTGTAATTTTTAAGGCACTGCATTACGATATTCTTGCTGACGTGTATGGTAAAGATGTTAAAATAATTTAGAAATAACTGAATTCACTTACACTTGATACCTTTCTCAAAGCATGACTTTGAACTGCCAAGAATTAAATTTGTTTAGAACTTAATTAATAATACTGGAAGCTAATTTTATATTGTGGAATCTTTTTTATACAGTAAAATGGATACTGTATTTTATTAAAGTAGAATTAGAATAAATGGAGACAAAATACTAGAAAAAAGCAAAAGGGTATACTATTAATTCACACTAATACGTTCACTCATGGCGACTTTATTTGGTCATCTCATCTGGCTGAATAAGTTAATCTCCCAATTATTGATCTGCTACCATCTCCTTTTGTATTTTAAGTTTAACATGCACATACAGCAGAAATTTGTTAAATGGTAAATGATACCCTGTCAATAAATTAAGGTTACATTTCAACGCATTTCAAAACATTTTAATGCATTCCCTACAAACAATTTAAAACAAAATAGAGAATGAGACATTAAAATGAACTTCGATTGTTATTGAAAATGGCTATTAACTCAAACAGACTGAAATTCTCAAAAAACTTGATTCCTCTTTTGATAAAAAGAATTAAGTTGACATTCATTTTCAAAACTGTACACTGTTAACAAGCAATCCACCACTCAAGCGCACCAAAATTCGGACCCTCCCTCCTTTTTTCCCATTCCGCTATGGGACCCAAAAATTTGAAAAATACAGATTTTGTCAAAATGCAACCAAACTTTTAATCTCGGAATCAATTTTTCTGATAGACGGGAAATTTTTTTTACCGGACACAAACCAAAAGAAAGATCCCGATATTTTCTTTTTTTTCTAATAAAAAAATTAATGGTCAAATATTAATAGTACAGTCAATCTGACAGAAAAAACATCAAATTTGAAGCTACGTGTTAATTTCAAAATTCTTTTATAAAAAAAGGTAATTGTTAGGAGAATCTGCAATTCGAAAAAAAGTTAAAACAAACTTTATAATGTAGGAAATTAGTTGATTAACAAATCTCATTTATTGGTTTTCATGAAAAAACTAGAAATATTTACACAATAAATTAAATGAAAATGTATTTTTTCATCCTATCGTTTTTTATTAATTTAGATGTGTTCCCTACCAAATTTCTCGGGAGCTTTTTAGCTGCAGATTCTCCTAAAAATTTCATTTTTTTATATAAGAATTTTGAAATTAACACGTAGTTTCAGATTTTTTTTAGATTGACTGAAGGGGAGAGTAGTAGGGGAGACCGGGGCTATGTGGGACTAGGGGATAAAATTATCAGGGCAATTTTTATATGTGTGATTTGTCTAAGAATTACGAAATATATACAGCGTGTGTTAAATGATGTTTTATGTATCTTAAACATTTTTTTCTTGAAATTTTGATGAATTTGTCAAGTTTTATGGGAGAAACAAAAGATGGGAATCGGAAAAAAAATTTCCGACGTTTAGTTTTTCATTTTCGTAATAAATATTTTTTAAATATTTTTATAAAAAATTGATAGCTGTTTGATAGAGTTTTTTTCTAGTTTAAGATAGCGTTCTCAATTGATTTGCTGATAATCAATTCCAATCGATTAGAATCGACTAATTAATTATTCGATTATTATCGACGGGAAAATTATCCAACCGACGCATAATATATAAGCTATTTTTTTAAATATTAATCAATCGATTGGAAGAAAAAATAATCGATTAATCGACCGATTTTCTAAAGTGTTATTTTTCTTCAAATATTTGTTTTTTTGCTCTTAGGACCACTATATTCTATAAAAAAAAATTGTCATAGATCCATTATTGTCTTGTCGCACCATAAATCATCTGTTTTAGAGAATTTTTTTCTTTAATTTAACATCTGAAATCGGACTCAATTGAGATTGAAATGTTATTTTTAGTTCAAAACACCCTAGGGTACATGAATCTCACTCATTCTTCAAATTTGCGTGAAATTTTATTGTGAACTTAGTTCTATCGATAGTTATGCAACCGACTATTTTCAGCATACGTAAGAACTAAGCTAATGTCTTTAAGCATCACAAAATCTTGTTATTAGTTACTAAACAATGAATTTTAAGAATTCGGGAAATTTTTATCTAAATTTGATCGAGTTTAGTCGATTTTAATCGATTTTAATCGATTATAATCGAATTTAACAATTTTTTATTTCATTTGTTTTAATTTATTTTAATCGACTATAATCGTCCAGGAAAATTAATTGATCAGTTATAATCGATGGTAAAAATTTTTAGTCGATTGGAAATCGATTAGGATTTTTTATATAATTAATAAATCGATCGGACCATTTTTCAATCGATTTGGGTCGATTGAGAATGCTAGTTTAAGATGATGTTAATATTTTATAAAAAATTTGTTCCTTAGTATGCTATAATATGTTTATTTCATGTTGTTTTGGTTTGGGTTAAACGGAACATGGAAAACGGGGTAAAACAGGTATTGCCAGATCAATGTTATTTCCAGAAAAACGCCCCCTGGCAACAAAAAACAAAGAAAAAATTATCGAAAAAACTTTTTTGACAGTATCTCCACTTCTACTCTATAAAATAAATAAAAATGCAGCATTTCTGAAAGATAAATGAATTTCCTTTTCACCAGTGCATTATTTAATAAATATAATTAAGCCGTTGCAGAGAAAAACGATGTTCCATTTTACCCCTGGCTCTGTTCCGTTTAACAAATTTTTTTTTGTTTTTTGGCATTTTTTAATGTTGGAATTTCATCACATAACTAAATGATTCAACAAAAAAAAATAACCAAATGTAAAAAAATGCCAGGGAATCACCCCTATACTTTTATTTTTTTATTATTCTTTTTTTTATTTAAATGGTATTTAAATTTTTTAAATTTAAATGGTAGCGTAAAAAAAATGTCCCACATAGCTCCGGTTTCCCCTACTAGTTGGCGCTTTTTTTCGTTTTTGAGCCCTCACTTCTTTATTTCTCACTTTTTTATCCCCGCTAGGTTTAAAAAAAAGAGGAAAAAAATAGCTTTTGAAAGCGTATTTTTAGTTTATGACAATTTGAATTGTTTTAAACGAAAAGCGCTTTGAAAATGAAGGAGGGTGGGTAGAGTAGGGGGCAACATGCTCATGTGCGTGGGGTAGGACGGCCCATGTTATTCTTTTGGGCTAAAAAAACACCTGGCGATGGCGTCATCAACTAAATTTTCCGAAAATGTTCTCTCCCATCTCTAACCCAGCAACACAAGTTGCCCCGAGAAAAGTTTTCTTTGTTATTATTGCGTTTTCAAGCAATAATTTTGTTACTAAAAATAAATAAAAATTTGTTTATGAAAGAGGAAGAAATTTCCTTTCAGAAACTTATTTTTTATAAATTTTAAGCTAACTAGGGGGGAAAAAAGAAAACGAAATGTACCACACAAATTAGGGTTAGAAAAACTTTTTAATTTTTTTACCATACTACTTGGACTATTTCAGTAATTTGTTGTTTAAAAGATGCGCACTATTGAAGACTATAACTGGTAATTTTTAAAATGTAATTCCTCTGTCGCAAGAGGACGAAAAACGTGGGTGCCAAGTTACCCACTACCTCAATTGCCCCGTTCTCCCCTACTATAAATAAATCGCAAAAAAGCGCATAAAAAATCAAAAAAGGGAAATTTCGGGGATTTATTCCTCAACACGGCAAAATTTTCCTTTTTGCAAAAGTAACCCTAATAACAAGAATAACCAACAGTAAAAAAAATTTTGGAAATAATTTTTTTTTTGCGACTGGAATATTCGAGTTGTCATGGAATGACCCTTTCTTAAAAAAGGGATGAAGGTTTAAAGCACTCAATGGCAAGTTTCAAATACTTGCCACGGCAGATTTACATATTCGCTTACTCATACACTGTTTGTGGTGATAGGCAAGCGTCAAGGTTTGTAAAATTACCAATTACTTTTAGTTGTTTAAAAATAGTAATGTTTTACTTCATATCACATCTTCGCATGCACCAAACAGACCCCAAATGTCCAAAGAGTTGAAAGTGCTAGGTAAGGAGTCAAGTGTTGCATCTTGGGTGTGATTTTTTTCTCAAAAACCATTTAAAACGAGAAAAAAAATTTGAAATTATGAAATGAGGTCACCTTGTTTCAGAATGTCACAGGAGGACATAGATTCCATGAAAATTAATCTAGTAATTGATAGAAGTATTTTGTACACTCGCCAATGTCTATCAGAAACTGGAATTCTAGAACCAATTATTAAAGGAAGATGAACAAACAAAAACCATTTTTGAGTGGCTGAAGTCGTCGTGATTTTTTGTCTCAATGAATTTTTTGTTCAAATGTTCCATAATTTATTGTAGAATAGGTTTGTCTCTAACATGTACATGACCGCAATTAAAATTTTTGACAACAAAATTCAATTCCTCGTGTAAGTAATTTTGAAAAAAATGTAGTCACGAGCTTGTAGACATCTTCCATTTGTAGCATTGAAAATGAAAGAAAAAATTGTGAAAGTTTCCTCAACGAAACTCATAACTTGTGTTTTTCTTACGAGAAAGCAGTTGATATTCATGAAAGAATTCAGAATGCGGACTGCTGATGTGATTTCAATCCGTAGAAAGAATGAAAATATGCAGTGTGGAAGCATTTCTTGGAATACAAACATAGGTTTTCAAATGTTTCATCCTTGATATGTCACATTGCACACAATAATAATGCTGATGCTTCCTCAAAATTACAAAGTTGAATACAGCATTTGAAATTGTCGATTGTTTCAAATATTGTATAATATTTATCAAATAAATTTGGCCATTTTCAGCTGTAAACAATAAAATATTTCAGCATTTCAACATTATGAACATCGACAACGGAACAACATTTAACAACGGAACGCGACGATTTTTTTTGGTTGAAGCCATTATGGGTAGCATTAAGCCAATTTTTTTTTTAGATTTTCCGATCAGGGGAAGGGTAGGTTTTAAATGAATCCCAAATTTTGGGAACGCTAGAACTCCATGCAAATTAATAGATTACTTTAAAGGGGTTAACTATAAAACGGGTTAAGCTAGGAAGACATGGAAAACTCTGAAATGAAGAACTTCACAAGCTTAACAATAGTATTAATTTTCATATTTTTCGCGTCATATTTTATGTAGTCAATTGTAAATTTTTCAGATTTTATTTTTTGGCCCTTTCTAGTCCCTTTCTTCCTCCCATTCCATCCCCGCCGAGTTGTCGCCCCCTCATGAGCGCGCGTTTTCTCTGTTTAACAGAGAAAAAGGCGTGTGGGGTGAAAAGTGATGTGAAAATGGAAGTTTTTATCTTGTCGGTCGATGATATAATATGCTATAATATAATTCGGTTGACGCCCTACACAATTATCTTGCTCGTTTTCAGCCTGAACGGAGAGGTGCAAGCATATCGCCAAAATTTGGCACTCGTTACCGTCCGGCAGTAAGGCACAACAACATCAAAAGAAGAAAAAGGTCAGCGGGGTGCCAAAATCTTTGACGTAAAAGTTTCAAAAGAAGAAAAAAGATGCAACTCCCCGTTTTTCACGATGATTATTATCCCTGTTTGTCCCAATTTAAGGTTAGCTTTTCTAGCATCCATTCACCAAAGAGCCCGATATTGTGGCTTATTTCGCTACAAGAAGGCGGATGGAAGGAGCTGGTTGGTGAAGCCGACATCCCCTACCTTGTCAAGAGAGATCCAGTACTCGATCCAGGGGATCTGGGGCCCACCACTCCTCTTCTACTACATTCTTTCAACTTTCTATTTCTGTCTATCGGCAAAATCATCTGTTGTACTTTCATAACGGTGTGGTTCTGTATCACGCCGTTGCTCAGCGAAAGGTTCCAAACAGACCGTTAACCATCCCGACATACAGTTGCTGTACAACCAAGACGGTGCGATTTTGTATTACGTCTGGAAACAAGTATTTTAAAGAATAAGAGAGGGTCAGTAGACTGAGAGGCGGGTGGGCTGATGGATTTGCGTACCCCTCTGGTTTATTTGAAGAAGATGACCTCCTGACGCAAGGAAGTCGGAGTGATCAAACATGGGGCCAACCATGATGAGACCTTCTGCATCGTCGAGGGATAGTTGGCTTCGCACTTGCCAGAATGGACAGAGCTCTAGGGGGGAGATTACAATTTGCATTGGGGAACCCACCAATGATTGCTTGACAGAAAAAAGCCATCACTGGGTAAACGGAGCAAGTTGCAGCCACGGACGACCACTAAATATCGGGAATGGCGCCGCTGGAGCCCTCCATCAAATCCACCAAACTTGTGCGGGTAGTTTTGTGCTGGCTACTCCACATTTTTTTCTAGTCCAAGAAAAGTGAGATGGAAAACCTCCTTAAGGCCAGACTAGGTGTTCATGATAACGGGCACAAAGAAAATAAATAAGAAAATAAAATCAGAAAAACTAAAGAATCTCCAACAGGAAACTTAGCAAGCAGGGTACGATGGCAAGGAACTGTCATCATTGATATATTCCCTCTGAACACAGTCAGAAGAAACTGTGAAGAAGAAAAGTTCCTTGAATCTAACAAAAGGAGAAATCGGATGTGAAATTCCTCCAGGAACCAGATCAACGTCCCAATTCAAAAAGGAGATCAGCAACACTTTAAAATCTTCCAAGAACAAATTATTTGAGCAAAACGAAAACACAGAAAACTACATTTAAAAAACACGATAAGCGATAAGCGATAAGAAAAGGTTGTCCATCTATCAGAACAAATAGACAGCTGCTCTTCCAACGTGAGAAACGAATTTGATCTATTTCCTGTGGATTTTTCATTGTCAGAAGAGAGAAAATTAAAAATTAAGCCAGCTGAAACCGACGAGACAATTATTGTTCTTAGCGTTGCGAATGCCACTTTCTTTAAAGCGGTAGCTGCTGAATAAAAAGTGAAGTACTTAAAACTTCGGTTTTATCCTTTCATTCTAAACCACATGGAAAACATATCCAGGTATTTTGTATTTGTTTGCTTGATCATGTTTACTAATAATTCAATTTTTTAACGGAATGATGACTCGGGCGTTTCTGCAAGAACCGATGGATTCTTCCTCAGTGGGTTTTTTAACGACGGAAGACTAAATTTAGGCTTAGTTCCATATATTGGATGTATGATTCCGGCCACAAGCATTGCTTTTTGTTTTGAAATTCCACTTCTTAGAAAAGCTGAATTTAAAAAGACTTCTTTGCATAAATTAGTGTAGTGTGTAGTGTAGTGTGTTCCAACCAACCAGTTTTGGTGGAGGTTTATAGAGATCAGGATACTAGCAATGAGATGCTTATCATTTTCGCTTCGTTACTTGGAGGCGTGACTGTAGCGGAATTTTCTCTTGTGGGCAGTGGACCAGGAACTTCCACTGCCAGAATCACCTGTTCTTGGCCGAAAATTGCCTCCAACATCGAAGGAGTATTTTCTAAGAAAATCGCTGCCGGAATGCCATCTTGCCACCCTAAGATTGTGGTTCTGAAAAATGGTTCAGCATCCACCCGGAATTCCATTGACGAAACTCCCCAGGGTTAATTGGAGCTGGCCTTACCGATACCGGTGCAGACAAATGCCGACACCATCTTAATTTCGTGGAAAAAAACCGAAGACGGAGTAGGTTTTTTTAGTCGAATTAACTGCCTATCAAACCTCTCACATCGTCAAAAAGGAAGACAAAACAATACTATTTGAAGATCTGTAGAATTGTATTGAATTTGTCTTGTGTTTTTTTGTTATTTTTTTTTATAATAGGCAAATATTTCTTGGAAACTATATTTTGGGGTTTTATTTAAAGTGGTTTTTACCGCAGCTTCATGTCAGAACAGGTAAATTTTGTGCCCGAGGGATGGTTTAATTCAATTGGATTTGATTCCGATAAAAAAAATCGCACCGTGTTTTGAAATTTCGCTCTTTAGAAAAACCTATTTAAAAAGGCTTCATTGGACAAACTAATCGATGGCCATTTTCATGTAATCTTCAAAACTGATTCATTGCTGCATACCACCGATGTGTTTTCCAAGAGGTCGTCCTGAATATTCTTGGTTCTGAATATGGACAATTTATCTCTTCGTGTCCGGGCTGAGTGGCATATTTCCAATGGTGTCCACCCGTTTCGGCACTTTTTTCGGCACTTTCTATTTTGGCGTTTTCGGCACCCATATAAAACGCTTGGTCCCCCATTGTATTTAAAATCTCCTCGTTCATTAAAAAATATTTCCGTTTCGGTACTAATATTCTCCGTTTCGGCACTAATATTCTCCGTTTTGGCACAAATTGTGTCTTTTTCGGAACCAACTGTGTCCGTTTCGGCACAAAAGCAAAAAATTATTTTTCAAGTCATCTAGGGGTGATTTAAAATATTTGTTTTCAGGACAGTGGCGCTAGTAAGCCTGTTTCCGGCATGTACTACTGTTACCAATGCGCCGAGTCTCCTTGGAGAGGTTCCCGAAGGGCAGATATTTTTCATTCATTGTGGATTTGAAGTTCAAATTGTACTTTTTAAAAACAACTCATCTCATTTCTTCTTCTTCTTTGTTGTTCCAAAATGACAGTTCAAGTGGCGCCCCATCTGTGAACGCTCACCTTGTGAAATTACAAGAATGTGAAGAAGAATGTGACGAAAAGATCAGAAAGGCCAAATTTGCATTTCGATTCCATCGATTTAGGCAGCTGGGCTGCTTCTTCTTCTTTTTCTCCCGCAGGTGAAAAAAACACTGACACGGATCCTAAGAACATCCAGCATTGGGCCCTGGTCGTTCACTTTCCCAGAGGCAAGAAAATGTATATTTTCGAAGCTGGCAAGGGTGAAAATGGCCTTCTTCAAGCCAGCCGTGCATACGGTGTCGACTATGAAATCTTCGAGAAAGCCAAGTATTTCAGCACCATCGAGACTTGTCCCAGTGAACTGTTGACAAAAGCCAAACAAGTTTCAACAACCAAGCAATCCCCATGCTAAACCGTTTTAAAAAATAACTGTCAAACGTGGCTGAGAGAATTTTTACAGCTGATTTCTCCAAATTTGTTGCAAGCGCTATATAAGAAAATTCCTGCAATTCAAACATATTTAAGTTACCTCACAGGATCGCTCGGGAGCTCTGGCTCTAACGCTGTTCCAGATCTAGTTTCTCAAGTAGTTTCTCCTACAGTGAACGACGAAGGTTGGAAAAAAGGAGCAATAACAAAAATGAGTACATGTTGAAGAACCCTATCGACTGCCATCTTCTGTCATTTTATTTTATTCTACAACATCAAGCATTTTATAAAGAAACAATAATATATCCACATTGTCAGGAAAAAGCCTGTTCCGTGCTTCCCTAATGAGATCTCCAGCTCACGAAAAAAGTTCCTCAGAAGGAACAGATGTGGCTGGTACGCACAAATATTTAATTGCGATTGGAAAAAGAGGACGAAGAACCCCTTCCCTTTTTTCATACTCCAGAACTTAAAAGGGTCCTCATTCCAATGTTGAAGAGGTGCTTTTTTATAGTCTGCCAAGACGATTAAGGCATTGCCACTACTGCTGTTCCCTTGTCCTTGCCTTGAATTCATTTCGTCGATAAAAGAGTTATGCGTAGAACCAATATCATCATCAGGTGTTAGAGATGGATTATTAGAAGTCGGTTGGACAGAATCGCTCGAGGACTGCCAAAAGGAACCTAGTGGAATTTATTGTTTACGAATTTTGGGGGCGGTGCCGAAACAGAAATAATAGTGCGGAAACGGAAAAAATTGGCGCCGAAACCGCCAAAATTCAAAGTGCCGAAAAAAGTGCCGAAACGGGTATCTTAACTCGGTTGCTATATTCTAAATTAAAGCTTGAACTTAAGGTGATACGGAGGAGGATTATCCTGGGTCAGCTGGTTGGGTGTTTCTCAACTGCCCTCAGCCAAGGGATAGCGGGGTGATGTTGCCATATTTAGGAAAACTACATATATGTCGATTGTTTTTTGGAGAAGCGGTTCGTTTGAAGTAAAAAAATTAGCTCAAGATGTTGCTCGTGTCCTCACAGGACATGTAGAGTAAATATGACTCTGACACGAAGTCGTTCCCAGAAGAAGCAGCGCATGAGGATTCCGACACTCTGTCGAAAGTAAGTTGAGTTTTTTTTTCGGATTAGTCTTATCTTTTATCATGATTTAATAACGTTCGTTTAATAAAATTTAGGATTCCGTGCGTTTTGTTTCTGGTTTGAAGAAAAAATTCACCGAGGCCTTGTTGAAGGAGTTGGTTGTAGAGCACGGAGAGGTCAAGAGTATTAAAATAATTCTGAACTACCCATTAGTCTATTTCCAGGAATATCACGAAGCGATGAAGGCAATAAATAAGTAAAAATTTATAAATTTTTTATTAATTCAGCTCGAAAACGAGAAGTGTGTTGTTTCACTTGTTTGTAGTCTCAAGTGTGAGACGGAGACTGTCTGTATTCAGTTCTAGATTGCCTGGTATCCTCCTCAGTTGCGCACTAGTCAGTGGCGACATCTGGTGAGACACAGGTGAAGCGTACACATCTCCCTTATCTGAAAAACATAAAAAATAAACAAACAAACAAAGCAAACAAGGGCCATGGAAACAAAATACACCCGCAACATTATATGATGTTAAGAGTATTTAGAATGAATACTTGAACGAAATGGAGAATGGTAATGAACACAAGAAAATGAATGCATAGGCGAATGAATAGGGTGGTTCGTAGTTGCCATTTTGGCATGGGATTTCTCTCCCCCCCCCTCCTCCCTTAGTGCAGCCACAACTGGAAAGCAATGACATTGTCCATCAAAAATGGGTACGAATGGAAGGACAGTCAAGGAAGGGAAGAATAGAATGGGGAAAAAGGGGTCGGTTCCTTTATTTACTCTCTTTTTGTCTTTACATTCGTAGCTTTTCCGCTATTCGTTCACACCGAAAGAGAAGCGAATGGCGAATGCCCTGCACATTGTCCAACATGCATTTAGAAATATTAAGTAACGTACTTCAGAGGCTGGATTTCAAATTTTATTACTGGTCTCATTGCTTCCTCTATTCGTTCCACATGAACATAATTTAATTGTCGTCCAACACACTTAAATTTATTAATGTCGCATCAAGGTCAAACTGAGATTTTTTTATGATTGCGTCATTTTGGTCTAGCTCAATTTGTAAGATCTCCTCAATTATGACGTCACCTTCAAAGGCCCCTGTTATAAACAATGTAACACCATTAGACTGAGAATGCTAGATTGTTTGCGAAATGATATCCATACCGTAGTATTTCTTTTAATTCACCATTGGCCATTGTGATGAAATTGTTTTGTTCTCCGGCGGCTAGTTTGCTCGACCTTGCTGTTGAATCTCTCATCATCTTTGGAATGTCACCCCCCCCCCCCAGTTAATTTCTAGCATGGACATGGCATACCTAAGAATCAAAGAGTCCATCAATCCAAGTATTGGTCGCCATTACAAACGTTTGTTAATACTCAATTTATTATTTTCGTTGTACAAATTTTGACAACCCATGTTCTAGTAAACAGTCTAGAGCTGTTACCATATAATATAATCAATAGATACAACACTCTGAATGAAATGATGAACAAAAAACCATTCGAAAAGACATGCACCCAGCTCCAATCCTTCCAATCCTTGCAATCAGCTGCAACATCGTCATCAAACACACGAGGAGAAGGGGGTCTGCTGAGGGTGTCAACAATGGAGAGCTCACTTCCTGGCTTGTACACAAGATTTAAGTCAAGCATTTGAAGCTGCAGCCTCATTCGCTGAATTCGCGGAGAGCAATTGGCGATTGGTTTGTCCAACAAACTATCCAAAGGTTTGTGGTCAGATTCCACAATGACATGTTGGCAGTAACATATTGCCGAAATCTGACAAGCCCGAACTGGACAGCAAACAGCCCCTTTTCAATTTGACAATATCTTCTTTGTGTTGGAGTTAAAGATGTGGAAGAGAAGACCATCCGGCTGACCTGCATTGAAATAGCATTGAAACAGCTCCCGATTCAACAGGTGACGCGTCCACCGACACAAGTATAGGCTTAGACACATCGAAAAGACGAAGCACTGGCAAAGAAGATAATGTATAATTCGATGTTTATCTCGGCCATAGCATCCACTGCTGAGCCTCCCAACACCACGCAGAGTCTTTCTTTATAATATTATAGATCGAGAGGTCGAGTCAGAGTTGTAAGGTCCCGAAAAAACTTGTCTAAAGAAGTCACACCATCCTGAGTAGACGCTGTAAACTCAGTTTATCCGTTGGGTCAGGAATTTTCACGGTAGCATCTCATTTCTCTAGATCAGGATGAAGAGTACCATGTCCGATGACGTGTCCAAGCTAGGGCAGCTGTTGCAAAAAGAATCAGCATTTTTTAAAGGTTGAGCTTCAGATAGTTCTCACGGCGGCGCACGAACACTTTACGCAAATTGATTTTCAGGTCAGCCATCGTATCAACAGTGACGAGGAAGTCATCAAAGTACACTATAACATCGGGAAGATCCCCAAACAGTTCGGACATGACTTTTTAGTAGACCTCCTTTCCTCAATCAGAGGAATTTGATAAAAACCTGATGCCACATCCGAGCTACAGAAATATTTTGACTTTCCAATCTTCACAAAAAGCTGGTTCATAGTGGGTACGACAAAGTGCTGACTGTGACGGACCGCTGTCCGCTGAGGAAAATCAATCACGAAACCCGTAGACAGCGAAGAATATGTATTCTCGACACGGAATCACGGTACAAGGGAACACGCGCACCTTACAGTCGATTCGATTAAACTCCAAATTAAGCACAAAAAACACTCGATTCGCCGGCATGTTCCGGCCTCGTTGAAATATCTGGATCGACTGGCCGATGCACAACACTGACGTTGAATCGCTTTCTTTAACTCAGACGGATCCAATCAAATCCTGACATCACCATCTGGCTTTCCCATCACTAACATATATACGACTAACTCATGCTGTAGGCTCCACTACCGGCACAATTATTTTATCCGCCACCATTTGATCCAATTTTTGGTAAACTTTCTTGTTCAGAAAGAACGACAGACGTCCTTCAGCACTTACAACCGGATCATATAAAATGTTTTCTCAGTTTCTGTGTTCGTTTGCCCGTTATCGTCTTTTTTAAATTTCTGCCCAGATTTTCTTTCTCGCTGTCCGCTCGTTAATCCCTTAAACTCTGTTTGTAGTTTCCCTGACCTTACCATGTTTTTGACAAAACTCGAGTTATGTTGTTCTTCTACTGCTCGTTTCTCCTGAAATTGTTTCTCTGTCTGCGTTTTCTTCAATTTTGGTAAAAGTGTACTATAGCTCCCCATTTTACCATACTTTCCTTTTCATTTACCTTACTTTACTTTTCGTTTACTACATTATACACATTACCATTTTTTCACATTTACTGCATAATTCCACTTTAATATGAATGGACTACACTTAACTTGACTATTTACTATCATTATACAACGGAAAAGTAAAGTATAATATACAGTACTTTTCATGTAAAGAGGAAATATGTAGTAATTTTTAAGTAAAAGGATGGTAATATATTGAAAATGTAGTAAACGATAGTAAAGTAAGTTAAATGAATAGTATGATGTAGCAACAGCCAATCGTAATTAAGATGAGAGCCAACACGAACATTTCAATTATCATTTGTCTTTTGGAAGTTGAGTCTAGTGTACGGTCTTAAAATACCTAAACGTAGGTCAATACAAATTAAGTTAGATGAAACTCTTGATTTGCTCAATATTGAAAGTACAAAAACGTCATATTGTCAAATTACAATAAAGTTCTAACTGATTGCATTCAATATTTAGAAAGAGAAAATGGAATTTACATTTCTGAATCCACGGAACATTTCACCGAAATTGAAAAGTTGAAGTCGATCATATTTTTTTTCTTTGCATAAATTATTAACCACAAAATTGCTTTGGTCTTAACAGAGACAGAAACTGTCGAAGGAAACTGATTTGGATAGAATTAATGAAGAACAAGTTAATGTGTTAAACTGAGATAATGATGACAAAGGTGGAGTAATCGTTGAAATCGGTCCGAACCGCGATTACCGCATCAAGCTACCAACTGTTCGACTGTACTACGATAAGTCGTTAATTTGTGCGAAAGGACTTCACCATCAATCCCGTACCAACACCAGCAATGCGGTTGGAGAAAACCCCCCAGAAGATGAGGACAGCTGTCCGGTGAGTTTTGCGTCCCAAGCAGTCACGAGGAGAAGCGCAAGAACAAATAAACCATGCAATCGTTTTATCACACAGTTTTGATCCAAATATTTACAATTGTGATTGTAATGTATGAATATGATTAATTGAACTTGATGGAAGTTCTTGAACAGGATCAACTGTGTCTGTCTGTCCTTGTGTGCGCAATACAACCAAGTTTATCTTAACATCTACCAGTATATTCTATAGCTCTACTAGGACTATGAAGACCATATTATAGACTATAAGCCAAGTAATTGATGATGCTATAACAGAAAGCAAACATGTAAAAGAGAACGACATTGAGAAGATTGTGCACCAGAATGAGAAGAAGATTGAGGAATTGATGAGAATTGAAGCATACGTCAAAAAGAAATTGGTATAAAAAGTTCAGAGGGAAGTAGAAGACGCAAAAACAGATCTTCAGAAAAACGTGGATTTCTTAGACGCAATGCACAATAAATGTACTTTCAGTTGTTGGCTTCATTTGCTTGGCATTCAGAACAAAAGAAAAATCGTTAAATATGCAATGCAGATGAAAGAAGAAGCCAAATAGCATTTGGAGAAAATTAAGAAAGAAGCAGAAGAACGTCTAGAGATAATCAACAAATTGTCAGAAGAAAACCAGAAAAGTTTGACTAAAATGCGGGTAGATGCCAAACCCTTGGTCCAAAATACGTGTTGCCGATCTTGTCTTATGGTTTGAAATTCATGAGGCGATTGAAAAGGAAATGGCAGGATTTATTGCATTGTTTCTTTACCGTAACAAGTTACTTCGTTCTGGTCACTTTTCCAAGTCTGACAGAAATTGTAGCAAAAGCAGATCCAGAACAGAGGATTCTGCAAGATAGCATCGAAAAATTGGAAACGTCATTCAACGAACGTTGGAAGCCAAGACAAGATCTACCATACTGCCAAAATATCCAAAATATCCGACAAGTACAGTATCCTGCTTAGAAATTGGGACACCGATTTTTTTTAAATCCATCTAGTGGCGCATTAAAAAAGAGAACATGACAACGAAAAAGTTAGATGCAGAAGTTAATGCAAGCTGTCTGCTATCCCAACAGTTAACTTAAACCCATTTTTGGTGGACGTTAGTTTTCATAATTAGATACTTACTCATAAAGTTCAATTTAACGTTAATATTGTGTTTTATGCTAGGGAATAGTCTACACAATTAATCTGACAGAAAGTTGAGAAGGCTTCTAATCTTTATGCAAACTCAACTTTAAACAAGGGGAAAAATATTCTAACAATTTTCAATACTTATTTATAATGCTAAAGTTATCATCATACAGAACACCAGAATAGTTCCTTATGTTATAGGTAATGGCGAAACCAGACTGCACTATCCACTCTACTGCGGAAGTGTCAGCCAATACAATCAAGCTTTTATTTGTCCATCCGTCAAGTCAACCAAGAAGAAGAGGGAAAAAATGGTTTCCCAGTCCCGATGGTGAACAATGATACAGATGTCAAATCCTCAGCACAGAAGGAAAAGACGGGCATCTTTATTGGACTTTCACTTTTTAAAAACTATTCATCAGCATCCTTTTCCATTCTGAGGTATTCAAACCAGTATTTCCAAAGTATTAAAACAGGAATGATACATATTTTTTCTATTACTGGTATTGGACCAAATTATCTGATTAATACTTTCATGCCAATGGAGTGCTGCATCTTACTGCTAAAATAAGTCACTAATTAGTTTTGTTTACGTTATATTACAATTGATTTCATGCAATTGCAATATAGAAAGTTGAATCAAAGGTTTGTGTTCTACAAGAGGTTGAGTGGATAAGGAAAGTTATCTCAAACAACCCAAACGAAATATTCACGATTACAAAACTGTTGGAAATGATAAATTTGGAAAAAAACCTTTGATAATTGTTCTTTGTTGCAAAGAAATGGGGCTTTAAAAGTTTTTCATAAATGTATGTTTCGAAACAGAATTAACCTTGGAGCACCCACAACATCTGCTGCCCCAATCAGCCAACCTGCACAGATATTTGGTGCCACTTCTACGGCAGCTAGTTTTCGTTTTAGACAGAGTAGTGCAGCATTTGTAGCACTGCGTTGCAAGTCACAAGCTCTGGCTTAAGTAAGAACCTCAAGTCAACCTATACTTTAAGATCAGATTCTTGACACTCGTGTTGGTGTCATTGCAGCAGCAATACCAGCTCTTCTTCTACGTTCAAACAATTGACTTGGAGCACCCACAACATATGCTGCTGCCAATCTTTGTAGCACTAATTGCTTTTAATTTCCCAAAATGGCGTTTATTATGTTTGTTAATTTTTTTGCTTTTGGAAGGCATTCCCGCTGAAGGTAGATTTTTTTTTTTTTTTTCCCGTCCATTTCTTGTCTTCTTCATCACCGTTTGGTTCTCGAAGTTGCGGTGACGTTCTCAAAAGGTACGAATACTGTCGTACTGCAAACTTTTTATGAACCATAAATATTGTGAAGTTCAAACACTTTCACATAACAACCTGATTGAAATATATTTCCTGATCATTTAAAATAGATTCAAACGAATATATATAGTGAAATACAAAATGCCTTAAATGAAAAATTGTGAAGTGTTATGCGGTTGAGAGTTCATCGAGGGGTGGAGAAAGTTGTACATTTTTCAAAAAATAAAATCATATAAATATCTTACTTGTGATCTTAATAAATATAATAAAATATTTGCCACGTACAACACTTTGATTGCCAGACATCTCAGCCAAAACCAACTCGGCCAAGGCAACTTGGCCAGAAGTTTCTTTATGTTTTTTTTTGTGGCCAAGTCATCCAAAATATTTACATCATTTTCTGGTCAACTCGGCCTTGGTCAAAACTGGAATGTTAAAAAATAGGGCAACTCGGCCAAATACGAAAAAAATTCTTTTGTATTATAATTAAAATGCAGTGACAAAAATATGACGAAAATATAGGACAGGGGCAGTTAAAATGAATCAATCGAAGTTGCAGTCGTCTGGTTCCAATCTTTGGTCATCGACATTTTTTTTAGAATAAAATTGGCACAGTGCACTTTGGAAAGTTTTTCAAGAAACACCATTGCAGAAATTCACATTTCATTATCGTTGTAAGAAACCCACAGATCAAAATAGAGTTCACGAGGGTCCATGGATGTACTCGCTGTTTCAAAGTTTCCAGAACGAATTGGCGGAAATGGTTGACCATGGCATTCAACTGGCGACAGATGATCCCATGTTGTATTCTAGTCCTCCAATAGACTGAGTAGACGAAGCAGCTTGATCCCTATTGAAAATGGGAAATTATATTACTGTTACTACTAAAAGAAGTGCTACCAAATATCTTACTTTATTGGAGCACTAGTTGACGAGTACTGTTGAGGATGGGCTTGACGTGTCAGAGATTCATCTTGAGTTGACTGAGAAGACGAACCAGATTGATGGGTCAGAGATTCATCTTGAGTTGACTGAGAAGACAAACCAGCTTGATGAGTCAGAGATTCATCTTGAAATGACTGAGAAGACAAACCAGCTTGATGGGTCAGAGATTCATCTTGAGTTGACTGAGAAGACAAACCAGCTTGATCCCTATTGAAAATGACAAATTGAATTACTTGTATTACTGCTACCAAATATCTTACTATGTTGGAGCACTAGTTGACGAGTACTATTCAGAATGGGATTAATGTGGCAGAACTTCATCTTGAGTTGACTGAGAAGACGAACAAACTTGATTGGAAAGGGTATCTTGGGTTGACTGAGGAGACGAAGCAGCTTGATCCCTGTTGTGAGGACTGGAATGCATTCTTATTCTTTTGGATGATAATTTACAACCGATGTCTTTCTGCAAAAAAACTAAATGTCATGTTATGAACTCACAATTCCAATTCCAATAAGGTCTTATTACCTTGTTTTTACTACCAGGAGGACGTCCTCTTTCTTTTTAGATCTGTTGTCAGGTAATTCATCTTTAGTTGACTGAGAAGACGAACAAGCTTGATGGGAAAGAGTATCTTGGGTTGACTGAGAAGATGAAGCAGCTTGATCTCTGTTGACAGGACTGGAATGAATTCTTCTTCCACCAGGAGGACGTCCCCTTTTTTTAGACTTGTTGTCAGGCATTTCTTCATACTGCCACTCACCAAATTGGTCTGGGGCCTTTCGGTTCTTTGCATCCGACTTTAACATATTCAAAAATCAGTGTACAGTGTACATACCAGATAGTTAATATTGAATATAAGAATACAAGACAAGTAGGTTTACCAATTAGCTGTATTGAAATAAGAGTAACTTTACCATACGAAACATGTAGACAGAGCGAACCAGAGATTACAAGTAAATGACGCAGGTAAACTAACAGAACTATAGATAAGAAACTTGACACAGGGAGATCAACACCAGTGCCATCTGGTGGAACACAGGGAAGAGAGACTTAGTTTGAATACATTCACGTTTAGTTTCAACAACAACATGGTCTTGTATTTTACATTTGCTTTGCGTAACATACAACACTTATTACAGGGCACTTTAGTTAGGCGATAATCGAATAGGCTCTGAGCATGATGTTGAGGCACTTGAGCACACCTTCAAACGTTTGGGCAACAAAGTTGAATTAAAACGAGACCTCAACTATGAGCAAGACACCAAAATGATCGACTATTTCCAGAACATTGACTGGAATCTATTCCATCACTTGGTCATTTTAATAATATACCATGGAAACATAGAGAGGTTTGTAACAGTCGTGAGAAGGATTTTGAGAATTTTTGTTCTGAATTTTCAGGCATCAAAATTCCCGGGCTGTTGGGGAAACTTTTTTCCTTAGTGTCTATCGTGGAGAGCGTCTAATTGAGAGTAGTTTTTTATACTTAATTAGACATTTTAGAATTAGATTAAACCTTTTAATTATCATTCAAAACGTTTTGGATATATGGCCCAGCCATTTCCCCAATTCTCCCTTCCAATAAAGGAATCGGCAAGTAGCAAAATAAAAGAGGACAGCGTTTTACCAAGCTATTTTTGCCGCCTCGCATTTTTTTCCTTGCTTGGCCTTGTCCGCTAGGTTTTCAAACAGTTAGAGATCTCAAGAATTGATCTCAAGTTTCACCAAGTGATAAAAGAGATCATAAATCTTCAGCAGAATATTGACTGGAATCTCTTTGATCATATTGTCGTTACTATTATGTCTCATTGACTTTTAGGAAAATTTATCACAACCGACTGTCGTGATTATGACATTCAAGATTTTGCGACAAAGTTCTTGGGCTGTTGAAAACCCCAAATTTCTTTCTCAGTGTCTGCCGTGGACATCAACTAAATATTAGTAATTTGTATATCTTAATTATACATTTTGGAATATCAGTAAAAGTTTTATTTTTCATTTGTACGATTGATGAAGTTATTAGCCCAGCCTTTTCTTCGATTTTCCCTCACGAGAATTCAAATGGTAACTGGTTTACTCTGGACGGTTTTTTTACCGAGGGCCTGCCAACTCAAAATTTTTCATTCCTTGGCCGTTTCACCAGATTTCACAGCAGTTCGACATATGGAGGGAAGTAACAGATAAGCAGAGCGGTAATGACTATTTCTTACATTAAATGCTGCAGAACTGTTTCAGTCTGTATTTGGGTTTATTTTTTACACAGACTTGATCCTCATCCCAGAAACATAATCAAAGTGTTCAACGATTCATAATCAGCTGCAATTGACGGATATAAAGCACTTCCCTTAAATTACCGCACAATAAAGAAAAAAGATTGGATTTTTAGGTAAAATATTAGCCGATCGCTATGATACCCCATTTCGTCTTATTATTCATATAGGAAAATTCGGAAATTGCTTTCCATTTGATTCCATAGTAGACCCGAACTACGAAAGTAAATTGTCGTGAGAAATGATAATAAGAATTTTGGGAAATTCTTGTAAAAATGGAACACAAATGAAGTTTCATGGTATACAATGACTGAATTTTGGTCAAATTTTCTAAGCGCTATTTTATAAAAATTTTTACATTCTATGGCTATGATGCTGATAACTACAACATTGTGGGGGAAAAAGAAATTTAAATTTAATTCCCTGTTTTGAAATTCTTTATTTTTCTTCTCATGATCCGGTTAAGGAAGGGGAAGGGAGACCGACTGTATAGGTTTGTCAAATCTCACCCTCTCCTCGCACTACATGTTGCCATTTTTTTCTCCCTTACCCGCTCTCTGCGTGATGAAAACCGCTATTTTCCTTAGCTATTTTCGTTTGTATGTTTACCCTCTTTTGCCAAGGTAGTCAGCTCTCACCCAATATCTTACGTGTTGGTTTGTTTACCCTCGTCAGGTAGGTCAGTCTTTGCCCATTTTCTCGTTTTGTCGTCCCACGAAAGAGACAGAGGCAGCTTCTTCAGTCTCTAGCCAGACGTCATACGGACTTCTTCTAAGGCCCATAAAGTGACGAAGGAGAGCGACTCTCTTCCTCTCCTCAATTTTTCCACCATATTTTGCAAACCGACGACATCTACTGCCACCCTTTTAGAGGGACCAGATGCCGAGCAGTTAGGATTCTCGTTTCGTTCAAATCAGCGTTCTCATCAACCTAAAAGAACACAAAAGAAAAAATTGCATCAAAAGTAGAAACTGGTTAGTTGCTTAAAGTGTTCATATCTGTTTGTTCTCTTTAGCCTTAATACATACAAATCAACCGATAATTTTACAGATGAAAATGATTTCCATTACTGTGATGATTATTAAATGAACATGGACCACTCTCGAGATGTACACATTAATGATGACTATTCAATTATACAGTACCCACGCTAGGTATTGGATCACCACGGTCCAAAAGTAGCGTTTTAACCCACGCGAGATAGGCCTAACGACGGTGTCTCGCGTGGGATTTTTTTTCAGTAGACTTAGGTTGCTCGTACGAAATTTATTTTTTTTTCTCAGAAAGATGAGTGACTACTCTTCATCTTTCTGATTTTTAATTTTTAAAAAGTGTTTGGGTTCTATGGGTAATTTTATCATTTTTAAATATTGGATCACCCAAAAATATTTCGCATGGCCTGTCCCTACCCACGGCATGGCCTTAGGATATGGCGGGGAGGAATCCTTTGTCTGCAATATCCTAAGGCCATGCCGCGGGAAGAGAGAAGACGATTTTTCGCAGTCCCACCATTGAATTCTTTGCGTGCCAGATTGCCTATCATGGGACAAGTGTGAATTTGTACGCGCTGGATTAATTTCGACTATGCCACCTTTCACCAACTCTTCTAACGGAACAAGACGCTATTCTCTGTCTGATCAATGGCCTGGCTAAATTGAAACACGTTGCAGCCATGACAGCAGCAGCACTGATAAACATCCCAGCCTTCATAGCCCGAATCCAGAAGCTGGAGCAGTAAGTTATGTCAGCGAGAGCAGATTTAGCACCCACTCGTCAAGTGAATATTCCGCCACCACGTGACCACGGCACCCTGTTGTGTCAGTGGCGTTTAAGAACTTTAGTGAGAAGTTAGTAGAAATTTTGGCGACTAAATTGGAGAGTTTAACGGTTAGTAGAAGTGTTGGAAGGGATAGAGGCGTGCCATTTGAAAGGTTCAAGTAATGTTATGGCGGATGCTCTCTCTCTCAATTTAGACGGACAATTTAGAAGTTGCTGAAATGTGAGAGAGATCATGTTTTTTGTATTTTGAAAAGTAGTAGGCCTTTGGGTTATGCTCCACGTGAATTGTTCTTCTGGTATGCACTGTCAGTTGCACAAGCATGCCGTTAGTCAAACCTTTTAAAGATTCCGTCCGATTCCTCCACCAGCTCACGCATTTGAAATGTTAGGCATCGATGATCTTGGTCCCTGTACACACTACGGATTCTGGAAGCAAGCATGTAATAGTGGCGATTGATTATCCGACGAAGTGGGTGGAACTAGCAGCCGTCCCGGATACTTCTACTTCAATTTATTCAAGACGATAATATTTATCGCCATAGTCATCCGAAAGTACTTGTGAGTAACCAAGGTTCTGCGTGTTCATCGAGAGAGTTCGGCGCCATGCTGATGGTATGGAGAATCGATCACATCCCGGCTACTCCGAAACATACGCAAACGAACGGTTTATGTGAAAGGCTGAACAAGACAGTCAGAAACAGAAATTTCTCCCTTTGAAATGGTTGACGATAGACGCCCAGTGATGGCTCAAGACAATAAGCTCCCGTGGCCACCTGAACGTCCCAAACCGTATGAAGTTTTTTCCGAAATTGGTAGGTCTGTATCAAGTGGTGAAAAAAGTGTGTGAAACTACTTATTTTGTGGAAGACTTGCCCTTAAGGCGGAAGAAAAAGGAGTTCAAAAGATTTAATGCCCATGTGTGTCAAATCCGTCGCTTTCACGCTCGTGATGATGTGGAGTGGGAGTTGGTAGAACATTCCGACGCAGGAGAAAAAGAGGAAGGAAGTTCTGAGTCAGAAAAAGTAAGTGTAGCTATCAACAACACAGAACAGCCAGAATTCTCACGAAATGCTTCGTCGTCTAGACCACCGCGTAAAGATAGAATAACTTTAAACAACACCAATAATACTATAAGACTAAGAGAAAAATTTGAGAAAAATGTCGTTAATTTCAATATTTGAAAGATAAGAAACACAAAAGGGGTCCATTTTTGCAATAAGATTAAATATTATTTCCATTGTTTGTGATTTGAACTTGCCGTTTTCTGAAGAAGTGAATCCAGGGTGCTGGCAACGTATTCGACCACTGCACAGTCCCATTACTGGTTTCTAGCCGAAGCAAGATGCAGCATTCCATTGGCATGACAGCCATGAATAATTGTGTCCGATATCTGTAATATAAATTAAATATTTCATTCCTGTTTTAATACTTAGGAAATACTGGTTTGAATACCCCAGAATGGAAACGGATGTAGTTAAATAAAGATTCTCGTCTTTTTCTTCTGTGCTGAGGGTTTCACATCTGTATCGTTGTTCACCATCGTGACTGGGAAACCATTTTTTTCCCCTCTTCTTCTTGGTTGACTTGACAGATAGACACGAAAAAAATAAGCTTGATTGTGTTGGCTGACACTTCTGCAGTAGAGTGGATAGTGCAGTCTGGTTTTGCCATTACCTCTCACATAAGGAACTATTCTGATGTTCTGTATGATGATAAATTCAGAATTTTGACTCAAGTAGTACAGAGATATCTCTTGGATATCCAGGGGATGGATCGACAGACGAACTCGACGTTCAGTTACCTGAGGACGTCAGGTACGTCAGGTAACTGGGACATGCAGTGATGATCCAAATGTCGCTTCGTGTGACATCAAAATGAGATATCCGTGAGACATTTATTTGGATAGACGAATTTTATGCCTGGAGGATCTTACATTGCGCTCAGCGGATATTTCATAAACTGCAAGAAGATTTCGAAAATAAATTTTATTTTCTACAACAATTGAATTGAACAAAATTACGGAACTTAAAAATAAATTACAAATTCAATTATTTTTGCTTTAAGTTTAAGTGATAACAGAATTGGGGAATAAAAAAACTAGGAAAGGGAGTAAACATTTCTTTTTTTAAGGGAAAATATCATAGAATAGATGCCACAGCAGTCAATGCGCGTTCAATCGCATCTTTAAACCCGTTACCACCAATTGAGGATATCATGCCAACCTGGGGGGAGAGGAGAAATAAATGAATTTGTGAACATCAGACAGTTATGAAAAATAAATTCTCAAATTACTAATTGGCGTCTAACTTCTTCGTCCCTCAGGGAAATTTCATAACGTTCCAGTTCTGCCATTGTCTGCAACGGTAGTCCTTGTATTAGTGACAGTAGGGTGGTTAATAAAACCATTTGGTCGGGCCTGATTTTTCAATTGCTCAAGATCTTTGTGGTGCTGAAATTAATTTTCTACAACCATTTCAATACGCCATAGAACTTTCTTCACATCTGAACCCCTAATACTGTCATTTGGCAGTTCCAAATTAGCCGAAAAAGACATGCCTGAACCTCTGGTAGTCAAATGGGGTGGGGACATAAAACAACTGCTATATATTACCAATGATACAACGATAATTGCTGATTGGGTAAAAAATGAATACCGTTAACTCTCAGATTTCTAAATACACCAGCACTCCTTGGCAACATTGACGTTGGCTCTTGAAGTTGCAAACGGTGATATTCTGGTACCGGGCCACCTAAGCCAGATGACTCACTAGACAGGAAGACGGACCAGCTGTAAGATAACTTTGTACTGATGACGAACCAAAAGTGGAATCTTCGTGCACTGACGTCGAACCAGCTGTACTGTAATGGTAGACAGATGCGGGACCAGCAGTGGGATAATGGTCCAATGTTGAAGGACCAGCACCTGGATAATTGTGTGATGATGATGGACCAACAACGGAATAACTCTGCACTGATGAAGGACCAGTTGTTGAATTTGACGACGGACCATCAACGCAATTACCCCGCACTGATGAAGGGCCGGCGGTTAAATTAATCTGTACTGACGACGGACCAGCAACGGAATAGCTCTGCATTGACGAAGAAGCCGAAATGGAATAACTCAGGACTGATGACGGCATTGGGATAGCTTGACACTGATGGGCCAGCAATTGTATTGCTTTGCACTGATGACGGACCAACACCTGTAAAACTGTGCACTGGCGACGGACCAGCAATTGCATAACTTTGTCGTTGGGGGAAAAGTTGCACCATAATTGTGTTGAAATGAAGAAACTTCTGAAAAAGTAAAAAACAAATGAATACTTCCCAAATGGAAATAACAGTTAACACTAACGCAAAGAAGCTGGTAGGCTTGAAAGTTGTTCGTCACTTCTGAGTCTTTTTCTGAGCTATCTTCTTTGTCCGTATCGGCATCAACAATGGCACAATGAACACGTTTAGATACTGGTGGTGAATAGCATTAACGTGGACTTCTAACGAGGCTAATTGCTTTTCTTCCACTGTGATCAATTTGCATTCCATGTAATTCGTTATCGGTGTTGAGGTCTGATTGCTGGTTGGCCATGGCCTACTTAACTTCTAGGCCGGCGTTCGAACTATATGCCCCTTAGTGTAACTTTTTACACCCCATCCCCTTCTGCAACCTAGACGGTACACAGCACATCTAGCGGTGAAATCACCTACTACGTGGTTGACTGGATACAAAGTTGTAATAGAAATACCCTTGCTGGAAATTTGAAAATTAAAAAAAAATGTCTATGAAATAATTAGTCGAAACACCTGTTGCCAATGGATGTCTCTTTATTGCACGTCACATACAAATAATAATTAAAATAACAATCAGACAAACTTGTAAGTAAATGATTATTGAGAGTATGCACGAAGCTTAATTTAAAAAAATTAAATGTTCCGATCTTGCGACATTTTTAATTTTGGAAATAAAGGAAATGAAACAAAAGGAATTCGTTATCATGAATTACATTCCAACGTGGAACGGATAACACATTGGTTAAATGCAATTGATGCCAATTGTGGGGTTAAGGAGAGGACATTTAGAAACCCTGCTTGAAGAACTTACGCAAACACCTTTGTTTGTCAGGCTCACTTTGAGGAAACATGTTACGAAGGTAATAAAAAGAAATTGAAATTGTCTGCGATTCCAACAAAGTTTCCAACATTTGTCATTGGCTACCTACCACCAGTTGCCAATGGATTTCTCTTTATTGCACGTCACATACAAATAATAATTAAAATAACAATCAGACAAACTTGTAAGTTAATGATCATTGAGAGTATGCACGAAGCTTAATTTTAAAAAATTAAATGTTCCGATCTTGCGACATTTTTTATTTTGGAAATAAAGCAAGTTAAAAAAAAGAAATTCGTTATCATGAATTACATTCCAACGTGGAACGGAGAACAAATTGGTTAAATGCAATTGATGCCAATTGTGGTTTTAAAGAGAGGACATTTAGAACCACTGCTGGAAGAACTTACACGAACACCTTTGTTTGTCAGGCTCACTTTGAGGAAACATGTTACGAAGGTAATAAAAAGAAAATGAAATTGTCTGCGATTCCAACAAAGTTTCCAACATTTGTCGTTGGCTACCCACGGGAAACAAGAAAAAGATAGCTGGAAAGTTGTGGAACAGAAGAAATCGCGGAAGACGCAGCACCTAAAAAGGACGTCTGGGCAAGAAATATGTTATTTTCAACTGATGGAAGATTTCTCTTGTGGCCCTCGATGGACTCATTAATACTTGTCAGATAAATGGATGGGTGGATCGAGGTCGTCGTCTCTTTTTTTACTGTCTGTTGTCTGCTGCTGCCTGGGTGGCCCTTTTCCATCTTGTTGTTTCCATTTTGTTGTCTTTTTCGCCAGTGTTGCAGTAGCTCAAGATGGATAGAAGGGGCCCCCTTTTGTGTGCGTTTCTGCCATGCGAATAAAGTTCGACGATTTTCCATTACTGATGGTATGTTATTTATAAATATTGTGTTTGAATGCAAAAATTAAAATTTTTTTTATTTCAGTTTGTTCTGTAGAATCAACCAGCGCGACATAAAAAAAGGATGCCAACCTGATGGCCTTTTTGAAATTGGCACAAGCTCTTTTCCGAAGAGAAATGGTACAACACTTTTCGTACTACATGGAAGGCGGTCATTAAAAAAACGATTCCGAGGAACCCCATCATATCTCCAAGTGTAGCAGCATTACACTTGGAGATGAATAATGAAGTTGTTTTTCGTTTTTTTCATTTTTCCATTTACGTTTCTTGAATCAAAAATCCTTAATTCAGAAGAAATCTCTTATTTTTTTAAATTTCCCATCCTACTTCCTAGACTTGAGCACGAAGTGCCCATCACAATTTATGTTTCAACCCCATCACCAAGTCATATAATGAAGTAAGTTTATCGTTATTGAGCTGATGATATTGCAAGGCATAGCAAGAACATCAGCTGTTCCATTTGTCCGTGGCAATTTTTATAAATGTGCAAAGGCAATTTACGGTGCCGTTTAGGTTAGTGGAAGGAATTCATATTTAATTTGTTCGATACTAGAAAACACGGAGGAAGAAATGACGGAGAGACATCTCATCAACGTGACGTCCTGTTAATAAAATGACTACCATCTCTCCCCCCTCCCCCTTTTCAAACGTAGGAACCACGGAGGAAGAGACAATTTTTATCCAGCTCACGTCCGCGTCTTCCGTGAGACGGGAGGCTCCAAGACCAACGGCCCGACGATTAGCATACAGGAAGTCCGTGTGAGCGTTGTGTGGGACGTTGGCCACTAGCAGGAGAAAATCTGCAAAAGTTTTGTCGAGTTCGTGCAGGAATTATTTTTCCAGTTGCGAGGTGGTGTGATATAGAGGGAAGTAGGTGACTACGTTGACTGTGCGCCCTATTGATACGGAATAAAGAGGAAAATAAATAAACAAAGATTCACTTTTTAGAGAACAAAAAAGCTAGATGGGCGAGAAAAACGTACCGAATGGCGCAAAGTTTTGGCTTGTGACAAACGAGGTTCAACATCGTCGTATGATCATCAACGAAAAAGGATCGCCACGAAATCAGCAGCATTATTGATATGACGAAAGATAACTCGAGAGTTACCCAACAAGACGCCTCGCCCATAGCCTAACAAGTGAAAAATTCAACAATTTCCTGCTAAAAACGTTAAAAATGGAAGAATTCCTCGTTACATTGGTGAAGGATCCGAAGTAGGAACCGCCGAAAAGGTATTGGATAAGAAAACACGGCACCATGGAGCACCAGTTAAAGATGTTTTGGAAGATGGTCCAGTAGGCCGTATCTAAGGCAATTTTTACGGTGACAATTATCACTAGGGTGGTTGTCACGATGCAGCCAAACAGCTGGTGGCTGGTCGTGGTGTACCCTAGATAAAAGGTACCTGCCAATATCAAACAGGATTATTATTAGGTGACAAACAAAAGGAAAAGAAAAATATAGGGTGTGTGAAGACTCAAATCAGAAGGGAAAGAAACGAGGAAAAGTAATTCGTTTCAGAACTAGTGCTCGACGCACCACCATACGGCATAGGATGAGGGTAGCTTTGATTCCTCTCTTCTTGCACGAGCCACTGGTTATATAATAACTCTCACGTTGCCACGGACGACTTTTATCACAATAGGACCCGGTGCATTGTCAAAGATTCAAAAGGAATTAACAACACTATCGACACCAACGAAACTGTCTAGTTCTACTTCCATTAATGAAAAGTTAATTGTAGGTGAAACTACAACTGAAACAAAAGACTCCGATCATTTGTGTGTTTAAGAGCTGTAAATTTGTAATATAGGTCATTTCAATAAATAAAATTTAGAGGAAAAGCAATTTTCATCGAGGTTTAGATTGCGGGCCACCGTAACACTCGTAGTCTCTTTGTGTTTAACATAAAAAGTAAAACAAAATAAAAATGATGCTGGGTGGGAGATTAAGAATTTTTTGAACGTCACTTTTTGAGGAGTCTTTGGGATGTTTGGAATTTTTTGAACCTCAGGTATTGAGATGTTGTGAATGTTTTTGGACCTCACATATTGAGGAGTCTCTAAGATTTTGAGGAATTTTTTGAACCTCACATATTGAGGAGTTTTTGAGATTTTGGGAGAAAGAAGGGAAAAACAAAACAAAACAATACCGTAAGCTGGCCAGGTGTCGTAGGCATAAGAGGAAGCCTTCTGTGCGAAGCATTGGAAATCCGATGTTATCGGGGGCTTTGGCACATCTGAAGAGGGGCTCAGTCGTCAAGTTAAATATGATGGAGCTTAGCCCATCGCCCTGTCGTACTCGGGATGTTGATTCGATTGGGACTAGGTCCTCGTTGACGAAAAATTGGGAGATGTTATTCTTATGTATGTCAGCCAAAGTTGACTGGAGTTCAATAGGTATTGAGAGGCTGTTGAACAGCTCCTCCAAAAAGTCGTGCGGTAGAGAGCCAATCGCTATGGCGAGGTCGTGCCAGCAGATGATGAGATCTTTTCGGAGGTGCTTGGCTTCCCATATAGGCAGTTTCCAGAAGCATGGAGTGCTCCTGAATTCCGTGGGCGCCAGGCAGAAAGCCTTTGTGTTCGGTTGACAGCCATTAATTGTTGCTGGCTACCGTGCATAGTCGAGACGCGATGGTGCCCGAGAAGACCTTGTAGAGCGTGGAGAGGATGGATATGGGCCAGAAGTTGCTGAAATCCGCCGGATCACCCTTTTTCAAGATTGGAATGGTCCTTGCTGACTTCCATCCCGTGGGAATTTCCAAAGCGTAAGACAGCCTCGTACTGTTTCTCCAGAAGCCTCCCCTCCGGATCAAGTTTTATAATGTCTCGGTACTCTATTCCATCGGCCCAGGGGGCTGTGTTGGTGGCCCTCTTGAGTTTCCTGATGTAAATTGCTACAAGACCATGAATTAAGAAGAGAAAGAAAAACCTTCAAAGTATATTTTCTCGAGGATGTGAATTAGAAGAAGAATACTGCAATGTTGATTCCTTAAATGTTTAATCTGATGCAATGCATTATGATTATAATGAAATGATGTGATATGAATAATATATATGGCGCTGAATAAAAATAATAGTGCCGAAACGGAATGTTTGAGTGCCGAAACGGATAGATTTAACAAATGTAGGGGGATGAAACGGACACTTTACATTAATACAAGACCAAACATAAAGATGAGGATTTTACATGGGTGTCGAAACGGTAAGAATCGGCTACAGTGCCGAAATGACTGGAAAAAATGGTTCAAAATTCCTCCGCGCTATTAAAGAAGATCGATCTATATTGGGCATGTAAAGAACATTTACTCCGCAATTAATGCATCGTAATCCAACTAAGAATCAAGTTGATATTAGAAATCGTTATCATAATAAATTTAGATAATTAACTTTAATATACCATTTGCTCGTGGTTTAAAAGATGAAATAAGTCATGGGTCAAAAAAGAGTTCCCAATTGAAATTTTCTTCAACTGGGTGACATCCTTACTTGCTGCATCAAAGTGAGGTTCATTTCGGTGCCTGACTCGGCTTCTTCAACAAGTTTCAGAGATTGCTGCAACCTTATCTTTATCAAGACTTTCTTAGTAAAAAACAAGGATTTAGGCGCCATAGCAGATACATATCCGAGTAATTGCGACACCAGATGTTCGGTTTCTGATTTGTGCATACTAGTTTTGAATACATTCGTGATGTTTGGGTTGACGTCAAATCCGAAGATTCATAGAAAAGAGTTATTTGCACTTTCATTTCCGACAACGTTACAAATCGAATCAATGTGTTGAATACTTTGCAAATCATTAAAGTAATGATGACACGATTCGACTTGTCTTTCATGCACAAAAAAAGTATCGAAACCTTGTGTTTCACTCTTGTTGTAGACAGGCAACTGAACGATTGTTGAATGAACAAGAAATAGGGAACTCGAAAACCGTCGTAGTGTAGAAATTCAAAAACTTTTACAGATTCCTTTTTACCCATCGAAAATCTAATTAAAAATAAATACGATCCTCTTTTACGACATCGAATATGTAGTTAACTATATGATTTATGACTTGTTGCTGATTTCAAAACGGTCATAGCCAACAACAAAAATGTTCTCGTGCTCTCCTCGAATTGCGACCTTCCCAAAAGATTAAAAGTCTTAAACCTCCGTACTTTGAAATCAACCCAATGAAACTAATCACCATTTTCTACCTTCATCGATTTGGAAAACGATGACACATGTTGGGGAAATCAAAAATCCATGTTCAAATCCTGTGTTTAAGAAAAAGGGAATCATTTTCATTAAAACTTACGTCCACTTTTCCTTAAACCTAAATGCCATGCTGGCCAACAAAGGCTATATCCACACAGCGGTATCAGAGAAAAAAAAACAAATAAATGACCAACACTTACCAACTCAGTACATGGAAGTAAAGGTGACAGTAGGCTAGACAATCAGCATTGGCAAAAGAAAAGAACCCTAAACAATTGAACAAATTTTAGTTAATGTGAGTAAAAGAAAACATGCTGATTCTCAACATCGAATTCGTTGCAAATAATATAGTCAGTCTTCTTATCTGATAACCGAAAATTGAAGCAAGCAGACCAAGCAAGTTATTTTTACAACAGATGGACAGGACAGAAAACATTTTGCAATATAATCATTTCTTTCATTTCACAAATTAGTCCATTTTTCCAGCAGTCATTTTTTGGTTAATATGAGTCAAGTATAACCTGGTTTTCATCGTCCGAAGGTCCCAGACCAAATTTATGTTAACATTATTATATTTATTGTAAGAAGTATTACATGATTAGTTTCTTCAATACTCATTTCATTTCTGTGGTTTCCCGTTCTCGTGTTTCAGTTGTATAAGCAACATAACAATTTAATTTTGTTTCGTTTTTTTGCAATATGTCAAACCAATACAACGTCAAAGTTGTTGTCATCTAAAAAAATTAATCTTCGGCCATTCTTCTTCTTTTCTCCATCCCTGCAATTACTTCTTCATCGTCATTTTCAAAATCATCATTTTCGTGTTGATCAAGTTCAAAGATAACAATAGGCGCATAATCGATCCAGTCCTCATATTCAAGAACAAAATTGTGCAAGCACGCTGCAACCATCAACATTGTGCATTCGGCGGTTTGAAAAAATTGAGTTATTTAAGCAAGCAAATTTTTCATTCTTTTTAACCCGATGGCCCTCTCAAAACTTTGACGACCAGACTTGAGGACTACGTTGAAGGCGTTTTCATGTTTTTCTAGTTCCCGATTTTGTTAGAGAGACGCGGGAGGGCGACTGACTTTACCGTTGACAAAGAAATTTTGCATCATGCCTTAGGTGAATTAAGATACCTAATTTCCGCTGCCATAGGGGATTTTCTAAACAATAAAATAACTGAGCACACTGGAAAGAAGTCGTTATTCAAAATTATTCACTCGTTTCTTTTGAAAAAACCTGCTCTACGTCTTCCATCTCACGGTGATCTACCTGTGCTTCTTGAGGATTTTGGCAACTTCTCTAACTGCTACTGTCTCTAATTGCTCATAGCCCAACAAATTCGTCCCCCTTGATCCCATTCCAACATTTCTCCTGAAGAAATCCTCTAATTATCTTGTGGTTCCTAAAACTAATACTGGTGAATCTCTGTCTCTCGCTGGGTGTCTATCATGACGATATGAAACTCTTGTGACTCCGTTGCTGAAAAAACCTGATCTGAATCCTGATGTGCTGAACAATTACTTGCCTGTGTCTAACCTATCCTTTTTATCAAAAGTTATTGAGCGCGCTGTCGTTAAAAAAACTTCATGCTTATCTGGAGACTGAGTCTGAGTCTCTTTTCGTTCCAGTGCAGTCGGCTTACAGGCCGTTTCACTCGACTGAAACTGCCCTTTTGAAAGTTGTGAACGATTAACTTGTGTCTGTTGACAATAAAGGTGTATCTACTGTTATTTTCTCAGATTCGTATTGATTGGCTGTCCTCTAGATATGGTTTCCGTTGCCTCACTCTTGTTTGGTTTTTATCCTACTTCTCTAATGACGTAAATCTGTTAGTATGTCCGGCCAATTTTCATCCCCTGTTCTTTTTCCTTCTGGTGTCCCACAGGACTCTGTCCTCGGCCCTATACTTTACAACTTATACACTAACCCGTTTTATGATACATCTGTTAGTCACGGTGTCTATGATCATCAATATATATTGATATATACATCAACTAATAACGATCAGAAATATTTATCGTTTCGGATCTCCTTTGATCGTGTTGACCAACGTCGGGCTTTCTCCTCCATGTTGGCCTGTATTGCTGAAACGAGAAGATGGGGTGCGCTTAACAGGATGAAGTATAACGATTTGAAGAGACAGGAGTCATGATGGTGTACTCGAAGTATGGCTCTGAACCTGCCTGTAATCCTTTAACTGTCGGTGATGCTGAGAATCAACCTTCACTCCGTCTCTTCACTGCGGAGTCTTAGCGTGATACTAGATGCATATCTAACGATGGATGCGCAAATTCGGTCATCTTGCAAGAAGGTATTCTTACATTTGAGGCGTATTTTCCATCAAGAAGTTTCTTTCTCAGTCTGCCCTTGCCCAGCTCATTCATGACTTCGTTATCTCCCAGATCGACTACTGTAGCTCTTCTAGCTGGGCAGTCGGAGAAATCTCTGGATCGTCTACAACGAGTGCTGAATGCGGTCGCTCACCTGCTCAAAGTTGTTAGGAAATGTGATCCGATCACCCCAATTCTCCTACACCTTCACTGGATTCATGTCGCGTTCCGCATTGATTTCATTTCGCGCTACTCGCATATAGCTGTCTAAATCGTCTTGCAATTCGATATTTGCTAGAACTCTGCGCTCCTCTGTCTGCCTGTCTTCTCCCGTTTGGCACGTGATAGGCTAATTTCAATGAAGCCTCAAACTATGACGTATGGATATCGCTCTTTCAAAGTATATGCTCCCTTATGCTCCGCAGTTTTGGAATTCCCTCCCGTAGTGTGTTCGTGTCTCATCCTCCCTAGCTCTGTTCCGTTCCTGCCTTAAAACCCACTTGTTAAGTGTTGCATTTGGAGATGAAATTTATCTATGTGCTTGTCGGGAACGAAAGCGCCTTATTGATCATGTCATTGGAAAAGGCGCTATATTAAATAAAATACATTTTTATCATTATTGTATTGATTGTATGCATTTTAAGCCTAATATTAAAATTACCAACACATTCATATTAAATTAGTATGTTTTAATTAAGCAGCATGAGGAATGAGGCAAACGAGAAGCACAAGCATTCAAAATTCGTTAAAGCAGTACGTAATTTCTCTACTAGGACCTAACCTTCGGACTTCACGAATTTTTATTCGCCACTTCTTTACTTCTACATTTTCTCCAGTTTCTATTTCTGTCTATCGGCAAAATCATCTGCTGTACTTCCAAGACGGCGTGATTTTGTTGCATGCCGTTGCTCGGCGAAAGGTTTCCAACGGACGTTAACCACCCCGACATACGACTGCTGTGGTTTTGTTTTACGTCTGAAAACAAGTATTTTAACGGATAAGAGAGGGTCAGTAGACTGAGAAGCTGGCGGGCTGACGGATTTTCGTAGCAATCCGTCATAAAACTGTTAGCAGTAGCGCCCTTGAGGTTGCACGCATAACACAGGATCCTTGATTGCTTTCAAGGATATGACGTTAAATATACTGTGATGTGTTTAATCACATCTTCCAAATCGGAAACTAAACAGCGTCATTATATCATGTAGTTGTAAAGTGCGCTATAGAAATTGAATAACCATAACCACAACCAATCTGGTTTGTTTAAAAAAGATGACCTACTGACGCAAGGAAGTCCGAATGATCACTCGTGGAGCCAACCATTATGAGACCGTCTGCATCGTCGAGGGATAGTTGGCTTCGAACTAGCCAGAACGGACAGAGCTCCAGGGGGGGGATTACAATTCTCATTCGGGAACTCACCAATGATTGTTCGACCGAAAGAACCCATTACTGGGTAAACGGAGCAAGTTGCAGCCACGGACGACTACTAAATATCGGGAATGGCTTCGCTGAAACCCTCCCATCGTACCCACCAAACTTTTGCGGGTAGTTCTGTGCCGACTACTCTACGTTTGTTTAAAGTCCAAGGAAAGTGAGATGGGAAACCTCCTTGAGGCCAGACTTTTAGGTTTTCATGATAACGGGCACAAAGAAACTAAATAATCAAATCAAATCAGAAGAACTAAAGAATCTCAAACTGGAAACTCAACAAGCAGAATGGCACGATGGCAAGCAACTGTCTTCCTTGATAAATTCTCTCTGAAGGCTGTCCGAAAAAACTGAGGAGAAGAAAAGTTCCTTCAAATCTAACAATCTAACAAAAGGGAATTTGAATGTGAATTTCCTCCAGGAACTAGATCAACGTCCCAACTCAACAAGGAGATCAGCAACACTTTAAAATCTTCTAAGAACAAATTATTTGAGAAAAACGAAAAAAAAGAAAACTTCATTAAAAAACGCGAATCTATCAGAACAAGTAGACAGCTGCTCTTCAGGGGGAAGAAGAACCAGAGATTGGCGCGTCACTTTTCCAACGTGAGATACGAATTAGATTTATTTCCTGTGGATTTTTCATTGTCAGAAGAGAGAAAATTAGAAATTAAGCCAGTCGAAACCGACGAGACAATAATTGTTCTCAATGTTGCGAATGCCACTTTCTTTAAAACGGTAGCTGCTGAACAAGTGAAGTACTTAAAATAGTGGTTTTATCCTTTCATTCTAAACCACATGGCAAACATATCCAGGTATTTTGTATTTGTTTGCTTGATCATATTAACTAATAATTCAATTTTCTAACGGAATGATGACTCGGGCGTTTCTGCAAGAACCGATGGATTCTTCTTCAGTGGGTTTTTTAGCGAGGAAAAATTAAATTTAGGTTTAGTTTCCTATATTGGATATATGATTTCGACCACAATCACTGCTTATTGTTTTGGAATTCCACGTCTTAGAAAAGCTGAATTTAAAAAGACTTCTTTGGATAAATTAGTGTAGTGCCATCTTCAGATAATTTACAAGACTGATGCAATGCTATATAAGACGGATGCGTTGTCCATCATGTCTTCGAGCATATTCATGGCCCTGCATATGGACAATTACCCTTTTCGTGTACGGGCTTAGGAGCATATTTCTAGTATATTCTGGAAAATCTTTGTGCCAAACAAATGTTTTCCATATTTGTCAGGTATGGATATGGACTGGTAAAAATATGATAAAAACATTCCTTCAGAAAATAAGGGTTTAGTTTGTCAAGAAAACAAAGAACGCGATAGTAAAATATTGTGTCATGATTATCTACTGCTGAATGGTTTTCCTTCAATAATTGGGCTTACATGTCTTTCACAGTGCATTGGGCTTGAAAAAAGATTTTATGTATGATTTTCTTCTTTTCTACATAAGATACTAGGTTTGTAGAGAAATAATTTCAAGCATGGACCATGGACCCTAAAATAATATTGACTTTTCATCTTATGATTAAGGATTTCACCTTTTTGTGGTGGCAAGCTACTCATGGTTTGTTTTGTAATTCAGGTGCAGTGAGATGCAAAACCTTAAGGTCAGACCTTTAGGTATTCATTATAACGGAAACAAATTAGAAGATCAAATTAGAGGAATTAAAGAATTTCCACATAAATCAGCAAGCAGCACCATGGCAAGAAACTGTCATTTTTGACAGCCTCTCAAAGCAGTCAAAATCGAAGAAACTGGAAGAAGAAAATTTCCTTGAACTCAACAAAGGAGACCGCTTCATTGACTGTGGAATTCCTTGAGGAACAAGATCAATATCCCAGTTCAACAAGAAATAAGCAACACTTAAAAATCTTGTAGGAAAAACTAATTTGAATCAGACGAAGAAAATCTCCAAAATCTATGGCTATCGGAAAAAGTGGTCATCTGCTCTTCAGGAGTAAGAACCAGCCATTGCCCAAGTACTTCTCCAACGTAAACGATTCCAGATATACTCGAGTCATTTTTTTATTTAATTTGGTTACATTCACGAATATATTACCATCACAGGATGCAGATTTAATGCGTATCTATTGCCGTAATTTCCGGCCGAGTTTATCCTTCTCCTGTAATTGTTTTCATTATTGGCAGAAGGGAATAGTTGTGGTTTTTCCTTGAAGCGGTAGATGAAAAGGTAAAAATACATGAGACCGCCGCTTTTACGATTAATTCTCGACGACATGGAAAACGTATCAAGGTATACTTAGTCGTATATTTGTTTGTTTTATTAATTTGACTAATATTTTTCATTTTTTAACATGATGTTGACTTGGGCGCTTTTTTCACTCCAATTACCTGGGAGCTGCGGTAAAAACCACTTTAATAAGTAAGCAAATTACTGAACCATAAATTTAAAGTAGGAAAATTCACAACCACAACCCATCACAATCAGCCAGTTTTGATGGAGGTTTACAGAGATCCGGATACTAGCAATGAGATGCTTATAATTTTCGCTTCGTTACTTGGAGACGTGACTGTCGCAGAATTTCTCTTGTGGGCAGTGGGCCAGGAACTTCCACTGCCAGAATCACCTATTCTTGGCCGAAAATTGCCTCCAACATCGAAGGAGTATTTACTAAGAAAATCGCTGCCGGAATGCCATCTCGCCAACCTAAGATTTTGGCACTGAAAAATGGTTTAGCATCCCCCCGGAATTGCATTGACGAAACTCCCCAGGGTTATGTGGAGCTGGCCTTGCCGATACCCGTGCAGACAAATGCCGACACCATCTTAATTTCGTGGGGAAAAACAGAAGACGGGGGTAGGTTTTTCTTAGTTGAATTTACTGCCTATCAAACCTCTTACACCGTCAAAAAGGAAAACAAAACAAAACTATTTGAAGATTTGTAGAATTGTATTGAATTTGTCTTGTGTTTTTTTGTTATATTTTTTTGTTATAATAGACAAAAATTTCTTGGAAACTATATTTTTTGCGGTTTTATTTAAAGTGGAATTTACCGCAGCTCCCTGTCAGAACAGGTAAATTTTGTACCCGAGAGGTGGTTTAATTCCATTGGATTTGATTCCGATAAAAAAATGGCACCGTGTTTTGAAATTTCGCTCTTTAGAAAAGCCTATTTAAAAAGGCTTCCTTGGAAAAATTAATTAATTGCCATCTTCATGTAATCTCCAAAACTGATTCATTGCTATATACCACCGATGTGTTTTCCAAGAGGTCGTCCTGAATATTCTTGGTTCTGCATATGGAAAATTTATCTCTTCGTGTCCGGGCTGAGTGGCATATTTCCAATATCTTGAAGAACCTTTGTGCCGAAAATTTTGTTCCATGTTCGTCAGCATTTTTAATGAACAGGTCAGACTGTTTCTAACATTACCTCTTCTGTATGTTTAGTATCTTAACTCGGGTGCTATATTCTGAATTAAAGTTTGAACTTAAGGTAGGATTATCCTGGGTCGGCTGGGTGGGTGTTTCTCAACTGCCCTCAGCCTGGGGCTAGCGGGGGGTGGGGTGATGTTGCCATATTTAGGAAAACTACATATATGTCGACTGTTTTTTGGAGAAGCGGTTCGTTTGAAGTAAAAAAATTAGCTCAAGATGTTGCTCGTGTCCTCACAGGACATGTAGAGTAAATATGACTTTGACACGAAGTGGTTCCTAGAAGAAGCAGCGCATAAGGATTCCGACACTCTGTCAAAAGTAAGTTGAGTGTTTTCGGATTAGTCTTATCTTTTATCATGATTTAATAACGTTCGTTTGATAAAATTTAGGATTCCGTGCGTTTTGTTTCTGGTTTGAAGAAAAAATTCACCAAGGCCATGTTGAAGGAGTTGGTTGTGGAGCACGGAACGGTCAAGAGTATTAAAATGACTCTGAACTACCCATTAGTATATTTCCAGGAGTATCACGAAACGATGAAGGCAATGAATTTCTTAATGGTCGCATAGTGAAAGATGCTAGAGTGGGTGTCTCAAATAAATACAAGCAAAGTGTCCGGCAAATCCTTCTCCGACTACCATATAACACTTTAAAATTTTGGTGTTTCTAAAAAAAATTGCTTATCATTTCAATTCAATTTCTTTTACTGCAAACAGTTATGGAACTTCGAGAACCGGACAGGCCACCATGCGATTGCAGCATTTTCAACAAAGCTTGAGGTTAGTACAATTTGTTTCAATTTAAACCCCTAGTTTTTTTCATGCAAGAACTATTGTTGTATTCCTAATAGGTATCTGTAAAGATATATCAGCCAGATGGAACTCACACCTTTTTGGAGTATCCAGGAAGCGTTTTTAAGGATGTACAGGTGGCGTATAATGGTTACAACCATTACTATAGTGTGGCTGACGTTGAAGAAGAATTCCAGCCTGGTCAACCTAAACGGATCATAGAAAAACTGGAGAAGGTAGAAAACGAGAGGACTGTTCGCTCAGCATCCACCGAATTGTACAACAGGAACGATTTTTCAACATAACTTGGTCACCATAGTTCACTGTCACCGGTTTACTTGATTGGATTTTTCCTTAAAGTATGTTTGTTGTGAGCATAGTTGGAAGAATTGATTATCTATTGCGGAAACTGGTCGTGACACCAAAATGTGACAAGGGTAAGATACAGTAGCTAGAAACCAGTGACTACGCTCATTAATAATACCTCTCATAGTCTAGATCGATTAATTTATTATTAAGCAAATCAAGCAAATCAAGAAATAGAAGAAGCTCTTATCAGGTAACGCTGGAAAAAATTTCATCTTTCAAATGGAGAAAAAACCAGTGCGTGGCTCAACAGGAGCTTTGTTTTGGATTCTCATTTTTTCCCAATTCATACCCTTTGGTGCTGCAAGGCCAACAGGGGAGCCATGGTTGGCTGACCCCGAAGATTTTGCTGCTGAGGTGGCCAATATCGTGGCAAACAACGTGGTGAAAAAAGAGCTTCCTATGTTGGAAGGAACCTTCGGGATTCTACTGATGTTACTCATCAAATATTTCATCTGGCCACCGGCCAAGTATTGGTGGGGTGAACTGAAGCGTAAATTCTCTAAACCCGATGACCAGCAACAACCAACCTCCACTTCAACATCTCAACCAAATGTGTCAATTATTGAGCAGGTGCTCATGCAGCAGCAGACGCTGCTGCGTGAAATGAAAGACCTAATGGTGGAAGGGGGAAATTACGGCGATTCTTTGCCCCAACCAACCAACTGGTGCAAAAAAAAACAGGCTGAGAAAACACAAAAAAATCGGGTGTCCCGGGACTCCCACCAACTGGTGTCCCGGGAATCCCCCCCCCCCGAGCAAATGTCCTTTTTTGTTTAGATCCCCGAAAAGGGTTTGAAATAATTGTATCCCCAATTCAGAGAGTTCTAAGTTCAATTTTTCAGTTTAAAAAAAATTGCTCTCACCCCTCCCTTATTTTCTTTAATTTGAAATTTTTTGTTGACTTGAAGGGTCTTCCACCAAGTCATATAATGAAGTAAGTTTATCGTTAATGACCTAGATGATATTGCAAGGCAAAGCAAGAAAATCAGCTTCGTAGGGAGGTTCCGTTTGACCATGGAAATTTTATGAAATGTGAAAAGGCAATTTACGGTTCCGTTTAGGTTAGTTGAAGGAATTCATATTTAATTGGTTCAATACCAGAAGCCATGGAGGAAGAGATGACGAAGAGACATCTTATCGACGTGAATGACAATGACGTGAATGACATGACGAGAATGACATCTCATCGACGTCCTGTTAATACTATCATCCATCCCCCTCCCCCCTTTTCAAACGTTGCCAGTTTGAAAAAAATTTTACTAAGGGGACTTCTGTTTTGAATTCGGTTGTCAGGACAGTTTAATTTTTGGCAGTTCTCTTCTGTATGTTAGATTACATCAATAGGGCGTGTCACAGATTATATGGAGTCTTTCTCTCAGAATCCCAGCCTCAGCTATCGAGAGTAGATGGTCACCCCAATCATGGCCTACTTAATGGTTAAGGCCTGTAAACTTGAATCCTGCCCCATGAAGGAGAGAGGATCTGTCAAATTCCCTATCTTTTCCCCAGGCAAGAGCCAATCAGACGAAAAATGGAGGGTACAACTTCGCCATCTGGCGTTCAATACTGCTATCTCGTTAGAATGGTTAGGTAGCTAGATATAATAGTTTTTTTACGGGCTTTATGTAGCAAAGGTAGCCGTTTGGATAGCAATGTCAGCCACCACACCACGGCATGGCGTTCAATTCTCGGTTGGAAGGTATCTTTTTAATTTGCAGTTTACAACAAAGGTTGTGTTTCACGGAATAATTTATTCGAAAAATTTTGCTGAAATTATGCGCATTGTCCTTTTTACCCTATTTAGTCGTTTTCCTCAACATCTGCTGTTGAACTCAGTAGAGAAACCCATTTCGTGGCATCTAACAATTTGTTATTTAGTTTACAACGAAATTTACATCTTAAAACACCAGATGGCGAAGTTATAACCTCTATTTTTCGCCTGATTGGCTCTCACAGGGACAGGGCTAGGGAATTTGGCCACGCCTCTCGCCTTCATGGCAGTGGATACAAGTCTACAGGCCTTAACCATAGAGTAGACCATACCCCAATAGACCCCAAAGGAAAAGAAGGGGAAATGTTGTTATTTCCATCGCTAGGTGGCTGAGATGATAAAAAAAACAATATTGCCAGAAACCAAAGAAAATGTTTCGCCGTTTAAAAAAAAAATAATCACTATTTTCTCTGTTCCGAATAGTCCGGTCGGGCTAGGTTTTAACCCCAAACAAATTGTAATAAGTTGTTTTTTACATGAGTTTTGTTTTTATCCCTTTTATGTATTCCCTGTTAAAAAGCTCCCAAAAATATAAATATAGTGTACTTACTTTAATTTTTAAAATCTGCGTGTTTTTGTGATTCGATTAAAAGTATTAAAATACAAGAAAATATTAATTTTGATAAATGAACTATGTTATTTATTCCCTGTCGCGTTCCGCATTGATTTCAAATCACGCTACTTATATATCGCTGTCTGGATCGTCTTGCCCCTCGATATTTGCTAGCGCTCAGCGCTCCTCTGTCTACCTGTCTTCTCCTGTTTGGCACGTGATACCATTTGACGGCTAATTTAAACGAAGCCTCGAACTATGACGTATGGATATCGTTCTTTCAATGTATATTAACACTGAGTCCACCACTCAAAGAGGCCAAAATTGGGGGTTTTTGGGGTTTACAATTTTTGGAAAAGGGTGTATAAGGCCTTGCAGCCACTACCCGTATAAAGCATTTTGTGCGAAATTTTACCGAAAACCCAATGGTGAAATCCGCAATGTTCTAGCTAGCATAGTTTTTAAGTTATTTAATAAAAACTAAGGGACCCCCCAGAAATTGTAGCTTTTTTCCTGATTTTTTACATCAGTTTTCGGACAAACCAGACCTTTAAAAAAAAATCAAATTTTTCAGAATGAAAGATTTTACTTCCTTTAGAGACATCTCGCCCCGTTTTTTTTAAACGCTTACTAGCAGGGATATTGGCAATTGAAAATCTTGCACTTTCACTACGCCATACACTACACTATATCAGGGGACGAACAAATTTTAAGAAAAATCCGGTTTCACCACTCTATGCTACATTCCACTACTACATACACAACACTATATGGGAGACAGGCAAGTGAAATCGGGATTTTACCATACTACACCACACTACACTACGCCATCCACTACACTACACGGTAGCTGGGGTTCGTTAAGTGTTCACACAGTGAACCCTCCAATAGACGTTGCCAAAAGTCACGTGACGCCTAATTTTACCTAATAAGATGATGCCTTGAGTACTCTCGACCATGCCTACTCTTGACATGGCACGGAAAGTGTGTTTAACAAAGCCAGGGGTATGGAGAGACCCCCATACCTTTCTCTCCATACCCCTTACAAAGCTGCTATGTCCCAGCAAATTGCGCAGACGCGCCAAATTATAGCAGACTATGTCTGAGTTGTAATTGGCATCGAATACCTTCGAAATGGGCCAACTCTACACAGTAAGAATTAAAAAATATATATATTATCAATCAATCTATTTACTTGTTTTATGGATTTTTAAGGAGTTTTAGATAGTGAGCACTCTAGAGCTAGCACTTAACGAACCCCTGGTGTAGGATCATCCCCTATCCGGTAGTTACACATACGCTCACTAGGTGGCGCCACGTCATTTAAAAGTCAGCCAGGGGTAGTGAGCCAAACAGCGCGTCATATTTTCTGAAGATTTTCGCCATTGACAGACGTCATTTCGCCTAGCGGACGTTTTTGAAAAAAAAAAACAAGGGAGATCTATTCTTCTGGCCATTAATTTTTTTTTCATTGATTGTTGAGAAAAGAATGGAATCGATGTAAAACAGCTGGGCTTTGTTGGCTATCGAAGGTCGGAGTTCGAAAAAAAAATTAATTGATAGATATCGGGGCGTTTAACAATGCTGTTAGTTTGTTTTCAAAAATTAAGTATAGTTTAAGAGATATTTCGAAAATGAGGACCCAACTCTCCCCTAGGTAACGCGTAGCCTAACGTAAATAGTGAAATCAAAAATTTTCTTATGACAATCATCACTCCAGTTTTGCCACCACCCATCTAACCAGTGTTCGGAAGATCAATTAAAAATTTAACTTAAATCAAAATCAATCAATCAAAAATTTTCAAAAAAATTTCCAAATCAAAATCAATCAATCACAGAAAAAAATAGAAAAATCAATCAATGAATCATGATTTTCACTTTTGAGAAGAATCATCAAAGAAAAAATGATTTAGATCAAAATCAAAATCACTCATAAGTTATTTAAAATCGCGATTTAAATCATTTCCGATTTAAATCCCCAATTGATCTTCCAAACACTGCATCTAACGGGTTTAATTAATTTAACTCGAGTTTAATTAATCAACAGAATGTGATGTGAGTCAGTGGAATGGAACGACAAATTATAAAGGACCCGTATAAAATATATACTCGTCAGACGTTAACACTGAAAACAAGTCCAAGAGCTGAATTTATTAATTTTATTCTGAATTAACATATCCATCTATATGAGCCACATCTGGTTTGATTCCCTTATAGATATATCTATTATAATTATCACATCGACGTATAATACGAACGATTCCTCTTCGTTAGATAGTGTGAAATGGAACAGCCATTGCGAAATATTAATGATTAAACCTAAATGGTTGCCTTATATATGAAACTCAGAGCCTTAGACCCAACAGGAAATAGCTCTCTGATTCGATCGGTCATCGGTCATCGCCGAAGAAGTCGGGGAACATTTTTAAAATGTTAGATTATACTCATTTTGCAGCTCTGGGTCATCTCTATGCTCTCCTCTCCGTAGTCACGGTCACGTCTTCCCGCTCTTGTCGCGGTCGTGAGTTACCTGTTTACCACAGATCTTCCACTTCCATCAACTCCGGAGGCTTTTTAAATTTAATTTATCAAAAACCAAAATAGTTCGACTGAGATTTGAACCTCGGTCCTTTGGTATGGCAGCACGGGTCGCTGACCATAAGGCTACCATTGACATGTATGACTTGAGGGAAAGCATGATCCGTACGGTAGCTCCCCACAAACATTGCTTTATGTAATGCAACATGTGACTGCGTGATATAGCAGTGACTGATGCTATTCCCATTTTATAATTTCAAAATTTCGATTTATTTGAAATTCTCTTTTCGAAATGGCCGAGAATTGATCCTCGGTCCTTCGACATAACAGCCCGGGACGCTGACCATTAGACCACAGGTGACATGGGTGCAGATAGGGAAACATGGGCTAATATAGTATGGCCCAGGTATACCCCCCTTCACTGACCCCTCTCCCATGGGTACGCGCAACCCCCCCCCCCCGCTCGACCCCCTTTCTGGCTGGCGTGGGCTGCGCGTCAGCCTCGTAAAACTCGAAACTTTGAACGCGTTTTAGGGGCACTTTTGCTCATTTGCACACCCTAAACCATCTATTAAAAATGATCAGCGTAAAAATATCTACAACCCTGTTTTAACCGTTTTTCGATAGCAGAAAACTTGTCTTGCTAGGGAAGAGCTGGGTTTTGTTTTAAAGCAAAAAATGTCCTTTTAAACAAATTTCGATGCAAAAACTATTTGCAAAATGAACATTTAACGTTTTGCTGACTTAAGTCATGACTTTTGACTTAAGTAATTTTTCCTTTGACGTTTGACGTTCTTACGTTGACTTTTTACGGAAGAATCTTCCGTGACGTATGGCTTTGACGTTTTTTTAAAACGTCAATTGTTTCTGCTGATGTTAGGAACACTGCACATTTTATAAATAACTTATATAGAGTTGCGCATGTAAAACTGATTAGTTATGAATATCTCTGAACATGATGGGGAGGATTCTAAAGGGAACAAGAATCTACAAGAGATGAATAGATAAGCCAAAAAAATCTTCCCATTTCCAGGCGGTATCCGGTCATTTTGGCACTTAAGAGCGTTTCCCCCCCCCCCCCTCCCCCCAAAAAAAGTCGATTCGGCACCAAAAGTAACTGTTTCGGCACTGAAAGTATTCGGTTCGGCACTTAAATCGGGAATAGAACCTGAACCATAGTCACCTGATTCTGATGCGTTGCAGCTACGCCACTCTGCGCTGACACATATAATCCCTTATCCTGACAAGTTTCTTCTCCCTTCTGAATTCTTCCCATAGATTTCCTGTCAAATTATGGAGTTTATGGGATTTTTGATAGGGTATCGAATCCTAAAAATTAATTATTATTAAAAACGAAGTCCTGAATTTCCATTACAATAGAATAGGCCAAGCAAGGTCCCAGGGCCCTGACAAGCCCAATCCACCTAAAGTTGCCCAAGCGAAATCACCGGTAGTAACCTTGTTCGAGTCAGTCGACGAAATTGAAGAAGGAGCAACTGCCCTACCAACTCGAGTGGAAGAACGAATAACAGGGTGCGCAAAGTGTCACACCCCTATCCTACTTTCGATAACAACTGACAAAGAGCAGCGTAGACAGTGTCTTCACTGAGCTTCACTGCTTCTTAATGCTGCCACTCAACTTGTACGAAAGTACTATTCTTAAAAGAATAAGAGATGGGGCAGGGCAGACAAAATTACGCCACATATTTATGGCCAAGGGGGACATTGAATTGTGGGAAATCCTATTTTGATGAGACTGTAGGTCTGTAGCTATCTCTCTTTTTTCCTGGTCTCTGCTTGGTCTAGCCCTATCTAGCCCCCTTTTTGTACTAGCCTGTTCGTCTTGTTATGTACGCATATAATGACGTAAATTGAAGAAGGAAAAGGGCACCGGTAAAAACAACTGCTGGTAATCCGATGAGGCGAGACGAGGCCCAAATCAGTTGGACCACTTCTGGCAATGTGTTAAACCAAAACAGCCAAAATAATAGTAGCCTTAATAACGATGCTGCTTACGTAGCGCTAACTCGAAAATTTTCTATAACACTGCTGCGCTTATTACAAAAAATCCCTATTTCTATCAGATGTTTATTTGAAAATCTACTAATGCTTGTTTTTTTTTCCTTAATAGATTTCCTCCAGCTGCAGGAGCTCTACCAGCAGATCAAACCGGGCATCAACAACATCTTGATCGAGATGGTTCGCTGCGTGGAGAATTCTCGCGAAGCCATTCAGTTTCTCCAGACTTTGGAATCAATCCGCAGGTACGGCCGAAAGTTCGTCGTTCTCGATTGCAGGATGTCGCTGGCCTCGGAGATTGTCGTCATCCACGTCATTGAAGACGTCCACTTGGGACGTCGCAACTATCATTACCTCCTCAGCGGATTGGTGAGAGAGACTCGTTTATATGTTATGCATACTTTTATGATTACGACGTGGCTCAACTTGTGTGGCCTTCAAGATAAAGGAAACAAAATGAACGTGGGAGAGGTACGGATCGCTTCATTGTTCACACTTGACGGGAGATGGCACAAAACAGACATGACAGAGTTATTCATTTCCGAATGCGTCCATTTCCTCCGGCGGTTTAGCCCGAAGTACTCTGTTCCCTATGATTTGAATTCTACATTGCGGTGACCGCCCGAGTTCCATGTAAAGTTGAGTTGAGTTTGATCCGGTCCCCCATGAGAGTTTGATGGCTGGGTCCTCTCGCTTCCGGTGGAATTTCCGGGCTCCTGGACGCAACAAATGGCGAAGAAGAACGGAAGAAGATGGAAGAAAAACTGTGATTGGTTTTGTTGGGAATAACACGAAAGGGAAGCAGGAAAAGAAATTCTATTCTACTTGGAGGAATTTACGAAACGAAAAGAAAGGGACACAGGGAAATAAATTCTATTCTACTTGGAGGAAATTGAAAATGGCGAAGGGGCTAAGGAAAGAGGCATCCGCCAACAGCCAAACAAAATGCGGATAACTTAAGCAAACAGTGCCAGTGTCGTCGCCTTAGATATTTATACTGCTGGATGCGACTTTTTATGCTGTTTGGGTGAAAGAGTGGCCGAGAATTGAATTCCGTATTTCATCGAGATATTTTTTTTCATATAGAGAGGCGACACATAAAACACCGCAGGGTTGGAATTTCACGAGGGGGTTTCGGGTTAACCCGCCAAAAGAAATAAAAATGACTAGAGGTTATTGGGTTTATAATTCTTATTTTTGGGTTCAGTCTATAACTCTTCATTGTTACATTTTGTGGTGTTTTTTGTTATTCCCGTAAAGGGAGACAAAGTGTGCGACTCTCTTCTCTCAAGAGTGAAGTCCCGTCCAAGTTAGAAGAGGCTTCCACTCAGGACTCAAGCTCCGCACCCATCCCTTTGTTTTCTCTCGCGCTAAAGAAAAACAAAGGGATGGGTGCGGAAAAAAGGGGAATTCTCCTTTTTCGTTTTTCAACTTAAAATTCAACTTAGATAATATAAATGAAAAAAATTGACAATCATACCTGATATAAAGCGGAAAAAAGGGGAATTCTACTTTTTAGTTTTTCAACCTAAAATTCAACTTAGATAATATAAATGAAAAAAATTGAAAATCATCCCTGATATACAGCTAGCGCAGGGTTATTTTTTTTAACAAGTTGCGTTTCCCTAGCCCTAGCCGTTTAACTACAAAAAAAGGACAAAGTGGCCTAATCTGCATAAGGTTCTCTCGGCTTTCCAAAGACTGTTAGAACCGGCTAAAAGTACTTCAGGAAATGTAAACCAAAATCTGAAAAAATCAGAGGTGTTTTCACTACTTTTACCAATGTACATACCAAATTTGAAAGAATTTGGTTTAAAACTGTAGTACTGAGAGGACTGCAAAAACAGCGTTTTTGCATATTATCCTCTCGGGCTTCCAAAGACTTTCGGTAGGTACTGCATATTAATAATTGAGAACGCAGATCAATCTAGTTTTATTATGCAAATAACGTGTAGCCTTTATGGTTTCCATACTGCGAAGAATTTCCTAAGCTATATAGCACATCTCATGAAAGGACATGGACTTTACGAATTGCTATCGCTATTGTATAAAGAAAATGTGGATCTAATTTTATTATCAGTAAAAGGCTATTTCCAGGTCAGTTAGAGGTCATCTTCTAACTAATTCTGCTATTAATGCTTAGTCCAGGATGAAAGTATTTTCCTAAACGATTGTAATGATATTTGTTGTTAATATGTAGAACAATATTAACCAATACAGTTTAATTATCTTGGAATCGGTTGAATACGAAAACGATGGATATGTGTTCAATGGTGATGAAACTCCAAGATGTTTAAAGAAGGAAGATGTTGACGACATTCTTTTTTTTTAAGATCTCTTCTGATATTGACACTGAAAAATGTGAGGAAATAAATAAATTTGAAACACTACATAAAGTGAAAACTATCGTGAAAATCAACATCATAAATAAGTCAAAATCATCAAAGACAGGAAATCTCTGGATTAATCCAGAGTTCTATGAAATCTTATGGTAAAGCAAGTATAGGATTCGATGATAAATTTCAAATTACTAACGATGTTTTTGGTGTTAGGTAGAATAACTCGTCGAAAAGAATGGGGGAAATCCAAAGACTAATATGGGTCTTGTCTCGACCAATTTAATCAAGATAAATTCACTGATGATGGATTTGTGTGATATTCACCTTAAAATTAGTGAAAAAACAAAAAAATTCAAGCTTCTAGGATAATCAGCTCCTTTCCCCTTTCTATTTTCGATAACAATTGCATCTTAAGGAACTCTAACAAGTTGGAACTTGCGAATGAAATTGCAACTCAAGCAAATTATGATCCGGGAACTGAAAAAAAACAACGCAAAGAAAGAAAATGAAAAATTACCCATTTATGGTGGCCAGCTTCTGCACAGACTATCTTAGCCCAAAAACGAAAAATATTCGAAAATTATAACGAATAATTGTGAATACAGTGTACCTCACTATGGAAAAGGGATCAAACTAGTGTTTGATGGTTAAGATATTCCATATTTAAAAGACATAACGCATGTAAGAGAACAAAAAGTGTTTAACCAGAAATTGTGTTTTCAAATTACATGAACGTAATTAGCACTAAAGAAGAATGTATTTTGAATTCAGGTAACAAACAAAGAATCATATTTGAACTAGGTAAAAGCCTAAATGATAAAGGAGTAACTGTTATTCAAAAGTCCGATGCTGACCTAAAAATAATAAGTACCATACAAGAATGTGCGGTAACAACAACTAACACTATTTTTATAGGGGAGTACACCGATCTACTCATCTTACTATGCAACTAGTACTGCACTACTACAATTATAGAAATGAAGAAATGTACCAAACCTAAAGCCCGAAAAGGGGGGGGGGGTATGTGGAATGAAACTAGGGTTAGGAAACAACTTGTGTAATTCACCTTTGTTTTTCCATGCCTTCCTTGGTTGTGACACCACATCAAAGCTTTTGGTAAAAAATTTTAAACTAACTTTTTTTAACACTATAACGAGATCTCTGCATGGCTATCAGGTGCAAAAACAGTAAAGTAAGAATAAACCAACCCGTTTTTTAAACTTGTCATTGGTCATTGGAGTCACCCTTAAGAACCAAAAACCAACAAACAGAAACTTTAAAAAACCCGCATGTTCCATACCAAGAATCATCAAAATTAACGTTGCTACTAAAACCAACTTCGGTTTTTAGAGCTAAAACTCTTAACACAATTCATTACTAAAACATCAGGTAACGTCTTAATTTTACGTGGAATTCAAGATCGAAACCCTTTTTAATTATATATAAATGTTAGATAATATTTCCAACATTATAAGAAGTTCTAAATATATAAGATAAGATAACATTTGGAGAAAATTTGTGAAAATCCCTAGTGTTCCCTTTAGTGTTTTTAACAGTTAAAGTCTCTTGAGTGGCTCGTTGCGCTAATAAGGCCGTTCTTTATCCAATAAAGTCAGGTCAGAATAGCAGATTGACCTCAAACAAATCACAATAATTATCTTTTTTCGTGAGCACTATTTCTACTTTGAACCTTTTTAATTTCCTCCAAAACCCTCCATCCAAATTTTTAATTTTTAATTAATTTAATTTTTACTAACATATATTTTAATTTGAAAATAAATATATTTTTGTAGTTCAATTTTGACATATCAAATACAAATAAATGAAAATTTTGAAAAATGAATTCTGTTAATAATTAATTTTTTTATATTCCCACCCTTTACAAACCTAGTAAAAGATTTTGAGGAGGGGAAATTATTTCTGAAGTTATGAGAGTAAATATAAATCCAATTTTTCAACAAATTTCACCCCGCCCGTGTTGGTTTCTTACACTCGCCGCATTGATTGGCGTGGCGCAGCAAAATACTGTTGAAAGGAAATAAGCGCCACTGTCTCCTGTTTATGCCAAATACTTATGTATGGCTTTCTTCATTTTACTCATCAGTTATTTTACTTTGATTGTGAACAAAAACCACTTTGTTTTTTGCCTGTCGAAAGGGGCGTGTGATGACGCCACATCTGGCAACTCCGCACCCATTCCACCAAATCTAGATGTGCCCAACAGTCAACAGAGAGGCTCGCGCCCATTCAGTCCCCTTTTTCCCGTCATGTAGTAATCATGTCATTGATGATGGTAATGTCTCCCTCTCTCCGCTACGAATACTGATTGGATTAAGCTAAACATAGGTGTATTTCACTTCATCAATAAATAATCAGATAAACATAGCCGGACAGAAAAAAAGGGTTCAGCAGGGAGAATAGCAGAATTTTAAATTCTCAGTCCAAATTATTTTTTAATGCGGTGGGAAATAATAACTTTATTAGCTTTTTGTACATTTGGGAGATAAAAACATTATATTTAAAAAAAGGATGGGGGCGAGGAAACATACTGGATATAGAACCAGCAATTACATAAAAGTCTGTTTCCGATTAGCGCATTCATCGCCTGAACAGAGTCGTTCCTATCCTCGAAATGGACAAGGGCGCAGTCCTGGATTTTCTTAACATGTTGGATGGGTTCGTGCGCCTCAAAGGCCTCCTTGAATCGTCTTTACATTAAAGGGATCCTGAACTGCCGCATGAAGAACACTTGTTGCTGGGGTTGGAAACCATGAGCGGATGAATTCTGAGTAGAAAGTCTTCAAAGAATGGGTATAATGGATGGGCAGCATAGGGGAAATGGTTTTTAAAACAACAATGAAATCCACAACAAGCTCTGCAAAATTTAAAAAATATTCGACATCCAATTGTTCTTCATTGCCATCGTCTACATCGTTCTGAATTGCTTTAAAGTTAAAAGCAGACATTTCCTCTTCATTTTTTTTTTAAATTTGGAAACAAACCCAAAACTTGAGTTGACATGTTGAAGAAACTGGGAAATTTACGCCTTCTGCTAGTTCGAAAGGTGTCTTGTTAAAAAATTACGCAATGTTGACGAATGTTTCTGTCATAATTAGTAACAGTTCTTCAGAAAACGTGTGGTAGCCCATTACTTCCTCAATGATCACTCAGCACAAATCAATAAACTGTTAATTGTCTCGAATTGGTGTTGATTTACATAAATCCACTGCAACGCCAAACAAACTTCCTATGTAGACCTCTCTGTTGGCATCACTACAGATTCTGCGGGCGACGAGCAGCGATTGAATCTACATTGTGTTTTTGAACCGTAATCTCGAATCATCAATTTCTCCATCTACGAAGCGCCGTTGGTATTCTTCAATAAATACTTCCAACTCTGCCACAGACGTTAGCTCTTGCATAGATCCAAAAACTCTTCCAGAGGCGGAAGAGGGAACGTAGATGTGAGGCGTCTTGGGCAGCCCAGGTTCACCTGGCAATAAAACACGTATTCAAAAACAGGTATTCACATTAAAAAAAACGAAAAGCAACTTACCCATATAACGAAGATCCATGGCTTCTTGACAGTACTACAAGGCAAGTGATGATTGTCGTGGACTTCGTCCGGACAAGCACTTTGCCTTTCGTCGGCTTCAGCGAGATCGGACTTACTATTTCTTGTCCAATTTTTCAAGGAATATTTTTCCCTCGTCCATTACCATTGCCAACTTATCTTTTAGTGACTTGTATTTTCTTAGCCAGATTTGGTTTTTGGACGAACAATGGTTGAATTTCTGAGTAAGGTAGTCTTCTTTTTCTTTACTACGATCATTTGTTTCACCACGATATGTCCTCAGGTAGATTTCCTCCATCGCATATAAATAGAACACATGTATGGTAAAATTTTGTAACGATTCCGGCCCCAAAATCTGTGGCCGGATTGGTTGGGGCCAGAAAAGTTGAGACTAAATAATAACTATTATTATTTAATATTATGTAATAACACTTAAAGGGTCAATGATGGTGGTGAAATTATCCTTTTTGACTTTCTTCCCCTAAGTGATATCCAATGGATGGGAACAATGGATGGGGCTAAACTCGACTTTTCTATATTCAACATGTAATATGGTGAAGTACTTTCGGCAATGCCAATTTCCTTTGTTAAGATAATTAAATATGAGAAGGTAAGGGGGGGGGGTATGAGGCTCTTTCGAAAAAAAATTTCCTCCAATTGTGCAATTTCCAAATTAAGGTCCATAATCTGGTGTTTTATAAACGAACTCTGTGCTTCTATTACACCTCGTATTAATTATCTATGAATAAGTTTGCATTATATATATATATCTATATAGCAATTACTTTGACAGCTCATGCGAATCTACCTGACCGGAGATTCCGCAAAAGAATACCAAACAAAAATTGCAAACGGTTAAGGCGAAACCGTTATAGAAACCTTAACAACTTGGCCATCCTCAGGTAGGACCAACGCCCTTGATCGAGCAACAGTCTCTCGAGAAACTGGAATTGGGCTACAGTATAATCCGATGCCAAGACGGCCTGGATAAGTGAAAAACGAGAGCGTTACAATTGAAACTTTTAATAAAATGATAAGATGAAGTTTACTTCCATGCCTTCCTGGCCACTAATTCCAACTCCGATGTGATCCGTTTTGATAATTTAAACTTTGTTGGCTCCATCGCCGATAGAAAGCGTGACGGCCTGTTTATCCTTTTTGACAATACCGACCAACATGGCCTTTTGGAGTGTTCACCCGGAAGCAAATCACCGCTTTGCCTAAAAAAAAATGTAAATGATGTTTTTGTTACTACCAAGGGAAATTTGGCGACCACTTACATTGAAGGGCGACGTCAAGAAAGAGCATTCTCATCTCATTTTGCAGGGCGTAGACCAGCGAGTGGCGTAAACCGTGTTGCTGTCCTCGTTATCGTTGCTCAGGGATTCTTTTCTTTTCTCTAGCGGGAGCTTGACATCTTCGAACTTGTGACCGTCGACAATAAAGATGTCGACCATGTCATCAGCCAACATTTTGCATGAATAGCCAATATTGATGGCCGTTTCTAGAATCAAAAACAAAAAATTTTCACTGAGTCAGAGTCACTGAGACAACGAAACTTATTTTGGAAATCTCGAGGAATAACTCACCTTGTTTTGGAAAGGATTGGATTGAAAATTCTTCACAATTATCAACTTAATACTCCTTCTTGAAGTTTATCTTCAATGGCCGTGGCACCTAAATGCCTCAAAATATTTAAAGCTACATGTCTGGGTAGTATTTATGACATTTTAATCGCGCCCAAAGTGGCTGCAACTGTCGAAGGTCTACTGTTTTCTATCAGTTTTGTTTGTTTTGCAATTCGCTAACTGAGTTATTTGTCGATTTGTTGGATTGTAAATGTGCTGGGCATCTTTTGAGTGTAGTTTTAAGTTATCTATCGTGGTCATTCAGTGCCAATTTTTACTTTTTCTGTTTCTCGTTAGTTTTGTCAATGTGCCTACGGCAGTCTTACGTCATGAACTTCTTGCCTACCTCCTTGCCTCATCTCTGCCCCAGGCTACCAGACTTTTCTCTGTGCACCATTAAGTAACTGTGTCTATCTAATTCGAGCACGCGTCATGGCTGTCGAGGTACGAAATTGGCGAAACGATCACGTGCTTTGAAATGTTTTATGCACATCGTTCTGATTAATGCAGGATCCGTAAATTACAAGTAAGACGTCATATTTCATTTCCTTGCAAGAAATGGTTTTGATGTATTGGCGATAACTGAAACATATATGGCTATCGGCGGAGCGTGGTGACGATGACTTGCGAATGTTGTGTCCGGATGGATTCAATGTGTTTCATTCACCAATGATGGGCAGAACTGGTGGGGGCGTTGCTGTTTTGGCGAGGGATACTATTGACGTTACTACATTTGACCCTCTTGACTCCACGCCGAAATCTTTTGAGCATATGGTTTTGTCACTAACGATCAATGCTGTGTGCATTCGTCTCATAGAAGTCTACTGCCCGCCAAAGTCTAAACCATCGGTGCCCTTTCAGTGCTTAATGAAAGAGTTGGCGACCTATTTGGAATGTTTGTCAGTGTCTTCAGGCAAAGTCATCATTGTTGGTGATTTTAACCTACACATTGATAATCCTGATGACTCCAATGTGATAAGATTTGTTGCATTCTTGGAATCCTTGAGCTGGGTTCAGCATGTAAAAGGTGCAACACACATCCGTGGTCACACTCTCAATTTAGTTATCTCTCGTTCGTCTGATCAGTTGGCCAGTGAGAGTTTTATCTCGGTTCTTATAAGTGATCACTTTGCTGTAGTCACTGTTGTGCCCCCGACAAGCCGTGCCAATGAAGTCAATCTCCTTCAGATCAACTTCTGCTATTGGGTTAGACAGATTTGAGAGTGATATCGCAAAGATTCCTTTCGTCGTCTCGCCATCGGATTTCCTGGATGACCTTTTCAATCAATACAATATGGGAACAAGAGATGTTCTCGATCAACATTCATCTCTCAAGAATCGTACGTTTGCCGTTCGCCCAGTAAATCCATGGTTTTCGGGTGAGATATATCAAGCGAGGAGACAGATGCAGAAGTTTGAACGGGTGTGGCGTAGACGGAGACTTGAAATCGACAAAGAGATTTTACTTCATCACAAGAATCAGCTGGCTAGACTGGTGATTGACTCGAAGCTTACCTACTTTCGGACGAAAATTACTGAAGGTGGGCCCAAGAGCAAGGCTCTTTACCGTCTGCTAGACCGTTGTTTATTAAAAGAAAAAGGCCACTCGTCTTCCTAAGTCACACCTCACCAACACAACAAAAACAACTTCAACACGGGTGAAGCAAATATTTCTGTGCAGTCGTTGCAAAACCACTCGAAACCTTCATAGTTCATTGAATATGCAATTTCGCGTGACACATCAACGCAACTTCCGTGATACTATTGGTGGCACGTTAAACATTCCAAGGAAAATTGAGTTCCAAGATTAGTTTCGCATCCAGAGAAAGCACAGAACACGTCTTTAAAATTTTCCATCTCATTTTATTTTTTTTGTGAAAATTAAAGCATTTTTTTTATTGAAGTATTTGTGCAAAATAAATGATCAGAGTAACAGTAACCTTTCGGTATTCTTGTGAGTTACTAGTCTGCTTTGTTAAATCTTACGTATTTCGTCCAGATGGTGCCTTTCCTGTTCGCTGCTATATCCCTTTAAATCATGAAAAAAAATCTAATTGCTTTCTTATAGTAGAAAATTCCTTTTAATCACAAATGACCTTATAGCATTGCGTAAATTTATCCATTAAGTTGAGGAAGTAGCCCACAGTGCGTAATATTCCTTTTAATTGCTGATAGTAGCTCAGCACAAGAGATGACAGTTTCATACTTGGGTGTGACGTTGTATATAGAACGTAATCCGTGACAGAAAATGTTGAAGCTGTCGTCCGGAATGCCACGCAAAAGTATTCCAGACAAGAAAATTGCCTATAAATAAAAAAATGCATGATATGGAAACTGTAACAAAATTGTTTCATTTATCAAAACATAACATCCTACCATATTTTTAGGAGAGATAGTTAGGCTTGCAGGTTGAGACACAAGAATGCCTACTGTATCACCCGGGTAGTAGTTTCCTATGATTTCATCTGGAAAGGAACTTAGTGGTCGAGGATTATAATTTTTTGTTACCAAACAAGATGTCATTGCTGATATAGCAGACATTGCGCACGCTTGTTGTGCAGAAAATCTTTCGACAAATTTTATTTTCGTTGGATATCCGGGACGGTTAACTTTGCCGAATAGGCCATCACTTCTGCATAAAGTAATAAATTTATATAAATTACATTTCACACGTTAAGATTTTCCAACCTTTGTGTTTGTCAGAATGACTCTTCCAGTTCTTCGAATGCTTCTTCGTTTAAGGGTACTTTTTCACCGGAATATCTGGTGCAAGTGAAGACCAATGTCAAGCTTTCTCTTTTTTTTTCCTGACCAAAGTATAAATATTCCTTATTCGGTTTCTTTGATTGCAACAAAGAATGTTCTTTAACACATTGGTTCTTGCGTATGAATTCAGTCATTTCTTCCAGGAAAAGATTATGAATATCAGATCTGCTGTGGATGCGCCGGCGCATTCTGTACCGGTTCCACCTGACTCTGCTTGCTCACACTATTTGCATATTCATTGTTTGATCCATTTACCCCATTGGAGGTTATTGAATTAGTGAAAAATTGTACGTCTAAGTCATGCCCGCTTGATCCGATTCCTACACATGTTTTGAAACCTGTTGTACATGTTATGTAATCATCATTGGCTCGTTTGATTAATTTGTTATTTGCTACCAGCACTTTTCCTGACCCCCTCAAATTGGCAATTATTACGCCACTTTTGAAGAAGAACAATCTTCACCCCGAAAATCTAGTGAATTTCCGCCCTGTTTTGGGTTTGCCGTTTATGTCTAAATTGTTTGAAAAAGCTTTGCCTTCTTTCAAAAAGTCTTCTCATCTTTTTGTGCCGTTCCAGTCTGCTTATCGTTCCAATCATTCTACGGAAACTGCTCTATTTCGTGTGTTTAATGATTTAGTCATGACTGTTGACTCAGGAAGAGCGGCTGTACTGACTCTTCTCGACTTGAGTGCTACATTTGATACCGTGGATCACCCGACACTTCTCTCTCGTCTGGAGGCTCGGTTAAGTGTATCTGGGACGGCGTTGCTCTGGTTCCGTTCGTATATTGCGAATAGATCTCAGGCGGTATCTATCTCGAGTGTTACTTCGTCCCCTACTCCTATTCATTTTTGTGTTCCTCAAGGCTCTGTTCTGGGCCCTACGTGGTTTGTACTTTACAACTCGCCGTTGCTTAGCATCATCAGGCAACATGGACTATCCGCTCACTTTTTTGTGGAAGACATTCAAATTTACACTGAGTTTGAGATATCTAAGGACGGGCCAAAAAATATTGGAAAGATGATTCACCGGTGCAACATCGAAGTGCTTTCGATGAGGTGAAACTCCTGAGTATCATCTCGCCATTTCCTGTCTAAAAATCTAACTGTTGCACTTCTTCGACACAATTTCTAGCTATGTTTGAAACTTCTACATTTCGAAAAATTAGAAAGCATATGACACCGGAGAAATTCCTGGCGACGCACTGACGCTAATCTATTATTTAACTTGAGTACTTAACGCAGGCTTTAGGAAGTTGGATAATTTGATAATAGGCCTAGCTATCAGCCATAAAACAATTAAATATTTAAACAGCATGAAAGGGTCAATAATAAAACTATGGGGGAAAAATTTAATCTATGTTATAATATCCCTGATTGCCTCTATCTTATATAAAATGTCAACAAATAATCCAGTATTCCATCATGGAACAGAACAGATAAACAAATCCCGATAATGATTTTGATCTTGCTGATAGTCTGATAGAAATGCTAGCCACCATGTCGCTAACGTTCGACCCACTTGGGATCTGTCTTCCGGTTATCGCTGGGGCTAAATTACTATTTCAGCTTACAAACAGACTGGAGAAAAGCGCTCGCGGGTGGGACCAGCCTTTGCCAGGAGACCTGATGGAAAAGTGGAATGTTTGGGCAGACGGGCTGGCCAAGCTATCGTTCCCCCGTGTGAGCCGATGTTTTCGTCCCGCCGATTTGCCATTTTTTAGGCTCTGTATCTCGGCTGATTGTGTTTGCCGACACGTCATCAGTCGCGTTTGGAGCGGTCGCCTACTTCCGAACAAAATTAAATAACAAGGTCCATGTAAGTTTTGTGATGGAAAAAGGTCGTTCAGCATCATTGAGGCCAACGACAATTCCGCGGATGGAGTTACAGGCGGCTGTACTGGCCGTGCGCTTGTCAGTACTAATAAAAAAGGAGCTCCGCATCCCAATTGCTTCTTTTGAATATCACACCGACTCCCAGATCGTTTTATGGCAGCTGCGATCCGATGACCACGGGCTTCCGTCATTCGTGCGCGCAAGACGAAAGGAGATTGTTGTATTACTGGCCCCTCTTTTCTCATGGATCCGTCGTAGGTTGCAGCGCCATTTGATCATCGCGCCGCTAAGCCATCTGAAACGGAAGACGATGAAACACCGACCATGAGCATTGGGCATCTGGATGTCACGCCATATTGCTGCCAGACGAAGGCAGCCGCCGTATCTAAGCTCATCACCCACGCCACGGAACTAAGCCTTCTGAAACGCGAAGTCACGATCCGGCCACGCAAGCAGAGCCGACCGTTGGAGAGCTTGCAGAAGCCCTTCGCTGGTCTCCCAAAGTGAAGTTTTCGTGCGCCGGTACAAGGCCCTTCTTAACGGAACCGAAATTCCTCGGAATTCAGTTCTGCGGCACGTTGGCCCATACATCAATCCGGAATATGGCTTTATGAAAGTGGACGGAAGGTTGGAGCACGCCGAACTCCCGGCGCGCACTTGTCACCCGACTATAATTGCACCAAACCACCCGATGACCAAGTTAATTATAGAAGATTGTCACCAAAAAGTGCGGCACTCCGGCGGTTAGCACACCTTAAGCATCTTGTGCGAGCAATATTATCTTCTCCAGGGTCGCAGGGCCATCCGTCGGACATTGAGAAAATGTGTCAAGTGTAAACTCTTACGTTCCTTGCCCCAAGCACCGAAATTGGCAGGCCTGCCGAAGGAATGTCTTCAGGCCTTCCTTCGTGTTTTTACAAATGTTTGCCTTGATTGTTTTGGCCCATTCCATGTCGTCATCGGAAGGCGATCAGTTAAAAGGTATGGCATTCTTATCACCTGCCTTTCCTCTCGTGCGGTGCACCTGGAGGTCCTCGACTTAACGGATGCTGATTACATCAGCATCTGGCCCTTCGCCGGTTGATTTCCCTCCGCGACAGTCCAGCCCTCGTATATTCGGAAAACGGGACGAATCTGAAGGCAGGCAACAAGGAGTTTGCCGAAGGAATCAAAAACTTAAACTCAATTCGCGTATCAGGAGAAATGGCGGACCGCGGAATCAACTGGCGGACCGCGGAATCAACTGGCGATACTCGCCACCAACCGGCTCACACTACGGCGGAATTTGGGAACGGCTAATTGGCTCCAGCAAGGCAGCATTGCGTGCCAGTCTCGAGACCCGCTAAGTCAACGACGAAGTGCTGCGTACCGTGTTTGCCGAAGTGGAATCGCTCTTAAACAGTCCACCCCTGTTCAAACGTTGTTCAAACGGATCCGAATGAGCCCGAGCCGCTGACCCCGAATCATTTCGTGCTAGGTGGACCGCACCTTCATCGTGCACCCGATCGAGAAGAAGCATTTGACGGACTCCCGAGGCGTCGCTGGAAGCAGGCCCAGTTCATCGTCGACCAGTACTGGCGCCGATGGATGAGAGAATATCTCCCCAGTCTCATCGAGTGCAAGAAATGGGATAAATCAGTTCGCCCTCTTCTAGTCGGCGACAAGGTTCTAATAATGGACGAGAACAACAAGCGAGAAGAGTTATTAATGGGTTCGATCGTGACTGTCCATCCGAGCCAAGACGGAGTAGTGCGGAAAGCAACAGTCAAGACGGCTAAATCTGAACTAATCCGACCCACTGTTAAACTTTGTTATATTTCAGGTCAGCGCCCGGAGTAATCACGTTATCAGCTCTGCGCCGGCTGGGACTGTGGCGCACCAGCGCCAAAAGGGACGAGAAGGATCTGGCAACGGATAGAGCATACGAAAAGGAGGGGGAGAACAGTGAAGAAGAACGAGCGTCAGAAGTCGAGTTACATTTTGTGTGTAAAAACCCGTTTTGGTAACCAATAAAACTGAGTCGTTCACGGAATTTCATAAGTGTTTATCCCGGATATTTACTTAGTACTCGTAGTTTATTACAGTAAATGGTAGTTTCAACTGCGTTGAAGAGGCAGCGTTAGCAATTTCTTGTTGCGCCATTTTAACTGCAAGACCTCAAACATTCACAATGAAAGGATTTGGGCTTAACGCTTAACGCCTTAACGCTGATCACAAGCTACTGCTAAACGACAAACAAAAATCGACGCGCCCCAAGAAACGAGAAATATTTGTTGTCAAGGGCAACCAAGGTTGCAATTTTCTGATTACATGCAATCGATTGCCTAATAAGATAGTAATTACATATCTGACTTATTTTCTTGTATTTATAATTTTAGCTTAAAATTATAATTTTTGAATCACAATAAAAGGCACAAAAAGCATCAGTTAGCGAATGAAAATAAGGTCGGAATAAATGCGGTTTGACAATTTTGTCTGAAAATCAGTAAGGAGGAAGGGCCTGCATCAACAGTCAGCCATCATGGATTACCCACCCCATGAATAAAAAACACGGAGGAAGGGGCTACAATGGTCGGCCATTAAGGATTACCTCATCCACCCTTTGAAAAAACCGGAGGAATGGACTGCTGAGCACTCATGCGTAGCTTTTGCAACTTTTACAGAAAAATAATTATTCACTCTTCTTTTAAAAAATAATCGGTTCAAGCTAAAGAAAATCATAATCTAAACTTTTATAACCATTATGTATTAAAAAGAAAAAGTAATTGCGTCCATATGCGCGCGATACAGCACAATACAACCAAATTTGCTTGTTTTGATTAGAGAAAGAAATTGAACTGAAAATGAAGGTTGAATTTCTTCAGCAGAATGATTCCGTGTTATTAAACCGGTAACAGAAAAAAAGGACAGAGACGGACACAGGACTTCTAGAGACTTCAGAGACAGGTGAAAACCGTTTGCTGCAATAAGTAGCACAACAACCTTGACAACAACGCCGGATTTTCTTCATTCAGCTTTTTCCAGTTGTCCGTTCCTATAACCTAACCTGGACAAACAACCAGAACAACGACTATTTCATGAATATTTGGTTTAATCAAATGATTTCAGCGTGACTTACCCGGATAACGGCGGAAGTATTCAATGGAAAATTTCTTCCGGTGCTCCGCTGGATGGTGAGGGTCAGCAAATCCAGGCAGTTTTTGGCAGACATTTTGCGAATCAGATGCGTTTCACAATGAATTTTTAATTCTTCCAGCAAATACTTTTCAGCAGCGGCCAAAAGTCCTGGCGCCATAAGGTCCATGTTTGTCGCTTTACAGAATAATTTCATTCAGACCTCCAAGTACACGTTTCTGTCGTTTGTCACCTTAAATCTATTGGATCAGTTCCAGCGACCGACCTTTTTTCTTTCCCTGTGCGTGCTGATTCTACAATTTGTCCTACAATTTTTTCCCGTTTGGTCGTCGTTGACACCCGTCATCACTGCCGTACCTCTAAGTATTGTCCTGCTCCTGACGGCCATCAAAGATGCGATCGAGGATTATGTAAGTATTTTCGTTTCCATTTCATTTTTTCGCTTTGTCACTTCTTCTAAAAATTAACTTTTTTTTTCTTTTTTTTTGCGTGTGTTAAGTACAATATAATATTGACAGAAAAGTAAACAGCAGAGATTCGCTCGTCCTGCGCGATGGCAAGGTGAAAGAGCCCTGGCACAAAGTCCAGGTGGATGACATCATCCGGGTGGAGAATAATCAGTATGTTGCCCATGATGTTCTTCTATTGACCACGTCCGGTCCCAACGGATTCTGCTGCATTGAAACGGCTGAGTCGGACGGGTAAGTGTGGCTCAGTCTTGTGTCCGGTCTCCTCTAATCATGTCTTCATTGTCGCAGGGAGAAAAATCTAAAACAACGCCAGAGCCTATTGGAGACAGCCGAGATGGGCCAGAACGAGGCCCAAATCGCACATTTCAAAGAAGAGAAGATTTGTGAGCCGCCCAACCGAGCTTTAGATCAATTCGATGGCCGGTTGCTGTGGAACGGCAAGACATCTATATCCATATTGTGGACAAGTCACCGGCTATTTAATCCACCGTCATTGCCTTGTCGAGTTTCTTCTCGTACCCAATCGTTCTCAACCCGCTGTTGCCAATCTAAATTTACTTCAGTATGATGTCATCCGTCTATTCCAATCAATACTCATGAACCGGGACGAGAAAATGATAGAAAAAAAATCGAAGACGCCGGCCAAGGCCCGTACCACGAAACTCAACGAAGAGCTCGGCCAGATCGAGTACATCTTCTCCGAAAAAACAGGAACATTGACGCAAAACGTCATGTCCTTCAAGAAGTGTTCCATCGGCGGAACTTGCTACGACGTTTACGACTCGTCAAGCACACAACATACAAAAACGGACCAAACGGACAATGAGGTATCGTCCGTACATCCTGAGAAATTTTGCCCGTTCATTATACATTTGACTCTTTTTCCCCGTTCCAGGAAACCAAGCCGGTAGATTTTTCGTTCAATCCGGTTCACGAGCAAGCCTTTAAATTATGCGACAAGACGCTGGTAGACTTGAGTCACAACGATCCCACTTGCCAGAAATTCTTCCTTCTGTTGGCGCTCTGCCACACCGTCATGCCTCACAAGAACAACGGTATAACCTCTATTCTGTAATTGAAGGTCATAAAGATTGTTTGCTTCACAAAAACATTTGTTCTACGTTACAGGCAAATTAGAACACCAAGCGCAGTCGCCAGATGAAGGTGCTATGGTTTCGGCCGCCCGAAATTTTGGCTTCGTTTTCAAGGCTCGTACTCAGGATTCCATCACAATTGGGGTTGGTTCATCACTGTGCTTGCACATTTTCATCCAAACGGAATTCGTACTAATAATATACCTTGGATGCTTTAGGTTGGATTAGGCGAGACGGAGGAAGTCCACGAGTTGTTGTGTGTCCTGGATTTCAGCAACACTAGAAAAGGAATGTCGGTCATCGTTCGTGGACCAAACGGAAAGATCCGCCTCTATTGCAAAGGAGCTGACTTCGTCGTCTTCGATCGACTTCAATCCAGAAACGAAGAAAGAATAAACCAGACACAAGGAAATCTACAAGTAACCGACTCGTCATACTTCTTCTTTCAAATTTCTTCATGTCTTTTTGTTTGCAGAAATTCGCTGGCGAAGGATTACGGACCTTGTGTCTGGACTTCCGCGACATCAACGAGAGTTATTTCGAAGAATAGAAGTTACGTCTTCACGAGGCTTCCACACCAAGCTCGGTGTGCTGTTGCTCGCCTGACAAAAGAAAAGAAGATTTATACCACGAAATGGAGCAAGGTCTTACTCTTCTAGGGGCCACGGCCATTGAAGACAAACTTCAAGACGGGGTAATTTGGTAATCGTGAAGAATATCTCTTTTTGCTAAAAAATAAAATTGTAGGATTTTTTTTGTTGCAGGTGCCGCAAACGATTGCCAAATTGGCATTAACTGGAATCAAAATATGGATTTTGTCTGGCGATAAACAAGGTGAGTCAAGATTTGCCAAATATTTTCGTTTGTCTCTGAACCATTTTTTTTTTCTAGAAACGGCTATCAACGTTGGTTATTATTGCCAGCTCTTGACCGATGACATGGTCGACATGTTTATTGTCCACGGACAGAATGTCGAAGATGTCGAGATCCAATTAGTCAACTGTGAAAAGTCGCTGAGTAACGACGAAGAGGACCGGAACACGGGTTACGCCTTAGTCATCAACGGCCACTCACTGATCTACGCCCTGCAGACCAAGTTGGAGAAGCGCTTCCTCGACGTCGTCACTAAATGTAAGGTTCTTCCCAAATTTCCATTGGAAATCAGTAACCACATTTACTTTTCCTTTCAGGCAAGGCGGTGATTTGCTGCTGACAACCCTCCAAAAGGCCATGGTGGTCAATTTGATCAAAGAGAAGAAACAGGCCGTGACGCTCTCTATTGGCGATGGAGCCAACGACGTTGCCATGATCAAGACGGCTCACATCGGAGTAGGAATCGGCGGCCAGGAAGGCATGGAGGTAAATATCTCATCATTTGATTTTAAAATTTTTCTTTCATTTTAATCGCTCTCGTTTTTCCTTTATTCAGGCCGTCTTGGCATCGGATTACAGCATCGCGCAATTCTGGTTCCTCGAACGTTTGCTTCTGGTTCACGGGCGAAGGTTCAATCTTAGAATGGCAAAAATTTCTAAGTTCCTTTTTCTACAAGACTTTTGCCTTCACCATGTGCCATTTTTGGATTGGCTTCTTCTGTGGATTCTCCGCCCATGTACGTTGTCACTCGTGCGCAATCATCAAAAACTCGTTGACCCTATTTTCTATACTATTTGCCATGTATTGTTGTTTGGGGGTTGTGGCAGACAGTCGATCTTTGACCCGATTTTCGTCTACACCTTACTCTATACGTTGCTACCCGTCCTAGCGTTGGGCATGTTCGACGAAGATGTCTATGACGAGAACAACATCAAGTATTCTAAACTCTTCCCGCCTGGCCATCACAATTCTCTGTTCGATAAGGGCGAGTTCTTCATGAGTGCAATCCACGGATGTGTTACGTCGTGCGTCGTTGTGCTGTCAACCTACGGTTCGTTTGATTTTTGCCTTTCTTTCCTTCGAATGAGATTCCTTTTTTTTCCTGACTTAATTGCCCTCCTGTTTTATATCGGCAGTTTCCTACAGGGATGGCGTCTCTCAACAAGGGAACCCCCTGCCCGACCACCATCTGATTGGAAGCGTCGTGGAAATTATCCTAATGATGGTTGTCACCGTGCAAATTGCGCTGGACACAGACTACTGGACCCGTTACAATCTATTCGCCATACTGGGCTCCTTACTTTTATACTGTGTGCACAAATGTTCATATAATCTTGTCATCGGCGTTTCCTACGTGACCAAGGTAAGCAGGAACACTTCAATTTTTTACGGTTTTAGTACTCGGGATATTTTCGAATTTTCGCTAACGACGAATTTTCCATTTTTCAGGCTATGGGCGAAGCGACTTTTTGGCTCCCACTTCTGTTTTGCATCGTCATCTTAATGTACTCTGTGTGGTGGTGTTGTGGAGATACTTTTTCCTTGGTGATTATCGCGTTGGTATCGAGCCAAAACTTCCCGCCAATCGGTACGTATTTCTCGCCCATCTAGCTTTTTCTTTCTTTCATACAAATTAAATCTTCGTTTATTGATTTTTTCTCTATTTCGTTTCAATAGGGCCCAGTGGAGTTGACGATCGCTTCGCTCCGGCTACGCTTTCGCTCACCAGGAGGGTTTCGGCGAATTAATCACTTCGGGGGAGATTACCAAGACGGGCTTGAATTTCGGCAGCAAGGCCGGCAGCAACAACCCGGCCAACAACATCAGCGATTGTCTCCTGAGAGAGACTTCACTGAAAGCTGAAGTATAGAAAGTACTCCAACTGATATCATTGACGAAAATTCTATTGATTCAACTACTTCCAAATCTAATGGAGAAGTCTCGGCAGTTCCGGATTCCACTGACAGTTCCTTTGAATCGGCTCATTCTGGAAGAGGAGAAACGTCATCTATATCAGCTCAAAAATATTCCGGCTCGTCTAACATTCCTTCGGCCGGAACATCTGACAGCGGAAGCGGAACCGGTCCTCAAAGTCAAAGCAGTATGAGTGGAACCAACAGTAACGTCGCTGCATCGACTACATCCGCCAGCAGCATCGAAGGAAAAACGGAAGAAACCTAGGCAGGCGGAGGAGCCGGTCGAGGTTCTTGCTACTCCAATTCTGAAAATCAAGTTGGACATCCTCCAGGTGAGCCTGAAAACTATTATGAACTAAGTGGGAAATCGCATCCCAAGCCTTGCCAAAAGAAAGAAGAAGATGGTCAGCAACCCGACGTGACATCGAAAGGTCAGTCAACTACTACTCTTTTGAACTTGGATAGAGAAAGCAATCAAGCCTGTGAACCAAATGTGATTATTGCAACGTATTCTTTAATAGGCAATGACGGCAGATTCTCATCTGAATAAGAGGAAACTGAGCAAAGCAGCAAAAAGCCCAAGAAATCAGAAAGTCCTTTTTCTTTTTCGAAGTTGTGTCATTTTTGTTCACGTTTTTCAAAGTAGGCTAGATGGCACGGCGTACACCGAACCTTTGGAAACTTTTAAATTAATTGAACTTTAATTTGCTGTAATTCGGAACAACTATACGGTGGCATCTAATTTCTCTGGATCAGGACGAAGAGTACCATGCCCGATGACGTGTCCAAGCTAGGGCAGCTGTTGCAAAAAGAATCAGCATTTTTTAAAGGTTGAGCTTCAGATAGTTCTCACGGCACCGCACGAACACTTTACGCAAATTGATTTTGAGGTCAGCCATCGTATCAACAGTGACGAGGAAGTCATCAAAGTACACTTTAACATCGGGAAGATCCCCAAACAGTTCGGACATGACTTTTTAGTAGACCTCCTTTCCTCAATCAGAGGAATTTGATAACAACCTGATGCCACACCCGAGCTACAGAAATATTTCGACTTTCCAATCTTCGCGAAAAGCTGGTTCATAGTGGGTACGACAAAGTGCTGACGTTGAATCGCTTTCTTTAACTCAGACGGATCCAAGCAAATCCTGACATCACCATCCGGCTTTCTCATCACTAACATATATGCGACTAACTCATTCTGTAGGCTCGACTACCGGCACAATTATTTTATCCGCCACCATTTGATCCAATTTTTGGTAAACTTTCTTGTTCAGAAAGAACGACAGACGTCCTTCAGCACTTACAACCGGATCATATAAAATGTTTTCTCAGTTTCTGTGTTCGTTTGCCCGTTATCGTCTTTTTTAAATTTCTGCCCAGATTTTCTTTCTCGCTGTCCGCTCGTTAATCCCTTAAACTCTGTTTGTAGTTTCCCTTACCTAACCATGTTTTTGACAAAACTCGAGTTATGTTGTTCTTCTACTGCTCGTTTCTCCTGAAATTGTTTCTCTGTCTGTGTTTTCTTCAATTTTGGTAAAAGTGTACTATAGCTCCCCATTTTACCATACTTTCCTTTTCATTTACCTTACTTTACTTTTCGTTTACTACATTATACACATTACCATTTTTTCACATTTACTGCATAATTCCACTTTAATATGAATGGACTACACTTTACTTTACTATTTACTATCATTATATAATAAAAAAGTAAAGTATAGTATATAGTACTTTTCATGTAAAGAGGAAATATGTAGTAATTTTTAAGTAAAAGGATGGTAATAAATTGAAAATGTAGTAAATGAAAGTAAAGTAAGGTAAATAAACAGTATGATGTAGCAACAGCCAATCTTAATCAAGATGAGAGCCAATACGAACATTTCAATTACCATTTATGTTTTGGAAGTTGAGTCTAGTGTACGGTCTTAAAATGCCTAAACGTAGCGCAATACAAATTAAGTTAGATGAAACTCTTGATTTGCTCAATATTGAAAGTGAAAAAAACGTCATATTGTCAAATAACAATAAAGTTCTAACTGATTGCATTCAATATTTAGAAAGAGAAAATGGAATTTACATTTCTGAATCCACGGAACATTTCACCGAAATTGAAAAGTTGAAGTCGATCATATTTTTTTTCTTTGCATAAATTATTAACCACAATATTGCTTTGGTCTTAACAGAGACAGAAACTGTCGAAGGAAACTGTTTTGGATAGAATTAATGAAGAGCAAATAAATGTGTTAAACTGAGATAATGATGACAAAGGTGGAGTAATCGTTGAAAGCGGTCCAAACCGCGATTACCGCATCAAGCTACCAACTGTTCGACTGTACTACGATAAGTCGTTGATTTGTGCGAAAGGACATCCCCATCGATCCCGTACCAACACAAGCAATGTGGTTGGAGAAAACCCCCCAGAAGATGAGGACAGCTGTCCGGTGAGTTTTGCGTCCCAAGTAGCCACGAGGAGAAGCGCAAGAACAAATAAACCATGCAAACGTTTTATCACACAGTTTTAATCCAAATATTTACAAGTGTGATTGTAATGTATGAATATGATTTTATTGAACTTGATGGGAGTTCTTGAACAGGATCAACTGCTGGTCAAAAGATGGGGAGTCTTGAGGTGGCTATCGCCTGAGTGTATCGTGTTTGTCCTTGTGTGCGCAATACAACCAAGTTTATCTTAACATCTACCAGTATATTCTGTAGCTCTGCTAGGACTATGATGGAGACGCTGATAAGCCAAGTAATTGATGATGCTATAACAGAAAGCAAACATGTAAAAGAGAACGACATTGAGAAGATTGTGCACCAGAATGAGAAGAAGATTGAGGAATTGAAGAGAATTGAAGCATACGTCAAAAAGAAATTGGTATAAAAAGTTCAGAGGGAAGTAGAAGACGCAAAAACAGATCTTCAGAAAAACGTGGAATTCTTAGACGCAATACACAATAAATGTACTTTCAGTTGTTGTCTTCATTTGCTTAGCATTAAGGGCAAAGAGAAATCCATGAAATATGCAATGCAGATGAAAGAAGAAGCCGAATAGCATTTGGAGCAGATTAAGAAAGAAGCAGAAGAAGGTCTAGAGATAATCAACAAATTGTCAGAAGAAAACCAGAAAAGTTTGACTAAAATGCGGGTAGATGCCAAAATACCCTTGGTCCAAAATACATTTTGCCAATCTTGACTGTTTGTTTGAAATTCATTAGGCGATTGAAAGGGAAATGGCAGGATTTATTGCATTGTTTCTTTACTGTAACAAGTTACTTCGTTCTGGTCATTTTTCCAAGTCTGACAGAAATTGTAGCCAAGGCAGAACAAGCACAGAGGGATTCTGCAAGATAGCATCGCAAATTGAAACGTCATCGAACGGTGGAAGCCTGCAACAAGATCTACCATACTGCCAAAATGTATGTCCAAGTATCCGACAAGCACAGTATCCTGCGTAGAAATTGGGACACCGATGTTTTGCTTTAAAAGAAAGTAAACATGTAAAAGCGAACGACATTGAAAAGATTGTGCACCAGAAAGAGAAGAAGATTGAGGAATTGAACAGAATTGAAGCATACGCCAAAAAGAAATTGGTATAAAAAGTTCAGAGGGAAGTAGAAGACGCAAAAACAGATCTTCAGAAAAACGTGGATTTCTTAGACGCAATGCACAATAAATGTACTTTTAGTTGTTGGCTTCATTTACTTGGCATTCAGGGCAAAAGAAAATTCATGAAATATGCAATGCAGATGAAAGAAGAAGCCGAATAGCATTTGGAGACAATTAAGAAAGAAGCAGAAGAAGGTCTAGAGATAATCAACAAATTGTCAGAAGAAAACCAGAAAAGTTTGACTAAAATGAGGGTAGATGCCAAACCCTTGGTCCAAAATACATGTTGCCAATCTTGTCTTATGGTTTGAAATTCATTAGGCGATTGAAAGGGAAACGGCAGGATTTATTGCATTGTTTCTTTACCGTAACAAGTTTCTTCGTTCTGGTCACTTTTCCCAGTCTGACAGAAATTGTAGCCAAGGCAGAACCAGCACAGAGGGTATTCTGCAAGATAGCATCGAAAAATTGGAAACGTCATTCAACGAACGTTGGAAGCCAAGACAAGATCTACCATACTGCCAAAATGTACGTCCAAGTATCCGACAAGTACAGTATCCTGCTTAGAAATTGGGACACAATTTTTTTTTAAATCCATCTAGCGGCGCATTAAAAAAGGAAACATGACAACGAAAAAGCTAGATACAGAAGTGAAGTTCAAGCTGTCTACTATCCCAACAGTTGATTTAAACCCATTTTTGGTGGACGTTAGTTTTCATAATTAGATACTTACTCATAAAGTTCAATTTAACGTTAATATTGTGTCTGGTGCTAGGGAATAGTCTTTACAAGTAATCTGACAGAAAGTTGAGAAGGCTTCTAATCTTTATGAAAACTCAACTTTCAGCAAGGGGAAAAATAGTCTAACAATTGTCAATACTTATTTATAATGATAAAGTTATCATCATACAGAACACCAGAATAGTTCCTTGTGTTATAGGTAATGGCAAAACCAGACTGCACTATCCACTCTACTGCGGTGGATAGTGTCAGCCAATACAATCAAGCTTTTATTTGTCCATCCGTCAAGTCAACCAAGAAGAAGAGGGAAAAAAATGGTTTCCCAGTCCCGATGGTGAACAATGATACAGATGTCAAATCCTCAGCACAGAAGGAAAAGACGGACATCTTTATTATACTTTGACTTTTTAAAAACTATTCATCAGCATCGGTTTCCATTCTGAGGTATTCAAACCAGTATTTCCAAAGTATTAAAACAGGAATTATATATATTTTTTCTATTACTGGTATTGGACCAAATTATCCATGGCTGATGAATACTTTCATGCCAATGGATTGCTGCATCTTACTGCGGCTAGCAATTAGTAATGGGACTTGCAGTGGTCGAATACGTGGTATGTACCCTGGATTGACCTCTTCGGAAAAAGCCAGTTAAAATCACAAAGAATGGAAAGAGTTTCATCCTATTGCAAGTATGGACCCCCATTTGTGTTTCTTATCTTTCAAATATTGAAATACATTTTTGTCAAATGTTTCTTTTAGTTTCGTAGTATTATTGGTGCTGTTTAAAGTTATTTGATCTTTACGCAGTTGACTAGACGATGAAGCATTTTGTGAGAATTCTGGCTCTTCTGTGTTGTTGATAGCAACACTTTCTTCTTCTGACTCAAAACTTCCTTCCTCTTCTTCTCCTGTGTCGGAATCTTCTTCCACCTCCCACTCGACATCATCACGAGCGTGAAAGCGACGGATTTGACACACATGAGCATTAAATCTTCTAAACTCTTTTTTCTTCCAACTTGCGGGCAAGTCTTCCACTAATAAGCTGTTTCAAACACTTGTTTCGCCACTTGATACGGAGCTACAAATTTCGTCAAAAACTTCATAAGGTTCGGGACGTTAGGTCAGGTGGCCATGGGAGCTTATTGTCTTGAGCCATCATTGGGTGTTTACCGTCAACCATTTTGAAGGGGAAATTTCTGTTGCTGACTGTTTCGTTCAGCCTTTCACACAAACCGTTTGTTTGCGGATGTTCGGGAGTAGCCGGGATGTGATCAATTCTCCATTCCGTCAGCTTGGCGTCGAACTCTCTCGATGAACACGCAGCACCATGGTCACCCACAAGTCTTTTCGGTTGACTATGGCGATGAATTATGTTGCATTTAATGAATGGAATGACTTGACTGGAAGAAGGCTCTGGTACGGCTGCCACTTCCACCCACTTCGTCAGATTATCAATCGCCACTATCAAATATGTGTTTCAGGAATCCGTAGTATGTATTTAGGGAACCAAATTCATCGATGCCTAACTTTTCAAATGCGTGAGCTGTTGGAGGAATGGAATGCAATCTTCCGACGGTTTGACTAACGGGCAACGGCATACTTGAGCTACTACAAGCTCACTTGCTGCTACTACATACAAGAAAACGCATATTTCTTAACACTTAAAAAAAAATTTTGCCATCAATAGCGCTCACTAACCCTGACAAAAGTCTTTTCCCTTTCCATATGTCCTGCATGGGGATCATAATGATAACTATTGAGAATTTTTCTACGAAGGAAGGAGAGGACAGCAAGAAGAATTTTCTACCAGAAGCAAAATTTCTTTTTATAAAAACTTTTCTATCTACTATAAATTAATGAGGTTTTTCACTGGAGTTTGGCTAACTTAAATCTCAAATAAAATTTCCGCAATTTGCTGTCCACCTAGTGTAAGAAGGCTTATTCATGTGGAGCATAACCCGAAAACTTGCTACTTTTAAAAATACAAAAAAAAATGATCTCTCTCATATTCCAGCGATTTCCAGTCCAGATTGCGAGATAGACCCACGCCGGTTTTTCGTCCCCTCATAAACGCGCGTTTTCTCTGTTTAACAGAGAAAAAGGCGCGCGGAGCGGGAAGGGGGGGTAGGAAAGGGACAAAAACAAGCAATAAAATAAAAACTGTTTTCAATTTACAATTGACTACATTCAATATGAAGCAAAAAATAAAAAAATGAAGAATATTGTTCAACTAGTGAACTTCTTCATTTCAGAGTTTTCCGCGTCTACCTAGCTCCACCCGTTCTGTAGTTATCCCCCCTTAAAGAACCCTAATTTGCATACACTCTACAGAGCGTTCCCAAACTTAGGGCTTGAGTTAAAAGTTAACCTTCCCTTGATAGAGAAAATCCCCCAAAAAAAAGCTTCATGCTAACCATAATGGCTACGGCCAAAAAAAATTCGTCGCAATCCGACGAAAATTATATTTTTGAGAACGCCGAGAAAAAAGCCTTTTTCCATAAGGTTCTCTCGTGCGTTCCCAAACTTTAGGTAGCTACTGTAATTGCAGGGATGGAAAAAGAAGAATAATGGCCAAAGATTTAATTGTTTGAGTTGAAACAACTTTTAGTTTGTATTGGTTTGGCAATATAATAAAGAAACGATACAACATTTAATTTTTTTTACTAAATGTTTTGAGTAAGTGAAGAAAATAATCATGTAATACTTCTGACAATAAAGAAAATAATGTTAACATAAATTTTGTTTGGGACCTTCAGCCGATGAAAACCAGGTTATACTTGACTTATTTTAACCAAAAAATTACTGCTCAAACAATGGACTGATTTGTCAATTGAAAGAAATGATTGCGAAAATGTTTTCTGTCCTGGCCATCTGTTGTAAAAATAACTTGCGTGGTCTGCTTCCTTCAATATTCAGTAAAAAGATAAGAAATCAATCCAGAATAGAAAGATGTGTTGAAGCGACCTGTTACAAAAAAGTTTAATGTATATTTCTGCATATTTTTTAAAATGTGTTACCGTGGAGCTTTCACTGTCTTTTGTCTTTAATCTTTCGAGAATCACCAATGATACTTGTCCGATCGCCTAAGATGCAGCAATAATGGCGTTGTTCTTTGCAGCATTTGATTCACTTTGCGATTTCCATGTTTCTAAAAACTCCTTGTCTCTTGCGTTTCTTTCGGATTCTAGATCCGTTAACCGATTCAGCGTTTCACCCGCTTTAGTTCTTGTTTTCATTTTCTTTGGGGTGGTAGGTGAAGTTGATGACTTATCTTCACACGAACGTTTCAAGTCTTCGTTGGGAAACTTTGAATTCGAGCCGGCTCCTACCTTACGCACATACTGCAATCTAACCGTGTCGTCGAAGCCAAGGATACAATTCATTCGCTCAAAGTAAGGCCACTGTGATCTTTTGACGCTCCCATCCTTCTGTAGTTACTCATTGATGTTGTTGTAAAGGTCCCGTAAAGATTTCCACTTCGCCATGCACCTTTCAACAGATACAGTAACTCTTTTCGTTCGCATTAAATAAGAAATCTTTACAGGATAGAAACGCAAAAATTAAAAGGCAATGATGAAAAAGTAAACAATCCAATCTTACTTCTGTCCATATCCGTTTTTCGGAAACTCGTTTCTTTTGAAAACGGTGAAGGAACTTCTCGTAACAGGAGAGAAACATGAGAATTTCTTTGTCCTCCCAACGCTGACCAGATTTGGCAGCATCACATTGAGTAGATTGGGTTAGTTCTTCATTGCTTTCCAAAATAACCTTCTCCGTATCTGCAATAAAACATGCAATTATGGTTGAAAGTAGAAAACTATGAAAGAGAGAAAACATTTACTACCTTTTCTAGCTAACGGAGTAAGAACTTTTTGCTGCGAGTGAGGGTGAGTTGCCTTATCAAACGGTGGTGCACCTTTCCTAAAAATATTTTGGAAGCGTTATTAAAAACGCGTTTTTCCTACTGATCCTCCCGGCCATTCGGATACTTTCGGTACCCGCTGAATATATTTATTTTTATTACCGTTCCAGCTTATTTGTTGTGTTGTTACCCAGTGTTGGTAGGTGTCGTCGTCTTATACTCGTCCACTTCTCACTTATGTTGAACCAATTGTCCCTAAAATACGCATCGATGGTACCTCCCTCTGGTGATAAATAGTGCGTCAAACTTTAACTTAAATTTTTCTATAAATTTAAATATTAAAGGACGATTCAGTACCTTCACAAAGGTGCGCTTTGGATCTATCGAACTGAGTCTGTGTTTCTTCATATAGAACCTTACGGAATTTTTCTTAGATCTCATGTTTTTTTTTCTTTGCTGAAACCTTTTAGTGTTTTTAGCCAAGCGTCGACGGCCTTCAGAACATGGAAGTGGCATAAAATGTGATCAGCATCCGGTAAATCTTTCGAAAGTGCGGCGATTTCGGAACAGTCTTTATCTGTCATTGTTACTTTCGTATAGCTCCTCCCTTTCATTTTGTTGTCATTTTTTCTTCCGCTTCTTTCCCTGATCTTGTCAATGGTCCCTTAGCTTGTTTATGTGGTTACCCTATCTGGAGCGGTAACCCTTTCAAGCTCGTCTTCGCGACCTTGTCTATATTTCCCAAACTTGTAATGCAATGACTCATGGCTGATCTGCTCCAACTTTGGTAAATAAAAGAATAAATATAGACATAATTTCAAATTGATCAGAATGGTTTATTAAAAAAGTGAGTGGAACAGTCTGTTTTAAAAAATCAAGTATAAGGAAACAATCGTTTTTCATTTTGGCGAAACTTGGGAGAAAGGCTTGAAGCCATAGGAAATTTAATTACGATAGTGGGATTCAAATACCACATTAAGAAATTGATTTTCAAGTTATTTTTCTTTTCCTAGGAAATTAAAGGGTGACTGCTTGAGCCGTCGCTAGATGGGAGGTTTCACCACAGTTTAGGTTTACGGACTCCAATAGCACTTTTAGCCGTTAGAGGGGTTTGGATTTCGGATTCCAATAGCAAAATTTACCACAGAAGGAGTACGGATTACGGACTCCAATAGGCGCGACCTTAAAATTACATCCTTGTAACAACTCACTCTTCATGATAAATTCGTGCACTCCCTTTTTCACCTGAAACATCATTTGGATAGCGCTACGCTATATTTAAATTTCATGACTTCAATGAGGTTTTTGATGAGCACACACCCAATTTCTAAATTGAAAGAATCAAAATTTATGTGTTGCTTGACAAATTTTATGTAATTTGTATTACTCAATGGATATTCAGTCTTTAAAGAAGATGCAAAAGATTTCTACCCAGGCGAAGAAGACCAAGAAATCAAAACAATTTCTGGTTAGTGTGAAATATTTTCGAATGAATGAGAGATTTTGTAAATAATAGATCACTTAATAAATTGTCTTTACCATTCAGAAGAACGTTGAATGGACTAGCTCTTAAATTCTGGCATGCGTCGATTTCCAGGACCATTCGAAAGGGAGTGGCAAACGGGGAGGGACTTAATCAGTCTTAGGATTTTATTTATGCCTTTTTTACTGTTACCAATTATGTCGTTATTTCCGTGACAAAAACGAAGGTCAAGATGCTCAGGAACTCTGAAACAGATAGATCAGATGTTACCATCTTTACTTTACCATCCTTTATCCTAACCTTACCTAACCTAACCTTACCTAACCTAACCTAATGATTCGACTATGTTTGCTACAATGTCGGGGGGGGGGCAAAGTCGCGTTCCCGTACATAGATATCCAACACAACCGATAAAAAAACGTCGAGCTCATTCATGCAAAAAAAATAATAAAATAAAGAGTTTATCAAATAAACAAAGACAAGTTTTAAGAAAATTTATTCGTTCAGCTGAATTTTTTGGGCGAAACAGTAAAACCCAGTGCAGGAAGTGCTACATGCTATTTGCATGTACACTTGTTTTTCTCCAACATCTTCTCCAATATCTGCATCATTTTCGTAATCTGGCATTGATTACACAGAGAAGGTGGAGAAGACTACGGCAGGGCAATCAGCGACGGCGATGGATATTCCGGAGGCGCTGGGAATTCCGGAGGGGCTGGAATTGGTGGACCATAGAAAATGAAGAAAAAAAGGTAAATTATTAAAATTAAATATTTTTTTAAATTATTTTTTAGAATTACTTTTAAATTTCCAGACCATTTTGTCACTTGCCTGGCCAATTGGTGTTTTGGAATTTGTAGTTTTGGCTTCCTTCGACCTTCTGTACCCCTCTACGTCTTGGTCAGAAATCAAGGTAGGTGGCGTATTGCTAACCGTTGAAGTGCCAGCGCATGGCGGCTTGGGGTCGGGCGCTTTTGTCGATGTTTTGACTAAAAAAAGACTAACAATTAAATTTAATATTTAATTTCCCAAATGGGATAGTAAAATAGCGATGCCTATGCAATTTCTTCCCTGGAACCACCTGAAAGGGCCGACATGCCCCTAATTTTATACCGAGACCCAATAAGAAAGAGCCTGTCAACCTTTCTGCCACATGAAAAGGTTGAGATACAAATCGCTGCCTTAAAAATAGCTGGTATTTAAGGAGCAGATGTGGCTGTTTCTTCCCTTACTGGTGGTGCAGGGGCTATCCCCTACTTATGTGGAGCGGTTGCGGCGTCTGGAGTTGATATGGCATGCATTTTATCATCTACCAAGTGGGCCAATTTGAGTAGGTAGACCACTCGGTAGAGGTGTCTGAATTAGTAAGTAAAATGCGTGCTTTTCGCAGAATTCCTCGCCAAATTTTAAATGCCGAACACCATGAAAAAGAACATTTTCTAAGGTTCACCTTTTGAAATACTTGGTATAAAATATGTATAATTTTCTTTGATAATCAATTTTAAAATTTAATTTTTCATTGTTTTAATCCAGTCTCATAACTACCATGCAAACGGATCTCCTGAATGATCTGATTGCGTTTTTGAAGATATAGCTCTTTTCTTAAACTTGCTGTGCTCATGTATTATGCTTGCTATTTATTATTTCAAAAAGATGAGGCAATACATAGACAACATTGCCTTGGAAGGCTATAAAGGAACGGATGAAATCGTTTTTTTATTATCAACAGAACAATTCAATTTCAACAGATTTTTTTCAACAGATATTTCAGACATTACCAATGCATCCACTTTGCTATTAATAGTTCTTTCGTTGATTCTACTTTTACAATATTTACAATAAAACCAAAAATTTCAAAAGTCTCCTTTAATTAATTCGAATTGTGCTCAATACTATTTATTAAATCCTTATTTTCTTGGTCAAGCAATAAGAAGATATTTACTTAATTAAATTTATCTGTGCTTGAAATATTTACTTTAAACAGATTATAGACTTTGACCAATTCCGGACGTTTATTATAATAAACAACGTAAATATTATATTGAGTTTTGCTTTCACCTTTTCATGCTGATAGAATTCTAAATTAACAAAGTTAGATATCCAAAAGATTTTTGCACAGGGGAAGAATTTCTTATTTCTAAGAAAGCCAAACAATTCATCAATTGTAGGTTTTTTAATGAATAAGATTTTGTAAATGACGTACACGTATAGACTCTGGTAGTCTTGAATATCAGATTCTACCAATTTTTACAGAATCATAAAGCATTTTCGCTAAGTTAACTTCTTCAATCTTAACGGTAAACCCGAAAACTTCATTCCAATTTTTTCATAATCATCGCCATATAGACTTCCTTTTTTGTCCCGCAACTAGAAAATATTTTAATGTATTAAATTTATTAAAATTTTTTACTTTAACCGGTAGACATGGAAAAATCCAGGGTGTTTATTCGGAACACAGTATAAATTGTATTGAGTTTGACTTTTCATACTTTTCATGCAATTTCTCATGCTGATAACAATCTAGATAAAGAAGTAATAATTTCCGATGCCGTTGTTACGGCGGAGAATAATGTTTTCATCTGAAGCACATTTATTTCCTTTTTCAATATTTTCACCATTTCCTCGTTCCAGCCTTCCTCTTCTTCAGCTCCTCTATTAGCAACGCAATTTTCTCTTCCACTAAATTTTTAAATTCTGAAATCTGGTTATAAAATAACTACTTTATAATGAGACAAATTGACTAACTACCGTATTCGCTTTGCAATATGTGTGGCGTAATTCTTCTTTGAAGTTTCACATGTCTGGTATGAGCGATGGAGAGTATTTTCAAGTACTACGAACAATTGTTTGCAAACTAAACATTCTTCTATCTAAATATACAGAAATTAAATACATACAAATTAATAAACGATAATTTTGAAAGGAAACTCACGATGGTGAAGTTCCCTTAATTATCTCTTTTGAAAACTCCATACTTCTCTTTAAAGAACGGCTTGCCTAAGTGACATAGTTTTGTACATTCATTTTGCTATAAATATCTTCGTATGGAACTACAAAATTTTTCCACTGATTTACTACAATTTTCTTTCTTTCTATGTCCTTTTCACTAGTCATTTTAATGATTTTAGGAACTCGTAAAATCTAGAGTTTAATTATTTAAACTTGAATATACAGAATCCGTAATACTTGTTTATTGTTTATCATTCCAACGAAGTCATGTTTTTCAAGTTAATGAGTTCACAGTGATAGATTCAAGTAATTGCTCTGAAAGATTTCTAATACAGTGTCTTCTTCTAACATGCCAGCTGTAAGCTTCCAATCAAAATAACTAATAAATGTGAAGTTAAGTTGTTGCACTGTTTCAGTACGGCCAGTACATTCTACCAGTCGTTGTACAATTAAATGTTTTACCAAGTGATTCACTCAAAGTCAACATTTTTGAAAGTATTGCTGTTTTTCGTACCAAAATAAAATAAAACTGATATATTGGACAAATTTCACTTAAGCTATAACCGTAAGGCCAACTTCCTCTACTGGTGGTTCCACTTGCATCCGCTTGTGTGGCAATCGTCAGTATGGCCTCTCAAAATGCCAATTTATATTTGAGATTATTAGAAATTTAGTATAGAGATTTCGCAATGATAAGTCTTGGAGATGTTGCTCTTTATTCCTAAGAAGATCAATTATGGTATCGTCATCGTCAAGATTTTGTTCAGAAAACCATTCACTGCTAACCTTCCATTGGAAACCCACGACATCCTACAAATATTTTATCCGTGTTCTCAATAAAATGTTTTTATGTTGAGGAGTAGCAGACGAGCGACGATATAAGTGGATATGTCAAGGATTTATCAAATTTTGAAGGTTTAAAGATATGCCATAAAATCAAGAAGGTACACGTCAAGCAGAAGAATAAAAAAGAAAATGCAAGTTAAAGGAATGACGGCCAGGTTTTTATTACTTAGATTTGATTCAGTTTTCTATCATATTCTAATGTAAGAATGTTCTATAAGATATTTCCACGAACGTGTGCAGCTGCATTGAAATCCTTTCGAATGAGCTACCTCCAAAACTGCTTGGAGGTATGTGGTCAACCGGTATAAATGTTTTACAACATTAAGTCACTCAAGTGTAACAGTCGCGATTTCTTTAATTGATCCGAGCCCGCTGATGGCCCCCGAGATAAATCAACTTGCACGCCTTTTTTACAACTGTTTTGACTTCTGACATTGTACTTCCCAACGAAAGCAACCGTTCAATGAGGAAATGTCCACCATGAAGAGAAGATTGAGCTGTCGTCGTTTGCCCAATGGCTATACGAACTATACTTGCAAGGCCAAAAAGCTAACTATAAGAATGCAATAAATCTTAAAAATACGTGCTGTTATACATTATAATTACAAAAATTGAAAGGGAAATAGAATTCGATTGGATGAAGGAGAAAATATCAATGAAAACATCGTCTACTACATCGGTGGTTATATGGCTCGAACCACTTCCCGAAAGGGACTTCCATGTCAAATGTGTGCGCAAACACTATGAGATTTTAAGGATTTCGTGTAATTTCTCTGCCAGTAAATTTACACGAAATAAAATGTTGAAAACTAACTTTCTGTAAATAAACCTTTATTGCTTAGTTGAAAAAGCTTTTCTATCGTGCTATAAAACTGGTTTAATTTTTTGTGTAAATGCGTTTTTTGATATTCTTGACACTATAGTTAATTGAAAAACTTCCTCGGATTGATTTTGACATTCATCACGCTACTGTTCTGATTAATTTGATTTGTGACTTAACTATTACTGCGTTTTAAAACAGTACCAAAGCCAAAACTGAACTCAGGATAGAGAAAAAGAAAACGGATTCCCATTTGAAGATGAATTTTTACAGAATGTCAGTTGGCCCTCCAAAAATAACTATCTATCCATCTACGTTTGATTGGCGCTAGGAAAAATAGTTAATGATCATCAGAGCAAAGAGATTGAAAATGAAAACAATAACTGGTGAACAATCGACGACCAACTCTTTTCCAACTCTAACGAACCCGCTTCTTTCAACACATGAACATAATCTGAGAAGTAAAATTAGTCAAAAACTTATTCCTGCATAATGCAAAACAATTATACATCTTTTATGGACCGACCAGTTAAATGTAAAACAATGAATGATAAGAAATCAACAAACTCTTCTCCTATTTTACCTGATTTAAATGTGTTGAATATAAAAAGCAGCAAACTGGGAAGAGTGGCAACGCTGCACGGGAAAGGGGGGGGGCCAGAGTTTTTCTTGTACGTGGAGAAGACGGTGTGGCGTGTGGTGCTCTTGAGAGTGAATACACAGATTCTTTCTACAGTTGACTCAAAGTGAAAAGGTTGATATCCAACATAATATGCAACAAAATCTACTACCTGTGCTGCGGACTTATTTTCGTAGGCCAAAAAGAATGTAATGAATTTTTTATATTATCTTTAATAATTATTTTTTATCTTATTATTTAATAAATTGATTAAATAACACGATAGATTAATTCCTAAGCTGGGACTTAACTCACCGTGCCAAAAAAATACAATGAAGATAAGATGAACAATAATGTATAATAACGATAACTAGTCGTAGAATTTAGGAAAGGGCTCTGAAAAGGAAGCAAAGGGAAAAACTCTGAAAATGGAAAATAAGATAGTGAGCACCATAAATTACACAAAAATCGTAAACATATTTCCGAAGACACTGGTTTACGATACCATCTGTTTTTTTAGAACTTGAAAGTAAAGTCGCACAACAACAAAGAAATATAGGAAATCGTTATAATCACCTTCTGAAAAAACGTCTTTCGAAATAATATCTAGTATACAAATAAATTGTCCGATAATTGGTTGCTTTCCAGCCACCCAACTTCTTTTATGGTTGTCCTTATTGGCAGAAATCATTTGGAAGATACAAAATAATTCAACTAAATTATTCAATCTTTTAATAAGATGATTACTTATCTTGTGAATTCTCTTCGGAAATTTTCCCATGTAAAATAACTCTTAAATATCGCTCAAATATACCCAGACAATTAAAATGCATATAGTCAATCAGCAAACCTCTTACAATATCAATTCACAGAGTAAAAGAAGTGTTGGTTTATTTAGATGTCCCTTTGATTTTGATCTGGTCGAAAACTTTCATCGATCCGAGGTCTAGAGGTCATCGCTGTGAATTTCATGTGAGTGTTCACAGTCTCGCCAATTTCTGTATACCTTTCACTGATCACAAATAAAATGAAGGATTTTACCGCACGATGTTTGGTCATTTACATCAATTTCTTTTTCTTCTAAATGCTCAATCGTCTTCAGGTTTAAGTTTATTTTAAAAAGTTTTAAATAAAGATTAATATTTGACACAGGGAAAGGGTGACTATATAACATTCGAGTTCAAGACTCAACAAAAAATTGAACAAAAATCTGCTTTTTCACTTTGATTGAACCCGTCAATTAAGAATTGTAATTTGGTCCCAATAGGACCAGATTTCAATAAGAAGAAGCTCTTTGATATGTCCAAAATGTTGAAAATCAGAATTAATTATTGTTCTAGGAGTTTTAAAAATTCTGTGTTCACTAGAATGGAGGTTATGAAGAACTAAAAAGAAGATTAGCAAGGTCTTTAATAGCCAACCATTTAAGTCTATATTTAAAAACAATAACTGAAAAAAGGATCTTCTATACTCTCTCAACCATTTAAAAATTAATTTCAGTATCAGACTTACAAGGTACTTATTGCCAGAAAAGGTTGATTGGTCAACACTTGAATAGCCCATTATAAGCTATAGGTTTCATATTCAAACAGCAAATCTCCAGAGTCAAATCTCCAGAGTCAGACGAATATTGAATGAGTGTTCCGCATGAGTGTTTGCAGCACCAATTTGAAACAAATAAAAAAGGGTTTGAAATGAGTTTGTTGCACCAGACCAGTTTCAAACGTAAAAGCCCCACTAGGGATGCATTGAATAATTTTGCAGTCTTAAAGTATACTAGCAGTTTTGGAAAGCATCGTTATGAAAAAAGTTGCAACTGATCAAATCACAGAACAAATTGAATCTTCTTCGCGAGCTTTAAAGTTTGTTCCACTAACTACTGACCAGTAGTTATTTAGCATAGAAATTATAAAATCAAATTAAAAAATAGGAAAAAACACTTACATAATGAATTTATCTGTTAAATTGAAGATAATATGGTGAAGTGTTCCGTTTTTTTTGTTTTTTGTTTTCAAATTTTTTTATATCTTTACGTTGTTTTGGTTGTCACTGTAATATGTAAGATATCGTACTATTTGCATGTGCGTCAGAATTATCTTTAGCAGAAAAAATATCGTATCCCAAACATATATCGTATTACAAAAAATTACGAAAAATTAGTTTGAAGCAGTGACCTTTTAAAACACAAAAAAGTAAAATTTTTGACAAAAAAAGGAAGACTTGAAAAGTAGGGAAAAACACTGAAAGAAATGATATTATTTCTTTTTATTTATTTATAAACGACCAAACTAACTGAACAACCCATAAAAGGTGTAAAGAGTATTGATTCTCTAAAGAAAAATGTAGATGGATACTTAACGGATATGAGTGCAACAAAACTTTCGAATGGGAATAGTATTATAAGGGAATTAGTATGTATATACATGGTGTAATACATTGCATTGTTATTCGCAATGAAACTTTTTACAACAGGTTACCGGTTATGGCATTTAGCAAGCCACCACTTAATTGTCGGGTTGTTTTACATGGCCATGGTGGTGTGGATTGTGGGTATTGCTATTGATTTCAGGGTATGCTCAAATATTTCCTATGTACTAAATACACAACATTCAATTAATATTGACATGCAGATTTGGAGAAATATGTTCCCACGTTGGAGTTCTGGTGTGGGGTGTGGGGTGGGGTGCATTTCAGAGGGAACGAGCAACAGCACAATACAGAGATGACAGAACAAAAGTGCTAGAAAATCAAGTAAGTCAGTTTTCTAGGGAAGGAGGCTAACCATACCTGTTGATGTTAAGAGCTCCATAGATACTTTGAGCTCAACAGATAAAGAATGCTTGCTTGATAAAATGAAGAGACTTATTTAAGCATCTTATTTTGTTGGTATCTAGGATATGTGATTTTTTTTTAGTTAAAAGTAAATAATATTCGTAGAAATTGATTGCTTCAAGTAATCTTTTAGAAAAGCAAAGAACATAAAAAAAAAGCAAAAACTTTGTTATGTGGGATTATGGGATTTGACCCTTTCTCCCATTTTTTTATAAATTAACCCAAGGAGGTAGGAAGCCATCCTCGATCATGAGGCTTCACAAGAACAGATAGTTCTACTTACAAGCCCATCATCAGTTGCAATGTCTTCTTAAAAGACGAGTTGCAGATGTGTGCAATTCGTAAGTAATCTCAGAAAAATTTAAACCAAACAAAAAACAAAAGCTGGGCGGATAGAATCATTCCATTGCTTCCAATTCTTCAAAGCAAACCACCCAAATTTCCAAGTGATAAAAGTATCTAACAATTAAAATCTATTTGTCTTATTATCTTTTAGGAAGCAAAAGATTTTATGAAAAAGGAAAGGGTTTGACAATTCCTCGTCTGAAATAAGATTGATTTGGAATTGCGAGAATTATTTGTCGAATTCTTGATCAAAGTTATGTTTACAATATTTCTGATCCGCAACTAGGGTGGTTTAAAGGGACTGCAACTTATTGCTCTTCTTCAAAGTTACATCAAGTCGTTGTGGTTGATCTGTTAATTGATTGTTATTTCTCCATTGAGTTTACTTTTTTTATCAATTTACTGGTTGTGCCATTTTGTAAGACTATTATTCAGGAGTATAAGTTGTTGTTTATTTATTATTGAATTAATTATTGAATAAATCATTTTTTTAGTTTGCTTTGTTAGCATATGGGGATTCCTAAACTGAATCGAGAAACCAAAACTTACAGCATGATCAATCCCACTCCCGAAACAGTTCTTAGTGAGACTGCCACTACGGAACCCTGTCCACCAAAGAGGACTGGCAATGCTAAAGAAATTTTTACATTCTATTCTTACAACGTCGTTCTTACAACGTTAAGGAGAGAAAATACCTACCAAACTGGATTGGTCCTCTTCTACCAGACAGCATTTTGATAATTCTCTTTCTATCAAATTGTTTTTTTTAATTTACCTATTGATGTTTTAGAAGATGATTTCAACCCGTCTTTCTTGCCACCCTGCACAGGTATAATTTTTTTTTTGAAGCGTTCATTCCATTGAAACTCGTGCTACGCGTAAGTCTTGTCTTATTTCTTGTCTACAAACTATTACATTCCATGTATGTACTTGTCTGTGTGATGTCCCGTCAGGTCACTGTCAGTTATCCTTTATCACGGTAAACTCTTATCTCGTAAACATCTGCGTTAGACAGTGAACTCTTAATCCCTTTGGGGGAGCTGTTGCAGGATTGAATTAACTTACTCTTGGAGAAGTAGCCCAAAACTACTAACTTAAAATTAAATTTCTGTAATTTTTGATAGACTGTCTTATACGATAAGACTTCTATTGCATGTGTTCATACACTAAGCTGGGGTGTAGTGAGTTGAATTTTTATTCAAATCTTCCTTCACAAGGAATTTTGAATACCACTTGGGAGAAGCCCTCCCTAACTCAATCACTAACTGTTGGAATCCCTTCAGTCACTTCAATCCTGCAAGCGAGAAAATTTGCGAGTCTAGGAAACTCGCTCGTGCTATATTAGCACGGGTGTAAAACCGTTTTACGTATTGATTTTAAAGTTTGTGAAGAAGTGAATCGAGTAGTTCTACGCGAAGCGTTGTACGGAATCTCCTGGAAGGATGGTAGAGACGAAGATTGGGTACAGGCCGTTGATATTCAGGCAGAACACCAAACGGTTTTGACGGTCGGATTGAAGGGAAGGAGATTCGCTTTATTGGGCGTTATCACGTGTGGTTAAGTCCTACGGGAATAGAAGATTCGTCGAATTTTGATAGCGACTATAGTTGCATTTGTGACGAGGTCAAGTTAGATATGTTCCGAATTGATCTCAGTATATTTCTACTACTCTGTCTTACTAGTCAATCGACCTGGCACATAATAAGACGCGTAAGCTGCCAGCCAAGAAAAAGTGCGCAAAAGGTGTCGGCTAGGGTGAAAAAATCCATTCGTTAGAGGGGGAGAGACTTCGCGCACTTCTCCTCTTTCATGCTGTGACATCGGCTGCTGCGTTGCCTAGTAATTGGAAAAAGAAAAAGCAACCCCGTACTATTAAATCATAGTTGACACATATAAAATTGAATTAATGTGGACTATAGGAGGCGCGAGTCTCGCCTCTATTCTTGTCTTCACGGCTTCTCCTCTTAGGTAGTAGCCTCTGGGTTTTTCATCTGGCAGTACAATTCTTCTAAGTCCGAATGCTCCGAATTTTGTTTAAGTCCCGGATCCACTTCTTCTTCTACGCTCCGTTATTCCGGTCATCTTCCATCTCCAGATGCCTTCCACCAAAATTTATTCCGTCTTCTGTTCTCAATTTTACCGGCTACTTTCAATGTCTTTAGCCACCATCCGCTCCGAAATGATCTTGGGATCCAACTGTGTAATTTCGATAGTCATCGAAATTATCCCTTTAAGTCCCAATTCTATCATTTTGATAAAAGGGTGGCCTTCCCTGTATATAAAAGTGATGGATGTTCCGCCGCACAATGTGTCCTTTCGACGGCCTATTTTAAGCAAAAATTCGGGAACATTGCCCAAATCTGCCGTCTGACGATTTCTCGTTACCATCGATTTGCATCAGTATTTTCTGCCATTATTTGGTGGGACTTTCGGCTGATCAATCCGTCGAAAATTTCATGCTGGCACGGTTCACTGTTCCTTTTGTCTGGGCGGCCGGTCTCGGTAACTAAGCCTTTTGCGCAGCATCCCGTCTCGCCACTTCGTCTTTGAGGGCAACTTCAGTAAACTCCTCTTCGTCAACTTCATCGACCAGATTGGGCTCTTCGAGCCTGGCCGGGGTCGGTTGATTCACTACTGGCATCTTTGGTGGCCCGTTTCGTTCCGTTCCAAAGTCAACTACCATTGGACCCGATCCATGAATGACCCGATCGCCGACCATCTTCCAATAGGCCTCTGCACAACGTCGCAGTGTTCGGCAACTCCACGACACGAACTAAAACCGAAAATAGGTGAGACTCTCTTGTCTGAGAGCTGGATGATTCATCATTTTGGCAAGCTTTAAGGTGACGAAGGTGCGCCGAGCTCCTATGTACGCTAAAATTTTTCCTACAAGCTTGACAAACTGCGATTGTACAATGGCAATTGCTGTTTCTAACAATATGAAAGAGTTTTTTTTTCGAGAACGTCTGTATCCGATAACATTACATGCATTGGAGGAGACAAGATGGTACCACCTGTAAATCGGGTTGGGTTAGCTTCGTGAATACTGGTGTGGTGAGCTCGGTTACTCGCGACAGCTAAACTTGGATGGCGAAACCGCTGAAGCTTGGTGAATTTTTCTTAAACAATTGAAACAGAGCTTTTTTACCTTAGCAATTTCGTACCGCTCCTCCACATTTTTTGCTGTATCGCCGTCAGTGGGCCAAAGTTCTCCAATGCAGAAGGGACAAAAGATTTTTCTTTTACATGTTATTGACGTTGAGTTTCTTGGAGGGTTTTAAAGCAGATGAGTGAGAGATTGAGCTTTCACTATCTTCGAGAATTTCAATCTCTTTCAGCAGGCTCTTCCAAAAGGTGTTGAGATCTAACTCATCTCACTTTGTCGTGCCAAGTTACGACGCAGATCAGCTAAGAGTTTGTAGAGGAAGATGCAGACGAGAAAATCGGCATACGAGCCTGGCTAACTGGCTTTTTGTTAAGAGCTTCAATTCAAAGGACTGGGACTAGAGAATTGACGAATTTTCTTAGAAAAACTCGGTAAGTTCTGGGTTTCTGTAGGGCCACTAGTGTTTGCATGTGAGCCACGATGATTTTCAACGGCTTCCGAAAACAATTCTTGTTTAGGTCGATGTTGACGGTATGTTTGTGCCCTCTCTAACAAATGAGTGCTACTTACTTAGTGCTACTGATAAGATGCGAAATGGAAAGCGTATAAGCGAAGCGGAAGACTTATTAATTGAGGAACCCTTCTGAGAAAGAAGGGGACACAACTAATAACTGTCATAGTAGAATTCCTATTTGGCCGTACGTTGCGAGCACCACTATATGGCCTTTTATGGCCGTACGTTGCGAGCACTACTATCGGAAGTAGCCGTTTTATCTATTTAGAATACTGCATATATACCCCTTCACACGCTTGTTCTCTTCTTTACCAATCTTAAGAAGTATACAACAAAATATAGAGGAGAAATTCAAATGTATTAAATTCAGACTTGAGACGTACTAACTTTTTACAATGTAACGATGAAAAAACTTCATATTTGAATAGGCATAATATAAAGATTAAAGTCAAGGGACAAGTAAAACCATATTCAAATAAGCTGGATGGACTCAAGATGGGCAAACAAAGTCACCGGTAGAAGCAAACATAGATGCTATTTGGACCAATCGTAAAAAAATTAAAAAGGGGCTTTGTGTACGAAGGAGACATTTCCCATATCAACAGTTGGAATGGACAAAATCTCCTCCACTGTGACATCAAATTCTACCAACAAACTCGAAGCTGATGAAGATTGTAGATTTTCTCCGGCAGCAGATTGACCAAAACGAGAAGTAGATAAAGCTTGTTGATTCTCTGAAGGAACCTGTCATGTATAAGGAATTTAGTAACTTCCTAAAAAGGTGTTATTAATTAGAACAGGCCAACTCACTTCGTTTGGATTGGCTCTAGCAACAGATTGACCAAAATGTGGAGCTGATATTTTATTTTTATTTTTATGTATAAAGGCGTACTCGTATAATGAGTGTTGCCTGTGTATTACAATAGGAATGTTTAACAATTCGTACAAAGCGTTAAGTTATATAATAAAATAACAGCAACACAACATCGTTCCTTCAAACCGGAAAGGAGGTAGGAAGAAGGGGAGGCAAAAAGAAAAGTGAAGCATGGTCTAATGTGCGTAGGCGCGGTATCGATTGGCTCTTCGTCTTCAAATCGGGCCATCTTTTGGGATGGCCCAACTTCGGTCAGAGCCGCCCGACTTGCCCGACTTTAGCTATGTGTCCAATCTCTTTAGTCCAAGGGACGAGAAATGACGTGACCTCCACCTTTGGTAGAGTCTGGTCATAATAACTGAAGGTACCCTGGCCAGGCGGCATGAGTCCGGACTGGCTCCTCGTCCACGAGTCTGGTTGGTCATTTAAGAACGGCCTTACTCTGGTCGGAGTCGCCCGGCTCATTTCCGTAATTGGCGTGTAGGGTTCATCAGCTTATTGGATACGGAAACGTTGGGAGACGGTTATGAAGTTGACCATTTCATCCCAGAGGATTTTGTTTTGTGGAATGCAGGTGGCCAAGCGGCGCATAATGACAAGGTTTGTTTTTGAAGGTTTATCTAGATGTGTGATGGAGGCTGCAGTGGAATAGAAAATGGGGTACAGTTTCATCCTCCATTTGGCACTCGCAAAGCGTTGACCCCCGTTTGTCTATTTTGGCCAGGTAGCCATTTAATATTGAGTGGCCCCTTAGAATTTGGACAGTGGCTGCTGTCAGTCGTCGTTTGGCCAGCATCGCTGAGTGTGTAACGGTGGGAAAGAATAATCTGGCTATCGGGCAATTGATGATGTTACCCACTCATTGTTCCAGTCCAGCTTTAGCTTGTCCCATAGCGCGCTGCGACAGAAATCGGTGTAGTTGCAATTTTGTGGATGTGTTAAATTACGGATTGATGAGACTATGTTGTTTACTACAGCCGAGGATGAGAGGGCTATCGGGGAGTCGTCTTGCATCAATACTTTCCGGCCGATCCGTTCCTTGACAGAATAGTCGAGCGGTAAAATGTTGGCCAGAATGAGGGCTGACAGGGCCTGAACGCCGGGGCCTGAACGTCCATGACCCGTTTGATGCACCAATTATGTCTCGATGCACCACCCCAGACGATACAGCCATACAATAACTTGGAGAGGAATATGGATATATAAATTGTGATTAGTTTCTCTCAAGAAATGCCCCATGTGAGCTGACAGCATTTGTTTACAATAAAAAGTAGACGCTTGATGCTGGTGCATTTCTTCGTTACATGCTCACGCCAGTTCAACTTTGTGTCGATGGTGAGAACCCGAGGTAAGTGCAGCTACTGAAGGGGTTAATTGGTGTCTTGTTTACATGGATTCGAGGGGGGTCTAATTGATTCCGTCGTCTACGAGAGAAAAACATATACACAGTTTTAGCCGCATTGAACGTAAGCTTAGCCTCTGCTCCCCACGAAACGGCGAGGTTTATCGAAGCCTGCAGGTTCCTACGAGCTATCTCCGGGTCATAATGCCATGTACAGAGAACCAGATCGTCAGTATAGGCTATGACTTTATAGGCGAAAGGGAAATGCGCGTCAAGCAGGCTATCTACCAGGACGTTCCAGAGAAATGGCGACAGTATATACTGCCTTGTGGGCAGCCTAGGTCGACTGTAGCTAATAGGGTGGCGTCCGCGCATGAGAGCTCAGCTTTGCGTGAATGTAGGAAACTGCTAATAATTTTGATAAGGTAGAGAGGGCAACCTTTTTTAGTAACCCATTTAAGATCGTGGGCTGCCAAGCGGTGCTGAACGCGCTTTTGATGTCGAGGAACGCGCAGCAAGTGGTTAGCTTCTTCTTAAGATTGCCTTCAATAAGTTGGACAAGTGTCGATCCGGCTGACTCAGTCGATCGACCGACTCGAAAACCGTGTTGGCTGTCGTTAAACCAGGTTTTGGGGGCGGACTCAGAGAGTGATTTTAAACGAGAGTGGAGGATGCGCTCAAAGACTTTCGATTTTGAGCATATGATGCTGATGGGTTGGTAGGAGCTTGGATCGTCAAAGTGTGGCTTATTAGGTTTCCGCAGAATGATTACCCGGGAAATTTGCCATTCAGCTGGAAAATATGAAGAAGCAAGGCATGCGTTGAAAAGTGCAGTGACGTGCTGGGATATTAGACTCGTGCAACATTTTAGCCATTCTGCCGGGCAGCTGTCGATGCCTGGCGATTGGTTGGATTTTAGGGTGGTTAGGGCAGTTATCACCTCGACATTAGTAATGGTCATAAATGATTTCAGAGGCTTGTTAATTTTCTTTCGGACCTTTTCCTTAAATAATAGGTGCAGTGGGGAAGAAAGTGCTTCTTTAGGGAAGAAAGAACTGCTGAAAGCTGCCAGCATTTGGTCTGAGTCAGGATGAGTCTTTCCGTTGGTTTTGATAAGCGGAGAAGGGCATTGGTTTGAGGAGGCACTTGTAATTTTCTTCAGCGAGCCAAAAAGGTCGCTATTGAGGTCACTAGAGCAGAAATTTCTCCAGCTTTGGATTTTACTCTGTCGGACCTGTTGCTGATACCTAGATTTGAGAGCACTATATGACTTGATATACTCGTCCGACGGAAAGGAGCATTTGGCTTGGTAGGATCGTCGCAGTTGGTGGCGAAGAGCCCAGAGTTCTTTACTCCACCAAGGCATTTTTGCCTTTCCCATCGATGGGTGGTATGGTAAACGACTTTTCACCGCACAGGTTTGAAGCAGATTAGCTAAACAGGAAGTGAAACAGTCTATAGATGCAGGAGAAATATTAGTTGTAGTAAGATTTAAGGCGGGAAGGTTCGTAAGTTCCTTTTCGAGTGACGTAAGAAATATTTCTGTATAGCATACCGACAAAAGCGGGATAGCCCTAGGGTTGTGCTGCTTTTGAGCCGAGCTGCTTTCTCTGTTTACATTGACCGAAAAGGAAATGAACGGGTGGTCGGAGAGGGAGGGGATATCCGGGAAGTTCCATTTGGATATATTCACCAGGACTCCAGCGACGGTTATGTCAGGAAATGACGAATTAGGCGGGTGGTGGTTTAGATTGCATAGTGGGACGTTAGTGACATCAAGGCTTAACGATCTGCAGAAATCTTCGAAGATAATGCCCTTACTGTCTAGGAGCTTGCTGTTCCAGAGCGGGTTTTTGGCATTTGCGTCAAAGCACAGGATTGATTGACTAGCGATTGTAGGCGTGAGTGATCTAGAGAGATCGAGAAGAAAGGATTGGAGATCGTTTATAGATGGCCGACAATATACCGAGAAGAGGACGAGAGGCTTTCCATGAACTGAAATTTTGGCACCCGCACCACAGTTGTTTATTGCAAGTGGGAGAAGAGAGGGATTTAGGGAGCGCTTCGCCAGTATGGCCACTCCAAATGCGTGATCATGAGAAAGGGAGTGAAGCTGTACGAAGAGGTCTGGAACACATTTTAAATATACGTCGGGATCTGAGACTTGTACGGTTCTTGAATAAACACGATGTCGATATCCATATCGATTAACAGTTGGGACAGATGGAGCGCCACCGCTCGGGCGTGCCGCATATTTATTTGTAAGCACCTAATTTCTGCCGGTTGAATTCTGGTGCAGGCTGTCATGATGAGATATAGTTAAGATAATGACTAATAGCTTTTGCATTCACGGGGCAGACCCTGGATCCTGCACAGTGATTTTTGGAGCAGTTTGCGCATTTGAAATCTTTTGGTGCCATCGTACAGGAGCTGGTGGAGTGGGGGCCAGCACATTTACCGCAAGTTTTTACCGCTGAATTTCAAAAACGTGCAAGATGTCCACAATTTTGGCAAGCGGAGGCAACGTCGTATTTCTTTTGACGGGTAAGCCATGGCTACTGCGTGTGTTCGACTATCGACGGTAACGCGGCCTCTCTCAACGAGTTGATCGCAACTATCCTTCGAGGACAGGCCCAGTCTTACATAAAACGAGGAGGTAGTTGGCTGGATTGATAGAATTCTCACTGACACTAAATTTTCTTGAAGGGCGGGATTTTCTTTTTGTAGCTTTTCCATAATCGCGGTGCTCCGCAGACGCTTTTCGCTTTGGCTGTCTGTACCTTTTATTGTCTGAATATCGCTTAGTCCGTTCAGGCGAGCGATCGCCGGACAGGATTTTTGGGAGACGGAGACTGATTTGAAAAGGAAATGTTGGCTATTTTGGCTGAAAAAGGTTCTCGCTTGGTCCCTAGCCGCTATGTCTTTGAAAATAAGAGTGACTCTGTCTTTGCCCTTCTTGAATTGTTGGACTGTTGGCCATCAGGATAAAGGTTCATGAGGGAGTCAATCTTATCTAGTGAGGCTTCGGTTTTAGACAATCCCTTGTTTAGCCATGCAATTAATGTTGGCTTCGTATCGACGATCCTTGGCTTAGCTAGCCACTTGCGTGGGCCAGAGGAGGGTAGGCCAGCAGGCGCATCGGTCTTAGCTAGAGTGGCGTTGGGTATCAGGGCGGGTGATTTAGCCGTTTGTTTGATTGTGGCCGAATTGTTCGATTGGTTCGAGCGCGACATTTCGAACAATTGGACGTCTTTATCGGCCAGAGCTAACTTTACCGTGTTGAGTTTGGCATGGAGCGCAGTAAAATCGACTGTTAGGCGGTGGCTATCGTTGCGAGTTGCTTCGAGTTGCTCTTTCGTGTTAGAAAAGTGGTTTTTGAATTTGGCTATAATTGAGTCTCTGTCTTGCGCTAGAAACTACTCGAGGTCGCAGTCGAAGGCTGCGTTGAAACTAAATGCAAAATCGTCCCCGTCTTCTCTAGATTGCTTAGCATGTGACTGAAGTGGGGACACAACAGAGCTGTTGCGCTTTTTTTTACATTGCTGGGAGGGGGCGGGGGAATTTCTGGCTACTTTACACTCGACGCAGTATTGATGAACTTTTGACTCACTTTATCGTAGGCACAGCTTATTCACAGTTCACAATTGATGAATGGAAAAGCCAGAGAACCCACAAATAAATTAGTATTCACTTGAAAACTGGGAGCTGTCCAGTAAACACGTCTGATCTAGCAGACATGTAGCAGACTTCCCCGCATGGAGCTGATGAAGCTAAGAAATAAACTGAACGGACCAAAAACTTGCAAGGAATTTATTTACTTGACTGAATGATCTATTAAGAGTAAACTAAATACTCACTTCATCTGCTGGTTTGTCGTTCACAGCCTCAGTTTGACCCAAAAATGTTGGATGGAGATTTTTTGAACAGCGTATCTGCAATTTAAGAGAAATATAGTATTTGGCTTGAAAGATTCATTGCGAGTAAATTAAACTCTCACTTCATCTGGATTGGCATTCACAGTTTCAGTTTGACTTCAACATGTATGATGGAGATTCTCTGAACGTACCTACAATTTAAGAAAATTTATTAACTTTCTTGAAAGATTTTTTGTGAGTAGATTAAACACTCACTTCATCTGGATTGGCATTCACAGTCTCAGTTTGACTTCAATTCCTCGACTGCCATCAATTCCTTTATCTAAAAAACGTAATGTTAAAATATGAGTATTTCTTTATGGGTTAGAACATGTTTACCTAGAAATTATCGCAGATAACCAACTCAAAGCCTTCTGCTTCCAAACCTGTGGAATCTGGAATTACTGGAATTCCTAGTTAACAACTTAGGTGAGTCAATCTGAGGTTTACGTTGCTGCATATTTCTTAATTTTTCTGCGACCTCTAAAACTTCTTCGATCAATATAAGGTTTTGAGCATATAATATTTGTATATTTAAGAACTTCAATACGAAAGGCCGCTAAAAAATTTCAAGTACAACATCTCGAGCGCAGGGGAAAATAGGAAGAAAAATGAAAATTTAGCTATTTTCTCACGGCTTGCAGGGTCAAATATTTCTTTAAAAAACTGAAATTTTGTAGTTATCATTATTTAGTACTGGGCACCCCAATTTAAAATGCCGCATTGCCATTTCAAAAAAAAATTCAAAATGAAACACCCTAGTAGTTCTTATGCCAGCGCTGCCGTCTTTTACGCGGCTCGATGTCACGATCTTGAAAACTAGTATTTCTTTCAACTTTTTTCATTTTTTTTTATTTTTTTAAGATCCCCATTAACCATGTTGCGGTGGAAGACAGATCGTTTGCGTTCGTATTCCTTTCTTTGCTCTTCCAAATTTTGAAATTCCTATTTCCACAATCAGCTTCTTCTTGTTTTTTAAGCCAATCCTGGCGTTCATCAAAAAATTTTTGTTTCGAATCTTCCATTAGTTTAAGGATTCGTTTTTGTTGTTAGAGGATTAAATTATCCTTTGGCAACCCAATTTTTGCGGTAGTCGCATTAGTGTCTGGTGATTGAGATAGCGAAGCTTGTATTGTTTCTGGTATCGAAACAAATGTGAATGGAATTGATTTTTTTGTGCGAAGAGATTGATATCACCTCGTCTAAGATGGGATTTCATTTCATCTTTTCATCAAACATTTTTGAAATAAAAACCATTTATTTTAAACATTATATTGAAGTTTTATAAATTAACGTACTACTGTTAGCTCAAATTTCAAAAGAAATTCAAACTGTTCGTTTCCAATTGATTTGGTTAGCATTGAATGGAAAACTTGTTGAACAGGTGGTAAAACTAGTTCCGTTGCAAAACTATAATCCTTCAACACCGAGTTTTCATTTATTGGGTGTTTGCTTTTAGTGTGTTGACTCAAGCTAGAAGTAATTGAATTTGAAGTCACAATAATCACAATAAATGCAATACTTCGGTAATTGAGTGATAGGAAGATGCTTGCTTCGATATTTCGTAGCAAACCCCCCTATTGGCTATTGTCCGGTATGTGTAATCCCGAAACTATTTAGCAGGAAAATTTCTTCTTAAAGGTTTTTTTTCCTGCGCTATACTTTTGCCTTAACATTTTTTACCCAATTTGTAGTGGGTAGCTTTCTATTTAAATTAATGGGGTGAATTTTATGTTCTTCCGTTTGTAAGCATCAATGCAACTTGCGATCGAGAGTTTTTCAGCAACCTATTAAGACTTTCTCCATTTGCTACATTTTAAATATAAAAAAAAATCGTTTATTTAAAAACTTGTGTATCATGAAATACCTACGTAGTCTTCTCGTAAACCGGCAGACATCAATTTTATATTGACAAACTTAAAGAAAATATTTCTGAGATCACGACGGCGCAGCCAATAGGTATGTAAAAGGTAATGTTTTGGATTTTTTAAAGATTTCTTCAATTTTCGGTAAAAGTGTCCTGATGAAGTTTTTACAATGTATTCTCTGTTGTCGCCATTTTCTACGACAACAGCGGTCCCATCTCTCTGTCATGTGATGCTGCACAAGCATGTGAGCGCCCAGCGGTAATGCGGCTAAATGATGAGCTGAAACATCGGGTTGTTGTTAGCGCTAATGCGCGATGCATTCGTTGTTCCAAAACATCGGCAGCTCTCTGCCACTCGGGGGCGAAGGATTATCGGTGGGCGGGCAAGCTTTCTCGGATGGAACTGTTGAACACTTGCTGGGCCAGGAAGGTACCTCCATAAAACGTAGGGCGTTTCCAAATAATAGAATGGCCTTTGCTAGTTTGTCCGGGTCCGGTTGGCCACCGGATCTGGAGCCGATGGCCAGCTTTTCCATGAATTTTATAGCTGTTTTCGCCCTGCCGCTGGATTTATGATTGTGGGGGGGGGGGGAGATCCGAATGACACACCCTATTCTCGTAGGAAAGATTGAAGTTTGGCTGTTCCGATTGGGCTGTCATTTGTGATTGTGGGGGGAGGAAGATCCGAACGCCACGCCCCATTGTCGTAGGTAAGATTGGAGGTTGGCTGCTCCGAATGGGCTGTCATCGGAGTAAATCTTTACTGGGGAACCGGCCCTGGTATCCATGAAAAATAACCGGAAAGAGTTGTTGAGGCGTCGAGCGGTTGTGTTTTTGTCGGGGAATAAGGTGACGGCCAGCCAACCGCTGAACTTGTCGATACAACTAAATAATGGCGGCTGTCTACCTCGCTGAGAACCGCATGAAGAAATTCGAAATGCAATGTTACCGTTTTATGGGGTTACAGAGGTTCTCTCAGCAATGACGGGAGTCGGCTGACACATTCATCGCATGAAGCTGCGGCGTTCGAAATGTCTACGACCATATGGGGCCAGTAGGGCGATAGCCGAGCTAGTAGGTCTCCCTCATAACGTCAGCCTACACCTATCGATAAGGGAGTTGTCACCCCAACAGACCCTAAAAGCAAAAAGGGGGGAAATCTCGTTATCGCCAGCGCTAAGTGGCTTATAGGATGAAGGCCGGCATGACCAGAAAACGAAGAAATTTTGGGGAATTTTATCAAATTTTCAATCGTTAATATCTCGGCTTCTTTAAAGAGGTGGGCTATCCCATCATTTTGAAACAATCAGATGGTTTTTAGGTACAGCAGTTGACGAGAAAACTGCTGCACAAAAACCGAAAAAAAATCAAAATTTCTTCTACCCCCCCCCCCCCATACACAGTTTTTTTTAATATCTTCCAAACGAAAATAGGAGGCGATTGCGGTTTTCATCGACTTAGCGAAAAATTCTAAACAAAATCCATCTATTTGTTTATTTTTAATTACCCTTAGCGATGATTTCCGCAAAACCAGAAACTGAACCCCCCCCCCCCCCCCCAAAAAAAAAAAAAAACTCTTTGAGTGGCGGATCACTTGTTAAAAAAGGATCGGTATTATAGTAAACTAATGGGCGAAGCAAGGCATCGAATTAATAAACAAATGTAAGAAATTGTTAAAAAAGATTAGGTCCTACTGAGAATCGAACTCAGATTATCAGAGTCAAAGTCTGATGTGCTAACCATTACACCATAGAACCTTATCCCTTAAGAGCAACAAACTAAATCAAATCTTATTTTTCTAAAAATAGAGAAGGCTATATCATTTAACTAAAACCTTTCTCTTATTTGCATTAGCAAAAGCCAAAAGAAAAAATTCAAAATTAAAAGAAAAATTATTCACCCATTGATGTAATTACAACCAAAAAGTAGCAGACAAGCAAAAAGTCATGCGCAGTTTACGCGCATGCGCAGTTGCGCCGTGTCCCTTCATTCCTGCAGTCGCATTTTCCTTGTAGTATTACCGTACACCATCAACCAAAGCAAAACAAAACAAAATTTCTGCTATCGGCCGAAGTGATGCGCATCTGCGTAAACTGGGCACGACTTTTTCGTTTGTTACTACTTTTTGATCTATAAGGGAACTCGTTCGAATCGGGTTATTCTTATTCAATTGAATCTGAAAATTAGTTGAGTAGAAGAATGATGCAAAAAATAATAAATAAATCTTTTTGTTAATGGTTTTTATTTCTCGTATTTTTTACATAAATTAATAGCTTCTCATCAAGAGTTATCGTTAGCCGCAATAAAGTTGCATATGGCATGAAGAAGGTAGTACCGGAATTCTCTATCCTCTAAACCGAGACACCAACTATCATGCCACATGTTATAACTAGATGGCACTCCCTACCAAGCTTCTTATCCAAGGCTAATTCTTAAAAATCAATCAAAACATTCATCAGTTGATTGCAGTTGATTGGGTTTTAGGTTTTGAAACAATTATTGGTATTCGTTTTAAATTTTACAATGCAAACAAAAATAAAAAACGTTACACGGCAATTTTTTAAATATTATTGGAATTCCGTTTCTCGAATTCTCGTCCTCTAAAAATTAATCTACTTTTGTCTGCTTCTACGATTCTACGTTGAAAGTTGTAGTCAACAAACACTTAGCATAGCTACTCAGTCTCAGTCTGTTTTCAAAAACCTATCGAATTTCCCTGCGCACTGTCATACGTCCTTGGAATAAACTTTTCGTGAATCACTGAATTTCTGAAAATATTTAAAATTCTCTTACTTACTGATTCATGATATTCGTAAGTCATGTAATAATTTAATGTTTTTTTCAATTTTTTTGGCTACTGACTTGAGTCCTTCTTTTGACAGGATATGTTGAAGCCATATATACATGAATGAAATTTTCTCATATTTCTTGTTTTTTATAAAACTTCAATATTTCTCGACTTTAGTTATAAATTGATCATGGCTAGAGCAAACTATGGGGCACTTGCTGAGACTCCAGAAGTGGTATTTGGTGGTGGCCGCCCACGAAATCCAAGCTTGGGCAGATCTGAATTCAATCAGGTAATTACATACAATATTACATGAACGATAAATTTGCTTATGAGATGTTCTGTTTTGTTAAGCTAAGTGAAACCATATCAAGCAACTTATTCACCATCCAAGGAAGTGGTTCGAATTTAGAGAGGGCATTAAAGTCACTTGGTACTGAGAAAGATAACCAAGGTTTGCGTGATAGTGTGTATGTTAATGCAAAAAATATATATTAGATTTACTTGTATTAATTGGAGGCCAATATTACAGCCATGTTATTCAGATGAGTGCAAATCAAATAGTCACCCAAACAAGTCAAGAGTTAGTGACACTGGCTGCTACTGCCAGGCTAACAGGTGATAGAATGTCTCATCTTCAAGTGGATCGTCTAAAATTAGAGTTTGAAAAGTCACTACAGAGATACAGTGCTCTACAGAAGGTAAGATTTTTTTTTTATTATTTTGTGGTGTTCATTAGTATGTGGGTAATTGAAAATATGTAGGAAGTTGCCAACAAAATGAAATCGACAATTCCGTACAACCATTGGGAAGAGGAACCTACTTCAGACCGCCAAAATCTTTTGGAAAGGGTGGCAGAGGAAAAACATCAAAAGCTCAAAGAGCTTAAAGAAGTGGAATTTGAACAACAAATGTTAATAGAAAGAGAACAGCGCATTCAGCAAATCGAATCTGACATGATTGATGTGAATCAAATTATGAAAGAACTTAGTGCTATGGTCCATGAGCAGGGAGAAAACATAAGTATCAAGTGTTGTTTTTTTGTTACAGTAATAATTGTTTAAAACTACTATTGCCTTTTTTAGACTCGATCGAAAACAATATAGACCGTACCTATACACATGTGGAAGAAGGTCGCCAGCAGTTGGAAAAAGCTTCTTCGCATCAAGTAAAATATTAAAACTAGATGCTGGCTAATAAATTTACAACTATAGTCTTATTATTCAATCTCATAGAAAGCACATCGCAAGTGGCTCTGTTTCCTGACTGGTCTTGCTCTGACGATAGCCGGAATCGTCAGCTTAGTTATCTATCTAGAACTTCGTCCTTCCTAGTCCAGCCACAATGGCCACGTTAAAAACAAAATAACTAATTATTTAAGTGTCTCCAGTTAGCGCCTTATTTCTAACCACATAAAAATTGACGTGTTTATATTACAAAAAAATTTAAGTATCCAATCTTTTGAACTCAGTATATGCGTTTTCTATTCGATAGCTCGACTGTTTCATTTCTTTACTTACCCGTTCGGTGACATCCAACTCCACCGAACTGTGTAAGGCTAAATCGTAAATGCTGTTTAAAAATACATTGGAAATTGGGCTTCTACATATGCGTCTAGTACAAAGGCGACCTTTATTCATGTTCTTTTCGTTCACGCAGTTATTTTTTGAAGAGTAAATTCGAACGTGTTTTGGCAATAAGAATGCCCTATAATCCCGATCGGTGAAGGATGATGATGCATTCATCTGTCTTGATTATAACATGCGTCAAAAGTAAACTTTTTATTCAAAATTTCAGAATCGTTCGTTGGAAATCCTTATGGTAACGCACTGTGTGTTCAGGCACGACTGCATTCTGTTGCGATTGTACGTACCGCTATGAATTCTTCACTAGTTAAAGGAAGGCATCTTGTCTCAACGCTCTCGCGATTGAAAACGCAAGTCCCCTAGCAACCCTGTGGCAAGAAATAAAATTTATTGGCGTAATTTTTTAACATATGCAATGTTTATTTGTTTGTGAATAGGGAATATGTTTTGTTGCGTTACGTAAACTGGCTGCAAATTAAGAAAGGGAGGAGCTTACAGCAAAGAAACTATATGAACCAACGGTAGCCAACAATTCAATAGTTTCTTTGCTTCGTTGGTAGCTGGCTGTGACTTGTTGTCTCAGTTTCTTCATTTAAAAAACTTGCGCGTTTCTTAAACATGACGGGAAGCGAGAAGGACACTTTACCCTCACGTTGGGACCAAGTAAAGGGTCACTTGCGTGTCAATCGAGCGCTCTTACCCCTGAAGGCTGTGATGTTTCTTTTCTACGGAGGTTTGATTCATTGTTTTGTAGATACGAAATCATTCTGGTAACTATTCCTTTTATTTTCTTTAAACGTAGCATTTTCTGCTGTCCTTTTGCCGTACATAACTCTTCACATGCTCCAAATTGGAATTACCATTGAAGAAGTAGGGATCATTTACGCCGTTCTTCCGTTTGCTTCTTGCCTTGGCCCGCCCATTGCAGGTGAAATAAATATTTTGCATTTTTCGGCATTTTTTTACATCGATATTTAAAACTGAATTGTCCCCTTAAATCCTTATTGTGGTCGATGTCATCGCAACCACAAGCAAAGATCCAACTGCATTTTTTGCAAGTGGATGAGAGTTTGTCAGTTTGAGCAGTATTTTGACTCAAATTCTTTACATAGGCCTAGTCATTCTCTTGGTTCCAGTGCAGTATCACATTTCCAAGTATCTAATCTAGTCTTGAAAAAACAATCTGGAACTGGGAGTTTTTAACCATTTGAGTCAATAAATCCCTTGTTGGCACCTCCGCAGTATAACAGATGTCTTGGTACGCGCTTGTTCGCAACAACAACAACAAAAAACAACAACTAATTGTTTGTTTGGGAACGAGCGATTCATGAAGATGAGATAACGATAGATGAGATGTTTGGTTAATGTAGTTTGTAGATCTAATGCATCATATCTTTTACTCTAGGGACAAAAAGTCCACAGGATCGATTCCGGTTTCTTTGTATATTAGAGGTCAAATAACGGGAAGAGAGGAAGGCCGAGAAGCTCGATCGAAAATTAAGGGGAAATATAAAAACAACAAATTTTGAGAAAAAAAATCCCAATAACTCCCATTTGGCTAGTAAAGTAGTGCAGATTAGTTCTTGTGTAGGCCTATGCGTCGTATACATATTTTTTGTATGTTTTGTACCAAATTCCATCTGTGTTGAAAATTTAATATTTTTAAACGCCTTATTCATTTAACAGGAATGGTTGCTGATAAAATAGGCAACTACAAAGTAGTTCTAATGGGTAGCATATTTGCTACTGCCGGATTTCACACATTGTTGTTGACGATTGATGCCCATGGGATAAATCCTACTCAAGTAGTGACTAACAGCAATGAATCATCAACAAATGATTTGTCGGTAAAACTCATGTGCGATGATATTGGAAGAACTTTTCTGGAGTTACCAAACAATTGCGCGAATAATACGTGTCCGTATGATAATCTTTGGCTAAGAGGTCAACCAACCATTCGTTTGATGACTTCGGAGTGCATTCCATCCTGCGAAGAAAAAGCAAATAGCACGGATACGTGCTTCTTAACAAATGAAACTAGCGATTGCTACCATTCTTTAGATGAGGACGTGTTTTTAGAGCTCCAACTGGAAAATAACAGCATGTCTGCAGATTCCAGCTTCTGCTTGTTTCCAGTCAATCAGTTATTTTTATCGAATTCTTCTGAAGTTTCCTTGAGCTGTGACTGCCCTCTTCAGTGCTCGGCATTGATGATGCAACCGTTGCTTCCTGCGTGTTCCGCAAAGGACGATGATTCGTCACTATCGACAGCGGACAATTACGATTATGCCAAACACAATAAAGGATTCTGGCTTTATCTATTTCTCCGGATCATGGCAATGGCCACACTTGGAACGAGTTTTACCATGCTCGATGCAACCACAATCTGCTTAATCAAGAAATACAAAGGACAGTTGGGAAGGCAGAGACTTTTTGGAGTATTAGGATCTGCCGCTTTTGCCATGACTACAGGAATTCTTCTAGATTGGGCGGCTACTCTAAATAATGGTAAGTTTTTGTATCCCTCTTTATCCGCTTCTTCAGTTGTCTATGAGTTGGGAAATAATTGTCTGGTTGCTTTCAAAAGGAGCTACACAAAACTTATTTTTAATATGGGTTTAATTTTTTAATGATTATTAGGCCTACTCGCAATTTTTTTACAGGAATTTAATTAATTGCCATATTTTTTTTCTTATGACGGGTCAAAGGTCGGCACATATTAATTTGAATATCAGACACACGACAACTAAATTAAATTTTCTAACCGCAAAATATGTACCTTAATAGCCAACGAATTTACATTTAGTTCTTGTTTTAATTTAAAATTATTTACTTCCACAAAATTTACTTGTACCAATAATAATTTCTTATAATAAAATGTTAATGTAAATGTTCTTACTACACATTCGTAACCTACTGCACACAAAATAATACATTTTTCTAATATTGCGGTGACAACTGTCTTATAGGAATTCAAACCTCTCATAAATGCGCTTTTCCCTGTAGGTATCCGGGATTACGCCGTTGCTTTTTATTTTACCGATTTGCTACTTGTTTTGGTGATCGCATTCTTACTGTTCCTCGAAGTGTCGGTTGAGAAATCAGAAGGAAATTTTTTAAAGAACGTTTCAAAGGTGTTGAGATTGGTAAGAATAATATTGTGGAGTTAAGAACAAAATGAAAGATACTAATGTTTTGGTTTTAACACAGGTTCACATAGACATATTCATGGTGATGATGCTTCTCTTGGGAATTTATTGGGGTTTCTTAGAAGGTAATATTTGGTGCCAATATATTTGTTAATCAATCATTATATTCTTTTTTAATTATATTTTTTAGCATTTCTCTTTATTTTCCTCATTGAGGTAAATGTTGCAATAGGTTTGATATCACATAGTATTTGTTAGTCTTATGTGCACATGTTAATTGAGCATTTTTTTCCAATATAAAACAGTTGAATGCATCGAGTTACTTACTAGGTAAAAATAATTCTGAAACCATAATTGATCGCTTAATAAACGACAAATTGTATGACCTCTAGGATTCACGGTAACGTTGGGTGCTTTGGTGGGAGTACCCTTCCTTTACGTGTCGGATATTATTGTTAAGAAAGTTGGAAAATTGGTGATTTTGATAACCGCCTTCTTCATCTACAGCGTCCGTTTTATTGGATACTCCTTTATAACGTAAGTGTACTGTACATGACCCTCACCACAAAATTCTAAAGGCGATTTTGCAATGTGTAACTAACTCGACCTTGAAATGGGAATTTTCATAACTTGAAGACTTTTATTTTAGGGATCCTTGGATGAGTCTACCATTTGAAGCTTTGGAAGCGGTAATCCCGATCTCCACCAAATTATGTGTTCCTTTCACCTGAATCTGATGTCCTTTCATTTGAAACAAAAAAAAAAACAAAACAAAAACAGGTTACCATACATTTAATGGGAGTTTCTTGCTCTATGTATTGCGCTCAATACGCCCCACCCGGGCTTTTGGCTACTCTTCAAGGAATGGCTGGTTCATGCCATTACGCAATCGGTAAAGTCATTCGATACATTGTTTCCCCTTTGAAAGAGAAGCGTGAAAATCATTTGGGGAAAATAATAAAATTTTTTTTTTTCAGGCAGAGGAACGGGTAGTTTTATAGGTGGTATCCTTATCGCTTCATACGGAACTCGTGAGACTTTTCGCATGTTTGGAATAGCAGCTGGAATATGCGGAGTCCTTTATGTCATTTTTTATTACACGTATCTGCGAAAGAACGAACTGTCTAGAACGCGGAAGGTGCCAGGTATTAGTCCGAATTGCTTCTTTAATTTTGTTATGAGGGTTTTTAAATAGTTCAGTCATTTATTTTATTTTTAATTTTTAGCAACAGACATTGAAGAAAAAAACGCAGAAGTAATTTTTCACCAAGTGAAACAAACAGATGCTCAAGATGACGATAATGAAGATAGGATAAGCAGAATATATTAATGACCTTTTCTTCCGTAGATATCCCCATCATTACCAGACTATACATGAAATCGACAACAATCTTTAACGTACCTGCTGTCAAATAACATAATAACTAATCTCGAAATAAAGTGTATTAAACGAGTCAAATGAGATACTACGAATGCGTCGCATTGAATGGCTACAAAATGCTTTCGTTAAAGCTACAATGATTCTTGGCAAATTCGGGTCAAATGGTCGAGATTGCCTTGCAAGAGCAGATGATCACCATCATTTTGGAAACAAACATCCCAATCCTGAATGTGGTCTAGTCCATTTTCAGATTCAGTGTCATCTACACCAGCTGCAAATTCCCATGTCAGGTAAAAATAATAATTAACCAAAAGTCATTTATTTTTAAGGTGAATGTACTTGTTAATATTGTTACCTGCAAAAACAAAGCCTCTCTTTACTCTCGCTTCAGACGATGCGGATATCCTAACACAGGTAACACGGTTGGGGTATGTGTCGCGGAAGAATTTCAGATCTGTTTCTCTTCTTAAATCAGATACAATCCAAACAGGAAAATCACTGCCTATTATTAAAACATGACAATGTTCAACATTATAAATGTTTAGATATTTATGCACTTGTTTTTTAGTTTTAAACCTTTCAACATTTCAATTGCAGTTCTGCAGAAGAATCCAGAATCCTGTGCACGTTTCTCTTCTCCCCAAACTATCATTTCAGTTCTATATTTTTCTTTATACGCACCATCACTCATAAGCTTATCCATATCTAATCCTTTTGATTCAGACCAATATTTTTTAATAGGGGCAGATATTCTGATGATGATACTATTTGGTATTCCAGCTAAATGTTAAAACAAAGAATTTGTTTTGAAAATCTGTGATGATTATGTTTGAATAGAATGGTTACCGTGCAAAAGTTCAGCGATATAGTCCTTTCCGCTCTTGCGTTTCCCACTCAGACACAAGATTCTTCTAGGATTAATCGTCATTTTCTAGTTACAAGAGATTCCAAGTAATCCTCCACCATCACCGGGAAATCATCAGCATGAATGAAACCAGTTTCATGAAACGGTATAAAATTTTTGAATCGATGCCAAAGTTTTAAGCAAATTTTGGTGTAACACTTGTTGGATTTGACAGATTATTGAAAGTGTCTGCTTCAATATTATTATTAGTCGGTCAATTTTCATCCGTTAGATGTCACTTTTTCAGATCATCACTTATATTTCACAAAAAAAAAATATTATTCGAAAAGTTTTATTATTTCCCCGAACAGTGCAGTTTTTCCATCCCGTCTGAACCAATGGAATCAGAAGTTGATTCAAAATAGTTGCTCGTTTATTACTTCCGCTTTTGTAAGAGAATGACACAGATAGGTCGGTAGAGGTAGAGCCAGACTGTTCCAGAATGGTCGGAATTATAAGCTTTCAAAAGAAGAGAGAAAATGAAAGAGGAGGGATCTTGGATAGTCCCCTCTCTCCCCCACAGGTACGTTTTCACCCCGAGGCGTCGTATACTTGTGACGAGCTCCAGCCGGTAGCGAATATCCCAGGGTTGGCTCCGGAGCGGAAATTCAGTTGTCATTTTCACCTGCAACAGACGAGCAGCTTCTTTGTGTTTTCCCCTAAAACACAAGGGCAGACAAAAGAAAAAGCCAATTGACGTTCATTTGGAGGGCAAGCGCTTTTATACCTCGTTTGAATCGACAGTGTTTGTTTGTTTTGATCACCAACAGAACATTTATGTGTACATTGTGCGTCCCAACTTTGAAAAATAGTTTCGATCCCGTGGCATGGCGAACTGAAAAGAAACGAGACGATTTCGGTGTTGCTCCGCCTCAACAAACGATCGATGGATCCGACTTGTCATTGAAGAGAAACAGTCTCTTTTGTATTTGATCAATTGAAAGAAAGAATAAGCGTTCCAGAGTCTAAGTGGGACGGTGCTGCCGCTGGTCGCCACTGTCTGCCGATTTCACGAGATCATGAACTTGTACAAACGCGGTTTGATCTTTGCTACTTTTCTCGGCTGTTCCCTGTCGGCAGCTTTCCTGGCCGCCTCCATCAGTACTGATTCATGGGTGTACGCAGATGTCAAGCGTGTGACTAACCCGTACGAGTCTGACGGCCATGTGTTTTTCGGTCTCTTCAAAGGCAAAAGAGAACTCAACGTCGGTTACGGATGGAGAACTTATCCAGTATCAGGTACCGTACCAGTTGGCTATATACTCTATAGGTATACATCAAGCGACCTCAATCAAGCAGCAACTCGTTTTACCTTTTTAGTCAAACTCTTTTCAGTTTGGCAGTAGAGCGTAAAGACGTCAACAATTAGAAATAATGTCAACAGAGGATAGCCTTGGACTTTTTAGAAAATTATTGATGCAACTCATATAGCAGTTGGCTCATTTAAAATTTCAAACCCGCGGGTAAAATTGAGAAATAGAAACCTTGAAAATAACCAACAAGAACAGCGTACGAAAAAAGGACTCTCAACCGCGTTGTAAGGATTATTGTCGCTAATAAAAGTAAAATCATCATTTTCAATAATATCCAGGTGCAAAACCGCAGTGACCTTGTGTTGCTGTCTGTATAGTTCTTGGCTCTGTTTTCGCCGGCCCCGTGATTTCCGTTCCATAAATCTACTTTTTCCCCAAAAATATTTTCACTCGCGTGTTTTGTTTGCACCTAGGTGGAAGTGTGTGCAAGCGGGGGCTGTCAGTTATCCATCCAGCTATTTTTTTTTTTTTTTTTTTTTTTTGTAAAGAAGAAAAATATCTATTCATGTCAGAGTTATTTTCAGTACTGGAATTATTCATCTTCGCCAGAAGGGAACCCAGCAGCAACTGTTGTTTTTCTGTTTTGTCGGTTAAAAAATGAAAAAAAAGAAGGTGCATATTTATGCGTATGCACGGTTGGTAAGGCAAGAGGCCTTTGAATTCTCCACGGGGACATACTACCTACCTACTGCCTAACGGTACTTCTTCTGAAATGGAAGAGGAGTCAGAGAATGAGGTGAAAGGGAGGCTTGCTATATAAATTCAGGAAAAATATAGGAAGAGTTCAACCGCTTATATTCTCGAACACGGTCAGCTGAGAACGAGTCAGAAATTCCTTCCTGCTGCTGCTCGCAGTTGAAATCACCTTTGAGGCCATACAGCCATTTTTCTTCTCTTATCTCCAATTTGTTTTTCTTGCGGGGGAAGCGAATAAATATCAAACAGGGCGCTGCAGTGTGTTTGTTGTTACGCAGCCGACGTCAAACGGTGGGCGCCTTTCTGAACTCGTGACATTTATTCTGGTATTTCCAATTATTGTATCCCGAATCGAGTAACCATTGTTTATACTATATAGAAACTCTTATTGTGTTCGTTGCCTACGAGACGCACCAAATTGGAAACGAAAATGGCTGTAATTCGGCTTTTTTAAAGCGTCGGAAACCCCTATTTCATTTCAGTGAAATAAGGGACTTCTATTTCTAATGAAATGAAAACACGAATGCACGTAATCTTTGCACGAGATCCGATAGTCACTGAACGGTAAACTGATCGGATGGTACACAGACAAACGCCAACAACTGTATCTAAAGATATGTGAGAGTAAATTTGACGATTTGTTTTTCATTTTAAAAAAAAGGAGGACGTCGATTGACGTAAGACTTTCACAATTCAAGCCGGGAAAGTGCGTAGCATCTCCGTTTGATCAGATTATGTTTGCGCAAGCCTGCATGGACTACATATGTCAACCCAAATTATTTAATTGCTAATCAATTATGTAACATTTAATTCAAGCCAACAAGCGCGGAAAAAAACTTTTTTTGTTTGAAAATTTATTTCAAGTGCAATAAGATTTAATTTTTTAAAAAAGCTCGTTCAATGAACTATTTTTGTGGCCCTAAAATCGGAAATGAAAAGCGACACCAAATTTCTTGAATCATTAGCTACACTTTCCTTTAGTGAAATTATTTGCCTGGTGATGATTAACGACCTTAAAATGTTAATATTGTTCATTTCTTATTCATAAATTAAGTCATAGAAAACTTCAGTGGCGAGTCAGACTTTCTGAATTTTGGCCTATGGGTCACAACCGTGACGTGCGTCAGTGGGGCGATTGTGTTCGCCGTAATTGGAGCTCTGATGGCCATTGTGAATACGACGTTGACACCTGTTGAGACCATTGCCGGACGAACCGGACTCTTTCTTTGGAACAGTCTTTCAAGTAACAGTCCTATTATATACTTAACAGTCCTACAAGTTAACGACGCTTTAAAATGCGTCTTTAATTGTGGGGTATTCACCGCATTGTTGCTTTTGGTTGTCCATTTTTAGTCGTGTTTTCGGTGACCGCAATGGTAGCCTGGATCGTCCAGTTTCACCTTCGTCTCCGTTCCAACGTTCTGGTACAAGAAGACCGGGATAATCACTGGACTTCTGAAGGGAGAGCCTATCTCGGTTATTCGTTCTGGTGAGTTTATATAACTATTATATGTTTTATATTGCTATATTTTGCGCGAAATGGCGGCCATATGTACCATTTCGCAGAAGATGGTGACTATTAAAACTCGTCGCTAATTGTTGGCCGCGGCCTCCTCTTGTCTTTCCCGTTTTTCGTTCATTAGGTTCGTTATCGGGTCGGCTCTAAGTCACGTGGCCAATATCATCTTGCTGGTTCTTGTCAATGCGGATGAACGCCGGAAATATGTCAAACCTTTGCCAACGGAGAAAACGAACAGTGCCGTACTTCTTTACTAGTTTTTCTTTTTTTTCTTTTCTTAACTGGCGTGCCTCCCCTGGTGTTCCTTTGTTCTTGAATTACATCATGCAAAAGCATAACGAAAGCGTGATGTATGAGCAGGTATATGTTGGATCCAGGATTAGATCGGTATGACCTGTCATTCGTCAGCTCGTTCGTCAGTATTAATAATGATCTGCTTGAAATTATAGTGCCAGTGCCGTCGCAAGCACACAACTGCTTTTCCCCATTATTATATTTTACCCATTTACTTTTTTGATTTCGATATTTTTTTTGTCCCATAACTTTTGAAACTTTTCATTTTTATTTTTTTACGTGCCTATATTAATAATATGACGCATCCACAGATATTTCTGAAAATTTTGTTTTCTCCTTTGGAAATCCATGTCAGTGTCAGCGCCTAAACGTAATACAAAATACTGGATTGCTTCGTAAAACATTTGTTACAAACCATATATCATTCACACAAAAATATGGAAATCCTTGAGCGTTGAATAATATTTTCTTATTGTAATCATGGTCTTGCTTTATATAACGCATATAATCTACATTTTGTATGTGTTATTACAGAGATCACCGATATAGTAACATATGACGATACGGATAATATATATATACTGACAACTCATAACATAAACGCGTAATCAGAACGATTTGGAACCACTTATTACGAAATCATAGAAAAGGATGTATATTATTAGATCATACTGTAATATATATATTTATATATATTTCAAGGAAACAGGGAAGGACTGGTATGGACCAGAGGGAGTTTTTTTTGAACCGACGTAATAACAGCGAATCACTGCTGTGCATTTATATTTGGCGCGCCGAAAAGCCAGCACATCAGCGACGACTTTTATTTTATTTCTTTCGAGTCATTATTTTGTTTTGCAAATTTGTCTTCTTCTTATTCATTTATTAATTTCGTTCTTGCAAGGTGTTTCAGCAAACGGTCACCGACGCCGGAGAAATCTAAAATATAGCCAAGGAGAAAATCAAATCAATTCAAGCCGGTGGAGAGAGAAATAGCTGCAACACAAGATGACTGAAAAGAGCGAAACGGCTCGCGTGAACCAAATACAAACGAACCTGATCGCATTCTTCTCGCGAACGGAGCGTGTGCCAATATGCAGTCGAACTCCGGTCGTCGCTCAAGATGCAATTCCAGTGACTCATCTCTTCTTCGCCTATATAAGACGTATTGATTTGTGTAGGTGTGCGTGCGTGTGTGAGGGAGAGAGAGCGTCCAAGTTGCCGGGGATAACGCAGCAGAGTAGCGACCAAGCCAATGAGTTGAAAAGAAAGATTGTATCAGTATTAAGGGACAGAGTAGCGGTATATGAGGCTCTGAGGGAGTTCTGGGAAGAGAAGAAGAAGGCGAAGGCAAGGCAAGATAGAGAATATATCAAAAGGAATATAAGCAGAGCGCAAATTGAACGAGCTGCGCCACAGCTCGCGCTAGTCTCTGCGGAGATGATTGAATGCAACTAATACCTGATGGCTCTTTGGCCGATAGGACGATCCTCCCGATGAAATCATCCTTTGCAATTCCACCATTGAAATCCCAAACGCTGACTACCAAGCTAGATTCAGGCAACTCGGCTGCCGCAACATTGAAACTTTTCATGGGGTATGGCCAAAAAACCAATATTTAAAAAATCGTATTAAATGCATCGTGAAAAATAAATGCATGTACCTGATTGTTTCGCCCCAGACAGGATCGATGGTGTTTCTCTTGCGAGATGATTTTTTCGTCTTGATATGCTTGCCAGCCACCACGAGAGAGACCCTGACATACGGCACTGGTGAAATTGAAAAAAATAGGAGTCAAAAGGTCGAAGATTGTCTTATAAATACGGACACATGACAATATAGCAACAAGCAGAAAGACGAATAGTGAATAGTGAATGAAGAATAGCGGGTTCGAAGAGTTGCATGTCAACTCAACAAGTTCTTTAGTTAATATTATATTTGACAATTGGGATATAGGTTGGTGCTGGTCTATAGAAAATAGGACTAGCGAATCAGAAAGCTAATTCAGTTCTCCAACTGACGCATAATATTCTGCTCTGAAATTTTCAGGAAAGAGGAAGAAAAATCTTTTCATGTTTCAAAAATGAGATGTGTATAGATCTAAAAAATGTTGAACAAACCTATTGTGTGTGTATTTAATTATCGAGAAATGCCTCGATCCATTTTTCGTTAGCTAATTTCATTAGTTTTTTTTTTTTTTCGATTGATATGTGATTACTTTCCACCTAACAAATCTGGCGTTCCAAATTTAATTTGCGGATAAATGCGAATAGGTAAGTTCAGTGTTGAATAATAACAATACAATTTTAGTAATAGAATTTGCCGCTGAAAGTTCGTTGATTTCCCAGAAATGAAACTATAAATTGTGTAACTTCAATAATAAAATAATGGCTTGAGTAGGCAGGTATCGATTTTTTAAATAATATTTCGTCAGATTCTAAAAGTATCAAAACAATTTAGGTAAACAAATACGTACGGTCGATCGATTTGGTTTGTGGGGACACTCTTTCGACGAATCAATTAATTCTCACTGGATAAAGTTTGCAAGTATAACACTGAACGAAGAGGCCATGAAACCGTAATAAGTAGGTAGGCGTATAAACTAAGTAATCGATGGGCGCGGACGAGTGAAGAATCAACATTCTTGTCACAAATTTTCAGTCTGCTCGTTCAAGCATTTTGGGTGGAATGGTATAAGCGGATCTTCCAAAAACCGATAGCTATATCGCCCTTATACTCTTCTTATATTAATTCAATAGCCGTTAAGCTATTTGATAAAGGTGAAACTTTTGCGAGAGGCATTGAATTAGAGGGGACAGTATGCAGTGATTTAGAACTTGCAGGTCGAAACGGCTTTTAAGAATATTTCAGCGTTAAAAGAATTTTAAGTCGGATATAGTCCACAGCCGGAAGGAAATAATCAAATCAGTGCTTATGATTGCTTGATATACCATCTCAAAATTTCATGCCTCCACCTGCGTGTGGATTCTTTACGTCAACTTATATATTCCTATGAGATTTGATTCCAGGGAAAAGACCGAAATGATTCGACAAACATTGTAAAGAATCATTGGGTCCATGTATAAAGGGCTTGGGATGTACCGTATATACTCAGAAAAGGGCACTTGTACGCAACACTGAAGACGTCCTGCCGGGGTACTCAGTTGAACTTTGTCGTCATCAGCCTCTAAGTGCTGGTAAATGTTAAGTCCTTGATCGATATTATAAGAGTTAGATATATGCCAGCTACGTAGTATATAGCCTTGAGGAAGCACATTGTTGCAGACTACTTGCAGAGTTTGAAGCGATATCTTACATCTACCATTGTTGGTGTTTTCTGCGCAACTATACTAATTGTTATAGAGCCCATATATCATAGTGGACAATGTAACCAACAACTAACTTACCGGAGCCTCCGAAATTGGTTTGTAAAAGTTGTTTTCCTCGGAGCAGGTCCAAGTTGAGTCTTCGGGCAGAGGGGAGGTACGTCAGTGAGACAAGAATTTCTCCTAATTCGGGAGAATGCGAATCCTGTATACGATGCATAAATAAATAGATTCAAACGGTACACTGTAGTGATCCATTTTCACAGCAAAGAAAATAGTCGGAAAATAGATTAATGCACAAATGTAAATGTATCATTTTACTTTGTCGCCACTTTTTGCTTGTTATCTAGTCTCTTAACTAAATCTGCAATAAATTGAAAACTTCTTGGTGCCTCAAGTCAGACACAACTTTCGGCCGGTGATGAAGATTAAAGTTACGTTGATGGGCTGTGGGGGGGAGTAGCTACTCTGTCAAGCTCATCATTATTATCGTAAAATTTCGATTCTGCCATATCTTCAGACCGGAAACGGATTGTTAAAGTAGGCTACAGATATATGAAGAAGCTTGTTTGGGTGTAATTGACACAAAACTTGGTCCAGGATCAAATTGTGTACGTACATAGTCTGTGCCAAAGAGTTCTTCGCTCCAATTGATCATTACTACAATATTGTAATAAATTTAATTGGCTCGTTATTTTCCGATGCGCAATCATATATCGTTCGGAATATATACGTACAACCAGCATTCATCTATATATTTATGTACATCATAAAAAGTAGCCCAGCAGCCTATGCCTATTATCGAGAACCCTTTCCGTTTTCTGTCGTCAGCATTCGAAACGCACAAACAAACGGTACAGCCAGGACTGCTGGTTGTCTGACACAGCGCCCTATTCAGACGTCATGTAACGGTTGCACACGCAGCGATCGAAATGGTCCGACATTTCAGACGAATCGTTCCAAACCCAAAAAAAGAAAACCCAAAAGAGAATAAAACCTCAATTCCGTTTGTAGACTGACCGACGTAATCGTGTGATTTTTCTTCCATTCCAATTCCTTACGCAATGTAAGTATATAACTGTATAGACGATCCATTATATCATAGAAAATATGTGACGGGACGTGGCTTTTCTAACATATGCAAAAGGATGCTACAATGGAAAAGTAATAAAACCATCAACAAATAAGTCCCCGTTTTGAAATCCAATTAGAAAAATGATTACTTTTTTTTTTTAGAGTTTTCGGGATATTTCCGGACCAGCCCAGCCAGCGGATATTATTTATTTGAATTAAGTTGTTTACTATATATGCCGCTATATAAAGATTACAGGCAAAGCAATACACTCTCTCTCTCTTTACCTGGAATTGAGTGCTGCTGGACGCCGGAGCGGACGATATTGTTTATAAAGGCTTACTTGATCGGTGGGTCGGATCCTTTTCCAGATGTGAACTCCTTTGATAAGATTGAGATCGGAGAGTGGAAGGAGGACTTGGCCGATGACGTGATGCCGGTGGGTCGATCGATTCAGATCCTGAACTTTGAGCATCAGCGTTCGCTTCAGCACTTCTCGGTGGGCCAGCTCGTAGGTGAAACCGTGATTGAAGACCGGATTTTGGGTTTTGCGTTGCACCGGTGTCTGGCGGCCATCACGTTGATCCGGTAACAAATACACACGAACGTATCTGGCGAAAAAAGGAAAAAAATAAATCGAGCTATCCGGAATAAAGCGCCAATTTGCGATAGAGCCATAGAGGCGACCAGCGTCTATTTTTCTTTTTTCTCTACTATCATGTCCTTTGTTGGCTGCGGTTTTGCTACGTTCACCCAACTGCCCACATTATCTAGTAAACAAAATGTTGAAGCCATCATCTTGAAATAATTGCGGCACAAAATACAAGCGGTTGGCAGCTCAAATAAACTGGAGCGATTGTCTAGTTTTTGAGGCTTTTTTTGTAGTGAATAACTTCATGTTATTCCCATTGAAAAAACCGGAGCAGGATTTATTTGCGTTAAGATGACTTTCGTTGACAAACCCCCTTGGGCTGACACTCTGTTCAAAAAAGGGAAATGTATAGTTGGTTGACCTTAAGGGCATCAATCTGCTGCATAGATCTGTGCTCTGCCCACGGATCGCCCACGAATGCCTTTTTGCAGTTTCGTAATGGTCTTTCAGCTCGATATAGATATACTGTATCCGATCTGAAATTCGAGCAGCACGTTATGAGTCTATACGGAACAAAAGGGGTTGGATAAATATGAATAACTGGGAATGGTGGGGTGTAGAGACCGAAGAAATATCAGTGAAGAAAACTAATGGGGAAACCGAGAAACAAAGGGAAGTAAATGGGGGGGGGGGGAAGGAAGTACGAAAGCGGAATCATAATCAAATTATGATGACTTATACTAATTAGAAAACGACCATGGGCATGTAATATAGGGAAGAAGGTACAGGTGCTGCAGCATGGGCCAGATGAGAATAATACAAAGACAAGAGGAGAGAGAATTGCCCGAGTTATAGTTCTCCTATTATTTGTTGTACATATAAAGACGGCGGAAGAGATGGGGGGAGGGAGAATAGACGAGGGGAGAAATGAGGCATGGACACACAGCCATTCGTATGTGCATTGTCTTTTGTAAATGCCAACTGCTTTGGCCAACGCTGAGTTTGTGCGCTGTGGCAGGAGCAGCAGTAGAGTCTCAGCTTGGGCGAAATATCGACCGGTCCGCAACCGACAGAAGCAGCTCGCAATGGTCTAGAAGATGCGCGCCAGGGCTGGAGCTAAATCGCTTCCCAAACAATGCGATTATTTTCAAAAGGACAAAATAAAAACCCCCTGCCGGATTACAACGTATATACAACAAGGTCTGCTGCTGCTGCTGCTGCTGTCTTTTCTTTTTTATCATCAGGTTCATCTCTTTTACGACCCATCCTTGGACCCATCTTTATAAGAATATGAATCGTCTCTACAACTCTTTTGTGTGCTGCTGTTGTGTATAGTTTCCGATCCGTCGTTGGCAAACAAAAACGCGCCGCTTTTGTCTGCGCTGGGCCAAAGATCAGCTCTAAGGCTATGCATACAGGATATTGGACGCTGTCGATGGATTGGTGGCGCTTGTTCAATCAACCGAATCAAGCGCAGAGAAATTTTTCGGAAACATTCCGTCCGGAATCACTACGGATTCCGGAGGGGCGGGATTCAGAATTTTTTAAGCGCACCGGAGAGTGTAGACAGACACAGAGGTCGAGTGAGACTATATGATGGCGGATATTTCGACCCAAATATTTGCTTCAATATGAGAACAGATATGAACGCCAAGCACATAATGAGTTCACCCAAGTCGCGACGCTTTCCTTATAGGAGAAACGACTCGAAATGCGAACGACGAAAAGGAGTCTAGATGAGCTAGCGATAGCTGCCGGCGGTATATATATGCTGTCCACTAGATATAAGCTCCGTGCCGGAATAGATATCTACATTCTACCTTTTGAATCAGTATACGCCATTGCCGTCGAGGGCGGATTGCTGATGCTGGTCGCGCGTTATGAATTTCATGATGCGTCTACGGTCTAGTATACGTAGGATCTAGCTGTGCTGGCTGTGTGTCTATAATGTGTATTCTAGATGCGTCTCAGGCGCGCCTTGCAACGCTGTTTACCTTGTGTCAAATAACTTGATTGAAAGGGAATCCTCTCCAGCAGCTCGGCATGAAAACGGAAAGGTAGGGCGCCATTAAAGGTGATGCAACGGCGGCTCAGCGGCCGTGTGAGACGCACAAGTTTCTCATCAGTATGTCGCCACATCACCGCTGTATGTACGTATACATATCTACGCAGATACTTTCAAGGTATATAGCACTTCAAGGTGCTTTGAACAAACTCTCACTCAAAGACCCCCCCCCCCCCATAGATATTTTCACTGCTGTTTAGTCGTCGTGAGAATATGGCGCACAAGAAAGAGCTCATCAACGTTGAGCAGGACTAACGCTCGACGGCGGCTGCTGATGAGCTTCAACATCAGTACATATCCTTTTGAAACCCTTCCGAAAGTTTCAAAGTTTCCATCGCAAGTGAGAGACGAGTGCGTAGTTTCGCCGTGCTCCGGGCAATGGCATATTATAGACAGCCAGGCAGATAGATCATCTCTTCTTCCAATCTCCATCATTCCGGGGAAACTTCCAAGACTTAATAGACAGCGTCAGCGTCATAAATTTCGCGATGGCATTGGCAATCGGCTGCTGCTATAGCCTATACCTATATAGGCTAATATAGTATCCAGCCCTGGATGTAAACCTCTTCTGCTACATCACATGATGATCAATAATGCACGGGTTAATATAATTGGTTAATGTGACGTGACGCAGGGCTATATAAGTGGCTAGAAGCGACTGCATAAGCTCCCGCCGACATCGATCTTTCTATTGTCTAAATAGGAGAGGCCACACATAATAGCCGTATGAGTAGTAGGATGTAACTATATAGCCCGCGACTAGACTTATTGCATGACGGCGTATTATAGAGATTTATACACCGATATTATATATATAATAAATAGGGACTATTAGCCTGCTCAGCGATTTCTTGTGAATCCTTCCGTATTCTTGTCAAGTCTCTCGTCATGTAATACTGACTTAATGTCAGGGTTATTCCGCATATTCTTTGTCACCTTCTCTACGATTATGCCAAGAATAATGGCACGTCTACTTCTGAGCGAAATAACGTCCAAACGCCTCGCAATATTAGTGACACACTTGGTTGTCGGCTATCAACAAAAGCTGCACGGCTCGAGATGTAACATCTAAACCGTTTTAGATTAGAGCGCCGAATCAATTCACCTCTACCAGTTGAATCATTTGATGCAAGGGTTATCATCCGGTATTCACATAATCGGAGTGCTGCTGATTCCAAGGAACTCGCTCTCTCACTCTCGAAGAAATTCATGAGTGAAATTAACTCTAGACTAATATACCATTCACAGCATGACTATTCTAAATGTGTATACACTGTGTACGGTATGTACACATGTAGAGCTGATGGTGCATACTGCATGGTACTGACTGGTCTCTAGGAATGATTTATTCGATCGATATACAGCAGCATCTATCCGCTGTGAAAAGTTATATGGGATGGAATGCAGAGGGCATTAACGCAGTCTCGAGTTCAATGAATCAAATCTAAGCGCAAAACGAGCGGAATCGATCCGACCATCCGACATCGACACTTGATACCAAATAATCTGGTACGTCATATGTGACTTTGCACAGTGCTGATGATATGATTCAAACTTACGGGTTGGAATGAGGCGGATCCTTGCGGTGCCGACTCGGAGTGAAGGACGAGTCCTGCGCCGACTGGGCCGGTTGCTGCTGCTCTTGCTGCTGGCCGGCGTCGCTTGCGGGAAGGGCGGCGACGACAGCGGCGGCGACGACGGCCGGCTTGGGCAGCGGCAAGTGGCAAGCTTCGACGATTTTGACCAGGAGGATTTTCTTGTGATCGTCGTAAATGAGCGAGAAGTGGATCTGTCCTAAGGGCGTCGCTTCGATGGGTCCGTCAAAATGGAGGTCGACGTCGCCGTAGCCGCAGAGCCCGGCGTCCATTGACACGCCTTCCATCGACTCGACCGACGTCTGGGCGTACAATTCCGGCTGGAGACTCTCTATAGACACTTCTGGCGTCAAGCTGTCGCCATCAATCAATAACAAGTAAATTATGAATAACCTTTCATAAAGTTCAACGACCTTTCACATTATGACATTTAAAAAAAAATGAATTTCATATCATGAAGGAAAAAAAAGTAAAAGGGATATCTATAATGTGTTTTTTTCTTATATTCTAAATGTAAAAGGCTTACTGGTACTTTTTGCGCCTGGTCGTGGAGCTCGTAGGTGGAGTGGTGGCCGAATGGCTGCCATTGGCGCCGGGAGCTGATTGCTGATGCTGGCCGGACGGGCGGTTTGTCCATCCGCTCCAGAATTCGATGGTGCTGCGACTTTCGAACGAAGGTAATGTCTGGCCGAACCACAGGACTCGTCTCTGCCAAATTTGGCGGTACATTTCCGTCTTGAGACTGCTGCTGCGGACTTCTTTCAGAAGGTGACTTTCTTCTTCGCCGTGCTGGCCTCCGTCGTTGGCACTGGCTGTGGCGTTGTTGGCTCCGCCGGCCGTCGCTCCTTCTGACGACCTTCAATGACCATTTCGAAATATATTTCAATAAAATATACATGTTGCCGACACGCCGACTGAATTTTATTGGCCGCTTGTTGCTTGCAGCTGTACGACCCAGACAAGAATGGAACGAGTCAAGTCTAGTATAGTAAAAGGCTATAAATATATGGTAGTCAGTGGATGAGATTAGTATCATTTCCTTTCATCACTCGCGTCATAGCATCAGGAGATTGCTAGTTGGCATACATCCGCCATCCAAGCGTATAATATCGCCCAGCGTTATGGGATATTCAAAATTGATTTAACAGTAATTGCATAAAGGGTGCCTAAAGCTACCGGCTATTGCATCAAAAGATTATGACGATCAATTAACTTTTAAAATGTTTTTGAAATCAAGTCTAAGACGTACTCCTCTAGTAGCTATATTTTTAATAGTAGCTATATTTTAATACTCTATAGTAGCTATATTTTTCGCATTTATATTTAAATGCGCAAAAATGTACATCTTCTGTGTAAACGTGCTTTTGATTCACCCATTAAGACCATACAAGAAAAATTTCAGATTAATGAAACACAATTCGAGTGCTACCTCGACTAGAAATTTTGGCGCTTGATTGATTGTAATAATTGATTTAAGACAAATTTGCAAGTGATCTTTGACTCAGACTGCTCTTCCAAGTCAGCAGATTATAATTGCTTCAAGTCAAAAAATAAAAGGCAAAGAAGTAGAAAAAGAAAAAAAAAACTGTTTCAACGTGGCAACGAAAATGTGCAGCAGTCGACGCTCACCGAGTGATTCCATAAAGTCAAACATTTATCATAATCAATATCGAACGCGCGTATACAGTCTAGAGAGGGAGAGAGAGAGAGACATGCGTGTGTGTGTCTCCCGCTACGAGTTGCATCAACAAAGAATGCTTAACGACTGTTAATAGCGCGTTTTTATAATATATAGCTAAGCATATAGCTGATGCTGAGCTCTGCTGTGTATATAGCTTATCAGAATCGAGCACATATTACTGGGTTAAATAGGCAATACGGTACATACTTGGCACTGTGTGTGGGGGTACCGACGCTGTTCGGATGAAGAGACGCCGAAAGGTTTTGGCCGCCGGATTGTTGGGCGGATGAGGCGTTGATATCTTGTTGATGCAGAACGTACTCGATATCCTTCTTCTGCTGGCGCCAGTCTTGCTGGCGCTCGTGGTCGCTGTTGTCGGGACAGCAACAGCAGAACCGACAGACGGCGTAGTAGACGTCCATCATCAGCATCCAGCCTACTTTTTTTGGGTTGCTCACGCCCCTTGGTCCTTCCGCTTCTTCTCGCCTTTTTCCGATTCGCTTCCGCTTCTTTCAACACTTGCTCCTGCGGCTGCTCCTTCACTCTCGCCGCTTTCTCTTGTAGTCTGTGTAAAATAATTAGCATGCGACAATCTTAAATTCAGATGGAGTTACCAGGTTACCGTGACTGACTTTGATTTCACGATTATTACAGCACCCCAGCAGCACAGACAGACAATATAAACCGAAACCAAGGAATTATGGCCTACCAAACATTTAATTTTTTTCTAGTTTTATATGGGGATAAGTTCGTTAGACAGAGGCTCATCTTTACAGTTATACGGAAAACCTAAATTCTTTCTTGGATATTACAAAATAATCAATTCATTTTTAAATGTAGGCTAGATGAATGAGACATACTTTCATCAAATTAACTCTTAAACCAACAAACATGAAATAATGCAGCGGTAAACCACATGTTGATTTGGCTGTATATGTCAGCATATCTGCACTGAGCGTGACCAAGAAGAAAAAAAAGTCTAAAAAAAAACCTTAAGTTAAACTATTAATGCGTTCAACATACGCACACACAGGTCTGCCAACCGTCGGTGTTTAATGGTGTGCTTCAAGACGCAGTGTACATATATACATAGTAAGTATAGGGGTTTTTCAGGAACACTATGAATATTGTCATTCATTATATACGCACCGACGGTGGGAATTGATCAGAAATTATCGAGGTCGTTTTGCAGAGCGCTGTTTATGTCCATACGACAGTGTGTGCAATACCTTTCCTTGCTGAAATGCAGGGGGCCGATTATTATTGTCCGTATATATAGTCTACTTCTAGGTAAAGGAACGTTGCCAATGATGGAACTGATACATGAGAGGTTTATCGACGTCGAGGTAATAAATCAGCAGTCAACTGGAAGACCCGCTCGAGCATGTGGCATAGGTATACTGCCGTATATGACACGAGACCTATACCGATACTATACTCTAATACTCCATGCAGTCCGTATACAGGCCAAAAGAGAGGCTTATTACTAGGCACTATAGAGTCTGTACAGGGAAGACTAGAATTGAAAGGTCTATACAACTGCTGATGTTTGATGTCTATAATAGATCGCGTATAGCAGCCTACAATACATGTATACACCAGGACCCCTCACCCCACGACGAATCTTTGTGTGAATTCGTGTAGGCTGTAGGCTGTATAGCTGTAGTTTGGGCGTTCTGTGGAAGATCTGCTGCGTTTCCCGATCGCATTGTACTAGCTAGATGTCTGTTATTGACAAAAATTCGATGTTACTTTTTTTTCAAAGGAAAATATATACCTTTAAAAAAAAGGGAAAGATAAACATTTGCGCACGCGAAAGCATTTTTTTTTTGTTATTACTAAAGAAAATGTTTTCAACTGTGTGTGCGTCTGAAAACAAAAGAGACATGGAAGAAAGAAGAAGAAGCGTCTTTTTTTTCTCAAACAAATTATCTTTTCTTTCACTTAACCTTGGAGAACAAAAATATAGAACGAATGTTTAACCTCAATTCCTCTCGGCCCGGAAAAAAAAAAGCTGGGCGAACGTGTTATCTTTTTAACAATTTTTCGGCGGGCTAAATTGAACTATGCACGCGGAACGTGGGGGGGTCGTCATAGTATCGGTAAATTGCGTCGCCTTCCTTTTTTTCCCGTCTGTACTAGCTACTACCGGTTTAGGTTATCCCCTTATTAAAATGGTTATGGAGACGACCGAGACGGAACGGAATCTCTAGAAAAGTCCTGGAAAAAAGACAAAAAAAAATGGGATCGTCTCTCCTATTTTCTTTTGTTTTTTCTTCTCGCAGCAGGAGAAACTGCCAAAGCAAAAGAAAAACTGAAATGATTACAGTGAAGAGCCAGCAGCTAGGAGAAAAATGACTCTGTTGTCTACTTTGTCGTCCATGAAAATTGCAACAGATTTTCTTCGCCCAACTTGCGCCCAAAGTATAGGTGTGCACGTACTGTAGAAGAAGCTTTTGCCGACGAGACTCGAGAGATGTATATACAAATATGTCAAGGCTTTGAAATATTAAACTGTCAATGTCGTTCAAAGAAACATGATTTCTCCCGAACAATTTCTACGCTGGGAACTTCTATATTCTAGTCTGTGCTATAGCGGCCCATTGTATATTTACGGGACGCAACACCATCCATCACCATGCGAGAGAGTCGCACAATATAAATGGGTAGGTCTAATACACACAATAACAAGGCCCCTGGCCCCTCTTGTTGCTCGTCTTCTGCGACGTGCTCCTGCTGGTCACGCCGAGTGCGTGTATAACAGAGTGGTCACGCAGTCTCGGCGTTATCAGATTAGATTGCGATTCGCGGGCATGTCGCGGTTATAATAGTTGCACAAAGGCTTACAATCAGGGAAACGAGAATGTATAGATATACATATGCAGTAGTCTGGCGGAACAATAGATTTTGCGATGACCCCACGCGCGTCCGGCCGGCCAGGAAAATCGGCGTCTGCTGCCAGAAGAGCAACAGCAGTCCGGCCAGAGAAACAAATGAGGATCAAGTCGTCCTAATAGGCAAAAGCCATAAAGGTCATTGAAAGGAGAGGCTAGCGCCACCATACTCTCTCTTTGTTGTGTGGTCCCCATATAAACTCACCAATAATAATCGATAGCGGCTACTACCCGTCACTTTACGGGACATCTTACCGGTTGAATTATGGGCGACTATAAGTCTGACTCTGACTCTGCTTTAGGACTCTAATGGCCTCTGCCATCATGTGGGGTGGGCCATCAGCAATAAAACAAAAGGTGTGATCAAATCCACTCTTAATAGTCACATTTACCTAGGAAAAAAGTTAAATGGTTCTAAAGCGCAGACAGTCTCCAAAAGGCTAAGGAAATCTCTCTTTAAAAAAATCTATAGGCGCCAACCAGTTAAGACTCTTTTAATAGAATTGCTGATAACATCAAATGTTCATCCCTAAACAAAAGATTAGACCACCCAGAAAGAAAACACCAACTCTTAAGACCTTATAGCTCTATACTACTTAAAAAAAAGTCTGTAAGCTCTAGACTGCCGTCAGCACAGCAGCAGGTATCAATAAATGGCGCAACTTTCTATTTTCGTCTATAGCAGCAAATAAAAGAGAGATCCATTAATTCCATGACGGGGGGAAATTGCGACATCAATCTCCCTTTTGGAAGCCACAAAGCCCGCGAGTGAATAAAAATCAGGTCCTAGTACTCCAATGGACAACTGACAGAGCAGCAGCTCACATAATGGTATGACTAAGTGTCGCTTGTCAAAAGTTTGATAACTTACATCATACGGCAACTTTTGTCAAGAGATGTGTGAGACGCAAAGTCGAAACGTGTAATATACTAGCTATCTACTATACTGGTCGTCTTTGTTGTTTGTGCTATTGGGTTTCAAGAGCAAGGAATGGCGCCGTGTTTTGAGTCTTACCTGATGCTGGTGTAATGGAAGCACTATCGGAAGAGGCCATCCACGGCGCAACGAGAGTGGGTAACGAATGACTGGTAGAGCGATCATCAGGTTGCCGTCAGTCTATAGGAGACGTACGATGGGGGGGGGGGGGGGGGATATAGTATAGAAAAGGTGACGGGCGGGCGGACGGGCGTCGGGGTGTCGGCCGCCATCTATAAGAGAGAACATGGGGGGTGAGGATAAGAGAGCCTATAGTGGGGGAATGAGGAGGGGAGGTGGTAGGATCTTGACGCCAACTCACGAGAAGATGGAACGATTGCGCAGGTTTTGCGACGCAGCCGCGTCTGTACTACTACACCGAAAGTCTCTCGTTTGGCTGGTGCATCAAGCCGCTCAGATACGGCAGCAACATATTGCGCACAGCCTTAAGAGTCTCGTATATATTTATAGATATCTAAACATATATGATGTGCTCTATTTTAGGTATATCCTGTCGCTATAACAACATACCCGGTATCTCTGCAACAACCGGTGACGAGATGTGTACCTCTAACGTAACCGCTCCGCAGAAACTTTTATTCTTTCCATTTTTTCTTTTCCAATGTCGAGCGCCTTTTTCTTAATGAAATTGTCGTTTAGACTCGTCTTGTCTATTGGACGACTGGAATCGTTTATCGGACAGGGCATTGTGGGCCGTCGGGCGACGTACACCTCTATTTCTCCTGCCCAAAATGAAGGACGGACGTTATAAACGGCCATCTTGAGTGGAGATTCTGCTGTCGTTTCTCTATTTATGGCTGATATTTCTCCCTCGACTTGCCCATCGTCGTGTCTTTCATTGATGCCCCCCGCGCGCAGCGAATGATGCGTTTGACAGTCCAAAAGAGGTGGGCAAATATTCGACAAACAAATCATTAGTCGTTCTCTGCTGCCGGTGTAGCTCTGATGATATATAGAAAACGGGAGGAGGAGGAGGAGGAGGAGGAGGCAGCAGCAGTCGTCGTGATGGCGGTGTGACATAAGAGACGTCTATTATAGATTCGGAGAATGCTGCGCTAGTTCACAGCTGAATCGTATCAGCAATCAGCGGCCGGGAAATAATGAGAGGAAAAAGGGCTGATTATTTCCTTCTTCTTTTCTTTCTCTTTCTTTTCCTCCGTCGTCGTCGTGTTTTGAACGGGTTTCAAAAGAGAGGAAAATAGAAAAAGCGTCGCCTGCTGATTATTGATTAGCAAAGAGAACACCTGACAAATGACCGACGAACCCCCCAGTGTGTGTGTTGCCCCCGTTAGGAGAATAATTTCAAGAAATCCAACTATCCATCAATTACAGACTGCTCGACTCGTAAACTCAATCAGAGAGAGTTATTGATTTTTGTTGGGCGTCTTCAGCGGTGGCGGCGGCGGTGGCGGTGGCTGCTGCTGCACGTCGGGAATATATAGCAACAGCAACAACAGCAGGGATGAGTTTCCTTTAAAAGGACAAGAGAGAGAAAGGATAGATGTACACAAAAGAGAGAGAGAGAGATGTGGAGAGAAGAGAAAGGGAGAGAGAGAAAACACAGCCAAGGAGAGAAGAAGAAGAAAGGAATAACCAAAAGAGTCTTTACAGTGAGAGAGACGATGCGGTTTAGCGAATATTCGAATGTTTCACAAGGTCCATGATAGTGGCAGCACATCCACCAAAAGAGCGCTGGGATGAAGGATTTTCAATGCAATTGAAAGAGAAGAAGAAGAAGAATACAAAGGCACGCTCGGACCGATCGCGTAATCGCCATGCCATTCGACGTCATGAATATGTCAGATAATGCCCTGCATAATGACGAATCATCTCGATTACAATCGCGGGAGCGGGGGACAATAACGATGATATACGAACATATGACGTATAGGTTCTCACAAAGGCTCTCACAGTACTGCACTACTCCTTATTATTGTCTCCTACTTTGCTCACTTCCTTGGGAAAGATTGAAGGCTTGGTTATGGGCCCCAAAATGTTTATTGTGTCCCTGGGGTTTCCATCCGTTCTGTGATTGGCTGCAAATTAGGCAGAATTATCGCGTGTTAAAAGGGAAACTTTTCATTTTCATTTATTTTTTATTCAATTCGCCGTATTAAACTACGTGTTTGAGAAAATTTTCAAATCTGTTGGTGTTTTTGTTCATTTTATATATTTATTAATTCGGTCGAAATTCAAATTTTTGTGGTTCCCGCCGGTTTGTGATTGGCTGCAAAATTGGGCAGAATTATCCCGTGTTAACAGGGCTATTGTTCGTTTTAATTTATTTTTTATTAAATTTTCCGTATAAAACTAAGTGTCTGAGCAGATTTTCAAATCTGTTGGTGTTTTTGTTCATTTTATAATTTTTTGTTGTGTTTGTTCAGAGCCATTAACTCTTGTTTGTTTACAAATGTCGTAGGCGGCTGTCGTTTGTCATTGTTTTTGATGCTGTCAATGCAGAGAAATGTGACTTGGACAACTTGGAATTCGGATAAGTGACTTTTGCATGTTGTATCTTTAGATTTTTCTACTAATTTACACTGTTTTTTTCCCTAGGTGTATATTTTATGATTCTATATGATGGACTTTCTTTTTACTGGTTGCCTTTATTTCGTGATTTCAAGTATGAAATTGAGCTTTGCATGTCATGTAGGTTTATCTCGACCTAGTTTTTTAAAATGTTTATAGCCCTACCATCAACTTATTTTTTTCTTCAAATTCTAGATGCATCCTGTCAGTCATTGTAATAAATTGACTATTAGCGCCCAGTCACTTTCCATACTCGAGATCCTCATGTTGTAAAAAGCCTATATCACATGTATGAAGCCCATATTGGTATACAAATGTGTCGATACAAGGTATGTTTCCATTACTGTTATCACACCAGAACAGTGAAGCATTTAAGACCATTACAATTCAGATTTTCATAACCAGTATATAACGGTTTTCTTGCTCATGAACCTTACGATTTTTTCTCTTTTCATAATATTGACGATGTAACCTGCAAGCTGCAACAGAGTGTTTGTATTATGGCTGTTTATTTTCTGTTTAGTAGGCAACCTCTGAGGGCTAGAAAGAGTTTTATTTCTCATAGGTAAATTTGTAATTAACATAGAGAAATTATTTGTCCAATTGCTACCTACAGTGATAGTGGACTTTTCTACTAATTTACGCTATGATATTATCACCGCAGTGCCATTCAAAAAGTCACTCGGTTTCGCGCTCAAGAACAAATTTGTTTCTTTCGACAGATTTCTGTGTTATAAACACGACGATCAAGAATTGACAGCGAACGATAAAAGATATGTCACTTTTTTGAAGGTGTATGCGTGAATCGTGGGACCGGTCGTCCATCAAGTCAGGTCGGATATGTGCTGATGTCACTGCATTCAAATGTTGGAAGGGAAAATGTTATGGCGCGATGAATTATGCCAGGCTGCTGGCCGAGCCAAGGCGGCGACGGAATTAACGGTACAAGGCCCGCGGTGGTGTGTGTGTGTAGTATACGTGAACAATATAATGCCAGCTGATGGCCAACTCAATGGATATCTTCTGGCTGGCCAACAATCTGGCCTTCACAAACAGGTAGTCGAATAACGGTTCATTCTTCTTCTTTTTTACCTGCCTCTCCCTGAATTTTCTTCTTCTTCTTCTTCCAGTCATTTCATTTTTTTTTCAGGTGTACGTCAGCACCAAAACTGTTGGGTTCTTGGCGACCCTTTTTCCTCCGCCTTGTTCGCCATTGGATATACCTTAGATTGCCTACCTGGCGGCTCCTCCCTCTTATCTACCCATTTCGTCATTTTCTTCGCATTTCCTTTTGCGCCCCCTTTTTATTCCTTCTCTCCTCTTGCTCTCACCTTTCTGCCTTTGCACCGTTGTCTTTTCCCCCCTTCTTCTTCCTCCTTCTACGTACTATGTGTGTGTGTACATGTATACAAGGCAGCCATAAGATAGCTACTCTATCCGCTTGCTGCTGCTGGATTCTTGGTCTGGTGGTTTGTCGAGCGGGCATTGACCAGGGCCAAAATGGCTCCGCGCGCCAAGTCCGATGGGAAGCGGCTCCGTTTTTTTTTCTTTTTCTCTCCGCAGGGGCACTGCTGCTGCTGCTGGCCTGAGTGGGCAGTGCTGGGCAATAAGGCGACTGCTGCTGCTCATTCAAAGTCCCAATAAATACGTACACCAAGTTTGCGCCCACTTCCCGACTGCGAGAAAAATAGACATTGTTGTTTTTGTTTCTTCTCGACTTTTGTGAAGAAACAACTGTATTGTATATTTAGGGCTCCACGTATACAGAGGCCGGACTCGGTGCTCGGCGTCAGTTTATAAGACACAATTTGAGTGTGTGTATTAGCTGCCGAGTGAATTTATTTTTTTAAAAGCAAAAGAGTCTTTGAGTGCGCCTTCAACAGGTGGTTCGAGTCGCAAGATTTTACGCTTGAAACGGAGTATTTTTTTTCTTCTTTTTCTTGGTGCATTTCCTCACTCCTGAGTTTCTATGCACGGCCCCTTGCTGTATCTTTCTCGATTTTTTCCCCAATTGTATTTTTCTATTCGTTTGTGGACGAGGAACTCAACAACAACAGCTCGTCGCTGGCTCCAGTGAACTCTAGCCTTAACAAACCCCCCTATAGACGTCTATGTGTGTGTGTGTGGGTGTTGATTTCGTTTTGACGTTCGTCGTGTGTTGGAGTGTGCGGCTTTTTTTGTTTTGTTTTTCACTTTAGTTTATTTATTTGGCCATCGTTGTCGTCTTGTGCCAGAGAAAAAGAATTGCAAACATTTCTGAGCTGACGCTCTTGAGAGGTGGGCAGTGTGTGTGTGTGTGTGTGTGGCTATATAACACACAGTCACTTATTCTGGCTGGCCTGGCTCGTGTGTGTGTGTGTGTGTTGACCAGCTCCAAGTGGACTGACGACCAGCCAGTGACTCGCCTGCGCTCGACTCTTTGTGTTTTCCGCGATTAAACCCTTTTTCTTTTTACTAGCACGACATTGGCAGTTCCGATCGATATCGATCCTTTTGCACTATATTGCTGATCCGCTTTCTCTCTCTCTCGTGTGTCCGGTTTTTTTAATTTTATTTCTCTTATTCTTTCTTTTCGTGGGGAAGAAAACAGGCCAACATCACAGCCCGGGTTGTGTGTCTTAAGTCGGCTCCTCTTGTGGGTTTGTGTGTGAGTGTTGCCCGCTGCTGCACTTAATATCGCCGCCCGACTCTTATCCATCTTTCAACGGATATATCTAAAAGAAACCAGGCTGCTGCTGTTGCTCAGCCAGAGAAAAAGAAAAGCCAATCGTCATCTCAAAGAAGAAGAAAGAGGAAAGAAGAAGAAGAAAGAAGAAGAAGAAAAACGGGCACACACAACAGCGAGAGGAGACGGAGCAAAAGTGAGAGAACTACAGACGAAATACCGGTCACGTTCGTTGAGACGGACGTTGGCCCAGCAGTTGAGAATGCCTTTCGGTGAAGTCATGTATCGCTGCAATGCGCATTACTGTTTCAGCAGCGTCTTCCGCAATCGGGTCGTCGGCTTGGTCATCACACTGGCCCTTATGCAGCTCTTCCTCTTCTCCTTTTACCTCAACGGCCTGCACAGTCAAGTGGTGGTGACGGCCAATACCGGCACTGGCACTGGCACTGGCACTGGCGGCAGCAGCAACAGTCCCGTTTCGTCACTGGAGCAACAGGATGAGCGCCACCAGCAGCAGCAGCCGTTAGCGCAGCAACAGTTGCATCCGCACCAGCAGCCGCCACATCCGCACGGCGACATTTCGCTAATGGACAGCGGGGCCGCCGCGGCCGCCGCTGTTCTCTCAGACATTGACCTTGGCCAAAGGTCACGATCAGTGGGTCAAGAGGTGGAACGGGCGGGCGACGAATTCCTCAACCCGGCCATCATCAAAGCCAAGGCCGCCATGGGAGACGCGGCCAAAAAGGCGCTCGATCACCTCATGACCAACAAGAAACCGGCCATGGATTTGATGGCCATGGCAGCCAAGAAGTTATCCAACGACCCCAACGATCCCATGGCCAAACTCGGATTGAATCTCCTGGCCAACGCTTTCAACAACATCAAGAATAGCCAGCGGGCCGTCCAGCCCAAATCGACGCAGCAGGATCCCAAAGAGGTGAATAAGGGCCTTGTGCTGGACGCCAATGTTAAAGAATCGACATCATCGCCTGTTGCTAATGATGTCGACGATCAATCCAAATCCCAATACGCTAATCTAGCCCAAATGGGCTTACAGATGCTGACCAACGGGCTGGCCGATCCGTCGTCGCTGTTGGCCAGCAAGGGAGTGGCCAGCAGCAGCCCCGACATGCGCATGCTGGAAATGGCATCACAAATGATGTTGAGTTCCAAACTGTCCAAAGCCGGATTTGATCCTCAAATGGCCAAAACAGCCTTGGGCCTACTTAAAGGAGCTGTGGCCAGCCAAAAGCTGGATCCGAGGGTTATTCTCGGTCTTGCCACTAAAATGATGTCCATCCAACAACAATTACAGCAACCATCCTCATCCGCTTCTGGTGACACTAATAATGCTGGCGGACTCAACTTGTTGAGCCAATTCCTCTCCAACGGCCAGCTGATGTCGGCGCTGCTTAATAGCGCCGGGGCCGCCGCCGCCGCTGCCCAGCCGGCAGTTTCCGTCGACCAATCAAACACGATTTATCGCAATTACGTCAAGTTGACCAGCCGGAAGCTGCCAGCCCTCAAATCAAAGATGTCGTCGCCTTATTCAATCCCGTCCAGCAAAGTCGTCGTCGACATTGGATTTCATTTCACGATGGAAGACGTGGACACGTGCCGATCCAACGCCACCTACCTGATCATGGCCGTATCCTCGGCGGCCAACACCGAGGAGCGGCAGGCGGCGCGAGAGACGTGGATCAGAGATTTGCATCAGCTGGTCGGCGGCAAAGTGGACGTCGTCTTCGTTGTCGGCCAAACGGCCAACGTCACTCTGCAGCGGGCCGTCGAGGAGGAAGGCAGGACTCACCGGGACTTGATCCAGACCAACGTGCAGGAGCCAATCGAGAAGAGCGTCTTCAAGACGCTGGCCGGCCTGGTCTGGATCGACCGCCACTGTCCGGAGATTGAGCAAATCCTCAAGATCGATGATGACGTCTACGTCAGCGCAGCGACGATGCTCAAGGCCATGGAGAAAGGAAAGGCTAGGCCCACCATTACGGGCAGCTTGATCGACAGCATGAACCCGTTTACCACGACAGGTGAGTTGTATACATAGTAGACGACGACGAATTAGATATCTAGGCCAATTACTTAGCGGGCCAGCCGAGTGTGCTCCGCGGGTGAATCGGAAATGATTCGCAATACAATCCGATACAATGCGGCCGGCACAGATGTATATATGTTATAATCTATCAATTGAATGTTGTTGTTGTGCTGAGCCCAGGAGAGACCACAATCTTATACAACATGTTCTCATCTTCTTTTGTTATTCTCCTTTCGTCGCAGATGAGAAACACAAAACCACGAAAAAATCGTGGCCTCTCAAGGAATTTCCTCGTTTCATGCTTGGCGGAGCTTACCTGATGGGCAGGCCGGCAGTGCCGCGTTTATTGGCGGCCGCTCAGGTGACTCCCGTCCTCCCCCTGGAAGACGTTTACGTCACGGGATTGTGCGCCATCGGTGGCAAAGTGGAGCTTATTCCCAAAAAAAGGTAAAAAGGGAAACATGGGCGTATAGACTTTATAGAGCTTTTATGTCTGCTGCATTGCTATATATAGACTGGTAAGGTTACTGTATGCCATTGCCTGCGGCACTTAATCGACCAACTCCCACTGTTGATTCGGATATGTAGCAATGGTATCGGCTTATAAGCCGTTAGATCAGTGGTTGACGTCTGTCCCTGTCTGTCCATCTCATTCCAATGCTGACCTTTACACGTGTCCACGCATTTCGGGTTGAGTTGTCTAATTAAACGACCATTGTTTTGTTCTATTTCCCCGCAGTCTGTTTGAAGAAGAAATCAGCGAAGAATTGGACACTTGCACTTTTGAAGATTTCGCCTCTTGGCGCTCGACTGGCGCCGCTGACGTCAAACAGACGTGGAATTTTGCTCAAGCCATGAAAAGGAGCGGCGAAGTTTGCGTAACCACCAACAAGTGCGCACGGACGTTCATGGGCATCTGCATCCCGTCTTCGTCCTAATAGCTCATGCTCCATTGTCTTTGTACATCGAACTGTTTTTTTTTTCTTTTCTTTATTTATCGCCGTTTTTAGAATAATCGGACTGGGCTTCAAACAAGCTCCAATCTATCAAAATTATTTCCAATCTTATTTATTAAATTATGGCTCATTATGGAAATTCCGTACGGTGGATGACGTGATGGTAATTTTGGCGTGTAAAATATTATCTTCTTAGCTGTCCTATTTTCGACAATGTATCCGGATTAAATGGACTCGACCAGGAGAGAGAGCCGCAGCCGTCCCCCAAGCGAAGGGCAATCTTACAGATTAATTTTATAAAAAAAAAGATTGCCAGTTGTTGATTTCTTTCTTACTTACACTCATTACACTCTAGAGGAATAATGAGATTGACTTCTGCAAAATAATGAGATGAGGAATACAAAAATTGTGGGTTTCGATTGACGTTTCTCCGTTCAGAATTGTGGTTATGGTGTAATTGGCAAAGTGAAACATTCCTTGTGAAATTTGTTATATTCCTTCAACGGGAAATTGTGTTAGTGCTATAGTAATTTTGTATCGCAGATTCGCAGACCCTTTTGTGATGTTCAATACTCAAAAGAAGATATCTGCCAACGGAACAAAGGACCAAGCAAAAGACAACATATGCCTCCTTATATTTGAAATCAATTGTCCAATATAATGCACCCAGCTATTTGTGTTTGACCACATTTTCCGAAATATTCATTGGCAAGGCAATAACAGGAAATTGTCATCTGTAATCTATTCAATTCTTTTTTATATTTCCTGAACCTGAATGGACCAATATAATTTATAATGCCAATCGAATGCGGTTGTCTTTTTTGTGCGAGCAATAGAAAGTCAGCAGAGTGACAAGCAGGTGGCTCTACGCCTCTACTGATAGTAAGTGAAGGCACAGGATAGACCCAAGGATGCTGAGTTGCCAGGTCTGGAAAAGGTCGAAAATCTCGATTAGGGACAACATGCCTAAAATTAACACAGTCCTCTTACTTAAAAATAAATAATAAATAAACTACAATGTCGGAACTTGTCGACAACAAATTTTGACACAGACGAACGATTTCGTCAACTTTTTCCGCGCGTAAGGAAAGCGACAGGTTACGCGAATCTACAATTAACCCCAGGAATTCGATTACTTGGTGGGGGGATTCGATAGATTTTTCTACATTTATCAAAAAACCACATTTTTCTAAAAGCTCCGTGGCAACCAAAAATTCCCGCTTCGCCTCCTTTTTGCAAGAATTTAATAGCAAAATGTCGTCTAAATAGATGACAAGACGAAAACCTTGGGACCGTAGGAAGGTCACAATAGGTTTAAGAATTTTAGTAAATAAAAGGGGGGCGGATGTTATACCGAAGGCTAGCGTTTTGAATTGGAAAAGTTGCCCCCCCCCCACCTGATTTGAATAAACTTTCTGTCTTCTTGGTGAAGAGGCACGGTAAGATATGCGTCCTTCAGATCAATTTTTGTAAAAAAATCGTCGGGAGGAATGATCTCTTGTAAAGAACTAACCCCTTCCATCTTAAAATGAGGGGAACAGACAAATTTATTTAAAGCTTTCAAGTTTACTATCGGCCTAAACCCACCCGATTTTTTGGGAATAATAAACACCCCACTGACAAAACATTGCTCCGATTCTTCAACCGGCTCAATAGCTTTTTTTCTTACAAGATCCTGAATTTCTTGATTACAGAGCGCCCATTGACTCTCCCCCATTTCCATGTTGCTTTGGTTACGAGCTTGAAACGGGCTCGCCAAAAACTCTAACTTTACACCCTGACTGATGCTTTGTAAGATCCAGGGATCACTCGACAAACATTTCCAGGAATCAACAAAATGTTTTAATCTACCTCCCACAATGGGCGGAGAATCTAAGGAATAATTAGGTAAAGATAAATTTTCCAACCTGATTGAGTGGTTTCCTCTGCTCCTGTTAAAGGTGCCAGATGATCCGCCGTTATAGCCGTTGCTATAGCCTCCTTGACCGAAATTTCCTCCACGATGAGATTTTGAGGTGCCACGATAACCGCTGCTGGCCGCTCTAGGCCTTGATGACGAGCCATGGCTGCTACTAATGCTTCTAAGAGTTTGGTCGTCTGTTGCATCCTTCACCATGTTCTTGATGAAGTGTCGACCAAAAAGCGAAGCACACTCCCGCGGCTTGGATCGGTGGGGCTCCTTCAACAAGGAGAGAAATTTCGGATCCGAAACTTTCAGCAAGTTTTCCCGTCGGCTGGTAGTCACATTGTGAAACGTGTGGCCCCAGAGACGCAGGGCCGTATCTGCTGCTTCTGCCAATGGAGAATCTTTCAAATCTGTGGATTCCGCAATTTTTTCTCTCAGGAATAAAAGCAGACGCGCTACATCCAAAATTTTGTACTGTTCAGCTTTCAGGGACCTTTCCGTAGCCTCCGCCTTGGACATCTCTGGAGTTTTAATGTCTTTGAAGCGGCGCGAAAAAGAAGAGTCTACCTGGGGACAAACTAAATCAAAACCAGAGTTAGGGAAACTCGGAATGAAACTATCACGAAGATTCCTGGCTTCCGGCGCGCTTAAAGAGGTTGTCATCCAGTTCCTGAAGACCTTCATTCTCTTCCTGGCCACCGTGAATTTGAACTGCTTCGATTCTTGACCCGGCGGCTGAACTGGCTGCCTATCTCCTGGCTGATCATCTGCTGGCTGCTGCCCATCTGCCGGTTGTCCATCTCTTGGCTGATTTTGTTGAGCTCGCCGTTCTTCTGACTGCTCTCTCCTTAAACGATCTTCTTCCACGAATCGCTCCAACCTTTCTCTAGACCGTTCCCTCCGTTCACGCTCCAACCTCTCCTGTTCTGCCTCGTCTGGAGCTGCTTTTGAGCATAAACAATTGGAAAAAGCGATTTATGAATACAATCTATTATAATAATAATAATTATTATTATTCATAGTCCGTAACTATAAAATCTAAAACGCTTGTATCAAATTTACATAATCCCACAGCGTATCATCTGCGTGCTTCGGCTGTCTGCGTCGTAGACAAATAGTTCTTTTGATATTTTACCAAATATAGTGGCGAAACAAACCAAAAGCGCACTTAAACCAGCCCCTTTCCTTAAAAACAAAGCTAAAATCCGGGTGCTCACTTGGTATTTTTTCACTGATATAACCTGGTGTGTGTTCCATTTCCATTAATGTTTAAAATCTAAAGAAGCGAAATGAAGGCACGTTTCTACATTCTAAATATACGGTTTTTTCAGATGATAAAGTTAAAACTGGAATAAAAAATTATAAGAATAAAATAGGAACTGATTAAGACAGGTTAAATTTTCATTACAACTGCCGTGATTTGAATCCTCATCGCTATCGCTTTCTAGATCATCTTCAGCCTCATTATCACTATCTTATTGAGTATCTTTTTTAAGATTTTTCAGCCAAGTATTTTTTTCAGCCTTTAATTGAATGAATGAAATACAAATGAGAAATGAATGAAAATTTTTACGTTACAGGTATTGCTAACATCTCCGCAATCCCCCAAAACGTGTCCAACTACTTGGGTGTCCTGTGTCCTGTGTTATGTGTCCAACGCTGCTTATGAAAAAAATAAGATCGGTCTTTGCCTTGACATCCGTTTAGAGTCTTTCGGTACTACTTTGCGCCAGTTGGAAGCTCCTCCGGAATTAAATGAGATGAAAAATAAGAGGCACACGGAAAGCAGGGAAAAGATATTACTTTGATTCTGGATGAAATGTCAATCAAGAAAGCTATTGCTATGATCCAAAATTTAAGAAATAGTTGGTCTTTATGCGCGAATGAGACAGAGAATAGTTAATGAATTACAATGAAAAATGATTGACAACGGTAAAATGCTAATGTGGGCGCCATTTTAGTATGCACAATAGCCATTCTCTGCACTTCTTATCATACACAAATAAAGCTTACTTAGTGGAATGATCGTGCAAAAACGTTTACGAAAAAAGGAACATAATCATTCGCAGCCTTCTAAAGTGTCGTCATACCAAGGTCTATATAACTGGCAAACCGTGGAACTCAGTGGAAAGAAAGTTATATTTGAGTGATTATGTCACTGTTACCATGAAATAATGATTGCTTGGGATGTAGATCTGAGGAAACTCTTTTACAATGTGGAAGGAAGGAAAAATTGGACAATGATGCTGAAGAGACTTTCAATTTCGTAACGATTGTTTCTGTGACCAGCGAGTTTGTAGAATGAATTATTGGTGGAAAGTTGATCAGTTGACCGATAGAATGGGTTAATTGACAGATCTTAAATTGATATTCTCTGTACTTGCGTAACAGTTGTGCTACATGTTCCATATTATAGGGGAAAATTGAATGGAAGTAAATATGGCGATTTTTTAGGGATACGCCAGGAAAGACTCCTAATGAATTGGCCTTGTTTATTTCACAGCTTAAAGATGCACAACGTGTAACGTGTGTGACTGGTAATAGATATTTCATTTCAAACTGAGCTTACAAAATAAATTGTGTTGTGAATTGGTTTCTTTAGAACATTCTCAATTGGTGATACCTTAAAATTCCACAGTTTCAGCTGATGTGTCTGTCCCGGGTTTGGTTAACCTGGTTCACAATTTCAGTCTTGTGAAAACTTTCTAGAAATGAATAATCATTTAACTGAGGCCAAGGAAAGAAAAAGAGTGCTGACTATTCGCAAATCTTTAATGACTTCCTGTTTGACAATTCAAGTGAAAGGTTATTGCCATTTCAGTAATAAAATATTGTACTGAATATGCAAATGTAAATTTGACAAAACTCCAAATTTGATAAATCTTTTTGGTTTTTTACTTTAATTTCAAAACATGTTCAATTTTTGAAATTTAATTTCAAAACTTTTACAATTTATGAAATCACTTTTAAATTTTTGAATTAATTTTCAACTTGGTTCCAATATTCGAATCGAATACCAATTTGTTTTCAAATCCAATTATTAATCGATTTTTGAACACAAATGTCAGAAAAAGTATTTGTTTCGCGGCCCATAATTATGGGAGCCCAAAACCTCCACTTTTACTTTACGATATAAAATTTTATTCTTAACATGTATTTATAAATCAGAAAAGAATATTAACTAAAAAATTGGAATATAAAAGTTGATAAAAAGTATAATATAAAAACCAAAAAGTTAACTTTAAAACTGGAAAGTTAACTTGTTAAAAACAGCAGCCGCCTAGCGGTCCAAAATATAACTATACAACACTACATTCACTCGCCCCCTTTAAAGCCAAGAAGGCTTTTCACCTTGAAATAAGTGTCAGATGAAATGAGGGAGTAGTAACAACATAAAGCTGTGGAAGATTCCTCCCCAAATAATAATAATAACAATGTATTACATTTGGTATTGAGTAGCGCCTTTTCCATATGAGTGATTAGAGGCGCTACTAGCTCTGACATATTAAAACATTATTAGTTTACATAAAACGCTTTAAACAAGAAGGTTTTTAATTGATATCTGAACTGTGAAAAGGAAAATTGAGAGGTTTGGGGAAAAAGAGCTAGCAATCACAAGAGGGAGGGAATTCCATATATGAGGAGAGGCAACAGAAAAGGCACGATTGCCAAATGTCTTCGTACGGCTATGGTGGGAGAAAAGAATAAGCTGAGATGAGGAGCGAGTACCAAGATCAGATTCACGAAGTTTGATTAGATCATTCAAATACAGGGGAGCCAAGCCTGAAGCAGCGAAACACAAGCGATGCTTGAACACTATTCGCTGGATAACAGGATCCACTGGAGGGAGCGAACAACTGGGGTGATGGATTCACAACGACGAACGCTACAAATTAGTCGAGCTGCAGAGTTCTGTACTCGCTGAGGTTTGGCGATGCAATCGGTGGGTAGACCGACGAGTAAGGCATTGTCATAGCTTAGTTGCGACAACACAAAGGCACAAATCAGTTGAACGATAGCGGATTGGGAGAGGAACCTCTTGATCCTAGCAATTCGCCTTAGATGGTAGTAGGCTTTTTGCAGGAGGAGTTGATCTGGACTTCCATCGAAAGGTGAGAGTCAAGCAGCACACAAGATTTCGAACCAGTGGAGAGGGAAAGATGTGGGCACCACCGAACACTAGTGGAATCGATGACATCAGTTGTTTCTTAACGCTATCTTTGGCAGATACGAAGAGAGTATCAGTCTTGTCCTCGTTCATTTTGAGACAATTGGTAGCAAGCCACTTTCTCTGATCAGCGAGGCACGCCGATTGGTTGTTATAACCCCGTTGCTGGTCGGCATGGGAGTGTCTAAATTTTATATATCAGCGGTTGTGTTGGTTTCATATTTATTCAAATCCAGATTTATTTACCAGTGCACTTTTATCACATATATTGTTATTTTTACCTCGCCGTTTGATTCATTTTCTCCTGTGTCCTCCTCCTCTGCCTGACCGTTTCCAGAATCTTGTGTGTTGTTGTTTGTTTTATATGTCTATTAAATTTTTGACTAATATAATTAAATAAATTTTTATTTTACTTGAATTTATAATACCTTACATTATATAATACCGAATTCGGTCCCCTACCATTCAAGCCCAGGGCCTGAATGTCGCAAAAATGGGCCTGAATGGTCCAATTTAAAAAATAATTTTGACGCTAGTAGTGCGGCTTCTGCTAGGCATTCCGTCCATACACCCAGAACACAATGGAATACTTGCTCATTGCTTTTTCTTTAGTATGCCAATTTTCCTCGTCATCTGATGTTTCGGTATCGTCCGGATCATCTTGAATAGCTGCGTTATTTCAAATATCTCTGACCAGCTCCGCTAACTCGACAGTACTTTTCCTTAGTGGTATGGGCACTTCATAACGACTGCTGCATTCCCCCAGATTGGAAATTGAATCAACAACGGGAGTCTCTGTCAAAGCTACTACTGGTAAGGTAACGCTCCCGCCAAGACTGCCATAGAGTCTATTGGTGAAATAATCATTGGCATTGCAAAATCACCACACTCAAATAGGATGGATGTATGCCCTGGCCTGACAGTCGAACTTGACAATGGAAGTTGCGTGGGTCTTGACTCTGGTACAGACGGTATAACCTTGCCTTCTTCTCTACTTTCATCCATCTCAATATCAGAATCCTGGAAATTTATTAATATGATTATTTTTTTGTTTTATAGTTAGGTATTTTAATTGATAACAGATATAAAGCTAAATACCTGTGACTGTTCATAATTTCTAGTGCATACCTAATAGTAGCCTACATATAGATTTAAATGTTATATTTTATAGAGTTTTATTTATTAAATCATACCAATGGAATAGGTTCAAATGTTCGTGATGGGGTTGAAGATCTAGTAGAAGTTAATAAGCCCATTTCACTATTCTTGATAACTTGATCTTGAATTTCAATTGAACTTTTCAAATCATCAATGATTTCAATTTTTTTTTAATTTACTAGAATTACAACCGTTGTTGGTCGGCTGTAGACGACGATGGGATAAAAGACTCGTATTCCTGAGAATCATCAGTAAAATAATGATTGGAGATGCCCGCTGATTCTGCAATCTCGTGCATGGGAGAATTGTAAAGAATGTACAAAATTGGGCCTAGCACGGAACATTACAGAACACCATAGATTAGGGGGGTAGGAGTTGCAGTGACCCCACCAACACTGACTGACCAGATATTAAGTGAAACATGCAAGAGCAAGGCCAGAGACACCAAAACGAGCCGACAGGCGATCCAGTAGAATATGCCATGGTCGATGGTGTCGAAAGCAGCGCTTTAATCAAGAAGAGTGAGAATGACGGCATTACCATTGTCGAGAGACGAGAGGAGATCGCTCAAAATTTTTAGAAGAGCAATTTTGGTGGAATGGGCAGCAGGCAGCACTGTAAGCAGATTGCATGGAGACAAACAGGGAATGGAATTCTAGGACTAGCTGCTTACCAACAACACGTTCAAGAAGTTTGGAGAGAAAAGAGGGACACACCTCTATAATTAGAGAGCACATCAGGGTAAAGGCCTTGTTTTTTTTTCAATAATGGGGTGATTATAGTGAGTTTTATTCCATGAGGGAAAATTCTAGAAGAAATAGACAGATTCATATTGTTCGTTATAGAAGGAGCCAAAGCAGGAAAACATTTCTTGAGAACACAAGTTGGTATTGGATTAAGAGGGGTGGACTTGGAAGAGCAGGATAAAATAAGAGACGAAAATCATAAAAAGTTTCTGCTGAGAAAGTGGAAAAGGCAGCAACAGGTCTAAGGGCCTCCGGCGTCAAAGGCTTAAGGATCAACACTGGCCAGGCTGGGAGTTTGCGGATGGTGAAAAGGCTGTCAAACTTTTCATGGAGGAGCTTTATCGAATTTCAAATGTTTTCGATAGTTCTCTGAACAGGTTTAGTATTAATTATAATTTTTTTCTTTTTACAACTGTTATAGTGATTTATTGCATTGCTTACTTTTATTTTTTTTCTTGTGCTTTGCTGCCTTAGTTCCATAAATCCACCAGCGGAAGTGCAACCAAGTAGAGAAGATCTTGTTCCAAGTTCCAAAAGAGCAAAAGATTTCTTTTATTATCTGAAGAAAAATAAAATATCTTATTTTTTATTGTTACTTTAAGACCCAAGTGATGCCATGACGCAATTTTAAGATTATCCAACGATATGAAAAATGTAGGCGTGTTAAATGAAATATGAAAGTAAAACCCCTGTGCTGGTTGACAACAGAAATACCATTGGATGGAGGCTTTAAAATAATTTCTGATGATCCGCAATTTATGCAAAATGAAGGTAAGAAACAAGGAACTGCAATATCTGAAAATGTAACAGACAATTAATTTAAAATATTTATGAAACTCAAATTTGCGTTTTATCTTTTGATTCTGGCCTCAAGTTACTGTCAAAGAGTTTGGATGATAAAAGACTTTTCATTTTCTCGTTCCTTATAACATATCGACGGTGAAAAGGTTCTGTAATGTGAATTTTATAATCACATTTGCTGCAAAAATGGTTTTTGCAACTTCAACACCAGATTACGGTATTATATGTAGAGCTTGTTGAAAAGGACTGCACTTAAACATTCCAAAAGGTCCAAATTGATTTCTAACAATATTTTGAACAACGGAATCTCCTTTTTCCATGTTTTTTCTGATCATCAGGAATGTTGTCGATATTGACTGTGATTATAACTTCTTCTCTCATTTGAGAATGATTATATTCTCTCGTATTCTATTTAGAAACAATACTTTCATTATATTTCCTCTAAACGTGCAATTAATTTAATGAAATTACCTTCAATATTAGCTTTGACAATTCCATCATTACTTGCTGACGGGTCTGTGTGATGATGTGATGCATTGAAGTTTGAAATTAAAAAAAAAACTAGAAAGACATGCAGTATTCCCACTTACATAATTGGATATGCTCTGATTCTTTTAGAATTTACACTACAGTTATTAAAAGAACGTCCCAATGGTGTTATAGTTATTCTACTTTGTTTCTATGTTTTTCTCGTCTTATTTTCAGTACAGGAGCTGCGCGACGCGATTGACGCTGCAAAGGTGACTTCTCTCGACATTCAAATTTACGAAAACACCACCATGATGTCACTGTAAAAGATTGTGGAGACTTTTCTTCTGAAGAAGCCAACCCTTAAGCTGCCATCGCACAACTCTGTTCTTGAGCTTGCGGAAAGATTTTTGCAGTTCTTCACCAAAAAGATCTCCAACATCCGGCAGCAGCTGGACAGTAAACCAGATCATTGGGTACCAAGAGCCGAAGCCCGTGTGACGGTGAGCTTAATGACTTTCAATTAAGTCACTACTGGAGAGATTGTGGGCTTGCTGGATACATCAAATGCTCAACTGTATCATGGTTTAAGAAATCTACCTGTTCAAGAAGTACTTTGGATTCTTAGACAAATGTGGAAAAAATAAGATCAAACAGATCTTCATTCTGAATGATGAAGTCTATTTTGGAAACATGGTGATCTACAAGTTAGACTCTGATGGAAACACACTTCTAGTAAAAATCGTGTTCAAGAAGTACTTCGGATTCGTAGTCCTGGTAAGGAGGGTTGTCCCCCTATAGCCTATACCCTAACCGCAGTCCCACTGAAAAACATTGCACCTACTTCTCCTCCCCCCCAAAAAAAAAACACTTACCACAATTTAACAAGGGGTCTTATGGGACTACGACTGTTCCAATTTTTTTCAATATGAAGGGGTTATGCTACCTAGCAGGAAATATATGTGTTAAACTTCAAATCTCGCTCTATTTTTGGATATAATTTGCTGTTAAATTCCCTAATTACCAAGCTTATAAAAAATTAAGAAACTTGAATACGAATGTGCAGAACACATTTTCTTGTTGTTAATGCAGACTCATTTCATCCTGAATTTTTGGGAAAGACAAGGGGTAACGGAGATGGCGGCTTTGATCAAGTGGCTGCACTACTGAAAAATATAAAGGAGCGCATTCCCAGAAAGCTTCCAGATTTATTCATGGGGCTGGTACTATCTCGATCAAAATAAAATTTATCCCAACATATTGAACGGGTTTTGAAGTTTAACATATATTTTTTTTACCTTTGGATTCGTAGCTTCAGACTTACCGCGCGATTTTTTTTGCCGATAATCAGCTGCTAGCGATAATCGCTGAAAAATAATCGGCGATTAAATTTCTCTGGGAAAAATTTGATTTTCCTTTAATTTTTGTCGATTATTTTTCCGATTGTTTCTTACCTCCATCTAGCGCTAAAAAATAAACTTTTTGTAAAAAATTTGACGAACAATATACGCGCTACTAGTGGCTACTATTTCAATGTTGAATTTATCATCCTTGGGTATAACACTTATGAGACATCAAAAACTTTTATAAAAGACAACACACATTTCTTTTAGTCATTTTCAATGGGTAAATGGTCGAATAAGACATGTAATGAACAAAAAGAAACTGCAAGATATTTACATATCCGCCTTAAAGATTGTGTATTTGTAAGCCAATAAATGGAAATAACCATAAACTAATTTCCCAATTTTATCAATTTCTTCAAAGCTTTTAAACACGCGCAATAGCTTTAAAATAATTCGTCTAGAATTATCATTGAAATGTCAAGGAAATACGATGTGAAGAGCTCCTTTGGATTTTTTGCAATCTGGATAAAATATATGCTTAGTTTGTTTGTGTTAAGGGATGCGTAGAAATGTCCGGTAGAGGGGCGCAAGAGACAAAGGAAGAAGCTCTCATTCCGGCTAGCATCGGCATCTAGAGATGTTCTCTTTTGTTGCCGCGCATGTGTCATTTTTGACGTATGTAACCAGATATCATACAACTTTGATATGGTTTTAAAGTTGTTCGTTTTTCTGAATCCGGCAATAAAGCAGTTTTTTTTCACCCTTTCTTCTTTACGGAGACTTTTTCGAACTTATAGTTTGAAATATAAAATCGAGTAATTAGTTGGATGAGAAAATTTATTTTCTCGACATTTTTTTGTGTCGTCGTCTTACCCGTTTTTTTTTTAAATTTTATTAATTCAATGTCGGCTCAATCCAGCTCGATCTGGCCCTTTCTTTTTTTAAATCCGTCTTGGCAACAGGATTTGATACAAGTTTTAAAAAAATAACGTTCTCCTCCTCGTCGCCTTGATTTGCTCTGCTACGGGTATGGCTATTTTATACAGAAATTTTTTGATTTCATGAAAATATTGAAACTATCAAATAAAATTACGTTTGATTTAAAAGGGTTTCCAGCGAATAGTAAGGACAGGAGATTGGAATTCTTGTAATGGGATAAAAATACATAATTACAGTAAACATACCAAAGGCATGTTCTTTTGATATATGTTGAATTGACCATAAAACACGTATGAAATGTAATTTAATTAATCTTTAAATCTGATTGGGCAAACTGAATTCCCCCACCACTGGCTAAAACATATTTGGTATGTTGGGTTCCGTTGGGATAACGAATTAAACATACAACTGAAGCATTGAAGTTCTCAGCCATTTCATCTATTTTGGTGTAGATACTCTTGTGGCAGTGGGACTTCTTCCTGTCAAGGTTGTTTTGTTCGTGGCTACCCAAAGAATTCCAATAGTTTTGCCATTCGATAGTTTTCCATGGTTTATTTCGTTTAGGTACTTCCTTTTTTCCTTTAAAGGATTCCTGTAATAATATAACATAATTATTTTAAGTAGGCATACGTAACCAAATTAATGACAAATAAATTACTTTGAACAGAGTAATTCTGATTCGATCTTCTTTGTTCTTCTGTTTCATTTGTCTCCCCATTATATTTTTCATGTGTTGTAATTCTTTTTTCCTTTGTGCCATGGCTTCATTTAGCCTCTTTTCAGCTAGATCTGTTTCATCGTGAACAATTTCAGAATTGCTGAGTGAATGTGAATCTTCCATGTTTGACTGTGAATGCCAAAAAAATCTGCTTATGAATCAAACATAAACAGTCAGTAAAAGTTACGAAATGATACAAAAACTGTATGTGTGTACTTACAGCTTGTTCAACGAGTTTCAGTCAACAACTATGACAGGATAAATGTACTTTGTTCTGTGAGTAAATTTTCAAGAAGTGCAAGTCATATGACACAGATTATTGGCCCATCAGACATTACATTGAATAGGTAATGTAAAAGGTAGTATTTGAGCTCTGCAATGAGTAATCAGGAGTATTATTATTAGCTTTGTTTAAACTATGATGTAATGGGTTGTATGCATCAATATATAACTGGTCAGAATTTCTTTACTTTGTTATTTGATAAATGAAATATCATAATTAATATTTAATATCAGATGTGGTAAAATAACAAAAATTGGACTGGATAACCAGCTCCCCAACACGTCACATCAGTATTCAGAAAAAATGTCAAATTAAACAAAAGATGTGGCACAATAAAAAAATGGGACTGGATAACCAGCTCTACCCCAAAAATAACATTCGGTTCAATAAAAATAAATGAGACCGGATTACCTTCTTTAATGTAACGCATATTATTTAACACCAATATTCATAAACAAAAACTCTTACCCCAAAAATGGTAGCAAAAAGAAAAAGCCACGCGACTGCTTCAGCAAAAAAAAGTGTAGCAGACAACTTGCCACATTTCTGTCACTATGGGGCACAATGTAAGTTCGGGGTCGCTTAATTTTCCCTCCGCTAGATGTAAGCATAGCTTGACAAAGTAGCTTGAAAAAATAGCGCCGGAAAATAGATAGGTGCCGGGTTGAGGTTGAAGTTGAGGGTTGAGGTGCTGGGTTGAGGTTGAGGGTTGAGGTGCTGGGTTCAGGTGCTACTTATGGCACGAAAAACGTGCCATAGGCGACTGGTCACACGAGTAACGCGAGTCCGTTTTTTCAGCGCTTATCGCTGGTCCGTCCGCTATTTTTTGCGGTTCATTATAAGCGAAAAAAAAATCCATTGAAATTTGTTGCGCTACATCTAACGCTATCTAAGCGCGCGTGGCACTAGCGATTTGTTTGCGATAAAGTAGCACGCGATGCGCTATATTTAGCGCAATATTCGTATTTCATTGTATTATTTACGAAACGCGCAAGCGGTTCGTTAATTTAAAAAAAAATCGACGAATAAAATGTTGCGAAAGGGAAAATAATTGCGGCCAATGGACGAGAAGAGCGTGCCTGTACATGATATAAGCACTTGTCGCGAGTCCGTTGGCTATATTATTAGCGCTAATCGTCGCCCTTCCACTGTTTTATACGGCTCGCTGCTCGTGGCCAAACATTTAAAATTGTTAGCGTTAGATCTAGCGCTCTCTATGCGCGCATTGCGCTAATAATTAATTTAAGATTAACTTGCGCAAAATGCGTAAAATTTAGCACATTGAATTTCATTACATAATTTACAAACACAAATAGGCAGCAAAAATAAATATGTAGCGCGAAAAATAATTAAGTCAAATATTCCGCGCTAGATCTAGCGCTGTGTAAGCGCGTATGGCACTAGTGATTTACCTGTTATAAACTACGAGGCGCTAAATTTAGCGCAATACCTTTTATAATATATACGCAAAAATAATAAGGTAAAATATTTTTCACTAGAACAAGCTAAGAGCGCAGGAGGGTGCTAATCATTAAGTTGCGCACGATAGTATCAATTGAGCGCAATTTATTTCATGGTAGGGGAGACCGGGGCGAAATGGAACAGGGGGTTAAGTTGAACAGAGGGCTTTTATAGTGAAAAACTCGTTAAAATTTTTTTATTTCTTTAGGGTATATGGGAAATGGTATTTTTTAACCTGGGGTTAAATTTTGTTGGAGTAGTTGAAATAATTGTTAAGTTATTATCGAAGAAGTAAAATCACTGGTTTGGATGATTAGGAAAACTGTTTAATTTTTCTAGTTTCTAAGCATGGTTTTTCAATTACAACTAAAGTAAGATAGCCATTTTAAAGATTTTTCTTTTTTCTATTTTTTGGCGTAAAAAAAAAAATAATTGCTCACTTGTACACCGAGAAAATGTTACTTTTTATGTAACAACTTTTACGGGGTTAAAGTGAACACATTTTTTGGGCATTGAAAATTTCGGCAAACAAAATTTTGACGCATTGAAATTTAGGCCCTCCTTCTTTCTCGAACATAAGGGGCGGGACAGTGTAAAAAACAAATGACTAGCGGAAATAGGCGGGGTTAAGTAAGAACAACCAGAAAACAGCAAAAAAAATTGAAGAAAAAATAGTCCCACTTTTAAACAATGATTACTCAAGAATAATTTCCTTTTTTTAAACAAAAATAGTAATAATCTTGAAGATTAATGAATTTTCTATTTTTCTATAGATTTTTCAATAGATTTTATTGAGCCGTTGCTGAGAAAAATGGCGTTACATTTTACCCCGGGGTTTGTTCCATTTTACTCCGTCTTTTTTCGGTCGAGTTCAGACCGAGTAAAAAAAAAAGCTTACTTATGTTTCTTTGATATCTCGTTTATTTTTCACTTTCAACATGCAAAAAAAAATAAGTGGGTAGCCAAGATGTAGCTTAACAATATAGAACAAACAGAAATTTTAAAATGCATCTCGTTTGTCAGAAATCAAACAAAGACGGCAGAAAAAAAAAGTTGTTCCATTTCGCCCCGGTCTCCCCTATAATTTACGAAACGCGCAAGCCCTAAAATAACAATTTAGCCCTTATTAAAGCGTATTGTTTTAAATTTAATTAACTGGGCGCATATCTAGCAAATATTTGGCTTAATATTATTGCGCTAGTTTTTCACCGTTTAATTCCGGGCTGGTCGGACTGCCCCTTGTCGACGACACCCAGAGTAGCTGATCGTTAGCGACCCGTTGTTCCTTTATAGCCGTATGCCCTTGCTGTCCAATAAATTGAAGATGGCCCACCTCCAACACCGGCATCGGCTACTGGCTCGCACCACATAGACGAAACATTTGAAAAACTCAGCGGCCACCGCTCGCAGCCATTTGCTATTGAGAGCGAAAAGAAGGCGCTTCCCAGTTCCCAGATACATCTGGCTAAAATAAATATCCGCAAACCATGCTAAGTCACCTGAGTTTTTGATATTTTTCACCTCGTTGGCGCTGGCCAACAGCGGCAACTCCAGCTCGAACCGCTTCCGGTGTTGAAGGTGGGTCATCTTCAATTTATTTATTGAGCAGCGAAGGCATATATGCGTCCGTAAATAGGAAAAGCCGTCAAAGATGGGCCGCTGTTCATATGGGACAGATCAATCGCCAACAAATTCATCAGTTTATATTCTGGGTGTCGTCGACAAGGGGCAGTCCGGCCAGCCCGGAATTAAACGGCAAAATATAAACGCAATTTATTTCAGCCGAGAATTTTCCTTCAATCAAATTTTATGTGATGCGCATTATTCAGCGCTAAACATTTATTTTAGCGCTTGCGCGTTTCGTAAGTCATATAATAGAAAAAATTGGCCTAAAATCAACGCATCGTAGTCGAGTTAATCACAGGTATTAGATCACTAACGTCATACGCGCAACGATATCGCTATATCCAACGCAAACCATTTGACATTTTTCGCCAAACGAGCCGCCAAAACATTGGCCAAGCGACGATTAGCGCTAAGATAGAGAACGGACTCGATAGCGACTAGCGCTAATATAATAGACGGACGCGCGCAACTAGTCAAGTGGCCGCAATTGTTTTTTTGTCGCAACTCGTTTTGCAATTAGCTTAGGTTGAACAAAGAAAGTTAAACTTGTTAGTAAAAAGAACTTAGAATTTCTGCCAAAAATAATTTCTTATTTATACTTAGCCATTTTTTAGATGCCTTAATACAGATGTTTTTACATGTATGTTACAGAGTTTTCAGAAAAGAATAGTTTTTTGAAAAGAATTTTATAAAATAATAGTTTTTAGAAAAGAATTTTAGAAAAGGAATGTTCCAGCAAATGAAGTCCCTAAATTGGGGTTTAAAGCCAAGTTAAAAGCAATATGAATAGGGGGCTTTTTTAAACGAATTGCTGTTCGGATTTTTTAGGATACTGTACTTGCCGTCTCCAAAAATTTGTTCCTCATAAGTGAGGTTCCCTTCCCGTCTTATTGCCAGTCTTGCTCTTAATTGTTCAAACCAGTGACATCTTTCACCTTTGATTGTTCCATTTCATAATAACCATTTCGTAATAACTCAAATTCCAAATAACACATTTCAAATTGAATTTCGTAATTAATATGCGTTTGAGGAACAAAAAAAAGGCACAGCTTGTGGCGTTCTCCGATCAAATTTTGACATCAGCAAGTTTATGCTGACGTGGTTAATTATGACAAAGCCACCAAAATGTTGAAAACCGTTGCATCTAAAAACTAATTGGCTGTGAACAAAGGTTACGTCACTGAAGCCTTGCAACCCACTGTTGTGACGTTGGAGTCTGCTTCATCTGCTGTTGCGTGCAAGTGGGGCTCAATCATACCAAAAGCTAACAGGAGCGCAGTCAATCTGTACTTAAACATAACACCCTTACGGAAATTCTTCGCACCTGACCGGAATCACATGGAACAGGTAATACTAATAACGCCGATTGCCATTCATCAGCGCAAAACGTTATACATACAGTACCTACCAAAAGTCTTTGGAAGCCCGAAGGGACCTTATGCAAAAACGCTGTTTTTGCTGTCCTCTAAGTACTACAGTTTTTAACCCAATGCTTTCAAATTTAGTATGTACATAGCAATAGGTAGTGAGAACACCACTGATTTTTTTCAGATTTTGTTTTTCATTTCCTGAAGTACTTTTGGCCGGTTGTAAAAGTCTTTGGAAAGCCGAGAGAATCTTATGCAAATTAAGCCAGTTTGGCCTTTTTTTCCAGCTAAACGGCTAAGGCTAGGGAAAAGCGATTTTTTAAAAAAAAAATCGACCTGCTTTAGCTTTATTTCAGGTCTGATTTTCAATTTTTTGATTGATATTTCTTAGTTTCATTGGCGTGAGAGAAAACAAAGGGATGGGAACGGAAAAAAGGAGAATTTTACTTTTTCGTTTTTTAACTTCAAATTAATATAATATCTATAAACGGCAAGCAGACATAGAGAAAGAGAAGAAATAACTGGCACAGAAATACCTCAAGAAGTTTCTGCCCACGGGTAGTAACAGTTTTGCAGTGAGTAAAATTCATTGCAGAGAAGCACAAAGAATCAGTGTTTGCCGCAATAAAAAGAGCCAAAACAGAGAAGACAGCTAAAGAAGAAAGAGACGAAGAAGCATTATTGGAAGAGGTGAATGATATGGAAATTGAAACTGTACATCAGTAATGATTGGAAAATAAAAATATTGCAAAATATTTTTTCCTTTGCGTATTAACCGTTCCTCCATCTCTTTGAATTAGTAGTCCTTTAAATTTCCCAACAAATTTTTCTCTATGAAATTGCACTTGATTTTGGGTGCATTCCAGTAGGTTTAACATAGGTTGAATTCCGCTATGTTGTGACGACTGGTTTTCCCTGTCTTTGCGGATAACCCACTGATCCTTAATACTTTGTTGTCTATTATCTCCTTGTTTGCGTTTCTGATTGAGCCTTTACGTATGAAGGAGCTCTGGTTTCCGCAATACATCAAGCCAACCAACCTTTTCAATGTCCCGTCTTGTAACTCAATATATTCCGTAAATGTTGGTATAGAAAACCTATGCAAGACTTGGGAGCAGAAGTAACTGTTTACCACCTTTTTATTCAACAAGTCTTCCACGTTTTTCTCTTGATCGCGTTTTCCCAGGAGGTGTTAAATGTTAGCTGTTTGAGATAGGGACTCTGAAATCAGTGTTGTTTGTCTACGTCTGAATTTCATTTCATTTATCCGAGCATCGGATAACGGAGAAGTACGAAACCAGCGTGTTGGCTTCCGAACAACGCGTCTCAATAAGGTGTACGACTGGCCGTTTCCGTATACCTCTGCCATGCCACCTCGCCAACGATAAGGATAAACATGAACTCTGGACGACGACGACTTTTCCGTTGAAAAATTCTCTTTCGGTGAATATAGATGAGAGTTTCATCCAAAAAGCAAACCCATGCCTGGTTGGATCCTTGTCATTGGATCAAGCTTTGTGTTGCACTGCAAGAAGATCCTCAAATTTCTTTTCCTTTTGGCGTGTGGATCTTTCCAAGACAATGAGTCAACAGTTGACAAGCAGTCTTGGATGCGATTGCAGAAATGGACCAAATTTAATAAGATTAAGTGGTTCCATAGTTTTTATCCTATAGAGACGAGGAGAATTCCCACATTGTGGAATATCAGGTCCTAACGAAGTATCAAATCGTATTAAATTCTAAAAAATTGATTTATTTATTGATTTTAACTCGTTTAATCGTCAGTTTTCACTTAAAGTAAATTAGACAAATTAAAGAGTATCAAATAGAAATACAGGTATCAAAAACCAGTTATGTTTGAATGCAAAGCAGTAATCTAAGAGTGGATATAGCAACTATAGGCAAGAATTTATTTGCACTGTAAGCTGCCGTTTTTACTCGCCAGCATTTCGAGTCAAAACATCTATTTTCTTACTTATTGATTGGTTGGATTATGACAATTTTGGAGCTCAGGGTGTTATTGATGCAATAGAAGAGGAGCTGAGTTGCGCTATCTTAAAAATCAGCCCAATCCATCTGAAGAATACGTCCAGAGATAAGGAGACGAGACTCTGAATAGAAAAAGCCGGCATGACACATTTTGGCGCGGCTAATGTTAAACATCTATTCTAACGGCTAATTCACCCTCACATTCACATGAGTGTACACGAGGACAAGAGGAATTTAAGGGAGGCAAAGAAGATATGAATTGTACCGACACGATGGTTTCTTCTTCAAATGTTGTGCTTATTACCTACAAAATACAAGAATGATAAGCATTTAAAACATTTATGAAAGCCAAAAGTAAAAATAAGTTGAAAATGAATGAGTAGGAATATTTATAGACGAGAGAATATAAAGTCTTCAATGGAGCACACTGCACAGCCACAGGGCCACAGGTCATGTAAATCATTAAATTAAATAACAGATTAAATGACGTAAGTGTGGCAAAATGAATACCAAATTGACGAAGCTGACAAGCTGGACACTGCTGCTGATGACGATGCTGATGAGGTAGAATGATGACAAGAAAACCTTTAATTCTTGTTAATGATGATGGCTGGCTCGACTCAAGTCTGCAAAAAGAAGAAATATTGAAACATGAACTCACACTGAAACAAAGTAAATAGCACATCCCTGCCATGCACTGTCTGGTTACATGATAAGTGCTCCTGTGCTCGACCCAAATCAAAATTTTACAAGTTATTGAACCTTGATGTTCCATTTATTACAGCCCAACGAATCATCCTAATTAATTCTAAACTATTTATCTGCTATGTAAAGTACATTAAACTATCGAGGAGACAAGAGAAGACACGACTGACACGACACAAAAATCAGATTTTTCTAATTTTCTGTGTTTTTTCGTTTTTCGTAGCCAAACGAAATATTTTGTGGCCACAATGAGTAAGAAGCCGAAAGTGCCTTGTAAAAAAGGACTCTCTTCCTCTTTCACTATTGTAGCCACGTCAGCTGCAAATTGGTCAGGGTCTTCAACCCATTTCGGATAACCTAAAGAAAAATCACACAGAAAAATTTATTATTTTCCTAACAAAAGAAAGACGTTACGTACCTTTGCCTCAGCAGCATGATAAATATTGTAACAGTAGAAGCAAAACCGAAGAAAACCACCTTTACTCGATAATCAAAGCTCTCCATGATGAATTGGCTGTAAACTCAAGCTAAAAAACAAGAAAGACAAAACATCAGTTCAAGACCTGCTGCAGCATGAGAAGGCAGGGCAATTGAAGTTAAACATGTCATACAACACATCTATGTGACATTCAAGGCAACCGCCTCTCACTGCTTCCGGAGGTTCGGCAACTACCTGCAGGAACAGTCCGGGCATAGCGGCAGCCTCGAAGTGGAGCAGCGGCAATCTGACGGCCGGCAATGGCTCAGCTGGAACTTGCTGGGCGGGTCCAAAGTTTCCTGAGACGTAGCATAATGAGTAGAAGTCATCACATCAAAAATAGAACAAAAATATTCAACGATGGGATCTTCTGAAAAAGCAGAATCCTTTATGTCTTTTGCTCCTTTCAATCCCACCATGAAGAAGGGGGTGTTAAACAGTACTTGAAGAGCAGCATTCACTTAACAGGTATTCTATAAGTTTTTTAGACTTCAACAAATGACAAAAAAATTTGATTTGATGCCAAAATGATATAAAAAGACTGACTTAACCATATGTTGAATGTAATCAGATGTGGTTAGAACTCTCTCTTGGCGATAATTCTCTTTCGATAACACCCTTGAACCCTCTGCTACCTATTTCCCTATAGGAATTTGATACAGCAGTGAGTACTCTTAACAACTAAATCAGCCCCTGGTGAGGATGGTATTTCAGTTGACCTACTTCTCTTTAGCATTCCTGTGATCAAAGGCCACCTTTTTTCTATCCTTAATGCCTGCATCCTACTTTGCTTCTTCCCAAAAAAATTGGAAGTTATCTAATGTTGTCGTCATTGGTAAATCTAACAAGCTTGATTACTCTTACCTCAACAGCTTAAGACCTATCAGTATGGTTTCAAATCTTATAAAAGCTCCACGTAAAGATCATTCTCTGTCGACTTGTTTGGTAAATCACTCTTTGAATTGGTTAATCAACTCCCAACACGGATTCAGATAATGTAGGTCGAAATAGGATCAACCGCCGTGTGTGCGACAACCTTTTTGGATATAAAAACGTATTTGACTCAGCTTGGCACCCCACAATCATTGCCTCTGTAGAATCGTTCTTGCCTTGTCTTGTCAAAAGTATCTGTCTGCAGGCACTTTTTAATCTTTCTCAAGACAAATTGGTGGGCATTTTTAGTGTGCAACCCTCCGCAATATAGCTTAGGGTCATCATCTCTCTCCTCCCTCCATTTTTTCAGATTTTTGTCTGTTATTCCAGATTGTTGTCGTAGCCTTAACACAACCACACAGTGCAGCTCTTATTTATAATTGTTTATGAATATTAAAAAAATAGCAGTTTTATATGCAGCTGTTATGTACAGGGAATTGTATGATTAAGAAATAATTTCTGCCAACGAAGTCCCCCAATTAATGTTAGATTCACACCGAAGAAGTGGATTCATTCCTTCTCTGCCAGGGTGTCTTTTTCGAATTTTATGTTGGACGTAATTATAAAAATTCAAATTTTTAATTTTTAAGCATGGTAATAATATGTATAACTTTTTAATAGCCGGCAGATCGGAGTTAATAAGGCTTGCCGAAATCGATGTGAGTCATCAAATTGACGAAATTTTCCTTCCAAAACATTGAACCCCATAAGTACCGCAAAATAGGTTAAATACGAAAACCATTTAAAAATAAATATTCTCATGGTATAATTGCAATTGCAAATTCCCTTAGTATACTTGTGAAAAGTGTTGTGGTGGCAGTCATTGTTTCCTGTTTGCAGCATTTCCAGAAGCATCCTTATTCCAGATATTTATCATCAACGTTCTGGTTCGTTTGTTTTATCTATAATATTTTAGTTTTTAGTGGATTTCATTTGAAGCTAGGTTCAAATTGCTCAAGTTCAGAGGTTTTAAGCTAGGCCATGATGAATTGATCATGATGAACTTGAGAATACTGCGACCAAAGAAAATCACACCAATCTTTCTTAGGAAAGCTCTTGCTTAAGTTATCTGCCCATTTCAACGTTAGCGAAACTGCGATCAATTTCCTTACAAAAGAACTCCTGAAAACAGTTCATAAATGCGAGAGTAGTAAGTTAAATATCATTGAATGCATAAACAAGTTGGAAACAACTCAGAAAAGAAAGACATTTTACAGTAAATACTTGTAAACTGAACGTCCGGGTAAAAATTGAAATGGGCAGTGAATACCAAAACAAATCAAGCAAACGTTTCAATTTTGTTAGTATTCTTCGTAATCTCTCTGGGTTTTTTTCAAATGATATTTTTTTTTTAATATTTTTTCTGATAAAAAGTCTGAAGGCTCATTCATCACATGTCATAGATATACAATCCAGAAAAAACATCGTTTTTGCATAAGGTCCTCTCGGCCTTCCAAAATCTTTCGGTATGTTATATTTGGAGTTTTTCTGTCGACAAGTAAAAATCGGCTGGCTGTGGGAGGCATTTCGTACGTACACGTTTATCGATAACGCCTTGTCAAAAAGGTGCAGCGCACAGATTCGCACAGGGAATTTTCGTTTAAAAAAGGAGATATTATTTTAATCCGACAGAACACAATGCATCTTAGTAGTCATCTTCCCTGTCAATTCCGTCGAGGTATGTAGAATAACAACAATACACTTCCAATACCATTACAATGGGTTTTTTAATTAATATCTGCCTTTAATTCAGATAATACCCTACGATGGAGTAAGATTAACCAACCGTAAACCCAGCGAAGGCAAAGTCGGAGTCAAATTCAATTTTGTGACGCCAATTGAATTTTCTCTGGTTAAAGGGGAATTGGTAGCTAAATCATCATGAAAAAAGTGGAAGAGCACTGGCTAGAGGGTCAAATTGTTCAGCTTCTTGGCAAATTCCCCATTACATACCTCGACATTATCCAGCCTTGTTGTTCACCTACTTCAAAACCTATTCAATTTCATTTAAGATTTTTCCGTTCAAAGATGTGGACTTTTTCTTTTTTTCAAATTCCATTCAGATTTCAAGACCCCATCAACAAGTCTAATTATGGACTACTTATAACGGATCTCTCCGTTCACCACCCATTCATAATTTTCAAGCCTCTGGTCCTGATGCTGGCCCAGTTTTCGCAGTGCCCTGCGTTGAACCCCCACCGTTTAATCTTTTTAATCCACCGGTCCTGATGCTACCTCAGTTGTCACATTACTCTGCGTTGAGAACCTCCCGTTCACACTTTTCAAGCCACCGCTCCTGATGCTGTCCTAGTTTTCGCAGTGCCAGCGGACGAAGTTGAGCCCCCTTCCGTTCACACTTTTCAAGCAGAGCCGGCTAGTGAACCAGCTACCCAATATGTTCCAGTTGGAACGCCTGAACTGAAGGTAAACAAAATTTTGACTTTTCCTAGTTGATTTCTTGGGGCGATGTGGGTAATGTTTGCTTTACCGTGTTCAGCGTTATGTCCTTCACTAGAGTAATATTCCTCATAATTTGATGGAACAAAAACTGCAACGCATCTTCGAGTTGCCGTCGTGTACGTCGTGATCATCCTTATTTGCATTTGTCCACTTTGAAAGTCACCTGCAATGATTTAATTTTAAGATAAACGGCCGCAAGGTGAATCCCCACCAATTCAATTTCAAATATTTGGACCAAGAGTTCTTAAACTTTATTTCTACTAAATTGTATAGCTATTGTTCTATGCCCCTCCGTTCCCAGAAGTAAAATCCACATGTCTTTTTCCATCTTTTTTTGCATTTCTTTTTGTCCTTTCCTTTCAGTTTGAAGTTCACTAGACTGTGTTAGTTGGTCTTCTTGAACTTCTGGTGACCAAATTTACATATGTAGAACACACATTTATTTTTCTTTGTAAAAATATAAAATATCATGTCAATCTATTCATGTTCATTAAATTAAATTTAAAATTAATTTCGAAATATTCTTGTCTTGAAAGAGTCAATCAACCAACAATTTTTACAATGTTCAAGTGTTCTACTAGTTGGTCGGCGCTTCCATGCTAGTAGATAGGGGAAAAGCCGGCACGCACTCCCACTAAAGTGTCGGAGTTTAACCGTGGAGACCATGCTGGTCTAGAGTCTTAAACGAACTGCTTAAATATCTTACACGAACTGCTTCTTCCAGGAGTAATTTGATTTTTGACAAAATAAACTAATCTAGCTGTATACACGAATATTCAGAAGAATCAGAATCTGGTATTTGTGTATGTAGTGACTGTGGAGTAGAAATAAATACTCACCATGGAGGGTAATTATTTAATGTCAATTAAATATCTGTTATCAGGATACATGGCCAGATCCTAAAATTTCCAAAATGGATGATAGAAAGGGATACTATGCCTTGTTCGATGAAACAGATTGGACTTCGGCTAAATTTCAAACAAGCAAGTATCTTGTAGCCCAAACTAGCACATAGAATGTACCAATGCAAGCAAATATCAATGCTATCTTTGACAGTTCTGGTTGCAAGTTGGACATCAGAACGGGACAGAGGAACAATGGAGGATCAGCTGCTGAAGAAGTCACTGTAATATTGCTTCCACTCCAGAAGGACACAGAAGATAACATAGACAGCGACGCGATTTCCAATGTAAGTTTTTTTTTGTAAAAGTAGAGCTCATTATTGTTTTTTTTTTAAATTATTATTGGTAGGTTTTGTTGTTTTGAACTTGTCGCTCACTGTTTTGAAGGACAACGTTGAATAAGTGTTTGACATATTCGGCACAATTGAAAGTGTATATCTTGAAACCGAAAGAAGAGAGCGTGTAAGAAAACATTTAAATGTTATCTTTCTCACTCATTAACAATTTTCTTTTTAATATATTTCAGACTTGAGGGTTGGGTGAGCCGGTTGTCCAATGGTCGGACCCAGCAGCGTTGAGGAAGGCATTCAACTCTAATGACCCTTTTGTTTTTGCACCATTCTCTAGTACAAACAGCTACCCCTTTAAGCATATTTCGATATTTTTGTTCTCTTAATTCTGCCCCATAGTTTTTGTACGATAAAGGATTGGGATATCCTTATAATATAATGTGTCAAACCCCTTCAATATGCTTTCATTTATATTTAGTTCTAACCAAACTGCCACAGCGGCTGGCCATAAAGAAATTTAAGTTCAGAAGATACGCCTTTCTAGTGTGAATAACTCAAATCATGTGAAAGCAAAAAGATAAGAAAAAGGCAAAAGTCAAGTGTATCAGAAGTACTTAATCAAATCTATATATATATATACAAACGAAGTAGAAAAAACTGTTTTTATTTCCCTTTTACTATCATGAATCTATTGATCCGAGATTATTAATTGATTTCCCTTATTTATTTATTTCCCTACGTATAACTAATCGTAACTGATTTCAAAATTAATATGTATTTTTTAGACGTGGTTGAATTAAAGACCCATATGAGAATATGCAATTGTGAGTAATATCACTTGTTATTTTTTTTGGGGGAAATACCATTGTTGTCTTACAAGTAGCAAGGAAAAGTTGCAATAAATAAGTTTGAAAACAAGAGCAAGAACCTATCCAACAACGAATGTGGAGCCAGATCATGGCGATGATAAAACAAAACTAAAAATTTGAACACACAATAGTATATTCAATTCGTAAATTTTAAGTAATAAACACATTGCTGAAGACTTCAAACGTTTCTCGGCTCAGCCGCCATCATCTATTCCTCCTTCCCAATCTAACAAGATAGCAATATCGAACGCCAGATGGCGAAGTTGAACCCTTAATTTTTCGTCTGATTAGTTCTTGCTCTGGGAAAGGATAGGAAATTCTGCGATCCTTTCGCCGTCATAGGACTTCCTTCAAGTTTACAGGCCTTAACCATTACGTAGGCCATGAAACAGTGAACATAGTGGACGACAGTCTAAGGTTACGTTTGTTCAGAGAACTAACGCTGTGTGCCAGATTTAATTAAAGAATCTTATGGTAGAGGCCAGGCCTCTGGCTTAGCAGAGCAAAAAGTGGTAACCATGGAAACGTAAATCTAATCGACCGAAATCAGTAGACACTTTTTTAAGTTCTTTTTCTGTGCTCGCCCTTGGGAAGAGAAATGATGATTAAGGCTGCTTCCCACAATAAAAAAATGATATTACTCACAACTACATAATATCATATTATTCTTTAATTCAAACATGTCTAAAAAATATTTATTAATTTTGAAATCAGTTACGATTTGTTATATATAGGAAAATAAATTAATCAGGGAAATAAATTAATATTCTTTTAAAGATATTCATGGAAGTAAAAGGAAAATTGAAAGCCCAACCTACTGTTTGTTTTTACTTCGTTCATAAGGGTATTTGGATTACGTACCTCTGGTACGGTCGACTTTCGCCTGTTTTTACCTTTCTAATATCACACGAATTATTTGCGTTAGGAGGGCGTATTTTCATAACTTAAATTTCTTTATGTCCAATCACTGTGGTAGTTTGGTTTGAGCAAAATATAGAATTTTTTGTCACATCCAGTTTGGCAATTGCTTACTGTGGCCATGACATTCTAAAAAAATATAATTAAACAATAGTTTTGTACTTAAGCCAATTCGATGGAGTTCAATAGAGTTCAAAACTCTCTGTAGATAAAAGTTCAAAAAACTAATTTAGAGAAACTAAACTTCACACTTTGTGCAGCTGCACCTATTGTCGTCAAAACCTCAACAAAACCTTTAACATGAAATATTAACGTCAAACCTCCGCCGCTTCAGTCAGTTGAATCGAGTCCAGTTTTTAAAGCAAGACTTGGATATTCGCCCCATAGATCATGCATCCGTCGAGCGCCTCCATTGCCTGCATGGCATTGACACTGTTTTCAAAGTGAACGAAGGAGGAATTCCTCATTTTGTTCACACGCCGGATAAACTCATTTGTCTCTAAGGCCTCATTAAGCTTATCTTTGGTGAAATCCTGCGTAAAGTTACTCACATGAAGCACCTCTCCGTAGACATAAGAAAACGTCGCGTCACCAGCATGAGCAACAACGACAACAGCATCACGACAGGTCTTACTTATTGCAAGGGTCGTTCCATCTAGCAGTAGTCAACGATTTAGGGAATCATTTATAAGGTATAACGATCAACGACAACAATATTCAAAATTAATATCATTTCCCACATTTTCATTCTTCCAAATTTACTAATTAATCCGCCGAAATGTCATCTCTGGGGACTCCTATGCGAAGCTCGTCAGGTTCTCTTCTAAGCGTCAGTTACCCTTTTTGTTATGTCAAATGAATCTTCGAGTGAACATCCAATTGTTTTGCCTATAAAAAATATTACTTTTTTAATGTTATGGTAGATTAGTCTTAATTTAATTCACTATTACTGAAAAAAATTTCAGCCGACATTTACTGCATTGAAATGATGCTTTCTGGTGGAATAGTGAATGAATCTTGAACTCCGAGTCCTTTTCATGTTAAAAGAAATATCTAGAGTAAAGTCTTGAGCATTATTTTATAAATATATATACAGTTTCAAATGACGCGTTGCAATGGTCACACATAAAATTCCATTCCTTTGCCTGTTGTTGCGTAGTGTGGCGTGATTTGTGGGCAGTTAAATGTGATTTCTGAAAGGAAAGTATCTAGCGTATAGTCTTGAGCATTATTTCATAAATTTAAATAACAATTTGAATGACCAGTCGCATTGGTCACACTTAAAATTCCGTTTCTCACTGTGGCTTGATTTGTGGGCATTCAAAGTTGATTTCTGAAAGGAAAGTATCTAGCGTATAGTCTTGAGCATTATTTCATAAATTTAAATACCAATTTGAATGACGCGTCGCATTGGTCACACTTAAAATTCCGTTCTTCACTGTGGCTTGATTTGTGGACAGTCAAATTTGATTTCTGAAAGGAAAGTATCTAGCCTATAGTCTTGAGCATTATTTCATAAATTTAAATACCAATTTGAATGACGCGTCGCATTGGTCACACTTAAAATTCCGTTCTTCACTGTGGATTGATTTGTGGGCTGTCAAACATGATTTCTGAAAGGAAAGTATCTAGCGTATAGTCTTGAGCATTATTTCATAAATTAAAATACCAATTTGAATGACGCGTCGCATTGGTCACACTTAAATAATCCGTAGATATCAATATTTGTTTATAATGGTGGTAGATGGTTTCTTCCCACGCCAACTGGGTTCCGACGAGCTTTGAACGCTTACAAAAAAATTTAACAACATGCTTACATTTAAAACTTTAAAAGTAAACTGGAAAGTGTATTTTTTAGACGTGGTTGAATTAAAGACCCATATGAGAATATGCAATTGTGAGTAATATCACTTGTAATTTTTTGGGGGGGAAATACCATTGTTGTCTTACAAGTAGCAAGGAAAAGTTGCAATAAATAAGTTTGAAAACAAGAGCAAGAACCTATCCAACAACGAATGTAGAGCCAGATCATGGCGATGATAAAACAAAACTAAAAATTTGAACACACAATAGTATATTCAATTCGTAAATTTTAAGTAATAAACACATTGCTGAAGACTTCAAACGTTTCTCGGCTCAGCCGCCATCATCTATTCCTCCTTCCCAATCTAACAAGATAGCAATATCGAACGCCAGATGGCGAAGTTGAACCCTTAATTTTTCGTCTGATTAGTTCTTGCTCTGGGAAAGGATAGGAAATTCTGCGATCCTTTCGCCGTCATAGGACTTCCTTCAAGTTTACAGGCCTTAACCATTACGTAGGCCATGAAACAGTGAACATAGTGGACGACAGTCTAAGGTTACGTTTGTTCAGAGAACTAACGCTGTGTGCCAGATTTAATTAAAGAATCTTATGGTAGAGGCCAGGCCTCTGGCTTAGCAGAGCAAAAAGTGGTAACCATGGAAACGTAAATCTAATCGACCGAAATCAGTAGACACTTTTTTAAGTTCTTTTTCTGTGCTCGCCCTTGGGAAGAGAAATGATGATTAAGGCTGCTTCCCACAATAAAAAAATGATATTACTCACAACTACATAATATCATATTATTCTTTAATTCAAACATGTCTAAAAAATATTTATTAATTTTGAAATCAGTTACGATTTGTTATATATAGGAAAATAAATTAATCAGGGAAATAAATTAATATTCTTTTAAAGATATTCATGGAAGTAAAAGGAAAATTGAAAGCCCAACCTACTGTTTGTTTTTACTTCGTTCATAAGGGTATTTGGATTACGTACCTCTGGTACGGTCGACTTTCGCCTGTTTTTACCTTTCTAATATCACACGAATTATTTGCGTTAGGAGGGCGTATTTTCATAACTTAAATTTCTTTATGTCCAATCACTGTGGTAGTTTGGTTTGAGCAAAATATAGAATTTTTTGTCACATCCAGTTTGGCAATTGCTTACTGTGGCCATGACATTCTAAAAAAATATAATTAAACAATAGTTTTGTACTTAAGCCAATTCGATGGAGTTCAATAGAGTTCAAAACTCTCTGTAGATAAAAGTTCAAAAAACTAATTTAGAGAAACTAAACTTCACACTTTGTGCAGCTGCACCTATTGTCGTCAAAACCTCAACAAAACCTTTAACATGAAATATTAACGTCAAACCTCCGCCGCTTCAGTCAGTTGAATCGAGTCCAGTTTTTAAAGCAAGACTTGGATATTCGCCCCATAGATCATGCATCCGTCGAGCGCCTCCATTGCCTGCATGGCATTGACACTGTTTTCAAAGTGAACGAAGGAGGAATTCCTCATTTTGTTCACACGCCGGATAAACTCATTTGTCTCTAAGGCCTCATTAAGCTTATCTTTGGTGAAATCCTGCGTAAAGTTACTCACATGAAGCACCTCTCCGTAGACATAAGAAAACGTCGCGTCACCAGCATGAGCAACAACGACAACAGCATCACGACAGGTCTTACTTATTGCAAGGGTCGTTCCATCTAGCAGTAGTCAACGATTTAGGGAATCATTTATAAGGTATAACGATCAACGACAACAATATTCAAAATTAATATCATTTCCCACATTTTCATTCTTCCAAATTTACTAATTAATCCGCCGAAATGTCATCTCTGGGGACTCCTATGCGAAGCTCGTCAGGTTCTCTTCTAAGCGTCAGTTACCCTTTTTGTTATGTCAAATGAATCTTCGAGTGAACATCCAATTGTTTTGCCTATAAAAAATATTACTTTTTTAATGTTATGGTAGATTAGTCTTAATTTAATTCACTATTACTGAAAAAAATTTCAGCCGACATTTACTGCATTGAAATGATGCTTTCTGGTGGAATAGTGAATGAATCTTGAACTCCGAGTCCTTTTCATGTTAAAAGAAATATCTAGAGTAAAGTCTTGAGCATTATTTTATAAATATATATACAGTTTCAAATGACGCGTTGCAATGGTCACACATAAAATTCCATTCCTTTGCCTGTTGTTGCGTAGTGTGGCGTGATTTGTGGGCAGTTAAATGTGATTTCTGAAAGGAAAGTATCTAGCGTATAGTCTTGAGCATTATTTCATAAATTTAAATAACAATTTGAATGACCAGTCGCATTGGTCACACTTAAAATTCCGTTTCTCACTGTGGCTTGATTTGTGGGCATTCAAAGTTGATTTCTGAAAGGAAAGTATCTAGCGTATAGTCTTGAGCATTATTTCATAAATTTAAATACCAATTTGAATGACGCGTCGCATTGGTCACACTTAAAATTCCGTTCTTCACTGTGGCTTGATTTGTGGACAGTCAAATTTGATTTCTGAAAGGAAAGTATCTAGCCTATAGTCTTGAGCATTATTTCATAAATTTAAATACCAATTTGAATGACGCGTCGCATTGGTCACACTTAAAATTCCGTTCTTCACTGTGGATTGATTTGTGGGCTGTCAAACATGATTTCTGAAAGGAAAGTATCTAGCGTATAGTCTTGAGCATTATTTCATAAATTAAAATACCAATTTGAATGACGCGTCGCATTGGTCACACTTAAATAATCCGTAGATATCAATATTTGTTTATAATGGTGGTAGATGGTTTCTTCCCACGCCAACTGGGTTCCGACGAGCTTTGAACGCTTACAAAAAAATTTAACAACATGCTTACATTTAAAACTTTAAAAGTAAACTGGAAAGTGTATTTTTTAGACGTGGTTGAATTAAAGACCCATATGAGAATATGCAATTGTGAGTAATATCACTTGTAATTTTTTTGGGGGGAAATACCATTGTTGTCTTACAAGTAGCAAGGAAAAGTTGCAATAAATAAGTTTGAAAACAAGAGCAAGAACCTATCCAACAACGAATGTAGAGCCAGATCATGGCGATGATAAAACAAAACTAAAAATTTGAACACACAATAGTATATTCAATTCGTAAATTTTAAGTAATAAACACATTGCTGAAGACTTCAAACGTTTCTCGGCTCAGCCGCCATCATCTATTCCTCCTTCCCAATCTAACAAGATAGCAATATCGAACGCCAGATGGCGAAGTTGAACCCTTAATTTTTCGTCTGATTAGTTCTTGCTCTGGGAAAGGATAGGAAATTCTGCGATCCTTTCGCCGTCATAGGACTTCCTTCAAGTTTACAGGCCTTAACCATTACGTAGGCCATGAAACAGTGAACATAGTGGACGACAGTCTAAGGTTACGTTTGTTCAGAGAACTAACGCTGTGTGCCAGATTTAATTAAAGAATCTTATGGTAGAGGCCAGGCCTCTGGCTTAGCAGAGCAAAAAGTGGTAACCATGGAAACGTAAATCTAATCGACCGAAATCAGTAGACACTTTTTTAAGTTCTTTTTCTGTGCTCGCCCTTGGGAAGAGAAATGATGATTAAGGCTGCTTCCCACAATAAAAAAATGATATTACTCACAACTACATAATATCATATTATTCTTTAATTCAAACATGTCTAAAAAATATTTATTAATTTTGAAATCAGTTACGATTTGTTATATATAGGAAAATAAATTAATCAGGGAAATAAATTAATATTCTTTTAAAGATATTCATGGAAGTAAAAGGAAAATTGAAAGCCCAACCTACTGTTTGTTTTTACTTCGTTCATAAGGGTATTTGGATTACGTACCTCTGGTACGGTCGACTTTCGCCTGTTTTTACCTTTCTAATATCACACGAATTATTTGCGTTAGGAGGGCGTATTTTCATAACTTAAATTTCTTTATGTCCAATCACTGTGGTAGTTTGGTTTGAGCAAAATATAGAATTTTTTGTCACATCCAGTTTGGCAATTGCTTACTGTGGCCATGACATTCTAAAAAAATATAATTAAACAATAGTTTTGTACTTAAGCCAATTTGATGGAGTTCAATAGAGTTCAAAACTCTCTGTAGATAAAAGTTCAAAAAACTAATTTAGAGAAACTAAACTTCACACTTTGTGCAGCTGCACCTATTGTCGTCAAAACCTCAACAAAACCTTTAACATGAAATATTAACGTCAAACCTCCGCCGCTTCAGTCAGTTGAATCGAGTCCAGTTTTTAAAGCAAGACTTGGATATTCGCCCCATAGATCATGCATCCGTCGAGCGCCTCTATTGCCTGCATGGCATTGACACTGTTTTCAAAGTGAACGAAGGAGGAATTCCTCATTTTGTTCACACGCCGGAAAAACTCATTTGTCTCTAAGGCCTCATTAAGCTTATCTTTGGTGAAATCCTGCGTAAAGTTACTCACATGAAGCACCTCTCCGTAGACATAAGAAAACGTCGCGTCACCAGCATGAGCAACAACGACAACAGCATCACGACAGGTCTTACTTATTGCAAGGGTCGTTCCATCTAGCAGTAGTCAACGATTTAGGGTATCATTTATAAGGTATTTTGGGGGTTTTCTTTCGTTTTTAAACACGGAAAAAATGATTATTTTGTTTCCGTTGTAAAGATTACATCAATTTTAGTTCTGGTAGCCCTGAAGAGATTCAGAGACAACTGAAAAGCTCACCCATTCACAAACAAACCCTAAAGGGTGACAACAAAGTGTCGTTATTTGTTTTGATCATATCAATTTCATGTTTCTTTTTATACCACATTTGATGTACGACTTTAGACGTAAATTTGATAACACAGGTATCAAATTACTAAGTCAACTATATGTTACATCACTCTAATGTCCAATTTTGACATTGTGGTTATATATATATTATATTCTTTAAAAATTTTTCCTGTTCATCCTCAAGTTTCTAGGTAATAAACGTGTTTCGTACGCTATCATTAACTTATACTGGATCTAAAGAAACGATTATCTTTCTGTTAAGTTCCTCCTGTTCTAACAACATTCTAGTCTAGAATGGGCTGGGATATGTAATGTATATGTAGGACACTGAAAGAGATTGATGGAATTAACTTTCGGGAAATGGATTAAATGGAATTAACTTTCTTAATTGTAGACTACTCAATACAAATGAGTAAAATTGGAGAACTGACCCTTAACCAAGGGGAAATGAACAATAGTAGACAGGTACCCAGCTTTTCCCTAATTGTAATGGGCTGCTTAAATACTTTTGCAGCAGTTGCAGAGCATTTATGTCTCAAGTAGTCTTGTTCAAAATTCTTTACTTATTTTGCCAAGCTTTAATTTTTACTCAAGAATTTCCCTATTTCCATTTCATAATGTGGTGCAACGTGGAAATCCAAGATAAAATTGAATTAGGAATAAATTGGTGTGTAAAACAGACATGAAAAATGCTTACCAATTTGAAAAACTTATGGTCATTCCGAAAGTGTTTGAAATCGTTTAAGAGAGAAGAAAAGCTCTTAAACACGTGTGGTTTTTGGACTCTACTGACTCTAACTGACCAAAAAGAAGCTCGTGAGGAATGCTAAATGAGGAGAAAACCAAAGGAAACACTCTCAAACTTAATTTCACAAGAAAGCCAGCTTGGTCAAATTATCCACATCTAAGTTAATGTGCGTACGTCGGTTAGACGAGTTGTTATTTAGAATCCAAACCTGCGCCGTCATGGTGATGTGCGAAAATGTTGAGAGGTAATGGTTGTGCTTGAAAATTTTCTGCACATACGCACTTGCTAGTTTTTACTTAATATGCAAATCATGTTGCTAAAATTTTCAGAGAAAGCTGCGAAAATCAACGCAAATTTGAGTTAGTTTTCAGCTTACACAGCACGTACTGTATTATTATTATGTAATTAAAATGGGACATTTGGTATACTTTGAATTCGTCAGCAAGTGTAAAATCGTAGTCAAGTGTCTGATTCGTATACTCTGTGAACCTTCTTCATAACGGTATTAAACCAGTCTGCCGTGTATGGGTAGTCAATTAAAAATAAAAACGACAACAAAAACTTTTTCTTAATGAAAATAATACGAGTTTGTGGCGTGTGACAGTTCTTTTGGAAGCCTCCTTCCCATTAAATCATAGCGATCATTTTTATTAACGTGAACTGTACAAGGAACTATTGTGTGTATCTCTACTTCCATCACCGTTGGTATTCCTTAATTAAGAAATGTTGTTTTTAACTATATTATATGCGCCCCACAAAGTGACATATTGTTGCGTGAATAAAAAAAAATAAATTATGTTTTATTTATTGTTGAGCATTTTTTTAAATGGTCAATAGGCATTTAGAATGGCATTATTTTGTTTAAAGCCTAGTATTCGTCCCATCCAAAAGTGACGTACCATGGTTGTCTTATTAGGACGTCTAGGGTATGTCGCATTCGGATGTCCACAGTTTTCTAGGTTGGGATGTTCTTGGGTGCGACAATTGGATGTCCCGCGTAAGGACTAAGGAAGTAATGATATCCTTCCTACCGGAGAGGACATATACACTTCATTCTTGCAATCTAAATTTGCTAACAGGGATTCGATTTAACATTACAAGGGCGCCAAAAAGTACATCAAATGGCTGTATTCATTAGCCTATTTTACGCTCGTCTTTTTCTCTGTCATCGCATGCCCGTATTTGCTCCAACAGTTGATTTACAACTAACAATTGCACACAAAATCTATTAAAGAAGAAGTATGAGATGACTTCTGCCAGTAGTCTACTGCCCTTCAAACTTCGTCGCAAAAGTAAAGAAGCAAATTCATAAAGACGTCAAATACATCATATCAGACAACGGAGGGGAGTATCTAAATAGTGAAATACAAAAGTGGCTGAACAAAGAAGGAATAAGTCATGAAAGAAGAGCGCCCCTCCCCAACAAAATGGGGTCGCAAAAAGGACAAACCGGATACTAATGGAAGCAGCCAGGAGTATGCTGTACGGAAAGAAGGTCCCACTAGAACTATGGGGAGAAACAGTAATGTGCTCAACACACATCCAAAACAAAAAAATCTCCAGTACCAACGATGTGACTCCATTCAATCTCTGGACTGGATCAAGACCAGATGTATCATACTTCAGAAGATTTGGATCGCCCGAGTTTGTCCATATACTGGACGAGACAAGACGTAAATTGGACTCAAAAGCTGTGGAATGCCTATTATTTGGATATTGTGAAAACTCTAAACCTTTTCGCATGTGGAACCCATTCACACGAAAATATTTTCACAGCCGTGATATTGTCTTCAGAGAAGAAGCTACCTACGAAAGTGGGTCAGTAAATGAGGCTAATTACGATTCATTATTCCCCATGGATGAAGTAACTGTGGTCAATATTTTTTTCTCTGTTCCGTGAGTATTGTGTCTTCGTGCAGTTATTCTTTTATATGGGAAACAGAAGCCAGACGAGAAAATTCAAAAGTCGATGATAATGATCGAGAAACAACGAAATCACAGCCAATTATAATCGAGAACAAAGGATCTTGAATATATAGGTGGTAAAGCGTAATAACAATCTTAGTTCTGCTATCGGCCGCTGTGGTGCGCTACTACTACTACTTTTCATTGGAATAACATCTATAGGGACGATCGTGGTCTTTCCCCTCTTAGTCTGTGGTTACAATCACTTGTGTGAATAGGTAGCGTCATGATTGGTCTACCCTGATGGCGTCATGATCGCTGCTGATCGCCTTTCAAATAGGTTTTTAGCATTCTGCTTACACCTTCGGCATAGAGTCACATATTTCACAATCCAAGATCAATGGAGCTTTGGTACAAACAGCAGCCCTTCTCTCCATCATCCAGATTGGTTTCCATTTCACAGAAGCTGAGATCAGTGTTGGAGATGTGTGTGACAATTTAAATATGGTGAAATTTATCTACCACCAAATTTTTACTCTTTCATGTTTTTGTTTTTCAGGATGGTTCGGAACAACCCATGGAAAGCTTATCACTCATTGATGCTGTGATGCCTGATGTTGCAAGTAGTCAACAGCAAATGCAGAACAATCAGAAACCACAAGTGGTAAAGACAGAACCACCAAATTCCAATGGAGATGAACCCATGCATTCATATCGTAAGATAGTCAATACTTTTCTTTGATCCCCTGAACTGCTTACTTATTTTCCCTTCAACTGTTTCTTATTAGCCAACCCCAATGAATGCCGGGAAGAGGAAACAGGAGTAGAGATACCTGCCAGCAAATCAACTGTACTTCGTGGCCATGAATCTGAAATTTTCATCTGCGCTTGGAACCCAACAACTGAAATATTGGCTTCTGGCTCTGGCGATAGTACTGCCAGAATTTGGAACATGAATGACAACTCGTCTTCACCAACTCAACTTGTTCTTAGGCATTGCATTCAGAAGGGTGGAACTGAAGTTCCGAGCAACAAAGATGTAAACTACTTGCTTGTAATAAACTGCTGTCCATTTTGCCGAAATGTTGTCTATTGTTATCTGTACGTCAGCAATGAAGCTGCTTAAAACCAATAAAGAGAAGAAAAGAAACAAGAGTGGAAATTTTTTTTATTTATAGTAAACCACTGATTGTAATACAAAACGAATGTTCAATCTTGATTTTACTCCTTTTTCCCTTTGGATGCAATTAGAGCATCCAATTTCTGGTCCAAAGATTGCAGGATTTTGCTATAAAAAAAGGGAAATGTTAAAAACACATATTGTTGAAATACTGTAATGAAAAACTTACGTTGCAATCTGATCAGCTAACTGGCTTTGGCTGTCCACCTGATCTGCCGTTTCCAAAACACTTTGTCCATGCTCTGGTTTCTTCTTCTTGTGCCACTCATTTGCCTTTCTCATGCAGAAATAGATAATTGGGGGCCCAAATTTGTACCCCATCCAAATGAGGCAGAAGTAAAAAGTCCCATATGCTGTCCAGTGAACGTCAAGATCCTCTTTCAACAACGCACTGGTAATGGGCTTCATTACACCATGAAAAATAGCTTCCTCAATTTCGTCAATCGTTGTGGTTAAGGGAATCGGTGCCATAGTCTAAAATTTTCAAAATTTAGATAAACATTAACTTGAAAGATTTAAAATTGAACTTACGAGTGATTCTGATAGAGCAGATTGTGGAAACACGAAACAGTTGATTAGAATCAATTTCTGCAGTTTTTCGCGCCAAAAATATGAATGACATGAATATGAAATTTTCATCTGCGCTTGGAACCCAACAACTGATTTATTGGCTTCTGGCTCTGGCGATAGTACTGCCAGAATTTGGAACATGAATGACAACTCGTCTTCACCAACTCAACTTGTTCTTAGGCATTGCATTCAGAAGGGTGGAACTGAAGTTCCGAGCAACAAAGATGTAAACTGGTTGTAAACTGCTGTCCATTATAACGAAATGTTGTCTATTGTTACTTTGTTAGCTGTACGCCAGCAATGAAGCTGCTTGAACCAATAAAAAAGAAGAAATAAAACAAGAGAGTGGAAATTTTTTTATTGGCAAATTGGAAACCACTCACTGAATGTAACAAAAGTGAATTTTCAATCTTGTTTGCTGTTTGTTCCCCGGGATGCAGCTAGCACATCCAACTTTTGGTTCAAAGATTGAAGGATCTTGCTATATAAAACAGGAAAATGTTAAAAACACATATTGTTGAATGACTGTAATGAAAAACTTACGTTGCAATCTGATCAGCTAACTGTGTCTGGCTGTCCACCTGATCTGCCGCTTCCAATTCACTTTTTCCAGGCAGTGGTTCCTTTTTCTTTTTCTTGTTGTTCCACTCAGTGGCCTTTTCCATGCAGAAATAGAAGATTCTGGGCACACATTTGTATCCCATCCACACGAGGCAGAAGAAAAAAGTCCCGTAAGCTGTCCAGTGAACGTCAGGATCCTCTTTCAACAGGGCACTGGTAATGGGCTTCATTACGTCTTGAAAAATAGCTTCTTCTATTTTGTCAATCGTTGTTGTTAAGGGAACAAGTGCCATTATCTAACATGTTCAAAATTTAGATAAACATTAACTTGAAAGATTTAAAATTGAACTTACGAGTGATTCTGATAGAACAGCAGATTGCGGAAACACGAAACAGTTGATTAGAATCAATTTCTGCAGTTTTTCGCGCTAAAAATATTTCGCGCCAAAAACACGGTCAACAACGTTGCCATGTTCATATGCGCAGTTGCCATGTAAAATTGAATATACGCCAACCACCCTTTTGCATGGACTACTTAAGCTAGAGGACGGGTCACTTCGTCAATTCCTATGTCGGCTACCATTTTTTTTGTTGCTGAAATCAATAGAGCTTTAGAAATGAGCTATAGTTTATTAAATTATCCCTATGCGGCAAATATTTAATTTCGATGATATTCTAATTAGAAATTGACGGAGGTGCTCGTTAGTTGTCGCCGCCTAGCGGTGATTGTTGGTTTACCACTCTATGATTCTCTGGTTTTGCTTTGGTTTGGTTTGATTAGGTGCGTCTGCTATCTGTGATTCTCTGGTGATTCTCTGGATTCTGTTTGTTTCTAAAAACCATAGTTTAGAATTCTTAGCGCTAGGTGGAGACAACCAACGAGCACCTCTCCCGTTCCCCTCAAAATTTAAGCGCAAATATCTTTTTTTTTAAATATCTTCACAAGAAAGGAGCTTTAGAGACTTAGAATAGCTTTTTAAATCTCTATCGATTGACCCTTCTTAAAAAAATATGATTAAAAATTCACCCGACAAGCTATAACACGGCGGGATAGGACGAGGGTCCCGTCCTCTAGCTTAAGTAGTCCATGCCTTTTGAAAGCAATCGTCGTCTCTTCTTCTCTTAAATTAAGAAAAACTCGAAAACGTTGAGTTTATGTCTTTAAGTATTACGATCGTTGATTGTTGAATCATTGGAAAGGTTATTTGGTCATCATGGTATTTATTATTGGTTAAAATTTTGGTTTTGAGCACGTATTTACTATGTTTGTTGGTTTTTGTCACGTGACAGCCTCCCAAAAGTCCCAAAACTGCTGCAGTTAAGGGAGACATTCGAAATTTTTTCACGTCGATCGCCCCGAAATCGTCGAAATCACCGGGTTCAGCATGGATTTGAAAGACGAGGATGCAGGGAAACGAAAGAAGAAAGCCATGGTTCTTGTTGACTCCACAGATTCAGACTCGGAAGGGTCTATCATGAAACCTGCGTTCTTAAAGAAAACAAAAGTGGAAGATATACCAAAGAAGGAGACTGTTGTTTCAGCCTCCAAACTCAAGAAAAATGCCGAAACACCTGAAATTCCACTTCAACCTGTTGACATTGGCTCAGTATTCGGCAACAAGCCCATCCAGAGGAGCAAGGAAATACCAGAGAAAAGGAAAAGAACATTCATTGAAGATCACAGTGATGAAGATTTTGAAGCCACACTGCAGCAGTTGGCTGAAGCCCCAGTGACGAAAAAGTCAAAAGTGGTTGAAAAGTCAACAAGTAAAAAGGGCAAACCTGATTCTCCAACCAAGAAAGAGAAAATCAAATCTCCTGCCAAGGAAAAGAAATTAAAGTCTAGCCCTCCATCTAAAAATGAGAAAACATCTTCAAAAGAGTCAGCCCGGGTGGAAGTAAAGAGGGAATCTGACAAGTAGAGAAAGGCTGCTGATTCATCCGTCACTCCCAATAAGAGCACTCCCACTAAGAATGCCAAACCCAGTGAAGAGAAAAACCAAAGAATCAAATCCCAGCTGAAAGAAATGTATTCTAATTCAAATAAAACCTCTTCAACCCCCAAGTCAAACAAAAAGATGAAGGCGGAGACAAAAATTGTCAAAGAAACTCCCAAAAAGAAGTCGAGCCAAGATGATGACGACGACGACCCAGATGTAATCGACTCGCCGGCCTTCGATGCCTTAGAAAAGCGAAAAGAAAAGGCCGAGAATTACGGAAATTCCTTGCTTCTAGCAGAGACGGCGGAGCGAAAAATCCCGGCAATAAACCCGTTCCGGAGGTAAGTTCCCCCACCCCCCCACACACACACACATGCGCGTACACGAGATTGAAAATTGTGTATTGTTAATATGTCTGGGCCATATATGAAAGAAAGATGACGACAACGTCCTTATATATCTTTCTTTTGTATCTTCTACTTTACAGGGAGCTCCGGGATGTCAGACGGGATTGACCATTGTCGTTAAAAGCGTTTTGGAATCCCTGCACCGTGAAGAGGCCGAAGGGCTTGTCAAGAAATATGGCGGCAAAGCGCCTAAAGCTGTCAGCAAGAATACGACGTAACATCAGCGCCAATTTGCAGGAACAATTTGGCCTGAAAAAGGCCCCACGGGCCTGGAATAACAGATTCAACGATTTGTTGATCAAGTTTTGTCTCGTCAGGAGCGATGCAGATCCCTGCGTTTACTACCATCATCAATGGGAGGAGTTAACGATCCTGTCCTTTTTTGTTGATGATGGCCTAATAATTTGCAGTAACCAAGAGAAACAAACTACAAGCTCGGGAATGGAGGAAACGACACAACAAGATGAACAAATTGAAATAGATGAGATGACCCAGGACCAAGCCAAGAGACTGACGGAGATGCTAATATTGAAGACCCGTCTTTTGGATTTGATAAAGAGATATCCCAAAGGTGGTGATCCACTAGAAGGCTTAGCTGGCGAAAGTTGAAAGGAGATAACTGCTTCCCAAAAAGTGCCAAAAAGCTACCAAGAAACGATGATGTCTGAAGACGCCAAAAACTGGGAGACGGCCATAAAAGAAGAATTATTATCAATATTGGAAAACAAGACGTGGGAACTAACCCCAATCCCAGAAGGACGTGTAATCATCCAACATAAATGGGTTTTTAATAAAAAACTAGGCTAAAAGGGCACGCCACCACGCTTTAAAGCCAGATTGGTGGCCAAAGGGTTTACACAAGAATATGGCGTCGACTATGAAGAAACTTTCGCCCCTGTTCTAAAACACTCCACCCTAAGAAACTGTTTTTGGTCTTATAGCCTCCCTGGATATGGAAACTGTTCTGCTGGATGTTAAACTCGCGTTCCTGTATGAGAAACTGGATGAGGGGATTTTCATATAATAGCCGGAAGGATTTTTTGGTGCCTGGCCCTGAGATGGAAGTATGCAAACTAATTAAGAGTTTATATGGCCTGAAAAAGACCCTCGGGCCTGGAATAACAGATTTAACGATTTGTTGATCAAGTTTGATTTCGTCAGGAGCGATTCAGATCCCTGCATTTACTACCATCATCAATGGGAGGAGTTCACGATCCTGCCCTTTTTAGTTGATGATGGCCTAATAATTTGCAGTAACCAAGAAGGAAGCCTCAGGCAAATCATCAAACACCTGGAAGAGCAATCTCAGACCCGCACCATGGATGCAGAACGGTTTCTTGCAGTCGAAACTATCCGAAACAGGAAGAAGAAAGAATTCAAAGCAGCACAACCGCTGTTCACTCTGGCACTACTGAAGAAATTCAGAATGGAGAACTGCCATCCAAAATCAGTATCCGCAGACCCGCAGACGCACCCAAGTACCGAAATGTCGCCAAAAACTGAGAGGGAAAAAGGAGACATGGAGAAGATCCCGTATCAGGAAGCTTTTGGGTCCCTCTTTTATCTAGCCATGAGTACTCACCCAGATATAGCGTTTGCAGAGGGTCAGGTATCGTAGTTCTGCCAGAACTTAGGCAACGGGCATTAAATTGCCATAACAACTTTTTTGCTTATCTTGCGGGAACGCCGTACCATGGGCTTTACTTCAAAAGTAGCAACCACCTGGTAGTGAAAGGCTACAGTGATGCCGACTTCACAAGAGACCAAGAAACCAGGAAGTCGACAACTGGATATATATTCATCTACCATGGAGGACCTGTGGCGTGGGCCAGCCGAAAACAGAAATGCACTTCCTTATCGACCATGGAAGGGGAATATGTAGCAGAGTGTGAGACATCGAAAGAAGCCATGTGGATTGACCAACTGCTAAAGGAGATTGGATAGGACCAAACACTACCAATTACTCTACTCTGTGATAATCAGAGTGCAATCCGCCTAGCCCAAACACGGAGTTTCATCAAAGAACAAAGCATATACAAATCAAATACCACATCATTAGGGAACAACTCACAGGAACAGACACAACTCACAATGGAATAGACTTACAGTACGTTGGAACAGAGTACCAACTTGCAGATATCTTGACAAAACCCCTCGAGACTAACCGATTCCAGAAGCAGCGTGATAAGATGGGAATTATTGATGTCAGAGGATCTTCAGCTTGAGGGGAGGTGTTGAAGATGGAAGAAAGCTGAACATCCAAATAGTGAAATTAGGTTTCACTATAACTCACCTGTCTTGCCGATAGAGTAGTCTGCAGGGGTGGAATTCCGAACGCTGTTTTAGACTAAACTTAGAATAAACTTGAACTCAAGGGAACTTACACTAACTTAAGATTTAAACTAGCAAATTCACGGCATTTCGAATTCCATACAACAAGAACCGATGCAAAGATTCCATTACAACTTTGGAGTTTCTTGGTGCATGACGCCAAGCAGAGAGGAATGTTACAAATGACCTGTATCAACAATAACTTCCTTGGTGCATGACGCATAGTAGAGAGGGGATGTTATAAATAAGCTGTATCAACAATGAATCTCATTAAATCTAAATTCATTATTATTAGCAAAAGTTATGAACATCGATCCTGCTATTCCAATGAGTTATAAAGATTTAGATTAATAAATCTAAGTTTATATAATAAAAGCTTTTCATAACTAATATGGGTTTTGTTTTTCTGGATTTGCGTGGTATTCACCTTAAAATTAGTGAAAAAAACCCAGAAATTCAAGCTTCTAGGCTAACCAGCTCCTTTCCCCTTTTATTTTTCAATAAACATTAAAGCTCAAGGACCTCTAACAATTTGGAACTTGCTTAGGAAAAGGCAACTCGAGCAAAGTATGATCCGGGAACTGGAGAAAGACACACGAAGACAGAAAATTAAGAATTTATCATTTTGATTTATGGTGGCTAGCTTCTGGCCTTCTGCACAGATTATCTTGGCTTAAAAACGAAAAATATTCGAAAATTATAACGAATATATGTAAATACGTTATAACTCACTGTGGAAAAGGGATCAAAAGTAGTGTTTGATGGCTACGATATTCAATCTTTAAAAGACATAACGCATGCAAGTGAACAAAAAGTGTTGAACCAAAAATTGTGTTTTCAAATTACATGAACCTAATTAATACTAAAGAAGAATTTAGTTTGAATTGCAGAAACAAACAAAGAATCATATTTGAACTAGGTAAATGACTAAATGAGAAAGGAGTAACTGCTATTCATGCAGAGTCCGATGCTGACCTAAAAATAGTACCGTACAAGAATGCGCAGTAACAACAACTACCATTATTATTATAGGGAAGGACACCGATGTACTCATCTTACTATAAATACTTCACTACTGCAATGAAATAAATGAAGAAATGTACCGAACCTAAAGCCCCAAAAGGGGGGAAATGTGGAATGTAACTAAAGTGAAGAAAATCTTAGGAAACAACTTGTGTAATTCACCTTTGTTTAACCATGCCTTCCTTGGTTGTGACACTACATCGAGGCCTTTGGTAAAGGATGCTATTGAACTGAAACTCTAAAAAATAGTATTCACTTTCAAATCAGTTTGTCTACATTTTCTACTTGCCTAATTGTTCAATTGAAGAAGTTGACGGAGCAGGAGAAAGCGCTATGTGCATTGTATATGGTGGCTTACCTAGTGATGACATTGACAATCTTCGATGCACAATTTTCAAGAAGAAAGTAAGCAATGCTAATGTTACGTCGTCCATTAAACCAGAAGAGCTTCCTCCAAGAAAAAGATCTGTGAAGTTTCATAGTAGACTTACTAAAAGAACTTAACATCTTTTAGACAACCATATGACTTAAAACATATGACGTCTATTGCCAAGATTAAATAAGTAAATTATTACCACAGATGAGTTATGTTTTGTCGTCTTTTTTACATATAGGAAGAAATTTGGTAAGGAGTGACCAATGTAAAACTGATTGGGGATGGTCACTAAATGACGGATTATTTTTTCCTTAAATGACTGATGTACCACAAGCTCTTAAGGAGCCAATTAAAATGATTAATGGTGATTTTAATCGATCCTGTGACAGCAACAAATGTACCTGTCATAAAAATGGAATGACATGCATAACCTCATGCAAAATTGCAAAGGTGTTGTGTAAATGTTAAAAGAAATTTTCAGGAAGATGTTGATGAACTATTTTAACTTGTAATTCAAAAAATTAAACAAAACTTTCGATTTGGTTACATAAATTTTTCAAAACATTTCAATATTTGGAAGGGATGAAATGAAAAAAAGTAAAAAAAAAAGTAGAAGCGGCTAGAAGATCAGCGCACCAAGGAAGGAAGCACACCCGTGCTGCATTAAATTATGTGGTACATAGATCAGAAAACAACAAATTAATCCGATTGATCTGGGCATAAATCCATAGCAGAGAAACCTAAAAACGATTACGAATAATTAATTTCAACACACAAATCAATTAGATGATCAGTCAAGGGAATCAGTGAATCGGACCCTATCACCTCTGCTATATAAATAGCAGTTTTTAACATATTACCGTTCCCGTTTTTTCTTTACTCACTTTTCGGAGACGAATCATCGCTGTTAGGTCACGTAAAAAGAGAAAGGTTGGCAAAATTGTGAAACACCAAGTAGACAGTGATCAAGTTCAATTGATAATGTTCTTCAATTTGATTGATCCATGAAAGGTGCAAGTTTTAACAACTCAGAATAAGCTTTAATAACTTTTCACCCAGCAGTAATGGATTTATTGATGATTTCAATAAACAGAAGAACCAATTCGTTTAAAACAAGAATACAAGGATGACATTGACAACGTAAAAAGATGGATATTCGTCTTCTATATATTTAGTATAAATGTCAAAAAGGTTTTCTCAAACGAGTGAATCTTTGTAAATTAAGAAAACTGGTAGCTATGTTAACTTGTGAGCGAGAACCAGAATGATAAAGCGTCAAAGAGAAAAAAACAAAATTGTAAATAACCATTTGAAAAATTCCATGAAGAAATTTCACGATTTAAATAAAGCAAGCTGAAAAAAACACTATTATGAATACAGACAATCTGAAACAGCTTACCAACTCTTTCTGAACTACAATTGGAATTATAGCAAGAAAATGGAAAAACACAGACACTCCTCGTTCATCCGTTATCTTATGGTAAAAATAGGTTTAATACCACCCATGACATGGCAAAAAATGTTACTTTTTTCCAACGCTGCGTATAAAAAAATAAGATCAGCCTTTGCCTTGCCATCCGTTTAGAGCCTTTCGGCGCTTCCAAAATTTAAAGAAATGCATTGTAATAAAAAAATAAGACATCACACACGGAAAGTAAGTCAATAAATTTCAGTGGTTATGTCACTATTACCATGAAATAATGATTGCTTGGGATGTAAATCTGAGGAACCTTGTTTCCATTGTTGCAGGAATGAAAATTTTGACAATGATGTTGAGGAACTTATAAGTTTTAGCGATTTGAAATGGTTATCACCCCAAGCATATCTCGGAATATATTTAAAAAACAGTCCTTACCTTTAAAAAACACCAAACCGGGATAACAATTCACTATTAAAAAAAAAGAACGTGCGCATAGCGATAAATTTTAAAAAAATTCCCTTTTGAAAAAAATCTCTTTTGAAAAAAATCCCCTTTGAAAAAAAAGTTATGATACAATATAAAATAAAGAAATAAAAAAATATATAAAAAGAAATGTATTGTATCAGCTATTATCATTGACTATTCGTCCAAGGTCTAACCAGACGTAACCAACAGTTGTAGGATCAATGAAATGCTTATTCTCCATTCCCCCCCCCCAAAGTTGAACAGTATTTGAAATAATACTTGTCGAATGACAGAGATCCCTAAAAATTTATTCCAAATTGACGTAATGGGCATTATGTCAAGACTCTTAGGAGGCCAAAGAATAGAAGACTCCCGTCGAGAAGAGAAAAACTGGGTAGCCACCATAGATCGGTGCGATCGGTTGCGATCGGTGCGCAGTTATTTGAGGCGAAAATGGTTCTTCCGGGGGAATTAACCAAGTCCATGACTGCTAAGTAATTTTCAGTATTAAGATGTCCGCTTTCTATGCGATGTAAAGTAAACTTCTTAGACAATCCGCAGAAACAGCGCCGCACGCTAAAATAGTTCCCCTGCGTGATCATTGATGGCACGTGGAAAATATTTCCCCGTCAGCTTTCAATCTGGAAAAGAAAGGCGCGCATAAAAAAGCGGAAATTTTACAACACTAAATTTTTTCTTACCCAAACCGCTTTTCGTCGACGAATATCGTGTTTCTCCAAAATGAATAGGACTAACCGCTAAATTTCTTAGCGAAGAGTTCTCTTTGCGTCATTCTAAGTTGATTTTTTGAAGAAAAAAAATTATACAGTTTTTTTAATGTTTCTGTTTAGAAGGGTGGCAGGAACCAAGGACCACTTTAATAGGCACCTTATTTGCTTTTAGGGATGGGAGAAATCCTTGAATTATTGGTCAAACTGTCTGGGTCTCTTATGCAATAACAAATGAAATGAGGAAACCATATTCTCGCGCAATTTAATTCTTATATTAAATGTTATGGAATCCATGACCCAGACAGTTAGACCAGATCTTACCAGATTTCAAGGACTTTTCCCGAAACGTAGAGGTAAGGAAATGATACTATATGGGGAGGGAATGGTTAGGGAGTGCAAAAATAAAAGAACAGTATTCCTAAGTTCTCAAACATTCAAGATGTTTCGAGCAGACCGGGGTTGGAAACATTTAAATGATCAAGAGCGTGCAGCTATCGTTGCATTCACTGAAGCTGGTCAAACTGTGGCTTTTATTGGTAAACGCTTAGATATTGAAGCTGCTACCGTATCTTTATGGCAACTTCGGTTCCGCAAGACCGGCAACATTATGAGGAAACGGGGATCAGGTAGACCGACCAAATTGACCCCTGCAAATGAAGAGGATATTGTGCTTGCTGTAACGGCAAAATCAATAACAACAGCTCAGGAGATAGTCGGTAATTTATGACAAAAATCGCGTATTTTTTAATATCTTTTAACATCTGTAATGATTGTTAGATGTAACACAACTCAATGTTGGTCCCCTGACAATCATAAGCGTATTAAAAAAAATGAGACATTCATCCCCGAAGAGCTGTGCGTAAATTATTTCTGTCCGCAGCGCATGCTAATTTACGGCTGGAATTTGCACTAACGTTTGCCAATAGACCCACAGAATTTTGGGAAAATGCTGTTTTTTTTTCAATGAAAAAACATTTGGGTATGAAAAAAGAATAACATTATACGTAAATATCTAGCTATTATTAAGATGTTTAATTCATTTTTAAGATGCGACGAATGTGGCAGAAATATTGTTTATCAGAAAAACGGAACCAGATTTGATCCAAATCTTGTGCAAATAAAATACAGGAGTGGGAAGAAATCTGTGTCCGTATGGGCTTGGTTTTCGGCCAGTGGTCCTGGCGACTTCGTCCGAATTCATGGAAACTAACCACCGAGAAACATTTAGAAATCCTCGGTGATACTCTGCAGCCATCTCTTCACGTCAGATTTCCCGGGATTTGCGTTAATTTCATTCAAGACAAGTCCCCTATTCATGGCGCAAATATCATCAAAAATTGTTTCGCAAATAATCCTGATATTGAGTTGCTTCCTTGGCCGGCCAAGGGAGCAGACATGAATCCAATAGAGAATGAGTGGGGGGGGATATTGTGAAGAATTCGGAAATTCTCCGACCTCGCACTGACGACGAAGTCTTACAAAAAATTCGTTCAATTTGGGAAGGGTATAGGGGTAACCACAATTACTGGCGAAAACTCGCTATATCAATGATTAATAGACTTCGTCTAGTTATCGAAAACGAAGGCAATTGGAAAAAGTATTAAATAAAGAAATCTCAAACGAATCGGCTCAATAATTACAATTTATTTCACATATTATCAGTTAGAAATAACACAAAGATACACCACGACGTATTGCTTTTACAAAACGACGTTCCATGTGATACAACGGCAGAGCAATGGTCAGATCCTAAAGCGTAGAGAGAATATCGTTATCGTGGGCTACAGTGTCCTGGCCACTGTAGGAAAATCTTTACCGTGGTTACGGAGAGCTTAAAATGGTTTAGTTGACATATCCAAGTCAAAGGAGAAAATACCGTTCCCACCTTTAAAACAAATAAATTAACTAAAATCAAAATGCAAAATGTGATTGGGAGGTTTTTAAATTTTACCTGAATGCACTGCAATCGATTACATCCATTCGACTCCTTAATTTAATTTTTATTGGTTTAAATTCTAAAGTTTCAAAAAATTATTTACTCGAAAGGGACTTTGTCTGCAAACAAATAGAAAACTCAATCTAGCTTCAGTTTGAGTTCAATTTAACAAACAAACGTTAACTATTACTGCAACGAATAGGCAAGATCTTAGGTGAAGGTAAACCAGCACGGATCATAATGACCATGCCAGACGAGATGTAGTCACGCCCCTTAAATTTCAGGCAAAGTGTTTTACTGCCTTGAAGTGAGTAGGAATAACACGGAATTCACTAGCCCATGTAGCCTTGTCACTGTCAGGCTCGATCCATGTCAAAACAGCATGAACTTGTTCAGGAAAGGTTGAGAATCGTCCTTCATCTTAAGCCAATTGAAGATTTTTCTTCGGGATAGACTGTGTGCAAAGAAAAGAAAATGTTAAGATTAAACTGTTATGAATTATTTGGAAAGAAATAAATTCCGATGACAATTGCATTCACAACTATGATTTATTCCATTAACAGCAGGAATGAACACCACACTATTTGCAGCAAGAAAAAAAAAGATTATGAAATGTAACATGTTCTGTTAAAAATAATGTAACATATTATTCTACGAGTGTGATGGTTGATTGCCAATTTATTGGGGAAAATCCCATCGTTTAATCGTCTCTACTCCTCACACATGAAGCATGCCAAACTGTTACATGACAAAAGGAATTATTCAATACAGGAATATAGTAAGAAACTAAGAATAAACAGATTCACCACGAAACTAACTTTCACTCCTTTGAATGTTTTTCAACAATTTTCTGCTGGTATCAGAATAACAATCAGTAAAAATGTACTGCTGTCCATTGTCAATTAACAATTTTCGAAGAAGTTTCTCACTATGCTTATACTGCTCTTATCGGTTTCTCATTTATAAAACTATTTGACTTGACCAAGATACTCCTTCAAACTCTGTCTATCCAAATATTTCCCAAATCTGAACGCTAGATGGCTATTTTTCATTCGGAATTTTTTGAAAGATACTGTACGATATTTGTGAGAGTAAAGCTAATATTTCTACTGCTACATAAATAGGTTGTATAAATGTCTAAGTATAATAGTTGGATTAGATACTACCTTTGCCAGACTCGCTCGAACGAAATGCTTACCATTTTATTAAAAAGGGTCACTTTGGCACCAGGTCTTCAAAATTTAAGCTGATCTAGGATGTACTTCCCTGTTGCACTCTTCATATTATGCAAAATAATGATTTAACTCAAGAAAAAAGTGAGAACCCCTTGAATAACAATTTTATGTGACTGAATCTATAGTATATATGTTTATTTAAGGTTAACAGTAACGAGATCTCTGCATGGCTATCTGGTGCGAAAACAGAAAATAAGAAGAAACCTACACGTTTTTTAAACTTGTCATTGCTGGTCATTGGAGTCACCTTTGAGCACCAAAAACCTTCTACAACCAGATTCTTCAAACAACCGTATATTCCATACCAAGAATAATCAAAATTAAAGTTGCTGCTAAAACCAACTTCGGTTTTTAGAGCTAAAACTCCTTGCACAAATCATTACTACAACATCAGTTAATGGCTTTATTTACTTTAACTTGGATTGCAAGATCAAAACCCTTTCTAATTATGCATAATTTTTAGATTATATTTCCAACATTATGAGAATTTATAAATACATAAAATAAGATAAAATAGGTAGAAAATTTGTAAAAATTCACAAAAAATCATTGCTTTTAAACTTCAAAAGGATTTCGAATTTGGGGAATTGTTAAACTATTGTTTAGATTACAGCTAAAGCTTACTTCTTGTTAGATTACAGCTTAAGAAAGATTTACGATAACGGTTTAATTTTTACTATTAAAATTTTTTTTTGTGGTGTTCTTATTCCATAAATCTATGTTAAATCTAGACCAACTTGAATTTAATGTTACATTTTCTGATGTTTATTTCGATTTCATAAACCTAGCAATTGTTGGATCAAAATTACATTTAAGTTACATTAAAGTTACATGTTATCAGTTTATGGGTGGTTATATTTGTGCTGTACGTCATAGAAACTACTTCACAACTAGTTGAATAGAAAAACTCCACCAATTTTTCCAATTTGTTAATAGGAATTAAATTAAAGATATAGCCACAAAATAATGACACAGTACCATAAAGAACATTTAATTTGTTATTTAGTTAATATTTTTTGAAAATCTAGTTACCCACACCAACCACATCAGTAAAACAAAAATTTCGGAGCTTTTATTGATTGTGTTCCAGACAACAAGTCTTCCAAACAGATTTTCCCGTGACAATGGTCAATTCCCAGGAATTTAAGCAATCCTTCAAAACAATCGCAACTAGTATTAACAAAACAACAACTAGTGAAATATTTTTTCAAAAAACAAACGAGGAATTCTCAATTTTTGTTTTTGTATTGAAGACAAAAAAAATTATTTACATACTATAAACAAATTATTGGTCAAATTATGTTATAAGTATATTTACAATTCAGATTGAAATAATTCAAAAAACCAAATAATGAAATAATTATTTTGGATTACATTTACTAATGTTAATGCAATTAAAATATTTAAAATTGTTATTTAAATTAGCCATGCTCGTGTTCGTTTAGAAGAACATGAAAGCTATTTGGAATCAATTCGGATTTCTGTTGTTACAATGGATCCAATGACTAACAGCACGAATAAAAATTTGTCTGTTTGGCTGTGTCCTGGTAAGGAGTGCTGTCCTCCTATAGGATATTGTTCCTGATTCGGGACACTTTTGGCTATTGCCGTTTCGCATGCTTTAGTATAGGCCGAACACCTTCCTAAGTCGGGAAACCGATAAAAAGTATGAGGAAATGAAACCAAATGCGGGACAGTCGCCAGCGCCATCTACCTTTGGTTGTGTAGTACCAATCACAGCTTGTCAGTAATGAAAAGAGAAACTAACACACATGATTGGTCTAATTGATAGCATGTTATTAGACAGGATCCTTGATTGCTTTCAAGGATATGACGTTAAATTCGCGTCATTAGAACTTTACTTGGATAGTGCGCGTTACAAATAAATAAAATCAAAAATCAAAAATCATGTTGAGCTCTCATACTAATATGCACTATGGTCTGGGTTCGATTCCCTTCACACCAATTAGTATCATTATTTGGATAATCGTTAACCAAAATTAAAAACAGTCAGCATCCCTCTTATTCCAAATTGCACGACTATTTTAAAAGGTCGAAGAGTTCATCTTTGGCAGTGTCTCATGGCACGGGTGGATTGAGAGACAGAAAAAGGAGTGGGTTATCCTTTTTTGCTCATGTTTCAAATCCCAGGAACGGCATTTTTAAAATTATTTTGAAAATTGCCTCAGGGATGTCCCGGTTTAAACACAGTAAGGATACCCGTAAAATTAATTCCGCGGCCTCTTCCTTTTGGTTTTCATCATCTGACGAAGAGTTCATAACAGGTTGATGTATTCCAACGATGGCAAGTCGCTGGCTGGGAACCACGTTATACTTTTGATTATTGTTTGAAATCCCAGGAAAGGCATTTTTGAAATTATTTCTGAAAACACCTTAGGGCTGTCGGAAACCCACTGTGCCATCGGAATACATCAACCTGTTATGGACTATTTCAACAGAGCTTCGCTATTCAAGAGTAAGCTTGATATAAACTTTACTTTCTCTACATAGATCTATAATTTTACCATTTTTGACCTTTAAGTTCGACAAATTACAGGAAAATTTTCTGTGCCTTGAAAGACAACAAATATTTTGTAGGAAATTATACTTGCACTAACAATTGAATAATGGTTAGTGCACCTTCATTTTGTAATCCACCATTATTTTTTTCCTTCGTGCGATTTTCAGGGTAATTTTTTTTAATTCTTGGGAATGAAAAATTTTCGATTTTGCATCATTGCCACTACTGTATTGGAATTCAGATTCAGATTCGTTGTTTATTAGCACTAATGAGATAATCAAACTAACAATTTTATCAGTCAAACCTCTATAGTTATACATGCCGAAGTCGCCTGAGAGAAATGTACTCATCTTTAATTGGTAGAGCCGAGCCTTCTATTTTGTTGTTCTGTCTGGGAGTCCGTGATCAGGACGAAACAAGGCCGAAAAAAATTAAGATCGATTGAGCCACAATTTCAACGTCATCATCTCGAGATCGTTCCGGACGGCCGACACCGGAGCACTCTCCATCCTAGCCGGAGCTATGCCGGCCGACCTAAAAGTAACAGAAATCTGAGACGGCACCTCCTTTCTAAACTACAACTCTTCTCAACAAGCGCTCTACAATCTATCTCGACCCATATCCAGGCAGTAAAGCTCAAACTAGCTTCAGTTGAACCACCGAAAAGTAGACTCCCGTTGCAAATAAAACACACAATAAGAAACACGCTAGAACAAGCACGGAGGAGGGAGTGGCACGAATATCTTCAAGGCGACACAACTCGCTCCTTTTTTCCTTTCCTGGAATGTTTCATTCAGCTTAAAATCCACAACCTCCCTCACCAAGTCATACAAATGCTAACGGGTCACAGTCTTTTAAATGCCCACCAATATCTTCTTAAAAGTATAAGCTTGTAAATGTACATTTCCCTCAGAATCCGACCAGCATTTTAAATTCGATTTCCCATATATTCTCTTACTCGAACTGCACTGGTCTCTCTGTGTACCTCAGAATTTGGCCGTTGGCCTCCCCCACTCCCTACGTTCCACAAATCCAAAAACGTTTTTAATGCAATGTGCACCTTCATCATCCGCTAAAAACGTCTATCCCCAACCAAAAGGAAATTGTACACCCAACATGGTTTAACATGTAATCAGCGTCATCTGGGGCAAAACTCCATAGCATGAGCAGCCCCTCAAATACAAAAAAAAAAAAAAAAAAAAGAAGTTTTATTCAACATAACACTATTGATTAGAAAGTTGGTGGAATTATGCCAATAAGAAAATGTTGACATCACTACTACATGTTTGCAATAAAAGATAAGAGTTAGCAACCATATCAAAACTTTTAAAGTGCTGGTATGAAGCAGGGTGAAATAAAGCTCCTATTCAATCTATAGACAATATTTAGATGTTAGCTAATCTCAAATTGGCAACAGACGATTTCAACAAGCCCAACACAGAGTCATCTCTTCTCAAGTTCTTCACCAACAAACTTATGGCCCGTCTATAGGAAACATATTCTTGATTACACAACTCTTCACTTCCTTTGATAATTCTACTAATAAACTGAATAAGGGTATGAAGACATTTAATCGTAGCACAATGCTTTAATTTCTTTTAAATTGAATTTTTTGTTGGGGCAATTTAAGTTTTACCAAAAGAAAAGGTAGCCAGTGTCCGTGGCTACCTTTTCCACTGGCTACTGATGAGGTACACTTGCTACCCCGACAGTGGCTACCTATATAAAGTGACACCGGCTACCCACAGATGGCGAAACTTGTACCCCTTTGCTTAGCTACCTAGTTCGGACTGTGATGGGCTGAGGGCACACAGCATATACAAGGCCACCAGTTTCTAAAAGCCTATACGGAACCTTCATGTGATCTTACCAACGGTGATCAGCAGCCGTAACAGCTCTGTTTTTAACTCGCCGGAACGTCTATTCCATCCTCCTACAGCTACGAGAAATTCATGCCATCTCGCGCTTAAGATGTGAAGAGATGGAAAGAGTCGATTGAAACGTCTGTAAAACATTGTATGTATTAAACATTTGCAATGCTTGTCATCAATCGGGTTTCGTAGTGGTTAGAGAACCAGACTATAATTCTTGAGTACAGAGGTTCGAGTCTTGACTAATACACTTGCTGTAGCTGTAAAATAAAACTTAATAAAAATAATACGTGATTTACGCTTCTTTTACGTACCTGCAGTAACCTTATTCTTAAAACACTAGAGCGATAATCTACAAATACTTAGACTAGAAAGACTGAGTTACCCATTCGTATATGGTAGTTCACAACACACACACAAGAGGCAGCAGCGTATTCGTAGCTATCTCGGTCTCGTATATGTGCTTTTCTCCCCCTTTTCTATCCACTCCTTCGCTTTTTCCCTGTTTCCTATGTATCAAGGACTTGTATATCGATACAGATGCCAGGACTTGATACATAAGAAACAATTAATAAAGCGAAGAAGTGGGGGAAGCACATATACGGCAATCGGCAACGCCGAATAAAATGCCTGAAAAATGTGTCGAAATGGGGGTATCACGAAAATCGTGATATCTCCGACATCTCTGAATATTATGAAAAATCCTCTTGGATTCAGAAAGAAGGATGAACGTGCTACATTTTCCATAAATTATTTTGATTTATGGCCAAATATATGGCGAAAAGCGATGTAGAAGGAGGGGGAGACTTTAGGTTTTCGTGATATTTCACGATTTTCAACCGTGATTACCTCGTGAACGAAAAAAGATAAAAATCCTGACTTTATTCAGTTAATATCAACGTGTGATTCTGAGCAGAATAGACCTAGTCCAGATTTTTAGAGTCCTTTTCCGGATTACGATCCGAAAACTACCTCCGAAAAAAGTGGGTATTTCGGTGCGATTGAGTGGGAGATCACTTGTTGATGGCATCGAGGATTCTTTTTTTTTCTATCAATTTGGTTTTTGTTGGAAGAAGACTGATTATTTGGATGTCTTCCTCGGTTTTGTTTTTCCCGTAACTGAATTTCTTATTCCTGGAGTTTCTCTTCCAGCTTTCTACTCTTATCCCTTTCTTCAAACAACCCCCTTAATTTCTTGGGCGATCCTTTTCCGGTCGAAAACTTTTTTTTCCTTCAGCAATCTATCCCGCTCTTGCATTGTGTAATGCAAGATACGAGAATTTTGGCGGAGTATAATTTCTGCCGAGGAACTAATTGCCTTAGTTTCCCATTCTTCTTCTTTCATTCGCTGTTCAAATCTAATGATACTCATGAAATTTATTTGAAAATATTAGTGAAAACAAAATTAGTGAAACTTACCTTGCTTTTTCTATTTCATTTTTTTTGTAATTCCAGAATGCATGGTCATGTAAATAAATCGACGGTTGCAGACCGATCAACATCGAATTCATCATCGGTCTAAATTCTTAAATGGTTGAGACAAACAATGAAATACGTTTGTCCTCGTACGCATCATGTGGCAAATTGTCGGTGAACACCTGAAAAAATGACAAAATTTGAAGATGTTGTGTCAGTTTTCTGTTTTAAAATAGTGAGGGAAAATCTACTTTATATGGAAGGAGCACGGGGGCCGGTCGAATAGGGTTGGTGAATGAAAAAGGGATTCCTTTAAAAAAAATATCATTAGAATAAGTTTTTCCCGCTGATTCTCATGGTATTTTTTATTTTTAAAATAATAATTTCCCCCCGTTATCTCACTTCAAAGTTGAGATTAGCTCCTCCCATTTAAAAACGGACCCCACGCCGTTTTTTGTGGGCGGTCCTAAAAATGTGATGAATTTTGCTCTCCCCCCCACCTTTTCACCCTTTTTCGTGCTGCCTATACCCCCACTTTTGTCCTTAGGGCCTAAATGCGAAAGACGAAAATTGATCAATACATAGAGATAGAAGTCAGTCTGTCTTGTACATTTCTATCAGGTTATGAGCCCAGACACGTGTTCTCCAGTACAAATGCAACAACATTCGCCATATGGCATGAACGATTCGCTCAGATGAATTACGCAACCATACAACGAATAATCAAACTAAATTTGGTCACAGTCCTTAATGTCCTGGGAAGCACCTCACACAAAGAGGACTTCACAGCCTGCATAATCGGCAAGATTTCGCGTCTCCCGTTCCCAAAAGGAAGAACCAGAGCTTGACAAGTTGGAGGAATCGTTCACTCAGACCTAGTTGGTCCATTTCAAGTAGCGACTCAAAACGAAAAACTGTACTATGTCATATTCAAAGATGACTACAGTGGATACAAAGTGGAATACTTTATGAAGAACAAGTCCGAGACCGAAGAAGGTTTTAAACAATACGTCGAAAAGATGTTTACGGATACTTGACAGCGCTTCGCATACTTCGCTCAGATAATGGGGGCGAGTATACAAGTAACTCTTTCCGGAAATGGCTCTCCACCAAAGGTATTCTTCACCAAACATCTGCAGCTGATACATCACAACAGAATGGCGTATCTGAACGCGATAATCGAACTCACGATTGCCTCTAGGGCTGCTTCGCTCTTTAAGAATTGAATTACCCGTATCCAAGGTGAAGATTTAGCTGAATAGCCAAAATTGTCCCGCATGTTTTGAACAATTCCATTAGGTCATCTTTGCAGACATTCTGAGGAATGTTGCAAATAAAGATCTGAAAAAAAAGAGAAAATGTAAGAAAATTGTTATCTCTAGAAAATTATGTTGGGCCAACTTACATCACATCTGTTGCACCTCTTTGGTGATCTTCCTGAAGAAGGGTCATTTTTCACAGGCTCACCACTAAGGATGTGTTGGGCAGTCTCAATGCTGACCGTGTAAAAAGTCTTGAAGGGATCTATTTTTTCAATTGCTGGCTTAGGGATAAGCTTTCTAGAACAACAAAAAACTTGAATGGGACATTTTAAGACTAAAAATTAAATGATTACTTACCCCCCAGCGTCATAATCTTGAAACAATTTCCCGCAACTACCACATTTGACTGTTAGAAAAATACAATCTTCTGGTTCGTAATCTTCAATATGCTGACAGACAGGTTTAGTTTCAGTAATTCTTATCAGAATAACACACGTTTCACTCTTAAATCAACAATCGAAAAATCTAAAAGTGTCTAAACCTCCAAGACGGAACGACTGAAATGCTGAAACCTGAAAATCATATCTATCAATTGAAATCTGTGGAGTGATTGTGTTGAAATTGGGTTGAAATCGTGTGCGAGTCCGTGGTGACCGTAGCCGTGTCCGTATCCGTGTACATGTCCATGGTTGTGTCCGTGGGCGTGTCCGTGAGCATGAGAATTGGTGTTAAAAGAGGTGAGATTGTGCTCATCTCCGTTGCCACCATATCCTGCTCCATGTCCATGCCATATCCTGCTCCATAATCAGCCAACCACTTAACCCCAAGATTTCTATTTATTTTTATTTTTATTTCCAAGATTTTGTATGCTTAAAAAGATATTCGATTCTCAAATAGATGATTTCATTTCTATTTGACGATGCAGGTCCGGGACGAGATGGCCACTCGACTCATTTTACCGGATGTTACAAGATGAATGAATGTAACAAGAGGAATGGATGTTACAAGAGGAAATTCTTAAGTCACTCTCAATGTTCGAGCTCTCTTGGCTTTACAATGTGTGCAATAAATATTAATAATACTTTATCTGACTTGTTTTTACGAAAAGAACTATGATAAATTCTTTTTGATGCCCATTCAACAGTTTTCGGTCAACTCACTCCACTGTGTGTGTGTTAATTCATGATTAAGACTTTTAAACAAAGTAAAAATACGTAGGCGAATCCAATCTGAAGAAAATTTATTTTATAGCATCAGTTGGATAATTGTAAATATTCAATTGTGACCATAATGCTTGTAAAATCTCTTGACTTTGCAATGTTGCAATCTGAAGGCTGCCGTTAGCCTTCGTGTGCATGTAAAAAATTTGTTGAATTTGGCTTATCTCTACATTTTCAATAGATCTTGTTCATCAAGTTTGACCAAGGTTTAACGAAAAGTTTAGACTCCAGCCATCTTTTTATATACGTTGATCATCAGTAGAGGACTTGCACCCAAATTGACGATGCATCCACTTGACCCTGGTGTCTAAAGCTGTTTAGAAAAGTGACCGAAGTATAAAACTTTTTTGAAACTTCATTCATTGATTGTGTTTTGGGCTTGCGGTTCGTTGATTCCAAAATTTGGAGGAAGTGAATAACACAACTAATAAATTGGCAACGCAACCACCGTTTCCTATCCCCATCTACTCTCAGCAGAGAGAACTCATGAGATCCAGTTTGTGTGAACTGTGAATCCAGCAGAACTCGGAATAAAAAGTGAACGGAGGTTGGAGCGTAAGTTTGCGTGGTTTTCTGTGAAAAGGATTACTCATTGAACTGTTTAAGTAATATAGGCATTTGACAAAAGAGATAACAAGTGCTTCCATCTAAGGTTCTTGATTGTCCAATTGTGATTCCCTCAGTTAACCGAAATGTTAACCAACAATGTGTGGATTATTCCACCTGCTTTCGATTTTAGATCTATTAACGCTGAAAGTGAAATTGGAGTGTTTTAAAAAACGCGTTTCCCTACTGATCATCTCAGCCGTACGGATACTTTCGGTACCCACTGTATAGCAGCCCTACTAACACGGCCCATCCACTTTATGTAAGATGTAGGTTAATATGGGATGAATAGATCCAGGTCGCAATTGGGGGGCGGTAGTATAGCGTAGGTATAAATTTATTCGGATCTAGGATGGGATGAAATAAAGAATATTCATCGTAGATCCACCAGCGTATATTAATTAATATACTGATTGTACGTCAAAGTAATATACCCGGGGGTATGATTTTGTTGTGATACCATTTGGTACATACACAGAATGTGCATCACAGTATAACCATATAAGGTACACAGTGGACGAAAAAGCTAAAGAATATCTCTATTTCCAGTACACACAAACATTTGTTCCTCAAATGTATGAACAGTTGGTCAAATGGTTAGAGAGGTGAGCTACGGAATTGAAGGTCAGTAGTTCAAGTCTCGGGGTAGACTTTTATCTTTTAATTTCTGACAGAAATCATATCCAAAGATGGATGTTATTTAAGAATACTGTGTATACACAAACCGGTATATTCAAGGGACATACAAATGGTACGTGCGGGGAAGGGGAAATAAGGATCAACATGAAGCATTCCATGGATATGCTGTTTGTTTCTCCCTTATCCTTGGGAGTACGCTGCAGTCATATCCATGGTACATCGCTGTGTTAGTAGGGAGGTAAAAATGATCAGTATCGAAGAAACACGCTAGTGAGTGGAATGTTGAAATCAGTGTAAAAGGCTGAGATACCACCTAATTGTACAAGATCAGTTCCATAATCTAAAGGAATAATCTGAGAACCTTGGTTGGAATAAATCACAGCCCAGTGTGGTGTGCATGAGTTAGCCCAGGCAGTGCATTGCCCCAGAGACAATGTGCTTCATTGTCTATCAGACTATCACTCTACTTTATTAGTTAGGTTTTAATCAAACTCATTATCGGAATTTGTTTTATTCTTTTCCATGATGTCACAATGAATTATTTGTTGCATTTTATATAAGATGGAGGCTATCAGGGATATTATAACATAGATTAAATTTATCCGCTTAGTTTTATTATTGACCCTTTTATGCTGTTTAAATATTTAATTGTTTGATTGCTTATGGCTAGGCCTATTATCAAATTATCCAACTTCCTAAAGCCTGCGTTAAGTACTCAAGTTAAATAATAGATTAGCGTCAGTGCGTCACCAGGAATTTCTCCGGTGTCATATGCTTTCTAATTTTTTGAAATGTAGAAGTTTCTATTCCAACATAGCTAGAAATTGTGTCGACGAAGTGCAACAGTTAGATTTTTAGACAGTAAATGGTGAGGTGATACTCAGGAGTATCACCTCATCGAAAGTACTTCGAAGTCACACCGCAAATGGCCTTGTTTTCTTTTATCACCTTAGTCTTCTTTATAAAGTCATTGAGAATGACATATGTTTTTTAATTAAAAAACTGACTTTTGTTAGGTTTCTTCCTTTTTCGTTGATATCTGGCAAATAAACGCTATAATGCAGTAGTTTGAAATAATCTTGTTTAAACAGGTCAGTAGCATGTCGTTTTTTTTACTTATTGGAGCCGTATTTATGTATAAAAACGTATGAACCTTATCGACAACAACAAGCCGCACGCTTGTATTTTTTTTTGTTGCACGATTTATCACTTTCAAAAAATTATAGGCAAGAAATATTGCGCACAAACTAATACATAAGTTCATTCCATGAAAACAAGAATCGTAAAATGAAAAAGTATTTTTTTACTATCTTTGATCTTCTTCACAAGCTGGATTGGCCCAAGCCGGTGAAATCCTGCTTAAGGTTTCACACACAAAGCATCTTGACCTAAACACTTTCAAGAAAACTTTACTCACAAGTCACAAAACACTTGGCAAGAGAATCAATTGGAAACTAGAAATGAAACATTTTTTGTGTAGTTGGGCAAACTTACCTCAAAATTATTATTAGCTTCTGGAGTTGCTATACAACCACCACCTCACTGGAAAAGAGTCGTGAAGGTGTAAAAGGGTGGCAGCTGTCCAACCCGATGGCTTGACCAAAACATACACTTTTCTTAGATGGTTATTTTTTATATCTGCTGTTCTGGGTAACACATTCTAAAATAAACAATTAAAAAATAACAACTAAAAACATTCAGAGTATATTTGTGCAACAAATGAAACAAATTCGCCGTTAAAGAAATTTCTGAAGTTTTTTGTCAACAGAAAAACAATTGCAATGTTACCTGATTGATGGCAGAATTTTTTTTGCGGTATTTTTTTATTTGAGGCATTTACTTTTTTTGTCAATCCTTTAACAAAACAATGGACAAACTGTAAGAATGACGAATACATCTTGATAAAATAAAAATTTTGCCAGTTTGACAATAATAGCTACCTTACCCCCTTTTTTTTAATGAGTCGTGTATTCGCGGAAGGCGAATGTTACCCCGATTATACGAACCTTACCCCTTAGTAAGAGTAAGACTCTTTTTTCCCAACAAAGATGACTGAAACAATAAAGAAACTGAGTCCCAACAAAGAAACTGAAAGAATATAAGGATCCTTTGCCCGCACAGCATCGTTCCTCTTCCCGAAATGCACAAAGGCTTAATCCTTTATCTTCTTAACGCGATGGATGGGTCCATGAGCCTCAAAAGTCTCCTTCAATTTTCTTCGGTGAAATCCTGCAAAAGGGTACGCACACAAAGCACCTTGATTAAAACCAAAGCAACCAACAAGCAAAAAATGCCAAAGCCGTTAAGGTGCTCGTTGTAAACGTTAAAGTGATTGACTTGAAGTGGAAGGAAATTTTTTTTTTTACTTGTTCGCACTATGGAAATCAAAATTCCAGAGCTCAAGGAAAACGTCCTAATCAAAAAGTTTATTCTGCTGACTGCAAATTTGTATTTCGTGTTGTTTTTCAACTTCAAGCTAGCATGTTTAAAATTCAGCCACAAAAATTCCATAAAACTAAAGAAGTAATTACATTAAATTCATTATATTATGAATTTGTGTTAATTTTTGTTTTATAAAGAAATTCACACAAAATCCTGAAGCACACCAGCCTATACATACTCGTCCAATCACAATGTACGAGCTAGAGTCCGCCATCTCCACCCTAAAACCTACAAATTCCGCCGGAATTGACCAATTATCATCTTCGCTAATTCTTGCTACCCACCCATGTTATGATAATATTCTTCTGAAGATGCTTAACGTTTCCCTCTCAAACGGTTGGTTTCCTTCATCCCGGAAAATCGCTAAAATAACCATAATTCAGAAACCGAACAAATCCAACTAAGGGCTACTTGAAAACTATCGTCCAATCAGCGTGATCCCTTCTTTCTCAAAAATCTGTGAACGTATCATCCTCTCTAGACTGAAATGGATCGCTACTGAAGGAAATTGGTTCAACCAAGGGCAACACGGTTTCAGAGAAGTTTGCTCCACCGAAACAACCGCTAACAATTTGGTTCATCACAGCGAGACCCACTTTTCGAAAAAAGAATTTACTGCAAGCGCTTTTGTCGACATAAAGTCAGCGTTCGACTCAGCATGGCACCCTTCAATAATAGCCACACTCATTAAAAAAAACTGCCCGCTATACCTTGTTCGCATCATCGGAGACTATCTTGCTAATCGGAAAGCTCAGATCAACATTGAGGGCCGTGAAACAGACATTTCCACTGGTTGCCCCCAAGGTGATGGAATCCTCTCAGCGTTTCTTTGGATTACTCTAATTGATGATGTCTTCTACATCCTTTCTTCCTTTCCCTGTTTTTATATCTGCCTACGCCGATGATTTAAATATCGCCTGCAGCCACTCTGATCCAACCACGGCCACATCTAGACTAAATATCATATGCAGTGCAGTCATAGACTGGTTTTTCTCCATAAATATTCTGATCAATCCCCCTAAAACCATCTTTATGAGTTTTGATTTTCGTCGGAGCAATCGTCTGCTCCCAGATAATCTCTTCTAACTCTACAAGGAACAACCATCTTCCCTTCCACCAGCACTACCTTTCTCGGCTTTCTTATTGACAATCTTCTTAGTTGGAAAAGGCACATTGAGCTAAAATGTACCTCTGCAACTCGCTTATTCTACTCAATGCGCCACTGCTTATTCCTCACCTGGGGCCTAAATCGTGTCCGATTACAAATCCTTAACAAACTTATAGTTGAACCCACTATTCTGTATGGTTGCTCAATATGGGCTAAACGAGCAACATTGAAATCTACCAAAAAAATTCTATGTTCTCCAAATCAGCCTCTTTAATAGCTGCCAATGCTATTTCTGCAACTAAGCTGGACATCCCTTACGACCGAGCTAAATGTATCCACCTTCCAGAGATACTTCCTTGGAATAGAAACCATCCGAAGGAAATTCAATCGGCTTCCTCGACAACACTCACCTCTGCCGATCCTTCGACAACCCGAATGTTCACAGTCACAGATGGCTCCATACGCAAAAATGGTTCTGGCTATTCTGCCCTTATCTGCTTTACATCCAAACTAAAGCATTCGCTCTCTGGGTCCCTACCTCGCCACAATACAATCTTTTAAGCCAAAGGCCTTGCAATCCTTGCCGCCCTAGACTGGATTGTCTCAACACGCCCACTTCCCTCTCAAAACTACGAAATCTCTTCCGACTCCAAATCCGCACTTGCTGCTTCTACTCCATCCGCGTCCACTAAATCCTCCCAACCATTCTCTTCTATAGTAAAAATCTTGGCTACACACTGCACAAATATATTTTTTTTTATCCCGAGCCACTCTGGCCACCCTGGGAATGATATGGCAGACTCTATTGCTAAAAGTGCCACCCAATGCTGGTCCTTTCATCACCCATCCCTGCCGATGACAAAATCATATGCAAAAGATGTGATTCTCAACTACAACAACACTCTATGGAGAGATGAGTGGAAGTCCATGAAAGCTGGAAACTATGTGCGGGCCTTTGTTCCCCACAGCAGCCAGTGCAATAATTCTCAACACCAATTCCCTTTATATATATATATAGAGAGAGAGTATTTTATACTTATCCTACACTATCACAATAAAATTTTTGCAATTAATAAATCTGTACATAGTAACTAACTGCTAAAACAAGAATTTTTATAATTACATTTACATTTTTGTTTGAATTTGCAATCAAAAATTTCACAACAAACCAGGTTTTGACAAAGCGGAATTAGTGAAGCATCAGTAGTAGATGTAGTATTAGGATAAGTGATCCAATTTTCCCCTTTTCTCTTTCCCCAAAAATTTCATATCACTATAATGTCCGTTGGGACGTTGGACGTTGGGACGGCCAAACTCTGTCGACATTTGGACTACGGCGCAACATTTCTTCTAAATCCCTTAAGTCAAAGTTGATTGACCATTTTGGTTGTGATATCCATATTTTTAGAAACGACGGATTTATGACCTTATTTGTTGACAGCAACTTCAAATAAGAAAAAAAATTAATTGTAGTCTGCCGAAGAAGAAAAAATTTGAATAACTTGTACTCCAGCAAAACTAATCAATTAGAATGATAAATTATTGTCTCTAAACTTGAAATTGAACTTTCAAGTTTAGAAAACTCTGGCCTGTGTGCTTGTATATAACTTAATATTTTCTTGAAAATAATTACTGCGAAAAGTAATCAATCTAAAATGCCATCATTTGCTCAATCAATAATGCATTTTGCGTATCCAAAGAAAATTATGGCACCATTACAAGTAATCATATCTATTTTTATAATTTTTAAAATTATTTAAATTTCATCCTACAACAAATTGTTCTTGCAGTATTACTACATGCTTCAAGAGCTTTAATTTATAATAATAATGTATTTAATTTGATATTGTATAGCGCCTTTTCCATAGACTGATCAAAGGCGCTATTGCTCCCAACAGAAAACATGTGACACTTAGTTTCCATAAGCATTTCGGAACAAGAATGTTTTTAGATGACATCGGAATTGTGTGAGAGAGAAACGAGAAGAATAGGGAAAAAGGGCTAGCAAGCGCAACTCAAGGGGTAAAGAATTCCATATTCGAGGTGCAGCAGCAGAGAAGGCACGATCACCAAAGCCTTTCGTACGGGTTCGGGGAGAGTGAAGAAGGAGTTTAGAAGATGAACGTGTCTCACGACCAGAATCACGAATACTAATCAATGCAGTAAGATACAGAGGAGCAAGACCAATGAGACAGCGAAACACAAGCACAGCTATCTTAAACTCAATTCGTTGATAAGTAGGAAGCCAGTGAAAAGAACGAAGAGTCGGGGTGATAGATTCACGAAGACGAACACCAGAGATAAGTCTAGCCGCCGAGTTCTGCACACGTTGTAGTCTGACCAGACTTGTTGCTGGTAGGCCAACAAGCAAGCAGTTTCCATAGTCAAGTTGAGATAGAACAAGGGCATGGACGAGCTGACATAGCGCAGAGCGTGAGAGGAATCTCCGGATTCTGGCAATTCTTCTTAGATGAAAATAAGCCTTCCTGCAAGACGATGTTATCTGCGATTCCATAGTAAGATGGGAGTCCAGGCGCACACCAAGATTCAGCACAACTGGCGAAGGAGAAATAGGTACATCACCTACCATGAGCGGCATCGATGAGATGTTTTTCTTCCTTACAGCATCTTTAGAAGAGACTAATAGCGCATCCGTCTTGTCCTCGTTGAGTTTGAGACGATTCAGTGACAACCACTTCCTTTGCTCAGTAATAGCCGATGAGAGAGTTGCGAAAGCTAGACGTTGGTCGGCAGCAGAAGGGGATGGCCGAAAAGACTTGTATCCCTGGGCATCATCAGCAAAATAGTGATCCATGATTCCCGATGCTACTGAAATATCATGCATTGGGGTATTGTACAAGATGTACAGGATAGGACCCAGCACTGAACCTTGGGGGACACCGTAGATGACAGGAGTTGGGACAGAAGAGATTCCACCAATACTGACTGATTGCCTTCTTCCATTCAAGTACGAGGACAGCCACGCGAGAGCCGAGCCAGAGATTCCGAAGCGAGCTTCAAGACGATCCAGCAGGATAGCATGGTCGACCGTGTCAAAGGCAGCACTTTGATCCAGTAAAGCCAGAATCACAGCATCACCATTGTCAGCAGAGGAAAGAAGATCATTCACAACTCTAAGCAGAGCGGTCTCCGTTGAGTGGCCAGGACGATAAGCAGACTGTACAGCAGCAAAAAGAGACTGCGATTCCAGATGGTTCACTAACTGCTTAGCAACGACACGTTCAAGAAGTTTGGATAGAAAGGAGAGTAGGGACACAGGCCGATAATTGGAAAGAACATCAGGATCCAGACCATTTTTCTTCAACAGAGGGATGACATGAGCAAGTTTCATTTCATGGGGGAAAGTCGCGGTGTTAAGAGACAGATTGACAAATTCAGCAATCCAAGGAGCCAAAGTTGACAAACATTCTTTAAGGACAAATGTCGGGAGTGGATCAAGAGGAGAAGACTTCGTGGGACAATTCATAATTAGAGACACCACATCATGAGCAGAAACAGGAGCAAAGGACACAAAAGCAACAACAGGCACGCGTACCTCAGGAACCCATAGACCAACTGCAGCATCGAGATCCTCCCGGATTTTTACAATTTTTGAGACAAAGAAATCGCTGAAGCGCTCCACAAGCTCCGTGAGAGAGGAATGGGCAGGCAGGCGCAGGACAGGTTTGGGAAGAAGCAGCGAGTCAATCAGCCTGAAGAGAGACACCTTCTTCCGAGACGATTCTTGTATCTGAGATTCGAGAAACGTTGTCTTTGCTTTGTTGATTATGTAGTGCAGCTCTTGAAGTCCACGAAGCATAATCTCCTTGTCGATTGTCAACTTAGTCCGCTTCCAGCGTCTCTCAAACCTCCGAACACACCTTCTAGAAGAATGGATCTCCTCACTATCCCATGGGTTGTCAGGACGAACAGTAAAGCATCTTCTTATAAGCGGAGCATGATCATCCAGGACACTAGACAAGGTGGCATTGTATTCTATCACCGCTTCCTGGCAATCAGTCACCGGGCTGGCGAAAAGTGACGACCTCGATAAATCATTGCAGAAAGAGGCAAAATCAATAGACTTGAGCTTCCTAAACTGCACTGCCTTGACAGGAAGCATTGGACGATGAGCTTTGGCATACCAATGAACTGCATAGTGATCAGTGATAAGATCGGACACATAGCACTTAGACAAGAAGTTGTCAGCCGCACGCGATAAAACTAGATCGAGCACATGACCACCAACATGACTTGCATCAGAGACGTGCTGCCGCAAATCAAAAGAACCGATAAGCGAAGTGAAGGACTGACTGAGAGAGGACAAACTTTCATCAACATGGATGTTAAAATCACCCACGATAAGTAGAAGACCCGGCGCAGGCACCAGTACTTCAAGCAAACTCGCAAATTCATCAATGAACTGACTTGGCTTCGATGAAGGAGGGCGATAAATGATGAGTAGGACAAAGCAAGTGGAGTTGATTGTCAGTGATGCTGCCATGAACTCAAAAGAGGTAGCAGCATAGTCGAGATGAAGCAGGCGTATACGAATGGAATCATGACAGATAATTGCAACTCCTCCACCACGTCTGCCCACCCGTGGCTTCTGAAGTGATACATAGCCAGCTGGACATAATTCACGTAGGATCTCATCACCCTCGTCTTCACGGAGCCAGGACTCTGTAATAGCCAGCAAGTCAAGGTCATGAAAGATGATGTGGTGTTGTATGACGGACTTATTGCTCAGAATGGATCTCGCGTTAATCAGCGAGCAGTGCAGGAACTTCTTCTTCAATCTTGCTCTCCTTGCAGACTCGCCACCACGTCTACAACGCTTTGTTGGAGGGCGTAAAGCAATGCCCAACGACCGTATAGTAAATAACAAACATTGGGGCAACTTTGGCGACACCAACGGCGAGAGTCGAGATGTGAAAAACAGCTGAGAGAACATCAGCTGATCAGAGATTCCCTCCGGCGCAACGTCACAAGTAGCCATTAATTCATAAAGAACTAAGAAGAGAAGTCCAAGACTGAAACACAAGAACCAGGAGACTAGAAACATCAAAACAACACGACAGAAACACAATTATCACAAAAAGAAAACAGAAACTAAGTATGTTGTCGGGAGCTCTGTAACGGTGCTGCCTCTTAGGGCGCTATCCAGCGAATTTAGATAATCTTTAAAGCCATGGATTTTGTTCATCATGCAACGAAGTACTTACATTTGAAAATCGGCTGCCGTAACTTCGTTCACTAAACTGAACATCGCGCAAGATGCCTTTGTTTAATATATTCCCGATAACACTGATCATAATTTGTGCACTTTAGATTGAAAGGGCACTTTCCAAGGATGGCTACTATCGCTACGATAACCTTATGTTCTAAGAAAGCTTAAGAAAGAAAGCAAAAAAAATACAGTTTCACGAAGAAAAGTAACTTTTAAAAGTTACGCTTATCTTAACCTTATGAAAATTACACTCTTCTGTAATAGTGAAATTAGTCTAGTGTTACTATTTTACCCATTCAGTAGCAATATTGCTTACACCACATCACTAAATAAAAAAAAAATTGTTTTAAGGGGGGGGGGGGTGACCCACTCCACCCCCTTAAAACAATTTTTGTTGTCTTTGGTGACAAGGTGTTACAAGGGGGCGGTAAAAAAACTCGACAATATTCGTTACCTAATTTAAAAACGGCTTTATATCAACCAACAAAACAAGTTCTTTGGTATATGATTCATTAGAAAATTAAACAACACTTACCTTGTTCATGTTCAAGCTAATTTTTTTAGAATATTTTTTTATTAAACGCAATCGGATAAGAAAATTGTTAAAGTTTTTAGAATTCCCATAAATATCAGAGAAAAATTTAAAAAATGGTTTTGCTCTCTAAACATATGATACACGTTCTGATTTGCATCTTTGATCAATCTTACGAAAGATTTTGCGACTTTTTTCCTTATTTCGTAAATTAAAATGCAATTTAGCAGATTCATAATAATTTTTTTTCTTATTTCAATTTTACCTTAATCGGTTAGTCCTTAGTCTGCATCCTTTGATAGCTTATAGATTTTCATCTAAACGGGGAAAGATATATCAAATCTAGTCCTAAATCACAAAGGTTTGGTTAGTCTGAATCGTACTGCATAGTCTCTTAGTAAAGGATATATCCGAAATTTCGTGGATACATAAGTACTTTCAATATATTTCGTTCCACCGCTTCAGAAAACAGTGAATTGCAAAAATTGTTCGTAAACTGTTTCCCCCATTTTCAATTCAGCAAATTACTCCACCATTTCGTAAGTAAAATTTATCAAGTTTATTCATTTGTAAATGTTAACATACATTTTGAACATTTTTGAACATTCCATAAAATCGGCAAATTCGTCAAATTGATAGTCTCATATCATCCACCACACCTGAACCTATTGAGGTGCAATTGAAAAGGTAATAACCAATGTAATGTCCGACGATCCTCATGGGACAGCGTAAGGAATTGGATGGAAATGGATGTGTTTTGGGATTTGGGGTTAGGGAGTCAGGGGAATGTATCACAAGAAGAAAGAGGAACCCCCAAAGAATCTCCTTTCTAAGCTTGAAATTCAGGAGGAAATGAGTGATGTGTTAGGTTTTATACCCTCATGTTGTAAGCATGAGGGTATATTCAATTTTGCATGGCAATTATGCATACTATGTTTTTGGCGCGAAAAACGTGATTGCAAAAATTGATTCTTAATCAACTGTTTCCACAATCAGCAACTAACTCACCATTTCGTAAGTTAAATTTTCAATTTTTCAAAATTTGTAAATATTAATCTACAGTTAAAACATTTTAGAATATGCCACCAATTCGCGAAATTCTTGATCCCTTAACCACAACGTCCGACCCGATTGAAACTGCAATTCAAGATGTCATCAAACCCATTACTGGGATGCTGATAAAAAATCCTCACTGGACATCATATGGGATGGTTTTTTTTGGCCTTCTTTGGATGGGGAAAGAGTTTGGGCCAAGGATTTTTTACTACTGTATGCAAAAGGCAACGGAATGGCATAACAAAATCAAAAAGAAATCCCAACCTGCTGAAACTCTAGGGGAAATGGTAGATGTGTTGGCGGAGCAGGTTGCTATAGGTAAGTTTTTTAAAACAGTCAGTCAACGATATGTTTTTTAACATTTTCCTGTTTTATATAGGAAAATTGTGACATCTTTGAAAAAGCACTTGGATGCTCAACTCAACTCAATGAACGGATGGATTCATGTTGCTTGTATAGCATAGGGTGAAACTCTTGATTAGTGAAAAATTCTTGGTTTTCTCCTGAAGGTGTTGGCCTGCTTTCTCGCTTTTGAACAACAATTCCCTGTTGAAATAACAAAATAATTGTTACTATTTTGTTCCGGACATTATGGGATTGATTTATTGCCAAAAAATACCTTGGAAATGCTTCCTATATTTTGCATTATGCTATCGGCAGACTTTAACGCTAAATTCAATTTAGGAGATCTCGAGTGATATCAATCTGTGTTCCAATGGAACTATTATAAGTATTGGGCGGAAAACCTAATTCTAGTAGCACTGTTGAATCAGGGCGGGCCCGTAACTGGAGCTGACGTCTGCGTTTATTATGGAAAAGCAACGCCATCTAGTAAACTTTGCAAAAATTGCTTCTAATCAACTGTTTCCACAATCAGCTTTTCAATCACTCACCATTTCGTAAATTAAATTTTCAATTTTTCAAATTTGTTAATGTTTATCTAAAGTTTAAACCTTTTTAGTTTTAGAAAATGCCACCAATTCATTTAACCACAATTTCCGACGAAATAGAAGAAGCAATTTCTCAAGATGTAATAAAGCCAATGACCAGTTGTCGACCACAACCGGTGCCACTACTCCTGGAGCACCTCAAGTCGGTGCCACTGCTGCTGCTATAGCGCCCCCTCTTCTCGGTCGCGTTCGGCCACAACCGGCTGGCGCTCTTCCTGGACCACCTCAAGTCGAGCGGAGTATGCATATTGCCGCTGACGCTGCAATGGAGCCACGTCTTGTCGGTCGGAGTCGGCCAGTACCGATTCCCGCTCCTCCTGGACCACCTCAAGTCGGGCGGAGTATGCCCATTGCCGCTGCCGCTGCTATGGAGCCACGTCTTGTCGGTCGGAGTCAGCCAGTACCGATTCCCGCTTCTCCTGGAGAACCTCAAGTTGGTCAACGTGGGCCTAGATTAGCATGTTATATGCAGGTCAAATATGACATGTTTAACTTCTTGACGCAACAAGTTGGGACATCGGCCATTGTATTGAGTGTGGCAACGGAAAATGGATATCGAACAACAGTTTCCGTTCCCGGTTAGTAACTTTTATATTTTATATTATTCGTGTTATTTATTGTTTATTTCCCATTTTTTTCAGGTGATCCCTTTGTGGCCCGATACTTATCAAATGATAATTACGTTGATGACAACAAAAGAGAAGCTGCGACTATTTTCATGAATCACCTGATTGATTTAGGAGTGGTGACCCTAAACGGACGTAGGGGCCCAGATTTCCAGGCTTATGTCGACAGACTGGATGCTGGGAGATGGGGGCACTACACTCTGCATAATGCACGTTGTCTAGTGAAACGGCATCTAGGCGCTAGAAATTTTGTTTTCTCTCCAACAGGAGAAGAGGGAAGATACAACTGCAGCCTGCAGTATCCCCGTTATGGAAGAGGTAATAGGATTTTAAAAATTAAAAAAAAAATTTCTAAGTTTTTTTTATTTCTTTAGATAGAATTCCCGTAGACAAAACTGAAACAAAAAAACGTGATGCACGGAACTTGGCTTTTTTTGAATTTGCCAAGCAACTTTACGCTGCTGGAATAATTCCAGCAGCTCGTAATTAATTAATTTTTTTTTCTAAAAATTTGAAATGTTTGAAAAACTAGAGCTATAGAGCCAATAAAGCCAAACACTTAAACAGCGCTGTATAAGGATGATCCTCACGTGCACTGGACATCTTACGGGACTGTTTTCTTCTGCTTTGTGTGGATGGGTTACAACTTTGGGCCCAGGATGTTCTATTTCTGCATGGAAAAGGCCACTGAGTGCCACGACAAGAAAAAGAAGAAACCGCAGTCTGAACAAAGTGTATTGGAATTGGCAGATCAGGTGGACAGCCAGACACAGTTAGCTGATCAGATTGCAACGTAAGTTTTTCATTACAGTCATTCAACAATATGTGTTTTTAACAATTTCCTGTTTTATATAGCAAGATCCTTCAATCTTTGAACCAAAAGTTGGATGTGCTAGCTGCATCCCAGGGAACTAACAGCAAACAAGATTGAAAATTCACTTTTGTTACATTCAGTGAGTGGTTTACAATTTGCCAATAAAAAAATTTCCACTCTCTTGTTTTATTCCTTCTTTTTTATTGGTTCAAGCAGCTTCATTGCTGGCGTACAGCTAACGAAGTAACAATAGACAACATTTCGTTATAATGGACAGCAGTTTACAACCAGTTTACATCTTTGTTGCTCGGAACTTCAGTTCCACCCTTCTGAATGCAATGCCTAAGAACAAGTTGAGTTGGTGAAGACGAGTTGTCATTCATGTTCCAAATTCTGGCAGTACTATCGCCAGAGCCAGAAGCCAATAAATCAGTTGTTGGGTTCCAAGCGCAGATGAAAATTTCATATTCATGTCATTCATATTTTTGGCGCGAAAAACTGCAGAAATTGATTCTAATCAACTGTTTCGGGTTTCCACAATCTGCTCTATCAGAATCACTCGTAAGTTCAATTTTAAATCTTTCAAGTTAATGTTTATCTAAATTTTGAAAATTTTAGACTATGGCACCGATTCCCTTAACCACAACGATTGACGAAATTGAGGAAGCTATTTTTCATGGTGTAATGAAGCCCATTACCAGTGCGTTGTTGAAAGAGGATCTTGACGTTCACTGGACAGCATATGGGACTTTTTTCTTCTGCCTCATTTGGATGGGGTACAAATTTGGGCCCCCAATTATCTATTTCTGCATGAGAAAGGCAAATGAGTGGCACAAGAAGAAGAAACCAGAGCATGGACAAAGTGTTTTGGAAGCGGCAGACCAGGTGGACAGCCAAAGCTAGTTAGCTGATCAGATTGCAACGTAAGTTTTTCATTACAGTATTTCAACAATATGTGTTTTTAACATTTTCCTTTTTTTATAGCAAAATCCTGCAATCTTTGGACCAGAAATTGGATGCTCTAATTGCTTCCAAAGGGAAAAAGGAGTAATATCAAGATTGAACATTCGTTTTGTATTACATTCAGTGGTTTACTATAAATAAAAAAAATTTCCACTCTTGTTTTTTTTTCTTCTCTTGATTGGTTTTAAGCAGCTTCATTGCTGACGTACAGATAACAATAGACAACATTTCGGCAAAATGGACAGCAGTTTATTACAAGCAAGTAGTTTACATCTTTGTTGCTCGGAACTTCAGTTCCACCCTTCTGAATGCAATGCCTAAGAACCAGTTGAGTTGGTGAAGTTGATCAGGTTGCATCGTAAGTTCTTCAAAACAGTGATTCAACATTATGTTTTATTATTATTTTCCTGTTTTATATAGGAAAATTCTGCTATCTTTGAACCAAAAGTTGGATGCGCTAGCTGCATCCCAGGGAACAAAGAGTAATCAAGATTGAACATTCAGTTTTTTTTTTACATTCAGTGAGTGGTTTACTATTTGCCAATACAAAAATTTCCACTCTCTTGTTTCTTTTCTTCTTTTTTTATTGGTTCAAGCAGCTTCATTGCTTTCAAGTGTTTTTTTCATCCTGGGATAAGACGTACAGATTTTTTTTTTTTTAATTTTAAAATCTTTTTTTTTCTCGTTCAGGTAACAAGAAGTCTTCGAAACATCCGCATGATGAGGAAGGGGCACGTGATCACAGTTCTTCGGACGAAGCTGGTGGGCCAGCAACTGGTGTACGCTGTAACCCCTGTTTCTGCGAGCACCAGAGCGCCCCAATTGGCTTTAAAAAACCAAGAACCCCTTGGCCATCAGCCACCAGCTAATGGCTAGCTCCCAGCTATCGGAAGGTGATGATTTTTATCACCAAATTGCAAAATGGGGCCTGTACATGGCTGAAGGTGTTTTTGGATTGGCAACTGTTGCGCTAGCCAAATTACTCTTATGTATTTTTATTTTTTATACCATTTCCTCGTCTCACTTATCCCTAGCCTCAATTTTAATATTTTAAACTATAAGTTAAAAAAGTTTTCGTATAGGAGAAAAAACAAAGTTATCTAGGTCATCGCTAGATTCAGAAAAATGAGCGACTTAAAAACCAGTATGATATCTGGTGTCATACGATCAAAAATGCACGAACATGAAAGAGAACCTCTCAGAATGCCGGTGCTAGCCGGAATAAAAGTTTCTTCCTTCGCCTTTAGCGGCCCTCTACCGGACATTTCTACGCGTCCCTTAACACAAACAATGTTAAGCACACATGTCAGAGTTGCCAGATTAATCCAAAGAGACTCTTCACATCGTATTTTCTCGACATTTCAATGATAATTATAGACGAATTAGCTTTTAAAAGCTAAGTAGAATAAAAAATCTTAAATTTGTTAGCTTGAGACCAAAAAATTAATGTAAAAATTGTGGACAATATAGTATTAGTCCCCCACAGGGGCAATCGAGATTAAATCATATTTACTGCATACTGAAGGTATACAACCACAGGTTGTGAACATACAAAACCTTTAGATTATGAAGTTGAATTGGAACCCAGAACGATTTACTTTCTGATGGAATTTTTGTAGAGTTATTGTTTATTCACACAATAAGAGAATCTATTGCTGCCGAGCGGGAGCATCGCTAGCGTCGGTCGTCTGCGATTCACCTAAGTTTTGTACGAATGCTTTTCAATTCTCATATGAGTAGGTGTGTGTCAGCAATAACCAGAATGAAGGAATCAGTAAACATCTTGCAAGTCATATCGTAATTTTAATAATTGTTTAAATTTTACAGTTTCAAATATTTGTTTTCATAGGATTATAATTGTAACTGTTTATCAGCATATATGTAACAATGGTGGCTTTAACAGCTGATTAACATAAGGACAATCATTACCCATTTAAAACCTGAGAAATGTGGCAAGAACGGCTTGCCATATCATCCAACAACGAAAACAGATATAAATCAGCGAAAACCTACAAACCATATTACCCCGCCATTAATCTCTTCCATCAATGGCCGCTCCCTTGGTTTACAGCAATAGGGTACACGCAGGTAAAATAAAAAAATTTTATTTTATTTAGCCTGAAGTAATTTTTCACGGAGATAATTTTTTCGAAAAGTTTGTTACCTCGAAAACATTTATTTCGCGAGATATTTAAGTGCAAAGTTGTATTAGGCTCCTCCTTCCCAAATTTGGCTGTTCAGCCATCTTTGGTGGGAGGAGCCTAATTAAGGCCCCAAACAATGCAGACGAACAGCTGTTGAGTCAGTTTTAGCTGTTTTTTTAATAATCGATCCGGTATTTCAACCGGATAAATGGGGATCATAATCTGGTTTCTGGTGTCGGATTACGGGCCCGGGTGGGCAGGGACAGACACCAATTGGAGCTGTACAATCTGATCAGTTGTAGTTGCCAGGGCTGCGGACAAGTTAAAATATTTCAACTTACCAGTCGTTAGTGCTGTCATGTGAAAAACGTGTCTTGTCGTCGTGGTCAACTAACGCATATAGGATAGTCCTTTGTTTCCTCCTTTTTCTCAAAGGCATCCTATGGAAAAATGGGGATACATATTTACTAACCAATCAGTGCAGTGTTCAAGTTCAAAACATGTTCTTTTCGTAATTCTTGGTGTAGAAGAGCAATTTACATGATGTTCAATGTCTTCGCCTTTAACTCCCAATAGTGTGGCAAGCCAACCACCTTTGTTTGTAAAACCCATGCATGGTCTCTAGGGCATCCTTCTCAGCGCCGGGGCCTCCGTTAAGACCACATTTGCCTGATTTGCCGGGTTGTCCGGTAGCGCCTTAAATACAAAATGATTTTTTAAGCTCAGACATTACAGTGATAATGGAAAACTAAAAGGGGGAGTTTCAGGGAAAATTAATTCACCTGGGAAACCAGTCCATCTTTGTTTGGGGCTCCTGGTCCATCGGAGAATCCATCCTTGCCAGGGCCACCGTGTTGTCCAACAGGGCCGGCAACCCCCAGATTGTCTACTGGGGTCACCAGGTTGGTCATCTATGCCAGGACCTTTGTACATCAATAGTGGCCTTGCAAAATGTGTGCACCGATAGAACCAGTAAAACCCTCAGTGAAATGCAGCCCAGAACGATTACAGCGAGCCCGGAATAAAGTTTTAAAATATTTGAATGAAATTGATAAGAAAGAAGAGCCTAGTACTGAAATGGATGTTGCTGGAGTAGAGAAAACAGGCGATATTGAAGCCAAATAAAATCGCCAAAAATTAAAAGAGGAATTTAAGAGTCAGCAGTGTTAGACGTCACGTCACGTGTCAAACAAAATTTAACAATTCTTGTGCTCATCTTTTAGTTAAAACGCCTTTTTGTCCCTCCCAGTTGAGTTTTGCACTTACACGCCTACAATATCAAAGTAAATAAATGATAACAACACAAGACTTTCATCTGCAAGTTGTTTTTTCGTTTGTTATTCTAATATCGCATTACTTTGTCTGTCTGAGTACTAAAGAACGTTCGAAAGTAAACTTTAAATTCCACCGGTGTCGTTTGTTGCATCGACATTTTCTTCGACATTTTGTCATGTGTAGGATGGAATCATGTTTGGACCTCAACGCATTAAGGGACATTTCACAGAAATAAGACCAAAATATTGAAACATGTTTGGGCATGTGCACTGTGCAGGGAAAAGAAGGAAACAAATTACTATTGCATGGGATAGAGAAGTTGACCAGCCAGCAGAATCTCTGCATGGAATTAAAATGCGCAATAGTTTCTCTAAATCCTAATGGATGTCTCTTAACGTTTTTTTTTCAAAATTTCACAGGAGAATAGGCAAACATTTTCAGAGTTGCCCAATCATAGAATCAGCTGTATAATCTTCTCGTCGGTTTACTCAAGATGATTTCATTCGACACAATCTCACTGAACATTATAACGTGATAGGAGTGGGTCGTATGCAACAACAACACAAAAAAGGAAAAATTAAAACAGTTTTGGAAAAAATATTCGCTTGGAAAAAAAACTTTCCCTAATGGACGAAAAATTTGACAGTTATGAACTACGCCGGATTTTTGTTTTCATAATGTTTCTGAGATTGCTCGAACGATGTTCCGTTCCTTTTTTCCTGCATTTCTGTGTTGGACCTTCCCCAAATTTCAAAAGAAATTCTTGGCCGTGGTTCCGTGAATATCCTCGATGCAGCACTTGATGGATTCCTTCCTTGGAGAGTGCGTGCCATTTAAAAGTTTCCCGTTTCTTTTCAATAGAATTCTAAAATCAGCTCAGCATCTTATCCTTTTTAATCTTTTGGCAATAATAAGGGCGAAGTTTTGATTTTTGGCCGAAGTTTCGCCCTTATGATTGCCAAAAGATTTTGCTTTGCATAACGTTTATGAAACTTATGCTCGAAATCTGGCGTAAGGTGGGCTTGAGACTCTAGTTATGCAAAATTTATGGCATAAGGGCCCATATTGACTGACAATATGCTCCTTGAAATTTATGTTTTCAGCGAAAGTTTACTTTCGAATCGAAACCTTACTTTCGGCATTTAAAAAATTTTCAGCGAAACCTTTGTTTTCAATGGTATAACTTGGTGGAAATAAATTTGGAAATAAAACTTTTGCACAAATTAGGGAGAAATCAACTGTTTTTTAATTAATAAGGAATAAATAAGATTTTCAAATATCAGTCTGGCAACACTTAAGAAGTAATTACAGACGAATTAATCTCCCGTTGATTTTTTCAGTAACAGAACGCGTGAGTCCCGTTTTTTTCTTTTTTCAATTGAAAGCCTAGACAAAAGATATGGAAACGAGATTCTTCAAACAAGGCTCACGTCATACTAGAGCAAATGTTTTTGGAACATAAGATTTCGGCAACTGACCAACCTGCGTCTGTATACAAGCAATCGTCCGAGTTTAAAGAGTTCTACTTGAATGTGTTCAGAACAGTATTCAACGAGCTGAAAGCTAAAACTGGCCTTGCATGTAAGTAATTAACAATATTTTTCTCGACTGTTTGCATTTATTAAATACAAATTCAAATTTTTTAGTAAAGCCATAAAGTCCAAATGCCACTGTTGGTTTTGATGAGGCCAGCAATTCCAGCACTGGGGTTTCCATTCATAAGCGCCCCGAATTATGTGAGGGCAAGGAAGAAGCACGATCTCGACTCGCGTCGTGAAAGACGTACTTGACACCTTCCTGGCCGTTGTCGGACACTATGCAAGCGTCCAACAGGACGGAACCGCTGGACGTGTTGACGTAAATTCCGTATCCGATGTTGCCCGTAAGAGTGGCTCCGCGCATCACAACTGGACGTCGATTAATGCCGTTGTAAGCCAATCCTTCAACTCGGAACTTATCCATTTGCGGAGCCACTCCGACGTTCTCCAGAGCCAAAACGATTTTGCCGCCACGGTCCACTCCCGCGTTCATAATTTCCACGTAATGCAAATAAGATTCTGACGTATTTGAAACCAGAAAATAGTTTAAAATTAATTTTAATTGTCCTTATTATAGGATCACTAGAATAAGGAGAAATGTTTAGTAAATTTCCGGTCTAGAACGGCAACCATTAGTTACTATCTTATATCCTCTAGGGTTAAGGTTAATATCTGTTGCTGGCCTTTATCTCATTAAGAGATAAAATCCAACCGTATGGTTCAAGGCTTCATAAAACCAGTGCGCAACATCCTTTCTTGTTTGCTCAAAAATGATAGTAAGAAAAAGAGAACCGTCTGCTTGTAGAACAAAGTATTTGGCCTAGATAAGGTGTCAAGCGTAATAACAATCTTATTTCTGCTATCGGCCGCTGTGGTGCGCATCGGCGTAAACTGCGAACGACTTTTTGCTCGTCTACTACTTTTTCATTGGAATAACATCTATAAAGAATTCTGCGATCTTCTCGCCGTCAAATGACTACATTCAAGTTTACAGGCCTTAACCATTACGTAGACCATGAAACAGTGAACGTACTAGACTACAGTTGAAGGTTACGGGCGTTCAGAGAACTAACGCTGTCTTCTAGATTTCATTAAAGAATCTGAGTGTGAAGGCCTCTGGCTTAGCAGAGAAAATTCGGTAACCATGGAAACGCAAATAAAGTAGACCAAAACTCAGTAGACGCTTTTTTAAGTCCTTTTTCCTAGTTCGCCCTTTGGGAAGTGAGGTGATTAACACTGCTTCCAACAATAAAAAAAAATTATATTACCCCAAACTGAATATTCTCAAATGATTCTTTAATTCAAACATTTCTAAAATAAATAATATCAATTTTGAAATCAGCAACGATTTGTTAGACATAGAAAAATAAATAAATCAGGGAAATAAATTATTATTCTTTCAAATAGATTCATGGCAGCAAAAGGAAAACTAAAAACCCAACTTTTTTTTGTTTGTTTTACTTCGTTCTTAAGGGTATTTGGATTGCGTACTTCTGGTATGCTCAATTTTGTTCTGTTTGTACTTTCTAATATCACATGATATGATTTATTTGCGTTAGGAGGGCGTATTTTCTAACAAATGTGTGTTTATTGAGACAGAGTCAATAAGAAAGTAACTGAGCATTTTGTAATAAACAGTTAATCGCCGACCTTGGTCTTCTTCTTCCTCGCAGCAGTCCACACCAACGGTCACATCAATCAGTAACAAACTGCAAATAAAACCACCATTTATTTATCTTCGGGCTCAACAAAATATCTTGCAAATGAAACACTAACCTTGCTGATCACAGCCAGCATTTGATGGCTCGCCAGTGTTGCCCAACTGCCAAACACCAACCAGTCGCTCTCCATCGCCAACACTTAAAATAAATAACAAAAAAGAAAATAAGCACACACACACATAAAAAAACCGTGAAATTGAAAGCTAGGCAAAAATTGGCAAACATATAAACAAATATAGAAAAGATAATCGAAAAAAACCCAGTCTTACCAATTAACAACATCACCGACATTGTTTGAAGAAATGGTAGAGACGCCAGTTTGAAAGCTGAACGATGGCCCTTTCTCGAAAGATATCAACGATACCACATCGCCGTCTTTAAGAGTTGCCGTGTATAGAAACTTGACTTTCACGCCATTGACAAACGTGCCCGCCATCGTGTAACCCGTCAGCCCAATTTTCCCATTCTCAAGCCTTGTCAGCTTGAAGTGTTTTCTCTCTGCGATCCGCTTGTAAACGGACCGTACCGCAATCTCAGGCGGAACAGTCACGACGCACAAATAACTGCGTCCAACCGTGAACGTTGTAACACCCTCGACTGGCCTATAACATGTCATTAAAGATACAACCAAAAAACAACACATTAGTCAGCGTACCAGTTACGCACACACACACGCAAAAATTGGCACATTAAACATGCAATCAATTATAGAACATCAAAAAATTGTCACATACAACATATATAAGAGCAAAAAATAATTCACCTCAAAGGAATTGGAGTGGAATACTGCGGGGAGTGCCACACCAGGCATCCAAATGGCATATCTTCGGCCAGTGCAACAGCCATCAAACAACTACAAATTCCTACCGTAAACGGCGGCGATGAATCAGACAAAACCACACTCTCCAATCACAAAAATAAAAATTATTTTGATTTCAGACTGTTGATTAGAAAAGTGTTACACAAGTTTTTCTGGCAAACTATGCCGGACTGAAGAAAACAAGGTGCAATTCCTTAGGACGAAATGTATGCTGTACTCTGGACATCCGCACTTTCCCTCCTCCCCCTCTCCCTCTTCGACCCACCCGGGGGATCTCACGGCGACTTACGGCCAATTCCAACATGGTGACGGCACCACCTCCTCATAGACCATGGTTCTGCCTTATTATGCTGCCTGGATGAGCGGTGTTGGCTATATCATGAGCGATGATGATTCCGTATATTATTTTTTGATCCCGCGGTCAATCTATCTTCTCTCCAAAAGAATATCATTAATTTGGTCGCTTTCTCGACATACGTTCGACTACTCGAGAGAGACTCCAATACCCCAACTGGTCACGTGCTACTTGCTTAATACATCGAAAATAGGAGCACTCGAGCAGTAAAGAAAAAAAATCTCCAATTTCTCGGTCGAAAATACGCGGGAGAGCCCGTAACTCTATCCGACTTTTCTGTTACCCTAAACCCAAGTATATATCCTGCGGAATAATGAATAGAAAAAGGGACGAAAACATTTCTATGAAAAAAACAAACAATACCGGACTAGGACGACTCTAACAGCGATCCTACTCTTAGTGATGCTTACAGGGGTGACGGGCGAATAAATATCAAAGAGCCGGCCTGCTGCTGCTGCAATGGGCAATCAAAGATACACGATGAAAAGCTCGCATGTTGTGCTTCTTTTGAGATGTACCCCAAACAATTGTCTCTAGGCGTTGTCTTGAATGTTGTTTTATTACACGAAGGAGGCGGAGGAAGGCATAATAATCATTCCGTAGGAGCATATACAATTTTACAGAAATGTGACGACAAGGACTGGAAGTAAAACGGAAAATCCGATGCAGCAATTCAATGGCAACTGGTGGCTTTTTACGTGAAGAGAAAGCAATCGAAGACAAACAACCATCAGATGGATGAAAACGGAGGGCTTCCGCAATAACCAGAAAGCTTCGTTTGATACAATCTAGATTACATCTTACATCTCTGAATTGAATAAACCACAAGAAACATGCATTTTTTAAAAAAGGACGATAATTTAAATTCGAACATAAAAAATTATATAAGCGGCTTCCGAGTGTTCGCACTTCGCCCCACGGTTACTGGTTAACTCAGTCGTCGTCAAATAGCCGTATCACTCCATCGCTACCTTTGCTTTGGCAAACGTAATGACCTGGAAAATTCCCCACCCCAAGAAAACCCAGAAAAAAACAAATCACATAAGGTTAACGCGAAATCACTAATAACAGGTCACAAACTTTTACCAATAGCCTATTGGTAACAGTTTCTTCTAAAACAATTTTTTTTAATTTCCAGTAATAAATGACATTTTATAACAAATTACCGGAATCGACAGTGTCACCAAGGTGAGTCACATGCGACTGAAGAGAAAAGTTGCTGGAGGTGCCGCCTGAAATCTTGAACGGCTACCAAACATTTGGAAAAACAATTAGCGCTTGATTTTTTATGCCATTCAAAAAACGTTTCAAGGAAATCATCAGCACACTAGGACAAAAAAAAACACATTAAATGCCACTTACGGGAAAAAAACCCGGAAAAACTGAAACTTATTTACCACGGGATTTTTTCAATCGACTTCACCATGATTGCTTTCTTACAATCACAAGCGGAACAATCCCATTCGCACTCCTCCTGAGCCATATAAGATTTCAAACAGTCACCAATAGTGTAGCTGTTCAGCGGAAGGGGCAAATCCCAAGCGAACAACAACAAGTCTGATAGCTATCTGACGAGTGACCACATCTTTAAAATCATAAATAACAGAAATCTACAAGTATAACTCTTAGCTAATATAAATCAAGCAGAATTGATGACTTACTCCTGACAAATCAATGTCTGAAGAATGGAGCCTTCAAAGTAAGTCCGCAGAACAGTTGCAATAACAGCGGGCACTGACAAAATGACGCAAAATTCACTGGCGTCCCACTGCCCGACCTCTCCGAAAGTCACGTCCAAAAGATGCAGATTTTTTATGAACCGACTACATATAAGAGGAAAGAAATGTTGGCGGTTGAAGTTGAGGAGGGAATTCGTTTAAAATTTTGATCGACAACATTCACGACCTTTAAACTACGAACAAAACATACCAATGAAGATCGTCCACCAACTATTCCTCATCTTCGTCTTCACTAACCCGCATCAATTTGACTAACAATTCAAATAGAATGGGCAGTGGCGCTTGTACGTCAACGAAACTTGTTTCAAGATCGAAACAAAAGTCTTCCAGTGAATACAGAGATCGTACTCTCTAAGAAACGCTGTGTTGAAAAAGGGAAACATGACCATGCTTTGAAAATATTCTAAATTCTATGTTTTCAAAACGGAAACACAAGGTTTAAAAAATGGAGTAAATTTCTTTTTCTCATTTTTACCTTCGCGCCACTTTGGACATTAAACCTAATAAACGCCCCTCATTCAACGACACATGATTTAACTAAACATTGCGTTCAGAAAACGTAAAAATGTTAACTTTTTGCATCTCTTTGGCGGGATGTAAAAAACAAACATTTTGAAACATCAACAAATGAAATAAAAAGTATATATCGCGTGAATTGGTTTGATAATCAAGTTTATTGCAAACCTTATCTTTAGTTTGTATACATCCTAGCAGAAAATTATCAACGGCTTGTTTCTTCCAAATTTCACTAAGTCCCAACTTTCTCATTACAAAATAAACTTCTATTTTAACTAATATTGATATATAAGAACAAATAGCTCATAGATAGAGTATCAGGCAGTTAAATCAGTACTGTCATTTTCATCAGTGTGTTCGAATCCGTCTTTGAACTAATAGAAAACTTCAAAAATTATTTTGTGCGCGCTTCAAAGACTATGCACAAAAAAAGGAGCGAAAAACACGACAAATAACATACTTCCAAATTTTTATTTAGCAATCTAATAGAACGTGAAACAGCAAAAGCATAAACAATCAGTTCAACTGCCTTGCCGGGATTGGTATGCCTTTTGATCACCGATAAAACGTTCTGCTTTTTTTCTGATCTCTTCTTGTGCTAGAATTTCCAGTTCACGGTGGACAGCTAAAAAAAATATACATGCTATAAAATAGCCTAAACAGGAATGAATTACTAATATATACGACTATACTTGCTATTGCAATAAAGTTCCCTCGTGCGATGGAATGCTCCATGATACCAAAGAGATTCACTGAAATCTCGCCAGTTACAGAAGGGTCCGTTAACATACGTTTGTCGGAAATTTTATTAACATCAATAAAATTAAAGGTGTCCCCATAAAATGGGAATATAAATGGGACGGGTTCCCAAAACACAAGAGCCCAGATTTTACACGAGTAATCGTGCATGTAATCGTCTATCACAAAAAATGGATACATACTGATTCAATTAGCTTATGACTAAATATAATTTCGATTCAAAGAACAAAGACTGAGAATATTTGTGAATAATGAAACGAAGAAAGGCGTTGTCAATTATATCAATTTTTGTTCAAAAATGTAAAGGGAACGGTACATAATCAGCAAATAAAGAATGGCGGGAATATGAACTAACACCAAGACACAGTTTGAAACATCACTCTTGCAGTAAAGAAGTGTGTTTTGATTTTGTGCGTTGATAATTCTGTTTATTTTACTGTAGTGAAAATGTTTAATTGTCCTTCGTGTAAAAAATGTGTTGCAGTGAAGTCCATAAAGGATATTTAGATTAATTTAGGCCATCATAAGCAGTATGGAGAACTAGACTTTCCCATTCCTTGTTGTGAACCATATTGCCAAGCTACATGCGACTACATTTACAATTACGGTAGGCACTTCGAAAAATTCCATTCCTTTAATACAGAGGGTGGGGTCGTTGTTATGTCTGAAAGTGAAGAAATTGATGACCTTGGTTTGCACGATAATGACAATGTTCAGGCGGAAAATGAAATCATAGACAATAGACCTAATAACCGCCCCTATTGAAAGACAAAATGATTGCAACAAGAATGGCCTTGCAGGGAGTGGTAACAAACGTGGTGATAGATTTAAGAGGGAGAGGAAACGTCCCATTCAATGTAACAATTGACGTATTAGAATAATTTAAAGATTTCTTTGAAATAATTGTAGATAACTTTGGTGAGGCGCTGAAAACCGAGTTCGATTCATTTGATCTTGAAAATTTACGAAGAGTTTAGCCGTCTTAGATATCTTAAGGAAGGCAGAGGAAGCTGAAGAAAACTTTGGTTTGTATTTCAATGTATCCTGTCATAATTCAGTTTAAATTAATAAACTATTTTATCATTTAGATATTCCTGGACGCATGAAATGTGTCTTAAAGTTGACACTGCATGCAGCAGCCAATACGCAACCGTCCCAAAACAAAAAAGGATCAACTGCTGACGGATGGAATCTTTTGTACCAGTCATTCAATGTAAGTTACATCATTAAGTACATTTTTAATGTTTGTTTCCCAGTCTAACGATTTCTAATAACTATAGGAAATTCTTCTTCCGGAGGAGGCTGCAAATCGTGCTAGCGACATGGAGTTGCCTGGTGTCTTGGACATAAATGGGGCATATTACATCAAGATTGACAATTCGGCTGTAGCTCTTACTGAAACTAAATCTTTTGAACAATCAGTGGGTTATTTGCTAATCTACTATCACATCCTAGACATCAATTATCCTTAAAAATTAAAATTTGTTAATGGATTTCTTGAAACTATGTTTGAAATTGTCCCCTCAATGAATCCATCCAAAAAAATGAAACATTTGTGTTCCTTTGTTTTCAATTGAAGTATATGTACTTTTGTCTAAAATAAAGTGACATATAATAGCTGTTGAAAGTATAGAATATTTTTTTTATCTAATTAAATGAATATATAGAGATTCGGATTGCATTTTGGCTATAGATACATATAAATGCTGAGAAACAGCATCTGATACATCTAGATACGATAAATCTATAGCAAAATCTAGGGAACAGAATAAGAGGATGCAGAGGATAAGATTTTTACCAAATTAGGTATAAATGCATTAGCTGCAAATTAATGTATTCAACTTTAAAGTTTATTCATTTATTTATGTAAATAAAATTTTTTAAGAATTTCGAGAAATATGCAAATAAGGGGAGGGATAACAAGCCCATGGCTTCCAGCATAGCCTGGGCCCTGGGGTTCTTTCGGTGCCGTTTGGTTAAAAACAAAAAGAAAACAAATGTGTTTGGTTCGGGGGAATCCTTTTTGTTTCGAAAAAAATTTCTAAACATCGTGTGTCGGAGGAGGTGACAAACAAGTCATGTTTAGATATAGCAAAACATTAGTTTCCTTTTAGAACACAGCGTTTCTTAGACATTAGAGTAGAGTTTACGTAGCAGCAATTATTAATGTTGCGGTACCTTAAATTAGCCGAAATATGTTGAAAAAAAGGAAGAGAGAGAGAAACATTAACAGACGGAAATAGAGAAAAAAAAACAATTGAACTTTAGTCTGTTTCCACATTCTTCACTTGGTCAGGTATTCAAATAACTCACCCGCACGGGTCAGTAATCTCCGATGACGGTGAAGCAAGTCCGTCGACACAAAACTGGAAATCATAATATTGGCACCACACGGTGCTACATCGTTGCAGAAATGAAACACAATGTCCATCAACATCTGACAGCGGCATGTCAAGTGCGGCGGACAAGTGTGGTCCATTGTTGACGTTCTCAGGAGCGGCGAACAGTGGATGCAGCACCGTCACTCAACGTCAAACAGAAATCGTTTCAAAAATTATACAATCACTATACTGTCGTATACACGAGAGTTTTTATTTCTTTTTTAGAAGAGTAGGAGGAGGACTGTAGTGATGTTACGTTTAACTTAACGGATAACGTAACACATGCGTTAACGGACCCGTTTATTTTGTTTTGCCTTAAGGGATATTATTACTCAAAAGAAACACAATTTTTTTTAACGTAACGTAAAAAATAACGTTGAATTTGCGTTAACGTACTGTTTCAAACGACGCGGTAATTAACGTACTAACTTAACGTATCAATTTCAAAGTCACGTTATTTTAACGGATAACGTAAACGTAGTCGAAATCGCATAACGTAACATCACTAATAAAAACCAAAATTCTCTCCTGCAGAATCTTCTTTGACTCCATCCCCAGTCGTAAAAATGTCACTGGGCCTCCGGAAGCAACGAGCCAACGAAGCCCCCCCCCCTCATCCTCGATAGGAAAACTTTTGCCTTTGGCTTAAGCGGCCAAACCCGCAACGTCTTGGCCAAAACGGGAAAAAAAGGAGACAACAACAACAACAACAAACATGGAAAATAAATTCCATTTTGGCGCAGAGAAGAAGAAGAAGAAGGAAAAGTGCGCCAGAACGGCCGCATATCTCGTCGAATCGTTTGGCGACCCACATTGGCGCAATTACAATATCTGTCCGTGCAGATTGCGCCAACGCAAATGAAAACGTTTCAATCGGAGCATTGCGCCGCCGCCGTCGTGTTCCAGTGCCTCAGCTTTCCTTGAGATAAACCAAAGATGTACACATTTATAAAAGATTCAAATTCTCCTCCTTTTTGGGGATGGATTTAGTGTTTCATCCGTCCCTTTTTATGTAGAGAGAGAGAGACTATTGAAAGTGAACTAAGCAAAGCAAGATAGGCAAAGCAAAATAAGGTTAGAGAACTGAAACTTGGTGACCAAATAGAAGAAATGGTGTTTTATCATATGCCTTCGGTTCGCTACGGAGTTATTAACGGATCACGAGAAAAAAAATTGTTTGCCTATTTTTGGCAGTTTTTTTCGGATTTTTATCAAGAAAAGGGAAAACAAATTTAAGAGCTCAAACTTGGTATACGCTTTTCTTAGAATATTAAACACCCTAATCAAAAGTTTGTAAAAATTAACAAAATAAAGTCAAATGTGAAACACCTATACATGGTATCGTGTAGATGTGTAGATAATCTCATACAACAATTCCCTTCACTTTCCATGTTCCAACAAGCCTAAAATTTTAAGAATTGTGTGGATTGACTATAACACTGACACACAGAAAGTTTAAGTGTGTCAGATGAACTTATTTAGATGTATGAAATAGGAGAGTCCCCACCGAAGTGTTCTTCTGGTGGACTCTCAGTTTCAATTGATTCAGTGAGTATTCCAGCGATTTTATGATGTTTGTTACGGTTAAAATACCGAGAGAATTTACCAGAAAGGAAGCAGTAAATAAAATTGACACAGGGAGAGAGTGGATGGAGCCGCCAGAAGTAGTACAGATGGCAAAAGGCAAACTAAAAACGTTTTTGATGTCTACTTTTGGTTTCATTTTTCTGTTCAACTTCAACTGAAAAATTAACAAAAGAGTGATTTTTTGCGACAATTGTACTACGGAATTGAACTTTGAAATTCAACCAGTATTGACGGTAAAATGCAAATTATCGATGGCGAAATTTTCAGCGCCCATCCTCTTTTTGCAGACGAATAATAATTGTGAAGTTTAACAGAACTGAAAAAAAAAACTTTGTGTCATCTTTTATAAAACGGTTATCAACTTGTAAGATTATATTTTAAATTATACAGTAAATTATTTCTTTTTATGTCTATTTAATTAAAGGTACAATGAGTCAATGACTACTGATGAAAGAGTCTTGTTTTTATTTCTGTCCTATCATTCTGCGAATTTGTTTGATTCTTCTTGCGAAGAAAGAAAATAGTTCGATTGACGAAGAGATAGATGCAGAAAGTTTGTCCTTATTACTTCAGTTGAGATAGAACGTCACCCAAGTTTCTTAATGACATATTTTTATATTTTGATGCAGACTTCTTCAGATATTTTAGATTGACCAGAACCAATTTTTAATTGCAATACAACAGTTTTAGGCAGAAAATCAATGTTATTGGGCAGTTTTGCAATTTTTTTTTAACGAGGAGATTTCATTAAGTTGCCACACATGAATGAAATCCCAGCTATTTCAAGACAATTCCGCAGAAAAGTGATGTTCCCAGGGGTATTATGCGCCTTTGATGGCTATCACGTTCCTTTCCACCCAAAGTCCCCCAACAAAACACCTTATCGTAACCATACAAAGTTTTTGTTCATTTAAAGGATAGGGAATGGCCGGATAGGGCTATAAAGTGGTTCCAGGGTTGTGACCGATCTTCTTTTTTTTTATCGCAATCACGGTCGCGGTCAAAACAAAAAAAAAGAAAGCGATCGCTGTCGCGATCGCAATTTCAGCTTAAGATCGCGGTCACGGTCGCGATCTTTTTTGCGATCGCCACTAGATGGCATTGACCTTTTCAAAATGGAAATACATGCAAAAATTTATTTCATATCTGATTAATTACACATTTACAAGAAATTAGAATCCCCATTCACTTTAAGAAAAAGTAGCATTTCAAAGTTTTTGTCCTTCAGCCTTGATCGAGTTGGCTTAAAAATACTTCCAGCAACACTAAACAGTCTTTCGACGGATGCTGATGAAGGAAGAGCAGTGTTGTATCGTAAGAACAACCGACTTAAAATTGGAAAATTTAAAATAGATTCAGATGCCGCCGATCCATCACTTAAAAATCTATCAAGCTCTTCTGTTTCAAGGGCCTTTCTGGGATTTAAAGACTTAAAAAAATCTTTCTTTGCCTTCTTTCTTGGTGGTTGGGCATCATCACTTTCCTCACTTTCACTTTCTGGTGTAGTTGCTTTTGAACTTAAAAAAAGAAAAAATCAAAACAAAAATCAGAAATCTAACCTCTAATGATATTAAATTGCACTTATAAAATAATATACTTTAAAAGAGGCGGTCCGCTACGTTCACACTCATCTTGAAATTCTTCTTTAAGCATTTCGATTGCATCGTCTTTATCTTCTTGGATCCAAAATAATTTAAAGCGGGGATGCAACATAGCTGCTAAACGCAGTTCACGATCTAGGAACATATGACTAAACCGTTTTGTGAGTCCATTACAAAGAGCATTAATTAATGCTTTACAGTGCTTGATTCCACTGTCTCTTTTTAACTTTTCGAGCTGAGTTTGCAGAACAGTTAGAGTAGGAAGAAGATATCCAATGGATATGTTTTTATCTCCTTGTAGAATGTCAAGTGCAGCGGCCACAGGTGCCATAACTTTGACATATTCCATAATAAATGCTTCTTCTACTGGTCTTAAAGGTGCAATATTAAAGTGCTTGAAAATATCAGTAAGCTTAAGAGGTTTTTTCAAGATGAAATACTTCACCCTTTTCATTGCACAAAAGTATGAATTCCATCGGGTGTCATTTGGTGTCACAAAAAGTTTACCAAGTTCTTTTTTTATTGTATCTGATGATTTGCTACTTCTTGACTGCTTGTTCCAAATGGATCTCAGTTTCGAATCAACAGATTCAAAAATGTTCAAGAAACCTCTGTCTGTAATTTTACTGATATCAGCAGTCGCGAGTAAATTGAGAGAATGGCAAACGCATCGTCTATGAGGAGGTAGACTATACGCAGAAGCATCAGAATTGGAATTCAGGATCTTGGTTATTGGGAAAAAGACGATATCGTCTTCATCGTCTGAATCATTGAGGTTCTCGGTCTCGTTGAATGACTCCTCAACATCTCCAGAATAAGAGCTGTTACTAGATGAACTTGAAATTTCATGGGCTTCATTTGCTTCTTCGAATGTCGTTCTTGATGTAGCGATTTCTTTCCCAAACAAGCGAAATGCTTTTACGAAATTGCTTCCACTGTCAGTTACAGTAGCAGTTAGTTTTGAAGTTAGTTGAAACTCATCGTGAATCGCCTCCAATTCTCTGGCAATAACATCATACGTGTGTGAACCTTTTATCCTACGAACTGCAAGGCAAGCACTCTTCCTCTATAGGGGAAATAGTCAATAGTTTATTAATATGGGCACTGCTGATATTTAATAAAATATTCACCTTCATTTTAAAATCAAGCCAATGTACAGTAACCCCTATGAAGCTTTTCCGTCGACTTGTCCAACAGTCGGCTGTTGTACAGGCATATTTGGCGTTTGACAAAGCTTCTATGAGTTTCTTTTTGCCTTCGACGAAAAGAGAATTTACTTTTTTGGTGAAAAATCTCCTACACCTTATCTTAATTCTGTTTCCTAGTCTTTGTACAAATTTTCGGAAACCTTTTTTTTCAACTGTGTACATTGGCAAAACATCTTCAATCAAATAATCCTAAAGGATTATGAACTGTAATTAAAATACTGTTTACTACATTCTACATAGCATTCGTAACGAACCAAGATTGCACTGTCTATAACAGACTGTGGCAAATGTCTGTTGTGATTGTAGTTTCCATCAAAAGAAATTTCTGGCTGAATAAATGATTTTGATTTTTCAGATGACACAGTCAATGTGTTATTTGGTAATCCTTTTAAGCAGTCTAAGTTTTTACATTCTTGAATAAACTCATTAAGCCTACTCCTGTGCTTTTGCTAAAATAAGATTCAGATTTAAAATTTCAATTTGAAAAACTTTGTAAGTTGTAACGAATGAAATATACTTTAACATGTCTCTTCAAATTGCCTCTAGAATTAATTGCAGTTGATATAGCCTTTGGTGGAATACAACCAAGAAGACACTTGAACTGCACCATGTTTTTTCCTGTAACAGGGCCTTGAAATTCAAACATTGAAACTGGTGCACTAATGTGCTTCTTGGGAGTGGTTGATGAATCATTTTCCCTACATAGCAATATATTACGTTTAAGAACTTCGAACAACTAATTATACCATATAATTGAAAAAAACACACATAACTGTGGACGAATCATTTGAACTTGATTCTTCATCAGATTGCACGGTAGCAGGTGTTTTAGGCACACCTCTGAAATGCCTTTTAATTCTACACACAAAAACTTAGATTTTAGAAAATAAAAAAACCAAAGGAAATAAACATATTACCCATTTCCATTCGACATTGCAGTAGATTGAAGTAAAATTAAAGCTATCGTGCACGATTGAACAAACAGTTACTCTTACTATTAGCTGTCAAACTGTCAGTCATTACAGTTAAGTAATTTGCAGTTGCACTAATAATTTGTAAGTTTTTAAAAATCAACATAAGATGGCGCTAATTGATCGCAAATTTGATCGCAAGATTTTTATCATGCGATCCCGATCCCGGTCGCGTTTTTGTAAAATCATCGCGATCGCTGTCGCGATCGCGGAAAAGTGACCGCGGTCGTGATCGCGCGATCAAACAATCGCGATCGTCACAACCCTGAGTGGTTCGAGGTTGCCATCTTGGATGGGTTTTTTCCCAGTTTGGTGCAACCTCAAACAAAAAAGCATTGGCTTGTTTAATTTTTTGGTAGGAAAACGAATGAAAGTGAACAATTTTTGTAATGGGTGTAGTTAACAATGCCTGAACTTTCAATATTTTCTAAAAATCTAGAACCGATAGCAAAGAATCGGTTGTTAGAGCTGTTGTCGTCGTTGAAAATTGATGATCCAAACTGGATTGACGATAATCTTTGGAAAAACTATCGTGATGTCATTCCAATGGTTCCTGCAGTAACGTGGCCTAAGCTAATTCACCATTTCCAAAATGAAAAAAGTCTAAATACTGGAGATCAACTGCAAGTTCAAAAAGAAGTTATTGTTGCCATGGAGCAGAATCTGGATAACTAATGGTTTAGGGACTTTAGCTGGTTAGAGCTGACAAGCAACACAGTCGTGCTGACAGCCAAGGTATATTCATCAAACTATTTCTTCGTGTAATGTGAATCACATTTTATATTTCATTTATACATTAGGTTACAGCGTCACAAACATTAAGTACAACATACTATCCTTGGGTAGCCTGACCGGCCAAGGACGGTATGGTTCAATTTGCTCATTGCACATGTCCAGCAGAGTAATATTTCATCTAACCGTTTTGTTATTTTAACAATATTATTAGTCTACATAATACTTAAATTGTCTTCCAGTCTAGGTGAACATGTAATCAGTGTATGTAATCACTATAATTGTCTGGATCGAGAGCACCTATGGCAGCAGGTTTCTTCATTTCAACAAGATCTTTCGAACACTTTCTATGTGTTCTTCTGTTGGATTTTTAAACGATGACCGTGACGTTATTTGATTTAGTTGAGTACCGAATATGCCAAATCTACTGAAACATTCATATGAAATACAATGTTTATTAAGTAAGGACATAATGATGCTGCCAAATGTCTTTATTACTTTCTTTGAAGTGTTGTCTATCCAAGCACATTTTTCTTCTGTGAAACTAGTGTTTGTCTTAACTTCATGAGCTGATATCACTGCATGCAGTAGGGTTGCGACATGTGTGCACATTTCACCTAGACTGGAAGACCCTTGGGCAGCTTCAGTTATGTTGGTAAGAAAAAAATATGCGAGTCATCGTTTTTGTATTGATTATAGAAGATCAAATTTAGTCCCTAGAAGATACGTGAACCCGTTGTTATTAATTGATGCAATCATCCACAACTTTTTTTTCAAACATCCGAATTTCCTAAAAAGTAAGCCCCAGAAGAAGTTAGTGTTAAATGAAATTAGGCCCGACAGCGCAACGTCACACCCAGGATTGGTATGAACAAACGCGTGCCTTCGGTTAAAAAAAGGTTAAAAAATTTACTTTTCTTCATTTGATAGTTTTGAAAACATTTTGGTGCATCCACCATGAATTTGAAATTGTTTGCGTGGTATCGTTATCGCTCATCATCTTCGCCATCGTTCAGCGTCCTCCTAAATGGCTCATCGTCATTCTCATCGTCTTTACGGCAGACCAAATCGGCAATTGTACTTTCCGTCCATCCTCATCGCACGTAATCCCTGGTTCGTCTCGGCTTCTCATTTGAACTCTTTGAAAAGACGTAAATTACTTTAGTAGATTTTGTCCGACTTATGGTGGTTGGTCAATTCCCATCAGCTTGTGTGTTTTCTCACAAAGAAAATGGTCCCACCATGGTCAGTTTTGCATACTGTTATGTTCAATCGTCGATTCCTTCATACAGAGTGGTCAATTCGAATTTTTTCCTTTACCATCGTGTATATTTTCAATCGTTGATACCAAACAGGGAATTTCAACTTACAATTTCATTTTTTAGTCGATACTTTATTGGACCGTCATCTTCGTTTCGCACTTATGGCTTCGTCAATACTTTTATGGGGCCGTCAATTACGATTTTAATTTTTGTTTTGCGCCCTTTTTCAGTCTTCACCTCGTTTCAAAACTTCATCGATACTTTTATAAGTCCGTCGACTTTAACTTCATTTAGACTGATCGTTATATTCGAAGAGAATTCAACGTTTTTTCTCTTATTACATCGTTGTCGATACCTTTCATGGCCAACAGTCGTAATTTTCGAATTTTTATTTTGTGACATTGTTGCGGATTGGCCTCACGCAATGCCACGATCGACCCCAGGAACGATACAATTGGGAACCCTGTTATTCCACTAGCTACTCGATCCTCGCGAGGGATTCCCATTTGAATTGTGTTTACTTTTACCTGATTTATTTCTTCAATACAAATTGTAAGTGACTGGATTGTTTTTTTTTGTGAATCTTTTATTGCTGTCTGTAAAAAACTCTTTACCCCCATAACAATCCGAAAAAAAAACATCCAGTAAAACACTCATCATTTCGCAAAAGAAGAAAAGCGGTGAAGCTCAGAAGTAAGTTGATTTGTACCAAATTAGGACTTTATAGACAGCATAATTAGGAACATCACACATGTTCAGGGGTAGAATTCCGAACTATTGACTTAGATTAGTCTAAAACTTAACCTAGAGTAAGTTTAGTTAACTGTAAGTTTTGACTTATAGCGACTAAAAGTTTGAACTACCTATCAGTTCTCATTCCGAACAAAACAGTTAAGAATATTTTGTTTAACTCAAAGAAACTTGACTCATCATTACTTTGGTTTTTGAATAACCTTTAGAAGATAAGAACCAATGAGGGTGGCTCTTACTGAAGAGAATAGAGAAAACTAATAGACAACTCTACAGTCAAATGTAAACGTTGAAAAACCGAAGCTCTCACACAACAATACAATGAATCACAAATAGTTTCTGTGAAAATAAAATGAGCGGACGGGATAATCGAATAACCTCTGTTGCTGCTGCTAGGAAAGGAAAACGAGATCATTGGTTACAGTCGGAATTAGAGAATCTGTTCAAATAATTATAAACAAAGTAATATACTGCTCCATGTTTTTCAGTTGGATAATTTGTTTGATTCTGAGCAAAAGCTTTATTGAGTTACGTAAATACGTTACGTAGTTACGTAATAATGTAAGCCAAATAGACAAGCAGAATATTTGGAAGGAACACCCAGAGTGTTCTGAAAAATCTCTTGACGCAGTTAAAAAAAATTTCAGAACTTCACAACGGCAGCTAGGACAGCTATCAGGAACTACAATTCTGGCTTGACAGAAACAGGTAATGAAGTTCGATGGAAATTACGCACTTTAACATTCTTAATTTACACCCCTCTCTTAGGAGGTAGACCGTTAGAAAGCAATGGGGTTTAATCCCCACTATACTACAAATACTACGAGCAAATTTTAGGCCTTGACAATCCATCTGTTGCTGCCACTGTTATTCCCGTATAAATTTTTTTTTATAGCATAAAAGTTTATTTTTACATCCAACTTCAACTACAGGGAGCAGTGGACACTGATGATGCACTTATAAGTAATGAGAACAATCAACTTGTAATTATGCAACATATTATCGGGAGACCTTGTTCAAGCGCAGTTGCCAATGGATACCCAGCAATTGGCAGCAATATTTCTCACGAAGAAGAGACAATTGAATTCAGCGACTTAACAGAAAGCCACCGAAGATAGTAATATTCTTTCATGAACATTTTTTATTTATATACTTATACCAATTGTTTTAGACTTTAAGACGAGTCATTTAATGAAGAATCGACTGAAGGAAGAAAGAATTTGCACACGGACAAAGACAAAATCGAAAGACTTTGTGTTTTTTTTGGAGCCCAGACGAAAGAAAAATCAATTTGAAAAGAAAACCAAACCAAAGAAACCGTGTGAGAGGATGTTTGCAAATTCACTTGAATAGCATACACTATGACACGCTATGTTATAAAGTAAATATTTATAATCAAATTTTATTTTTAGATTAATAAACATTTCAATGCAATTAAAAAATTGAAAGCTGAGAGTGAAATGTATCTCATAAAAAATGGATTCGTTACGTTTTATACACCAATTGGTTGTTTTTCAAAAACCGGGGAATGGGCAAGATTGAGGAGTTGAGGAGATAATCAAATCACAATAAATAAGGATATTCACGGTTTGTTTTATGCAATTATAGAAAATTATCTTTTAAGCACGGAAACTTTATCTAGACATTTCTCTTAAATTGCAGCAAACTAACGATGAAACGAAAGCCATGGTACAAAGAATGTCTTTGGCTTCCGCTATGGACGCTTACTTTCGCAGGAATAAAATAGCAAATACTCTAATAGAGAAAACCTTATGGCTAAACATCTAGGTTACTATTTTTGTTTTATTTTTCATTTATGAACTCCAGCTGATTATTTTTTGTGTAGATGGCATATACAAATTGGATAAAACTGTTAAACTACCATTAGACTTCTTGGTCAATCATCCAATTTCAAAATAAACCCCTGGAAAAAATTAACTTTCAAAATTTTTTTGTGAATTTTGCTCAAATCCGAAATTGTTCAATTCCAATGCAACATTACATAACCATAATGTCAAAGAACATGAATCTCACTTTGCAAAATCATCTCAGAAATATTTTGAGTGCGTCGATTCATTGACGGACGAAAAAATAAGATTTACAATTGACATGATGAAACTACAATGATTGGCGAAGATGAAGACTTTGTATTTCTTAAAGATGACTATAAGGCAAGAAGTAGAATAACTTAAAATTTCAAAACAACAATATAAAATTTTTTAATTTTTAGAAGCTACTTGGAGATCTTTTAGACAACATGTCTATCGGTGCCGGATTTTTGCCGGATATCCACCAACTTCCTTATTTTTATAGCGAACATCACCATATGAGAATTCAATTTCTTTTTCCACAGGAACAGGCGGAAATACTACAAAAAAAAACAATTACACAATTACACTCTGTGATTTCTAATGAGCAATTTTAGACACACCACCAGCCTCCAAAATGTTCTTGTTTATAGAAGGATGATTGATGATGGTCACCAAAACATTAACATGGTTGCATCTCTTGTTGAGACAAACATCACGTTCTTTTTTTCCCATGGTTGTTTTAGTAGAAACGTCTTGCATGTTTTATTGATCAAAAGGGGTAATCATATAATAATACAAACGTAATCATATATAATACATAATAATACATTCACTACACTACATACACGCCTAGAAGTAGAAAAAATGGTAAAGAAGTGGATTTGCGGAGCACAAGCTGTGGCTGTAACACGCTTGTAAACTTGTTTAGATTGCTTGCTGTATATACCGTTAGAATTTCAAAGAAAAACAAAGAAACTTGCTGAATATCCCGCTTTTCGAATTCTCTTAAAAATTCCAATTAATGGATTTTGATACGTTTCTCCTTTATTGATGTTCAAAGTGATATCTTTAATAAAATCTATTGCAAACTTCTTTGCTGTTTTGTCTATACTTTTATTGATGGCGGATGAATATATTCTATAAAACCACATTCCTGCCAGGTACAAGGTTAGACCTTTTCGAAACATTTTCGATACGTTCATAATGTTATATCCTTACCTGGCCTGTTTAGTCATCCATCGGATTTACAATTATTGCCCTCTAATCTAAGTGAGAAAGGTTGGTCTCGAAAGTGTAACAATATGACATCTATAGGATTTTCCAATAACATATTTTGGGGACACACGCGTTTTAAGTACCAAATTATGTCCGATTTATTATCCAAAGGACGTCCTAATTGATAATTCATGGTACAAGACAGTTGGCCCAAAATTTGCGAATATGGAATGCCCATAGGAAATCAGTTTTTTATCTTTCTTTCGTTCGTTTCATCATCTTGACGTGACCAAATTGGGATGTTCGGACATCCAAAGAATACCCCAAAAGAGTTTTTGCCATAGTAATGACTATATATAAACAGAACCCATCGCAATAATTGGCTTACTTTTTTCACTCACATATATTTTTGTATTGTTCAATGTTGCACCCCTCTCCCTGCACCCCTCTCTCACCCAGCAGCTATCTCTGTTCTACACAACAGCAGACATCGCCTCGCTCTCGCTCCAGCAGCTTGCTGGAGTCAAGCGTTTTTTTATCTCTCAGGCATTCTTTACAGGTGCAACAAATAATAACATTATGATACGACTTTTCTTCAATTAATCAGATAATAAACAGCCGTTTTCTAAATTCAATTTTTCTATGTTTCATCAGTTTCACCTGTGGTTTCTTCTTCAGCCCAAATAAATTCGATGGTTCAAAAGTTTTCTTTTTGTGGGAACATCGAGCTGTAAAAAAATTCATTATGACCAATTATAAATATGAGATTTGTTTTATTACTTACAGTTATTTTCTTAAAATGGAAGCACTGAGCTGTAAAAAAATTACAAAGATCAATAATAATCAAGATTTTTTTTACGTTAAAGAGTAGACGTGCCGTTTCTTCTAAAATTCGGGTTTTCATTTTTTAATGTTCAATGGAATCGAAAGTGATTTTTTAATAAGTTCAAAAGACTAAGAGTTGCAAGAGTGTTCATATTGCAATATATTTTGTGAAATAATATGTGGCAAATATGCTACAAATCTGTAAATTTGGTCCGGGATTTCGTGGGATGAAAGAAGCAGTAAACATTTTTGTTTTCTTTGGCCAAGTGAATCGTGGGATAATTAAGATTCATCGTATGAATGGGAAACGATGTTCGTCGACTTTCATTACCATGCACTAAACTAAAACACAAAACAATCAGGAATTGCTTAACAAGTGCGATTTGCATTTAGCAAACTAAAAGTGCATTTTCTCTTGATTTTATTGTTACAGAGATCCCACAAACGAAAACATGTAGTCCTTTTTCGTCAATAGCCATTACTGTATTCCCTGATAACAGGTTCCCTTTAGATAGACCAATAATCTTTTAACTGCTCTCCGTTGCGCTGGTTGCGGATTTGAACAGTACTTCGCTACTTGGCCAACGGAATGTGTTATTTCCTGGCGTGTAGCATTTGTGAGATACAAAAGGGCTTCAACTACTGATTTTTTATGGGACTTTCGTTCTATAGTTCCATAGCCTCTCACTAGTTGGAAACATTATGACGCATTGAGGCGGGAGTTTGGGTCAGTGGTCGTTAGGACTTCTCATTTTATGTTTCTTGAGTAGAGTTAGAATGGTGTATCTTTACGAAATGAAGATCTGATTATTTGGTATTTCACGTTCCATGTAACGGGGAGAAACTGGGTAGGTGGAAGGTTGCGAATTTTGAATTCACTTGCCATGTTGTCTATAATAGGTAGTGAAACCTCGTCTCCTTAAAAAACGAATATAGACACTGTATCCATCAACGGCTGGAAGTCTGCTGCTTCCAGTTTTCCATTATGGGTTTTGTTCCATAAAATTGGTGGTTTTTTAGTACCGTGGAGCCCTTTTGAGAAGTACGGCATCACCCTATATTCGATAGCCACGATTGACATAAATATAAGAAAAAACTCGATTCGGGAACTTGGGAAAATGTGTCTTCAAAATCAACGCCAGGTTGTTGAGCGCAGCCAACAGGCATCAGACGTCATTTAAAGCGAGGTAGTACTTCTCTTTGCCAAGGTTTATAATTCCCAATTCATTTTTATCAAATTAGAACGTAGCTAGCGCTAGCTGGCAGTTCTGAAGGAAAGACAAGTTCCCAAGACTTTTTATCTATTTGGCATCTATATTCTTCAGTCGCAGCGACAGTATTGGCTGTTTTCTCAGGGGTTGATATTGATGCTGCTAAGGCTAGGGACTTGCCGTAAGGTTATCCGGATCTAGTTCGATTGAAATAATCGAGTATTCCGTAGCAACCAGGCCAAAGGTTCCTTTTGCAACTCATTTTCAGTAACACCGCCATGATTTTCATTGCCAAGTAAGGCATGCAGCGCCTCAGACAGCGGATGAGACAAGCCTATATGAGATGGCGTAAAAACAAAAAAAAAGCTGCGTCTTTTACTTTCCAGATCAACGAATCAAAAATGCTCTTCAAGGGTGAAGCTGCCAAATTTCAACGTCTCATTAGGACCCGAAAAAAGGAAACGTGGGAAGTTTCTGCACAAACGATATGAACAACGGTCTTCAAACATCACCCCACTACCTAGCGAGAAAAGATAATCACAGCAGCAATTCCTCCTCTCTGTAAGTAGACGGCAACATCATTAATTTTCCGGTCAACATTGCTAAAGCTTTCGTCTGCCACTTTTTTAAACCCGCTCTACCCTCCTCCGACTGCCATACATCCCTAATTAAAAAAAAAAAAACATTATTCTTTCTCATCCCATATGTCATACTCGTCCATCAACATTGTACGAGATCAAGTCCGCCATCTCCACCCTAAAACCTACAAATTCCGCCGGAATTGACCAATTATCATCTTCGCATGTTCTTGCTTCCCACCCATGTTATGATGATATTCTTCTGAAGATGCTTAACGTTTCCCTCTCAAACGGTTGGTTCCCTTTATCCTGGAAAATCGCTAAAATCACCATAATTCAGAAACCGAACAAATCCAACTATGAGCTACTTAGAAACTATCGTCCAATTAGCGTGCTCTCTTCTTTCTCAAAAATCTTTGAACGTATCATCCTCTCTAGACTGAAATGGATCGCTACTGAAGGAAATTGGTTCAACCAAGGGCAACACGGTTTCAGAGAAGTTTGCTCCACCGAAACAGCCGCTTACGATTTGGTTCATCACACCGAGACCCACTTTTCGAAAAAAAGAATTTACTGCAAGCGCTTTTGTCGACATAAAGGCAGCGTTCGACTCAGCATGGCACCCTGCAATAATAGCCGCACTCATAAAAAAGAACTGCCCGCTATACCTTGTTCGCATCATCGGAGACTATCTTGCTAATGGTAAAGCTCAGATCGACATCGAGGGACGTGAAACAGACTTTACCACAGGTTGCTCCCAAGGTGATGGAATCCTCTCAGCGTTTCTTTGGATTACTCTAATTGATGATGTCTTTTACATCCTTCTTCCTTTCCCGGTTTTTATATCTGCCTACGCCGATGATTTAAATATCGCCTGCAGCCACTCTGATCCAACCACGGCAATATTCAGACTAAATATCGCATGCAGTGCAGTCATAGACTGGCTTTTCTCCATAAAATTTCTGATCAATTCCCTTAAAACCATCTTTTTTATGATTTTCGATTTTCGTCGGAGCAATCGTCTGTTCCCAGATAATCTCTCTTTACCTCTACAAGGAACAACCATGTTCCCTTCCACCAGCACTACGTTTCTCGGTTTTCTTATTGACAATCTTCTCAGTTGGAAAAGGCACATTGAGCTAAAATGTACCTCTGCAACTCGCTTATTCTACTCAATGCGCCACTGCTGATCCCTCACCTGGGGCCTAAATCGTGCCCGATTACAAATCCTTTACAAACTTATAGTTGAACCCACCATCCTGTATGGCTGCTCAATATGGGCTAAAAGAGCTACTTTGAAATCTACCAAACAAATCCTACGTAGTGCTCAAAGAAGATATGCAATTCAAATGCTACGCGCCTTTCGCACATCTCAAACTGAATCCTTGCTAATCATGTCAGGAATCATGCCACTTGGTTACAGAGTCTTAGAGCTCATCACCATCAGATATCTTGAATTTAAAAACAAAAAAGTTCTCCAAACCAGCCTCTATTATAGCTGCCAATGCTATTTCTGCAACTTAAGCTGGGTATCTCTTACGACCGAGCTAAATGTATCCTCCTTCCAGAGATACTTCCTTGGAAAAAAAATTTCTCCAAATCAGCCTCTATAATAGCTGCCAATGCTATTTCTGCAACTAAGCTGGACATCCCTTACGACCGACCTAAATGTATCCACCTTCCAGAGATACTTCCTTGGAATAGAAACGACCCGCAGGAAATTCAATCGGCTTCCTCGACAACACTCACCTCTGCCGATCCTTCGACAACCCGAATCTTCACAGTCACAGATGGCTCCATACGCAAAAAGGGGGCTGGCTATTCTGTCCTTATCTGCTTTACCTCCGAAATAAAGCAATTCGCTCTCTGGTTCCTTACCTCGCCACACTACAATCTTTCAAGCCAAAGGCCTTGCAATCCTTGCCGCCCTAGACTGGATCTTCTCAACACGCCCACTTCCCTCTCAAAACTACGAAATCTCTTCCGACTCCAAATCCGCACTTGCTGCTTCTACTCCATCCGCGTCCACTAAATCCTCCCAACCATTCTCTTCTATAGTAAAAATCTTGGCTACACACTGCACAAATATAATTTTTTTTATCCCGAGCCACTCTGGTCTTCCTGGGAATTATATGGCAGACTCTATTGCTAAAAGTGCCACCCGAAGCTGGTCCTCTCATCACCCATCCCTTCCGATGACAAAATCATATGCAAAAGATGTGATTCTCAACTACATCAACACTCTATGGGGAGATGAGTTGAAGTCCATGAAAGCTGGAAAGTCGGTGTGGGCCTTTTTTCCCCACAGCAGCCAGTGCAATAATTCTCAACACCAATTCCCTTTCCTACCAGACTAATTAACTCCTTACTGGCTACTGTCGTTTAAACGGCTATCGCTTCAAACATGTTTCTTCGTCGCTTTGCTCTTGTCTTAAGATGAAACGGTTGAACACTTTGTACTCAGATGCCCCAATTTTTCCATACATCGCTAGCCTCTTATCCGCGCAATCCTCCAACTAAAGCTTACTTGGCCCCTTAAACTCTACGTCTTCACTCAATCCAAACTTCTTCTTCAAGCCCGTCAAAACTTTTTCACGAAAAAAACTCAGCGCCTTAAGTAACCTATGACGAATGCACGATTTGATATTCCGTTTCACGCCTCTCACATTTATCCTATCTAATTTTGTTTTTCTTTTGTTTTACTCCAAATATGACCATCACTGTACCCTAGTCTACTCTCTATGCCGTATCTTTTCTTTGTTTTTTTTTCTTTTTCTTTTTCCCATCGAAATACAATAAAGAGGAAAATATCATTATTGATAAATGATAACGCCTCTGCAACTAAAAAATACATATATATAGAATATTTTATACTTAACCTTGACTATCACAATAAAATTGTTGCAATTAATAAATCTGTACATAGTTACTAACTGCTAAAACAAGAATTTTTATAATTAAATTTACATTTTTGTTTGAATTTGCAATCAAAAATTTCCCAACAGACTAGGTTGTGACAAAGCGGAATTAGTGAAGCATCAGTAGTAGATGTAGTATTAGGATAAGTGATACGATTTTCCTTTTTTCTCTTTCCGCAAAATTTTCATATCACTATAATGTCCGTTTTGGGACGGCCAAACTCTGTTGACATTTGGATTTACTACGGCGCGACATTTCTTCTAAATCCATTAAGTCAAAGTTGATTGACCATTTTGGTTGTGATATCCATATTTTTAGTAACGACGGATTGATGACCTTATTTGTTTACAGCTACTTCAAATCAGAAAAAAATTAATTGTAGTCTGCCGAAGAAGAAAAAATTTGAATAATTTGTGCTGCAGCAAAACTAATCAATTATAATGATCTCTAAACTTGAAATCGAACTTTCAAGTTTAGAAAACTCTAGCCTGTGTGCTTGTATATAACTAAATATTTTCTTGAAAATAATTACTGCGAAAAGTAATCAATCTAAAATTCCATCATTTGCTCAAGCAATAATGCAGTTTGCGTATCCAAAGAAAATTATAGCACCATTACAAGTAATCATATCTATTTAAAACAAATTTAAATTATTTAAATTTCATCCTACAATAAATTGTTCTTGCAGTATTACTACATGCTTCAAGAGCTTAAATTAAGATACTCTTAAAAACCATGGATTTTGTTCATCATGCAACGAAGTACTTACATTTGAAAGTCGGCTGCCGTAACTTCGTTCACTAAACTGAAACTAACACTGATCATAATTTGTGCACTTTAGATGGAAAGGGCACTTTCCAAGGATGGCTACTATCGCTACGATAACCTTATGTTCTAAGACAGCTTAAGAAAGAAAGCAAAAAAATACAGTTTCACGAAGAAAAGTAACTTTTAAACGTTACGCTTATCTTAACCTTATGAAAATTACACTCTTCTGTAATAGGGAAATTAGTCTAGTGTTACTATTTTACCCATTCAGTAGAAATATTGCTTACACCACATCACTAAATAACAAAAAATTGTTTTAAGGGGGGTGGGTTGTTGTCTTTGGTGACAAGGTGTTACGAGGGAGCGGTAAAAAAACTCAACAATTTTCGTTACCTAATTTAAAAACGGCTCCATATCAACCTACAAAAAAAAAATTTAGTATTTGGGATTTGATTCATTAGAAAATTAAACAACACTTACCTTGTTCATGTTCAAGCTAATTTTAGAATATTTTTTAATTAAACGCAATCGGATAAGAAAATTGTTCAAGTTTTTAGAATTCCCACAAATATCAGAGAAAAATTTCAAAAATGGTTTCGCTCTATAAACATATACACGTTGTGATTTGCATCTTTGATTACGAACGATTTTGTAACTTTTTTCCTTATTTTGTAAATTAAAATGCATTTTAGCAGATTCAAAATATTTTTTCTTATTTCAATTTTACCTTAATCGGTTAGTCCTTAGTCTGCATCCATCGATAGCGAGCTAATTTATCAAAAACAATGATTTGAAATTTTAATGTCAACCTTGGGAAATTTTTGAAATATCAAACGGAGCATTACACGGTAGCATTGGTAAGATTCTTTGTTGCAGTTTCATTATTGAGGATCCAATTTTACTTTACTTGTTGTATTTTAGAATTGAAAATTACTTAGCAGTTATTTTGGTAGAGGAAATTACATATCCTGATTTATGATTTGTGATATCTTAAATTCCGCAAAAATAGAAACGGTTCTTTTGTCGCCCGTTTATAAGGATCCCATCATACCGAGGATATTCTAGGTAAATTGGTTTTATTTTTTGAATATATGCCAATTTGGTGCTAATTTTTAATTTTTGCTGGTTAATTCCTACAAAAAGTGCCGAAAGGAATTTCGGCTGAGCTTTAGAAGAGCATCACAATAAAAAAATTATTGGTCTTTGAGTGGTTTTCTCAAAAGTTGTTAAAAAATGATATTCTTCTCTTAAGAATTTTTGGCAAACTGTGGGAATTGGGTGCAGGTGGGATAATAAAACATGTTTTCAACAATATTTTCTTCGTCTTTACTTGATTGGAAACTCTTCGCATCATCCACCCACAGAATAACAGCCATAGAGTACATGTTAAACAAAGAATTTTTTTGCTGGCTTTTATACCGTTAATTAAGCTAATTGCTTATCTCTGAGAGTTGTCTCTGCAACATCTTATTTCCGTGGAAACCACTCTTAATCAAAGCGTACGGAACTCATCAGCGCAGACTGGTAAACGGTAATACCATCCCCTCTTCTACCATGTGGTAAGCATGAGGGTATATTCAATTTTGCATGGAAACTACGCATACCGTGCTTTTGTTGCAAAAAACGTGATTGCAAAAATTGCTTCTTAATTAACTGTTTCCACCATTCAGCAACTAACTCACCTTTTGTAAGTTAAATTTAAAATTTGTCCAAATTTGTAAATGTTAATCTACATTTTAAACATTTTAGAATATGCCACCAATTCGCGAAATTTTCGATCCCTTAACCACAACGTCCGACCCAATTCATAATGTAATTATTCAAGATGTCATGAAGCCCATTACCAGTGCGCTTATAAAGGATAATCCTCACTGGACATCGTATGGGATGTTTTTCTTCGGCCTTCTTTGGATGGGGAATAAGTTTGGGCCCAGGATCTTTTACTATTGTATGAAAAAGGCAACGGAATGGCACAACAAAATAAAAAAGAAACCGCAACTTTCTGAAAGTCAAATGGAAATGGCAGATGTGTTGTCGTAACAGGTGGCTAGGTAAGTTCTTCAACACAGTCAGTCAACAATATGTTTTTTTAACATTTTCCTGTTTTATATAGAACAATTATGCTATCTTTGAATAAGAAGTTGGATGCTCTAGCTCCATCCTCTGGGAACAAAGAGTAATCAAGATTGAACATTAAGTTTTTATTACATTAGTGGTTTACTATTAATACAAAAATTTCCACTCTCTTGTTTCTTTTCACCTTTTCTATTATGTGTACCAAGATTGAGATATTTATAGATTTAGGATGGAATACAAATTTATTGATCCCGATTTATCAAGTGTCCCAGCTATCGGAAGGTGATGATTTTTATCACCAAATTTCAAACTGGGGCCTGTACATGGCTGAAGGGGTTTTTGGATTGGCAACTGTTGCGGTAGCCAAAATTACCCTTTGGCCACCACTTCAATACAACTTACGTGAGGAGTGGGACTGGCCTAGTCAATCCAAGGGTAGGCCTCCTTATTCAAATTTCCTTATTAAAATCTTGTCTCGTGCAGGTAACAAGAAGTCTTCGAAACATCCGCATGATGAGGAAGGGGCACGTGATTACAGTTCTTCGGACGAAGCTGGTGGGCCAGCAACTGGTGTACGCTGTAACCACTGTTTCTCCGAGCACTACAGGAGATTAATTTTCAGTTCTTTCATAATTCGCTTTTTCTCTCTCAGAATCAATTCGCTTTTTCTCTCTCATCACTGAATTGAATTTGTTTCTCTTGTGAGAAACCTCTGTGACTTCTGTGACTCTTCAACGACTGGTAATAATTTTTTTGTGATTCACGTATGTGTACATGTGCCCACTACATGTACATGTACCATACCATACATACAGTATGGTCCAAAAAAATCCGAACACCGATTTTATTTTGAAAGCCACCTACCCACATTGCGGGAAACTATGTTTCACTTTTGGTACTAATTTTGGGGGGCTAGGAACAAAGCGAAAGGTGGGAAGAAAGAAATAGGAGTAATAAGCTCATTTAGCCACCGGTCATGCCTTTCCCCCAAAAAAAATCATGAATGAAACCAGACAGGCTGTCTGAAATTTCCTTTGCGGGTAAAAACGAATAACCGCATTGCAATAGCCTTAGGCCTTAGGCCCTAGGCTCACCGTCAATATTTCGACAAGTGACAAGAAAAGGAAAAAGCTGTCCAAATCCTGCACCATAAAGCGGGAAAAATTCAAAGTTATCGTAATGTTGCTTTGAATCACGTTTCATGCAAGTCAATTTTGACCGAATGTCGTGACGTCAATGAAATCATTTCATTGGCGATTATTAATCATTTCCTATTTTTTTCCTATCCCATCATTTAATTAAAGAAGTAATGAAAAACGACAAGTTTATTTGTCAAAGTATGCAAAGGGTTACCGGGCACAATCCGACTGCGTACTAACAGAAATTTTGAAGAAATACGTAGCTTGAACCGGGAATCGAACCCGGATCGTCGTGGTGAGAAGCCAGTACTATACAGATGGGCCACGAATTCATGTTTTCAAGCGTGAAGATAAAGGTTATTATAAGATTTTAGAATCAAACTTTGCCGCGAAAAGACAAAGACAGTTTCTCCGAAATTTTCTAAGTGTCGAGAAGGAGCCAAAAAATAAAAACGGGACGCATCAGAGACTTATACGAGAGGGAGTAAAAAATGACGTATCCGACAAGATGAAAAATGAGTAACGTATTCAAATAAGGGCTCGCAATGGGACATCTTAGAGATTCCCCTGTGCCCACCGCACCAGCCGCACGGCTTTGGTCCCGCCTTGGGACAAAAATTCCTATCTGGGTATTATTTAAGAACACTGTAAATATTTATTTATATTTAAATAACTTTTTTTCTGTTTTTCCAGACTCTAAAAAACCCGATGACTCAAGTTCAGCTGCTGCAGCTGCTCAACCCAATATCTCAATAGTTGAGCAGGTGCTCGTGCAGCGGCAGACGCTGCTGTGTGAAATGAGAGATGTGATGGTAGAAAGAGTTCAAAAAAAGTTCAAAGTGCCCCAAACTTCAGCGTAAATGTAAAATTAAAAAAATCAGCGTAATGCTACCTATAATGGCTACGACAAAAAAAAATTCAACGAAATCCAAAGACAAATGGATTTTTGGGAACGCCGTGAAAAACGCCTTTTTCCATAATGTTCTCTCGCCTGTTCCCAAACTTTAGGTAGGTACTGTACATAAGGACGATCATTAACCATTTCTATTAACCATTTTTTGTTCTTGCCACATTTCCCAGGTTTTTTGCGAGCCCGAAGGGCGAAGCTAATAATCGCATACGCAGAAAAAAAACCATGTCTTTTTGTATGTCTGTGTGTATGTAACGCTCCATAGCTCGGGTGTTTCACGACAGATTTCGGACTTTTTGGTCCAAAAATTACAAAAAAAATCTGCGGTGCGACCAGAACAAAAATAATTTCATTTACTTAATTAGTTTTCCCGTAATTAATGAAAAACTGCAAAAATAATTTTTTTACGACTAGTGACATCTTGCGGTTGCGACTACATCTCTTTCCCCTTAGGTCTAAATTCCACTTTCCATTATAGCTTCCCATGTTTTGGGTTACCTTTACTTTTTTTACTTTTTGGTCTTGAAAATTAGACGAAAAATATGCGGTGCGACCAGAACAAAAATCATTTTATTTACTGAATTAGTTTTCCGGTAATTAATGAAAAACTTATAAAATAATTGTTTTACGACTAGTGACATCTGGTGGTTGCGACTACAACTTTTTCACTTTAGGTCAAAATAAATCACCACCAGATGTCTATAGCATCACCGTGATGGCGCAATCTTTGATGACCCAACCATGACGCAACCAGATTTGTATTTAAGTTTTGCAGTTTTTAAACTAAAAGATGTTTTTTTGAATCATTGAACTTTATGTGTAAAAATAGGAAAATATGACTTGAGCAAAATAACCGTAAATAACTTGCAAGGATATCGAACTGTGAATTTAAAATCCCGTTTTAAGACCAAACAGTCTGTGAAGAAAAGTTTGAATTTTGAATAAGTCTGACTTAACAACAGGCCCTGAATTTTTCATTTAAGACAGTTTTCATTTGGCTTACGACTATCCCTTCGGCGAGCTGATAAGCTTGCTTTTCTGTCTTATGTATATATATATATTTATAATAACATATTCATCTCTATATGGCATTTATGTCGCAATTTTTGAAATATCTCTGATGCCCTCTACTGGACATATTTAGAGTGCAAAATAAAAATAGGGCTTTTGAGTTTTTGCGGCAACCCTGCACGTTTTCATTCCATATTCTAGCAGACTTTCACTGAACACTGACCACTCTCCCGTGGGTATGCGTACTGCGCAGTCCCCCTGTCTAGCCGGCTTAGTCTTCGAGTCAGCCACATAAAACTAAAAATTTTGGACGCGTTTTCTGGGCAGTCTTGCTCATTTGATCTTTTGAGCTCCTTTTTTAGATCTAGCTTTAAGATTCTTCCTTTTTTCACTTTCAGATTAATATTCAGTCTGACTAGGTCCAGCAATTTTTTCCTCTGGCTTCATTTCTGCCGTTTTAACTTTATCCTTTTCCTTTCGAGTTTTTGCGCAACCCAGCGCGTCTTCATTCACTACTCTAGCAGAGTACCCACCTTCACTGACTACGAGTCAGCCATGTAAAACTTGAAACTATGAACGTGATTTACAGGCACTCCAGCTAATATGATGTTCTGAGCCTCTTTTACGATCTAGGTTTTTTCAACGACTTGTTTATTTGCGTCACTTGCTCTATGAGCAGCTTCTGCGAAGAGAGTTTGGGAGGGGCATTGCAGCACAAACCATTTACCCAACCCCACAATTTATGTAAAGCGGGCTTAAGCAGGGGCCACCCCAAATACCTGACCGCGACAACACATATGAGGCCGAACGTTGCTTTAAGGAATTTGGATTCCCCTTCGAGAACTATGGCCCCCACCTCAGCAGCAAAACCGTCAAGGTCAACCTCAACCAATCTTGGCTGGCCTAAATAAAAAATACTTGACGGCGAAGAGTGTCCATTCGCTGAGCAACCACGTAGAAAAATGTCATGTCAAATGACCTCTTCCAATGGCGGTTAACCCGGTGGGACAACAGCAGCCAGCCAGCCAGCCAGTTCTGAGGCTGCTTCTCTACCAGTTTCCGTACATCTTGGGTTAATGCCCCGGTATTTCAACTGGATAAATGGGGATCATAATCTGGTTTCTGGTGTCGGGTTACGGGCCCGGGTGGGCAGGGACAGACACCAACTGGAGCTGTACAATATGATCAGTTGTAGTTTCCAGGGCCGTGGACAAGTCAAAATATTTCAACTTACCAGTGGTTGGTGCTGCCATGTGGAAAACGTGTCGTGTCGTCGTGGTCCTATAAGTAAAATCCTGGTTTTCTACAAATAAATTTGGGTTCCAGGACTTTTGTTTCTGCAAAATGGAAGCAATTCGCAGCTCCATCAATTGTCATTGAAGGAAAATTGATGGAAATATCAAGAATTTCATTCTTGAAAGAACCAATTTTTTAGACCAAAAAGTCTGACAGGGAAGGGATCTGACAGTGGCGAGATGCTGCAATGACAGCAAAGGCGATGTTGGGGCGGGTAATACCCATTGCGTACAGCAAACCACCGATAAGTGCTCGATATTGCGTTGACTCGGTGTTGCCTTTGGGACTGTCTGTAGCTGGTGTCCTGGTGAGGCGTGAGAAAGGGTCAGCTGGGATCCTTGATGGATTGCAGTTTGTCATCCTGAAACTTTTCAGAAGGACCTGGATGTAGCGGGATTGAGTCACGTAGATCGTCTTGTTGGGTCGGTCTCTTGAGACTTCGAGGCCGATGAAGCTGTTGGCTGGGCCGGAAGTCATCTCGAAGTGTGTTTTGAGAAATTCAATAATGGCTCGTACCTTTGTCGTCGACCTGCTTGCGATCAGGCCGTCATCGACCCAGATCCCTATTACGATGAAGTCGTTCGGGTCGTCGCTGCGACTGTAGTAGATGCAGGGGTCCACGTCTGAGCGGACCAGGCCGAACTTAGTAAGGAATGAATCGAATTTCTCGTTCCACTTCCGTGGTGACTGCCGTAGGCCGTACAGCGGCTTGTGGAGGCGGAAGACCAGATTTTCTTCCCTTGGCTTAACAAAGTCTTCTGGCTGCTGCACATACAACTCTTCCTCCAGATCACCGTAGAGGAATGCGGTTTTCATGTCTAGCTGATGAAGCTCAAGGTCCAGGGACGCTGCGATGGAGAGAATGATCCTGAGCGAGTCATGTTTGATGACCGGAGAGTAGATCTCATCCTCGTTGAAGTCCAGTCCAGGTACCTTGGAGAAGCCTTTCGCAACAAAGCGGGCTTTGTAAATGTCCTCTTGCTGACCGTATCCTGGTTTGAACTTAAATGTCTATCGGCTTCTGATGACGGAGTGATTCGGGGGAAGTCTCACTATTGTCCAGGTTCGATTTTTGATTAGAGAATTGATCTCCCTGTCTACAGCTGCAGACCAAAATGGGGCGTCGTCGCTTGCCATTGCATCGCGGTACTGATCCGGTTCGTTGAAGGTGAGTGCTGAGGCGGCCGTGTCGCTGTTGAGTTCTTTCTCGATACGAGCCTTGACTCGAGCGGATCGCCGAATTTCGTTGACTAACGGTATTGGCTGCAGAGAGGGGAAGTTCGGGTGTTTCTCGATAACGATTCGGTTTTCTCTGAAGTCCGTTGATTTGCTTTGTCGTGTCGGTACTTCCGGCGTCGAAGGTGCCGGTGGTTCATTTGTTGGGAAGACATCGAGGCCGTTCTGCCGGTCCTCTTGAGGAAGGCCCCTTTCGTAGTGGTGGCGGCTCGGAGTGACGTCGCGGCTGGTATTCACCTTTCCAGTGAGTGCGTTCCAGTAGCGGTCGCTCTTTTGAGTGTCCGAGTTGCCAACGAAGTAGCACAGTAGGCCCTTCGGATCAAGTTTCCTTCTGATCTCTTTCGGTATCAGAGTGTAGAACTCGGAGCCGAATATACGGAGATTAGAGAGGTTGGGTTTCTTGCCATACAAGGCCTCGTACGGGGTTTTGTTGGAGTGTGTGCTGGAGAGGGTACGGTTAGCGTGTGTGTAAAGCAGCTGACTGCTTCTGCCCAAAGAGTCAGCGGGAGATTTCGGTTGGAGTGGATGAGAGTCCGCGCGCCTTCCATCAGGGTTCTGTTATCTCTCTCCGCGACGCCGTTCTGTTGAGGTGTATGTCGGAAGGATGTTTCGTGGCGGATTCCCTTCTTTCTTAGCCAGGCCTGAAGTTCGTGATCCTCGTACTCCCCTTCATTGTCAGAGCGGAGCACGGAAACCAGTTGGCCCGTTTGAGCGTGCAGTAGGCTGTCAAAGTCTTTGAAGCAGGCGGCGACCTCGGACTTTTGATTGATTAAGCGTACAACGCGGAATCCACTGGAGTCGTCTTGTAAAAGCGCATAGTAAAGTGCGCCGCCTATGCTAAATACCTGCATTGGTACGCAGACGTCGCTGTGGATGAGGGAGCCGATGCGGGTGGCTTGTGGAGTGGAGCTGGTGAGGAAGACGAGACGTTTCATTTTTCCGACCGCGCACTCATGCCAACGTGCCAGCGGAGGTTGAGTCCCCGGTTGCAGATTGAGGTCGTCCACAGCCCCGCTTTCTGCCATCTTAATAATGGTTCGATAGCTGATGTGAGAGCCAGGCGTTGGTGCCACTCCTGAATTGAGCTCTCGATAGGTCGGGCGATTGATGCGACATCGTTTGTCACGACGAAGATGTTCAGGAGGTATAAAGTCCTTCCAACGCGTTCTGCGGTCATCTCTATGGCTCCGTTTCGAACAATGAGGGCTTGGGAGCCGGTGAAGTGGATTTCTGCGCCGTTGTTGGTAATGGCACCGATGGATACCAAGTTTATGCCGATGTTTGGGGCGTACAGGACACCATGGATCGTGCGGCTTTTGGTTAGCCCGTTAACAGATGTCAGTACATGCATGTAACCTTCGCCTAGTACGTGTACCTTCGTTTGAACGATTCCTGCGATCCATCTTGATCCGATTGGGAAGGTCCTGAGGTTTTTAAACAGCCATTTTTGGTCCGAGATGTACTGAGTCGTGCCAGAGCCTAGGAAGAAGTCGGTGCTTGATCGTGATCCAGATGATGGAAGTACCGCTGCGTAGGCAGAGTTTTGATTCTCTGAGTCAATTTGTGGTTCGGCGACGATTGCCTTTTCGCCATCTTGAGTTTTGCGGTAGCTCACCTCCACGTCATGTCCGACAATATTGCAGTAGCTGCAGAGAGGTGCCCCATTGGTCTTGTGGTTACATGTCTCCTCATCATGGCCGATTATGTTGCAGAAGGTGCAGCGTGTGGTTGTTCGAGGCCTCCCGTTTGATGCGGCAAACCTGACGTTGCGTCCGCGTCCTCTGCCCGTCTTAGGATAGGGACTCGGTCTGTTTTCGGATCTTTGATACGTCGGTGGGATCGACCTTCCAGCTCCAGTGGATATGGGTGAGAATCCGAAGTAGGCCTTGTCGTCAGCACTTAGCTCTCCACCGTTGCAGTTGGACTTCCTACGCTCTTCTCTGTCGAGTTTAGTCACTAGGTTGGCGAGGGTCCTCTCTAGAATGGGTGAGCTCTCCTAGGCGGTGAGGTAGTTGTTGTAGCTGGGCGGAAGAGACGTGATTATTGTGTTGCACGTTCCGTCGTCGTTGGCGAGGCCCCCGGCGTCCTTAAATTGCTGGACTAGTAGCTTGATCGCTTCGATGTGGTACCTCACGGTGTGCTCCGACTTAAAACGATAGTTCAGGAAGTCCTGCTGTAGAGATTGTCTCCTCTCGACGGTGTTCTGCTGGTATCTGCTCGTGAGGGGATTCCAGACGGAGTGAGCCATATCAGGTGTGATCTTATCTCTTCAATTCGAATCGGTAAAAACTTTTCAGTATGAATTAACATTTCATGTTTGAATTTTTAACTTTTTTTTTCTATTCGGAAAGTTGGTTGAAAAATATCTTGTGTTTCTTGTGTCTTATGTTTCATTCCGTTTAATTTGGTGTGTTAATGAGAACCCAGTTGCGATCCTTGGTTTGAAAAGTCGGGAATCATTGGCTTTTTTATCGCGCCGTAGCGGAAATTTTTCTACATTTTTCTTTTTTTCGGGAATACAGAAAACTTTTCTACATTTCATTTATACGGTTTTTTTTTAAAGTTTGACATTTATTTCAGGTCTATGTCGCCGAGTTTGGTTGTTGGATGTAGCGATATACAAGATGAAATGTCAAGTAGGACCGAGACCAAAGTTATATGATAATCTTTTTCCGGACTCTTTTTTGTCAATAGGAAAACCAGCTGAGCGCTTAAGGGTGTGGACAAATGGACATCACTCACACAGTAGGAACGTGATTGCTCTGTTGGCTACTATGTGTCAATCACTACTCCGCGGTGTGTTTACAAACGCCGAGATTATCTGGGATGATGAGAAGTTTCATTGCGGCAAAAGGATGTTATCTGGATCTTGTGCATACCGAGCCACTGATGTTAATGGGCTAATCAGCTTTTCGATAAGTCAACTAATTTCTTTCTTTTTTTAAATTTTTTTCAAAACACTTAATATTGTCGATTGGTTTGCTTAAATGTAAGTATCGAATTCTATATATGATTTTAGATTTTAGATATTAACATTGGAATTGGAAATCATGTGTTATGTTAACAAACAACATCTTTCTTACGTACGCCAAAGATTCTCTACTACGCCTGCATTATTCAGGAACATCAGACATAAGGTAATTGAACTTGTTGAGATATTGAAGTTAATGGACGCTGTTAATTGACTGACTTGCGTGAATTCTTGGCGATGACCATGTAGATGCATCCGATGATCAGGATCATCACGATCAGAGCAACAAGACTACAGTTAATGTACAACAAAAGTTTAGTGTTTGTGTCGTTATTAGTCGTCGAAATTGTTTTAGTTGGAGTAGTTGTCGTCAGGGCTTCAGTGGTCGGAACCTTCAGTCGTTGGGGTTTCTTTCGTTGGCATTTCAGTGGTAGGAATTAAGAAATTGTTTGGTGCGAATGAATTCCCCTTCTTCCAACGTGTTATTATTGTCTGTATTCAGCCATGAGAAGATCAATCATCTACCAAAAATGGAATAATGCTATACTGATCGCACATGCTACTCTTTTATTGTTGATGTTGGACAGGTGTTAATTTCCGTCGCTGTTCAGTCCGACTTGGCCTTCGTGTTGGCCGCTGCCTTCGGTTCCATATCCATCGTGCTGTAAACTGAACTTCTTCTTTCCTTGCGTTTTTTTCCCTTTTCTGTTGTTACAAGTCATTTTGCAACTCAACTTGTATTTTTCCTCACCCATCCCTACCCTTTCACATTTATATTTTTTTCCTCTCGCATTCATAATGTCGTTTGTCGTTGTGATTCTTGTCTTATAATTATTTTCGTTTTCTGAATTTATTTTTATATTATTAACACGGCCATCCCTTCAAACACAGCTGGCCAGAGTGAGTACAAAAAGTGTAATTACTGATCCAGAAACAAATAAAACAAGTGAATGTTTTACATGATTGCTTCTCTTGTATCTCGGAATTATTTTTTTTTTTCCCTAATTTATTTAAAAGAATAAGTAATAGCAAGATTTAATTCATTAGTATATTCATGGTGCAGTCACTGCAGTGTGTTTTGTATTTACTTAATCTTCTAATTATAAAAAAATTGAATAAAGCGGGAAAATTGATTGTGATGTTCCTCGTCAGCGGCGCTGTAGTAGTACAAAAGGCAGACTCATCGAGTCATCGTGCGCGGCCATTAAACTGGAAACGACAATCGGCAGCGGGCAAGGGGGTTTGTCTGTCTGGATATCGATAACGTGACGTGGACTCGACAACAGCAGCTCGACAAATAATATTTTTAAAAAAATCGGTTAATTTTGAACATTGAGTAACAATCTGTTTCTTTACACTGTTAGCAGTGTTAGGTGAGTCATAAAACTGTATCTCAATGAAACAGTTAAGTTTTAATCTGCGTGGAACTGAATGCCCACCTTAAGTCGGCGTGGCCTCACGTAAATTTCGTTTTTCTCTCCTTGACCATATTTGCGTTTTTCTTCTCTCATTTCAAGACAATGGGTGAGAGTTTTTAAGATAGTTTTGAGGTGACCATACACTCCAAACTTGATTCACTGTCAACGGATTGTCAGTTTGCAGCGAGTTTGAGGCTGGATATCAACGAGTTCCCAAACAACTGTGAAGACATGCCTGTACCAGTCTCCCTTGAAGTAAGTGATTCTATTGACATTTTCAAAGGTAAATTTCAACAAAACTATTTGTACTTAATAGAAGCTGAAGCATTATCCAACAAATTGTTACGTCTAATGGGTCTGGACCCTTTTGCGTTCAAAGTGAAATCAACCCTTGTTAGTGACATCATTTGTGGAACTGGTCACTCACAAGACTACTGGTCAGGCACTCTAAAGTGGGACTTTGTTGAAGACGAAGGTACAATTTTTTAAATCTTTCCATAATTTACTGTCCAATACGAATAATTAATTTTCTCTTTAGCTAAAGCACCATTCATGAAAATGGTATTACAAATCCCTGTTGAAGGTGGCCACGAAGGAGGTCGTTGTAAAGTGGAACTCCATGATCAAATTCGTTTGTTCAACGTTTGCGATGGAAGTGATCATGATTACCACCTGACTACTTTTTACTCGGATTGCGATCACACGTTCGAAGAGGTCAAATTTGGCTACCGATTGACCATGCAATTCAAGTTGGAACTCGAAACGGCCCCTCTCCTGTCCTCCCTGTCGCCGTCTGCGGATCTCAAAACCTTTCTAGCCGTCAACTACGTTCAAAAGTCTCTTGCCCACTGGATCCCAACGGAGAATAATCAGCCTAATATGCTGGTCCTACTCCTCGAGCATCGCTACGCCCCGTCTGAACTTAATTTTGGCCGCCTGAAAGGTAAAGATCGCCTTCTGGCTCGGCTCCTTCTCTCCGTTGGCACTGTCGACATGTATCTGTCGCACTTGCGAGAATCTGTCTTCGGACCGTTTAACGAGACTCTCTCGGAAGAGGAGAACGTGGAAACCGACGAGGAGAATTCGGAGACGGAGCGTCCCATTGCCAACTGTTTGTGCTGCGTACAAAAACGTTGCAAACGTCTACGCCACAAGACAATCTCTGACTGCGCCCAGCTCGAAAATGGAGTTAATCTCGAGATTTCAAGCCTGACCTGTCACGATGGTCGAATCGTCGAATGCAGAGCACCCTTAAAGGTCGATATCGATACAGATGTAATTCCCTTTAATAGCTTTCTCTACACGTTCGAACATGATTGCTTGAAAATGGATGGCGAGTGTTTCGACAAGAGTAACTTTTGCTATGTTTTCCATCCTCGATCTGTGCTTGTGATTAGCCCCAAAAATTCCTTGGAGCTGATGCTCAGTTGCAATTTCACTGCTGCGCTGGAGCAACTGGAGGTCAACCCGAACACCAAAGCCTTGAATCGAGTGATAACATTCTGCCAGGATTTTCCAGACAAAGTTTGGCTGGAGGCAGTCGACCGAGAAGAGAGAACACGGCGTCTGGTATCCATTTGCCTTCAACTCGATGCCGAATACAACAATCTGAAGTTACTACATTTGCTGTCCGACAACTTCCCCGGACATCCTATCCAGTACGAAGGGTTGAGGAGCAAAGCGATTGCCATCGGAGTGGCCCGTCTGATTAAAAAGGTTGGAGTGACCGTTTCGGATTTTATGAGCGATCTCGTCTGTGAGCATCGGGCCTTTGAGCAAATTGAAAATTTCGCCCACTTGGTCATGGAACTTTATAACGTCGACTTTAAAGACATTGCCGAAAACATCGGCAGCAAATATGTCACTTTTTTTTACTCCAATTCTAAAAATTTGATGCCCAGCCAGTCCGTCTCCACCCTCGTCACCTGTGCCGCCATGGTCTTCCGCATGTACGAGGAGAATCCCCTGGTCAGAGGCTTGGTTAAGCTGCATACATTGATTACATTCGGCGATGGCCTCGAGTTGCTTCCTCTGTCTATGCTCTTCTTCGTCATCGAGGGAATCCAGATGACTTGCCGATCCCAACTTGACAACATCCAAGAATGCCAGAAAATGCAACAGGGTCTGCACAGGAAGCTGCTCTCCTACTTTATCCCGGAAGCTTTGGCTGAAGAGGTCATGCTTTCTTACCTCAAACTGGATGACGCCATTTTACTCAAGAAAATTACTCAAACTTGGAACTACTTGGAAGAAGAGGACGCGGTAATTTTTATTCAATTACCATAAAATTTTAAATCGGGTTACGGGCCCGGGTGGGCAGGGACAGACACCAACTGGAGCTGTACAATATGATCAGTTGTAGTTTCCAGGGCCGTGGACAAGTCAAAATATTTCAACTTACCAGTGGTTGGTGCTGCCATGTGGAAAACGTGTCGTGTCGTCGTGGTCCTATAAGTAAAATCCTGGTTTTCTACAAATAAATTTGGGTTCCAGGACTTTTGTTTCTGCAAAATGGAAGCAATTCGCAGCTCCATCAATTGTCATTGAAGGAAAATTGATGGAAATATCAAGAATTTCATTCTTGAAAGAACCAATTTTTTCGACCAAAAAGTCTGACAGGGAAGGGATCTGACAGTGGCGAGATGCTGCAATGACAGCAAAGGCGATGTTGGGGCGGGTAATACCCATTGCGTACAGCAAACCACCGATAAGTGCTCGATATTGCGTTGACTCGGTGTTGCCTTTGGGACTGTCTGTAGCTGGTGTCCTGGTGAGGCGTGAGAAAGGGTCAGCTGGGATCCTTGATGGATTGCAGTTTGTCATCCTGAAACTTTTCAGAAGGACCTGGATGTAGCGGGATTGAGTCACGTAGATCGTCTTGTTGGGTCGGTCTCTTGAGACTTCGAGGCCGATGAAGCTGTTGGCTGGGCCGGAAGTCATCTCGAAGTGTGTTTTGAGAAATTCAATAATGGCACGTACTTTTGTCGTCGACCTGCTTGCGATCAGGCCGTCATCGACCCAGATCCCTATTACGATGAAGTCGTTCGGGTCGTCGCTGCGACTGTAGTAGATGCAGGGGTCCACGTCTGAGCGGACCATGCCGAACTTAGTAAGGAATGAATCGAATTTCTCGTTCCACTTCCGTGGTGACTGCCGTAGGCCGTACAGCGGCTTGTGGAGGCGGAAGACCAGATTTTCTTCCCTTGGCTTAACAAAGTCTTCTGGCTGCTGCACATACAACTCTTCCTCCAGATCACCGTAGAGGAATGCGGTTTTCATGTCTAGCTGATGAAGCTCAAGGTCCAGGGTCGCTGCGATGGAGAGAATGATCCTGAGCGAGTCATGTTTGATGACCGGAGAGTAGATCTCATCCTCGTTGAAGTCCAGTCCAGGTACCTTGGAGAAGCCTTTCGCAACAAAGCGGGCTTTGTAAATGTCCTCTTGCTGACCGTATCCTGGTTTGAACTTAAATGTCTATCGGCTTCTGATGACGGAGTGATTCGGGGGAAGTCTCACTATTGTCCAGGTTCAATTTTTGATTAGAGAATTGATCTCCCTGTCTACAGCTGCCGACCAAAATGGGGCGTCGTCGCTTGCCATTGCATCGCGGTACTGATCCGGTTCGTTGTAGGTGAGTGCTGAGGCGGCCGTGTCGCTGTTGAGTTCTTTCTCGATACGAGCCTTGACTCGAGCGGATCGCCGAATTTCGTTGACTAACGGTATTGGCTGCAGAGAGGGGAAGTTCGGGTGTTTCTCGATAACGATTCGGTCTTCTCTGAAGTCCGTTGATTTGCTTTGTCGTGTCGGTACTTCCGGCGTCGAAGGTGCCGGTGGTTCATTTGTTGGGAAGACATCGAGGCCGTTCTGCCGGTCCTCTTGAGGAAGGCCCCTTTCGTAGTGGTGGCGGCTCGGAGTGACGTCGCGGCTGGTATTCACCTTTCCAGTGAGTGCGTTCCAGTAGCGGTCGCTCTTTTGAGTGTCCGAGTTGCCAAAGAAGTAGCACAGTAGGCCCTTCGGATCAAGTTTCCTTCTGATCTCTTTCGGTATCAGAGTGTAGAACTCGGAGCCGAATATACGGAGATTAGAGAGGTTGGGTTTCTTGCCATACCAGGCCTCGTACGGGGTTTTGTTGGAGTGTGTGCTGGAGAGGGTACGGTTAGCGTGTGTGTAAAGCAGCTGACTGCTTCTGCCCAAAGAGTCAGCGGGAGATTTCGGTTGGAGTGGATGAGAGTCCGCGCGCCTTCCATCAGGGTTCTGTTATCTCTCTCCGCGACGCCGTTCTGTTGAGGTGTATGTCGGAAGGATGTTTCGTGGCGGATTCCCTTCTTTCTTAGCCAGGCCTGAAGTTCGTGATCCTCGTACTCCCCTTCATTGTCAGAGCGGAGCACGGAAACCAGTTGGCCCGTTTGAGCGTGCAGTAGGCTGACAAAGTCTTTGAAGCAGGCGGCGACCTCGGACTTTTGATTGATAAAGCGTACAACGCGGAATCCACTGGAGTCGTCTTGTAAAAGCGCATAGTAAAGTGCGCCGCCTATGCTAAATACCTGCATTGGTACGCAGACGTCGCTGTGGATGAGGGAGCCGATGCGGGTGGCTTGTGGAGTGGAGCTGGTGAGGAAGACGAGACGTTTCATTTTTCCGACCGCGCACTCATGCCAACGTGCCAGCGGAGGTTGAGTCCCCGGTTGCAGATTGAGGTCGTCCACAGCCCCGCTTTCTGCCATCTTAATAATGGTTCGATAGCTGATGTGAGAGCCAGGCGTTGGTGCCACTCCTGAATTGAGCTCTCGATAGGTCGGGCGATTGATGCGACATCGTTTGTCACGACGAAGATGTTCAGGAGGTATAAAGTCCTTCCAACGCGTTCTGCGGTCATCTCTATGGCTCCGTTTCGAACAATGAGGGCTTGGGAGCCGGTGAAGTGGATTTCTGCGCCGTTGTTGGTAATGGCACCGATGGATACCAAGTTTATGCCGATGTTTGGGGCGTACAGGACACCATGGATCGTGCGGCTTTTGGTTAGCCCGTTAACAGATGTCAGTACATGCATGTAACCTTCGCCTAGTACGTGTACCTTCGTTTGAACGATTCCTGCGATCCATCTTGATCCGATTGGGAAGGTCCTGAGGTTTTTAAACAGCCATTTTTGGTCCGAGATGTACTGAGTCGTGCCAGAGCCTAGGAAGAAGTCGGTGCTTGATCGTGATCCAGATGATGGAAGTACCACTGCGTAGGCAGAGTTTTGATTCTCTGAGTCAATTTGTGGTTCGGCGACGATTGCCTTTTCGCCATCTTGAGTTTTGCGGTAGCTCACCTCCACGTCATGTCCGACAATATTGCAGTAGCTGCAGAGAGGTGCCCCATTGGTCTTGTGGTTACATGTCTCCTCATAATGGCCGATTATGTTGCAGAAGGTGCAGCTTGTGGTTGTTCGAGGCCTCCCGTTTGATGCGGCAAACCTGACGTTGCGTCCGCCTCTGCCTCGTCCTCTGCCCGTCTTAGGATAGGGACTCGGCCTGTTTTCGGATCTTTGATACGTCGGTGGGATCGACCTTCCAGCTCCAGTGGATATGGGTGAGAATCCGAAGTAGGCCTTGTCGTCAGCACTTAGCTCTCCACCGTTGCAGTTGGACTTCCTACGCTCTTCTCTGTCGAGTTTAGTCACTAGGTTGGCGAGGGTCCTCTCTAGAATGGGTGAGCTCTCCTAGGCGGTGAGGTAGTTGTTGTAGCTGGGCGGAAGAGACGTGATTATTGTGTTGCACGTTCCGTCGTCGTTGGCGAGGCCCCCGGCGTCCTTAAATTGCTGGAGTAGTAGCTTGATCGCTTCGATGTGGTACCTCACGGTGTGCTCCGACTTAAAACGATAGTTCAGGAAGTCCTGCTGTAGAGATTGTCTCCTCTCGACGGTGTTCTGCTGGTATCTGCTCGTGAGGGAATTCCAGACGGAGTGAGCCATATCAGGTGTGAGTAGGGAGTTCTGCTGCTCCTCACTGCAGGTATTGAACAGGTAGCCGAGGGCCAAGTTGTCGTCTTTGTCCCACTTGTCGATGGCGGCTCGGTTGGTTACCGTGTTGTCTCGTAATACCTAATTTTATAGACACACATGTATGGAGTTAAGTGTCTGTGACGTTGTAGAAACGTTTAGTCATTGCTTATGACGATTGTGTAAGTTTGTACGTTTTTTTTAGTATTGGTTAGTTGCGTTACGCAGTGACATTAGTCCAGTCGGGCTAGGTTTTAACCCCAAACAAATTGTCATTTCTTGTTTTTTTCTTGAGCTTTTAGTAAAGTCAAATTGTGCCCAAAAAGTGGGTTAACCTCAAACAAATTTTTAACAGTACTTTTTTCGTGAGCACTGTTTTTACTATAAAAATGTAGTTATTTTTAAAATACTAGTTAAAAATATCGTGTAGAACATGTTTAAATCGTGATTTAAAATTTTATTTCCCGTGTAAATATACTTTTTTGTTGAAATAAACAATTTTAAAAAATATTAAATGTTACAAAATCTTTCATTCTATAAGTACCCAATTTTTGGTGCAGTTATAAAGAGATTTAGTATTTAAAAAAATTAAACGTAAAACCCATTTTTTCCGCGCGAAAAAGGGTTTCCCTATTTAACACAGCCACTTATGGGAAAATGGGTTTTTTAAAAAACAGTATTTTCATGACATCTTTGCACATAAAAATCCCCCCTTGGGTTCATTCGATTGATAAATAATCATTCTATCACAATCATTCGTATTTCTCCAAAGGGGACATTCATTTAGAAGTTATAACCGATATTCTAGGCCCTAATTTTGCATATTTTCCAAGTGTTTTGCATTAGTTAGTAACACACCCGCTTGGAGTGCAGCCCCTTCTAGCCGATAGCGGCTGTGCTAATCACCACCAAAATAATTTGTTTGGGGTAAAATCGACAATTTGACTATACTATTTGTTTATTTGCCTTTTTTGTATGCCCTGTTAAAAAGCTCCCGAAAAATATTAATATTTAGTGTACTTATTTTAATTTTGAAAATATGTGTGTTTTTGTAATTTGATTAAAGGTATTAAAATAAAAGAAAATATTAATTTTGAAAAATGAACTTTGTTATTTATTCCCTCATTTATATTCAGGATAAATTTGGTTCACCTAACTTAAAAAATTTTAAATTTACAGCCACTTTTAGCCGGTCGCCTCTTTTTTTCCCCCTTAAAAACGCGTCCGTGTTTTGCACGGCTCTTATGGGAAAATCATGAAAACAAAAATCGTTGCCGATAGTAAACTAGAGTTCGCTCCTCATCCGTTAAGGTCTCATTTTAATCGGCGGTTTATCCTTTACTACCCCAATAAATGATTCTCGGGAACTAGTTTTACTTTTTAAGTTATTTCATGAAATATAAACCCAATTTTTGTCCAAATTTTCTTACTACACGTTCTATTTTCCGCCACACCCGCAGTGAGCGCTGTGACTTATAGCAAAAGGCTTTTCCAAGAATGTAAAAAAAAAACAGAACGCCACAGCGCTCACTGCGGGTGTGGCGTAAAATAGAACGATGACGTCAAACAAAATCTGACGTCATGCGTCCTACTTCAGTTGGTTAGACAAAGCCAGACAAGGCCAAGAAAAATTGTAGCAGACATCAGCTTTACTCAAATGCTGCGTTGCTGCGATGACAACAACTGTAAAAAAAGATATTAATTTTGATATGAAAAGAAGAGAAGGCTCAATGAAAGGTTTTTGTGCGACGTATGTCAAATGAGAAATGGTTGTAAGAAAATGGCTTATGTATTCGGTGTCATTAAACTCTTGATTTTGCTTTTTTGCAAACTTTTAATTAATGACGGGGAGGTACTGAATGTTAACTTTCTTGATTGCTTCAAATCATCTTATAAAAGAAGTAAATTGCATTTAAAAAATTGACAGTATGCAAGAAGCCCTAGACTGCTTGTTCACGGTCAATAATCAGCAGCTGGGAACAGCACAATGCCAGAGGAGTCTTGTGTTTAAGTACCGTTTTCATGGGTAGCAAATTTGGAGGTAGCCAGTGTCGCTAATTTTTGGGTAGTCAGTGTCGGGTAGCCAATCCATTTAAATACAAGCCTTTCCACAATGTTTTAACACATTTCGTATTCCTCCTCCTTGGTCATACATTTCTTTTTAGAAGATCATTTATCATCACAGCTTTTAATTTTTTATTTAAACGCTGAATTAGCAATTAAATAAGAAACTAGAGTTGAAACTAGCCCACCGAACTCATTGAAACTAGCTTAGCTCAAGCTCTACGCTCATGGCCTAAAATTTAGCGGAGCCAGTGTGGGGTAGCCAGTGTCGGGGTAGCCAGTGTAGGGGTAACCAGTTTTGACCCACCAGTATCAAAGGTAGCAGGTTTCGTTTTCGTCTTCTTTCTGACCTGGTCAGCTGGCATCCGTCTATTCTCTCTCTCTTAAATTGTCCCTTTATTCGATACAGGCCGTCTGAAACCCCACTCCCTTTCAGTCAAGTCCCTTCTCGATCTTGGAAAAACAAAACAATAATGCTTCATACTGACAGCTCATTCAAAGGCGAGAAACCATGAAAACGTAGAAGGGAGTAGAAATTGGATAGCTTTTTTTTAATTGGAGTGCAAGTATCCGCCCAACGTTTTCTAGTAGGAATTTAAGAAACTGCCAACGAAATTGCAGCATAGGAATTTTGCACGATATAGGCTTCGTCCAAAATGATTCTTTCGAATTCAATCTGTAGCAAACTCGACAAGCTCATGCTGGAACGAGCCCCAGCGAACTCGTTGCCATCTATTTATTTCTCTTTCAATTGCCCAAATTAAAAAAAAGGATAAGTATTTTGTTTTTATAAATAAGGTAACTCAACCTCTACCATAGGCTAATACCATCCGCCAATACACAGTAAAAAGGCGGGTTTTGGAGCTACACGTAAAGAAACTTTCAGCCGCGACTGTATATTATACATAACGAGTGTTCTGAACATCCAGTTTTTCAGTGGAATTTGAGCTACTTGACTTAAGTAAAGAAGTCTTTGCAATTAGATTAGGTTGAACTAAGAAAGTTAAACTTGTTAGTAAAAAGAACTTAGAATTTCTGCAAAAAAAATTTCTTATTTATACTTAGCCATTTTTAGATGCCTTAATACAGATGTTTTTACATGTTTTTTTTTATTCGTTAAATTGGGCAGAGACTTGGAGGCTGAGTGTTACCCAAGTTTATTACGACCAAGATTAACTGTTTACATATGTACAAGGGGGTTGGAAGAGACATAAATTAGCGCATATACAATATGATAGAGGAACTCGGCCTGACGGAACACTGGTGCGGGCATAGGGTGGGGCTTGCTCTGACAGGGGGAGGGACGATGTGCATTAGACATATAAACAGAGCGACCAGAGGGGATTTTGGGCCTAACGGACGGAAACTTTGGCATCATCTCTCTTTAACTTCAGGTATTGGCAAAAATCTGACCGGCCTCTCCTCTTGTCCTCCCCGCCAGGCACGGAGCCGCATGTTTTGGTGCGGCCTAAAGAAAACGGCAAAGAAGACCTTTTCAAAACATACCACCGTTTATAGGTGCAGAATCAAAAGTAGAGAGGAGGCGGGGAGTGGCATAACGGAAACGGAACGCGCCTTCCCTCTTGCTGTCCTTGCCGGCTCGGAGCCTCATGTTTTGGTGCGGCCGCCCGTGGCAGCGGGAAACAGCCCCTCAAGATATACCACCGTTTATAGGTGTAGAATAGAGGGTAGAGAAGAGGCCAGAGTAAATGTAGAGACGAGTTTATGAGAGAAGATGATTGTTGGAGGGTGGATGAACAAGCCAAGAAAGTAATATATAAAAAGGAAAACGAAAACTCGGACAACGAAGGATTGGTGACAGGCTAAAAACGGACTAAGAAAAGTAAGATTCCGCCCACAAAATTGCCGGCGACGGCATCCCGTTTGCACAGCACCAGTCTGTGAAGGGAGCCGTTCCGCAAGAGTGGCGAGGATTTGGAGTTGGCCCGTCGGCGGACTGAGGTTACCAGTGACAGGAGTCAGTGGACCCAAACCACAACAAACCGGGCAGATAAAAAGCTGAGAAGTGCAGGTGGCCTATAGGAAAAATATATAGTCGGCGCTCAACACTCGCGTTTTTTTGCGGGTGAGGCGTTTGGTGCGAGAAACAAAAACGGCAAGGGCGTTCCATAGAAGGTTGCACTGAGGAAAGATATGAAGAGGAGGTGGCCAGGGGTGACCACTGGAAGAGACGACATCGACTAGGCCTAAAATTGATCTGAGAGATGAGAAGATAGGGCAGTGAAGAATGAAATGTAGAATAGTCTCGGAGGGGGCACCACATAGGCAGGAAGCGGAAGGAGAGAGGCCGAAACGGTGTTGATATGAATTTAGGAAGCAGTGGCTGGTGATGAACTGGGTGGAGGTGGCATTAGTTCTACGTTCTAGCAGCACATTGGCAGACCGCACAGCTGGTAAGAAGACTTTGGCACTTAAATTAATCGATATGGAGGCCCACTCTTTACTCCAGATGTTCCATAGCGTGGACCTAATCAGCTGTTTCACATGTCTTGGGGAAAAAGGGGCAAACAAAGTCGAGAAAGGAGAGGGAGATTGGTCCCAAAAACGGGTCAGGATGGGACCCGGTAGTTTTGCAATAGCAGTAGTAAAAATATGGCAGAAACTGCCGATGTATGTTACAGAGTTTTAATAAAAGAATAGTTTTTAGAAAAAAATTTTAAAAAAGGAATGTTCCAGCAAATAAAGTCCCTAAATTCGGGTTTAAAGCCAAGTTAAAAGCAATATGGATAGGGGGATTTTTGAAACAAATTGCTTTTCCAATTTATTGTAGGATACTGTACTTGCCTTCTCCGAAAATATGTTCCTCATAAGTGAGGTTCCCTTCCCGTCTTACTACCCGTCTTACTCTTAATTTTTCAAACCAGTGACACCTTTTATTCTCCCATTTCGTAATAACCATTTCGTAATAACACAAATTCTTAATAACACATTTCAAGTTGAATTTCGTAATAAATATGCGTTTGAGGAACAAAAAAAAGCACAGCTTTCTCCGATCAAATGTCGACATCAGCAAGTTCAATGCTGACGTGGTTAACTACGACCAAGCCACCAAAATGTTTAAAACCGTTGCATCTAAAAACTAATTGGCTGTGAACAAAGTTTACGTCGCTGAAGCCTTGCAACCCACTGTTGTGACGTTGTGACGTTGGAGTCTGCTCCCGCTGCTGTTGCGTGCAGGTGGGGCGCAATCATACCAAAAGCTAACAGGTGCGCGGTCAATCTGTACTTGAACAAAACACCCTTACGGAAATTCTTTGCACCTGACCCGAATCACACGAAACAGGTAATACTAATAACGCCGATTGCCATTCATCAGCGCAAAATGTTATACGTAAGTGCATGTTATCAGTGTGTTTTTCCATGTGATTTAGCACCATTAGCAAGTACCGTTCGTATGTAGCGCCTTTGCCGGAAAGAAGAGGAAATTTTATGATTTTATTTCGTACATAGACTGGTTTTCCATCTGTAAATTGTGTCGGATGAAGTGTGAATTTATCTCTCTCTTAAGCCGATTCCCATTCCGGAAGGGCATGTTCCAAACGGGAACCATGGCTTTTAAATGTCTGATTGGCTACCACCAAGAAAAGAAGTGTCCCAACAGTGTATTAGACGTACATTTTGGAGGCTCTCACTCACCACTCCTTCCATTTAAAGAAGAAGAGACCTTCCTTCACTTCATAAACTTTCGGAAAAACTAAAATGATTAGTCTTTCTCCATGATTTCAGGAGGGAAATAGAGATGTCGCTGTCGAGCTTAACAACCCCGGATGGATCCAGCCGCCGTCGTTGTGGAGGTAATGGATGCAACAAAGGTCCACCTCCACCGCCACCAGCGCCACCGCCTCCACCAGCGCCACCACCTTGAACGATGGCCAAAAGTTGAGCCAATTGGGTAGCAATGGCCGTCTTACCGACTTTAATGGCGTCAATCCGTGCGTCGGTTGCTGCGATAGCAGCAGTTGCTGCGTTAGCTGCTGCCAACGCGTCCACTGCCGACGCCATTCTATGTGGTTGGGACACTCGGGATGAACTGGAAGAGGAAGCGTGGGTGACGATGGTGACGGAAAGAGTATGGGTCGTCCATGTACTACACCACCGCACAATAAGGATCAGAATATCCGAGTAACGCACCTCGTTGCACACGTGAAGAGTTAAAATCGAAAGCACGACTGGGGGAAAAACGATCGTCACCCAAGTGTGCAGTAAGACGGATGTTGCAAAGCACTGCGACGCACGTCTATGGGAGAGCGAAGTTAAAAGAAGATATCCAATATGGCGGCAACCACAGGCCAAGCGACGACAAATGACGTCACTGGATATACACACGCATCAACGGAAAGGCCGGAATAATTGAAATTTTCAGGATGAATGCACAGCAAAATATACACAAATAATATGAAACACAGCTACGGTCCGATACCGAATACAATACAAAGAGTAACTGCCAGTCCTGTGGCTGCGCCCACAGCCCAAGTGACGATAAAGAGCACCTTGGTATAGAGTAATTCGTGGGTCACAGCACTAAATAGAGGTGAAAGATGAAACCAACTGTGCCATGTTGTGTCTGTGTAGCAGTCGTCAAACCGCGACTTTATTAAAATCCCATAACGGGGTTTAACAACGAAGATTACACACAAGGGAGAAACGGACATGAAAGGGGGACCTTTGCTCGTCGAGTCCGAATGCCCGCCTCTAAGCGTTCTTCTCTATTCTCGCTTGTCGCGACCGTTGCGACATCTAACCTTACTTATGGCGACTACCGTAAAAACATCACACAGGAAAACAGGAGATTTCACAGTCTCCTTCCACTACCAGATAATTCTGAACAAATCTGCTTCTCCAACTTGCCAAAAGAGAACAAAAAGTTTGAAAGCGAAAAACTAAATTTTGATATTTCGTTATTTTGGCGTCTAGAAAACTTCGCGAATTTAAACGACTGTAATGCTGTGGAGATTGACGACCAATTCCGCTCCTTCTGTGAAGATATCACATGATTTGCTGATGTTAAATATTGCACGCCAATACCTTGGACAACTGACAGATGAAAACTAGAAATCAACCACCAGATGGCAGCAGGAAGATTGTGGGGCATGCTGAGCAAGCTGCGAAAATATCCGAGTGATCTGGCCAACTACACCAAAGAAATTGAACAATTGAAGACAAACGAATGTGTAGAGGAGGATGATGTTGACTACGATGGCCTCCACACTTATCTACCTCATCATCCAGTCTACCGAACGGAAAAAGCCACCACAAAAATCAGACCAGCCTTCGACGGCGCCGCCAAATCCAAATATGGACCGAGTCTCAACGACGTTTTGGAGACCGGACCAAATCTTAATCCTGATCTCCTCTGGTCTTAATGCGATTCCGAATGAACAGGATCGCCTGGATCGCTGACATTGAGAAAGCATTTCTCAACATCGCGCAGCAACCCGAAGACGCCAAAGCAGTCAGATTTTTATGGCCAAGGGAGCCGGCCCTGGTAGCACACTCACATCCATCGTCTATCATATAGATGTCTTAATGTCTAAATCAAATCTTATCTAGCTACAACCTAAATTGGATATCACATGGATACTCAATTTACTACGGCCTTATGCTATCTTCGTATAGATTTACTATAGATGTATGTTACTCATACGATGACGGACATCCATTTGTACTAGAAATCAGACGCTTAACAGACAGACGTAACATGACGTCTGTGAGATGTCCAAATTATCTGTCCACAGGATAGATGAGGACGACAAGGACTTTAAATTTTCATAATTTTAACTGCTTATATTAATTTAGAGCCGTTGAACCAAATACGATTGAAAAGTAATAGAGAGTGGTGTAGTGGGTAGAGCACTAGAGTACCAATTCAAAGAACGTGGTTTCGCGCCCATCGAGGAACGTTTCTTTCTTTTCTTTTTGCTTAAATTTAAGTATTTTGAAGACGGCTGTAAGCCGTACCCATTTGGATGTCTTACAGCGCGACATTAGTATAGACATAGGCAATCCTATGGACGTCGGGTTAAGATATCTCACTCGGCTGAAAAGATGGGCGACGTATATCCTATAGATAGAGGCGTGCTACCAGGGGAAATCCCAACTCCGATCTAATCGCATACAAATCGAAAAGAGTTCCATTTGGACTAAGCTCCAGTCCATAACTTTTAAGAGTCCCTATTATTAATAAACATTTTCTCTCAGTAAAATCTAGATTTCACGAAACTGTCAAGCAGATAGAGCAGCAGTTCTACGTAGGCAACTACCTTGGAGGCGCAGACGATGCGACAGCGGCCATAACAATGGTGGGAGAAACTGTCACGCTATTCTCAGAAGCCAAACTCAACACGGGGAGCTGGGCAACGAACAACAAGCAGCTCCGTGACTTTCTCACCCAAAAAAAATGTCAAATCAAGTTGTCGGAATCCTCTCACCCAGGATAGATGGCTAACAAAAAGCGCTGGGTTTTAGATGGGACACGAGCTCCGACTCATTCAAATTTGCCCCAACATCTATCATGCAAGCAGCAGTGGAGATAGGAGACAAAATTACTCGATTCGATACATCAAAAACATTCGATCTGACCCATCAGTTCACGATCTCCTCGCCATGAGAAGAACCAACTGGATTTTCTCCGTCAGCCTCACTCCATGGTGGGGCGGATTCTGGGAGAGGATGGTAAGGATCACGAAAGATCTATTGAGACGATCCAACGGGCGAGCCTGTCTCGAGTACGACGAACTGGAAGTGAGCTTAATCGAGACGGAAAGTGTGATCAACGCGAGACCGTTGAACTACATTGGAGATAAGGAGTGGACGATTCGCTCTCAATAATTTCAAATCAATTCCTTAACAATCGTCGCTAAACTTGTGCAACATCGGAACCAGCAGTGAATCTATTGGCTCCAAACTCAACAAGTAAACTAATCAAGAAAAAGAATCAAAACAGGCGTCAATTCTTCAGTAAATTGTGCTCGTGTTTTGTGTCCTATTACCTGATGCAGTTGGACAACTTTCATGCAAAGGGCGCGTCGGGCCGAAAAATCCGCGTAGAAGAAGTGGTCGTAATTCACGACAAATATTCGAAACGGCTTGTGTGGGAGACGGGAGTAGTTAAAGAATTACTCCATAGTTGCGACGGCCTGGTCTGATCCGTCATCGTCGAATTTCCTAATGGTAACTTATTATCAAGAGCTGTTCAATGTTTGTATCCCATAGAATTGAGAGAAGACCAACTAGAAGATGTGGAGATAGCAGCTAGATGGTGCGCTGAATCCAGAGCCAGTTGAAGAAACTGCTCCACCAATTTCAAATCCATCCAATCCGGCTCCACTCCCATTGCCTCCGATTGGTCCAGCTAACATTGAAGAAAATTATCCTGAATATGATCCAGCCGCAACCGACGCCGGTGGTCGAGGCCCAAGGTATGGGCTCTTGTGGGGAGTATGTTGGGAACGAAACTCGTCCGCAACGGCCGACGACGAGATCCGGCCGCACCACCAGAATTCCGGCTCACCTACAGGAGTATGATCTTCGGGCCCCCCGATAGGCTGCCCCTTGTCACACCCGCTTAACTGTAACTATCTCTATGGGCCCTTTCCCCCTCTGTGTTAACTTAAGATATTGGGGGCTGTCGGGCCCTTAGTGGCAATTTACATCTCTATACAACCAAGTCAGAAATACAAGCGGGTCACAATCAAACTTACTAGTGTCAGCTGCATCTTTGATTCCATCATAATCTCGGTATAGTAATTAGACACGTTTATTATTCCAAACAAGCTTATTGGTTTAGCATTGTGAAAAAACCGTTTATGCAGATGTGGACTATACACGTCTTCGTAAGTTGGCACAATGAAAAAAACGGTTCATTTAATATACGTCATCGTGCCTAGCAGAACGCAAAAGGAATAGATACACTAGATACAAAAGGACTAAACACATCAAAACAGTTATCCTCGGAAATAGGTACCCTTTATGTTGCCAAAATAAAGTATTTAAATTTACTTACTGAATTATCTACAGGTTAAACGTTGTAGATTGCGTTATAGATTTTAAGAAGGCATTATGGATTGTCATTGAAAAAGAATTTGATGTCGGTGTCAAAGTTTTGGCTGTGTGGGTTTCATTAGACACAGCAGTGTCTTTTTCACCACATAAAATCATTAGTTAAATAAAAAATATATTAATAATCTAAGCATATATAATAAGTAAATTTAGTAATAAACAGGTTGACAGTAAATAAGTAACAGAGAAAAATAAACTTTTACTAAACTTTGCAATAGGGCTAACGAGAGCATACCGTAACCATTAGGAAAGGCACACTCTCGGCTATCCCAAAGACCGGCAGGTGTTTAGTAAAGGGTCCTAAAATTCCCCGCCAGGTTCCCTAGGTTAGGAGGCCCCTCGCCTCTCGGGGGTATAGCAAAAATAGTGGTTTTTCGTTCGTAATATATAAAATTATGAATCAATGGGTCCAGAAATTGATTCCATTTAAGCTTAAGCTATTTAATTCCCTGTCCTTAAATAACTAATTCATTTAGATTAGGCCATTTTTTATATCTAATCTAAGAGAGCACCGCATCATGAACCGGAAACTATTTGAATATTTGGAGAACACTTGGATTGATAGCTTGCTTTGGCCTCCTAAAATTTGGTCAGTTTTCATGCAACAGGTATTCTCATATTTCAAAATTAATACAATATTTCAAAACAAAACATAATTTTTTTTAACTTTCAAACTTCTTTTTGAGGTTCGAACCACCAACGAATGGAAGGATGGCACACTCACCAAGCAATCACGCTTGACTTAGAATTATTAATTTTTAAAAACCCCGCGCACCACTTTGTCTCCTCTTAGTTTCTTCTTCATCTCTTCTTTCCATTCTTCCCTTGGAGCAGGAAATGGCGATATTTTTTGTGGACACGGTCACACGGTAGGGACGTTTAAAAAAAATTAACAACAAATAAACTACAATGAGTATTGAGGTGAAACAAACACGAAAATCTCAACTGATAACGAAGGAATGTAGTTATCTAATTATGAACGGGAACTGGAGATGACTGATATGGAAAAGACAATTATACCCGCGAAACTCCATAAGTCGCCACTCGCCATGCAAGCAATTACGAATTACGGGTAACATGAACACGTCACGTCGGGCGAATCACACTTGTCGAATCATGCAAACATGCTGTTAATAACTATGGGCAATGTTGCGAGGAACCCAATTTTTTTATTATTATTCGAAAATACCAATTAAATCTTAAAACATGTTTTTTACAGACCTCCAGTTCAGACTTCAGAGAACCTGGTGGGGAGTCTCAGCACCCCTTAGTAAACACTCGCCTCTCCTCCCCCCCCCCCTCCCTCACACACACACACACACACACATACACAGTCAGGGATAGGACAATGTGTTTCTTACTGTTTTTTCATGCTCTTATTGTAATTTCAAGAACGAACAAGCAGAAAAAATTGCACTAAACTAAATTTCAAGTATAGTATTCTTCCCTTTATCTAGGTATATTTATGATAAAAAAGAATTCATTTTACACCTTTACTTTAATGATCTTATCTGACGTAAATCTGCTTTTTTTTAGTAAACTATTTCTTATGAAATCCTTAAATTTTTTCGGGGGAAGGGGATGAAGAAAAAAATGTAAGTCTTCACGAGTGGAATTATTTCACATTAACTTACACTGCGTAAATCGGATGTAGGTTTGTAAAAAACCGCGCAAGACTTATTAAATCTTTTCTGCATTTCCCCTCCCCCTTTTTTCAAAAGTGCTCAAAAAGGAGTTTGAATATAAATTCCATGTTGCCAGACTCCTTTTGCATGCTTTTGCATACAGAACATTTGAAGTACCAGACCAGAGTAATAGATTATTTTAAAAAATGTATATATATATATATAATAAATAAAAATAAAATCATCTGCTGGTAGTACCATTATAAAACTTTTAGTTTAATATTTGTGGTTTGTGGAATTATTTTTTAAGTTATTTTAAATTCAGTTTTAATTACTCTATTATTATTCAGGTTTAAATTACTATTTGCAATTTTTATTTTATTTAAAAAAAAAACCATGATTAATTAAAATTGAAGGGCACACTATCGGCGGGACCCGGCAAGCAGGGTTAGCATTCTACTTTAACGACGATAACGGTATATACCGAAATCCTTTGCCCAAGACGATCCATCCATTGTATACAGAGTAGTCGGGCAGCTGCAGAATATTGACCTTTGGATTGTCGCGGCATGACCTGACTTGACCTCATTTTATGTCTGTTTTTCCTTTTCCTTTACTTAAGAGTTATTGTTTCTTGCTATAAGTGAACCGTAAAACGGAAGTAATCTTGAAAGAAAAATAGCAGCTCAAATGAATAATAGCAGGTCTGGCCCTTTTTCTCTGGAATTTTCCAATCGGGTCAAAGTTGAACCACCGTCAAAGTTTAACACAATACAAGAAGAGGAGAGGAAAGGGGGAAAATCCTCAGTATAGATCCTCATTATAAGCTATTAAATGTAAACAGAAGAACAAACGGAAGCAAATCGATTGACAAAAAAAATGGGTCATGATCTAGGTCATCTTACCTGCTTAGGTCATGGGAGATTTGAAACCCCTTCCCATATATGGGCGTTTGTATATTTATTTTCAGTTCTTCTTATTGCTTAGGTATATTATACTAGAACTTGGGTATCACTACATATGCACTTGTGATTTGTTATAATCTCTTGTAGAACTTCACATCAGCAACGTTGGACTGAAACCAATTATAACAAGTTTCAAAATAAATGACAAAAGGCTATCGACTCACATTACAATTATTTGTACACGCAAGGGAAAAGGAGAAACAAAAGCGGATGGGCACGGGAGGTCATCCACCGGCCACCGTAGATATACGTCTTGTTGTTCGCAACTGTAATTGAATCGTTTCCCACCTGAGTGTCATTAAATGGATATTTTGAAGAAAAAAAGAAGAAGCATTACAGTTTCTCAGATAGAGTAAGTTTTATTTGGCAATCTCAACCCCGTGTATTTCTCCATAGGAAAAACAAAATATCCTAATATGGAAGCGATGGTTTCCTAAGAAGCTACAGTAATCAAATGACTCGTCTATGATGAAAAACTGGATTTCGGTTATAGTCATAGCCTGACGTTGATTGAATATTTACAGGATTCGATTTGGTTTCTCAAATTGAAAAGCAAAGTCAACTATGTGAGCCGCTTCTCGTTGAAGAAAATTATCTAGTTGCTTATAGCATCGCCTTCTTCAGCAAAAGTAACGAATTGTCGGAAATTTTTATTAACGAAAGGTATCAAAGTCTTGGACGTTGCGCGTTGTATAATTTAGTAGGCATGTAAACTTGTATGTCATGTCCGAATAAAGCCCCAAGAGAAGCAGCTGGTGTCATGGTTATCCAGCAGTGATGGCTGCGTGAGCATATGGGACGCTGGCCGCCCTGTCTATATTGGTATTACACACGCCTATAATATGCTAGTTCTTCGTTGCCGCTGTTGCTGCTGCTGCTCCTCCTCCCGTTTCTAGTGCCAAAAACCGCACGACTTCCGCGTTGTCGGCGTGTCGTGACCGACAAATTTATGCTCCTTTTCTTTCTTTTATCCTTATTTTCTTGCGGGTGGGGGGTTTTCTCGACTTCGCGTCTACATATACACATTGTGTTCGCAAAGGATTTCGAACAGGACGAGAAAAGGGATGATGATGATGGAGGGGAGAGGTTGATGGTGGAAAAGAATCAACCAGCAGCAGCCACGGATAGGTGGGTTGATATTATAGAACTTGCATGGACATATGTTTGGGCCGTTCAGGTGAGCGAGCGGGCGGTCACCATTAGCCATCCTCAAAGAGAGGGATTGTGTTCTGATGGGGGCAAGCAGCCGCAGCCCCCGAACTCACACACACACACATAGTATATATATATACGCACACAGACACACTCACATAGAAAAAGAAGAAGAAGAAAAAAAAATACATAGGAAAGAAGAAGAAAAAGAAGGGGGGTCACTGTCGGTCATTCACCTTCATGGCTCTCTTGTGTGTGTCTATATGTGTATGCGTATATAGACATAAACTAAAGTTCCCTTTTTTTTCCCAACGCACGTATACACACACACCCATAGCCTTACTGAGTCTTGCTCTTATTATATTATTATACATGTATATACCTGCTACACATATAATAAGCCTCCCCCTCCTTATTCTTTTAGGAGGAGGAGTCGTTATCCACATATGATGTTGATTCTTATGGTCATATCTGGTCATATTACCATATTTCCAAATACAATTACGTTAGTGGTTCTACTGCATTAATCTCTTTTTGTACTCAAATCCGGTATTTTCTTTTTTATTATTATAATTTCGACACTTGAAATATCCTTTTAGTAACATTTAACCATTTTTGAATTATTTGAAAATTTAAATGATTATCAAGCGGTATCGCTTTAAAAAATATTTAAACGCTCCTTACATTGAATCAAGTTAAGGTATTTCTCATTTCACATATATTTATTCGCTATTTTTTCCTTGTTAAAAACTTCTTCTGAATGTGTACACACGTAATTCCTTTTATACAAACTCGTCTGGTCGTCTACACATTTTTTAGTTCGTCTATATTTTGATGATTGCGGGGGGTCAGATTCCGGATGACATGTGTCGACAGCATTTCCTCCTCTGCGAAGTCGTCGCCGACTACTTATATTTCTCCCCTGTACACATATACACACACATGCACAGCTACATAGTGTGCATCATGTTCGGAAAACAGCTGAGGTATGTAACACACCGAACAGTGTGTGTTACATTCATACACGTCCGAATTGAACTGGAACTCTGGGAGATGTGATAATTATAAGCTCCTCCGTCCTTGTCCCATGTTTATTTCTCATTCTTTTTTTTGTTTTTGTTTTGTTTCTCCTTCTTCTTATTCCTTTTGTCTTATTGTCCTTCTCTTCTTTTGAGCTTTGTTTCGGTAGTTGATATGTTGTTTGGCGTTGTATACATGTCCAACTGAGCAACAACTTCAGCTCGCGGTGACCGGTTCAACCAGCTAGAATGGTGGGTTTTGAGTTTTTTACACTAAATCTTCGTCTCTTCTTTTTCTTCTGAATTTGTTTTTCTTTGCTCGTCCTTTTGAGGGGTTCGCGTACTGTACCACGCTATAAGGATTGCTTTTCACGTGACTCTGCCTTTTGCCGGCCTTTTGTTTTTCTCATAAAAAATTCCTCTTTCTTTTTCGGGCAGTAACAAACAATGGGGCAAGCTGTGTGTGTGTGTGTGTGTGTGTGTCTATAGGAGTTGGCAAAGAACGAACAACAGGGCGAACGTGTTTTCTGTGTATTATAGCCAAAATGTGTGTATGTAATAGCAGCAGCAGCCAGCATTCGTGATATTATAGAGACGTGCTGTAGCTGCCGCTGGCTGGCCGCTCTTATTCGCCTCTTGTTGTTCTGGTTCTCCTCTAATGTTATTGGGATGTCTTCACGCCGGCAATTTTATTTATTTATTTTTTCCTTTTCCATTTATTTTTTCAGTGGGTTACTGCCGGTCTTTGCCCTTGCCCTGTTCGTCGTACCGTGCGAGCCAGCAAGGCGGTGAAAAGAGTGACGTCATCGGTGACGTACCGGTACCGCCCCTGTTTCCCTCCTTCTTCATCGGCAGTCACGCCTCCCACCAGCCCTCTTCTGTTTATTTCTCCCACCTCTTTTCGTTGCGCGAATCGCCCACTTTCTCGTCGATTTCAAGCGACAACTCGTTTGAACCACTCGACGCGTTTACCTGAAATGCCCACCAAGTGCTGTCACTGCATCGCGGAAATGAGCCGCACGCACGTTTTTCGTCGATCGTTTACTTCCACATCACCGCGCCACATTCGTGTACCTATCACGCTCTTTGTTATTATTACATGAAGTTTCGGGCGATTTACTTTTGAGACGATGGCACCGATTTCAATGTTGAGCTCTGGGCTGCATGCTCCAAGTTCATTGAACCATCAGTCCTGTTTCACTGTAGCATAAAGACTCTCGAAAGGAGTACCACGATAGGGACTATGTACCAAGTCAAACACGCTACCAGAGTGGCAGAGTAGAGATTTGCATAATATACCATCAGTCGGCTGAATTTAAGCATATTATGCCCATTCCAGGAACTCAACTCTTCCATATTCATAATTCATTGCATTTGAATTATTCTATAATCATTTTCATTTAATAGTAATTTAATCATTTGTTATTCGAAGCGCCGAAATTTATCTAGTATGAATAAATCAAGCCAATTTTATTTGATAAAAAAAATTCTCTGATGGAAGTCGAATGATCGGCGGCGCTCAACGATCGTCGGATGATGACCCCAGCTCTCAGCTCTATGAACCAAACAATTTTTCAGACGAATATCCGAACGGCATAGACTTTGACACCGTCTCACAAAACGCCAGCACGTTTCACGCATTCGTGCAGATCCTTACAAGCGCATAAGTTCCGCATTCAATTCTCCGACAGCAGCCTGATTTCATTTATTCAAGGGCTTTCGTGAATTTAGATTTGACTTTCTTTTTATTCGAGTTTTATTTTATTTTTTGGAGGGACGGGGGTTACCAATCGTGAGAATAAACGTCAATCTGTTTTTTGGGGGGTCTGTCCAAGCGTGAATTTTTCTAAAAAGGGGTGGTGGCATCCGGAATTGGCACCAATTCATTGGAATTTAAAGAAAAATAATGAAATAACATCAGAGTCAGATTTGTGTATCGCGATGTCGATTTGCATATATTTTTTGTTTTTGCTGTTACCCAACAGGTTTCAGGGCTACATGATACATGGGTATACGTCTCTTGTGGCTGTTTTTTATTTTATTTTAGTCGTCTCTTTCGTACAACGTTATATAATCTCCATGCTGCTTCAGTCAGAAATGCGGCTGGTGAATAAATGAGAGCGCTACAATTTATACATGCATTTTTTTTTTAGGAATCTTGGCATGGACGCAATCGTCAAATTACTAACCCTGATCTTCATTTAAATTTAAATATAAATAGAAAAATAATAATTTCTCTCTGTCTTTGTGCTTGATTTTTTTTTCGTTTTTTTAATGTGTTTTTTTTTAATTATTATTTGAATCAATATTTTTTTTTATTAATTTTTTAGCGTTTTCCTATTTTTCTTCCCCTTCTTTTTTTCTTTTTCTCTTTATTTCTTTCGCTCGATTTATAATTATTTTTGGGAGGGAGCAATCCTTTGCGGATGCTTTCGACCACTCCCGGAAATAGATTCTATTCACATGTACGACGACATCCGTATTCGCTAGATGTCGCTATCTTTCCCACTTCTTAAGAAAAATAATAATAATTTTAAAAAAAATATCTACTACTTTCCAAACAAAAAAAAAATTCTCCTGCCCAAAATAAATCGTCCTCACCTAGTATTATCACGTTTAGAAGCCATTAAATCGCTAAATAAAATTATCAAAAGTAATCTCAAGAAGGCGTTACGAATAGAAATGGGAGAAAATGGATGGGAAAAGAAAATTAAGGCGGCGTGGATATGTGTTGAACTGTTGATGCGGTGAATGGGCTGGTGGGATGGAAAAAACAAATTGCTGGTCGCCGTCCTCATCACTCGTCCTGCAGCTGAATGGCGAAGCGTTTCGACAATTTCTGCCAGAAGCGGATCATGTCCATCCGGATGAGTCGGTGGACGGGAGCCGGGCAGAGTTTGTACTCGGCGTCGCACTGCTGGGCCGATTTGAAGCGCGAGCCCTTCTTGTCGGCCCAGACGTAGGTGAAGAATCTCTTGAGCGCCGGATGATAGTCTTGCTTGGCTTTGGCCGCTTCCGGTTTGCTGCTCCGGTCGAAAAGGCGCCGCAACAAATTGGACAGCGGCTGATAGGCATCCGGCTGCTGGCTGGCGTAGCAGGTGAGCTTCCAGCGGCAGTCGAGGTTGTCGATCTTCATGAGAGTGAAGTAAGCCTCCAGCCGCGACAGCAGCGGCCCATAGTGCGACTCGAACTTGTAGTCGGACGACTGAGGGTTGTAGCGGCCGGCGGATTTGGCGGGTCTGCTGCTGGCGGGTGACCCGTCATGAACGTCGATGTTGTTGTCGTCCCTTTCCAATGCTGGATGGTGCCTTTCGCGACTGGCCCGACCTCGGTAGTAAGTCGGAGGACGATGGGCGAGCGTGGGCAACAGGAAGCTGACCGGCACCCACACGACCAGCACTGCACACCATGGGGGCAAGCAAAAGAAAAAAAGAAGCGAATTAGATATAAACGTCAACATTCTAGGAATTTGCCAAGTGGCAAGGACTTATTTCCTAATGGCTGCATAATATCTAATCCATCGCACGTATACCCAATGATGGCGATTTGCATAACGCGACTTGTTCGTATAGGCCTAATATCTATTCTGTAACAGGGCACGGGAATAATACCTGGAAGACACAGTCGTCTATGTAAATGATCGATTTCTATTTGTACTCATATCTCTCTCCTGTGTGTGCGTATAGGTTGTATATTATCAACCGAATATCTCGAAGTCGATTGCGTGCTGTCATTGACAACGCCCAAACCTTCGCATTATTTTTTTCGAAACACTTAAAGGGGAAAGAAAAGCGGACCGGTTTGATTCGGTCAATTGTTTGGTTTTGGTTTTGTTTTGTTTCTTTCCAATTTAACCCTGTTGCTCCGCTGTTCCTGTCTCTCCGCAACGCCGGCGTATATGGAGATTGAAAAACAAAATTAAAAAGAGTTTTAAACGAATACGAGTGTAACAGGAGAGAGATCGCACACAATGATTGGACGTAATCGAAATTCCGGCGATATGGAAATAAGAAATTGGAGCGCAACAACAACACAACGTCTGGGAATGAGATTTCCAGGGAAATGTGTTTTTATATCTCTAATAATTCGACGGCGGAGTGACTGAAGAAAACAATTCAACGACCTCAACAATATACAAACAACTCTCGACTGCTGGCATTTCCCATTGCCGTTTCTTGTGTGGAAAACTTTAGTTGTTTTTTTTTAGTTCTAAATTTTTGTTTGTTTGCTCGCTGTCTGTTACGGACCGCAGCAGTGATTATATGTGCTGCCGACACCGTTTTACCATTTCTTGTTTCATAAGTAGGTCACGAATGATGACATCAGAATTGGCACTGTGCGGCCGCAGCCCAGATCCGAGAATTTCAACGATCAATGACAACCAGAAAAAATCAAAGTCATGACGGCTCAATTTTTAAATTTATGCATAGGATCAACAGGTCCAGGGAAAAAAAGAGATAATTATTTTTACCAAATAAAAAACAAGTGGCCCATACTCGACGACGACGTCGAAATATAAACTAAAAGGGCGAACGTGAAAGTTGAAACTCTGCGCAACTATAGACCGGATGCCTTTCACTTTGGCCGTTTCAATTTTCGATCGCGGTCAAGCAATTTGATGATGACAAATGATTTCTTTTCCTTTTTATTACTTGTGCGTTGGCGTTTTACCACAATAGGAATTTAAGGACGTGAGATATCAAAACAAAAATTGAATAACAAATGCCGAAATAAATTTCCTACGAAATAATTGGCGACTATTTTGCGTGCGGAAATGGTCAAACTATTCAGCCACGGTCTACTTTATGCGAATCCAAAACGATAGACACCAAAGAAATTTTTCAAAATCAAGAAAAAGAAATGAGACTTACATCCACGGAAGAATCCTCCGCGGTTGATGGAGAGTAGACGAGACACGGCGGCATTTGACTCGAGTTTTTCCTTGCGCTCCTTGGCCGCCCATAGAAGAGCGTTGAGCCGGGCCAGAGCCGTGGGAAGATGATGACGGCCGTCGTCGCCGTCGTCGTCTACTGCTGCTTCACGCTGGTTGCCGACTCGTTCTTCTTGTTCTTCAAGTTCACCACGTTCCTCCAAGTCTTCCGAGTCCTTGCCATTGACTCGCTCGTCAATGGCTGGGCGCCCGTCCAAACGGTTGGCGCTGCTGTCGTTTCCGATCAATCCAGCCAGATGTCGAGTCAGCTGGGCGGCCGTCAGCTCCTCCGCTTCGATTCGGATGGCGTCAGCCGGAATCGAGTAACCGTCGCCAGCAGCAGCAGCAGCAGCCAGCACCGTCACATCGCAGCACAGTCCAAGAAAGGTTCCCAACAAGACGACGGCCAGCAGCGATGATGATGGCAGCAGCAGCCTGATCCGCCGGCTGCTTCGGCCGGATGGCTTCCGCACGACGGAAGCGTTCCGCATTCTCTCGATCTTCTCGGCTCTTCGAGTGCGACACGGATTAGTAGAGGCCGGTTGGGTCGAGTGGGACATTGCTGGATTGCTGGACCATTGTATTCGTCATCGTGTAATTCTGTTTGTGTGTTTGTGTTTGTGAGTTTAGAGGGGGGAAATGGATTGCAAGTCCAAAAAAGGAAGTAGCTCTCTTTTTCTTTTTTTGAAAAATTGGCGGGACGAGAGATGTGGCTCGTTAGTAAAGGCCGGTGGGATCTAGTTTCGGAGACATCCTGAGAAATTGGATTTCAATCAATTCGGATCGAGGCGATGGCCTTTCCTTTCAAAAGAAGAAGAAAAACGAGGAATTCCGGTCGGAAATGGAAATGAAATGACAAGAAGTGAACGGGAGTGGGGGGGGGGGGGGGGGGGTGAATAGCAAATTCAACTGATGGCCGTGTTTGGAGAGAAAAAGGAGGGGAAACGGATGGCCGGACTGCCACTACCGAACCAAGAAGGAGAGAGAAAAAAAAGGGAAAAATGGAGGTTTTGGTAGGTGCGTCTGGTACGGAGCCGAGTGGCTGAATGTCCTGCTGCAGCCACCAGCGCAGCCAGGTATATAGCTGCTGCTGCCGTAAGGATGTCGACTGCTTGGGCTCACACACACAGATCCGTCAGCGCCCGAGTGCGGATGAGTTGGGGCAGGTGAGGGCGGGGCTTAAAGACCAGCTGGGCGGAGCTACCCACTCCACAGAGGGAGGAACTAGACATTTGTCTTTATTTCTCTACTGCTGCTGCTGCTGCTGCTGTCCTATGTGAATGTTTTTGTATAGAGCTGGAATAGCTGGGCTCGCTCTGTCGCTTGCACACCCCCACTGCTGCTGGAAGTGGTGATGATGAGACGGACGTTGGGGGCCAAGGCGTTCGAGTCACGCCGCTCGGCCACGTGACGTCACCGATGTTGAGTGTGGCCGCGATACGTATACGTACGTCATCATTCATTGTCGGACACAGGCCGGCAGTAACCCAGAAGGAAAAATAAAATAAAATAAAATTTTAAAAAAGGCAGCTGTTATAGATATTTCTCTTATGGACTTGCACCGCCAGCAGAAAGACGGTTGCTCACGCGTTCAACCGCCTTTTTTTTTCCTACTATATTTCTTTTTTTTTTTTTTTCATTTCCTTCTGGTCGGCCGTCGTCCTCAATCGGCTCATCAGACAACATTTTTTTTCGCCTGTTGAACAGCATCACGACATTTTTTTTCGTACTTTATAGGAAGAGAAACTATAGTAGAGTACTTGATGGAATTTTTGCAATTACAAAAATTTCAATTAAAAGATCGTCACAGCCAAACGGAAATGATTACATTTCTGGTTAAGAAAAGACACCGGACCGTTGACTGTAATAAAAGAAGTGAGAAAAAACAAACAAATGAAAAAAAAAAATGAAAAAGGAAATAACACCAGCGGAGAACCAAGGAGTTTCCATTGGAGTTTCAGTTCACGGCGCAGAGGAACGCGATCCCGTTATCGGTCGGTCCGGACAGTCGAGCGCTGCTCTCGGCTGCTCTACGATGAGTCTCATCTATTTTCGAACCAAATTAAATTTACTGTACTTCGAACATAAGAACGAAAAGACAAGAGAGAGGTTGTCTATCCATCTTGTATTATTCCACCTTGTAATAGACAGTGAGAGACCCGCTTGGACGGGGTTGGTTAATATCTTCTACCGTTGCTCGACACGCACACAAATGCCCCCCCAATGTCCTGCATCATCAAAGGTAATCGAGTACGCGGATGTAATCAGACTAATAATAATAATAACCTAGCAGAAAAATAAGTAGCGCATGCAGCCGATTGTTATATTAGATGTCGGATGGATCTCAATTTTGGCGCATCTAAAAATGAAGTACAACCGAAGACTTTTTCAGCTGCCAAATGTCTAGTTGTTTAGTGGACATTGTTGATACGGTGCCCGAATTGAATGATCTAGACTAGATGATTTATGCAGCCAAGAATGTCACGGTCAACGAGCTCTTGGCCCAACCTGTTGCCGCAACTCAATTTGATGCTGACCGATGCGTTCGCTCGCTCTCACCTTAACAAACTTTTTGGCGATGCGCATCATCCTCATCCCAGCCGGTTTCCTCTCCGTTCGACATCTACGGCATATAATGACGCACTTTATTTCATTACACCGAAATAAGTCTACGTTTAGTATAATGGCTTTTCTTGGACGGACGTTGATGATGGACCCCAACCGACAGCAGATGATCTCTCCGCCATGTTCTCCAGCTAAGAAACGAGAAATATAGCTTCTTCTTCTTCTTCTTTATTTTATTATAAGACAAAGCCTACGAGCAAGATTGGCCAAGACACCATCAGGTTGGTTGGTTGCTCATCCTCTGTAAAGCTGGTGGCTTCTCTCCTTGTGTCGATTTGCTGATGCTGGCCATCAGCAGACAGACAGACAGACTGTTGCTGGCCGAGAACCGGTGTGTGCGCAGCAGTATAGGAGCGACGACGAGCCGGGGCAGCGAACTTGATTCTCTACATATATTCTGGCTTTGCTCCCGTGTAACAAACGACCGGCTAGCTAGCGCTAATAACACGGCATCGTCCGCCCTTGCTGCGCATCCAGCAAAATATACACACGAGAACCCCAAGCCATTGGACATGTATAGCCTGTCTTCGCATCGATATTCCCTTTGGCTAATAATAACCCAAACTTTTTATGGAAAAAAAGAATAGACAAACGAATAAATGAGGACTCGTTTTAGTTTTAGTTTTTTTTTTTTAGTTTCTTGCCCGGCGTCCCTTTATTTTGTTGACTCTAAACATCGGGCGACAGCTCAGCGGAAAGTCGTGGCTTTTGTCTTTTTATCGGGAGAAACAATCGAGAGTAACTGAAATAAATTGAGCGTGAAAATCGTCCGTAGAAAATATAAGATCACGAACGACCATTTTGTGACAGCTCTCGAGCATCGACAGGTCTTCTCGTGATTGTCTTGCTGCTGGCTGCATCGATTCAGGTGTATTGAACTCTTCCCCCCCCCCCATTTTGAACGGGAATTACCGGCAAAGAGTGATATAGAGAGAGGAGACCCGCGATGGACGTCATTCGTGACATCACAGGCTTCACAGCAGATGCACTGCAGATAAAGAATATTATGACAAACGAATGTAGAATAAGAATCTAAGGCTCTTATAATGTCGCTGTTCTATCTCTTCTTCTTCTTTGATTTGTCTTCCACTTTGGGTTTTCTTCTCCTTTTTGATTCATTCCTCTTCTTTCTCCCTTTTCTCCACACGACCAGCACCGAATACCCATCGCCCCCCACAACTTCTTCTTTTTTTTTCCGAAAGAATCTATTCTTTTTTTTGATATTTTCTCTTCCTTATTCCTTCTTTTCTCCACCATTCGCTCACTCACTCAATGGTGTGGGACTCGTCTTTCTCTTCTCCTTCTTCTTCTTCTTCTCCCTGTTGGCGGCACCAAAAACTCTCCGGGTTCTCGGGCGGGTTCACTGGGGCAATGCCCGACGAGTTTTTGGGCACCGTCATACTACTCAGCTATCAGATATATCTCCTATAGCTATAATATACATACACTCGGGCACAAAATCCCGACAAAATCAAGCTTAAACAGGCAGCAGAAGCTTCAATAGAGCTCTGCCTATTTTTTCGTTCACTCCATTTTGTTCCATCGTCATTCGTCTGGAAATGTATAATTTATCAAACACTTTTGATCCATTTCTGTTTATTGGATACCGTTGGATCTTTCTCATTCAATTTCAACTCGTCCAGAATGAACTGACGAATTCGATGAATTTCTTTTGAGGTACAGGAGTGAGCATCCGCGATCTGGAAAATATGTTTTTTTTAAAAAAAGGGAAAATAGAATTAAAGTCGGCGCTGGAAAGAAGTAAAGAAGAAAAAAAGAGTTGAATGAATGTTCTCTAGGCGAAGCGAACGTGCCAAAGTATAACGCGGAAGTGGATGCTCTGCTATATAGCCGCCGCTTCGTTCGCTCGCTTCAGGTCAATGGCGTCCGCTTTTTTTCTTCTTTTTCTTTTTCTTTTTCTTAGCTCTTTCCTGCTTACATATACAGACGAAAAAACAAAAATTTCCAACAGCCTAGACAGCCAAAAAGCCGGCAGGTTGTTGCGTGCATCAGGGCACTTGTTTTATTTTTATATTTTTTTCCTTTTTTTGCTGTTTCAGTCGGTTACGTTCGTTCGTTCGCCGCGCGATGTGCTCGCGGCTATCCCGGGACGTTGCGCTTGTTCTCTGTAGGTCACAGTCGTGATGCAATTTTCGCTCTGCCTTCTGCCTTTTGTGCTGTTTTTTTTTTATTTGATATTCCTCCTTTTTCTTCTTTCTCTCTCTTCTCTTTCCTTTTGATTCTTTATTTGCCCATTATTGCTATTACCCCGTTTCTTTTTCCTTCTCTTCTTCTTCTTCTCTCTCGACGACTCTCGAGACTCGCATTTCTTTTGAGTCGCTTTTTTTTCCGTGCCGACCGCAATGCTGTGAGCTGCTCTTTTCTCCTGGAAGCGCACGACCAAGAAAAACCATCGGCGGCCACCCGGAGTCCCGAAGCCGCACACGAAAGAAACAAAAAAATTAATAAAAGGAAAGAAATAAAAATGTTGTTTTTTGTTTTTTTCTTTTTTTGGTTTGAAATGTCGCATGTTTATAATATGTTGTTGTATTTACAGTATTACCAGTGGGTACACAGCATTTACAGGTACATAAAAAGGTGACATTTCCGCGTGCTGGGCGGCTCGCGCTAGAAAAAAACCCGCTCGTCATTTTTTGTTTTCTGGACGTCAAAATGAAATTGGGAAAAAACTTTTTTTTTCGGACGCATTTCGTATGTGTCGAGTTGGTCGCTATCGAGGTCAGGAGAGACGCAGATGTAGCCGCGGCATACTGTGTGCCAATATAATAGACCATTCTTCCCCGCGATGCAAAAGTGGGGAACAAAAACCGACGTCATCGCGCGGGATCTCGTCATTCTGCCCCCTGGCCTATCGCGAAAGTTTTTTCGCAATTTCCCGATCTGTGCCAGTAGGTTGGCATAGCTCCTACAAATAATTGGATATGTTTCCGCTGAATATTATCGGCACTATAACTCCGCTTGCAACCATCAATGCGATCTGGAAATGAGTCACGCCTGATATACCTAAGTACGGACTATAGTAGAATTTATAAAAGGCCACCACCAACTGTTTCGACACTCACGCGACCACCGGTTGCGCGCTCTGTGTGTCGCAATTAAAAGAAAGTTTGACATTCTAGGATTATTTTTTGGCCTGCTTCTTTTTAAGGATATAGTATGTAGACGTGTGGGACGTATAAATATACGACTGCGTTACCATTTAGGGAAACTGTAACAAGTTCTATATAGTCTTTATGGTAGACATTTCCCCGGGTGGATTTCTAATTTCTTCTTCGTTGCTTTTTTACTATTATTGCGCGGTGCTAAAATTGTAGACGCGAAAAAAAACACAAAAAAACGTCGTGAATGAAGGACGAGTGTCACAAGTTTCCCTGGTCGAACGCGTAACAAGTTTTCTTTTTCTTCTTTTTGTTAAATTACGTTGAATGAGGAAAGAGCCGAGTGACACTTTCTCCTGCCGAGGGGTCGAAGACCTCCGCATTGAGGGGGTCGTGGGCCATCATCCAATGCGGATACAAATCGTCGCTCCACGCAACGGGCGGTCCCACCAACACACACAGCACAAACGTATATATAATAAAACTTGTAATGCACGTAAGCCATCGGCTGAGAGAGGCTAAAAAAGATAAGAAAGTTCCCCCCTTTTTATTTTTTGTTATTTATTTTTGGCAAAGAAATTCCTCGCAGCAGAGGTCCTCCCTGGATGTTACGGACGATGGCAATCGGCGCCAGCCAATGGAGGGGCCCTCTGCATACAGTGTGAAGATAATGTGGCGTTGGAGTCTGAAATTCATTTCCGTGATTATTATTTACTATATGTACGTGAAGGAATTCGATCGATCAGTCGGTGGGAGTAGAAGACAACAAAACGGACGGGGTAAACCTCAAAAGTGACTTAACTCGAAATAGAATCAAACCGGCCAGGAGAAAATATAAAATAAAAGATAAAATAAAAGATAATGACGAACGAATGGACGGACGGACGGCGGGTCTTGTATAGTCACAGTCTTGTACAACAGTGTATTACATTCCCCCCTCTAGACTTATTATATTCTTGCCCTTTTATAGTATTATATATGCTGTCGAATAATAAGAAAAAGAAGAAGAAAAAGAAAAAGAGGGAGAAATAGAACCCCGAGAAAACCAGGAGGGTATCCGCGTCGCTGCTACAGGAAGAAGAAAGGAAGAAAAAATAAAAAATAAAATAAAAGGAAAAGGTAAAAATTGTGGCAATGACCGACTGTGACCCCCACGTGCGAACGCCTCCAGCGAACTAGGACGTACCTTGCTTTTTTTCTTCTTGTATATTTCTTTTTTTTTTCGTCCTTAATATTTGTGTGGTGTATTCTTTCTCTACACTAGAGTTATTTTATTATTAATTTTCTATTTTTTTTAAAGAAAAAGCTAATCGCGATTCCTTCCGCGCCTTATGTATATTGACAGTCCCACCTCCTGACTTGTGTGTAATCAAGAATTATTGATAGGCATTGAGTCAGCTTCGTGTCAAACTATTCAACTCTATTCGCCGGTTCAATTATATGGGTCTACTCCAGTTATATCCTACTCTTTTTTTCCGGATTTCCAAGACCCCGGAAAAGGAAATGAATGGAAGGTTTGACCCGGGTCCGTGGAGGGTCATCAACGCTTGGGGACTTAGGATATCCATCTAAATCCCATTGTACAGCATATACAATAAATCGAACATAGCTATATCATATTTTACAATGAGAATTGATTGAACGCTCAATTTTGTCTTTTCTTTTTTTCTACCGGAGGGATTTCATTTCTTTTGATGTTTTTTGGTGGCCAAAAGAAATGTAGCGAAGAAAAAGTCTTTGTTGGATTTTTGTCGTCTTCTTCTTTTTTCTTTCACCGCCAAGCTGCAAAGTGGCTACATTCTAGGCTGTTGGATTGGCCCGCTCCTATTTCATTCCCTTTCACCCCCGCTTTTGATACACGTAAATACTTTGGGTCGACATGAAATGAAAGTGTCTTTTCTCCATGTATTGATATTCTCATGGGCTATCCGCCACCACGATGTATAGCGCTACACAAAAGACTTGTAGGTGGGTTGTCTCTTTTCTTCTTCTCCGGTCACCAGACGACGAAAAATTAAAAAAAGGTTTTTTTTTTCTTTCATATTTTTGAGCTTCTTTGAGTTGGAGGTGAAAGGAAAGAGCCTCTAATGCCGAGAAAGCAGTGCGCCTATATTAAAGAGAGAGCAAATCAGTTCACTCGAGGAAATGAAAGTGAAACGGAGCAGAGGAGACAATCCAATCCGATTGGGCCGCCTCTTCTTCTTCCCTCTTCTTTTCTCCGTTGGCATTTTTTATTTTCGTCCACCTCCTTCCTTGTGTGTCTCTTGAACTCCCACCCATTTCATATTTGACGGTGTTGTCTATATAGTCTGGTTTACATTCACCACCATGTGTGTGCTGTGTACAGCCCATCTTCCAAGTCTATCCTACCCCGGAAGCAACAGCATGTCCATATAGAAGTAAAAAGTGTCATCAAAGAGAGTCGACTCTTGTAGTACTCCCCCTCAATCCTCCTTTTCTACCTCCCCCCTGTCGGTCTGCTGTGTGCTGGTCGCCCCCCTTTTTTTGCCCTCTCTCAGCTTGTATGGGTTTAGTCTGTTTCACCTAGAAATATACATATTTATATAGGGTAGACGACTATATAGTTCTTCTTCTTTTTTGAAGAAGAAGAAGAAGAAGAATTACCACCCACCCTCAAGTTATTGTCTCTTTCTCTTTTATAGCCGTTTGCTCGTGTCTGTGTGCTCCGTCGTCTAGTTTTCACTTTCCAGCAGTTGGGCGGTGGGGGTCTCTTCACAATCCGACAGAACAAAAAGAAAAATGAACTATAGACAAGAGAAAAATGCAAATCTCTGGCCACCCCATCTTCTTTTTTCCACCATTTCCATTATAGACGAATCAAAAAACACTTGAACGGCCAGGGGAAAAAAAGAAGAAGAAGAAAAAAGAAATAAGGAAGAAGGAGAGAGAAGAAAAAAAAACGTGGAGAAAATACCTGACATTGTTATCCGGGAGTCCTCACACAATTTTCCCCGTGCACAGCAGCAGCAGCAGCAGCACAACGGTTACATATAATATATATATATATATACCTACCTATACGTTGGAGTATTTCAGAACCCATGGATAAGGTGAATGACCGACACAACCGAGTCCTTTTTTTTCTTTTCTTTTTCTTTTTTTCCTTTTTTCCATGGTCTTGTTCTTTTTTACTTTTCTTCCCCTCGTCTGATTTCCCCCCCCCCCCCCCACGAAAAATCCCCTCTCTTCTCACTCTCGCTCCAATATTTTATACATATACATTAGATTTATATCACATATGTTAATTTTTCAAATGTGATTGGCTTTAATGCTGCTGCCACAGACTCACACTCACACAGGTACATATATGTATATTCCACCAAACGTTTGTGGATATAAATAATAGAGTCGAATCGATGTATCTGTGTAAACAGATACATCCCCCAGCAAATTGGGATGGTTTGGTGGGGTAAAGATAACTATACAACTCATTTGTTTCGTCTTCTATTTCAACTTGGACTGACCTTCGTCCCCTTGGTCAGCCAGTATAATCACACCTGCTGTTGAGAGAGACAAACTTGGGCGATTGACCTCTTGGATAGACACCACCCAAGTCCACCCCTATATTCTCCCCCCTACCTCGACCAAAGGTAAAAAAGTCATTTCGGGTTGTTACCGCGCTTCGACTCTTATGATGTGAACCCGGAGAAATAATATCGGCGAGATGAGTGTATAGTGTATACGTGTGTGTTTAAATTCCCCCCTCCCTCATCACGCCCATCTAACATAACAAGCCGCAATTCTTCTTTTTCATCCTGCCATTTTCTTTTGGTTTGTTTGTTTTTTCTTTGAGTTTGGCTGAACATTATTTGTCAATTATTTTTTAAAATTGTTTAGGGTTTGTTTTGTTTTTTTTGGCGCTGGCCAAGGATATGGGGTGGATTTCGCTCGTCAGTCCGACGACGAAAGCAATTTCGTTAAAGGAAAAGGAAAGAAAATGGATCGACTGATTGACCAGGGCGCGGAAATGTAGACAAAAACGACAGCCGCGTCCCCGAGTTCATTCAACCCGCGCCCGTTAACTGTAGAACCGAGCACAATAAGGTGGGTCCCCCCTCCAATGATTATCTAGCTGTACAGTGTACATACGTATTATGTACACAATGCATCAAAGAATATATACCTATCTAGTTATATTATACACATTTTTTTTGTAGTAGACAATATGAAACATTTTTTTCGATTTCATTCTTTCACCGTTTTATTATTTTTAATTTTTCTTTAGTTATAATGTATAAAATTTGATTTATTTACGCCTATAGAATTTCTTTTCCGGACAGGTGCCCAAATATTTTTTTTTTTTTTTCGATTCCGTCGGTCGGTGAGCACGTAACAAACGCCATGAAGAGAAACGAAATATGAAGAGAAGGAGCAGAAGCAACAGCAGCAGCAGCAGCAACGGCTGTGCATCAGCAGGGAAATAGAAAACCCCATTCAGATCGAATCGGATCTACTGGCCCGTGTATATACTTTATATATCTACATGCCCTGTGCGCGTGTATATATACCAACACTGTTGAACGGCCAGGGTGAATGACCGACCCAGAACTTGACGCGCTCTTTTTCTTCTTCTTTTCTTTTCTTTTCTTTTTTTAAATTCAATTTCAGTTCTTCTTCTTTATTTTTCCCCCTCTTTTTTTATTATGTATTTCACGAATCCCAACCTACACCTGAAGAGAAATTTCCCCATTTTTTTTTGCAGGTTCTTGCCGCCAATTTCCTTTTTGTGACAACAGCCCCAATTTGACAAAAAAAAAAAAATTATTTTATGCCAAATAGAAAAAAGTGTTGTTTAATTCCTTGTCGGTGTGGTTATCTTATTTTAGTCACTGATATTTAGAAAAATTGTTTTTCTGGGTTGTATGGATGTTTGGCCGTGACTTATATTGGTTCTGTCGACCGACATATTTATACATGTCCGGTGTGTGTACACCCTTTTTGGTGGAGAGGCCAGCGCAGTCCGTCTTAAAATGGGTTATAAATACATAAAAGACGGGCAGATATTATTCAACGCTTCGATAGGAATATTTTTCCAATGGGAGAGATGGCACATTCATTGGCGAGACGATGAGAATATAAAAGAAAGCCTACCGTCGTCCACATAGGCTCGCGGATGAAACGAGTAAATTCGGCGGTCTTGTTTTGCTCGCATCGTAAAAATTGATGGAAAGAAAACGGCACGCCATTTTACTGTAGGCTATACGTTCTTTTTCCGACTGTAATCAAAATAAAAGAGAGATAGTACTTTTGGCGACTGAGTTATATATACAGGCAATTCCCTTTTTTTTTTTTTTCAGCGAGGCCTGGCGAGGCGAATTTTTATGGCACGCCGCAAACCAAACGCATCTTCAATTGATGCGCTTGGAAATTGCAAAGCCGGCCAGAAGAGGCTTCTCTGTTGGTACCTGTTGTTTACTATTATGGTTTCCTGGGGTTCACTTCGAGTGGCGTGAAGAAAATGCTGCCTGGTGAAATCACTGGAATTAGGGATTTGCTTTCGAGATTGGAAAATGATGTCGTGTACGCCTTGGCCGACACAGCCACGAAACGAGCACTCGCTTTCACTTCAGTCAATGGTTGGCATCCTTTTTTTTTTTTACTACAAGGAAATCTATTTTTAGTCATATGAATCTATTTTCCATTGCAGATGCCATCGATGCAATTATACTTCATTCAGAGTCTGCCTTCTGGTTCTTGAATCGCAAAAAGTTAACCAGAGCTATTCTGTTTGAGTATCTCAATGCGAGGAAAATACCCATCAGTGGACAAGCTGAGAAAGCTGCTCTCATCACTCGAACACTAGAGCTTTGGAATTCTGAACCACAACAGATTGCTGCTGTTGTGTCACCCACAACTGTTTCCACCAGTCATCAAGAACCTACACCTTCGACACCAGAAATGGGTCTCCAATTCACCAAATGGTTTTATGAATTGCTCTTTGCAGTTCACAAGCAGTCTGCCATTGGTACACAATTATCTGAGCAGTTTTGGAGAGATGCTAGACTGAAAATCACTTTGAATTCTTCTGCTGCAACTGACTGTCAAGAAATGATAGGCTCAGATGAGGTATATGTTTGATATCATCAGCCACTTGTGCCCAACTTTTGATCAATTTAGTTGTTGGTACAGAATCTGTAAGCATTATTTCTTTGATAGGCTGCCAATCTACTTCAAATGCTGTTGTGCCAACATGGATTTCTTCTTAATCCAAACCTCAGTTCGAACGGAGTTCGAGAAAGAAAGGACCCACATGGAATGGTCATCATAGGAGTTTGCGGAACAGCTCATCAATACGACAATTGTAGTGGGATTTTCGAACAGGTCTTTGGGTTGGTGCAGGATCCTCATCAGGATTTCAAATGGAAAATCAAGTGGTCAGAGCTTAGAATAACTCAAGCTACTGTGAATCGATTGCCGTGTCTCAATGATTTGCCAGAATTACAGGCACTATTGTGACAATTCCATGATATGAAAACCAACCGTTAACGTGTGTCCCTTTATATTTAATTCAAACAGAAAAATGGTATTTCTTACCGATTTAGTGGAACACCTTTTAATTTTTTCCTCCTACTGTAAAGGCGTCTCTGTACAGCTCATCGGTGAAAATTTAAAAATTATTGTAATTACAAATGCTGCTTTTCCTAATAGTGTTTTCAAATCTGATTGCTCTTCTGGTGTTTGTCTTATCCGGTTATGCCATTGCAAGATATTACGCACTTTTGTAATTCTTTATGTATCGCATGATTGGGTTGAATCCAATTAATAGATTCAATGACATCAAGCACCAGTTTTAAATTTAAGGCTTTACAAACTTTGTTCAGGAAATTATTCACAGAAATCAACAATTTTGACACGAATATTTGTAAAGAAGATTCAAACCTAAACTGAATTAAAAAAAAAAAAAACGAAAAATATTTTAAAAAATAATTTAATCAAATTAAATTCGAATCCTGGACTTTAGTGCTTAGTCTGTTCCAGTAATCCAGATTCCAGTGTATGCGGTGTATGTAAAAAAAACATTAAATTTGCCGTCTATTTGATTCTGGTAATTCTGGCAGCGCTGTCATGGTGATTCTTCACGAAATACGAGAAATAGAGCAGCCATAAGGTTTATGTTTTGGTCGTTTTTGTTCAGTTTTGAAAATGGAGCGAAGCACCAACGCCAAGAGAAAGAAAGGAGAACCACCGTTGATACCTCGTGCTGGCATTAATCAAACAACTTTCAGAATATTGGTAATAAAACTAAGATGCTTTGAAATGCTTATTTGCTAAAAAATTATGTTTTGGGTTTTAAGCTTACTGGCCCTGGAGATGTCATACCAGTCCTGGCAAGACACATGAAGAAGTGCTTTAATGAAAAACATAAAATCACTAACTTGAAAATTCACCATGCTGTTTCACTCACTGAAGAAATTGCTTTGAAACTAAGTAGTACTGGTCTTCATGCTGCTGTGCTGTGTATAGATCCCTCAAATTTAATGACAAAGTCACATGTTCGAGAAAATTTAAGATATTTGGATTATAATATAATATCCACTTCAATGTACGTCCTTAACCTTGTCCATCCATTGCCAGTTATACATCAGACTGTGGCTGATACTGTAACGAAGCTGTCCATAACCTACAATACTCATGTTATCCACATTCATTATGAAGTAAGTTAATTGAATGGAAAATATTATAAAGTCACTCTTCCTATTTACTATTTTCTTTTAACATCTATATTTTCTATACAGGATGAAGAGAGTGTAAAGTTTGGATTAGATCGTGTGTGTACAGTAGCTTTACGTGGAGCCAAGTTCATTTATGGCAATGAGCCTCCATTTTTCAACAGCATTGATTTTTCAGAGTTAAAGAACTTGATATATTGACATATTCTTCAGAAAATACAAATATTTTTCTCATAAGTCTATTTGACTCAGTCTAGAACAAAAAGAAATCAAGAACACAATGTAAGCACACAATAAATTTTACAAATGTATGTATAATAATTCTTACAATCTGTTACATTTTTATACGAATATCAATTTTTTAATCCCAAGTTTTTTTAATGGTTGAGTCTATTGCCACGACTTTCCGTCTGCTTTTTCGTTACGCGACGGACCTCACGGTCGGACCTATTGCCATGCCGGTCCGACAGGGCAATAGCCATAGGGGGCTATTGCCCTGTCAGTGTTAATAACCCCATCTAGCGACGGCTATTGCATTTCACATTACGTATGTACAATTTTACCTTGGTCTAGGCTCTAGGCCTATTGCACCCCGCGGAGTTCTTTTTTAAAATTAACTCCGTCACGACTAACGAATCGTGTTAGTGTTATCATGTATGAGTAAAATTATGTGCAAAATTCTTTGTTACAAACTATTATGGATATGATGATTCTTATATCTATGACTGTTATTGAATTCTCAGGTTAGATAACCATAGTAATTGTAAGCGTTTTTTTCATCTCGTTCAGTGCATATAAGTAATCTTGTTTTTGCTCTTCTTGTTCGTAAGATAAAAACATTTTCGGTGGCTCTTAACTTATAAAAATCGAATAGAGAGAGATAGTACACAGCCACGAGTGACGGTAAACACACTCTTTGGTTAAATTAGAAGCAATGTATAGGACGATAGAACTTTATAATTAAAATTCTATAAATTAAACTTTATAAACTAAAAATTTTTAATGACGCATGATACAAAGGTAGATTTCAATGTCACGTGATGTCACGGTATAAGACCGATCCTTAAAAATTCAGTGGGCTTTCCGTTTTGGTAAAAAAGTTTAACTTAAAAACTTTATTTGTTTATCATTACATTAGGCTGTTTAAAAAATTATCGACCCGGTGGAAGAGAAGCATTCAAAAAGTGAAACGATTGAGTGCAACGGGCGTGAACCAGTTTTATTTTTTTAAGTATCAGCCTATCATGATGGCAATATTTCCTATGTTCATGATTTTTTGTTTTGTTATCCTAATGAATTTCCGTTAATTCTCTCAGACGTAAGAGGGTGAACGGTGAACCATGCGCAGCCAGTTCTGCATGAAACGGGAGTCCCGTTGGTCCCATCTTTCTTGTTCGATTCACGCGTAACGTGGGAATCAATCAGCAGAAAAGGGGGAAATGGTGACTCACGTTGCTGGTCGATGTTTATTCAAGGTCGTAAACAACCCCCCGCACCCCATTCTGACTTCTGAGAACTCCGGCTCAACCTTCAGCCAAACAAGGTCAAGGGGGGAGATTGAGGGTGACTCAGTCTGTTGTTGTAAATGAAACCATGTAATTTACATGCTTTAAATGATAACGCATTTGTTTTGTTTACAAAAAACAAAACACAATAAATGCGTTTCCTTTTTCAAGAATATGTTTTACTATATAAACAAGTTTTTAAAACTATTCATCAGAGCAATAGATTGCTCTGCTATTCACCCATAATGATACAAAATTTTATAAAATATCCTCCTGAATTAATAATATTCCCTAGCTTACTTTAATTAAACACAAATTTCAAATTGAGGTTTATGTTATTACGAAAACAAATTTTAAAATAAATTCTGTGATAGCTTTGCAGTTTACAATATAACGTCCCATATTATAACTTACAAGGTCGTTAACTTAATTCTACATAGCATTCATATGGATGGATTCAGAAAGGCTACCATTTTTTTAGACTTTTGTTCTTCATATCATGGTATTTTTATTTTTCTTTTATGAAAAAAAATCGCAAACATCCCTTCCCCTTGCTAACGCGGGTGAGCTGAATTCTAGTTAGCATTCGTTTGGATTCAAACAGGCTACCAAAAGCCGTCACTAGATGGGGGTTTCAGCACTGACAGGGCAATAGCCCTCTATGGCTATTGCCCTGTCGGACCGGCATGGCAATAGATTTCACGGGACCTCACAGTCTATAGACAAGTTCGGGATGCTGAGTTGCACAACCGCAAAATTAGGATCGTGCGCCAACGAGTTTTTGTAACGTTGTGGGGATAGTAGAAAGCGGGTTTTTTATTATTTAAGCATAGAATTACTTATCTAATCTTAGAAATGTTCAGGATTATCGTTGTTTAGAACATTCTGCTTTTTATAGAGTAATTTGAAATGTATAATTCAGCTTAGTTTACCCATTAAAATTAAAGAAAGTCCAAGCCTGGGATGCTGTTTAGTCTTTTCTTGTGTTTTTTGACAGATCTGCTGACAAGTGACAAGCTTAAACACACAAGAAAAGACTAAACAGCATCCCAGGCTTGGACTTTCTTTAATTTTAATGGGTAAACTAAGCTGAATTATACATTTCAAATTACTCTATAAAAAGCAGAATGTTCTAAACAACGATAATCCTGAACATTTCTAAGATTAGATAAGTAATTCTATGCTTAAATAATAAAAAACCCGCTTTCTACTATCCCCACAACGTTACAAAAACTCGTTGGCGCACGATCCTAATTTTGCGGTTGTGCAACTCAGCATCCCGAACTTGTCTATTACCACGAAATAGTTTTCTTGTCAATAAACAACAGATTAACAGATTGTCTATTGCCACGAAAACCTAGCGTCCCTCTCTTTTCTTGGTAATTGTTTTAGTTTTGTCTTTTGCTACGACAATACGACATGCTCCGACATCTTTCGTTACGTTTTATAAGCGTTTGTCTATTGCCACGAAATTTTTTTAAATTTATATTTTTTAAATTTTCTAATTAGGTGCTTACCTAAGTTATTATTGTCATTATTATATCCTTCATTCAAGCCTAGCATTATTGGTATAAGATAGAAAAGCAAGCTTATCAGCTCGCCGCGAAGGGATAGTCGTAAGCCAGTTGAAAACTGTCTTAAATGACAAATTCAGGGCCTATGATTAAGTCGGACTTATTTACAATTCACACTTTCCTTCACAGACTTTTTGGTCTTAAAAGGGGATTTTTCCGTCACAGTTCAATATCCTTGCAAGTCATTTATGTTTAGTTTGCTCAACTCATATTTTCCAATTTTAACAAATAAAGTTCAATAATTGAATTTAAAAATAACCATCTTTTAGTTTAAAAACTGCAAAACTTAAATACAAATCTGCTTATTGCGTCATGGTTGGGTCATCAAAGATTGCGCCATCACGGCGATGCTATGGACATCTGGTGGGGATTTATTTGGTCGGAATATATTCGTAATATTATTTTACTCATGTTTAACCATACATTACGAATATATTTCAATAAAAAATATTCGACGAAAAGGATTCATTATAAACTTAACACGTTTAGTAAATGACAAGCTTACACATGTAGTGGAAACTGGATTTTAAACCTAAGGTGAAAAAGTTGTAGTCGCCACCGCCAGATGTCACTAGCTGTAAAACAATTATTTTAGCAGTTTTTCATTAATTATGGAAAAACTCATTAAGTAAATGAAATTATTTTTTCCTGGTCGCACCACATATTTTTTGTCTAATTTTTAAGACCAAAAAGTCCGAAATCTGTCTTGAAACACCCGAGCTATGGTGCGGGACATACATACATACAGACAAAGTGACATGGTTTTTATTTTTCTGCGTATGCAATTATTAGCTTCGCCCTTCGGGCTCGCAATTATATCTTTCTTTCTTTTAAGTTTGCTTTTCTTCCATCTTTCGTTACGTTTTATAAGCGTTTGTCTATTGCCACGAAATTTTTTTAAATTTATATTTTTTAAATTTTCTAATTAGGTGCTTACCTAAGTTATTATTGTCATTATTATATCCTTCATTCAAGCCTAGAATTATTGGTATAAGATAGAAAAGCAAGCTTATCAGCTCGCCGCGAAGGGATAGTCGTAAGCCAGTTGAAAACTGTCTTAAATGACAAATTCAGGGCCTATGATTAAGTCGGACTTATTCACAATTCACACTTTTCTTCACATACTTTTTGGTATATTTCAATAAAAAATATTCGACAAGAAAGAATTAATTTTAAACTTAACACGTTATTTTAAACTTAAAACGTTAAGTAAATGACAAGCACGTTAAGAATGGAAAGTGGAATTTAAACCTAAGGTGAAAAAGTTGTAGTCGCCACCGCAAGATGTCACCAGTCATTAAGTGAAAAAGTTGTAGTCGCCACCGCAAGATGTCACCAGTCATTAAGCAATTATTTTAACAGTTGTTCATTAATTACGGGAAAACTAATTAAGTAAATGAAATTATTTTTGTTCTGGTCGCACCGCATATTTTTTGTGTAATTTTTAAGACCAAATTGTCCGAAATCTGTCGTAAAACACACGAGTTATGGAGCGTTACATACACACATACATACATACATACAAAGTGACATGGCTTTTTTTTTCTGCGTATGCGGTTATTAGCTTCGTCCTTCGGGCTCGCAATCAAACGAATAGATAATAAAATAAAAATTTGAAAAAATTAATTTGAAAAATAAGAATTATCGACCAAAAATAATTGGCCATCGTGGCTGATCTACTCGGAGGTCGTTTTTTGTATATTTTCTTCTGCGTGCCTGATCCAACAGAAACATTCAATAGACCTCTTGCACCGTGCGGATAGCAGGATTCTTGTAGTCCGACAACGCTGCAATCCGCCATATTGGGAAAACCTCACTCTTTTTTAACACTGTCTCTTATGGAAGTATTTTTTCAAAGTGTTTTTTCTCTTAACTGGATAACAACTTCGACCAAAGAAAAATATTGAAAAATACTACATCATTCAGGTAATCCGTAGCATGTAAGTTTTCCACTATTGAAGTAGTGGAAGTCATATTAATTAAATGTTTTGTACAGGGCATATGGGCATTGTTTACATATGGATTCTTGATTGCTTTCAAGGATATGACGTTAAATATACTGTGGTGTGTTCAATCACATCTAAATTGGAAACTGAAGGCGCTTTGAGCATATAATGGAAAGGCGCCATATAAATACGTACATTATTATTATTACATTATTATGTAGGATCCAAACATGTATAGTTTACTTAAAATTTTTCCACTGAAACACTTGGTAATTGATTTTTCCTTATTATTTAGATTGTCATGTTTGACGAGGTATTGGTGGAAAGTGCTGTAATCCATCTATTCGACCTCTCAAGAAGAACTGGTGGTGTTATTTAAAGCAAGATTCTGTGGCATTCCTTGTTGGATATGTATCGTTTGGATAGTTTATTCATACATAGATTTTTTTGTGTTTCAAATGATTTGTATTTGTTAGCATTATTAAAAATAGAGAATATGGATGCATACAAAAAAAACAATTAGGATGCTTCATCATCGTTGAGAAGTTGCTGTAATCCTTGGATAGTTGAAATGAGTAAGTGAAATTGTTTGCGTCTTTGTTTTAATCTAGCTTCCAATTTCTGACATTCACATTCTGAGGCTTCCAGTACCTGTCGCAATAGAGATAATTTCTCTTGGGTGCTCTTTCGATCAGGCTGTGTTTGAATAATGGCAGCCAAAGCATCATATTCGATTTTATTCCTACGAATCTGTCTTGCTTCTTGCAACTACTTCTTGGTTGCTTCAATGTCTTTTTGAGCTGACACAATTCCTTCTTCGATCTGGTTGTAAAGGTCATCATATAGTGCTAATGCTCTGCAGTGTTCATTTCACAGCACCTCAAGGATTTTGTGGCAGCAAATTCACATTGGGAAATTTGACCGATCATTCTGGCATTAGATGCTTGTCTGTAAAACATAAAAATACATCACATAAGCAAGTATACGGGAAAATTTTACAGAAAGTATAAATTATGTTTTAAATTACCAACTTCGAAAGATAGCGTTCTCTTTTGCCTCGGTTTGCAAACTATCAGAATAGTTGGAGAGGTCGAATAATTGGATTATAGCATTTTCCACCAATACCTCGTCACACATGGCAATCTAAATAATAAGGAAAAATCCATTACCAAGTGTTTCAGTGAATAAATGTTAAAAATTACAAGTAAACTATACATGTTTCTAATCTGAAAAAATATTTAAGACGTTTAGTTTTTTATTTTATTGATACTTAAATCAATATTTTTGTAAAACCCAAATAGCTATCTGATAGCAATTTTATTCTAGTTTAAGTTGGTGTATTTTGTTTTTGTAATGGGTTCCTAAGTATTTAATAATTTAGTTTATTTAATGTTGTTTGGGTTCGGGTTAAACGGGACATGGAAAACGGGGTAAAACAGGTATTGCCAGATCAACGTTATTTCCAGAAAAACGCCCCCTGTCAACAAAAACAAAGGAAAAATGATCGGAAAACTTTTTTGGTAGTATCTCCACTTCTACTTTATAAAATAAATAAAAATTCAGCTTTTCTGAAAGGGAAATGAATTTCCTTTTCACCAGTGCATTATTTAATAAATATAATTAAGCCGTTGCAGAGAAAAACGATGTTCAATTTTACCCCTGGCTCTGTTCCATTTAACCCAAATTTTTTTGTTTTTCGGCATTTTTTCATGTTGGCATTTCATCACATAACTCTTAAACGAATCAACGAAAAAAATTTAAAAAATTACCAAAAATTATGTAAATAAATGCCAGGGAATCACCCCTATACTTTAATTTTTTCGGAATTTGAATTTTTATATAAATGGCAGCGTAAAGAAAAAGATGTCCCACATAGCCCCGGTCTCCCCTACAAGAAGCATTTCTCAAGTTGCACGAACCTATCGCAAATATTGTTGATGAAGTTTTTGATAATACGATTAATGACAAAACAAATTCTGTTTTGCCTAACGACTGTGAAGTGCTAATGTATGAATAACAACAACGATGTGATAAATTAAAGAAAATTTGAGACTTCAAGGGAATTTTATCACTACTTACATTAGCTCCTGTATCATGGACTCAACAGCAAACCTCACACTTTTTCTACGTTTCAATCTCCCAAGTGAAAAGATCCCGTATTCTAAAAAAAGAAAAGGGTATTTTGGCGATTCCTGATAATAAAAAAGGGAGAAAATTATCTCCAGAAGAAGAAGAAATTATGAAGGATTTTTATTTGTCGGATGAAAATTCCCGTGTTCAGCCAGGGATGAATGATTTTGTCTCCATTCGGGAAAATCCCGGTGAAAAAAAGGTGAAAGTGAAAAAACAACTGCTCCTCATAAACATTGACGAATTATATTACAAGTATAAAGAATACTGTGTGAAAAAACTATGTATGAAGTCATGCGGGATATCAAAATGTTTCGCTCTTCGACCTGTGAACGTCATAGAAGTTGGAGCTTCAGGATCCCACAACGTATGTGTTTGTGAAAAACATGAAAATGTTAAATTAATGATTGATTCTATTTGCGGAAACACTGAAGAAAAATATCATATGATGGACAAGATTATATGTGATGTTAAAAACAGTGAATGTATGTTACGTCGTTTAGCTCCTCCTCTCAAAAATTTCGCAAAAAAATGCAGCGAATAAAACGACAGTGGTTCTGCGACATGATAGTGAAAACTAACTTTAGGAATCGATTATGTTCGAATCGTCTTTTGTCAGCGCCTTTTGCGGTTCCACCAAGGCAAACCTTCAGCAGCCCCCCCCCCTCCGTTTCCCAATACACCCGCTGTGTCGCTAATGGCGCTGTGGGGCAAAACTCTGTTTCGCGGCAAAATTATTTATGTTGCAATGCCGTACTCGCAAAGTTTCGCAACCCTCTCTCACCCCCCTATTTCCAACACCCCTCTCTTTAATTCACAAAAGAATAGAACTTACAACTGACTATGCCTGTGCCATGGAAGGTCGCACTTTTCTCTCTCTCTCATACATAACCACACATGTCTCTCTCTCTCTCGACATCTTTCCCTTCGCTTACTCTCACAACGTAGTGTTTCAAACTAAACTTGTATTCAATACATTAATTGAATTAAAATTACAAGTCAAAGTCGTTAATTCCTCAGCAAAGTTTGAGTTTTTGGTCTTTTTGATCTTCCACGCTCCTTTTTGCGATTTGACTTTTTTTTCTACTTCTACAATGATTCTTAGAAATTCTTCTATGAATCTTCTAATTCTTCTACATGATTAGTTAGAATCGTAGTAGCCAGAGTTGTGTTGACCTCGTTGGTAGTTTCAGTTTTTTCCTTTTTTGCATTCTTATGCTCTTTTTCTGTTCTGCTTTTTTTCCAATGGCTTAGCCCAGAACATTTCCTGAATCCTTTTCTTCATCTTTCTTTTTTTTCATGCTCTGCTTTTTCTTCGACTAATAAAAAATCATGGTAGCCGGAAACCAGTTCTTGGTCGAAATTCGCAACATTAATTGAGATGACGTCAAAGTATCCAATTAGCAAGGTGAAGACTGTACCCGCTATACCGAATTCCATTTGGGTTTCTATAAATACTTTCAGTTCCTCCTCCCACTTACAGTAGTAAATTATTTGCAGTAACGTTGCAAACATAAGGTAAGCTTGAATTGCCGCTAGTGTGGGCAGGGCATTGGATAGGGCGGGGATCCACATTTCAGGAATTGTTGAACATGTGACCCAAACAACCGGATTCCCATCGAGATGACTGTCGGGACTGCAAAGCAGATCAAGTCCGTTAGGTTTGCAGGCGGCTAGAAAGTTTGGAGCCAGAGTTTCAGTGGGACCGTTGTTCACCCATAGCCAGACGAAAACGCCTCCAGTAATCAACGATAAAATCCATAGCAGAAGTTGAAACATAACCTGCAATATGCCTGAAGAACGGTTTGATGAAGAAACAGAATGGAATCTTTTCTTGGCGAGTGGGAAGCCTGACATGAAGAGGCTGAAACAGCAAACACATATTCCCATTACAGTTAAGACTCTGGTTTCATAACCTTTCATCCAATATTTAATCTTTCTTTTTTTCATGCTCTGCTTTTTTCTTCGACTAATTTTTCTTCTGCTCTTGCTTCTTCTTCAACATTTTCTTTTTTGGATTTTGCATCTTTTTCTTTTCTCTCTGGTTCGTCTTGATCCTCGTCTTGATCGTCCTCGTCTTGATCGTCCTCAAATTCTCCATCATAATTAAGGTTGTCCCAGTCATATTGTGGTGTATCACTCTCTAATTACTCCTCTCCTGAAAAAGTCTTCACTCTGCCCTGATGACCTAAATAACTATCTTCCCGCGATTTTCCTGTACTTTCTTTTCAAAGCTCGTCGAGAGAGTGTTGTGTAAGCAGCTCACAGCACATTTTGCCACACACAATCTTTATGTCATAGTTCAATCGGCTTACCGACCAAACCACTCCACCAAAACGGCACTTCTTAAAGTTGCTGATATTCTGCTGGTAGTTGACAACGGCAATGCCGCGATGCTGGCCCTCCTCGATCAAAGTGCTGATTTTGACACGGTTGACCATTCTATCCTCATCAACCGCATAAGCTCACTTTTTTGCCTCTCCGGAACCATTTTATCTTGGTTCATTTCGTACTTATCTGGCCGTCGACAGTCTGTATGCAATAACGGCATCTCCTCCGCTGAAGTCCATCTTCAACTTTGTGTTCAACAGCTTGCTCTGTACTAGGACCTATTTTATTTAAACTTTTCAGCAGCCCCATTCACTCAATCTCGAAAAGGCAACTGACCACTACCACGCCGATGATGATAAAAAATACGTCACTTTCTCACTCGACGTGGATCATGCTGACCAAAGGCGCAGCTTCTCTGCCCTCTCCTCCTGCGTTGGCGAGATGAAGTCATGGATGACCGAGAATTATTAAGTTCAATGAGTCCATATCCGACGCGGTAATAGTTTAATCCAAGTCCAGTCGTAAGCCTGCCGCACTACCACTCCCCATGGGTGATGCAAAAAATTTTCCTTCCGACTCAGTTCACAATCTTGCATTCATTATCGATAATCATAAGAAAAGGTATGGCCCAAGTGGGACGCGATGGATTGACGTGGGGCAACATACAAACTGCACACACGATCGTCGTCGAGAATCTTGGGTGGAAATCGATCTGCCGGAACGAAATTTGAACATATTGAAATGACGACAAACAGGTGCACAGCGTAAATGTTCAAAGATGGCAAAATGTCGAAAACGTATTGATAGTTTCGTTCTCAAGTAAAATTTGAGCACATTACCGAAACTGAACACTGGATAAACTTTATCGTACATGTTGGAGACCAAAATCATCTTTCGTCGAACGGAGGGAATGAACAAGAACACGAGTAAAAGTACAAACCCCTCTCACAGGGTAAGCATTACTGATAGCTTCTGCTGGTGAACACTTTGACCAAATGAAGCCATTAGAATCCAGCTCATGACACTCACTAATCTAGTAAAAATCGACGAACGGAAACATTTTAACTTTGTTGCACTTCATTGATGGCGTCACGAGATCGAAAATGACTAAACGAAATGGCCGAAAGAGAAAGAACGTCGAGGGGGAACCGAAGGATGCTTCAATTTTGTAAACGGGAGGGAATCGCCCTTGGCGATCGACTGCGGAACTTGGAAATTACCAGAATAAAAAATTCCGGTCGTAAAAATACTAGCTTAATTTTCAAGCAAATTAAAAGTTATAAGTCGTGTAGTTTATTAAGGGCCGTCAGAAAACGCAAACTGTAATTAAGTACAGTTAAGTACTTTTTTCAAAATTTTTGTCTCGAAAGCTCTGTTCTGTATCGTCTGATTATTTTTAATGATACCATTAAAACATCCTTATTGATTTTGGCGAAAGATCCTAGGTCTCATTTATTGCTCTTTATAACTTTTTCAGAACACATTGTATTTTGTTTATCATTTACTTGTTTTGGTTTTGTCCTTCATTGTGGAAACGAAGCCCTTTTGAGATTCATGTTGTTTTTCGTTAAATCGTCAACTGAAAATTATGTTCGTTGATTCAGGTTATGTGTGTTTGCGCAAACGAGATAAAATTTAAAAAAGGCGAGTCATTTACAGCCTACTTTTTTATAGATGTCCGACCCGTTGTAGTTTTTGGCGGGTTTAAAGACGGGTTGGGTGTAAATATAAAGATTTTTGACAATCCGTAAAAAAGCGCAAAATTTTATTTTTCATTACCTTTGAGTTCGAATACTACAGGGCGTATTTTAATGAAAGAACCCGAGGTGTTTTATTTTTGTATTTCAAGGCAAAATGCGAAAAAGATAAACTAAAGTGCGGGTTAGGGACAATTTTAATTTCATTTAAAGCTCAGTTACTCAGTACGATGGCAGGGCAACTTATTGCAGCATGTAAAAAACCCAGTTGGGTTCGGGCATTTTTTGGAGTTTAAAATCGTTCATTAGTAGATAAATCGACTGATACAGAAAAAAAATTCCGTGTGATGTGTGCTGCGTTATCTTGGACACGGGTATACAGTGTGGAAAAGTTTGTAAGCATCATTTGAGAAATGGGACAAAATCTCTTCAACGCCATGTTATTTCTAAGCATGACTCCGTGCAAGCCGTTAGAGACGAGATTATAATACACGGCCTTTCGCTATTCTAGGTAGTTTCTGTAAAATCCAGTTCTGCATCTTCGTAATAAATTTATTCTTTTGGGGCTTTTAGGGTCTTAACAGGAAATTCTTGAAAGAGGCGATCGCTAAACTTATTTTGACTAAAAATTTAAGTTTTAAAATCGTTGAGTCTGATTCATTTTTTGATTTGTTGCATTTATGCCAACCTCATGCAGAGTCTTTGCTACTTTGCTAGTAAAAGCAGATTCCTTTAGTGATTTTGTGCTACAACAATTCTGGCTTTCAAGGGGTAAGATTAAAGCGCTGCTTGAGTCTGTCTCTTCTATTAACTTAACTTGCGACTTGTGGACGTCCCCTAACGCAAAGACCATTCTTGCTATCACAGCTCACTGGATTTACAATGACTTTGATCTCAATTAAATTCTTCTTGATGTTGTAGAGGTCAACGGAGCTCATTCTGGGTTAAATATTGCTAGTTATTTGTTAAAAAGCTTAGAAGAATTTGCTATTAAAGACAAGCTGTTTTGTATCATGGGCGATAACGCCTCAAACAACAAAACAATGGCACGAGAAATAGAAAAGCATGTATCTACATTCAAATCAGGCGACAATTTACTTGGATGCACCGGTCACGTTTTTAACTTAGCCGTGGCAGGATTAAAAATTCTTGGATATGATGCAAGAGATGACCTTGTTTCAATTGAGGAAGATGAGGAACGAGAGACGGATGTTTTTTACTTTAACTGTGGCAAGGAACAGGAGGATGACAGCGATGACAACTTTGACCCTTCCTCTATCGTCGATCGCGTTAGGGAAGTATGCAAGTTCGTTCGTGCTTCTCCCCAGCAAAGAAAGCAATTCAAAGAATGCGTAAAAGTATGTTATTCGGCTTCATTTCGTGAGTCGGATCCTTCTCCACCTGTGACTCCTGTACAAATTGTTTCGCCAGTAACGGTTACAACATCAGCGAATGGAAAAAGACCGGGCTAGCCGTTAACGGCCTCTGCTTTAGCACAACCAGTTCGCAAGAGCGTAAGGTATAATGACTCTTGTCTTAAACTAAAATATTCTTGTTGTCAACGGCCACTCCGCCAGCGACGACCAGGAAAACTAATCCTCCAGGCGAGAAAGGTCGACCTAGTGGACAAAATGAAAACTCGTCTTTATCCGACGGAGGTTTAGGTATCAATAGTGTATTCCAAACAAGCAGCACGCAGTCGCTTCAAAGAGTTAAAGCCGTGGGGCTACTTGACGTTAAAACTAGATGGAATTCATCTTATTCGATGCTTCAGAGATTTCCCGATTTGCAGTTTGCCGTGACAATGTTTTTAAATCGCGTCGGCCAGTCGGGTGATAACTCGATGGAAAAATTTAGACTTTCTGATTTTGAGCTGGAGCAACACAAACATGTTTTGGATCTTTTAAAGCCACTTTATGTGTCTACAGTTAATCTTTAATAATCGAAATTCCCATCATTAAGTATTAGTTTGCTGGTATACAGTCACGCTTGTTAATTTCTTGAGCAGGCAAATTGCTCTTTATATTTTTATTTTAAATTGACGGAAGGTATAGCTGAGGAAGCTCAATGTTCCTCTAATTTTGTTCATTCTGGTGAGAAAGTTGAAAGAGGGAAAGGGAGGGAAGAAGAGAATGGAAAAAAGTAAAAGAAATCTAAAAAGGGGGAAAGGTGTGCTTTTTAGTTCTGATGGCTGATGGAAAACAGGATGACCCTAATGCTGTTAGGACCAAGAAAATAGAAGTGGGAAACCGTTAAACACTAAGACGTAAAAAAGAATACACAAACAAATACATTGATGGATTGCTTTGTAAGTAAATTTGATTGAAAACTCCGTTCTAGTAAACCATGTTTAGTAAATGCAATGTTGAATGTTACTCCACGGCTGAGGTGTGTTGTAATCTTCATTAACTTTATGACTTTCATTATAGGAAGTCAGAATTTACTAACAGATGATGTTGGAACTCATTGTGAGGCAACTGACGGGACTGTGAACATCAGCAATGACTTGCCTCCATCACCAACAAGTGTTACACCAGCATTGAGGATAGAGTTGATTGGTAATACTACTTCTATAGAATAATAATGTGGTGTATATTGACATCCTAATAAATTTCTGTTTAATGTTAGGTGATGAAAATGTACTCGCAGCTGAAGTTGTCAATAGTGAAACTACATCAAGCAAGAATATCAACACTGATGAACACTTACATCTTCCTCTAGCAAGTGTTGGTACAACATCAATGAGCAATGAGTTTAATGGTAACACAGTAGACATTATGAATCACAATCCTTATTCATTTATGTTTTTTCCCAGGCCATCCCAATTTTCTTGATGATGACAGTAAGGCTTCAGGTGCTTCAGGTTATACCACCGATTACCAACATTTCATGAACGATGAAAATCATGACTGGGAGGAACTTTTGGAGAACGATGATTCCTATCACAAATCTGTTAGTGAATCATCCATCCATCCCAGACTTAAATGATTGGCTTGTCAATTTTAATGATGAGAACATTGATGTTTCTCATGAAGAAGCTGTGAGACGGAGTCTTTCTGAATGGGTATTGGATTGCAACATTTTCTCTTATTACACGTAGCAATCAAACTTTTAGTACACCCAGTTAAATGCATTCTTTTTTCGGAGTATGCAAGAGGACTTTTACGCGCATATGTCCGAAAGTATAATATGATTTTTAAGAAAGCTTTTATCACTTACAATGTTCACAACCTTATCCACCTACCTTATCCACCTACCTTATCCTTCTTTATGGAAATATTGACAGGTTTAGCGCCTTTCCTTTTGAAAACAAACTCCAAACCATGAAGCATCTACTGAGACACAGCGAAAAGCCATTGAAACAATTAGTTCGACACTTACACGAAATAGAAATGAATGTTCATTTCAGCCCTGACCAGTCCCATAAAAGTTCATTATCATTGTCGAATCCCAATAGGAAAGGTTTTCATGGGGGAAATGGAGCGCGACTACAAAAGTTCCTAATAATTGCGCAATTCTATGCGATCATACTGTAATTCTAATCCACAATATTATTCGGGATCATATTGGAGATGTATATCTGATTGGAAAAAAATATTGCAAGCAACAAAACCTGTTTGTTTACCCCTTAACATCTATTGACATCCAAGAAATAGTTGTTAGTGAGTTGTCGTCGATTGTTCAAGCTTGGCCAATTTCGTTGATGGAATATAAAATACTAAAATTTTCCCACTGAAACACTTGGTAATTGATTTTTCCTTATTATTAAGATTGTCATGTTTGACGAGGTATTGGTGGAAAGTGCTGTAATCCATCTATTCGACCTCTCAAGAAGAACTGCTGGTGTTGTATTATTGTATTGTATTATTGTATTGTATATTGTATTGGATTCCTTGTTGGATATGTATCGTTTGGATAGTTTATTCATACATAGATTTTTTTGTGTTTCAAATGATTTGTATTTGTTAGCATTATTAAAAATAGAGAATATGGATGCATACAAAAAAACAATTAGGATGCTTCATCATCGTTGAGAAGATGCTGTAATCCTTGGATAGTTGAAATGAGTAAGTGAAATTGTTTGCGTCTTTGTTTTAATCTAGCTTCCAATTTCTGACATTCACATTCTGAGGCTTCCAGTACCTGTCGCAATAGAGATAATTTCTCTTGGGTGCTCTTTCGATCAGGCTGTGTTTGAATAATGGCAGCCAAAGCATCATATTCGATTTTATTCCTACGAATCTGTCTTGCTTCTTGCAACTACTTCTTGGTTGCTTCAATGTCTTTTTGAGCTGACACAATTCCTTCTTCGATCTGGTTGTAAAGGTCATCATATAGTGCTAATGCTCTGCAGTGTTCATTTCACAGCACCTCAAGGATTTTGTGGCAGCAAATTCACATTGGGAAATTTGACCGATCATTCTGGCATTAGATGCTTGTCTGTAAAACATAAAAATACATCACATAAGCAAGTATACGGGAAAATTTTACAGAAAGTATAAATTATGTTTTAAATTACCAACTTCGAAAGATAGCGTTCTCTTTTGCCTCGGTTTGCAAACTATCAGAATAGTTGGAGAGGTCGAATAATTGGATTATAGCATTTTCCACCAATACCTCGTCACACATGGCAATCTAAATAATAAGGAAAAATCCATTACCAAGTGTTTCAGTGAATAAATGTTAAAAATTACAAGTAAACTATACATGTTTCTAATCTGAAAAAATATTTAAGACGTTTAGTTTTTTATTTTATTGATACTTAAATCAATATTTTTGTAAAACCCAAATAGCTATCTGATAGCAATTTTATTCTAGTTTAAGTTGGTGTATTTTGTTTTTGTAATGGGTTCCTAAGTATTTAATAATTTAGTTTATTTAATGTTGTTTGGGTTCGGGTTAAACGGGACATGGAAAACGGGGTAAAACAGGTATTGCCAGATCAACGTTATTTCCAGAAAAACGCCCCCTGTCAACAAAAACAAAGGAAAAATGATCGGAAAACTTTTTTGGTAGTATCTCCACTTCTACTTTATAAAATAAATAAAAATTCAGCTTTTCTGAAAGGGAAATGAATTTCCTTTTCACCAGTGCATTATTTAATAAATATAATTAAGCCGTTGCAGAGAAAAACGATGTTCAATTTTACCCCTGGCTCTGTTCCATTTAACCCAAATTTTTTTGTTTTTCGGCATTTTTTCATGTTGGCATTTCATCACATAACTCTTAAACGAATCAACGAAAAAAATTTAAAAAATTACCAAAAATTATGTAAATAAATGCCAGGGAATCACCCCTATACTTTAATTTTTTTCGGAATTTGAATTTTTATATAAATGGCAGCGTAAAGAAAAAAAATGTCCCACATAGCCCCGGTCTCCCCTACAAGAAGCATTTCTCAAGTTGCACGAACCTATCGCAAATATTGTTGATGAAGTTTTTGATAATAAGATTAATGACAAAACAAATTCTGTTTTGCCTAACGACTGTGAAGTGCTAATGTATGAATAACAACAACGATGTGATAAATTAAAGAAAATTTGAGACTTCAAGGGAATTTTATCACTACTTACATTAGCTCCTGTATCATGGACTCAACAGCAAACCTCACACTTTTTCTACGTTTCAATCTCCCAAGTGAAAAGATCCCGTATTCTAAAAAAAGAAAAGGGTATTTTGGCGATTCCTGATAATAAAAAAGGGAGAAAATTATCTCCAGAAGAAGAAGAAATTGGGAAGGATTTTTATTTGTCGGATGAAAATTCCCGTGTTCAGCCAGGGATGAATGATTTTGTCTCCATTCGGGAAAATCCCGGTGAAAAAAAGGTGAAAGTGAAAAAACAACTGCTCCTCATAAACATTGACGAATTATATTACAAGTATAAAGAATACTGTGTGAAAAAACTATGTATGAAGTCATGCGGGATATCAAAATGTTTCGCTCTTCGACCTGTGAACGTCATAGAAGTTGGAGCTTCAGGATCCCACAACGTATGTGTTTGTGAAAAACATGAAAATGTTAAATTAATGATTGATTCTATTTGCGGAAACACTGAAGAAAAATATCATATGATGGACAAGATTATATGTGATGTTAAAAACAGTGAATGTATGTTACGTCGTTTAGCTCCTCCTCTCAAAAATTTCGCAAAAAAATGCAGCGAATAAAACGACAGTGGTTCTGCGACATGATATTGAAAACTAACTTTAGGAATCGATTATGTTCGAATCGTCTTTTGTCAGCGCCTTTTGCGGTTCCACCAAGGCAAACCTTCAGCAGCCCCCCCTCCGTTTCCCAATACACCCGCTGTGTCGCTAATGGCGCTGTGGGGCAAAACTCTGTTTCGCGGCAAAATTATTTATGTTGCAATGCCGTACTCGCAAAGTTTCGCAACCCTCTCTCACCCCCCTATTTCCAACACCCCTCTCTTTAATCCACAAAAGGTTAGAACTTACAACTGACTATGCCTGCGCCATGGAAGGTCGCACTTTTCTCTTTCTCAGACAAAATAATTTAGTTTGAGAATTTTATTTGAAAAAAAAAGACAAAAGGGACTACAGACACTCGCTTCGAAAAGTTAAAAAAAGGAATAAGTGGGTAGTCCTGAGCTCATGCCCAAATGATTTTACTCGCTGTCATCTATAATTTAAAATTAGGGCTAATTAGGAATTGTTGAGATAAATATAAAATTAAATTCTTACCACTGCTCGAGTCGCATTTCTCCTTGAACTCGTCAGCCAAAGTAGTATTGACAAATTCATCAGAAGAGGAAGATAACTCAGCTCTGGCCTTCTTCGCTTGTTCCCTCTCTCTCTTTCTAGTCTTCCTCTTTTTCCAATTGCTTGGGCCTGCAGTATTGGTCTCATCCTTTTGTTGCATTTCTTTTGCCGCTGTTGTTTTCTCTTGAGGCTCATCCTTTTTTGCTCCAGCTTCCTCTTCATCTCCCTCACTTGACCCATCCTCACCATCCGCTAGATACTCATTAATGATTTTATCATAGTCTGGACTTTCTGGGTGCTTCAAATTATCCTCCATAAGAACTAAGAAAAAGAAAGAAAAAATAAATATATATATTTAGTAAGATTAACTTACATTAAAAAACCTTACGAGTGATTGGATCACAAACACATTCCGAGTTTTCGGGTTTGTTTCCCATTTATTTCTTCGTCCAGGGTTGTAGCTGTTTTGGCTCCCTTAGCCGATTTCTTCAGTTCCTTTTTACTTCCTTTCTAATTGCTTGGGCCTGCAACACTGGTCTTGTCATTTTGTTGGTCTGGTTTTTCTTTTGCCGCTGTTGTGTTCTCTATTTTTGGCTCATCCTTTTTTGCTCCAACTTCATCATCCTCACTTGACCCATCCTCACCATCCGCTAGATAGTCATTAATGATCTTGTCATAGTCTGGACTTTCTGGGTGCGTCAAATTGTCCTCCATAAGAACTAAGAAAAAGAAAGAAAAAAGAAATATATATTTAGTAAGATTAACTTACAATAAAAAACCTTACGAGTGATTGGATCACAAACAGCACATTCCGAGTTTTCGGGTTTGTTTCCCATTTATTTCTTCGTCCAGGGTTGTAACTGTTTTGGCTCCCTTAGCCGATTTCTTCAGTTCCTTTTTACGAAGAAATTTCTTTCTTCCTTTGCTGGGTTCTGCCATGTCTGGTAATTTCAATTCTTCTTGTGCTTGACTTGGCCCTGCAATTTCTTCGTCTTGCTCATCTGCTTTCTCCTTGGTCTTATTCGTTAAGGTCGTTAAGGAAAGCCTATTTTTCTTATCAACATGACTTAGCCCACTTGCACATCTTTTTAAGCATAGAGATATAATAATTGAGTTTGACAATTTTATTGGAAAAAGAAAGAAATTTTATTGGAAAAAGAAAGACAAGACTACAGACACAAATAGAAAAAATGAAAAAGTTAGAAGTCCTCAGCTCAGTAGCAGTAGCAGTAGCAGATGATTTTACTCGCTGTCATCTATAATTAAAAATTAGGGATAATTAGGAATTGTTGAGATAAAAGTAGAAACAAATTCTTACCACTGCTGGAGTCACATTTCTCATTGAACTGGTCCGCCAAAGTAGTGTTAACAAAGTCATCAGAAGAGGAGGAAGATGACTCGGCTCTGGCCTTCTTTGCTTGTTCCCTCTCTCTCTTTCTAATCTTCCTCTTTTTCCAATTGCTTGTGCCGGCAGTATTGGTCTCATCCTTTTCTTGCTTTTCATTTGCCGATGTTGTTTTCTCTTGAGGCTCATCCTTTTTGGCTCCAGCTACCTCTTCATCACCCTCACTTGACCCATCCTCCTCACCATCCGCTAGATAGTCATTGATAATCTTTTCATAATCTGGACTTTCTGAGTGAGTCAAATTATCCTCCAGAACAACTAAGAAAAATAAAGAAAAATAAATATATGTTTAATAAGATTAACTTACAATAAAAAACCTTACGATGCATTGGATGACAAACAGCACATTCCTTGTTTTCGGTCTTGTTAAGAAAAGTGCACCTGCATGAGTAAAAAATAAGTTAATAACTAAAAGAAATTAATTTAACTATTTTACTTTACCTTTCACAGGGCCAGGCTTCCTATTCTTCTCGCTTTTCACCCATTTCAGCCATTTCCTTACGGTAATCAAAAATCAAATAAGAACAAATTGAACAAATTCTAAATTCAGATTTCAGAATTCTTAGAATGAATGACTAGCAGAAGAAGTCCTCCATAAGAACTAAGAAAAATAAAGAAGAAATATATATATATTTAGTAAGATTAACTTACAATAAAAAACCTTACGAGTGATTGGATCACAAACAGCACATTCCGAGTTTTCGGGTTTGTTTCCCATTTATTTCTTCGTCCAGGGTTGTAGCTGTTTTGGCTCCCTTAGCCGATTTCTTCAGTTCCTTTTTACGAAGAAATTTCTTTCTTTCTTTGCTGGGTTCTGCCATGTCTGGTAATTTCAGTTCTTCTTGTGCTTGACTTGGCCCTGCAATTTCTTCGTCTTGCTCATCTGCTTTCTCCTTGGTCTTATTATCCTCCTTTTCCTCTTTTCCTCCTACTCCTCCTTGATCTTGCTTCACATTTTCATCTCCTTCATCGTCGCCCTCTCCTACATCATAGTGGTCGTTACATTCGTCATAAGCCTCGTCACAGTAATGGTAGGCATAAACATCAATAGACTTGTCATCCAAGAGCTCTGCAAATATTACTTCAATAATTAAAGTAAAATTTAAAAAAGATTAAATTGGTTGGAGTCTTACCTACGGATTCCTCACACATGGTGCATTTAGAGTCGGTTGACTTATTTACAAAAGAGCACCTGCACGAACAAAAAAATTTGTTATTAGAATTAATATTTTAGAGAAAACAAATTAAAAAGTAAACAAAACCAAACCATACCTTTCACAGGCCCACGATCCATCTTCTGTTTTCATTATTCTGATCGTTTTTGGTTTCCAATTTGAGAATTTTTCTGAATTTTTTGCTCATCCTTTTTTGCTCCAACTTCATCATCCTCACTTGACCCATCCTCACCATCCGCTAGATAGTCATTAATGATCTTGTCATAGTCTGGACTTTCTGGGTGCGTCAAATTGTCCTCCATAGGAACTAAGAAAAAGAAAGAAAAAAGAAATATATATTTAGTAGGATTAACTTACAATAAAAAACCTTACGAGTGATTGGATCACAAACAGCACATTCCGAGTTTTCGGGTTTGTCAAGAAACGTGCACCTGCATGAGTAAAAAATAAGTTAATAACTAAAGGAAATAAATATTACTATTTGACTTTACCTATCACAGGGCCAGGATCCTAATTCTTCGTTCTTATCAGCCATTTCCTTACGGTAATCAAAAATCCAATTAGGTAAAACTGAACAAATGCTAAATTCTTATCTTATCTTCTTCTTTCTCTTCAAATGATAAAAGTAAAATCAAATTCTTACCACTGCTCGAGTCGCATTTCTCCTTAAATTTATCTGCCAAAGGTACTGTACGGCGTTAGCATCGAGCAGTACTCGGACGACACTGCTATTTACCTCGAATTTGGATTCTCACGAGACTGTCTCGACCAATTCGACGCACTCAGGATCTTGTCAATGTGTGCTGGCGACTTAATCGACTGGTTTTAATACAACTGGGTCAAACTTAACCCACAAAAGAGCGAATTTCTCTACTTCGCTCCCTCTGAACTCGCCAACAGGCTAATCTCGCTTCCCCTACGTGTCGGTGTTAACCTCCTCGAACCTTTAACATCAGCCAGAGTCCTAGGCGTTCAGCTTAGCTCTGACCTGACAATGGATCGACAGATTTCCGCCATTGTGAGGGCCGCCAACTTCAATCTCTATCGGTTGGGCAAGATAAGAGGTCACCTGACAACCGAAGCCACTAAGTTCCTCGTTCACTCCCTTGTCATCACACACCTGGACTATGCCAATTCCTTGTTAGCCGGCCTTCCACAGATGAAACTGAGACCACTCCAATCAGTACAGGACTCTGCTGCCCGTCTTATCTACCGTGGCGCAATATCCACAGAGGTATCAAGATTCCTCCTGCATTGGCTCCCCATTAAATTCAGGGTCCTCTTCAAGATCCTACTCCTCGTCTTCGACTGCCTGCAAGGAACTGCACCAGTCTACCTACGGAAGTGCATTCAACTCCACGTCCCTGACCATTCCGGCATTCGCAACGGGGCCAGAAGCCTTGGAGTTATGTCTTCAACCACGAGAAGGAGGAAGAAGAAGAGCACCACACCTAAACCGACCTACCAGAAGAGGTCTTTCACAACTTTCGCCCCGCACCACTGGAACAAACTGCCACCGGTGATTCGCTCCACAAACATCAGACTTGAATTCAAGAAACTCCTCAAGACACACCTTTTTACTTTGTCATATCCTGCTTTAACTGCACGTCACTGATTCATAGCTCCCCTTGTATAACCGTCATTTGAACGTATTTTAGTATATGAGAAAATGCGGTATAGAAATTTTAATATACATACATACATACATACAAGGTGGTATTGACTTCATCAGATGAAGAAGATGGTTCAGCTCTGGGCTTCTTCGCATTCTTCCTATCTCTCTTTCTAGTTTGCCTCTTTTTCCAATTGCTAGGACCTGCAACGCTTGTCTCACACTGTTTGTCTGGAATTTCCGTTGCCGCTGTTGCTTTCTCTATTTTAGGCTCATCCTTTTCGGTTTGGTCTCCAACTTCGTCTTGATCATCCTCGCTTTGCCCATCCTCACCAACCCCTTCATAATCAATGTTGTCCCAGTCGGGACTCTCGGGGTGCGTTAAATTATCCTGGATTACAACTAAGAAAAAAACAGTAAAATTCCATATATATTTAGTAAGATTAACTTAAAATAAAAAAACCTTACGTATAGTGGGTTCACACAGGGCGCATTCCGAGTCTTCAGGTTTGTTAACAAACGTGCACCTGCATGAGTAAAAACTTTACCTATCACAGGGCCAGGATCCTAATTCTTCGTGCGTATCAGCCATTTTCTTACGGTAATATGAAAATTTGATCATTGTTTTGTACAGCAGCTCATTTCAAGGGCAATTTGTGCTTTTCATGAAGACAATACCATTGTGTAATCTACTGTTTATTTTATAGAACACAGTGTAAAGAATTGGTAATCATACTCTCCAGGGTGACAGAAAAGTAAAGCTATAATGCAAATCCTTTGCTTTTCCTTGTAAATATAACAAGTCAAGTTCATTTAAACGCCCTAATATGAAATGAAAGTGAATCCCATTGAAAATGGGGAAATTACTGATTACTGAATTTGTCAATTTTTCTTTTGAAATTTTTTTTTTGAAATTTCTCAATTTTGCTTACGGCTGAAAATTTTGACTCTTTGATGTCAGTTACTCAGTTAGTAAAAAATTTTACAGGGTAAGGAATTTTTAAAGTTTAAACTAGAAAGATCCCTTAACTAATTATATCAATCGATAGAGAATTGAAAGATCTACAATATTATACAAGGGTTTCTTGTTATTTTTAAAAATTTTCTTAAATATCAATGAAAATAGAAAAACAGGCCAAAATGAGAATTTCAGACAGCTTACGCAAATTCCGAACAGAAAATTGTGAATAAATTTTTATTTTCTTTGATTTCATATGTTTGTACATCAATCGACGCAGAATTGTGAGGCGAATTGATTGATGTGCAATGTTTACAAGTTTTTTTGCATATTTTTTTCATTATTAAAAAAAAAGGTTTGAGTAAAAGAGGATCGAATCTTAGCAGATCCAAAAAAGCTGTGGTCATAATTTTTCATAATATGTACTGAAATACTGATGACTAACTAATTTTTCATACACGTTAAGAAAATGTTATGCTTTCTCATGTAGAGCGAGGATATAAAAATCTCTTATCCTCAAATGATTTCTCATCAACCAAAACTCATGTGAGGAGGCTGAATGAAAAAAATTCGCATATCCTAGTATGCATGTAATGAGGACTCGCAAACGTTCACTTGAGATAAGTAAGTTGCCAGAATCTGTTACCCTCATATGATTTATCATAAACCATAACTCATTTAAGGAGGATGAATGAATAAATTCGCATATCCTCATATGATTTCTCATGTAATGAGAACTCACAAGCACCCCCATGAGATAAGGAAGTTTCAAAATTCTCTTACCCTCATATGATTTCTCATGAAGTCATGATATCATAAGATAACAAACCTTGAGCAGGATCAGAAACCGGTGGAATCTCATCCGTCGCAAAAGGCGAGGTCGAAACAAACCAGGTCTGACGACAGGGAAACGGATGCAGAGTAGGAAAAGTCCATACAGCAATAAGGTCACTGGCCTCACGACAGCCGAAGCTGGGAAAAGTTTCATCCGTCATCACATGGTGCGGTCGATCTCCTGCCGACACGGCGTACCATACATAGGGCCACAGTATCAAGGTGAGATCCATGCAACAGAAATACAAGATAAATGTGGCCGAGCTAAGTCCTCCTGAGTCTCTTAGTAGCAGAGATGTATCGCACCATTGCTGTCCAAACGATCCGGTGCGTAGGGATGATGTCAAGTGAGGGAGGCCTGGGTACCGCACATTCATTACACGCTGCGGAGAAGCTGAGTCCAGGCTGGCTGAATAAGTTGCAATAAAAGAGGAAGTGCTCGTTTGACTCATGGGACTCACCATAGGAGCCGGCAGCCTAAATTAATAGTAAAGCTGGTTGAGGAATCATTATGGGTGAGGAGCGCCAGTCGGTTCGATAGGAAGAAAGACACAAGTTTGACCAAGTAAGTCGGACAGTCGCGCCGGGCAAGAGCCGCAAGAATTGCGGGGTGCCAGGCAGCTTCAAAAGCGCTTTAACGTCTAAAAAGGCGCAAGCAGTGGTACGCTTGTTGATAAAACATGCCTCACAAAACGATATGAGGGCATGACCTGCCGATTCGGTTAATTGACCCGCCAGAAGTAAAATGTCGCAAGTAAAAAAGTAGCTTCCCGTCTAATCCCCATATGGGAAATTTAACATGGCAATTGGCAACCATCTCTCCATACCCATGGTATCACGTACTAATTACGTAACACCCCATCACGTCGGTGTCCATTTATCAAGTCCTAGCGCGTGACCAACGAATTTTCCTTATCTATAGGCTTTTAAGTTCTTATAGCTTTTCATAGATATATATTCGTTTAAGATCAAGTTAAGGCCTTAAGGGATACAAATTTCCACACGTCAAATTTTGTAGAAATGACACATTAACACCACTCCTGATGCACTGTGGTTTCATATTTAATTCATACGGTCGTTTTAGCTGTTTACACAACCCAATTCATGCCCAATCATGTTGTAATAGATTGAATTTTCGTTCCATAATTGCGAGCCCGAAGGGCGAAGCTAATAATTGCATACGCAGAAAAATAAAAACCATGTCACTTTGTCTGTATGTATGTATGTCCCGCACCATAGCTCGGGTGTTTCAAGACAGATTTCGGACTTTTTGGTCTTAAAAATTAGACAAAAAATATGCGGTGCGACCAGGAAAAAATAATTTCATTTACTTAATCAGTTTTTCCATAATTAATGAAAAACTGCTAAAATAATTGTTTTACAGCTAGTGACATCTGGCGGTGGCGACTACAACTTTTTCACCTTAGGTTTAAATTCCAGTTTCCACTACATGTGTAAGCTTGTCACTGTAGGCAGCGTACGTACGCCGCAAGGTACCCGAAGGGAATGTTAAGGGTATTCTAGTTGGTATAGTAGTATTGGTATAGTTTTATAAAGGCAGAGCTATAGAATAGTTATAGAATAATAATAATATTCCGTTAGAAAGGTAGGCCTATTATTAAGATTAATTAATAACATTTAAAAAAAATTTATGCCCTTAGTTTCCGGAAGATTGTAATAAGCAGAAATCGAGAAAGATATTAAAAGAATATTTCCGCATGTTTCTATCCAAACATTAAATAAAAATTCAATTCCAAAAAACCTAATATGATATGGCGCGGCGTAAGGGTAAGGCGTGACTTTGGTGCGGCGGAGGCTTCGCCCCGCCACCCCACGTCACACCGGATCTTGTTAAAATTAAATGTAAGTAACTACCTATCAGCACTTCTTTTACTGGAGATTGATAGCGTTCAGTGATAACATACAGTGACTTCTATTCTATCATACAATAGTAGTCGATTGTCACGTTACGTTTATATCCCTGTCACATGTCTCTGTATTATCGTCTGCTGTAACAGCTATTGAAATTCTGTCAAAAAGTAACCAGAACTCCGTTTGATCAAATGCCTGAATCGATTGCATCCAAATTTTCAGAATAGATGTAAAAAATTGTAAGCTACCGATTACTGCCATTGAAATGCAATAAAATTGTTGATTACAATCAATAATTGCCAAAAACTAGTGCATCCATCTATGTAGTGTTACGATAACTGCAAAAAGCCATCTGTGTAGTGTTACCAGAACTGAGGGTGCCCATGTAAACCATAGTACCATACTGCAAACGAAACTTTGACCAGTAACCCTTCGGGTAATTTACTAAACGTGTTAAGTTTATAATGAATCCTTTTCGTCGAATATTTTTTATTGAAATATATTCGTAATGTATGGTTAAACATGAGTAAAATAATATTACGAATATATTCCGACCAAATAAATCCCCACCAGATGTCCATAGCATCGCCGTGATGGCGCAATCTTTGATGACCCAACCATGACGCAATAAGCAGATTTGTATTTAAGTTTTGCAGTTTTTAAACTAAAAGATGGTTATTTTTAAATTCAATTATTGAACTTTATTTGTTAAAATTGGAAAATATGAGTTGAGCAAACTAAACATAAATGACTTGCAAGAGGATATTGAACTGTGACGGAAAAATCCCCTTTTAAGACCAAAAAGTCTGTGAAGGAAAGTGTGAATTGTGAATAAGTCCGACTTAATCATAGGCCCTGAATTTGTCATTTAAGACAGTTTTCAACTGGCTTACGACTATCCCTTCGCGGCGAGCTGATAAGCTTGCTTTTCTATCTTATATAATTATAAATTCATCTCTAGATGGCATTTATGTCGCATAACACGTTCGAATTCGAATTTACCCGCCATTTAAAATAGTCTGCTCTTCGTGCAACAGCTGAAAAGCAAAAATCACATGTGCTTCATGGTTCTCGTTCGAGATTTTCTGAAAATTGAATCATATGAGGAAGAGGAACATTATTTGTGTTGTTCATAATGGAAGATGAAGAAAGAATCGTGGCAAAGCGAAGAGTGGTACGTATTCTTAACTGTTAAAATGTCGCACATAGGTTATTTTACGGTAAATTTGATACCTTCACAAACTTTTGTAGTACGACCTTCTCGCAAGATTTGAAAATGATGATTTTAAACTTACCGACTTCAATCCTGAAGCAGGTAATAGCTTTTACACTTTTAAATTTGTATCTTAAACAAAACCATGTTTTCTTTTATGTAATAGAATTACAGGAACCAATGCACATACCATCACAATTGTTTTCTGCGCTAAAACATTGCCAACAACATTGCATTTATGACATGAGCTTTAAAATCTTGAGATACTTGGTAAGCGGTAATAAGTTTGCATATGTTTGCTTAACTAATGTGTGTTCATCGACAGATTGAAAATCAGCAAGTTGGAAAACAATTTTTGTGGAAAATGTTTGTAAATTTTCTACAGAAAGATTGTGCTTTTTTTTTGCCCTTGGTATCAGAGTTTAAAAAAGTATTCTTCAAGTCGCAAAAAGTCCATCATGACGAGTTGCTTCTATTCCACACAGTTCTCCTTTTAAACAAGGAAATGTATGATAAAGCTTACCAAGAAGCTTGCAATTTTACTGGTATATATTTATTTACTTGCTTTTTCTTCTGCATTTATTTTTCTTAATAATTTCTGAATTTTTACTTTTTTTTGTAGCCAGGGAATTATCAATTGAAACCAGTTATTGTGAAACTGCTAAAGCTGCTTCATCAGCTTTACTCATGGGATACAAGACCATTTTGGACTACCGGACTATGGATACTGGTGATGATGAGATGCTCCATGTTATTAAGGAGTCATTCCAACTGCTGTTTACAAAGAAAACCTTTGAGCCTTTGTTTGTTGAACCCTACACTTACATTTTGATGAAGTTGAAATTACAAGAAGAAGCCGAAGCATTTCTTGAGAAGTATATTATGATATACTTTTAAATACAACATACATTGCTAATTGAAAAATGGTGATTTTGTCATAGGTATGTTGAAAAAGAGTCCAAAGGAAATTTCGGAGTCTCTGGTGCCCTTCATGCTTTGAATATAATCAAGTTACATATTCCAAAAGCCAGTCCAAAGCTTACCATCTCCTTCCTTGAAATGATTGCAAACAGAGATATTGGAAATTCAAAGGTGTTTTTATTTAATGTCACATAAATATTTTTAAATTTCTTAAAGGAAACCTCCCATTTTTTTTCTTCCTTTTTTAGATATTAGACCTATGTAAACACTACTTGCATACTCTTAATTCTGCGACTTGCAGTATCTCTGACAATGAATCCGATTGCGGTTCGGATGCAGGCCTCATTTCATTTGCCCCTGAACCCAACGGTCTGAACAAATGTCTAGAATTGATTATGTGCTTTCTAGACGTTTACGTAAAACACGTACCTTCGGCTGTCATCAAAGAAGGATGGAGTATTATGGCCGAAATCCTGGAAAGGATTTGCTTGCAAGGTCAGCTAAAATAACTTTTTTTTTTTTAATGTCCATGTTATACGAACTGTTGATACTATTTACAGAGGCGGAAGACTGTTTTCAGTCAATCATAAATCTCTGGCATAATGAAAGAAAAAAGTGGTGGCCCTGCTTTCGCCTTCCTCGCTATGGTTTACCTTCTACTCTACCACCTGATGATGCAGAGTTTTATTCCAACAAGGGTTTTGTCTGCTACGTCTTGGAGTCCCAGTACCACCCATTTGTCGTGAGTCTCATGGAACATCAGGGATGTCATTTGTTGAAGTCTCTGATGGAACAACTACATCATGCCAAGATCAAATTTGACTCTCACATTGAAGCCCTGCAAACAGCTATGGAACCAGTTATTCCAGTACCATTGGTATCAAAGCCAATTGTCCCGCAGATGACCGTAAACAGTCCTCAAACTCAGATGACTCCTTCTCTTTCCAAGTTTAACGCCATAGACGCCGATGCAATAGCGGTAGAGTATCCGAAAATGATGGCAACTTCAAAAATGGGGAAAACCGATTACATCCGAACTGGCAAAATTCATCTAAATACGAGAAAGCTGTTAAAACTTGATATTAGCAATATGATAGCCAAGCGATATAAGAAGAGGAGGACAATCCGCGTCCAAAACAAAGCGCTCCGCATGACCCGTGCGTGGAGATCGGCTACAATATCAACTGGCTCTGTGAAATCTTTTGGATCACTGGATTCTTCCCTGGATGAATGGGAGCATGGCGACAACAACGTAATGACCGATGAGTCACTTTCGCAGGACGGTGGAAATGACAGCACTTCAAAATGGTGTGAACCAAATCCTTGTCAGCCGACTGTAAGTATGTTGGCGAAAAAACGCTGGACAACGTTTGTCGAACACGGAAGATGGGGATCATTCACCGTAGATGATGATGAAAGTGATGAGTACACTCCTCCATCATCAGATGATGAGGATTCGTATTCCGATGAATTTGATGACGAGTTCCAAGATAGTGATGAAGATAGCGATGGCCAAGGAGATACGCCAGAAGTAATTTCTAACAATTATCCTGCATCAATACCTTGTAAGTTAATGCTTTTCTATAGTGTGGCAAAAACAACTTTTTCATTGAATAATAACAATCTGTGTGTATTTATTATCTATAGCTTCTTATCCATCGGTATCACCAGCTTCGTCTGTTTCCGGCTGTTTCACACCCGTCCTGCAGTTTTCCGATTTTCCGAATCCACCACGAGACGTTATCCCCAATGGAGATCACTGTCGTTTTGTGGAATTTGACAGTAAACATAACATTTTATTATATAACATGTGCCGTTTCCTTTTTAATTTTTTTGTTTTTGCAGGTTTTAGCGTTTGTAGCAACGGTATGAAAGGAGAAATTGATACTAGTGTCGCTCAAGCTATAAGAAAACTTGATATGGACATCCACGCGTCCACTTATCTAGCAGAGCCAGCCGAGATTGATCATGGAGATGAATATGTGGTTGAAGCAGAGATTGTGATACCCCAAGAAGCGTTGGTCCAATCACCTAACCGAAGTGCATCGAACTTTAACAATAGAAGTAATTCAACTACATCCATCTGCTTTCTAGGATTAAAATTTAATTTCTTGTGTGTCTGTTTCAAGGTTTTTCCCGGGATTTTGAGGTTTCAAGTCCAGACATGTTCGCATTTTTTAGCGAAGACGAAGGTACACTAATCACATGTAGATTAGAATTTCAGATTATTTTTATAGCTTGTTTGTTTAAATTTTAGACAAAGATATCTTCGGTGAAGATCAAGAAGGCAATCGAAATAACGATGACAACCACAGGGAGAAAATGAATTCAACGATTCACCAGGAAACATCTTCTCCTGTCGCATCTACGCCATATGTCGTCTCCACGCCTTTAGCCGTTTCTACTCCTATAACAGTAGGCACAAATAAAAACAAAATGAAAATCCTTAAGTCGAAAACCAAGCGGCTACGAAACGCCTCCCAGAATAAAACAAATGAACAGTCCCATTCGAGTAAACGTTCTACACCAGGAAGGAAGAAAAAGAGCAAACGCCGAGTTTCGAAATCGTATCGATGGGATATTTCGTTGGTGGATCGAGTGTTGAAAGAATCGCTGAAAGAGTCTCTGCTATCTCAAGATAAATCATCGTCAACTTCCAATTTCGCCCAGCTGCCAACAGTGGAGACTGAAACAGCCACGGAAGAAGAAGCATGTAACCAGCCTGGTACCTACAATCATGGAATAGTAGAAGAAACTTTGCTCCCGATTGCAGGACCTTCTACAGTGAAATCAAGTCCGCCCAAAGCCAAAAGGATTAGTTCGATATACTTGCCGTCCAGTTCTGTATGGGCATCTGATCATGTCACCGCTCCCTTAGCCGTTTCTTCTCCTAAAATCGTACGCAAGAGGAAAGAGGAAAAGAAAGTTGATGTCAAATCGAAAAAAGCGCGGTTGGAAAACGCCACCAAGAACGAAACCAACCAACAACCTGCCTCGGACAGCCGTTCATCCGTAAGAAAGAAAAAGAGTAAATCAGGAGTTTCCGAGTCTAGCGATTGGCAATTGGCATTGTTGGATCGTGTGCTAAAAGAGTCTGAGTCCCTGTTATCCGAAGATCAACCATCAACTTCTAATTCGAAACAGCCTACGACAAATGAAACTGTTCCACCTATCGCCGTTACATCTACAAAGAAAAAAGGTCAAAATAAAACCAAAAAAGACATCAACTTGCCGTCTGCTTCTGTTTCGACATCCGATCCCGATCCCATCGCTTCCAAAACCGTACGCAAGAAGAAAGAAGAGAAAAAAATTGATGTCAAATCGAAAAAAGTGCCTTTACGAAACGCCACTCGAAACGAAACCAACCACCCATCAGCGTCGGACAGCCGTTCATCCAGAAGAAAGAAGAAGAGTGAACCCGGAGTCTCCGAATCGAGCGATTGGCAATTGGCATTGCTGGATCGTGTGTTAAAAGAGACCCTGATGTCCGAGGAGAAACCATCAACTTCTAAAAAATCGAAAAAGACTTTGAAAGAAAAAACTTTGCGACCTACTGCCGTTAATTCTGCAAAGCAAAATAGTAAACCCAAAAAAGCGGTTGCCAAAGGAAACTCGCTGGGTGATGCTAGCGCAGCTTTTGATGTTGAAAATGTTGGGATATCTTTGCAAATGAAACCAGGCGATGGTCAATCAAAACCTCGTCGGGTAACTGCCAGAAAATGCCATGTTCGAGAGAGAGATCCTGATTACCTATCGGCGTCTGAAGGTGATTCTGTCTAGACTTTGGAATCCGTGTCTCGTGTAAAAGACAAAGCCAATCTCCTTGTTTAAACTCATTCATCTCACGAAGAGAATGTAAATTATTATTCTACACTTGTAAATTCATTTTTGGAAGTGGGAACGCGTATCGTGTACCCGGAAATCGTGGTAACACTCAACTCCGCCCTTGAAAGGGGTGAAGTTAATTCGCCATATTCCACGGTTTCTTTATTATTTTAGTGATCCGTTCTGTGTAGAGCGTGATTCTTGATCCCGAAATAAAAATGTCGCTCAAATAATATTTTTTATTATTTTACTTTATTTGAATCCAATGTATTTGCTGCTGTAGTGCTGTAGTTAGGAATCCCAAGTTCTAAATCTGATTGTTAGATGGCGGCAATTTTTGTTTGTTTTTCATTTGACGTTGCTATCGATATTTTCAGAATTTTAATTTGTCAATATTTCATTGAATAAAAAGTGTTTATCATTTTTTTTAAATTAACTTAGTCAAATTAAACCCATTAGATACAAATTAATAACCGAAAAAGATTATTTGAAAACATAGAAGCATATGTGAACGCGTATGGTCTAGTGGTTAGCGCGTCCGGTTATTAACGATACATGGATGAATGGTTTCAGTGATAAAGTCAAATCGCTTTCCCTTGATTTGCGTATGGTCGATCTAGTGTTGTGAATTCACATGACACCCCAGTGAGACGTGTACGATAGAGGGGCCCGTCGGGAATGAAGCAGGAGCCCTCAGAAAAGAATACAGGGGGACCTAGAGTACCTTAAGCGCTTGCCCGCTTAAGAAGGAAGTTTCTCGGCGCTAACGAAGGAGCAAGGTTGCAATTGCATCGCAGCAAGCTTGTCGTATATTCATCGTTTTTACGTGGTTTTTACATGTCTGATCTGACGAAATTCTTTTTATTGTCTACTTACTAATGACTAATGATTTGAATTTGCTGGAATAGCCTCAAACCGAAAGAATGCGGGCCAAATGAGAAGTTATCGTTTGTCAGTTTAGTGGTTCAAATCTTGCTTATCGCAAAACTTTTTTAAATGGCTAGTTTTGATTACATTACTAAGAATTTGTGTTGGTTTTCCGGATTGTTCACAGATGGCCGTTACTTTCCATTTTGATCAGTTAAATTTCTTACGGATCAAAGCAACAACACAGAGAAATGAAGGTAAAGAAAACAATGCTTAGCGATAGGCTACTCTAGAATTTTTCGTTTCTTTTCGAAACAGCAATCACCGAAACGTTGTTGACAGGCTCGGGCTCATAGCATGCAGCTCACGTTTAGATTCAGTCTTATTTTTTTTGTCACTTTTCTTTTTCTCCCGGCAATTGTGCCGACGTCTGCGTCCTATTTGATGTAGCGCAACAACAACATCAAAAATAATACAGAAGGAAGAAAAACGAACGTCGAGTTTTCTTGGTGATTCCATTGAACAATTCCTACAATTCGCTCGAGCTGGGTCAAGAGTTTCTTAAGGATGACAAAGTTTGGATAGAAAACAATGAATTAAAGAAGCTTGAATTTGCCTGTCTGATGTTGGTAGATTCTAGATTGTCTCTCAGCCATTTTCAAAATGAAAAGATTCGACCAGTCGCGAATGTCCCATATAAACATCAAGTTGAAATCGATAAAAGCGATACAATCCGAACATCCCCCCTTCTTTTCTTTTTAATTTAGAAGCCGGCGCAACCCAAATTGGTTGGGATCTAAGTCAGCAACGGTTGTCAATAACAAGCGCATATGCCCAGGGTCCCCTGGATCTCCTCTTCTTCTTCTAGTTTCTTATTTTTCAGTCTCTTCTCTCCCCTTTTCGTCTCTCGTTACTCATCGCTCGTAACATTCTTCGTCGTCTCTTGGCTGCCATATAGCTCTGTGTGTACTCTCTCTCGTCTGATGTTTCATAAAAGCGAATATATCTTAGCCAGACAAGATACAAGACTCTCTCATCTAGACATTGTTGAACTCCTGTCATACAATGGGCCACAGCAGCACATATAGGATGCTGCGCTCCCTCTCGCACTTATATCTCCTCCATAATTGATGTATTCCTGTTCTATTAATCATATGCCAACCTGCTCACTTCCCTTCTGGTCGCCACCACCCTGTATATAGCTTCATCATCTTTTAGACGAGAAATATCTTTGGGAAAACATCTTGGACCCCAACCCACCTATTATAACTCTCGAGAAACTTTTCTAAAACTATATTGGCAGCGATGTATATCTCTTGCTGGCCATTGTCGACATTTTGAAATGAATTATAGATATTCGGGACAAGGATCGATTTCAATCAATAGTGAAAAAATAAATGGGATTCAACAAGTGCTGAATAAGTTCAATCGACCGAATCACACATCTACTTAACTCGGCTGAGAGAAAATAAATCAATACAAAATATAGAAAAAGGATTTGATAGTATCGGGGGGTCCCAAAAATATATATAGGATAGGAAAAAAAGCCAGATTGAGTGTGTGTGTGGCCGTCTGATGCTGCTGGGCCGTGTTTTCTTTCATCTTGTTGCGCTGGAGGTGTGTGTGGGGTTGAATATAAGAAGGAAGCTTAGAAAAACGGACGACAGACATACGGGAAGAGAGTATAGAAGAGAGAAGAAAACCGGAGCGTGTTATTATATGCTGCGTAAGAAGCTTATAGACGGCCGCTAGGGAGAACGGCCACGAACCATCGACGGCCAAGAGAAGAGGAGAAGGGACTCGGTTGTTGCCGACACTTTCTGACGGCTGCAATCCTACGGGTTGGTGGCATTTCACACTACAACGCTTTTCGATTTGGGCACCCGTCACTGCGACCTGTTCTCATTTGTTCACATCCATCCCTCCCCTCCCTCCCCTTTTCCTATATATATGCTGGATACGTTTTGGATAGACTCTTCAAGATGGTTCGCCTTGGCTACATATACCACTATAACATATCAATATGTGTCTAGTATACTGGATGAGCTGTAGTATATCCGCCAAAAGTTGGACCTGCTGGATTGCCGGTCCGTTTGCTGGTCAACTCTGTGCGGATTGCGAATGTAATGGATATAAATGCCGTGTTTCTTATTTTCCCCCATTTGAGCGGGATTTTCAAAAATCCTTTTCTTTCTACAGCTGAAACCACTTTGATGGCCGCGGATGGGTCGACAAATCGAATTTTAAAAAATCGCTCAAACAACACACACACAGCCAGCCAGCCGGCCAGCAGCCAAGTGACCGTGTGTAAACGGATTAGAGTCGATTAGGCTGCGGGCACAGGGACGACAGGGGAAAAGTCTAAAGTGAACAATGTATGTATAGAGACCGCGCGTCTATAGTGAGTTTTTGAAACCCTATAGACAGCCAGCCGCATGTCGAGAATACATAGATATAGTAAAGCTAGACAGCGCAAAAGTGTGTAATATATATATATCTGTTGTGACGATACTATTATCCGTTGTACACATTTGAAGCAATACTCTTAAGTATATACTGGACGAGAGTCTCGCTATATAAATGACTTTGGGTTGAGAGGCCGAACGAAAGTTAGTAAATCAATCAGAGCTATACCCTAGTCTCTGATGATTGCGCAGGACGGAGGGGGGGGGGGGCTTGTATGTTCTATTCCATTTTATATATTGGATGGGCGGTATAAATCACTTGCAAAAATGATGACACGTCGAGATTGTACGTCAAAATGTCTTTACGGATAGTAGAGGCTATACACACGGCCAGGCGCTGTTAAGGTTCTTTTTGAGCTGTTTGGACGCGGTCCGTGGAAATATATCGCAATTTTTCTATTGCGCCATAGACACTTTGCGGGGTGTGGGAATATAAGAACTTAACCAGCACTTTTCTCCGTTATCTGTAGGAAAAAAATAATTGACCAACGCCGTTTGTCAAATTCTGAAAGATGGTCAGAAAGAAAATAAGAAAAACAATGGCGCGACTATTGTATTAAAATTCTATCTGCATTTCAATTTTCTAAGATGCCGGGAGAAAAATATGCGAGTTCAATTTGGATGTATACTTTTGACAGAAACATATAAGAGTCAAAGCTATAATTATGTAGTGCATCCTGTAGTCATCTGATGTGGCACACATCCACGCAGTTATAAAATGTTATTGATAAAGCGTTGGCTTTATTTATCCAGCTGAATATAGCCTATACATTTCAACATATATAGCACACAGCCCATTCCGATATCAAACCTTATATTAAAAATGTCAAAAATAAAAAAGTTGCAAAGTAGAACACATTTTCAGCATATAACGATGTAAATAGTCTCTATCTAAAACTGCTCACATATTGATAGCGTCAGTCTATAACTGAATTTTATTCCGGGCTATATCGTTATGTGCTCCCTTATATACCTTTCATCCAACATTCGCCGATATCTAGGAGTCTAGCTCATTCCAATTGAAAATGTCAAGAGATAAACGACAAGCCACCGTCTAGTATACACTATTCCAGCTGCGCTCTTTTGAGCAGAGATCCCGTTTATTGGATAGATATATGCGATCGATAATGCTGCGCTCCATCCGTGAAAAAAGAAGCGGGAGAAAAAATAAAAAAACCAAAAATAAAAACACTCTGCTGGTTCACCATATCCTGACTTTGACGCCCGTCGACGACTTACTACATACTTATAGTACATGGTAGCTATATAGTGCCAATATAGCCGCAGCAATTCGGTTGTCCTCGCTACGGAATTTTCGGAATCTCAATAGAATCAGCTTGTTGCTCGTATAGATATGGCCTCGATGTATATACTACATCGTAGATATGACACTCTGCAACACACAAGCTCATCATCCCGGAGCGACGGCTTAAACGCTTGACTCTGGACGGATCATATGACCACAGGATCCGCAGCAATTGTGTTTAGGGTCGTGCTGGCCAAGTTCTATCTACTTTTGGGCTTGTCGAAGGGATAGAGAAAATGAAGGATGGATCCTTGACAAAAGATGAAAACTTTTATTTTCCCCCTTTTCTCTTAGAAATATACTCGGTCGTATCAATAAGTATAGGCAATAGGGACGAACCAGCTATACTATATAGACTGCGTATAATATTAGGCGCAACCGAGCCCCAGTTCAGCAGAAACTTGGACATGAGAATCACAGAGGCTTTATTCTATCTCTCCTCCCTCATATTATATAAGAGCTGCAGCACTTTTCATATCAGGAGTTGTATAGCCTACGAGGGGTCTTGTGACAAATGTCCAGTCGATATCTATACGAATGTTAAGACTGTGCGTCTATACGTATAATAATATAAAGAGAATTCATATAAACATCGTCCCGTTTATATATTGTGTATAGATGCTCATGATATAGGGGGCTGGTGTGTATTTACTAGACTATGTACTACTGCTGCTGTCTATACATTGAGGACGACATTTCACATTGTGTACAACAAGGTTCATCATGAAAGAGAGAGAGGGGGGAAAACAAATCCTCAATCTCGCTGAAGAGGCTCGACTCAATAAACCCCAGCACAGTTCTTTTATTTCTATTGCTGATAAAAATAAGAAAAAGGGCTACACACAGGGCGAAAGCGCGCTCTTTCACAGCTGATCGATGCCGCGAGTTTTGAAAAAGTTCTCTTACGTCAAATGTCGACATGTCTATACTCTCACGACACAAGCCAGGCAGCTAGCAGACACGAAAAACTAGCTCAATCAAGTGGCGCTATGCAGACGTGATCAATCTGAGAATCGAAAAGAAGAAGAAAAGAAAAATAAAACATTTGGGTGCTGCTGCTGTGGTGGGGAGACAGATACAATCACTGATGTGATATTATATTCCACGGAAGAAAAAATGAAATGACGAAAAAAAAAGAATAAGCAGCAGAGAAAAAGGGCCCATTTTTGATAATATACAAAGAACGCGGCAATATAGCCGGAGGGTGGCGCCAACTCCAAAAAAAGTTCGCGTATATATTTTTATGGGTGTGTGGAGCACAGATCATTGACCATGGAGCTGCGCCCAATATCGATACGACTGTCTCTTTTGTGACAAAAGAACAGCATCCAGTAGCAGGGTCTATAAGGAACACGCACTGTGAAGAAAGTGAAGAGGACAGCCAAGAAGAGAAAAGGTAGAAGTGCCATAGAGAAGAGTCAACGAGGAGGGTGATGTGCTACTGCTGGAGAACCAGCCCACCGCCATACACACATAGAGAGTCAATAATATTCTATCTCAGAGTATCTAGCTCGTCTCTACACTGTGTATATCATATATAGTCACTGGGAATCATATAAGTGGTCATCTTGAAACGCCCCGACTCTCTACACAGTCTATGGCCACAGCTCGTGTCTAACGTGACTGGATGGCAATGCTCACTGTAGCCTACTGTAGTATGTCATAATTCCAGCAGACGAACCCACACAAAAAAGGGGGGAGGGGGGCCTATTATTATGTAGACATTAGACGCCGTCGAGTTATTATTATTCAGTTTTCTTTGTATATTATTCTTACATGATGTGCATAGCTTGTAAAAATAAAAGTGGCTGTTAATGACCTGTGATGTATAGGAGGACATCCATTCCAACACCACATTATATTTAATGATGCGTGTATTATATACTTGTTTGGGAGTCTGATCTTTTTATCGCGCGCGCTGCATATGAATCAATCATTTGATCGATGATTGATTTGAAAAATAGGCGCCGAAACATGAAACCACAAATGCGAGCGCGAAATATAAATCGTTGGTTATTTAATGCGATTGCCATTCGTTCCGTCGATTTAACGCATCTATATTCTATACAGTTCGCGTCGTAATACATAATTTAACGTTAGAGAGAGAGACCAAGCTACTGCTGGTGGTGGTTGGGTCTATGTATTATATTATGTGTAAGGCTTTTATATTATGTCTAAACATTTTGATCCCTTTCCTCGGAGAATTGACACAGAGAGACCGTTTGCAATCAACGTTCCACGCTTTTCAAACACGGCACGCTCACCAGAGATCCTTGGAGTCCGCGTACACCACATCTAGCTCTTCTCTCTAGACGGCAGAGACTTCTTTGCCATGTACAATACAGCAGGATATACTCTCGATTCGTCCGTTTACTTGCCCGTCCTTTTTGTGTGTGTGTAGACCTTTATCGTTTATTTTTTTTTCCCGTTTCTGTGTGATATTCCCTTTTCTTTTATTGATACGATTCATTTGATTCGTATCTGGCGCTGCTGCACAGAGAGAGATAGACAGTACCATATAGATGTTTGCCGGGAAAATCAAAAATTGTTTGTTCAATCGCTACAGCATCCGCAGCTTCGAAATCAAATGAAAGACGATATACCCGGCCATTCGTTCAAACTCTATATTTATATACGTTGTAGTACAATAAAAAGGTTTTGTCCTTTTATTTTAAAAAAAAAGGGAGTGCGGAGGACAGCACACACAGAAAAGTTTATTGATTATGACGAAAAGGCATTTCATGTAATATGTACTCTCAGTCTATATTGCTCCCCCCACACACACATTTCGAAAAAAAAAGGTCTAAATATTTTTTTTTTTTTTCGTGAATAATCTGAGATTGGGCCTAAGAAAAATAATGTTTTTTTTTAACCATTGTCGTCTTTTGTAAAAAAAGGAATTTTTCGGAAATGTTTTTATCCTATTGATGGAGGGTTTTCTATTTTTTTTTTTTTTTTTTTCATTGCTTGTCCACAATGAAAATAAGTATATACGTCAACGTCACGGATCCAATCACGGTAATGCTGCGTGTGCTGCTCCTGTGAGAGGTTATATCAAGCCGCGAGGAAAAGAGCTGGAAAAGTCTCTCTGCGCGTATTATAAGAAATGCAAGGAGAGAAATGAGAAGAAGAAGAAGCTAGAAGAGAGAGAAAAATATTGCAAAGTGGGTCGTGCATATAGTCAGGCAGTCCACCGTTGATGTAGCAGCTAGCTATACTATATACAAGAGTAGTCTATATAATATAATACACTTTGAACTTGCTGAGAGAGAATCTATCTATCTGGCTGGGCTGGCTGGTGGGAGTTTTACGCACGCTCACATCTTCCAATCAGACTGATCGATTCTTTACATACACAATACTATATACTACTGCACATATGGTGTATATATATAACGTCTGTCTATGTATATAATTCAGTGCGATGCTTCCTCTATTCAGATTGATATTGGATAGATTGTATAATGAAAGAAACAGTGTGTGTAACCAAGGTTCACTGAAAAGGGCGTAGGCCATGTTGTAGAGCTGAGCGCTAAAGCAATAACTTTGGTCCCTGTGTTTACCTGCTCGACCACGCACCTCGTATACTACTCCAAAGTAGATCTATACAATCTACTTGATTTTTGGTTATATCTGGCTGTACCTATATACACACAAATGCCATTCGCCTATTATCAATTCTATGCATTGACAATCACTAGATGTCGAACGTCTAAAATCCTCGGTTCTATATAATAAAATAAAATGGCAGAATGTGATGACGTTTGTGTGCTGTACCCTGGAGTTTTGTTGCAGGGAGTCATATACAGCAGCGGCAATGGTGCTGCTGCTGCTGGCCAACGTGCATGTATATTTGATTACCTTTTCAAGGGGAAGTTGATTAATTTAAATCTGAAACTAATTGGATTTGATGTGTATTATAGCGAGAGCGGAGCGCATGTAACGAGAGTGCTGGCGCTCAAGTGGTTCGCATAAAGAAACCCGAGTGGACGGGCGGGCTTTTTGAACAACAACATGTTCATATACGTCTATGTACGCGTACTATGTTTATACATATATAGAAGAGGAGACTGGCGGGCGACAGCAGAGAGCAGCAGCTATGAGGAATAAGAATGGGCGCTTCATCCATGTTTGAATATCTTCTCGGATGTCCGATGTTTGAACTGTGTGTGATGGGCGCCAACACCAGGAGCAACGGCTGGGCAAACTGCCATCACACACATCACACATATAGCTAGCAGCCAAAGGAGAGAGAAAAGACAAACAGCACTCTTCTCTCGTGTCTCACGCGCGCGCATCTATGGCAGTCTAGCAGCAGCTAGTCTACGCACTGGCTTAATAACGATTTAAAGATGTCTCTATAGAATGCGACAGATGACGGCCATTAGTCGTGGGAAAAAACAAACAAGGTCAGTCAACGCCAGCCCGCGTCATTTCCCCTAGCTTCTTCATCTTTTATTTTAGATTTTCCAGTTGGAATTTGTTGGTTTTTCTTTCCCAAGTTCCTTTTCACTAATGGCAGGGCGAGCGCCATTTTTGAACGGAGCTCGTCTCAGCTTATCTCGGCTAAAAAGGAAAAATAAATAAAAGGGACGATACCAAGAAAATAAAAGATTCTTAGAAGCTAAAAAAAAAGTTAAGAAAAGAAATAGAGCCGGAGAAAAGAAGAAGCTCTAGGCTAGTGCTTATATACAACTCAACCGTTTCACTAATCTATCGCTCGATTATTTCGTGAGGCCAGAAACCCATAGACCTGCGCCCCCTGATGTAACTGTAGAGCGACACACAAGCCGTTCGAGCGCAACATTTATATCAAATCCTCCCTTTTCCGCAAAAACGTTCAATCTTATATACAAACCCCTACCCGCACTCATCTGCTAGATTTTAGAAAAAGAAATATCGAACTGAACTGTGTTATAAAGAAACGCCGGGAGCGCATTCAAATTCGGTTCAACTATTACTATACAATTTGTGTGTATAAATAACGTCGTTGGCTCGTCTCTAAACGAAATTGAAACATCAAATCGATAGCGTAATAGCATAGTATAGGTGTAATTAAAAAGAGCTTCTTGCCAATCCCCAGGCCGCCCATTTATAAATAAAAAATATGGCGATATGTGATTTCAATATCTCTGCGGGGTTTTTTTAGAGGGGGAGTGATTGAGTTGTTAACGTAATCGGAACGGCGTGTGGCGACGTGAGTTTTCCTTCGAGAAATATATTTAAAAGAGTTTTCAATCGATTTGCGACCGAAAGTTGATGATGGGCGAACATATAGCTGCCGCTGGGCGGAGCAAATCCACTCGCCGGTTGACTGGATGTGTGGCTGGCGCCCGGCAGCAGCAGCATACGCCATCATCAGATTTTGGAAATGAAATCATCCCTCTTCTTCTTATTATCGCTCTTTTTCCCTGAGCGCGCCAAGGAGGAGCTATATAGGAGGGAATAAGAAACATGGAAATGTACTCGAAGCTTCGATCGCTTTGATAAGCAGCAGCAGCACCTCTCTCTCTCTCTTTCTGCTGTTGCTCCCCTCGGTTCCTCCTCATTCGACACGACATAGATTCATAGAGTGCCGCGTGAATCATCCGTCACAACCACCACCACCAACTGAGTGTGCGAGATTCCAGTCCATCACGATATAGGCTACTGGAAAATAAGAAAATCTGTGTGAGGCCTAGCTAGCACGTATAAGATCTACATTACACAACACTTCTATATTTGGATGTATAATACCTTTAGTTGGCTATATAGAGACTTTTGCGCAATCGATGGCATAGGGCTGTATCTATACTACTATGTAACGAATTGCTTTCTCGAATGCAACTGACAGCCCTGATCGGGGCTATTTTCCCACACACATTCTCTTATTGGGAATCTTTCTGTTTTAATCTTGTCGCTCTTTTATTTCCCTCACATTTATTAAGAGTTATATTATAGAGCCTGGATTTTATGGGTTACATAAAGATTGGGAAGAAATCATTGATTCTGTATACGTGGTTGCCTATCTCATCAGCTTTTCAGACTGCGCTGCTGATGATGATTAAAAGTGATGGAACTGCTAACAAGATATTCGCAACCGTTTGATAGCCATTGATTTCCGTCGAGGTTACCGGGCTAATTGGCGTCCATAAGGAACGACTATAGCACACGCATTAACAGCCAACGGCAGGATTGCCGCGAACTTAGTAGCAAACGCTTGATGGTGTTTCTTGTCTATACGATTTCACCGCCGTCGACCGCCGTGTGTTCTACTTAGCCAGCCCGTCGTTTCATTTCCTCTAGGGAAAGATTTATCAAGATAATAGTGTGGCGGACTTCTTCTTCTTCTTCTTCTTCAACTCATTCCACGTGTGCTATTAGCTGCCAGCAGCCAGCAGGAGCCGATCGAATATACCAGCAGCGTCTGGAATTGGGTGATAATATAATCATTGATTCGTTTGCTGATTTAAATCATCGCGCCAAACTATGCTCCGCGGAGGGGAAAGAAGATATTTTCCAGGAGGAAATAATAGCATTATAGCTCGTCTTACCCCCTTTTGAGTTCAAGCAGCGACCGAAATGAACCCATTAGTTGATTGGCGCCGATTGAAACGCGCGCGCTGGCATCTTATTATATATTATAAAGACCCAAAGTGATTCTTTTCTATTATGTGTGTGTGTGTATAAAAATCATCTCTGGATGAGCTATATATGTGCGGATGGTGTGTGACTGGAACCCGAATAAGAAAAACAGCTGGATTGTCACGACTTTATTTTATTTCTTTTTATATATAATAAAAAAAGATGTGGAAATTTCGAGCCTTTTCTTTTCACAACTGCCGATGAGATTCCCGGGAGGAATCGCTTCTTTTTCCCGCGAGTCTATGCGTGACGGAAGAGCATCACAGTCAGCAGCAGCAGCCAGCGGAGAGAGAATGGAAAAGGGTCTTCTCGTCTCTTCATCTTTTTTTGGAGGACACAAACGATGAGAGAGAAAGAAGAAGAAGAAGAAGAACGGGAACGAGTGTATATGAGATGGTTAATTAGACGACCGGAAGAGGAGAACAGCTCGAAAAGAAAAGAAGAAAGCTTTCTTGGGAAAAGAAAGAGATATAATGAAAAATTAAGGAAAAAGTCAAAAGAGATAAATAGAAAAAGAAGCCCCCAAAAAAGAAAACAAATACACAGCAGCAGTCGGATGGAATTGAGAGCAGACGGACGACTCTTTCATCTCTTAATGCAAGGCGGCTGCTGATTGCAGGTTATATATTTTCCGCGCCCGAGAGTGTGCTCTGTGTGTGTGTATAGTCTATCTCAAAAAATTTGTCTTCATGATGAAGGGCTTTGGGCTATAGGATATAAGAGCGAAAATAAGGGGGTTATCATCATCCCAAATGAAAGGGTGGTGCCGATTTATAATGCGTATATAGCTTCGAATGGGAGGGGGGGGGGGGGGATCAACCATAATTATACACAGACTATATCCAACATGTCAGAAAAGGCCAGATAATAATAGCCCAATCCGAAATAAATACAGCCATATAATAAGAAGAGCGATGGACAGAAAGTATAAACGAAAAGGGTTTAAAGTTAGACTAATGTTTTGCCATATACGGTATAGATAAATAAGAAGAATAAAAAAAAAGATATTTAACGTCAACTTAAAGAAGGTTACATTATTTAGAGTGAAGTCCTATAACTCCCAAATGGAATGATGAGGAAGCCTTATATAGTATGAAGGGCGAAGGTGGGGGGTGCCAAGTCGATTGCCCGAAGGGAGCAAAAGTTCCCTCCACATCATCACGACGCCCTCTGACTCAAACGTATAACCGTACATAGTTATATACAGTTCCAATACAAGTATAGACAATATAGGGGGAGACCCCAACATATAAGGTACTATAGTCTCCAATCGCATATCGTCGTTGACCCCACCCATTTCATTTTCTTTTTTTCCCTCAAATGTCGCCGGGGTCAATCGTGTTTTCTATAATCAAACGAACGGCAGCAGCGCTTGTCGTCCGCACCGGCTGCGTCCCTCAACGCAACAACAACAACAGCAAAACAACAAATTGATTTCAAGATAACAATACTATATGGGAAATTATATGCGTCTAAAGCAAATTAGTTTGATCATTTCAGTTCTTAAAAAATAAATGAGTGGCTCTACTATCAAGTCAATTCATGCTGGTGATGTACTACACTCTGTGTGCGTGTTATAATGTATAGATTACCCGCACGTATATAGGTATATATTCATCTTCGTCTAAATATTATAAGAGCGACGAGAGAGAGTTCCGGTTTGTGCATCTCTTGTTAATAATGCACTAGGATATGCGGCCCTCTCTGCTGAAGCCAATTAGGCTAAATCTGCTTGTCATATGCACATTGATATTACGCGCGTATAGCATAATTATACGGTGAAGAGGGGGGGGGGTCAATGTATGGAACGCACTATGCACTCTCAAGATCCTGATTGAGGACAACTATACACACACACAGAGACTGATACAACTAGATACATTATAACCATTCCAGGAATGGCAGCAGCAGCACAGAGCTGTGCGCATCTCAGAGAAAATCAACTTGCTGCTGCGCTATCTACTTGGCGCTTTTGCCAACTTCTTCGCATATTATTGTGTGACGACTCTGCTGCTGCCTATTATTATTAGATCACGAAGCCTTTGTCGTATTAAATTGATTACATAACCTGTATAATATAATGACGGCCAGACGGCGACAGTTAACTTAGTTTTATATCACCAAGGAGTTTGTGCGGAGTCTTTAATCATTCGGCTACCAAAATCTAAATCCAACATCCTCGTTGGTTTTTCTTCATTTCGGTTTCGTTGGCTGGCGAGCCGCACCCTCATCCGGCATCTAATTGGATGTGGGTTGGGCTGCTGTCCAGAGTGAATATCTTACATGTATATTATACAAGATGCTGTGTGTTTCATTTGAGAACGCTACCTGACTCGGACAAGTGCTTCAATCCCAGGGCCTTGTTATAAGCCCCGTCAAGCGCCCACTCAATTCTCCTTTTATATTATAAGACCAAAGGGACACGGGCGGGTTCTTTCGGCTCATATAGTACATTTGAATTTTTTTATCTTTTTTTTATTTTGGTTTATTTTGGTTTATTTTTTCTTGCTCTGTTGCATATTATAACAAACCGTTGGAGAGCGCTCGTTTGGTTTTTTTCAGACTCGTCTTCATTACAGCAAATGACCTGCGGCATCGTTATATACATATATAAATATACAACATGAATATATCTTCATTGTCTCGGGATTGGATATCTTGAAAGAGTGCAGCACCCAACTCGCTGACCGTGGATTATAGTGGGCTCACTCTTATTTGGCCAGACTTTGTGTTGTGTAATTATAAAAGACTAGTTAGATATAATTATAAGAAATGAAAATTTATAATTCAAAGGAATCAAATCAGGATGCATATTATAAGAGTGTCGACATATAACCTATACTATAACTCTCTGTAGAACATAACATTTTACATCGTGTATTAAATATTAGTTCACAGGAAACGCCGTGTATTGCAATTGGATCGGACTTGATTGAACCAATTAGCGCGAAGCCAACACAAAGACGATCGTCTGCTATGGCTGCTGCGCCATTCCCGGGGTATATATATATAGTATATCGTATTCCTGGCGACGTCAAATGATGGCTATTAAAGCAAGTTAGTGTTTGATACATCAACCTCCTCGCACACGTCGTCGTCCCCTTATCATTCGACGTCTCCATAGCAGAGATCGAATCTATTGGGGACCTTATAAATGTCTTGCACTTTGTGCTGAAAGGGCGAAGAGATCAAGTCAAACTTGATATTGTCTTGTGTATTATTATACATCGAACGACAAAACACTATCGGCATGATGCGCGAAAAAGACATGTCCCAATTAAATGTGATGCGATATTATGTAGTACAAAGACTATATGCACTTGCCATTGTATATGTAAAGGGTCCTTATTATACGGTAAAATGTACACAGTTGATGCGGAAAAAAAAAGTATAGGGACATTTGAGGCGACCATTTGAGATCGCCAGGACAAATGAATTGCGCCCAATTGAGTTTCACACCTGATCGAATAAGACAAAGTTGGACTTTTGCTGGTTGTTCTTTTCCTGGATGCATAGCATAATACACATTGTATAATAACTTGTTCCTGTTTATTGGTATAAGTTTATTATAATGAACAAGAAGTTGAAATCGTAGAAAAAGTCCAAGGGAAATCAATCGAAAGTTTCCGCCAAAGCCATCGCAAACTTTATCAAGTCGGAAAATCATTGAAAAATAAATAAGTTTTCTCTGGCCCGAAATAACTAAATGGCTAATTAACAATTATATTAGACTGAAAAATAACAAAGCTTTTGTTTCATTAGTATGGGTATTATTTTGAACAAGGAATTTCGAAAGGAAAAATGCGGATACAAGTATGAGTTGGCCGTGCATTGTATTCATTTATTATTTTCCACATCTCTGCATTAGCTTTTCTTTCGAATTCTTTTCTATAATTCCATTTAATAAAATTTACACCCTTTTTTGGACGGGAATATTTTATTCCGGAGAATTGGATCATTTGGGTCAAATATCAATCGCGCTCAATTGAGTTTCACACCTGATCGAATAAGACTATAGCATCAAATTCTATGATACTTCCCGTGAATATCTTAACCTTTATATATACAAATTCATACATAATAAACTTGTCCTGATGCCCGCAGGTGTACAGAAACAAGAAAGTTGAAATCCCCCAAAGAATAAAAACAAAAAAGAAATGATGTAACAAAAAATCAATTGGAGAGAATTCCCGCAAGAAACAATCCGCAAAATTGTCCTTCCGTTTCAGTGGGTCGACTAACAAAGATGCTGTCGCTTCCAGGATGCCTGTTATATGTCTAGAAACAGCTGATGCGTCATCCAATGTGTCGCGCGTGTTTGTCTACCAAACCCACAGACGGTTGGAGAATCTCCAAATATATAAATTGCCGCAATAATAATCCCATACTCATTTGACCTATTCCCTTTTTATTTCCCCCGCACCTAATTGTAACAAGATCTTGCACGTCTACTCTCAAGGAAATGACGCTCTTTGCATCCATATGTTGGCGTGCATAATCAGAGACGTATTCAACACATGTTCTTTCTTCTTCTTCCTGATGATTTATTATTACGTCTATAGGCTACGCACCGACCGTAATAAGCGGCCCTATTGTATTAATCAATTCCACCAAGAATAGGCCCTATATAGTACGATTGATTTGTGTCTGTCAACACCGTCAAACTACATCACGTGTCTAGATGTATATAACGCGTCACCAAGGATTATTACATGTACAGTAGGTTTGCCGACGACTAACTAAGTTTCTACATTTCCTATGACAGCGCTGGCGCAGGAAAAAGAAGTGCATTTGTACGGTAGCATCATCATGCGCGCATTCTTACAATTCATCAGCAGATATAGATGTATAGTTAGATGTGCGTATAAGACCTAAATCTATCTACACCGTCATCCTCCGCTTCTAGAATTTTTTTTTTTTAAAGTTTAATGAGATGAGATGACGGAAGAGAAAGTTGTCGAAGAAAAGTTCCGACGACAAATGGTTTCACGCCTTTGGTTATGTGTGCGCTATAGATGATGATTATTTTTTTTTCGCATTCTCATCTATGTAGAAACCTATAGGCCTATAGGCATACACAACCTTAACGATGTGAAAAAAATAGAGTTTTCACTACGTCAAGCGCATCATTTATCCCGCAAAAGCCGCGCTGATGGAAATCTATACTATATAAAAGAAAAAGAATAGGGGAAAAGTTTTGTGACAAGCACCGCAGTCGGCGGCCCTTTTTTGTCCGATTCTCTATCTCAGGCCTCACAGCGCCCACCCAGCAGAGGCCACATCAGCCAGCACACTCTTTTATTATAATATTCCATCATGCTGGTCGTCTAGACGAGTGTGCCATTGTGATGAGCGGGGGTGGGGGGGGGGCTATGTTCATCGTCCATCAGTCTTGAGACGATGAGTGCGCTGTGCATTAATAAGTCAGCAGCTATATAGCGGAGAAGAGAAGAGAGTCTTATACATTCATTCGCTAGAGCTGCTTAAATTCTTCTACACAGCCAGCGACAAATAGGCGACAAGTTCTGTGCAAAAGGCGGCCATATGCTCGTGAATTTTCATCCCCTCCACCCGCACACACACATACACTCTTGTTGACACGAAACCCTCCATCGGAATCCCTATAAAGTTTATATATAACATCGGATGTAGCTATATTCGGTGCGCGCGGTTTTTTCGTATTTTTATTTTTCGTCAAGCGCGCGCTTGTGATTCATATCTTGTATCTTGTATATTAGCCCCCAACTGCAGCAACGTGTGTTTAATATACCGCAAGTCAAAGTTTCGCCCTTTTCAATGGACATGTATAGTAGACGGAAGGGATGGGCTTATTGGCCTGTAGGGTTTTATTGACACAAACACAAACCGTCAGCCATATACCCAAAGGCTTTCTATATGATGCCGAGGGATGACAGCATTTTTGGTTGATTGAAACGCGACTTTGAGTTGACTTGGCCTTTTTTTATTTCGGCCTCCGCGAGCTGTGGACTTGCCGAAATACATTCCATCTTGACATATAGTATATTATGTCGATTTTCCTGGGAAATGCGCGGTCGCCAGGAATGGTTTTATATAGAATGTTGTGTGGATGGTTTGTCAAAACGTCCTCCCCCCGGTTGCGATGATCAATCCAGATCTGCGTGAAACACAGCCAGACGTCTGCGTTGTGTTTTACTATTCACGTCGATTCACGTGTATTATATCCATCATATGCACATCTATAAATCTAAACACCCAAACTCTCGCGCGGGGTGAACAGCACAGCAATAGGAGTGATGCACTGTGTGCTCTGCTCCACCACACACACTTGTGCTGCGCTCCAGTTTGCTCCTACTCCTGGGATAAGGGGGCGGGTTGGGAGTGAATATAAAAAGGGCCGAACGCAAACGCCGGAAAGCTCAGTCAGCGCCCGAGCGACATCCGCCAAAGACACGCGTTCCTGAAGCTCCTCCAGCAACTGTGCGGCATCCATTTCTATATAATAGCTACTGTATAGTTTGCGCACTCTAAACTATTCTATCTAGAGTCTAGACATCACGTTCGATTATAGCGCACTGTCAGTGACGTGCAAAGAGTGCAACGGTGTGTTGTTTGTCGTCACGACAGATTTGGATATATCCAGCGGCAAGAGATATAAGAGAAAAGTGATCCTGGAATTTGTTTTAGATCCCACCCGATAAGCCGCTACCGACAAAGCCGTTTGACAGCAGCTTGAGGGTTGGCGCCGGTGATACAATTTCACAGTGAAAAATCGACAGGGAAGATCATCGGCGAGCAGCGGAGGGGCTGCGGGGGTTCATCATCATCACACACATCGCCGATGTTTCAAACAGACGGTGCTGGCGCAAACCCGTCAAGTGCTGCCGTCGGTAGTAGTCACAGTCGGAGCTGCTGTTGTAACACGAAAATGACGATGAGTTTCGATAACATGGCCAGCAGCAGCGACAGACGACTACTGAAGGTGTCGAATTTCACGTGTCGGCCATCGGAGCGGCGGTGTCAATCGGCCGCTAATATTACCAGCAAGTTGCTCCTGCTCTCTTATTGGACGGCCGCCGTCGCCGTTTTGCTTCTCTCAGCCACGCCGGCCTTAGCCGTTGCTAAAGGTAACAACAAAAAACAACCAGAAAACCTGTGCTGTCCCCCCTCAGCTATATACTTTGTTGTCCATTTATAATCTGTTTTAGAAATGTGAAATCGTTGAGCTTCTATATATTTCCCATCACCAAATGGTTAGACAACATAGGGTCTATATCTTTTTCACCCCAATTTAGCCGATGGTTTTTTTTTTAAATAACGCGCTGTATTATCTTCATTAAAATAAAAAATGTAGCGATAACAGAGCAGTCGTTATTATATAAGGGGTATATAAAATTCAGGATAGAGAGCGGGTGCTATATACATGACAAGAGATTCGGTTTGTAATAATTTCGTGGAAGCCGTCACGGATTATTAGTGTTCCACATTCTAATAGTGAATCGTATGTGTAATATATAGTATATTATACAGATAGATATAACTATTGCATATAGATACACAGATGATATACCCAAAGGAGAAGGCGGATAAGAACAGCATGTATTTAGACAGAGAGGCATCAGCGCAGTAGCCTACACGGCTCGAGTTACTTATATTTTCATTGTCTCTCTAGTTCTCTGTCTTTTCCCCATCTATATTACTATACGCCGCGTTGTCTGTCCATATATATAATCATGCTATACTTGCCCTTCTTCCCATCTTGGTATTATTATAGAGATGGGATATGTGGATTCACTTTGATTGACTGGCTCGTGCAGTGAAACAAAGCTGGCGACTCTATGGCGGGGTTCATCAGGCCAATCATTCCAAAGATATGAATTGTCTTGTTTTTTGTATTACGCGCCTTTTTCGTCAAATCATTTCTATAATTCGATTGATTAGAAATTTGGTGCCTATAAAAATCTATCGATCAAAGATAAAGATTCAAATATATACAGGACGCTCATATTTGTCTTCATTAGCGATCGTATTTTAGCCATTCCACCAGCGCAGCACTTTCTGGCTGTTGACGAAATTAATAATTCCGAGGGATATAATAATAATACCGTACGCTTGGTGGTGCTGGATTGTTCCCCGATGTGCATCAACTGCTCCCCCACATGTAATCCCTCGCCCTTGTTCCTCATCGTCTCTATAGCTTCTCCCCCTCGATCCTCCTTCTCCCTGTAGGGTATAGGCCAATCTTCTATTCCGGCTCAACGCCGCCGACTGATGTGTGATGCCAGTGCAAAGCGCGCAAACGGCGCTGCGGTATAGATGTATTTATGAAAGTCTAATATATTATTATTAGACATCATTTATTTAGAAAAGCATTGTGATGGAGGATGACGAGAGAGTTTGCCTGCTGCTGGCGGCCACTTTGCTTCTTTTTTTAAGCTTATTCTCCGTGATGGAAGAAATATAAGAAGCTCCCGGCCAAAATGTTTTTGTGTCCGTGATGTTTTGGTATACACAAGAACCTTGTGAGACTGTGTAGGCCTTTGGGCGCTTTGATAGCATTCAGCTTCGGCGACAAAGACGTTGATCACGTCCCGGCAAACCAAATCTAAGCATCCGAAAAAGAAGAAACATCAGCCAAGTCGGGCGGCTTGCACGATCCCGAAGGTGCGCAAAACAAACACGAAATCCTTGCCGACACTTGACGTAATCATCTGCTGGCGCGGCGCCGAGCGCGCTATATAAAGGCAACTTATTGTCTGTGTACAGCAGCCAAAGGGAAATAAAGAACATCCAAAAGTCGGAATAATATACAAGAAAAGAATATCATCTATACACACACAGTAGAAGAGTTTGTGAAATGTCTGACAAACAATTCGTATATAGACGAGGAAAGATGGATAAAAGAGAGCCGCAACCGTTTGTGCCGCCGCCGTTGTGTTGAAAGGCCGCGCGCCGCCAGCGGAATAAGAAAAAAAAGTTACATGTAGTATACAAGGGGGCATATAATCTAACTGCATTCGAAGAAAAGTTGTCGAGAGAGCAGAACGGTCGTAATGAAGCGAAACATCAAAAGACATAAAACGAGCGCGCGGGGTCTCCACACGACGATGACACAACATCAATTTCGTTATTTTTTTCTATTTTTTTCGCCATGTATTTTATTTTTCCACAAGGATGTCATTATGATTGCGTGTGTTGTTTGTTAGGGAAGTAAAAAGAAAAAAAGTTTCGACACTTGGCGATGCCGTAGAGACAGAGGAGGTTCTTGGGTGTATGGAGAGATGAGGCGCATTCGTGATATTGTTGAGCTGATGCTTCCTTTGCATATTATGTGTAGTAGAGATGATGCTGGGGCTCATTAGCAAACGGCTGGCCGCTTCATTATGTATCCGGTTGGCCTGGGCAAGACGCGGGATCACCTTCCATATGGCCTCGAATTTCGTCAAAGAATCGAAGCTCGTGATAATGAACCGTCCTGTATAAAGGTGATGGATGATTATCGAAAAATTTAAAGTTCTAAGAAAAGATGTAAGACAACAGAGACGAGAAAAATGGTTTGACCTTTTCGTATTTTTGGGCTGCCGGATAGATGGGAACCAATATTATTTCCGGTCTTGATTTTTAAAACGAGCTCTTTTGTGTAAAGAAAACGATCCATTTCGGATGATTGGGTGCCTATAGCGCGGCTGAACTTTTAAAAGTTGTAAAACATTTTAATGATATGTTCAATGTGACCTTTGAAACAGGTTCCGTCGTCGGTCCCGATCCTGAATTCGTGGAGCCCTTACAAAACCTGACAGTGACGGCGGGTCGAGATGTCAAATTGCAGTGCTCAGTCAAACACCTCGGCTCCTACAAGGTATGTGAATATTTATTACCTCTTGACTTACGAAGAGGATCTCCTGTATAGGGTCTTATTGTGGGCGGAAGAGTTGAGAGTAGGAGGGGTTTATAAGTAATTGTCTTCGGTATGTAAATGTATAGGAAGCTTACTGTATAACTTGTTGAGATGAACTATAACTGGATACTAAAATAAAACCCGATCCGTTCAGCGGATGGCAAGCGCAGGCGAGAAAATCACTTTGATCGTATTTCGTATTTGATTGGTTTAGACTTTAGGATAGGAGTCGATTTTTAATGGAATTTTCAATCGATTTCTTAAAGATAGTTGTCGTCTGCTTTCGTCATTACTCATTAGTAAGTTTCGAAAATACAAAGTTTAAGATTACAATCAAAACGGAATGATGGCATTCGAAACTTCAGCTGAAGGTAAAATTCAATTTAAAATGATTAAATGTATGGCTAAAGGTTTATTTTACTGTACAAAGTCATTCTGGAAAGCAATTGTGTTGAGATTCGAAAACATGTTGGTAAAAACAATACATTTCCTACTTTGCTCTTTGCTTTTTTGGAGTTTATAAAGTTAAAAATTTGAAAATAATTTGATAATCCAAGTTGTGAAACAAACATAAGTTGTTGGCAGCAAATCATTTCAGTGTAGTTCCTACAAGTTTACGTGAAAAAAAATCACATGTTGATATTTACAGGGAACATATAGCTGTGAACATAAAGTGTTCATATTTTCCTGTAAGCTTTCTTGAACTGTGTCATGCTGCAATGTGGTTACTGAAATTGAAATGGTTTTTGAAAATTTGTAATTTTTAGCGATTTGATGTATTGGAGGAACAAATCTGGAACAACAACAATCAAGGAACAACTCTGGAATGAATTTCCTACAGACAGATTGTTGAATGATTTTCAAATTCCAATTGTTTCAACTTTGATCTCTAAAAGCAAATTGCAATTAGAAAATGTTATGGCCTACCTCCACACTGCGTCACCTGCCTTGGTTATGTAGACACAATGGGTGTAGACGTATATAGATATAAATATAGAAGCAGGGGCCACACACGAATGACGTCATTTGGCCGAAAGAGACAACAAAAATAAAAAGTGGGGGCCATAAAAGGATTGAGCGTAAAAGGTTAATTTCTCTTGTTGTTCTGCTTAATACTTTCAGGTAGCCTGGATCTACATGGAACGGTCGGCCATTCTGACGGTGCAGAACCACGTCATCACACGCAATCCTCGCATCAGCGTCTCGCACGACCAGCATCACACATGGAATTTACATATCTCATCCATTCAAGAATCGGATCGCGGTGGTTACATGTCAGTTTTCATTCTAAATTGTTACCACATTTCTCTTTTGTTTCTTCTAATAAAAACATTTTGCAATTGATCGTCTATAGGTGCCAAATCAACACAGCGGCTGCCAAGACCCGCGTCGGCTACATCTCGGTCGTCGGTAAGTGCTCTGCACTCCTTTTTTCTTCATCATCTTCCATATAATCAGCGGGTGATCGCTAATCACTCGTATAGCGATCCTGGGATCCCCCTCGCCATGATGTCGATTAAAAAGGGTCGTCCCAGCTCTCATCTTTTTCTCCTTCCGTCCTCCAGACAAGAGGGAGGGGGGTTAGACGATGATGTATGTTTTCACAATGTTGATGATCATCCAGCACATCAAGAGATTTGAGCCTCTAGTAGATATACTAGACACTTTGCCTACTAGTAGATTCTTTGTTGTGTGTTGTTGTCTGCTGATGCCAGTGAAGCGGAAACTTTGGCTGTAAGGTCCGTTAATCGCTGACACGCTTCGTTAAAAGAAATAAGTGTATATTCTAGTGTTGTGTGCGGAGTAGAGCTCTCTCTATAGCTCAGTGGATACAGACAAAAGGGAGACACACAAGAGAGGGGGGAGCGCTGGAGGATTTGGTGGGTAGACGAGCTCATCGTCGAGAGTTTATTCGCCGAAAGAAGAGCTCACAGCAAGGATCCCTTGCTGCGCTCTTGTGTATTCCCCACTGGAAATGGAAAGCCTATAGCTGCGTTATACGAGAGAGGAGCGGCTAAGATGGAATGCATCGATCCATCACGGGCCATCAAACGATGCCAACTGGTGAACAAAGTCAAAAGCTCTTATTTATCATACTGAAGTGGCAATTGGGGGAAACCCTGTTGAAGCCCAGACCCCATCTTGTATGTACTCTATTGTAGATCGTGTTACAGCTGAAACAGAAAAAAAAAAACAGATAAAAGATGCAACAATTCGATTCAGCCTGTCGGAAATGCGGATCGACTATCAAGGATATAGACAGATTGTGTATGTGGAGAGAGGCTTATTTTTTATTTTTGTAGAGATTCAATGACGGACAGAGTCTCCAAATTTTAAAAACAACAGCTGGAAACTCAAAAACAAAAAGTTGATGGGAAAACTACGGTCTAGACAAAAGGATATAGGACGTAACGAAATCAAACAACATGAACGGGGTAGGAAAGTGAATCACGCGCGCGGGGCTTTGGGAAATGAAATCAAAGATCTGGAAAAGAAGGAATACACAGCTTTTTTTTCTTTTCTTTTCTTATTCGAGAGGGGCTGGATCGCTTCGGGGCTCAATCCCGCGTTCGGTCAGAACCGAGAGGGTTGGGTTGGAGGGACAGACGGAGAGAATTTGGGACGAACGAGAAAGTCGAAATAAAATAAAAGGAGACTCGGGCGCAATCTCCGGTTTCGTCTCTCTCTCTCTCGGAATAAACAAATATTTGACCAGTACTCCACCTTTTCTGTTTCTTCTCCGAATCAAAATGAAGGACCACCATTTCTACCCGACAGCCTTATCTATCTATATATAGTACGTCCATCTAATACTATATCTCTCTGTGCCAGCACACCATACCCCCCTGTATATATATCCAGAGATTTGTCTAGCGCAAAGCTTTTGTTTTTTCTTTTGATCAAATCCTCTTTTGGATATTTATTCTCAACATTTTTTTGTTTTATTCTTTCAGGCTTTGATTGACTCGAAGAGTCGCAATCTTTTATGTTGGAGTAGGATCTGAAAGGAAAATAAAGGTTATGGAGTGGGTGGGATATCTAGAGATGCCTATATAAGAAGGCCGTAAAGTGCTGTCGTCCTTGGGAGAGTTGCTGCATGGGCCAGTCAGTCAATTCAGTTCATTGTGGAGAAAGACTTTTCGGTCCTTCACGCAGACATTTATATTGTGTCTGGGCGATATTTACCGGGAGAGAGGAGACTGGCCGGTCGTTATATTTCAAATGTGTGCAGTGAGACATGGAGTGTCTGATGCCGACATGGAGCAATCGAGAGAGAGAGAGCGAAAACCTATTCATCCGTCTCCGGCTCACGCTGCTGGTGACAGCTCACACACACACACTACACCCTGTGAACCTCCAGCAGTTCGGTAGGGGGAAAAAATGAGGGAAAAACGCGAGCAAGTTGATTGGGAAATGCCACACAAAGAGGATAGTTGGTGTGGGGGGAGATTGTCGTCCATCCGATGTGCCCCGCAAGGCCAGAAGACCAGCCACAGTTAGCGGTGGTGTTAAAGAGATGAAGTAAGAGGCGTGTTGCATTCAACTAATGACCAAGTTGATGTTGGCCATCAAAACCCAACTGAACACTATGTCCCAATATTGTAATGACCTAATACGAAATGAGTGGAATAGATGAGAAACGGCAAGACTCCCGCACGTCGTCAAAGGCCGCGGGAATCCATTAGGAGACAAGCCGATTTGCATATAGTAGATGTAGAAAAAGGAAAAAAGAAGAAGAATCTTAACTCGGCAGGGCTCCTAAATCCGACCAGAGTAGAGAGATGTGCCCGGGCCTAATGGCCTATAATGGCGCTAATGCCGAGATGTTTCCCATTTGAAACGCTCGTCGTTCAAAGTTATTCCTCCTCTTCTCTTTTGTCGAGTGTTTTCAACTCCCACACGTTTTTTGCACGTCATTTGCATAACATTAAAAGCAAGTTGGGTGTTATATTATCTAATGAATTGCTCCTTTTCTTTTGGGTTATAATCATTTCCTTAGTGCCGCCGAGTATCGACGACGGGCTGAGCAGTTCGGACGTGACTGCGCGGGAGCAGAGCTCCGTGACTCTGACTTGCAGCGCAACAGGCACTCTGCCATTAACGGTCCGCTGGCGGCGAGAGGACGGCAAACTCATCAACATCAACCGAACACTTGCCGGTATGTAACTCATTTTATTGTCTATAGGATTAATCAGACAAATATAAAGGCGGGTGCCCTTCCCGGAGTAAAACTCAGCGCCGGGAGTGCGCGGGACTAGACAATAAAATTTAAAAAACAGAATTAAACTTTTAGTTTCCTGTTGAGGGGGCGTGATATGACGTCACCCCCTTTTTTTTATTACCACATGTTTAATCATTTTGATTGATTTTTTTGTACATAGTAACCGAATGGGAGGGGACTCATCTGGACCTGAGTAAAGTCAGCCGTTACGACATGGCCGCCTACTTGTGCATCGCTTCCAACGGAGTTCCGCCCACCGTCAGCAAGCGCATCAGTCTCTCGGTCGAGTGTGAGTCTCTCTTCATTCACTTTCTTTCTGGCGTTCCAATTCATTTTCACAGTATTGATTTGTTGGATTATTATTAAGGTCGTCGGCTGGGTTGTTGTTGTTGTGAATAGCGTGCGGAATAGATTAGAGGGGGTTAGACGGATATTGCGGCTCTAGTTTGAATGGGCTCTCGTCGTGCTCTGACGTCATTACACAATAGAAAAACGGCTCGCCCAGCGATTGATGTCTTGCCCAAAATCATCCAAAAGTAATAAACGGGGGCGAGCTGCTATCGGCTGCTATAACACTCTCTGTGCTCTTGTAATTTTCTTCGTTTTAACAAAATAGAAAATTCTACCCACCCTCGCAACTAATTGGAATTTTGGGAGGAAAATTCCCGGCTCTTTTTTCTTGTTTGACGCCATAGACATTCATTGGCCAAACACACCAAAAATATTTGGGAAGAGTAATATCGTCTGTGTGGCGCTGGCTGGCTGTCCATGTGTAATGAAAAGCCCTTCAGGCTCTCTATCCGCCATATCTAGCCGCGACCACTATACACACAATCATCGCCTGTTTATGCGACAAGCGGATCCAGCTTCTTTTATTTTTTCGGGGGCTTGGCCGTCCGCTCCCGCGTGCGGGTGACAGGCGGCGGATATTTATTTTACCCTTTTTTTTCGGGCGGGAAATATAAATCTGATTTGTGTGTTTCTTTTGTTTTTTTCCCGGGTTGGATGTGGTCGTGACGTTCAACAGTTCCGCCCTCGGTCACGCTGCATCAGCAGCTGATTGGCGCTCCACTTGGGTCGACAGTGTCGCTGGACTGCACGATCGAGTCGAGCCCGTCGGCCCTGCACTTTTGGAGCCGCAGCGACGGGACCGATTTGCACGAAGCGGCTAAATATCTGATGCAATCCTCATCGTCCGTCGGACCTGTTGTCACTCCCGCCATGGCCGGCTCCTCTCAACCGACTTGGCCAGCATTCCGCACTCAAGTAAAAACCCCAAATAAATTCTGAATCATTTAAAAAAAAAACTAAAAAATTTGAATTGTGTCGATTCAAACAGCTCCGACTGACGATCGTGAACGTGACAGCCAGAGATTACGGAGCCTATCGTTGCGTGGCCAAGAATCAGTACGGCGAAGCTGACGGAGTCATCACTTTTCACCGTAAGTTGTTATCCACCCTACTAAACTAGACTCTCTTTTCTACACACATCAGCTGGCCCTATAGCGCACTGCTGACGGACAGAAAAAAAGGAAAAATGGGAATAATGCATGTCGCACATGTCGCCGGGAGAAGTTCATCTCTCTACGTCTTGCCACGACTCGAGCTATTCAATTGGCAACAAAAGGTGTTTTTTCTTTTCGAAGAATATCTGCTTGTTATGGCACCCGTTTCATTTCGAATATGACTACTACTGCTGCCTATTTGGAAATAGGCATCTTTCTCCAAACAGGATGGAATCAAATGAAAAGCTCCGAGAGATAGCCGTGCATGTAACGCACCCCCCCAACCGACCAACAAGGAAATAAATAGCGCCTCCCCTCTCCCGTTCGAATCCAATAATCTGAGAGATAGGAGCGTGAAAGGAGGATGTCTAGAAAAAAAAGAAAAAACGGGAGCATTTTTGAGTAGTATAGTATAGCTCGCCCAGGCCCATCGTTACGTCAAAAAATGCTATTTGAATGACACAACTCTATGGGAAATTTCGATTGAAAGATGAGGGAGGGGCCAAGCGTGTCTGTACAACATCTCTTGTGTCATCATTCTCACGTCGAAACTGAAAGTGTCACGGATATTGGACTCTCGCGCGCCTCTCTCGGATATACGTGCACAACCGACGAAAAAGAGATAATGTTGGGCCAGGGAGAAGTAGAGGGGACCGTGTGTATTAATGACATGCGCCGCTTATGTTCATCATTATATACCCCGGCTCCTTGAAAATAAGAAAAAAGAAAAAATAGTGGGGGGGAAATTGGAGTGCAAACTTTTGACAATTTATCCAAAGCGAAATCTCGAGAATGTCAACCGCACCACACACCCCTCACCCCTCACCCAAGTTGTGAATATCTTTATTTTTCTTCTAAATCATCTCCTTGCCTAGAGTTGCAATGTTGTTGCGGCTAACTTTTTGTTCGGGGGGAGATGCTGATGCCTATCTTTCTCTTCCGCTCTTGCGACGCCATTTTTATTTCCTCCTCCGCTAGCTTCCAACAGTCGAAAAAGTTTTTGTGGCTGGATGGCGGAACGAGAAAAACGCGGCTTATACAAAAAAGAAGAAAGTTGGACGCGTTTATAGCCGACCGAGAGAGAGAGGGCCGGCAGCGGTCAACGCGGATAACCGCCAGCAGCATCTAAACCTATTTAGAACGTAAAAACCCGCGCGTCGAGCTGTTGTAAAAACTTACACAAGATAGAGGGGGGAAACAGAGGAATCACGGAGCCTATATTACATAATAATTCCGGCGGCGGCGGAGGCGAATGTTCAAATGTTCAAACTGAGACCGTGAATGAATTGTGTGTTTCCGCTGTCTGTCTACGTACATGTATACACACAACCCTAGTGTGTGTGTGTGTGTGTATAATCCAGTAAGGCCGCAAATCATTCGTGTGTTTGTCCCCTACTATATTTTCTTGTAATATCCAGTGTTGCGTAATAATTGCTTTAGACCGTCGAAATGAAGTGCGTTGTATAGTTCTCTCCCCGTCGATTCTATAATTTACAATCAAATATATATCAACTACTGTACACTAGATTTATATGGGGTTCCGGGTGAGGCTGGGGATGGAGGGGGGAATCAAATTATTATTCCATACATTACGCAACGCGACAGCTTGTTCCGGTATTGTCGGCAATTCAATCATTTTTCATTTTCGTTCTGGTGGCGATGGGGAAAAAAGGCAAACCGATGAATGTCATACAAAAATAAGAACCCCTTTTTCTATTGTAGATTTTCGTGTTAGACCTTCCACGTCATGTAAAATATACCTCCGAAGGGGGTGTGTGTGTGTGTACACGCCCCGTGGTAAAATATGAACGGCTGGTCTATATTTTACGTATCGCTATTGAAAGAAATGTTGCGTGTAGATTTGAGACATGTAGGATCTCTCGTTGATCTATACACTTTTCTCTTTCTTGTGTGTGTGTGTGTACACTCTCTCGGTCTAGTCCAGCTCGACGGCAACTTTTTTGGGTAATAATAGGAAGAATCCCGACCAGAAAAAGTTTGGTTAGGTCAGGCCCTTACTACTTGACTCCAGATCTTCCCCATCTCAATATATATACACAACTTGACGCTGGTTGACAAACTCGTTTAGCCCCGGATGGGGTTTACAGGGTCCTACTCTTAAGGCTCTTATACTTTTGTTGCCGGCAATAACTTACACGTACACATCTTTTTTGGGCTGGGGCTGCTGCTGGCTGCTGCATGCTGCTGTTTTGGGGGGCTAAACTTGCTGCGCTCTCCTGGAAAAAGAGTCGGAAATGCGCTCCAGCAACATTTCTAGTGCCGGACAAGAAGTAAAACTTTTATTTTTTTATTCCGTGTATTATTCGGAGGGTCTAGAAGAAGAAGAAGATGATAAATCTAGTCGTTTTTTCTTCTCTTTACGCAAGTTATTTCCTCCCACACTCTTTGCACCTTGGTGTTATCAGCTCCGTTAGCTGCGCGCCCAAGCCGCAAACAAATCCCCCAACTAGCGATAATAGCACGACGAACCTTGGCAGTCTAGTGCTGATTCTTTCGACATGTACAAGTGTGGAGAGAGAGGGGGGAAAACACAAGTTTTTATCTCGGTCCGCGGCTTATATAAGGCTCTATAAATGTTGGATTGACTGGACGACGACGACGCGCGCAAGTGTCCGTGCCAGAAGGATCAACCGCGCGTACGGTATACAGGATTTAAAAGCCAGAATGTCCTGCAGTGGGGGGAAAGGCCTATATTTCTTTTTATTCTTTTTAGTTTTTTCTAATTCCTGGATCGGATTGGAGTAATAGGACTGAAACATGCATCGGCCGGCTTATATCAACAGCGTCGTCGTTTCCACGAAAACTGCGCGGCGCTATTCTAAATAAATAAAAGAATAGGGAAGCTCTATAGATTGTAATAATGTACGACATGGCATTTGAATCCGTTACCCGGCGGAGGGGATTGGATTTTGGTTTTCCGCAGGCGACAGATTTACACCTTCTCCTATGGGCCCCATCGGTTTTTAATGACTGGGCTTTTTTTTGGCTCAAAAGGCTTTATCGGCCATACATAAAACTGTTTCTCCCCAATGTAACTATATTTAGAAGCGGTTAGACGGTCGGTCGAAACTCTCCACGATTGGTCGAACAATGACATTAGAGACAATCAGAAATCAAAATGGGAATCGCAGTGCTTCAGTCATAATCGGATTGTTTGAGCGACCCCCCCTATATATATTTGTCCAGGGCTCTTTTACCAGAAAAATGCCCAGCTTATAGATGCCAGTCGACTTTATTTTTACCAGATCTCTTGTCGCATTTGTCATCCGCGGCGGATGGCTGCCCAGCAATCGCACTGCAAAACATCATCTGGCGTTATGTGTTTTTCGGGTGACAAGAGACGATAGTGAAGAGAGACCCTCTCGGAGAATTCTCAATGCCAAAGCGCTCGCCCAGTCAGTTTTTCTATACATATTAAGTGAGGGTCTATATAGCTGGGCTGGGGGGAACACAATGGCATCATATAAATATATCCAGCGCGTTTCTGCGGATACACATGGAAATTATAGTGGTGGGGGGGGGGGGAGAGAAGGTGATGGTGGATGAAGGGGGGAGAAAGCCGAAAGAAAGAAGAGGAGGGTTGTACAGTCTGTGTGAGCTCATGTCCAGTGCTGCGTAATAGTAGTCGTGTGCGGACAAGAACGACAAGACCGAGGACTATAGGGATAATAGGGAAACGGGGAGGGGGGAGAATTGGTCGGTCCCATCTGCCGACGACTGCAATGTGACGCCGGAAAAACCTTTTGCACTAGCCGCCGAAAAGTCTATATAGAAGAAGAAGAAGGTTGTTTGGTTCAGTGCGAAAGGGAGGTACGCTGACCTATGGCAGATCGATTGACCGTGATAGATATAGAAGATTATTCGACTCGCTTCCTCCCAGCTATTGTCCGTCGCCCCCCCATCAATGGCTCAAAGGCCTATCCTATCCTATACTGTCTGTCTGTGTGTGCAGAACTTGTCCGGCTCAAAGCCGACGACAACAGATCGTTAAATTCCGCGACAAATGGACTAACTGCTTCCCGAAATTTTGATTAAAAAGAAATTCGAGCGGCTCTGTACCGTACAAAGTTGGCGATTTTTATAACTCGATTCTCTCGCCGTTGATTGAAAATGATTTCACTGTTAGATATAGATGTAGTTGACTTGGAATGATGATGATTTCAAAAATATAGGCCACTAAAGAAGCCATTACAGTCTGCTGATCCTTCCTAGACCAAAAACAAAAAAGAAAACGACGTAATAGTCGATGAATTATGTGGTCGTTTGTCGCGTCTCGCTCGAGGTGCTGCTGCTGCCGGTTCAATATCGCAAACTACATTCCCTCCGCATTCATCCCAGCGCATTCCCTTCTCCTTGTTATCACCCCATACTCGCGCAATTTTATCTTTGATTCTTTTAAGAGAGACAGTGCGAGACTTGAGCAGCCGTGTAATAAATTATTGCCGTGATCGATATCGTCCGTTGATCTGGCTTCGTGATTCATCGCCTCGTATGTTATACCTTAATATCCTTTTGGGTGGGCTCTCTCTCCCACGCGCGTTCTGTTTGAATCAAAGCAACGCCAATCTATTTATAGAAGCTCGCACCGGCTTATTAGACCGATGGACTCGTTTTTATTGTTATCAAACAGAAATTTTTTTTTTTCAAGCTGCTGGAAAAAGGAAATGAACGGGTGTAATATCCGCCTCCGTCTTACATCATTTTTGTTCTGTACAACAATTCCTTTGAGTTTCGAATGTATATAACCAATTCGGCTGGCGTCTCTAGCCAGAAAAACATCAACCGGTTGAGTGTTGCGATGCAATTTGCGACCCCCCTCAAAAAGAAAAGAAAAACAGACGAAATCCCCGTCAATCTTTTTTGATTGACGGGGAAGAAGAACTGTTGGATTTCACGCGTGGCGGGAATGACGGAAGAATTCGAGTCACGCGCCGCCTTGTGTGCGGGATAAGGACTCGATTGTTCGGATTGCTATTCCATTTGATTCCCAAGCGGCCAGCTGCTGAATGTTGTCTATTCTTGTGTCGTTCGCCCCCACCCACCAAACTCATTGCTTTTTCTGCTGCCCCTGCTGGCTGTGTGTGTGTGTGTGTAGTCGTCAAGTTGACCCAGATCCCCCGAAAATGCTATCGAGCTAAGCCATTGACGTACGTATAGGAATATGTGAATGTGTGTGTTAGATGTCCGCGTCAGAATCTCTCTGGGAAATCCAAAGTTTTCGACTGCATAAATTTGACTCTTGTGTTGACCTCTGCGGATCACGAATCGTTTCACGAATATTGTCCGATCCCCTAGCCCAAATCGATTGCGACTGATTTGCGACAGACCAGCATGTGTGTGGAGATGCGCGTGTTGGCGCGGTCTGTTTGAAAAGTTAGACCGACCGAAAGAGAGAAGTCTATAACAAGAATGACTTTTCGATGATGTGTGTGTGCACTACTATAAAAGGAATAGATCGTCTATAGCCAGTCGAAGTTGGTTTGACGCGGGTGTCATCTTGGCTGTCGCTTACAAATGACGTGATATCCTCCCCCCGTAAAAGTTATCTACTCCGCACCGTGACTGTTATATGGACCTCCCCCGGAATGATTAAGCAAGAGAAGCACGTTCTTTTATCAAAGACGAGAGGTACATGTAGTTGAGCAAACACTATCGCACATCATAAACGGCTTGCATTGCATGCTGGCAACAGATGTAACTTTGGCGTAGATATTCATTTATATTATAAATCATCGCCGTTTTCTCTCTACGGCCGGTGCGTGTGTACTAAATCGATCATTTGTAATAGAACTAGCTCGCGGAGACAAGTGCGTGTGTGTGTGTGTGTCTATAAGAGTTGGGAATGTAAGGACGCGGAAGTTGAGATGGTTCAAACAGATGGTCTGCTGGCTGTGTGCGGAAAACGGTCGAAATTGCCAAAGTAGCTCACGAAGCCATATCTAATATTGAAAACCCCTTTCTGCTGACTGTTTGAACAGATACACAGTCGGTTACCACGTCAACGGCATCCAACCGTAATCTGCCTCCAGTAGCCGCCATAAGCCCAGGTATATGAACGTTTCTATAATTATTTCCAAACTCAATTTATTTTTTTTAATTTTCCAATTGAAGCGCAATTGGAAGACTGGAGCCAAGACGCTAGTAATCAAACCCAAATGAGGTTAGCGGATCCATTTAATAAAGGTAGGCCAACACGTTAGACTAAAAATTTTTGAAAAATTCAATTTACTCATTTTTATTGATTGCGCAATCGTTTGAAAAAAAGGCCGCCTTCACGAGAATAAACTCCCCGACGCGTCTGATCAAAAGGAAACCAACAGCAAACCTGCCAAATCTCGTTCGGATGGCAAGTGGACCTTTGATTGGAATCTCGGTACTACAGCAGGTGGGTTAACTCGTCGTCAGCTCTTGTTTTAAGTTTTTCCGCCTTCGTGAATTGTTTTTTTGGGAGATACGTGACCGACATCTGAAACTATATAATGGCTTTAAAGAGCTGCAGATGGAGAGAAGTGAAATGAATTTTTCATTAAAGTCTATTTAAAAAAAAAAACGTTGACGGAATAAAGCGGAGTACAAGATGAAGCCTAAAATGATATTGTTATACATAGCATCAGGCAACTTGCGTGACCGTATGTGTCTATTCCCATGAGCTGAATAACTCAAATGAGACTTTATGTATTCAAGCGCGGAAGGAAGCCAAAATTCGTCTACTTAAATGAGCTTTTGAAGTATCAACATCTATAATGAAAATAAACAAGTCAAAAGTTTAGATGACGTAGAAGTCGCAAGTCTAATTGGAAATTTCGTAGAGCAGCACTCGAATTAGTTGAGTCAACAGTGTTCCTGGAAGATCGGTTGTGCAATAACTCACTTGGAAATATTGCTACTTGATTGCATATAAATAGGCCGTTCACCAAAAGATTACATGTTACATCTACATAACATTACTTTAGCGACTGACTAATTATTCTAATTATTATTTCGTCATTTAGGTTCGTCAAGTTGTACGATCTCTTCGTGGACGTGGGTTGCAACAACCTTCATTCTAATCGGATGGACGGCGATCAACAGTGTTGTAATAAACGTCAAAGCCACTACTACCTTTAACACGGCGAGGCGGAGATCTACTTGGTGAATGTCGATTGCAAATGATTCAATTCTTCTGCGTTTGTTTTCTTTTGACGTTCAAATGTGAAATGGTCGGAATGTCTGTTTGTTCGGACGAGTCTCATTGTTGCAATATAATATATGTCTGTGGTTATTTATCTCCTGTACAGATCTGTATCGCATCCATTCCAAACTGTGTGTCACTTTTTCTTCGTTTTACTCCTCCCGTGTAAATTGTATGTTCTATTCCATGGTTCTATATATCTTCTCTCAAACTTTCCAATTTCCCTTGTTCCTCAATGAAATGAGCACGAAATACTAAATAATTTCACCTATATATAAAACGAAGCCGTCGACGACAAAACGTAAAAACTTCTAACTATACTCGTTTTTTAAACACAACAAACCAATTACGACAGTTGACAACTCGACCTTTCCCGAGTTGTTTCATCAGACGGCTATCCATCAAGATTGACACATCGGCACTAGAACAAAGACGAAAGCGGAAAAGTATAATACAATATCTAGGAAATTTTACATTTTAGTCTTGTTTCACTGGTGTGTAGTGTGCTTAATTTAATCCAGATATTAAAGAATACCAAAAACTAGGGGTACATTATATTCCAAAGATGCTAGGTCAGGCACTTTTCCACAATAATGGCGATAAATCAAAGCGTCAAAATCAAATCTAATAATAATTGATGGGCACAATCACTTCCGATCACTTCCAATCCAATAGCTCAAACGGTAATTATAATGCTTCCGTTTGCCTCATATCCAACCAATGGGATTAGTTGCTAACCGTTTTTGCGGAAATCAACTGAATCCAGCACTCGCCGGAGCCGGAATAAGAGGTTTTGTTTCACAGGAAGTGCTGCAACATAAACTTAGACTTATGTGGTCGTACTTTTAATGTGTAATACAAAAGCATACATAGGCCTAAATAAGAACAAATATGCAGCTTTTATGTTCAAAATGACAAAAAAAAAATGAAAATATTCAATGTGCTTGATGTCGTGTCTGCGCTACTTGGTTGCGCATGCTGAAGCGCCTTTTCCTCCACCTACCGGTTATGTGAAAAACTATGCGTTCTATTAATAAGTCGATCACGATCAGCTGATCACGCCTTTCTGTATAAAGCACACGACCGGCTATGGCGGCTCCTCTTGCGAAATCCACAATGATGTTAAAGGTAAAAGTAGCTTGCATAATCATATCTGCTATTATTATTACTGTTTTTATTCATTTTCATACTCATTTCCCGAAACAGAATGCTTTTAAATATGTTGGACTACGAGGAATATCCACTTCTCGTCCAGCCTCTGCACAGGTATGGACGGTAATAGCAGGTTGCTTGAATGCTAAAGGCTCATATTTCATTTTAGCTTACAGTGAGAGATGCCCTCAACTCCGCCATTGATGAAGAAATGGAAAGGGATGAGCGAGTTTTCATTCTGGGTGAAGAAGTTGCTCAGTATGATGGAGCCTACAAGATTTCTAGGGGCTTGTGGAAAAAGTATGGCGATAAACGTGTCATTGATACCCCCATCACTGAGATGGGCTTTGCTGGTATTGCCACAGGTGCTGCTATGGTAAGTTTGAAGTGTAACAAGTTTTACTGACTAAATATTTTCAACTTTCCTTCCAACTATCCTCAGGGAGGACTACGACCTATTTGTGAATTCATGACATGGAACTTTTCGATGCAAGCAATTGATCATGTAATTAACTCAGCTGCTAAAACCTTCTAGTATGGATGCTTACTTCAATTTTTCCTCAAATATTGGAATCTTAATTATTTTATTCATTCTTCCATTTATTTAAGTATGTCAGCTGGATTAGTCAATGTACCCATTGTCTTCAGAGGACCTAATGGAGCTGCAGCTGGAGTTGCTGCCCAGCACTCACAGTGCTTTGGTGCATGGTATAGCCACTGTCCTGGCCTGAAGGTAGTCAACAATTCTTTATTTAACTGTGGTTCTATAATTATAACAGCTTCACTCCCTGGGGGTGATGTTTTAGGTTGTAGCTCCCTATTCCGCGGAAGATGCCAAAGGTTTGCTGAAAGCTGCAATTCGTGATCCTGACCCTGTCGTATGTCTAGAAAACGAAATTATGTACGGAACTGCTTTTGACGTTTCTGACGAGGTTTTGTCAAAGGACTTCATTGTGCCCATTGGCAAAGCTAAAATCGAGCGTGTTGGTAATACGTGAAATATTCTTAGACAAAAACAAATTTCTTTGTCTTATCTTAACTTGTTTTCTTAAACTAGGTAAGCACATAACTTTGGTAGCCTTCTCTCGAGCAGTTGCTACGTGTTTAGATGCCGCAAAGGAGTTAAGTGCCATTGGCATTGAAGCCGAGGTGGTCAATCTCCGAAGTCTACGACCATTAGATTTTGATACCGTCATGGAATCGGTGAAAAAGACAAATCACTTGGTGTCAGTAGAGCACGGCTGGCCACAGTCAGGTGTAGGCGCTGAAATTGTTTCTCGAATGGTTGAAGGTAATTAAATAAGATTTCTCCAGTCTGCATTCGGTTTCATATATCTGTGTTATTGCGAATTTCAAGGCCCAGGATTTTACTATCTCGATGCCCCACCCGTCCGTGTGACCGGCGCTGATATCCCTATGCCCTACGCCAAGACTCTCGAAGATAATTCTCTTCCTCAAGGAAAAGATGTGGTCCGAGTTGTTAAGAAAATTCTGAACGTGCAATAGTTGGACTAAGTTCGACACACCAGTGAGACAAGACCAACATCAAAAATTTCCTAGATCTTGTATACTATCTTTCTCTCTCATTCTTTTCTCGTGCCGATGTGTAAATCTTCATGGGTAGTCTAAAGAAGCATCAACTCGGAAATTTCGAGTTGTTAACTGTAATTGTTGTCTTTTAATTGGTAGTTAACGTAACTTATAACTACATATTTGATTCCTGCCTGTTATAATGGTGACTCATTTTAGTTATTTTGGCTTAAGGGAATAGGCAACGTTTCATCTAATTGTTACAAAATCAATTCAAATCTTGTGACTTCTCCACTCGCCAGGGTTCCATCACTTAAAAAAAAAATTAAGAACAAAGAAATCTGGAAAATCGTGATACCTGAGACATTGTAAGAGTATAGTACCTGAACGATTTAGTAGTAACAGCTTTGCAAAATTCTAGTCGACTAATTCAAGTCCAGTTGCCATGGGACATAATTGTCTGGATTCAAAAGCTTGTTCTCGTGAAGGAAAAATCGCAATCAAGGGTCATGGCTCATATGGAATATAAATGCTTTGTAAGGACCACGCAAGACCTTTGAATGAGATTTCATTCGTGCAAAAACCGGATTGAAATTTTAAATTTTCATATCCATTTTTTAATTAATGAATAGTGTATACTGCATAGTGAATGCCTCCCTCGTCGTTGGGGCAAGCCGTTCGAGCCCCATTTCACAGAAAATGTAAAGATAATAGTAACGCAATCAGTAATGCCCACATTGCAAACGAATTCTAATATTTAAATTTATTATGACACTAAAAACGCTGCATTAAAGCAGAATTAAAATTGTTATTTTTACCAGGTTTCAATGCAGAAATTAATAATAATTCAGACTAAGCGCATTTGCCACAAAAAGATGGCTCATTAAACTCATTAAATCAAAGTTATCGAAGGTTATGCATGTTGTCGTCGTCGTGCATTATACACTAGCGTGTCCGTTAAACCGATAACGGTGTTTAGACTACGAAACTCCTACAAGAACGGACTAGAGATATTCAGCATAGACACATGAGTTGGACAAAAAAGAAGGGTGACCCTGTCACTTTTTTCGCCACCAGAAATTTGAAAGCCAAAGGAAAAGAAAATCAAAGAAATCAGAACTGAATCAAGGACTCTGAGATCAGTTATCGAATGTACAAATTCGTTGTAAAGTATAAGTCTCTGAATCCCTCGAATCTCTCTTATTTCTTTTCGCTTCTCTTCGTAAAAGCGGAAACGAGAGAGCAATTCGTTTTTGTGCAAATCGGTTTTTGTCTTTTTGAGAGGTCGCGCCGTCAAAAATGTTGAATGAGCTCTAAATATTGGCCACCAGGTGGCTTGTTTTGTTTACTTCGCCTTGTATTGTGTAGACTGTAGATTTTGATTGTCGTCTGTGTTCTTGTTTTAAAAAATGCTACCGTATTCTTATTTGTATCTGGGAATAATATTGAAACAAATAATTAGGAGTTTGAAATGTGGTTGTGAATTTAAATAAAGTGTTTGGATCGAAAGAATGAGTGGCGAAGATCACAAGATCACGTGAATAAACCGACAGCCAGATCTTGTTTGCAAACCACAAACCAGGTTGGTTCAAAAATTTTCAGATTCCCACTGTTTAAATGGTTTGCGGTCTATTTATTTGGTTCAAAAATAGTGCATAATGATTCAATGTTTGTTCTTGTTTAGCAAAAAATTGTAGCAGTTTTCATTGGCACATTGAAATCATCGATAAGGAAAGACATTCAGAAGGAACCAGTAGTTAGTGATAAGTAAGAGTAGGCTATTTGCTATTCTTTATTGTAAAGGCCATTGCCTTTACAACAATCTGTGACGGCAAGAAAGATTTACAATAGTATTGAAATGAAAAACATGGGTGGTTGATAATCTTTGCTTTAGTAAATGGTGGCCCTGAAAAGGGCCGATTGGTAAATCAAGGAGTATTAGGTCGCTTAGGCACGTTCACCACGAATACGGCGGGCGAGCTGGATGTCTTTTGGCATGATGGTGACTCGCTTGGCGTGGATGGCGCACAAGTTGGTGTCTTCGAAAAGACCCACCAAGTAAGCCTCGCTGGCCTCCTGCAGGGCCATGACGGCCGAGCTCTGGAAACGCAAGTCGGTCTTGAAATCCTGGGCGATTTCTCTGACCAAGCGCTGGAATGGCAACTTGCGGATGAGAAGCTCGGTCGACTTTTGGTAGCGACGGATCTCACGAAGGGCGACGGTGCCGGGACGATAACGATGGGGTTTCTTGACTCCTCCAGTGGCCGGCGCACTTTTGCGAGCGGCTTTGGTGGCCAACTGTTTGCGGGGCGCCTTGCCACCGGTGGATTTGCGAGCGGTCTGCTTAGTACGGGCCATTTCGAAAAACTGATAAAATTTTCGAATTAATCGAACAAACGAACAGAAAAGCGGTTGGTATATGTAGGAAGTCGTCGGACGTTGAGGAACTAAGTAAGGTTTACGGCTAGGGATTGGCTAGTTCAAAAAATGGGAGGGAAAAAATTTCTAACGGAATTTCTCTTTGTTAGAGAGATGGCTTGGCAAAGGTTCAACCAATGGGCGTTCCGTTCGAGGGGTCTGGAGGGGTATATAAACTTTGTACTTTTAGATAGCTTAATCATTCAGTATTTGCTCAAATCTCTGAAACTCATTCCAAAATGACTGGTCGCGGCAAAGGAGGAAAAGGACTCGGCAAGGGAGGCGCCAAACGTCATCGCAAAGTTTTGCGTGACAACATCCAGGGAATCACCAAGCCGGCCATCCGTCGTCTTGCCCGTCGTGGTGGTGTCAAGCGAATCTCTGGTCTCATCTACGAGGAGACCCGTGGTGTGTTGAAGGTGTTCCTTGAGAACGTGATTCGTGACGCCGTCACCTACACTGAACACGCCAAGAGGAAGACGGTGACGGCCATGGACGTCGTCTACGCATTGAAACGCCAGGGTCGCACTCTGTACGGTTTCGGCGGTTAAATTTGATTCTGATTTATTATTTAAACTCCGACTCAATCCAATCGGCCCTTTTCAGGGCCACCATTTACTTAAAGAAAAAGATTTCTTAACCACTTTTTAAACCATATTCTTGTCGACTTTATGCTAGCTACAAGAACAAAATCCTTGAATTTGAATTGATTAGCATCATTCTTTTATTTCATCTTTGAAAGATTTGACATAGCAGGTGTTGGAGCAATGCGTCCTAAAAGGTCTTGTGAACTGAAACTGTGTTAAAAATAACTCAAATATCCAGACGCTGTTAGGTTGTTTTCTCAGATTTTACACAGTATTTTAATTTCTCATATTTAACAAAAATGTTTTATGGTTAGAGTTCCTTAGTATGTAAAAGAAGTTACTAACGGAGATTTTCTGAAACAAATGAATATGTAGATATAAACGCATTGAACCGGATCTGCCAAACTTAAAATTCAGCAGAAAGATAGAGAAACGCTCTTGATCACAGTACTTCATAACGTTCCGTCGCACTAATCAACAAAATGGGTTGAGTTTAGAACTCGATTAGACAATATATGTCAAAAGTAGTTAGATGTTTTTGCTTTCTTGAAAATTTGGTGGCCCTGAAAAGGGCCGTTTGGTTTGTAGAGAGAACAAGAGGAACACTCTACTTGGTGCTGGTGTACTTGGTCACTGCCTTGGTGCCTTCAGACACGGCGTGCTTGGCCAACTCACCGGGCAAGAGCAGACGGACGGCCGTCTGGATTTCCCGGCTAGTGATGGTCGAACGCTTGTTGTAGTGGGCAAGACGGGACGACTCTCCAGCGATGCGCTCGAAAATGTCGTTGACGAAGCTGTTCATGATGGTCATGGCTTTGGAGGAGATGCCAGTGTCGGGATGGACCTGCTTCAAGACTTTGTAGATGTAAATGGCGTAGCTCTCCTTCCTCTTGCGCTTCTTCTTCTTGTCGCCCTTGGCGATGTTCTTCTGGGCCTTGCCGGCCTTCTTCGCTGCTTTTCCGCTAACTTTGGGAGGCATTCTTGAACTTGGAAATCTAAAAAAGTGAAGTCCGTTTATCCGAATTTCTTGTTTATACTGATATCGGCTCCCCTTCACTACTTGATGGTAGCCAAAACTCTCGTCTCTAGAGACTTTCGTGTATCACGTAGGTGTTCACTCAGGGGCGGAGCTATGGAAAAGGGAAAGAATTTCGGGGCAAGTGAAGATTTACTATTGGCTACCAAAATTGTGTTCTGAATCCAACTTCAAGTCCCTATATAAACGTCGATTTTTCAAATTTAATTCATCACTTGTTCCTTGATTTTAGGAAACGCGTACACTTACTCTACATCTAAACATGTCTGGTCGTGGCAAAGGAGGCAAAGTCAAGGGAAAGTCAAAGACCCGTTCCAGCAGGGCCGGACTTCAATTCCCCGTCGGTCGTATCCACCGAATGCTCCGCAAGGGATCGTACGCTGAGCGCGTCGGTGCCGGTGCCCCCGTCTACTTGGCTGCCGTCATGGAGTACTTGGCCGCTGAGGTCCTCGAGTTGGCCGGTAACGCCGCCCGTGACAACAAGAAGACCCGCATCATCCCTCGTCACTTGCAATTGGCCATCCGCAACGACGAAGAGTTGAACAAACTTCTCTCCGGTGTCACCATCGCTCAGGGTGGTGTTTTGCCCAACATCCAGGCTGTTCTCTTGCCCAAGAAGACCGACAAACCCGCCAAGGCTTAAACTTTCCCCCGTCCTTAAATAAACGGCCCTTTTCAGGGCCACCAATTTAATTTGGAAAAAAAGAATTTGCTAAGTGCTATATTTCGAACTTAGTTTATTACGCACTTTATTTTAATCTAGTTGTGGAAATGATAGCGTGCATGGTGTCTGATTCGCAAGGGGTACGCTTGAATTGTTTTTGTTTCAACCTAATTCTTGGTATATGAAATGGTATATGGCAGTACTCCTACAAACAAAAGTTGTTAATTAATCACTTCAATTTTTTAAACCATTTCTCTTTTGAACTTACCACTGCCAGATAACTTTCTCCTGATGTCACGAAATGGGACAATAAATTATGTGGCGAGGATCAATCTACGTTGATTTTGTACACTTTTTTAGCGAGTTATTGAACGTCACATGCCTTATTTTAATCAATGAACACCAATCACAAACAGCTCTTCGAGGTTTGCTGTCATTTTAATTCGTCCCCATTTAAAATTTTAAAAAGTAATTAGGTAAATAAACTCCGTTTGGTATCGTTTGATGTCGCTAAAATCGCATTGTGTTGTTATCATGTCGAAAGTTCGTGCTGCTTTCTTTTTCTTTTTTCCCTTTGTTTTTGGAATAAATTCAACACCATATTAAATGTAAGTGTTCTTAACTGATTCTAGTACATGCCTAATTTTTTTTTATACCAACAACTTGTCTCTATTTGAATTCTAGATTGTGAGCTTTCAACAATGTCAGGTTTTCTCACCATACTACAACTAGTCAACTAATGACTGAACTGTTTTCCATCTATCTGATCAATCCTTCTGATTCTTCTACTGTGAAAATCATCTTTACTTATCAGATGTTAGAATGAGATACAGAAACAGGTAAACATACAGACGTTTCTTAACTAAACACAGTTTCACTTGAACTATGTAGGACTTTGAATTAGGTGCCTTCAGCAGTGTGGAGTTAAATTGCTGCTACACTGTGCTGTTTTTCTTGATCACTTGAAAGCAACTTGACACTAAAAGAGGTAAACACTTGTCACTGTTTTCTTCCAAAAGCATTTAAAAGAACTTCATTATTTTGATGTGTATTTCAGAAATATGCCGATGGCTACACAAATAGCATCCACATATTCTTCTTTATTAATCCGCAGCCCTAATGGGATATGTGAGCAGGAGAGCACCTCCCTGGAGTTACCCTAGCCCGGTAATGGTAAGTTTTTACTAGATCACACAATAGTAGTTCTGGTGAAACTTTATTTGCTTTGCCAATTATTGTCGGCTTCTAGAATTTTCTCCATCTCTTCTTTGTGCCTTAGTTACTCTCATTTCTTTTTTTTGTTTGTTTTGCCCTTGGTTTTCCAAACGCGCTTCTACAGTTACAGATTAACCGGAAATCTCCTCCCCATTGCAAGGGTAAAAGAAACATCGACATCGAAATGATCCTTCTTTGCAATTAAAAATCTTTTTTACATTAAGTTCCCGAACTTATGCCCAAATTTGACCGTTTTTCCCTTCGAGTAAGTTATAAACTAGATTTGCTTAAAAATGTTGTATGTGTGAAAATCACAACCTCCAAATCTAAGAGAAATTTAATATTGTTGTTGATCAAACTTTGTTTTCTCTGCGCGTAGAAAAAGTTAGCAGTGACTTAACCGTCCACAAATCCACTCCATTTCTAAAAACCTTGGAATTTGATTTTTAATGAATAGATCAGATTGCGTAGCATTTAGTTGATTCCCGCACTACTAGAAACTTTTGAAAAGTCGTAGTAGACACGTTAAAGTGTTGCAGCTCCCACAATCGAATAATCCAACGAAGATCGTCATAAGGCCACCTTGGTATATTTTACCACCATTCGTTTTCCCTGTGCATTTGAATTTGTCAATTTGCCAAGGTGATTTAAAAACTGTGCCATTCCCCGGTGACTACGAAGTGAATGCTTTCGGCGAAATAAAAGTTTTGACACTGATGTTACTTATTGTTAACTGATTGTAACTTAATGTTGTTTGTTTTTTGTTTTCAAGGATCAAGGACTGACGCCGATTATCACCTTCAGAAGATCTGCAGATTGAAGCTTTAGCTGTTTGTGCTGCGTTGCTTGATTCTTGGTGACGACGGGATGATCGTAATTTGGTGAGTAGATGAGGCGTAAGTCTTGAGCTCTTTTGTTAATTGAGACCTCTGTTGCTTGTTATATCAATCGTGTGTCGACGAGTTAGAGCGCGAACGTTAGTTTTAAACTTTCTTCTGTACTATTTCTTTATTTTTAACGCTAGATTGCTATAACATGGTTTTTGGTCATTTTTTCCAGTCAGTTTCATTTAAGAAAAGTTTCACTAAGACGGTGATCACCAGAAGGCCAAGTGTCCATTCGTGAAGGACGGAATTTCTCCCATTTGCTCCGAGATGTTGAGTAAAAATGTGTTGATATGACATTGGTTATCAATGACATTGTAGTAATGAAAATGGTAGGCCTAATTCTTATTTTGTCCTTAAGTTTACTTAATGTAAAATATTTATGTTTGAATTTACAGGTAGTCTATATTGATGTGCTTGGTGAGCAAGATATGGGACCTCCACAAAGTACACCAATAGGAAAAACTAAAAACATTTTTGTCCTTTAAATTAGTAAATTACAACATGTTCACATTCAACATGTTCCAACTGATGCAGTGTTTATTAATTATTTTTCAATTACCATTGTAGAGTTGAACCTACAGACGGGCCGGCCAGTTTGCATGTTCTTCACGCTTGAAGGGAACATATCGTGTAAAACTGTAAATGCGGTGTTGTAGAGGTTGGGTGAGAATGAAACGTGTTGCATCATTATCAAGCAGGTATTCAATAGCCATTTGGTATTCATTTTGATATTGGTTTTTGTAGACCCATCCCCAGCAACGTCAACCTAAAGAAGGAAAGGCCAGTTTGCATTTCCTTCACGCTCGAAGGTCACGGAGATCTTAAAGTAAAACGTGTCATGCGACGGGGGAGAGGTTGGGTGAGGACGACACGTGTTGCATCATTATCAAGCAGGTACAATAGCCGTAAGGCTTAAGAGAGGGGTCAGGGTGAGAAAAAGTCGTATAAAAGGAGAGAGAAAAGGCGTCGGAAATCAGTCGAGTGAGCATCTCCGACACGGCAAGAACTGCTGTGCACTATTTGTCACTAAATCGCAATCATGAGTAAATATTCTGTTACTTGTGTTTTTGTATTAATTTCTATTGTTTTTTGTCAGTTATTATTGCATATTAATGTTCAAATTATTTATTGTCTAGTCAATTATGGCGTTGTGCTGCTGTTTGTTGTTGTACACCACCACCAAGACTACAATTTATGCTGCCCGAGCTGCATCACCAAAGAGCCCTAGTACTACATCGTGATTCCATTTTTTTAAAGCAAAATCCATTGGGTTTTAATTTTGATATTGTTTTTTGCAGACCCATCCCCAGCAACGTCAACCTGCAGAAGGAAAGGCCAGTTTGTATGTCGTTCACTTTCAAAGGTCACGGAGATCATTACGTAAAACTGTCAATGCGGTGGTGTAGAGGTTGGGTGAGAACGGGAAGCGTACTGTCAGTCATTCCAACAAGTTGACTTAGCGCTCAGTCAATTTCCATCCAATAGACCCATAATGGTGTCAAAACCTAAAACTCATGTTTCAAGCTCACATATAGTGGAATACAAATTTGCCGAGTTAAGGTATTTTCCCATTACTACTATCAGTCCATTACAATTCAGATTTTCATGTAACATAGGTATTATTGAACCATAGGATCTTTTCTGAATCTCGGAATTTTTATGGAGTACCCTGCAATAGCATGTTTGTTGTTATGGCTGTTTTTATTTGTGTTTAGAAGGCAACCCAGCTAAGAGATAGGTAAAGTTTTATTTGTCACAGGTAAATTTGTGTAAATTTGAAAATAACGTAGAGAATTTCCTTGTCCCATTTCCACTTAGAGTTTCAGTGACATGAAGAGTGTGAAGTGAAACACCTATCACCATGCTACTGTAATACATTATGACACTTTCTTTAGCATCAGGAAATTTATCTATACATGAGGAGTAAGACTGTTTGTTCCTGTTATTTCCATTTTTACGGTTTTTTCATCATGATAATTGAAGTGTGCTTCTTAGAAAAGGTAAAGATTGATATGCTTTATTCTTTGTTGTATTTTTATTAATGTAAAACATTTTATTTTACAGAGCACACAGTTTCTTTATGGAATCGTGTGGTCCTGGCCCGGAGATTCTTGTGCCAATGCTGACCTTTGTCCATGACGGAAGAGGGACTTCCACGTCAACGTCCATCGTTATCTTCGCGACGCACGCTCATCTAACTTTACTGCTTCTAAACACAATTTGTTTTACTTCACTGGCGAGTTTCTGGACCACTTCAGTGATCGCTTCCGTCCGCTGTTACGCACCTGCAGTCACTCACCAAGGGATTAGGCCCAGGTACCCAACAATTGACTTATTTTCGTAGGTTATCTACTAATAGTCTAGTTGCGTTAGACTCTGTCTGTGTAATAGTTTTCAAAATCAGACCCTTCTTACGCGCCAACGAAGTTTTACTTGGACGTTTCTTTTTTCTAACGCTAGATGGCTTTTTGATAATTTGCAGCTGTCATAACAGTCATTTTCAGTTACTTTGCACGTCTATTTAAACATTTATTGGCAGTTATTTTGTTGAAATATTTAGTAATAACTGACGATTACTATTCCTGAAACAAAGCTCACTTGTAAAATTTTCGATAATTGCTCTTTTTTTTCTACTTCCGGTTTGCTCATTTCAGTCAGTAGTTCAGTAAATATTCATTCGAGGAGCAAAAGAACCACATATTCGTAATCCTCGTCAAATTTGTGGTAAAGTTCATGTTATCTTTTTTACGTACGCGTACTTCCGGTTTCGAAAATTTTCCTGAACTATAGTTCAGGAAAATTCTCGATTTTGGCCAAATTTTGGATTTCGTTTAAATCACATCTAATCGACCCCAAATTTCATGGAGATCACGAATATGTGGTTTAATTTGACGACAGCTCAATGGTTGAGGCGCTGTGGTTACTTCCGGTCTACTCTCGGAATTTTTTTTGAAGACTAGCATGTGAGCTTTGTTCTGTGAACAGTTCTCAATATTGTTAGGTAGATTTTAAGCAATTTAAAGCGCGCCTTTAAAGTTTCGAGCAAAAAAACCAGAACAATGAGCCTATATGTATTATGTGACTATTATGTTACTTTAATTGGCATGTCACTTAATAAGAATTGTTTTCTCTTTATTCTATTCAGGTAATGAGAGGAAACGTCGAGAAGATGGACACTAAAACGTCGCTGGTATCTCCAAAATGTCAGCGTGGATCATCATTTGTTGTTGGTAATATGTTTGTGTTAGTGTTAGTTAACCCGTTGTCTGCCACGCCTTTGTTTTCCCCTAGTTCCTTAGCACGGGCCACGCTGTTTGGTCTCGTGGTTTACAAGCCGCGGGGTCGGAGAGTCGCCAAGCCCAAAATTTGCCGCAAGGCGCCTGTTTTAGGCAATTCACCATAGTTCCCCCTTTTCAGCACGGACTTGTCAGCAATGGAAAGTCCCACTTGGTCATGGATCCTTCAGACGTGGCGCGTAGATTAGTAGAGAGTAACTTACGGGTTGTATGGCGTGGCAGTTAATGGGTTAACTTAAGTGTATGTATATGTGTATCGTGTATATGTGTATGTATGTATCTGACTATAAATTGTGGAGGAATTGTGGGAGGAGGTGGGACAATATAACACAATTCTTTTTATAAGTTTTTTGTACATTGTTTCTAATTTATACCAAGTTTTGTTTATGAATTGTATCAATATATTTCTCTCAATTTCAAAGTCTTTCATTTTTACAAAGGTCAGTCACTTCCCCATTACTTATAAGATGATAAAATCTACAGTTACAAGTGTCTTTCGTAACTAATCCTTGAAATATCATCGTCGAACCACAAGAACATGTCCATATGAATAAGGCAGTAGTCACCTCTAAACCATAAAATAAACAATTCACAATTCAGCATACCGGTCTTGAAGAAATCCAACACCAATAGACAACTGACGCAAAGTTGACAAACTTGAAGTTACTAACAAAAGTATTACAAAAGAATTACCCGTATTAAAACTTTAATTTTCTCTTTTAAGATCAATAATTAATTTCCAGTGACCAATGATCATAAAATAACCGACAAATATAAATAACCTGACAGAAATTTCGGCTCGAGTATTTAGAAATTTTCATGTAGAAAATTGCGGAATCGTAGTTTGTGGTGTCTCCGCTGCCTTGGTGGTGTAGTACTCCGCTGCCTTGGTGGTGTAGTACTCCGCTGCCTTGGTGGTGTAGTACTCCGCTGCCTTGGTGGTGTAGTACTCCGCTGCCTTGGTGGTGTAGTACTCCGCTGCCTTGGTGGTGTAGTACTCCGCTGCCTTGGTGGTGTAGTACTCCGCTGCCTTGGTGGTGTAGTACTCCGCTGCCTTGGTGGTGTAGTACTCCGCTGCCTTGGTGGTGTAGTACTCCGCTGCCTTGGTGGTGTAACTCGAGGCAGAATTATACTTTGAGGCTTCGGTGAAGTAGTTCGGGACATCACAGGTTGTGGTGTAATACTCAGCGGCCTTGGTAGTGAAGTATGCGGTTGTTGCGCACGTTGTTGTTGTGTTAGACGGCGGCGTTGCGGTTTGGTATCAACCATACCCACGAAACATCGGTACACCAGTGGTCGACCCAACCATCAAGGATACAACAACCAACAGCAGCACGACGCCATAGTTAACTAGACGGTACATAATTTGAACATTAATTTTCAAAAATAACCGACATATTAACAAAGAGAAAAAATAATAAAGTGAAAAATGATACAAAACTATGTAAAAACATAATAAAATTTACCATTTGGTTGCGAACTGGTATTACGTTCGAGAATGCAGTTGGTGACAAATAGTGTACAGCAGTTGTTGCCGTGTCAGAGATGCTCACTCAACTGATTTTTTTGGCCTTTTCTCTCTCCTTTTAAACTACTTTTTCTCACCCTGACCCCTCTCTTAAGCCTTGCGGCTATTTACCTGCTTGAAAATGAGGCAAACGCTTCCCGTTCTCACCCAACCTCTACACCACCGCATTGACAGTTTTACGTAATGATCTCCGTGACCTTTGAAAGTGAACGACATACAAACTGGCCTTTCCTTCTGCAGGTTGACGTTGCTGGGGATGGGTCTGCAAAAAACAATATCAAAATTAAAACCCAATGGATTTTGCTTTAAAAAAATGGAATCACGATGTAGTACTAGGGCTCTTTGGTGATGCAGCTCGGGCAGCATAAATTGTAGTCTTGGTGGTGGTGTACAACAACAAACAGCAGCACAACGCCATAATTGACTAGACAATAAATAATTTGAACATTAATATGCAATAATAACTGACAAAAAACAATAGAAATTAATACAAAAACACAAGTAACAGAATATTTACTCATGATTGCGATTTAGTGACAAATAGTGCACAGCAGTTCTTGCCGTGTCGGAGATGCTCACTCGACTGATTTCCGACGCCTTTTCTCTCTCCTTTTATACGACTTTTTCTCACCCTGACCCCTCTCTTAAGCCTTACGGCTATTGTACCTGCTTGATAATGATGCAACACGTGTCGTCCTCACCCAACCTCTCCCCCGTCGCATGACACGTTTTACTTTAAGATCTCCGTGACCTTCGAGCGTGAAGGAAATGCAAACTGGCCTTTCCTTCTTTAGGTTGACGTTGCTGGGGATGGGTCTACAAAAACCAATATCAAAATGAATACCAAATGGCTATTGAATACCTGCTTGATAATGATGCAACACGTTTCATTCTCACCCAACCTCTACAACACCGCATTTACAGTTTTACACGATATGTTCCCTTCAAGCGTGAAGAACATGCAAACTGGCCGGCCCGTCTGTAGGTTCAACTCTACAATGGTAATTGAAAAATAATTAATAAACATTGCACAGTACCTCTGCATACAAAGTATCGACATAAATATGTCGAAAGTATCCTCTTGGTGAGTTGTGGGCTAGGATTTGTCTTTAGACATGGGAACTAACCCGAAAACAATCCATTCAGCAACAACTGGAAAACCATGTTTTGTCAGAAAGGTTTTCTACCTAATTATGCATTACCATCTTAAATATCACACTAATAAAAATAAATGTTAACCAAAACAACTACCTTGCAAATAGAATTTTCTTAGTTTTGTAAGACACAAGCTTGAATTGGACAATTTCATCTTTATTGTCACAAGCACCCATGACACACGAAACCTTAAGTTGAAGATATTACCTGAAAATATTAGGTCAAGAATGAAATGAGAATCTAAATAGTGTGTCATCTATTAAACAATTTAAAGTTTAACTAACCCAACTTTAAGAATAAAGACCAAAAATATCTCATATGAAGTAAACTCTTCTTTACACTTTACAGCCATCCAATTTCTTTTTCAAGTTGGTCGCAAAGTGTTATGGTAAAAATGAAATACCAGACAGACAGATACTCTAATAGTGCTATCATAGAACAATCCACGAAAAATGTAACAATTACCGAATCACTGAGATAAGAATTATCATGAGAATCGCTTCCACCAGCAATCCAGGCGGCGACCATTTTGAATATTTTGGACTGGAGTTGAGGGGGAGTGGGCAAGGTTGCATGAATTTGAACAAGGTGGATCAGAAAAAAAGAGAAGAGTTAAAAAGAACAGAAAAGAAAAAAAATGAATTTATACGAAAATAACATGTAAAATACATCCATTTCATCGAAATAGGCCTATCATAAGAAATGTTTTTCTCTCACAGTTGGACAAACGAAATACCAGCAGACAATTTAGGTTGAATCAAAACAATTCAAGAGTGCCACCTTGCGATGAATCAGAAAATTTGCGCAAGTAATCATTGCCAAAACCTAATTGATATGTACGAAATGTAGCACTAAGCAAATTCTTTTTTCAAAATAAATTGGTGGCCCTGAAAAGGGCCGTTTATTTAAGGACGGGAGAAGTTTAAGCCTTGGCGGGTTTGTCGGTCTTCTTGGGCAAGAGAACGGCCTGGATGTTGGGCAAGACACCACCCTGAGCGATGGTGACACCGGAGAGAAGTTTGTTCAACTCTTCGTCGTTGCGGATGGCCAATTGCAAGTGACGAGGGATGATGCGGGTCTTCTTGTTGTCACGGGCGGCGTTACCGGCTAACTCGAGGACCTCAGCGGCCAAGTACTCCATGACGGCAGCCAAGTAGACGGGGGCACCGGCACCGACGCGCTCAGCATACGATCCTTTGCGGAGCATTCGGTGGATACGACCGACGGGGAATTGAAGTCCGGCCCTGCTGGAACGGGTCTTTGACTTTCCCTTGACTTTGCCTCCTTTGCCACGGCCAGACATGTTGAGATGTAGAGTAAGTGAACGCGGTTCCTAAAATCAAGGAACGAAATGATAAAGTTTGAAAAAGATGTTGAGGCTTATATACTCACCAGGATCGGATTGATGGTGAACACAGTGAGACCATTTTAAACCAATCGGAAGGGCAGCTGTAAAACATATTCCCGCCATTATTTCGTGTAACACAAGGAAGATTGTGTTAACTACCAGAAGCTCCTCCTCCTTCTGCGCTGGATCACGGAACATCTGTCCCACTGCTGGGTCCCACTGCTGGGGTCCCACCCTATTGGTCCTCGGGTCGGAAGAATTTGCTTCTGTCAGGTAAAGAGGGTGAACAAGATATGAAATAAATACCCTCGCCAGACTAACAACCGTCACTGGTATTTGCCTAGTAATCTCAGATTTACTCCAAGTCTCAGAATGCCCCCCAAGGTTAGCGGTAAAGCAGCGAAGAAGGCCGGCAAGGCCCAGAAGAACATCGCCAAGGGCGACAAGAAGAAGAAGCGCAAGAGGAAGGAGAGCTACGCCATTTACATCTACAAAGTCTTGAAGCAGGTCCACCCCGACACTGGCATCTCCTCCAAAGCCATGACCATCATGAACAGCTTCGTCAACGACATTTTCGAGCGCATCGCTGGAGAGTCGTCCCGTCTTGCCCACTACAACAAGCGTTCGACCATCACCAGCCGGGAAATCCAGACGGCCGTCCGTCTGCTCTTGCCCGGTGAGTTGGCCAAGCACGCCGTGTCTGAAGGCACCAAGGCAGTCACCAAAGTACACCAGCACCAAGTAGATTGTTCCTCTTGGTCTCTCTACAAACCAAACGGCCCTTTTCAGGGCCACCAAAATATTCAAGAAATGAAAACAAATTAACTGCTTTTGGCATTTTTCTAATCCAGTCCAAAACTCGACCCAATTTTTATGACGGAACTTAACGCTTTGTATCTAGACATAGTACGCTCTTCTAAGGTATTTCGGAACAATGCGTTGAATAGAGAGAAAAATCGATCACGAAATTCGTCTCCGTAGCAATAGAGTAACTTTTACATTAAGCAAATCGTTAGATACGACGAAAAGTTATCAAATATTTCGGATTCACAGTTTTTTTTTCATTTAAAAGTAGAAGTTGAAAGAAAGCGTTAAAAAATCAACATATCAAAACAGTTTTGATCTATGCCACAGCGTTTTCATTTCATTCAAATGGTGATTCAGATGAAGTTCGACCGATAGTGACGAAATAATTTTGCAGTAGCTAAGAACAACTTCAGAAATTGACGAAAATTTAAGTAGGATGGATCAAAAAATTATACTCCGTAAAATCTGAGAAGCATCTGGATATTTTCCGATTCATGTTATTCGGCTGAAAACAGTGAAATGCGTTTCATACCAGCTTTAATATCTAGAAAAATATTTTCTATGATGCACGAACACTTACTTAATACTTTAATAGTTAGTACGTATTGCTCCAAAGACCTGTATCAAATCGGATTGTTTTTGTTATTCATGTTAATAGAAAGTCGACTTTAAGAATATGGTTTAAGTGGTTGAGAAATCTTTTTCTTTAAGTAAATGGTGGCCCTGAAAAGGGCCGATTGGATTGAAAGATCAGAGTTTGACTACTAAAGTCAGATTTAACCGCCGAAACCGTAGAGAGTGCGGCCCTGGCGTTTCAATGCGTAGACGACGTCCATGGCCGTCACCGTCTTCCTCTTGGCGTGTTCAGTGTAGGTGACGGCGTCACGAATCACGTTCTCAAGGAACACCTTCAACACACCACGGGTCTCCTCGTAGATGAGACCAGAGATTCGCTTGACACCACCACGACGGGCAAGACGACGGATGGCCGGCTTGGTGATTCCCTGGATGTTGTCACGCAAAACTTTGCGATGACGTTTGGCGCCTCCCTTGCCGAGTCCTTTTCCTCCTTTGCCGCGACCAGTCATTTTGGAATGAGTTTCAGAGATTTGAGCAAATACTGAATGATTAAGCTATCTAAAAGTACAAAGTTTATATACCCCTCCAGACCCCTCGAACGGAACGCCCATTGGTTGAACCTTTGCCAAGCCATCTCTCTAACAAAGAGAAATTCCGTTAGAAATTTTTTCCCTCCCATTTTTTGAACTAGCCAATCCCTAGCCGTAAACCTTACTTAGTTCCTCAACGTCCGTCGACTTCCTACATATACCAACCGCTTTTCTGTTCGTTTGTTCGATTAATTCGAAAATTTTATCAGTTTTTCGAAATGGCCCGTACTAAGCAGACCGCTCGCAAATCCACCGGTGGCAAGGCGCCCCGCAAACAGTTGGCCACCAAAGCCGCTCGCAAAAGTGCGCCGGCCACTGGAGGAGTCAAGAAACCCCATCGTTATCGTCCCGGCACCGTCGCCCTTCGTGAGATCCGTCGCTACCAAAAGTCGACCGAGCTTCTCATCCGCAAGTTGCCATTCCAGCGCTTGGTCAGAGAAATCGCCCAGGATTTCAAGACCGACTTGCGTTTCCAGAGCTCGGCCGTCATGGCCCTGCAGGAGGCCAGCGAGGCTTACTTGGTGGGTCTTTTCGAAGACACCAACTTGTGCGCCATCCACGCCAAGCGAGTCACCATCATGCCAAAAGACATCCAGCTCGCTCGCCGTATTCGTGGTGAACGTGCCTAAGCGACTTTTAAAATCCCTTTTGACTTATCAATCGGCCCTTTTCAGGGCCACCATTTACTATAGAAAAAGATTACCAATCAACCATTGTTTTCATTTCAATATTCTTGTAAATCTTTCTTACCGTCAAAGATTGATGGGAATGGCCTAAAATAAAGAATACTCTAATCATCACTAACCACGGTTTCTTTCTAAATGCCAGAATTTCACAAGCATAACCTTTTCGATGGTGTCAATGTGCACTGGAAAACTGCTAAATTTTGGTAAACAAGGAAAGATATTGAATCACGCCCTATTTTAGAACTGCACCCAAATAAGTAAAGCCCAAACCATGTAAACAGTATAGACTACAAATTAGTATCATGGGAAACTGAAAACTTTGAACCAACCTGGTTTGCAAACAAGTCAAAATCTGGCAGTCTCGGTTTATCCTTGCGGTCCTCAGCACTTATTTTTCAATCCCAACACTTTTATTCAAATTCACAACCACATTCCAAATCCCTTACTAATTGTTTCCATATTCCTAGAAACAGATAAGAAAAACAATTTTTAAATTTTAAAAACAGAAACCATGCAAGAACACAGACGACAGGACCAAGTAAACAAAACCAGCCACCTGGTGGCCAACATTTCAAGCTCATCCAACATTTTTTATGGCGCGACCCTTCAAAAACCTATTTGTAGAGACTGTGAATAACATATATAGCTGAGAATAAGACAGTTAGTAAAAGTAAAATTCCTTCTCACTGGCAAAGCTTTTTAAATAAAACTTTTTGGCGATCTTTATTGATTCCTCGAAAATGTTTGGAAGAAGAATAAAGCAGCATTGCTGGTAGGCAACTTTGTCTCGAACAAATACAATCGCAACAAATACAAGTAAATAGCGTTGAAAGGAAGCAGAGAACGGCATGCGGAAAACAGTACTTATCTAGTATCTACGCGAATTACATAATAAATATTTTGGAGGAAAAATAAACTCAGAAAGGACGGACAAAAAAATTAATAAAATAAAAAATTCAAAATTTGAGAAATGTTCATCAAAATAATGAACTTTTCTGAATGAATCGAAACATTCACCAAAGAAACGCATAGTTATTAAATTAAATTACTACTTCCGCCTTTCGGTGTAAAACTTTTAGATTTCATGAAACCTAAAAGTTGTGCGGGTACTTCGGCGAGAAGAGCCTTAGCTAATTCCTGTGACGCATTTTGAGAATCAGATCGATTTAAAAAATCGCGAAATGGAACAAACTGGACGATGTCACGGCTGGCAAATTTCCCATTTAAGGACAATTTTCCATTATCACTGTCAAGCTCATTCATGGAAGAAAAATCTGCATTTCCTATTCCGACTATTATAATAGAAACTGGCAGATGACTTGCAGCTATAATGGCCTGAAATGTTGTTGAATCAAATCGTTATTACTAATTACTAAAAGTGGTAAAACTAAACTAACTAATTTGGTTTTCTACCTCTTTGGTGTCGTGCATATCCGATATAGCTCCGTCGGTCAAAATAAGCAGTATGAAATACTGATCACCATTAGCATAACTAGCAGAAAAACGTGCGACGTGATTAATGACAGGAGCAAAATTTGTTGGGCCATGGAACTGAATAGCCGGTAAACATTTCCGGTATGCTTCAATCACACCTACGCATAATCATTAAAAAGAATTGTTTAAATTTGATTAATTATTCTATAAAAATTGCTAACCTTCTACTCCAGCACAAAATGGGCTAGGAGTCAAGTTGACGAAAAATTCGTGGGAAAGAATACCGTTGGGCGGTAATTTTGCTCCGAAACCTAAAACAGGAAACTGTTTGTCACTGTCGTAATCTTGAATGATTGAAACGACGGACTGCAACGCTTGCTCATAGAGGGTAGGAGAAGGTCCCATGTAATGAAGAGATCCTAAAGTATTTGGGCTACCATTTGAAGCTGCAAAAACATTTGAGTTGTTTAGAATGAAATGAATGGGGTAAGAATACAAATAATCCAAGTGTCGTTTAGTACCTGTAAAATCAATAGCAATTGTACAATTCAATTTAGTACCCCCCATTATGTAATCAAGGAAAGTGTATGTTCGTTTGACGACCGATTCATTTACATGAATTTTTCCAGAGACTTTGCCCTAGAAAGAAAAATCGTCAGAACGGACAAACTTATAAGAGTATAAGTAACCTATGTTTTAGGTTTCACCTTTTTGTTGAGGCTGAACGTTTGAGGAGCATTACAAATGTGCTGTCTTGTAACGTGGACCTCGCCCAATAGTTTGTGTTTCCCAGTCTTGTTATGGTTCCAGGACTGAAGTAAAAGTTTCGCATCTTGGCCATTTTTCTCGCATAACGATCGCATTGGAATAGTTAACTTTGGCCACTGCGGATTACGATTGTTCTTGATAAAAGTCGTGCGGTGGATTAAGTTGCTCTCCTTATAGACGACTAAAAATGGGTCAGGTTTGCTAAAGAAGCCACATTTCAGATCCTGGGCACTGAACTGGAATTCAACCTCTTCTTTAAGTGAACCACTAATTTCTTCAGCTTGAATGCACAATTGTCCTTTTCCTTTAAAATTGGGATGGTGAAGTTCTGTCACAAATTTTCCAGAAGAAACAATCTGGCCAAGGGAACATTCAGTCTCTCCTAAAAAATCGTGATTATCCAAGATAGAACTGGTGCCGTCAATATCATAGATCTTAAATTTTAGCTTCTGGAATTCTTCGAAGCGGTAACCGATGAGAAATTTAGTAGCAAATTCGGGGTTCAAGGTGTTTTTGATGACTTCGGTTCTCCCGTGTTCTTGCCAAGTTTGGCTATTTGAAAGCTGAGTGTAAATCACACACATAGGATCAGACTTTGACAGTACATCTTTGTTTAACAAACACCTAGACAAAATTATATTTGTAGTTGTTTACTTGCTAACGAAAAATTTGAATTTTTATTACCTAGCTGATAGGGTCAATTCAACTTCGACGACAAGATCTTGTAACAAGACTTCATATACGGCTTTGGAGTTCGACATATTTATTTTCGCGACATAAAGCTTTGCAGTTGTTGCTATGGGTGGTGGCTAGAGCAGTTATCTATTTCACAGTATCTCAGCACGGAAATGTTAATTTTTCAATCTTGCATTTCACACGTAAACATGTGGAGATGACAATGTCATGTTAGAATGACAAAAGAAACAAATTTAAAATCTGCACCAACGTGACGCGATTACTAACTTCGAACTGACAACAAAGCGTAATGCACATTGCAGAGACTCTATAGTACAGCTGGCCCACTTTCACGAAAGCCGTCTGGCAATTTGTCTCCTATAAAATAAAACCGCAGTCTATTTCTGTAGGCAAGCTGATTATTTGTAGTGTTTTCGGTTTTTCTTTCCATGGGGGTATTTGTTTTCGGAATGAGTAATTAATTTTCATTCTAGGTTAACTAATTATTTGAGATTCCTGCTTTTATTAAATCAAATGAGAGTATTTACGCCGCTCAAAACTTGTGGAGCAAAATTTTCATAGAATTGGTGTTAAATAAATGGAATAGGTTGTTTATGATAATGCTAAACGTACGTGCTGATAGAATTGCTTTGCTTAAATAAGAAAAAAATTAGCTTTAAAATATAATATCTGAGACTAGACCCCATTTAGCTTAATACCCTTCTACTGATTCAGAACTTATTGGTACAACCTGTTTCAATTGTAAGTTGGTGATTCGTCACTTACTACCAACACAGCTGTTATATATGACGAAGTGTGTCATATATTAATATAACCCTGAAACTACTGAAATCGATATTCTGTTACATGGATTTAAACTAGTCGTATAGCAAAACAAAAAATAATAAATCGATATTTTACCCTTTTAAAAATACACTGGTACCACTATGTAACCGCTCTTATTGTACCTGCACCGGGTATTTTATTCAAATGATAAAATTGGAATGGTTAACGTAGATTAATTTAGATTAATATCTGTAAATCGAATTTTGAAAGAAAACAGAAATGAAGGATCTTATAGAAAGTTAGGAACACTTAGTCGCGGATAAGCTACGGTGATACAGTAAGCGTGGAAATAATAAGTTTGGGCTTACATTAATGTGGATGTTTAGGTGTCAAATTTTTGGATTTCATGAAAGCCACTAGCTGGTTGGGAATCTCCATTAGCAAAGCACTGGCTAAATTTACGGCTGCGCGGTATGGATCTGGCTGATTCAAGAAATCACGAAAAGGAACAAATTGCACGATGTCGCGTGCGGCAGTACGGCCGTTAGCAGATAAATGCCCATTATCGCTGTCCAGTTCCTTCATTGATGAAAAGTCGGCATGGCCAATTCCAACGATTATGATTGACATCGGGAGATGGGATGCAGCAATAATTGCCTAGACAATACATGAAATTCATGGATACACACATGAGTAATTATTTCAAAATTGACTCGTCTTACAAAATAATTTCGGAGTAAAAAACCATTGGTAATCTTCAAAATTAATTCACCTGCTTTGTCTCCAGCATATCAGTAATCTCCCCATCGGTAAGAATAAGGAGGATGAAATAATTGTTTCCGTTACAGTGGGATGCGGCGAAGCGTGACACATGATTAATTACTGGGGAGAAATTGGTAGGTCCGTAAAGCTGAATGCAAGGTAAACATTTCCGGTATGCTTCAATTACCCCTATTTTTTTTTAAATAATTTAGATGAATAAAATGATATGATTGTTGATGGAAAAATGTTACCATTAACTCCAAAGCAGTGTGGATTGGGAGTCAGGTTGACGAAAAATTCGTGGGAAAGAATACCGTTAGGCGGAACTTTCGCTCCGAATCCAAGAACGGGGAAATGTTTATCACTATCGTAGTCTTGAATAATTGTGACGACAGACAGCAGTGCTTGCTCGTAGAGAGTAGGCGTAGGTCCCATATAATGTAGGGAATTAGGGTTATTGGGAGCTCCGTTGGAACCTAACACAGTAAAAAGTTAAAAGTGACGACCTAATTAAATGATTTATCAACGTCTACCAGTGAAATCTATGGCAATTGTGCAGTTAATCTGAGTGCCGCTCGTGATATAATCCAAGAAAGAAAAGGTTTTAATTACTTTGGCTTCATGTAAACACAACTTTCCCACGCTTTTTCCTGTTTTCTACATTACCAGCAATAAATTCATTAGCAAAAAAAATATACAACCTTTCAACAAATCAGGATAAATCGAACCTTATCATCCAACGAGAAAGTTTTGGGAGTTTGTAGAATTCCTTGTGTGGTAGTGTGTACCTCGCCCATTAGTTTGTGGCTTCCATCTCCGTTCCAATTCCAGCACTGCAGTGATAATGCTACATCTTTTTGATCTTTTGTGCGTATCAATCGCATAGGGATAGTGAATTTTGGCCACCTTGGATTACAGTTGTCTTTTATGAACGTTGTGCGATGAACTAGAGTGTTTTCTTTATAAATGGCTAAAAACGGATCCGGTTTGCTGAGGATCCCGCTCTTTTTGAAACCCTCGGCGCTAAACAGGAATTCGACATCTTCCTTAAGTGCCCCTATTTCTTCAGCTACTATGCACAATTCTCCTTTGTTTTTGCTCTTAGGGTGATGAAGTGGGATAACAATCTTGCCAGAAGAAACTATTTGCCCAAGAGAGCAATCAGCCTCTCCCAAGAAATCATGTTTATCCAAGGCAGTACTCTTACTGTCAATATCATAGATTTTAAATTTTAACTTTTGCAGTTCTTCAAAGCGGTAGCCAATAACAATTTTTTTGGAAAACTCTGGGTTTAACGAGTTGACAATTTGCTCAGTTCTGCCATGTTCTACCCAAGATTGGCCCTGTTGAATGTAGACCACACATATAGGATCAGACTTGGAAACAAGATCTTTATTTGACAAGTTCCTGTTAAATTGTAATGAAATTTGCTGTAGAACTGAATGGTAGTGCTATATTTATTATTTGTACAATACTTACTTTGCCGAAATAGTAAGCTCCACTTCATTATTGGGATCTTGACTAGCAGTTCCAGGAACAAAGTTTTGTTGTGCCATCATGCATAAAGAGAATACTATAAAGTAAGAACATCAGATTTGAAACCAGGCAAACTGATAAAAAATTCTTATCTCTAACATGTCAAGCCCCTATCAGTAACGGCAGAAGTGTACACAACACAATCTACCATGAATGTATCATCCATTGACCCACATACTTGTTTCTCCCCACATCCCACACATATTCACATTTTTAAACTAGGTTGGAAATCAGTTCTAATCTTACTTGGCATGTCATTTATACAACTACCTCTTGAGTTTTGATTTTGTGGGACACGTTTTAAAACTATTTTGAAATTGTGTAGAAATTATATTTCATCAAGGAAGAAGTTTGGGAAACTGCATTATTTTATAATATGGTGTTTGTGTTGTTCAAATTGGTTACCTAATTGAACCAATTCGTTGTCTGTGACTGTGGTTGAATGAACCCACCCTTATTTCAGTTATTTGAAACACCATGCGAATTTATTTTTTCACCGATTTATTTCGTCAGTTTAAAATCTCAGCGCTAGATGGCTAGTTGACACTTTCTCAGCGATGCCAATAGCACAAATTTCACATTTTTATATTAGAACTTCAAGTTTTAGGTCAGATTTGTAGGTTGCTAAACATAATTTAATATTTCAGTCATTTAAAAACAATAATTCACAGTTTTTTTTAATTGAATTAAAACTACCAGCGACAAAGTGACAGCCTCCTCCTAGCTTGGAGGCACAGCTGTTTTGGTCTGGTAACAACGGGACGTTGTGTAGGACGGGTTATTAGGTGCTGAGTTGAGTGGCTTTCTAAGAAAAAAAATTGTGGAAAACTAGTGGTAAAATGGCGACGAGAAGGTCTACCTCCTCGATAAATACCGCCATAGATCTACTTGCGACCAGTCCGTGTGATCCTCTTCGTGAATTGTTCGAAGCTTGTCGGAACGGAGAGGTTTCTAAAGTCAAAAAGTTGGTAACTACACAAAATGTTAACGCCCGTGATACAGCTGGAAGAAAGTCGTCTCCACTCCACTTCGCCGCAGGTAAATAACTGTGGCAAAATAACTTTCAACTCTCTATCATTCAAGCTTTCATTTTTCACAACCTGATCTCTTCCTAAAAATGTTTGGTTTCATTCAATGAAGTTATTAGTTCCTTTAAGGTTACCCTGGTTTTCTACTCCACCAATATCACTTCCTTTTCTCTTTTCAAGTGAAATGCATCAGCATAACTAGCCTGTCGTGAAACAGAGCATGAGAGAGTGAGATCTTTACAAGTTTATGTTTATGTTTTATTTTTAAATTTGTAGGTTTTGGTAGAAGAGATGTGGTGGAGCATTTGATTGCCACTGGAGCCAATGTTCATGCTAGAGATGATGGTGGTTTGATTCCTCTTCACAATGCCTGTTCTTTCGGTCATGCCGAAGTTGTTCAACTTCTGCTAAGTGCTGGTGCAGACCCAAATGCAAGGGACAATTGGAGTTACACACCCCTGCACGAGGCTGCAATCAAGGGTAAAATTGATGTGTGTATAGTTCTTCTACAGCATGGAGCTGATCATAATGTTCGCAATGCTGAAGGTAATTTACATCATTCAAATAAATGTTTTTGCTCTTGTTTTAATGTTAATTTTATTTTTAGGAAAAATTCCTCTCGATGTAGCTGACGCCACAACACGACCCGTGTTAACTGGTGATTATCGTAAAGAGGAACTTTTAGAGGCAGCTCGGAGTGGAAACGAAGACAAAATTCTTTCCCTCTTGACGCCGTTGAATGTAAACTGCCATGCCAGTGACGGCCGCAAGTCCACTCCATTGCATTTGGCTGCTGGTTATAACCGAACACAGATCGTCCAGAGATTGCTGCAACACGGTGCCGACGTTCAGGCCAAAGACAAGGGTGGTTTAGTTCCATTGCATAACGCCTGTTCCTACGGGCATCACGAAGTGACGGAGCTGCTCGTTCGCGCCGGTGCCAACGTGAACGCCACGGATTTGTGGCAGTTCACACCGCTGCACGAAGCGGCTTCCAAAGGCCGCCGTGAAGTTTGTTCCCTTTTATTAGCCCACGGGGCCGATCCGACATTGTTGAACTGCCACGCCAAATCCGCCCTGGATGTTGCCCCTTCGCGGGAACTCCAGGACCTTCTATCGTATGAATTCAAAGGACATAGTTTACTGGAAGCGGCTCGGCAAGCGGATCCAACTCGTCTCAAGAAATTCCTCTCTGTGGACGTCATTGGATTCAAGCACCCGTACACGGGAGACACTGCCCTTCATTGTGCCGTCGCCTCCACCGGAGTCAAACGGAAGCACGTCGTCGAAATCCTTTTGAAGAAAGGGGCCGCGCCTAACGAGAAGAACAAAGAGCTTCACGCGCCGCTACACATTGCCGCCGACAAGGAGCACCTGGACGTTTTGGAGGCTCTCCTGCGTCACGGTGCCAAAGTCAATGTGTTGGACGGCCTTGGTCAAACGGCCCTGCACCGAAGCAGTCAAAAAGGACAAGTGCCAGTGTGTCGACTGCTTCTTCCATACGGCGCCGATCCCACGGTCGTCTCTCTTCAGGGTTACACGGCCGCCCAAGTGGCTACCGAATCTGTGCAGAAGCTTTTCGCCGAGCAGCCGGCCTTCAATGCCACCCCTCCGCCTGTCGATCTCGAATACCAGTTGCTAGAAGCGGCCAAAGCTGGGGATTTGGATAATGTCCGTCGTATTTTGGGCGTCAATCCCTCGCCGCAGCTAGTCAACTGCCGCGACCTAGATGGGCGACATTCCACACCGCTTCACTTTGCGGCCGGTTATAACCGCCTTGCGGTCGTCGAGTTTCTCCTCCAACACGGAGGCGATGTCCAGGTGAGAGCGAGCCTCGATGCCATACAAATGTGAGGGACGTGTATTAAATTTTACTCATCTGTTTGTTTGTTTTGTTTTGTTTTTATGGGTTATTCCAGGCCAAGGATAAAGGCGGTCTAGTTCCGCTTCACAATGCTTGCTCCTACGGACACTACGAAGTGACAGAGTTGTTGGTACGTGCCGGAGCCAGCGTCAACGTTTCTGACTTGTGGAAATTCACTCCGCTGCACGAAGCGGCCGCCAAGGGAAAGTACGACATCGTCAAGTTGTTGTTGAAGCACGGCGCCGATCCCAGTAAGAAGAATCGAGACGGTCACACGCCTTTGGACCTTGTACGTGACGGCGATCAAGACATTGCCGACCTTCTGCGCGGCGACGCCGCACTGCTGGACGCCGCCAAGAAAGGTCATCTAGCTCGTGTCCACAAGCTCGTGACGAGTCAGAACATCAACTGTCGTGACTCGCTGGGCCGTAACTCTACGCCTCTCCATCTGGCGTCCGGCTACAACAATTTGGACGTGGCCGAGTACTTGCTCGAGCATGGAGCCGACGTCAACGCCCAAGATAAAGGCGGACTCATCCCTTTGCATAATGCTTCGTCGTACGGACACCTGGACGTTGCCGCCCTGCTAATTCGTTTCAACACGGAAGTGAACGCGACCGATCGCTGGGGCTTCACGCCACTTCACGAAGCGGCCCAGAAAGGTCGCACTCAGCTTTGTGCCTTGCTCTTGGCCCACGGGGCCGATCCCCACATGAAGAACCAGGAAGGACAAACTCCGTTGGATTTGTCGACCGCCGAGGATGTCAAATGTTTACTGCAGGACGCCATGACCCAACACCTTCCTCCGACAGCCAGTTCGTCGCCCGTCTCGCCCGTCTTCAATCCTTCACCACGAGGATCGTCTATTGTCATTGGCTGCTCGTCTGGAAGCAGCGGCAACACTGCCGGCGCCTCTGCCAACCCATCGACCAGTTCAGATACCTTAGTCCTGCCTTCCGGAAATGCGGTCGTCATAGCGCCTCCTTGTCCGTCGCCCGGCTTAGCTCCTTTACCTCTCCTGATGCTCGGCCCGGATTCCCCCGGCTTGGCTGCTGCTTCCAATACCTCGGTGCCTGTATCTTCTAGTGGAGCTCAGATTGGCGACGGCTGCTCGGACAATGACGTTCCGGAGCAGATCCAAACCACTGCGACTACAACGACCGCCTCTACGATTGTCTCGTTCCTTTCCAGTCTGGGACTGGAACACTTGCGCGAGATTTTCGATCGTGAGCAAGTGACTATCGACATCTTATTGGAGATGGGCCACGAAGAGTTGAAACAAATTGGAGTTCACGCTTACGGTCACCGGCATCGACTCCTCAAAGGTATAATGTTTAATCATTGATTGGTTAAACAATGGATTAACAAAGATATTTGATGGTTCCATCTGTGTAGGTGTAGAAAAATTCTACAGCCAATTGGCCGTTTCAGCCTCGAATCCCGGAAGCGGTTGGAATTCGGCTGGTTTGGGACCATCTGGTAGCTCGTCTTCGTCGTCGAACCAGACGACGGGCACGATGCTGATTGACTTGAGCACCGAAGATCAGGAATATCTCACGGTGGAGGAGGAGCTTCAGAGTACGATCCGCGAACACAAGGACAACGGTCACGCTGGCGGCATTTTCTCTCGCTACAACGTTCTTAAGGTAGACCAGTTTTCTGTTTATTTCCAGTTCCATTATACTAACGTCCTTGTTTTATTGGGTTCCATCAGATCCAAAAAGTACGCAATCGACGATTGTGGGAACGATATTGTCACCGACGTCGGGAAGTAGCCGATGAGAACGGCGGACAGAGCAATGAACGACTCCTCTTCCACGGTTCCCCATTCGTTCATGCTATCGTTCAAAAAGGATTTGACGAGCGACATGCCTATATTGGAGGAATGTTCGGAGCTGGTAAAATAATACTTTGTGTTGGCTGGACGTTTGTTGCAGGCATTCAATGTCACATTTATTTATTTTTTTTATTGTTTGTCAGGGATCTATTTTGCGGAGAATTCCTCGAAAAGCAATCAGTACGTCTACGGCATCGGCGGCGGAACTGGTTGCCCCTCACACAAAGATCGATCCTGCTATTCTTGTCATCGCCAGCTGCTTCTCTGTCGTGTAACGATTGGCAAATCTTTCCTGCAGTTCAGTGCCATGCGTATGGCCCACGCTCCTCCAGGTCATCACTCGATTGTCGGCCGACCCAGCACCGGAGGTCTAACCTACCCGGAATATGTCGTTTATCGAGGCGAACAGGTAACATTGATTTCGATTGACATTTATTTTATTTTTTATTTGAAGTTAAATTTGAATGCCTTTTCTTCTCGTTTTATAGGCCTATCCGGAATACTTGATATCATACCAGATTGTCCGTCCTCCGGAAGAGCTCACTGACAAGAACTAACAAATCGAAATAGCTTTTTTGCTGATGAATTGACATTTTTTTTATTATCATTATTAATTTTTTTTTTTTTTTTTAATTTCCCCTCACCCTTAATTCTTCCTGCATTTTTCTCCTGAAAAAAAAGTTTCTATATCGACCAATATTCTTCAATGTATATTTATCCTTTTATTAAAAATGGGTTGAAAGAAAAAAAAAAGAAAAACAACTTTTGCTGTGATATTGTGTAACAATGGCGTCTCCAATCTCTCTTTTTCTGCCGTTTTGCTTGTTTGTTTAAAAAGTGGGAGGGTTCTCTCTTAAAATACCTCCTTTTGTCTCGTTACACCCAATCTGTTAATTCACCCCACATTGTGAACAGCAACCACACAAACAACAGAATTGAAAAAAAAAAAATAATCTTAACGTTTAACCAAACAAAAAAAAGATGTGTTGAATGATGCGTGGAGTTGAGCAGCAAAGAAAAACTGAGTTAAAATAACCGAATTTCAAAAAGAAAAAAAAAAATTTCTGCTGCTGTTGTATTTGTGACTGTGCGTGTTTTCGATTGGATTTTTCGGGCGTGGTGTCGGGTGATTATATGTCGAACTTTATTTTATCGCGTCTTTTTTTTTTAAATTTTTTCCGCATTTGATTTCGTGGCCTTTTTGCCTCTTTTTCTCTGATTTTTCTCCCTCCGCTCGATTCTTAATATTTTTCTCGATTTTTCTTCATTTTGCCGCTTGTTCGTGTGCATGAAAGAGGTTCATCTTGATTCATATTATTCGGTTGTGTCTCTGGTACGGATCGATCAATAAACCCATGTGGATTCCTCTACATAGGAGTTGTCTTTGCTGTTGCGCTATTTTCCTTATTGGATCCTGGGAAAAGAAATGAAACTAGCAAAAAAAAAACCAGGATCTTTAGCCAACAAGAAGTCGGGACTGCAGTGGGAAGAGACACCAACCACCCGTAGCGAATCGACCGAAGGGAACTTGTCTTTTATTGATTTAATGTCTTTCGTCTTTGGCAGGATCTGGGCACAGGAGGAGCGATTGGATAGTGCTGCTCTCTGGGCGAATGACGGTCACTAAGAGAACCAAGATCATGTTCCTCCATCGACTTGATGCAGCAACGCAGACTCCGACATCCAGCTGGGAGACTCAGTCGACCCAAGTCTCGCGTAGTATCAGCTTCCATTAAAAAATTCTGATTTTGGGTTTGTTTATTAATTGTATACGACTCTCGGTGATTCATTAATCGTGATCAAAGTAAATTGAAGTTGTTTAGAAAGTTTGCTACCATTTATTCGAAGAAAGAAGATGCAATTCCATCGCCTTTTGCTCCACTTTCTCGTCTGTTTCGCTTCGTTCCAACTCTCAGGTATGACTAGTCAATCAAATTGAGTAATAATTTCGATTGCTAATAAGTTTTTTTTTTCAATTTTGAACGTGTTGATTTAAAGTGGGAACGCTCGGGTTTGCCAACATGTACGCCAAACGGCTCTATGACGATTTGCTCAGTAATTACAACCGACTCATTAGACCAGTTAACAATAGCACGGACAAGCTTACAGTCTGGCTGAACCTCAAACTCTCTCAGCTCATCGAAGTGGTAAAAATAACATCCGATTAATTATAATTACTTTATTTATAATTAATTTTTTTCCCCCTCAATATGCAGAGTCTGAGAAACCAGGTTATGACCACATCCATGTGGCTCGAACAGGTACTGTGTACATATTGACATCTGAATAATGAATTGAATAACTAAGTTTCATCTGAAAAAATGATTTATTGCGCAATGCGCATTCAGAAATGGACAGACTATCGTCTGGTGTGGGATCCGGCCGACTACGAGGATGTCGAGATGCTTTACGTACCGGCTGAAAACATTTGGTTGCCCGACATTGTCCTCTACAACAAGTCAGAATTTTTTATGGGGTTGTGTTTATTTTTGGCAGATGTTAAATATTTTGATTGACAATTCTAAATTTAGTGCTGACGGCAATTACGAGGTGACTTTATTGACCAAGGCTACAGTCCATCACACGGGTTTAGTCAACTGGAATCCACCTGCCATCTACAAGTCCAGTTGCGAGATGGACGTCGAATGGTTCCCGTTTGACAAGCAAAGTTGCCTCATGAAATTCGGTTCCTGGACTTATGACGGTCACGAAGTAAATACAATTAAAACACCATTTAAGAAATATGTTGAATTTAAATTCAATTGTCATTTTTTGCAGGTCGATCTGATGCACATGATGCAGGAAACGGACAGCGGGATCGATGTCGTCTCCGCCAACATTGTCACCGGCATCAATTTGACGGAATTCTACCCGTCGGTCGAGTGGGACATTCTAGATGTTCCGGCCAGAAAGAACGAAGAGCGATATCCTTGCTGTGAAGAACCCTATCCAGGTAACTAAATTGATCCTGAATAATTCATTCATACGTTGAGATTTTTTAAATATGCAAATGGTAAACTATGTATTGACATGCACAGATATCACATTCAACGTGACGATGCGTCGCAAGACCCTGTTCTACACGGTCAACCTGATCATTCCGTGCGTGGGCATCACGTTTCTGACGATCCTGGTCTTTTACCTCCCTTCCGATTCCGGTGAAAAGGTCACCCTGTGCATTTCAATCCTCGTCTCGCTCACTGTCTTCTTCCTCCTGCTCGCCGAGATTATTCCGCCGACCTCGCTGGCCGTTCCATTACTAGGCAAATATCTTCTCTTCACCATGATCCTGGTGACAGTTTCCATTATCGTCACTGTCTGCGTTCTCAACGTTCATTTCCGGTAAGTATAGCGAGCGGGTTTTTCTTGAAAAATCTGAAAAAGAAAAGAAATCCTGGACAGCTCGGACTGGGCTGCTGCTGTTGAGCTACTCTATTGATTTTCCTCTTTTCCTTCCTTTTGAAAAAGATCCCCGGCAACGCATCACATGTCTCCTTGGGTCAAGAAAGTCTTTACGGTCATCATGCCACGACTTTTGCTCATGAGTCGACCCATCTATCTGTGTCAGGGCAGCTGCGGCGACGAGCGCAAGAATAAGAAGAACCAGTTCTACAACGGCATCGATTTTGGCGGGTTTGTTCGTTTTTTTTTTTATTTTAAAAATTTTTATAATTTTTGAATTTCCCGGTTCATTCAAATGTAATGTTATTTAACACCCGCGGCTTGGAATTGGCAACAGCAGGAACGATTCGACTCCGTACATTTATGCTCACACCTACCGGAAGAATCCTTCTTGCCCGTCAGAGATCCCCGGAGAAACGGTTCCGGCCAACGATATCACGGCCACGTTTGAATTGCGCTCATCCACTTACGGCAGCTACGCCTCTAGCAACCAGCCCAGGCAGCCGATTTATCACAGTATGTGTCGATATCGGACTACTGATTATATTTGTCGGATTGAACATGTTTCATTTTGGTTTTGTTTTAGATTTCGGGCCGTTAACTTACGGAGATGACGATCTACTGCCGCCGGATGTCAGCTGCGCACTGAGGAGCATCCAGTTCATTGCCAAGCACACGAAAGACACGGACAGAGAGATCGAAGTGATTGAAGACTGGAAATTCGTGGCCATGGTGCTGGATCGCTTCTTTCTCTGGATCTTCATCGTGGCCTGCTTCGTCGGCACGGCCGCCATCATCCTGGAGGCGCCGTCCCTCTACGACGAGACGATTCCGCTGGATCAGCTATCTCATGCTTACTTTCCGACGGCCACCAAATTGTCCATGTGAAAAAGCAAAACAAACCTAACCTCCTACCGCCGACCGCATCATCTTATTTTCGTCCGTCTCCTCCGCACACACACACAACACAGCAGCAGCAGGGATCCTGAACTCCGTTGATCCAGCATTTCCTGTGTTATACACACATCTATTATATATATATCAGCCGTTTTTCTTTCTTTTTTTTCTTCTTTCTTCTTCTCCGTGTCTCATTCAACCGGAATGGAATTCTTTTGTCCTTCAACTCCGGGCCGGCGGATAGGGTACGACTTTTATATATTTTTTTCTTTCCTACTACTCCTCGTTTCAGTTCGGTCCTTTTTTTTATATAACAAATCCAATCTGCCCGCTCTTCCGCCTCGATTCCTCTTTTAGGACATCTTCTTTTCCTTTCTTTTTCCTACTCGATCCCTTTTGTTTCCACATTTTGTTTTATATTTTTATTCCTTCTCTTGTGCTCTCTCCTTCCTTGTTGTTCAATCGTTTTTCGCCTCGGAGAATAATAAACTCGACTGCCAGAGAGTCAAGACTCAAAGAGTCGCAAAAAGAAAAAGAACTAAAAATCGTCTATCTATCTCTCCCTGACGAGCATCATCTTTTACGACTTATAATATCCAGCATGGAAAAAGGAGGGAAAAGAAAAAGAAAATAAAATAAAATAGAGAGTCCTAGGAGTCGGCGGTGAACTGACTATTTTTATACATCGGGGGCATCAAAGGACGTTATCTTATTCCTTCATGCATAAAATATTACCCAACTCTGCGAAAAAGAAGAGAACCACTAGAAAGAAAAATAAAAATAACAAAAAATCGAAGGAGCGGTTTTTGCTGAGCCGGTTTTGGTCGTCTAGAGAAAATTTTACTATGTATATACGTCTTCTTAAATAAGGCTCCTTGATGTATAAATACGGGGAGGTCGGTCGTCCTGATTATTATATTCCGTCCGCTCCGGAATAAATGCAACCCGGATATACTACCCAAAAAAAGAAAAGAAAAAGATGTTACGTTGAAAATTAACCCCGGAACAGAGTCACGATCCGTTCCAGTATAAATGCTATTAGTTCCTTTTCGATTAAGAATTAAAGAAGTATAGCACGTCCGATTCCAGGGGAAATGAACAGCACACTCAACAAAAAGCGGAAGTATAAGAGAGCGCGGAGTGCCAAAGGTCGGCTATACACTAGCTACTTCCAAACAGAATCAAAAAAGGGGGGAAAAACAAACAAACAAAAAACGGGATTCATCCATTATGGATAAGATCTGGTGCTGTGTCAGTTGGCGTTGCTTTGCTGCTCCGTGTTTGCCCTTTTGTGTTGATGGCGTCGAAGAGTGAAGTATTAAGAAGAGCGAGCACAAGTGCAGAGTACTTTTCGATGTTCACAGACCTCCCCCAGCAGCTCGTGTGTGTATTTTTTCTTCTTCCGGCTTTTTTCTCTTACTTCCATCCGGCGCAGCTGTTTTTTCCATATCGTTTCATTTAGGGGGTTTCACTGTGCTGGGTGTAGAAAGACACACAATCTCCATTATACGCTCTATTGCCCCTTGCAGGTCTTTGATACAACACTCTCTCTCCAAATTCCCCGAATCAAATATGCTGGGCGCAATTGAAATGGGTTAGCTGATGTTATATAACTATTTGCCCGTGCGTTTCAAAATGTATTGACGAATGACGATACAAAAAAACACAAAAATGGGGGATTCGATCAATTAATTTTTGGCGTTTTTGTTTTCTTTAAAGAGGCTATACAAATGTAATTGAGTAAATATATATAGAACTATGGAACAGTATATCAAAGTAATTATGGTATATAGCTCCTATTTTTACACACAGATGGGAAAGAGCCTTTTGTTTTAAATAGACACGATATAAAAATTTTTAAATTGAGAGAGGGGACTATAGACTTGTTTGTCTTGATTATCGAAGTTTTAAAACATTGAGAATTTTTCTTTGGATCGAACGATATTTCCGATAGTGAAATCAAAAAATTGGAAAAGAAAATTAAAGTGCTGGCTCGTTTTTTTAAAGGAATTTTCAACAAATGATTTCAAATTTTTATCGCATTGGAAATTCGGAAAAAAAATTCATTATAGGAACCCTAGACGAGAGAAAGACGATTAGAAAATCACGACGTCACAAAAGTTGTTTGGCCTGTTGTTGCGAAGACAAAACCAAAAAAAAGTTGGGAGGGAAGACAACATCCGCAAAAGGGGATTGGCAACACAAAATGGCATCAAGCGGAAAATGTCCATAAGAGAAGGAAAACAAAAGTTGTTTGTTGGGCGGTGTCATAAACGGGTAGACGCTGTGTGGATCATACACACAATGTGTACGCGGCGCTATATATTACATATATATTATATCGAGGCAGAGAGAGAGAGAGTCTATATATAGTACCAAATAAATTATATTGAGAGTGGGAGAGATTGGTTTCGACTTTGATTGCTGAGACTGCCGTCGTTTCCAAATAAATATACGACATCGTCAATGCGGGACGTGCTGCTGCTGCCTGTTTATTTTTAAGCCGAGCGCAATGAAAGTAGTTGGTTGCTGTGTGCTGTATGTCTCTCTCTCTCTCTGTACTACTACAAGTCAGAGAGGCCATTCAAAAATCCGGGATGCCGTAAAGTTGCTGGGCGACGAGCGAGTACTTGATGGCCATGTCACTCGAGTCATCGTAAAGGGCCGGAGCGGTGAGCAAGATGACGAATGAGCCGATCACCGAGGCGATGGTGTACAGCCAGAGGAAGAGCCTATCCAGCACCATGGCGATAAATCCCCAGTCTTTGTCCTCCTGTTATTAAAAAAAGAAAAAAAAAAAAGGGAAAAATGAAGTTCAAACAAAAAGAAAATAGGAGAAAAAAGGGCGGCGCATCAACCCGACCGTGAGGGGCCAATGACGGAAGAAAATGAGATAATAACGTCAAGCCCCGATTCCGCTTTTTCCGGCTATCTTTTAACGAGAAAAAAAGGGGGCTTTGTGTGTGTGTGTGACGGGCCCAGCAGCAGTATAGCTTCCGGCCCGGCCACCAACGTATTAAATGAAATATAGAAACAAAAGAAAGACACAACGTTGGAGCTTTTGTGCTGCATGTCATTTGTTTTTTTCAAGATAAAAATAAAAATAGAAGGAAATTATTATTTCATTTACCGCGTCGTATTCGTCCCGGCGCTTCATGTGATTGCGGATAAACTGGACGTCTCGGATGGCCTTTTGCAGTTCGAGCGGGTAGCGCTTGCGGCGACCCAGTTGGCCCATGTCGCGCAAGTTGGCCGGCACGGGCGGCGGCGGCGGAGGCGGCGGGGGCGGCGACGGCGGCGGCGGAAGATTGTTAAAGTTGATTATCTCGCAGAGCAATTGAGATCCGTAGTTGACTCGTCTCGACCATCTCCGTCCGTCCTTGGAATTCAGCCGCCTGTTGGCGATGTACTGCCGAGAGTCGAATCAAATCGTCCGTTTTAACTTTGGTCATTTTTCACGCCACATCAATCGCGAAAAGTATAAATTCTGGTTAACTCGACAATTTCTACCCAGACAGACGGGAGGACAAAAGTTTCTTGGAAAAAAAATAAAAGTTTCGGTCAATGCCATCACTTTTGAATAGGATTTATCGACCGGGAGTTTTGGAAAATTGCTAGACGAAAAAAAGAAGTTTGGAAAAAAAAGTGGCCATCCAAAGATAAATAATGGTATAGCCACTCTCTCTACAGTGGAGAGAGAAAAATAAGGGCGTGTTTGTTGGTATAAAGGGTTCCATCTGCTTTTCCTTCTGTACACTTATAGGAGGCATATATATTTACTACTACACCCAAACGATGACAACTCGTGAATCGTCAATAACCTATAGCTATAGCGTTCTTGGTGGGCCATGGCGGAGAAGTCGCCTATAGGATGGGCGAGAGGACAGAAGGGCAATCTACTTTGTTGTAAATCAGGTCGGCCAGGCCCGAAAGCCCCTCGTGCGCTCTATTATCAAAGCATCAAGACGACGTAACGAACTGTATACACATCGATGGATCCTCTCTCGACTTCAAATGGGCAGTGATGGAGGGGAGGGGCTCTCTATTGGTCGTCGATATTACTCTGGACTCGCCCTCAACATTTCCCCGGCTATTCCGGGACGAGGAGGACATAAATTTCGCTTCCGCTTTCCATTTGCGGGTGGAGGGGGGTTACAGATCCATTATCCATTTTCTTTTAGCTTTTGCCCCGATTGAAACGCAATAAATATTAGAGGAGATTTTATTTATGAGAAAAGAAAAATGATTTCGATTTACTGAAATGATGTTTTAAGAAATTATTACACAACTACGACAGAGGCGGACTGTTAGATGAATTAAGATTTAAATATCCAGTTTAGTCGAGGCAAAAAAACGAAATGCGGCCCAATTAGATTCGACTATTTGCATAATCAGGTTGTCGCATTTAATCGCATTAACTAATCCAAGAGAGAAAATGCCCCAGCAAGTCCAATCAGCCAAGAATGGACATGTATAATATCAGGGAATTTCCTTCTTCTGTCTCCATAGTCAGAGATTCGCAAGAATTAGCGAAGGAGACGTATGCGACTCGGCGCAATATGTCGCAATTCCGACATCTGAATTATTCAAATTTGTGTCACGCAGCTGGTACAGACGACGACGACGAGTTAGGGTTAGAAAGAATGTATAGTAATTCTTGGCAAATTGCAGTTGTCTGTCGTCATCCAATTAAATGCCAAGAGAAAATGCGTTTATAATTTTTTTTTAAATAAATACGCGTTAGTTAAGTAATTCTTTTTTTTTTTACTTTACTAATATCATATTAGCATATTAGTAATATGCTATTCCTGTTGGCTGCGCTTAACTGAAACGGGTTAAAATCTAGGGAAATAACGTTTTGAATGGATAAATGTACTCAACAATTTAATTTGAAAAGACATCCAATTATCGTTACAACGGCAAAATTATCTCAAGTTGGCATCCGTTCTAAAAATTATAAAAGTTCATCCGTCCCAAGCGAAAATGCCCCGAGGCACATTTTGCGCTGATCGACACAAATTTGAATTCGCACAGGCAATTTGTTAGAATTAAAGATAATTATTATGGTAATTTTTTAGTTCTGATTTACGAACATTGTGTCCGAGAAACACAACTCAAGAATTAAGTTGGGAGTTGTTAACTAAATGAATACGTATGACCTTTTGGGCCTTAGGTAGTTGCAGCATTTCACAAGTCTATCAGCGATGGATGCGAGACTACGAGATAGGCCTACTTGATTTTAGGTTTTTACATTAAGTAGTCAAATGTGTTGCTGAGTAACTAATCAATCACTTCCTTACCGTCCAGTGGATTTGAACCGATCAACTGGGGCGCAATGTATGGAAAAGGTGATGATGAGATTGACATCAACAAGTTACATTGACACCTATCACAATTTAAAATGAAATATTCCGTCAGATTTAGCTCATTTCCTCAGCAAAACTGGATTAGTAAATATCTTGCATTTGGAATCGCTGGCGTAGGATGTTGGTATGAATAATAGCGGGGATTTATAATTATAACGCGTTGTTATGTTGGTGGGTAGTAGTTATGTTCACGATTCAAAAACCTAACTCAACATCCGCTTCCGTGCAGAATAGTTCAACAATTCCAACTTGTCGGCAGAATTTAATTAACCAACGACGGAATAGTGAAGAATTCGCCTCGAGCAATTTGCCATTCCCATAGGTTCGTAAAAACCCGTAAACACCATTTCAAAATTAAAATTTGAATTATGCGGAGATTTTTCCAATTTCAAATGCGAAATGAAATGTTGAAATGATAAACGAAAGCAGAGAACAATTTTAAAAACTACCTGGATGAAAACCCCGCCCTTGATCAAATAAATATAATTTTTCCCGATTAAGTTCTTTCAATAACGATCCTATTACAAGTCTGATTAATGAACACGCTTCCTGAAAAAGGTGGCAATTCAGGTATATAATAATGAATGACTTGATACTGAGAAGTAACAGCTAACGTTGCGATTAAAGATATTGCAATACAGGTGCCCATTTATGTAAGGAAATGGAAATATAAGACTTCGATTTATTATGTAATTTTATGCACTATACAAACATCTATGTCTACGGATTGGAAATGCAATTGCTTGATGGAATTTCTGTGATTACCGTAGCTATACCAGACGGTCCAAAAGTTTAATCGTCAACCCAACACGTAGTTCAGATGTTTGTATCAATCACGATGTCAGAAAAATTATTTGTTGTATACACCGTTCATCATGTAACACATTTCGCAAATGTCGATTACACAGGAGGAGCTAAGCCGTGTGAACTGATCAATTAAACTTCAGAAAACTAATTCAACTAATAAAACTGTTGTCGTATGTGTCAAGTTCACTAATTTAAATTGCCATTAGTCAAGTGTTATGATTCCGTAGCCCGAAAAGGACGATTTCAATTGCGTTATTTCATGGAGTAGCCGCAACATTAGCGCTAAATCGCCTACGGCAATTTAATCGTCTTGCAACGCCAGTGAAGCAATGAGAACGTTTTAAAAGGTAGAATAAATTAATAGTTCTTTAAAGTCACGAGGCCAATCTGTTTCTATTATTCCAAAACTCAATTTTTAAATTTTGATTTGAAGCTGTTAAGTGAATGCGGCACACTCACGAGCTCTCCTTGTCCCTTTTCACGGCTGCCCCGAGGAGAAACCAAAACTACTTTCACTTCCTCGAACGGCTGTCCCGTCAAACCTCTAATTGCAATTCGATTTGAATTCCCATAAATGAACACGGTTAGTCAGCAGCGCAACTTTAGGTGTATGATAACGATAAATTCGGATAATAAGAAGTGATTGGCTAACCTAACGAATGCAGTCACCGAATTTCCTGCACCCATTTAGGCGGGAAGAGTGGGTTAAGTAATTAAACTTATTTCTTACTTTTGTAAACTAAAAAAGGTGATCTCGTGTCAAAACTCGAATAGCAATCTTGTGATCAATTCTATTCCGAGTCTGATTTTCCTATAGGCAAGGAGTCAATGATTTCGAAATAAATTGTGAAATAATGGATAGCGGAAAGAATCTTTGTTCACGTCAGCAATCATTTGTAAATTAAAATAAAAACAGTATGGTTATTAACACACCATCCAAAAAGGAAAAAAAGCTTACCAACGCCAATCATACCGACGAACAACTTGATTGAGTTCATCAGTAAAACTTAAAAACATTTACGAAGCTCATAAAACTATCACCCGCACTTTTAAGTTCACGAGTAAAATATTACAATCAGTCGTGTGTCACGATTCAATATCCCCAAAAAATTACGATTTCGATTGCGTAATTTAATCGGATACTGCTGCACCGTAAGCAAAATTAAAATTGCTGACGGCAATCCAGTCGACTTTCATTGCCAGTGAGAAAAATCGCACACGTTTTCAAGTCAAAAGCATTTTTGACTGTATGCTTATTTCAAATTTAGCGAATTTTGTTTAGCAATCGTTTAGTAAATGTCACATACGATCTCTTCTCATCCCACATCCCTTTTAATCTTGAAAGACTGTTCGAAGGAGAAAACGCTGATCTTCAAATTCCCCAAACGACTTCAAAATATACCTCAAATGAACTTCCATTTGAATTCTAATATATGAACACGGTTCGTGATCAGCGAAACTATCAGGAATGTGATAATCAACACTTAAAAAAAGAGGCGTTCGAGTAATGTAGCGAGTGCAGTTACTGAAATTCATCTATCCAATTAGAAGAAAAACGAAGGTTAAATAATCAGATTGATTTTGATGATTACTTTATAAACTGAATTACAGGCTGAAAACCTTTACAACAGAGAATGATGTCTTGGGACTCTGCTTAAGTTTACAGTTTGATCTGAATTCACATTTGGATTTTGGAATGAATTAAATTAAAGACAATTCCATGGTATTTAGATATCATTCTTCATAAATCAAGTGAACTAATATAGATAATTCAGATGAATAAAATAAATTGTTCTCACCAGTTAAAATGAACAAATTCAACGGGGCTCATAAGATTGTGGCTACACTTGACAAGTTCACGAATAAAAATTTGCATTTAATCCCGTGTTAAGATTCAATAGCCCGCAATCGACAATTTCAATTTCAATAATTTCATGCTATACCGCAAACCAGCGCAATATCGCCTACAGCATTTTAGCGGTCTTGCAACGCCAGTGAAAACGTTTGAAAAGGAAGAAAAAATTTAAAGCTTTTTAAGTCACAATGCCTTCTGTTTCCATTATTCCGAAATTCAATTTTGAAATTTTGTTTTGCAATTTTCAATTAGACGCGACTCACGAGCTCCCCTTATCCCTTTTCACCGCTGTCCCGAGGAGAAACTAAAACTTTTTTTCAGCTCCTCGAACGGCTGTCCCGTCCAACTTCAAATGCAATTCAATTTGAATTTTGAATTCCGATAAATGAACACGGTGTGTCATCAGCACAACCTCAGGTACATGGTACCGACAAGACCGGACAAAAAGACGTGATTTGCTAACGTTGCGAATGCAGTTGCCGTAATTACTGCGTCCAATTAGGCGAGAAAAGTACTTTAAGTATTTTTAATATTTTTTATTCAGTTATAATCTGATACGACCTTAGTAGAACTGGTAACACAGTCATGACTCCGTACACGATCTGTGACTAACAATGGTTACAGAGTGATACAAAGCTCAGTCATATCAAGATGAGTCTTCTCAAGGTCCAATAGTTTAAGATAAATGTTCATCTATAATCATCTCTTGACACGTAAATAATGTTCACCAATGCTAATTACTCCGACGAACGACTTGATTGAATTAATCAGTAAAACTTAACAAAATTTACGAAGCTAGTAAAACTATCACCGTACTTGTTAAGTTCACGAGTAAAATATTACAAAAAGTCCTATATTATGATTCCATACCCCACCTTTTACAAATTCAATTGTGTAATTTCACCGGGAACCGAAAATCAAATCAAAATTGCTTACGGCAATCCGACATTCTCAGTCGACTTTCAATGCCAGTGAGGATATCGAACATTTTCAAGTAAAAAACGATTTGACTGTGTGATTATTTCAAAATTACTGAACTTTTTTATAGCAATCGTTAAGTGAATGCCACTCACCATCACTCATTATGCCGCGTCCCTGTTTTTAAAAGCTTGCCCGAGGGTGAAACCGCTGACCTTCAAATTCCACAATCGACTTCCAAACGTACCTCAAATGAACTTCGTCTCGAATTCTGATTAATGAACACGGTTCATAAACAGAAAAACTATTAGGGAAATGCTGATCGAAAGACTAGAAAAAGAGATGTGTATGGCTAACGTAGCGAGAGCAGTTACATTCATATGTCAAATTTGGAGAGAAGAGAGGGTCAAATATGCTCAGTTTGATTGTAATTGAGGAATAACGAATTCTTAACTTGGATTTCTAAGTTGACTCCATATATGACCTGCAACGATTTGACAAGGTTGTTATTAACAGCAACAGTTGTGAGAACTTGTACTAACAAGCTGGAGGTAATATTTCATCTTTGTTGTGACTTACGAATAAATAAAGATAATTCCGGGGTTTATGAAACCCCAACAAAATTCAACCCAAGTTCAGTAATGTCGATGACACAGACGAACAATGTCGATTGAACTCACCAGTTCATATTAACAAAATGAATGAAGCTAACTCAACTATCTCCGTACTTGTCAGGTTCACGAATATAAAATTGCCATTATTCATGCGGTATGATTCAACAGCCTGAAAATGACGATTTCAAAGGAGTTTCGCAAAATTAGCGCAATATCGCTTACGGTAATTTAATCGTCTTGCAACGCCAGTGAAACGTTTTAAAAGGTAGAATAAATTCATAGGTCTTCAAGTCACAAAGTGATCTGTTTCTATTATTCGAAAAAATCCAAACATTTGAAATTTGGTTTTACAATTTTGAAGTTAGTACCACTCGCAAGGAGTGAACCTTTTATGGCTGTGCCGAGGAGAAACTAAAATTAGTTCAAGTTCCTCGAATAAATTCTTATCCAACCTCTAATAAACTTCTATTAAAAATTTTGATGAATGAACACTGTTCGTCACCAGCAAAACTGCCAGGTGTGTGATAATCAAAAGACTAGAAACAAAGGGGTGAATCAGTGAATGGCTAATGAAGCGAGTGCAGTTACTGCAATTAATCTATCCAATTGGGATTGAAGAGAAGGTTAAGTATTCAGTTTTATTTGAACATTCTACGAACTCAAGCGGACAGTTCCAATCCTTAACCTGGAGATATTGATGTGTTTCAACAGATCAATTTTGTCCATGAGATTCATTAGGTTGGAATCAGTGCAGTTAAAATCGATGAAGTGAAAAATCATCATATCCAGGTTTAGGAAAGCTGTAAAAATAATAAGAAATACGGGGTATCTAATACCATATCAACATACACTTTAAGCGTACTAAGGTCGTGGAAAGAAAGAAACAGTTTCGGTTGAAAAAATAAAGTTAGACTTTATAAAATTAACGAATCCAACTAAATAACTGCCGCACTTGTCAGGTTCACGAATAAAAAATTGCCATTAGTCATGCGTTATGATTCAATAGCCCGAAAACGACAATTTCAATTTGCGTGATTTCACGTGGTACCGCAAACCTTTGCTATAGGGCCTACGGCATTTTAGGCGTCATGCAATGCCTGCACGAAAGTTGTAAAAAATACCAACAGGTTATACAAAGCGATTTGTTTGTGCTGATATAGATAACATTTTGAAAGGGAAATTTGTTTTTAACAATTGTTTAGTGAATGCCACTCACGCTATCTCCTCATTCCACGTCCCTTTAAAATCTTGAACGAATACCCGAAGGAGAAACTTTCGAACTTGAAATTCAACAAATGACTTCAAAACAAGTCTCAAATGACGTTCCATTTGAATTCTGATAAATGAACACGGTTCACCAAGAGCAAAACTGTCAGGTAAATGGTTATCGAAAGTCTGGAAAATGAGAAGTGATTGGCTAACGTAGCGAGTGCAGTTACTGTAGTTCATATGTCCAATTGAGAGAGAAGATAAGATTAAATATATTCAACTTAATTTGTATGAGTAAGTTTCTCAATTCAGCAGGGTTGATGCTCTTGGATAGCCTCTCGTCGACTTGGACATTCAGGTTGACTCATTCCATTGCCAAGAGAACTGAGCACGACGAAACGAACTACACAACCTGAAATTGAAAAAATTGAAAAGCAATTTTTTCAATCAAATACACAATCTGCCAGGATATAGCCGACAACACTCAGACGGTGAAAGAGACAAAATTCCTTAATAAAGATATAGTAAAAGTATTTAAATGGTTAGCCATCTCGAAGGTGTTAAGTTAAAATTTGCATTATTTAATGCGTGACACGGATAGGATACATGTGTTAACCTAAAACCAATCAACGGCACTAATAAAACTTTCTCTCTCCTATCAAGCTCATGAATTTTGAAATGAACACGATTCTTTAACAGCGCAACTGTCAGGAAAGTGATAACCAAAAGACTGGAAAATAAGTGGTGATTGGTTAGCGTACCGAGTGGAGTTTTAAGAACTGAATTGCAGAAGTTCAAATTTTAAACCTGGTGGAATAGCCGAATAGGATTAGGTATGACGTCCCTTGACCACTTCCCCACTTAAGGCGCCATACACTTAAGTCAAAAAGAGGAAATTGTGACGAAATAGATGAGCGAACAACACCAGGTTTTGGGTAATTAACAAATAACAATAATGTCGGGGTTTATAAAACACCTTCAACATGTAACCAAAGCTCACTAATGTCGTGGAAACAAACGAACAATGTCGATTGAACTCATCAATTAGAATTTACAAAAATAACAAAGCCAATAAAGCTATCGCCTTACTTGTCAGGTTAACGAATAAAAATTGCCATTTGTCAGGCGTTATTATTGAATAGCCCGAAATCGACGATTTCAATTTAGAAAGAATTAACTCGTTACAGAGGGTACTTTTTTAGATAAAATTTTGAAAGTGAATTTTTGTTTTCAATTGCCAAGTAAATGCCACTCATGAGCCTTGTGTTTCTTTTACAATTTTCCCAAAGAAAAATATCGGATGATGCAAATTTCTTCAATTGCTTCCAATCAAACCACAGATGTAGTTTGATTTCACTGTGAACTGTGAGCACGATTCATTAACAGCGAAACTATTTATTGTATGTGGCATCAAAGGACTAGAAAATAAGAAGTGATTGTAATATGACTAGTGCAGTTACTGGAATTCACCAGTCCAATTAGGAGAGAAGAGAAGGTTAAGAATTCTGTTTGAATTAAATAGTTGAAGTCCTGAACCTGGTAGAAAAGGCTTCCTTGCACAACAAAAAAGGAACATTTTTTAATGTTGGTGAAGCAATTTGAGCACTAGGTTGTAGGTTGTATAATTAAACAAAAGATAAATTCAGGGGTTATAAAACCCCTTCGACATGTAACCCAAGTTGTTGTGGAAATCAACGCGCAGTGTCGATTAAACTCTACAGTTAGAATTTACCAATTTAACGAAACTAATTAATATATCGCCGTACTTGTCAGGTTCACGAACAAAAAATTACCGTTAGTCACGCGTTATGATTCAATAGCCCAAAAACGACAATTTCAATACGTAATTTCACGTGGTACCGCAAACCTTGTCTACAGTGCCTACGGCATTTTAGGCGTCTTGCAATGACTGCACGAAAGTTGTAAAAAGAACAAAAAAGTTATACAAAGCAATTTGTTTGTACTTATTTAAACAAAAATTTTGAAAGTTAAATTTTTTTTGCAATCGTTAAGTGAATGCCGCTTACGAGAGGCCTTGTTTTTTGTTATACGACTCTCCTGAGGAAAAACTTCAGATGATCGTAAGCCTATAACTTGAATGACTTCCAATCAAACTGTAAATGTAGTTCGATTTCATTCTGATGAATGAACACGGTTCTTTACTAGCGCAACTACCAGTTTAAATCAAAAGAGTTAATGGATATGTGCAAGAGAATGACTAACGCGACGAGTTAATTTACAACACTTCACATGTCCACCTAGCTACGAAACACGCTTAAGTAATTAAAATTTTATTAATCAAATGCTTAGAGTTCTCAAGACATTTTGAGGGTATTGGTCAACTAGATTTCCGCCTCCAAGAAACAAATGTGAGGATTAATCTGGAGACCGAAAAACAAAAAATGATCTTGGGTTTCAAGTAATGAAAATATTAATGGGTATTAAATGAGTAGCCGTCTCGAAGGTGAAAAGCATAAGTTCGCATTCTAATATACGTGACACCGATCGGATGCAAGTGTTAACCTGAGTTCAATCAACGACACTGATAAAACTTTTCCTCTCCTATCAAGCTCATGAATTAAAAAAATCAATTAAGACGATTTGCACTGCCACAAGACACGGCATTCGTCCATACACCCCCTCCCTAAAAAATATATATATTTTACCCATAAAAAATTCTACATCTGTGTAGCCCCGCCCAACAGATATATACCCGCTACACAGACACACACATCGATAGATCTCAATAGGACCCTACACTTTCAACTGGATAACTCCCGGAGGAGTTTCATGGAAAAAGACTTCCTCCATCTTCTTCCCCCCCCCCTTCTTATATCGGCGATCACTTCTCGCCCCAACAATTTCCCCAAACAACAACAACAACATCGGAGAACCTTTACACAGTACGAAAGCAATCCCTCCCGCAGTCCTTTTCATCCTTCTTTGCCTACACGACATCTTTTTCTCTCGGCTTTCCTTTTCTATATTACATCTAAATATCCTCCGGGCTTTCTCTCAGGTTTTTCCTCAACAACAGCCGATGGATGTGATAAGCGGAAGAGACCGTTCTCTCTATAAAAAAGGAGGCCAATATATATACCGATCCTCGCGTCTATCCTGCCGCATCGACTGACGTCTATCTCTACTGCATCTCTTCTCTTTATAAATAGATATAAGAACAATATAAGTCGGCCCGGGAGGGAAAAAAGGGCGACGGAGGGTAAAAAACTAAAAAAGAAATAAAATAAAAAAAAGGAGCGCGAGCCCCAATTCGGATGAATGACGATATATACACACCGCCAAAAGCCCATGCAAGAGAAAGATATTGCTTGTCATTTCGCGCTTCATTTGATGCGCATATATTGCGATTCCTGCTGCTAGTCATCGTCGCAGTCCCCCCGCACATATATAGCCCACCATCGACTCCATCCATCCACGACCGAATAATTTAGCGACGCCTTTCGCTCTTATTGTCGGCCCACATCATTTCTCTTCGAGATACCGAACGGATAAAAAAAAATATATAGACGAGCCAGACATGCACGAGGGAAAAAAAAGAGTCTGGCTATTTTTTTTTCCTTTCGTTCGAAAGGCGACACACACACACTATATTCGGTTTGCTTCGCTTGACTGCATACTACTACATAGGGCGGCTGATTTATTCATGTCACGTCACCGGGCGGTCGTCAACGTGCCCTAGAAAACCTATACCCCACCCTACCCCACCAGCATTGGACAACTGGCCAAGTGCTTAGAGTGGGTTTTATGTTACCCGGAAGAAGTAAAAAAAGGAAAGGCGAAAAAAGATGTATGCGAATTCGGTCGACGACACTCGACAGATATTTGTGTTCAAAATAACGGGACTAAAAGAGAGAGAGAAAAACAATTGGATTTGGGAGCTGACCTTCATGCGTTCCTCGACTTCCTCGTTGACCCGTTTGGGGACCCGCATCAGGAGGATCTTTGGCAGCCGGTGGATGAAGATTCGCCGGACCCACGGCGCCATTTTGTGGGTGGAAGGCTTGCGGTAGTGCATGTTGAGGATGACAATGGTGATGAGGACAGAGAGGCCGACCAGGAACATGGTGAAGAGCAAGTATTTGCCGAGCAAGGGGACGGCCAGCGACGTGGACGGGATGATCTCCGAAATGAGCAAGAAGAACATGGTCTGCGAGAGGAGGATGGAAATACACAGGGCCACCTTCTCGCCGGAATCGGCCGGAAGGTAAAACACCAAAATCGAGAGGCAGGAAATGCCCACACAGGGGATGATCAGGTTGACCGTGTAGAACAGAGTTTTCCGTCGCAGGGTCATGTTGAAAAAGATGTCTGCAACAAAAACAACCAAATAATCAAATATTTAATTCACAACAAAGTATCTAGAAAAACCATGGCCGGAAGGATCCCAAACAAAAATAAAGAGTTCCAGTCTCATTCGTCAACTGTCAAAGACAGTGAAGCACTCAAAGTTGATGGGGATCAGGAGCGTTTAGAAAAGAGACACGAACGTTACCCCCCAACCCGAAGAAAAAAAGCGGATGGACATGAAAAACACACACACGCACGCTCGTGTGATCTTGACGGATCGTTTCTATACGAGTACACACGTACAGACAGCATCCTCTCCATCCGGATATTTCTTTTCTTCTTTCCTCTCTCTCTCCCGATTTTTTTTTTCCACGTTTATTTCCTTTTTATTTTTCGGCTTTTGTTTCATTTTTCCAGTGCTGGTAAGGAGGACGCGCTGGAATATCATAGGAAAAGGAGAGCAGAAAAGAAGAAACTCACCAGGGTAGAACTCGTTGGGGCAGCACTCGTAAAACTTCTCGTGGCGTTCGGCCGGCACGCTGATTATGTCCCATTCAACGCTTGGGTAATAGTCCTTCAAGTTGATGCCAATCTCGACCAGATTGTCCGATGAGTTGATGTGTCTCAAATCCATCTGAGAGATACATATTATATAGGAGGAGGCCAACACAGCCATTGGCCACACCCCAGAACAAAAAAGAGAAAATGTTTCAACTCGTTAGTTGCCATCATTTTTAGTCTTGTTTCGGCATCCGCCCACCTCTCCGCAGTATACAGCAGACAACTAAAAAAGTAACTCTTAGTTTTCCTCTTATTATTAAAAGAAATAAAAACAAAAAAGCGACCAAGGTTGCACAGTGAGTGGGTTTTGCCATGTTGTTATTATCGGGCCGGCAGCCAAGTCGGATCCATCAGAACTGACAGCCATGTAAAAGAAGAGAGTCGGCATCCAGCAGCAAAATAAAAGGAAAAAAACGAAACAAGGACATAACATTGGAAGGAGGGAGGGGGCAGATGAATCAAAGGAATCTTTTCATTCTTGAATAATACGATGGGATAAAAAAAAAGAAGAAGAGAGATGCTGTGCGCTGGTAATAAGATGAAGACGGAATGGATGGAGGAAAGGCAAAAGCGGAAGTGTAGATTTGCCAAAAGAAAAGGGCAAGCGGCGGCGGCAGCTATACATGGCGGGCAACTTGGTATTAAAAAAAAAAGAACCGTCATCCCTTCTATAGTAGTACTAGCTCTTCTTCTTCTTCTTCGACTACTACTAGCCCAGCACACAGTAGATTAGAATGAGATAGATGAGATAGAGAGGCCTAGACGGGCCAAGGAACGCCATTTCCCTTCGGGTAATAGAGAACTTCCCAGAGCTCGGCGCTAGACTGGAAATGTTGCAAAAGTCTCTATTTTTTTCTTCTTCTTTTCTCTCTGTGTAACGATCATTTCCCTGGTGGCAGCCGGCCCATTAGCTGCTCTATTCAACACACCGCCCCCTTTCTCCCTCCTCTTCCCATGTTGGAAGGAAAACTAACTCCTTTCATTTCCCTCTTCCGACCTTCCAGACGTCGACCCCGCAATGTCTAACACATCCAACATCTTTCTCCGAATCGTAGAAAAACAAAAAATTGGGGCGTCGCACGTCCGCAATGAAAGGCTAACAATTAACCAGAGCATTTGACGTGACCCCCCCCCCACCGTGTCCCAAAAAAGTTCTGGAAGTTCCAAACCTCGTTTGAATTGACGCGCGGTTATTTCCCCTCAAAAATACAATTGAATTGTAGTTTCTTAAAAAGTTTCCCTTTTGTTATTTTTTGGTATTTACCTGAAGGCCGTTGTGAGACCACGGACCAAACTTCAAGAAGCACGTCTGCGTGTCGAAGGGGAACCACTCGACGTCGATTTCGCAATACGATTTGAAAATGGCCGGGGGATTCCTGCGTAGGAAGAAAAGTGGGAGAATTAAGGCAATTCAAATCTCCCATTCGAGAGTTATCAAGAAAGTTTCTTTTCTGGTACCATTTGACGTGGCCGTCGTAGTGCAGGATGGCTTTAGTCATTGTTGTCACGACGTACTCCCCATCGGCGCTATAATCAATCGAATCAAACGGGGAGAAAAAAAAATTGACGGGATTAATGGCATGTCGCTTACTACTCCTAAACACGTTATTTTTCAATGACTGGTCTGTGGTGTCAAGTGTTAAGAGCTATAGTGTCGTAAACAATGTGTCAAATTCTTCTTTTTCATTTACTTGTTGTAGAGGAGAATGTCTGGCAGCCAGAGGAGCTCCGAGGGGACGATGAGCTGCTCCACGCCGCCGTACTCGTCCGGTTCCCAATTCAGTTTCGAATCCATCCAATCCTTTTCCAAGTGAAAATAATAAATCAATTGAAATGAACAAAAAAAAAACACATAAAATTTCGAGTTGAATATCAATCACATTTCCCCCCTCCTTTTATACATTTCTAAGGCTGTCCGAGTCGTATAACAGTCGGCCGGAGCTGACGGGATCCATCCGTTATATCCCACCCAAAAAATATTTGATCTCGAAACATAAATTTTCTCCGTTTTTTCTAAGGGAAACACATAAACAAAGTGCGGGGTGAATCTCTCGCGATGCCTAGACACAAAACACGCACACATATGAAAACGCGCGCGCGCGTGTGTGTGTGGGTGTTTTATGTACAAATAAAAACAAACTGGCGGCCCCAATAGAAATTTTCTTTTCTTCAGCACGGCGGCAGCACTCTGCCATTATTGATCCCAATTGGATCCTGCCGGGCTGCCTTCTGGGTAAGAGGGGGGACTAAAGCAGCTGCTGCTGCTGCCACACAACTGTACAGACGTACTATAGGCAACGAGCTCTTTTAATACATATTGACTGTATTACTCTTATATACGCCGAGAGAGAGAGAGAGAGATGAAAATGTAACGGCACTCGGTCCTGCTGCTGCCACCACCACCACCGCTCCTGGTGTTGCGTATTATATTAAGAAACAAGGAGCAAGTATAAGAGCCTAGCTTCCCCCCGTTTTTCGCCATTCAGTTCCTACCAAGTCCAAGACGAGAAACGTTGAAATTTGTATCGATCCGCCTGAATATTCTTTCTCGGTTGGTGATGACGAGACCTGCTGGCAGCCTCTCATAACTTAATCAAGTATACGTCGTTAACTGGGCTATTTAGAAAAGGCGAGAGACCGGGAAAATTAAAAATGGAACTCCCACCAACTCGACGGGGTGTAATCTAATCAAAACAACAACTCTATACTCTCTCGCTAGACCCGCCGCCGCCTACGCACTCACGCAAAGAGCTTCCAGCCATTTTCTCTCTCTCTCTCGTCGATGATGACGTACTGAACATCTCTAAAGCTCTTTCAGAAGGGAGAAAACTTTTGGAGATTATATAGAGCAAACAAAACAAGCTAGAGAGAGAGAGAGAGGCCAGACCGCAACGTTTGTTTACAAATTGATATGACAAATATCGTTTCCGAATAAGTTTCGTTTTGGCTAGCTCCACATTTCTTTTCTTTCTTTTGTGCGTGTTGACTTGACATCATTATTCCTTTTTTTTCTATTCGGGATCTCTTCGTATCCGGTTCGTTTTTTTCCATCGGGAATTTACTTCATCCGGATCGTCTTGATTTAGCAATGCCCTCCGGTTCTGTATATCTACAAGCTTGGATGTACTGTGTGTGTATAGAGTGACTGGCTGTTGGGTACATGTTTTGTTTTTTTATCGTCTAAAAGGGGGAGAGAGGAGATAAAAAGACGTAGGCTGTATTTATATTTCACGTTTTGTATAATACGTTTCTCTCTCTTGGATTGTTCCACCGCTTGACAACAACAGTCTACGTCTCATTTTTATTTCTGGGAAATAACAAGGGCCGTGGCTTGAGATGGGCAAACGAATATAAAAATGTAAGAAGGGATGGAAGGAGAAAATATACATGCATGGAGATGGGGGGAACGGGCGCATTTTTCTATCTCTCTTTCCCCGAGTTATATAATAACATATCCCCGCCTTCTTTACTCAATTTTTTTTTCTCTTTCCCATTTTCTATTCTTTCTCCTATACATAAAATGGTCCTAGCTACGCTTATACATTTAGACTTGCCTTAAATATTTCACAGAGAAACGGACACTGGAGCCTGGGCAATCTCATTGCTGGGATGTAGAGTATGTATATATATACACACACTTGGCTAAAGTCTGTTTTCCTAAACTATTTCTACCCTTTATCTGGACGTGTATACCTCTCTGTTTTGATGCCAGTTGCTGCGCAGGCTGTACAGCATCACACATTCAGATGCAACCGACAACAATAAAACCATCTCCCACTGCTTGCCTACGTTGCAACAACAGAAAATGGTCTGCACCTCTCCCAGCAGATGAAATGGAAACACGATATCAGATAGGGCAGCCCATAAAAAGATGTCCAGAGTGGAATAAGAATGTAGGAAATGCATTTTATACTCACATGTTCCACCCAAACGTTGGTAGTGAGAATCTGGTTTTTCAGGTCCTGGTATTCACACATACACACAAAGAGAAAAAAAAAAGAATAAAAAGATTAGATTCACGAAAAGAAAAAAAGTGCACATGGGAGAGTGAAACATATTGAATCAGATCTTTTGTCAAAAGCAGTAGTAGTATAGCTCGAGATTTGTTGGAAATGGAACATATATAATAACCTGTTATACGCATCTCAAATAGTCTTTCTTCGAACACGTTTCCTTGCCTAACCACATTTCCAGACTCTACCAGCAAGAAGCATTGGTCGGGAAGCTGCACAAGTGTGGCTGACAACTTCTGTCGTCTGCACGTCGCCATTGATGTGTGAAAAACGAATCAAATGGGCTTTCGAAGCTCTTTCACATTCCAACTGACGGGCACAAAAATTCAATTCACGACGGAAATTAAACCTATCACAAATCCCCTGCTATAGGCTTTAAACTTAAACATATTTTCAACCTCACAATTTTGTTTAAATTACACGAGGTTCATCAATTCGACACTAGGGTGCTGACCAAAATCGTCAAGCGGAAATTGATTGAATGTTTTGTGTGTGACACACGTTTTGGCTCTGACCTTAAACACTTAAGCAACGTACCCAGTGGCCCCTTTTCTGGGAGGATTACATCATCAGCAGTCCCGCGTTTTTCGCATGGTAACAAATGTTTCCAACGATAGAAAGTCTATATAGGAAACTATCTCGCATGGAAGACATTACGCGATCTAGAGATGCAGGCCACGAACTCTTGTTGGCTGGCTGCCGCCCCCTATAGCTTTATTGCATTTGCCCGAACGCTGTCGGAATATCTCTTCCTATCTGTAGATGTAATAGCACATAATAAACGGGCAGAGCAGCAGCGGCAGCACTGGGTTTTATTTTTATTTTTCGGGCCAGAAAAGGGGGTGGATTCAGTTCACGCTATTGACATCGGGTAAAACGAAATTGTTAAACGGTTGACACAAAATGACGTGCTGCTGAACCGATTATAATTAATTCCGGGGCGCGCGAAATATATTAGATATGCCGTGACGTGTAGCTTCATCACACTCCGCGGAATAAAGCTGAAACGATGTGCGCTGTTGCAGCCCTCATCAACGACCCTCGTTAATTAAATTCAGGCTCAATCTAACGAGTTTTCACTGTGGATTATTATTATTGCACCGTAGGTTCCTAGCGTCTTAAAAAAATTAAATTAAAAGAATGAATAATAATTAATTATTCATCCCCCAAAATATTTAAATTTCCCCAACGTTGATTATATAATAACTAAGGAATTGAGTGCCAGCATCAAACTGAATTTCATTCGACTCGCCTCGGGGAATGTATACAAGCGCAGCAGTTGTATTTCATCACGCGGCCGAAACTCTCTCATTTTCGTGAGTTGCGCGTATATCCTTTGTTTGCCGCTGGGCTCTACGTGATATAGTCTAAATAAATGATTCATTCGCAAGCGCAACATCTAAAGAGCAAAGAGGAAGAGAGGGGGCATCGTCATCGTCATGATAAGTGTCTGACAGCTGGAGTGGCGTATAATCATTCCCTCCGAATATAAGAGTGCGTCTCTCCATTTTGTTTTGTTCATTCCTTTTTTTGAAATTTTTTTTTGGCGGGGAGTTTGAAATAATAACAATTTTTGTTGCAAACGTGACTGGAAAGGATTATACATATATAAAAGCGGTTTCAAGTCTCTCCATCTCTTGTCTAATTGCAAATATAAGCTGTATTTGATTTGCAACACGTTCCAAGCGAAGTTATACGCAACTCTTCTCTCCTCTCTAGCTCCTTTCTCTTTTTCCGCTAATTATACGCCCAGTTATATTATGCCGCATCAGCTCAAAACTCATCGCTTTTCATCTTCTTCTTTCTCTTCTTCTTCGCTCATTAGTGAAAACTTTGAGCGTTTGTAGTTTTGCCACACAGCGCAGAAAACCTTCCGGGCCTGAGTTTGATAGAGTATGATAGGCACTGGAAATATAGGAAAAAGAAAAAGTTATATGCGCCTCTATATAACTCTCTCTCTCTCTCTGATTTGATCAACTTTTCCTCGGCTAGCTGCTGGCTGCTGCTGCTGCTGCTGCCTATGTCTCAGTTAGGACTATAATACGGACTAAAGTATATACAGACGCGAGTGGGATAATATCGAGCTAGATCCTACTTTGCCATGCAGGCTGCATAGACATTATAATCGCATCACGGATGTATCAATTTCTTTTATCTTCTTTTTCGCTTTCACGATTCGAGCGAATGTGAGAACTTTGATCAAACAACAGTTTTTCTTTTTCTTTTGTACATATAGAGAAAGAGATCGAAAAATGTTATAATTCAACAGGTTCTTTTGACTATATATTCAGCTACTGAGCGCGGAGTGTGTATAAGGCGTTGTTATATCAAGTTGAAGACCTACGACTGCTGGAGAAAATGGCTGTTATAGTGTAGGCCTTTATACAATCATTTCTTTTTCTATAAATGTTAACTTTGAAGTTGACTATTGCATTTTTTCGCGGAAACTTCTCTATATAGGCCTATATACGGCTTCTGATGAATAGAGAGTTGATTCTGAATGGGCATCAGAATTTTCTTATATAGTATTTCCTTCGTTTTTTATTTATCAAAGCTGACTATCAAATGAGGGTGAGCCGCCCTTTTCATCGCACCAGACTCGACCTCCAGCACAAGCGCGCACACATGCAGCAGGGACTTGAAACTATTTGAGATTTCTTTTTGAGCTACTCTCCGCCCGCGCCCTTTCAATCTCCATGCAAATCTATAAAAGCCATATATATATACATACCTAACATTTACAGTCTCGACAGAAATCTCTCTATCAAAGTTTACTTTCGCTGTATATAATATTCCCCTCTGCTGTATATATTTTTTATATTTGAGAAACCTTCTGTGGTGATAAAATAAACCGCGCCACATGAAAGGGAATAATTTATCAAACAAACCACGGCGCGCAGAAAATGCATATTTGAATATCAAATCTATTCTACTATATATTAAACATTAAAAAAAGGAGAGGCCATATGATGACAGACCTTTGGCGGACCAAACGGAATAAATAAATAAGAATGGACGATGAATAGGGCGTTGACCCGAAATACATGCATGATTAAATCTTGAAAAAGAAAAAAAAAAAAGAAATTTGATATCAATTTCTCGCAAGATCATTATTGTCCACTTTGGGGATGTTATATAAATATGGCGCGGCGGAGCTATAAGCGCAGCAATGACGCCACAGCATCGTCAGTCCGCATCCATGCACACAAGTTCTTCTGTGTGTGTGAGCGAGCTATATAATACAATTACATCAAGTGTGTTTGCCTCCCCCGGGCTCTGTTGCTGTTGCAGAAATATATCTATATATATAACCTGTCGCGGAGATATACACACACAAAAGGGCAGCAGCAAAGAAGAAAAAGGATGTATAGAGCCTTTGTAAAGGAGATATATATGTCCTTTAGCGCGCTCTTCTTTATTCTTCTTTTTTTCCTATTATATATATCCTACCAGGGCAGAGATATAATAAAACCTGGGATTTTATGACATGGTAAATTGCCGTCGTCCCTCCCGCTCTATCCAGTCCTTTGCTGGGCGCCTCAACAACACAAACAACATTTAGCAGATATAGTCGCCGTCGTTCACTCTTTCTCGCTATATAGCGCAAAATGTCACAGCCGAGCGCTTAAATCTTTTGGCGGTTATTTTATATCAATTTCATAGGGGCGGGCGACATCCAAGGCGACATCACACTCCGCAAAAGCGTTTGCAGCCGGACACTCTTTTTTGGCGGCTTTTCTTATATTATATAATAATAATATATGAGTGATGAATTATTATTATATATTTGATGATGGCGGGCCGTGGAAAACGTCCAAAGTGGTCGGAGCCTGTGGGCTCTCTTTTTTTTATTGTTATGGCCTATCAGTCGTGTCTGGATGTTATTATGGGTCATCTTGTATTATTATATAGGCCAGCGCACATCACATATATAGAGCGTGCCGGCCGCTCATCGCGTCTGCTGCTGCTGTGTATATTTATGTTATGAGACGGCCTGCTGGGCACCGCTTTTGCACCAGCAGAGTTATGCCTGTACACTTTTGTACAGAGGCTCGTCCATCACGACAGCACACGACTGCAACAGAAGCGCCAATCCAATTCAATTTCCCCCGTCGTCACGGGGGTGGTCCTGTTGTGTTTGCTGGACTCGCCCAGCTCTTCAAAATATATAACCCGTCGAGCTATTACATATAGAAGCTAGAGATCTTTTTCTATTAAATATAGAGAAACGATACAGCTTTATATTAATAGAGTTAATGTAATTTATATCACTTATTCTATCCCTCTCACTGTCGCATTTTCTAAACGATTGAATGCTGGCCATAGACCATTATAAAAAAACGACCCACTTGCACACGATAGATATTTCTGCGTATACGTATTTATTTAGACAGGGGAAAGCACTCGGCTTTGATTGCGTTCAAAAGAGCCGAGCTATAAGCGCTCGATAGAAAAACAAGTCAATCCACAAATCTTCTATATACTTTTATAAAACCCGCACATAGATGCAAACCAAAAAATATAGAAGTGCGGAGTCGGCACGCAATTCTCCGCTCCAGCCTGTATAGAAATAAGCAATCCATCGTCACCTTTTTCTCTCTTATTCGGCCATTGATTGTGTCATCCATCAAATAATCCAATGCCCGCCATGCACTGCAGAGAAGAAAAAGTGTCTGACGTTGTTGTTGCTATTATAGACCTTGGGTGCTGTGGTTGGCGATCCACCGAAATGTTTCTCCCGCTCCCGGTTGGCCAGCGTTGAATAGCATATACTAGCGTCTTATGGTATTATCTCGAGTCAGTTTAGACAGAAGCAGAGTCTATAACGCAGCAGACTGGAATGTTATTACATAAAAGGACGCGGGCCAGTGCTGCTGCTGCTGTGCAATCTGCGCACTTGCGACTGTATCAATGTTGATCCAGCGTGTCCCCTCCCCTTCAAACCCCGAAGATTGTCGGTATAATATAAAGACATTGCATTATAATATCCACACATATATATAGATATATAGAGGAGCAGCAGCAGAGAGCTCCTTTTGTTTCCATCTGATGATGTTGACCCTCGGCAAACAAAATATCGAATACAACCAGACCGACTGTCTTTGTTTAGGCCTTCTATTTCTTGTTGTATGACTTGATGGTTGGAAAAAAAGAGATACAAAAATCGGTAGCCTACATGGTCTAACTGAAATTTCGATGGCCATCGGGTAACATCTATATTACTTTCTATGTATCTAAAAGCCATTTGGGAATTCCCTTTTTTCCCCTCCCGACTTTGATAGGATTTAATCCCGACCAATTGATTTAGGCCATACTTGGTTTATTGATTAACTTGGGTTTAATTATACGTAGTAGATAAGATCCATCTACTCCAGAACACCCAACAGCCCATCTCCACCCGGCACCCGCCCGTTTTTTTTAATCATTTTTTATTAGAGCGGTCGATCGGAATGATAATGAATCGAACGTCGGAGTTGATTTTGATTAAATGAACACGATATATAGGGGATTTGGCTAGAATATTTTACTGCCCTTCGGCAAGGATTAAAACTGGTGGGAAGCGATTTATGCAATATCATTAGATTGAATAAGTTATAGAGTATTGGAGTAGCCAATTGACTCAAATAATAGGGCTTTTTCTTGTTTTGAATAACGAATCGGTTCACAATCATAACTGCCTGGAGACGGACAGAAATGGCGCTTAGAATGTGAGCAATGTGCAGATACATCATGGTCAGATTCATATATTCTGATACATTGTTCTCCCCTAGCTCCTTAGATCTGTGAACGATTATCAATTAAAATTCATAAAAAATAAAATACCAAAATAAATTGACATCTTCCAATGAAATAGATGACGCATTACATGCTTAACGTATCGCGACGATTTAACCTTTAGTTACGAGCGTTGCACAACAAGTTAATGAAAATCAGTTTCTCCTCACCAGTTACTTGAGTGTTCATTTACACGAGAAATAAAATCTGCGTTCATCACGAACGGTGTCGCCGTTTGACCGGATTTCGCTTCACAATAGATCCCGCCACAGCAGAATTTTGAAAGACTCTGCGCCTGCGAGTGCGCCTGTGACTACGGTTGAGTTATCAGGTTTTGAATCCAATTTATTTATTGCGAATAATAATTGTCGGGGTTCCATCAATAGAATTCCACGTCGATCAACTTTGATTTCATGAACGTGTTTTCACGAAATGAATTCGTCTTCTATTTCCTACCAGTTGGCAGAATATGTAGTTGCGCCGTTCGCCTTGAGTGTTGTGTAAGAAATTGAGTCATCTCCTTTCATAATGAGGGATATTTACAAGAATGATAATGAATCGAGCGTCGGATTTGATATCAAGTTAATGAACTTGATTTGGGGGGGATTTAACTAGGATTTTTTGCTGCTTATAAGCTGGGATTTAATTAGTGCGATTCGATTTGATGGAATTCTATAGGATGAAATATGTTAATCAAACATTGGCATTCTCCGTCACTTTGTAGGACAGTTTTTATTCGATTTATTTTAGCGAATAATTTACAGATTATATCAACTACTACATCAGAACTTATAGTTCAGATTATCGCTTATTTTCCCCTTTTATGGACGTAGGCTTGATAAAATTCCCAATCAGATTCTGATTCAGAGTTTTGATATCTGTGAAATTATTATGTTACATGCTGTATCGAAATTATGTCGAAATATAAAACGTCCCATCTATTCTGATGTAGGTGATCCCCTACAACGTAACAAATCACGAATTTTATGCTTTATATGCTGGTGTTGCACAAAAAATTTTTGAAAAACAGATTTCTTGCATAAGTTTCTTTAGTGTTCATTAACGCGAGTAATCAAATCTATGTTCATTTCGAGTGGTGCCGTCGCTTGACCGCATTTCGATCCGCATAATAGAGTCCACCACATCAACAGAATTTTGAAAGACTCTAAATAGGCCTGTGGCTACGGTATCAGGACTTGAATCAAATTTATTGATTACGATAATGGTCGGAGTTCCATCAATCATCATCGTCATATTACTTGATAGTTGAAAAAAGAGATACAGGAAATCGGTAGCCTATAATCTAACTGCAATTTCGATGGCCATCGGGTGTATATATATATTACTCAATATACATCTAAAAGCCATTTGGGAATTCCCTCCCGACTTTGATAGGATATGTAGCTATTCTCTTTGAGTTTTTTTTTTGTTCCCCGGCTCTCCTTTGGCGTTCTTGACGTCTCGGCCCATTGTATATATAAAAGCGCAGGCATTCAAAAGGCTCTCCTTCCCCCAGCAGACCAGAAGAAGAAGAAGAAGAAAACGGGACACATCATATAACCCCACCCGACAAAAAAAAAAGGAAGAAGAAGAAAAGAGCGTCAAGAGAAGAGAGAGAAAAGACATTGTCAAATTGGCAATTCTGGTGTATTATTTTCCCCCCTTTTTTTTCTATTGATTTTTCTTTTCCCTATATAGCTCCTCTTGGCTCGGCGGGAGACTTCCTTCTCGTGTCGTGAGCTCCCAAAAGTTATTAAAAGGAGAGCGCAACGTTGCCGCTATGTGCTGAGAACGTCTCGTTCCGCGAACATTTTCGCCTTTTGATCAATTGATGTAAAAAGAATAAAAACCAAATCAAGTTGATTCGTTTATATTTATGTACAATCGAGCGCGCGCTTCCGCGGGAAATTAATGATTTTTTCAATCGAATTAATTGGAAAACGTTCTTCAATCTTCAAAGAAAAGCGCCCAGCGTCCATCAGCTCTCGTCTGTAATATATATTTAAATAGTTTCCCTTTTTCTGGATTTGATTTCCAGCGAATTTAACTTTTGGCGGGTTGTTCAAGTGAATCCGCGATATATAGATATTGGCTCTTCTATACGCTCTTCTATTTCGACAGATGTGCTCTTCATGTTTGTCTGAATCGCTGGCTGAATGTCTTTTTCTTCTTCTTCTTTCTTACCAGCGAAGAAGGAGAAAGATGACACGGAGCCGCCATTTTGTGTATGCCAGTCAAAGGATAGGAAAATGTGTGTAACCAAGTCAAGCGAAATCCTTCCATAGAAAAAGGAACATCCAGCGTATATAGCAAGGAGCTGCATCATCAGCTCGCCCCGGATCGATGTTAGATATATATATTCCCCCCCATCTCTTTTCTTTTATAGCTATCGTACAAGTCTTTCTCGAAGTCTTTTTTTCTATACATGAGGTCTCCATTTCGTTTAGACATTTCTATTCCCGGTATCAAATAAAATAAAAATCAAATAAAACAAGTCGAAATTCTAAAGGGCGGATGAAGAAAAACTCACCAAATCGATCAGCTGTGACAGATGGAGACCGAGACGGACGGTAACTACTTCGCTGTTGTTGCTAACGGGGCGAATTAGACGGTTGTAATGACTCAGCAGATCGTCGTAGAGACGCTTGGCGTCCGGGTTGGCCCCAGCTGGGCAAAAGTTAACGACCAGAGTCACAGCAAGGATCAAAGAAGAACAAACAGTCGACAAGTAATAATGGGAGGAGGCGGTCCGGCAACTGTGTCGGCCCCACAACATGATGACCGTGTGCTGCTGCTCCTCTAGCTGACTTTTTCGGTTGTTTTTGTTGTTGCTTGTTGTTCAACAGGCCGTTGCCTTGTTCTTTTGCCTTGATCCTCTATAAAAGGTCAACAAAGGTGCTGCCCAGCAACGTGCTGGGTCGCCGCTCAAAGCAGCGAGAGGGGAGGAGCCGGGACTTTAGGGACCGCGAGGATATCTAAAGGAGCCAAAGAGAATAATAATGGCGGCCAGCAGCAGGGCGCTGGTTGTTTGGCTTCTGGATGGCGGACGCTCTTACACCAGCACTAAGAAAGATCTAGGAACGGCACGGCAACCACAGCAGCACACACCCGCTCCCCCTTTAGATATGCATAGACACACAGCGAGGGACGAGCAGGAGCAACCGCCCAAACCTTGTGAATAGTCAAATAGATTTCGGTCCGTCTCTCTTCTCTTCTGTGGAATTCGATGCTGCTGCCGGACCCCGAAGAGCAGTTCACGTCCCCAGGAAACTTTGCTCCTCTTATTCCTTTTCTCAATCTGTCCAGCACTTTTTTTGGTTGTTGTGTTCACTGTGTGTCCTCTCTTCTTTTTCTTTTCTCCCCGGACGGGCCAGTTTGAGGTTCTTTTGTGAGCACGGGATGGAAAAACGAGAGTTGAACGAGTTAAAGAAACAGCGATGCTGGAAAATAGCGGCCGGCCAATGGTGGACACACGTCAGGTGGCATCAGTACGGAACGGATGAAACAGCCGCCATGGACGTCGTCGCCATGGCAAGACGAAGCGCACGCACACACACAGACAAACTCAGCACGTTCTCTCTATAGGCAGCAGCACAGCACACACACAGCAGGCCGAACTATGAGGCGGCACCTACACACACACACACGAGCGGTGGGTGGGTGTGTGTGTACATGGGGGGATAGGAAAAGCGTTCCGGCAATAGATCAGGGCGGGTGTGTAGTGTATATTGGAGCTGCAGTGATGGTCAGGGACGAGCAAGGGATCCCAGCAGCCGGAGAGGCTGGAGAGGCGCTGGAATCAGTCGATGGTGGCGCTCTAATCGGTCCCTCACCGCGTTTCGCGACTTGCGCAATCGAGGGGTTTTCTATCTCCCCCCCCCCCTCCTCCCCTCTCTATGGTCTATAATGCTCTTTTCGATGTACACGGACGAGCTGGAACGGCACGTTTGAGGGCGGCCAAACTTTTTAATGTCAATTTCTCTATCGGCCCGAAAAAAAACCAGTCGTTCGTTTGGCTGCTGCTCTCTGCTTATTCCCGTCGTCGGCGGACCAATTGATTTAACTCGTTTGATTGATTAACTTAGTTTTAATTACGTAGATGAGATTTTTATCGATCTGCTCCAACCAACCCACCCGCGCTCCTCTTCCCTCCGCCCGTTTTTTTTTCTTCTTTTATTGGAGCGGCAGATGTGATTGGTCGAAATAATAATGAATCGAACGTCGGAGTTGATTTCCAGTAAATGAACTTGATTTTGGGGGGAATTTGCTGGAATCATTTAATGCCTTTCGGCAGGGATTTAACTTGTGGGATGGGAATTGATAGAACGCAACAGGGCTGAATATGTTAGTCAATATTGAAGTTGTCCGATAATTTATTTCACGGATTTTTCCTTTGTTTTAGTACAGACGTTTTCTTCTCACTGATAGAGTAGAGTAGTAGAGACGGTGTCGAAATGAAGAATTTCACACCTATCTGCTTTCACTGCAAGTTGTGATGGACCAGTAGAGGAGCAACCTCCAGCAGTGGAGAATGTAAAACGTGGGTTTTAAATTTAAATAAATTAATGTCCTTGATCTAAAGATCCTATAACGAAATAGATGAAGCATTTTATTCCAAATGTATCAAAATGATTTATTCTTTATTTTCGAGTGTTGCTCAACAACTTATTAGGAAAAAGGTAGTCCTCTTTAGTTTCTTTAGTGTTCATTTACGCGAGCAATTAAATCTGCGGTTATTCCGAGTGTGTTGTCGCATGACCGAATTTTTCCACGCAAAAGATCCCACCATAGCAGAATTTTGAAAGACTGTGGGCCTGTGGTGGGTTATCAGGTACTGAGTCAAATTTATTTATTACGATGATTTGTCGGAGTTCCAATAGAATTCCACGTCGACCCAACTTTTGATGAACGTGTTTTCACGAAGTGTGTTCGTCTTTTAATTATTATCTGCTGCTGATGGCAGAAAATGCAGTTGCGCGGTTCGACTTCATGTTGTGTAAGAAATTGAGTCAACTATTCTCAATATAAGGGATCTTTACATGAATAAAATGAAACGAACGTCGCAGTTAATTTCGAGTAAATGAACTTTATTTAGTGGGGAATCCGCTGGAATCTTTTGCTGGCCACTGGCAGGGAAATTAACTGGTGAATATAATTTGACAGATATTAACTAAATAGTATTAACTAAATAGTATATGCTAACCAATTATGGAATTGTCCGTCCTTTAAAAGAGCGATTTAATTTCGTGTAATTTACGAGAGTTTCACAGTTTAATATAATCGATGGGACTCAGGAAGTTGATCATCAATTCAACTGGATTATAACCATCTCCTTGTAGTTCCCTCATTATAGCAATACTAAGTGAACTTTTAGGACAAATGTAATGGGCAAATATAAAAAAGTTTCGCAACTGATGATGTACGCAATACAACCTAATGGATCACAACGTTTCATTCTCCATTATCGAGCGTTGCACAACAACGCTTAGATAAACAGATTGATTTCATAAGTTACTATGATGTTCACTTACACGGGAAATCAAATTTTCGTTCGTTCCGACGGTGTCGTCGATCGACCGAATTTCTATTCAAAATACGTCCTGCCACAATAGAATTTTGAAAGATTGTGGACCTGTGAATACGGTTGGGCTATCTTGTCTTAAATCGAATTTATTTAATAGCCTAAGATTAAATGTCGGGAGTTCCAAGTCGATCAACTTTGAGTTAATCAACGTGTTTTCACGAAGCGAATTCGTCTTTTTATTCCTTAGGCCTACCTGTTGGCAGAAAATGCAGTTGGGCCGTTCGCCTGTATGCTGTGCTAGGAATGGTGTCAACTCCTTTCGTAATAAGGTATCTTTAAATGAATGAATCAATCAAACGTCGGAGTTTATTTCGAGTACATGAACTTGATTTTGGGGGAAATTTGCTGGAATTATTAACTGCCCATTGACAGGGATTTAACTGGTGGGACGCATTTTATTGGAATTAGACAGGATGGAAAATGCTTAACGATATTGATAATGATCTTCCTTTTATAGTAGGGCCAATGTATTATCAAACATTAAACATTAGAAGACGGACGACCTCATTCTAAGCTGGCCGGAGGTCTGTCACCAACATCTCATGAAAGAGATGCAACCTCTTCATGGCCAAATTTCATAAGTTCGATAACGTGTTAACAATGGCCTGCTTTAATCTGAAAAACAAACGTCCAAATCTTATGACTAATTCCGATGATAAACGTATTGCAATTCAACCCGATTGGACGACGACGGTTTATTATTACGGTGGCGAGCGTATATCACAACAGCTAATTGAAAAACATAATCTCCTCATCAGTTTCTTGAATGCTCACTAAGGTGAGAAATAAAATCTACGTTCATTCCGAATGGAATGAAAGCGGTGTCGTCTTTGGACCGAATTTCCATCGGCCTCCGAATATTACGGCACGGCTGAATTCTTGAAAAATGGTTGAGTCTTGGCTCTTGGGTGATCAGCTAGTCTTGAATGATAGGCTTTATAATAGGCAAACAAGCGAGAAAAGGCTTTTCGCCTACAGCGGATTTTCCCGGTGGAATTTTGAAGTATGACGGTTACGCGAGTTCAACTGAGATATACTCAGAGAATTTACCAGATAATTTCGATTTGAATTACAATCGCGTCACGAAAGACGTTATGTAACAACGAACTTAATTTTAAGGTTTTTTACAGAAATTATTAAATACGCGTTTGGAGGTTTGTAATTAACTAGATACGAGCCCATCGAATTTAACACGATGAAATGTGTCAGCTAACTTTTAACTTACCCTTCACCATAAATTTAGTACAATTTTTTATTTAACGTACACTAATGTACTCGCTCTGATTAAATCACTTGTCAAGAGATTCAATTCTACAGCATCGGTATACGTCACGACGAACTTTGTAACGACCTTTTCACCACGGTTGATAAAGAGATTAAAATTCACTGAAACAGGACTTCCTCACTGTGCCGCTTCAGATTACGTCTAACTATTCCTAGAAGAGAGCGTTACTCAATAATCTATTGAAAATAGGTAAAACTATCATTTCCTATAGTTGCTCATTAACGTGAAAAATAAAATCAGCGTTCATTACCGAGTAGGCCTATGTCATCAACTCATCGTTGGAAGATAAATTTTCTGAAGACTGCTGGCTATGCTGAGATTACCAGGACTTATATCAAATAGACTTTTTGGGGATTTTAGTTGTCGAGGTTTTCTCAATTAATAGCAGTGTCACTAACGACTTTGAATAAATGAACATGTTAGACGAAGAGAATTGGATTTTAAGTTCCAACCCATCGGCAAAGAAAATCCAATGCCCTTGCGTGTTTCACTGAATATGTTAACATCAAGTGTGTTTATAGATATTAGATTCCCAATCAATATAATACATCGTTTTTTTCCTTATTTCACAACACGTCTAGTCCTCTAATTGAAATCCAATGCTGCGTTTATCGTCTGATGACTGCTAGAATCGTTAGTTAGGCTTTTAAAACAGATACCTCTTACAAAAACAGATTTGTTTGTTTTAAAAACAGATCCTATTACAATCATTTCTTGAGTCAACCGTACGTCAGTTAAAAACCCGAGTAATCAGAAATCACGGTGCGCACAGAACAGCTAATATCAAATAGTATTAATGCCTATGAGATTGTCTTAAAACGGTGTAAATACATAGAAAGGTTCGTGTGATGCAAACCGACTAAATCGTGCTTGACTTTTAACAGCTAATGACAATTGTCATTTTGTATCTGTACCTTTAGTGTTCATTAATAAAACAAATGTATATTATGTTGTATTTTGCCGTGTCGTGTGAATTGATTCCGTAAACCCGCGTAAACCAAAAGAAAGAAGCATATTTTGGAGTATTCGCCTTCGGTGATCTTTTCAACGTACGAAAGAAGTTCCCGCGGAAAAGTTTGGACGAGTTATTTGCTTCCGGCTGTCATGCCAACGGGTGGCGTCATTGCGAGTTGACTGAAGCGCAAGATATTTTAACATAGATTTCGAAGTTAACAGCTGATCAGGCAACCACAAACGTCATCTAAGATAAATGAACTCAATATTTCTTATTCGAGTAAATGAACTTGATTTGGGGGAGAATTTGCTGGAATTGTTTAATGCCCTTCGACAGGGATTTAATTTGTGGGATGCGATTTGATAGAATAACACATGATTCAATATGATAGTCAATATTGGAGATGTTCGTTAACTTATTAAAGATTTTATTTTTATAATATAATAAGGAATTTATCCCTTCGATCCATGGTAATAGGTTGATATTGGAGTATATAGTGACCCTACTTATCTCCATTGTTATCATGGATGGAAGATTCCAAACATCAATCGTTTGGGCTAAGGATAAGGATAAAATCTCCCCAAAATATCAATTTTAATGTCAACATATATCAAACACCTCCACCGATGAAGCTGACACATCATAACTAATTTGAATCACGAAAATTAATTCCTAATGTGCTAGCGTTGCACACCAACCTGTTGAAAAACAGATTGTCCTCGTCAGTTTCTATGATGTTCATTTACGCGAGTAAACAAATATGCGTTCATTCTGAGCGTGTCGTCGATTGACCGAATTTCGATTGGCAATTAGATCCCATCCCACCATGCAGCGGCAGAAAAATTAGGAAAGACCGGGAAAGACTCTGGACCTGTGGCTACTGTTGGGTGATCACTGATCAGCCATAGTCTTCCATCCAATTGATTTATGACATTAATTGTCAAAGTTCCATCACGGGAAGTCTCGAAATGAACTTGATAATCTGTTGCAGTGCCAAGGAGAATTGCAATATGTCAGCAAGAAATGGGTTGTCGTATAACATCTATTTAATTCTAATTAACAACGATTTAACAATGGAAATTTACCCTATCAACTGAATATAAGAAATCTTTGACGTAAAATATTTTATGATATTCCAGCAATATCTCAATTGCAATCTAGAAAATTTTATAGAATTGCTCACTTTAAATAACATATTGCTTCTATGTTAAGAACATGTGATGATGTTCCTATTTCGATAATTGTAGTATGTTACAGGAATGTCAATATCTAGTACAACATTTATAATTATCAATTAACGTACTTAAGTCACGCTTATTGTTTATCGCATAGGCCAACAGATTTGGGAGAGGTCGATGAGGTCTTCTTTCAAGAATTGTATGATCCCGTACGAAAATGTCTCAGGCCTTCTCATATGAGTCTCCTATATGAGAACCGTATGAGTCCCAAAACATAGCTGATTTCTCATATGAGATGAGTCACTCAGTGAGTTATCATTAGACGAGAAATCATATGAGGATATGCGAATTTATTCATTCATCCTCCTCACATGAGTTATGTTTGATGAGATATCATATGAGGATAGGAGTTTTCCTTATTTCATGAAATGCATGTGAGTTTTCATATCATGAGAAATCATATGAGGATATGGGAATTTATTCATTCAGCAACCTCACATGAGTTTTAGTTGATGAGATATCATATGAGAATAGGAGTTTTCCCTATTTCATGAAAAGCATGTGAGTTTTCATATCACGAGAAATCATATGAGGATATGCGAATTTATTCATTCATCCTCCTCATATGAGTTATGTTTGATGAGAAATCATATGAGGATACGAGTTTTCCCTATTTCATGAAACGCATGTGAGTTTTCATATCATGAGAAATCATATGAGGATATGCGAATTTATTCATTCATCCTCCTCACATGAGTTTTAGTTGATGAGAAATCATGTGAGAGTAAGAAAACTTTGAAACTTCCTTATCTCATATGAGTGCTTGTGGGTTCTCATTACATGAGAAATCATATGAGGATATGCGAATTTATTCATTCATCCTCCTCACATAAGTTATGGTTATGAGAAATCATATGAGGATAAGAGATTTTGACATCCTCGCTCTCCCATGAGAAAGCATAATATTTTATTTGCGTGTATGACAAATTAGTGAGTCATCAGTACACATGAGAAATCAGCGAGTTTTCAGTAATCCTGAGAAATCAACGTTTTTTCAGCTTACACGAGGATTTAGTGAGTTATCATTCCATTTGAAATTCAGTGAGTTTTTAGTAAACGTGAAAAACTAGTGCTGAGTTCTCAGTAAACAGGAGAAATCAGTGAGTTCACAGTAAATGGGAGAAATAAGTGAGTTCTCAGTAAATGTGAGAAATTAGTGGGTTTTCAGTAAAATAGAGAAATCAGTGAGTTGTCGGTACATCCAAAAATCATGCCATGGGATTATTTGTTCTCTAATTTGTTGTAGCATTTTTAACCGTTTAATAAATTAAATTATTCGCACTATTTTTACATATGATGATCCTAATATATGACTGAGTTAGTCGTGTGGGTTAAGTCACCAATTCTGGTTGTGAAAGACGAAGGTTCAAATCCGGGATAAGTTTATTATTTTCAGCATGCCGTACCAATGGTACGGCACAATATATATGGAAAATTTAACTGATGCAATAGTCGATGCATGGCTGCACCGAAACTTTCATGATTGAATTGAAGCTGCATCAGTATCGAACCTTAATACCCTCAACATTAACGTGATTGTCTAAATCGTTAACCATTATACAATGATGAGGTTATTAAAATTGTGAGTAGGAGACAAAAAGACAATGGAACTTGAAGAGCGACAAAAGAGTCGTTAGTTCTCTGAATTCCTTAAAAGGCAATTTTAATTTTCTTGTTATCCTAATAATCATTCTTACAACAATTCATAACATATCTGTATCGCCTTGGTGTGGCACGACGGCCACCTGGGTTCAAATCCAGATAAAAAAAATTTCATTTTGCCAAAAAGCAACTTTTCCCAAGAGCCTATAACAAGAAACTGAAGAAAGCCATTTATGACGTCTGTGAGATGTCCAAATTATCTTTCCACGTGATAGATGAGGACGACAAGGACTTTAAATTTTCATCATTTTAACTGCTAATATTAATTTAGACAGTTTGAACCAAATACTGTTGAACAGTAAGAGCATATGGTGAAGTTGGTAGACCACTGAGATACCACTCTAAAGAACGTGGTTTCGTGCCCACCGAGGAACGTTTTTTTTTTCTTTTTGCTTAAATTTTCAGAGAAATATTTTTTTCTAACCCAATGTGTATTAAATGTCATTTGAACCCGATTATTCATTTGAATCCGAATTTCCAGGATGCTCAGTGAATGCTATAAAGATATGCCAAACATATTGGGATAAGAGCAATAGATTTCAAAAGAGTACTATTTTTCACGACAATAAACTGAAGTCCGATTAAGAAACTGCAGGAATTGGGATTTGAACCTTATCCTTCCGCATACAAATGCAACGCTCTACATGCACGCCACAACTTAAGTTCGATTCTTAATAAGGTCACATATTTTAATGTTGAAAATTTTATTTTTACAAAAAAATTTATGAGGGGGGTGGTATTTTTTTTCTAAATTTTTAAAAGTGAATCTTCTTTCTTGGCAACCATGCTTATGTCAGATGTCATATAAAAAGGGTAGATTTTTGTTCAGGAGGTTCACTTGTCGTTCAGGTGTTTGCAGTAAGCGGAGTGATCTCGATCCAGGTTTATTTTAAAATTTGTTATTTCATTGTTTAGTCTGTTGGTTTTCTTGTACTTTTAATGTAATTCCTGTATTTGAATGTTTTAAAACTTTATATTTTAAAAATTAAGAGGGGGCGTTATTTATGTTTCTATATTTTTAAAAGCAAATCTTCTTTCTTGGCAACTATGCTTATGTCAGATGGCATATAAACAGGGTCTAATTGTGTCAAGACGTTCTCTTTTGGTTAAGGTGTTTATTGCAGTTCGCTGTGTAATCTCGATCCAAGTTCTTTTCGTTTTTTTTAGTCCGTTAGTTTTCTTTACGTTGTAGCCTGCATCGTTGTTTTGCAAGGGTATGTGGTTAATTTTTTAAAGTCTTTAAGTTAAATTTCGTATTGCTGCTAAAGTAATTTTGTTTTGTGATGACAGCACCCATTTATTTTTTACATGGTGTTTTCAAACATTTAGTGTCTTCTCTCTCTCTAGTGCCTTCGGTCGTTTTGTGTGTCTTGGCAATATTTTGTGAAATTTCATTTCATTTTGAATGCTCTAATGTAAATTTCGACACTTGTATTTTTTTGTATGGTAATTTTGATCAAATAAAGATATTGTTACATAACTTCTCAAATTCACGTTTTTTATTTTAAGAATCTGGTTTTCCATCATGTGGGATTGGAGAACCGAACCTTCAGACTTACATATAGTATCCGCTCTGAAATCCGATGTGATACGCTTAAGCTATACTCGGATATATAATTGTTTGCATTCTCTGACGACAGATTCTGAGTTGGATTACTCCAGTTTTGACGTAACACTAGTTTCGTACGATTCTTATTCTCAAATAATTCGCATGTGAGAAGAATGGTTTTGGAATTAATTTTCGCATGAATATAGCATAATTTCTCACATGGTATTCACACAATTTCACGAGATTTAATAATTTTTTGCATATGAGTTTCGCATTATTTCATATGAGTTTTCACAATTTTTTGCATATGAGTTTCTCATTATTTCACATGAGTTTTCATGATTTTTCGCATATTATGAGTTTCTCATTACTTCACATGAGTTTTCATGATTTTTCGCATATTATGAGTTTCTCATTACTTCACATGAGTTTTCATGATTTTTCGCATATTATGAGTTTCTCATTACTTCACATGAGTTTTCATGATTTTTCGCATATTATGAGTTTCTCATTACTTCACATGAGTTTTCATGATTTTTCGCATATGCGAATCTTAAGTATTTTGCATACGATTCTCACACATAACTCACACAAATACTAGGGATGATTTCTCTATGATTTACGGCGTCCCAAAATATCATACATTTCTCATATGAGTCCCGCATGAGTCTCATATCATTCTCAGTGCAAACTCATACGAGACTCATATGAGTCTCATATGATTTCGTATGCAATCTCATCATGAGAAATTTTCGTACGGGATGTCCTGGACGATATTAATTGTTTGTACAACAGTTGGGTGATGCACATAGTGTTTTAGGCGCTTTATGATGTTCGTTAATTATAAAAACTCCCAAACTCTATATTGTTTACCAAAATGCAACAAAATTCAAACTTTTATTTTACATGGGACTGGTCTATCTGATGTGTGGTGACATAACTGTCGTGAAATTGACGTCAAAGCGAGTTTATTCTATATAGTTATTCTGAATTTATCAATTGTTGCGGTTATTATAATTAATCAACTTGACCTCCCGTCGTGACTGCAAGAATCAGTTGTATTCAGTTTGCTAGACTTTAGAAGGTCCCACGCAAATTAAATTAAATGAATTGAACGAAATTTGACAGTGCACTTTATGATCGGGAATCATATAAGACATAGTAATAGACAAATTGAAATCTCAAGTTACGTAACAAACAAAGCGCTCTCACACTCATGGAAATGTCTTATCCAGTCAGGATGAACTTCTTTGAAACACAATTGCTCACTTTCATAGTTTCCGTAATAGTACAGAGGAATTACTATATAAATGTGTATTGTATGTAAAAATAAGGCTAATAGACCACATATATGTTACCCGATCAACCCTTATGTGTGTAGTTTTCTATATTTATTTTATATGCGTAATATGTAACATGAAAAATCAATTATTGCACAGCAGTTCAGTAACCAGCAGACAGATGCTGGGTGACTTCAGAATGTTCATTATTTTTCAAAATCCCCAGCAAAGTTATGCATCAAAGAAATATGTTAATTGATACTTACATCAAGTTGAGACTGTCATTCGAAAAATTGAGTGTACACGGAGGGAAATTTTAATTCGTTTAAATTTTTCAATCTGGATTTACAAAGTACCTAGTAGAATTGCGTAATTTTCAACGAATCAATCGCAAAAATAGGCGCGAGAATAACGGTTGCGATGAACCGACCTTTCTTTAATTGAAATTATGAATGAAGTCGATACGGAGGACTCAGGACTGCATCTGGCTGTCATTCCGACGGGCGACAAAGCGTGTTGACCCAGACGCTAGAGAACTTTACAATCGATTTCGAATTTAACGACTAACAGGCAACCACATACATTTTAGATAAATGAACACAATAATTCTGAGATAAAGTGAAGGATCATGCATACGATTTCCCGGAATCTTACTGCACTGACACGATTCACCTTAATTCTATTATCAATATGATATCATTGACCATTAAATAGACCATCGGCTTTAATAAGCGTTTATTTCTTCAATTAATTTGAGTGTTCTGCTGACTTAACATCAAAAATGGGAAATAATGTATATATTCGAAATCAATCAACAGTGATAATGACTCTCACTGTACCATGATTGAATATTGATGTCGCAGATAACATCATTTCTTAGAAAACAATATAAAGCAATTATAAATTCCCACTGAGAAAAACAGAAGTGGTAATCTGTCTTGAGTTAAATAGGCAACTATAGAGGTAAATATAGTTTTTACACAGCAATATTACGACGAATAGAAAGTCAAAGTGTGTCATCATAACGTTCACTAACTAAAAATTCACAAAATCCATTTCATAAGAAAATATAATGAACGAAAAACAATTTTTTGTAGCGTACGCTGCAGTCCCATCCGATGAATGATACAAGTGACGTGAAAAATAATTGCGTTGCATCGTTACTTTTGAATGAAAACGGAGATTTTCACGACTATCCCGTCGCAAAAAGTGTTTTAGTTAAATGAACTTGATAATTGGTTGACAGTGCTAACGTGAATGTCAATATGCCTGCCGATAATGATTGCCTTTACAACATCATTTTTGGTATTGTTGTAAAAAAATTGTCAGTTTACATTTACCCTACCAGGTAACAAAAAGGGAATTAAATTTAATATATTTAACCGTTCATGCACATTCCCAGTCCAAATGAATCGATCAATAAGGCAGATATCACAGATGTAACGCTGATCTTTTCAATTTTCATTATGGCTTCCCAATCGGTCTGGGAGTTGTGTATGTTGCAAGTTAGCTCTTGCACATAGGATGTCGACATGGCGTAAAGACTATATATAAAGGTATCAACCAACAAAATCCCTTGTGGTTATTTGTCGATAGTAAATGTATGTCTTCCTGGACGAAAATACAATTATTGTGTAGCAGTTGGGTGACACACAGACAGTGATTTAGCCGCTTCATATTGTTCATTCATTTAAAACCCCCTAACTCTATTTAATAAGGAAATATGTTTAACAAATCGAAACAAAATTCGAGATTTAATTTTGTTTGGGACACAAGCCTATCCGAAGTATGGTAATGCGTCATTTTTAACTGAATCAATCGCCGAAATAGGTTCGAGAAAACGGTCGCGTCGAATCGACCTTTTTCATGAAGGGAGTCTACAGAAAAATTTGCTTCCGGCTGTCATTTCAACCAGTGGCGTCATAACGAGTTGACTCACACGCAATACAACTTTACAATTAATTTCGAATTCAACAACTTTTTAGGCAATCACATAAAATTTAGAACAATGAACTCGATATTTCTGCTTAGTAGTGTAATGATCTTACAGTCGGTTGTCAGATGCAAGCTTTCCTTACACGAATCTACTTGAATTTATAAACAGTGAGGTATCAGATATCCATGACAGTGGACATTAACACATAGCATTCTTATTTATGTTCTTATAAATGTATGAAAACCGCTCACTAATGGGTACCCAGTCAAGTCCTCGTTCTCCAAACAATGTTGTTAACAGATACGGGCTCGGATATCAGTGAAGAAATCGAGTTATATTGATAGGATGAATTCCATGTAGTTAACAAAAAATAATAAAGAAAATTATTATGAAAATCCTACAATAAAAGGGGTGTGGTAGTCTGTTTTGTATTAAAGTACGCGCATCAAGAAGCAAATATAGTCATAGCACATCAGTTGTACTAAGAATAGAAAGTCCATGGTTGTCATCGTAATGTTCACTAACTAAATATATACAAAGTCCACTCGATAAGAAAATATAATTCACGAAAAATAATTTCTCGTAGTGTACGCTTTACAGTCCCATCCGATGAGTGTTACAACTGACGTGAAAAATAATTGCGTAGCATCCGTAGGCCTACTGTTGAATATAAACCGAGATCTTGACGACTATCACTGTGCGAAAGTCGTTCTAGTTAAATGAACTTGATAATTCGTTACCAGTGCCATGGTGAAATGCGATCTGTCGACCAGAAATGGGATGTTTTATCACAATCTAACTGATTATAATTGTAACGAATTTATCAACACAAATTTACACTAGGAACTGAGATTTAACAATTATTTTAATCGGTAGGATAGTCGATAAAATATTTGCAGTAAGAAACTCATTACCGATATTGCCAGAATTAGGGAAACATTTTAACGGAATATCTTCCTTAATTCATCATCCTTAATTCATCAATACACTGGTGATTGATATGAAATACTGTAATTTTTCATCATTGACAGATAGTATGACCATACATTTATCTATCTTAAATGAAAATATCCAGCAATTATAGTATAAAAGGGTTTCGACTGTTAGAGTTGAGTGTGTAGTTGTTAAGAGATAAAGTATGAAGTCCTGGACGAAATTACACATGTTGAAAAATATTTGGGTGATACACATACAGCGATTAAGCCGCTTTATAATGTTCATTAACTTAAAACTCCCAAACTTAAACCAATCAGGAAATATGTTCACCGAATTGAAACAAAATTTGAGATTTACTTTTAGCGCCTTCGATCCGAAGTGTGGTGACAGCATAATAACTGTCATGAAATTGACGTTCGCTATATGTTTCACATTTCGGATGATGCAATTCGCCGCATTAATTAGAAGCGCGGAAATTCCCCCTAGAGGCAAACATTCTTTTCTCCTATGCATCTCGTCTGCTTCTCTCACATCCTTGTGCAGGCCCACTATTAATCCTGAAGGCTATACGTATGAGGATATAGCAATATATAGCACGGAGATGGATTTGCGTGGCGGCTGCCTCCCGATAATATCAGAACTATACATGCGCGCATCCCGACGAGTTTCTGTATCAATCAATCAATGGAGGAATTTTGCATAATCAATTTCGTGCTATGCCTATATCGCTACACAGCGATCGTCCTCTTTCAACCCAATAAAATATACACGCCGGAAAATACATATTATATTACATCCACGAAATTGCTTTAGCTCTTGGTATAGGCTCTGATTAAATGGCCGCAACCAAATTTCTGAAATATCCGACGAATTAATTCATTTCAAATTATCAATAATTTTTGGCGGGTTAATTTTATAAGGCTGTATTATACATAGTTATATATACAACTTCATGGATGATTGATATTATTCTTGATGTGAACGATTGTTTGGCTGACACACCCTGGCGGAAAGCGCGTCTCTGTAAATCAATCAAAGGCGGGGCCGACATAAGAGCGCAGTTTTGCTTGATTGCCTGTTGGCACATCTCATATCCGATCATGCGATCCTATATATAATATCCTTCATATGTATTAGTCTGCATATTAGATTGGAAGGGAAGGGCGCGTATAGCTCTCAATAACGCACCGCCGAGAGTCGAAGCAATAATAATAATAATAATAAGGTTTTTGCCATCAATATGCAATAATAGTAAATAATTTAATACCCACTCGCCCTTGTAATTAAATTCGCTAAATAAACCGCGATACGTAAAATCAAAGATATATTTTCCAATTATAATAGGAATCTATAGCTACTGCTATAGCGTCGCTATTGATTCAGATTTAATTCCCATGTGATGTAATTATTTTTTATCGATCGATACAAACTTCTATATTTACGTAAATCTAATTACCTATTAATTAAAACGACGAAGTAAAAGAACCATGCATAATATAATGGTGGACGATTGCCAGCAGACGATTATTAGTCGCTGCTTCAATAAAAATCGGAGTAGTTTCGATATCTAAATTCCCTTTTTTTCCTTCGTTATATAACACTAGAAACTCCAGCCAAGTGTTGTCAACATTCGAAACGTTGGCGCCGTGCATGCGGAGAAGCTCTCGGCATCTGCTGATGGCGCGAATAATTGGATGCTGTCAAACAATAAATATAACCTCAGCAGCAGCAGCAGCAACTATAGCAGCAGAAAACCAGGGCGCGCGCCATTAATTTATTCGTAGATTTCACCGCGCACACATCACCCACCCTTTATTTCCCTTACATAATTTCCCACCATCTCTTTTGCATGCATCTTATCTACATCCCACCATGCATGCATCTCTCTAATATTGGCAGGATCTCTCGTCGACGTCTTGTATAAATAACGAACGCCATCGACCGCGCGCGCCAAAGCTCTAATTGGTTGCCCCCCTCATATTATAATTATACATACCCTACACAGCCAGCAGGAAATGGGTGGGTTTGGACGCCAGCCTATATACAGTTCCTATTGTTTCCTGTCGAGGTACACACAAGAGTTCAATGCTAATATCAATCATGGCTGCTGCTGCTGCCCTTATACAGTAGATCCATGTATAGAGATGTCTGTCCTATAGTATAGATCGTAAAAATTTAGAAGTTGTCACCACACTTCGGATAGACCTATACTCATCGAAGGCGCTAATAAATCACAATTTTGTTTCAGTTTCGTGAATATATTTTCTTATTGAATTGAGTTTGGGTGTTTTTAGTTAATGAACTTTATGAACCGGCTTAATCACTGTCTGTGTATCACCTAACTGTTGAACAACAGTTTTGATTTCGTACAGGTCCATCATACTTAGAATCCTACTAATGACCATACCTGATTATGATGGTCCATGCCTTAAATAACATCGTACATTAGTTGTTAGAAGATGATAGACGAGTATGCCATCGGGCGTATCGTTATTAATTAATCGGCTCTATCATAAACTTCTTGACGGAGTGGATATGGTCACAAGAGAACTGCAAAGTTCACGATGGCTGATAAATCCATTCAGTGAAGAGTTATTTACTGCTGATAATTAACTGAAATAGTTAAAATAATTTTAATCTATATATATTAATGCCAGTGTAAATCGTCACTCGTGCATTGTTTTTAATCATAGTCAAATAAATTAAGCTTTGACATCTTATTTCTGGCCGACAGATAGCAATTCACGTTAGCACTGGCGACGGATAATCACGTTCATTTAACTAAAACCGAATAAAACACCTCTTGCGGTAGAATTGTCGTTAAAATCTCCCTTTTCATTCAAAAGTAACGATGCAACGCAATTATTTTTCACGTTGTCACCACACTTTGGATAAACCTATACTCATCGAAGGCGCTAAAGTAAATCACGAATTTTGTTTCAATTTCGTCAACACATTTCCTTATTGAATTAAGTTTGGGCGTTTTTAGTTAATGAACATTGTGAACCGGCTTAATCACTGTCTGTGTATCACCCGATTTTTGTCCAACACTTGTAATTACGTTCAATACAACACACTTTTATTATAAACACTTAACCACACCCGATATTGGTATTCAAAGGCCTTAAATATTGTCATTTCATTTACTGTCATTGAGATAACCGTGCTTGCATACGATATATCTAAAGAGCAATACTAGCATTTCATAGACTCATGAATAGGTCATGGGATCGTCCACTAAATACCCTTGATAGGGGTAGCTTGGGATCCCTACACTCTATAAGAAGACTTTCACTGCTGTAATTTTGCCTCAAAATATTAACAAAAAATAATTGTTAAATTCTGCTGCTAGTGTATAAGTGCGTCGATACATTGTTTTTAATTCTAATCTAATAGATAGTGACATGACATCCCATTTCTGGCCGACAGAATGCAATTCACGTTGGCACTACCAACGAATTATCACGTTCACTTAACTAAAACACCTATTGCAGCAGGATAGTCGTTAAAATCTCCCTTTTCATTCAAAAGTATCGATGCAACGCAATTGTTTTCACGTCAGTTGTTGCATCATTCATGGGATGGGATTGTGTAGCGTATTACACTCCGAGAAATTATTTTTCGAGAATTACATTTGTTATCGAATAGATTTTGTGAATCTTTAGTTTGTGAACGTTATGATAACAACTATATTTACTTTCTATTCGTCGTGTACAACTGCTGTGTAAAAAATATGTTTGCATCTGAAGTTGCGTATACTTTAAAACAGATGTTCACCTGTTATTGTTGGTAAATTTTTATAATAGCGTTTTACAGTGTTTTGTTTGTTTACCGATACCACATACTGTTAACAGAAATAAAATATCCGAAAGGGAATTCTTTTAAGGACTATTTTTCATGAATGGCAAATGAATACCGGGTCCGGTATATTTGGCACAGACAGAAAATCTACTGCTGGAAAAGTATAGAGCCGAATCAGAGAAAGCAGCAGTAGCAACAAAAAGTGAAATCGAACTATAATAGGAAAGGTCTATAAGAACTGAAACAGCGTCTTTTTTTGCGGCAATAATAAAGTAGAGTGGGGGATGTCTGCGTTATATTTTCGCACACTTGATAGGACACAACAGGCCTGCTGTGCTGTGAGCAACAAAAGAGACTTATGGGTAGAGCGAACCACGCGCACAGGAGAGAATAGGAAAAGCTATTTGTCAACGACCTTTTTAAAGGTTTTCTATGCCCCCCATCCCCCCTGCTGCTGCTCTGCTCTTTTGGGATCTTTATAGATGTGTGTGTTCCGCGTTCAAGACCAGCCAGCACGTCCTTTATACACAGATTGCTATAAGTCTGATTGTTTCTCTATGTAGTTTTTTTTTTCGTTTCTTTTGTATGTAGCCATTAATATATATTGCCAAACGGGGGGAGAGAGAACTCCCATTCGAGATTATTTAGGTCTAATAGATATTTATGGGCTGAAATCCCCGCGTAGGCTGTAAACAGTAGTCCAATCCACTGACAGTTTATATAGTATATATCTTTCCAATTGTATAGCCCACAGTAAATCTATCTATAGAAACGATTGTCTATTAAAACAGTTGAGAGGTTTGGTGAACTGGAACGCAGCCCTATCATTTTCTCTCACATTGGAGAGTAGTATTGAGTTGGTGGTTTTCAATTCACACCGAAATGCCGCCGAAATGATCACCGCCATCGAGTTGTGTGTGCTGCTGTGCTGTATGTAGCCTATATCTAGCTGCTGCTGCTGCACACAGCAGCCAACGAGCCATATCTTTGTCTTTGCTGGCGTTGTTAAGGGCAACTTCTCATTATATGATTGTCTTCTCGCGGGATAGAAAATGGTGCTGCCACCGAAATAAAGCGACTGTGCACAAGTATATATACAGCGTAATGGCATGGAACAACATTTCCACATAGAGAAGAGGAGCGGAGGATTTTCATTGTGACAGGAAACTCGACGAGTATAGCACACACACAAGTCTATATCTACGAGAAAGAGCCATGATATATATAATAACAGCGCTATAGCTATGCTGCTATGCTGGGTTTTCTCCGCTATTTCCGCCACCAGCATAGCAGCATAGGCAAAAAAGGAAAAAAATAAGAGAGTTCAGGGGGCCAGCAATCCACTCAAGGCGCGTGCCATCATTAAAGCGAGATGCTTTATAGCTCTGTGAGTGTTTTCAAGTATATAGTCGACGCGCTCCCGTCCTAATTATATATGGAGAAAGCCGGAGGGGATGCTGCTGCTGCCTGTGCAGCAGTGGGCTCCTATATATGTAGGAGACACAGCGAGACAGGAGCTATAGCAGCAGCTAGGAGCACAAGTAATAGGAGAAAAGAAGGACTGGATGGATGGATGGGAAACGTGTCGTATAACTATACACATATCCATCATCCGTACATATATATTTGTACATCACAGCAACCTGCGAAGTTGTCGCACTGTTGCCAGTGTCAGCAAATAACCAAGAGACCCCTGTGTGTATATGTCTACGTCCCTGATGTGTTTGTGTATTGATTTTCATGTATATAATGTCACATGTATACAGCAGCGGAAACTAGATATAACATAAGCAGACTTGGTTAAAAATATAAGAAGAGCGCGGGAGGAGGATGGCAATGTTGGCCTCTATGGTATTAAAGACCATTGCTGCTGGATTGTGTCAATTGCATTTGCCGTAGTTCCATTTCGCTGATGCAGCATCCTCGACTGCTGTATGGGCCACGTATATATATAGTGTCTGCCACACGTGTGTAAGGTCAAAGGTCATTCAAAATGCACACGAAGGGAATATTTAAGGAGCTACAGAGCGCGCGCCTATACTATTATTATAAATATTGTATATATAATAAATATAAGGTCGAGATTAAATTCTTTATTTTGATAATAGCCCAAAAGGAATTGCTTGCTGCGGTCCTCCGCAAATAACAATATGTTATCACACAACACACAGCCCTCTGGATATCTCATGCTGAAAAGATATATATAAGAAAATAGCCAGAGGCGCGCGGGATAAATAATAATATAGGATCTCCAGGAGGAGGAGGAGAAAAAAAGCTCAAGTGTGATTTTGTTTTCTTTCCTTTTTAGATTTCTTTTTGTGTGTGTTATATTTGCTGCTGCTGCTGCTGCTGGCGCAATGTACAGACTATAACGCACACAAGATGTTGTGATGTATCCTATATGCGCGCGATCTTATCAAGTTTGATCACGTATATGAAAGAGAGAGAGAACGCCGGCACACATCGATGTTGTGCCGGCCAAAAAGGACAGCACACAGCACACACACACACACAAAATCTTCGGCCTATATTCTTCATCAAGAATTCCGTTCACGTTTTTACAGCACCGCGGTCCAGCAGCAGCAGCTCTCGTTTCGACGAAGGGAAAAAAAAGTTCATATTTAGAGAAAACGCATTTTGTCCAAACACCTTTTATACTTTCAAACTTCCCGCGCTTCAATTTAAAATGAAACCTTCAAGAACTATTTATAGTATAGGCACGTTAAATAGACGAATGTGTAGTAGTAATATAAATATCGTGAGCGTTGGAATGTATAAAAAACGCGACAGCAGATCACGCTTTGACACATCCATGGAGACACATCTATAAAAGAAGGCGAGAGGGTCTATATAGCTCTCTATATATAATATTATTAGATAGATATATAAGAGAGAGAGAGAGAAGAGTCTTTGGGCCGTATATATCAGTATGTGGCTATATACTTATCGATTGATCACGCAGGGTGGTGGCGGCGGCGCCTTGGCTGCTGTGCGCTGCTTTTGCTCTGTGTATTATATATATTTTCGCATGTGCACACACAGTGTGCTGCTGGGCTGTCTCGGCAGCCATAGATTTCTTCGACTTTGGGCATGCATCAGAATATATGGGATATATAGCCTATATATATCGAAGGGAAAACGCGTGAAATATATATAAATATAATATATTATTTAAGAATAAGAAAAAAAAAAGATCGATAGTGCAACACGCTGGCAATGCGGCTAATTTTGTTGGTTTGTGGAGATGAAAATACCCGACAGGGTGCGGCTGTTTTCTTACACACAAGAGGATGAAGAAGGTGCTGCTGCTGCTGCTGGAGGAGAGATGTGCTGGAGAGAGAATAAGACGTGTCTTCTGTACACTGCGGAATCAGTCAAGGAGAAACTTTTTCTTGTGTGCTGCTGCGTCTTGTATATCAGCAGGAGCAGACTTGACTCAGCATCGGGCGACGTCAGCAGACATCAAGGACAAACGACGGCGACGCCTTTTTTATATATATTAAAAATTTATTATATATATATTTACGTCCGCGCGCTCTTATTGCAGCAGTGTAGCGTGGCGATTAGATATGGGCCAAGAGAGAGAAACTTGTGAAAAAAGCTGATTTCCTGTCGATTATTATTGGCCCGTCAAAGTCTTCGGCGAATAGACCGCCAATTATATGTTATAACCGCGTGCAGCATTGGAAAGGGAGCGTTCATTAGCGAGGCTAAAAGCATATATATAGCCTATATATTCTCGATAAAAATTTGATTTTGCCTTTTATATTAAAAATGTTTGATAGAGGCCAATTTAGAATTCTTGGAAATTTTTTAAAAAAGGCTGGCTATAGCCTAATTTACATTTGAATTCCCTCTATATAATATAATAGCCTTATATATAAATTTATATACAAATATAGCCTGCATGATAACATATAGGCTCTTTGAAGTCGCCTAACGAACATGTTATAATAATAACCCGGCTGAGTGCTTTCACCAAGGAGAAAGAAGGAGAAATTATATTAATATCGCTGCTGCTGGCATATGAAATGGGTTCTACATAATAATATCAAATATAATTTCATCAAACGCGGATTATATATCTACCGAATTTCCATGTCAAATTCAGTTGTCGTTGCTATGCGACGACTCTGATGACGACCGTTTATATACCAGCAAAGCTGTTGCTCTCCTCGACGAAAAAATAAGGAATATAAGATGGGAGAAATATTCATTTTTGATGCATGGAAAAATACGCTTCTTCTCTTATTACGTAAGAACAGCTCCTCTCATTATATACGGATATAGACATTCATATGCAAATGAATGTCAAACATGTCGTGAAAACGACGAATAGGTTTTTAATTGATATAGCCCGCGCCTGATTATTATTCCATATCTACGAGAGAGAGAGAGAGAAAAAAGAGGGACGAATAATAATATCTAAAAGAAATGAAAAAAAAAACGAAAGAATTTTTATTTCTTTTTAAAAAGAGAAAGCCGAAATGAGAAAGAAGGGGAGGACGCCCACAGCAGCACACTCGGGTGATGTTGGACGAAACTATATCGTCGTTCTCTTCAGCTCCAATGTTGTGCCAGTCATGCGGAAGGTGAGTGGGATGAACGACACACACTCTCCTGGCGTCATATATACTAATGATCGCAGCCCTCCCATTTTCTCTATTCCGATGGCAATAGATTTTTATATCCCCATAAAATGTCAATAGATTTCCTCTATATGTAGTTATAGCAGAGGCCTGCTGATGCTTATACAGGGCTGTACACAAGAGAGGATTGATCGTGAGGTCAGGTGTATAGCTACATATGTAGGCCTAAATTAGAATCGTCTTTTATTATTGAGACACCATCAAAAAGGAAATAAGGCTTAATGCAGCTAATATAATAATACTAACAAGCTGCCGACGATTCTTGTTATAGCTGCCATATATATAGTGCGATCAATAATACAGATACATATGGAGGCTCGTCCTATATAGCTCGACTTCCTGTAGTCCATCAAGTCAGATAAATATCCCTAGTTGTTCCTGTTTTCCTGTAGATACTAGTGTTGATGATCGTGTTGATACTGCTGGACTCTGACAATCAAAAATCGAACCAAAATCGGAACTGACGGGAAAGTGCTGCTGTTTGCCAGGGTCTATATATCTTTCGTGTGTAGGCTATATTATATGCACAAAGAATCTACAAGAAAATAGAATGCTCTTATGTCGACGTACTATTGATACCATCATATATCTCTCTATAGCCTATACATGTTGGTGCTGCAAGAGATATCCCATCAATATAAGGGATATCTATCGGGCGTGAAAGTCAATCCGACAATATCCTGCACTCTCTATCATAGCATCTGTATTTATATAAATATATATTTTTCCTTTTTATATTAAAGAAATACAGCATATATAGATGTATAGGCTAGGCTATATACAATGCTGATGTCTATATACGTTCATTGCTATGTATGTGTTACATAAGAAGATTGAAAGGGCGGCCAAGATATCTTTGATGGACCATTGAATACATTTCATCAGAAACGTCTGAAACACTCTGCTGGATTTGTACAGCAGCGCAGCAATAATATTAGTTTTCCATACGTTTTCTTTGATATCCAGGATTATAATAAGAGAGTTGCATTAGCTTATATTACAATACGATATATACATCTATATGAAAAAGAGTTTAGTCGGCCTAATTGTTTGTAAAATACATATATAGCCTATCTACTATGCTCATCTATAAGTGAATCCAAGAACATAATTGATTGACTCTCCATCTTTATCTGACAAGAGCACTGAGCTGTATCAATGCTATTATTTTTCCCAAAAAACATCAAACAATCTTATTTATACATCCATCAGATATGTACAGTACATACACAGAGCCATAGAGCCCCTCGAGCTATATATTGCGAAATCTGGACCAGAAGTATATAACGGGGCACATCACACTGATGAAATCAGATCCATCTCCTTTCCCTATACTGTATATCTTTTTCTTGTGTGTATCTCTGTGTTATACATATCTCTTATTTCCTGCTGTACAGCAGCAGAGCACAGAGAGAAACAAAACGGGGCGCAGCATATCTCTATATACTTTTCTTGTAATATATTTTCCCCTTCTCTTCTCTTTCTCTTGCGCGTTGAACTGAGCTGATGCCTTCAGAGTCTCGGGGATTTATAGAGTCTAACGTCTTCCCATTGTATACATGTATACCGGTTCTCGGGGTTGTGCTATGCTGCTGCTGTGCAGTATATATAGGCACTGCGGCTCCTGGCTCCTAGTTTCAGTCGTCTGCCAGTTGCCAAAGGAGACGGACGCGTTTGCGTGCACGACTCTCCTTTTTATTTTGTTTTCCGTTTCCCTTTTCCCGTTTCTTTTGTATAGACATTGACAAACAGCAACTATACAACAAAAAGAAAGATTCTTCTCCTCTATTTTTTAATTGTCTCTATAGTTTTAGCCAATCAAAACGAATTTCAATGGCGTTTGTGGTTATTGTTCGATCCGGATAACAACTGTGCGGTTATATATATTCTTCCATCAAAAACTTGTTGTTGACACATCATCCAACGAAACAAAATCAATCGTCATCCTCTGCTGCTGCTGTGCCGGTTGGTTTCTCGGTATATCCATTTGTGCAGCTCCTTGTTTGCGCTCCTTCAAATGATTGGTGATTGGTGCTTCTGTTGGGCTCTGTCGTGCCGCCATTAAACAATTTCTACACACGAGAATATATATCCTATATACAAGAGCAAAAAATATACGATCTTCATCATATCCTCTCCACCACAAACGTGCCGTGTTTGTTGTGTTTGTTTGTGCTGTGTGTGCCGCAGTGTCTAGTGTGTTTCAATCAGGAGCTGCTGCCGAAAACGCCGTCGTCAGGAGCTCATCAGTGCGGGATTATAATAAACAGAAACCCGACGCGCGCCCCTATATCGACGAGTTTCCAACAGGACTTTTTTGATCTGATTTGTACATACAAGAATCAATGAAGAAATCCTCCCCGTCACTAATAACACACACGAAAATTTCGGTTCGAAAAGAGAGTGGGGGGAGAGCGTTGGGGTAAGTCTATCATCATCAGAGCGGGCTCCTAATATATATATAACGCCCAAAGTTTTCGTCTGCTCCTATACATCCTCTATAATGTGTAATATACATAGGGAAAAGGCGTCCATTGATAGTCGTTTGAAAATTTTCGCGGTCATTAGCGATCGCGCTCCTGTATATAAGGGCGACAAAAGAAATCCCATGATGAAGGAGGAGAACAATGGGTTGGCCAACGAGCTCCTCTTTTTGCCTTGAGACTCCTTGTATAAGTGATGAAAGCCAAAGAGCGTAGCTATAGCTATATCACACAAGGCGAGAGAGTTTCCATGCATAAAAGAAGAGCTTGAAGGAGGTCACTAATGTCGACTGCGATAGATCCAATAGAGTTCATAAGAGCCCAACAGGTAGGTCAACCGTCACAGCCATTGAAAGGCCACCACCAACTGACGTAACCTGCCCCCACTCAAACATCAGCGCATATAGATCTGAAAATAGAAGTTGACCTTTGAGCGAAAGAATAAGTTAAAGTATTGAAGAGAAAACGGAAGCAATAAGGAGCCCAACAGTGTCGGATTATCTTCCCAAATTCCTGACGTTTCCAGTTGCTGCAGTGCTCCTGGCTAATATTATCTAAAGATATATATATATATAGGAGAAGAGAGACATCGCCGGTTTCCTATATGCTGCTGCTGCTTGTGCTGCTGGCATAGCTCTCATCCAATCGACCCTGTCAGCAATCTCATTTGCTTTGCTCTTTCCGCCTCAATAGTATACGATCCGCCGGAGCGCTCCTCTTCCGCCCCGATGTTGACACTCTCATCGTGTGTCTAACCCCTTTACATTCGTTGTCATATATAGATAGTCTGCTGCACTCTCTACAGCTGCTGGGTGTATATGTAGCTCGGCTCTAACAGCACACACTATATAGCCCCCATAGATATATCTCGGTCGATCTCGGTCGCATTCGTCTGTACTCTGCGGTGTCAATTTGTGACATGCCGACAGCAGTTATAGACCGACTAATGAGATTTCCTCCCTCGAGCGTCGCTCTCAGAGTCCCCTCCATCGTGACGTCTCCATGTCGCATTTTGTCTGCGGCCGAGAGAGAAATCAGAGAGAGGCCCAACATCGGGTTATTGGCAGTGACTTATGAGTCAACATTACAGCTATTATGAAAAGAATAAATAGAATAGACCAAGACGAGACTCTTATCTTTTTCAAGCTCGCCAGAAGCCCTTTTCTTTATATGCGGCTCCTTATTGTTACATACGTTGTATCCTAATATAAGATAAAGGAGCGATTAGAATTGTGGCAAACAAAAGACGCCCGCAGTATTATATATGTTGCTATAATATCTCTCTCTCTGCTGCTATGCTGCTGAGAATAATCTAAAGGCACTATACAATTTTTCGATCGGTTCACCCCTTTACATGGCGTCTCTATGTAAACAATGTGTATATTAACATCAAAGTTGCTGTGCTTTACAGTGCCACAGGTTCTCCTTTTTACAAGGATAAAGAGAATGCTGTATACTACTATATACTATATAGACCTCGAGAGATGTATAGCTGTATGAACCTATTCACAAAGCACAGCAACACAGCAGAGACAGAGAGAATTTCTCGTCAAGTCGCTCTTATCGATCCGAAACAGTCGCCGGTTGTCCCTACATACTCCCCGCATGTCTATATAGGGTCTCTCATAAGATATATCTGTAGGAGCTAAAATACAACACCCACCACCACCACCACCACCAGCACTGCTGCGCGCGTGGAGAGCTGTATAAGGACAATTAAGTAACGATGACGAACAAAGTCCTTTCTGGTTACAATATACTATATCTAGACGACGAGAGAGTTGCTATACATCCAGCAGCATAGCAGCGCACCAGTGGCTATATAGATAAATGAGACACATTCCGTTGTTGGTAATGAATAAATGCCATTGAGCGTCTTCATAGACAAGCACAAGTCTTACCGATGTGCAATAGGAAGGAAAGGTCAACAGTTTCAGTATATAACTGGATTTAACTATTATGTGAATGACCGATCAAAGTTGGAATGAAATAACATTTTCCCCTGTTATTATTTCACACGTAGCGCAGACGACAGGAGCCTGATGTTCACATCTTTGTTTTTGTACTATATTATACAGATAGGTTCCGGGAATTGATCCTGCCATGACAGAGAAGCGCTGTTGGTTAGGAGCAACAGCAGCGGCAGCTGACAACGGACAGCAGCAGCAACTCACCCCGGACAAGAAGAGAAAGCAGGAGCCAACAAGAGGATCGCCCTGCTGCCGGACCAAGGAGACAATCACAGAAGGAGCATCAGGACGAGAAGAAGCAGCAGCAGCAGCACAGGATGTTATTCAGTCGGTATTCAACGTGCGTACAAGGCCGTCGGCGGCGGCGGCTGCTGGATCCTGCTGCCGGACCAGCAGCAGATGAATCGATCGGTCAGGAGCCAGCACAGCACAATAAGGAGCCGAGTGAGAATATTTCTCATTAACTGTGTTTTGTTTCTTTTTCCTATTGCAAATAAGAAGCAGGAGAAGATCCTTTCATGCATTATATAAGATCCAACCAAACCCATACATAAATATAGCCTATAGGCATGTCGAATAATAGGCAATGCTGGGTTTATTCAAACAGGATTGGCCACCAACGCATATATAGTATAGAAAATCCATCGTCTCTGCTCAAATGGAAGATATAGGACGACCTAGATACAGCATCGATAAATGCATATGTAGGCTGTTTAGAGGCTTTGCTAACCAACAACAGAAGAGAGGTGCAGGCGGCCCAGCATACGCACAATTAAGCTTCCATTAACAGGCATTGACTTTTGGGACGGGCTAGACTCTCCGCCTCCGTCTCACCCCTCTGCGCTTCTTGATAATACATTCCCTATGCTCCTGAGGGGGGCTCCCATATGTAATTGCCGTTCCTTCTATCTTGCTTATAGCTCCTTGTTTGTATCTCCTGGACTCGGGAGTTGAATTTCCGCCCCCTTTTTTTTGGAAAAAGGACTTGAACAGGAGGAAATGTAAATATAACCCAAAACATTACGTAATAACACAAACAAGAGTGTATTGAGTGCAGCTCTCTCTCCTATTATATAGGGTCTTAATAATATCCGCCGGACACATGGTGTATATAATCTAAATCTATTTATCTTCTATTACAATATCAAAGCTCTCAAATTCCCCCCGTTCATATAGACACAATATTATATAGATCCCATAGCTCTTCTTGACCATCGTCACACGGCTCCTTGGGTTCCTAGTATAGCAGACGAAAAAAAGTATATAGATTCCGCGGTTCTGTGTATTGGATCTATAGCCAACCCCCACTATAACCAACCCCCTCAAAATGGAAGGATATATGTGAATGAAAAATAAAATAAAAAATAAAATGGAAAAAGGATCGAGGCACAAATGACATGTCACATACAACAGCCGGGGAGAAGATGACGGAATGGTTTAGGCCTATTATATGCTGTGTGCTGTGTGGGGTTGTCGAGTCTATAGAGAGAAATCGCCTGTATACATACATGTGTGCTGCTGCTGCTGCACTGCCGAAAACTCTCCAGGGTCTCTCAAAGCTCTCTCTGCGCTCCTTGCTCTCTCTCTCTACTATGCGTCTCTCAGCAGTGGCGGATCAATAAAAGACGGCCGAGATCCTTTTTTTTTCCTCCTCTTTCCTTTTCTATACAGATATATATATACTATATATATATCGTATCTTTAACTCGCTCCGACAGCCCTCTCTACGTGGTATCCACATCAGAGAGGCGATATTTATATTTATCGTAATATATTTTGAACAAGATATTCTCTCTTCTCTATGTTACATGTGCTGCATCGTTTATATTCCTTTATCGTACAAAGTTTTACGCCCGCAGAAACCGACATTACATTTACAGCAACAACACCATAATAAGAATGTGTCTTGTTGATTGTGATTGATGAAGAAACATTATATACATCAGCTAGACACAAAATCCGCACTGGAAATCTTTAGACTTATCAACTTTAGATCGAATAGCTATATAAAGAATGCTGTATATATTTAGTTGATAGCTTATATATACAAGTTGATGTATATACAGCTATTCCTCTACTTTATACAGAGTTCAAAGAGCCCATGTTAAAAAGTACACAGAACCACAGCAGAGAACAAGTGGACAATGTTTTACATTTATTCTTTTTTTCTTTTTGATTTTTTCCGGCTAAAACTTTTTTCCCTTTTTTTTTCGTCGGTTTGGAATTCAATGGGAAAAAAAGTTTTTGGCCTATTGCATATATATAGATGTATATATACCAGGCCGACATCAAAAAGGGGGTCTGCCGATTATATATTGGCTTGAATAGATCAATAAGAAGCCAACCGTACTGCTGTATAGTGATGCACCAGTATTATATATGACCCTCTCATAATAAATCGGACGAAAACAAAATCAAATGTCCTGCGTTATACTGGGAAGTTTTTCTCGATTCTTTTTGGCAGGATAAATGTAAAAGAATTAGACTTTGTTTGTGTTTGTTTGTTGTATATGCCTATATCCTATTTAGACTGGTTATATGTGTTATATTATATGTGAGATGTGCTGTGTGTGCTGTATATATTTGCCGTTGTATCATCGGCAACGGAGCGGCTAGTTGCTGGTCTCTGCGATGTGCAAGTGACGGCCGTGATGATGGACGACTTTGGCTTATTTTGGCTCCTGATTATTAGGTGGTGCTGAGGCTGCTGGCATCAACTGCTGGCCAGCCAGCAAAGAAAGAAGAAGAAGGCCGCCGTCAGCGGAGAATAACGAAAGCTTATCATTAGCCGGCCCTGCTGCTGCTGTTGTATTAGGACTACAACCTCCTTCTCCTATTCCTATTCCTCCTCCTCCTTCTTCTTCTTCTTCTTCCAGCAGTGGCGGTTCGTCTCTCTTGTTCCGGTGGACGGGATTTGCCCAACTGATTCTGCCGCCACTGCTCATCCTCCTCTCCATCGGTTGTCCGGCTTCGGCCGATCAGGACGCCAAGCGGCTTTACGAGGATCTACTGACCGACTACAATCGTCTCATCCGGCCCGTCGGCAACAATTCCGACCGGCTGACCGTCAAACTCGGACTCAAACTCTCTCAGCTCATTGACGTCGTGAGTTTTATATTTCCGTCATCCGAGCGCTGGCCAGCCGAACGGCCGGCGCTCAAAATCAATTTCATTCTTTGCTAATTTCTCATTCCCTTAGAATTTAAAGAACCAGATTATGACCACCAACATGTGGGTAGAACAGGTAACAATCAATTTTTTAAGAAAAAGATGTTTAACGGTTTAATTCATTTAAAATTCGGTTGTATTTGTCTACCTATAGGAATGGTTCGACTACAAGCTGAAATGGGACCCGGAGGATTACGGCGGTGTCAAGACACTTCACGTTCCGTCCGAAAACATCTGGCTGCCGGACATTGTCCTCTACAACAAGTCAGTTAAAAAAAAAATCCTTATATATGCCTATATTTGTTGATTGATTTAAAATTTATCTATTTTATGATTTTTTAAAATTATTATTATTATTATTACTTTTATTATTTTATTTTTAATATTATTGTTATTTTATTATTTTATTTTATCATAATTTTGATTTATTGATTAGTATTTTTTTAAATTTATTCATGATGACTGATTGGATGGGGGTTTCGATTCAAATGTATTCCAGCGCCGACGGCAACTACGAGGTGACCATCATGACGAAGGCGATCCTGCGACACGACGGGACGGTCACGTGGAAGCCGCCGGCCATCTACAAGTCCTTTTGCGAGATCGACGTCGAGTATTTCCCGTTCGACGAGCAGACCTGCTACATGAAATTTGGATCCTGGACGTCCGACGGCAATACGGTAAATACAAATCCAATAATAATCATATTGAATTGAATTGAATTCATTTAAGATTGATGAAGACAGGATCGATCCTTATTCTTGTGTACATAGCGCACATGTCTAGTCTAACTCTCTCACGCCCTTAATCGATACTTAAGGCCGGCGTTCCGCCATTCGTCCCTTTTATTTATTTTTTTTCTTCTCCCTCTCCCCTCTTCCCTGTCCGCCCAGCAGAGTGTAAGTGTGTAGTTTTTGCCCGCTGCCGGCCCGCTATATACCCAACCAATCTCTTTCTTATCAACCGGCATCCATGCGAGAGTATATAGTAGACGACACGCCTGGCAGACTTTGATTTCCAGTTGCTTTCCGCTCACAAAAGAATAGCCTAGTTCTATATAGGCCGTCAGGCCCGTCTCTATATAATAAAAAATATCCAGCTCTTTCAAACAAAAATGTGATTAAATTGAATTTGATGATTTTTCTTCAGGTTGACTTGCAGCATTTGCACCAGACGCCCGACTCGAATTTGATCCAGGTGGGCATCGATTTGCGCGAGTACTACTTGAGCGTCGAGTGGGACATCATGAAAGTGCCGGCCCAGCGCAACGAAAAGTACTACAGCTGCTGCGGCGACACGCCCTTCCCGGACATCTTCTTCAACATCACCCTGAGACGGAAAACGCTCTTCTACACCGTCAATTTGATCATCCCCTGCGTCGGCATTTCCTGCCTCTCCGTTCTGGTTTTCTACCTGCCGGCCGATTCCGGCGAGAAGATGTCGCTCTGCGTTTCCATCCTCCTCTCGCTGACCGTCTTCTTCCTCCTGCTGGCCGAGATTATTCCGCCGACGTCGCTGACGGTGCCCCTCCTGGGCAAGTACCTCCTCTTCACCATGATCCTGGTGACGCTGTCCGTCCTGGTGACCATCATTGTGCTCAACGTCAACTTCCGATCTCCTTCCACCCACCGGATGGCCCCGTGGGTCAAGCGGGTCTTCATCGGATTCCTGCCCAAATTGCTGTGCATCACCCGGCCGCCAAGGAACCAGCAGCTCAGCGAGTGGGAGATGAACGCCCTGCCCACTCGAGGCACGGAGATCTCCATCATTCCCGTCGGCCAACAGCAGCATCACCTGCCGTCGGGCGGATGCTCAGAGTCGTGGCCGCTCAATTCTTCCTCTTCCGCCGGACCTAATAACAGCACGGCCGCCATCGACATGGAGATGCCCTACAGGCAGACGACGTCCGGTGGTGGTGGTGGCAAGGGGTCGCAGGCCGCTTGCGGAGGAGGCGCTTCCGCTTCTCGAAACGGCCGGTCCAGTCAGTTGTCCGGGCCGCCGCCACCACTGGCGGCGGCCGTGGCGGCTGCCGAGAACAACGGCGGCGGCTGCCAGCAGCACGGCGGATGCAGCCGCACCAACAGCGGAGTCAAGCAGCGGGCGGCCATCCATCAGCAGGCCCAGCTGCCCGTCGAGATGGAACACTCGATCGAAGACGTCCGTTTCATCGCTCAACACATGAGGAACAAGGACCGATTCGACAGTGTAAGTCCGTCACTCTTAAAAATATTCCTTCCGTCCGGATCAGCTTCCCCCAGCGACAGTCTGTAGATCTAAAAAGGGCCGGGCCGGGCTGGGCGAACGGGCGGAATATTGATTTTGTTACACGGTCCAAAGGATTAAGACAATGGCATTAAGCTGCTGCTGCTGCTGCTGCTGGATGCTGTTGACGTTTGTGTCTGCCCGTCCATCCAGCAATTCTTGGGGTTGGCTGGGCAGGAGTGTGGTGTGCGCCCGGTTATGTGTACATAAGTCCGTCCAAGTGGTTCGACGTAAATCTGATTCGATTGGCGGAGCTGCTACTCAAAAATAGTCGCCCGGAATTATTTTCTCCTCTCCTTTCATATCCTTCCTCTCCTTACCCGTCCTTACCCCCGCATGTTCTAAAGTGACTCGGACGGGCGAGAGTCAATGTTGATCCAGCTATATACTAGTCCAGATAGAAAGAGAGAGAGAGAGACGGCCAAAAGGGAAGAAAATAAAAGAAAGAGGGAGGCACTTGAAGGATAGCAGCGCTGAAATTCGATTAAATTTCTTGGACCAACAGCAGTAGCAACTTGACTTTTTTTCTATTGATACAAGGACGCGGGTGGTACATACGGACGGACATTTTATCGATTCCGAAAGTTCAAATGAAATGAAAATGTTTTTCTTTTTTTCTCTGTTTGTTTGTTTGTTCGGATGGGACGGGGGATTTTTTGTTTTCTTCTATTTATTTTAGGTGATTGAAGACTGGAAGTTTGTGGCCATGGTCTTGGATCGCTTCTTCCTGTGGCTGTTCTTCGTGGCCTGCGTGGCCGGCATGGCCATCATCATCCTGCAGGCGCCCTCCCTCTACGACACCACCCAACCCATCGACATCAAATACTCCAAAATCGCCCAGAAGAAGCTCAAACTCAAGAACATGGATCACGATTTTGCGTTCACCTAATCGATTTAACGACGACGACGACAGCGACACTTGAAAAAACAAAACATTTGATAAGCTCAGTGGCTCCCTAAAGCTGGACAAAATAAATAAAGAAAAAAAAATAAGAAATTAAATTAAAAAGAAATTTGTTAATGAATGAAAAAAATGAAAAACTATTGTAAACTATTTAACAAAACACAAAAAAATTATGACATTTTTCATGTGATGGAATGAAATCTTTCGATTCTTCTTTCTCTTTCTCTCTATCTCCTCTCTAACTTTCTCTTCTCTTGTTCAAAATTGGGCGGTTATTTCAAATGAACCGCACACACTATCACTATGATATGTAAATTGTGTTACAATTTTTCCGTTTTGGGGTTTGACACTACTAACAAATGAGTAGGGTCTAAAAAAAACAATTCAATTATTTGTTTCTTGGTCTAATTTTGTTTTTTGTTGTGGATGAAAACGGTCGAAACCACAAAATTTGTTTCTAATTTTTTTTCTCTGTGCTTACAAGATGAGCCGAGTGTTACATACTAAATATCTAATGTTGTTTCGATTATCTTTCCTCGTTGTGTATACACTATCATGTTTTTACTGTTCTTCGAAAACAAAAACTAAAAAACCAGATACAATTTACCAAAACTATATGCCTGTGTGAGTGACTATATACTATGTGTAGATCTGGGCGGGGTCTACAAAAACAATCAATTTCCCAGGGAGAATGAATAGCTAAACATGCATGGGGAGGTTGTGGGGTTGGCAGCTGGATGGATGGAATAATTGAAGGCAAACCTGATAGCTCGTTGGCGCATAAGGTCGAATCCCGCTCGCCGACGTGCAGGCAAAAGAGCCGATTTTTCTGTGGATCCCTCAGGAAATAAGCTGGTGTCCGCTCCTGTCCGGCATTGACTGATGATGTTTCCCCCCACCAACCAACCAAACAAACAAAAAAAAAGACAAAAATTACAAGAGAAAGTCTTTTATTTCTTTTAAAATGTCATTGATATGTACCTTCGTTGTTGGTGAACTTGTCAACGATGACGTGCAGCGGTCGCCGCAGGTGGACGCAACTGTCACAATAAAGCGATAGGATCTGACTGGCCACACTGACTGCCGGAGGCCGTGATTTCTGTTTAAAAACAAATTCAGGATCGAAAGAAAAAAGTTTTTGATCCTTTGATCCTTTTACCAAATTAAAATTTGACTCAAAAAATCCTTTCTTTTTTTACCGATGACAAATAGACGAATTCGCCCTCGTGGGGTAAAACATTGTCCTGCAGGATTTTCCAGACGTTGGCCGGCAATTTGAGCCAGGATCGGCAGCAATCGCCGCTGAAAAAGACCAGGGCCTGGCCCGTTCCGTCTTCCACCGTGCACCTTTTTTTTGTTGTCCATCCATCCGTCCATCCGTCCGTTATTATGTTTTTATATTGTTGTGTGTGTGTGCGGAGGAGGAGGAGGAGGCGTGGTCAGCAATGGATGTGTATCCATCCGCGATGATTCAATAATAGACGGCGGGGTTGGGGGTGGGATGGTGGCCAGGAAATGAATACACGATGGGATACATCACCCCAAAGTAGTCCGGTAGTAGTTGGTGTAGTAGTAGTCATCGTCGTCGTAGTGCAACATAGATAGATAGAGAAAACAAGATCGAAATGAGAGAGTTAGACGTTGTGCAGTGAGAGATCCGTCTGTGTGTGTGTGCCGGAGGCGGAAATCAATAGCGCGCCGCGTTGAGGCTTAGACGGGGGATGGGGCGCACCCCACCCACCCACCGCCGCCACACCACCCCAGTGAACCTCATAGGGAGAGAGAGAGAAATAAGAGTAGTCGTTGTAGTATACCAGGCTTTCAGATCGACTTTGCAGCCTGGCTGGTTCCAGTGGCAGCCAACGTAAGTGCAAGTTCCCCTCGTGACAGCATTGCCGCAGCCGGAGCAGAGGCAGTTGATGGAGATTTTATGGATGTAGCGCACTGTCACGAGGCAGCTGAAGACATCCTTGGGCCGGATGGACTCCAATTGGCACAAGTAGCGCCGCCCGATACACGACTCCTTCATCAACTCGAGTCGCGGCTTGCTCGACCTGTGCAATTGACAGCCAATCGTCCAGTTCCCCTTTGTCGATTATTTCCCCATTTGGATTATTATTATTGGGGTGGGGGGAGGGATTTGAATTTGATTATTACCCGAAATTCCGGCCGATTTTCAGGAGGCGGATGCACGTCAACAAAGTCGACGTGCAGTAGAGACGGCCCGTCTTGTGCGTCTTGCGCAAGCACAGCCACGTCAGTTCCACTTCGGTACCGACAAAGAGACCCAGCGGATAGACCTGGCCCTCGCGCAGATTGAAATACACGTCGATCCGGCTGCCGAAGCTGCACTCGCGGTCGTCGCCCATTTTCAGGATCAATTTCTTGTTGCCTATTGACGAGAGAGAGTAAAAGAAAATAAATATAAAAGGGGGGGAATTCCCCTTCGGGTGCAAGCTGACGCCCCATTCGGGAGAAAATAATAATCAATTCAACTAGCGCCACCGCCAAATTCTCTGCAGCATCGATTCCAGTCTATAGAGCTGGCCCGGGTGTGTGTGTGTGTGTGTGTCACAGAAAATGGTATTGATGAAGACAAGTGTTATCCTTTTGCAGCTCTCCTAGCTGGCCATCTAATCACGACCCGATTGACTGCACCTGAGCCCAGCTCTTTTTTCTAGCCCAGGAGGATAACTAACTAATATCTACTATTTTCGTTGGAATTCCGTTCAAATTATACCGGGAATGCCCAGCCAAGTTGTTCCTCGATGAGTGGTGTAAGTTTGGCCGACTCGCTCGCTGGAAAAACGAGGATCCATATGCATCCGGTCGACGATCCTTCCCCGCAGCGAAACCGTCTGCCCGATCTCGTCCAGGGACAGGCACTCCTCCGCCCTGGATGGAATATACATACATGCCAGAGAAAATAAAAAAAAAGAATAAAAAAGAGAGAAACGGATCTATAATGCAGAGCGACGCAGTGTAGAGCGCCGCCGGCAAGCCGAGGTCAGGAGCTGCTGTGTGTGTGTTGTGTGTATATGCGTCTGTGTTTATATCGATCCTTTTTCGTTCCTAGCTCTCTCTCTCTCTCCAAGGTTTTCCCTATTAAATATTTACCTCAGTACGTCGCGGCGCATGTACGACTCACTCCTCGGGAGGTGGTAGGCCACCGGGTAGATTGCCACCACGTCCGGAACCAGATAGACGTGATTCTTCAGAGCGTACTGCGGCACTTCTTTCAGGGCCGAGAGGTAAATCCTGAATGATTCAACGATCCACCCCAAATGAAATCAAAAAAAGGAGAAGAGAAAATCAGATCAAAAAATCAGATTGATAAGAAGATTACGGAATTTTTTTGGTTACGGGTTGCTCAGTAGTTTCCGGCGAGCCAGACGGATTTCGTAGACCCGGCCTTCCACCAGGGCCGGATAGCTCAAAGTCGGGTGATCCTGGCTGACCAGCAGGATGCAGTTGGCTGGACCTCCTTCGGCGGAAGACGGCCACTGGCTGGACTCGACGACCGACTCGTCCTTTTTGCGGCGTTTGGGATCGTCGCCCAGCCGATCGGCTTCCGACTGGCCGTGGAGGGAGGCCACGATCAGGAAGCCAAAAACGTGGCGGATGGCCGTGTCGCTGGAGTAAACCATTTGCGGAAGACTCTTGTTCAACGCCAGGAATCGGACGCTCTCCGTCGACGGATTCGTCTCGTCGACGACGTCCGGCTTGGCCAGCGGCAGGCTGGCCGCGTGGAATTCCTCGATGCTGACATAGACCCTCTGCTGCTGGTGGTGGCGATCCTCTTCCACTGTGAAGCATTCCCGGTGGACGGAAAACTTGGAGGCGAAAACGCATCGGTCCCGGAACTGGTGACAGTCGCGATCCACGGCCACGACCTCCACCGAAGCGTGGCCGTCCCTGAGCTCCCAACGCCCGTTAAGGAACGAAAGGATTCCCAGGAGGATCGAGAGGCGGTCGGAGCGCGAATCGATCGGGGCCACATCGTGTTTCCAATAGAGTGGCGACGCCGTTTTCGGATTGTTCTCCGGAATTTTATTTTTCACGTCCGGACCGCCAGGGCCGGTGGTGGTCACCCACAACTCGCGGTCGTTGCAGCGCCTCTCAACGGCGTCGGGATCCAGAGGCCAAACGTCAATGTTCCAACAAGTTTCCTAAAGTCGTGTAACAGTCGTTAATATTCATTGTGACAGCTAGTAGACATTGTCTGCACACATTTGTTGCGTGATACCTTAGTGCAGGGGGCGCATCCACCGCCGTGCTCCAGGAATTCTCGCGACAGGGATCGTCTTTTGGTTTCGACGGGCACCGTGGACGCGATGTGATCCACAAGTGAGGCCAGAACTCCTTTTTGATTGACGCTGGCGAGTTTCCTTGATGGATAAAAATTTGGTTTTTGTCAGGAAATGGATGGCACGTGTTCGACGGGAGTGTGCCCACCTGGTGACGTTTTCACGAGGTAAAATTCCGGTCAGTTTATCGCAAAGCGTTTGACAGAGTTCGTAGAGACTAAACATCAGCCCGATGCCGTGGTTGTTCTCCAGTGCCAGGTGCTGGATAAAGTCCTGGCTGTCTTCCCTGGCGGATTTCGGGAACAATCCTTCATTCTCCTTGTGAACAGTCCTATATTCAATCGACAAAACATTATGATATGGTGGGGAATTTCATCAAGCCATAGAAATGTTGTGTGTTTACTGGTTGACTAGGTTTCCTCTGCCACAAATCAGTACAAGGAATTGATCCCTAACACATAGCCTGTGAGCACCATGCACAACAACAGTGTCCCCTTTCTTTATAATTGGTATGCTGGTGACCAATTTCATGTACGTAAGGCACAGGGTTAGGCTGTCGTCAAGTTGATAAAAGCCTGAAGACCCAAAAGCGTCATCTGTGACTTTACCCTGCAGAAAATAATGATTTCACCAAGGAGGAATGAGAGTACATGTTTTGTATTGAATTACCTCATAATTGATCAAGTTGGATGACAAGGAATATTTCACTATAGCCTTTTCAATTCTGGTTAATTGGGAGGTTTTGGTGGTTTCCAAAACAGATATCGGCTTGCTGCTGGCGTGCTATGGATAAAATAATGGCATTGATTTTTGTGGGGTGAATAGTCGACTATAATATCTGTAATTAATACTCACTCCAGAAATGGTTACTCTCTTTAGCTCATCTAATTTAATCCACTGTCTCATTACTAAAATTTCTTTCCAATTAGTCAGGTGGTTTCTGTCAGTCACCATGATATTCCATCTCTGATTTTCCAATGACACTTCAAAAAATAGACTTTTGGGATTGATGCTAGTTTTAAAAATAACTGTTATAAAACCCCATATCATGTCATCATCTTTTACTTACTAAATAATATGGCTTATAGCAGTTATTTTCCCTTCAATTGTCTCCATTACGTTTACAAAATTAGTCCTTCCGGTAAAACACGAATCGTGAGATGTTTCAAAATATTGTAAATGTAAACAAGACTCGTTTGTCGTATCGATACAGACGATACAGACGACGACAGCCGTTGCCCCGGACGGAGTGAAACTGCTACTCGAATCTCTACGCTGATTTATTTTTATCAATATGGGATAGCAATTTTATTTCCCTTATAAGGATTGTTAAATGTTAATGAACTGTATTATTGCGCAATTTTACTACAAGATGAATGAAAGAGTGGAAATGCATTGCAACTCATTCAATAACTATTCTGAAGTAACGAGTTACAAATTCATTCACCCGCTTTCGATTGATGTAAACTTCATAACACTATTTATTTTTTGAAAGATTAGGTTAGACTTATTCTGACTTTTCCAGCGGTTTGCAGGTCCTATACCTGATTGCTATTGTCTATCGAGCCCTTATCTATGAAGATAAATGTTGCTTGCAGGTCCTACTCCTATACCTGAACAGCCATTATCTATGAAGATTAATGCTGAATTAGAGAGCCTTGGAAAAGTTCAGAATTCAAACTGATAAATTTCATAAATTAAAATGATTATTATAATCATGAATATGACGTAATCCTTAATAGCGAAATTGATGTCATAAATCTTGCCGAGTATTATTTCAGCGTCCCAGATTGGATATCTAACATCAATCAAACTGTTGCTCTACGCAGGACTTGTATTGCTCACAAAGACCCCCTAAACTAATTTCAAATGTAATTTAAATAGTCCCAAAAAAGGACTTCACCAGCCAATTTTCATTCGAATTCGTCGGTAAAGTTCGTCTAACTTGTTTTCACAAAAGACAATTCTTCCCACCCAAGGTTACAAAGAAACAGCTGACTGTGTTCAAAATTTGTAGGTGTTTTAGCTCCTCCCGTTTAGTACGCAGATTTGCCCGGTAGTCGACACTCGTGTTTTGGTTTTTATAGAAAAGGAGGAGTAGAGTATCGCAAGTCAACGACCCATTCGTAACGTTATCCCGTTGATAATTATGTCGTGTTAATAATCTGAGGAAATATATTATTCGTCGTTGTGAATATAATATTCAAAATTGAGATAGTTGATTTACAAGTTACGTAGAATAATTTGTAGGTTACCATTCACGTCGTTGTTAGTTACGTAAAGAGAAAAAGTCGGTTGCTGTTCCCTGCCAGTTTTTCCAGACTATTCCGTCATTCCGGCCTTGGCTTATTTCCTCTTTGGAACCGCACAGAAATGCAACTAGAAGATACATCTGATTCAAAGAAAGATGATTCCTTTATATGTGGTGTTGTAGAAGGTATGTCATTCAAGAAAATGTGTGACACAGCATCTTTTATCTCACCTTATCTTTCCAAGGCTTTTATGGGCGGCCATGGACTCTGGACCAGCGCAAAGATCTGTTTGTCAAATTGCAAGAATGGGGAATGAACTCTTATTTGTATGCTCCCAAAGATGACTACAAACATGTAAATGTCTTCTATTAATAATTTGTAAATAACTGACATTCAGCGACATTCTGTCAACCCTTCAATCTGATCTTGTTTATACTTTGTTCTTAAAAGAGGGCTTATTGGCGAGAGCTGTACTCTGTGGAGGAGGCAGAGCATCTAACCACACTCATTAGTGCTTCCAAAGAATGCAACATTACTTTCATTTACGCACTCTCCCCCGGTCTGGATATTACATATTCTTCCCCCAAGGAAATGGTGATCTTAAAGAGAAAACTTGACCAGGTTGCTCAGTTTGGCTGCACGGCATTTGCTTTGCTCTTTGACGATATCGAAGCAGAAATGACTGAATCGGATAAGGAAGCATTCCAGTCATTTGCCCAGGCACAAGTAACTATCTCCCTATACTATTAAACAACCTCGTATGATCTTGTCAATGTCATTCACTCGTTTACGCCATTCATAGGTGTCCGTAACCAATGAGATTTACGAGTATTTAAATCAGCCCAAGGAATTTCTTTTCTGTCCGACCCAGTATTGCGCATCAAGAGCAGGTAATAAGAAATACAGCTTAACTTATCAATTAGCCAATGCCAACTGTCGTTATTTCTTTTTAGTGCCCGATGTCCCCAACTCAGAATACCTCAATACTGTCGGATCGAAGCTAGCTCCTGGAATCGACGTGATGTGGACCGGCCCCAAAGTGATATCGAGACTGATCACACCGGCATCCATCGACGAGTTAGCAGAAGTTCTTCGCCGCAAACCAGTGATATGGGACAACCTCCATGCCAACGATTACGATCAAAAGCGTTTGTTCCTCGGTCCTTATTCTGGCCGACCCTCCACCTTGCTGACGAAACTGAAGGGAGTCCTGACCAACCCCAATTGCGAGTACGGTGCCAATTTCATCGCCATCCATACGGTCGCCCAGTGGAGTAAGTGCAGCATCGAGAATCTGGACGAAAACCAGGGCAACGATGCCGTCAGCGCCGTTTCTGCCGACATCAAACTGGAACAGGAAAGCCGAAGTGGTCGTAGCGACGACGAGGATCCCTCCCTACCCATGCTCCTATACCACCCGCGATTGGCGCTCAAGAAATCTTTACAATTGTGGCTCCCCGAGTTCAAGCGAACCAAGTCCATGTGGGGACCCATCAGCAAGCCCCACGTAAATAATGTACCGCCCGTCACATTCAGCTCATCCGGTCAATCCGCAGTTGCCTGTAGCAGCACCAGTAGCCTCGAGGAAGGTGGCACGTCTCCAGGTTCAGCCCCCATGCCCACAGCCGATCACAGCAGTTCGGAGGTAAACTGCCGATTTCTTTTATTCATCATTTGTGTGGCACGTTTTATTCTTTTGATTGTTTATTTACAGGATGCCAATGAACTCGCTAGTGATGCCACTCTGACGCCCTGCCTCGTGGATGGCACGGAGAGCGCCGAAAGTGCCAGTATGGTCAGTTTGGACCGAGTAGCCGAATGCCTAGAGCCGATGGAAACGGTCGAAAGCGCGTCAAGTGCCTCATCCCAAGCCAAGAATCTGGATGTGGAGGACGTGGACGATAATGACATCAAAGAGTCGCCGTTGAAAGAGGAAATGCCCGGCGCTCCCGATCACGAAGAAGGCGACATTGTCATGGAGAGCGAGAGGAAGGAAGAGGAGGAGGACTACCTACTCGGCGTCGACGACCTTTGCCTCCTCTGTGATTTATTTTACCTGCCGTTCGAGCACGGGCCGCAGGGAATGCAGCTGCTCCAAGAGTTCAGCTGGTTGAAATTGAATGCTCACTTGGTCGCCAGCAATCCGTCCAAACCGACTGCAGCCGGCTCCCCCGAGGTCAAGGAGTGGCACCACCGCGCCGAGAAGTTCGACGCCATGTCACGTGCCCTGAACAGATTGTTTACACGTCTGACGTACATCAATAACCGAGAGTTGCTGTACGAGCTCTACCCGTACGTCTGGGACATGCGAGGAGTCGTGGCTTTGTTGAATTCCTACGTCAAATGGCTGGGTGAGTTGTGATTTTCCATAATTACTTGTTCACAGAGTTGATAAAATTGTTTCTTTCGTTACAGCATTTAATCAAGGATCGAAGCAGGGATTTCTAACTGGAGAACAAGAACCGTGGGTCTTTCGTGGAGGCTTGGCTGCAGATTTACAGGTAACTCGGATTGTGCTGTACTTTTGAATTCCGGTTAATCAGACATGTTTGCATTTCTAGCGCCTTTTGCCACTGGAATCCGTCAATGATTTATTCCTCTACAAAAGTCCAGAGACGCCCACTCGACAGGTCTACACCATCAGACCGTATTTGGCTTCTGACGAGCGCAGTGTTTACGAACTGTCTCGTCGTCTGTACATCGCCCGACTCGGGGCTGCCTATTGTGATATGGAAAAGACGTTGCATTCCTATCCTAACCTTCTTGGGGACATGTAAATTTGTGTTGCATTTCCAAGTCAAATGTGCGTCCTAATTTCAATTGTCTCTCGTGATTAGAAACTTTGGGGCCTTTCTGACATTGTCGCCCGAATTTTGCTTCGTCGTAGAAGATGATCACTCTGTTGTTGGATTTGTCGCTGCCGCGGCGAATGCGAAGGAATTACAACGCCAAGTGCGCGTAGCTTGGATTCCGGAAATGCAAACTAAATATGCCGAGCTCTTTCAAAGCAACTCTAGCGAGGACGCCAACATTCCGGGCCCTCTTAAAGTAAAATATTCAGCTGTGTGTTTTTCCATTTCACTTGTGCGTTGCTAAGTCTTTTACTTTATTCAGGATTTGGCTGCCAAGCTGCGAAAGTTGCATACGGAGGATTTGCCAGATGCTCTACTCACCTACCACCCATCCCAGCTGAAAATGTGGCTCTCCGACACTGTTATTGATCACTCTGTTTCCAAACGTTTGCTCACTTGCGCTGTAGCTGCTTTACGAGCCCATGGTATTTAGCTATTTTCAAATTATTGATTGATTGTTGTGCCTGTTTTAAAATTAACATTTTTATTTCTTCATCAAAGGCTCTTCGGGCTGTCATGTCTATGACGTTGACGTCTTTTCCATGGAATTCTACAGCCGATTGGGATTTGTGGAGCTTAAAAATGTTGCGCACGTTGAAGATGTTATGTATTTCGGTCGAATATTCTAAACTAAGTGAATGAATACATATCAGCCAAATGAACAAAGTGAATTGCCACAATTTTTTTTATTGGTGGAATTATGTCTTTGTAAAACATTGACGTAATGTCAATTAATGGAATAGTAAAAAGATTAAGAAATTTTTCGAACTGTTTTAAAGATCTAAGAAATTCTGAAAAATACCAACAACAACCTCCAATCCAGTTCGTAATAACGTAATGTTTCCGATACTCCATAAAAGCACAAACTATTTAATGATTCCAAATTATTCCAAATCTTTATTCGAAATAATTTTCTTATTTAAACTCGCGCGCGCAAAACGCTCTATCAAACCGAAACCGATTTCATATATCCGACAACGCCTTATGGTGTGTCATTGCTCATTGGATTCTTTGCACCTGTAACAACAAGGCGATCTAGATTCACGTTCTCGGACTATTGTAAACATTTTATACATTTTATTATTCCGTCATCCACTACACTATTGTATTGGTCAACCGTGAATCAAGCCTGATCAACCATGTCCGAATCAACACCTTCCAAGTTGATGGAAAAACCACTCAAAGTCGGTCAAAGGGTGGATGTTGTAAAGGATGCTCAAAATAAATTAAGAGGTACTGTTGCCTATGTTGGAACTACCCTTTTCAGTCCTGGAAAATGGATTGGAGTCATCTTGGATGACCCCAAAGGAAAAAACAATGGAACTGTTATGGGGAAGACCTACTTTTCGGTAACCTATCTTTTCTTTGTCTTCACCATTGGAATCCTTCTGACTTTCTACTCGTATGCCTTCATTTACAGTGTAAAGAGAGCCATGGCATGTTTGTGAGACAAAACTGCTGTATTCCGTTAGATGAAGGGCCAGACGATAATGTGCCAGCCTCTAGATCAGTGTCACCACCAGTACCTGAAACCCCAGCTGTATCAGAAGACAAGTTAAAAGTGAAGAGCAGGTACACATTAAAACATTTTCTGCATGTTTCTTTAGGTGATTTTCTTAGAATTTTTATTGTTTCTTAATGTGTGATAAGCATTTTTCAACTTGATACTGAAAGAATGGTTCACTTTGTGGTTCTTTGCATCTACAACAACATTGATTAATTCTTTGCATAACTTTGACTCTTTCATTTTCTTGCATCAAGGACAAAACTCTCATCAACCAGGTAAAATGGATCAAGTTTTAGCATAGATGGCTTTCCCTAACTCTTTCATTACATATAAATCATCGCCAAAAAAACTAATACTGGGATCAATGCACCCTTCATTTGTGCAATAGTAGTTCCGTTCCTTCAAAACTGACAAAGATTCCATTAGCCAGAATCAAGAGTCCACCTCAAGTCAAGAGTCCAACGCAAAAGCGTGTTCCCCCAGGGAAGCTCAAGTAGGGGTTTTACTATCTGTGCATGGTTGTGTGAAGCACGTCACCATTTTCATTTATTGGGGTTTGATTTTGAATTTTTATTGGGTTTTGGGTGTGATGTTTTACATACTTTGGTTTGCTTGCTCATTCACAATGCTTAGATGTTGATCGTGTATTTTGATGCAAGAGTCTGATTCTCAGCTATTATTTTTCAGGCTACCCATACTGGCTACCCCTAAAACACCTTCATTACAACTTAGTTCGCTTCAGCAGCAAACCGCTACCCCACTTTCTTCACGCACGGACCCTCCGCCCAAAAATGCCGAGGATTCCGTGCCTGCTACTCCTAAGGGAGATTTGGCCGGAAAGCGGGGAATTCCGAGTGGACAGTTTGTCGAAGTAAATTGTAGACATTGAAATAGTTTCCCTTAATATTTACCCTTTTTATTTTTTGCTTCATTAGACTGGTTTTGTTGAGACCTTAAAAACTCAGTTTACTCCTGGACAGGCTCTCTCACCTTCTCTCTCAATGGCTATTGAGGAACGAGTGTCGGGAATGCAATTGTCGCAAGAAAACGAGAATCTCAAAGCCGAGATCCGCGATCTCAATGAAAAACTGGAAACATTGAAAAGTAACAAATTTTATTTTTACAATCCAGAACAAATCTTTTATTATTATTTTGATTTTCTAGTTAGGCGAAATCAAGACAAGGAAAAGCTCAAAGAGGCTGATAAGATGCGACTGCAATTGGATCAGCTTCTTGAATTCAAACGAGCAATCCTGGAATCTCAGTCACAACTGCAGAAGGAGCTGCAGAGAGTCAAGCAAGAAGCCAAAGATGCTCTAATTGATCAGCAGTCTAAAAATCATGACAACGACGAGTATCAGGAAATGTTGGAAATGGCGACGTTGGATAAGGAGATGGCGGAAGAAAAGGTATCTTTAGATATTATTAACATCAAGTTACACATCTATCTAACGCTATTTTTAATTTCTAGGCTGAAAGTCTCCAATTGGAGCTTGAACAAGCTAAGCAAAAGATTGAAGAATTGACTTTGGACTTTGAACTACTAAAGGCTGAAATGAGCGAAAAAGGTGTTGAGGGTGCTGGCTCTAGTCTCGAAATGAAACAGTTGGAACAGCAAAACGTCCGGATGAAGGAAACTTTAGTCAAGTATGTTATTTTCTTTTATTACCATGAACCTCTACTAAAAATGTATTGAAATATTTACTTCCTACAGAATGAGAGATTTGGCTGCTCATGAGAAGCATCAACACCAGCGCGTGTTGAAAGAGATGGAAGACAAACTGAGCGAGCTGAACGATCTGAAAAAAGCCAAACAGTCTCTCAGTGCTCAAGTTGAGGAGCAGCGAGCTATGGTAACGGAATTGCAGGAGCAAGTCGATGCGGCGTTGGGTGCCGAAGAAATGGTAGAGCAGTTAACGGACCGCAACTTGGCTCTCGAAGAGAAGATTGGCGAGCTCCAGGACGCAGTGGCCGATTTGGAACAGCTACACGACATGAATGAAGAACTTCAGGAGACTGCTCGAGAAACCGAACTCGAACTTCGAGAGGAATTGGATCTGTCGCGAACAAAGATCCAAGAGATGATCAAAGAGCGCGATGCTATCCACGAAATGGTGGCGGACCGGAACGGAACCATTGAAAAATTCCGGGAAGTGGTACAGAAGATGCAAGAGTCTAATTATCAACTCAGAGAAGCGCTGCAGCGGGAGACCAACAAGCCGGTGGGGGCACCTCCCGAGGTCATTGATTACCAAAAGATGTTTACCGAAACCAAAACTTTCACAAAGACGATCGATCTGGAGCTGCGCAAGCTCGACGTTCAGCAGGCTTTACAACACGTGTCTTATCTCTGCACGTACATGCCAGACTCATTCATGGCCCGTGGAGGTAATTTTGTGATTTATCGCGACGTTTTCAATGCCTTACATTTTCCTTCTGTTCCCAGGGGACTATCACAGCGTGCAGCAACTTCTCTTGATGTCTAGACTGCTCTTCAAATGCGACATGCTTGCCGCTCAAGTGAAAGAGAAGTTTCCCGGCTCGGCTGGGGATTTGTCAAACACTCTCAAATCCCCTGCGGCTGACCAGTGCATCTTTGGAGCTAGGATGCTTCATTGGCTCTTTTCACTCCAGGTCTTATCCTTTCACTTTAAATGACACATAAATTCACATTATTGACACTGTCTCTCTTCATATGCTCGATAGGGAGTCGTTCGCCAGTTCTCGTACGCGCTGAACAGCTGTTCTCCGCAGCAGTTTCTCGAGATGGGCACGCTTCATCAGGAGATGCTGCAACAAGAGAAAGCCATCGATTTTTACGTGGAACTCTTGCGTAAAGATCAGCTGGATGAAAATGTCCAGTTGGATGCATTGGAGAAGGTGGTCAATTATTTCAACAGCATCTACGCCGTCCAGTTCAGCTCGGTCGTTAACGGTGCCGCTTTACTGACCGACCATGGCAAAGTCCTGCTCGCCTCCTGCTGCGGATTGACAGCTCTGGGCACCCGCGTTCAGGCAATGATGCAGGTTGGGTCTATTGTTTTATTTGTTTACATGAAATTCCTGTGACCAAAAATAAAAAAATATTTGTTTGAATTGCAGAGTGGACATGAAGGCAGCGACGTGGCGAAATCCATCAAGGAAGTTCTTAGTCAAGCAAACCAATGGCAGCAATACGCCCGTACGATTAAGCGACGGTTGCCTGCTGATGGGTCGACCGGTCCTATCAATCTTCCTGTGGAAACCTCGCCCAAGCTGATTCAATGTACCGGTCATTTGACCAGATTGCTCAAAACTATGTTGGCGTGGTGCCGCATGGTCTCTCAACAACTTTCCGTCAGCAGCGAGCCGGATGCTGGCGTGGCTATTGCCAAAATGCGAGAACTGGCTCACGCAGCTGCTGACCAAGTTTACATAGACGATTACACCAGTGATAATGGATTTTTCGACAGCCTCCACGGGTCCCTGTCGTTTGTCAACACTACATTTTCCAATGTTTCCACTTCTTTGGTGGATGGCCATTATGATTTTGATGGAACTCCTCAAGTCGAGGTAATAACTCGCGTTTCTTTTAGTTTTTTATCTCATATTCCTACATATGTACATCTATTTGTCTAGGCTCCGAAGGCACCGGTGGGCTTGCGAGCTCAAACCCTGAAGGCCGAGATCCGAGACTTGGAAAATTTGCGACACAAGTTGGAAGAACGCGAATCATTGATCAAGGCGAGTTACAGAAACATGTCTGAATTTCTGGCTCAATTTAATTTGTTTTCTATCGCGCTTTCGTAGGATATGAATGTAATGTTGAGAAACAAGCAAGAAGAGCTGAGCGAGATGAACGTGCGTAAAGAGATGGCGGAAAAGAAACTTTCTAATCTCGCTCGAGACAATGACGTTGCATCAGAGAAGTTGACGGTAAGCCTACATAACAAAGATGCGTTTTCCCAGGAATTTTTGTTTTCAACTTTTTGTTTCTTTTTGTTTCCCCCAGCGCAAATTGGAAGACAACATACTGTTGCTGAAGCGCAAGGAGAAAGAGTTTAATGAAACTCTGGAACACTTGCAACAAGACGTAGAGACGCTGGAGAAAGAAAAGGCCGATTTGAAAGAGAAGTTGATGCATAGCTCCAAAAAGGTTTTGCTTGAAGGCTTGACGAAATCGGCGGCTGGGCCGGCTCCTTTTGCCTTTGCCATGCACGCACCGGCGCACGCTGCTCCTGTGGTAACTGAAACCCCGTCTTCCGCCTCCTCGACTGTCCACGATTCACCGCTCCTGCTAAAGAAAATCACTCACCTGCGTGAAGCGCTACGCCAGTCCGAAATGGAAAAGGCCCGTTTAATCGGCGACGATTTGCGTAAGAAATTCGAAGCCATGCCTCCTCTGCGGCTACCCAAGAAGAACATTCCCGTTTCAGAGGATACGGTGGATTTGAATCGTTTAATCAAACAAGCTGCCGAGCTTAAAATGGTAACCATTTATTATTTAAACGTGGCATTTGACTTGACATAGTAACAATTGAATCGTTTTTAATTTTTTCAGAATATTTTGAGAACTCATACTCAATGCAAATTCATTGATCCCACTGTTGCTAAATTCCACCAGCAATCCAACAACGTTTCTACGCAGCTAGCTATGCAGCGAATGCAAATGGAACGTGATGTCATTAAACTTCAGGTAAAATAAAAACTGAAGCAAATTTTTTCTTTGTTCACTGTGATAAAAATGATATCTTATTTTAGGCTGCCGTTACCCGTTTGGCAGCGTCTCGTAAACCTGGAGCTGAGATCCGAACGACCACTACCACCTTCCCTATTCCTGAGCTGAGCAAAGTAAATTTTTCAAATTCATTCTAGTAGACAGGATATTGTTAACTTCAATTGTTTCATTGCTATTATCCATTTGACAGGCTATGAATGAATCGGCTCCAGTAACGTTGGGGCAACTGTCGTTACCCTTGAAGAAGAATGCGGGAGAAAACCATCCTTTACCTCTCGTGCTGGACTTGAAAGAAATGCGTCACTTGCACCAGATGGTTTTGACGATGGTGTAAAAAAAAAAAACGAGGCCTTTTGTTTTCTCCTTCCCGCTTGTACTCTGAAAACTCTTTTGTCGCACGCTTCCTAACTTTTCGAATTTTAGGGCTTTTTCTCGTCACTCCCGTGGGTCAGCTTTACATTTTCTTTTACAGAATGCTATCAAGTATTTATCGTATATTCATCATGATTGTAATCATCAAAAGCTGTATTTTCAATCTGTGTTGAAGGTTGAATGAAGTTTATCTATTAGAAACGGTTGCCTATTTTTCTTGGTAAATGCTGTAAGTGTTGTGGCAGCGTGAAAAATTGGACATCGTTTAGATGTCGGAAGGTGATACAGGTTTTATTGTGACAATTGCTTGTTCTCTGTAATGACGGTTTCCTTCTCTCTCCTCGTTAAGTCCCAATTAGGAATTGTACGCAGAAAACCTCCCGCTGCGCAGTGATTTGCCTGACTGATGATCAACAATTCAATAGCCAATCCATCAATAGCCGTAAGTCATTTCCCCCTTTTTTTTCGTCAATAAGACCTTCAATGTCGTGCAATGATTTGCAAAAAAAAACGTTGATTCGTTAATGACTTGAAAACTACCACTGCCAGTTTCACGTGCCTCTGCGATCTCATCATAAACCCCATTACGTTGCAAAGAGTTCCCAATCACAGATCGAGTCGTACCAATGATTTTAAATTAATTACTACTCTTGATGGCCAGCTACTAATTATTTTACTCTGTTTAAGCATTGATTTTTTTTTCTATTAATTTAGCGGTCATTTTTCTTTTGTTGGAATAAATAGAAAATCTTTTGTTCCGGGGGCGTATCCAACTCAACCATTTTTCTTCTGACACATAAAGTCTCACCACTACAAAAAAAAAACCGGGATGAATTGAAAAGAGTTGTTTTAGTTACAAGTGAAGTAAGACGCCCTTCCGCCTTCGATGTTTCCAGATTTCCAGCAAAGACGCCCTTCCGTTAAGAAACTACTGTATCTGTAGTCGTCTTGTCTCTCTACTCGTCGCATCTTTGGGGTTAGTTTAGCTCCCGTCTTGGCTGTGTGAAGAAAAGTGTCGAATGGCCACCACCGTTATGCCGGCGGTGGACGTGCCTAGTGGCTCCTGGAGGATGTCTTCATCGGCCGACTTGAAGAACAACGACGGTAAAACTGTTCCCTTTTTTCTTTCTTTTTGTGCGCATTCTTTATTCCGTAACACGAAACCGATGTTGCTCCCCTTGTTAAGAGCCAGGTTGATCCGAAACTCTCCCCTCAACATTTTTATTTCGGTTTTTCCCACCGTTCTTGTTTTGATTCTACCCAGAATTTCTCCCGGGGTTAATTTTCTCTCGCCAGTTTCTTAGCAGATCACGTCCGTCTCCCACCGAATTCAGTTAGTCGAAACTCTTGGCTCTTCTCTCCTCAAGCGAAATGTAAGTCATCATCTTGATTGTTCAAATTTTTACGATTTCAACTAATAGCAAGAGTGTCAAGGTCTCCAACGAGCAGAAAAGCGCTGCGTGTTTGATGCTCACCAAAGCGTTCGAAATAGGTTATGGCCATACCGCTGGGATGATGGAATATGTACTATACATACGCCTCGGTGTATAGTATATTAGGGCGCAAGGTTCAAACCATGGCTATAGGTGTTGTTCGTGATTCTGCGTCGAAAATCTCGATATACGGACGTCTCTCTCACACTCGACAGAGCAGCGACAAAGTGGGGCGTGAATGCCGCCATTGTATTATCCGCCAGAGTGAGTGGTTATACGATCCCAACATCCGGAGTTGCGTTTGTTATAGTATATTCAACCGACAGCTAACGTCGAGCTTGTAGTTTTACCATCATGCGATACTACCTCTACTACAGCACTTGGGTGGGATATGGGAAACGAGTGGCAGGACCGCTCGCACCACCACCAAAAATGGCAATCGTGTCGAAACGACCCAAATGGAGTCGCCGATTTTTTATTTGTTCACTTTTTTAGTAGTTTTTCTGTTTTTATTTGTTTGTGTATTACTATTTTTTGGGTTCTTTTGGCCTTTTGTTGTCCTCATTGGTTTCCGACTGTCAGAGAGTGTTTACAGCACGCGTTATCGTCCTCGCCAAAATCTCACATACGACACAGCCCGTCCGGTCGCAACGACATTCCAATCATCGGGCAGCTGATGGGAACGAACGACGAAACATTTTGATGAGTTTTATTTTTCTAACCGATTTATACTTTTTGATTAGTTTCAGACTATAGGGTGAAATTGCATCAAGAGTTTCACTTCTTTTTGCGGAGCATGCTGCAAGTCTGCCCGGCTATGGATTGCGAGGTCAGTCACTACAATCAGCAGCACATTCTAGGGGAGCGGCCAGCAGGATCGGCATTGCATCGAAGCCCGCGATCATTGCAGGAAGCCGAAGATTTGAATAGTGTCGTCGTTGATGTGGGCCAGGTGGACGAACAAGTGGCCACATTGTGGTGGGCGTTGGCCCAGCAAACAGCTCGCGTTGCCCGCCGATGTACGGACAAGAGCAACACAACCCCGTTGCCGATTGTTGTTGATGCAATTCGATCCCATCCAGGCGGCTGGAATGCGTGGGCTCCGGTGACGTCGCTTTCATCACGTCCCGGCACCGAACCAACCGACTCCATCCCCGGCTGCATCGCCTCAAAGGCCGCAGTCGTCGATCTGACGCTGTCGGGCTGGAACAGCAGCAGCAGCAGCTCAGGTAGCTCATCCCAGATTCTCAGTGAGACCATGTCGACGACGCCGATGAGTTCACCGCGCTTGGTGCGCGAAATTTGCGAAAAGTATCCGCCGTCTGGCGCCGGCCAGCGTCCGTCCTCGGCCACTCCACAACTGCAGTCGTACGTCTACGAGACGTCGCCGTCGGATTCGAAAGGCGTCCAGTTATTGCGTTACGTTCGCGTCTCACAGAGCGCCAGCGTCGACCCGTTACCAAGTGAGGGCCAGTTACGAGGTTCCATGCGCCGACCGAAATCGGAAGTCGCCATCCGCAAATTTTCCGACAGTTCCGGTCAACAGCAAAATGACGACGCTTCCAGCTCGGTGGATTGTGTCCAGTACGAGAGCCAAGATCTCGGCCGAGATTATGAAGAACCAGCGCTTGGCTACTCACCCATCGTCGTGGTGGTAAGTTTAATTTGAATTAAAACATTTCATTCTTATTCGTATTTTTTTAAATGATTTGTTGAATAATGTGCCTCAGGCCATAGATTTTGGTACCACATATTCGGGCTATGCGTTCAGCTTTATTCACGACCCGGAAGAAATTCATATGATGCGCAAATGGGAAGGTACTGATGATTGATTGGCATTTATTAAAATTCAGCTGATTATTTGTTGCTACGAGTTAAGGTGGCGACCCAGGGATTCCCAATGCCAAAACACCAACGGTGCTTCTACTGAAACCGACTGGACAATTCCATTCGTTCGGTTACACGGCCCGTGATTATTATCACGACCTGGCTGCCCGCGACACTCGCCAATGGCTCTACTTTGACAAATTCAAGATGACCCTACACCACCAAAAGCAGCTGGGCAGGAGCACTCTGATTCAAGCCGCCAATAAAGTCGACTCGTTGCCCGCCGTCACCGTGTTCGCCCACGCTTTGCGCTTTTTCAAAGAACATGCGCTTCGTGAGCTTTCCGATCAGACGGCCATCCCCATCCACAGTATAATTCATTATTATTGCTATTGTTCAAGTGAGTAATTACCCATTGTCGTGGGTGCAGATGAGGATATCCGCTGGGTTATCACCGTTCCGGCCATCTGGCGTTCAGCGGCTAAGCAACTGATGCGTGAGGCAGCCTATGAGGCCGGCTTAGGTTCTGATCGTTTACCTCAGCAAGTGCTGATTTCACTGGAACCCGAGGCCGCCTCACTTTTCTGTCGCCAATTGAAACGACATCAACTGAAAACCGAGAGACCGGCCGACCTTCATTTAACTCCGGCCAATTCCGTCAAACCGGGACCTGTGAAACCATGGAACCGAAATATGCAAAGAGATTCTATGTACGTCGACGCTGTGCTTGACGTTTGTCCAGGTCAGCGCTACATGATTGTCGATTGCGGAGGTGGTACCGTCGATATAACCGTCCATCAGGTCATGGATTTGGATGGTCAACATCTCAAAGAACTTCATCGGGCCACTGGTGGCCCTTATGGATCTATTGGTAACACACACAAAATTAAAACAAATTCATTCCAATCTCATTTGAAAATGGAATTATTTTCTAGGTGTGGATTTGGCATTTGAGCAACTGCTGGATAATATTTTCGGTTCTGATTTCATGAACCATTTCAAAACGCGTCTTCCAGCGTCGTACGTCGACCTGGTAACCCCATTTATTTTTATTATGGGTCATTAAATCTATTCATTTTTCTTTTGCATGTTTGCAGATGGTTTCTTTTGAAGCTCGCAAGCGTCACGCCAGCCCCTACCGCTGCAATCCACTCAACATTGCGTTACCTTTCTCACTGATTGATTGTTTCCGCAAATATCGTGGGCGTGAAGTGGAATTCGCCATCCGCAAACACGGAGATCCGCACGTCCGCTGGTCCACCCAAGGTGACTAAAACACTCAAATCTGTTGCTATAGAATGCATAGTGAATTTCTTCCTTTTCCCACGTTCAGGAATGCTTCGTCTCGATCAGGAAGCTATGAAGTCTCTTTTCCAACCCACTCTACGTGCTATCATCGAGGTATATCGATCGTTTCCATTATAAATGATGCCACATCTAATTTTGATTTGACGATTTAGCACATTGAGGATGTTTTAATCCATCCGGACCTGATTGGAATTGATTACCTCTTCTTGGTTGGAGGTTTTGCCGAATCACCTCTTCTGCAACAAGCTGTCCGGACACATTTCGGAGAACACGTCACCGTTATTATCCCCCAGGTTCGAAATATTTTTCAAGTTGAATAGTCGCAAATTTTAAAATTTATTTCCCCAGGATGTGAGTCTTGCCATCCTGAAAGGAGCCGTCCAATACGGAGTGAACCCACACGCCATCACAGTACGCCGTTCGCGCTTGACCTATGGTGTTGCCGTCCTCAACCGTTTCATCCAGGGCCGTCACCCGATTGATAAACGCGTCATCAAAGATGGCATCGCCTACTGCAAGGACATATTCGATAAATTCGTCATGGCCGATCAAAGTGTTAGCATGGGCGAGCGTGTCATACGCAGTTACAGCCCGGCTAGACGCCACCAGCGGCGCATCGTTCTCAACGTCTTCAGCGCCGATAATGACGACGTCCAGGTAATAAATCCTTTTTAAAATTTCCATTTTTCCCAGTTCAGTTTGAAACAACAAAAATCCCTCCTCGATAAAAAACAAAATTCAAACGAAAGTCGGAACCATTCGGATGGTTCTTGGTTACTAACCAAGTAACGACTTATGCAGTTTGTTACGGATCCTGGTGTCCGTTTGTTTGCTACCCTCTCACTCGACCTGGGCTTCACCTACGCGGTCAAAACACGTCGTGAAATCCGCGTCACGATGGAATTCGGCGACACGGAGATACGCGCCTCAGCCGTCGACGTTTTTAGTGGCAACACCATCAAGGCTTCCTTCGACTTTCTCGACGACAAGCCGCAATAGACACGGAGCACTACTGACAGCCACTGCAAACAAGACCTCACAACAACAAACTGTAGCAGTATTCTAATCCTGTTTGATCCTTTCCTAGCCAAAATGTTATAACTTTCCACGGCACTTTTTGACATCTACAACAGCTTCTTTTGCTCGGAATTTTTTTTAAGAGCACGATCCTCAAACATAATTGGAGTTTCTCTTTGATTCGACACTTTTTACAAACCATCATCACGCGGAATTGTTAAGAAGAGAATACATATTATTCTAATGCTTGACAATTCTGTTAGAAAAACAGTGTAATTGAAGCTCTTGAATGAATTATGGCACACTAATGAGATGTTAGTTACAGCCGGGCTGGCCCAACATAATCCACTTTTGTCTTGCCAATGCTGCCTCACGCCGGACCAATCGCTTTTTGTCGGACAGACAAGGGACGAGACGGAGGATGACCTATTAAAATTTATTATACAATACGAAGTTGAAGTTCAAAATTATGGAAAAGCCAAAATTTACCTCTGACCGAAGTGGGAGTAAAACAATCGATTGGGCCTTCCTGAGCTCAGAGAGACATTGAAGGGCAAGTCGACGGACGTCCTGGAGATTATGATAAAAATGTAAGTATAAAATTTACAAGCGTGAAGGAACAAAGGTAGATCTTACCATGTTAATGCCGTCTTTGGCAAGGGTGAGTAATCTGGGCACGAGACTGCTGATGTACTCTTCGATGGCACTGACATTGTCGGACATGAGACCCATGAACGCGTTGATGGTAGAAATAATTAGCTGAGCTGGTTGGTCTGTGCTCAGACACTGGATCAGCAGTGGGATGAGTGTGGTTATGTGGGCAATTAAAACACCCTCCGGAATGAAGGCTAGTTGATTGGCGATGGCGGCGAAGCAAGCTGCTTTGTTGCACGACTCGGACTCTCGATACAGTTTCAACAAGCGAGGTACAACTTCTTGAAAAAACCTCTGTCGGTACATTAACCTAAGAATTTAATCAATAAGGAAATGTTCGTACAACTAAATGGAAAACGTTAAAAAACCTGATGTTGGCATGACAATTGAAATTCAGGCATTCCTCGGTTTCACACAAAATCGTTTTAAATCCTTCTGCCACTAGGTACCCGTGCGTGGGATCGTTCAACGAATCAACTAACTGCAAAGAAAAAGGTAATTCGTTAATACAGGTCATGGCGCATGCTGTTACGTCTGTAATCCAATCGCATACTTCTTGGATATACTGATTAAGCTTGGAATAAGATCTCATCAGCAGAGCTTTAGTTATCCAAACAAACAGGCAAACAGAATTGCATCGGTCTGTAGATGGATCCTGCCATTTGCGCCGCAACGAATCGAGTATAGCTTCCAGTTCATGCCCTTAAACATAGCAGGTAATGGTTAACGTTGATGGTTTTGACTTTATAATAGATCCTATAAATTTTACCTTCAGGAAGTTTGTTGACCAGAGCGGCTATTAGCCGACAGGCAGACAGTCTGACGTCGGCTTTTGGATGACAAACAGTAATGGGTTCTAGTGTGTTAACTAGTCGTTCAAGACTGTGTCCGCTAGGTGTGGCATCCAATGATCCCAATGTCGCTTCCATTATGGACAACGTCCACGGAGAACGAGCAAGATGTTGACCTACGTATTGTTCGGTTTGTTCGTTGATGAATTCCGTGGCTTTCCTGTACAATGCCGAGAAGATTACAAAAACATTTCTTCCAACATTTTGATCTAATAGAATTACGCGGAAGATAAACTGGAAGCCAGATTTCTCAATAAAACACAAGTGGCTTGGAGTGACGCCGGAGGATCTCCATCTTCCAATGTTTTCAATCCCCAGCGGTGCAATTGCTGGAATATTTCTAGTTCGTCCCTTTGTGCGAAATGAGTCAAAACTTTGAGTACTTCAAGTCGTAATTCCAGTTCGGGTTGTTCGAGCACGGTCATTAGTCGGGATACCACCTGCGCACGAATCTGGGACAACGTCGGTAGAGTTGATAACACAAGAAAAACCGCATTGGCTTTGCCTAAACAACCAACAGATAACCTCTTTCCGTATTTTAATTGGTAAAATTCAAATTACCTGAGACGGCTATATCTAACAGCTTAACCAAGACTTGCTCAAGGAACAAGTTTTCATTCTTCTCTGCGCTTTTGCAAAAGAAATGACCAATCTCTGCAATAACGCTATCGGTGGCTGTTGATTTCTGGAGTAAATCTAAAAGTGTTCCATTGACCTTTTCCAAGTCTTGGTGGTTCAAACAGGTGCCAATTAAATGGCTCAATCCTTGCAGACTTAGATTGCGAAGAACTGCGTCATCCTCTTGTAAGACCTCAAGGTACAGCTCTAACAATTTTGGTATCAGAGAAGCTACACCACTTTGAGCAACTGTAAAATATAACCAAAGATATGAAAATGTTTCTAATTTTAATAATTTTTAAAATGTGGTACCGTTTGCTTCAGTGAAACCATAGAGACCAGCATGTACCATTTTGTTCAAACTATTAAGGATGAACTGACGTGGATTTGACTGTGGCCTGATCCTGTACTGGTCCATCAAAAGGGGAATGACCTATTTAGAGAAATGGGTTTCTGTTAAGTAGATTTTAAAAAAAATGTTTGTAGTTCTATAAGAGAATAAGAATAATACCTGGCTAACAATTAATGCACACGCGGGCGCACTTCCCGAGCATATCGCTAGCAAAATGTAGCTGCTCGGAGTCATTAATCGCCGTTCCGGTTCACACAAGTGCCCCTGACATTCTATTAATATACAATCTACAGTTAAATATACTCTTAAACGAATATTTGCTACACATTTACCGGTCAGCACATTTTTTAGTAATTTGGTAAAAGCTGGACTGTTAAATTCTCCGTCTGTTGTAAAAGCTCGGGATAAAGCGGCAAGAGCATCAAGTGAGGCATGTTCAAGATCGTCGGTATTGACATTGATCAAGACTTCTCTACGTATACTCGTCCAGAAAGAGTCCACCCATTTTTCAAGTTGGCCTGGTTGATACGTCTGACAGCAGAGTTCCTGCAAACAGTCGAAAATTACAATAGAATTGAAGCATAAAGACTAAATATAGAAGGGGAAAATTACCAAGGTTTTTAAGGCTTCTACTTTAGCTGAAACCAAGTCAGATTCCAATTTCTCTTGCAGTAACGGCAAACAATACTCTGCGAAATGAGGGCTACCGGCAAGGCACTGTCGTAATCCATCACAGAGCTGTTCTTTAGTTACTGCATAAGGATCATTAGCTGGCTATTCAAAATAAGAGTATTAGGATTTACTGACATGTAGCAATAAACTGAAAATTTCAAGAGACTTACAGGGGTGAAATCGATAGGGAAGTAGCAACTAAAAACTTCGAAAAACTCTTCTGTAAACGGCTCGAATCTGAAGTAACGAGCAACTACAGGGAAAACACTGAAGAGAATCAACAAGTTACGTGGGTCTCTTTCTTGATCAGCTAACTGGATGAGACCAAAAACAAAATCTTGGCCTAGGTCTTGTAATTCTGTAAGTTTAAAAATAAAATTTAGAAAATACTAACACAGCATATATATTTAGAAATTTATAATTTAGACCTTTTAGATGAAAAGCCAAGAGGTTTTTCACTGTTTTGTAAATTGCTCTTCTGTCATGCTGCAATTGTGATTGACAATGAACATCTTGAAAAATGCTCTGGGATATCAATCTGGCCAATCCAGGGGAAAGCTTAGGTGCTGTGCTCTATGACAAGGTATTAAATTTAACACTTTTGTATTGAATAGTATTTTTTTTCATACCAAAGCATGGAGGCCTTGCAGTGCGGCAGGTAGTATTGAATGATGATCTTTTAGCTTGCTACAGAAGAACTCTGTTACAAGTTCTACTTCCTTTTCATTTAGTCCCTTCAATTCAGGCCCCAACTGTTCCAAGATTGTGCCAATAGTTGACACTGCTTTGCATCGGTGAGTATTTTGTTGATTCAGTAAATCTGGTTGCAAATCTTCAACTAGCTTGAGAATTGTTAATTCTTTTGATGCAATTGCTGAAAAATTAAACAAAGTCATTGATGTTAACTTGTTAAAATTATTAAACATTTTCTACACATATGTTTTAAATCTGGCGCGCTCATGATGGACACGTGTTTTTCCTTCTTTTTTTCTAATTTCGAACACTTGAGCGGAGTACGAAAAAATGTTTCTTTCAGTTATAATTATAAAAACTTACATTGACTAATACAGCGAATAGATTCATTCGCGGATTCTTCTGAATTAAACGAATCTCTGAGTTTGTGAATCGCAGTCGAGATCGCCATGTTTACTGTTTACCTCTGCCCTGATTATGTAAACGTCATCTGCTTTTAAATGACACATGGTTGCCTACCTCTCACATTCTTCTTTTCATGAACTGATTATTCATCGAATATATAATTTTGTCACAGATTATGTAATTGTAAACAAGCAACAGACTTTTGTAACAAATTTCGTAATTAAATATTGAATAACCGCATTCCAACATGTTTTGAAATAGCTTCCGTGAACGGAGGAAAATATCACCCAGGTTTTGTATTTTCTAGATTTTTCATTACGCATTGGAAAAAAAACAGATGGGTGGAGACTTCCAAAGTAAACTTTTATGTGATTCCGATAAATCGTGCTGGTAAGCATGGGAGGACTAGAAAAAGATAATTAATCGCGTCAAGGTCGCACGCGCAACGCATAGAACCAATAGACAGACGTATTTTTGAAGTCAGTTGTAGCCTGAACGTCCCATTATAAACGAGAGTCCCAAAACGTCTGTCGTAGCAGTCTTTTAGTAGACTACGTTACGCGAATTCCACTCACGCACAACAACTCAAATCGGCATTTCTCTTGTCAACCTTGAAATCTCTCTCTTCCACCACTTCCTTTAACGTGGTCCCGACATCTGTTGCCTTGGTGTTCGACAACGACAGCAACTTCTTGAACTGGAGCTCCCACCAACAATATTACAATGGGGCTCGAAAATTTAATTCTTTTGCTAGTACTTAGTATAATTTTTATGCCTGTTATCCTGGTAATTGGTTGCTTGGTGCTAGTGATGACATGCAACTGGTCAAGGAATTTCCGATCAGGATATGTTAAACTACTATTGAAGGTCTTTCAGGTAATATGTCTTATTCTTAGTATTTGAGTTTTCGTAATGCTCATAATCTTTTTTATACTAGTATGGAACTGGTAGGATAGAAATTGCTGAGCAGCAAAAGAAACTAGAGACCAATAAAGGAAAGAATGGCTATGCAAATGGAAATGTTGTGGAAGCAGTGGAACAAGCTGAGGACAAATTATCAACTGGACATGCCATTATAAAATCTTCAGCAATGTCCAAGGAAGATCTAGTACTTTTACCTAATGGAAACTCATCTCCAAAGACACCCTCCATCCCCAAAAACAGATCATTTAACAGTTTGAATAATGATTTTATTCTATCTGACTGCCTTGACTTTGTTCATGCGGGGGTGGAAGCAATCATTGAGGACGAAGTTACAGGAAGATTTGTAGCTGAAGAACTAAAGGTACTCAAATCTCACCTACCAATTTGGTTCACAGTATCTAACATTAAATTTGTACTTCCCAGTCTTGGAATCTTCTTACTCGCACAAACCGCCACTATGAGTTCATCAGTGTTCGCCTTACTATTACTTGGATTTTGGGTTTCTTTGTACGCTACTTCATTCTTCTACCAAGCAGAGTTACAATTTGCTTTTTAGCTGTAAGTATACTTCAAAATGTGTTCTTTGTCAATTATTTTGTTAGTATTATTTTAACTATATTATTGCAATTGTAATGAAATTATTCATTTGTCTTTGATTGATGTGATTTTCTATAGGTTATTTGGTTAACTTTGTGCACAGGACTGGTTGGCTTCCTAAATGAAGGTCCCATGAAAAGAGCCATTTATGAGAAGGTATAAACTCCAAATTCTCTTTTTACCCCGTTCAGTTATCGAATTTGACCTCGTGTAGATAACTGTAGAACTCCCGATGGTTCGAATAGGACAAAGTTCGAATCAACATTTGCTCCGTTTATTCATATCTTTTCTTTAAGAGTTTGCATTACAATACTTTCTTGTTTTAATATCTTATTGGTTTTGTTTTGGTTTTGAAGGTTTCAACATGGTGCTTCAATTTTCTATCATGCGCGTTATCAGCCGTCGTCACTTTTCACAATAGAGAGAATATACCTAAGTGTGGTATTTGTGTGGCGAACCACACGACTCCGGTGGACGTAATGGTTCTCCACTGCGACAATGCGTATGCGCTGGTATGTTGGATTTAAAATTTTTAAAAATCTATATATTTATTTACTTTTCATTATTTTTTTAAAGATTGGCCAGCGTCACGGTGGATTTTTGGGCATTATTCAGCGAGCTTTGGCTCGCGCTTCTGCTCACATTTGGTTTGAACGCTCCGAAGTCAAAGATCGTGAAACTGTTGCTAAAAGGTAATATCGATTGCCGCATACCGGATTTATAGATCGAGTTCCTATTCGAAAATCCTGACTTTTGATTATATTTTCAGACTAAAAGAGCACGTTGACGATCCTGATAAGTTGCCTATTCTTATTTTTCCCGAGGGAACCTGCATCAACAACACTTCTGTGATGCAGTTCAAAAAGGGCAGTTTTGAAGTTGGCAGTATTGTTTATCCTGTCGCAATTAAAGTAATTTGCTTCGTTACGAGATTGCCATTGAGATTGCCATTATAATAATTTTATTTGTGATTTAGTACGACGCAAGGTTTACCGACGCATTTTGGAATTCTAGTCGCCACTCGATGATTCAATATCTCTACATGATGATGTCCTCTTGGGCTTTGGTCTGCGACGTTTGGTACCTACCACCCATGCACCGTCGACCAGAAGAAAGTGCAATTGATTTCGCCAATCGAGTCAAAGCAGTGATTGCAAAACAGGGCGGCCTAGTAGATCTAGCTTGGTAAGTTGGTCTTCGTAGACTTCACCTCGAAAAAATCGCCGATTTTAACGCTTTTTGAATTCCAATTTGATAGGGATGGAGCACTAAAACGTATGAACGCCAAGAAAGAATGGAAACAGAAACAACAGGAAGAATTCAGCAAACGATTGAAAGTTGAGTGATTCTCGTCTGTCGGCCTGGTGAACGTTGAGAGGAAAGAAATTTGTTTTACGTTTTGTTTATTTTTTTTTAATAACAATTTTGTGTTGCGATGGAAATTTGATGCATCAAGTACCGAATGTTAGTGGTGTAGCGCCATTGGTTTTTTTTTTAGGTCGTAGCCGGGCCACTCTTCCAAAAAAAAAGTGATGCGTTAAAATGGAGATAACGCATTCGTTGTATTTGTGTTTGTCCATCTTTCTCTCATTGTTTTTTTTTTCTCTCTTTCAACGTTCTCGCAAAAGAAAATAAGCAAATAATTTCTGGTTGATAACGACCGAGCATACATATAGGCCTATCGATATTTCTCAGACGAGATTTGCTCTGCTCATTTCTGAATCGAATCATTGTTGTGAATGCGTGTTTCCTAGAAGTAATGGTCCCTATATCTTTAAAAATTCCCTCTTGGTTGATGAATGGTGGCCCAGGTGATCTAAGTCATTGATGTGGTTAAAAGCTTGTGGGGAGGGTTGACATCATTTTTCCATATGTGTTTTCTGTTCGATTTACTTGATGTTCTGTTGTTCTTTGGTTTTTTCGTCGACTTCGATGTTCTCCTGATGAACACTGGGTATATATACACACATATATATGCGACATATGCTTTTTTTTTCTAAGCTAAGAATCGTAAACTAACTGTTTGTGTTTAACTTTCTCGATACATCGGATTTTCGGATTTCACATGTTGTTTCATTTGGTAATGAAAGAATGAACGCTAATTATAGTTTCAAACATTGAAAGAATTAAAGTTAAAAGGACTGAAGGCGGAATATAATTTCGCCATTCAGAGGAGTTAAAATAATCTTTGTTTCCTTATTTCTTTTGGGTGCGGTACGCAAGTCCCAGTCGTCATTGGTAACTTGCGACATAAGCACCAAAAATTTAAAAAAACGTCAAAAGACCCAAACGTAAAGTTCCCCGTGTTATTTATGACCCACACGTCATATGTCCCAAATGTTACAAATTCCATTGTTTTTATTTTTTGCCATTTGTCCCAAAAGATTTATGTCCTGGCGTAATAAAATCCAAAGGACACAAGGCCCAGTGTTTAAAAGAACCAATGCAATTATGTCCCATAATATTAAATGACATTAATGTCCATTCGTCATTTGTCCCAAGCTATTTATTCCATTTGTCATTAGTCCCAAGCTATTTATTCTGAAATTTTGCATCCCTGCAGCTCAGCGGCAGAATTTAAATTTGTTTTCGTGTCAAATAGCTAGTACTTGTGCGTGAATATCAATCGGTTTTACCTCATTTATTTCTGTCTTCCTTTATTTTTGTTAATATGCTGGCACTCCGTTCCGGTTTGCGAGGTTCCCGTAGGAAATATCAATTAAAACATTAAAAAAGCAAAAGTAAAAATGCAATTGAATCTGATTCGGTATAGTGAATCAGGAGTGCGCTTAGTTTATCGCTTAAATTACCGTGATACTTTTACTTTATTAGTTATAGATATCAATCAAACATATCGTAACATTCAATAAATATCTGTGAATCATAAGGTGTGCGACTTAGTCGCCACCCCGCGTCGCACTTTTTTAAAGCTTCTTAAGCTACAGCTAAATTTATTATTAGCAATATGGAATTAGAAGATATTTAACTTTAACATACTGTATATCACTGTTTTTGTTTTGTTTATATCGAAGATTTCAAAAAGCCACCAGCCTTAAGTTGCGCCGAGCGGCCAAAAATAAAAATAAAAGTAGCTATAAGTTGTTTGCACGAGAGATTGAATAAGAGAGATTTGAGAGATTGAAGATCTTAAATCAACTTTATCATAGAAATTTGCTGAGGTTTGCTTTTCCTTTATCACATCAGAGATAGGTTTACCGTCCGTCACTCTGACTCGGCAGACAGACGTCACCGATGATTTTATTTGTAAATAGCTGACACCTGTCGATCTCAAACTAACTTTCGTTGTTGCCGTATTCTGCTACCTATAAGCCATTAGATGAGATGATGAATTGCCTTAAGTACAGTATAAGTATTACCTTATTTGAAACCCAAAAACTTCAATTGTATTTAATGGCTCAACGCGCAAAGCATAACAAGTACGACTCAAGTCATATCTATAGATAGTTAATGAATGATTCCTTGCGTTGAGTATAGCCACGTCAGCTGAACTTTGATCAACATGAGCCGCTTCTTGACGTCGTAAGGTATGGGCGAGAAAAGGGGCATCTGATCGACAGTGATCTTCTCTTTGCCGTCAATGAAACTCTTCGAGAAGTCGTGCTTGTCCAGGAGAACGTCGATGACGCCCTGACTGTGCACGACGATGTCGACAGAGTTCCACGGCGGCGGATTCAATTCCATTTAGAGCAGCAGGCAATTCTAAAGGACAAAAGAGGTGGGATCCCGCTTCAGGACTTGGCCGCCTTCCATTCTGTTAGTGGCGGCTACAAGGAGTTTGATCATCTGGAAGACTTGCAGAACGGTTGAACCGGGAACCGGAATGCCTATGATGCTTCAGAATGCTAAAAAAAAAGATAATTCATTTGAATTGCATCTACAATTGGCATCCATTTTGGCCTTTTAATACTTTAGGAAAGTTTAGATTACCTATCTCGTTCCAAGGCCGGATAAATAGCTCGCCAACCGTCCATTCCGGGTTTAGCAGCCAAGTAGTCTATTCCATATTCTCGCCTCTCTCGGCATTTACTCCGCACAAGGGTCACACCGGTGGCACGCTGAACAACCGAAAAAAGTGTGACAGATAAACGCAGAGGTGGTTGGTTTGGTTGTTTTTAGGCCGATGGACCAAATAAAGAGTCGTATTGATTTCGTCAAAGCTGGACGTCCAGTGTTCAAGGAACTCGAAGCGCTGAATCCAGCTGGTGGCCGTCTCTAGCAACGCGTGGTAATAGGCTACTCGGTAATACTGACTTATTTTGTTGGAGGAAATGACAGAGAGTCTCTGCTGCGACGTGAATTGATCAACGAGAACAACGTCGCCATTATAAATTTACAACGGATCGCCTGCGGATGTGAAGGATCTTATATCGTACCAGTTTTCCATGACAATGGCGAAATGAAAAGAATCCCGTAGAAATATGAAGAAGAGGATCATATTTCATTAGCGGTTACTACACCAAGTTCATATCACCGGTGCGAATAGTTATTTGGAGCCTTCGGCGATGGAACCGTAAGATATGACGGATGATTGGCGGAAACGGAATACATCTGGCCAGCCTTCTCTGTCAGAGATTTCACGCATAGCTGTATGAACGCTGCTAATGGCGTGACACCACTCGCACTTGTTGCGGCGTGCCGGGATTAAAGGAGGCTAGCGCTAGATTTTTATAATTACCCTATTAGATTTTTTGCTCAGCGAGACGAGCGAGTAGTGTTTCACCGTTGTGCTTTTTTGGATTCGTTATCGTTATCGTTAATCGTTATTTTTTCAATTTTTCATTCGTTTCGTTCTTCGTTTCGTTAATTTAAACGTGTCGCATTTTTCTGTTTTTGCGACCGTTATCGTTTACCTTAAAATTTTTTTTTAGAACCTAGTTTTCTAAGGCCTGTTAGACCAAATGATGTAGCGAAAATAATGACCTAATTCCTCGCCAGGGGATCGCTAAGTCGCTAGTAGGTGGTCATCCAAAAATTGAAAATTTTCAAATTTTGAGAGAAAAAAAAAGTTCCCCCTGGTGGTCAAAAAATTTGAAATCTCTACGGTTTTGATACGAAAAATTTAGCAAGAAATTAACGAAAACAACGAAAAAAACAGCCATTTCGTTATCGTTAACGAAAAAAACGAGCATTTTCCAAAAAAGTCGATAACGAGGCTCGTTAATACGTTATTTTCGTTGTCGTTATTTAAACGAGTGAAACACTACGAGCGAGCCACCTAAAACAAACAACTAAATTGCGCTTGATGCGGCTCGATGCGGCTCCATTCAGCGCAATTCGTTTTATCTTATGATTTCCGGAAAGCGCAAGCACGCGCGCATATACGTAATGCGCATCAAGTAAGGAACCCGGCAGCTTGATCCATTTATTGTGAAAAAAATCGGATAGACTATAATAACAATTTTGTTATGACATGCAGTCCTAATCCTAAGCTCCCTTACAAAATAAAAACAAAAAAACCTTGCTGCTAATTGCTTACTACAAAATCATGTATGTCAAGCTGAGCGCTAGATGGCTACGTATTTAAAAAAAAACGTCACTAGCATACGTTGCCAGATATTCGATTTTTAACATTTGGTACTTACTTGTGTCGTTTGGAAATTAAGTCGTCGGGACATAAGTCGTCGGGACATAAGTCGTCGGGAGTCGGGACATAAATCGTCGGGACATAAGTCGTTTGGAAATTAAGTCGTCGGGACATAAGAGCATTGGATCTTATAACCACAATTACCGGAATTTAAAGCAATCGGTTACATTTACTCTCGGTACGCATGTCGTTGGAATAATTCGACAATGGGACCTATGGCCATTCATGACAATTTGGAACCAGTGACGCATTTAACCTAACGCCACTGGGACTTGCGTCCTGCTCCGTTTCTTCTGTTTATGTCGCGATTAACTGTTACGATCATTTTCAAGGGCGCAAGTAAGAGTTGCTGGAACCACTTCTCTTCCTTTTTTTAAATGTTACCAGGGCGACACGATTTATTCGCATGTTGTTTTGTTTAAGGACCGTCTGCTTCAGTTTTATTTGTGTGCATTTTTGCTGGCACGAAAGAGACCACGTGGTCTTAAAGAAATACAAAATTAGTGAATGATTTGGATGATTTAGATCTTTTTCTGGGTTTTGTGGACTTGACAACAATAAACACTCATCCCTGGTAAGATACCACTCTGTTTCTTAAGTAGTTCCTCTCCTGTGAGAAGTAATCTCAGAATACCATTTAAGGCAATAGATATGTCATCACTTCATTCTTTTGGCCTTTCTGAATATTGTCAAGACATCCACGTTGAATATTTCCAAACTGCATGCAATTTTCTTTTTTAATTTCACAAGCCTTGATGAAAATAACAAATCTGTTAACCTCTCACATAAAAATCTCCCATTATCGAAGAAAAAGTCTCCATGTATGGTAAGCCATCAACTTGAACATATGTAGTAAAAAAGTGATAATACGAAAGGAATGTAAAATTGCCAAAGACTGAAATCAAGTCGGTGAAGAATAAGCCACAGCTGCTGCCAGCCCAAAGTGAATGCTGTCTTTTTGTAGCCCAGCAGCAACCGCGGTCCGTTTATAAAGAAAGAATAATCGTGGAATGGAAAGTATAGATACACAAGTATATAAGTGCGACATACAGTATACGAAAATAAATCATTCGCTGAATGAAACACCGTGGGGTTTTCGTTTGTTCGTCCGTCGCAGAAGGAGAAATCGGATAATTGTAGATACATAATACCAGTTCTCGAAAGATGTGAATATAACTGAAATGGTGTTTGTTCAAACTCTTCTCTTTCCATCGGCGATCTAATTTGGTTTTCTCCTTGTATACATTTTGGCGCTATTCGTCGTCTAGCTCGTTGAGATTTCATCGTAACAATTTTTTTTTAGAGCATTTCTGTTGGGCCGTCCTCCAGCGTGTGCAGCCAATTGAAGATCATCATATTCCTCATGTATTTCGACAGTGGCCGGCCTTGATCACGCTCGACGTCATTGAGAGTGAGGGCGCTCTTGATCCATGTGGCATCCAGCGGAGATGAATTACCGCCAGATCCGGCTTTGGCACTCAACGACTCCTCACCGCTTCCGAAAGGCTGAGACTGACACTGTGACTGCTCCGACTGCATCGTCAGATCCACCTGGCCACCGGCCGCCTCGGCAACGGCGGCAATCTGATCGAGATTAAATTGGCTCTGCGAGAGACGCTCCAGCGCCTTGTAAGTTGTCAGGAGCCGGCGTCGTATATAACACTGCCTCACGCGCTTGTTCAAATTGAGGATGAGATCAGCCGGCGTGAATGTGACCCCTCCACCGCCGCCTCCGCCGCCGCAAAAAGCCGCCGCATCTGTTGACATGGTAGGAATATCGAGAATCGTTAATACTTTGATTTATCTTGCCTTACAACAATTTATTTGTTCTTCAGATCTATTAGGCTATTAGAGCAAGTAGACATAGTAGGCCTATCAACCTTACCGGCTTTGCTGGAATCGACATGGACAGAAGTGGGCCGCCCTTGGGGTGAGGGCAGCTGCGATGAGATCTGGATAGCCGCTCCATCTCCCACGGCCACCCACGTCGACAGTGAGCGGGAGCCCATTCCGAAAACCGGGTGCATCCGCTCGTATTGTTGTTGGATTCCGCCCATGGCTACTTCCGACACGCACGCCCTCAAAGCTCCACCTAGTTATTGGATTGGATATGGCCAACATTGTAGAGCTACAACTTTTATTTTTTCACGTAAGTTTTTTCCCCCTTTCAATCATTTCGAGGCGAAAGTTTGAACTCATCTCGCAAAATTAGACAAGGGTAAAACAAAAATTCACGTCGGCCAATTTCGAACGGAGATGAAAAGAAACTTTTTAGCGATGGAGTGGCCAATAAGATTTATACACATCACGTAATAGTGCGTGTATTTTGCATCTAGAAATTGATTGAAGTAAAAATGTAAAAGAAAAGAAAAAAGAGTTATATGCGCGATCCATGTCCGAGCTTATATTGAAATTTCTCTCCGTACCCAGCCAGCCGCACTAAATCAATATTGCGCCGGCTACAACTGTCTTATTCACAATGCCGGCTGCCTCAAATGAAAGTGGGCGAATAAAGGAGAGAGAGAGAGAGAAGGAGGTCGGAAGTAGGTGGGGGGAGACTATTGGGTGCATCGCCATGCAAAGCCAAAAGAGCTACTGTATATAGAGACAAAAAACTTTTGCCGCATTTTGCATATGAAAATGCCCCAACTTCTTTTCTTCTTCTTCTTCTTTTCAAGTCGCTTTTCATCTTTCTGTTTCTTCCCACTTTTTTCTACACTGGAGATTTCCGTTTCCTCAAAAGCGGACCTACAAAAACGGATTTATTTTCCCATTGCACCGCCATACCGACCATTTTTCTTTCACTAAACAGACGGCCATTGAACATCGGGATAATCTTATTGACCGAAAAGCCTCAGCGCGGAGCCGCTTACAGATATGTGCGGACAGCCCACAAGGCTATGTCCGTCCTTATTTGTCCGAATGTTTGCCAGTATTTCTAATCGGTACAGTAAATTTCTCGTGAAAACGATTATAAAAAAGGGAATTAATCTGTTTCTTTTTTGTTTGTCTTTTGTTAATGTTATCGGGGTCTCGACCGACGGCCTGGCCCTTTTGGCCTCAACAAAAGCGTCGGAGGAAACGACGACCCTACTGACAGGATCCGGGCGCCAACATGTCAAGTGCGCACTGACGTCGTCGTCGTCGTCGGGTGGGTAGGGGGGGTTTCTGATGACAAAAGGAAGTTTTCGGGATGACACTTTGCCCTCTATATAATAAGGAGGCGGAAGCCCAAATAGCCCGCCAACCCCGCTCCCACCCAAAAGAAAATAACTTGCTATTATTCTGCCTAGGTGATGAGAGACAGCCGAGCGGGACGCAACTGGAATGACAATTATTCGACCGTTTCGATCGATAAAGCTCCTCCTTGGCTCCTCTGCTGCAGTCTCTCTCAGCTCCTAAACAACGTGTATATACATACTACATAGAACCAGCCAGGGTTTGTGTTTGTGTGTGCTGCAGCTCACCAGCAGGGCTCCTATAGTACTTGCTCCTACATGGCAACACAATGTCGACCGGCGTTTTCCTTGTACCCAGGAGCTTAGACATATAAAAGACGCCAACATTTTTCCCTTTTAATTTAGAAAGACTTTTTTCTTTTCCCCCGTGTGTGTGTAGAAAAAGAACGAAGGATAATGTGTACCATTGTTGTGAAGAGGCGATCCGGACTCATCCAGCGAGACGATATCGCCGGTGCTGAAACTCTTTTGCAGTCCCAGGGCTTTGGAGAGAGTCGAGAAGTTCTTGATGACGCTGAGATCAGTTTCCTCTTCCCACCAGCCGCCGTCGACGGATCGACCGCCAACGCCCACGGAAGAAGCGCCGGGAACTCTGAGGAAGCGCCCGCCGCCGCTTCCACCCGGAATCGGACTCGGCCCTCGGTTCGGCGTCAGATACGCCGACAGCTGCTGATTCTCTGGCACGGCTTTCAGGAAACTGAGATGGGCCGGCAGTTTGTTACTGTTCCAGCCGCACTCGGACAGGTAGCTGCTGGACACGGACATTTCGGTGGCCACCGATTCACGGCTCGGCGAGCGCGGCGGCATTTTCAAATTGGTCGGCAGGCTCACTTGAATCCGTGGGCTGTTCATCCCGTTATTGGCCGACCCAGCACTATTGACGCCCATCAAATTTAATCCGTCTGAAGCCATCGGGTATCGTATATCACTTTGAAACGCGTCCCAGTCGATCCTGCGTACACGATCAAAATGGTCACAAGTTTAATCAGTTTAGCCATGGTTGGGAAGGGGGTTATTGTTATATATTCAAATATCCGACGCCAGACGATTTTTGGTTAAGCAGGAAATATCGTTCGAACGCATCCAGCACGTACCAACGGAGAGCGACGACAAGCTGTCTGATCCTGATGTCAACCTCCCCCCCCCCCCCCCTTCAACTAGTAATAACGTGCTATATCTATGTCGAGCGAAAAGTGGCAGAATGGGGGGGGAGTCTATTAGACGTGCGGTATTCCAAATAAGATGCCAACATCATCAAGAATTCCATACAGCGCTAGATGGATGTGTACACTAGACATTCAGCTGCAACAGCTCTGCGCACGCACCAATCAGATAAACACGATTTTGTCTCTTCAACTTGTGGGTTTCATCTCCGCCGATGGACGGATCTATAGATCCCCTCCATACTCTGTGCACTTTTTCATTCCTGGATATTTTCTTTTTCCAACATAAATACTCGATGTGGGTAGAGCAGAGAGACGAACGTTATTTTTTCCCTTTCTTTCTTTATTATCATATTTTTGTTTGCTCCGATGTTATTTTGCTCTTTTCTTCTCCCCCCCTCTAGCCGTTCGGTCGTTAGGTCCCGCGCACGGTATTGATTTTTTCCTCTCTCTTTACAGCTTCTCTTCTTGCTCCTCCTCCTGCCTCGTGCTGTACGATTCTCCAGGAATCGGTTGCTCTTCACCACTTGGTGCTGCAAGATACAGTACACACACTTGACTATACACACATATAGGCTTTAGCTTGAGTCTCATGTTTCCCGAATATAGTATATCGCCCACTGCATAATAGATCTTATTTATCGACTCGACCGTTTGCCATCCAGCACTCCCCCCGGAAGGCCTAGACTCTACACTGACGATTGTGATTAACCTCACGTATATACACACACAGACACACAGGAGGTATCAAAGGGGGGGGGGGGGACGATTGGACTCGGCGGGGCGGAAAGAACAGAAAATAAAGGGCGCACGACCTATTCTTTTTGCCATCCAGCGTGACCCCCTCTCGTGCCACATCTAACAAGTTCCGAGTTTTTCATTCGCCCATTCCGTTTTTTCTCAATCGATAGATAAAACGAAATCATCACAAAGTGGGAGAGAGCTCGGGGAGGTCGATATGCTTGTCTTAACTTGTGTGTGTGTATATTGTACAACTACTACCTTGATTTTCCTAAGGAGTTTAGTTCAATCGGTTTTTTGGCCGCGCTTGATCGTGTCGTGAATTGACCGCCCTCCTCCCACGCACTCCTGTGTCCGTTCTCTGCTGCACTTGACAGAAAAGTCGACGTGAAGGACACGCAACGTCGATCCTATGACGTATAGACTTCTCAAGGCACTCACTCTGATTAGAATGGCTTTCCAAGAGACTGAACTTTTATTAATGGCCATGCGTTCCAGCCATCTCGGCGGGACCACCTCTCTCCCTGGCTGATGCCGCATAATGCCGGAAGATTGAAAGTCTCCGCATTCAACGATCCAGTCGGATGCTCTCACCAAGGCCGTCTGCTATTTTGTTTTTTGGCTGTTGCTTCCTGTCATATTTTTTTCTGTTTTTTCTCCCGAGTTCTTAATTAGGTAACGTAGCTCGTCAACACAGTGGTATAGGTGCCCCCCTCCACCCTTTTCTACGCTTCCTGGCAAATAGACGGACTAATTGATGAGCGTCGGTTGATTTGTTAGAATCAGTAAAAAAGAGGCGAGAGAGATAGAGAGGAAAAGAAACGAAAATTTTGGACGGAATCCAGGCAAGTTTACCATATTAACTTACCTCTCAACTGGCCAATTGACGACGAAGTCGGTGAATCATGACGTAAATGTGTTGTTAATAATTTTTTTTTCGAGTTCAATCAATGGGAGGAGGTAACACAAGGAAAACTGGAGGCGTGTTTCTCGTTGTCGGTACTGTGCAACATGAGTGTACCGACTGTGGAGATGTTACACTATTCACTGCTCCGCCGGAGTTTTCCGTCCAGGAAAAAACCGGTGAGTTCTATAGCGATTGCGCTGTTCATAGTCCCCGCCTCGGCCTCAACGCAGCAGTTTGGAACTTTTGGTTGTAAAACAAACGGAACCAACATCCCCTGGTGGCTTGTAGATATTCGCAGTACATAACAACGGATATTTGTTCTACTAATTATTATTATTCCCTGCATTAACAAACATGATTACTCGTTTGCCAGTAAGACAATCAAATAAAACTACTAGGAATGAGCATTCTAGAAGAAAGCTTCACGCCAACTTGACGTCTAATAATAGCAGTCAGCCTAGCAAGAAGAGGCATCTGTTATTATTACCCGACTGTTTTGATCCTTCGAAAGTGCTGGAATTGACTGGAAAAACGTGTTGATTGAGTTCTCCCGCAGTGTCGGGTGTCGTTTTTTTTTAGTTGACATTATGGAGTCGTGCGAAGAGGACGACGAAAAGGAGAGAACATTGCAGATGAGTAGCCCTGCGAACGATTTGACGATTGATATTTATCGTCCACTTCTTAGCAAAGATTCTGAACATGAAAACGAAGGAAAGAGAATCAAATCATTTGCTTTTGATTTGCATTCGACAGTCAGTATTCCTCCACGATTATCTTTATTACAGAGCAACACCGACTTGAACACACCACCAGCTAATTGGTTGCTAAGTCATCCTAAGAAGATAGTTGGGCCAGCTGTTTCCAGGAATCCAAAGTCAACAGAATTTGCCAGTTTTCACATGGCTTCATCTTTTTTAGATTCCATGGGTGAAGTTGATGTGGTGAGTGATGCAGAAAATATCAAGAAGCTTCTGAAGATACCGTACAGCAAAAGTGCTGTCAGTATGATGGTTCATCGTGTTGGAAACACACTGCTGCTCGATGAATTTGACATCCACACTCACCTTCTGAGAGCAGCTGAAAACGAATGGGGTTGGCTGAAGAAGTTTTATTTGGAACACATTTTTGCCTCCTGTCGTGCTAAGCAAAAAGCCTCAGACAAGAAATCCAGCCGGCACAGTCGCGACTACCTGCAGCAACAAAACCTCATCTCAAAATTTCTCTATCACAGTATAGCCCTTAATGAGTCAGAAAATGCAGACACCCAAGTTCAGGACAGGAATCATCAAGTTCAGGTAAAATTGTGTACTATTTAAAGTGCTTATAATTTGAATTCTTAGTAACACAAGTCTTTTCCAGCCTGTAATTGATCCTCTTGGTGATCCTGTTCCAGAAGAAAGTCATGTTCACGATGATGCTCTTCCCCAGTTTTCTAAAAATATCATATGGACATTTGAAGATTTGCGGATGTTAATTGGTACAGATATGCCTATTTTTGGCGGTGGGACTCACCCGTGTCTTTCGCTTCGCTTAAGGTAAGCCTTAAGTCAAGCAAATTTACTTGATAGCTAAAATGAATAATTCTTTTATTTTGTCAATTGATCAGAGATATGTCGAAGCCAATTAATGTGCTAACAGGACTGGACTACTGGCTTGACAACTTGATGTGTATGTCATATACCTGCTATTTCTTTGTTTAACATCTTGTAACCGAGTTTTTTAATGATTATATTTGTAGGCAATGTTCCTGAAGTTGTGATGTGCTATCATTTGGGTAAATAGCGTCGCGCTACGTGAAAAACTGGAAAAATTGTTGTTAAATTCTTTTAATGGTTACAGGTGGTCTGGTCCAAAAATACGAGCTTATTAAAACGGACGATTTACCACGCCTACCGGGATCGCAGTTTAAGCCGGGTATTATTAAAGATGTCGCACAAAACATTCTCTCTTTCCTAAAGTCTAAAGCCACAAAAGCCGGCCACACTTATTGGCTGTTCAAAGGTAAAATAATTTTTACTTAAGCAATCAAGGAAATTATTCAAATTAAGATCTCACATTAAATTTTTCGTGTCTTCATCGTGAAACAGCAAAAGACGATGATATTGTGAAGCTTTACGATCTTACTTCGTTGTGCAATGATTTGAATGAAGACATCAACCAGAATCCATTTACGACACCAGTTGCCATGCTACTTTTCAAGTAAAATTGTTTGCCAATGCGAATTGTAAATTGTTTAATGAATGCGTATGTGTTTTTTTAGAGTGGCGCGAAATTTGAAAATGTCCAGCGACTGGAAGCGACATCAAGGCACTGTCTTAGCTCTTTTAAAGAACTGCTTATCCCTTCTTGATGCAACCAAATATCCACAGGTAGCAATATTTTTTAATAATATTTCTTGGTTTTTTTTTAAATGTCAGGTTCAATGCGTATTTTTTAGGTCGCCACGTCTGCTTTGTACTATTTATCTGACGTCTATTTGCCAACATCACTCAAAGTTCCAGAAGCCGAAGATACTTCTGAAGAGGTCGAAGAGGAATGGTCTGACGAATGGGAGGAACCCTCAACGGAAGATCACTTCTCGTAATTTTATTGTGTCGTAACAAACAGTTGAAACATTTTAAATAATTCACCTCTTTAAAATTTTGCTTCACAGTGCATCTGTCGACGTGGCGGCACTTTCGACTCCGCAACAGGTCCAGGCAGAGGAAGAGAACGTTCGTAGAAATGCGCGACCCACCGTTGGAGATAATTGGGAACAGCGCTGCACCTTTGCTCTTCAGCACGCAGTTGAAGCCCTTGAATTCCTCAGCAACAAGTGAGTTAAACCAAATATCTGAATTGGGAATGACATAATATTTATTTTCCATAAATAGGGGGAAAACTACAAAACCATCTGAAGAAGAACCCTCCTTGGCCACACCATTGAAACCCATTCCGATGCCATATCAGACATTAAAACAACCTCCTCTCGAGTAATTAATTTAATTGATCTTCAAGTAGTTTCTCCCCACATGTCTGACTAATAATTATCTTTGTGATCTAGTGGTGTCACTGGCTCACTGATGTTCAAGGAACCACAAAACGAGTGGAAGCAACAGTATTGGCGACTATTGATGGAGAAATGCCGTTTGGCTTACGTAACACTAGCCGATGAAGCCCGAAAAACCAGCCCTTCGAACCCTGAGAAGAGTTTGAGTCACCTTCGAATGGCCGCGTTGCTCTGGGCTTATTTGGAGCCTCCTGGTTTACCTTTGCCGGGCCCACCTCAATCAACTTCACCTCAGAATTTGACTAACTCAACATCCCTGCAAAGTCATGCCCTGGGTTTAGCTGGAGATGTTTATTTCTCTATGGTGCAACATTGGAATGAAGTAACTTCTCAGCCACAGCCGGTGGAACGGAATTTGATCGACGATCAACTCCTACAGTTGCTCAGAAATTTGCAACTTGGAAACGTGTTGGACGAGAGTTATTTCCCATATCCAACGTCACTTCACGAAGCATTGCAGTTTAGCTTGGAGCAATATCGTCTGGCCCTCGCCTCCTTCGTCCCACTAGAATCTGGAAGTGCATCTGACGTTCTCAGCCTTGCCAAACGCTTGGGGAATGTCGCCAACGAAATGGGCGTCTTCTTCATGAGTAAAGCATCCGGTAATTCATTTGTCTTTATCGTAGTTTACTACAAGAAATAGGAAACAATTTATTTCTCAATACTCAAATGTTTTAGCTGTGATGGAGGAAGGAGGAGCAGAATGGAAGCGCAAATTCGTGGAACTTTTTCAAGTCAGTCAGCAACATCTTGAAGAGGGCACTTTTGTCTTCCGCAAAATCAAGGATAACGTCAATGTCGCCCTGCTCTCGTGCAATTTGGCCAAGCTACATCGACTTCAAGCGCGTGCGCTGGCGCCCACCGAGAAAAAAGAAGCTAGTCTAGCCGAGTGGAAATGCTACTCAAAAGTATGAGACGATAATTTGTGTCACTTTATTCATAGCTTTAATTCTCTTTTTTTTCCTAAAAAGGCATTACAATTCTACAAACAAGCGTTGGACATCTTGGAGCGCCGAGAACTGAACACTGGAATTTGGGACGCTATTGTTTGGGACTACACAAGCGTTCTCTTCACTCTCGCCTCTTTGTTACAAGACTTTGCACCGCTTAGCATTAAAGTAACCAGTTAAAATGTCAGCTTATTCCAATTGATCATTTGAATTCACATTTTACTATGTAGTCAAGGGAAGAAGTAGAAGCAGAGATAATTCAGCTTTTGGAGAATTGCATCACTCTAAGTAAAAGTGAAACTTCAGAATCGCGTCTTCCGTTACTCCAATATCGTGCTGCTACTTGCCACTACCGCTTGGCTTCACTATACCACGACACTTACCGGTAATTAAAATTTGATTTAGTGAACGTTTCGTATTGACGAACTCAACCTGTTCATTATTGCAAGTAGAAATGGCGACGGCGAATCGATCATTAATGGCAGGAATGTCCGAATGGTTGCCGAGCAACACTATGCTGATGCAAACACTTTGTTTAACCAATTAGAACATTGGGACGAAGTCATAAGATTGCAGCTTGAGAAAGCAGGCGTTTACGAGTTCCAGTTGAAACGTATGATCATATTTTGTTTACCATTATTTCAAATAGCTTATTTATTCTAAAAATTATTCAGGTTTGACTGGCGTCGTGTCTAAGATGCGTATACTTCAATCCATCCTGGATTGCTATCGTTCGACAAAAGAAGCTTTGTCCGCACTAGCTCAACCTACTAGCGGTGGTGATGTTCCTAAACTTGAGCCTAAAACTTCTGAATGTTTGACATTAATGTGCTCAAGGATACAATCAACATTACTTCAGCTGACCAAGTTGTCGAAGAGCGTTAAAAAACCGTAAGCTAATTTACCACTTTCAGAATGAACAATTCCTATTCAGTCAAAATATTTTTTTTTAAATTTACTTTCAACAGCAACTGGGATGCAGATATTTTTCGAAACATGTATTCCGTGTCACTCAAGGTTAGTTCTAAACAGCCAATCAGCCCCGATTGGCATGTACATCTTGCTCGAGTGGTAACCGAATTAGGCGAGTTTCAGCCCTCTGTTAATTGAGACATTTTGAGGTACAAAAAAATAATACATAAACATTTGGCGCATTAAAATTCATTACGGAGATGTATAAAAAAAAATGTTTTAGAATTCCGCTCTTAATGCGTTGTATAGTCGCTGCTTTAACTCCTTTTTGCCGGTAATGTTGCGTTTCACATCTGTGTGACCTAAGAAAACGATAGCTTCAACAGCGTTAAACGTTGGGTAGAAATCTCTTGGGCTTTCTTCAATGCTTTCACAGATAAGTTGGAGCAACCAGAGAAACGATGAAGGCAACGAGGCGGAGAACAAGTTCCAGTCGACGAAAGCCACCAATTTCAGACGGAGTGCGCTTATCCAGTAACCGTAAGATGGGTCATGTAAAAGCAGACTAGGTCGCGATTGACTATCGTAAAATTCATCAAGCTCGTCGTCGTCGTCGTCAGAAGAGTTGGAAACAGGTAGTACTTCCGACTTTACTGTTACTATTTTCCAGGCATAACGATCCATTTGACTTGAAGATTTCGAAATCCCACAACGTGAAGTGATCAAAGGCATGACGAATTTTCTATCCTTTAATGCTGGGCCCTTGTGAATATTTAAGAGATGCGGTGGATTCGCCTTCTTTAGAGCAGCTGCCAACAGTTTGGGTTTTCTGGCAAATACTAAAGACGAAGTGGAAAATTCTTGCTTAAGTTGTCCATATTCCGAGGGGTCGAATTCCAAAAGTTGATCAGCCAAGCCCTGAAGGCCGAAAAGAGAGGAACGAAATCTTGGTATTCTTTTTGGAGGTCCGGAAGGGGAAGGAAATCTCTTCGAAGCTTTTTCAAAAACTTCTAAGATGGACCTATCGATTTCTGACAATTCAGTTGTAGGGCGGTTATAATGATAAAATCCTTCAGTTTGAGCAAATTGATACACATAAGCGGGATCCATTTTCTTCACAATTGCTTTTCGGATCGCTGTTGGAACGTGAGTGCGATCGATGACGTTGCGCCGGTATTCAATAAATCGAACCCACTCTTTCCAGACAAACAGAGTTTTTATGCCCTGAGATGTTTCTTGGTTATTTTCATTTTCAACTCCTTGCTGTTTGCTAGCGAAGCTTGACGAAGGTTTTAGTTTTAACAGATTGTTAACTTTCGTGGCAAAATCTGAAATTTGAAATTCTGTCGTTCCGTCTAATCCAAGTACCAATTTCATGGCAACCAGGATCTTAAAAGAATAACCAAAAATTCAGTGTGTGTTTATTTGAATGTTCAATTAAAAACTATTACCAGGGATCCAGCGTACGCAGCATCACTTGGAATCCTGTTACCAAAGAAAACGGTTTTCCATTCAGCGTCGTTATCATCCTGATTAATAATTCTATCCAAAGTTCTGACATACACTTCAAGTTCATCTGTTAAAAAGGATTATGGTAAATGTCAACGTTTAAATAGTTACACAATTTTTTTTTTTTTAGATTGGCTCACTTGGCAACTGAAGATCACAGATGATTTTAGACGCCAACAGAAAGGCAGGTGGCTTGGGTAGCTTTTCGATATTTAGCATTGTAAGGAGACGGCCAGTGTTTTGACGAAAAATTCGAGAACAGGGAGCTTGATTTGTACGGAGTGCACCCAAAGTATGAGCCTCCGATCCACTGATAGGCATACTTTTTGGTAAAAGTAGATGAGCGCCGTAGAGAGGGATGAAACCTTCCCGAGCCCACCTGGAAGAGTTTAACAAGGATTCTAAAATATGCAGGTCTTGGCGCTTTTAATGGCAAAAATTCTAGTATACCTTGTCAAATCGCCATAAGATATTAATTGACCTTTCAAGAGTAGTGCAGCATGAAGAAATGACAATAGTTTATGCACCGTCATGTATTCTGGGTCGCTGCATGTTGACCTGGGTGCCGTATAATCCTCTGTTTTGTTTTTTCTCTTAAGTATGGAAACTAGTTCTCCTTCAGGAAAGCATTCAGGAACGGCATACTTCATGGTAGACAAACGACTTCTTTTTTGGCTAATGAGAAAGAAAACCAAGAACTTTAAACCAAAATCATCTAAAAATGAACAGAATACCAACTTACGCGTCTTCAACTGTACTTTGAGTATCTGCTGATGAAGCAATTGACTCCGCCATCGAAACATCAGTGTCTGCTCCACTAAGGGCCAGTTTCATATAGTTACTCTGAAAAATTTCAGTGGAATAATCAACTTGCAATTCAATAAGAAGATTATTAACAGTAAACTACATACCCTAAGTTTTCGGCCTTTCTTGCGTCTGTCAGCTAACGATAATTCGGCATCAGCGGTTTCAAGTAAAATATCCATTTCGCCCAGGCCCTTCTTGTAGTACTTTCTTTTCGCCCTAAATAAGATAATTATAGTTAGTGGGTTATTTTTATATAATATTCTGAATGGAAATTGGTCATACACTTTTGGGGCAGAAAAAAGTGTAGTTCTTTTTGGTTTGATTTTAGGGGGTTGATCATCACTTTCTACTTGAGAATCTAGCTCATTATTTTGAGAAAACCAAGATGGGACTATTGAAGATTGTTCCTCCACTTCTTCCATCTCTGTCTCCCTGGTTCTAAATTCGTCAGGTAAAGGTGATGTAGGAGGTGATGCTTCACGATATGCAACTTCCATTTTGGAAAGATAGGAAGCCCATAACCTGTGTACACAGGGTTTGATTATGGGATCAGCACCACACTTGATCAGTGCATCTGTCATTTTGACCAGAATAAAATTGAATCCATCATATATATTCCAATCTTGTATCCTCTCTACAGTTGACAAAAAATGTAAATAATAGTGTTTTGAAATATTAATTATAAATTTTTCCCATACTATTCCGTTCTTCTTCCTCTAAATTTTTCCTATCCTTTTTCTCGCCAAGTGCTTTATATTTTCGACCTTGAGTTTGTCCCTCAAATTCATCACAAACAATTTCAACTTGATCCTAGAAGTAAACAATCAGAGAACAAATTTTTTAAGATTATGAATTGGAAAATGGAAAATATATTTAGTTTACAGTAGCATAAGTGTCGCATTCGACACACACATATTGTCCATTGACATTATAAAAGTTAGTTTTCTTGCACTCTACACATCTTCGTTTTGGCTTGTCCATTCTTTTTAGTCAATATTTATCAAAATCAAGAATTGGGAATTTCAAACACACGTAAAAGCACATGTATGAGCACAAATCCACGTGAAATCCACGTGAAATCGTGAATGACAGAATGAACAACGAAGCAGACGACACATGAAAAGGGATTCCATAAAGTAGTAGGAAATTTCTCTACCAGGTGACTCTGAAAGAGAAAACTAATTAGGCGGCTTTTTTCAAAAGTGGGAGTAGTTTTAGCAGTTCACATGTGGGTTTTCGGTTTTGAAACAAAAATATGTGCAGCATTTTTATCCGGATGACGCAGTTAAATACCTATAGATGTTATTCCAACCAAAAAGTTGGCATGTCTACTACTTTTTGGTTGGAATAATAAATAGGTCGGCATTTTCAAAAGCAGGCACACCAGTTAATGTGATTTATTTTCAACAAATATTTATGACACATTACAGAAAATCTGGTTTTTAATTTTGAGTAAAGCCCTCCAGCTGGCCACAGGTAGTCTTAAAAAAAAAAGAAAAAAAAAAGAAACATGGACAGCATGGTCCTCATGTCCACACGTCAGAAACGCCAATTAAAAAATTGAACGTGAATCTTTGGTGAAATTGCCAAACAACTCCGTTGAAAGTCGTTGAAAGCCTTTCTCTGGGCTCTCCGTCCTCGCCGAGTCGCGTAACATAATAAATACTATGATTGTCAAATTCAATTGCTGCTGAATTTGAATTGTCATCGAACTGTCAAGCGTGCTAATAGCGTCCAATCTGATGGTTTTGGTCGTACGTTGTTATCTATGGGTTTCTTGTCACACTGAATTTGGATGATATATGAAAATTTTAAGATAGATCGACCGCTAATTACAAACCGCATAATCCTATCGAGTCCACACATTTTACTGATTGATCGGTGACCATTGTATTTACAACTGCTACCGCAGCCTGACCAACTTTCAATAACTTTCATTTCTTGAGGTATGAGGATTTTATTGTGGCCAACCACGTTTTGCTGGTTATTTCAGTTTATGTGCCAGCAGAAGAAACAATCTTTTTTGAAAATTAAGTAGGGATTATTATTGCAGCGACTAATGGTCGAAAAATGTCCATTAAAGTAAACTGAATTACATTTTTTAAATCTAGAGAATACAATACTATGCTTCAAACATCCTTGATTGCGATTTTCATCGTTAGATGGCGGTCAGGTGAAGTTGCGTAAGAATAAAGAAAAAAAAAACAATTTGATTACTTCGGACTGGATGGGAAAATTTATAAAATGTTGAGGCGTTTTGATGACTTTCGATGAGAAAGTTATTAAAAATATTTCTGTTTTGCGCACGACACGCTTCTTTAGTTTAAATTTTTTTAACCGTGCGCAACTGCGCACACAGAAAATATCCCGTTTAAATTATTATGTTTATCGTAAATTATTGGGTGAATTCTGGGAAAAAATTCACACAACACGTTACGAAAACTTACGAACGATTCGTGACATTTCGCAGTCACATACCCCAACTACATACATATTTATTTCATTCGATAAAGCTAGCCTTGGCATGATACCATGAAAAGATTAAACGTTTCTCAATTCAGCTTTACCAAACAAAATACCGCGAAAATTGATTGCGATTATTTGACGACGGAAATCATTTCCAACTGATAAGTTATATCATTACCATTTTCGTTGACTTTTGTAGAAAAGAATATCCGTAGTTTTCACGATGTACCGGTAGGTGGTTCTAGTGCGTTGAAACTCCCGCTGGAAAAAAAATAAAAAGGACGCAGTAAAAAAAAAAAAAAGAATAAATAAATATCAGTAGTCTATGAGGCGTAAATTGTGTCGTTTAAATTACCATATTGAACTAGCGGGATTTCAAAAGAAATACGCAGCCAACAGGACCTTCGTTCACCTGGCAACGACATGTAACCAATTCAGGTGTTGTGTCGCAGGATGTGTCAATTTGGTGGATTTTTATTTGTCTGAATCGAAAGAAAAAACATGTTGAAATCAAACGACACAGTTTTTTTTTCTTTCTCCTTCACAGTCTGCTTTTTTATCACGCTCCGCCAGACACAGAAAATTAAATAAAAAAACTTGCGAGACTCGGACATGGTCTGTTGTCTCGTTCAGTCATTCTGCTGTTCTCTCTCTCTCAGTCGAACTGGATCCAACCGGCTTCTTATTCAAATGAGTTTGCACTTTTCCGCGCCACAGACCGGTTCGAGGCATTGGTGAAGAAAACATTCCAGAGATCGTACATAGTTTTATATATATATAAATATATATATATAAAAGATAAAGAAAAAAAAATGTCGTAAGCCCTAGGGGAAAACCGGAAATCAGCTGTGTGAATCGAGCCGATGCAAAAGATACACCCAAAAAAAAATAATAATAACAAAATAAAAAAGAATGCAACTTTAAATACAATGATCCGGAACATGTTGCGTCAGTCTGGGTTCAATAAAACAAACAAACAAGAGAGTGGAAAGAAAAATCACAATCCCAATGTTATACAACCGAAGAAAAAAAAAAGTAATACTTACATAACGTAACTTTGTTCCAGTCTCCCGATTTTTTTGTGTGTGTACACATTTCCCGTCCTTTTTTTTTCCCCGAATAAACAAAAGTTGATTGCTCCCGCCGTCACAATGAACCCGTGCGATCGTCGCACGACGGGAAAGACCAGACTAAAGTCCGCGCCATCATCAATTCAGTGCGCGCATTTATTTTATTTCTTTTTTGTGAAAAGGAACAAGTTGGAAATGTATTCATGGCGCAGAAATCTGTACAGACATTTTTCCCAATCGCTTATTGATGGTTGAACACACACAGTTATTTAGCAACGCCAGCGTGATATCATATGTAGAAAATAAAAATAACATGAGGCGCAGTAGTAATTTTTTTTTATACAGAAACACACACACACACAATGATGTTTGATGGGAACGCACATTTGGAATTATTATTATTATTTTTTTCATTACTTTTTTCTTATGTTTTAATTCATTTGGTCCGCAAGTGCCGGATGTCGCACTTTTTCGATGCGAATTTTGCAGATAAAAGAAATGGGAGAAAATAAGGAAGGAGAAAAAAAATACACATAATCATTAAAAAAATATTATACGCAAGAGATAATCGCCGAATCATAATTTGGGAATCGAATGATTCAACGGTGGAGACAATGAGATCGGCGGGCTCTACAAACTTTAGACATCCTGAGGCAATTTTTCTTTTTATATTTTGAAGGAAAAATAAAAGGCTGTGAAGCTTTTTTTTTTAATTCAATTTCTATCGTCACTGGATCGTCCGTTTTCAAAATCATCGATTTGAAAAAAAAAATCAAATATTTTTTAAAAAGAGGAATTTTTTGATTGGTTGATTTTTTTCAAAAACATGTTATTTTATTTTTGTGGAATGACTGGGTTTCTTCATTAAGGGTACGAATATTAGTTTTTCTTTAAGGAAAAAAAAAAGAAATTCGAATTTGGGGAAAGCCATAAATTCCGGATAATTAAAATAAAAAAAATTGTTTGATAATGAAAAACTATGAAATTGGCCACTTTGATCCGGAAGACTCGAGAAATGGCGAAACCTCTCGCCATACTTGGAATTCGATTCAATAAAATTCAATTCGATAAATATTTCAAAAAAACAATAAAACAAAAGAACAAACACCATTGTTGTTTTGTTTTTGTGTCACCCTGGATTTCCGACAGGTCATTAATTTTTTTCCGTCCCAAACTCTTGTGTGAACATTTGATGTGAAAAGCTTTTCACTTGGCTCGACTCTTAAGTTTTGATCCATTCTTCTTGGCGGCGGCGGCGGATGCAAAGGCGGAGCCCGACGGCATGGATTTTTTGACGAGTTTCATTCGCTGGCTCTCCTGGACTTTGAGTCTCAACTTGCTCAAGACAACCGGGCTGGCCCCCGTGCCCAGTTTGACGTGTTTACCCGTCAGAGCTCGCGGTGATCGCTTCTTACCGTGAGAGAACTCGCCAGCCTCCATATCCTCCTCTTCCATTTCACCTTCACCATCCGATCCGCTGATGGATACTGCGCCAACAGCCGGTGAGCTTGGCCCACCCGAAATCTGCGCCATTTTTTAGGAGAAGACTCGGTAAGTTACAACTCATAAATCTCTGCTGCCCCTCCATCTTCCAAAATAAAAAAGAAAGAAAAGAAAACGAGTTTATAACATACCTGTCCGGAACCGGTTGCCGGATCGGTGGCAATCTGTTGCTGCTGAGATGCTTGAAGGAGCTGCGTGTATCCGTAGCCGTAAATGCCTAGGAGCCAATTGGGTGCCGATGACAGGTAGGATGACGAAGACGAACTACTGGAACCACTGCCTGGATCGCTTCCATCCTGCTGCGACGGCTGCGCGAATAAATGCTGAAGCATCAGCTGTTGCCGCATGAATATCTCAAGGGCCGCCGATCCGGCTATTTCTCCCGACCTGCAACAACAACAACAACAACATCAAAAAAGAAACATTATTATTAGATACCGTATTATAGTCATCATAATCAGAAAAAGAAAACCCAAACCGGTTATTCACGCACGATACTCCGACTCGTTAAATTTCTCTATTCTTTTTCTAAAAATGTTTAATTGGAGACTTTCTCCTCCGTAATGATGACGGCCGGAGTATAAAAATTAAATTGGAAGAATTTTTAATATCTCACCTGGACGGTAGGACAGATTCAGAGTTGGTGCGCCGCAAAAGGAATTCGAGTTGGCTGTTGTCGGTGGCCGCCCGGAGAAGATCCGAGCTGCTGGTCGTTCCCAAATTCCGACTCCTTCCGCCGGAAGTGCTGTTTCCCTGGAAGATTGTCGTCGGATGAAAAGCGGCGTTGCCGGGGCCGGCCAATCGCGATTCGCTCATGCAACGAAATTTCAACGTTTCAGCGGCGGATAAAGCGGCGGCTGCGGTTGATAGCTCGGCGACCGGAGCTGCGGATGCGGATGTTTGGGACGGGATCCTAGAGGAAGAGGATTCAGTCACTTCAGCCGACAGCCACGGCGTCCTGTATCCGGCAATATCGGCGTGAGACATGGATCGATATTTCAACGAATCGGCGGCTGTCGTGGTGTGGTCGGCCATCAGCGGAGCCGGTGGCGGAAGCGGATCCTTGAATCCGTGGATCCGTCTCTTCTTGGCCGCAACGGCCGCAGTGGGCGCCAAACAGCTCTCGGAAACGGAGCGGTTCGTCAGGTCGACACTGCGGCATCTCGACGACAGTTGGCTCAAATCAATCGGCGAATCCGGCGTCACTTGGGCGCATTCTGACATGGACACGCGATTTTCTTTTTTCTCGAAATCCATCATTGAAAATTTGTCTTTTCTTTATTTTTTAATGAACCGTTTCTCAACAAATGTCTGCAATTTTCTCGCTTGCCAGTAAGGGAGGAATGTTGGAATATTAATATTCAAAATTCACTGGAACATCCAAATCGCCGAGTACGTCCGCCGGCGGATCGCATCGTCACTGTATTCGCATGATATAATAATTGGTTGTTTTTCTGTTGTTTCCTTTTTTTTCTGAAATAATAAAAACAAAAACAAAATTCATTTTTTGAAGGGCGTTTTTTCATAATAAACAAAAATGAAATAAAATTTTCAAGTAACGAACGCGGCGGTTTTAATGGTGAGAGTTTTTATACACACGTAATATTTTTTTTTCTTTTTCTCTCTAGTTCATTTCTAGACAATAAAAACAAAAAGAAAATGGCTCCGCGGTCTGGTGGAGAAGGGGCCGCCGTATTTTTCTTTCTTTTTTTGATGGATGATGTAATAATGGGATCACGCGATAATACCATCAGCAAGGGCGGAGAAATGCGAGAGCCCCCCTGTCTTCGATATGACTTGAAAAGAAGACCCCCTCTCTCTCTATATATATCTCCCTACCACCTTCTGGGTAATAATAATAATCATCATCATGGCGCGTAGTTATATGCGGTGGTGGAAACACAACACGATCCATCTGTCATCTGCGGTCGATTTTTTACTTTATTTTTTTAAAATTATTTTTCTTGTTTGAGTATTAAAAAGACGTCTAAGAGAATTAGTTTTGAATCTAAATATTTTCTATCCGGTTTTCCATGTGTTTTTTTTTTCTCGAATACCAAAAAAAGGCCATCGGGGGAAATAACATAACAGATGCGGGGGGGGGGGGGTCGATTGATTGCTACCCGGGAATGATACAATCAACTTTCGCCTACCTTGTGCGAATAATTTCAATTTAATTTCAGCGTAGAATTTTGTTTCTGTTTTCTAAATTTAGTACAACCACCATAACCACCACCACCATCACCTTTCAGTCCTTTCTCTATGACGCCAATACTCTAAGGTTTGCCCTTGCCGAAACCTTTCCAGAGTTTTCAGGTGCGACACACCAGGTGCGGTGTGAACTAGCGATTGACGTCACACACAAAAACACGGGTCGACTCCTATCTTATTTGACGTCATTTTAGGAGTTGGAGGAAAAAGAAAAAAACTTACGGGAGAGAAAAAAGTTGAAAAACTTGGCGTTGAGTTGCCGAAACAGTTAGATAATATCGCCAGAAATGTAATAATTGTCCCTGACATTTTCCTCTATTTTAACAGTGTCTCTCTCTCTCTCTTTCTTTTGTGTCTAGTAACAATCGGAATAACAACAACAACAAAAAAACAAATAAATAAAACCAGTTGAATTAGTTTTAGTTTCTCCCGTCTTGGAAACAATTCCCCCCCATGTGACAGGTGGTCTCTGTCGGGATATTAGTTGTAAAAAAATAAAATAGACACTGGCCACTGGATTGAACCCCGCAATAACCGGTTTCCAATGCGCCACCATCATTATCTGTGTATAATAAGCGGGAGGAGGAGGAGGATGAAGACCTATAGTAGAGAGAGAGTAGTCACGCGGGATCACGAAGCGGGCTGGATTGTAATAACAAACGTGTACACAGATTTTTTGTTTCTCCTCTTTTCAATTTGGAAACTTTGAAGAATATCGTGAATCAAAACCGACGAGACAAAATGGTGCCGACGACCTGTAAACAGGCCGCGCGGAACCGACAGAGTGTCGGGGGAAAATATTTTTAATTGAAAAATGTCGTGACATTTTTTTTCACGGAGCTCTCCTTAATATAAAAATCTCCGATTTTCCCGCTAATCGAATGTTGATCAAAATGCCGTTTTTGACCGAAACCAAAAATTGTAATCCTTAAAATGCGTCTAGTCGTAGTGCGTAGACTGTTGCAGAGTTTGTTGTTATTTCTTCGCGAGAATTGACGCACACAAACAACTTTTGGACGGAGGGGGGAAATGGTCAAGGTTACAAAACATGGCGGATCGTTAAGTCACCACCGAAAAAGGGGTTTTTTCGCCACACACAACATCCAGCACCGTTGTAAAAAAGAAACGAACAAGAAAAGGAGAAAAGGAACTTTTTTTTGGCAAACATGTTTACGTCGCACACACAAGAAGAACCGACCGAGGCAGGTAAACCGGTTTTTTCGGTCGGAGAGGGTGCATTTATAATGGGAGTGGAATGGGGGGGGGGAAGTGTTAAAGGAGAAGAAGAAGAGAAGGAAATTTTTCTTCCAAGGGTTCGTCTATTGTCCAAGTTATTCGCGTGACGGATTGTTATAGACGGACAGCACTTATAATACTTTTGAACCTGCTGCTCCCCCCTTTTTCCTCCACCCTAACACACAAGGGGCGCAAAAGGGGTTTTTTGGCAGAAAAGAAATCGCGCAAAAAAATTTTTTCACACGCGCAGATAAGAAAGAAAAAACGGTCGAAAAACAACCCCGTAAAAGTTCAACGCACTCTTACACCAGGGCGTCTACGAAAAGGAAAAAAATAATATCGGTCAACGAACCGTTTTTTTTCCAGTGCCATCGAGCCAGCGCATGTTTGTTTCCTTTTCAATTGGTCATTATCTATCTACGCGCAAACGAGTGTGTGTGTGTACATATAGCAATAGCAGCCAACAAGAAAATAACCGAAAAAACTGGTATTACATTACTCTCTTTCGGGTTTATCGTGGAAAAATAAAAAGAAAGAAAAACAAGAAATCTACTTCAATTCTGACCTCTTTCTCTTTAAATTTTTCGTCGAATTTAATTTAAAAAAAAAAGGCGAAATTTAGAAAAATAAGAAAAAATGATTCAACAATCAAAATGGCCGTTTGCTATCGTTACAAAGTTCGAAGTCGATAACGCACATGCCACCCGAAAATGAAAGAAAATAAAATTGTATTTTTGAAAAATAAAAAACTTTTCTACTGCGACATTTTTGATGTTATCGATTGACAATCCCCCCACCCACACACACACACACATATAGTGCCAGTTAGTAACCAGCCCAGCCGACCAAATTTGGCTTTATGTATATACATTTTCTTAGTTCACACAGAGCGACGACTGTGTGCTAGTGTACACGGCCAGCAGAGAGTTGACCGGGTACCTTCCCTGATTCCCTTTTTTGACGGCCAAATGGAAGATAACAATTGAAACAGTGCCACACGTTATCTTAATCACGTAGTTCACGAACCGCGCAGATCATTGGGTTTGTAATAGATAATAAATCAATCTATTAATATTTAAGGCTTTACAGTATTCACGTAATAGTCTCTCTCGGCTCGTTTCTAAAACGAACAGTTAACAAATACGGACTTTCATCACCTCGTTTATATACAATCTGTTCCGACTTGCCCTTTTTAAAATACGAACCCAAAAATATGATGATTAGGTTAGGTTCTGTTTTTCTCGTCAACCGAGAACCAGAAAAATGTAAATCAACAAGTGTGTGGGGACCGCGAGTCTATGAGGAAAAAATTGGGAGGATATAATGACGTGACGGTTACAAATGACGGAAGCCGCGTATAATTTAACGAGCGCAGCTGTGTGTCTTTTTGGGTTGGAAAAAAATAAAAATAAGTAGATGGTGGGGGAGAGACTAATGAAGTTATGGTAGTACGAAAAAGTTGCACACGCGAAAAACAATTTTCAGCGAGGTTTAAAATTTCTGGTGGAATTCTAATCAACAACATGAATAATGAATCGAAAGTTAAGAATCGAAATCGCTGTTTAACGATCGCATGCTGAGTTGTTGCTGACGAATGAATGTGTGACTCCACCATCTGGTAGATCGATCGCGCCGGATGTTAATAATAAGCGAAAAAATGACACGAAAGGGAAAAACAAAACAAAATCACGACACACACACACCATATTAAATAATAATGATCCTACCAAGAAAAAAAGAATTAAAAAACAAACAAGAAATACAAAAATCTAATCGTTTGATGTGGGTCAGGGATGGTTGAGCCCGGCAGACAATTCGTCAATGTCTGAGCCGTGACCGTCTTTTAGGTTTTGTTTTTTTATTTTATTGTATAATAATAAAATTTGTGTCTTTTCGGTGTGTGTGTGTTTTATTTTCTTCTTCTTATTTGGCTTCTCGGAAGACTTAGCTCGCGCACCCAAAAATTCCTTACGACGATAGTAGCGACTAGCGTCGTCTGCTGTTTTAAAACATCGGAGGGCAGGAGAAGGAGGAAAAAACCGCCGGCTAATGGCAAAGTCGTGTCCTTTTTTTCACGCATACTTGGCGGAAGATCGAGAGCGAACTTTCGTTTGTCTAGGGGATGTTGTTTAATCGCCGGTAGCAACAGGATCCTCCCAAACCCAACGGTTGTCACACACACACACACAAACCAAAACTTCGGGAGAAAAAAAGCGGCCATCTTGAAAGTCAAAAACTACACTTTAACACGCATAATTCAATCCAGTTCCCCCCTCCACACTTCCTCACTACAATTAAACTTGTTACAGGACCCGACTATTTTTAAGTTGCCTCAAGTGGAGGGTTTGTGACACGTGTTTCCCCCAGTGGTAGGCCCAGCAGTTGCACACTAGTCGTGATTCACGAAGAACCAACAGTGCCTTGGTGACGCCAGGGCTGATTTCAAACAGCACACAAACGTTGTTATGACTTTGTTGCTAAGAATGAAACGGAAACTGGACTGGTGGCGTTGCGGCCATAGTTGTTGGCAAGAATCGAACCATTCGCCCGCAATCTGTTCGTTTCTCGTTTCAACTTGATCTCGTTATCCTTCGAAACGAATATAAGATTACACCATTTTTGTTTCTTCTTCATTTCTTCTTTGGAACAAATCTCTCTGTGTGTGTGTGTGAACTTTGTTGACCATGGGCGAGCTTAAAGTTCACGGACTCGGGAACATATCCGACACTAGTTTGTGTAACGCAAAACGATCAGCTCGTTAAAAATGTGGAAGAAACAAAAAAAATAAAGTTTTACCGTTTTCTTTTTCAATTTTTCACCCAAAACAGGGGACCCACTGGCTGTTATTTATGTGCAATAGTATAATTCCCTCAAAGCGGCGAAATATAAATAAAAAGTCCACACAACAATTTTTCGTTCGAGACTCGGAACAACCAAAAAGAAAAGAGAACGACGAGACTTTTTATCAAGATGACGTCACGCACCACAGACAACAAAAACAAATGAGTCCTCCGTCTCCCATCAGGCGAGACACACACACACACCACCGACAAGAAGTTGAGAAAAAGGCGAAATCAACGCGGGTTTTTGTTGTGTGTCCCCATTTCTCAATCGTGAAACAGAACCCGCCGCCATTAATTTCGTAATAATTATTTTTCCAGAGAAAGAACACCCAAAAAAAAACAAGGGGGGGGGGGTTCGGTATTTTTTTTCCTGACCAAAATTCGTGACGAAATAGAAAAAAAGTGATTACTCACGGGTTAGAAGCGCGCCGAGTGGTGTAACAGAAAACGTGTTGAATTCGGGATTTTATTTCGTTTCTTTTCCCCTGAAATTCGATCCGAATTTTCAAGTGGAAATGTTGTGGAATTACACACAGAAAAAAATATAATGAAATATTGGGGAACGATCTCGTTCGTGACTGGACTGTGCGCTGAATGCGCCGAGAGTGTGCGACGAATGGAAGAAAAGAAATCGTATGCGGACGACCACCGAGGCGGTTGGAGCACGACTGACGCGACACCTGCCTGAGTTGCCAGCAAAAAGAACTCGGTGGGCGGAACAGCAGCGCCACTGCGGCGGAATGAGCAAAACTCTAGTAGAGCCACTTGGGCCGAAAGAGTTTGGAGCTTCTTTTTTGACATTGTCACGCACGTGGAACACCTGTTTCCTCACCCCACCTCCTTTTTTTTTCTTGTTCTTTCATTTTATTTTTGGATAATCGGCGAAATAAAAACACTGAAAAAACCCCCAGAAATTTAAAATTTCATTAAAAAAAAAAAAATTATTGTAAGGTTTAGTCCCGCGCGTCGCCACCATCTTTTTTTTGTGTTTTAACCCGAAATGATCCGCTTCGGAAAGTTTTAGACTTTTTCGGATTGACGTCAGCAATTTGAAATTGTTTTCTTGCCAATAATAGAATTTCCCCGGATAGAATAGTTTTTCTTTCTTTTTTTAGATGCGCAACTTTATTCGTTCCCCTTTATTATCCACAAGTTTACACTCTACCTTATTTTTTTTATTCCGTTTTAATCTACGCCCACAACATTTTTTTTTTTTTATTTTAAAATTTTTTTTGTTCAGGGAAAAAGAAAAATTGCTCATTGACGTCATTGGAATCACGACGCCACCAATGTTTTATTGTTTTCCAGTTGCGTCTCCTGGCCGTGTCCGCTTAGCTGGAAAATCTCGTTAGAAACGAACGGACCGAAAGTTTTGTCTTTTTTTTTCTTTTTTCTTTTTTGTCCTCCCCAAAATGAAATAACATAACGTTTCTCTGAATTACTTGACAGCAATACTCGACCCACACCGTATACAAGTCGGTCCCGCAACATATAAAACCTAAATTGTCGCTACTTTCTTATCGTTTCACGCTCGTCATTTCCACACACACACACAAAAATTGACAGCGGGCGGGGACGTCAAATTCTCAGGATTCGTTCCGCCGGGGATATATAGGAGGGTCCTCTCTTTAGAACTGTGGGTTTCGACCGCAGTATATGTACACATACATATAGTTTATATTTAGCCTAGACTGGCCACTGCATATCTATTCAAAATTGTGTGTGACCTTCACCATGGGCCTGGACCAATGGCGAGGTCGAGTTATCATCATCAGTCGCGTGCTCCTCCGTCTCCCTCAGTCGTTATTGAAAAGCTAAACAAACTTGTGTAAAGCGAAACTGTTATTAAAAACAGTCTCGCTACTTTCCGAAGGAAACAAAACAAGCGAAAAATGTTTAGCTATATCTGGCTGTTGACGTTTTCAACCCCCCTCCCTTCTCCTGAGCTGAAAACCCAATGGTTGTCCAGATAAGATAACCCACATTGCACTGGGAGAGGCGGAATATATCACATCTCTCGTGCACAGCACACAGTGGAGAGAAAAAATAAAAGTTATTTTGGGAAAAATCTTTTTATTTATTCCCCCCGCCCGTGATCTTTGATATAAGGTGGTGGTGGTTGTGGTGATGGGTTGGTTCATATTTTTACAACTCATTATCATTCAGTGTGGTATCCGCATAGACACACACAAGAGCTATATAGCGAGGCCGGAAAATTCTTTTTTTATAACAAACCCGAAATAAGCGATGATGTAATACTTGTTTTGTACACCTTTTTTCGTTTTCTATGTGTGGCTGGTCTTGTACACATTTTTTAAAACGATTAAATATCAGAAAGAGGTCGACAGTCTGGTCAAAGACGATAACGACTCTATTTAAGTTTTTTTGTAATCTGTGAATGTGTGCTGCATATAATATCTTTTGATTGTTCTCCGGCCTGGTGAAACACACACAACACCCAGTATATCTAATTTTTGCCTTCGTTTCGGTGTGGGCATAAAGGACGTACACAATGAACTGCGGGGCCCAACAGCAGCGTGAGATGACGATAATCCCCCGAAACCCCAAGGACTATATAGCTCCATCATCCTTATATATATACCTAGATACGGAATAGAGAAGAACCAGAATAGAAATGCCATAAAATTTTATGATGATGATCTGTAATAATAAAAAACAACAAAATTCGGGGTACGTTTGTATAGACATATATTATTATTACGAAACAGTGTTTTTCGACCACGTTAATATTATACACAATTCTAGACCTGGAGAATATTTTAACAGGGACTGATCACGCTCACGGCGAGAGAAAGAAAAAAAAATGTTTTATGCGTTGGTATATATACATATATATATGAGAAAGGATCTACTGAAAAGGGTCGATCGATACTTTGGAACGGTCGCCTCTCCGCCCGCTCAGAGTTCTAAATTTAGCCCGACACAGCCGGCAGGTATACTCTGCGTGTAAGTATACACATACACAAGCCAGAGAGAGAAAGAGAGAGAAAAAAGAGAGAGAGAGACTTGTGTGTGTGTATACTATTCTCTGGCGAATCATCCAATCAATAAAGCACAATATGGTTATTTCTTTTCTTACTTTCGTCCGTTTTTATTCATGATTTCAATTTGGTTATTTTTTTTTTTTAAAGAAGAAGTATATAACCTTCGAAGGTCAAAAGTAAAAAACGAGCTTGACTCCTCCTACTTAAGCATTTTCTGCGTTTCTATTGTTCAGAAGTAAGAAGAAAATATTTCAAATTTATCAAATGATGGTTATATTCTTCCTTTGGGGTAAATAATATAAGAGTCAAGCCCTCCTCCTAGGCCCCCTCTCCTCGCACAGGTAGTACGTAGTACTTATAGTAAGTTAAGTAGTACGTGATGTATCTTCTGCTTTTCAGGTAAACATGTAATTTCATCAAAACAAAAAAAAATTGTTTTTTTCCCCAAACAAGGGAGGGTTTAATTTAAATACTTTCGAAAAAAAATTTATTATTATTATGTTTTTCTTGTAGCTGAAATAATACATACGTACACATTCGTGAAATGTCGACTTGATTGGTGAGTTCTGTCAATTCCAAAATTTTCGTGTTGTTCCACCGGTTATTCCTTCTTTTGTTTATTTCTTTCCAAATTAAAAAGAACAAGAAAGAGTATTTGCTATTGAAAATTAACAAAAGAATGAAAAAGAATCTCAGGGAACGGTCGTGTCGAGCAAAACGATTTAGCCGTCCGTCATGTACATATAGAGAATCAGAGGGGGTTAGTGATTGAAGAGCGAAGGGAGCAGAGAGACTCTTGTGGAATTTGGCCATTTATCTTTCCGCGTGTATAGACCAGACTACCTAGACTGCTATATTTATACATTATATATACGTGCATATATACCTGGCTGGAAGCTATATACTACATATGATGGAAAACAACAAACTATGTCGTATGTATACGTGTGCAAAAACTTTGGAAACTTTTCTGTGACAGATAGTCGATGAGTTATTTTTTGAAATTTCGAAATAATGTCTCTCTCCGCGCGCGCGATTATACTATTTCGGGGCTGGATTCTTTCTTCATCATCCACACCTGTTGGATTCCTTTTTTGATTTATTTTTTGATTTTTTACAACGTGCGCTGTGTGTTATAAGCGGACAGACAACTACAAACTTTTTTATTTTTCTTTTTCCAAGTGAAAAATGCACGACGAGAGTTGACCAATAACTCCGTCTGTGTGTTAAGAAATCTCGGAGCTTTTGCGTTGTGAATTTATTCGGCGTGCGCATATATATTGGTCGAGATGGGCCAGCAAAACAACATACCGGACGTATCGCATGACCCTTTTTTTTCTTCTTGTTGTTGTTTAGTCCCCCCTTCTTTTTATTTGTGAGCTGCGCATTCTTTTCGGTATAGATCCTCTGCAGAAGAGAGAAAGAACTGTACACACTATGCGCTTGTCTAAATATTGCCATTTGATCCTCGGCCCTCCGACGGTTTTTCTGCGGATCAGCCGCCATTTTCCCCCCTTTCGCATAGGAAGAGTAGAGCTAAGAAAAAATATCAAATATGTTTGATCCTTTTTCTTTCCGGGGGATGCAGGGTTTGAACCGTTGGAAGAAAAAAAAAGGATCAATTGGGTGAACATTGTGTGTGTTGGTTGGTTTCTGGCGGATCATCCAGACGGAAGAGCAGACTCAATTGAGAGAGAACCCTTTATATTTTGTTTAGCTTCATTCTCTTGTCAGTTTGTCCGATGTGTATCGATATCCATCATTGGAAATGTCGACAACAAAATGTTTCACATTCTGGGACCAACAAATTGGCTGGTTGGACACTATACAAGATTAACATTTCTATTTATTGTTTGATTTAGTCTATTTTGTCAGTTTGAAAGAGACGGTAGAAATCAGTTGGCGACATCGTCTGTGTGGACCCAATCTTTTGTTTTTTTCCAACAGATCCACCCGACCGGAAATTTTATTTGAATAGCATGGGAAAACTAAAAAAAAAAATTAGCAACTAGGCTATATGATGTGCTGTGTATATACTCGGTTAATAAGGCTGTTTGAAATAAGAATTGATAGATCCATCAACCAGTTTTTTACTCTTTTTCTTTATTTTAAAATCTCAGGTTTTTTTTTGTCATTTTTTTTTCTTCTTTCTCATTTGATAACGATCGTCGAGAGAAAACAAAAGAAACAATTATTTTTTTTTACGTCCAAAAAACAAGAAATTTCCACATGAACAGTCGAGAAATATGTCTCCCACACTTACATACACACAACAACAAAAATTATTTTTTTTCTCAACTCTGCATGGAAGATAATAGGAATCTCCAGTCACACAAAATAAATGATTGCATAAGAGAGGATAATAATAATTCAAAAATAAAAATAATTAAATGGATTGTTTGTTGTTATAAACGGGGCAAAACTCAAATTGGCACAGCTATTAAAGACTGTACACGAACCATGTCATTGCAAAACGATAATTTTTTGTTTCTTTTCCAAAAAGAATGATTCACCCCCCCACAAAATAATGATAATAATAATTAAAAAAATTAATTTTTTAGAGCTCAATCATCAAAGAGGGTGGAAATTCCGTGACATTATACAAAATATACTGATGGGCGAATTTTAGAAAAAAATCAACAGAAAAACAAAATTATTTATGTCATAATAATTGATAATAATTCATATAAGGCGTACACAGTGAGCACGGCGCGGTCAAATTGAATTTTAAAAAACACACAAATCACTCACCCGACCAAAAGAAAAAACAATTTTTGAAAAAGGCCGCACATACAACGGGGGTCGCTATTTAAAATGATAAAGAAAAAGAAAAAAACTCGTTTTTCTCTCTCGAACATCTGGTCTTGTCAAAGGCGAAATTTTTTCAAAGGGAAAAATAAACTTTTTCTTTTTCCCAAGTCAAATTAGCCAAAAAGTACAGGTTTTTCTGTCGTGTCCTTTTTTTTTCTCTCCTCTTTTCTCCCTTAACAAATCGATCACCGAATTAAAACAAAAAAAGTACAAAGCAGGTGGGTGTCTCTTCGTGTCAGTTACGTAATACTATTGTCAAACAGCGGGAATCCGAGGGTAGCGAGACAAGAAGACACGATATGATGGATTTCGGAATATTTTTTCCCTAACCGACAAAGCAGCAAACAAGGCATCGAGGAAATGATATTTTTATACCCCGTGATCTTCCACGCACACAGACATGGCTGTGTGCGTGCGCGTCTCTTTTTTAAAAAATTTTATACTTTGGTCGAACGATTGCGCGTTTGTCGGGAGAAATTGTTTCGTCAACTTGTCGCTATCAAGGCCACACTGTCTCAAGGTGAATTCTTTTTTTTTCCAAAAAGTATCTCTGTGAATGTCGTGTGTGTGTTTCGTTTTTAAATGGGAAAGAAAGAAAGAAAGAAAAAGGATTGAAAAGCTGCAATGAATTTGAATGTCGTCCTCATGTTGTTTGGGTGACTTGAGATCGTGATAACTGCGTTCGCCCGTGTCAACACACAACACCGACCATTTTCGGGAGTACAAGAGAAGAGGAGGAGGAAGATTCTTTTTTTCTTTTTCTTTAGCAAATTAGCAAGAATGAAAGGAAGGTGAATAAAGTCGATGGTTACAATCATTCTTTGGTTGGCCATGATAGGGGGTTGGAAATTATTATTTACATTACAATAGATGGGGGGGGGGTGGTCGAAATAGTTATGTAAGATCAATCACTCTAGAAGGCAAGACGAGAAAAAAGAAAATTCGAGTCAAATATTTCAGAGGCACTTGGGGAAAAAGAAAGGTCGGAATCGATGATTAAATGGTGGCCCCAACGGTATTATTTCTCTAGTCGTAACAAATTATTCACGGAGACACGCAACAAACTTATTTTTAATCTTTTTATCGGATCGCGTGTGTGTGTGTGTGTTCGTTTCAAAACAAAAATTGTAACATTTGGAAAGGAGGGGGAGGAGGAGTACGGGCGTGTTGGAGTGGAAGAACATCCAAGAACAAGAGCGCGATTTGTTCGATCGATTGTCAATTATGTCATCAAGGAGGAAAGAAAAAATTGTAAATGGTTGTTGTTGTTGTTGTTGTAGTTCTTAATTTCAAGAACCCCAGTAATAGTCGCCAACGACGTTGCCAGCTGCACCAATGACCCGCGGTGAACTGTGGCTCAGAGGCCCGTTCAAATTCCGTTGACTCGGCGGAACGTTCAAAGGAGCGGGAACGTGTCCGCGCATGCCGCCGTTGGGCATTCCGCGCGGGCCCATCATGTACGGCGGTGGTCCCGTGTATTGTTGTTGCTGTTGCTGGTGTTGTTGTTGTTGCAACTGTTGCTGCTGCTGCTGCTGAGACTGTTGCTGTTGGTGGCCGACGGGAATGCCGTTGGGCATCCGGCTGTCCGCCTGATGGAGTTGAGAGAGAGGCCCGTTGCTGCCGTAAGAGCCGTGGTGAGGCTGGGCCATGGAGCTGTTGGGCCTCATCATTTCCATCATGCCAGAGGGCGTCGTAGGAGAGCCCGTTGATGACGGCGATAACATTTGCCCATTTTCACCTGTCGCAACCAATAGGAACATTTAATTTATAATCCAAAGAGATGATTACATAACGTGCTATATCAATATCTTATCTTCCACTTTTTGTTTTAAAAATTCATTATTATAATTATTGTAATTTAAATTACCCATGGGAGGAGCGATGTTGCCTCTCCGGAGTAAAAGACGGACCACCATTCCGCCATTTTTAATCAACTCGATGGCATCTGCGTGCGTCATATTCTTGGTGCTGATGCCGTTGATTTCAATCAGCTGATCGCCTACCTAAAAGATTAAAACAAAAAAATTAAATCTTTTACATCCGAAAGCTTCTTTCCTTTTAAAAAAACTTTTCCCACATTCCGGAACGATATAATATGAAAAAGAACGAGGCCCAAAGTTCATCGAGTCCGTGCGGACGAGTCCTGAAAACAAAAAAAGGGAGGCCCGTAATAATCCATTAACTTACTCTTAGACGGCCATCCTGAGCGGCGGCGCCATTGTCGGCGATGCGGAGAACGAAGAGAGGCATGTTATGAAATTCCCTTCCGCCTCGTATGCTGAATCCAAATCCTCGGGTACCTCGGCTCAGTTCCACGGCGTAAAGTTGGTCTTCCTCTATCGGAGGGTACGCCTCTGATCCGTCCTGTTGTCAAAAGAATTCAAACAAAAAATTAATAAATTTAAAAAATTTAAAACAACTAAATTAATCCAGCGAAACAAAATCAGTAATATTTCTGTTGAAAATAATAATAATAATAACAAAAAATTTAAAAAATGTGACGACGGCCGGATGGGACAAGGAAAACTTACAATCATCGGCCCATCGATCTGATCTTCCTGGTTGTAGGCATATTGTTGGTGATAAGCGTCAATTCTGTAAAAACCATGAACCCATCAGCAAATAAAGCCACATTCAAACAAAAAGCCATAAGGAAAAAATAAATAAAATAAAATGCAAGAAAGTAGAAAAAGAAAAAAAGATGGTGGAGTTATTAGACGTCTTAATTACGGATTTGTTTGGGTCTTTTTATTTTCGTGTAAAAAGGCGTGATTAAGACATTGACGAGTCCAACGGCAAACGAAAAAAAAGCGCGACCAATTTGTTTTTTGTTTTTTTAGTTGAGGGTAAGAAAAAAAAAATTTGTTCGTCCGCATCTTTTATCAATTAATATGCCCACAGGAGGAGGAAAAAAAATGAATTTTGTTGTTGTTGACTTTGTGTTGTTGTCAAGGTTCCTGGATAATCAGGCGGGCGGCTAATGAGTTCCAAGAAATCGAGTCGGAAAAATCTAGAATCGGAATCTTTTTTCGGTTGGTCCCTCATGAATAATTAATGACTGGAGCGAAAGAGGGAGATCGCTCATAACCAAATATGACTCGATTCGAACGAAGAAAGGGTCAAGCGACTGTAAAAATATGTTTCAACGTTTTTTCCCGATATCAAATCAAAATGAAACAAGTTTGATAAATGCCTCGGGCAAACGGAATAAAAAGACCCAAAAGGAAGAAAAAAAATATTTGTAGTTTTGTTTTTTCACAAAAAGAAAGAAAGATAGAAAGAAAAAGAATAAAACATAAAATAAAATACCTGCTGGGGCTCCTAGTACCGTCACTAGCAGGAGGAGCAGGCAAGGCTTGGGCGGTTACCATGGCATCGGAAGACTTTTTTTTTTTTTTTAAAGAAACAAAATGAAATAGGAAGCGACAGAAAGAGGCAGGAAGTGACAGAGTGGCAGAGAAGAGAAAAAAAAAAATATGTTTAAAAATAAAATTTAGATAAGCAGATTCAAACAAAAGCACACACACACAAACAAACACGGCAGGCAAAATCGTGTTAACCAACACCAAACCCCACCCCCGTTAATCATTCAATTATTTATGGTTTAAATATTACATGTGTTTTGTTTTGTTTTCTAAAAAATCATTTGAATGAATTAATTTAAGCGTCACCAAACAAAATGATTACAATAAAAATGTCAGATCAATTGGGCCGCAGTCTGTATTTGGCATCAAAATTAACGTTTGACGTTGTTTTATAGTAGAAGATAGACGATCTAGATAATCAGAGATCGCCCCCGATGAGAGAAAGCAAAAAGAAACTTACCCGGTGAGAGTTGGAGGCGTTGCTGGAGGCTGTGTCGTCCAGAGGAGGTCCGACGGTGAGCGTCACGGTGTAGCCGGAATCTTTGATGAGGTTGACAATATCGCCGTGGTGAAGCCTCGATATGTCGTGGTGATTGACGGCCAAAATGCGGTCGCCAACGTGCAGCTGAGAGCAGCGCTTGGCCGGGCTGTCGGGGATGATTTGGCCGATGAACGACACGCCCTTCGTCACCGACGAGATGATGACGAAGCCGAAACCTTCATCCTCGCGACGCACCACCGTCACGTCGTACGGGTAAATCAGGCCGCTGCCGTCGCCAACTCCGCTCGGATATCCAGTATCTATGTGGGTCAAACACAATCGAGAGCAAACGCGTGACTTATCAATTCATTCAAAACAACCCGATTGATCCCATTTCTATTTTTCTTTGGGGAGTTTGAATTGGCCAAATTTTGTATAGTCTTTTACCTTGTGGGGAGATGGACGACGGATGGAGGGGTATCCAGCGCCGGACCGTGATGGAAACTCGGCCGTTGAGAGCGGCCGCGCCCATCAGCTGGACGACGTGGTGGTGAGATGTGTGAACGACCGACATCAGATCGACGGCCAAGATTTCGTCACCGGTTCGGAGCCGGCCGTCGAGATCGGCCGCTCCGCCCGGAACTATGTGCCCGATAGAGACCTGCGACCCTTCTTCCGTGCCGCCGACGATGCGGAAGCCGAAACCCGTTTCGTGCCTCAAAAGCGTCACGTTCATTTCCATCCACTCGCCGGGCGGCGGCAGCGATTGCTGACCCGACGACGAATTGACTGCTGGATTGCCTCCTCCACCTACTCCTACTCCGCCACCGCCGCTGCTGTTGACGCTGTTGGGACCCGGCCTCCTCATCGCCACATCCGGACGGCCGCCAGTCGACATGCTGGGCGGATACGACGACAATTCGTGATCGAAGCTGGTGCCTTCTTTGAGCGGGGCAAACGAGCCCGGCCCAGCATTCTGACGGAGGAGGTTGTTGCTGCTGTTGCTATTGTTGTTGCTGTAACCCACAACCACCGACTGCGGTTGAGTGCCGTAGCCGGAATCCTGACGGTGGAACTGGCCGAGGTTCTCTTCCGGATAATCCGGAACGTTCGGTCCATTCATTCCTGAATAACCGTAACTGTTGGAATGTAAAAACAAAATTATTAAAAAGATTCAAATGAATTTGAATTAAAATTTCTGTACCCGTAATCCATCGGACGTGAGGCGTCCATGGAGTAAGATCCACCGGTGTAAGGATTAGGAGCGTAAGGATCGGAGCGGGCATTGCGAGAGGGTTGACCCATCCGGCCGTAGTCGGACTCGTAAGCCGGTGGGTAGCCGTTGGGCATGCCACCGTAGCCAGCGTCCGGCGGCAGACCATTCTCGTAGTGCATCTGCATCGACGGATGCGAGTCCAGTTCTCTGCCCGGACTCCGACTTCGATTCATCATGTTCCGTTGCTGCTGCTGCTGGCTGTTGTAACCTCCCACCACTCCGTTATTGTCCTGGAAGTTCATGCCGTTCTGGAACTGCTCCGCCAGAGCGTTGACAGGCGTCCGGTTGATTTCCCGGTGCTGTTCCAAATGATCCGGCAGTGACGACGGCTGAGACGACGGACCGCCACTCATGCCCACTCCCATTGAAGGCGTTTTGGGCCGGTTGCGAGTGTCTACCAGTGGCGTTTTCGGTCTGATGGGCACCACTTCCTTCGTTTGGGCGCTGTGAAAAATAAAAAAAAGGAAAAGAAAAACAAATGAGTCGGCAATCAAGTGTCACAATGTTGTCTGTAAATAACTGCCATTAACAACAACAACAACAACAACATGATGTAATTTTTCTTATTTTCCGGTACAAACCTGTAAAGGTCAGCCGTGGGCGTTTTACTGCGAAACAGTCCAGCGCCGACTGGGGGTTTGCGCGGACTGACGGGCGGCTGTTGTTGTTGCTGGTCCTGGTCTTTAATTCCACCCTTTTTCCACTTGTTTTTCGTGGGCGTTGCCGCTCCGCCACGCTGGACTGTAATGGACGCTTCGCGACCCCAAGCGCAGTCCTTCAGCACCTGCGTCGGAAAAAATGAAATAAAATAAAAATTACGAACGGGAATACCGAGAAATTGTGTTTCCAAAGTCCAACCGCAAAAGGAGCGATTATTTTCTTATTTTTTTTCCCCTGGACATCCTCCACCCTAATTTATTTTATATTTACCTGGACAACTTCGCCGTGACTCATGTGTCTCATGTTGATGCCGTTAATGTCAACCAGGATGTCGCCTTCTTGGAGATTCTTGCAGCGCGGCCTGTCCAATATGGTCTTGACCTTCTGGCCGTAGGCGCTGTCAGCGATCGTGAATCCAAATCCCATAGCACCTTTGGTAATTTGCACCGTCAGGAATTCAACCTTGCCAATCGAGCCTCCTGATGGATTGCCGTTGACTCCGCCATCGCCGTATTCATCACCTGTTATAAACCAAGACACCAACCCAAAAACATCCGCAATTGTTGGTTATTTGTTCAAAATAAATAAATTGAAGAATTTAGAAAAAGTTTCCTCTTTCCCATCCATTCCCCCACTTTTGATATATTTTGAATTCTTATTTTTTCTCACCGTCAAATCGGTGAGCCATGTCGTTATTATCCTGGTGGTGGTGGTGATGCTCGGATGAAGAGGAGCCCTGATGCATGAGCAGGTCGGCACTTCCGGGACGAGACGGCCCCTTGTTGCCGTCCTGCTGGGCAACGGCCACGGTGGTGACGATCTCCGTGTTGGGATCGTTCGGGTCGAAGGGCAGAGGATATCCTCGACAAACTTCCAACGCAACGGCCTGGCCCGGCGCTATAGACTGGAACATGTTCACCATATCGTGGTGGGTGTAGCCCAGAACGCACTGATCCATCACGTACACCAAAACGTCGCCTGGATTTTTATCAATTCAAATTTAAAAAAAAATTTCAAAAAGATAAGAAGATAAAACACAACAAATTTCTCAACGTGATGTAACAATCGCACAACAATAAAACATTTATCAAAGGGAAAAAAGTGGGCGGTTCCAAATTTGTTTTTTGGTGTATGGCCGGGGTAGAACTTCGGGACCACAACCGTCAACAACATGCGGGTGATGATGCCCACCAATGGAGGAAAGCGGAATTTTTCTTTTTTCACAATCGGATGATTCATCACATATTTTTTTCGTGTGGGGTGGAAGTGGGAAGGAATAAGTTCTATAATTACCCGTCTGTAGGCGTCCGTCGACCCAGGCGGGTCCGTGCGGAACGACCGATTTGATCTGGAGGAATTCTTCCTCGCTGTCGTCACCGCCAACGATGGTGAAACCCAGTCCGCGGTTGGATTTGAGCAACGTCGTACAGATCCGCTCGCCCTGCAACTCGGACGGATTTCTCGTGAAGAACGGCCGGTTGTAACCTGAGACAAATAAAATAAAAAAGAAAATAAGAATTTGGTTTAACGTCGTCGAATTGTTGAGGAAAAAAACCGTTGGGTGTAGACGGTTCAAATGAGAACCAATTGTTAATCACCGAGCCAACACAAACCCATTTGGTAGCTGGAAAACCAAATTGTTGCTGGAAACGTGTAAAAAGGAAAAAGAAAAGGGGTCCCGAGAATGTTATTAGAGAGCGGAACTTGCGTGAGCCCGTCTCGAATGGCTGACGTAACGACCAGACGAAATAAAAATCCCGAAACCTTTTCGTCCGCCATACGTCATTAAACACCAAGTTACATTTCATCTGGTTCTCTCCCCCCCCTCCGACCAAATTGAGGTCGAAACAATCGGCACTTTTTTTTTAAAAAGCACCAAAAATGTTAATAGTTATTGATATTATTGCCACTCTCTCTCTCCGCTCAGCATCGGGTTATTTTTTCCTCAACCGAAAATTTTTCACGAGGCGACTATTAAAATAAAGTTTAGTTCGGAATTCCGGGTCAGAACGAAAATTTTTTAAAACTAGTCCAATCCACCCGAAACAATATTAGATGAAATAAAAAATCACGAACGGGAAAAAAATGTTAATGATAGAAAAAGAGAGCGCCAGTTACCTCCGTAACCGTGGAGATTTAATCTGGACTCACTATTGGAGCGTTTGGGTAATGGGGCCGGTGGTTGGTTGTTGCCATTGTGTCCTCCTCCGACTCCGCCGCTCTCGTTCGATTGTTGTTGTTGCTGCTGTTGTTGTTGTTGCTGTTGTTTCTTGAGGCGAGGGTAGGTGCTGTTGCCGGAATCTGTACTGCTGGCGTTGCCAGTGGGTAATCCTCCGGGAGGCCCTGGCGGACTGCTGCCCGTTCCAGGCTCACTGCTTCCGCCCTTCTTGGCCTGCGTCACCGGATTCTCGTACTGCGTTTTGCGATTGACGTGGTCGATGTAGTACGTGCCGTACGTCGGGTCGTCAATCTTCTCCCATCCGTAAGGCAACTCGTCTTCGGCACACTCTTCCAGCGACTTTTTCTGGATTTTAGACAGTCTCGGGTCCAGCCACTGAGACGTTCCAGTATTATGGCTGTTGGGATTAAAAATCAATTGAATCATTCAGATCATCCGGAATTAAATGTTTATAATTGTTTTTACTCGATGAAATAGACTTCGCCTCGTTCCGTGTAGGCCTTCTCCCAATTTTGCGGAAGGGGTCCCAATTCGGCTTCGGATAATCCGCCCATGGCGCCACCTCCATCTTCTCTGTAACTGGGAATCGACATGTTATTATTGCTGCCTCCTATGCTGTTGTTGCAGTTGGGAGCTCCTCCTCCTCCGTTAGCACCGCCGCCCATTCTTTGCGATGGATTCAGATGCTGCATCGAAGAGTGGACAGGTTGGTGGTCAAGGCCTCCTCCACCGCTGCAATTGCTGGGGTCTGGATCGCCGTCGTTCTGTGCGGCGGCCATCGCTTCCACATTCGAGCGGTTTCGTCGACGTTTACCCTCCGAGCTGGGATGTGCTCCGGCCAACAGGAGCAACGATGATGAAGTGGTACCACCACCACCACTCGACGGCAAGTTGTTGTTGTTGTTGTGCTGGAGCAACGCCGTCGTCGATGACTGCGCTAAAGGTGTCGATGGCAAGACCAACGGGGAATCCAACGGAGGTTTCGGCGTCCCGTAATAATTCCCTAAAAATAACAAAACAGTACAAAAATTAGATCAACCAAAATTCAATCAATCATCACATTTCTGGACCAGATTGTTGGACTGGACTGTTGTGTAAAGAAGCGGATGGACGACAAAGAGGCGAGTTGTACTGGACCCACAAACACACAATGACAACTCAAAGCGACCAAACTACCTGTCGACCATCGTGAGTTTAAGAAAACGGGATTGAGTGCGGATAGAGTGCGATTGGCAGTTGTGACGTCATTAGTCGAAGTAGAAGAAGAAGAAGAAGTAGAAGAAGAGAAGGTTAGTTTGGGGTCATCGTCGGTGGTTAGTAACTGCAAGAGGCTGGCCGAGTCGGTGGCAAAGTTATCGGAATCGAAAGGCGTCGTCGTGTAGAGGTCGGAAAAGGATCTCCTCCTGGCGCGCCGTAAGAGAACCGGCGGAGTAGCGACAATCCGGCCCAGTGCACGGCGGGCGGTCGATCTCGGCAAAGAAGCCGACCACGATTTGGGCGTGTATTTCATTCTCTTCTTTCTTGTCTTGTATTTATTATTTTATCTCGTTGTTGTTTTGTCTATTCTGGTTGGGTTGCAACTCATCAGCATGCGGCGGCCGGATCAAATGTCGCCGTAGTAAAGTCATAGGCGGTTGATAGTTTAAAAAAGAAAGAATTCCGAAAGAGGAGAAATATTTGCTCAGTAGGTGGGACGGAGGGTGAACGAGGAGGAGGTTAAATCAATGAAATCCCATCCGGAAGAGAAGCCATTCAAACGTGCTAGAGCGGAAGGGGTTTTTGTAGGGAGAGATAAGAAGAGCCGCATGCGTAAGACTTAATTCCATCTATAGAGGGTCTTAAAAGGCAGAAGCCCGAAATGCCAATTACTATCGTCCATCCATCGGACCGTCGCGCTTGAATTAAGGCAAAAAATTATCGATTGCGGAATGCGGAGTTTGGAGGGAATTTCTTTTACCGTCATAAATGCCCCTTTCGAGCAGCGATCCGTTCTTTTCCAGCAGCCGGAATTGCTCCAAACTGAGAAAAGTGTAGTCAAGTCCGTCCGTCTCTCCTGGCCGCCTCGGCCGAGTCGTCACGGGCACTGTCCGCAGGTACAAGTTGTCTCGAATGGTCGTCTGCAGCTCATGGTCCACAGAGCCTTTAGCAAAGCGAGTCGTCAGGTACTCGCGTAAATCCTTCGTCAATCCACCTGTCAAAATAAATAAATAAAATTTTAGTTTTATTTTAGTTTCCCGAAAAAATAACCAAATTTTTCTTTCGCGTCTGCCAAAAAAAGAATGAAACATCTGGGCACGTTCGAATGCGACCGCCACTCCCGTTATTTTTTGCGTTTTATTATTAATAAAAGTTGCTAGTTAAAAAACGAAAAAAAGATTTTGTTAAAAAATAAAATAAAAAGGTAATTTCAAGAGGCCTAAATCGGTGCTGCCACCTGCCAACAAACATCTCGCCACCTCTCTCTCTACTCGCTCTCTACTCTTAACCGGACAGCACGAAGTGCTCAGAAATGGTGTCAGTTGTTCCTGGGCTGACCAAAAAATGGGAGCCGGAATCGAATTTTCCGTAGTAAAAAAAATAAAAAAGAAGATGGACAACAACAACTAAGTACCACCAAAATTCTGATATAGAGGTTGATCGTTATAGCACGAATGTTGTTGTTGTTGTGGTGGTTGACGTTGTTGTTGCTCCCAGCTATGAACGGCACTGTGGAGAGCTGGCGGATGAAAATCCTCCAGCCGTCCGTAATTGCTCAAAAGGCTGTAATCAGCCGACTGGAACGGAACGACTGCAGACGGTTGTTGTTGTTGCTGCTGCTGCAGTGGTTGCGAATCGGTTGGCTGTCCTTCCGGCACCGGCCGGAATACCGGGAGTTGCTGGTGGTGGTGGTGGCGGTTTTGGACTTTTTCTTCTTCTTCGTCTATTTCTGGATGGTCCAAATAGTCGTGACTGAACTCTTCACGACGATAGACCACCTCGTAGCGGTAAGTAGCACGCTGGCGGCGTTTACTCCCGCCACCGGACCGTCGACTGCCACCACTCGTCCGCTGTTGATCGACTGCTTCCGCTCTGTGCTGTGCTGCAGCCGCCGCAACAACAGTCCCACCAGTAACTCCTCCGGTTTCACTCCCACTGACCGACTCTCGATCGCTACTCCCACCACCACCACCGTGACGGCCGCCGCCACTTTTTCTCCTTTTCCTTCGTTTACGCTGATGACGAGGACTCCTCGAGCCGCTACGACATTGGCAAACGCAGCAAGTTCTCAGCAGACGCATTTCGACAGAGTCATCCGAGTCATTCCACAAACCGGAAATGCTATTCCGCACACTCGAGTGTGTGTGTGCGTCACACCTCGTCCAATTAGTCAACCAACCCCCCAAAACCCCTTTTAACCAATTTGTTTTATGTCTAAAAATGGTCAAAAGACCAAAAAAACTGGAAACACACACAAATCTTCTTCTCTCGATGGATGCCAGACGGGCCAACAACCGGATCGGTTGGCGACTGCGAACCAACTGGGCGCGTCTGATTTTTTGACGAAACAGCCGAGAGTATAAAAGAAGAAGAAGAAAAAGGTTGTCTGTCTGTGTTGTATATACTACGTTGGAAAAAAAGAAAAAATCTCTTTGGCCGTGTGTTAAAGCAACCGAGAGAGAGTTGAGGAATGTGTGTGGATGGAACCCACCCGGAAGGCACATGCACAAGTTGGAAACAACCACTCGGAGGCTCCTTTTTTTATTATTTCTTCTTCTTCTTCTTGTGCTTCTTTCGGGATGAAAGGAGAAGAAGAAGAAGAAGACATGCCTTCAAGGCATTTTACCTGCAAGGTGAACAAAATCTCCTTTCATCTATCCCCCCCCCACTACCACCTTCTTTCTCCCCCCTTCACACTAATCAGGTCGCCCCCTTTTTTCTCTCTTGCTGGATGAACCCCAAAGAGTCTCTTCTACTATCTTTTTATTTAACCCCAGGTAGAAAATGAAATATTTAAAAAAAAAGTTCCACACAGGTCTAGAAATAAAGCTTCCGTCCCCCCTCTCTATACAAAAGAAGTGGTAGTGGTTGTAGTAGTTTCCGTAATAAATTCAAAAAACCTCCCCCTCAACTCTCCATTTGAGTGGAAAATAAAATAAAACTTTTTCTTTCTGTCAGAGAGTTTTAGAATGTTTCGAAACAACCCCTAAATATACACACACACAACAGTTCAAATGTTGTTTAAATGTTTCAACTTTTTGGCGGGAGAAGGAAGAAAAGTGGACGCAGAAAGTTAAGAACAATGGCGGAGAGAATGTTTTTGGAGTGCGTGACCAAAAAAAGATGGAAAGAAAAAGAGGAGGGTCTCTTTTCATCCATTTGTTCTATCTGCTCTTCTTTTCAAGGTAAATAATATATTTTTTGAAAGGGGAAAAAAGAAAAATGAAATCCGGAATTCGATCGATTGTCTTTTCTTTGCCAAGTCGAGTGAGACGATTGAATGGCCGATTAGTAGCCCATCCGTCGTGTGAAATGTTTTCTTTTCCACCACGGTCTGTCGATCTTTATTTTTCTTCTATTCATAAAAGAAATTGAAGCATCTCGATAGCTTCGAGTGTGTGTGTGTTTTCTCACCTGAATGATTTCGCTGCCGACCGAAAAAATGGCGCAGATCAACAACAAAACAAACGCGAAAAAGATGGCGCTCCTTCGTGTGAGATGTGTCAAATCCAACTGGTTTCTGAGGTAATTTTTGGCGGGAAAAAACGGGACACTATTTCGTCAAATATTTCCAATATTCCAAAACGGCCTCACAACACACACAAACTTCCAAAATTGATCAAATAGAAAATAAAACACAGAAAACACACGAGAGAAATTGCAGCTGCCAAGTAGAAAATGTGTGTGTCGAGAAACGGAGACTTTGAAACGACGGGGCTCACCCAAGGACTGTGACAGTCAAACAACTCCTAACTACTACTGACACACGTGGGGCTTCACAGTCACACACGTATCGGTGGAAAAAAAAAAGAAAGAAAAGTCTAGCCCCTATCTTATAAGTTTTACCAGCTGGGATAAAAAGATTAGAAGGCGCCCGCCAGTTTTGGTGGGGGGCGCCGCCGGTGATTGAGTCAACGTGGCCACCTAGCGAGCCGAAACGCAACCAAGTTCAAGGATTTTTTTATTTTTTCAAAAATATATAAACCCATGGGCACGCCACGATGCAACAACCCAAAAAATAAAAGAAAAGAAAATAAAAAATAAAAATCGGACGCGGGACCGGGTTCATCGTGCTTCCGTAACGACGACACAAACCGTTCTCGGTCGGTCGGTCAGCTGTTTGTTGTGTCGCTAGTCGCTACGGAAAAAACGAAAAAATTCACACAGAAAAAAGAAAAAGAGGAAATTCAATAAAAATGAAGAAGAAGAAGAAAAGTGCAGCTACGTGCTGTTTCTTCTTCTTCTTCTTCCATTTTGTTCACGCGCTAACTCCGTAACACACTGCGGCTGGTAACGGTAAGTGCGCAGTCGGGAGAACAGAACCAAATTTTCTTTTATTCTTTTTTTAAAAAAAGAATAATTTTTGCGCACAACACACTCGAAGAGAAAAATAAAAGGAAAAAATGTGTTCATTATCCGTTTGGCCTCGTTTTTCCTCACTCTAACCAATCATGAATCATAAGAAACATATTTTTGGCGTCTGGCGCGTCTGGTTTATATTAACTTGTTTCTTTCTTTTCTTTTCTCAAAGTGGTTTGTAATTTCACTTGTAAGAAACATGGTTCAACTTTTATCTGGAAAAAATGTGTGTGGGTGTGGGGGGTGTACAGCTGGTATCCATCCATCCGCACCGAAAAGGAGCGGCGGATGCTCTACTTTTTTTTTCAAAGTAAAATAGACGGTGGCTATTTTTTACACCAGTCGGCCATAAGGGCAGTAGCCAAAAACACGCCGTCGAAATCATTTTCGTGTGTGTGGTGTCTGTTTTTTCTCCACCTCGCAACTAGCCACGCCCCATTTACCTCAAACAGACACATCAGACACAATCCCGATAAATAAGCAACGGCCGTGCGGTCCGTTTCCCAACTGATTAACTGACCGATACGACACAGAAACCGAGTCGAAAATAAAATAATCAAAACCTCGAGCAGCGACGACGACCTGACCGGCGTTCTACTTTAAAATAAAAATCAAATTGCTGGGGGTGAAAGAGATGATCATATTTCAAGAAAAAACGGGTCCCCCATCCGAAAAAATAAAACTTCCGCTGGATGTTTGAAACAAACAAGAGAAGAGAATCAAGGTCGACCCCATATGGCCGGCACATGTAGGGCCCCCCTCGAGTGACCGTTGTCGAAGGAAAAAATGGCCGTGGTGGTGGGTAGGGCCGAGAAAAAACTCGTTATGTGTGTGTACGCCATATTGGTAGAAATAAAAGATTCGAGAGAAAATATCTCCAAATAGGATAGCAAGTTTAAAAGGGACACCAACACAAACATTTTTCGATTGTCGTAACATTTTCTCTCTACGCAGCAGCAGTGGTGGTGGCCAACGGTCGACCCCATATGGAAATCAACCCGTTAGTGTATCACTCTGCACAACACACGCCATTTCAAATGGGAAAAAATAGACAATCAAACACACACACACAAAAATGTAGCAGAAACACATTTCGTATATACAACTGCAAGTGGCGCGGTCTGATTTCCTTACCTGAGGCGGAAATGTGTCAAACTTAAAAAAGAAAATCCTTTTTGGGGAGATTTCCAAGACACTAAGGCTCACAAACACACTCACAACTCAACAATTTCTTTAAAAAAAAAACACCAAATTGTTCACTGTCAAACAAAAAAAGAAATAAACTTGTAGCCACCAAAATTCACACACACGAGGCACACTGTTGAAACATGGCGCGATCACACTTTTGGGTGAATAAACTTGTTGCTGGCAATAGAGAAAGAAAAAATGTCGACAATTTGAGCAATGTCGATCAGACAAGACACACACACAAGTTGGAGAAGAAATAAATATTTCGAAAAAATTGTTTCGCCCCCGACGAGTTAGCAACACGTTGACGCTACACTCTTGTGTTGGCCGACTACCTTTTACCAACTGGCTGCTGGCTGGGCTGGTTGGCCATGATGGCGCTGGTGGTGGCGACTTGTGGATGGCGGCGCTCAGTTGTTGGCTGAAGGGGAATGATAGGACGAACAAGAAGAAGAAGAAGAAGAAGAAGAACGGAAGAGAGAAGAGAAAAGGGAACATGAAAAAAACCACGTAGTAAGAGAAAACAAGTGCGAGACGGCTAGAGGACCGATACCCCCTGCGGGTGAATTTTTTTTTGAAATCAAGTCCCCTCCTCCTTCTCAAATGTGCTTCCAGCTGTCAACCACCAGCGTCATCTAGCGGTCGATTTGTCAAGTCATTATCATCGCCATCTAGCGACCAATTCTACAACAATTTGCTGGCTATAATCGTAATCGCTTTCGCGCACACAGATGATGATGGAGAGAGAAGGGGGAGTTGGTGGAAACGAGACACACCCCTCAAAAGACGTTCCGCATCCTCGATTTCTCTAAACGAACCAAGGAAAAAAAACTACTTGATGATGTTCGGCCGCCTTTTCGGTGGAAAAAAAAAGGGGAACAACGACAAGTACACGGCAATAAAGGGCTGAATCCAACAACAAAAAACGACCGATCGTTTTTCTTTTTTTTTTCTCACCGAAAAAAAAAACAAATGTGGAACGTGACTCATCTTGAATAAATAAAAATTTCCCCTCTGATCTAGGGAAGACTCTCAACTGCTAAAAGGGCGATCATCATAAAAAGTCGATGAATCTTTTGTGTGTGTATAATAATAATTCCCGTCCGAGGGGAAAAAGAGAAAACCCATCTTTGATAAGATCTGAATATTATTTTTTTCAATAATAAAAAAAAAAAAAAAAAATTACAAAAAACCCAAAAAGAAAAATAGCCGTCGAACAAATAATTTCCTTTCTTTCATCGTCGAGTCTATTGAAACCATTCATCATTTTATGATCTCTCATTCATGTCGTCGGCGCCTATTCATTTGTGTCAATCCGCCGTTTTGTTGTTGTTAAAAAAAGATCATCATCATCATCATTACTGTTATTATATCAAAAAATTTCACCATTTTCCTGTTTTACTTTTACGCCAAAACAAAAAAATTAAAAGGAGAATTTCTGACCTGTTAGAGGGGCGGTGGTGAGTTGAACGCCGCCGCTGTTGATGTCCGTCTGCTGCTGCTGTTGGTTGTGGTGGTGGTGGTGGTGGTGAACGAGCCGGTGAATTAGCCAGGCCAGGAAGTCGCGTCGAGTGAAACCCGAGACGGGCCGGCCATCGACATCCAAGATGGCTAAAAATGTGTTGTGGTTGTTCTGCTGGATGGCCGGATCGGCGTCGTTCTCGGCTTCAATGTGCAGCCAATGGGCGCGGAAGAGGTCGGCCGAGATGACGATGAGTTGACCATATTCCGATCCGCCGCTAACGGCTTCGCTCAACACATTCTGAAGGACCGTCTCATCCGGAAGCAGCCGGGCGAGGTGCGTTAAGGTGTGGCTCCTGTACTCGCAACTCCAATGTTGTTGTTGTTGTTGTTGATGGTGGTGGGACAGGTTTCCGGTGGCGGATGATGACGACGACGGTCCGGGAACTACCGACGACGGGCGGTTGTTCATCAACATCCTGAACTCGACATCTTTTTCCACTTCCGGTTTTTTTGTTATTCAACTGTCAAAATTGTTCAGTTCACAAAACTTTTGTCTTCAAAATGATTCCTGTAAGAAAAATTTCAAAAAATTACACAACCCGCCAAAAATGGAATTTTCAAAATAAAATAAAAAAAAGAAAACTGCGAAGAAGGAAGTAGTTGAAAAGAATAAAAGCAACAACACAGCGTCTAACAGCTCGACCTCAATATCTTTTTCTTTTTTTTCAGCCCACTTTTGGATTCCTCCCGAAAAAGAGTCGAGAGTCGTCGTCTCGGCTATATAATATTCGGCTAGTTGTTTCTTCTCTCTCTCCCCTTGGCTGCTGACTAGGTCGTATATATTCTTATATATGTATATGTGGTGTAGATGTATACACACACATTTCTTTTTCTCTCTCTCAGCGTCTTTTTTCTTCTACCTACATTTTCGATGATTACACACACACGCGGACGCACCTGCTGGCTCTGGCTATATCCAACGGTTCCTCCACACAACCATATGCATATAAGGCGCTCTGTGTGTTAACACAGACAGGGGCCAGCCAGCCAGTCTCCACCATCTTCTTTTTTCTAACCCTCTTTTTTTTCCCAACAACACCCCGGGGCGATCTTCGGGAGCGGTTCACGACACAAAAAACCCACCCCTTTCACCTTTCTACACACATAGACGTAGTAGTAGAGGTAATATACACACAAACGAAACATGTAACAACCAAGTTCGTTCGTTCAAAACTGGATAACAAGTTTTTCTTTTACAACAAGACTGTCGATTGAACGTTACATGATTGCTACCGTTTCAACCGGTTACGAGAGTTCAAAAAACTTTAGTGCGAAAATTGAAAACTCTTTTTTAACTTTTAAAGAAAAATGTTTGACGTGAGACAACCGCACAACGACGGAGATGACCCAGTTATTTTATTTTTTTTTCCTTTTAGACGCGTGTCTCTTCGAGAGGAGAGAAAATCACGCGGTGTACCGACTGCTGACTCTTTTTTCTTTTTATATCGTCAAATAAACTTTTCGGCCTTTTTTCTTCTTCCTGGATATACCTGCGTTGTATTTATTTACTGCTATTCCTCGTGACTGTTGTTTGAATGCTTGGCGCCTAGCTATTACATTTTTAAAAGAAAAAAAGAAGAAACTATTTTTAGTTTTACATGTAGAAAAAGGAGGGAAACACACGGCAGACAATGTGGGTGAACAATTGATTCCACGTGAAAATCTTTTTCATGTGTTTCATTTCGATATGAGACTCGAGTTGAATATCACGATGAGATATTTCAGAGCTGTTTATCCGTTTCGTGACGTTTGGTTATTTGTTGTGTCAAAAATAAATCAACCGATAAACGACATGCAGCACATACACACACATTTCGTGCTGAAACGTCGTCTGCAAAAGTCACGATGCTACTACTACTACTATACCTGGATAATTATATTCGTGAAATAACGTTGCTGGTTGGCGGTTTTTCTAACACAACAACGATAATTCTACGATCACAGACACAAAAACTCGAAAAGTGGTTACTAAATTCCTTAGCCAGTCACTCATCGAATCAATTTGGTGATGACGTGATGAGCACTACACACACACACACACTCGAGGTATATATATATATCCTTATATATTCTATTATGAAATGCACACAGTTGCACCTGCGTGTGTGTGATGGAAGAAGCCACAGGATGTGTTCCGTCAGAGAGAGAGTTCCGGTCCACCACACAATTTCACCACAAAAACACAAAATGATTGGGAAATTTTCTATTTTCTTCAAGGAAACTGCAACGTGTTTTTAATCACACACGAAAAATGTGGAGAGAAAACAAGACACACACACACTGCACAAATAATAATAATAACCGGGAGTGTAACTATGGAGCGTCTTGGCAACGACACACCTTGGTGCAGACTGAATATCGAATATATTTTCTTACAGAGAAGACTAGAGATAGGCTCCTCCTCGCCATGAATGTTTGACACCTGAGGGCGCGGAGGGGAGACGGTCATCTTTCGTGTTGGAATTATTTCTTACCCAATTCAGAAATATGTTGTACACATTGTGTGTACGTCACGGACGAAGAAATGAATGGAACATACCGTAAGGTGTTGGTCGATAAAGTTCCATTTTTGCGATATGAATAATATTTTTATGAAAAAGAATTCGGCTGCCTTTGTGATGAGCTTGGAATATTTTTCAAAAAGGCTTTTTATAATACATTCCATCTGTTCGTGAATGATATTTTTTTTTTCGCTCGTGTTTGATCAATGCAGCCGGACTGAGGGGAGGAAAAAGATGGTTAACCTTTCAAGCTCGTTCGTGGCTCCTACACGACGGGGACACCTGGCACCGTGCGTGACGTCCTTTCACGGCGCTAGTTTCGTGCATGTTGTTCTGCAGCCTGGGGGCACGCCTTCAGGTGTAGAACGTTTGTTTTCATGCAAATTGGCAACGCTGCTTTAAGCAGACTAAAATGTGTATCTTTTTTTGATTTTCTTTTTTTTTCAGCTTTTTAGTTTTAGATGCACGTGCATTCTATTACGAAATTTAGTTATTTTTAGAAGCACTAAGTAGCTTAGTCTCTTCGTTTTCTTTTGTCACTCTTTTGCTCTCTTAATTTTGTGTCGTGGGTTTAAAGATGGCTGGTCGTCCCGCTGGATTTTCTGATGGGGAATCGGATGATGATGATTTTGGAATGTTTGAAGCACCGGCACCTTTACCAAAATTGCGGGCCCGGCCACCGTCCAATCCTGTACCAACAGCACAGGTACATAATATGGAATACTTTTTTAAAATTTCTGTTTCTGATTTCACAATTACTACGTAGGTTGTGAGAAAATCAGAAGTGGATTTGGACGATTTTCGAATAGCATCAATGAAGGGGAACCTTGAGACAGTCGAGTCTTACGTAGAGAATGGTGTTTCCGTCAGCCAAGTTTTGAGATCAGGTTGGACAGCGCTCATGTATTCTGTGAGCTGCGGTAGATGGCAAGTGACAGAATATCTGCTGGAGATGAAAGCCAATCCAAATTTCCACAAAGAACTATTCACACCTCTCATGGCTGCCTGTGCTTCCTCCCACGAAGTTGAAGATGATTTGGTCAGGTGTGTCGAGATCCTGATTTCCAATGGAGCAAACATCAATGCCACAGAGAGACACAAAGTGACACCGTTGATGTTTGCCTGTAAAGAAAAGAGGCTCAAAATAGTTCAAACATTACTTAGAAGGGAAGAAATCAACATTGATCTGCAGGATCATCGCGGTTGGAGTGTAAGTCTACTCTCAACCATTTCCCACAACAGTTCAGAAATCTATACCCTTTTTCCGTTAGGCTTTAATGTGGGCTGCCGATAAGGGAGACGGAGCCGTCGTTCGAGCTCTTTTGGAGCACGGTGAAAAAGGAGCTGATACTAACCTGATGTCTACAAGCGGACAGAAAGCCGTTGACGTTGCCCTGATAGCCGGACACAAAGACGTGGCGGCCCTTTTGGATCTAACACTGAAACCGCAAGAATCTCCGGCGCCAGCCCCTCCGCCATCCACCGACTCGATTGCCACAGTCACTGAACTGGAAACGGTATTGATGGGACTGGATTTGACGTGCCTCCTACCAAATTTTTACGAGCACAAGATGAATTACGATTCTTTCCTACTCATGGACGATGGAGACCTAGATCGAATGGGCATCACTCAAGCAAGTTGCTCTTCGCTCATTTCCCATCGACGTACATAGTCAATAACGAGCTACATGATCATTATTACAGGTTGGCTACAGAACGAGATTGCTGAGCGCTGTCAAAGAAATCCACACCAAAGAGTGGGAGCGTGGTAGCTTGCCCGCCATACAATACAGCAAATACCTCAGGTATTACATTTTGTTCCCATGAATCATGAATGACAGAGTATTGCGTGACGATCATGTTCTTTTGTGGGCTATCATTTTTTTAGCTGTCCTGAAGCAACCGCGCTCGTTGGTAATTTAGCTATTCACGGACGGTACATGTTGGCCAGCGTGGCGTACCTTCGCGATCAAATTCAACGCAAACCCAGGATCCTCCAACTAGGAATGGAGGTAAATTAAAGTTAATAAAACAAGACTATTGAACTTCAATATCTAATCATTTTCTCGTTTTCTATGGTTAGACTGCGTCCGTCCACGCTCTGTCCGCTCAAACACAATACGCCATGAAACAAATCAACGAATTACAAAGTCAGCTCAAGTTCCTCAAACTCTATCTTGACAAGGTCTGAATTTCTCCTCATTCCAATGAGATCAATTTCAACCTAATCCTTTTTCTTTTTTTTTTAATAGGTTCAGGATAAATCTGAATTCGTTCCAGCTGATTTGATCACGGAGAAGAACAATAATCGCGATAAAAGAGATCAAAGTTTCTGGCGACGTCCATGGGGTCGCTACATTGTTATGGCAATCGTGGCCTTCACCGGAGGACTCGTATTGTGGACCACTCCGTCCCGCTTACTCCAACACTCCACAGCGGTTCTCCTAGTTGCATAGTCTGCCCCCAGCCAAAACAACAAAGAATTAAGTCATATAGTCTCTCTCATTTGAATTCTCTTTATTATTTTTTTCTCTCGTATGACTCGATACCTCGATGGAAAATACGTTGTACCTCAAGAATATTAAACTCGGCAATATCTGATTAACTTTTAGTCTATTATTTTTTCAAATAGATTTTTCGCAATCGCACCGATAGATGGCTTCGAGGTCCATCTCCTTGTGAATTATTTTTGTTTGAGTCGTTAAAACTGAATCGTGAATCCTCGGGACTTGAAAAAAAATGAACGTCTGGCGCCTTTGATTTCATTCGACAATTAAAAATCGGAGAGCGGTAATGGGAAAAGTCTGCTAGGTCCGTGCGATCGTAAACTTTGGTGTAATAATGCCATTACCAAAAACGATTCCTTGATATTCTCGTTTTCCTCCTAGCCGTTATAAAGCTCAACTCGAAAAATAGTTTCACACAAATTCCGTAACGACCTGAGTATATTTTTTCGCTAAGGTCAGTGAATTCGTTTTAGTCATTTATAAAACTAGGCGGGGTGAGATTGTTATTTCAAAACATGGGTAATGTATTTTCGATTCATTTTTAATACATAATAAGCAAATAGGCCGATAGATATGCTAAAACGATGTCAAACTCGGTGGGGGGAAAAAAAACATAAAAATGCAAATCAGTTTGACAAAAAAAAGCAATTTTTTTAAAAAGATGAATATAATTAAAGAAGGTGTTTAATAGTGTTAATTTTTTGCCACATGTTTTTTAAGAAAGCCAAATCCAGCTTGACCTTTTCTTATGTTAATTACTACAAATGTACTATTTGGTGTACTAATAATTAGCTGTTGTAACTTGATTATTTTTTCTTCCAATGATGATGGGGCACAAGCAAGCAGCAACCGTTCACGCACAGCATTCACGCCTTAATAATTTTTAATTTAAAAAAAGAAAAGATAGAATATGAGTTTTAGGCAAGACGGTTGCGGCAACGTTCGCTGCATCGAGGGAAACAAATCTCCACATTGCAGGTAATGGAGAAATAACTTTCACGGAGCGCTTTCAATCCCTGGAAGAAAAATCATTTTTTAAATATTTCAATTTCGTGATTAAGAAGAGGTGAAAGTAGCGTCTTTACCCTGAAGTAAGTGTAGAGGGTTAAATCAGTATTGGGATTGGTAGTTTCTTTGAGTTTGTAAAAGACGGTCGTCAAATCGGGACGGAGTGAACATCCTTCTTCATCCGTCAATTGGATAGTTTCACCCTTGTGGCCATCGGAATAAGTGCACGACAGGACATTGGCATCGAATCGCTGACCTGAATCTGATAATAATAATTTCCGCGAAATGAAATTTTTAGAAATGGAATCAAATCATCATTTTTCTACTATATAAACTACAAACTTTTCAAGTAAATGACAAGCGATGAATGGGCCGGTGAACTGCTAATGAAACCTCTGGCCGGTAAGCTAAGTGGTCCACGTCTGTCCGATTGGACCTCCACCAGCTGGTTTACGGTCCGGTAATCGTACTTTACCGTAATCTTTTTCAAAAAAAAAAAAAAAATATTTAAAAAATTATTATTTTAAACATTCATAAAACGTCCATTTTTATTCGTTTATAATTTAGAGTCTCGATCTCTCGTGTTTTGTTTCACCACGCGAAAAAAAATAAGGCAAATGGCCGTGTAAAATTACGATCATGACGCCACAGGCTTCGCAGCAGCACATGCCAGAAATGAGATAAAAACATTCTTCACGGCCAATTGTGAAATATATAAGTTAAACGAGTTTCTCTGCTTATTACAAAAACAGCAGACGCTGGGCTGTAAAAAAGCGGAAGTAAAAGACGCTGGAGCGTAACATTGTTAGTGCCAGACGCGGCCACAGCCCGCAGATGACCATCTTATATATACTACTCTGGTAAAAATAAAAAAGAATCTTGTCTAAAGTATATTATTTCCCCAAAGGCGGGGAGATTGTTGTCTTGAAAGTCTTTAATTCATTCATAGAAGCGGAACGCGGTGATTGGGGGAAGTTGTACAACACACACAGAGGCCACACACACATATCAGTGGCTAACTGGGTCACGCAATTGTAAAATAGGCCTACTAGTAATTTAAAATATATTTACCGTCGAGGGTTGGTAGACTTCAGGCATTTTGGCGTTGACGGATTTCTGTAGCGAATGGGCGCCCCAAACGCAACGTAGACGGCGGGCCGTATCTCCGGCCTCTTGAAAGTCGGGATCGTGCTGGATAACGATGGTATTCTCCAATGAAATTTCCTCGTTTTCGAGCTGATGTGCTGCTGTTGCCGGCTGGACGTCCAACGATCGCTGGAACGTGTTGACATTGTTGGATTTCTTGTAACCCGATTGGCTGACGGTTCCGCAACCTTTTTGTGGCACGTTAAAACTGGCCGCAAAACAAACCAAATTTGTTGTGTACATCAATCGGAAAATGATCAAATCACGTCTGGAAATATTATTATTCAGATCACGAAAAGAGGCCATCACACCGCAATAATTATGAACCAAATAGCTAGTTGATTTTCTTCTGAATAATCTAGAATTCCATCAAGTAGTATAAACCTGACCGGCCGCTATATTCAACGTGAACTCGTATACACAACTAAATCAACACAACTTTCTTTTTAGATTCCCGACCGGTTTCAATCTATATTAGCTGTCATATATATTTTTAGGTATAATACGTTATTATTCTTTTCCTCGATATCGGTTTAGAGATGAACGAACACGGTGGGACCTCCCCCGCCGCCTATTCCGGCTGGTTGAACACGTCGGACATTTTGGTAAGTTACCAACCCTTTTCAAGGTTTTTTTCAATATTTACAGTATATCTAGACGACTGAGAGAGAGAGACGCCGTTACGAGCGAAAAAAAATGTTTTTTTTTCTTCTCTGTTGTTGTCTGTACACGGGGCAAAGAAGCGCATCAGCCGACATCCCGTTGTTTTTCACTTATTGTTATCTGACTGGCTGGCTGCTGCCTTTTTCCCTTGGCCAACTCACGAGAGCGGATCAACCGATATATATCGTTGTTGTGAGATGGTCCAGACGTTTATCACGAAAAAGAAAAGAAAAAGAAAAAGAAACGGAAACTTACCTGAAAGAGGTGCGGCCCTGGCTGTTGTCCGACGTCACATAAGTGCACTGAGGCACTTGGTAATAATTCTGCGAGTAGACAATCCCGTAGAAGGGACCATCGAATTTGACATGGACCGTAAGACCCGAGCGTGAACATTGGACTTTTAACTCTCGTAAATCCGCACCATCAACCTGCTGAATAGATTGCCAGATAAGTATAACTGGATTCTTATATAATATATTTCCAGGGGTTTTTCACCAATAACAGGTAGGCGGCTGCTGAGACTAGGAGACCAATGAGGAAATGATTTTGTGGTCTCGCCATTTTAACTCTTATATATTATACCTGTATATATCAGACGAAAAAAAATACAAAATTTAAATAATATCTACATAAATCTTAACTATAAAAGGAAAGTTTCACGTGACACATTCCAATATACATAGCCCCTGGACCCGGCTGCTGCTGCTGCTGGGTCGTGGGAAGATGACGCGGCTATTAACCCCGTCCACACACACACACACCTGGGTCTTTTCTCTTTTGTAACCCTTAACTCTTTTTTTTTCTTTTCTTTGGTAGCAGATAATGTAGATGATGACCTACTTTAATAAAGGTGTGTGTACACACGGCAAGTGTGACCGCATTCTCGCTCTATGCTCCCTGATTACACGACAAACAAGAGTGATAGCAGGGGTGGGGTCTAAAAACTTGCAGGGCTATTTTTCTGACGGAGAGGCTAAACTATTGCACATTTAAGATGATGATTTCATTTTTGCTCATCCATCATATTACCGCTGACATTGGCATGATGTAGACTAAAAACCTTTTTTCTTAAAGGATAACGCCAAATTTCGTTCGTGAATTATACAAGAAAAACGAAGATGAATGGATGTATGCAATTGGTTGAAATAATTGAGCCATCATCTGGTTATAAAATTGCGCCAATAAATTTCACGCCGAAAAATGTTTCTTTTGTACTCACTAAGCGCACCATTTACAGTAGTAGTAGTAGGTAAGGCAATTAAAACCAATTGGGTTTAATATGCGATCGTGAAAATGTTCTTATACGAGACTTACCCCGCTGATTTATATTTGGTGGAGCGATTGGAATGTTGAAACTGAGTTGCACGCGTGTTGGAGACTATCTGAATTTTTAAACGAACCGGCGACTGGAGAGAGAGAGAGACTATATTCACCTGTTGAAGGCGGGAAATCACGTGAGTGAATGAAGCCCACCTGCCGCTGACGAAGCTGGGTCATATCCCCCTTTTTGCTTCTGCTGGCTTGTGTACAGCTCCTCCTTCTTTTTCGTCTTCTTTCCTCCTACCTTCTTGTGTATGTTCCAGACAATGAAAATGAAATTACCCGTTCGTCCGCTGCTGCTGCTGCTACCCGCAACGTTATACTGATTCATCGATTGGCCGTGATATTAATCCCGAAAAAAAAACAAAAACAGCTGTTGCAAATGCGATTGGCCAACTTGGAAAAATGTTGATCAGATGATTTTCAACCAAAAGATGAATAATGTTATATTATGCATAAATAGATTTCTTCGAAACCCCGGAGGAGCAGAGTCCCGATCCCGCGGCGAACCCCCAAAAAGTGGGACGGGTTAGACAGGACAGACGATAAAAAGAATTCTTTTGTGTTTATAAAAGTACAGACTCGTATGTATGTGTGTTTCACCGGTTAGGAATGTGTGGAATCCCTCCGCCAGCGATACATTCTGAAAGATGTATTTTTTTCTCTTATAACCAGCATCATGCACAACCCCAAAGAAGGTCGCCATGACAACCTCAATTGAATAGATAATCTATACACTTATTTTTTAAAAAAAAATGAATCACCATTGTACCGGTGGCTTTTTATCTTCCGGGTGGTGCTGGGTGTTTTATAGCAACAACTTTCATTCTGTGTGTGTGTTCCACGTGTGTGTGGTTGATACAACAAGAACAAGCTTATAGACGGCTTAAAGTAATATTACGATCCGTTAACCGGTGAACGCGGTACGGATGATGGAACTGGCTGGATCTCATCCCCTAAACACCAAGACACTAAAACCAATAAACCGTAAGTTCCGGTGCGCCTATATAGTGTGTGTATATATACACTATTCTTTTTTGGCTGGCTTCTTGTGGTGGCTGATGTGCTATAGCTAGACTGTGTGTGCGTGCGCTTGCGGCGCACAAAAGTCACGGATGAACGATTTACCCAACATCGAAAGAAACAGCTTCTCTCGGGCTGGCGTCATCATCTGAGAAGCCAATTTTCACACGTGTGGAAATGACAAACGAGCCACAAAAAAACTGGAAAAAAAAACAAAATTATTTGTAAATATATTGTTATTAAGGATTGGTCGTAAAAACTAGATCACTCTTTATTTTTATTCATTATAGATTTTTGTGTGTGTGTAATTTAATTGATTCCGGGATATACGTTGACAATTGATACGGGCCGTTTATTTTATATCGAAAGTCGATTTCTCCCCAATTTTTCGTTACATTCATTTTTACGATCGTGACATTTTCTTTTTCCTCGTTTTCTTTTTTTATTTTTTCCCGGCGATTTCCAAAGAACTGGCAACGCTGGATCGAAACCGGACCGCCCCTCGCAGTGTTATTTCTGCCGTAACCCGTTGTCGACTTGCTCCTGTCATTCGCCATGGATGAAGAATACGATGCCATCGTCCTTGGAACAGGCCTGAAAGTGAGTCATTTTTTCAATAATTTATTCATTTTTAAATGAAATGTCAACCTTTTTTTTTAAACTTTTAATTGCTAAAAACTGTGGCCGAGTTATTGGCCGGTGAACGGTGAGCCCAAAGTCGAAGGGGGGTGCTCTTGTCGTGTCGGCACCGCCATCTTGGACGTTTATTATTATTTATTTTCTAATCTATGGTCATTTGATCGATAGGAATGCATCATCAGCGGTATGCTGTCTGTTTCGGGGAAGAAAGTTCTCCATATGGACCGGAACAAGTACTATGGAGGAGAATCTGCTTCCATCACCCCGTTGGAGGAGCTCTTCACCAAGTACGAGGCGCCAGCTCCCAATGAAAGCTATGGCAGAGGAAGGTGTGTTTTTTCTCCAACTTGTATTCTCATACAAATGTTAATCACACATTTCTTTGATTGTTCAAAGGGACTGGAATGTGGACTTGATCCCCAAGTTCTTGATGGCCAACGGTCAGTTGGTCAAGCTACTTATCCATACGGGTGTCACCCGTTACTTGGAGTTCAAGTCTGTCGAAGGCTCTTACGTCTACAAAGGTGGAAAGATTTCCAAAGTCCCTGTGGATGAGAGGGAAGCTCTTGCTTCGGGTAATTCAGCTGTCACACACCCTTCAATCCAACTTTCTCTGATAACTAATAGCCTATTCTTTGTAGATTTGATGGGCATGTTTGAAAAACGCCGCTTCAAGAACTTCCTAGTCTTTGTTCAAGATTACCGTGAGGATGACCCCAAGACGTGGAAGGATGTCGACCCGAACAACACCAACATGGCCCAGGTGTACGAAAAGTTTGGCTTGGATAAGAACACGGCCGATTTTACCGGTCACGCTTTAGCCCTACACCGTGATGACGAGTATCTAGCCAAGCCGTGTTACGATACCATCCGGCGCATCAAGCTCTATTCGGATTCGCTGGCCCGTTACGGTACCTCATACGCATTTTGATCATGTGCAAAAAGAATTCCGCTAACTCGTCATTGTTGAAATCTTACAGGCAAATCGCCGTACCTGTATCCGATGTACGGCTTGGGTGAATTGCCGCAAGGTTTCGCCCGTCTCAGCGCAATTTACGGCGGTACTTATATGCTGGATAAACCCATTGACGAAATCGTCTACGATGAGAGCGGCAAGGTGGTCGGCGTCAAGTCTGGTGGAGAAATGGCCCGGTGCAAGCAACTCTATTGTGACCCTACTTATGTCCCTGATCGCGTCGAAAAGGTGAATTTTGTGAATAACAAAAGACGATAGAAATTTTTACAATTTGAATATTTCAGGTGAGCAAGGTGGTCCGTTGTGTTTGCTTGATGGATCATCCCATTCCCAACACCAAGGACGCTCTCTCCACTCAAATTATCATTCCACAGAAGCAAGTCAACCGCAATTCGGGTATTCAAAATTTTTGTTTGAATTTTCCTCCTTTGTCGATGGTTAATTGAAATATTTGAATAGATATTTACATATCGATGGTTAGCTACACGCACCAAGTGGCCGCCAAGGGCTGGTTCATCGCTATGGTGTCTACCACTGTAGAGACCAATAACCCAGAAGCTGAAATCAAACCGGCTTTGGATCTTCTCGGTCCCATCAAGCAAAAGTATGAATGATTATTTTCAAGTCAAAATTTCTTGCTTTTTGCTCATTAAATTTTTTCATGTCATGCAGGTTTTTGACGGTGACTGACTTTTACACTCCCAAAGAAGATGGTCGTGATTCGCAAGTTTTCATCTCCAAGTCTTACGACGCCACCACTCATTTTGAAACGACCTGCTTGGACGTTTTGGATGTTTACCGTCGTGGTACTGGTGAAGATTTTGACTTTTCCAAAGTCCGTCACGATCTTGGTGACGAGGAACAGTAGGAAATTTAGCAAAAGACACACTAACCAGATTACAATTCAGGAATGCTAACTAAAATAACAAAGAAAGAAAAAAAGGCATATTCCGTTTTCGTGACTCCCCCATTGAATATGACGTTCAACTCTTTGATAAATAAAAAAAAGTCAATTAGGGGGAAACGTCAAATTTTTTTCTTGTCTTAACCAAGTGCAGAAGATGGAAATTTTTGGTTAATTTTGCTATCTCTGAATATTTGTTCTCCCAAACAAACAAAAAATAATTGTGTGAATTATTATGCCCCCCATTTATCCGATTCTTATTTTTCTGCTCTCCCCCACCTTTTACTTCTGGCATATATGGTACACACACACACTTGCAAACAACAACAACAAAAAAGCTTATTGTTATTACACGTCATTGGCTGTGTTTCGTGATATCTCCAGTCGTATTCCCTTAACTGGCTCTAAAATAATTAATATTCAAAAAATTCAATTTCGGGAGAAGGAAAACAACATTTCAAGCTTCCTCATTATTTTCAATTATACTTTGGGCATTTTCAATAATCACGAGGAAAAAAATATTTTCAATGTGTGAGTGTGCACCTTTTTGCTCTGCTGCTATCAATTTCATATTTTATTTATCGTTTTCTTTTTTTCGAGTGTGTAATTTTTCTCTTTCATTCCATAAAAGAAATACAACACACACACTCTGGAGCTGGAAAAATTATAGTCAAAAATTTAATTTAATAATTTGGTCAGAGAGCCATTCAAGTCCGGCGTGTAGGCCGACACCGGTCAAAGCGTTGGAAGCCTCAAGATGGATGGGGTGTGTGTCAATTTCGTCCAATCCCAGCTCGGCACGAATCTGAAAAATTTGATAAAATAATTCTTAAAATATCATGGCGTTTACTACCTGAGTAATAAGCCGATTAACTGTTTTTTTGTTTTGATTGGGAACAAAATATTTTTTGGTTGGGGTTTTTAAAAAAATGACCTTGCAGTTGACCTTCGTTAAATCTTCGCCATACACCCAAGAGGGTGGTGATGGAAAGGGGGGGCTGCTGACGTTTAGCCAACGCGCAGGGTCAATGAAACTCCCGAGTGCTTTTTTCTTTTGTTATCCAAGATAACAATTTTTCTTTGGTCATTACATTTGTTAATGTACTTATTTATCCAGATCAACAAGTTGGCAACAATCAAACAGGTGTTGGTTATTTAACCCTGCAATCATCGATACGGTTGATTGTTTTAAAAAAAATACCGGTTTATATTTTTTGAAAGCAATTCACGATGACGTATTTTATATACCGTTACCGTTTGTTACATCACGCCAGCCTGAGGGTTTTGGGGGGTGGGGGATCGTTTCATCATACATATCCCTTTTCTTTTTTAGATTGAAATACAACAGCAGATGGTGGGTAGACGAGCCTACGTGCAATCCCGCCAAGCGGCCGATTTCCCTCCCCTCAACCAAAAGATTCGGTGGAAATAGAGCCTCCGGGAACACACACACACACAAAGAAAAAAAAGGGGGGGGGGGGTTGTTTCCCCAACGTTTTTCTTTCGCTTCACGAAAACAACATGGCGGATATTTCCCGAGATGCTTCTGAATTGTCTGGAATATATATGGGGGTGGTGGTAGGGAAACCTTATCACGTGAGAGAGTCAACCATCTTCTACAATTTCCCCATGAACAGAGGGTCTTCCTTCTCTTTTGTGTGACGGAGTAAAAAAAAAAAGTAGGAGGAGAAAATTCCAAAATGTCCGGCGCCATGACCGTTTTTTCTTTACCTGACCGATCGGGATGGCCAGATGCAAGTCGCTCTTGTTGGCTAGAATTAAAATAGGTACACCAGTTGAACGGTTTTTGACCATCTCCGGATGCTGGATCATGAGTAAAAGTTCGTTGGAAGCGACAGCCATCCGCATGGTGTCACTGCTGTCGATCACGAAAATGACGCCGTGACAATCACTGTAATAACGTTCCCATAACGACCGGTATTTTGATTGGCCAGACATGTCAAATGCCGTTAAAGTTAACCCGGCATCTAATTAAATTTTCAAATTAAACTTACAATATTAAAAGATAGAAAAATGTTTTACAATTTACTTTGAAACTTTTCCACTTTGAATCCGATGGTGGGAACAGTCACCTCCGTTCGTTTGCCTCCCGATTGGAAATATTGAACAACAGTCGATTTTCCCGAATTATCTAAACCTACAATTAAAATATTAGCTTCTTTCTTTTTAATTTTCAACCACGTTAAAAAACTATCCCAAAATTTCATCGTAGAACTTGGTTTTCAATGGCCGTCTGAGAGCAAAACCCGCGGGATTTGTTATGAACGGTAACAAGTTGTCATGACAACGGCAGTCCACTCAACAACAACCTTGGAAGCTTCCAATTTATTCCCCCAATTTCCGCGTAAACGTTTTTCCATAGAAGATGACCTTAATGACGCAATGGAAAAACATGATGGTCATTTTCGGGATGGTTCGGAAAAAACATTCCGGTGGGTGGGAACGACCTAGAATGACCTTCTTCCTCTTCAATTCCGTTTCTTGCATCTGGTGATGGTCAAAGAATAATAAAAATAGGAGATGGAAGAAGAAGAAAACTCTTGTCATCCATTTAAAAGCCCCTTTTTATTTTCTGGGAGGAGAACTTTTTGGGAAAAAAAAAGAAATGGGGGGGCAGAGAAAATGTCGGTTGGAAGAACTAGGCTGCGGGAGGGGGGCTGGGTAAAAAAAAAAACCTTTTTTTCTTCTTTACCCCCGGCTCCCGGTCGCCAGAGGGCGGCGGTCAAATTTTCCACAATAAAAAACTAAAACTTAAAAGGGGGGGCCCAAGGATTTTTATATTTGTTTGCTCGGTCGGCAGACAGAACGAAAATTTTCTTAAATAAAAGTAAGGGGATACCAAATTTGTAAATATGAGGGTAACAATTTGGTCGGTACTATTCACGACAAATAATTTTGAACGTCTAATTTAAAAATCGAATTTTTATCTTTTTTCGCATCCAAGATGGCCGACATTTGGCCGCATTATTTTTTTCGGTCAGTCGTCCAGAGGTCAGTGGAGAAAAAGCGCAAGGAGGTAGGGGGGTAGAATAAGAGGGGGGGGGATGCTTTTCGTGAAGCGAAGCCATCCGATATCTGGTCAAAAGGAGGGGGGAAGAAGAAGAAGAAGAGGAGGAGGAAACGGGAATCGGGCGGCCGAGGGGTAGAGGGGGGGCCCCTTTGTGTTGCTGTACCCCCGGAATGGAAGGAAGAAGCGAACGAGGGTAAAAAGTAGAAAGAAAGAAAGAACAGAAAAAAGGGCAAGGGAAAAATAAAAAGGGGGGGTTGGGGGCCCGCCTGCTCTGAAGTGGGTCGACAGAAAATCGGGTGAATCCATAAGCAACAACCGGGCGGCTGTTGAACCAACCGGGAGGGTGGTATAGGAGGGGGGCTCGGATAAAAGTTGACAAGAGGGTGGCGGGGTGGCGGGAAGAGCCAAAAAAAAAAGAGAAGGGAAGGGAAAAAAAGGGAGGGGGCTAACAACCCCGACCCCTTGTGTGTGTGTAAAGCAGCCCCCTCTACAAATCCCTACGAAAAGTCCGAAGCCTAGAACTCACGGTCATTCTGCTTTCGAACGCTCGACGTGTCGTGTTTAATTTTTTTTAACTGACGCGAAAATTTATTCCCACCCCTACTACAATCAACTTTGATTAAAATATTTCGTGTGCGAGTGTGCGTGTGTTTGCGCCAAAAGGCGCCATTTTTTCGTGATCTCTTTATTTTGTTATTATTATTTTGTTTGTTTTAAAAAATATTTTGAAAATGAGTAGCATGGTTGACAAACAAGAGATCATTGATATGATCCGGTTAAAGTCTCCACGATTGGAATTGGTTTCATTCGAGGCTGGTAAATCGGAAGCTTGGCGTTGGTTCAAACGTGTCAGAGTCGACGGTGCCGTTTTACCCTACGCCGTTTGTAATGGATGTTTCAAACCCGTTCACTACACGCCGAGAGATGGTACGGGCGGATTGAGACGGCACGCTTGCCCGCTCACGGTGGCCATGGCACAAGCCAAATCGGGTTTGACACAATCTAAAACGCCCTCACCAAACAGTGGCGCCAGAAAGAATCAACGCAACGGTTCGGGAGCGGCTACTCCCGACAACAACGCAACATCAACGTCGTCGGCGGCGGCATCACCTCGATCGAGAGCAGCTAACAATGGCAATTCTTCATCTCGACGTTCAGCAACCGTTCCAGTTAGTCTGACCATGTGGGCTGCCGAAAAAGGCCTAGTTGATTTGAGCAATTCTGCAGGATTGCCATCTGGCGGTTTGTCGATCGCTAGCGCATTCGCCGCCCTCCAGGGCATCGTCCCGCGATGTTCCCCCTACCTCAGCACCTCATCCTCTTCTTCGGCCAACAACCCTCAGGCACATCAGCAACAACTGCAGCTCCCGCCGATCTCTGAACACCACCCCCTACAGCAGAACCACCACCACCATCACCACCATCGCCACAATGGCGGTTCTTCTTCGCCCAAGATGGCCGACTCTGCACTCGATTTGGCCATGAAGAAATCGTCTTCTCCGGAACCAAACGACCACGATGATGATGCAATTCCAGAGGGTCGTAAAGCTCAAAGCATTGTTGATCATATTTTATTAAACATTAGCCATCAAGCAAAATTGGAGCAACAACAGAATGGCGGGTCCTCTTCTCTAATCAAGGACGCTAATCAAAACGAACAAACTTCTCGATTCTCTATTGTTCCGGCGTCACGTTCTTCGTCGGGATCGACACGTCGGCCCAGGAAACGTTCCAATCCCGATCGTGCCATTCCGTCCAATCGCACATTCAGCAGCAATGGAAATGGCCATCACCATCATCCAGACATTGAGGCTAATTTACAAATGCTGGCTCACGTTGCCAACGACCCACCGGCTGTCAAACGTGAACGAATCTCCAGTCCCGACCACCATCTTGTCGACAGCTACCGTTATCAGAGTAGGTCCAACTTTGTGAAACAATTTGTTGAGGCTATTATTGACGGCGTCTCTCCATTGATAGTGAACGGTGGTCAATTGACGCCAACCAGCCAGCATTCCGTGCCTAGTCCCGCTGAAGAAGATGGCGACCATCCGGCCGGCAGTGCCACCAGTTCGGCCGGTTCTTCTACTTCCCGTAAATCGGGTACCTCATCGCCTGCTCAATTCCATGTACCTGCTCATCTTAATGTGCCATCAGTTGCTGAAAATAATAATAATGCTTCCTCGACGACATCGCTCGTCAGCTACGCTCAAAGTCCTAGTACCGTTTTGGCTAAACCTGTAGAGAGCTTTGTGGCCGCTATGCATCAAGTTCTACAGGGATCGCCCCAGTGTTCATTAGCCGATGCCGCTCAACTTATTCAGCTCAATGATCTCACAACGTGCCTTCACTCGCTCCTCGATCTTCACAAAAAGGTAACGTTTTCTTTGTTCGTTCAAATCTTGCGCGTCGTGCGTGCTAAGCAATCGATCCCGTTAGTACTTACCGATACCGCTGTGACCTAGTTTGGCGCTGCTGTACAGCTTTCTTTTCTTGTTCCTTTCACCGCTGCTCCCCTTTGCTTAAATAATAAATACCCCTAGCGGCGTTTCACGTCCTCTTTGTAAGACATTCTAGAATCGTCTTCTTGCCATTCGTCTGTCAATTTATGAAGCCAGTTGAACACTTTGCCGGTATCGTGCTTTTATATTTCAAGTTTTTAATTAATTTAAGTTTAAGTTTTTTTTTAAGTTTTTGATAAGAATGTATTTCTGACATTGTTTAATACTTTTTTCCATGTTGACTTTTGGAATTAAACTTAAGATGTATTCGTCTTGATTACGTAAACGAGTAACGTGACTTGGCACAATCGAAGCTCCCGTTGCCTAGCTCCCATATTTCCTGCCGGTAGTAGTGCGTAGTTATTGTGACATTTGTTTGTTCAGTTAATCTAGCAGTCACAGGCTTATTTGTCAAGTCTTATCTACTTTTACCGTGTATTGCTTGTGCCATTTTTCTAACCAACTCTTTTTTTTTTCAACAGTCCCTCGTTGTTTCTGAATTGAAAATGCCAGTCCCCGATTTGCAAAAACCTGCCCCTATTTTCAAAGGTACCGCAGTTGTGGATGGACAGTTCAAGGAAATCTCACTCGAAGACTACAAGGGCAAATACGTCATCTTGTTCTTCTACCCTCTTGACTTGTAAGCATCTTCACCTGCTCGTTCCATATGCCATATGCTAAATCTCATTTTTATTTGCAGCACATTTGTTTGCCCTACTGAAATCATTGCCTTTTCCGAACGTGCTGACGAGTTCCGAGCAATCAACTGCGAACTAATTGCCTGCTCGACCGACAGCCACTTTTGTCATTTGGCCTGGGTCAATACTCCTCGCAAGCAAGGTGGTTTGGGCTCGCTCAACATTCCTCTCTTGGCCGACAAGTCAGCCACCATCTCCAAGTCGTATGGAGTTTACAAGGAGGACGAGGGTCTCACCTTCCGCGGCCTTTTCATCATCGACGAGCAGCAGAGACTCCGTCAAGTCACCATTAATGATCTACCTGTCGGTCGCAGCGTTGATGAAACTCTGCGTCTAGTCCAAGCTTTCCAATTCACTGACAAACATGGAGAAGGTAATTTTTATAATTCCTTGACACAATATGAGCATTGCTTTAATTTGTTCATTTGCCAATTTCAGTTTGCCCTGCTGGCTGGACTCCTGGCAAGAAATCCATGAAGGCTGATCCTGCTGGAAGCAAAGAATACTTTGAGGCTTCTAACGAATAGATTCTGTCCTCTTTACCTGACCTCGGATATTCCGCAACTTTAATTTGTCTTTTTTTTCCCCACTTCTCCTGCCACTCTGGCCTCCTATTGTAGTTTCTAGATTGATAAATATCATACATCACCTCTTCTTGTTATTACATGGGTTCAAAATAAGATTCATCATTCCTAGAGAGAAAAAGGCTATTAGGCGGAAACGGATGATTGCATGGTGCACAAGAATGTGTATCGTTTCCGCCAGCCATATTATGTCTGACTTGTGGCCTACTTTATATTTGGTGATGTAGCTGTGAAAACTTGAGGAATGCGAATAAACAATACATATTCAACCCGTAAATTTCAATTGCTTACGATCTTTTTCAAGTGTCGTTATTTCAAATTACTACTACTATGAACTTATGAACTGCTGGTATGATAAGAATTCTGGAAGCAAAGGGCAAGATCCAAATAACAAGCAAAAGGCTTGATAACTGATGGCCTTTGCAACGATTGAGAAGTCGGCGTGAGATGAAGTATTCTGATAAGACATAGACACATTTGGCTCCAGTTCTTTTTCAATTCATAAAGACAGCGTTGAACAATGCTCGCCTATTCTTAAGCGAAAATCAAGTCAATATGATACGTATTTCGTAATGCCTCGGAAAATCTAAATCTGTTCTTGCCCATCCATCATGGAAAATAATAAAATTTAGTATGTTTACTTTTTAAATAGAACAAATTCTGATAATCGTAGAAAAACAACTCTTAACTAATACATTTTTTTTTATTATTTAAAAAATGATTAACGTAGCAGTGGCACTAGTGGCAAATCTGCGAATGATACTGCCATACTGCCCTCTGTCGCACGTTCACTGTCGATACAAGGGGAATGAAAGCTTGTTTATTAGCAAATTTTTCGATCAAAATCTTAAATGTATTCAAATCGATTTTCTTTGGCACGGTAGTGGTGCATTCATGATGTGAAAGTGGGAAATAAGCTTTTGATTATGATAGATTTTGAATTTCCCGCAAATGTCATATGGTGCATCAGAGCTCTGTTTTTATGACTCCTTTGATTAATCAAAATTAATGTCATTTAAATTTTAAAAATTAATTACAAAAGTATTTATGGTTAAGTTTGTTTTGAATAGAAATTTTTTAAATTTTCCTTCGTAAACTTGCTCAGCTGCAGAGCAATCTGGCAACAATTTAGCAGAAAGCATTCTCAAACCACGTGTTTGACAGGAATATATTGCGTGCGCCGTGCTGACTTTTTGCTTAAAGTTTACCATAGTTTTCTGTACGAACGCGTTGTTTTCTTTCTCGAGATTGACCGTAGGTTATTTAATCAAGTTTAAAACAGTTGTGAACTTTTAAGTACAAGAATGACGCTCAAAATTAACAAAGCGGCTGTCAAGAAAACCAAGAAGCAAGTTGTCGTAGCAGATGCCCCAGGTTTCACTCATTCAGAAAGCAAACTCATCGACCAGTTAGAAGCCAAGAAAAAAGTCAAACATGATAAAGTAGTCGAAGAAGATTACGGTAAAGTTGGAAACATGTTCAAAAAGAAAAAGAAAACTGCTGATGCTGAAGAAAACATTGAAGAAGAAGAAGAGAAAGTCGTTGTTAAAAAGGAGAAAAAGTCCAAGAAAATGGAAGTGGATAATGAAGATTTCGAAGTTATCAAGCCCTCAAAGAAATCAAAGAAAACTGAAGAAACAGAGTCTTCAAGTGATGTAGTCATCCCTGGCTTCTCAGCACCAAAGGTAGCACCTAAAAGAAAACATGAAGGAGAAGAAGTCAATGGTAAGAAAGCCAAAAAGACTGTTGGAGAACAGACAAGTGTATTCAAGAAGAAGGAAAAAGAAGCACTCAAAGTTGAACGAAAGACCAAGGAGAATGAAAATCGCTATCTGCTGTCTGTTAAAGCCAAAAAGCTCTGGGAGGAACTCAGAAGGGAAGACACTACCAAAGAACGTCAACTTTCCATTAGTGCTGATCTCTATGGATTGATCAAAACTCATGCAGCAGAGGTAAGTGAAAAGTTGATGAAAAGCTGTAATTCATTACAAATTGTATAATTAAATTTTCCTTTTAGTTGGTCTTTGCCCATGATACAGCCAGAGTTATTGAATGCTTGTTTGAGAAATCATCTCAGGATATCAGAGATGCCTTATTCAATGAACTTAAAAGCCATACTGTTAATTTGGCTAAATCACAGTACGCACATTTCTACTTGATGAAAGTTCTCCGCCATGGTAACAAGGAACAGCGAAATTATGTCATCACTGCGTTAAGCGGAAAAGTTGTTTTTCTTATGAAACACAAGGTATGCATCTATTTAACACCATCTTCTTTATTTCAATATTTGGCTAATTAATTCTTTATTATTTATCAGTTCGCCTCCAAAGTGGTTGAAACGGCATACAACGATTGGGCTAACGCAAGTCAACGCGCTCTGCTGAGCCAGGAATTTTATGGACCTGAATTTAAACTTTTTAAAGATGAGTCCATTACTACGTTGAGTGCCGCTCTGGCTAAACATCCCGAGAAGAGAGAAGTATTCCTAAAGCATATGAACCAGGCCATCGAACCAATCATTGCCAAAGGTTTGTTGATTTGATACCAATATTCGATTGTATTCAACCGTCTAATCGATTTTTTAATTGGAAAAGGTGTCTTCAATCACAGTTTATTGCATCGTTTGACTAATGAGTACCTTACTCACTGCAAAGAGAATGAACGCTCTGAAATGATCCAAAGTCTTCGTCAGGCAGTCGTTCAAGTTTTGCACACTCGCGATGGAGCTCGAGTTGGAATGACGTGCCTCTGGTATGGTACCCAAAAAGATCGAAAGGTAAATTTAAATTTTATTTATTTTGTGTTCGAAATTATATCTCACCCGCCTGTCTATTGAAAATTATATAGGATATCATCAAAAGTTTCAAAGGTCACGTAACCAAGATCTGCTTAGAGGAGCACGGCCACATGGTGCTGATGGCGCTTTTCGATTCCGTGGATGACACCAAACTCGTTGCCAAAGCTATTGTCACAGAAATTGCTACCAACTGGAGAGAGATTGCTGTTCACGAGCACGGCCGAAAGGTTGTCATGTACTTGCTTGCTGGCCGCGATCCCAAGTTCACCCATCCACAGATTATTGACATATTGAAGCAAGGAGACGGTAATCCCAACAGCAAGAAAGATATGGAAACTCGTCACAAGGAACTTCTCCAGTATGCCTCCCCTTCCTGGTTGGAAGCTGTCTCACACGAACCTGAAATGTGGTTGAAAGATAGCAAAAACTGTCTTGTTCTTGGCTCCATTCTCAAATTTTGCGTCGGGGAAGAATTGCAAGCTGCTTTTAAAGCAGTGGCTTCAGTTATTGGTAACCCACTCGACCAAGATCTGAGAAACGCGTTTAGCTCTAGTGGCGAAAAAGTTCAATATTGGGTTGAACAGTCGGCTGTTCATATGACGGTTAAAAAGCTAATTCAGTTTGACAAGCTACGAACGCAACCTCCCTATTTTAGCCAGGCAATCATCGATGAAGTAGACTCTGATGAGATTAAAGGTTGGCTAAGCTGCAATCGCGGTTCTTTCTTGCTCGTTGGAATGGTTGAAACCGAAATTGACAGTGTCATACAAGCAGTTTTAGAAAAACTTAAAAATTTGAGGAAATTTCTACAAAAACAAACCAACAAAGGCTCTGACATCCTTGATTCCAAATTGGCGAAGTTGGAACCAATCTAGACTTCACTGTTGAACTGTAATCGAAAAAAAATCATTGGAATAAAAAATAATTTCTGGAACATTTTGTATTTTTTTTTTAATTTAAAACAAATAAGAATTTTGTGTTGCCATATTTGCAAATTTATTTATTTTAAATTATTATTTTATAAATAATTTCAATAAATATAAGTGTGTGCTCAGCGCCATCTTCTCTCCGTCGGACGTGATAAGTGTAGAATTTTTCCTCTGCGAGTAAACATGGCTTCTGCTTCACGACGAATTGTTTGTAGTTTTCGACAACATAAGTTGTTCTACCTGGTAATTAGATTTTTAATTTGTCAACTAGATTCGATAGAATAATTTAAAAATTTATCCCGTTTTAAATAACACCTAGAAATCACGATTGCAATACAATGCCGTTCCATTGCTTATTTCTCGTTTCGGACCCTGCGGTCACGTCGAACAATTTCATCCAATAACTACTAGATTTTTTCATTCTTCGAAACCTTTTTATGGAGAGAAAGTACCCTTCAAACTTTCAGATATTGGAGAGGGAATCACGGAAGTTACGGTTAAAGAATGGTAATAGTCTTTGTTTAACATTTATTGTTCACTGTATTTATATGAGATTGAAATCAATTCTAAAGGTATGTCAAGGAAGGTGATAAAGTGGCTCAGTTTGACCCCATCTGTGAAGTTCAGAGTGACAAAGCATCAGTTACCATTACCAGTCGCTATGATGGAATCATTAGCAAGTTGCATTATGCTACAGACGATATGGCCAAAGTGGGTACACCATTGGTAGATATAGAAGTCAGTGGTTCAGTCACAGGTACAAAAAACAGTGATTCTTGTTTCACTTGATTTTGTGTTGCTTATAGTTTTTTTTTTTAGAAGAGCCTGTTGAAGAGTTGCAAGAAAAAGATGCCATACCCCTCGGTGAAAGAGAAGACGAGAGTTTGGATACTCTAGAACTTCCAGCAGAAAAGGTATTGACAACACCATCTGTTAGAAAAATGGCCAGTGATCATAAGGTATGTTTTAGCGACTGAACTTTAATAGAAATTCTGTCAGTAAAACTTGGTTTTAATATTATAGATAAATCTACGAGATGTACAAGGAAGTGGGAGAGACGGACGTATCTTGAAGGAAGATATGCTTCGGCACATTGAAACTCTTCGTAGCTCTAAGAGCGCCCCGAAAGCTAAACAACAGGCGCCCCAGGAACAACCTAAACCTGTTGCAGCTACCTCCCAACAGCCGTCGCCTTCAACAAAAAGCCCACAGCAAGTGAGACCAGCCTGTCCGGTTGGAGTGGACCGCACTGAGTCGATTAAAGGATTTAAGAAGGCTATGGCAAAGTCCATGACTAATGCACTGGTATGATCAAGAGATTTCACGTTCATATTTTCGGTTCATAATTTTCAAGATATTTATTTTTTAAAGCGAATTCCTCATTTTGGTTATTGTGATGAAATTGACATGACATCAATGGCTACGCTGAGACATTCTCTGAAAGAGAATCCAATGGTTAAAGAGCGAGGCATTAAGTTGTCTTTCATGCCATTCTTCATTAAAGCTGCATCCATGGCTCTGCAACAGTTCCCAGTTCTTAATGCTTCGGTTGACGAAGCTTGCGAAAATATTACTTACAAGTATGTAACCAAAAAAAAAAAAAAAAGTTTCTTTCTCACGTAAATAATTATTGAACTTCTTTTATTTAGAGCCTCTCATAATATTGGATTTGCCATGGATACGAGTCTCGGTTTAATTGTGCCGAATGTAAAAAATGTCCAATCATTGTCTGTGATGGATGTTGCTATCGAACTAGCCAGGCTGCAGGAGCTAGGCAATAAAGGAGTTTTGGGCACTGCAGATTTAACCGGTGGAACTTTCACCTTATCCAACATTGGATCGGTTGGATATAAATCTCTTAATATATTTTATTGATTACTTTTTATAAATTCCTCGTTTAAAACGTTTTCCCTTTTAATTTCAGATAGGAGGAACTTATGCCAAACCCGTCATTATGCCGCCGGAGGTTGCTATTGGAGCAATAGGACGTGTCCAGGTAGTTTTTAAATTTCGGCAACCTTTAATTATTCAGATGATTCAGTAGTATTGAATTGTTTAGGTACTTCCTCGTTTCAACAACAAAGGTGAGGTGGTGAGAGCATCCATCATGCAAGTTAGTTGGTCTGCTGACCATCGAGTGATTGATGGCGCCTCAATGGCGCGATTTTCCAATTTGTGGAAGGCTTATCTAGAAAATCCCAGCATTATGATCTTAGACTTGAAATGAATATTCAAATACTAATAATGAAGTACTCTACAATCCGTGTCCTCCTGGCGGAAGGGTACGTTTCTAAATTTAATAAAAGAGGATCTATATTAGTGTATAATGGTCGCGAAGTGAAATCTCAACAGCATGGGACTCAGTCATATGGTCAGTATGATCATCAGTGTATGAAAAAAAAAGAAACTTGATATAATATACTGCCTATCTGTTATTTCACTAAGATAACAGATTAGTCCTACACGTGAAATTTTCTTTTAAATGTTTTTCTTTTACTTAAGTTTAATATTTTAAATTAAACAAACAATATGACTGTGTTTGTGAATTTGTAGTTTTATGTACTATTTATCCAGTGTGAACAACATTTTCTTGTACTAGTAATGCCATGTTTAATTTTTAATATTATTTACTTTATGTGATGCAACTTTAACAGGAGATAGTGGAGACGGACTTGGTCAGTGGCCCACTTGTCTGCCCGCTAGGTTAAGAAAACCAACGTATCTGTCATCTGTCATGAATTACCTGTTCGTAAGTTTTCGTAATGTTTTGGGAATTTCCCTCAGAAATAGTAAATCACCCAATTACTTACGATTCGGTTCGGTGTGCGCGGTTGCGTCGGTTTAAAATTGAGCAAATAGAGAAGCTTGTTGTGCGCAAAACAGAAACATTTGTAATGACTTTCTCAATCCGAATGAAATATTCAAATACTCCCTAAAATCGTTAAATAACCTAACCAAACACAAAAAACAGTAACTACACAATAACCGTCTAAGCCAACGAGCCCCCTAGCGGGATAATGGATTACATCGAATGAAGCCACAACCCCGCCAAATAAACGAAATCAGGTCTAGGCGGGCTGGGAAATGTTTTTTAGCCTTTTCTCTAAACATGTTTTCATCTTTTTTAGAAGATCTGATGTCAAATAGCGTTGCTGTGGCCCGGTCCGAAATTTTTAGGATTTTTTCAGGGGGTGACCGGTCCCGGCAACCGAACGGTTGCACCGGACCGTTGAGGGCCTTACAAAAACCCAAAATTGTGAAATTTAAATTTACACTGGAAAGGAAAGATGAAATGTAATATTTTCCAACTGTGACAACAACCCAACCTATGTAGGTTGAAATGTAGATCTCCTTGAATAGTTCATTCTGTTGCGTGTAAAGTATACCGCCTGACCGCACTGACCCACACCCCGTGCTGCCTGTGTTGGGTGTCTATAGTCGAGACAGGGGAAATCAAATCATCTGAAATGATACCGCTCTCCGTTAATCGAGTTCACAACATCACAGACTACTTTTTATACTATACCAAAATTTTTCTCACGACAGCTAAGCATGTCTTATCCAAATAAAGTAGCTACTGAAAAAAAATAATACGTGTCGATAACAAAAATAATTCTATTTGTGTGTGTGCTGTGTGTGTGTGTGTGTGTGTGTAGACACATATTTAGTTTAAGGATCCGTTTACTCCCGGCTGCTGGAATTTCGTTTTTTTTTTTCTGGTTTCATCCAGACGTGCTGGTTGTTTTGGTTTGCGTATTACATGTCGAAACGGGCGCAGACCATTAATTCCACTTGCTTAAACCGACCGTGACAAGAAAGCTGCGGCTTGTTTACAGTATATGATTTCGTGCTGGCGCGGAGATATGGTGCTGCCTTTTAACTGCTTTATATCCTTTTCGGTTGCCTCAACAGCCGTGTGATTGCGAGCCACAATCAACCGATATGTTTATTTGTTATTGTTACATAACTTTGGACGAGCGGGAGTGCGGGACTGGTTCTGGCGTCGCTTGAAACAGCCCGGAGAAAATTGTGCCGGTCGGACGACACTGACCTGGCTGTTACGATGCCTGAAAGGAAACGAGGCTTGGGATAATCTTGAAAATATTGAGGACGTCAGGCGTGAAAATAAATCTACATTGAAAAACAAAAAAGAAAGTAAATATTTAAGATAACTAATCGAGTTTCCGGTTTCTTGAAGTATATTATGTTCAGCTCGCCTTATTAAACAGCCTGCGTCATCATCTACATTATCCTTTGATTTTGGGATCTGCAGGGCACCTATAACCTTCGAAATAAACCCTGAATGACCTAATGCAGGCCTGTTGTGCTCGCTGTTGTGAGAAAATCTGTTTGGACGATATGGCTTTATAGTTTATACACACGCAAACATGTTTTTATAATGAATCCGAGTTTTCGAGATTACAAATAACTGACTAGAGAAAATATGAACTTGATAGTAGTAAATTTCACTTCTGTATAAGCAAACGCAATATAATAACCCGCGTGAATAAAATGTGAAAAATCACGATGTTCCTTAACAGCAGTAATAGTAGATAAATAATCCGTGGCAAAAGGATCAGCATACGTCAATTCTCGAATCAGGGCGTCAATGGCGTCATGCTGCCGCCCGCCGTTAGGCCAGCAAGCTTGCATGACGAGGGCGGGCGGGCGACTGGAAGCTGACCTTCAGGATGTGTAACATTGCCCGAGGATGGCGGGAATAGATCGCGCAAGTATAATGATGTACATAGGAAACTGAATCACCTCGTCGTCAAGCGCCCAACCGCAATTCCTTTTATTTGATCGATGACTCCGCCGTTGATTGCGAGATGCTCATTTGAATGGCGAATAATATGTAAAGGAGGAAACAGTATATGCTAGACATCCGCTGGACATTCCCGCCATATAAAGAGGGCCGGCCGGCTACCGACCTTTTGGCTTATTTGAAATCAGCCTTCATCTGGTCACGCGAGGCTTTTTTATTGTTCGAACAGGAGAAGAGCCTATATAATGGTTTCAATAGCGTTTCAAGCGTCTCGACGGTATCAACTCGATATGATTTCAACCGTGTCTATCGAGTGATGCATGGGAATCGCTCCTATATATATATTGCTTCCGCCCGCTATGAAAGTCGGTTATTTTATTGGGTTCACAATAAGCTATATACACGCACTCTATATAATGCACGTCTGACATCTCCAACGGAACTGTGCATTCACAGAGTATTAAATTAACATACAAGATTTATTTACAGTATGCGATATGTTGTGTCTATGAACCGCTAAGAACGCACTGGTATTATTTTTGCTGTCTGACGGGAACTTACAGTACGTATCTATTCAGGATACGATTTTTGACTCGAGCTCGTATTGCTATATGCATGTATCGTATACCTAATAGTCTAATACCGGAATAAATCGATGACACCCATTTGACCTTTCGGAGAAAAAGCGCCTTCTAGATTAGTCGTGGTATTTTTTATTTGTGAAATCGTTTCCCTTTGCCAGTTCTATTCCGAGCCTTTCATCATCGCTCGCTTATAGATTTCAGAAATGGATTGATATCTTCTCGGGTGAACGGCGAAGGTTTCTGATAGCCGCTCGATTATTGCTCTGATCAGACGCAGCGTGACAATAATAATAATAAATAAAAATAATTCAACGTTATTAGATTTGGACACGCTAGCTACTGCGTCTACTAGTCTACTAGTCTCGAAATAACATCGCATGCTGATGATATTTGTCGGCAGCCAGCCAACACACGCGTCCACTAATATTCGACAGTACGGCGTGAAATTGAGACTGGAAAATAAAATGAGGAAAAATGATTTAATTATAAAATGGAATCAACGTTACGACGCGTTACGAGAGATCAGATTTCACAAGATCGCAGACATGGCTCAATTTTTAATTTTTGTAATCGGGTGGTTTCCTCTGTCATAAAAAAGTTATTATCAATTATAAGTTTCATTGCCAAAACGAGGTTTACTTATCGGTTTGAAATCACAACATTTACGTACACCAGTAAATGGTCTGAAATAACAGCGCTATCACATCTGGATTCGAATTTTCGCAACATCTAATTTATAATGCCAGCTGGAGAGTGGAGCGGAAGGGGCATATTTATAACAGCAAATTATGAAATGTTTAAAAGATAATTATTTCAAGCATTCCAACTCTTCGTTGGATATATTTTCGAATATTTAGTATAGTTTCATTAGACTTATATTGAAATTATTATTTATGAGTCTTATTTTTTTATGAGTCAAGGTACAATCAGTGAAACCACTGGCCAATAGCTCTTATAGAGCTATTAGAGCTATTGCACAGAGCTAATTTGTACTTTCTGTAAGCTGTCATGCAAAGCTACTTAGTAATCGAACTCCGTTGAAATCCTGTCGAAATCGTCTGTAAGGACCACATTAGTCAGCCTACTCGTATTTCTCTGTTGTAATTATTTCTTTTTTGATATTGTATACCACTCCATCGTGTTGTTCAACAATATCCGGAACACCGAGCTAGGGCGCCTTTGTTTCGAGCGGAGCCCGGAGCGGAGTCATAAATTAAGTGAAATCTTACCCTCTTTGACATTGGGTTCTCTAGATGACGCAACACCTTATCCACTTTCCATTTGCATACAGTACCCACCCAAACTATTCTATAGTATACTTGGCCGTTTTTTGGCCCTTTTAACGTGGCCCCTCATGGCCATATTCCACCAAACGGTGGAATCGTGATTCATGCCAAGTGCATCTATGATATTAAGACTATACACATGAAGAACTTCGGAAATTGATATAGGGAAAATACGACCGAGAATGACGTCACGGAAATGGACCTCATGCGCCTCTCTTTCATTTTCGCTTAATAATATGTCCCTCGTCATGGATGTTTTGCAGAACTGCGGTTGTTCTAATCAGTTCTAGAAATTTCCCTCGGATTTCTGTGTTTGACTTTCAGCTTCCTGGCTTGAATTATGTCAATTATGAACGCACCATGTACTGATGAGCTGATCGGACTTTAAACAAATAAACAACCACACTGTGTACATAGTACTCATTTGTAAAAATAATATACAGATAAAATCCCAATTATCAAATGATAATTAGTTCCTTACACTTATTATCTATCCACAAAATAAATATACAAATCGAAAGATGAAGTGCACATTTTGCTGCTCTGGTGAGATGATGTCTGGGCCGCCCACGCAGCAGACGACTTTCCGAGAAGCCAAGCAATTTCTGACAATTCTGACAGAAGCAGCTCCTAGAAGACAGCAGATGCTTTGCAGGAGAAACTTTGGGGTTGTTGAAAAGGTCGTCGACTCATGACTGTACATTTATCACCATCGAAAGACGGTGTCCAATTTATCACCACGGAGACGGTCGGCGGCGACTTTATCCAACTCATATTGGATAGGCCTATACAGCTTGTTTCAAACTATATTTACACGTAGACGTATATATAGTTGATCGGAAAGTTACAAGAGCGGTTGTCAGTTATGGAAAACAGTTTGAAAATGGTGACTTGGTGAGAAACGCCTTTTGCTCCCGCTTTTGCTTTCAACCTGTGAGTTCGTTGCACCCCATCACCCATTCTGTCTCTGTATATAAGTTTATTCCTTATTCCTGCTGCGCCCCTTCATGCTGTGAATAGTTAATACGTTTGCAGCAGCATTCAAAAGGTTAATTGGACTTTTCGCGGAGGTGCGTGCAATTTTCAGAGTGGAAGCCAATATATAAGAGGGGATTGAATATACAACAAAAACATACTGTATACATATTCAAACCAAACTTTGTACATCCAGCACATTTGAGATCAACAAGCTATACATGATACCACGGTATAGAAAACTATCATACATTTTTGATTATTTCCTGAAATACAATCATTTATTAGCAAGGCTGGAAGGCAGCACCAACGCACCGACACCAACTTATATATAAGACACTGTCAACTATAATTACCATACGCACTTAATTCTTTTCCTTTCATTTGTCTGTGCGCGGAGTCAACTGCTGACGTCCGAACCCGAACGTTCGTGTTATATTTCATCTTCGCATATAGAAAAGCTGTTGTACATTAATAGGGGTGATGCCGAATGGAATATATTTGATTTCGGCATGTAGTAATATTTTTTGGTTCCTTTCTTTTTTGTTGTTATCTAGATTGTCGCGGGACCCGCGGGACACAAATCACAAAATTTCGTGTTGTAAGAAAATGGTGCTGGAAATTCCATGAGCATGTTGCAACTCACTATAATAAGGAAAAAAGAAATCGAACCTTTGGTTATAGGTATAGAGTCAATACCATTGTATCTAACTGGTTATTCAGAGCCAAGGCACCTTATTAAGGCTTCTGAACAGTGCACATGCAGCAGTGGGGTCATTTGTTAAAGGATTCAAAGCAAGATAATACTGTAAGTTTGATACGTTATTTGATGCACCATCGACTCATCTCATAGATGACCGAAGTCACGTAGCCTTATATAATTATTAAGCGACACTGTCAGCAGACATCGTTAACTGAAAGAGAAGATTTCAACACTAACAAGCAAATATGTATAACGTATAACATTTGAAAATGATTCTTCACACATCTTTGATTCTTATGTAAAACTTTCTTGTGTCGATAGGCGCATTGACGCGCGTCAGTGACCTTTCTGTTTGTTGATTGTATAAACTCTGCGGCAGCGGCAGACTGCGTAATGGCTGATGGCTGGACAACGGCAAGAAATCTCTGGACATGCAGATATTTTTCAGTTCCGTCTTCTTTCGTTTCTCTTATACACGCTGCTGGTTGCGCAAGCAAAGAAAATAGCCCACAGGCCTATAGACTTGTTGATTCCCTGTTGGTTTGGGGGGAATCGATTACTCCTGACAGCATCTCTATACACAGGCCTATACAAATCAATCTTTTTTCTATAAATACAGAAGACTAATTGGCCCCTTACAGTTGCTCAACTGTTTTACGGTGGTAACTTTGATAATTAAACAGTTTCACACGTATCAACCAGGCCATCATCAGATATGCGTATATACAAATTTAGAGACGACTGCCCAGCACTGTTGGTATCGGAATGTACGGTTGACGGTTATAACGGCTGTATATAAGATATCCGATGCGACTCTAATGTAAAAGAGCCGTGCACCAGCAAAGTCGTGTGAATGCATATCCGGCCAAGAAATTCGACACGATCAGCGGATCGCCTGTTGCGACGGATCGGCTTGTTGCTTCATCGCGGCTAGACGACTCGCGTGCGTATACACGAAAGATAACAGCACACAACGCAACAAGCATGCAGGACACACACAGCGCTCGTATATAAACTGGCATAAACAATAATAATCAGCGCATACGGGGATTATATTGGGCGCTATTTACAGACGAGTATTTCCCTGGACAATTACAACGCTCTAACTATGCGAGCTAAATAAAAATGATGACAATAACAGCAATAAGGTATCAGAAATTATTGGTTTAAACTTAAAATTCTGTTATTTCTATAAGACAAATTAAAAAGAAGAAACGAAACCAAATGAACGATTACGTTGTAAACGTCTGGAATTATTTTATTTTTAATTATTAGAAGAAACGAAATCTCTTTTGAAATCACGCAGTCAGCAAGGTCAGTTAACAACGACAGCTGTGTAGCTACTACTCTGCTGCGCTGGTTTTTCCCGCAAACATAAATTGCTATATAGACTGGACCCGTTCAACTTTTAATTTTATCTACGTACGTATATTGATAATGTTGTTATTATTTTTCTTTTTTTCGACATTCTGTCTATATAAGCAACTGTGGTAATCTCGACGGAAAGAACCATTGGATCAGCGCGTTGTGAGTGTGCTGCTTGCATGCCAGACATGCACGAAGCCGCTGTGAAATCAAAGTAGCGTGTGTGCTGTGTATTTTCGTCGTGGTCATTCCATTGAAAGAAATCCATGACATTCCATCGCTGGTTGGCTAAACAGGATCTACGACATTAGCAGACTGCTCATTGCTGTCTGTCTGTCTGACTTGGTATCGCGTCACGAGCTTCCGCGTCGTGCTCATTCTTGAATATATATTTAGACGAATAAGAGATTTAACGAGCTACTTAGTCAACGGGAAAATAATCGAGGAACATTTATTGCTTAATCCCTTCGACTGGCAATTGCAACACCAACATTTTTGTCTACTTTCGGTACAGGTTTATAACTACAAGGTTTTTTGGCGAAGAGAAAGTTCTTCTAACTTTGGTTTCCCCCAAACTATTGCGTGCTATTTTACAACGGCTGGCATGCTGCTGTTGGATTTATCGGATTTTTATTGTTCCCAGGTGCTTTACCTCTATGACGAAATGTTTCCTATATATAGCTGCTATATTTAGCGCTCATCATTCTAACGAAATGCAAATATCAAAAATCATCTTGTATATATTATATTATATACGTATTATACATATAGCCTGTACATACTAATAATTACGCTTTCATCAGTGCGTCACTCCCAATTCATATTTTATTGGTTCAAAAAGCTATACTTTTACAGATTTAAGAAGATCTTATGTGAAATCTATTTCGAACGCAGATGGCAAAAACTGCCGTGTGGGTGTATTACCGGTATGTACAGTATATTATACAAAATTAATAAAATTCTTCTCTATACAAGAAAGGATCAAATCCAAGAATTTCCGCATCAACCAACAATAAAAGCATACGAAAATATAATTGACGCACGTGAACAAGTTTCTATATGTTTCTATATTTATTATACAGGCCCTTATTTCCATCACGAACTTGCGTGCTTCTGCGCTGCACGGCGGGGCTCAAATGCGGTGTGGTTTTCAAAGAAAATATGTGAACGAAACTTAAGAAAAGTTTGGCTACAATAAGATTACACTATAAATGAAGAAGAACGCGGTCATAAATGGAAGATTTTCAACGATGTGTTGGCAGACGTGTGGTGCTGTTGGCGGCCTTTATTTTCTCATCACATCATCGCGGTAGATTTGGCGAATGATCGCAGATATAAAAAGGACTGTATAACCGCACGGGTGATGCGTTCTTTATATGATGTGGAAAAGCCCATAAGTCGCATGTTGAGACTATATTATATAGTGCTGCTGCTGGGTGTATATTACGTGGAATAGTTTCGCAGTTGGCCTGTATCGATGCCATTCCGCATAAAGAAAATGCTGGAGGGTTGGATGCGGATGTAATGGAAAAAAGGGGGGTTGGATGTAACTCCACACTCGATTATGTATAGGGGGAATCGGGTCGGTGCGATGACGGATAGAGCCGTTGGAGTTAACTTCTTATTGGGACCTTCGCAATGGCTCAAATGTGCACCCAACGCCCTGCAATGCGCGCAGAAGTTGCATCAGCTGTAAGAGCAGAAGAAGAAGAAGAAAAAAGAAGAACATTTCTTCTTGCCATATCCCATATCACAATAACTCACCAGCACCATGAGATGTAAAAATCAAATCAGTTTCATGAAACAAACTTCCTGGAAACGAACTCCGAGCTTTGGAAATCAAAATCAGGCCGTGCTCGCGACGTACTATCAAGGCCTTCGGGGGGACAGCAGCAAGTCGAGCCTCTGCTGTGATTGTGGCCACTGGCCAGCCACCAAAGTCCACAGTCCATATAGACTCAAAGAAGGGCGATTTACATCAGTACTATATTATGTCTGTCTGTAGGAAACTTATATTCATTATTTGTGCTGATTCCCCCCATCAAATTGCATTCCGAATAAGACTGCTGTGACACGTGAAAATGAAGCGGTGACGAAATAACAGGTAAGTTTTATACATTAAATAATTTGGTGTTTCTTGTGACTCATGTTAGGCCTACCTTCACAATCGAAAATGATTAAACAGCATTTACTATAGTATAGTCTACTTGTTTTGAGGTGGTCCCATTTCATGAAAATGAGAACGGCATAGTCACGCTCTCCGATACGTTTGTTTTGTTTGGCCCCGGATCTTCACGATTTCACGATGATGTAATATCAGCTATCTGAATGTTGCTGCTGCGGACCTGCAGACATCTATATCCGGAAAGTAGTAAACAAAATATAGTCACGATTAAATATGAATGGCTGACTTCATTCTTCCAAGTATATAATGCACTATCAATAGTTGTATAGCGTGTAATACAAAATCAACTATATTTTTCTCGGTATCCATCTGTTAGGTATAGTAATTCCCCCGAAGCTTTTGCTTTCAAAAAGGTTTCGCCTGTTCCGCCTGACCGTCTAATTATCGTCCATCTATTTGAATTTGTTTTGTTTGTTTGTAAAAATTTTGGAGGGCCAACGGGAATCAGAAATCAGCCTGTGATTCTGCCTTATCAAGGACACCTTCAAGGTTAAAATACACATCATTAATTGTTAGACGCTTTTATAGTCGAAATCACAAATCACAGTGTTTATTAAAATGATTATGCAATGCAAAATTGAACAGTCCGCTCTTGACCGGGTAACAAATTTACTGGCACTCCACGGAGCGAGCGTCAATCAAGCAGACATTTTTTTTTTTTTTGCAAAAGAATAAAACGTTGTAATTCAATTCATCCCGAATTCATCATACCTACTCAGATCTTAACGATGTTAATAGAGGGGGGGAGGGGGATCTCATTGGAAAATTCCTGCCTCCAAGCACTTAAACTAAGGGCAAACATATCATATATAGTACACAAACATATACCATCAATCTCACTTGAAATGCTTCACAAAATATTGTGGATTTGATTAAATTAAATAATTAAGAACCGTCCACCAACCTTCAAGTATGGCACGATGCCAAATTATCTTGTTTCTGATAACGGACCTGCAACAAAAAAAATAAGCTGAATAATCTTGTCATGTCAAGGCTGTGAGTTTTTTTTTTTTATTGCCAGCTAGATGTTTCACAATATGCCCTGGCGTATTAGGCAATTAGCCATTAAGCCTGCAATTCAACTATATACTCCACCAGCATCTCCTCTCCTATACTCGCCCACCAATCATTCAAGTTTACCTTGAAATTATGGTCTACATTTCCAAGAGTCGCTTCGTAATGACATGAGAGTTGTTGGAAATAAGGCTAGACTGATGTATTATCTTCAGGCACTGAAAGCCGCAGAAGTCTAGTCCTTATAATTGAGAGCAAATGATTTGTTCGGATTTATATTCTTGGTAAAATATAGGCTATTATTGTTCTCATTATACACTTTGAGCTGAGAGAAACCTGTTAAGTTTTTCGGTCAATGCACTTGATATATAGTACATTTACATCAGTTCCAGCAAGTAAGAAGCCTTTGAAGTTATCAAATGATTCATACAAAATGTATGAAATCGAATAATACATCCACAATTGAACGACAGAAAAAGTCGATGGTAAACTAAGATAAACATCCAATTACGAATATCCAAAGTACTGTGCAACGCATTCAAAATAAATTGAAGACAATATCTGGATACAAATCTACTAATGTACCGTATAATGTTTGCCATTTCCACCTGATATCTTGCGATCAGTCACCTTTTCATATACATCGCGTGCCTCTATTATAAAAAGAAATTAATACAAAGTAAAAAAGAGACTATAGAGCGACGTACTTGCACCAGATCTCAGCAAGAGACTGTAAGAGCAGTCGGATATATAACAATACTGGATGATCGTCATAAAAGACTGACGCAACCACATGTCTTTTGACGTGACGTGTGTTTTCAGCAGCTGTCTTTCCGCAGCAGGCCGTCAACGCTGAGATCCCACGCTCTCTTCAGCAGCACTCCCGCCCTCTTTTTTCTATTTTCCTATATCTCTTTTCTCTTCTATAATACACAATCAAGTTTTTCTTCTCTTAAATAATACTCTATCTGATTTTTTTGTTGCTGATGCCCTTCTCTCTCTCTCTTTTTTACTTTTATCAATGCATCACTTTTTATTTTGGCTTTTTTGGCCGTCGGATATATTGGCATTTGGTCTCGGAGAAAAGAAGTCGAGTGAAATGTCTGACGGCCCGCCCGCCCGCCCGCTTCATTCACTTATTCACTCATCCGTGCTGTGGCTTTGCCAAGAGACTAAAAACACGTTCAAGCCCGTTTTTTTTTCTCTTTTATGTATGTTTTTATATAAACTTTTCCCTCTCCTTGCCGAGTCTTCTTATATTATTCCACCGCCCACACACCCAAAGTGCTTAAGCTCTGGCAAGGCGATAGAGAGAGAGAATAACCTTTGGGCTGATTATCCGTCATCATCACCACATAGAAAATATCACCAATGCATACAGCCATACCCATCATATACCAGGCACACACGCACGCACATCAGACACGTTCGCCATATAGCATATACACACAGACAGAGCGACCAAACGAAAGCGCAGCAAGCAACCTCGTCAGACTTGTGTGAGAGAGTATAAATCCAGACAGATATATACACACAAGCAGCAGCACATAGTATATAGATACTCTTCTCTTTCCATCATTTTGGGTTTCCTTCTTTCTTTCCCATTCACCATCTCTTTTTCCTCCTCCCCCCCTCTTCTTTTTTCTTCACTCCCTCCGCCTCTCATCTCCTCCTTCTTCCTCTCTCGGCTGCTGCTGCTGCTATAGCTGCCTGTGTGTCCCAGACCAGCACCTCAAGACTTTGCACCGGCCCGAAACTTTTGCCCGCCTTCAGTCCATCCTTCCGCCTCCACTTGAGCGCACGCCGTGTCTCACCATTCTTAGCTCTAGCATCACTCCGCCAGTCTATATAGTCGGGTTTTGGCTATCGTTTTTCTCCATTCTCACTCCGACTCCCGCCGTTTCCGCGCGGCGTTCCAGAAATAGTTGCGCCCACTTGCACCTCTCTTTCTTATACATCAGATTTGATTTTTTGTCACTTGACGGGTTTCATTCATTCATTGACAGGTTAACTCTTACCATTCATTCGTTAGATTCCATAATCCAGCAGCCAGTTGATTGTCATTTTGTGAATTCCTTCTGGCAATTGGCCGCATTCGTTTTGGGTTTCAATAGTTTTCAACCGCGTTTCAACTTATAGTTCCCTGCGTTTTGTTTTTCATTTGCAATTACTTCGGTTGACCAGAGCGATCAAAAGCGGGCCCTTTAAAAAATGAAAACGTTTGTTTGTCCAATGGAGCGAGTCGCGGCTCGGCGTTTGTTGATATGTTTCGTGCTGGTTTATGTGTTGACGACGATCGAGTGTCTGCCGCTGTTCGACACGGCGGCCGACCCTTCTGCTTCGTCCCCTTCGTCGCCGCTCGTCGAAGACCTCCTTCGTTTGTACAACGTCAGCAACGAAGATGTCGAAGCCTCCCGCCAAAAGCAGATCGCCATCCGCCATTCCAGCAGTGTCAATCATCACAATTTCCCCACCAACAGCCGCCAGCATCAACAACACCATCAGCATTCATCGCTGCATGTTGCTCATCCGGAAGCGGCGGGCGGATCTGCGTCCGCTTATGACGCTCAAAGCATCATTAATCAACGCAACAGGTAATAGCTTCTTAAAATATAGTTGAAGCTTTTTTTTCACCCTGAGTGTCCATCACGTTATTATTTATTCTCTATTACACTCGATACAATGTAGGAGTATCAATAATTTCGGGCAATTAGGCTCATTTTGTTTGTTTTATTTTTTAGCTTTACTTTTTTTTTGTTAACGGGATAATTTGGTTTCTTGTTTTGCGGAAATAAATAATTAGATCTCTACGATCATTATTAGTAATTAGAAATTCAAATTAGAAAATGATATTGCTGCTTAGATTGTAAATATAAGTTAACAAAGGAGTTAATCATTTCTGTGTGATTTTGTTTGATTAGGCCTAGGACTTGTTTAAGTTGCACCCCATCACCTAGACACCTAAACTCGCTTTAATTAATTTTGGTTGATGGTATAATAATTAGTCTTTTTGTCGTTTAGTTGATTACATTTCACTGTGTGGGTGGCTCATGGGTCTATATTGCGGACTTCGATTGCATGAACGCTAAAGGCGCAATCCCTCACGCACAGGAAGTTGCTGACACGCAAACATTCCAAATTGAATGATATTAATCTGCCAATCCGTATTTGCCAATTCATTGATAATAAGTGGCATAAGAAATATCAATTGAAATATAAATTTTTAGACAAGATAAGATGTATCGGATACGAGTAAATTGCCTTGTCGTACGTAAGAAAAATTCATAAAAACATAAATGATGATAGGCATCTATAGGTACTGATATCAGTACCTATAGACGTCAACGTTGCACAGATTAAATGGCTTTTACTCATTCCAATAAGTGCCGGCCTATTTAATTAGTTTCACTGCGTATATTAGGTATTGCAAATATATATAGCCATTATATTATTATATAGTAGAGGTTTTTAAAAATTCTGATTGATTCTAAAATAGTTTTTCTGTTGTTGTTGTTGTTTCCTTTTTTTAAATTTCAGATCAAATGTGGCTGTTAATATGAACAGCAGGTAAGGAAACATTGACATCACAATGCCCCATTTCGTAATTATCTTGCATTCAGCAAAAAGCATTTCAATGTATTATTTCTATCTATAGTAGCAAGTAGGCTGTATAACAGCAAAGTAGTGCGATGTTTTATACAGCTTTGCGCTATACTGAAATTTTGACTTGCCTCTGAAGAATGGCGACTCGTCTCGTCATTTAGCGAATGAAAAGTTAATGACATGCAATAATAACTTGTATGCGAATGCTCTGAATGCTACAGCTATATATAGACTATACTAAAGCACCAGTTTATTTTGCAAGGGTAATTCATTCACCCGTCGCTCCGTTTTTCATTCGAATAAACTAGCGAATGAATGACGCGCATGCCACTGCCGGAAGTTGCATCAAAGTAGCTGAGCGCTATTACTTTTCTTCCGTTGCTATAGACATTTCTTGCTAATATTGTGTAGACCTACTTATAGTCACCTGTCTAGCCTGTTAAACTGCTTATTTAGTTTGAGTTGATGGTAGATTTATAGTCGCAGCAGTGAAGGAATAATTGAGCGGGCTATAGTTTTTCTCTTGAAGAACAAGCCCTGAATGCACTCACTTGATTCCCTAATATTTGTCAACCCACACAAAAGGCTGATTGTTGCTCCGATTTTAAATTGAGATATGTCGTGCCCGGTATGAATAGATGACGGCCAAAGAGTGCGCAAATCTATGTCTGTGACATTTCGCTCGCGGCACACCGTGGCACGTCTCGCCTTGTCTGTTTTTTGTTGGCAGTTTTGGTTTGCGTCAATCCAGTCAAGTGGTGGCCACTTTCAGTCGTGGGAGGAAAAAAGCCATTCGGTAAATCGGGTCGATAATAATCACGCCAAAACTCTTGACTTTTTTAGCGTCATGATTTTTTGGCTTCTGCTGGGCGTCTCTTTTACCGCCGAGAGTGTGACGACCTACACCGTGATTGAATCGCTACAATTACCCAGTTGTAGATGGCTATGTCATCTACCGTTTGTGCTAGCTTTAAATATAAATTTTCATATTTGAATGTAAATTGCATTTTTTAAAAATAACACACACTTTAGCATTGCGGGAGTTTACCATAATATTAAAAAAATTCTTGGTAAAAGCTTATTATTTCCTCTTAACGAGGGTATTTTAAATTTTTTGCGATAATCGTCTATAACGTGAGTTATCGCGCAAAAAAGGCGAACATTTTAGTCCGTATATTAAGCCGACATGTTAAAAGCGCGCAAAGATTCGCGTGTTTCCAAACTTGCTGTGGGAATTCTAGATACAAGCTATAATTATTTAGTTCGAGAATAGTTTGTCGTCGTTTATCAATAGCTACGTAGTCTATTCTTGTTTTACAAGTTTAGTAACGCTGCGGCTTTGGCCAGACAGCAGACATCTTGAATTTGTATTCGGCGGGAAGGGGCTAGCTAGTTCTTAGGTTGGAATGAATGAATAGATGGATGAATGAATCTCGTATTTACTCACTTCTTCTCCAAAGACGTAGAGACTGCACGAGGCAGACAAGGGCCGATCAATCTACATAGTACAATGGGGAAGAATGGAAAAAGGGTTGGTGGGAAGAGGAGGGGAAAAGGGAACGAACTATAGGCGATCTGCCCGATCTCGGCTCTTTCATCAAAATGGGAAAGAAACAACGAGGATCTTACAATTTACGCAATTCTTATTCTACGATTTACAATCTACACAGAGAACTCAGACAGTTTTTTGTCACAATAGTTCATGAATGGATGAGCCCATTGACGCTTTTTGTGAAGCTCTTATAGTTTATTCCCCCGATTTCCAGCGCAATGGCCATGCCCGCGCTATCGCTTCCCGCCAACATTTTCCCGTCGGATGCCTCGTACATATAGCAGTCATGGATGATGACTGCATGCCTTCTGTTTCCTTTTGGCTCTCCCCTGGTTTCTCCCTCAAAAAGGGCAGCAATAGCTCCGTTCGTGCCTGGTACGACTGGATGTTTGTGAAAAATACCAATACTAAAAATACCAGAGATCTCTCTCCCCCCCCCCCCCCCCTTCTTCCTTTCAAATGTCTCGGCACTGTGGGCCACTAGCCACTATACTATAACGGAAGTGGTGAAATGAAAGTGGGGTCAAGACCAAAAACAAGTCGACAGGGAAGCATTTCACGGTTTCTCTACATTTTTTCTATTGAGTTATTCCTCCCGCATAGTGTATAGTGTAGTACTCGTCTTTTTGTGTGTGATGCTGACCCTCACCCCTCCTCCTCCTCTTGGTCCCTCCTTTATGTTTGGACCTCCCTTAAGAGCCAGAGACTTTGGTAGTTTTGTGTTCATCTTCTTCTCTTCTGAGAAGTGCGAAGTGTTGCCGACACTGTCCTTCATTCCCCTTGCCGGCTGGTGGTGGTGGCGGCCTGTCTGCATTCCTCATCGCTCCTCTAAACCCCCTCCATCCGCCATCTCCCCTCTTCTTCCTCTTTTTCCTCTTCTGCTTTTTCTCCATCTCCTTTGTGTCTCGCTTTCCTTCTCATTTTCCCCCTTCCTCTCTCCTTCTTTTCGGCTTTTCCCAACGTCGCATGTTTTCGGCTTTCAAACAGTGCTCCTCATCGTTCGTCGAAAAGTAGCATGTCTGGACCGATAAGTTTGTGCGTCATAGAATGGACGCGTCTGTGTTTACATTACGTGTTCTGCGCCCGTGTGGTTGTGTCTGTGACGGAAATCAAGGGAAAAAAAGCAGACCGCTCCAGGTTTTTCTTGTCTGGAACTGCCCGACTGGGAGACGCATGATGCACGCGCCCATCTCGCGCTCCGATAAATTTTTATCCAACGCTCCACGTGTCCCATGGTCCAATTGTGTCCTCCCATGGCATACAAAAGTCTCAAATTCCCTACCACATGTTTCGATCAAACGATACATGAAAAAGATTAGAATTTGTTTAAGTATTTTTTTTAAAATTAAATTATCAAATAACGTTTTGTAAAAAAATCTAATAACAATTTGTTGGGGATAAAATGGCTTACTTCACAATATACTATTAGTCTAGCGATTAACAACAAGGGAAAATTCATGTAAGCGTAGTATATTATGCTATAACTGTTTTTCTACGAGAAATTTATCCAAATTAATAAAAATATGATAAAAAATCTAAACGTTTATCAACGAAATGATTTAAGCTGTCGTAAAAAAATATTCAGTATGAATTCACGCTCTTCGTGAACACGTTGTACCACTAAAGACGCGACCAAAGCTATTTCAATCTTTTATCGAATCAGATAATTTATTGTTACTAGACAGTCTGTTTCAGTATACAGTAATTTATTATAGACTCCTCTCCTGTACTTGTCATATTCATATTTCAATTTCAATTTTATTTGCTTTGTTTTTTTAATGCTTCCTACGTTTGATTGAAAACATTTTGTATTTGACGCCAAAGTATGTGGGCTCGATATGAAATATTATACGATCCGTAATTGCAAGTGCTGTAAAGATTCGTAGAGACCTGCATAAGAACATTCTCTTTAGTTTGCATTTTATTTGTTCTTAATTCTTACCTTGACCGCTGTATCCATATCTTTTGAACGGTTTAACTCCCCCAGACCAACAGCGGTTCTGTTACTAACTCATCACATCAATTTTATACTATTTTATACCGCTTTGTTAATCTATATTATTAATTTTTCACTTCTTTCATCATACCGATCCTTTTGTTAATTGAAGTTAATGATGTTAATGTTAAAGATTTTTATTGTTAATTTTTAGGTCGGCTCTCCAACGTAAACAAGAGGTGTTCCGAAATGTTCTTGGTTTTGTTAACCTTAATGGCCGTCCTCAAGTTCCGTCCATATCGGGAGGGACGTCGCCTGGTGCTCCCCCAATTTCCCCATTTTTCTCCCCGTTCCAGCGCCCTGAAGCAACAGTCGACCTTCAGGAACGCACTCGTTATCTGCAACCATCATGTACGATGAATGAAATTTTAATAGCTTTTGATGTAAATTATTTCATACCTGACTCTCACGTTTTCAATGTCACAGGTGACGGGCCGAAACACGCGGACGAAGAGATCTGGTCGTCAGGATCCACTCCACTGTCACTCCATTTGTTCTTCAACCTAAGCGGGATCCAATCTCAGACTCGTGACGGCTTCCAACTGTACGTCACTGGAGCTAAATTGCGTCTACTTAAATTCGCTGAGGTATGTCCAACAACGATTGCCAAAGCAAACATAACTGTACCAATGTGGAAGTGATTTTATAGATTGCGCATTTATTGCTCTTGTTATTAACTACAATATTTATTTTTTTTTTTAGGGAGAGGCGTTTCCTTCAGCCAACTTTGGCCCTGAAAAAGTAGATGCCAGCTCAGGATACGCGGGTCTAGAACAACCTCTGCAAACGCTAAAAGCTGCACCGTTCTTTGACCCGCCGTTGCTGCCTTCGGACGAAGAGAAAATTCGCGTCTCGGTTCATAATTATACTCGCGCTCTCAAACGAAACCGTGGTACATATGGCATTTCTATTCTCATATTTCGTTTTAGGCTTATACTGAGAGATCTGCGTCTAGCAATATGAAATTATACTTTATGTAGAATATTACAACATATTTTTTGGTTTCTGCCAACGAAAATAACCTCCTTTTCTTTTCTGCGATGTAAATAGCCCAGAAAAAGAAGCTGTTAGACTCTCAAATGGCAATGGCTAAAGAAGAGAATTATATGAAGCTGGACATTAAACTGGCCGCTCGATGGTGGCTAGCTCCAGGTGCACTGTTAAAAAAGGTCTCGTTTATGGGTAAATACATATTACCGAAAATTGTTACTATGTATCGAAAATCGGTAGGTTCTCCGTTTCGGTAGTTATAACCTTCGATTTTCAATAGCACGTCTCGACCAAAAATGTACATTCTCAATTTTTGTTTCCTACTTTTTCCCTTCCTTTTGTCTAGTTAAAAAAACAGCCTAAAATGTATCAAAAAGGTACTGTTCCCTATAACATATTGAAATGGCACAGCGGATCAGCATCCGACTGTGATGTCGGAGATCCGAGTTCAATTCCTACCGAAGTCTAATCTTTTATATGAGAATGGACGATTATTACTCTCGATTTCCGAGACGGAAAACACGTCTCGGTTATCGTAGATTATAATATACGTTTCTAGTTGCCCGGTTTCCGAGGACTGTATGTCTCGAAAAACGTGAGGTATTATTAACAGTGATGGCCGTAACTTTGGGCTCGCGATAGAAGTCGAAGATACAGACGGCCAGCGCAAGCCAGTTAGCCGCTTTTTCCGATCGCGTAACTGCTCTTCTGAAAATGAAGGTATACAAGAGACCACCCTAATTTTGTTTTAGCCACCATAATCACGACTTATGTAATATGAACGGATATCCATTTAATAGTCCATGACTTTACATGTTTGTGTATAGGTTCCATCCGATCCGACGAAATTTTCGATCCAACAAACATCGCTTCGCCCGTTCTTGAGCTGACCGTCATTGAAATGCCCGAAGGTAGGAGTGTGTTCGAGTTGCCATCAAGTGTCATCAAAGGCCGTTTTGACGAAATGGAAAGCGCCGGCAGTGAAGATCTCGACGCATTGAGTGAAATACTGGAAGAGCCGACATCGCGCAAGCATCGACACCAGCACTCGAGTCGTATTATTCACACTTCCCAGGAAGAGCAGGCTGACGAAGCAGTGCTCCGGACATTGAAGGGCGACGGAGTGTTAGGCGCAGCCACAGTAGGGAAGCACAGGACGTCACATCGCACAGGCAATCAACAGGCACCAAACTATCGTCCGACCTCATCTGCGGTGCCAACCTTAGCAACTCTAGAAGATCACGATCTTTTCCGAGAGACTGAAGAAGAAGAAACGACTCGACCCGAGGCTGACGAGTCACCTAACATGTCGTGGTCTACCAGAATTTTTATGCAGAGATTGATGCAACAGCCACCTCAGCAGCAGCATCATTCAAAGATGACACATTATCCACGGACTAATAAAGACAACCGAAAACATTAGATATCTAAATAACTCCCTTGATCCACTCGCTTCTAGAAAGGATGATTAAAGAACAAAAAGGATGTATAGTGGTTAACGTCGTGTAAAAAATAAATTCGAATTTCTGGGGTGGGTATTCTGCTATACTATCAAAGTAAACCCCTACTCCTCGCCTGTCTGATATAGAACGTTCCCGTCTTTGCCCAGACCTCTTATAATTCATATCGCTTAATCAATTACCAAAAGTTAAAGTTCAATGTCAATCAAATATTAACAAAATAAAATAATAATTAATAATAATAATAACAATAATTTAAAAAAATATTAAAAAAATAAAAGGTTTTAAGTTGTCTGATTGTAACTATGGCTATTATTGTTTATGTTACCCGTTCCGTGTAAATCAAAATGTTTGTGCCGTACATATTAGATTAACTAGAACTACCATCTATGTCCTAGACTAGACTGCAACTGTTTAACAGCCACGGCCAACCATTCCTTATTACCTAATAGGTATTCTTTCAATATTTTGAAACCCAGATAGTCTCGCGGATAATAGATTATAATGCCAAACGCTATAGGTTACGATTTGTTTTCTCCAATAGCCCATCATTCACTCATTATATTATCTTATTCTCGACATTCAATATCTGATTCGATCTTGCTATTTTGCTATGCTATATAGCGATATCGTTCTACCCTATAATTGCGCTGTACAGCTGCGCTTCTGTGCCACACTATTTCACCATCTCATCTACACTCGCCACAGCCTTTTCAAATTTACCAATTGATTAGAAATCGGCTATGTATATAAGTGAAGAAAATCATTTGCGCGCAAGGTATCGCGTGTACTGCCCTATGCTAATTTATATACAGAATTAAACATAAAACGATTAAATAATCCAAATCGATAACAAGAATATTGGCGCCCCCCTACATTACGTTATTGTAATACTTCATTCTTAATTCACAAACCCCTAGTTTTTGTTACTTATTTGATATCGTTGTACGGTATTTGCATGTGAATAAACGTGAAAAACATACACCATAAATTTTCATAAACAAAATTATTCTTACAAAAAAATAATTTCTGCACGATTAAATATTTGATTTTTTTGAAATAGTGCAACACTGTTGTGGGAGCTCTATTCGTAAAGAAAAGGCAAGGGAAAAGAAGGAAAGACACTTTTTTTTTTAATTGCACTCTAACTTTATTAATGAAAATTAAGAATTTATTCATATGTGCGGGCATATGTGACACTGGGAACGGCAAAATTTGGAAGCCCCAATCAATATTACGCGGGTTCCCGTTTTTGTTAAATTGCCTGCTTCTACATCGTGTAAAATTCTAAACTCTGATTTGTCTGATTAAAATTAGACAAAAGTTCGCATAGACACTTTTTTGTTAGGATTGCTGTTTCGTGGGAACTGGGAATAAACACGTTCTGTTGGTCGCAAAAACGGTATGGCGACCGTAGAACTCCACCGACAATAGAACCCCAATGTTTTAAATAATTTTTAAAAATGTCTTTGTATGCGACAGGTGAACTCTAACGACAGTAGAACTCCAAAGACATAAGAACTCCTTTTTAAAATATTATTAAAAAAATACCCGACAATAGAACTCCAGTGCCCGACAGTAGAACTCTACTACGCGGCAATAGAACTCCAATAAATGCTTTCATTATTTTCATGTTTGACAATAGAACTCCATTAAATTTTAAATATATTACAGTAAATGTCCGACAATAGAACTCCAACAAAAATTATTCCCGACAGTAGAACTCCACTTTTCATAAAATATGCAGTGCGCTCTAGTGTCCAAAAGACGCTATCGCATTCCGGTCTCCAGAGTTGGAGTCAAACATTTCCAATGCCATCCGGATCCATCCGCCTGAAAAAAAGAATTCTTTGGAGCCTCCAGCACGTTTCCTGAAGCCATCCGCGCGCCCAGTTTCCGATCGTTTCCGCGGAATTATTGCGACCGTCACGTTTGGCGCTGATAGGATCCTATTGGTGCTTCTTTTGACATCAGTCATGGGATGAATCGAACGCAAGGACCGGATCAAGAGCTTCAGCGACTTTCCCGTTTGTGACAGTCTCGTGAGTCGCTCGTACGAACCGCTCACCAGTGGCTCGTTGTGAACATTTACCAATGTTTTCCGGCCATCGGTGAAGAGGATAATTTTCGTGCTATTCCGAGTCCCGCGTAAGCCAAATACGCCGGATCGCGATTGATCAATTCATCTGGCGGGATGATTTCTAAAAAAAAGGCGATGATCAAGGTGATGGGTCAATGGTATGATTAAAGTTGACTCACTGGACCTGCCCGTACAATGCCATGTTCCTGCTCTGAGATACATCCGATTCATTCGGCAAGACCGGCAAATAAGAGACAAATGATTGACCGAGAGGAATGTAATTTTAAAACCGTTGGAGTTCTATTGTCGAACATGAAAATAATTAATGAATTTATTGGAGTTCTATTGTCGCGTAGTGGAGTTCTATACCTACTGTCGGGCACTGGAGTTCTATTGTCTGGTATTTTTAATAATATTTAAAAGAGTAGTTCTTATGTCTTTGGAGTTCTACTGTCGTTGGAGTTTTACTGTCGCATACAAAGACATAAAAAAAAATTATTTTTAAAATTTTATTTGGGGTTCTATTGTCGGCTTGTCGGTGGAGTTCTTCTGTCTTTGGAGTTCTACTGTCAGCAACCGCGAAAACGACATCTAACGTGATAAAAAAAAAACCTCTGAAAACCCCGCTAGATGTCGGTGGATACTCCAAACTTGGACGAAAATTCCGAAATCGCCTGACAAAATCAAGCAAAAGGTGTAATAATAGTGTGATATTAAGGACAACGACGGCTATTCGTTAATTGATTGATTTCCTGATGGCTTCTCTCCCGCCATATTATTTTCATTTATTTATATATTCCCTCTTTCTCCTTTTTCCTCCCTTTTTTCAACTTTTGACGAAACTACGGCGACACATGCGACATGGCCTGCATTATTGAATGGATTCCTTTCCGTGTGTACATGTGTGTGCAACCTTTCAAGTCGTCATCCCCCCCCCCCCGTCTACTCGAACCCGCATCGAACGAGAATTATGACGGGTGGAGGGGACCGCAGCGGGCCAATGGACGCGCCATTCTCATTTGTTTCAACAACAAAAAATCGTTCATCTCCTATTTTTCTCACGACCGTCAAACAAATAAGCAAATCTATAAACAAGCTGCAGCTATACACGAAAAAAAAAAAATTCAGTCATCGACCTGAAATACGATCGGGGAAAAAATAAGAAAAGAAAAAACTAGCGGCTCGTCGCCCGAGGGCCGCCCGGATCTAAACGAAGCTGTCAACCATTGGAACGAGTCACTATTTAGTACACACACACACATATATATATATCTATAATAAATGCACCAGTGGAAACTAAGAAAAAAAGAAGGAAATATATAACAAACAAACAAACAATTTAAGAAAATGAATCGACGGGTTCGTTCGTTTTTTTTTTCGGGTTGCGGGAGTCGTGCTGAGAGAGCGCGCTCCCGTTGCTCCCGAAAAGAAGCCATAAATCGCTCCCGGCCACACATATATAGCGAAGGAGCGCGCAAAGAAAGACAAAAAATAAAAAAATAAAGCAAGGGTGTGTGTGTGTGTGTATGTGTGTTAAAGTGCTTGGTTAGCTGAAGGTTAAATGGCTCGGCTAATGGAATGGCTGGCACAACGTCAACACGCTCTATGGGTTCTCTCTCTGCATCTCTCTGCCTTATATTTTTTTTTCTTTTTCCTTTCTTTCGCTGCTGCCATCATATGGACGTTATAATTTCTTATATGTAGTATACGCGTCTACTACTCACTATATTTACTATATACCAGCAGCAGCGCGTCTTTCGCTCTCTAGTCTGTTATATTCGGCTGCTTTTGTTTCATTTCCCTTCTTCTCCTTTTTGCTTCTTAATATTATTATTATTATTATTACGTACATGCTGGTGGTTGGTGTAGGAGCGCATAAACTCGGGCGCTGCTGGTTCATCATACCGAAATGATCAATTTCCTTCCTTCCTTTCGGGAGAAAAGGGAGAGGAAGTTGCAGACCGAATTCCTTGGCCTCCTGCAAAGTCTTACAAGCGCTTATTTGTCTGTAGATACCAGCAGTAGAGGGAGAGAGAGAGGGTAGGGCTATAAATATCCAAACCGTCCTTCTTCTTCTTCTTCTATATACTCTATTTCCCCCTCTGACTTCCTCTTTCTCCTTTTGTTATTACATTAAAGTATAGACATTGTGTATAGATGTATCTATCTGGATCTAATTGAAACCTCGTCAAATGGGCGTCAATCGTCAACGATATAATATAAAAACCGCAGAATGTCACCGGTTCTTTTTTTTCCTTTTCCCCCGAACGAGTATTGTACCGAAAGAGCTTTGCGCATGTGATTATATGGGGCCCTCCGGTTGAAATAGACTCTGTCTCCATGACATTGTGTGCCGTCGGTTGAATAGATCGACGATGGCGGTGTGGGAGGAGTAGAGTATAGAATAAAAAGAAGGGAAAAAAAAATTTGAACGATAAGATTTATTCTTATTGTTCAACCCCTCAAAAAAAAAAAACTATCTAGATATCTATAAACTCTATTATAAGTATATATATATACACGATAATGCCGGATCCAATTAGTTTGGGTGAACATGCGAGTCACATGACCTCCCCCACATCTGCGCAAAAGGACGACACACAGCACGCGGGATAGATAGAACAAAACAGAAAAAACGGGAGAATGAAGGCGGGTTCCATCAATACTAGCAGCCAAAATCGGCACGCGGGAGAATATATATAGTATATACATACACACAACCGTTTGTGCAGCACGAAAGAGAGAGAGAGAGAGGGCGTGGAATGACCTCCTATTCGACCCCCCTCCTGTGCCGTTCTCTCTCTGTGCTGCCGAAACTAAATAGGAGAGAGCCGATCGATGATGACGGCATATAGATCACATCCATCCGCGTACCCTCCTTTTTGGCTACACAGCAGCAACCCCCCCACTCTTATATATATATACTTGTCTCTCTCTCTCTCTCTCTATCTCTCCTTCTTTCCTTTTGTTATGCTGTTTTAGAAGAGAGAGAGAGAGTCGGGGGGGATATATGTCGATCAACCCTTTTTTCTTTTATAGACACGTACGAAAAAATCCCGACTTGTATTAGATCTATAGGGCTTGAGATGATGGCGACATTCGATACGGAAATGATGGAGGCCCCTCCCATGTCAAGTCCCTTTCCGTGCTGATGGACCCCCACAGCACTTGACTGATGCTGCTGCTGCTGCAGAGCAGCTAGACTATATAATACATACAACCATCGCGCTCCTCTTCTCTCTCCTGCCGATAAATCAATGAACGTGGTGGGCATCAAAAGCGGACCATATCTATACGGGAGGGAGATTCACCTCCCATGCACCCCCTTGGCTCGATGACGAGAGAGAGAGTTGCAATGGGCTCTCTCCTATTATGCTGTTGTTCGCCCTCCTCTATATAGCCCCGGACGGTTTTTGTCTCTCGCCGATGAGAGACGAACCCAGTGTCGATATTATACCAGACAAAGTTCATCAGCCACACAGTGAGAGAGCCTGTGCTGCTGGGCTGGCAGCTATAGACTCTCTCATCCCTGGGTGGATGATGTGCAATGAGATGGTCTTTGTGTTGGCGCCCCCCCCCCCCCATCCATCCATCCCATCCGCTCACTGGATGCTCCTTGATCGTATCGACGATCGTTTTCAAGTGGCTTTTTATAATATATTTTATTTGGTATATAGTATAGAAGAAGGAAGGCGGGAAATCGACGAGATAGACACGAATTCACGTTGATGACGTTGTCTTTTTGTTCTCTCCATTTTTCACGACTGGTTTTTGTTTTGTGTTAAAAAACAGGACGGATTTTTCTAGGAAATTGTTTTTTTTGGTTTGGTTTTTATAAGGGAGTTTGTTCGCGGTGTGTAGTAACATCCGGTTGCATCATCGGTCGGAAAGAGAAAAGAAGAAAAAAAAAAACATTTTGATTCGGTTATTTAGAAATCCGTGAACAAATGATACGATGAAACCGCTTTACCCGCTCAATCCCGCCGGCCGTGATTATATGTATCAACGTTTTTTTTTCTGAAAAAAAGAGAGTTGCAATATAGATCTCTATGCACAGCACAATATAAGAATCAAAAGACCCGGATGCCGTTTTGTACAAATGCGGAGAATATTTACACACAGACTGGGGGGGGTGGTGGCGGCGATCGATGACCTGATTTTTAATACATTGTACAAATAAGGCTTAACTTACACACACACATACATATTTACATATCAAATCATATGGCAAATGCAAATATGTATAAATGACACGGGAAGTCAAAAAGTTCGACTTTGAAAAAATAAACTGGAACAATTTGAGATTTTTATTTTTAAAAGAGTAAAAAATAAAATGAAAAGAAGAAGGAAAAGAGAAAAACGTTCCAGCAGAGAAAGAGAGAAGGAGAGAGAGTAGCCTGATGCGGGAGTGCTGCGGCTATTTAGAAATGATAGCGACGCAGATGGCTCGGTGCCCTGCTATTCATCTATCATTACGTCAGTGAGTTGTTTTTGGATGGAGCAGCAGCAGCAGCTTCTTCTTCTTCTTCCCGGTTTGTTCTTATTTTTATTTTACACACACACGCAAGAGAGAACTAGAGAGAGAAAACAAAACAATCAGAATGGATAAACTCCCGCGGCTATTGCAAAATGGCGCCGCTGCACATTTTCAAATCTCACATCCAAACAAATCAGCTGCTTCTCTCTTAACTTCTTAGTTCTTATAGAGCTGCTGCTGCTGCACATCATCATCCACCGCGCTCCGTGATTATTGTATAATCTATCGATTCCGCATTCGAGTCAATAACTCCCGGCCGATATTATTTATTGGACCCAACCCAGTCATGGGGTCCCTTCCATCGCCAATCGAAATAAAAATAAAATAAAATAAAACCCGCAAGACAATTAGCTCATTGAAAAAATGTTCAAGTTCCCGCCGTTCTTTTTCAAAAAATCATTTTACAGACAAATTTGAAGAAAAAATGAGATTTCTCGGCGACTACTATTTCTTTTGTTTCAATCACGAACGCCAACACAATGAGAGAGACTCGTGGTTAAAAAAAAAGTTCTTCATCATCTAACCTTTTTATTATTCTCTCCAGCACCAAAAGAAAAAGAAGAAGAAGAGGAGGAGGAATATGTGCTTAGACGATGAAACCAGAGTATAGGGGATATGATAAGTATAAAAGCTTTTTTCTTTCTTTCTCTCTCTCTTACAGTCGAGTGTGCTGTGCTGCGGGTGGGCGTGGCTTTCTATGGGCATCGATGGATAGATATATCTATAGTATATATAGTATATATATCTATATTACACCCATTTCTTTTTCCTCTAGATGGGCAACGTAAATGTAATAATATATAAAAGGGGGGGAGGGAGGGGATAGGGATCATAGCCGGTCACGAAAGAAAATATAACCCGATCAGCTCCTTTTTTTTTCTTTCTTGTCTCTATTCTTTTTTTTTCTTTGCTGCTGCTGTTTTTTGTTTTGTTTTCCTGAATAAAATAAAAGAATATTTATATAGATCAAAATGTGGAATAAATAAGAGAACAGAATCAACGCGTCAGTCGCCATCGGCGTCGTGAGCCACTCTCTTATTTATTTCGTCCGAAATTCTCCTCTATTTTTATTCCCAGACTGTGCTGTGTAGAGATTTCGCTCGTCAATAAAAGACAAATCATTTTGTATCTCTCTCATCGTTTCCATGGCGACCCGGGGCCCCGGAATTGAAACGTTACGCAATCAATTACATATGTACACGGCTAGACGATATAAAGAAATTCGATCACACGAATAAAAAACAAGAAGCAAATCAACATCGCGCGATTGTCGACGGAAATATATTTCGTTTGACGATTTTTCGCGCAGCAGAGATGATTCTGCCGATGATTTTTAACGAGTGGCAGAGCTATAGCGAGAGAGAGAGAAACGGGCTACACGGGCGCCATTGCCAAGTTGCCTAATGGGGCCATGAAAAAGCTCTTTTCTCTCTCTCTCCTACCCATTCGTGTCTATATACATGTCCTCTCTCTCTCTCTCTCTCTTCCTCTTGACTCGTCGCTTTTATAGACCCGCTCATACGCGAGCTATATCGCCATCAGTCGCGGCAGAGTCACGCGCCCGCTCGCACACACACTAACGCAACTGGCACACACACTTGCCACCACCACCCGCCCGCAAACTTTTGTCAGTCTCCCGATTCTTCACTACTCCTCCTCCGTCGTCGTCGCGCCGTTTATTTGATTTTTATTGTTATTACGTCATCTATTAGATATCCTGACCAAATTAAAAGTGGGCTGTGTCGATATATTTTGATTCAATCAACTCGTCTCATTTTGATGACTTCAAAACGGTTCAGTGTCTAGTCTAGTGTGTGTGACCCGGGAGAACCAATTTCAAGACTTTGTGTTTGGTTTTCAAATTGTCCCGCGCTTCGGACGAAAGAAAAATAAAAAGTTTGGTTGTTCTTTGAGTGAGTGAGTGAGTGTGTGTGTGTACACATTAAGTGTGTGAGTGAGTGTGTAAAGGCCTTTTTGATTCAGAAAGAAGATCGGGATTGGCGAGAGAGCCCACCGAGTGACATCATCATCCAATTACACAACACACCATCATCAGACGAAAACCCATTGGAAATCCCTCCCACCTCTTTTGTGTGTGTGTGTGTGTGTGTGTGTGCTGGAAGGAACCGGCCCCTGCCGAAAGAATATTACAACAAAAAAAAAGGTGAGTCAAAAAACCTGACGTGTCTGAACCGAACCGATAAACGTAATTTCGTATTCATTTGATATTTGGCGCGCGTGTCTGCGCTTTCAAAAGAAAAGAAAAAAACACAGTGGCGCAATTTGGAAATTAATTTTTCTTTTCTTTTTTAAAGACAGTTGGCCAATCAAAAAATAAATAAAAATCTGAATTACAAATTGGAATAAAAACCCAAAATTTTTTTTTTAGCTTCCAGCTATTTTCTAGTTATAAAAATCTAAGAAACTGGTTGGGGGAAAAAAAGAAAAAAAAAATTTGATGATTTGATTTATTCATTTTTAAAAAAACATTTGGGAGTATTATAAGCCTCGGACCCGTTTGTGTGTGGGACGAATTTATTTTTCTTCGACGGGCAGGCCCACGACATTTAGACGAGAAACATTTTCGTTTTTTTATTTTCTTGACGACTCTTTTTCATTTTTAACCCCCTGCAGCTCTTGTTTTTCTATCTCGTTCAAACTTGACACGAACTGTATTTTTTTTTTCCTCCTCCTCGTCTTCTTCTCAGTCGACGGGTTTCGTTATAAACAGGCAAGGAGATTTTAGCTCCTTGTTCATCATCCCGTTTGTCCGCATTCCGAACGCGTTTACTTGGCTAAGATCAAAGCATTTCGTCCAAACTTTTTTTTAAAAAAGAACAGCAACTTCTTATATTCTTTCAACTACGCAGTGCCAGAAAAACAAAAATTGAAATATCCCGTCCAGTTTTGTTGTTTTGTTTTTTTCAAATCCCTAGCCCGAAATGAGTCGATCGAAAATGGAATAAAAGAAACTCGATTGATAGACATTTTTTCTCCTTTGGCTCTAAGTCTATTATTTGGCAAGGTCGAGCGAAGGAAATCCAAACGAGTTTAGATTTCTTAATTTTGGTTCAACAAAGTCACACACACACACACACACCAAAAAATTTGAAATCTTAGATTCGGGTGGGCGTTTGGAAAATGATTTATTCGTAACGTGATCGACAGCGCCACGCGCTTATATATTTGAAAGATCTTTTTATTTTATTTTTTTCTGTTTCAAAAATTTCCACCAAATTTCCACGGGACGATCGTGGACGGCATTGCGTAATCAATTGCGGGAATGATATTTGTATTTCACTATTTCACCATTCCGGTTGAACTTTTTGGTTTTTGTCTTGTTTTTTAATTTTAATTTTTTCAGACACTCGTTTGGCTTCGACACATTCCCCCCATCCTCTCTTTTGTGTGTAGCCAAATAAGGGATAAGCCCAGCCCCCCCTTTTTCTTCATCTTTAGATATATTTTTTTGGCTGGCCACACACTCGTGAATATTACATCATGCGCACACGGCCATTCCCTCCTTATTACTTCTCTCCTATCTCTCTCACATCGTTCGGGCGATTTTTTTTTTGTCCGTCTGATTCATTTTTTTTTTTCTTACGGTCGTTGCGTGAGTCGTCCGGCACGCACAAATCAGCTGTGTGCGATCCGGTCATGCGCGCAGCCAAAATGCGAGAAATAAAAAAAAAAAGACAAAAAAAAAATCCACTCGGTCGACCCAACTGTTTCTCTCATTTTTAATTGGGTCCCGACCGTCCCCGGGAACGTGAAATGTTAAAAAAAAAGAAGAAAAAACAACCCCGCTGTGTAAACCCATTTAGAAACATTTTCCCACAATGGCAGAAGATAAAACAAAACAAAACAACAAAAAAGAAGTTGTTGTTGTTGTTTAAAAAAGACAACATCGATTAGCTCCCCACTCCGTTTGAAATAAATTTCTTTTTGGGGAAAAACGAACCAAACAGAAGGGAACGATTGCGTATTGTCTATGTAACGTCCATTAATACATTCTGAAAAGAGAGAGAATATCTATCTCCGCCCACAATTTTTTTTCCTACTACTTTTTTTAAGAAAGAAACTCCTCCCGCGTTCATTCCGGGAATAGAAGTCAGTTCTGAATCTCTGATTCGGTTATAAGGGTATCTCTCTCTCTCTCTGAAAGAAGATGGAAGAAAAAAAAAGAATTCCTTTTCTCTTTCATCCGCTGAGATCCCTGGAGCGTGACTCCCCTTTTCCTACCCCGGAATGCGTACATACACACAGCACAACATCCTATATTTATCAAAATCAAAAAGAGGTCCCCTATACCACCACCTCCACCAGCTGTAGTCTAACCCGACGCCAAATTGTGACTATTACACACACACACTAATTCGTTGATTTCCACAGTTGCTCCGTCAACTCTCTGGATGGAAAAAAACAGAAAATAGAAAATAACTTTTTCCCCTGTAACTAAAAAAAAATAAAAATTCCAAGTATACAGTAAGTAGAGAGTCGGTAAACCAAACCATATGCGAGTTATATCCATACTGTACACATGAATCAATAGCTCCAGCTAACAGAGAGAGAGAGAGAGTTAGAGAGCGCGCGCAACTCAAATTCATCAATTGAGCGCCGTAATATAAGGATATAAATTGGCCGTTTTTGTTTTTCTTTCACCCGTAGAAATTTCGCCTAGTCATTTTATCCTTTTTATCTGGTGGTTGGGGGGAAGCGAAAAAGAGATTTGATTTCATAATGCCATACGGGAGGGAGGGAGGATGACCGCCATCATTCCTCCGTGTATGACGACAACGAGAAGAAGAAAAAGAAGAGGCGGAGATATGATGACTCAACTCGACGATATTAAACGATAAAAGAAGAAGAAAAAAGGGCGCCCGCAAAAAAACTAACGACAAAAGGAACTTGCACAGAGCAGCAGAGAGAGAGGCAAACGCAAACGGGCTCTTTTTGGACGGCCTTATTTGGCGTGAGTCGAGATAAAGGGGGAGGAGGAAGAGAGAAAGAGAATGGAGGGGGGGGGGAACTATTATAATGTATACCGCACCATCCGGCTGCTTCACGTCGCCCACATCATCGAACCGTCGTCAACCAAATATGAGAATACAAAAATGAGAAGCCAAACGATGCGTCACTTATTAACACACGGACGCACGCAAAGGCGCCCCACACACCAGACCCCACCTTCTTAGACTAACTCTATCTCTAATATTACTATAGCATCATTTCTTATCAAATAATAACAATTTCAGTTCATTCAATAATTTAGTTTTTTGTTTTCTCCCAATTTTTCTTGAATGAAACAGATTTTTTGAATTGGAGGACACCTGCATACCTTTTGGGCTGGAAAACAACAATTTTTGTTTGTGTTTTATTTTCCTCTCCGGGCTGATTGTATGTCCGTCTCTCCATGGCCGGTGATCCGTTGCCGTTGATGAGCAATGACGACGTGGTGCCGGCCGGACCGAGCATCTTTTGCTTTGAATCGTCGAGGATCTTCATCAACGGGAACGGCAGCAGCAGCAGCAGCAGCTCCAGTGGCTCCCATCTCTCCCAACGGTGGTGCTAGCAACAACAAGGCCGGCACTAATAAGCGGAGCCATCACCATCGACAGCAGCAGCATCAGCATCACGTGCGTTACGGGAGCGAGTCATTCACATTGGCGGATCAGACGGCGCCTCTGTCGTCCCGCCACTCGATCGCCGACATCCTCGGCTGGAAAAATCCCTCAAGTGCTGCCACCGCCGTCGACGGCAACATCTGCAAAATCGAACAAGGTGAACACAACAACAACAACAATCAGTTCCAGCAACTCGTGTTAGGTCGTCGTTACGACGATACCGAAGGCGAAGAAGAAGAAGAAGAGGAGGAACCGGAAGAAGAAGAGGAAGCGGAAGTCATGGCTTCCGACTGCGTCGACGTGGCCGACTTGACGGTGAACATTAGTGACGAGCCGCTGGACTTGAGCCTGGACAAGAGCAAGTGCCGCCAACGTGAGCGGGAGCGCGAGGTCAGCGGGGCCACGCCCATCAAGCGGGCCAAGGGGATGATGGCCGTCGACGCCATGGGGGAGCCGGCCAGTGACGGAGGCACGGACGAGGGCGACCTGGACGGCGTCGGACAGTGGGGAAATGTCCAGCCGCACCTGCAGATGGCCGCCAATTTCTCGACGGTGCTCCAGTACTATTTGACGGCTGCCCGTCTGTGGCAGACCAGTGAAGTGATCCGGTGTCAGGAATCTCAGGCCAGGGCCGGCGGCGAGACGGACAGTGAGGCCAATGACGACGGACACGGGTCGGACACCAACACGGCGGCGGCAGCGGCGGCTGTCGTGGCGGCGGCCGTGGCAGCCGCCGGCAACGAGTCGGCCGGAGTCATGTTGCCCGTCCAGCAAGTGCAACAGCCATCGAACAACAACAACAACAACAACAGCAGCAGCAACAAACGCCGGAAGAATAAAGATGGGCAGCATCAAAATCACATGGTCATGGTCTCGGATCTGGTCAATTCCGGAGCGGCCGATTCCGGCGGCAACGGCCAATCTCGTCCGCGCAAAACGCGGACAACCTTCACGGGCAAACAACTTTTCGAGCTGGAACGGATCTTCGAACAGAAGAAATATTTATCGTCCAACGAACGCCAGGAAGTGGCCCGTCTGCTCAACGTCACCGGCTCACAGGTGAGTCCAGTGTCTCATTTTCCTAAATTATTCTTTTAAAAAAAAACAAAAGTTTCGAATTTTAAATTTTAAATTTTTCCCGCTCCCGCCAAAAAACCAAAAAAAAGATCAAAATTTGGTTTCAAAATCGCCGAACCAAATGGAAGAAACAGGATCCGAATACGGCGGCCGAGCTTGCCCAGCTCAAATCGGCCAGTCGCAGTTCTCAAGGAGGGGGGTCGTCGTCGTCGGCCGCCGTGCCCAAGGGCAAAAACGGAGAAGATCTCCACCAGTCTGGATCGACAAACGCCAACGACGACGTCGCCAGCGCCGGCGATAACGAGGAGATCAATAGCGACGACGCCTCATCTCCACCAGCGCCGCGATCACCTTCTCCCGTTTGAATGGAAAAAACAAACGAAAAAAAAAAATTATTTAAAATAAAACAAAACAAGAAATTAACATATAACATCCCGAAATGTTTAGAAACAAATTATCGTTTTTTTTAGGTTTAAAAAAAAAAAGAAAAAAATTCCCGCCAAATTTCAAAAAATCGCCCCCTTCAAAAAATGTTCTGTCTCTGTTGTAATAATTTAATTTAATTTAAAAGAAGAAAAGAAAGAAAGAAAAACAAACCAGAAATTTTGGCAATTTTTTCATTTTTGTTTTTCTTTCAGATTTGTTTGCATAATTTCTCATTTGTTGGTGTGTAATAATACGGGTCTTCTCTTGCGTGTCCGGCGACATGAACGAGTTTGCTCTGTTGTGGAGTGTACAAAAAGAAAAGTTAAAAGTTAAAAAAAAAAAAATGGGAGATCGTAAAAACAAGGAGAGGAAGGAAGGAAGGAAGAAAAAAGGAAATTAATTGTCTCCTTTTTGTTTTCTATTGTTATTTTCAAAAGAGTAAATCTGTCCTGTTAGACGTTACTACCCTTATTACCCCCTGTTGGTTAAAGCGTCTCTCGACTCTGTGTGTGTGTGTGTGTATGTCAGTGTGTCCATTACGAAGAGAAACGACGACAGTGACAAGTGCCTTGTGATAATAACTGATGTGTGTGTGTGTGTGTATGTAACGTCTGTTTGTTTGTTTGTTTGTTAGCTCTCGCCATTTTGCTGTAGACCCTCCTCCTCCATTTGGTTGCGTGTCGAGTTTGTCTCCTCTCTCTCTCAATCTGAATTATTTCCTTTTCACACAGACACACGGGGCAAGTTACGCAAGACCATTCATCTTGTCCAGGAAAATAACAGGGAAATTTAGAAGAAAGAAAAGAAAAATTTTGTTTTTTTTTCGTCTCTTCGCAATGCAGAATTTTCGCCGTTGATTTTTCTTCTTCTTCTTCCATTTGTTTTTCTTTCTCTCTCTCTAAAAAAAAAAAGAAAATTGGTAGAATAGAAATGAAAGTGAATTTTTCAGAAATTAATTATTGTTGTATATGTTCGTTTTTTTTTAATTCTTCCTCCTGCCTCCGTAATATTCTGGTAACAACCGGTCACGCAACCTTTTCTCCCGTTTTTTTTTTTTACCGAATGGGAAAACTGTCAAAAGTGTCACGCCAGAATCTCCTTCCCTCCCCAGTTGCTCTCCCTCCCGCTGATCTCTGAAAAACTCCATTCGTCCTCCCCCCACCACCGCCATTTCTCCATTTCGTCCAACTGCATCTCCGTTGAGTTTTCTTTCGTGAGTTTTATTATAGATACAGCACACAGACACACACAGACAGACACACACACACTGTGAGACACATCCCGATGAAGAAGAGGAAGAAGGTGACGCAGGGTGCGCAAGTAATTATAGCCTCACCTCGGGATATTATTTTGATCGATTCGGCCTCGTAGCTGCCGAGAAACAAGAAGAAAGAAGAAGAAGAAAAAAGTGTGGGAGTAGATAGAGAAACGGGCGGGCCCCGTGTGGATCGCTATTTTAGAACTTTTTTCCGGCTCTGTGTCCTTATTTTCTTATTCGTTCAGTTTTTGTCCTCCTCCAGCCCCCCCCATCATCCCCACCCCTCGTCGTCGTCGTCGTCGTGGTCGTTGCTATTTGCTTGTTTGTTACTTCTTCTTTTCGGTGTAGCAGCTTAGCCCGTCTCCGTTTCCAGCAGCGACGTCGCTTCAAGCGTTTCTGGCAATTTGACTTGACGGGATGATGGCAGGAGCAGCTTGGGCAGGGGCAACTTGGCTCGATTTTCATCCGCTTCTCTTTCTCCCCCTCCTCCCCCTCGTGCAAGAGAAGAAGCAGTTGACGTGACTGCTCTTTGCCTTTGCTGGCCGCTGCTACTGCTGCTGCTGCTCATACCGGGCGCTTTCGTTGCTGTCGTTGCTGGTGGGCTCATCGTCACCATCCGAGAAGAGGAGAAATTATACAGCGAGCAAGGAGGAGGAGGAACAACATGACTGGGCTGCTGCTGCTGCTGGGCCTCGTCTCTCTGCGGCTGGTTGCCGCTAGAAACAGAGACGGCGTTCTTCTTTAAGAGATCAATCCGGCTCAGAATCTCGCCGTTGTCAGGGCCTTGAAACGATGCCAAGTGCAGCGACGACGAGTTTCTTCCATCCGCCTTCTCCTCCTCCTCCTCTCGGTCAACGTCTATAAAAACCAGAAACGGGAGAGAGAGAAAGAGACGACACACACACACACAAAAAGAAAGTAAAAAAATAATCATAATAATAATCCAATAACCTTAATTGAATCGTTTTCAAATCGATAAATACCTCCACGTTTCTCTGGGCGAATCATCTGCTGGGACTGGTTCATCATCACATGCAGGTCTCCCTCATCATTGCTCCTCCCCATTTTGACCTGTTCACAGTTAGGCAAGCAAAATAAAAAAGAAATAAAGACATGTGAAGAAAACACAACACGAAAAGACACACACACAAATGCATTTTTAAAAGACAGGGACACATATAGCTGAATTGATGATGGTTGATGTGAAATCCTGCTGGTATATGCAGATGTTCATTGCTCTCTCTCTCTCTCTATCTATCTATCTATCTATCTATGTGTGTGTGTGTTTCATGTGTGCAAGTTTGGAGATGTTTGAATAAAATGCCAATGCTATTACCATATCAGGATCGTAACTGATTGCCTGCTGCAGCAAATCAAGTCGACACATCCAGAGAGAAGTTCCAGCTTTCAACTGCTCAAATTGGTGAATGCAGTCACCTAGAGATGATTTACACTTCCTTCTGTCCCACTCCATTTCATCTAGTGCAGCTGACATTGAGGTCACTCGTTGATTCATCTGCTGTATTCCATCTGCCTCCAGCCATTCAGCACCTTATTAAGATGAATCAATTCGAAAACAAAAACAAAAAACATTTCACATAAACAAAACATATCAGCTGATTTCCATTAGCCTCATGTGAAAGAGTGAGGAAGAAAGTCCCATGTGGATATTCTATCATCACACAAACATGGGCGGAAATAACGTACACTAATCAGGTCACTCATGAGGGCGGAAATGGTCTAAACTTTATATAATACCGGCCAACATTGACGATGAAGTTCGCAGCTGGTGCTGGTTATCGAGTTTCCCAAGTTCTCCCGGCTCCTCTGCATTTGCATTATTAAAGAGACTTTCTATGGTTCCATCAAGCATGTGGTCCCAATTTCCATTATCTGATTCAGCACCATACATGGTCGATCGTTTCTGGCTATATAAACCCGATTAATATATGTATATATCAAGTTCAACACCCAGTTCTTTCTCTCCAGACAACCAAAAATAAAAAAAAGAACCAACAGTTCAAATGTCCTTCGGTCAATAACACAGAAGGATGAGAGACATTGCCAAACTCGTTTATTTATTGTACTAAACAGTCGAAATAATCCTTTTTTATTTTTATAGTTTTTTTTTGTGACAAACACGTTTTTTCTAGTTTTTTTCCCCCCTTCTTTTACATTTTTATAACTACATAGTAATGAAGACTTCTGGGAAAAATATTTTGATGACCAAAGTCACGAGATAATGATGACTGATACAAAAGAATGTATTTGCGCGTCGGTCAGTTTAGCCGGTAGAGCGTAGAGGTTAAAAAAAATTGTCGGGCGACAAAAGGAAGCAGTTATTTCATTATGTATATATATATAAAGTAAAATAAGTGTAAAGCGACGAGAAAGTATATGAATAATTATCGAGGAGTCAATCGTTACTTCAGGCGATGCAGTTCTAAAAATGAAATAAAAAATAAAAGATGCAGTCAAGTGAGATTGCGACATCACCAAAATAAAAGCAAATGATAAAAATCGAAACGGTCATCAAAGAGAATAGGGTGGTGGAGGGTCTCCAACCAATGGGGGAGATTCAATGGTATCTACGAGCATAAGGCGGCTGTCACGCATTCGTGAAGAACGTGAACGTCGGTGTCGAGATCGAGATCTGCGTCGTTCTGGTCCACCCATTCTTTTGAACAGGGCGCTGGCAGTGGCAAGTAAAGCTGTTGCGCCTGGATGGATTCGAAACCAACACGATAATCTACTATTCATGCATAGCAACTAGTCGTTTCAAGGGAATTACCTGCAGATGAGAGGGTGAAAAAGCCGTAGTCGAATGAGACTTCGAGAAAATAAGAATGGCGATTTTCTTTTTCCAAGAGAACAGTTATGTAGTAGGCAAGACTAACTACTCCCGCACAAATTAAAACTGCACAGAAAGATTGGAATTTTAAAAGATTTTTTTAAAGAGATAAAACAAGATTATAATACCAATTGGAATGGTCATCAAACCATTAGATCTCACTGTGAGGGACAGACGGCTCTTAGTTCCCAACACATCCAGCAGGAAACCAATGAAACACAAAATGATGGCAAAAATCACCAACATCAGAATTACTTTGAACATGTTAACGATAGCTGGGGTGAGGCAACCCATTGCTGCAATAGAAGATCAATTGTTGAAATAAACAACCAAGAGAAAAAACGAAAAAGAAAATGAACTTACTCCCAACCGCAGAGTGGTAATAAAGCCTCACAGGTGACACAATAGTTGTACTATTTCTAGAATCTCCAGTCTCAAAATAGCCATAGTCAAAGAACTGATATAATGTGAGATGTTTTGGACAGCTTTCCCCCGATCTGGGAGAGGCAGAATTTGTCCTGGTTGTGAGCGAAAGCCAGGATGGTTGGGCCAAAGATGTGCATAGGAGGGCAATAGTCATCATCTGGAAAAAGGCTGCCCCATAATTTCGGTTATGGGGGTTATTATGAGAAGATGACGAACTTCGGCCATTTCCACGACTGGAACTGGAATTAGATGGGTTCTGAGACAATGGGAACATTGGAGCTAGTCTAGAAGTTAACACAAAGAAGCATCACATTCAAATGGCTTCTCTGCTTAAAAAAAGAGCACTTGGAACTGAGAAGGAGGGTTAAAATATTTTCGATTTCCCTTATTGTTTTAACTGGCCTAGCTAGATCACAAAAGGATCAAAGAAAGGAGTCGAAGTGCAGCTACAACTTTGACGTCCTACCTCCTTCCTAACAGTAATCGTAGCAGACGAAGGCCATGTCAAATTACCCAAGGACAGCAAGGCCAAATTTCTTGGGTTTGGACTAAAAAACCTTTCTTTCTGTGTGACCCTGGGAATGACTGTCCATTTTTCATCAAAAGGCAAATAATTTGTTTGCATTATTTTCTTGCAATATTTTTTCCCCCAATGATTTTAATCGAAATATTCCAACGTTGCCCGTTCGCCGGCACTACTTAAGCTAATTTCAAAGTCATGTTTAAAGCTCATCAAGAATTCACACAAAACTCCTTCTGGCGGTAATTTCGACGGATTAGTCGGATCTAATATGTGAGAGGTGTTTATGTGTTTTATTTGAATTCTCAAGCCAACCATAACAAAAAGCTTTTCCCCTATTCGTTCTTCGGCATTTGAACCTCTTCAGAAAGCTCAAGAAGAATTTTCATTTCTTCACAATTTGAATTACCTAGAAGGAGAAAAGAAAACCAATTAGCTAAAAATACAACAACTTTCTAATGGTGTTGAACGTACATCTTCATCATGCACTATATGATGTGAACCAACTCGTTGCGGATTAAATTTAGCGCTCGTACCCTATAAAAGGAACAAGATCATTAATTTGCATCATTCATAAGGTAAAGTGAATTAATTTACCCAAACAAGCGCGTATTTCAAGACTTGGGCCAACGTGCGATGGATCGAGTGACAAACATGTTCGACAGAAACGCCTCGTCGCAAAATCAAGCAGTCGTTGAAATCGGGGGGCTGACCAGGTTTCTTGGTGTAAACTCGAATAAAGGACAAGTACTCCCAGAGAGTCTCCAGTAAGTAATCGAGGTTCAGCTTCATGTTACAGGAAACCACTAGAGAATGAGGCTGTCGTGCAATCCTATTAACTTCTTCCAGCGAAATTTGATCGATCTTGTTGTAAACGTAAAGGCACGACAAATAGATCCGGTTATCAGATATGACATCAATCAGATCGTCGGCAGAGCAGTCTTCGCGGAACAAAACCTACGAAAAGACAAACACGTTACAACGTCAGGTTTTCCGATTTAGGAAATGTGAACTAGTACCTCAGCATTGAAAATTTTGTATTCATGAAGAATTAGCTGAACCAGTTTCTCATCCACTTTGGTTAATGGACAAACAGCATTGAAGGCAATACCACCACCTTTTTTGTGCTATCAATGTAAGGTATTTTTCAGTAAAGAAAAAATCATTTGCTCTATGTATTTGTCAAGTTTACCTTGAAGTAAATGTTTGGTTTTTTGGTGTTCAACCTGATTCCTACGCTCTCCAACTCTTTCTGCAACAAGGTTTTCTGTACATCTCCCTTGGTAGCATCAAGCATCATCAAAACCAAGTCAGCTGTCCTTGCAACAGCAATAACCTAAACCACAATAAAGAAAACTCATTCAAAGATTATAATTTTGCATTCCAGAAACTCATGACATGCCTGTTTTCCTCTGCCTTTTCCTTGGGAAGCCCCTTCAATGATTCCAGGGAGATCCAATAATTGGATATTGGCACCTTTATACTCGATGACTCCAGGAATACATGTCAGTGTTGTAAACTCATATGATGCAGCTTCACTTTGGGTCTTGGTTAGAGTTGAAAGAAGGGTGGACTAGGAAAGAAAGGGATTGTGTTAAATAAAATTTTAAACAATTTTAAACCTTAACACACCTTGCCGACAGATGGGAATCCAATTAATGCCACCCTGGCATCTCCGGATTTAAGTACATCAAAGCCTTCTCCTTTCTCTCCAGCTTTCTTGGAGGGTTCCAATAGTTGCGAACGGTACTTTGCAAGTTTCGCTTTCAGCAGCCCCAAGTGATATTCGGTAGCTGCACGGTGCACAAAAAGTATTGTTATACATTACATCCGCATAAGAAAGAAGCAATAATGGACGCAAACCTTTGTTTTTCTGAGTACGGGCAATCTCCTTTTCAATCTCGGAAATCTTTTCCAGAATTCCCATTTTCGTTCAGGGGAAATGGTCGTCGAAAACAAAACACAAAAACTGGAATTATCAAAGTGACAGCAGACCAACTTTAGGCCTTCAGCATGGCAGTCAAAAGCAACGTTGCCATTCGGAAGATACGCAATGGCGGTAAACAAAAATCAAATACAAACAATACAAATGATAATTTTAAAAAAAAATGTCTCGTTATATCCTTGAATAAATACGCGTTAACAACCCACTGAACTTTTTTTACATTTGAGCTCTCAACTGCTATTATTATCCTCGGTAATTATACAGATACCAGACCACTAGACCAGCGCCTGATACTCTCGATTGATGCGTTATCATTTGCTAGGTTTTCCTGTTGCAAAAGTACTGTCGCTCGATCACTTAGTGCAATCCCATGATACTACCACATAAAGCTTTTATAACTTGCCTATTCCACTGTGTAGTAACAGCCTGAAAATGGCCAACCGAAAGGGGGGTATGGAAATCAGGTAATAACAAAAAAAGCAAATACTTCTTACGAAGAATTATAGATCGACGAAATGTATTTTAATATCGTTTTGTGAATTTGGATATATAATCTAGACGATAAAGGGAAATAGTAATGAAAGTTTCCAGAAATGATTTCAGAATATGTTGGATTAATTCTTCAGACGTCACGTCAACGATATTCATTTACAGCAGGACGAAGCTTTGCAAACGCAACTCGCTCCACACTGGCAATTGGTACCGCATGTGCAACCCCCTATACAACCAATTGTGAAAAAGCTATTAATTTTTTTGTCGGCGATTAAAGCTTTCAATACGAACATTACCTGGAGTCGAGCATTTGCAAGTCTCTCCTTGTGACGAAGCTGTGGGACATTTGATACAGTTGGCTGCATACTTGCAGTCGTCCCCGCATGTGCACCCATCTAGACAGAAAGTACGAACAGTTTGTAAGGTAAAAATCTAACACGTCATTCACTGATTCAAGACATTCGAGAAACAGATGGTGCACAAATAAATATGAAATTCAAAATCGAGGCACTAAATAGCAATTAAATGTAACTTACTTTGACAACGAACACACTCTTTAGGCATGGCTGGTCTTGTTGTTGTCAGTTTGACGGAAGGGTATCGAATACAGCTGGAAAACATCCTCAGATCCGACGTTAACAAGTGGATCCTCTTGAAAAAAATATTTAATGACAACGTTGCTTTTATTTTAAAAACGTCCTACCGTCGATATTTATGACGTCATCCCTTTAGCCAGAATTGCACAAGACGATACCCAATTTTTCACACTTCATTATCCTAAATAAATACGCGTAGGCCACCATTTGAATTTGTTTGCATTTCGTGACAAAGAGCACTCGGTTGGACTTATTCTTCGAAGCAATATAAAAGTGAGCTGATTGCTGCGGTATTATTTTCTGTGTAGGAGTATAATTGGCGCTAGACCATTTAGCAGTAACGTATAATCCAGCTCACGAAACTGTCGCATAAAGCTTTTTAGAACTCGCCTACTATACCCCGCTCTTAATAGGCTGCTATAAATCGAGCGAATATGGAAATCAGGTCATAATAAAAGACATACTCAGTGATACTGACGAAATGTATTGAATATTTCATGAAACTTTAAAAGAACCTCTGGATAGACATTAGAGATAGAGAAACAATCAGGGAAAAATTTCCAAACATGGTTAAGAAAATGTTGGAATAAACGTTCGATCAGACGAAATGTTGACGGTGTTCATTTGCAGCAGGCCGAAGCTTTACAAAAGCAATTCTGTCCACAACGGCAATTATTGGGACCACAAGTGCAACCCCCTACATATTTAATTGAAAAACAGCAAATAATGTTTGACGACTGTTAAAGCTTTCAACGCGGTTATCACCTGAAGCTGAGCACTTGCAAGTCGCATCTTGTGGTGAAGTTAAAGGTTCTTTACTGGCACACCTAGGGCAGTTCTTCCCACATGTGCACGGACCTAAATACAGAAAGTATGAAAACATTTGAATACAAATACATTAATTCGATCAAAATCAAGGGACTTGTCAGCAATTAACTTACCTTGGCAATGAGAACAGAATTTAGGCATGATCGATCTTGTCAGTTTGACGGAAGCGCATCAAATAAATCTTGGAGGAGATTCTAAAAATGGACAATCGCTAACGTACGTTTGTTAGTCGTCATTGCACTAAATGTCGACCCGACGTCGATCTCGACGTCATTTAGTGAACCAATAGAATTGGTGCGTGTGACAGCATGTGTGTTGTTCATTTTGTGGTGCGCAAGTACCGAACCCGCATGTATGTACACCTAGAAAAGGGAAACGAAATGGAGTCGTTGGCTCGCTGCTGAATCATTCGATTCTCAGAATGGCGGCAAGGAGCCATATGTCAATGTTGTTCCGCCAAAAGTCCAAAGTTGTGTCTCCAGGTGTCGCGAAAAATCAAAACGACGTTCCAGCTGATTCCACGGCCGCCAGCACGCTTTCCAAACTTCCGGAGAACGCGGAGAAATCTGCCACACCTCCGTTGGTTGTCCAACCGAGTTACACCAAATTGTCGGAAGGTTTGCGCAAAAACACGCCGGCCAGCGTCATTTGTCTGGCCTTTTGCGGCGGAAGAAAATGCCGTTTCGACACGAGTGATCGCTGGACCGCGGAGGATATGGCCGTCAATGGACTTTATTCTCACTGGTGAGTCTTCATTCTAAATGCGGATTTGTAATATTAACTTAATAAAAAGGACTTAAATAAGAAGAACATTTTTCGACGCCTTACCGTGTTTTCCAGCGTGTCAATTTCATTAGCTGATGGCTTGCAGTAGTAGTAGTATATCCAATCAAGTGTAAGCGCATTAGAAAAGAATTGGTCGTCGATGAGATGTGGTGAATCGATTGACCACAGCAACGCGATCAGTTGCCAGCAACAGTGCTCACACGCAAGCTGAATAGATAAACACAGGGGCTACCACTTAAATATGCAAGGGGGCGGAGAAGGGGAATGCCGAGATGGACAGCAATACAAAGAGAACGCGGACGAACAGTACAGTAGACTAGACATTCACCGAAAATGATCAAATATTCATTGGATCGATTTTCGGTTGCACGGAACCATAGTCATTCCTTTCACGTGAATTGACGTTAATTTTAGACTCTCACTATTTATATCTTAAAGGATCACCGAAGACATTTTGGCTATGGCCCGTCCGAACGCCCAACTTATCCAGAAAAATGATATCGTCGGCCAGTTCATACGGTATTATGTCACGATTAATAGAATATCAAAATTTCACTCAAATGGATTTGTACACCTGGGAAAGTAGATTGGGAATCAAGACCATCATCAATTTACAGACGGCGGGCGAACATTCACACTGCGGTCCACCGTTGACCTCGTCGGGATTCTCCTATCTACCCGAAAGCTTCATGGAGAAAGACAGTACGCATAATTGCTGTTTTAGTTGACGTCATGAACTTGTTGATTTAATTCAAAAAACCATTTGCGTGATCTCCAGTTTTCTACTACAATTTCGGATGGAAAGACTACGAAAGCGGTTCGCTGGAGGGGCTACTGGATGCGGTAAAGGTCCTTACTTTTGCCGTTAATCAGGGCAAAGTGGCCGTTCACTGTCACGCAGGTATGTCGTCTGCGTTATCGATTGATTAATAATTGCCTTGCTCATTTGTTTTTCGGCCAAAAATTGCACAGGTTTGGGTCGGACTGGAGTGCTGCTCTGCTGTTACCTCATTTACAGCCAACGGTTGCGATCGGTTGAGGCCATTCGCCATGTTCGCCGGAAGCGTCCTAATACAGTTCAGACATCCAGTCAGATTATGGTAATCAAATAACGTTCGCCACAAACTTGTTTGAGCTGTCTTAACTGGATTTTTTTAAAAAATAATTTTCAACAGATGATTCAGGAATTCGAACAGTTCCTTATAAACTGCTTCAGCGTGTTTAGCACCAGGTTTTTCCTATTTTTCCAAACGGCATTCTTTCTCCTTTTTTTTCCTAATGAAATCAACTTTTTTAGCAAGGCTGACGTCAAGAATTCGAGTGCCAAACACCCGTTCACTCTTTCGCATCACTTGGAGGACCAGAAAGAAGTTCTCCATGGCTACGAAGCCAGAGCTTTGCGCTACATTCCAAAGGTTCAAAATGATTTCTTTCGGTCATATCGGCGAGAGAGGGAATATTGTACTTTAAACCATTTAGATCATTTACGTGATATGCGAGCGATTGCTGTTTCTTTGCCGAGCAGATCCGTCCCCAACGCTCAACTTTTGGCTGGACGAAAGTCGACCGCCTTTTACTCGCTCCTTCTTCTGTTTTCTCGATGACCCCAAACAACTGACTTATCAAGTCAGCGGACACGAACGTAAACTTCCAAAAAATTAACATTTTAATCATTGAAACTGTCAAGTTTTGTTTTACATATTCGAAAAAGGATGGGATACTTTGGACGATCTGAGATTCAAAGATGGACCAAACGCACCACAAATGCCAGTCGGGCAAACGAATTGTGGTTCGTTCTTCAGCTGTGATAGTACCCAGGCAAAATGACTTTGAAAGTTGATTTTCTAATTTGGACTGAAAAGCTGACATTTTTCTTTGCGTAATAACCAAATAAAACAGGTTATTTTCGAAGAGATAGTCAACAGTCTACTGGCTAACCCGCCAACAGATTTGTTGGCCCACCCAACGGTTAAAGATTACTGCTTAACGCTGGACGGGCGCCAATCAGGTTGGAAGAAGCTCTCATCCGAAAGAGATCCTAAAATCTTGAGCCGGCTACTCTTCTATTGGCTTCTGCACTTGAAAAATCCCATTTTAACCAACGAGGAATTGAGCAACATCGTCGTTTACGCAGACAAACCAGCAATCTGCCTATCTCGTTTCGATCTCGTAAAATTTGATTGTTTACGATAATGTTCTATGCAGGGTAACTAAAATGTTTGTTCACTAAACTAGGCGACCCGCTACACTGTCGAGTATCTACTACGATTCATCCAGCGACTGTGTCCGACCGCGAATAACGCCCGTTTCGATCTGAATCGCCGACTGGCCAGCCTTCTGACGCAACAAGCGGTCGACATTCGCGGAATCTATTTCCCAAGCGACGGGCGGAAGAGATTGGGTCAAGGAACGCTTGCACAGCTGCTGCATTTCCTCAATTCGGCTATCGAGTTATTTGTTAACGAAGTTGTCACGATTTCGGAAGAATCGGCTAGTTCAATTCAAGAGTGATGGTATTTGTATTATTGTTCCTTAATCAAACTGTCAAACCAAAATTTAAAAAAAAAGAAAAGAATAATACATATACAAGTCTTTATGATATTACCGCAATACAGGCAATATATCTGCGAAAGGTCAGTTTGTGAACGTTATTGATCGACTGCGGCCCAAGCCATCGCCACGTCTAAAATATAAATTGAAATTATGCGAATCACTAGTTTCTTTAATTATTATCGAGGGGTTTTCACTGGGTATTTCCACTCCGTAAGTCTACTCGCCTCCTCACGCTTCCTCTCCCTTTAGAAAGAAGGAAAAACCAAATCTAAACTGTGTGAAGGAAAAGATTTTCAACTAGAAGCTCGGCGAAAAAGAAAGGAATGTTTTACCTTTTTTTTAAATAGCAACCTACTCGTTCCAGTTGAAACCTCAAATGAGATAGAGAGTATTCGGTTTCAGACAAGGGCCAAACGATTTTGTGATAGCGACCGGTTCCCGATGAAACGCTCATCATCCGGAACCAAGAAAATAAATTTGCTTTCATAATGGGGAAATTTGATAAGAGGGAGAAAAATAAAATGAACGAAAGAGTTCCGAAATAGTTTCGACCTAAATGAAGCTATAGTTATTTACTAATCCGTCGGAGGATGCTGCCTACTTTCAACTGAATTGCTTAGCCTATGCAAATCTTCATCTGATGGGTAATGGACGGCAACGGTAGGTGTGAGAGGCGAGTTAAGAGTGGAAGGCGTAAAAGGTAGCGAGGACACTGAAGTGACGGTATGCGATCCATCATCCGGATAGGCAACTGCGGCGAACTCGGCGAACGTATAAGCGGTTTGAGGGCTGCCCAGGGCATCTTCGTCCAAGTGGACCATGGAATGGGTATCCTTGAGCCCGTGGACGCCTCGACGACAACAAGGACATTCGGCAATCTGTGACTTCAGCGAGTTTCCGATTTTCTAAAAAATTAAAATGTTTTTAACAAAATTTTCTCCCGCAGGCTTGCGCAATCGATTTTGTTTTAGAATAACCTGGATGATGGATTTTCCACTGGCTTGAGAAATGGCAACAATACCAAACAGCGGAACAGGTACGAGAATAAAGGCCACGACGGACCAACCGAGCGCCACTGTCCATTCGGGAAAGACGTACGTGCCGTGATTGTAGTCGAGGCCTTTAAGGTCACAGAGATGGAAAACGCACACGCCCTGTTGTAAATAAGCCAAACAAATGACGTATGAAATTTTCAATTAACTCTGGAAACACCTGTGAATTATTATTTAATTCACCAAAATAATTAGAGGCGTCAGTGCCGCCCAGCAAATAATGAGGATGGGAGATGGACTGTGAGCTGTCATTTCTCGAATGTTACGAGCCAGCCGTCCGGCTCCGTAGAGGACTCCGGTCGAAAATGCAACAATCAGAGCTAGTAAAGTGACGGCTACAGTGGCGATGTAATAATCTGTTAGATGCATCAAATAAATGCCCCCCTGTCGGAAAAAAACAACAAAAGATCATGGTGAAAAAAAAAAACCAACCGCAATCATTGCGTAATTATGGGTTTTTTTCCAACTGGAAAATAATGAACCTGTGTGATGTAAGGAAGGGCTCCGACGAAGCACACCATACACATGCCAATGACAACGAGGTCAGGCATCAAACCGCTTTTCTTGTTGCAAAATTGCTTGAAGAAACGGTGCAACGTCAGCTGGACCACTTCCACTGTGGCGAACTAATTTCCCAAATTTCAAATGAGAAAGCGCAGATAACATTATTTATTCATTTGACTGAATTACCTGGGTATCCAGACCAATGAAAATGAGCATGACAAAAAGGAAAACGCTCCAGAATTGTGGGAAGGGCATCTGTGAAACCACCGTCGAGTACATCACCAGCGATAAGCTCAAACCTGACGAAATGCCGACATAAATATTAGATGGCGAAACGATTCGAAACGGAATGATCCCAATTGAATGCTAGGAAGAGCGTTCGATCGAGATGCCGCCAAGAATATGTTATCATTATCGACGGAGAATCCAAAGGTCCTTTACCGTCAGTGGCGGCCTGATCGATTGGTAGGCTCTGAACATAGGCAGTGTGACCAAGGGCAGCAAAGACGATGATACCGGCTATCAATGACGTCAAGGAATTGAGCATGCTCAAGCAGAGTGCGTCACGAATCAATGGGTTGTGAAAACGATTATAACTGGCAAACGCCATCAGACATCCGTAAGCGATTCCCATGGACATGAACGCCTGGGCCAGAGCATTCACCCAAACCTTGACGGTCGCCCCATCGAAACAATCGAAAAAGTACAATTGAAATGGACTGAATTATAATATCAAACGCAGAGTAGCATTCACCTCAGAACTGAGCAAGATTGACCAATCCGGGTGGAAGAAGTAGCGCAATCCATCGTCGGCTCCTTCCAGCGTTAGCGCTCGGCCAGTCAGAGCCAATAACAAAAAGTAGGGAAGAGTAGCTGTCACGTAAACCATTTTCCCTGGAAAATAAAGTAATCAAACCCCGTTAGATCAAGGAAATCAGAAAGCAACCTTCACGGCAATACCTGACCAACGGACGCTTTTACGAATGGTGGCGTAAAGCAACACCCAGGCGATAAGCAAGCAGACTGTCAATTCCCAATGGATATCACCCATATCGGTGACTCCATTAGTCATCTGCAAAATTCGTCGACTACCAAACAATTGTTTTTTTATCATTTACGCAATTGATCAGATAACTTGAATCGATATTTACTCGAAAAATTCTTGACCAGGCGTTGTCCGGTTGAGTGACGAAATGTTGACAACTTCAACCGCCACAAGCCGTTGAACCCCGACGACGTTGTCATCCGGACGTGAAGGAAAAGGTAGCGAACCTGATATTCGGGAAAAAAACAAACAATAATAACAGAAACGCTATTACCCTTCTATCCTTTTCCCCTTTTAGCGGATTTGAGACACTGGTCATCGACGGTGCGGCGTGACGCACCTTGGTGGCAGAAATCCGTGTTCCAGGTGTTATTGCAATGGGTCCAAGGTAGCTGGGAACTGAAAGAGGATCCCAGGTAAAGCATAGCCCATGACATTACCACGCTATAGTAGCAGCTGAGCATCATGCTAAAGAGTACCATGCCAACGCCGACACCTGCGAAATTTAAAAAATCCGTTTCATATTGGTTGTGACTAGTTTGGATTGAAAAGAAAACGTGTCGAGAGACCTGAGAAAAGTGGGCAAATGTTTCTCATCGCTTCCACAGGACCTTCACGTGTGTATTGGCCAACTGCCAACTCTAATATCTGCATTGGAATGCCGCACAGGAAGACCTGATTGAATCCAATCCATCATCAATTAACTTTCACAACGTCAACAACGAAAGATTTCACGAGAAAAACGAAAGAATTCAACGTACCATAATGCAGTAAGGAACGAGAAAAGCCCCTACAGGAAAACATTAAGTATGTCATAAATAAATGTGACACATAAATTCAAGTGGAAATGAACAATATCACCTCCTCCGCTTTTGAACGCCGTGTAAGGGAATCGCCAGATATTGCTAAGTCCCGCCGCAAAGCCAACGCAGGCCAGCAGAAATTCTACCTTTGAGCCCCATGTCTGGCCAGTGTGTCGATCTGTCCGGGCACTATGGCGATGTCGGCTCCTTTGTTTGTGCCTGTTTTTTCTAGTGTCAGAATAAGATTCGTCGCTGCTGGAGCCGTCGTCCACCGGCCCATCCAGCATCCCACTCACGTTCTTCCTATTAATAACGCAACATAGTAGGTGATATCAAATGTTTCGGATTATTCCGCACAATCAAGCGAAAAGCAAACAAAGCTCGTCGACAATCGGATTACATTTTTTACAGAGAACCAACGAACCAAGTCGTGATGGCATTTGGCAGTCGTGCGGAAGATATCCGATTAGGGAAACTCAGTTTACGGATATAACAGATTACCTATATTTCGCCTGGCTTTCCAGACAACCGCAACGGACGTCTATCAGTCTAGCCATCGTTAATAGTCTAATTAAAAGCCATTCACGATCAATCAGCTGTCGACGCCGGGACACATTTTTAATGCATTATTTTCTTTTCCTCGCAACCAACTTTTGCGATAACAGTAGTGTCCACTTACGTAACAAGGACGTCCCTCATTGACAGTTTCGGACAGTTTCGAAAGTTCGAGAAATCCGAAACGTTCATTTTTATAGCCTATAACCTTTGATCAAACTCTTTTCCGAGTAGTACGAGCCAAATAGGGAAATCGGTTTCGGATATTCTCACTCATTGGGTGTTTCCTCCTTTTTTTTTGCCTCTTGTCACATTCATTATCACGACCGGTGTTGAAGGACAAGGTTAGTACACTTGAATACCGTGACCGACATTTTCCAGCCGTTCCCGTCAGCCGGTAGGCGACAAAAAAAATTTGTTTTTCGGAACAACGGATGATTGGTCTTTTTATGTTGTTTTGATCAGCGCGTGACAACTCGATCCAGCACAAGGACAACCAGCTTTTCAACCATTGTTAGTTTCCGATGCTGCATAATTCGAAGGCCTTTATACGGATATTTAGGAAAAACGCTGTATCTCTTTCATTTGCTTTCTCTATCACAACGGATATTAATATGACGAATCACGCACGGCTACTTAATCTTTATAATGTTCTATTTGGCGACCTCGCAAAATAGCCTCGCATAGCCAAGATTATGAAAACTACAGATAAAGTACGATTGTTAAATTGAGACTTACGTTGTGGTAGAAAATGCCCACGGAGGCTGGATGGCTTCGCCGTTGGGAGACAGCAAAAGAGGAGAAACTAGATCGTGCCCTGTTGTGTGCACTCTACGCAAATGGATTTTCCTACCATTTGAAGAGCCTAGGCCGATGGAAGCCATCGATCGGACTGTCAACTGAGCTTGGGGATCAGAGCCCCAAAAACCTATAAAAAATTAACTTTCATCAAATAAACAGAAAACACAGCAACACACATATAAACATATACATACTGTAATGTCCATTTATGTCATCTGCAGATGAATGGCCACCTAAAAATGTAAAAGACTGTGCCGAAAGGTGGCAGCTCCCACTTTCCTCATGGGGTTCCACATCTGCTTTTCTGATTTCGTCCTCTGCTACTGGATGGACAACAAAGCGAACATTGCTAGGAAACTTCACCACCTGTTGATTCTGACTGTTGATGAACCCAGCAGTCTGACAAACACTTTCTGGGGAAAGATACTGCTTTGGAGCAACAATAACTATTGGTCGAGCAATTAAAGGATCAGCTGCTGTTGATTTGTCTTCATCGTCAGCAGTCCCAGAAAAATTGTTCAGGTTTGGGATGTTGTGGATCTTGGCGGGCTCCACCGCTGATGCGCCTTCGACGGACACCATCAAGAACTAAGAATGCGTATGACTTTATCGTCCGGAAAGGTTTTATCAGACTGAACCGACAGTCTTCACAACACTGCCTGGACTACGACAATACGACAACACTTTCCTGGTTTCTAAACGGAAGGCAAACTGAGTTTACGACAAGAAATTGGAACAGACAAAATGTAAAAAAACTTTCCCGATACAAAGTAAGGGAGAAAAGTTTATTTAACCTAGCAACTATTAGCGGAAGGCAACAAGTGGTTGTGAAATGAATCCCGCAGAGCACCCGTGAGGCGTGAGTTTAGACAAAAATAACAATCAAAATCTACCGGAGCCATCTGGCGCTTAAGAAATGAACAACAAAGATATACTTCTGGCGGCTATTTCAACACGATATCAAATATCAACACAAAAACATCCGGCAATAATAAAAACAGGACGCATTATGAATAAGTTATGGTTACGTAACTCTATTAAATTTTACCTTTTTTAAATCTTATAGTTTCTTTCATACTTATAGAGAAAACTTAGATTTTCCCTGTCGGTGATTCAACTGCTAAGCATGGGCGGTTTTTCTTCAAGCTTCATGAACGAAGGATTCGATTAAATTTGCTAAGCTATTGAAAACTCATCCGACAATGGAGGCAATGGATACTTTTTTCCCTGTTCAAGCTTTCACAGCTGATGATTCTGTAATCACAAAATCTTCCGCAAAAAGGCAATTTTTTTACAGTTGGCGTAAAGGTGAGGGAGTGCGTTAACACCACCCAAATCAAAGACAACGGACTTAGTTTTTAAAGAAATACTGTAAGTTATCCTGAAAAGCAAGGTCGAAAAAAAAAATTCTTAGAAAAATTTCTGAAATATAGTCCGGGGGGGGGGGATAATTCTGTGGGGATACAAAATGATAAAATTTTGCTTTTTTAAAAGAACATAAATGGTGCAACTGAAGAAATACAAAGAAATTAAAAAGAACTATTGTATGTAAATTTTTAACTTAGAAAAATAGCATTGTTTCCTTTATACAAATAGAAGTACTGCTACAGCGCATTGCGGCAGTGCCGGATTCGGTAGCGGGGTTATAAACGTAACGCGAAATTTAGCTATACAACACCAAAATGTGTAAGTACATAGTACATACCTTTAAAGTTAAAGTTTGCCAAAAAAGGCTCTGCGCAAGAGAGAGGTCAGCAACTTGAGTGATGTTGACACTGGAGAGAAGTTTGTCCAACTCTCGGTCGTTGAGAATGGCCAACTGCTGTAACTGATGGAGGATGATATGGGTCTTTTTTTTTTATCCAGGCAGTGTAATCAGAGAAGAGATGCAACTGTCCAGAGATTAATACCAATATTGGCCGTGTCACCATTCTCGTTTTCTCCATTACCAGAAGTAGCCTTACCAATCGCAGCAAGTCGCTTCTTTTGTTGTTGTTTGTTTGGTTTTAGTATTATTATTTTTTTGGTTAAGTTCCCATGAAATAAGAATTTCTCCGAGAGTCACAGAAATTCCCTAGATCCTCTTTAGGGGGTTATTCATTTGTGGCCGCGTTTTTCCTGATTTCGTGAGTTAGGCGGAAACATCTCCCACGCACCTTATCGGGCTTAGAAGTGACACAATGCAACTTGGATTCGACAAATTTTGGTTTGTCTGATGTCCTTTATTTAAACTGCTGCGCTCAAGAAATGACTAATTAGTTATGCCGTACATCAATAATCAACGTAAAGAACAAACTCGGAACTATAATGCAAAGGGAAAGTATGTCCGTAAGGTACCGCGTAAAAGGAATGAAACCATGGCTTTGAGAAAGCCACACTGAAAGTTGTGATCAAAAACAGGTCATCGCAGCGTGATCTCAATGCGATGTCCGACTTACACATGGCGACCGACTTTTTTTTTCTTCTGAAACCGCTCCGTACCAGTCGTCCTCGTAGTGGTCTCACAGTGCAGTTTGATTTGGAAGAAGCAGGCTGGCACATCTTAACTGGACAATGAGGCTTGCTGAGGCAACCGTCTTGTTGTCACTTTTTCAAGCAACCTTCGCAATCGCTTCAAACCAAACAGTCGCTAGCGAACTATTAATACTTGATGGACATCCGCGAGGAAGACGAGCCGTGCTCTTGAACAGCGATCCTAACGAACCTTGTCGAATCTATGGCCACAGGTATGTTAAAAAAATTACTCGTGCGATTTACAACTCTCCGAAGCGCCTCAAGGAGAAAATCCATTTTAGCGATCCGATCCAGGTTATGGAAAATCTTCCGACGGGTCCAACTCTACGGAAGATTACTCAAGACGAATGGGTAACAATCGCTGCCGAATGTCACGAGCAGATGGTGGCATTAGGCCTAAATCAAAATATGACTGCAATTGATCGACATTTTATCTATCCAGGTAAAAGACAAAAAAAAGACATTAATAAAAATAACTTCCTTTTTTTAAAATAATTCGTTACCTCAGGGACGAAGTGGTGTGGATTAGGAGACGTGGCGGATGATTTTGACGATATTGGACGTCATGAAACAGCGGACAAGTGTTGCCGAGAGCATGATCATTGTCATGACTACATGTCACCAGGAACTTGTAAATACGGATTGTGCAACCATTCCATCTTCACGAAGTACGTTTGTTCTTTCCTTGACACACTACTGTGACACAGCAAATAATCTCCTTTTTTAAAATGGAATGAATTTTCAATTTTTTTTTAAATGGATAATTTGAATAATTTAACGCAAGATCTCATTGCGATTGTGACGACAAATTTCGACAGTGCTTGCTGAACGCGATGAATGACAAGGCTAGTATGTCTGTGGGTTTCATCTTTTTTAGTGTAAGCGCTTTAAGTTGTTATCGGCAAAGCCCTGATTGCAGGAATACATTTTCGAGGTAAACGCAAGTCAAGTCTTCCAAAAAGAAATTAACCAGCAACGAAAATGGTTTTTAGACACTCAAGGCGAAGGGGACGGCACTATCGAACATCAGGTATGGCGAGCTCAACGGATTGGTGTTTCGTCCGGCCTCAACGGCGTCCGTTTAAAAAACCAAATGTAAAATTTAGTCAAATTATCTGTGTATGTTATCTTGGTATTGGCTATTTAATTTAAACGTATTCTTATTTAGTAATTGAGTTTTAAGAAGATTGGTCCGGTTAAAAAAAGATGATCCGCCCGTTTTAGAAGAAAAGAAGTAACCCTCTAGTCCTCTGCGTCGTTTAACATTTTTCGTATGCGAAATCATCCTATTGCACTTCACATTTTTGTTAAATACTATGCAAATGCAATTTACGCGAAACAATAAACAAAATCAGATTTGGTACCGGTAATACACCCTTTTAACAATCAATCTATCCTAGTATATTTAAGTTGGTGAAAAGAAAATAGTTTTTCGATTTCGAAGTTTGCAGATCAAAATTAGACCATATTTACTCTAACTAGATCTTAAATAAGGTATGTGTGATAAGCAATGTGGAAATTCCAGATTTTCCAGGGGGGAGACACCGCCACTGTCCGACAAACGTTTTGTTCACTAATCATTTAATGACTATAACTAGTATAACTCATTTAGCACAAGACTGTCGTGGGTGGAAAGCAAAAGTACAATAGATCAGATGTCCTTGCTGAGGGTTTTAATCGGTTTCTATTAAGGCCAGTCGATATCTTAACGGTGAATTTTGTTCATTATTTTAAGGATGGTAAATGTCTTTTGTACAGACTATACTATTGACCCAAAGAAGAACTACCCTTTTTCGGCCATTACAATCCTGCTATCGCATCGGTTTATCGAAATCGTACATCCGGAATGTTTAGAAAAGAAAAAAGAGAGAGAGAAAGAGAGGAGCGGACAATGATGAAGCCAACTTACATAGCTGAAGAAGGTCCTTTCGAAATATGGGGGGCGTCAGTCATTATTCAGTGCCATCACGCACAAGAGTTCCTTTGGCACCAAATAGCAAAAGGCATCCTGGTGAAGAGTTCCCCCGAATTTTGATCCACTTCCAAAAAACGAAAATGAAGCCTTTTAATTCGCTGATTTGGTCCTTCGGAATTTCTTTGCTTATTATGTCTGTTCTTGTTGTTACATCCACTGGTAAGCTTAAATTTTTTGTTACGTGTAAATAGGCGATTTTCAATTTTCTAAATTCTACTGAATTTTCAACCCAAAATCTCGTGGGATTTGAACAGATGGGCAAAAACTAATGGAGAATGATGACGACGACGACGAAAAATGTGAACCCACCCTGGCAGACGGTACAAAATTCTATACATGTCCTCCTTTAAATTTTTCAAAACTATTTACTGATTATTTTCTAATTATAACACTCCACACAACGCAGCCTGCTTTACTGACGTAGCTCAAGATCTTCGTTGCTTGGGTTCAACAAAGAGAAAGGTGCAATGCAACGATCTCTGCAGGTGGAAATGAAAATAGAGTTTGAAATGTTGTTAAACAAGGTAATAGTTAAAATTTTGAATTATTTCAGATCAATCGACGACGCTCTTCAGTGCACAGCTGACATTATAGATACAGACTGCGGCCAAAAAGACGGACGTGATAGATTTGATGCGTGGTTACGAGGACTTCGTGCTGTGTACTACTCACTCTGTGGCAAGGATCGGCTCGCCATCTTGGGTAAAATTTTCTTTTTTCTCTTTTCTTTTTCCAGCTAACTATAATTCAAATGACTGGCTAACGGCATAACTGTAATAGGTTTGACTCAAAATGCTGATTGCTGGAATCCAATGAGTTTCGTCTCGTGTGTTGAAAAAATGGCCGGAATAGACCACGTCAATGATTTACTACGACTGCGCCTTGACATGAACCAGTGCAAGTAAGTTATTGCAAGGCTCTCAGGATTATAGAATCTTACAAAATGTTTTCCTTTCTCTATTTGCAGCCGTTTGATGATTAGTATAAGTACCTGTAACGTTAAAGCAACCAGCTTAGGATTGGCCAGCGCTCGATGCTCTCCTTCGTTAGAAGGCGTGAATGAAATCATCCACACATTTTTCTCGAAGACAGAATGCGGCCGAGTATGTAATGGTGGAAGCAATATCGTCTTTAAGAAAACTACTTCTGTCATATGCCTTAGTGCGCTGTTATTATCTGCTGTAATGCTGCAATTTTAAATAATCTGTTTAATAATTACTCATATTTGCTCTTGGTAAAAAGCAATAAATTGGGAGATCCAGCAAAGATTCGTTTAGATACCATTAATTATTTTGTGAAATTACCTATGGTGTATTGACTAAAGCGTCATACTTTTGAATTGGGGAAACACTTCAGAAAAAAGTTTTAATTGTTAGAGGTAACTCTATAACCTTGTCAGATTTCCTACTATCTAACACTTTGATAGGAGGTAGAGGACGTATTTTTCTTCCATGCCTGAAAAAAAAAAATAACACTGTAGAACTATGCCAAAAATAACCATATTCGGTAAATGATAAAATACCTTCCATCCTTCCGATGCCACAGACCAGAACGAGGTCGGAACCCTAGCCACCTCAAACGGTTGGGGCTGCCAATATGTTTGGTATTGTGATCCTCATTAGATAAATGTCCAACAGTTGCCATGCACTCTTGCTTCAATGAAAGTTCTTGTTTGGAAGGGAGTTGAAGAATACAGCGTTCGCCAACCTTACGGACAAGAAGAGCACGGGAACCGGCAACTACAGCAATTGAAGCTCCCTCTCCGACAAACTTTTCCACACAGCTAACAAAATATGATTTTTTAAGAATTTATACTTGTTTACAGATGATCAAAACAATTACCAAACTTCAGTGCCTACTGGCAGTGCTCCTAATGGATGAGCATCTCCTTCTTTTGGTCGAACTATAAAAATAAATTTACACTTTAAATTAAGGTCTTGATCAGTATTATACACTGTATGTACATACTTGCATTTCTGGGGATGTGCCCAGATGTTGATATTAAATCTCCAACTTTCATAGTTGAGGATGCTAAAATGTACCTTACTCTGTCTCCAGCTGCTACCAATGCAATTTTTGAACTTCGACATGGGTCATATTGCAGTCTCAAGATTTTTTCAACCGATGGAGGCCCTTCCTTTGGTCCAGAACGAACATTATCAACCCATCGGTACTTTTTCTTGTGTCCACCTCCAAGACCACCATACACTTTTTTACCTTTAGAAGGAATTAACAGTTTAAAAAATCCTTTCTTCAATTGCAAATGAAATGTTACCTGTAGTAGGATCTCTTCCTGCCAACTTCATGAGTGGTAGTTTCTTTACAGTGTACTCCTCAGGGAATTTCACTAACCATTTGTTACCGATGTTTCTCCATCCAGTTTCTGTCAAATACCCAAGTTTATTTATGCAACGTATCTGCTGGAGTTGGGGTTGTGTGTTGATTGTTAGGCTGAGTGTTGGAAATTTAACCGACATACATTGTGAAAACGTAAGGCAATTATTAGTGACACATAGTCTTGAAAAGGAATTCAACAACTGTTGCATCATCTTGATTCAAAAATGTCGGTTGAAAAGTATCTAAACATTAACTTTAAGCTTTAACTTCAATTTCTCTACATTAAAGCTAGCCGCAAAACCGAAACAATTTCAAGCAGACGACTCACACCGGCCGCACGGGGAAAAGGGTAAACCCGAGGGGAGCTTCAGTTCGAGCGATCGTGCTTCACTTGTCTTTTTGCCGGGAAACTTTGAATACGCCTTTCAGCATAACGTAAAATTTAAACAAATAATTTACCGTGTCAGCGTTGAATTTCCAAACTCCATCCACTACAGAACCAAACTACAGCGTTCAACACCGATTCTTAATAGATTTCCAAATTAACGTAAATGTGCAAGATAACTTGCTGAACCGCACTTGACGACAGGGAATGTCGGCAAGTATTAGAACGATGAGCCAGGGAGTTTACAGTATTTAGAAGTAATTATTTTCATATTTTAGCAATTGTAGGTACACATCACTACTTCCAAAACTGTGTCGATTTATATTTCAAATACAATAAACTCGTACGTCCATAATTATGGTACAGTAGAAAATACGGTACACGCCCACATACATACACGCAATTACACCTCAACGCATTTTTCCGTTACACACACAAAAAAAAAAGGATATCGTTCTTTCAATGGAAGAAAAAAAAGTAAATAAACAATCATAGATCAACGGAGGGTAATCTAAATTGGGAGAAGAGGATTATAGCAACTGGGAAAACCAGCTGAATAATAAATTAAACTCTTTAGAGAAAATTGTGGTGTGTATCTGTGGTGGTGGGGCGCAGCGGCGGGAACGAGAGAATCGGGAGGGGGGGAAATAGTTCTAGATACGACCAAACACAGGCAGCTATAAATTCCTCGCATTTGCCATACATCATCATGTGCGAAAATAATTTGATTCAAGTTATTCAGGCGCGAGATGAAGCGAGTGAACTAGAGCAGCGAACGAGGAGAGTCCCAGTAGAATTCGAGAGATGAGAACACCTTGAACTTGAGAGAGGGAATTTCAAAGTAAAGTTTTGTAACTACTTAACCCAATCCCTCTCTAGTATGCGTAGATATATATATGTATAACACTAGTTTGTCGTTCTCTATGCAGGAAAGATCGCGAAAATGAGAAATAAGCCCTGCAAAAAACTGTACATATTATTTCTCCTTGGATTCACCCGACCGACTTTTGACAGTCGACAGTGCCTGGTACAGAGTATTTTGGAAATAGATCCGTAGACATTTACAATTCAATTCTTTGTATGCCGCAGTGCCGATTCGGGGACAGTTGTAACCTTTCCCAAACTGAAAAAAAAAATGACTTTGAGAAACTGCAGTTACCAGTATCAAAAGCATTTAAGCTCTGAAGTCCGGGTCGCAATCCGAGTCATCACTGCTCTCGTCGCTTTCAATTTTCCGCTTTTTCTTCTTATGGGATTTCTTTTTACTACTACTGCTGCTTTTCTCGCCTCTTGGTGATCTTGGAGTTTTCGACGATTTTGATCGAGGGGTTTTCATTGGTGTCGACGGCGCACCCATAAGCGCCACGCCGGGTATTATCGGCGGCGCTGCTCCAAAAATGGGCACTCCAATTGCGGGGACGTCAGTCGGGACTGGTGATTCGGTAACTTGATAGGTTCGCATGGCGGAAGCCAGTCTCTCCTCTTCGTCCTCTTCGGCAGGATCAATTTTGAGCATGAGCTGCTTGAACTCGATATACTTTTCCACCAGACTCTGTTTACTAGACACCTCCAAGTATCCACCTAAGCCGAGATTTTCTGTTTGAACAATTAAAAGCAGGTTAATTTATCGTCAAGTGGAAGGCTTAGTTGGTGTTTCCATACCTTTCAACGCATGTAGAGTTGGTCTAGGCATAAATATGTTGACCAGTTTCCTCGGTGCGTTCTTCTCGTAAATCTTTGCACCTTCTGACGGTGAATACTGGGTTATTTTGGCATCCGTCAGGCCATACTGGTCCTTTAGGTGTTGTTTAAGCATTAGAAGGAGGAGACAACCCTGAGCAGCCGTCAAGAATTCTTCGAATGGTCTTGTGTCTGGAGGTAGCCGTTGCATGATGGACGCAATGTCTTCATCGTCTTCCTCCTCCTCCGGACTAGTAGGTACAGCACTGGGGAGCAGAGATTCTCTGAATCCTTGCAAGAGGTTAGACCCCGTCACAGACACCATAATGTCAATGTGATGGATCAAAAAGAGTGGCTCATCGATCACCTGTTAAATAATGGCAAAATAATTACTTTTATGTTGACGGAATAATGAAACGATACAATCAAACAATTGCGATCCAAATTTTACCTGATAAGGAAAAGAAGCTAGATTGTCCGCCAAGTATAGAAGCTGTGCGAGAGGGTTCTTCGAGGTCTCGTCGAACTGTTTGAGCATAGAAAGCACGAGAGCTCTTCGCTGTTGTTTAGTACCGCGAAGAAGGGAATAGAGGAAACCATTGAGAGCAGACGGATGTTCCCCTTCCCTGAGCCGGAAACCACGAGCAATTCCTTGGCTTTCTTGTATTGCACTAGCCACAGAACACTTGGTACCGATTTTCTTATTAGGAGTCTCCGGTGTGCTCCTGTAAATTGCAAATAATTAAGTAAGCCAAAAAATTACAAATTCATCTTTTCGAAAACATACTTTGAAGCTGACTGGACAGGAGAATTCTCTTTTGGAGCACTTTCAATTAGCGACTGTAACTGGTACGATAGTCGAATGCCTTGCAACGCTTTCATGTGAATGAATCCGGGGTACTTCTTTTCTATTTCCTGCAACTGTTTGTCTGCTGCGTGCGATACTCGTTCCGCGTCAGTGCTGATGCAAATCAAGTATGGAACGATTTGCACCGGATGAACCTATTCGAAAGAAATTTCACTTGAGTAAGCCGCGTTGATTCGAGAATCAAGAATCCAAACAAGCCTACCAATCCTTGCTGAAGAATCAACTGCGTCACTCTGAAGGCTGATTGTCGAACACTGGACGCGCCATGGATGAAACAATCAAGGATTGGTTTTAGATAAAGTTGAATGACGGTACTGGCCATTCCAGAGGTTACGTCTCCCATTTCTTTGAGATTCTCCTTCTTTGACGTCTTGGACCACTGCTGATCTTCTTTGATCATTCGAATTTCCTCTTCCTACAGAGAAATGTTGTATTAACCTATTGTATCATAAATTATGAATCACAGGAGAAATATACCTGAAGGTAGGTTTCGATGTTGTTTAGCACTTGAACTTTCAGTCGCAAGGGAACAGAAGGTTCCAATAAACGCTAAATAATAAAAAAAGAACAAAGGTTAAGTAAGAGCCTGATGAAGATTACCACAAATTTCAACTTACATTAAGATAAACTGATTTCAGGGATTCTCCCAACATGAAGTCATAATGCCTGATGCAAACAGAACCAATAGCCTGGAAAACAAATTCAAGGTTTTATATAAGGCAAATTTAGGAAAATAAATATTTTCTAAATACCTGAAGAGTGAAGAACTGCATATCAGTGCAGTTTTGGCACACAAAGTAAAGAAGTATCTCCATCACTTGTTGTTTGGTAGAGTCAGGTAACCCGTAACGCACCTGAAACCATAGAAAACAAAATTAAAACAAGGTCTCAACATGGAAATCCTGAGATCCAAACAATCAAACAAAATAATCACCTCTTCGTCTGTAAAATCGAAATGCCGCAGTAGCAATCCCACGGTGAAAAGTGCTCTTCGGAAAAAAGGCCGGTGTTGGACGAGTCGTGGATTGTCGGGGTCTCTCTCGTGCATAAGCTTGTATTCAGTCAACGGACCGAAATATTTTCGGAAGCAGTCTCGAATGAGCTTGAAATTCCGTGTGACATGATTAACAACCGAGCCAAGGCAAGATAAACAAGCCGCTACGACTGCCTTTTCATGCTGCAAGATCAACTTGACAGCATCTTCTTCCAGTTGAGCGAGGAAAGATTCACTTGGATGTTCCAGCAAGGGGACTACTACTTCCAATGTCCGGGCAACGTCACTGATAATTTGATAGTCACCCTGAGTCCTACAGCGAAGACTCAAGTACGGTTGAAGGGTCATGGCATGTGGCACAAGTAGTAAGGGTCGTATTTTTGCGAACAAATATAACGTAGTCATACAGGCGACTAATCGCTGAGAAGCTCCTTTCGTTTCTCCGCCATTTGAGTTTTTCCCATCCGCCGATCCCGCTACACACGGAAAAGAAAATCGTTATAAAATTCGTTTAATTCAAAAAATTAATTATGGACTCACCGGAACTGGGGCCTCGAGCAAGAGAAGCTTCCTCGAGTCGGAGAATATTTTCGACTAAGCAGTCAACGATTTGTTGGCAGGCCATCAATAGGGCTTTGGAAGGTTCAACATTCGCTTTTGTCACGTCTTCTTTGTCTTCTTTGGGTCGAAACATCTGTTGAAGCAGTTGCTCAAGCCAATCTAAGCCGGTATCTCTGCAGGCGGCCACGACGTCAGTTATGTTCATAACCTGAGAAATAGCATGAAAAATGAGTTTGAAATTCGAAATCCAATTATCGGGATTTAACTCAAGTACCTTTCTCATTAAAGCATTAAAGTCAAGTGTCGGCTTATCTCTGACTGGGCTAAACCACATGGCTTGGAAGACCTCCATGACCAGCTTTTTGATGCCACCTTCTTCGTCGTTCACTCTCCTGATCATCTTCACACATATCTCTGGAATCTTGGGGAAATCGGGACATTCGGTGCAGATGTCTTTCATTATCTATTGGGAAAAGAATTAATCATCATTAAATTTGAGTCATTTTTATCAAATAAATAACTAATGACTACCTTAATGACTCTTTTGCGAACACTAACTCCCGTGTCCAAAATACGCGCAGACAACATGGTATAATATTTGTCAATAAGCTCTGGGCGTGATAGGACAAATTTGCCAACTAAATCAACAGCTGCTTCTCTCACTGCTGTACTTTGGTCCAGGAAAGAATGATGAACACCAAGTTGCATGTCGGACCGGGCCAGGACGACTGGGTCCGATTCAACGATTTGAGTCAGGCATTTCATGGCTTTGGCTCGCACAGCGATAGCCGGTTCCGTCAAGACCTAAAAATACAAAGTGATGCAATTGAGCAAAACACATAATACGGATAGAGTTTTTTATTGTTTACCTTCAAAATGTGCTTGAGATACGAGTCAAAGCTTTGAGAAAACTGTCTTTTGGAAGCCAAAAAACGTGTGATAAGCTCTGAGCTTTCGGCATCAAGAGGCGTTGTTAAAACCTGCGTTCTTGTACCAGGTGCTGCTTCTGGGAAAGGATTGATTTTTGAGAGTAGTAGCTTCTTTCTCCGATCGGCCATTTCCAGGGATTGATTGTGGTTATTGCAATCAGCGGCAGTGTTTTCCTGTTCAGGTTTCTTGGCATTGTCGTCTTCGTCCTCAGAAGACGACGACGAAGACGAGGATTCAGATGAAGAAAAGTGGTTACGCTTTTTCTTCTTCTTCTTTTTCTTAGGTGTTTCTTTATTCCGCGGTCGTTCCTCAACACCGGTTTCGGGTATATTTTCCGACGAAACGGATCTCTTGGTCACACTGTTTTTTATATCCATGTACCATTGAGCGACGTAGAAATGCCGTGCATGAAGCATTGCAGGATCACATTGAGAATTGACAGCAAGATAATCGAGCAACAATGACTGAAGAACCTAAAAACAAAATAAATTGCAATTAATTTTTTGTGCTTATGATCTAGTAAAAATGAGAACCCATCTTTAATTTTTGTTTTCGCAAGTACCTCGATTTTATCTGCTGGTATGTTTTCTTTCTCTTGATCTTTGTCTCCGCTCTTTTTCTTCTTTTTATGCTTTTTCGATTTGAATTCTTCCACCGCGTTGTTAGCCTCATCTTCACGAACCTGCTTCAGCAATTGATCGATAGTGTCCGTTTTAAGTTGAGAACTGACGGCGTCCTTTCTGAGACGAGCTGCCACTACGCCAAGGTACTCTAGGGATGCCACTCGCAACAGCACATCGACATTTTTGTTGCTAAAGTTTTGCACCAACAGCTTGCCCAACAGCGATAATAACAACTCGGCGGCCGGCCACTCAGGCTTGTTTACGGTGCTCAGGAGATCCTAATGAAAACAACCCTCATTAGATACTTTTGACCTTAACCTTTCCCTGGAAATAATACTACTCTTACTTGTACGAAATTTTCAAACAGTGGACGATAATCAACTTCCTCGTTGTTTTTAACTCCACATTTCCCGAGAAAGACCGATAGAAAATTGGCGGCTGTTCGGACTGCGGTGTCGTATCTTGTATTCACCACTACTTCTGGATCCATTGCCTAAGGAAGACATTAATTTGAGTTTAGACAAGCTTCTTTAGGTACAAGCATACAAAAAGAAATTGGGGAGAAAAAGATTAGCCTACCAAGACAGAGCTATCCACGTCCTCAGCCGAAACGGTTGTTCCCGGAGGAGCCCCTAGCTTCTCTGGGAGGCATAGGACACATTGTATGAGCTGAAGGACTAAGGCGGTGAGCATCTGTATGTGCTGTTCGGCGCTAAGGCGGAAAGTGCGAAGTCCTCGTTTAGAGGAGGGCAGGCGTGCGATGGAAGCTAGGATATCGTCGAGCAACAATCGTCTATGCTTTTCATAGCGACTGAAGATCGTCGTCACTAATCTATATCCGGCACGAAAACAAACAAACAAATAAAAAAAACATTAACAATCGCTGAAAATGACTCCATTAAAAATCACAAATTTATACCTCAAAGCGGACAACTGCAATTCTGGAATATTTTCGACGAAGAACGGTGCAACACCTACGGTTGAAAGGTGGAGTACAGCTGTATCCGTTAACGTCTGGACTGCCAACAATTCAGCCATCAAACCGACTAGGCCCACCATTTTATGATAGACTAATAGAACAGTTTTGTCCCGCACTTCTCGTACGTGGGCCCTTTTCTTCTTTGAACTTCCGCCTGTAAAGCGCAATGAAGCGATGTTAGATTTCGTGCGTCTGTGAATCAATCAATCAAAATATACCTGAAATCAAGACATCCTTTTTGGACTCGGTCCGGTAAACTGGATCGTATGCCGGATAGATCGAATGCTGCAACTGGAACCTGGCCAGCTGAACAATTCTCTCAATGACTTCTTCGAGGTAGGCTCGCTTGGGCATGTTTTGCGCTGTAAGGATATGAAGGGCTGCCAGCGCCGCCTCTACAGCTCGGAGTACACGCTCAGAAGACAATTCCGTCCACAATTTGCTCTCCTCTTCATCTTCATCCGGATCCCCTGTAATTTCGACAGGCGCATGTTATGAAACTGGAACTCAATAAATAAACTTTGCGATAATATACCGAGAAGGGAAATTTTGGCTCCATCACGTATGTTCTTTTCGAGCAGATTGAGTAACCGAACAAGTCTCTCGGGAGGAACAGCTGACATGGCACCCATTGACTAAGAAAGAAATGAGATTACAATTCCGAAAAACAAACGTTTAAAACCATGCTTTCGGCTAGAAAATAAAAATAAAAATATACCTTTAATTTAGCTGCTTCTGCACACAAATCGTGGAGTTGCTGTTTGGGAATCATGGCCTCCTGAGGTATATCCGTGTCGTTATCCAGATCAGCCGGGGCATTCAGATCAGCATCTTCCGTAGCATCGAAAATGTGTTCGACTAAGCGCGTAAATCTTTGAAACGTATTTGTCTCCATGAGTTCTTCCGCGTTCAATTTGCCTTCGTCATGGACGATCTTTCGCTCCAGTCTTTTCAGTTTTTTCTTTGGAGCCGGTGCCACTTCATCGTTGGTCGGTGTCGTCACCTCACCGCCGGTGGATTTTCTTTTACGAGGAGTCTCTCTGTCTTTGTCTTCTTTCCGCACTTTCACTTTGGGTTTACTCTCCTCTACAATTGGCTTTTGTTCCTTCACTGGTTCCACTGGTTTCACAACTACACTTCCTTTGCCACGTCCTCCACCGTCAGAATCCGAGTCTTCTTTATAGGACGGCCGCCCACTACTATGATTCCTGGACATCCTGATGGAACAAGATGATTAATACAAGGTACAAGACCACCAAGGATTATATGAAATTACGTACCGATTATTTTGTTGTGAGGAATTATTCATGGACGACGTAGCGATGGGCTCCGATTTAACGGACGCGGTGAACGGTTGGCTATTCGCTGTCTGCTGAGGTACGATGGGTTGGGGTTGGAACGTAGATTTTTCAGTTTCTTTTCTTTCGTGTGAATGCGTTGAAGCTATCTCGTTGGGGAACTCTTGGTGGTTGTATACCGGCAACTGGGGTTGTGCAGCCTGTTGTGGAACTGGATGCTGTGTCAGAGGCTGCTGTTGGATTTGCTGCGGATGAATTTGCTGTTGCTGATTATGTTGTTGTGGCTGTTGCGGCTCTACAAGAGGCATGGCAGGGTGTGTTGGCTGCGGTTGTTGAGGAAGATGTTGTGGATAATGCTGCTGGGATTGTTGTTGCTGGTAATGCTGCTGGGCTGGTACTGGAGTATGAACGGGTTTTTCATACCCCCAGCTTGGGCTATTGTAGTTCTCTTGTTGTGGCTGCTGAGGATATACATTGTTTTGCGCAGCCAAAAGCTTCGTCTGCGTGGAATATGGACTCCCCTGTGGAACGTAATTCATGGCGGCTTGCGCGGGCAATCCTGGAGCAGGACTTTGCTGAGGAGCATATCCCTATGAAAAATGAAATGTAAAAACATCTACTTGTGGCAGAAGAATTCTTTGGTTCTACCTGAACAGAATTGCCACTTGGTGTATAAGCCCCAACATGAGTGGCAGGTGATGCATAACCAATTTGCTGCTGAGAATTGTACACGGCTTGCTGCTGCTGCTGCTGATGGGGATGCGCAGTACTCTGATTGCTGTTCCATGGCTGTGGATGTTGTTGTTGCTGCTGCTGACGAAAGACGTGTGGGTTTCGCTGCAGTATTGCACTCAGTAACTCAGGTTGGGGTTGTGAGAGTTCTGGGTGATTGAAATTCTCATAGCGTTGATCTCTGGATGTGTAACAGAATTTGTCGATGAATTAAAGAAATGAAGACAAATATGCTGTATGAAGTGGAAAGTACCTTAGAATTATGTGCTGGGGATTATAAGAGGTCGTGGTGAGTGCATGTTGAAGTTGAGCTGCCAAGGCATCATCATGAGTAGACAGGAGTCTGTGAGCTTCCTCAGCGACTCTTGGATGGAAAAGTAATGAACGACTGGCTTGTGTGGAAGCCAGGGGCACCGGCAATGGCATCTCAGGTAGCACTGATAGGAGATAGGGAGTTGTAATGATTCAGAACAAACAAGAAATTTATGAGTAGACAAAACTTACAGTCGCTGAGACTTGCAATGCCAGCCAGGCTGATAATGGGGATTGTAGGGATTTCGCCATTCATCGTGAAAGACCCCTTCCCCACTGTTGGTAAAGTTGAGGATCAACAACCTACTCCTTTACCTATATCCACTTGATCTCTGACACTGCTCACATGGCAACATCCAGACTGAAAAAGAAAAACAGGTTAAAGATTAATTGTAATGAAGAAGACAAATAAATGGCAGGTAGTAATTAGAGGTTACAAGAACACTGTAAACATCACGAACACATCAGACGAGGTCAATGAGTCCAAAAATACCGGCTACAGGTGACGATTATTTGTTTAAAAATGCAAATTTAACCTTGATCTAGCTTAGAGTACTGTTTACTCGCGAAAACGGAATAAATAGATTCAATCTATTTACGTCCCAGACGATTCTGTTTTTGGGCTTTGTGTTTTGGAATATTGAGACAAATTCTAATAGACATCAGAGAATAAATAAAGCGGCGTTGGGAGAGTCATCTGACGGCTACAAACAGTCGAAGCCCTTTTTCAAACAGTACAGCCCCCTAGACTGGACGGTATGATTTACATCCCCCTAATTACCTATCTGTCATAAAACCCAACAACATTCCTTGCCGAATAAGGAAAGAATTTGGTCAAATAAGGAATCAAAATAACGAGGAAATAGGAGTGATAGATGTTTCAAAGTATTGACAGAAATCGGTGAAAAAAAAACGGATCAAACTGGGAGTTTCACTCAAATCCCGCCGCGTCTACAAATGGCGGCCTAGACGGGCATCCCAGGGAGAACCAATACAATAGCATCTGATGTAATATAAATCTGCATATTCTAGCCACATTGGTTTGATATCAAAACTGAACATACAGCACAGTCGATAAAGAAGGAATCCAAAAACAGCCCTTGAATGCGTAAAAGTATCGCTGAGTTTGATGTGTCAAAGGGCATACACACAGAAATATCTACGTACACAAACGGTCGGGTGAAGCACACGCAAGCACTTTTGGTCTTCTTTTGATTTAGACACTGATGGAAATGTTTCGTATCACTTTGAAAACTTCTTACTAAACAACCATCAAACTAGGATCAATAAATAGGTCTTTTCAGGTGTAAAGTTGATTCGGACGCGCCAAATTTCGCCATCAGTGCACCACAAACCTCTGTAAACTTTTTTTTGTGTATTCTCGATGGCGTCGGCTACTAAACAGTAACCTTATGGCACTTTTTACCTCTTTTTTCACTCTTTCTAGCAAAGAAACGAAAATGGTTCCGTGCCTTTCAAATGCATATGCTAATTAGCAACACTTTGCTCATTTCATATTCCAGTTTAATTTAGTTGATAAAATATTTTTATATGCAAAGAAATTGAATTTTTGTCCAGATGCGTGGAAAAACGAGACACCTAGCGGTCGCGTAGTAAACTTTGAACTCAAAAGATAAAATATTTGTTTACTTGTTATGTCATTCATGACATTTAGTCTTGTCTCTTTACCTTCGACGATAACATTCGTTCAATTGTTCATTCTTCAAAGAGTCCCCAAGCATCATTGTTGCACTATTACGCGTTTGCCCAAATTCAATCAAAATGGCTAATAACATGTTGAGGAAGGTTCTCGTTGTTGGTGTTGGTATGACCAAGGTATTCAAACAAATTTTCCACGATGATCCGTAATTTACTAATCGCTTTAATGTTTTCTTTTAGTTTGAGAAACCCGGTAGACGTTCAGACTTTGATTACCCAGACATGGTTGCTGAAGCAGTTACGAATGCCCTTAAAGATGGAAAAGTAGATTACAAGCAAATCCAACAGGCTGTAGTAGGATTTGTCGATGGTAAGATAAACTGTTTAATTTAATAATTTACACATAGTGCTTCAGAAAGTTTTAAAAAGATTTTGTATCATAGGTGAATCATGCTGTGGACAGAGAGCTTTGTATCCTTTGGGAATGAATGGCATCCCAATCTACAATGTCAATAACAATTGCTCAACTGGATCATCTGCCTTGCTGTTGGCCCAGCAACTTGTGGCTGGTGGTGTTGCTGAATGTGTCCTCGCAGTAGGATTTGAAAAAATGAAGAGGGGATCTCTTACTGGAAAGGTGTGTGTTTAGTCTAAACTTTTCAGACTAGACATGATTGTTATTTATTTTGTAGGGATATGATGATCGCGTTAATCCAATGGATCGTCACGTCGGAGCTTTGGCTGAGAACGTTGGTATCGAACCTGCTCCGATTGCTGCTCAATTGTTTGGCGCCGCTGGACTGGAACACATGAAAAAATATGGTTCCAAGGAAGTCCATATGGCCAAAATCGCGTGGAAGAATCACAAACATTCAGTCAACAATCCGTAAGTGTTTAAATATTTCAAGTATTACACCGAAAATAACAAATGCTCGTTCATAATAACAGGAAATCTCAATTCCGGGATGAATACACACTGGAACAGATCCTGGCTTCTCCACCAGTGTACGGCCCATTGACTAAACTTCAGTGTTGCCCTACTTCAGATGGATCAGCTGCGGCCATCATAGTATCCGAAGCTTTCGCCGCTAAACACGGTCTCCTTGATCGAGCTGTTGAGATTCTTGGAATGGAAATGACCACTGATCTCAGCTCCACTTTTGAGAACAGCAGCATGAAGCTGGTATGCATCGTTTGCTGTCATTCTGTCATAGAATAGTAAATCAACATTTTTCATTCAGGTGGGCTACGACATGACGAAAATGGCTGCTGAAAAGCTGTTCGCCAAAACCGGTGTGAAACCAACCGACGTCCAAGTGGTTGAATTGCACGATTGCTTCAGCGCCAACGAGCTCATAACTTACGAAGCGTTGGGATTATGTCCCGAAGGCAAAGCGGGCGAAATGATCGACAGGGGCGATAACACTTACGGTGGCAAGTACGTAGTGAATCCGAGCGGTGGTCTCATATCCAAAGGCCATCCTTTAGGAGCAACGGGTAAACATAAATAACTTTTGGGTTTATCCAAATATTCCTTAGTTCGTTTTTTCATGCTGACTGTGCACTAGCGATGGTCCTTGAACCTTGTCATTTTATAAACCGCCCCTTATCGTGCTGCGCATCTCATTTGGTTGTTGACAAACATGATTGATATCTCTTACTATCATAACACCTCCAGGCTTAGCTCAGTGCGCTGAGCTTACGTGGCAGCTTCGAGGCGAGGCGGACAAGAGACAGGTGCCCAATTGCAAACTTGCACTTCAACACAACATCGGTCTCGGTGGAGCAGTCGTCGTCGCTTTATACAAAATGGCCGTTGAACCAAAGGTTGGTTGGAATTTGGTTTCTTTTCTTCGTCTTCCACGATGCTCATTATTCAGACAGAAGTTTTTTTTTTACATTATTAATTGAATTAGCATAAAATGAGTACAAAGTCCATGCGCTAGAAACGCAATAGCTCGTAGAAAAGTTTGGATGGCAACGTCGCTTTGTTTATCAGCTTTCTAGCCATAAAAAAAATGACAGTGCAAGACGTAAGAAATGGCCCTCTTAAATTTGATGAATTATTAATTGAATTTGATATTGTTTTAGGCATCCGAAAGTGTTCGTATTGAAGGCTTCAAGTCGTCCGATGTTTTCGAGCTGATGCAAAATGCCTTGGCCCAGAGTGGAGCCGAACTAACCAAGAAGGTGGGAGGCGTGTTCCTCTTCAAGGTGGCAGGAGATGGCGGTGCCCAAGGTTCATGGGTTGTCGATGCGAAGAATAACGGCGGTTCCGTTAGGATCGCTAAAGATGGTAAAACAGTTTTCACGCATTCCACACATGGGGTTTTTGCATTATTTCTTTCTTCTTCGTCACAGGTGACAAGGGAGATGTTACCATCAGCATGAAGGATGATGATTTGACTCAAATGCTTGCCGGTAAATTGGCTGCTCAACAAGCTTACTTTCAGGGACGCCTTAAAGTGCAAGGAAACATGGGCCTTGCCATGAAATTGCAAGAGTTGACCAAGAACGCCCAGCCATTGAAGGCGAAATTGTAGGAGGCAGCCCTTCGAGCCAGCACATCATTTATATCTACTGCTGTTACAGAAAAGTTGATGATATATGTTTATATATGATAGGGTATATTGGTTTACATCTTTTCTGAATAAAAGTTAGAAGTTGGGTTTACAAATTGATCGTTCACTTTATTCTAAAAAGACAAAAAACAATTTTATTATGCAACATCACTTCAGACAGAGATAACCATGGCTATTGTATTATCTACCCATTAGATTAATGAAGCCTTGCAAGTAATGCAAATAGTGGAACTGTAAAAACAAGATAGTCATTTGAAAAAGTCGAAAGAAAGAATCTAATCATGGCTAAACAGCAATGAAACGAAGAAAGCTGCGATTTAACGTGGAATGTTATATTGGTTAAAGAATGCGCAGGCTATCAACGCAGATTTCCGCATTCCCCGTTGGGCAAGCATTTAGTAGTCCCTTGGCAACTGTTGAGAGCGCGGCCAAAGCTGGCAGATTATACGTACTATTTTTTTTTTAATCCCGCGGGCGAAACGAAAAATGTTTGAGTCGATGACCTACATATCTGACTCACGACCGAGAGAGAGTCTCTACAGCATCTATACACTCCATCAGTGGTCTCGGTATAAGAAGTGGTATACTGAAATGAAGTTTCATCACGCCATCATATAAATAATCGTCCATGTGTTTCTTTCTTTTTAGAGCGCGGCCCTCATCTTTTCCGTCTACAAAATGTGTGCTGCCCTTTTACGGTTGCTGAGATTTTTTGCGTTGATTCGAATTCTAATTATCGCAGCCAGGCATATAATATACAGCACGAAAAAGCAGCAGGCAGGCACATGATGGAGGAACGCGAGCGAAAAATAATGAGCCAACTCTACTGCCTGACGGCCGTCCCGATTACAAATGGCCGGTTGATTATTCCGTGACGAACCCTCCATCCCTTTTTTTTCTTTTTTTTGCGCGAGTTAACGATCAACCAAAGTCAGATATTCTTTACCTGGAGGGATTATAACAACCGGCAATGTGGTATAATCATTTCCTACAAAAGAAGGAGAAAAGACTCTTAAAGAAAAAGGCTGATGAAGCCGAAAGAACTAAATAGACGATCGCATATTTTCTTTCTTTCTTTCTTTCTCTCTTGAAATTGCCAAATGGCTATTATATATATATTTCTTCCGGTGTTCAATAGACGGCGGACCTCTGTGTGTGATGACCGCCATTTTATATGCAGTGACATTGTCCAGAGACACACACACAAAAAAGCTATCATATAATAAAAATCAAATAATAATATAATGTTATATATAAATTTCTTTTTTTCTTTTTGGCTTTTCGTTAAGAGAATTCACACTCGACGCGTAATGTCGTCAAGCTGTGGACAAAGAATGCCGCTCACTGCCACCCGGTGATTTTATCCGAAAGATTTTTCGTCTTTTTTAAAATTATTTTATTCCGGCGAGAGGAGCTGTTTTTTTTCTTTTCTTTTTATTTGATTCCAACCGAATCGGCTCGTCATCACGTGATGACTGCTACTACCGTATTTTTCCTCCACTTTTGCCCGTCATCGCCATCAGTTCCGTCCCTTATTCTTTTTTTTAACAATATTATTCCCCATATTTGAAGAAAGAAAGAAACAAAAATTCCGGCCGTTTTTATTATTTTTCATCGTGAAATTCTTGTTTTTTTTTTTAAATTCTGAATTGAAATTAATTGAATAGGTCATTGAATTTGAGTAGACAATTTTTGTGTATAAAAATTTTCTTTCTTTCCTTGAATATAGGATCTTCTTTCTTTCGCCGTCCTAATTCTCTTTAATTGTCGGTGCGGTATTGTGTGAAAGAAGAGCCTCAAAAGAATTCGTATCCTCCGCAGCAGCTGCTGCTGCTGCTGCTGCTGCCAGTTAAAGAAGTTTCCTCGACAGGTATAATAACCTGCAATTAGACTGCCAACCAGATGGAGAAAGAAGTGGGGATGAAAAGGAAACAAGAATACAATTTACTACACCCCTGATGGAAATGGGTTTTTTGGGAGAGTGAAAATGGAAAAAATAAAATGAAATAAATTTTTTTTTCCAAAAAGTCAAAGAGAGAGGGGCATTTGATTGCTCCATATCTCACTGGGGCTCTGTCTACTTTTGACTTTTTCACACTCCGCACCTGTTTGGAGAGGACCTCCTTAACCCCCTTGTCCGTCCTCTTTTTTTTTCCTTCCTCCGTATTCGGAAAATAACGGCCCAAAAGGTTCTTAAAGTGAAGAAATGGTTTTTTAAAATGTCTTGGCAATTGAATGAATGGAATAAAAGAAAAAAACACCGTGACGAGAGAAACGAAAATCGTTTTTTTTTTCTTGGACGGACGATTCAGCCGCACCGCTTTGTGTATTATTTGGCGTTCCTTTAAAAAAAAAAAACATTTTCTTTTCATTTTTTGTTTTTTTCGAATCACAATTTACAAAATTTTTTTCTTTATATTTAAAAATGCCGCCCTTTTTCGACGGCCAATAATAATGAAGAAAAAACATTAATCAAAAATCGGGCACTCCCCTACCGATACAATTAACAGAGTAATGAACATTTGCGCGCTGCGGAGGAAATAATACAAATTTGTCATCATTTTTTAATTTTTTTTAGGAGTAACACGCAAATTGAGTAGTGAGGGAATTATGGGCAGGGAACTTTTTTTTGTGAGAAATTTCTTTTGTTTCTGCCACGCCCAAATATATTCAGCTAAATCAAATAAAAAATTAGAGCTGATTTTTTTATTTTCGTGATTTTTTATTACCGGTCACATCTGAGAGATGGCGTCGCAATCAAATCACGATCTGATTTTAATTTATTAAAATTTCTCAAGCATCAGCTCTGCACGTATAAAAATTATATTGTGGACCACATTGGAAATTTGCAAAAGTTACACACAGCAGACACAGCATTTTCACACCTAAAAATTCATTTTTTTTTTTTTTTTTTCTAAGTCTTTTTGTTTTTGTTTTCTATGTAAAATATATGATACAGACACACACACACACGCAACAAAAAGAAAAAAAAAATGTCCGATTACGTATCTCTCTCTTTCTCATCCCCCGATTTTATTTCGCGCATTTTTTCGTGATGGATGCATTGCGTGATTTTCTTCATTTTTTTCTTTTTTTGTTATTATTTCGTCGTGGTAACTTCACTGGAGAATTGAAAATCTATAAAGAATGTTTCTGGCGTTGTCGGCTGTATAAAATCGCCCATCATTTTTCGTTTCTTCTTTTTTTTTGCATGCGGGAAAGAATTATATAAACACCGGGAAGAAGAAAAAAATTGATGAAAAAAAAATAATATTACAGAGAAATTAGGAGGGTTAATTATGTGTAAAATAGTATACGAAATAATATTAGAACGCGCCTAATGAACGAGATGAGACACAAGAAAAAAGTTGATTTTTCCACACATATTTAACCGCGGGCGAAAATACACACACACAATTCACGATCAATCACGCAGGGGATTTTAAACAAGAAAATGTCATAATTTTTTTATGTAATAAAGATGCGCTGTTTGTTGTCCTTTGCTGGAGAATTAAGAATTTAAAAAAATTTCTGTTTGGTTCTTTAACTTGAGAGTCCGTCTCCGTGAGCTACTTGAGAACATGCGAGCATCAGGATCTCCCGTTTCTCCTTGGGAAAACGGAGTTCTCGGCCGGCCAGCCGGGCCGCTTCCAATTCCCTTTCGGCCATATTCAATTCACGACTCACAATCCCAGGAGTTTCCTGAATTTAAAATGTACAAAAAAAATTCAAATTTTTACATTTCAAATTTCGCGCCAATAATTGATAGACGCACACAAAGTGTTGGGAGTGAATCTATATGAAGATATCGCCGCGTACACAATCAGGGCGGTAAATTCAAAAAAAGGTAAAAATGAAAAATGTATAACCTGTTCTCTGGCGATCCAGTCGAGGGCCATTTGCGAGCGCATGTCGTCGTCGAGGGCGCGGTGCGAGTAGTGGGCCACCACCTCCTGTCGGGAGCACTGGCGCTCTCGCATGGCTTTGAGAGAGCCGTTCCAGTGCAGCAACTGGAAAACGGTCATCAGCTCCTGGAATTCCAGCATGGTCCGCCCTTTGTTGGCCTCCAGCATGAAGCGGAAGGCGCCGATGCCCGTATTCGGATTGTCCGCTTCGTCCGGATCGCCCTACATGCGTGTACATGGACGTAATAAGAATCAAAACGTCCAGCAAACGAATCTATTTTCTCTCTCATTTTTTCCCAATTTTTATTTTATTTTTTTAGCCCCGACAGAGATTGCCAGAGGATTCATTTGAATATAAGATACCAGTTGTTTCTTTTCTTATTTTTTTCCTCGACTCCGCCCCCCTTATATGCCCGTGCTGTTGTTGAATTGTTGAAGTGTTTGTTAGGAATCAAGAAAAGAAACGAGTCTGTTGCCAACTCGGCTCCTGGTGATGCTTGCTAGCTGCTGCTGGCTGCCAACATGGAAATGACATTGCTGCTCGGTTGGGAGAGAATATTTAAGGCTCTTGGCTTTCGTGAGTGCATCGCCTTGTCACAGAAGAAGAAGAAGAAGAAGAAGAAAGAGTTTCTTTTAGATATTTTCCATTTAAAGGCAACAGAGAAGGGGAGGAAAAAATAAAAAAAAAGATTCGGTTGTGTCTGGACACGAACCACCTGCTCATATTGGGAGGGAAAGACTCTTCAAAGAATTTGTTATTTTTTGGGTTGTTTCTTCTTCTTCTTCTTGATGTCCCCGCGAAAAATAATAAAAATAAAAATTTTCCGCCCTTCAGAAAAATGAAATTTCCCCACCAGAATTTGACAGCTGACACAGCGCGTTTTGACAGACGTACACTCGTAAAACATCAGTCGCCCAGGTATTTATTTATTTTTTCCCATTGAAAAAATATAGAACCAGCGATGCCCAGTCGTAGATAATGCCGCCAAAAAATGTGTAATAAAAGATGAATTTTTATATTTTTTACCTTAAAAGAGGCTCTGGCTTCGGCGACGGCCTTTTCGATAAAGTCGTCCGAGATCTGCCGTGACGGGTGCTCGTTGAAAACGGAATTCATCAGGGCGATTTTGGCAGCGCTGCGTCTGGCCTCTGCTTTCGTCGGGCAATTCTTTAATATTTCAAAAGAAATCAACAAATTAAATCTTTCATTTAAAAAAAAAATAAAAATAAAAATAAAAATAAAACAAACAAATCATCCGACAAAAGAGACCGGGGGCATTCGAGTCCATTATTCAAAACTAAAATAAACCCCGCCGAAGAAAAAAGAAATATTGTATTTATATACATATAAAAATAACGCATGATATTCTATTTGAAACACCCCCCATCTCTCTCTCTACTGATTATTTATTTCTAAAGAATGATGAAGCGGGAATTTTGAATTTTTTGCTTCATCATCACGACGACGGCGGCGGCCCCATCATCACACACAGGGGACCCCCCTTCATTTTTTTTTTTAGTCAATATAATTTCAACAAAAGAAAAGAAAAACAAAAATTGATATGAGGAGCGCATATATAACATCGCCGGGAGACCGTGACTAATCAAAGTGATCACACACAGACACACACCGTTTTGGCTACTTTGTAAATTTTTGTGTTTTTGTTCATCATCATCATCATCATAGCTCTCTGATCAGGCTCTGATATGATTGTTTAATGTTGTCATCATCATCATTATCCATCTATTAGCTCATATATACCTTTTTACACATTCCCCCCACAACAAATATTTCGATTTGATTTTATAGATATTTTAGAAACTCCCCCAAAAAAATTCAATAGGTTTTAGGAACGAAAATGATGGATGTTGTATAACCCCCCGGAATAATTTTCTCTTTTTTTTTTTCCTAAAGAGAAGATAAGAGCCCCGGGTGAACTTTGGTGTGTCTGGGAAATGGTTATAAAGGTATTTTTCTTTACAGTTGAGAAAGAAAGAAAGAAAAAAGGGTCTTCTTCCACAGCTCTTTAAAAATGGCGGCCGGCCAGGGTTGGAAAAATAAGGCACGCTGCGTTTGGCTGGACAAGGAAAGAAACTTTTTCTTCTTTTTTCTCTTACAGGCCATCCATCATCCGTCCAATAATATATACCCAAAAAGATTTCTTCTCCCCCCTTCCTATTTTTTTTCTAGATATACGTATATATTTTTTTGAACACAGGTATTATTATAGACTCCGGTTGCAGAATGGACACGTTTGTCCTTGGCTTTTTTTTTTTTACTTTTAACCTTTTAAGGAATTAAAAATAAAAAGTTAAAAGCCCGAAAATAGAGATCAACTTTGTTGACAACACAATCCCCCCCTCCTTTCATTTTTATTGGGGGGTGTGCCCACACCACCAGGTAAAAAAGCCAACAACTTCCGGTGATTCCATTTTCAAAAATATAAGAAATAAAACGACGCGCGAAATCTTTCAAACTCTGCCATTAGACAACTGGGGGGGGGGAATCTGATGTCACCGATAAAAAGCTCTGCGGAATTTATTTTTCCCCCCTTCTAAAAAGCTTTCTATAAGATTGTACACGTTTATGACGGCCGTCAAACACACGTGGCAGACGCCAAAAAAATCGTTTGAAGGGAAATTTTTGTATTTACGATTTTTTAAAAAGGGAGGAAAAAAAATACACAAAGTTTATGGGGCTCTATGAAAAAAAAAATCCCTGGAAACGAAAAAATTATAAATAAATTTTTTTGTTGGGGTTTTTAAAACGACCTCTGACCCACCCATAAATATATATCCCCCCCATCTTTTTTTCTTTTTAACTTCCAACTTGATGGATGTCATCCAACCACAGGGACAAAAGGTTTAAAAAAAATTTACTTTTTTAAAAACCCAAATTCATGAAGATGTCAAAATAAATAAATTTCTATACCCTCCCCCAAATGATATTGTGTTGCACAGGAGCAGCCTGGGCTTTGGTGGCCAGCATATCCCAACTACTGTTTTCTCCTTATTTCGACAAAAATATCTCAGACGCGCATTTATATCAGTCGTCTCTCGGTAGAAACACACAACAGCAGGAGGCATTTTTTTTCTTTTCTTTCGATCCATCCGTTGATGCAGATGAGAGAGCGACGGTTTGTAAGAGAATTCTTTTCGGGCGCTCAAGGGCTAGAGCTCCGTTCGTGTAACTCGACACACTTTTTCTTTGGGGTTTAGAAATGGAGAAGGAAGAAAATCAAATAAATTCTTTCCAGGAGCGCTAGCTGCTCGCTGGATCGATTGGTGACGATGATGATTACCTGAAAACTGCCGAAACAGGATCCGCCGGGCAAGGTGACGTAGCAGACGTAGGGCGGTGACGAGGACGGAACCGACTCGTAAATGACCAGGGCTCCATTCTTCAAATCGGCACCTCTGGCCTGTTTCATTTGCCAAAACTCTTGCAGCGCTTCCACCACGTTCACTATTTCCAAACAAAAAATATTTAAAAATATCAAAATTAGAAATTGATCATATCAAAAACTCTATGGCGTGCAGAATACAAGATCCAACAGCTCCAGGGCCTTTTGGATATATATACTACACACGTATAATAATAATAATAATCAGAAAAATGGTTCAGATGACTTTTGATATATAATAGATTGGCTCCGGGGTTTTTCTTTGATTTGGATTCGAGAGGGTCGATCTACTATGTGCTCACGAAGAGAGAGAAACAGAGAAACAGAGTGCCGGATGGCGTGACCACCACACCGTCCAACCGTAACGGAAAAAATAAGAAAAAGGAAAAAATCTCTGGTAGACAGCAGCAGCAGCAGGGTCCGGTTTTTATACTCGACAGACAATTGTCTGCTGTGAATATGATCAAAAAAGAAGTTGGAGAGAGACTTTTCCATCTGTAAAAAAGTTTTTTCTTCCATCCAGCAGCAGCAGCCGAGAGTCTTTTTTCTTTTGTGCCCGACAGCCATATAACAATTTCCAAACGGAGAGCCTCCCTTCTTCTTCTTCTTCTTCAGGTAACCACCACCTTTTCTGGATGACCCGGGGCGTTACACGGTCAAAATAAATTTTGTTTTTCTTCCTTTTTTAATATATTTTTTTAAATAAAAACTCTGAGAAGAAGAAGAAGAAGCCAAAGTTGAATGGAAAAATGTATACCAAACAAAACAATGGCAACCTCTCTGATGCTGTCACATCAACCGAATCAAATCCGCTTTTCCCCATTTTTAAATAGAATAGAAATACGAAACCAGAATAAAGTTTCGGGGGCGGATAAATCTAACGCGATAATCCCGGATTATCCAGGGCCTAAATAGTACCGACCCATCGGTTATATCTAAAGGATATATGATGACGTACAGTATTATTATAGCTATAGTTGAAATATACCTTTGGTACGTGGGCGGACGCCGATCTCTTCGTAAATCCTACTAGGATTCCACGGCAGATCGTAGTCGGAGAGCAACATGTTGCCACTAGCCGACAGGGTTGAGCTTTGAATATTCAACTTCTTTTTTGTTTCTTATTATTATTGAAATGAACTCGAAAAAGATGAACCACTTTGGATTGGATTTCAGTAGATAGTTGTTTTGTACAACTCTGGGAAAATGGATCTCGTTCAGTCAAACAATTCACGACCGCATCGACACGCTCACTATATCTAAACACTTTTTGAATGTTGTTGAAATTGAATTCAAATTGTCAAATTCAATCGATCACCATCGCAAACTGTTGGCACTAATGGCGTGGTAGATTTAATTCTATTAGAAATCGAAAAAAAGGTGAACAACTGCACTGCGATGAGAATAAGAATATAAAGAAATCGGTCAGCAGCTGTGTGCACTCGGTTCAGAGGCCGAGCAACGACTATAGTCCTCATACCTTTGGCTTCCCAGTCTCTACCTGGTGGATAGAGTGGAGGTAGGGAGAAAGAGGGGGGGGGATATATAGCTTAAAGCTTCTTCTTTACTTCTTCCTCCTCTTCTTCTTCTGGTTGATGAGGATGGAAGAGCCCTGCGGAGTCAACCCAAAAAGTGCCGGGTGCATCTACAAAACCACGAAAGAACAGACATACACGCAGCCGGGGTTGTTGGTTGGGACTTGGGAGAGAAAAGGTTGAAGAACGCGCGGAGGATCTGATGAAGACGCGGAGAAGAAGAAGAAGAAGAAGAAGAAACTGATGGCGGAGGCCACCTCCCAGTCCACCTCTTTCTTCTTCTTCTTCTTCTATTCTACCTGCATTCCTTCTAATTCTTCCGCTTCTTCTTTTCTTTTCTTTCCTTCGAGCTCTGCTTTTGGGCCTTCCAACTACCGAAAGGTGGACCGTGGGGTCACAGAGAGCCCCCAAAGAAGAAGAAGATTGGAGAGGTAGATTGTTCTTGTGTGTGTGTCTAAGTTTGTGTGTAGCGCTGGTGGAAGGAGAAGAAGAAAACAAGTTGCGGGCGGAGACAAAGAAATATTTTTTTCTTCTTCTTCTTCTTTCCATAAAAACAGGTGGATAGTAGAGAGAGAGAGAGAGAGGAAAACAAAATATATTTTTATATATAAAAATCTACCAGCCACGCTAAAAAGGAATGAGAACACTAGTCACGACGACCCCGATTTTGGTAGGCACAAAAGTTTGTTTTATTTTTTTATTTTTTTGAGTTTGTTTATTTTGTTCACCTTTTATTTGCGAGCACCAATTAAATTTCTTGGAATTTTTTTAAAAATGTAAATTAATTAAAAAAACAATTTAATTGACTGGATTTTTTATTTTAGTTTTCTATACGACAGCTGACCAACGAGTTGGACTATAATCTTATTGCTCCGGCGTTACATTATATAAAAGAATTTAAATCAAATAAATTTTTGTTTTTCTGATGAGTGTCCATTTTGTTGTTTAACTAATCAGATTGTTGTTTTAAAAAAAGGAAAACACGGGAAAAAGAAGTAGCATCTTCTTTTTGAGAGGAATAAATCTCAGCAACTTTTATTTTTTTGGTTTTGTTTTGTTTTTTTTTTGCAAAAAAATTCAAATAAAATAAAATCATAAATGAGCCGAGAGAGGGCATCGTTTTTCTTTTTTTTTTCTTTTTGTTTTTATTTTACGATACAACATTCGCCCCGCGCAAGGTAATTAAATTTGATTGTACCATAAAAGTTTACCAAATAGAATATTAATATAATGTAGAGAGAGAGAGAGAGGACCGGAGAAGGAGGAGGAGCGGAAAGGAGAGCAAACAAATCCCACGGAAGATTTTTTTTTTATTTTCTACAAAACAAAAATGTCTTGAAAATTTTTTCGCCAATTTTTATTGCACCTATCAGGTATATGTGCACGCGGGCGATAAATTATCGCCAAAATATTTCTTTTATTTTTTCGCTCGAAAATAAAATTGAATTTCGTTTTTAAAAAATAAAATAATTGGTGGGTTTTTGTGCTATTTTAGGACCTTTCCGCCATTTAATGAGCCACATAATCATATTCGGTCGATGCGGATGTTGTTTCCAACCTTTAGGACCAAGAGAGACCAGCAAGAAAAACGCCAAAACAATGGGGGAGGTCTAATGGATGCGAGAGTAGAAGAGTAGAAAAAGAAGAAGAAAGATAGGCGTTTCTGTAAATTGAGCACAGAAGAAAAAAGGGAAAAAATAATATTTATATATAACACAGACAGCAGAAGGTAAGCGCGTCCGGGGGTTGAAAATTGCCTTTTAATCATTTAGAAAAAAAAACGACCAGCGCAAAAAATAAAATAAAATAAATTTCTCTTCTCAAAATCGTGGGAAATTAAAATGAAATCTTGATCAGATATATATAAATTCGTATGATATTATAAATCTCTCGAGTGCACGACATACAAACTAAGAAAGAAAAAAAAGAAAAGATCCTTGGCCGTTTTAATATAAATACGAAATGTGTTGCGCTGGGTGTTGATCACGACTTTTGGTACATCTATAATACCATACAACAATAATAACGCTATAGGCGCGCACTTTTTATCCAACTTTTTTTGGGGTTTTTTTTTTTTGGCTTCTTGTGATGTTGTGTGCTGGTGCGCAGACAATCATATAGCGTCAGACACCAACCACCATGTGGGATGGGATATTCCCTTTTTGATGGATCTCTCCCAATCCCATATGCAAATTCTTTGATGAATCTCTTTTTTCTTCCTACCTACCTCCACAGTATATATATACACGTATATATCCTATATACCTTTTTTGATTTATGATGAGCTAGCGCTGAAAGAATGTTAACCGAAAAAAATATTTTGACTTTGATTATTAGACACTCCCGGGGGAGAAAAAAACCAAAAAAATTACGAAACGCGTAATGATATTATTTGATAATCAAAGAAGAAGAAGAAGAAAAAATAGAAAATTATTTTTCATTTCTTCTCAGCAGAATAAAAATCTTTAAAGGGAAAATGGCCGGGCATTTGACTATCTAAACAGCTGATCACGGGGGGTCACGCTCAAAACTCTCCTTGCCTTTTGTGCTGTGAATATGACCCTGCGCCTTGTTAGACACACATATAACATATAACCCTTTTTCTTTCTTTTCTTTTTTCTTCCACCCTTTTGTGTATGTGTTGCATCTCTTATCTTCTCTCTCGCGGGTAAAACTCCTGAGAAACGTGAGACCCCAATGAAACACACAAAAAAAGGTACAAAATGTTGGGCAACCAGCAAACCAGCACAAAGGGGGTCCCGTGATATATGATCGATATAATGTATAAATATAGCTCAGAAACAGCATTAAACTAGTCTCCGCTACACGATTACACAACACTTTCTCTCTTTTTAAAAATATAAAAATAAAAAACAAGAAATCGAGTCTATGCAAATAAAAATAAGGGCGAGGCTATATAGCAGACAATTTCATCATAGCTCTAAATATAACAAAAGCTGGGCGAAATGCCGAAATCAAGGATAGATGTATAATATATACACGTATCTTTTTCATTGGTCCGTGATACTATGTCCGCCCTTGATTTATTTCTGTCCAGTTTTTCTTTAGATTTTGTTGTACACTGGGATTTTTTTCTTTTTTCTTTTCTTGGTGGAGGAGATAAGAATGAGAGCCACAGGAGATGATAATCGAATCTAAATTATTATTACACAACGTGAAACTACACACAGCGTTGGTTACTATATAATATATTTTCCACATGGTAGAACTCTTTTTTCTTTTTCTTCTTTCTTTTGTTTGGGGGCTATCCTCTCAGATTTCCGTCTATGATTGCTTTATGTAAATGATATATACCTTTTCTTGTATGTATCACATCTTGTGTTATAAAGAAAAACATTTTGAATTTTTTCAAACTGCTGGATGGCGCCGACGACGCCTTCAGGCGATTATTCCAGCGTCGTCGGTTTCACAAAAAAAAAAGAATTTGTTTTTATTTTATTTTGAAATTCCCGGTCATAGTTCACGCCCGTCGTCGTGTTTAGCCTTACCTTAACCTCTGCGTTTTTCTTTTATGTCCTTTTTTCCGGGGGTTGGGATTGCACGAAATACACCAAAAGGGGAGGAGTCAGCCCCTTTTTTGGGAAATCCGCCGCTATTTTTCCCCCCACACCGCTAATTAGTGCTTCGCGAAAAATAATAAAATCGCTAAAACAAAAAATAAAAATTTGAATAAGAAGAGAGGTGTATGTATACGTACACACACAAGAAGTAGTATTATTTACATAGAAAACAAAGCGAAAAGATTTTTTTTTTCTTCTTCCCAGGTAACCCAAAAGATGAGCCGCCCGGATATGCAAATGATCCTGTGGTGGAGAGAGAGCGAGCGGAATAAGATATGCGTGGAAAAGATTTTTTGGGTTTTGTAAAATAAATTCAAAAAAGAATTTTTTTTTTTCTAATTATGAAATTGCAGCAGCGCCAATATTATAAAACCGAGTTTTATATTCATCACATCAAATAGATTTATAAAGATGCACATTGTAGCTTTTTTTGTGATGTTTTTTTGATTCAATGTGTCTTAAAAACTCTCATTGCTACGGGGTGATGATAATAATTAAAATAAATCACTTTTTTTTATTCGGTAATTTCCGGATGAAAATCACGTTAAAACGAATCTTCAAAAAATCAAATCAAAACGGCGCGTTCCGGTTGTAAAAAAAATTATTTTGGCGCCCAAAAATATAAAAAAAATTTCAAAATTTCAAAATTTCTATATATAGAAAATGGGCACACGACCCGCGAGACGAAAATAAACATCGTACGTGATTTTTTTCTTCAAACGTCAAATATAATATTGAAAAAAAATTTTAAAAAACTTTTGTTCTTCTCCTTTTTCCTTCCTTCCTCTTGCCCGTTATCTTCACAATTTTTGCGTCTTTTGAGTTACGACCGGTCGTTAAATAAAATTCAAAGAAGCGACAGCAGACACCTTTTGGTCAAAAAGAAAGGCAAAAATCAAAGGATGAATATCACATCGAAAAATAGCACATGGCAATAAAAATAGCGAGAAAAAGGGACATGTCAACCGTGAAAAGGGCGTCTCGCTCAAATCTAATTTCAAATTCATTTTAAATTTCCACCCAAAAAACAAACAAACAAATGCGAATCAATGTGGCGAGTGTCATTTGTACAAGACAAGGTCTCGCTGATTGAATCGTCGCTTTTTAAAATTATATTCCCGACGGCATAAATGTCCTTTTTCATTTTCCTGTATCCTGAAATTTTGTCGTGTATAATTTTTGGGTGTGACCCTTGAATATCTATTCCAAAATGGTTTGGGGTTTATATATATATTTATATTCATCTAATTTTTGTTGTTATTTTGTTTGTTGTTCCATTCTACAAATTCAGTTGGTTTGATTTATTCATGCCGGACATTTACGGCGCACACACACCAAAAAACAAACAACAAAAACAAACCCAAAAATTCTCTCCCAGCTACTCCCCTTTCCAACTCTTGTCCATCAGCATTGCAACGAAAAATAAATGAAAATAAATGAAAATAAAAACTAAATGTGTCTCATGCCGTCTTTTGTTTTTTCTCGTCTTCTTTCCTTGGCACGACCTCCGAAAAACAAAAACCCCAAAAACCAGTTTTTTTAATTCCCAGACAAACGAAAGTCGTGTGTGTGGACCCTCCAATTTTTCCCCCTAAAAGAATATCATCCCACACAGAGTCAAAAAAAGTTATCAAGCTCTCGGATTATAAATGAGCCAAAAGATGTGGCGATATAACTTTTTTTGAAATATATCTATACTACACAGCACAGAAGAGAGAGAAAAGTCGTGGACAAGTTTCTTGTCTACGCGGCGAAGAAACTAAACTTAACGAGCAAGCAGCGACCATTGACCAGCTAACAGTCACAAAAGTTGTTGCTGGTTGCTGGCCCCCCATCTTTTGAAGAGAAAAAAAAGCCATTCACAAAACGCCCAAAATATAATACCGGAAATTTCAAATCGATCAGCCGGTCAACAATTCGCTTTTATAATATACAAAGTCTTTTTAAAAAAAAAGAATGATTTCTTCAAATATAAATACAAATACAATTTATCTTTTATCCGGCTACTGGGAAGGGCTCAGTCAAGTCCGCCCGTTTTCCTTCACAAATCAAATCAAAAGCTCCTCCTCCCTTTTTTCTTATTTTTTCGCCGGATTTTTTCTCTCTCCTTATCACACAAAACGACACACAGCACAACAGCACACACATACCTGAGCCCTGGCAGAGTTATGTCTACATATCATATCCCAGAGAGTTATATACCTACATCTAAATAAATAAAAACAAATCAGATAAGCCAACAACAAACCCAGAAGAAGAAGAAGAAGAAGGTATATAATATCTAACCAAAAAATATCTAGAATTCGTGTTGCGCACGTAATACAGTGCGCCCATCAACCATAAACAACTTTTTCGTTTTTTTTCAGGTTGTTGTATAGACACAACAACATTCCGTGAACAGTTATATAACCAAGACAATAATTGCGCGGATTTTTTCTGCTGGATACATCATATTTATTTAAATCCCAAAAAATATAAAGAGATGAGGAATGCGCCGTCGTGACTGGGGCGGAACAAATCGACACACAGAAAAAAAAAGGGGAACATTTTTATTTTTTCTTCTGGCTTCATTGTATCCCGTTCTCACGCTCGACGAGGGGTCGGAGGAAGCATCGGAATCATCGACAGCCCTCAAGAGAGCAGAGAGAGAGAGTTCAACCGATGGGGTCAAACTACGCCGTAAGGTTCTTCTTTTTTTTAAAGTTTTTTTGAACAGACCGCGGAACAACACAAACACGGCGGCGCCACCTCTGACATCACCCAGTCACGCTCCACTAGAGAGACGCTCTCGCACAATAAGCGTCGTGTATTTTTCTTCTTCTTCTTCCACCCCTCATTATGGTAATTTCCGGACGAAAAAAAAATATAATATTTTTCCGACATTCCTCAACCAATGACTCCGTCACACGCATATCTCATCAATATAAACGCGAATCAAAAAATTATTTTTTTTTATTTCTCTTAAAAAATAAAAATTTTGATTCAACTTTTTTTAGAATACAAAAATAAATTCCGCCATCAAAATATATAATGCCAATTTTATTTTGTAAAAAAAAAAATTTTATTTCTCATTTTTATTTTATTTCATTTTTTAAATAAAAATTTTAATTTTCTCAGTGACATCCTTTTTTTTTTAAAGTTTTCTATTTCTTTTAAATTGTAGTATTAAAATCTGAAAAAAACCCCGCTGAGCTTCCTCCGGTCTGACCCTGTGTGATTGTCTCCAATTAGACTCACTCTCGCACGACTTGTTCCCCTTTTTTCTTTCTGTTTTTTTATCATCCCCCCCCCCCAACTCAAAGATTATCAAAGAGTCTCTTTTCCCCTCAACAGGTGAACTCGTTCCACTTTGATGAAAGTTCATTGAATGCAGCAGCAGCGCCGCTTATATATAGTCTACTATAGCTCTCTCGACTTTATTATATCCACATTTTTCTCAAGGGAAACAACAACCCAAAAAAAGAGAAGGGAAAGAGCACAGCAGACCCGATGGGCAATTATTCCGTCTGGAATGCCAGCCAAAAAATAAAATCAGAAAAAAAATCTTTTTTAATTCAATTTTTCTTTTTACCTTTATTTGTGTGTGACACACTTTTCCTCAACTGAGGTAATATAGCGCGTCTTAGTCTGTCGCGTATGCAAATCTTATATTTTCTTCTTCCCTCCCACCGATGGCCGCCGTCACGACTCTCGGATCTCTACGCAAAAGAATATCCATCATAAAAATCAAAAGGGGCCCATCAGCCGGGCCAGCCAAAAAAAAAAGGAAAAAAAAAGACGCCCAGTTTTATCACAAAACCATCAATAATATATACATACACAAAACAAGCGGGGTATATATACATACATATATACCCGTGAAAAACATTTTTCTACTTTTTCTCTGAGATTTGCTCTTCCATCATCCTTCACCGAAACGCCAAATCACATGCTGTCTGACATGTCTGGAAAAAATAAGACTTTTTTTGTGTGTGTGTATGTACCCGTCCGTTTGTGCAAGTGAGGGGGGAAAAAAGGTAATAATAATATTATAAAAATAAAATAAAAAACACATTTTTCCCATATCTCATTCCTGGAATTCCGCCGCCGCTCACATTACCTATGGCCGATTTCTCTGTGCGCTAGCGCAGCATTGCGTACATGTCTATATAATTTCACGTGTGTGTGTGTGTATGTAAAACAGATCAGAAATGCTCGAGACTTTTATGGTTTGGGGTCGATCAAGAAGAAGAAGAAAAAAATTTGGTGAGACTGTGATTATATTTTCTCCGCATGGGATCGCGCCTTTTATTTTTTGATTCCTCCGCAGGTAAAAAAGAAAAAAGTTTCCATCCGCACCGGAGAGCGAGATGATGGACTGCTGCTCTTCTCTCTCTACCTAATCAATTCAAACCGGCTCCTATTTCAACCACAGCTGAGATGTAAGGTGCTGAACCCCGGTGACGTAATAAGATAATGGGCATATATTTCTAAATCCCCCAACGGTTTTTATTTATTTTTTCGATTCCACTCCAGCGGATGTGTAACTCGATCGGATATGATTTGATGGAGAAGAATTCCACTCACCTCGACCGTATCCTTGACTGTGCTTGGCGAAACTGCTGACGACGGCGTCGACGGCCTCTTTGAGAACCGTTTTCGTTTTGAATTCGTTGGCCGACACGCTGGCGGCCGTCGCCCCGCCACCTTTGATCGTGTTGTTGTTGTTGTTGTTGTTGTAGTGGCCGGCCTCTCCGCCGGCCGACGCCGACGCCGAAGAAGCTTCTCCGCCGTTGGTGGTCCGAGACGACGGACCTTTGATCACTTTCGAACGGTTGATGACCGTGTTGCCGCTGTTGTTGCTGCCGCTGCTGCTCGGGCCGGCAACCGGCCGTCCACTTTGATGATGTTGCATCATGTCGACTGAAATATCTAACTTTTGATGATTCTTTTGATTCAATTTGATCACTGAAACACTTTGCACTAAACACTTTAATTTCTTTTGGGTAGAATTTCAATATTTCACATGGGCGACATTTTTCTGTTCGTATTTATCCGATTGGGTTTGGTTTGAATGAGAGTTTTACCTGGCGGGAAATTCAAAAAATTGAGCACAGAGTTTTGGGTGTCGTTGTACAGACGAGAGTGCACGCTGCAATGACGAGCGGGATGATTACAACTCGACTATATAAGTGGATACACTCTGTCAAACTCCTCCCTCCGTTCAAGCTCCTCCCACCTTCTATAAAGCCCCTCCAGTCTCTCAGTCTCAGTCTCAGTCTCTCACCTCCTGGTTTTTTTCGTCTAGCCTATTACATCATCTAGAGACTTTTCGTATCCGGATGAAGCTTTTTTCGTGGCTATCTTCAAAAGAATGTTGCGTGTGTGCAGAGAGGTAGTACTATCTAGACCTGGATGGTTTTTCTTTTAAAAGAACCCAAATAATATACAGCAGCTTGGTGATTATCCAAGTTCATTACGATCAAACTCAATTAGCGTCATCAGGTACACATGTATATATATTTTTATAGATGGTGGGAATTTACAGCTGCTGGACACGCGGAAATGTATCAGAATTTGGTTGAGATTTTTATGTGAATGCCAACTGACGCTCGCCCATATTCCACTTCTATATTTTAGCGGGTCTCGCATTTCTGAATTTTTCCCGATGGAATTTTGATTCGTAATTTTTTGACATTGAAGCGGTATAATAGGTAAAACTTGTTCGAAATCTCTTTTTCGTACGATAACAGAGGCCATCTGTGGATTGTTTGATCCTCTTCTTTTTTCTTATTTTCCATTCCGAATGGAGATACCAAAAGAGAAAATGTCAAACTCATTAACAATTCCAAACCGGTGCGCGTTTGTTTTTGTTTTTCTTTTACTTTCATCCCCCGACAGAAAAATCAATCCGGTTTCTTATAGACTTGAAACCAAACCAAAAAATTCGTTATTGATATTTCAAATCGATAGACTTTTTACGCCCTTGAAAAAATAATTTTGGGGACCTTTCACTCTTGGCTGGTATGTACATGTATATATAAGGTTATATTTATAAATGTATATATAACGCGATTTGACACGTTCTCCGTGAACCGCGGGCATCAACCGGCCCATTCTAGAAATTATTTTATATTTTCAAATAATAAATATATAGAACACACACAAAGTTGTAGATTTTATATTATTATTTTTAAAAAAAGAAGAAGAGGTTTAACTATGTGTGTTCTTTGTTCCCTTTTAAATTTTTTAGAACTTTTTATATAATACAATAACAAGAGTTTCTTTCTTTCCATCTCCAACAACACAACAACTAGCTGATTGTTATTAAAGCGACTTTGTGGCGCTCGGGGCTATACTATCTTTTTGTTTTTCTTGTTTCTTTTTATTTTATACATGTGCATGTGCGACGGGTTCTTTCGTGTGTGTGTATTGTAGTAGCTGAAGTGTTAGAGTATAAGGGGAGATGAGGAGGAGGAGGAGAGCTAGGTCGTCAAACAATCAACCTGCTACTACCTGTGCACTGATTTCCGCTCTCGACGATGATATTTAAATGCCATTTGGAAGTTGCCTAATTTTCCATGGAATTATTTTTGTTTATATGTATTTATTTTTTTTTCTAATTTTCTTTAGGGAATCATCGGGAGTGTTTAACCGAGTTCATTATCATTTTTTTTCACGAATGAAATTAAATCAAAATGCCGAATGAAAAGAGAAAACATTTTCGACTCTGGAACATTTGTTTGTAATTTGAAATAATAATTAAATAAACCGAAGAAAATAAAAAAGAGTTGAACATGCTGCCACCTGACGATTTCTTACGCAACAGAAAACATTCTCGAAAGAAAGGCCTACCAGTCCGGTAGGTGTCGTTTATTTCCCCCTTCGGGATAAAAAAAAAAAAAAAAATCCAAAATCAGAATTTGTTGAAGCGCGAAAATTCAAATGAAAAATAACAGCCAAAAAGATAAAAATTCCTGCAGGAGGCGGATAAATGTTGTGCTGTCCGTCTTTTGATCGACAACTTTTTGTCTTTTTTTTTTTTTTTTTTTAAAAGAAGCCCATCATCAAATTGCTATTTTTTTGGCAATATACACGATATATAACCTGTAAAGTGCGCGCTCGGAATGAATGGAATGCGCATACATAAAGTCGATGAAAATCACGCCGACAATCATCAAACTCCCATTGGCGAGTGGGAACCAAAGAAAAAAAGAAAGAAAAAATGTTAACTACCGCCACTGCTGTATGTCGTCATCGGCTATTTTCACGCACAGTTTTTCTTTTTCTTTTAGGGATCAGCGCCAAACAATTTAAAAAAAAAATCATTTCCTTTTTTTTTTTTTTGACTGGAAATATTTGCGTGAGTTTCACCTTCACACACTCACGCAGGGGGACGTGAGTAAAGAGCCTCCTTCAATAATTCACGAAAAATATTTAAAAAAATTGTATATTCCACCCGAAAAGTATTTACACATCCTCTTCCTTTAAAGCGGATGGAGTGGGAGGAGTTACGTAGCGTGGGCGCCGGGACGCCTATAAATATAGCCGGCCTCAACAGTGATGGCTCTCACACGGAAACAAGGATCCACCGGAGAGAAATACACATCTGCCACAACAGGTAAGAAGCCACAAATAAATTTTATATTTCTCGAATTTTTTTAAAAATCAAATCAAAATCATTTCCAAGGACGTTGTGGACGATGGCTGTTTGCCCAGCCATCATCGAATGGCCTTTTTATATATACAGGATCTATCCTTCAATAATATATATAATCTATTGTTAGATGATTATATTTTTAGACTGACGTCATGTTAGTTGACGTCAGTCTCTCTTGTCAAATCTTCTTGTTTGTGTGTCGTGAATCACATTTTTCGCCAGCCCTTAAAGTGCCTATATATAATATCTATGGCCGTGTAAATATTATTTTGAACGTGAAAAAAGAAACGTGAGTGGACAAATGTCCTTCTCTTCACCTTTCGATAGGATAACATTTTTCTTCCCAAAAAAACTCGTTTTTTGGTTGTTGGTTGGTGTTGTTATCCCGGAGTCGTACGCCAAACATCTCCTTGTGTGTGTGTATACACATTGATATCCTCACGAGATTATCACGACAACTTTTTATTTTTTCAAATTTTCTTTCTTATTCTTCCGACTCTTTTCGTGTAACCAACACGCGGATCGTGACAAGCCCCCGGCTATAACACCGCTCCCATATATTCACAAACCAGAAATAATATCCCCCCACCTCCCACCGAAAATTTACATATTTTTGAGGTTTCACACATGTTTTTTTGATAAATCTATTAATAATTGAATTCATTATTTTATTTTTAGAGAAAACAAAAAAACCCAGAAAAATAGAAGAAATGAAACGATTTGTGTCGTCGTTGTTGGTCGTCGTGATGATTGCCGGCCAGTTGACAGAGTCGGCCGTCTTGTCCGGCAAGGGCAAAGGCAAAGAGCGGGTCATGCACGACGGACCTAAAGTGCTAATCAAAAGCACGGCTCTCCAGCACGCCAACATCGTGAGTCGGCAGAAGAACAGCGACCTTCACGAAATCTACTTGGCTCCTTACCGCTACGTGAGTATAGATAGTTGTTGTTTGCTCCTTGTTGTTTTATGTGTGTGCTGTGTGTGTTGTCCAGCCATTTTGGCCAGGGTGATCTCACCTCGCGCTATATCCACCCAAGGGGAAATGTCAATGACACTATTTTGCCTAATTCATTCTAAAAAGAAAAAAATCACGAAAAATAAAACCAACCCAAGGTCGACATCACGCAACCGTGTAATGTCAGCTGATTTTGAACGAGAAATTTCGCAAGGAAAAATAAATTTCTTATCGGAATTTTTTTTCGTTCGCCAAGTCGAGTGGAAATGGAATCCCGAAAAAAAAAGTATTTTGATGCGGTCATTTGAAATTCTTTCGGGAATTAAAATAAAAAATCTCAGCGGGAGAAAAAAAGAAAAATGCCAAATAAAAATTTTTCGCCAAGGCTAAACGGGAGGAGTTTTTTCAAATAACTTTTTTGATTTATTTTTATTCTTTTTTTTCCTGGTCACTTTTGAATTCGTTTTATTTACACTGTGACAGTCGTCATCATTTATTTCGCAGGTGACAGCCAGGGAAAACCAATTAGAAAACAAAAAAAAACTTTCCGGTTGAATTTTTTTAAAAAATAAAATCAAAACTTTCTGCGGCTTTATAACAATTGTACAACAACAACAACATCAATAGAAATGTCCTTACTGCTTAACTATTTGGAATCGTCTCGTCATTTATATATTTTCAACCAGACGTCCTTGGTCATCATTTGTGAACGTCCCTCACCAGTCACCACACACACACAAAAGAAAAAAGCCGAAAATCTTTTTTATTTTTTCTCACTCACGGTAGAAGATTATCCCCCGGGAATGTGCAGAACATTTTTGGGGGTTTTTTGTGTTCACGTTTTTTGTCACGATGTGGGCAAGGACGTGGGCATCGTTGTGACCCCGTCGACCTCCTTCACGTTCTCACGCGAGACTCTTTGCGGTTAAAGTGTCTACACACCGGGAAAAATGATATAATGACTATACCGCCGACATGTGTTGTACTGGCATAATAATAATATCCCCGTTGATGAATGTCAATTTTTTTTTTTTTTAAATTTAATTCATTCAGATTGAAAAGGAAGTTAAAGCGGTGGCGACGTTCATGGAAGCGGCTTATTTCAACAACAGCGGCGCCGTCCAGGGCGTCGTCGTTCTGACGCAAGAGGTGCGTGTCAATTTTTTGATCGATATTTTTCGGCTTTTAAATTTATTCCGAAATTCAATTGATTTAGGCGGCAGCTAAAGGCGTCACGATGAAAGGTAACGTCCGCGGATTAACGCCGGGCAAGCACGGCATCCGCATTCACGAATTCGGAGACATCCGTGACCACTGCCGGGCCGACAGGACCGGAACGCATTACAATCCTTACAAGGTATAGTACATTTTTTAAAAAAGCTGATTGTGTTTGAATTGAATTGATTTGACTTCAAATGTGGAATTTCAGATCAAGACGCCGGAATCCAACATTTTCGTGAAAGAAGACGGGACGTCCGATTTCGTGTTGACGGACAAGACCTTGTCTCTGGCAGGTGGGCGGTCCATCATCGGTCGATCCATCGTCATCGATCAAGAACCCGACGATTTATTCACGCGGGACGGGCGGGCCAGCATTACCCGACGGGCCGTTTTGTGCGGCGTCATCGGTCGTGCCGATTGAAAACAAAAAAAAAAACAATAATTTTTTTGAATTAATTAATTAATGAATGAATCAACAATTTGTGCTAAAATAATTCTATGTCTTAACACTCCTTTACCCATCCCCCAAGCTCAAAACAAATTTCCACACACACTTTTTTGCGTGCTTCTTCGATTTTATTTTTTTGATTGCGTAACTCAATAAAATGGCGAGACAAATTGGCCGTTTTTGATATAAGACAACAATTCACTATTGGTGTATTTTCGTATTCGTCGTTCTTCCATCGAAGTTTAATTTAATTTTTTTGCTTTTAATTTGTTTAAGGGGAGGGACGTTCACAACATTGTTTCGGGTGTGTTATTGTTGTTTCTTCCTCTGGTTGGTGGTGGTGGTGGTGGTGGTAATTGCCAAATGAGACAAGAGATGGGAGAAAAGGAAAGGTTTTAAACATCATTCTTTCTTTCTTCTTGTTATTCGCGGAAGTGCCGAAATGAATCAAATTCCCAAATACGGACGAAAATAAAAGAAGGAATGAAAAAAAATAAAAAACGATTCCTGGAAATATTTTCTGTTTCGTGGGTTTTTCATCAAAGTGACAATTAAAAACTGATTCAAAGTCCTGATTGAATAAGAAAAGAAAAAAAGTGATGTAACAGGTATTAACAAACATTAACATGACGCTTCTGCTGGCTGAAGGGGATTCGCTTTAGGCCATGCAACGGTGTGTTATAACATCGACACACAAAGCTATTTTTAGATTATTTCGAAAATTTGATTTTTTTGGAACTTTTCATCTCGATAACTAATCATCCGGAAAAAAATGGCAATAAATTAATTAGAAGCGATACACCGCGCTAAGATTATAATTTCATTTTTCCTCGGACGAAATGATTTTAAAAAATACGAAAAAAAATTTATGTTTCTTTTTTCTTTGAAATAAAAAAAAGGGTGAAAAAAAAGTTTGAAATCGGGGAAAGACAATTAAGATTGTTTACTTTTTTTCGAAAATGTGATAATGATAATATAGTAATAATAAAGAAACTTCGACGATGCAGTTTGGGGATGGAAAGAAAGGGGCGAAACAGGGGGGAAAGGTAGTAGTAGTCTCGCGTTCTACTTCCAAAACTTTAATTCCAATTGGGGAGACGGGGAGGGTATAAATCGAACAACGACCCATATAAAACATGCCGACTGGCTCTCGGAGGCAAAAAAAAAACGTATATCAACAAAAGTGGGAGGGGGGACACAAACACACTGGTTTAAAAAAACTAATGAAAAATTCAAGAGATAGGAAGAAAGTGACAGATACGAGCAAACGAAAAAAAAGACAGATATTACATGTAGAAAACACCTCCATAGCACTATGTCGTTATTTTTGTTACTTCTTTCAGCTTCTGTTTTTAGCTTCTTTCTTTGGGCTGCTGCTAAAGAATACAACCACACCACCCGATATAAAGAAAAAATAATCAACTAGGGATGATATTATATAAGACAACTTGACGAAAACAAGAGCCCAGGCAAAAAAAAAAAAAAAAATACAATGAAAAATCATATAACTCCCCGCACACCTGCTGTACATGCGTAACAAACACACACACACTGGGACCGGCTGAATTGTTTTGTTTTTAAAGTTTTGTTTGTTTGTATATCTCTACTTTCAGATCTATCAAGAAGTCTCTCCTGGAAACAGCGGAATGTTTGCCTCTTCATCGTTATTCTCAACTCGAAACTTTTTTTAAAAAAGTGCGCAGGGGAGCGAGGAAGATCGATTTCTATAGTACCGAGAAAAATAATAATTCAAAAAAAAAGGAACAAAACGAAAACAAGATTCGGCTTTTTGAACTTTCGAATCAAGCAGTGATGAGAGGAAATGGAAACGTGCCGAAAAGAGGGGGAAATATTTCCTTTTTCTTCTTCTGATTTTGTTTTTTCAATTATAGAGCGCCAAATGGATCGAGCTGCTGATTGGCAGCCGGGCGGATACTAGAACCCATGGGCATGCCAGGCTGAGTCATGGCTCCCATGGCGAAAGGACCACCGGCGCCAGAAGAAGGTCCAGCCATCATTCCCGGCCTGATACCCGAAACCATCGTCGGCTAGAAATCAAATAAATAAATAAATAAAAGTAAAAATACAAATAAATACACGGAAACCTCTCGTGTGGGAGAAGGAAACAAACAAACAAACAAAGTGTCATGTCTCTCACGTTCATGGGTTGGTTTGCGGCGTAAGGGGCCGTCATGGCCGTCATGGGCGTCATCGGGACCATGGGTCTGTAAGCCATTTGACCGGATTGCATCGTCATGGGCGCACTGGCCATAGACATGCCCATCATGGGCTGCGGATTCCATTGCCCAGCGGTCGGCTGTTGAGCGGGGGCGCCAGTTTTGTTGGCCGCCGTCGGCCCAGTATTCCACTGACCGGTTCTACACCAGAAAATAACATTTTACTTTTCAATTTCTTCAAAATTCAAATTGACATTTCATACTTTGGCGCTGCTGATTTGTTGATGGTCAAATTCATGGCCAGACTGGCCAAACTCGAATCCAAGTCGCCCGTCAAGACTTTATTGCTGGGGCCGGGCGCTGGTTTGACAGCTGTCGCCTGGGGACCAACTGTGACACCACCGGTCACACCTGACGGTTGCAACAGGTCACCAAAGGCGTCGAAACCTAAAACAAAACGACGGACACACACACATACAGACACATCCGAGACAAAATGAATGAATAAGAATCAGAGCCACCATTTGTCATTATAAGCGCAAGACACTTAAAAATAAGAAAAAAAAAAAAAATAAATAAATAAGCCAAAAAGAAGGGGACTGAAATAATCAGCGTGCTTGGGTTAGTGGTGGTGGTGGTTGACTCTTGTCACATAAATCACACGGAACAAAGAGCACCTTTAGCTGCTTGTTTAGACGGAGAAGCGCTAGCCTCAGCTGGAGCCGGCCCAGCGTTGTTAGTAGTAGTAGAAGAAGAAGTGTCGTTGGTGGTAGTAGTAGTAGAAGAAGAGTCCATCGAGAGGAAATCGAAACTGTCCATGTTTATCTCGATGGCCCGTGCTGGTAGGGGCGAAGAGCCGGAAGAGCAAGAAGCGGGCGCAACAATAGAGCCGACACCAGAGTCAATACCGTACAAGAGATCGCCCATATTAGTAGCAGCGGAAGAAGGAGGAGGAGGACGGGGCGGAGGAGGGTGATGGGCCGGAGAGGATTGCGGAAGGCCGAACAGGTTGGCTACGGCAGCGTCGGGAACTTGTTTTTTTGTTTTGTTTTTGGAGTTTTTTGGTTCGTGTCACACACACACAACCGAACATGGACAATAACGAGATTAGTTTTTTAGAAAAATGTACAGAAACAAACAGGAAATTAAAGACGATTACAATTTGACACCAAAGCCACGAGAAGATTTTTGGGGGATAAGTTGTGGACCATTCTCTTTTTTTATTTAATTTTTTGAAAATAAAAATTAATTCTTAAAAGATTTTTGAAAATAAAAACGCAAACAAACAAAACTGGGGGGAACAAAAACATAAAAAGAAGAACTAAATAAATAAGGAAGAAATGATGAAAAACTAGACACTCACCATTAGTGGAGCCGTTAGCCGAGGCGCCGAAAGCGTTCACGAACGAATTGTCCGTGGCGAAGTGGCCGCCGAAACCGTTCTGTGAAGTGCCCGTGGCCCAGGAGCCGGCCTGCGATTGAGCTGGCATGGCGGGAATGACTGGTGCCGCACCTGTGGGCGTCGCGAACGGATTGGCAGCCAACTGGAGCAGATCGTCCGACGCCTTGTGCGAGGAATCGTAAGCAGACTGCGTAGTGTGAGAAGACCCACCGTCCACGTCGCTGCCGAACAAATCCAGGATGGGCTGGTGTTGCTGCTGTTGCGGTTGAGCCGCCGCTAAAAAATTTGAAAAAAAAAAACGGGAATTGAACAAGAGACGCGAGCCAATCATTTGATTAATATGTTTTGTACCTGTTGCGGAAACGGGCGGAGCTGTCGCTGACGTTGGCGAGCTGAGAAATGGATTGGTGCTCTTTTTATACTGGTTCATGGCCGCCTCTTCTTCGGCCAGCGCTTGGCGTTTCAAAGATTCATCAATCTGCTCCGCGTTGGCCGCCATAGCGCCATTGTGCTGAGCCAGGCTGTGCACCAACAACAACAATCGGTTAGAAAAAACGGACGGACAAGAAAGATAATCATCAAAAAGTTGCTGACCTAATGTTGGATGAAGAACTCGTCGTCGGTTTCTTGCCCTCCAGGGTAGCCAAGTGAGCCTCTAGCGCTTCCAGTAAACTGCTTGGTGCCTGTTTTGTTGTGTTGAAAAGTTTCATTCTTCAAGACTTAATCCATCGGTATGTAATTAATCATTTTTAACGAGGACTCGTACCCTTGTCAAATCGGGAATGTCGCCTTTGTCAATGCCCACATTTTCGGCCACTTTGAGGAATTCGGCCACGCGGTCCATCCTGACGAGAAACTTTTTGTAAAAGTCGAGCGCGTCTTTGCATTGCTTCTTGTTCATTTCGAAATATTTCTCTGCGATCGACGACGAATGTTGAAACGACAGGATGTTCCAACCACCGCAAGAAGAGCACCGAAAATAAAAATTGGAAAAACCGAAAAATGCTTATCAGTTAAATTGAAACGCGAATGCGGTTTTAAATTCTTTTCAAAATAAAAACTGACCAAGGAGGTTGATGATTCCGTCGTTGTAGCAAGCAAAGAGGCGGATCAGATCGCGAAAGAGGAGCAAAAAGGCCGTATTGACGACACCGTTGGTCAGATCGTTGGCCGAGCAATCAAACTCCAGCAGGGCGTCAATCTGTCCTTGAAGGGCCGGCAGTGTTTTGAGAAGCTTGTCGGCCGGCATCGTACGCAGCGTGCCGTCCTCTTTCCTGCCCAGGGAAAAAATAAAATAAAAACAATAACAAGGTTTTCCGTCGTGGCGGGAGAATATAAACAAAACGTGAGAAACTCACAAAATCCCCATCAGCCGCCAAATTGCACCACAAATTTTATTTTTTGGTTACACTCACCCGCGTTTCACTTTGCAGAAGTCAAAGGCCACGGTCCGGTAGGCCAGGGCTTTTTCGTTGAGATACTTGGCGTAACGGCGGATGTACGGTGACATGTCGTAACCTTTTGGTTATTACAAGTTGAAGGAAGAATAAAGTGCAAAGAAGGGGGTTGGATGTCGGTATAAAAAAAAAATCATAAAAAAGTACAAAATTAAAAAAAAAAATTTAAGAATAATGACATTCCAGTAGGAAATTTTGTTGTAAAAAAAAAAGAAGCGATTGGAGAATTAACCCAGAAAACCGATAGAATAATGATAACGAGCACCTATCAGGCAACTACATAGATAGTTAAATAAAAAGAAATAGTAGTAGTAGATGAGATGAAAGGTTACATTACTTTTCTCCATACCTGTGGCTCCTAAAATGAATAGCAAATTGGCCAAATGGTTGACACAAAAATACCGTTAGTTTTTAATGACAAAGGACGATAACGAGCAATCGTCAGAGGCAACGATTACTCTAGTTAGTATTCCACTTTTTTTTGTCGACTGGTGAACATTTTCACAATGAAAAACACAAACAAATAAAAATGTTGTTACCTGCCACATTGCCCTTGTCTAGGAAATTGTTGAGTTGAAAGCTGCAGTTGCTCGAGGCCAGATACTGTGTGAATCGCTGTCAGATGAAAAAAAAAAGATGTTGAGCGTGTATATTACGAAACTTGGGGAAAACCAGATATAGTATACTTCATTTCCATAGCACATGAGGTGATGGGTCGTGACCAGTGACTTGAAGACGACGACCCAATTGGAGTTTTGCGACCGCTCGATCAGCAAATTGGCCAACTGCGGAATGGAAACATTGGGCTCGTTGGTGCAATGCAACAGATCTGCAATCGTCCAGAAAAAACAAAACAAAAATTTCAATGCCATAAATAAAACGACAACGAAAATGAAAATAAAACAACGTAACCCTGACATAAATTACCCGTTCATTTGTTTTCATCCCGACTTTCCCCACTATTACGAGTTGAAAAAAAGTCGACACACGTGATCGTTACTGGAGGATCGCTACGTGATGGGAATCGAGTTACACCAACTACAGGGCCAATTTCGGTACTGCACGTCCCCGTTTAAAAGGGGGGCGTCAGTGGGTGAAAACTGATAATGTGTATAAAGGAATTCCAAACGCCCCTCTTCATTATCGAACGGGACTGTTATATACCCCCACGTTTCCTCAGACTCAAAGAAAGGCAATGGGCGGCTCACTATGCGCGTTGATGTTTAGGGGTGACAAAACGGATCGATATCCCCCACAGTACTACGCAAAAAGTGGGGGACCAGTTTGGAGCGTGTCAAAACCAGTATATTTGCACAAATATACATACTAACCCTTCCACGCTTAAACCTGTTTTTGTCATATTCCATGTATAAACACATTAACAATCTGACTAATCATACTTGCTGGGCAACAGTAATCTTATTTTGAAGGGCAACATTTATCTCTCTGGACCGTGAACCAATTAAGTAGAGAAGAGAGTCTACACATATACGGTTCAGTAATCAACAATTCCTTCAGCCGGAAATGTATAGCGATTGGAACCAGTTTACCCTAGCAGATTCTTGCCTATGCTGAGAATAGAATACTGTACGGTAAACAATCTGAGGGAGAGCAGAAACAAGACAACTCCCCAACGCTGACATTATAATCAAAACAAATGCTTACAATCAAGATGTTTTTTCTTTGGTCCTATGACTTCTTCGGTGGTTGCTTTGCAAACGGCTTTTGCCAGACCTTGGCCGGCAATCGAGTGACGTGCGGCCAACAACCGATCGCTTATTGTTTGACCGGACATTTTCGCCAAGAAACGATGAAACGAAACGCCGACAAGGGTTGAAGAGACTAACTGATGGGGAGGAAAGTAATGCTTTCACTTCCCTGGCGTGAACACGTTTAACAGCTTCAGCAGAAAATCACACGATCAATTCTGAAGGGTTTTCAGCCCGACTGCAGTGTATGATCTTTCCCCTTACTCAACCAGACGTCAATGAGAAAAATGCCCGAAACAAACGTCACAGAAAAGATGGCGAGGTATCATTCCGAACTGGTCCCATTGGTCGATCCCTAAACACATATGTGGTTCCATGCATGTAACAAAATTGATGTTTTCCTCAAACCGCCAATTTCGGCGATTTTTCTCACGTATTTCACAAGTGAAAGCTGTTGTTCTTTTTTTTAATATTTATTGAGAATAGAAATTATATTCAGACATCGTATTCTACTTCAAAATTAGCTTGAAAAACAAAACAAACGAAAACAGCTGTAAAGTAGTCTTGATGTTCTGCCAAAAACCGTGTGCGTGTGAGCCAATGTTCCAAAACAAATCCCATTTCCTGAAATCAATAAATATGAAGAAGTGATCTTGATGTGTTTTTATTCTTCTAGAATAATGGCTTCCTCTCTGAGACATTCTCTCACAACCAAGGTTCATATAAATAAATTTAAATACATTATACAGGCAATAATAATGTAAACTGCAAATACAGGTTTTGCAAAGTCTGAGGTGCATCAATAATATTGTGCTACCAGAAGAAACTCTACTTAACAGTGCCTTACAAGTCAATCAAAGTTCAAGTAAAAATCGAATTGAATTGCAGCTTCCTCTTTACTCTGTGATTGGACAAGGAGATAGTCATGTGGACAAGAAGTCAATGTTTCGAAGAGGTGGTGAAATTGTAAAAGGATTTGCGACAGATGAAATCGTAACTGGCATCTCCTTGTCTCCCACAGAATCAAAAAACCTTTTTGTAAATTTTCATCTTGACATCAGTCACTACTGTCGAGATTTACTGTTTGATATTCTAGGCACCCACGAAGAAGAATATGTTTCCAAGAAGCTGTTTTCTGTACCAAAAGACCAAATAATTGTCGAGTTTAGTTCCCCAAATATTGCCAAGCCCTTTCATGTTGGTCATTTGAGATCAACTATCCATGGCAACTTTCTTTCTAATCTTTTCACTGCTCTGGGTCATAATGTCAAACGACTTAACTATCTGGGTGATTGGGGAACTCAGTTTGGGCTTCTCCAATTTGGGCTTGATCAAGGCTGGTTTAGTTGGGATGAGATATCAAAGAACCCTATTCGTTCGCTACTAGAGATATATGTAAAGGCCAACGCTTTGGCCGAGAAGGACGAAAGCGTTTCCGTAGCAGCGCGCAGTCTGTTCCAAAGGTTAGAGAGTGGCGACCAAGAATTATCGAAAAACTGGGCCGAGATTCGACAGCACACTGTGACTGAATTGCGCCAAACATATGCTCGTTTGGGAGTTAAATTCGACGAATTCAACTGGGAGTCCCAATACGGGATCAAGGAGTCGACTGAAGTGTTGTCCATATTGGAAAAGTCTGGCCATCTTGTTACAAGAGCCGGCGAAGGAACGAAAGTCGTCCGATTAAATGAAAAAAAGATGGTTACATTGGTCAAAAGTGATGGTTCCAGTTTGTATCTAACAAGAGATGTGGCCGCAGCCATCGACCGATGGGGGAAATTCCCTTTTCGACGGATGCTCTACGTAGTCGATAACGCCCAGTCTGACCATTTTGTAGCTCTCAAAAGTATTCTCAGTCTTATGGGTCATGCGTGGGCGAGCAACATTGAACATGTCAAATTCGGCCGTATTAAAGGCATGTCGACTCGAAAGGGCACGATAGTTTTCCTTAGCGATTTGTTGGACGAAGCCCACGCAAGGATGAAAGCCAAGCAAATTACCAGCCAAAATACAAGAGTCAACGTCGAAGAAAATCCGCAAATCACGGATATTCTAGCTGTATCCGCCGTCATCATCAATGATCTCAAGCAACGAAGGCAAAGGGACTACGTTTTTAATTGGGATGACGCCCTTCAGGTAAAAACACAACTTCTATGTTTTCCTCTAGGCATTTTAATTGACTTTTACTTGCAGGACAAGGGAGACACTGGCATCCGGCTGCAGTACACACATTCCCGACTGCACAGCCTTGAGAAAATGTGTGGAGTCCGTTTACCAGATGATCTCGATAGCCTCGATACGAGTTTGATTCAAGAACAGGAGTTGATTGATTTGATGAGGGATTTGGGCCGATTCCACCAAGTCCTGCAGGATTCGTATATCCATCTCGAGCCGTGCACTCTAGTCCGTTATCTCTTCGATTTAAGGTAAATGAATTGATACACCTGTATACACTCTTTTTAACAACTTTTACGTGAATGTGCTTTCCTCTAGTCATTCACTTGGCGTAGCGCTCAAGACCATACCCGTCAAGAGTCAAGAAACAGAATTGGCTCAAGTCCGCCTTGCAATATTTTCCGCCTCCAAACGTATCTTGAGTATTGGCCTAAAAATCCTCGGTGTTCAACCTCTCGAAGAAATGTAATCCCGCCGTTTTGCTACCCCAGTCAAAGTAATTATACATTAGGTTGGATATTTGATGGAGAAAACGTTTGCTTTATTTGGTGTTCTGTGAAAGTGCCAGTTATTCATAATTTGGCAATTCCTTATTGATTTGTATTGACGTCAGCACAGTTGGCCGCGGAACGTTTTCGCCCTGATTGCAGGTAGGTTATTAGTGGAACCTGATTTCAACAATTTTTTGACGACAATACGGTGATATCGCCAAGGTATTTATTTCATATCTCGATTTCATATAACTTATCGGATCTTTGATTACTAATTTCAGCTTCCTTCGGAGGAAGCACTTTATTTTCGTATTGTATCGATATTTGATTCCATCGACGAAGCTTTGGGAGGTTGACGTCGTTGGTGTTTTGTTCGCTAACTTTCGGGCTCCAATTCGGGCTGCTGCTCGTGACATTCGATCCCTGGCAAACCTTGGCCCACTTGATCTTTTTCACCTGGTCGTTGATTTTCGGTGAAAGTCACAGCAACTCTACGAAGGATCGTTTCCCTATCCTCCACAGTCTTCAGAATCCATTGGACAGATGTACGACTATCCCGCTTCTTCTTGTAAAACCCCTTATTGCATTTGTAACTAGACAAATGCCTAAGATTATGCCGCACACTACGTAATCGATTTCCGCAAGAGTGAGTTTGTTCCCATCTGGGAGCGGTTGGTTGGATCGGCACGTCGGCTATGCTGAAACTTTTATTTTTCGTCGTTGTGACACTTTTGTGGTCTTGTGACGTCGTACAGTGGCGTTTGGTTCCTGTGATTGTCGTGGCGATGGTTGTTATTTCTTGTTCTTTGGCTACGACAATTTGTTTCTTCCGTAGTTGATTCGCTTTTAAATCAAACTCGTTTGGTAGTTGATTATATTATCTTACAAATACCAAACGATTTGGCTTTTAGCTACGTAAGAAATATGTGTGCTAGTATATTGCAATTTTGAACGATCTCCTAATCTTCTATCCAAGTGGATGGCCCACGACCACAGCATATAAACATATCCTTTGTAAGTGCTCACTTGAAAATCGATTATCATTTTAGAAGTCGGTTCCTGTATACATTAAATTTAATTTCACTTAATGCTTCCCGACGAAATAAGCTAAAATAGGAATTACTGGCGAGGGTGCTGTCGAATTGCGCCCTTCGAAAGTAATTGCTTTCGACAAAAGTGCTTTGAAAGTAGTTTAGAATAAATTTACGGTCGAAAGCGACGATCCAAAGCAGAATGAATCTGTCGTTTAAAAAATCGATAGATGGACTTATGACCTCAGCCAATGAAAAAATTTAAAAAAAAGCTTTCCCACGACGATCTATGTTCTATTAATGTTATTTAGCGAAACTTGGTTAGCAAAAATCCGTTCCTAGTTAAACGGGTCTTGGACTCTGATGGATGTATTTCTTCTTTTAACAAATAAATGCCCTCACCAGAATCCGTCTTTTCAAACGCTGTGAATCATACATTTCAACTTCCTGTTGAAATTTGCATATCCCTACTGAATAATTAAAAACAAACAAACAAACTATAGTGAGCTTGAAAAGAATTTTATTTGATCATCACACAGTTAAATCTGAGAAGAAATATTGGTATTGCCAACTGTTAATATTGTATCTTTGCAATGATGTGCATTTCCTGAGGTGGCGGCTTGACATTTTCTACTGAAGCCCGGCTGTTGTTCCTGATGTTGTCGCTTGAGGTTGGTGTGGCGAAGGTATCGAATTTGATGTAGGGAGTTGTCCTTTTCCGGGTATGATTTCTTTCCTCGGCACGTCATTCCAAAAGCGTGGAAGATCATTTGATGGATCTTCGGAAGTCCAGTATACTATAGTATCCCCACACACAAGCCACAATCAAGCTCTTGATGTAGCCAGAAACGAAATCAGTGTTGAAGCTTGCTTCGTTGCAGTAGATGACGCAGTAGCCGGTGGTCACGGTAAAACCCAAACACACTAACGCTACAGTGATGGGGGGCATCATCAGGCTCCAGGAAATTATGCTCCAGGGACAGTAGTGCACTATTTGTATGACCGTTATAACCATCAGGTAAGCTTCTACTGCCGCTAAGGTGGGCAGCGAATTGGATAGGGCTGGCATCCACATTTCAGCACGTCTTGTACACTCCACCCAAACAATAGGGCTGTCGGGACTGCAAGGGAGATCGAGTGGTCGGCAGGCGGCCAAGAAGTTTGGAGCCAATCTTGTTTCGGAATAGTGATTGTTAATACCCCACAACCAGACGAAAACGGATCCAGTAAATATCGTTGCAATCCAAAGCAGAGCGCGACCGTATAACTTGAGAGACGCCTGCAAGCTTTCCGCTCTTTCCAGTCTTTCTTTTACAGCGATGGAAATAATGGCCATATTGAGGCAACTGTGCCAAATTATTCCAGACATAATGCACATTTTTTTCAACGATGTCCTTCTCCCCGATGCCATTGGGTAGTTGATGGAACTGATGTCGTTGCATATTATTTTAACTCGAATCTCCGTGTCTGATTGATGGTCAGGTATCTTGACAAGACACAGCAAACAAATCCACACAATGAGGAGCATGAAGAATACAACAAAATCTTTTTTAGATTTCAAGAATCTAGTCATCTTTGAAAATTGGTTTTTCATTTTTTCGAAGTTCGTCATGTTGAAATCAAGTTTTAGTTTGATGATAGTCCGCTTCATCTAGTGGTCGTTTATATTGCCCTCCGTTCCCGGAAACTTGCTCCGCAGTTGTCCAAATGGCGATTTATTGTAGATTTGGGGAAAATCAACTGAACAAAATTATTTTTAAATTTGATTTTTCGTTAACTAACAATTTAAACAATAATATTCAGAAAAAAAAACGAACTTGCGACAATCCCTTATCTCGTAATTTGTACCGATAAAAGTACGCTTGGCTTGAATTTGACACTATACCAGCCTGTAAATTGTTTTAAATTTGAATACGCTTAATTGTAGCTATTTCCGTGATTTGTTACATTTTTAAGAAATCCTTCACAACGAAAAATGATTTACTTCTTATTGAATTATCCACGCGGGCTTTTAATATCAAGATTTTTTTTTTATTGCGAAAACCTGCAGAGCCGTAAAAAAATGTTCTGTGCTGGTCGACCGTCATGTTTCTTTATAGTTTATATTATTAGAGTTATAGTTCTTTATAGTTTATAATCAGAGCTATTACAGAACTTATACTACGTTTAATTGAAATAAGTTCCACTTAAATTTTACAGAAATCGATAGATTTTGTCAAGAGCTATCGATTTCTGTAAGATTTATTTAAATCTCACCAACAGTTATTTTTCAATAATTTATTTTTTATTTTGAACTAATTTTGGGGGAGAAAATGTCTCAATGACAGAAAATGTCTCAAAATTATGATATTTTTGATCCTCATGAATCACTATCAGTGCATCTGGTGATACGTCGTAATTAACTTAAGTCAACGTTTATGTTATAGAACAGGTCAAATAAAATAGGACCAATCACCTGACTGCCATTTTGAATGGTGGGATATTCGAATAGGAGTGCAAATGCATAAAACAAGCTTCTCAGGTTTGGGTTCATTATTGATTAGATCCGTTGACTGAAAACTGATCTCCGAGGAGCTTCTCGAACTACACAGATACAGGCTCGGTTTGGACGATACGTCATTTATTATTATGTGTGTAGTCGCCCGCGAAACCGACTACCTGTATGGAGGCAAAGTCAAGATGAAATTACAATTATGTAATATATATTAATTAGAAAAGCGTTTTTATTGGAAACTGATATAGGATACCGAATTGAGCCAGTGGAAGCTCATCAAAGATGGAGTAGCTGTCCTGTAGCTTTTTGTGTAAAAAACGGCATTCGCCTTGGTTAATTATCAAGCCGTTATCATCAATTTTGCAATATCCATCAGACAAACTGCTCAGGTTGAAAACTTATGATTCAGTGCACGTTGGAAGCGATTTTTCTCAAATAAGAACTGTATACACTTCCTTGTAATAGAGAATTCGTTGGAAGGCTTTGTTGAAAGAGAAACGACCAGATTTCGAAATTAAATAAAGGTATGCGATATCTAACCTCAATCAGCCCTCTAACCAGCAATTTCGGACCATGCAGACAACATTTTATAAAAACCAAAAAATGAAGATGATTGCGACCGCGCAATAACGTAACGTATTTTCAAGAATATCAGGCCAATCAGGGGGATCCCAGCCATGCGAAGGGCGGAAGGGGTTATACTGGTGAGAATTTGAGTACGGTTGGACTATTAGAAATAAATAAAAGACACAAAAAAGTCATTTCAGACTTGAAATTAGATTTCGCTATTGACGCGTTAACAAGTCGTGTACATGTCACACGCTTTCCTTTTTGAATGAATGATATACAGACAGTCATAATAATAATAGCTAGGTATAACGTAATATTCAACCAATATATTATATCTTTGAACTAGAACATCGTCATTATTCTTGGACGCACGACAGGGCGGCGCACGATCAACATGAATGATTCATTCTTACAATTGTTTGTTCCGTGTTGAAATAAGACTAGTTTTTTTCTTTTTTTGTTGTTGTGACAAAAACAGACACACAGTGTCATTGACTGAATGTCAACTTGTCAAGAGTGAAACAGAGGCGCTTCAGTCTTCCTCTTCCGGATACTCCTTTGGCGGGCACGGTACGTAGCTGAGGATGTTTCGTCCGCACATATATTCAATTTGAGAGACCATCCCAGTTTCAGTGAGCGTTTGAACGTTTAGTAAGCACGATAAACGGGGGGAGGAAAAAACAAAATTTGTCTTAGATTAAAAATTAAGATCAACTCATTCGTCGTCAGCAATGAGACCATCACGAGCTAATCAAAAGAAAGTCGGCTGCTGTTTTATCGGCAAACATACAGGCGACTGGCTTTCAACAGCACAGAGAACAGAGAAGCACTCGAACGGTTAAATACAAAATCAAAAAGAGTATCACATCAAAACAGGTGCCAAGTCCAGCATTAGGATAGCATAGGGATGTTAAGCATTTGTACAGAGAGCAATAAATAGAATTTGATACGAATAAATTCCTTTGAATAGAAATTCATCAACGAGGAGGGAGAGGAGGCGTATGTGGTTGACAAAAAAAATTACAAATTTAATAAATTTGTAATTTTTTTTGCAACGTTGTAAAAAGTATCGGCGACTATCGGCGATTATCGCACCGATACTTTTTTGAAACTTCATCGTTCGATAGTCGGCAATAAAAAAAAACACCAATATCGCTATCGCAATCGGAAATACTTATTTTTTGCGATATTAACAACCCTGAAATTTATCAAATTTTGGCTAACAGACAAACTACGGTACCAGAAACGACAACCAAAAATAAAAAGAACAAACAAAAATATCCATTGAGAACGGCAACCAAAAAAAGGAGAGACTAGATGGACTAGTGAAGTAATATTATGAAGGCCTATATCTACTCAAAATGCACTATTGCACTCTTCAATGAATAGGCCGGAATGATTCGGTGGCGATGACTGAATCAAACGTGTCGTGATTATATAGGAAGGTGTCCCAAAGTCCTTATTGAAGGAAGCAGCATTGTATCTTTTGATGGAATGGTTATGAAATCGAACAATCGACGAAATGAGCAGGGTATGACGCGTGGATGGATGCGGATGGATCGCATCCATCCAGAGAGAGTGTGGATTCAATACCTAAGAAGCCGATGTGGCTGCACCGTCATCGCTGCTGTTACTGCTAATGCTGCTGGCCATGGATGCAAGCGGCGCTACGGTACAGCTACTACCACTTGGACTGGGACTGCTGTTGTACAGGTTGTGGGGGCTATGGCCTGCTGTTGCGGCGGCTGCTGAGCCAGCGTGATTAGATGTTATTACGTACCCATCCGTCGGGGCTGTAATGTCTTGAGCCGAGCTGGATTTTTTCAGGATTCCCTTCAACTTGGGCTCGGACAGCTTCTGAACGTCTTCACTATTCGCCTGCATCGGTGACGTGGTGCATCTGGAGAGCTGCAAGTGGGCAGCGTTGCCGTTGGAGCGGGCCGGCGATGACGTCGAAGATAGCGGACCGCCTCCTGATTCATCGCCAGTCCCGAATCCGGATGACGACGACAACACCACCTGAAGATGCTGGGAGCATCGCTCAGAATTGTGTCGGATCAATCCGTCCAGCGAAATGTTGGCGCTCCGGATCTATCAGATATAACCGAATTTTGTGTTTTTATTTTCTAGACACTTGTATGACGGATTGGGTGGGTCATAATAATAATAATACCTGATCGAGGATGAATCCGCAATCCCTTTGGCACTGACGGAGTAATTCCACGTGAGTGGTGATGAGGCTTAGGTTCCATCCGTGGACGTCGTAGACCCGAGCCGATTGCTTTCCTTTTAATCCGGCCTGTTCGATCAGGGTGTCGAGATGGTCGGGAAATTGGGACAGGGCCTGCAGGACTTCTTCCAACTCACGTAAGATGGCAGGGCTCTTGTCCCTCAAAAAGTGGCATTCCAGTATCGATTTCTCAAAGGCCACCAGCGTACGGTACAGAGGTGTTGGTAAGTTGCCCAATCCGTTGCCGCCGCTGCTCACGCCGCCTCCGCTATTGGTCTCAATTTTCAAAACGGGAAACTAGGTGACAAATAAAGGTAAACACACACAAAGTTAGACTGTGCTGCGCCATGTAACTCCCAACAACTCACATTCCCAAATGATTTCTCATACTATATATATAGTCTGTAAGTTTAAATGACACCCAGCAAGTGAAACGTCAGCTTGATGAATGGTTGGATACCAGACATTGCTGCAAAAACACGATAAGCCTCGACTGTGAAGGCCATTTTCAAAGTACACACAGTCTTAATAAGAATATTGATTAGGTATGACGTCAATCAGTATAGAGACTCATAATAGCTACTTTTATTTCTATACATATTTTTTTTCCTGACAGTACAAAGCATTGCCACTAGGTCTATAATTAACACATGTTTCCCCCCCCCCCCCTCCAGCCATCAACGTCCATTTAATAGTATCCAGCTAATTAAATGCTCTTATGGATGTCAAGATAACAAGTCAAGAGCCTGCCAAAGTCTTTTATAGATATCAGAAAAGTGACTAGAAACTCCCCAAAATATCCTTTGTATGATTATAAGACCTAATATTGCATTGGACCTAATATTATTATTATTAACTGGATAATAAGACAAAAAACGAACCACATTCTCTGAGCTGAGTTGACAGCTGACGACTTCCGGGCAATTGGCTAAGCGCTGGAGCAGAACGCGCAGACATTGCTTGACGTTGGACGTAATGGGAAGACCGCATTCGGAGCGGAGCTCGAATAACGCCTGGGCAACGTTGTTGCGAGCCCTCGACGATTCCACCATGGCTCCGATTGAACTCTGGAAATCGGAGGCAGAAATGAAATTGGTTATCTAATAGTGTATAGCTTTCGGCTGACATTCAATAGGGATGTGCGCATCCCTGTCATTGAAGAAAAAAGACTAATTATATCTAATATATGTGCCATATTGGGTGCCTGCCAGCGTAATGAGCACCACACACGCGACACGCGAGAATAAAATATTAATTCAATTCTACTGGAAAATTAATATTTTTGGGGTTATAAGGAAACAATTCAAATTATGGCTAATTTAATACGCACCTTGAAATGTTCGTCGAGCTGCCTTAAGCCGGTCATTCGAATCACTGCTTGTTTCTTGCCGTGTTTGCTACGGTTCTTGGGTAATAACTGCTATTGAAACATTAAACAAATGAACAAGAAGAACAAGAGATTCAGCATACCGCATTTATACAAATCCAGAAATATATTGACAAATCGAATACCTCTCCCGCCCATTTCTCGCTGACTGCAACGTGAACGAAGAGCGTCGTGTTTTCCAGCGCCTCGCCCAAGTTGGATAATAATCGAACATGTCGGTAGCCTGTCGGTTTAGGATTAAACCACACGGTTAGTCAATAAACAGAGTCTTTTTTAAGTAAACGACCAGCCCCAAAAAGAAACGAAAAAGGTTACCGGGCCGAATGCAAGGGAATGGAATGGTGTACTGGCCGATAAAGTCGTCGCCGATAAACTCGTCATCCAGAACAATGAAACGGATGAGCGCCATTTCCGGATGGTGAATATAAAACTCGAGACTTTCTTCGAAGATGGGACAATCCCCTTCGTCAGGAATCGTCCGCGTCTTTCTCTCTGTAAATAAATAACAAAGTATAGGTATAATATTTTTATAGATTTTTTTCAGAGTTGTACATTACCGGCACAGTCGATTGGAATGCCATAGATTTGAATAAGTACATAAGGATCGACAATAGTCGCCTTGGCAGCCGAACCTCTTGGCCTGGGCAGTTGCTGGCCACTAATAATCTGCGGGAGTAAGAAAAATCAAAGTTAAAATGATATCGCAGAGGCGCCCCCCACATTACACGTGATGAATGACGGAAATCTATATCTATGGACATGGGGGGGGGGTTATATAGAAAAGCATTTTGATGTACCCGGATTCGCAGAAGCTGAGGCGGTGAAATGGGCGCACTTTCTCTAAGGCTTGACGGAACGCTAAAGCCGGGCTGGCGCATCATGGCAGGCTTGAGAACGTATCCGCATCCGCCGTTCTGGCGGAACTTGCCATCGTATAAATCCATCATCAGACCGGGAGTTTGGAAGTTGAGCGCAACTGTGTACAGACATACAAGCAAAATGTTAAGATCCTGAATAGGGATCATGTCCAGTTCAAGTTCACGTCCGTCCCGGCCAAGAATATCAGCCGAGCCGACGGGAAAAAGACGTCAGGGATCCGTTCGATTGATAAATCGTCCAAAAGGATCGAGAAAAAAGGAAAGGAAATCCATTGGACGACTTACCCATCGGCACTCCGGCATTCCAGAATTCTAGTGGACTAAAATTGCTGGAATCGACTCGGCTGCCATTGGGGAAGACGCGCAGCAATGAGCGCTGGACCATTTCCGTCCACATCCCGGGACTGCTGGCGTGCAATCGAGACGCTGCGCTTTCACTCAGCGAATAGCCGCACTGCTGCAATATTTCTGCAATAGACAAGTCCAACATTTCAGTTAAAGCTTCTTTTTATTTCTTTTGAGATATCTTATCAGGATTATTTTACCCTACATATATATTCTTATTCCGCCCGCGCACACAAGTGCACAAAGTTATTCTAGCAGATTCTTAAATGGCTTTGCATAGACAATCAATTGCTCCCTGTACATACATAGATAACATGTTGACATTTGAATTCTGTACGTAATATTCTGGCGAGAGCTGCGCATCCAGTCTAGTACTACTTATACTACACGGCTATAAAGTCAGATGATATAGTCGCAGATATATAACTTTGACCTTTCTGATTACTACAACGTTCTAGGAAGCGAGTGCTGTACATGGAGGGAATATCTAAAGTCCCAGAATTTGGCTGGGCTCTGCGTAGTAGTAGTAGTACTCGCAGCTCGGGCTTGTACCTCGCCCGAGACAGCTCCCTTGATACTTGAATGTTTTTCCCCGTGTTCATTAGAACTGACACACACACGAAAAATATCGACGTGACGCCATTACACACCCATAGTCGATGAAAGACCGCCTATAGCTCTCTTATATTCTCCCCCTTGGGGGGGGAACCCGACTCTTTATATTTATTGTTCTATGTGTGTGGGCGTGAATGTAGGTCATATAGTATAGATATATTTATAACGTAAAGAAGTTTTGTTATACTAAATAAAAAACTATATACGGCACCGAAGAGGACGAGGAAGGAAAAAAAAAAGTCCATAAACTCGTCGCCGGTCCATGAATTAACTGCAAGTGTATACGTATAACGACCGTAACGACTCCATTAATGCGCAATAAGAGGAGGGTTTTTATCGAGACACACGCACGACTTGGTTTTAAAACGTCGTAAATCTCTCACGAGAATGAACGAATATAAAAAGAAAAGGTTTTTTTTTTTCTTACTTTTGTCGCGACTGCTGGGTAATTTAATGCTGCTGCCACGATTCAAGGCAATCAGATCAGATAGCTCGCGACAAATCCGCAGCCGACGCGAGGCTTGCCCCACCCGCCCGGCTCGGGTCCGGTTCGTTTCGGCTCCTTCGTCCTCGTCCGTCACTTCTCCGCCGTCTTCCATCTGATCGCTCCCGAATTTCTTGCCCTGTTTTGGGCGATGTCGATCAAATAAAATAGAGAATCATTTATGTGAGTTGCTATTCTTAAAACTCGGACAGTCGACGGGAAATGTTATATATGTACGAAAATGATGATTTTGCCAACGAGATCTTCCGGACTGGTTGAAGTCAGAGGCTTGTCGCAGGCTCTCAGAAGGGCTGATCCAAAGAGTTCGGTTATGATCCGGGCGGCAGTTTTCTGTTGCGATATTGAACAGTGGTTCTCCAAGTGGACGAAAAGTGGATACCTTATTTGATGAGAGAAAATTAAAGACAATGGCATCAGTGTTAAAACTAAAATTTTAATAATTTAGTTTAAAAAAAAAAAAAAACTTAAGAAAAGAAATAAAGTCGTTTTTTTTTTTCATTTAACAAGACGAGTTAACTACATGATATTTATTTAGTCTAATCAATTTATATATTTATTTTATCATCCATATTATTTATATCATCCAAAAAAGTTATTGAATTTTATTGAATTTTTAATTGCCTTAAAAAAAGAATGTTTAATAAAATTTCTTGGGTTAAAAAAAATAATAAAACTAAATAGAACTAAATCAACCGAATAAAACCGAAAAGTAACACGATAAAACTAGATTAAACAATTGTGCACCCGTCCAAAATGTCTAAACTATAGATATGGGACATTTGAATCTGAAAAATGGATGATACTGACTTGGAGGCTTCGAAGGCGAATTGGGCGATGACAGACACTACATCGGAGAAGGCGATTTTGGTAGTCAATGTGTTACCGTGATAGACAATGGGCGTTTCGGGACCGTCCCACACGTCGACTGAAAACAATACAAAGAAAACACACGGTGACAATAGCGTCCGGAAAGGCGACGCGTCACTTGCAGCAGCAGTTGGCGGTGCCGAAAATATTATTCAAAACCAAATCAAAAGTGAAAGCACAGCCAGCTCTAGCTGTTGTTTTCTCTCGTCATACTTTTGATGCAGCGGCATCCGCTCTGGAGAGCGCGAGCGTAGCCTTCCACCGACGAAGGTCCCCTCAGTTGGTCCTCCAACAGATAGGTATTATGCGACGATGAAATGAAGTAATGGCACATGGGGAAAGTCATGTCCTGGTGGACGTGCATCTGCAGCGGATGAAAAATGTCACCCTCTTCCGACAGTAGAAAGCGCGTCATTCCTTTCAGACACAAAAATTGAAATATTAGAAATACAAACAAAAAACAAACAAAAAATAAATGAGCTTCTGTAAATGACATTCACGTTGGCAGGCAGACAGACAGCCCATTATAAAAGTACATGATTGTCTCTTGTTATTTGTTTTTTTTTTTTAATAACAAAATAATTAAGAGTGTGATGAAAACAAAGGCGCTGCGCCCAGCCCAGTTGATGGCCAATTTCTCGGCCCTCGTCAAAATAATTTCTCTTTCTAAAACAAAACAAAAATCCAGCTCGACGGAATAAGAAAAAAATGCGACGAGCGCTGTTCTGTGCTGTGCGCTTTAATGACAAGATGTTGCAATTACTGCGGCGCTCGCTCAACTTGGGTTTCTCGACATCTAATTATTTATTTCTCTTTTTTTTTCGTGTTGCGTTGAAGCTCCGGGTCACAAGGCCAAGCCGCGCGGAGAGACTTGCGTGAGTGAAAACTTGGCGTCACAGCACACGAAAGACGGGCTACAGGCTAATGAGTATTGTTATAATACCTTTTACCGAGAAGCACCAGCAAAACTTTCCCTTTTTCTCTTTTTTTCACGAGTTGACAATTTTAAAATAATGGAAATAATTTGAGGCTCAACTTATTTCCCCCCTCGCCAGACTATAAGAAAGGAAGGCGTCCACAGTGTGTGTCTAGACACATCTAATTAAAATTCGGTCATTATTATTTGCAACAGCATTTGGATACGTCTGACACATTTTGACACTTGTAGCGGAGACGGATCAATGAATTCCGCTATTTGCGCCAGTGGCAACACACGGTGGGGGGCTTTTAACGGGAATATTTTTCTCTGACTTTGATTGATCGTTTAGATTTTCCGCAATGCCAAGTAGTTGATTCCGGCACGCGTCGCCGGGCCTTTCACACTTTATTCACCAAGTCAATCATATTATTTGTTTGTTTTGTTTTTTTCCGGCCGGCAATTGTTGTGATCCAAATGTCTTTCTATGTGTTTCTTCCTTTTCTTGTCTTCTTTCATACAGTCGAATGTATGGCATTAATGGACGGCCAAGTTGGGAATTCTTCTCCGCTATTTTGAGTAGCTCTACTTTTGACGTAATAATAGATGGAAGTGAATTATCCCGCCTTTCTAGAACAACTCCCCCCATTTGCCGAGCAATTACTGTAACGAGCGATGAGGATACAAAAGCGCAGACTAACATGTTCATTCATTTATACGGACAACCACTCTGAGAATAACGGCCTCCCCCCAATCCTGTGCATACACACACAAACATTGACACTGCAATAACAATTGGCCATAAATAAAGACAATTGCATTCATAATTCTGTTTGTGGAGGCCCTTTTAGCTCTCCCTCGACAGCAGCTAGCAGCTAGTCTGCTAGTATAAGCTGGGGATAAAACGATGAATGGTTGATACATGCATGATGCATCCAACGCACTGGACACGGGGAGATATGACGTGTTGGCAGTTAGTAGATATGCCTACTTGACTGCCCTTTAGCGACTACTTGGGAATTTTTGCCTTGTGTTATATTCACTGGGGTGCGCAACAATCATTCACAGTCCCTTTGGGGCAAAACAAAACAAGCCACCGGAATAAAACAAACCCCTCTGAGGTGAACAATAAAACACAAATAAAATCTATTAATCTCCCGGGAGTGACTATAAAAGTCTATGTCGGTACATAAGTCTATTAAATGTAATTTGACAAAATAATCCTCTCCTTATTTCTATTTATAGAAACGTACTTGGCTGACCTCTTGGACAATACAACATATAGAAGGATATAATGAGCTCCTCCTTCCTTCCCCCCATGATCATTTGGGTGTGTGATCGATCGCTCGTTTCTAGATTCTATTTTCACTTTCATTAGGGAGCGACTTTGGACTTACCGTCAAGCAATAGTTGATTGTCTGCTCTGGCTTCCGACGACGGCTCATAGAGCTGGATCAATTGACAGCATTTTTCCAACGTCACGCCCGTCATCTGTTAACGATCGGTAAGAAAGAAGAAGGCAAAAAAGAACGAATATAATAATGATGGCAATTAGACTGATCAACTAGACAACTATCATTTCGCTCAATAGGAACACACACACGAATATGCCAGTGTGCTTCTGGGACAAGTCGGACAACATTTGACCATTCGTGTCGCCCGCTAGCAAGTTGTTAAAAAAGTTTGATAGTGACGCCAAACACGGGAGATTGAGTCTCTCCGTTTGGCGAAATCATTTCTACAGCTGTCATCAATAATGATTCCCAGGAAATTCAATAACGAGCCAAAAGAGAAACTATATGCACTGGTGAAATACAGGTCTCTACAATCTGTCAGTGACGTGAGTTTTGTTCAAGTGGCAAATAGGACTTTGGCCAACACCGGGCGATGCCAGAAGGAGAAATGAATTCAAAGTTGTTGCACAACATTCGTCAAAAGATGAATCTCGGGGGTGGGTTGGTAGGCGGAAAGAAGAACAATGTCAAAAATTAATCGTTTGAAATTTTACCGCTTGTTCACACTCGAGAAAGTGGAGAAAGTCGTCGGCTGTGAAATAATCACGATTGGCGAAGCGTATGAGAAGGAAATAGATTTCCGGCCGGGTGGCCATCTCTTGGAACATGGTGACAAACTCGTCGCTATTGATCCGCCCGCGATCGGCGGGAGATTTCATCGAGTCAAACTCCTGTGGACACAAAAAACACACACACACACAACAAAGAACTCGATGCCGTGATTATTTCCTTTGATCTACAGTATGTCATAGAATAATGCCATTAAAAATAAAAAAATACGTCATTCGACATTTGACATGTGAAATTGGTTCTTTAAACTGAGCGGGTTAAACACCAGAGTATGTATAACGACTTTTTAATCTTTAAAAAAAATTTTAAAAAATACTGGAAATGTCATGGAGAAATCGTTGGAGTCTACATCAAAAGATTAAATTTTTATTAAAAAAAAAATAACGTAATAGACCAATTATTTGGAATTTTTTCTTCATTCAATTTAGAAAAGAATAAAAAATAAAAACGACTCGATCTATATAGCCAGTGCACAATATCGCTTTATATGTCGCATCAAGTCAAATGCCGAAATGTTATCGTAAAAACTAAAGAAATAAAAGGAGAAAAAAAAAAGATCTTTTTTTTACCGCCATTTTCTGACGTATTCGGCTGGCAGCCAAGTCGGCGTTGATCTCTTTCAGGAGAGCCATGGCAGCATCTTGGTCTAGGTTGAGTAAGGCGTTGGAAGATGTCTCGTCGGTATTGTCGATCTCATTGATAGAGGCCGAAGTATCCGAAACGGCTCTCTCGAAAGCCTCTCGCAGCCAGCGCTCTCGCAGCACATCCGTTTCGCCCAGCGCATTCGGCGCTGTGTGTGTTGCGCAATCAAAAGAGAAAGAAAGAAACGAAAAGCACATATAGTAGCTACAATATAGATCCAAATCGTTCGATCCATTTTTTCCTCCTTTTCTTTACTCCGCCAGCAGAACCAGAATGAAAGAAAAAAACCACTCCGACTAAATTTCAGTTAGTGCCATAGATCTTTGATAAAAAAGAACGTACTAGAGAGATCAAATTTAATCAGCTAACAGCGTATGGGGGGAAATTATTGATGCAATCACTTCTATTTTTAGTCCTACCGTCTATCCGTAATTGCATATGGGGGAGGGCTCCCCCGAAAAAAAATCAGATTATTGATTTCACACTTTGGTAACTCTCTAACATGATTGAATCATAACGAAAATTGCATTGGAACGGGGGGGAAAAAAGCGAACAAGGTTTCCATGCTTCATCTCAGAGGAAAGACAAATTAAACGAGAAAGTTTGCCCGTCGATTGCCTAAAACCAGAATAACTGCGATGAAAGATGATTTTAAAAGGTTTCAGTCTAAAATTCTGTTTCCTTTTTTTACTCACGCAGCAGAAAAAAAAAGAAAATTCCAGGAATTTTTGGCAATTCACTCAACAATGTTATATATAAATATATTTTCCATATTTTACGTATTCATCCTTTTCTTTGCATTAAAGATGTGTAGCTACCGCGTGCCTCAGAAAAAAAAGAAAAGAAACCCGTGTGTTCTTCCGAAAAATTTTTTTTTTCAGCTCAGTGACGTCGTTGATTGCCGCCGCACGTTTGCTACTAGGCATGCGAATCTGGAAAGGCACAGCGGCAGCAGCACATGCAGTTGTCTCTTCTTCTTCTTCTTCTTCTGCTATTCTCGTATTGATCACAAAAAGTCAAACCACTGCCGCCGCCGTCGCCGTCGCGCTGCTCGAGTAGTACTCAAGTCTTATAGCTCGGCTTTGTACCTCGGTAAAATACCAAAAAGTGTATTCTCCGTGAATAAGCAATTCGATATGCTCGCGTGCCCCGCTTGTATTTGGGTTTGTTGGCGATTGACGATCAATCGCTGCAAACTCAACTCGAATATATAAAGAAACGTCACATCAATCCGCCAAAAGGTTATTCCACAAGGTTCTATACGGCCACAGTTGTTGTTGGGGAAAACCCCAGAGTTATATACTGCAATGACTATTATATAGCAGAGGCGTGAATCAGCTGGCGCTATGGCTGGAACGTATGAACCGGCCCCCCCTCAAAAGTTCACGGGCACAATCGTCTGGCATATCCAAAGTTTCGGGCGACATATACCTTATTCGCGAATAAATCCTATATCCCCGCATATGTGTGTATAGACTAATCTGGTTGTATATTATACGTGTTCGCTGCTGGTATACTATACATGTAAGAATATAAGAAGGATCTATTGCATTTCTACTGATGAGCTTTCCTGGCAAACGTCAAAGGCAACACAGCACGTACATATGCCGCGTCTATGTATGATAGACCCCCCCGTTGTATAATACATGTTATGCTGCTACATCATCTGTTCCTTTTCTCATGCCCACTCTCTCTATATATACCAGAGAGAGCGCCCAGGCTAGATAGACTTTCTGTAAATATCAAGAATACGGTTTTTCTTTCTTTCCTCTTTTTTCTTTCCTTCCAGATAAAATCATCCGCCGTTTTCTATCCCAAATACAACGAAAGATTATATGAGCTATACGGTCATATACAGCCAATACCCCCCTGTATATGTTGTGTATATACACAAAAGAAAGAAGAAGAAGAAAAAGTCTACATACACGTAAAGAATTCTCATCTCCTCCCAAATAAAAAGGAAGGAAAAACAAAATAGGAAGTGCGCACGGTTGCTGCTGGTGCAATTCAAAAAAGTCTCTTTTTTCTTCTTCTTCTATTATGGTATTCCCTTTCTTTTGGATATGTCTCTATTTTGTGTTGTTGTTGTTGTTGTAGTAACTATCGCGAATCGTAGAGATACTATAGATATAAATACAACAGAGAGTGAGAGACTTGAAGCGGGGGACTCTTCTCTTTTTGATTTTATTTTTCTTCATTTCTTTTCTTTCCCAAAATAGCTTAGACGTTACACATCTTGTGGCCCAAGCCGGCTTGGAAGTGGGCCATACACGACCGTGGGGGATGTACACACAGCAGTAGGTATATATGCGTGTTATGTTGTTGTCTGTGTGAGTGAGAGAGAGAGCTAGAGAGTGCTGTATGACGGGCATTAGGTTCGGGCTGCCATGCAAGCTCATCGATTGCTGGATATCCTACGAGGCATGAAAAGATATATAAGCCTAAATATTGCCGCCTTTGAACCACACACACAGTTCCCTGCATTATAACAACCGAAACAACAACAACAACAACCAAAAAGAGTTCTTGTACGTAGGCGTTGCCCCCCTTCTCGTCCCAAAGGAACCACGCAACTAATGTACATCATGCGGTTCGGGTTGCCCTTATACTCTATACCCCAAAAAAGTATACAATAGTGGGCTAGATTAAAATATAATACAAAATGGAAACTATACTAATAACAAAAAAATAGAAATAGAAAAACACTTTTCGGATTTCGTAAGGCGGAAGACTTATTGCCAGCAAGCCGGTTCGGGTTGTCAGGCACAGACAATGACACATATAGCCTATATACCAATCCACACAGTGTGTAGCATCCATCACACACACACACACATATATCTTATATGCGTACATTCTATAAAAAGGCCCGTTATGTGTAGGACTAAAACCGTCAACAACAACAAAATAAAAAACTGGGTCTTTCGCCTTGAAAAATAATATTAATAGCCTTTTTTCATTCTTTTTGGTTGTTGGTGATCCATAGAGAATGACGGATGATTCCGCCTTGGGTTGGTTTCAATATTATACGGCGCCCATTTTACATGTAAAATAACTATAGGCACGACGATTTGTGCGTTACAACTTTCTTTTTTCTTTCCCCACAGCAGCCGAGTGTCTTGGTGAAAAGAAGACAATTTGGAAATTAAGATATTATCGTTTGAAATATACAGTAGTAGCTAGTCTAACTACCGCAACTCTAGACGGACCCGAGCGTCCAACGTCGTTTCTTTTCTTTTCTGTGTTACCGTTCGGACGTACGTAAAAAGCATGCATATGGATGCCCACGTCCGCGCGACCCCCCCAGTTTCTAAAAATAGCCCGGGCAGTTCTTACATCGATATAAAAGAGTATATAGGGACGGACGGACGGGTCGCGGGGATGAGAGAAACCGTGTAGGCGATAATGCATCCTCTACACTCCGACCGCGCGTAAAAGAAAAAAATCAATCCCGACATTTACGGAATTGGACCATTACAAAAAACACGCAAACCGCTCCACCATAGCGCAAGATAATCAATTCTGAACCTCTATTGTAGATAAGTTCATTATCCACAACTTTAATCTTGTATAACCGCCATCGCGCAATCCCATTCTGCAATCATTGATCCGTTGTATAGTTAACACGAAATATCAAAGGCCTGGGTTGAACAGAGTTTAACAATTCAGAGCATGTACAACTTTCATGGAAAGACCAAAAAAAAAATAAAAAAAATCCTTGGCCTCCCGAGGGATCATTTGAATATCTAAACGAATTTACATGTTGCAAGAGTTCAGCGTACATCAGTTCCCGACTGCCGAGTAAATATTCAGGGCGCAGCTTAATCGTCATGGGTTTAATCTCTCCCAAGATCCGCAATCCTGATCTGCTGTCCATATAATTAAAAAAGGATTGACTCTATAAGCAAAAAAGTATATCTCAACATCAATATTTAAAAATCTATACATCGACACGGACGCAACTTGATCACCGAAATATACCACTGTTGCCGCCTGCAGCTATACGGTAGGATATTTACGTGATTGAGATGGGCGACCAAATCCTTTTTGATTACCTTCCGTTTCATTACAGACATATCCAAGTCCCGCTTACATAAATATAATAGTATGGACTTCTTGAAGTAGTACTACGAATCTCAAAGCTGTAAACTTTTTTTGATATCTGGGTGGCGAAAACATCTTAAGTTTTGCGGGACTATATTTATGGATTGCCGCTTGCCTTTCCGTCCGTCCGCCCGCTCTTTATAAATCATTGTCAAAAAAATGTTATCGACTTGGGCAAGTTTCATCGGCTACTTGTTATCTCTATTCTCTTCAAAGTTGGCACTCTCGCGGGATAGTCTTATCCTATCTTGAAGAAAGTTCAAAGAAAAAAGACTTAATGAAACCAACGAGCGCGCTCGGCTTAATACTAAGAGTGGAAAGAGAGAAGAACTGAGAATATAACCCAGCCAAAACGCTGAAGAATATATCGGCACATCATAAAATAAAAGGAAGATGAAAAAGTAACGTCTGATATTTACATAAGTGGGTGCCGAGGAGGGCATTGAGGCCGGTGACCCAGATGGTGGCCTCTTCAGCTGAAGACGCAATGAGATCCAGAGAGGAGAAATCGTCGCCGTGGATGACGGAAAAGGTCCAGTCGAGCGACGAAGCGCCGCAGCCGACGCCGACGCCCGAAACAGAAGAAGCCGACGAAGTGGCCGAAGCGGCGGCGGCAGCGGCGGCGGCACCTGCGCCCGACGTCGGCACCGATGAAGTCCCTTGTCCTAGAACCTCCGACGTGTGAACGGAGCGCACTTCACGGATGCTCGAAATCGGAACTGAAAAAAAAATAGAAAGGAAAAACGTCAATTCCAAATCAAATGGATTATACTGGTGGTCCCGTCTCCAATCTCTTCCAGCACCGGTCATTCAACCCCTCCCAAGACTGTGATAATAAAAATACAACTTATAGGACTGGATCGATATATGAACATTAAAGGATCAAAAAAATCGCAGCTCGACTTCTCCCAAAACAAACAACTATAGAGGAATAATCTATCAGACTATACCCTTGAGCGAGGCTTATTAAAAGCCGGCTAAACAAAAAAGAAACGCGCTATCATATTTCCACCAAAGATTGTTTTGTTTTCTTTTTCTTTTCATATAAACCTCGATCAATACTGTATCGACGCCATATTGATTTTATTTTCGAAAAAGAAAAAAAAAATAAATAACTTTGTCGCACTTGGCGACAAAACCCCCCCATCAGCCAGTCGAGAAAATTATTTAAGAAAGCCGAGACCGTCCATGCGAAATTACAAGTTTTCCGACGTCTTATAAAACATTTTTTTTCTTTTTTTTTGTAAGTTGGGAGGCTTATCAAACTCCATCAGCTGCGCGCGAACATTTCAAATGCAAGCCTGTCTGTATATACTGATTCCCCCGGAGCGGAAAACATTTGACTGTCGTCTGCCGCAGAGGGGGTCCGAAACACACACAGCTCATTAGTCTAGATCCAAATCTCTGTCAGCCGGGGCTTGCTCGTCTAGTAGATGTGTGTATATAGGAAAGTTGTTAGTTTTGGGCTGGCATAGGAGTATAGTTGGTAGTAGTTTCCCCCCCACTGCACCAGTTCCATATATCGATCTGCGCGATATTCTCTTCTCTTCGTGCGTGCGTGAAGACATCCCCCAACCCTGCCCCCCTCACTTTCGACCCACCCATTTTTCCTTCTGTGGCTTCATCTTGAAACTGAAGGTCTTGATTTCCGCACATTTTCGCTATAGACCCTGTGTGCTGTCTATTAAAGGGCTTTGGTTTGTTGTCGGCTTCAAAAGGTCGTCGCCAAAGAGTATTATAAAATTATGATAGCCTGGGAGGATCCTGGATCTCCCCCCCCCTCCCTTTTGGATGGATACCTGACCGACCTGACTGGCCAATCGTGAAACTTTGGCGTTGATGTTGGCATACATATGGGAGAGCTTTTTTCATTGAATGTATTTCTTAAAAGGGATGAGCGCTGCGTACGTCCCAAAGGATATCGATTCCTTTTCTATGTACACAAATCAAAAATGAATTAATACGTCAAAAATGTTGAAATCCGACCAAAAGAAGTTGAGTTCGGCGTACCGCAAATCTCTCGAAAAAAAGAAATATCGATTTCTTTTTTTCCCTTTTATGTTAGGATACTGTGGCACATTTCAATTTCTTCTTCCATCCGAGATGATGCAGTCGATAATCGCGTCCAAGTACAAGCGACTGAATGACAAAGGCACCGAACTTTATCTATGGATGACGGAAACCTCTGGAAAAGGATCAAAGTTTTACTGCGCCGAATACCGAACTCGTTCGACGATGCAAAAAAGGCTCAACAGGCTTCGTTTCACGACTCCTTTAATCTCTAAAAGTTTGACAAAAATTTTCTTTTAAAAAATTAAAATAAGAGTCTAGTTAATTTTACTCATTTGCAGCGTAGTACTACATTCTCCGGATGAAGTAAAGAAATAGTAATAAAACTATACAGCACTGCAATAATAATAGTTTCAATGAATATTTGATGACGTCCGAATTGGTAGTGTCGATATCGCTTTCGTCATTGTACATATCGATGATGGGAATCGATGCTGGCCAGCACAACGCATGCGTCAACTATACACCAAGAACATAAACAAAAGGGACATTCAACATCATTGTTCCCTTTTCACCGAGCATCTCATTGGGGAGGTGTTTTCTAAAGAACAACAAACTTTCGGGGCGGCCAACATTTTCGTGTATAAAACTTGAACGAATAAGCTTTGAACAGAATTGCAAAGTGGCATAGACACAATGACCCCGCGCACCTATACATCAGCTCTTGTTTCTATAGTGAAAAGTTACGCTACTGCGTTTATATCTATAGACATTTCTCACGATATTGCCTAGCGCTGAAATATTTAGATTTGATATCCACCATCGTATGAAGTTAACTATTTATGACTCCCGCCGGCGTTGACGTACACACTTACTACGAAAAACGGATCGAAAAACTTGGAATTGAGCCGAACTTGTGCGGATCGAAATGATCGGTCGATGGGCAACGCTCTAATCGATAAGACGAGCTGGTAGTTAGTTGGAAATCATTTGTTGATAAACGGTAATAGCATTAAGTAAAGTAGCCCGATGATCAATTTCCTTGTGAGTGGTCTGTGGCAGGCATCAGGGACTCTCCTTCATTACATCCTCAATTTGTAAGTTATTTGTTCCGCATCGCCGGCTTCGTCAAACAGCTCGGCTACTACCCCGCAGGGAGCACTGCACTTGATGGAACTGCCGCAAGTGATTCGCAACATAAATGCTAACGCGTCTGACACTATACAGAAATTTGAAGAATAAAGAAGAAGAAAAAAATGTTATTTCTTGGGTACAGTACGACTAGGAACGGTATTATATATTGCGTCTGTATTATACTACGACTCCCCGGCAGCCATGTTTAGACGCTGTAGGCAATTTACGTAGATAAATCCTCCTGGGCGGGACTGGATGGGCGATATTTAATTAAAGAAAAGAGCTAGAAGCAATTTACATATTTGACGAAAAACCCGGGACGTGGGGATATTGCGAAATTGTGGAAGAGAAGAAATAACCAAACAAATTGGTCGTGTCACATACCGGTTGCTTTTGATGCTTTCTTGCTGGTGGGGACCCAGCGGATGCAAGAGAGGTCCTCGTCGAGTGAAAAGAAGCGATTGTAAGTACGACCGTTGGGTCGAACTTTGACGAGATTGCTTCCGCGCACCATCCAGCGCCAACAGTCGGCCACTGCATAAAGAGACACACACACAAAATAAAAAGATTGTCAACTTTTTTTTTCCAAAGTAGCATTCAAACATAACCTTGCATCTCAACATCAAAGACGGGTAAATCTTACAAATAAACGTATTGAAATCTAAGATTTTTTCCAATATGTGAGAGAGAGGAGATGAAAACACTTTTCACTCTTTCAATTTCATTTTGTAGATATTTGACGAAAGATTTCCTTTTAGACTTGAAAAATACGCGGTGGAATGTGCAGCGCCCATTGATTTCGAGAACTCTCCGATGTCTCCGATTCGCGACTGAATATCGAAATACTTTTTTTTCTTCAGTTCAGACAAGCCGGGTAACTAAATAAGCCTTGTCAGTAGTAGGGTTGTTGGATTGAAAGAAACTAAGTAGCCTAGAACTAAATTAAATAACATGGTTTGATCGAAAAAACTAACCAAATGAGATAATGTAGTTTATTGCCTTAAACAAGAAAAACTTTACGTAGTTCTAAATTTTTGAGTTGCTTCACCATTGAGAACCACCAAGTGACTTTGATGAGCCTGTTCACGTGCTGGATGTTGTTCATGAAAAACCCTGAGATGCCTGAACTGAGTTCGGCCTTTCCTTCCAAGTTTTCTTCTAATTCATACCCAGAGTAACCTAAGCCTGGCCTTTGATTAGAAAGAAAGCTATATGTTTTCCAGCTCAGAAAAATATAATTCACACTCAGGTTAACAAAATTCAGGTTGACAAAAATACCCGCCAAAATAGTTGTCACTTGTGCATGCACAAACTTATTTCCTTTTAAGTTTTATCTACAATTTCTAGTTTATTTTATTTTCTTCAATCAGCAATCAACTCAACTTACCATTCCATGCTTTAAACTCATTCTCGGGTTTTACTTAATCATACACAAAAAAATAGTTCCAAACTTCCAATTTCAAGTGTCGTTCGCTAAATTGTGGTCTGCAATTTGTGGTGGTCGGTTTTGCCAGATTGCGAAAATGAGTCAACAATCGACACAAATCGAGTAAATTGAATTTATTTTAAAAATAAAATCAAGATTCAATCAAAATGATTGGGTTATAAAATAAAATAAAACGAAATAGAACGAAATCAACCGAATAGTAACACGAAAAAACTATAGATATCGGCAAAACTAGATATTTTTCAACGAGTAAGCAGTTTTAAAAATGGTTGGATGACCATAAAAGAAGATAAAATTTCATCAGTTGGGTTATAAAGTCCTGTTGTAGTTCCTTGGGTACAATACCGACACCTTCTTTTTTTAAAATTTCAAATGACAATGCGAAAACTTTGAACTGCACACGACAGGAACAAATTTTAAAGACCAACATCACGCGTACATTGTCCTGGAATTTCTAACTGTTTTGAATGCGTAATGGTCTAGACAAGTTTTTTTTCCCCCGCTCGCCTGACTGTTGCTGTATAAAACTGTAAAACAGTTTGCAACACGCGCAGATGTTGTTCGCAGCCGCGTTCACGGGGGACAAACCGTGTCTGGGGGAAGGACGGCTGGATGACTTCCTTGTTAAAATAAGATGTGTAATAGCAGCACACGATGTTGTACCGGTACAAGCTGGGAACCTAAAGGCAATGCCCAAGGGCAATCCAAAATCGATCCATAAACAGGATAGACTATAGAAAATGCCAATACGTTTCAATGTTACCATAACGGATTACATATCCTATAGTACCACCCTAACGCATCTAATATACTGCACAACAGCAGTATATATAACCTAGACGGTATTTTTAGCTATAGCGCACGAAAACTTAAAAACTCTCGTGCAATTTTTGAAGTGACTTTGGTTGGAAGGAAAAAAGAAAACAACAACTGGGGCTATATTAATCAATCATATACGTGCGCTGTCAAAAAGACGAGCTCCCACAATGCCATCATGATGACTTATGCATTCCACTTTTGCCACTTTGTCTTTTACCAAATATAGTCGATTTCTTTATAGATTCTCCCGAAACAAACGGGATGTGGTATTTTGAGATTGTTTTTTCACAGATCGTCAGAATATCTATCAGATATAGAATTTCACGTTTGCGGAAATAGTATTCAAATGTAATATTTGATATTTCAAATACTATTTTGTGGAATCACGTCATGGATTTGAATATATAGGTTCCGGCATTCCTTGCAGCATTCCGTGTTATTTGAATTTCTAGTAGGGCTTCAATTACGGAAGACATGTTTGTTTCCCGGTGCATAAATAATCCTGAGCTATGATATACATAGATAATTGGATAAATAATTTAATCTAAAGTTAAAGTTTAATGGAAAATTTTGTCTGAATTTCGTCTTCAAATTTCTTACAGAATCGTTGTAAAACGGAATAATATTTCGACGCGTGCTAATCCCCGCCGAGTGTATAAATTAACGTATTGCGCCACTATAACAACTGGCGAGTTCCCCTTTGCTAGAAAGTGCGGCGTATAAAGACACGCAGATTAACACACACATTAAACAGCTCACGTTTGCCTTACCTCGCGCAATAATAGCTTCGGCAAATGAAATCAGAGCCGAGAGAGATATTGACGCCAGGAACGCGTTAGATTTCATCAAAGAGATGACACACACAGTGTCCTACAGCCAGCAGAGCGCTGGAGAATATAAGAAACAGGAAAAAAAAGGTCTTGATTATAGACTGTGACTATATCCAGCGTCGGGTTTTATTTTTTGTTGTTGCGCCTATTGATCCTTTTGTTTTGTGGTGGACCAACAACAACAAAAAAAGGAAAAATAATAATAAAAAGGAGAGTCAGAGCCACTCACACGACACACAGCTGGAAAGAGAGACTTGGGATTACTGAGCATGCTGAGTCTTTCAATTATCCACGGGAGGCTGCCTGAGCATAAATGATGAAACTGTGTACTATAGGACACACTGGATCCAACAGCCCTAAGGTACACTTCAGCTCCAGCTACGTCTAACAGTGTGCGACTCAATCAGCGCCTCTTTATATTTGGGTCGGTTAGGACTATAGCTGTAGCCGTCGCCCGCCGTGCTGTGTGGCTTAGCACTTCTCATCAAAAGCGATACACAATGGCCACCACCACTATACCACCGTGTATATAGCCTAGATATTACATCCATCCCAACAGCCGCCACAAAAACAAAAAGAAATCGATTCGATTATTTCCCCCCAGGTCGTGAAAAAACCAAACAAAAAGGAACTTGCTTGGCATTTTATGTCTGTGACCGTGTTATTGTTACGATCATTTAACTGTTCTTCTTCCGCAATCCTGTCAAAAGACACGCAAGGACATTCTCGTTTCGAACAAAAAAAAAATCCGGTTTCGTTTCACTATAATATCGCAAAGCTCAAAATGTTGTGAAAGTCTCGTCTTACTCAGTCCAGCTCTGCTGGCCGTCATACGATCGGTATTAAAAATAACAACGACAAGTCTCTTTATAATATTAAGTATCGCGTAGTACAAAGTGTATAACAAGAGTTAACGACCCCCTAAACAAAACTAAAGAGGATCTGGACTTGGCGTTGTAAATTTGTTTAATATACGTCATATAGTTTCTGCCTAAATTACATAATCAAAAACTTTGGTCGGTTGGGAATAATCAAAATTTCGATTCTTACCTGATTGGACTTTTTTGTTGTGAGCGTGAGTCGTGGAACGGGTGTCAAAGAGAACCGATTTGGTGGCTTTGACTTGGTACGAGACGAGTAGCCCGGGCTCGAGAGGAAGCTGCTGGGCGCCCAGCTGTTGCCCAGATGATGAAGAGCCATGACGCTCATAACTGCCAGACTCGTTGACGAGGCTGTTATGACTGACGTCTTCAGATTCGGCTAATTCGACTTGTTTCGGCTGTTTCGGCTGTTGCTGCTGCTGCACGGCTGGCCGGCTTTTATCTACCGACAGCGTCGATTCCATGTTGGAAATTTAATTTTGGTTTTTCTTTTTTTGGTAGTTTGTTTGTTGGTTCCAGTCTCTTTTTTAGGATGGAGTTTGTCAGAGTTCTTTAATCGCTACACACTTTGGGCGAGGCGATGGGAAATTGTTGACCTTTTAGCTCGTCCTCATCAACTTGAAGACCCAGTCAAAAGAATAATCCAATTAGAAATGTCGGCCCCAATGTCACAAACCGGCAGAGCATTTGGCAATTGCATCTATAGGCATCTGCTGGCAACGTGGAGATGATCGGAAAAATCTCGTTGGCTGTGTACGTAATCTCGTTTTTTTTTTCTTTTTCCAATCTAAAATTACATCACTTTCCGTAATAGCCAAACGACCTAGTTAAATAAGAAAAAAACCTTTTGTCTGGTATTTCTTTGCCACTTATTACTTATTGGGGCGACTAGGAGGGGAGAGAGAGAGGTTTCCGGTTCAATATCCGGTGCGGATCCTTCTTGTCGACTGCAAACAGTCACATTCTAACACACACATAGCCTACACACAAAACACCAACACACACAGACAGAGTGGGGGTCCGCACAGGCGCAAGTTCGTAGACACACACACACACAAACGACGACGACGACCAACACGCAACTGCTAGTTGTTTCGACTGGCGGCACGCGCTTGCAAGAGAAGACTGAGCTGCTGGGCTTCAGTTGGCCGTCCTGTTTGGGTTTTCTGCAGCTTCAGTTTGGCCCGTCCGCCGTTCCGATCGATGATATATAACCCCAGCGTGTCTCTGTGTGTGTATAGAGAAAAGCCCTGTCAGACTGAACACATCAGCTCGGGAGCAGCGGAACTGGAATGTATAATCCGGCGGAGGCGGCGGCGGCACTGAACTGGATTCCAGATGAGAAAAGTTTGAACAACTATCCAACCGTCCGGGCTTCGCCGTTGTCTTGTGTTGTCATTCGGCTGGCAGATTGCGTTGCGTCCACGTCCTGACGATCCAGCGGAGAAGCCGCAACTGGGCGGCAGGGCCGCTCGGCTCCCGACTTTTTTTTTACTTTTCTTGGCTGTGAAAAACTAGTCGGTCGCGGTTTCGTTCTCACTATAAACGCCTCTCGAGTTGCGATCGGAACGCCATCTAACGAGGCGAATCAATCGCATCAAGCCTCCGCGATCAAGAAGGAATGCATATAACATTTTGATCGGTAAATTAATAATTGAATGTAGTTACTCTTGATTCATTTTAGAGTTACTCTAAATGAATCATGGTACTCTTCACATGTAACTCTACATTTTTTTAAGTCACTCTGTAAAATTTTAGTAACTCTACAATTATAGAGTTACTCTACGTTTATTTAAGTCACTCTACATTAGAATTGTAACTCTTATTCCTTTTTGTAACTCTACATTTATTTAAGTCACTCTATATTGCAATTGTAACTCTTATTGCAATTGTAACTCTTATTGTAATTGTAACTCTACATTTATTTAAGTCACTCTACATTACAATTGTAACTCTTATTGCAATTGTAACTCTTATTGCAATTGTAACTCTTATTGTAATTGTAACTCTACATTTATTTAAGTCACTCTACATTACAATTGTAACTCTTATTGCAATTGTAACTCTTATTGTAATTGTAACTCTACATTTATTTAAGTCACTCTACATTAGAATTGTAACTCTTATTGCAATTGTAACTCTTATTGCAATTGTAACTCTTATTGTAATTGTAACTCTACATTTATTTAAGTCACTCTACATTAGAATTGTAACTCTTATTCCTTTTTGTAACTCTACATTTATTTAAGTCACTCTACATTAGAATTGTAACTCTTATTGCAATTGTAACTCTACATTTATTCAAGTCACTCTATATTAGAATTGTAACTCTTATTGCAATTGTAACTCTACATTTATTTAAGTCACTCTATATTAGAATTGTAACTCTTATTATAGAGTTACTCTTATTACATAGAGTAACTCTTATAAAGTAGAGTTACTCTATTTTATAAGAGTAACTCTTATTACTTTTTGTAACTCTAAATGATTCAAGTAACTCTATATTTATTAAGTTACTCATACATGAATTAAGTTACTCTTCATTTACAGTAACTCTTAATTTATGTTGGTCACTCCAATAGCTTTTTTATACCTCAAAATATTTTTGTCTGGCGAAAAGACATAAAACGATCAAAACCGTTATTAGGTCGCCTTTAGATCGGAAATCGCCTGAGGGCAAATTCTAGAGGGAGGTGACGAACGGGTGAGAAACGGAATAGAGGGAAAAGGTTATACCCGGCGGCTATAACCTTGTCCAGACATGAACTGAGGGAAAAAGGAAATCGCCAGAGGGCATTTTCTTGAAAAGGGTGGCGGGTGAGACGCTGTAACGGAATGACGCATTTGTACGAAAGGAATGAGTAATGGCGGATCAGAAATTTCTTCTAAGGACTCCAACACCGGTGAGTGAAGATTTGTACAATATTATTTGCTCTCATCTACATAATTTACGGCTTATTTGTTGAAATATCGGTTGTTCTTGCATCCCCGAATTCTTCTTTTTCATTGTTTCATAAAATTTGTGATTTGTATTAGTCAAATTGTTGACTTGAATTTAATACTAAGTTTTGTGTCCGCCATAGCTGGTAGAGAGAGTAACTAATATGGCCGATTTCTCTTTGGTGTTTTTCTGTCCTACTTTGATAACAGCTGATGGCTTATACAACTTGATTCTATGGTATAATTCACTCATATAGTTTAATTGTTTTGCTTTGCAGTTGGCCCCATGATCACAGATGTACATGCAACCAGTGAGCAGTCGATCCAATCGATTCTTTTGAGTATGTTTCTAGTTTTTATTCATAAATCAAAATTTCTTATTCATATTTCTCTTTGCTTTCATTAGGCGAGCCTTTTTTGTTATAATCTTCCTCCCATTTCCCTTCCACACTTTTCTGTAGAGTTTCTGCGAATTGTGTTCCTTTTCCCAACACTTTTCTGTAGAGTTTCTGAGAATAGTGTTTCTTTCCCTTTAACACTTTTCAATGAAATTTTTGATTTTGTGCCAAAACACACGCTATAATGCCCTACAATCAATATCTCCATCGATTTCGGGCTTACTGCGAAACCGAAAGTAAGGCCTTTTTCATTCACCATTTTCTTTTTCACATGATTAAAATTCTTTTATTCTTTACGATCGATATTAATAGGTATGTTACCCGAAGTGGACGACGTGTTGAATATGCATATGGCAGCTAGTTCATCCGCTACAGTACTTGCAACTGCAGTGATTGGAGTATTCATAGCCAAGGTAGTGTCGAATGAATTTCTCGGGTTCTTTCATCAGAGTGAAATACTAATGTAACTGATCTATGTATTTTGTTACAGGATGACATAAAACAAGTGGCGTGATTGGCTCTGCCATCTTCATGTGACGCTAGCGGCACTTCCGGCCATTCGATAAGCAAGATTAAAGAGGAGGAGGAAGAGCTATTTTCGCCACCAATAGAATTTCTAGACTGGATCTGCCTGCCATTGCGTGCTGCTGCTTACAACACGATGCCTAACTGCCGTTTAGAAAAATGGGGCAGCTGGTTCCTTGTTTCTTTTCTCATCAGCATGCTCTGGATTCCCATCTTTTCCTACGTCATAGTCTGGATGATCACTATTATTGGTTAGTAATATTTACTCAATCAAATATGTTTGTATTTATTAGACGGTACAGTAATTTACTATTTTGTGGTCAGGTTTCACTATGGGAATTCCGGATACTGTGATGGGATTGACGTTTGTGGCTGCTGGTGTCAGTATTCCTGACATTCTAACCAGTTTGGCTGTCGCCAGAGAAGGTGGAAATTAGTGAATAAAAGGAAAATTTGATACAAATAGTAATCATTCGTTGTCTTCAGGTTACGGTGACATGGCTACATCCAACGCCAGCGGCAGCAACGTTTTCGATATTCTCATTTGTCCGGGGCTACCTTGGTTTCTTCAAATGGGCGTCGATCCGGGAAGTGTAGTTCGAGTCATCAGCAAAGATACTGTAACACCGACACTTTCGCCATTGCTCACGTTTACGGAACCATGAAATATTGTTCTGTTACAAATGCAGGATTAACATATTCAACCCTATCATTGCTGTCAACCATTGTTTTCTTGTTGGGCGCCACTCATCTGAATGGCTGGAAGCTGGATAGCAAATACGGAGTTGCCCTTCTGGGGTGGTATTTGTTCTTCATGATCATCGCTTCTAGTACGTTAAAAATTAGGTTTTATTCCAACTAACGCTGAATTTTGTATTAACCTATTCATAAATTTTACTCTAGTGTACGAGATGAACATCTTTGGCTAGTTTAACCAGCCGGAATGTGACAGTGAATTATGAGAAATGAAGCGCATCTATTCTAGGTGACCATCTTACACCAACAAATATCATCTTCTTGGCAACTCCAGTCATGCAGTATTTATAGGGAATCAATTCATGGTAACCTGGATTCCACATGGAATAAAGCTGATATACAATTCGCACTATCTAGCTTACAAGCTGTTCAGCTCTCGGCCGCACATATATGGTCCTTGGTAGAGCTCAAAATTTTTATTCTAGTAATCTATACAGATGTTACTGCAACGATGTTTACATTCAAAATAATTATACAGTTATAGTTCATTTATTGTGTGGTTTAAAATTTTGTTTATTATTTTGCGATGGTCCGCCATCGTCCTTTTGTTTGTTTACATTTGATTCGTATTTCGGTGTCTCGACGTGTGCCAATTTGTTGATGTTAAATAAGTAAGGTTGCTTTCCATTTTCCTCTTTTGTTTATTTCAATGTTATATTTCGCAATCTATTTCACCGTGAAACCTTGTTTATCGTAAATCACTACTTACAATTCCGAATCAAAGTATACACCAGCAAAATTTTGACGTTCGTCGAGCGGTGAGCTGCAATCGATGTTGATTTTTCATTTCCACTTTTCTCATTTAACATAACCGTTCATCACCCTATTTTACATACAATACGCATGTTTATCACCTGAAAAATCTAGCGCATTTCTTAATTTTAGGCTGAATGTACTACTCCGTGTTAGTAGCAACTCAAGCTAATAAATCAACCGTCTGTCAGATGTGTGGTTTTGAGGAATAATCAATTAAAAACAAATAGTTTCGCCACAAATGTATAAAGACGGAGAATGCTGAAAATGGTTATTCGCCTTTGAATCGGAAATCGCCAGAGGGCAAATTCTAGGAAAAGGGTGACGGGGGAGAAACGGAATAGAAAAAAGAGGTTATACCCGGCGGCCATAACCTTGGCCAGACACGAAATGAAGGAAAACGGAAATCGCCAGAGGGCATATTCTTGAAAAAGGGTGACGGGGGAGAAACGGAATAGTGGGAAGAGGTTATACCCCGCGGCTATAACCTTGGCCAGACAAGAAATGGAGAATAAAAGGAATTCGCCAGTGGGCATATTCTAAAAGAGGGTCACGGGTGAAAAACAGAATAGAGAGAAAAAGTATTACCCGGCGGCTATAACTTTGCCCAAACATGAGTTGAGGAAAAACATTAAATTAAGAGAATAAAAAGAAATAAACTTAACTTAATGCCATTAAAGTTATTTATTTATGTATTCAATTTTTTTAAACATGTACGATAGTGAGAACGAACACTTTAAGCTACGAAAATTAAATTAAATCAAACGTAAAAAAAAGAAGACTGCAATGGATATCTTTTAGGCAGTGGCCACATGTTTCATAATCAATATGCGATATACAATATAGGAATGGATGGATGGACGGATGGATGGATGGATACATTCACGCCCGTGAAACAGAGAAGTCGATCGATTTTGGTCACGTGAAATCAAATGTGCATCAACAATCGTCACACGCGCGCAACAATAACAGGAAATAGATGTACAGGCTGCTATAGAGAGGGGGAGAGACACTGACGAATGATTTAGATTAATTGAATTATTGATATGGAAAAGTGATGATGCACAGCGCAGAATGATTGTGTGTGTGTGGAACTCGTCGGGCCGACTATTGTGTCGCTTCCGATGGCGGCGACGTGTGCCAAATCGATCCAAGTTCAACACACACACACAGTGCACAGTGCACACGCGGCTGATGAAACGAACGTGAAATGAAATATCATCTGGGGGGATATAGCGCAAGTCGATTTGTTGGTACCACCACTATACTGTTGAACCTTTGCAAGTCTTTCGATAATATTAGATGGGCGTAGCGCCAAAAATAGCTTTTGTCCTATAGAGCGACTCAACGTGTGAAATGTCAGACCTAATGTATTCATTCGACATTTGGCCCCCACTCCCCTTTGGCTTTTACTTTTGGTATTCATTAAAAGTGTTGATGGAATGGAGATCGCAAGTCTATACTTCAACAATTAAGCAGCCGGGCTTAAAATTTAGGTTGAAACATGCACAGTATAAACTATAAAGTCATCGTTGAAAATAATGACATTTAAGTTGGTTTAATAAAACACATGGGGGTTTAGATATAAAGTCAGCTGGGCCACCTAATAATTAGATCCGTACAGTCTACATTTCCTTAATTAACGACTCAGTGACAACTCACGTTGTTTCATTTTCTCCATTTCTTGAAAAATTTAATTGGTGTGATTACGTCACTGCCATATTACACAACAAAAAGAGTGATAGTTTAGAAGCGATAGTCAAACGGCCAAACGCACAAAATCGCATATCGCAGTGCGACTTTTGACTTGGTTATAAATATAAAGATTGTATCTCGAGTAAATAAATGTGTGCTATTTCTTATTTCGCCAAGTCATCACGTCCACTCCCTGTGTGTTACACACACTGTTACTAGGACCATGCGAGGGGGGAAAACAATGTCAACCGAAGATAGAGGATCATAAAGCAAAGTTCCTTGTTATTCGTTCGAAAATGTTTATGACAAATAATAAGCTGCTTTTCCAGACTGTCGCCAGAGGTCAGGATTTTTCCAGTCGCTTCGCTGGCCATAAGATAAGAAGGTAAAATCTATTGCACTCCGGAGTCCGGAGCGCTCTAGTGTCAAAAGTGGCTATTGCACTCCGGAGTCCGGAGTCCTCTAGCGTCAAAAGTGGCTATTGCACTCCGGAAAGGAAACATGTAGTACTTTCATTTGGCGGCGAATGGCATTCTGTTTCTGTGTTTTGAAATTTGAATGGTTTTTATTTGAATTCAAAATAAATAACAATCAAATATATTTGAATTTCACTAATAAATACAAATAGTCGGATAATGATAGTAGTAAGATGGAATTTATATTTAGTTATTGTTAACTTAGATAAAGTACTATGTCCAACATTGAATCAGTACCTTAAAATTCAAATTGTAAATATAGTTAAGTGTCTCGCAACAGGAATAAAGGAGAATTTATAAAACATATCAATTCAGGGTGATATTTCTTGTTAACAATTTAAACTTCTTGCTCTATTTGCTAAGGTGTTACCACAATTCCTACTCACACAAAATTCTTCATAAGCCTCGATATCAATATCACCAAAAGGATTCATTGCAGTTTATATTACACAGAGATCATTATATTCAAAGTAAGGATTTAGACAGGTTGTTAAACACGCTATAAACACACGACATAGTGAGTCACCCTCTGACACCCCCTTACTTGCCTGAAGGTCGAGCCGGAATTCTCAGAACGGGGCTTCGAGGGGTTCTTTGTGACCTTTAAACGCATTGACCAGCAACTCACTATTTCTGCTGATTGATTCACACGTAACGTGTGATTCAGCTATATTACACAGAGATCATTCTATTCAAAGTATAAATTTAGGTTGTTAAACACGCTATAAACACACGCCATAGTGAGTCACCCTCTGTCGCCCCCTTGCTTGCCTGAAGGTCGAGCCGGAGTTCTCAGAACGGGGCTTCGAGTTCGAGGGGTTGTTTGTGACCTTGAAACGCATTGACCAGCAACTCACTATTTCTGCTGATTGACACGTAACGTGTGATTCAGCTGATTTCACGCTATAAACCATTCAATGTCCGTGTCCCTTATTCCAATAAACTAATAGCTAGACACGTCTTTCATATCTTGAAACAAAACAATACATAACTAAGTTAACATGCAGTTTCCTTTATTATAGTGAGAATATCAAAAGACATTTTAACTGAATTGTGAGTGCGAAAAAATACTTGGTATTTTCGTGTTCAGTTTCACTCGGTGCTTTGTCATCACATGAATGAACTGACAATGAAAAAGTAATTGATTTAAGAGAGGAAAGAATTGCCACATATGGCGGCGTCAATCAAAGATCCTTTAAGAGTGGAATATGGAAGCGCCTTGTCCTTTGATGATGGGTTGCTTTGGGTTCAAACGCCGAGAAGAATAGAGCAAGAAGTTGAAATGTTTATCAAGAAACATCACCCTGAATTGATATGTTTATAAATTCTACTTTATTCCTGTTTATTTGCAATTTGAATCTAAGGTACTGATTCAATGGTGGACTCTCCGACTCTAGCTAAGTTAACAATACTAACTAAGTCCCATCTTTTATATTGGCTAATGGCTATTTGTGTTTATTAATGAAATTCAAATATATTTGATTGTTATAAATATATTGCAAATTTATTTCTTACCCTTAATTGAATTTTTAATGAATTCAAAACCAGTCAAAACACAGAATCAGTCGTTATTTGCCATTCGTCGCCATAAATGACTTCATATTTCCTTTCCGGAGTGCAATAGCCACTTTTGACGCTAGAGGACTCCGGACTCCGGAGTGCAATAGCCACTTTTGACACTAGAGCGCTCCGGACTCCGGAGTGCAATAGGCGTGACCAGATAAGAACACACATGACATTGCACATTCCAAATCCACGGATTACTGTTGCAAACATCGACAGTCTGTCTTTGTCAGTCGCAGCACATCTCACCATAAATAAAGAGAGTTTTTGCCTTTTTGGCTAGTTATAAATTTCTAAGTAAACAGTCATAGGAAAAGATGTCGATATCCATAATACCGCCCGAAGTTGTTAGTAGACTCAAGGATGCCACGGTTCTCATTTTATGGGGCCCAGGTAGCTCCCCAGAAGACGTGCAAAAATTTTCTCAAGAACTTTCCAGTCAACAGTGTAATCGTGTAGTTGTGGAACATTTTGAACGGCTTGTTGTGTGTAAGTTGCTTCATTTTTCTTTCGAGTAGTTTTCAAACTTTAATCAAAATCTTTTGTTTTTGATTAGCTGGTCACCCGAAATCTACCTTTAGTGTGGTTCTTTCCAATTTATTTGAACCACATGCTACATCACACTCATTTGATCTCCTATCTGAAGTCATTAGAATTATGAAACCAAGTGGGATTGTCTGCGGAAAAGAGCTGACTGACCTTAAAATTTCAGCAAATCTCAAACTTGCTGGATTTTGCAACATAACTGTTGATTCTTCAAACAGTATCTTCTCTGCACAAACACCAAATTTTGAAGTGGGATCATCATCCAAACTTTCATTTGCTAAACCTTCTGTATGGACACTTTCAGATGCCCTCGTAGATGACCAAGTTGAGCTAATCAATGAAGATGATTTGCTGGATGAGTCAGATTTGATAAAACCTGATGCTGAATCCTTGAGAGGTAATTATTTATTTTCTATTTATGTAAATTGTCAAATTTAATCTCTAATACTATTTTTTCTAGTGTGTGGAACAACTGGGAAGCGCAAGGCTTGCAAGGATTGCTCATGTGGACTAGCTGAAGAGCTAGGAGCAGGTCAGGCAGTAAAGACAACAACAACTTCTGCAACCTCATCATGTGGCAGTGTAAGATTGCAACAATTTATTTGCTATGTGTACATTTATTTTATTTATTTAATTTAATTATAGTGCTATCTTGGAGATGCCTTCCGTTGCGCAAGTTGTCCATACCTTGGGATGCCGGCTTTTAAACCAGGAGAAAAAATCCAACTCTCAGAAAGGCAATTAAACCCTGATTTGTAAAGAAAATGAGTAACTAATTACATGGTTGCTCAAGTCGGTAAATGCACTAAATATGTATCTGTTGGTCCCAAAGTAATCAAAAATAAAACCAGCTTTTGTCATGTTTGGCCTAACTATTTGTAGGCGTCGTAACCAAGTGATATAGTGTTGTCATACAAAACTCTAAATCTAGTTGGCAGTAAGTAGAAATGAATTAAGCTTGAGGCCAAACTGTGCATTCGGCAGCCTTCATTCTTTATATTTGATTTCTTTGAATACTTCTTCAGTGCTATGAAATGCAGGTGATTTTTAAATATACACTTTTTCATCAAGCTTTTCTTTTATAAAATGTTGCATAACTTGATAAATGCGATTTTCTATTAAGTAAGATTAAAATTTTGTTTACAACGCATTCTTTTAACTCCTACATCATAGATGAACTAGTTCGGTATAACTGATTGCTCGCTTGATTTTTTAAGGCTAATCCAGAGCATTTAGTTCATTCTTGAGTTGAGTCAATTCTAGAAGTGTTAGATTAACAATAACTGATTCGACTATGTGTAGATTTATTCTGTTTAATAATTTTAATTACGGCGCTATCTTGGAGATGACATCCCTTGCGCATGCCCACATTGGGATGCCGCGGCATTTAAAATATAAAACAAAATCCCTACTGTCAGTAAGGCAATTGAACCCTGATTTGTAATGATAACGATAAGGCGTAATTGATTACATAGTTGCTCATTGCTCAAGTCGGTATATGCACTATATATATTCCTGTTGGTCCCACAGTAATCAAGAGATAAAATCAGCCTTTGTCATGTTTGACATAACTAGTGTAGACATCATAGCCAAGTGATATAGTGTTGTCATACAATACTCTAAATCTGGTTGGCAGTAGGTAGAAGTTAATTAATTGTGCTGGAGGCCAGACTATCCATTCAGCTGCATAAAGCCTCCATGCTTTAGACTTGATTTCTTCTAATACTTCTTCAGTGCTGTTAAATACAAAGGTAATTTTTTTTTAATTTAAAAATTATAAAAATTCAAATATCCTGTACAAAGTACCTCATGTGTTCCAGAACACCAACTGTTCCAAAAAACACAGCAATGAGGAATGGGGAGAAAAATATTTGGTCCACCAATAGTTTCTTTGCTATTATTTTAAAAGCTTTTCCAGGTAATCTTTGGTCAAGCCAATTGTACCAGAAGTGGCAAATTACTAGTGTGAGAACAACAATAACAATTTAAGTTAAAAAAAAAAAAGGAATAAATAGAAATGCTTCGGTAATAACCTCCTACTACAGTTCCAGTTGCTGACATATCTAGTGTTCTATTCTTATCCCAAGTCAGGTTAGGTTTATCACCAGTTACAATTTCATATTGTTGCTGCAAGGCGTCTCCAACACCGCTAAGGGTAGTGGATATTGTTACATTTGTAACTAGTATCATCATAAACAAGTTCTTATTATTACTTTTCAATATTTGGAAAGTATAAACCGTTATTTACCCAACAAGTATCTGCCAAACAAGGTTTTCCCGGCGACTTTGCTTGTTTGAACTATCGTCTTCCATTTTAAACGAGCTAAGGATAGCGCGAACGATTTCACTAGCATTCCTAACCTTAGCGATGGACTCTTCGTTAAAACGAGATGTGAAACATTTCTCTATTTACAACTATTTAAACAGATCCAATAAAGTCGGTGGCTCTGACAGTCTGGCTCGATGCAATCTACTTATTCACAAACTAACAACAACCACGTTTCACGTTTTGTGTGTTTATAAAGTTAGCAGACAGCTTTCAGAGTGGAGTGGGCAGACGCCAATAACCAACGAGTAGTGAACGAACTGAAAAATAGAGGGACTCGTGTAAAACCGTGAAACGGACGGTTTTTCCTTCCAAATACCGCTTAACTTACTTAATAGTTACTATACTAGTTTACTACATAATCGCCGAAGATGTTTTGATTGTGGCGTAAAAATGATATATGAAAAAGAAACAATGATGCACAGCAATTTCAGATTATACACGAGATTAACCGTAGACTACAGACTTTGTTACACGTATACATATTACGTGGACTTGGGACTTATTAAGACAAAGGACTTAAGAGTGATTGACAAAAGGAATTAAGCAAACCAATTTGTTTGTTGGTTTTAGAATTCCACAGCAAAACACGCAGAACTTACGCAGCCACTAATATGATGATGAAATTGATGATGAGCTTCGATCGCGCTCAAGCGTTGAGCGAAATTTAATCAACTACAAGTTTCAAGCGGCGCTGAAATTGAAGAGAATTCTGAGAACGTCTTAAGATATCTATTAGTTAAAATGTAAAATCACCCGAAATTCTTGATGTCATTGAGTTCACAGACTCACAGTTCACCGCCACATACACAGGGTACATGAATAAAGCCAACCCAAAATGTGATTCCTGTCGGTTGAAAGCGGCCGTGGGCGAAAATTGCAATAGAAATAAATAAGCATGACTAGCTGTTATTAAGTCCACTATTCAAATATTATAGTTATTTTTTTTTCATAAAGATTATGCATATATCTCATGTGAAATGAGCAGGTGGAGTTTTCTCAAATAAGGCTAACCTAATAAGATACATTTTATTTATTTTTAAAGAGAAACATTCGCAGGCCTTATCTATAAGCTGCCAGATTCATCTGCGCTACTATTGCGCTGCAAAAGATTATACAGCCGCAGCTGAGACGAGGGAATCGTTCCGTCCCAGTCGCCATACTTTATTTCTTTTTTCTAGAAATGATGCCCCATTTTAAGCAACTGTAATCTGCTTCTCTGCCGTTTAGGCGTTTCAAAATACCCGAAAGAGGCCTACACGTTTTCAGAATTTCAAAAAATAATAAATAGTTAAATTATTGCTGTAGTTACCTAAAATGATGGTCCCTTATTTCTAACTTGTTTGATCAAAAACTCTCCACCATCCGGGCGAGATAATTAACGATCCGCGACAGCAAAAATAAAAGTGCTGGATCGCCCACCAGCAATACTGCTGAAGAAGAAATTAATAGTAGATAGAAAAACTCTTGAACTTTTTCCTGCGATGATCTCTCACTTCTTGAACAAGTTTTCCTTCGAGAAGACCAGCATCAGCTCGCGCGTGTATGCGTTCAACTTTCCTCACAAGGAAGCATCTGGATTCTGGAGGGTACTTATACATCCTGATGACGATGATTAAAATAATAACGACTATGGCGAGTCAGCGCATGCACTCTATACATATTTCAACTCCCACACCCTGTACGTGGAAAGAGTGTGCATACGAAGTTACTTAGAAGTTCAGCCTTGGAAATATTAAAAAATAATTTTGAAACGTCTCTTTCTTCTCCAGGAAAGAGTCTTCATCTACCAGGAAAAGAGCTTTCGTCATGGTGATTACTGCTGATTAAAATATAGTGTGACAATCCCAGGCCATTCTAGTGAGTCTAAAGTTACCTGGTGGGCTGGATTGTCTGAAAGAGGAGCGAAGCTCGACGCTTGACCATTATACTATACGCAAGTGGGCAGAGCTCAATTGCGTTCGTTTAAATAGAAGAGCCTCGAGAGAAATGATCTATATCATGTGTTAGCAGCCCAATTGGCTTCAAATAACAGAGCCCTCGTCTGTAAGCTGGGCTATATTTCCTACTGGGACGACGTTGACCTTTGAAACATTAGAAACGCGCTATAAAATAACGCGTACGAGTTTTACGCGCGCTCCTATAAATACATCGCCCTCTCAATGTCAAATTTACAGCAAAGCGCGTGTATGTTATCGTATATACATTAGTATATCCGCGTGCCTTGACCCAGTTTATTGCACGGTTTTTGTGCGAAACGCACGACTGCGCAAGAGATTTATAATGAAACCGAGCGATGTGTGATCGATCGAACCGATATTGTACAACAACGGCGGAAATAGTCTCTCTTCTTTTTGTATGGTTCACACTGTGCTGCTGGGAAGTAATGCTGACTTTCATTCATGGTTGCCCAGCCAAGAGAGTTTGTCGACCCAACAGGGTATAAGGGTTCATTCCTCATTGCAATCTTCTGCAAAATTCCCAGAATAACTTGTTCTATATGTACTCTCTATGCGACCCTCTGGGGATTCTGCTGTGTACAAATTTGATTCAGCAGAGTTGTCAAAACGCTTTGGCTCTTGTCTGGCTCTTGTATATTATACGTATTAAATGCAATACATCAGCGCCAGAAGCGTTAATCGATAATGGTCAATTATCTCTGTGAAAGAATTTGCTGGTGTGATGTATCTTTTTTTTTATTGAGCGGCCAGCGTCCTACAACAACCTGACCAATTACGTCAAAAAGGTTTCATCCTGAATCCTTGTCATTTCTCTGTATCTCTGCTTGACTCGTATAAAATAATAGGATAATTGTTGGCATACCGCGGCATATAGACATGCTTCGTGTTGTACGTGTTGTAGGAGCCTTTACGCATGGCAAATCTTTTACACGAACAATTCTCATCCGAGAGAAGGGAATAGGCTATTATTGAGCGCGTTATTACTTATTATACTCATCATCAACGGCGAACTTTGATGTTGATAACGGACGCATAAAAAATACTGGACCGTTTTCTAACGTGTCAATATGAGCTAATTATATTTCTACATTGTACAAAAGAAATCGGGGCCACTAGGAACTAAAATATTTTCGAATGATGCAAATACTTTATTGCAATATGAAAACGAAATACAGATAAAATATACTGTAGTTAACAGACAATACATAGTCGATGATTTCACAGATGGAATGCACTGGAAAAGTGTATATGTGGTCACGATTAAAATTTAAAAAAATAGTGTGAATTGTAAATTGGACTTTGCGCCTTATCATGCTAGGCAAATAATAATCATACCAATATCATCTCTGGGGTGCGTATGACTCTAAGTATATGCTTTCGTACATGCTTTACTTTTTCTATTGCATCCTTCCGCTTCCTTATTTTTCGTGCCCGTGAGCTCAAAGCGATTGCCTATTATACCAGCACGGGATTGGAGGTTTGGCAAATCTCAAAAATGTTTTTTTTTTTTTTTTGTTTGCTTTCTTTTTTTTTTGAGTGTGAACATTATTGAGAACTATATTTAGAAACTTCTCGACAGCTAGTAATATTTACCTAGACAGCGAGAAAATTAATTTTGTGGAGTGTACAAAAACAAACAACACTATTGTTATACAGCATCCGGTTCCGCTTTTGTTGATTTGAGTTATTCTTGGAGACCGTCGGTTTCAGTTGGAGATTCGACCGATGATTCAGCATGATCCCGCATGTTACATGGCTGCTGTATATATTATACTTATACGTTTCAGAAGCAAACTTCAGATATTTAAGTTTTTAAGGCAGGAGCGGGATTAACTATGTGAATAGCAGGAAAAATCGGATGAAAAATTATTGGGCTGAAAAATCAGATCTCCAACATAGCACATCTCGGCACATCTAGCCGATCGATGAACAGATGCTCTCGACGGAAGTTGATTCCTTTTTTTCCCCGGTCCTGAGCATATCAAGGTAGTTGTGCTGTAAGCTCGTATAGGACGTCAACTCGGAACTTCCGGCTCGGTCCATATCATTCACTACTATACGGGATATCAAAAGGAATTCGTTTGTCTATGACATGCAATTCCCTGAATTCTAGCTAATTCCATTTCACTCGCGAACCAATAATTGGACATTTGATGTTGTACTTCATTAAAATTAAAATTTTTGAGAAAAGGCAGGCGTAGTAACATATATAGGCCAATACTAGAGGGACGAGTGATAAAGAAAATTCGCCAAAATGATTTATTTACAAATCCAATCAAAAAAAAATAAATACAAAATTGAAATGAAATGATTTTACTGTTTTAGTTTTACATGATATCAAGTAAGGACAGGCGAGGCCTGCGTTCTAGCGGGCAAAAGCACCAGGGAGAGATTCAGCTATTACCCTATATAAGCAACAATGTTGCCAACTAATTAGTTTCAAAAGGGCGTAACATCAGCGAGTGAGCATCTGAGCAAAGCATTTATATAGCATTGCCTGCATGTAGACCTGTCCTAAATAAAATAACACAAACGTTATCGTCAATTTAGATTCCATAGGCTACACAATTATGGATTAGGCCCACGTAGCATACGGCCTACATACATACGCATGCAAACTATACGTGGTCGTTTAATTTCACGGGTAAAATGGATGGGTGTATGTTCTGTTACGTAAGAGTAGACAGGTAGGCCTATATAGACGACGTCGAGGGAGAAATGTCGGATACATTCATGTCAAGCTTACCTGTTTATTTATAATTTTGACGGGAAAAGTTAATGGTTAATATTATGAATGAAAAAACAAAAAAAAAAAAAAATTCCAAATGATAGATTTTCAACATAATTAGAAATTTCTGCCATCAGAGCCACCCTGACAACAATATACAACCATATTGGAAAACAATGTACAAACTAATTGCCTGCTGGTGGTTTATATGCTGGTTATCGCGGATTTTCTCGGTAGATTTCCGCCGTTGCATAAAATTAAAATCGAAATCTGCAAAACGTGCGGTTATTTCAAAACAATTTTGTTCCATTTTGAACCGCACCAACAATATCGACAAGAAATAATACAAAATCTTTGTTGTGGATTCTTTGTATTCAAAAAACCTTTTGATGTACGTATGTATAGGCCTTTTTCAATCTTCTTGAATTATTTCAAAATATGCATGCAGGCATATTTTCTGAAGGACAAAAAGGAACTTGTCTTTGCTAGACACTCTAACCGTTTTGAGCTCTATAAGTAAATAAGCTCTGTTATGGCAAGTAAATGATAAGACATTTTAATTCTTGACATATCCAATACAGCCTACGCTTTACATGTCACAGTTGATGTGTGCCAATAAGTCGTGACATATAATCTGCGCACAAGCTATAAAAGAACTGTTGTCAGCAGCATACTATATAAGGCGTGCTGGGTGCTGCGGACATGCGCTAAAAGTGAGGAAATAATACGCAAGGGGTATCTGGGGAAGTAAATAAGAGCGATAGTTCATCAGCTCCAGATCGGCTATACCTAGCGACAACTCTATACGATCGGGTCGAGCAGTGCGGTTCTCTCTCTATGATACACTGTGCCCCCATTTTATTTTACACCGGCCGTCACAGACTGCCGCCTTCATGTTTGGCTGGCCTTTATTTCGTTTCAGTATCTAATCCAAACTTTTATATTATAACTCGATCCAAACTCGCCGACCGTGGAACCGTGTGGCAGCACAGACTGTGGAAAAAAAGAGATATCCGGATTTCAGAAAGAATAATACGTTGTTCACTTCTGTTCATTCATCAAGTGTCTCCGTGGAAAAATAACAACCAAAATCAGTCGAGTGTGTTCATCTGACTGTTTTCCTTCGTCCTTTGATTTCTCCACACATCAAATAATTTCAAGTTCACTTGGCCAGGTAAATAAATTTAATCTTTCTTTCAAATAAAATCATCGAACGTTAGAAAATCGATACAAATACTACGACCCGCAAGTTGATCGAAATGAGTTTTCGGATGAGTTTTTATTGCCATCAATTTGATATTGAATAACGTAGCAGGAAAATAAAAATCTGTGATAGCATTTCCTGTCTGCTACAACTTCTCTATTTATATATGTATATCAAAGAAACTAAGTTATTTGTCGTTTATAACGATTATATGTCACATTAGAAATGCAATATATCTCTGGTAGTTGACAAACAAGCCATTCACTTGGCCTATATAAATAGCCTGTAAACTGTTGGCAACCAACATTCAGACCGTGACTCTCATTTAAAAACAACAACAAAAATGTTTTTTTTTGGAAAACTTAATAGCCTATAGGCTATTATGTTATATACAACATAACAAGAAAAAATTGATGTAGCGCTACAAGGAAATAATAATTCTTTGATGGCTTACAAACTTTTCGAATCGATTCTAACAAGAGATAAGCTGAGGAAACTGTATATGATGTAATACCGGTCGCCTGAGATAGGTTGCGCTCGTTTCATAGACCATATTACAGAATGCCCCACATATAGTTTACATGTCAAATCCTATAATATTCTGAAGATTGACACATTCGAACATGATGTATATAGCGTGTGAAAAATTTGTCGACGACCCAGGCTATTATTATTGGGTCTATAATGTGATGTGATAAAATATCACTCTTCATTTTTCAGCAGCTTGTAAACATTTTAATTGATTTCCATTCTTTATATAGACATCCATTTATAGAGGGCTGCTGTGCATGTTTTGGAGCAATCAACGAGCTGAATTGATCGCTATAAATCACTAGCTAAACCTCGTTTGCCTTTTGTCTGCTGTCATCGTCGCCATTATTACATTGTGATATTCATCACCACGGAAAAGGTTCAAAGACTCGACCAATCGTCATGACCAATGATGCAGCATCAACGAAAACCAGTTATTTTGTGACCTAAACTTCGCTTTATTGACAGCGGAATCTATACAATCCATACATCATATAGTTCGATCGATACATGGTTCAAACAACTGACAAATGACCGCGTTCATCAATCAAAGCGACCCGAACATCCTCATTCCATATGTCATAACATCAAAGGATTTCCGCGAGAATTCTTCACTGCTGGAAGAAGCTCCGACTTTGACTACGAGCGCCTCGGTAAAGGCGACCGTCCTGTGCGTCATGGCCGTCGCTTCTCTGATTGGAAACTTGGCGACTCTAATTAGCATCGCCGTATCGAAGAAGGGCACCAGCAGCTCGCTGTACACTCTCCTTTTTCAGGTATTTAGTTCAGTTTCAGTCATCTGTTACCTATATAGATAATACTGCTGCACATACGCTATTATACTATGCGAATTCTATTACTAACAAATTACATGACTGCCGTGCACAGTTGGCCATCTCGGACCTTTTGGTAAGGTAAGTAAGTCTCTCTTGAATCAATGTTTAATGTGTCATTATAGGATATACAAATTGGATAACACAGTAATGCATCCACGTGATTGTATATTCAGCGTGTGGTGCTTATCTGGCGAAGCCGCTTGGACTTACACCGTCGAATGGAAGGGAGGACAATTCCTGTGTAAAACTTTCAAATTTTCCCAGGTATATTCCATTAATGGCTTTCGTGCTGTGACGTATGAATCGAACGAGAGTGTATACCGTATATTATAGGATATATAGTCTGGCTATATAGGTTTCGTTACCTCTATAAGGACTATACACTTGCATAGCATTTGATGACATGAAACAAATCTCTTTTCATTAGAATTAGAATCCTATAGCTCTTTTCTTTCTATAAGCTATATAGCAACAAGATGTTCAGTATTTTGGAGACTTAGAATAGGACGATGTGGGATGTCTAAGAGATCTTTACAACAGCCTGCACTTTCCTTTTCCTCTTATATATTCTCGGTATAAAAAAAAGAACCCAATAACCCATTTGAACATCTAATATAGCGAAAGGGATGCTTTTGTATTCCTTTTAGAAACATATGGCTGGCAGATATATAGTCGTATGCTTTCATTTCAACTAATGAAATTACTTGCAAGGTTCGGTTTCTTTTCTTGGAATCTTTTCATATGTGGCACTATATAGCTAAAAGTCTAAAGGGCTATATAGGTATAGATTTTATTCTGCTGGGATTATTAGCTCAATTTTGGTTGAACACTTCCCTATACACGTTTTTTTTCACATATGTGAATTATTAAAATGTTATTTATGTTATTGCGAACGTATACCGGATAAAATTTGCTGTTATGAACAAACAGGTTTTCAGCTTGTATCTTTCGACCTCAACGATGGTAAGTTAAACCTGCACACCCATCACTGATGAGGAACTTAAACTGTGAACTTATGTTAATTTCTCCACATATAGGTCCTGATAGGATTTGACCGCCTGAGAGCCATCCGTCGACCGATAAGCCATCGATCGTGTTTAAAGCCAATCTGCGTCGCTTGGATACTTAGCGCCGTGTTAGCTTCTCCTCAGGTGAGTTCGTCACGCCGTTATTATTAATAAGACAATGATCAGTCAAATCCATCAATCAACTCAACATTGATTCTTCTGTTTTCGTATTTTCGCTCTTTCCTATAATTTCAAGCTCCTCATTTTCCGTGTGTTGAGAGGGCCGTTCCGCGAATTGTTTTATCAATGCGTAACCTACGGTTTTTACACCGAAGAATGGCAGGAGCAGCTGTACACCGTCTTCAGTCTCCTCACCATGTAAGCTCCAATTTTGCGATTTAATCTTAAAATAGAAAAAAAGAAAACAACACTTATCATTATCGTCTTACAAGGTTTGTTATCCCATTAATAGTCCTGATTGGTTGCTACGTCTGCATCTTCTGCACAATTGCAAGTATGTCTTAAAATTGTCTCTGCATTCTGCATGCTACTTCAAAATATAATATCACATCATTATCCAAAGAAAACGAGCGAGTAGCCTACAGTCAAAGTCAAAGCTCTTGTATTTTTCTTCTCATTACATTTGACTTGAACCAAAGTAGAAAAAGAGCGCGCATTCGTCATCCGCGCGCCACATCCGTCGATGGAGCGCTGGCCGGCCGAGAGCACCGTGTCTCATTTCCGAACGAGAGATCAGCAACATCGCCAGCATTCTCCACAGCGATACCAGCACACGAGCTTTAACAGGCGACGCAACAACATCTTCAAACGGGCAAAAATGAAATCGCTGTACGATGACGGAAGCATATTTTTGACGTTACATACATTATCTCGATGTTCATCTCAGCGTGTTTCCTTCTTCTTCTTCTTCTTCTTTTTTTAAAAATCTTGACAGGCGAATTTCTATCATCATCGTTACAGCATTCGTCATCTGCTGGGCTCCGTATTACTTCATGATGATCACTTTCATCTTTCTCAATCCTGACGATAAGGTGACATTTCTGTTAGTTACAGCATTTCTATTTGATGCTCCCTTTTTGGGTTCAATGATTTCCTTATTATATTTTTTGGTGTTCTCCATTCAAGTTGGGCGAGGACATGCAGTCGGCTATATTCTTTTTTGGCATGAGCAATTCACTTGTCAATCCTCTCATCTATGGCGCTTTCCATCTATGGCAGCCCAATATCGGCAGAAGTCGAAAGCTTCCCGGCTCCTTCTCCACTGCCTTTACGTAAGTCTTCTGTCTGCTCATGCTATTCTGCACCTTAACTTTTGACTCCTCAATTTTGATTACATACTTTTTATTGAGGTATTGATCACTTTTCCACTGAACATATTTTATTTATCTATGTCAGTCCATGATTCTGTTTTTTTAATCTTGTTTGGTCAATTTTTATTATATTACTCAATTTTTATGATTTGTTACAAATGTCCTCTGAACAAATTTTAGACAGAGGAGAAAATAAAAATCACATCGCTAGATCATGTTGCGCGTTGCTAAATATTCTATTAGATTTGGGCATTCATTTTTAATCAACTATACCGTATTACTCTGTTGCCATAGAGATAGTGTACGAGCGGGACTAATAGTCGGACAAAGGCGTCGCACAGCAGAACCAGCTGCCGACAATGCTGTTGAGGTACATCCGGAGCCGGTGGACTCCGCCTCGATTCACATGACGCACAAGCACTGCTCGTTACATCGTCAAAATCGCCCACATCCATGCCGATATCGGACGTCCACAACTAGCTTCTGATTTGCAGCTGATTTTTTTATTGTCTCGGTATACATACCTATCATCCCACCACGCACTCCCAGAAAAATGTTGAACTTTGTTTGAAATGCTCTGATTTATCCCAGTTCAAATCTATTCCATCGAATCCATTTGGGTCCATCGCTATGTAATATTGACGCAAAGCCGATGCGACTCTTGTCTATATATATACAGTACATGTGTGTGTGTATGGTGCTCTTCTTATGCTTCCATGGTCAAATTTTGTTTGCTCAACAACTGGTTTTATTTCCATTTCGTTGTACAAAATTTAGTTGAAAAATATTGCTGATGCTGTACAACTGATATATTTGACGAACTATATATTATACACTGTTTTTTTGTCTATAACTTCCGTTGCGTGACTTGCGTCACTACAACAAGTTTGTGAAAAAGAGCAACTTTCAAAGAAATATTCAAATATCGCGAGATGTATAGGCTTTGATCAAAGCGTAGGATGAATTTTTGACAAAGGGGAAAAGTTGTATATGTACGATTTCTGCTGTTTCGTATTATCATTTTAAAATCCCAATTGATGAGCTAGTTCTATTCATTGTCGTCAAACTACAGCTCTCCAGCTTCAGGCCACCTAGACCCATTATATTTCGAAAGACACAGCTAGAGCAAAGGTCTTGATCCTCGTTTGTGTCGTCATTTCTCGTCTCGGATACATTGAAAAGGTGAAGTTGAAGAAAAACTTGTCTTTATACGTAATGCACGAACGAGCAAAGTCTGCGAATGTCTGAGCTTTTGTCACAAGAGAACTATAAACTGATTATGAATTATCTAGTCGAATTTTCGTTTGAATAGGTCATGCTAAGAAAAGGATATCAAAATAAATGGAAAGTATGTGGGAGTCGACGGAGTCGACGGGAGTAAAGTCACGCGAAAATGAAATATTGTTTGGAGCTCTGAAACAGACAACCCAATTAACGATACATGGCAATCAGTAGCAATCCAACATATACGAAAATGTATCTATTTAGGGATTAAAACAGCGGTTCGTAATCTTCTCTGAAAGAAATAATAGCCTTTAACTAAGCTATTATAGGCGACGGAAACATTTTTTTTTCTATTCGGCTTCTTGACATAAAATACGGAACAGGGGGCTGAAACAGAACCAAAAAATAAAAAACGCAGAAACGCTGTATAACTAATTAACTACACTGAAATTTTAAAAAAATGTATTAACACAAATTCGGAGAACTGTGATATAAGCGCTTGCTCACGCATTTTTGTCAATTGATTTTATATCTCGCCAAACGTGTCATTCCCAACCTCAAGAAAATAACTGAACAATGTGAACAATCAAAAGCCGGCCTGTGTTATTGACTATACTATTTAGCTATTTTGAATTAGTATACGCCGATTGATCATTTGAGTTGCGCGTGCTGAGATTTGATTCCCGGAAATCAATCAAAGCCACTCACGTACATCGCGAAGAGCAGCGAAGGACACGGTTTCCCAATATCTTTATTTGGGCCACTACGGGCCTAAGGAATAAGTTCGTCTGATCCATTGCTGTATTGGGGAGCAGATACATTTTCCTGCCAAAAGTTTGCGCTTCTCCTAAATAATACACAGGTGGGTAATTATAAGGTGCCGTGTTAGTATAATGATGTATAAAAAGAACAATGGTGGGTGATTTTTTTACGTTTTTTTACACACGCAAATAATAAGACGGAATTCTTATATTCGTAATTTAATTAAGCCACAATTTCATCAAGCTTCAACACACATATACGTCCGTGCAATTTCCTTGTAAAACATCTCATTTCCTCTATTCGTTTCCTCAGCAGCAGTATAGAGCTAGGATTTGGTTTGATTCTGTTTAGCATTGTCTATCGACGAGGCGGTTTTGCTAAAATATACGCAACAGCACGCACAGTTTGAAACACCATGACTTTTACTGAATAATTCACGTGAATCACACGAACAAAATCGAATGCCAAAAATAGGTCAAGAAAAGCTGCCGGATAAAAGAAAGGGGTTGGAGCAGATACAATAACGGCCCTTCTCTGACTGCATTTGATCTGTCGTATATATATAGAGCGTTCGTGAATTTTCGCACGTCACTCGATTCCAAAAATCTACACAGCGCATTATTACCAAAGCTTATGCAGTATGTATTAGATCTCGAAAGTTCTGCAATAAAATACAGTGTTCTTTTAAATGGACGGAATAATTTTTAAAAATTAAAGTTGTTGGTACCCGGTAGAGTAGGGAGGGGAGGAGGATTTCAATAATATACATGGGAAAAGTAAACGACAATAGCTTACAAAAATGCTCGTCGACTTGTTGGGGGTTCAATTCGAAATGAAATTTTTGCTTTCGTGGATAATATTTTAATAATTGGATAATATCTATATTTGATCGTAAATAAGGTTCTCAAGCAGAGGATGCAGCATACGATATTGTACAGCAGTATAGATTAAATATGGATGTTTGCTGTGCTGTACATGTATTTGCTCAAGACCTCAAATGAACGGCGAATGCTTTCAAGGCTTCAAGCCACTATGCTTTTTAAAATGGTCTTTGGCTATTATTATTTGTAAAACTCTTGATGACGATGAACCAGGTCAAATAGTGGAGAAATGAAACAATGAGCAACAGCAGCTATAGATTCAGACTGGACATTGAGGTCGCGAGCTATCAGCTGCTTTACACAAAGAACTGTGCACAGTCCACGGATTAATTTGTCGCAATCTGAAGAGTTCGTACACAACCAATAAAAGCTAGCAGATGAGTAGCACAGCAGCAGGGTCTAGAAACGAAATTAAAATGAACTGCTCCGAACAGGTCACAGTCACACGCATCACAGACAGCTGGACAGCTCAACAGGCCATATTAGTTTAAATTCAATTTCGTAACGAACTTGTCAAGGGAAATGTGGGCGTGGTCCATATGTGCAACCCAACCGAACCCAGCGGCGTACACGACGAGTGCGATCGATCGTCAAAACTTAAACTAGATTATTATCAACGTCAAAAGAGAAAGGTAATAAGCAACGCCTTCAAGATGTTACGTAATGAATTCTGATTAGGCATCATCGTGTAAGTTCAAAGTTATATGTTTCTGCTGAGTGTATTGAGTACGTTGAGTACCAGCAAGAAACTTATCCTTATGAATGGATGTTTAGCTACCAATAATTTTTTGGTAACTTTTGACTTCTGCTAGTTCAAAACAGCTTTTTTAGCTTGCTGCATTTGCATAACAAAGATAACATTCGAAATGGTTAATATGAATACACCACTCCAACGACACCACCCCTTTCATATTCTGCCTTTAAGTTTTGAAACGATTATACTAAAATATTAATTAACGTGTTATTGAGGAGGCATAGAATAAGGAAAAATGGTTTAAAGCTTTTATTATCGGCGACTTTATCATCATTAACAATATTAGCCTAGCTACCAGTTCTAAGGAGGCTAAGCTAACGTTTTTAACGAATCAATTTCCAATTGGTGGATAATAGCTTCCAGGAAAATTGTTTTCCCATAGGGCTAAGATACCCTTGGGACTTGTGTGCAATACTTTGCAAGGTGATACAGTTTTCGTACAAGTTACAAAGATTAATCAACAATTTTCTCTGGAACTATAGATGAAATGATTTTTCTCAGAAGTCAATCAAAGGGTTCATTAGTCGGGTGAATTCAAGGATGAACTTCCGAACCACACTGGCTACTAATATATAAGCTCGGTTGAACGCTGGAGTAAGCATAACCACTCAGCTCACTGCACTTGAAACATTATTCAGAACCCTGCAGAGCACCATGAAGTTCTTCTTATTGGTAACATACTCAATTATTTCTTACTTTGTCTATTCGTCCGATCAAAATAACAGTTGTTCATTTATTCCTTTTAATATTAAAGGTTGCCTTTTTGGGCGGAGTCTTGATTTCTACCTCGGAAGCTGGAGTTGTCGGACGTGATCGTCGCTCATTTTTCGATGGTCCTAAAAAACCCAAATTCCCGAGTATCGTTTTGGTGGGCCTCGTTGATCAACCCGTACCGACAGTAGTCGGAATGCCGCAGCAAAATCCTTATCCCGGTCCTCCACCTCCGTCTTACGCACCTCCGTCTTACGCACCTCCGTCTTACTCACCTCCGTCTTACCCACCTCCATCTTATTCACCCCCATCTTATCCGCCACCTTCATACTCACCTCCAGCCTACGCTCCTCCGCCATCGCCTTACGCTCCGGCTCCGCAAAGCTACATGGCTCCTCCGCCGCCGTATCAGCCGCCGCAGTATGCGCCAGCAGCACCGGCTCCAATGCATCCACCACAAGCTCAACAGCTTCCCGCCAGCGAGCCTCAACAGCAGGAGGAAAGCGTTCCTGTTCCAACACAGGAAGACTTGAAGCCGACTGAAGCGGATCCACCAGCAGCCAAACATGTCGAGACGGAATTGAGCGATGCTGCCCCGTCGACAGAATCGACTAGCGATAGCAAGAGCGATGACCAGTCCAACTAGGAAACTTCCACTTCGTCTTCTTTATAATTATTTCGAGGGTGTTGTTTAAAGTAATAAATATTGCATTTCCTAGACAAATTCACCGATGTAAAGAATCTGATTCATTTCTGAAAGTTTTCATAAAACTGTGCTCCTTGAGGTATAACTGAAATATACTCAAGGGTCTCGAGTTAATTTCGGACTAAGAAAATTGGAGTTTAACCGCGTGAAACGTGAAGTGAGTCATTGAGTGCAAAATTGTAAACAAGAGTTAAACGATCAAATATGACATATGAGTTTCACACTGAGGAGAGTCTGCAGCAATTAATAAAGCTCTATGTAGCAACTGCGGGGGGTTATCAAATTTCCTGGAAAGAGTCCAATAGGCTTATTTATCATACTTGTCAAATGAAAAAGTAATCTTCGGCACATGCTTCTTCATTTTGTCCTGACGTTATCGTTATCTAATCGTGGGTAGATTATTATTAACTGGACCAAGCCCAATGAAATTCAATTAACCTCTCAGGTACAATAGAGTAGATCTTTGCTTTTCGGGGTTTTGTCCAATTGAGTTTCGAGCCCTATGTGTCCAGATGGAAAATTACAGAAATTAAAAGATTACATTGATATTTAAAAATATTACTACGTAGAACGGTGGTATCACTATAGCCAGCCAATCGTGCCACATTTCACAGAAAATGGAAAGGTAGTAAACAAGTTGTAATGCTAATTCCAATTGTAAACAACTTAGGAATACACACATTTTTGTAATGGGTTAATAGTGTTTAATGTATAATAATAATGAAATAAAGAGCACGCTCGGGCTCATTTAATCATAGTTGTGTATGTGTAATGCCTTTTTGTTTTTCATTAAATTGAACCGGTAGTACCTCGGCGCGACTTCTATCCGACCTAGTCGGGTGGGGAGAGAAAAATGAGCATAGGCTACACTAGCTGACACTAGCGTGTTCGTTAAACCGCTATAAACGGTCGTAACTATGAACCGGTAATCTTCAAGCTATGAATTCCGTTGCTCAGTCCGTAGCATGGTCCGAAGATTGACTATATACTATACCGCATGAGTCGAACGCATAGCTCGATGATTTCGCCATCTAGGGTGGGGCATTTCAGCAAAAAGTTTACGTAGTCAAAAAAACTTTAAATTTCTACAAGTTGGACAAAGACAAGAGAAGAATAACCCTGTCACTTTTTTCGCCACCAGAAATTTGAAAGCCAAAGGAAAAGACAATCAAAGAAATCAGAACTAAATCAATGACTGTGAGATCAAGTATCGAATGTAAAAATTCGTTGTAAGGGATAAGTCTCTGAATCCCTCTTATTTCTTTTCGCTTCTCTTCGTAAAAGCGGAAACGAGAGAGCAATTTCCCGTAGGGATTCTAGTCACAGTCGAAGGAGGCTCAGTTTCGACACGCCACCGCTACGATACAAATCGCTATTCAAACGTACGAAAAAAGGTTGTATTCTTCAACACGAAACGTACGGAAATGTTACGCAAAGTGCCTTCACTTTTTATAGACATAGATTGCTCGCAGAAATCTCTTTCAGATAGATGTAATTTCCAGGGGTATCTGTGTTTTTACACAGCGTTTTCCCTGTAAAATCGCAGTCGCCAAAGACGCGCCACTAGCTTTCGATGGCCACCGCTATTCCCGCCAAAGACGCACTAATCTTTATTTTATGCCGCTAGATGCGCCACATTGGGGCTCATTTTCCCGGCTTGAAGCGCGTCAACCCAAGAAGCTAGTTTGCAGGCCTACTAGAAGTGAGTTCGGTAGTAGTTTTTACGGCTGTCTGGGCTGGCGGCCTTGTATACACTATACATGTAGATCCCCAGTCCCCACTCAATGTGATCAAAAAAGCGTCCGGTTTATTTGTTTACGTTTAACAATAATAAACTTAAAATAATAAATCCTTCGTGTTTAGACAAACAAATTGGTTATTTACACATTTTTTGGTAGGTATGCCTCAAGTACATAGATATGTAGAATTTCAATTTTTTAGTGTGATCTACCACAATTGACAAACTTTTCTTACTGAAATATTTTACTTTTCCTTTTTAGATGCCTGGAGAAGTTCAAATGGAAGCCGAGACTTTCACATTCCAGGACGAGAGTGCTCAGCTTATGAGCTTAATTATCAACACCTTTTAGTTGATTTACAACTCCTCAGATGCCCTAGACAAGATCCGTTATGAATCCCTGACTGACTCAAGCAAGTTGGACAGCGGCAAGGATCTTGAAATCAAGATTGTCCCCAACAAGAATGACCATACTCTCACTCTCATGGATACGTCAGTTGAGAAATTTAGTTCCTCCTATTTGTACATGAATTTGAATGTTCTGTTTCTCTTTAGTGGTATCGGCATGATCAAGGCTGATTTGGTTAACAACTTGGGTACTATTGCCAAGTCTGGAACTAAAGCTTACATGGAAGCCTTTTGCTGGAGCTGACATCTCAGTGATTTGTCAGTTTGGTGTGGGTTTCTACTCTGCTTACCTGGTTGCCGACAAGGTGACAGTTCATTCCAAGCACAATGATGATGAGCAGTACGTTTGGGAATCGTCAGCTGGTTGTTCTTTCACCATCAAGCCTGATCACGGAGAACACATGAGTAGAGGAACCAAGATTATCCTCCACTTGAAGGTCTCTACATTAATGAGCACAACGTCGCCCTCATCAACTGAACCCTGGAAACATTGAAGGAATAGTGCCAAGGGCCTTGTCACGAAATCCAGAACTGCATCGCCACTCACGAGTCGAATGGACTGGACATCATCACGGATCTTCTTCTTACCGACATCAATCCATTAGGTAACAGTTTCCTTTCATTCCATTTGATTCTAATAATTATTTGATCAATTATTTAGGACAACGGAGAATAAATCTTGTTTTAGAGTTGAAACACAACGCTTCCAAATTGTTGCTGGCTGTCATGGAGAGTCGTGGCGACAGCGAGAAGGCGGAAAGGATCCTGTACAACATGAATCCTCGCCAATTGGTGGACGTTACCTGCAAAGCCTATCACCAAAAGTTGGTCGGTGGAGAAGAGGCGGCCAGAACATTTACATTTTGTGCCACCAATTGGCGCAGCACAACAAAGAATTGGCCGCCCTGATGAAACCGCCGCCAGTGGACGGAGTCAGTGGTGATGTGGCCGTGCAGTACTACGCCAATCACACGGCGCAAATCGAAATTGTCCGTCACGACCGGACGATGGAGCAGATTGTCTTCCCCATTCCGGAAATGTGCGAGTATTTGACCAACGACACGAAAGTGCGCGTCTTCCACACGGCGGAGCGCGACGACCAGGGATCGAAAGTGGCCGCCTTCTTCGAAGGAGTCGACGACATGTTTGACGAGATGAAATGGCAGAAGAAATTGCACGGACAGCCGTTCCTCTTTTGGGTCAGCTCGCACATGTTCATCTGGAGTCAAATCCTCTTCAATTTGGCCGTCATTATCAACTTGATTGTCGCCTTCTTTTACCCTTTTGACACTGGCGGACCGGCTCCTGATCCTGGCACTCACCTCTCAGGTCTGCCCAACTTGGAATAGTAACTCCCATTTCCATCTTTTCAACGATCTTTTCCCTTTATTAATTCAGGTCTCATCTGGGCCGTCATGCTCCTATCCGCCGCTGTGGCCATCATGTTACCCAAACCGTCGGGTATAAGGACCGTCATCATGACAGTCATCCTCCGGCTTATTTACTCAGCCGGCCCTCAACCCACACTGATGCTCCTCGGCACCGCCACGGTAGTGTTGAAGGGCGTCCATCTGCTGAGCATCATGGGCAACGCCGGGACATTCCAGCGGAGCGTCAGAAAAATCTGCACGGACACGGAGATTGTCTACCACGGCGTTCACCTCATCTTTTGCTTCCTCGGACTCAGCACCCATCCCTTCTTCTTCTCCGTCCTTTATTTGACGTTGTCTACCGCGAGGAGACGCTGCTCAACGTCATCCGCTCAGTGACGCGAAACGGCAGGTCCATCGTTCTCACTGCCGTTTTGGCTCTCATCCTAGTCTTCATGTTCTCCATCATCGGGTATTTCAGTTTCATGTAAGTTTTCCATGTTCCATATTGAAATTCTTTTATTTTTGCCACAAGAAACGGACAAGAAAGTCGAGATGGTCGTCATTTTCAAGTCTCCCTGCTGTATCGTCACCTCCCAGTACGGCTGGACCGCCAACATGGAGCGTATCATGAAGTGAAGGCTCAGGCTTTGAGGGATACCTCCACCATGGATTACATGGCCGCCAAGAAGCACTTGGAAATCAACTTCGACCATCCCATCGTCGAAGCCCTGCGCGTCAAAGCAGAGGCTGACAAGAACGACAAAGCCGTCAAGGATTTGTTCATGTTGCTGTTTGAAACCTCTCTGCTGTCATCTGGTTTCTCCCTGGAAGAGCCAGACGTCCATGCTTCTCGCATCTACCGCATGATCAAATTGGGTTTGGGTATCGATGAAGATGATGTCCCTGCTGGTGGTGAGGAAGCCAAAGCCGAAGAAGAGATGTCGCCATTGGAGAATGATGAAAATGCTTCTCGCTGGAGAAAGGCGATTAAACGTGTCAAATACTGTTATGAAACACAAACTCCGTTTCTCTAAATTGTTCTTATTTCATCGTTTTTGCGAACTGGAATGAGGGCATTCATATGATAAAACTAGTCTTATTGTCTTAAAATCATTGCTTTACTTCATTGCGTTGCTCCCTCATTCCTGGAATTGTATAACTACTTGTTAAGAGTTGGAATTTAATACAACCAATCGCGGTTTGCGTATAAAAACTTTGTTCGATTTCTCTCCATACCCCTGCTTGTGACAGCTATCCAACGACACCGAGTTTCGAATAGAAAAGCGGTACATAGAGCTTAACATTTTGGTCATGAGAAATGATTTTAGAAAAATGATGACGAATGGAATTGGTTATTCGTGGAGGATAATCCGCTGAGTTGGTTGCATAAATTAGAATGCGGCTTAGAATGCTTCGTAAGAAATTCACTAGGCTACTCAACTAAGTTGATCCATAAATCACACTTCGCTAATCTATAAGTGAGTTGAAGAAAATTCTGCCTCTCTTCATTAGAAAACAAAATGTGTTGCCTAGATAGTCCGGCTTTAAAGTTGCATTAAATGACTTCAATCCCAACATGATAGGGATCCAAATGATACAAGTTGTGAAACTGGTCAAAAGGTAACCGAAAAAAAAAAATAGTTAGGCGTGCTCCTGGATTATAGTTACACAAAAAAAAATTATGTCTATAATAAGCGCCGAGCACACCCTACATTGCGCGAAAAAATACTTAACCTATATATAACCTTACCCCTAACCCCCAAAAATTTATTATGCACACTTCCTCATTTAAGTTAAACACCAAAAGTCCCGGAGGGAAACTGGCGACGCTAGGCGCGAGGCACAATTCGTTTTTGTGCAAATCGGTTTTTGAGAGGTCGCGCCGTCAAAAATGTTGAATGAGCTCTAAATATTGGCCACCAGGTGGCTTGTTTTGTTTACTTCGCCTTCTTGTGTGGTGTAGACTGTAGATTTGATAGTCGTCTGTGTTCTTGTTTTAAAAAATGCTACCGTATTCTTATTTGTATCTGGGAATAATATTGAAACAAATAATTAGGAGTTTGAAATGTGGTTGTGAATTTAAATAAAGTGTTTGGATCGAAAGAATGAGTGGCGACGATCACAAGATCACGTGAATAAACCGACAGCCAGATCTTGTTTGCAAACCACAAACCAGGTTGGTTCAAAAATTTTCAGATTCCCACTGTTTAAATGGTTTGCGGTCTATTTATTTGGTTCAAAAATAGTGCATAATGATTCAATGTTTGTTCTTGTTTAGCAAAAAATTGTAGCAGTTTTCATTGGCACATTGAAATCATCGATAAGGAAAGACATTCAGAAGGAACCAGTAGTTAGTGATAAGTAAGAGTAGGCTATTTGCTATTCTTTATTGTAAAGGCCATTGCCTTTACAACAATCTGTGACGGCAAGAAAGATTTACAATAGTATTGAAATGAAAAACATGGGTGGTTGATAATCTTTGCTTTAGTAAATGGTGGCCCTGAAAAGGGCCGATTGGTAAATCAAGGAGTATTAGGTCGCTTAGGCACGTTCACCACGAATACGGCGAGCGAGCTGGATGTCTTTTGGCATGATGGTGACTCGCTTGGCGTGGATGGCGCACAAGTTGGTGTCTTCGAAAAGACCCACCAAGTAAGCCTCGCTGGCCTCCTGCAGGGCCATGACGGCCGAGCTCTGGAAACGCAAGTCGGTCTTGAAATCCTGGGCGATTTCTCTGACCAAGCGCTGGAATGGCAACTTGCGGATCAGAAGCTCGGTCGACTTTTGGTAGCGACGGATCTCACGAAGGGCGACGGTGCCGGGACGATAACGATGGGGTTTCTTGACTCCTCCTGTGGCCGGGGCACTTTTGCGAGCGGCTTTGGTGGCCAACTGTTTGCGGGGCGCCTTGCCACCGGTGGATTTGCGAGCGGTCTGCTTAGTACGGGCCATTTCGAAAAACTGATAAAATTTTCGAATTAATCGAACAAACGAACAGAAAAGCGGTTGGTATATGTAGGAAGTAGACGGACGTTGAGGAACTAAGTAAGGTTTACGGCTAGGGATTGGCTAGTTCAAAAAATGGGAGGGAAAAAATTTCTAACGGAATTTCTCTTTGTCAGAGAGATGGCTTGGCAAAGGTTCAACCAATGGGCGTTCCGTTCGAGGGGTCTGGAGGGGTATATAAACTTTGTACTTTTAGATAGCTTAATCATTCAGTATTTGCTCAAATCTCTGAAACTCATTCCAAAATGACTGGTCGCGGCAAAGGAGGAAAAGGACTCGGCAAGGGAGGCGCCAAACGTCATCGCAAAGTTTTGCGTGACAACATCCAGGGAATCACCAAGCCGGCCATCCGTCGTCTTGCCCGTCGTGGTGGTGTCAAGCGAATCTCTGGTCTCATCTACGAGGAGACCCGTGGTGTGTTGAAGGTGTTCCTTGAGAACGTGATTCGTGACGCCGTCACCTACACTGAACACGCCAAGAGGAAGACGGTGACGGCCATGGACGTCGTCTACGCATTGAAACGCCAGGGCCGCACTCTGTACGGTTTCGGCGGTTAAATCTGACTTTAGTAGTCAAACTCTGATCTTTCAATCCAATCGGCCCTTTTCAGGGCCACCATTTACTTAAAGAAAAAGATTTCTCAACCACTTAAACCATATTCTTAAAGTTGACTTTCTATTAACATGAATAACAAAAACAATCCGATTTGATACAGGTCTTTGGAGCAATACGTCCTAACTATTAAAGTATTAAGTAAGTGTTCGTGCATCATAGAAAATATTTTTCTAGATATTAAAGCTGGTATGAAACGCATTTCACTGTTTTCAGCCGAATAACATGAATCGGAAAATATCCAGATGCTTCTCAGATTTTACGGAGTATAATTTTTTGATACATCAATTTCTGGAGTTGTGCTACTGCAAAATTATTTTGTCACTATCGGTCGATCTTCATCTGAATCACTATTTGAATGAAATGAAAACGCTGTGGCATAGATCAAAACTGTTATGATATGTTGATTTTTTAACGCTTTCTTTCAACTTCTACTTTTAAATGAAAAAAAACTGTGAATCCGAAATATTTAATAACTTTTCGTCGTATCTAACGATTTGCTTAATGTAAAAGTTACTCTATTGCTACGGAGACGAATTTCGTGATCGATTTTTCTCTCTATTCAACGCATTGTTCCGAAATACCTTAGAAGAGCGTACTATGTCTAGATACAAAGCGTTAAGTTCCGTCATAAAAATTGGGTCGAGTTTTGGACTGGATTAGAAAAATGCCAAAAGCAGTTAATTTGTTTTCATTTCTTGAATATTTTGGTGGCCCTGAAAAGGGCCGTTTGGTTTGTAGAGAGACCAAGAGGAACAATCTACTTGGTGCTGGTGTACTTTGGTGACTGCCTTGGTGCCTTCAGACACGGCGTGCTTGGCCAACTCACCGGGCAAGAGCAGACGGACGGCCGTCTGGATTTCCCGGCTGGTGATGGTCGAACGCTTGTTGTAGTGGGCAAGACGGGACGACTCTCCAGCGATGCGCTCGAAAATGTCGTTGACGAAGCTGTTCATGATGGTCATGGCTTTGGAGGAGATGCCAGTGTCGGGGTGGACCTGCTTCAAGACTTTGTAGATGTAAATGGCGTAGCTCTCCTTCCTCTTGCGCTTCTTCTTCTTGTCGCCCTTGGCGATGTTCTTCTGGGCCTTGCCGGCCTTCTTCGCTGCTTTACCGCTAACCTTGGGGGGCATTCTGAGACTTGGAGTAAATCTGAGATTACTAGGCAAATACCAGTGACGGTTGTTAGTCTGGCGAGGGTATTTATTTCATATCTTGTTCACCCTCTTTACCTGACAGAAGCAAATTCTTCCGACCCGAGGACCAATAGGGTGGGACCCCAGCAGTGGGACAGATGTTCCGTGTTCCAGCGCAGAAGGAGGAGGAGCTTCTGGTAGTTAACACAATCTTCCTTGTGTTACACGAAATAATGGCGGGAATATGTTTTACAGCTGCCCTTCCGATTGGTTTAAAATGGTCTCACTGTGTTCACCATCAATCCGATCCTGGTGAGTATATAAGCCTCAACATCTTTTTCAAACTTTATCATTTCGTTCCTTGATTTTAGGAACCGCGTTCACTTACTCTACATCTCAACATGTCTGGCCGTGGCAAAGGAGGCAAAGTCAAGGGAAAGTCAAAGACCCGTTCCAGCAGGGCCGGACTTCAATTCCCCGTCGGTCGTATCCACCGAATGCTCCGCAAAGGATCGTATGCTGAGCGCGTCGGTGCCGGTGCCCCCGTCTACTTGGCTGCCGTCATGGAGTACTTGGCCGCTGAGGTCCTCGAGTTAGCCGGTAACGCCGCCCGTGACAACAAGAAGACCCGCATCATCCCTCGTCACTTGCAATTGGCCATCCGCAACGACGAAGAGTTGAACAAACTTCTCTCCGGTGTCACCATCGCTCAGGGTGGTGTCTTGCCCAACATCCAGGCCGTTCTCTTGCCCAAGAAGACCGACAAACCCGCCAAGGCTTAAACTTCTCCCGTCCTTAAATAAACGGCCCTTTTCAGGGCCACCAATTTATTTTGAAAAAAGAATTTGCTTAGTGCTACATTTCGTACATATCAATTAGGTTTTGGCAATGATTACTTGCGCAAATTTTCTGATTTATCGCAAGGTGGCACTCTTGAATTGTTTTGATTCAACCTAAATTGTCTGCTGGTATTTCGTTTGTCCAACTGTGAGAGAAAAACATTTCTTATGATATTTCGATGAAATGGATGTATTTTACATGTTATTTTCGTATAAATTCATTTTTTTTCTTTTCTGTTCTTTTTAACTCTTCTCTTTTTTTCTGATCCACCTTGTTCAAATTCATGCAACCTTGCCCACTCCCCCTCAACTCCAGTCCAAAATATTCAAAATGGTCGCCGCCTGGATTGCTGGTGGAAGCGATTCTCATGATAATTCTTATCTCAGTGATTCGGTAATTGTTACATTTTTCGTGGATTGTTCTATGATAGCACTATTAGAGTATCTGTCTGTCTGGTATTTCATTTTTACCATAACACTTTGCGACCAACTTGAAAAAGAAATTGGATGGCTGTAAAGTGTAAAGAAGAGTTTACTTCATATGAGATATTTTTGGTCTTTATTCTTAAAGTTGGGTTAGTTAAACTTTAAATTGTTTAATAGATGACACACTATTTAGATTCTCATTTCATTCTTGACCTAATATTTTCAGGTAATATCTTCAACTTAAGGTTTCGTGTGTCATGGGTGCTTGTGACAATAAAGATGAAATTGTCCAATTCAAGCTTGTGTCTTACAAAACTAAGAAAATTCTATTTGCAAGGTAGTTGTTTTGATTAACATTTATTTTTATTAGTGTGATATTTAAGATGGTAATGCATAATTAGGTAGAAAACCTTTCTGACAAAACATGGTTTTCCAGTTGTTGCTGAATGGATTGTTTTCGGGTTAGTTCCCATGTCTAAAGACAAATCCTAGCCCACAACTCACCAAGAGGATACTTTCGACATATTTATGTCGATACTTTGTATGCAGAGGTACTGTGCAATGTTTATTAATTATTTTTCAATTACCATTGTAGAGTTGAACCTACAGACGGGCCGGCCAGTTTGCATGTTCTTCACGCTTGAAGGGAACATATCGTGTAAAACTGTAAATGCGGTGTTGTAGAGGTTGGGTGAGAATGAAACGTGTTGCATCATTATCAAGCAGGTATTCAATAGCCATTTGGTATTCATTTTGATATTGGTTTTTGTAGACCCATCCCCAGCAACGTCAACCTAAAGAAGGAAAGGCCAGTTTGCATTTCCTTCACGCTCGAAGGTCACGGAGATCTTAAAGTAAAACGTGTCATGCGACGGGGGAGAGGTTGGGTGAGGACGACACGTGTTGCATCATTATCAAGCAGGTACAATAGCCGTAAGGCTTAAGAGAGGGGTCAGGGTGAGAAAAAGTCGTATAAAAGGAGAGAGAAAAGGCGTCGGAAATCAGTCGAGTGAGCATCTCCGACACGGCAAGAACTGCTGTGCACTATTTGTCACTAAATCGCAATCATGAGTAAATATTCTGTTACTTGTGTTTTTGTATTAATTTCTATTGTTTTTTGTCAGTTATTATTGCATATTAATGTTCAAATTATTTATTGTCTAGTCAATTATGGCGTTGTGCTGCTGTTTGTTGTTGTACACCACCACCAAGACTACAATTTATGCTGCCCGAGCTGCATCACCAAAGAGCCCTAGTACTACATCGTGATTCCATTTTTTTAAAGCAAAATCCATTGGGTTTTAATTTTGATATTGTTTTTTGCAGACCCATCCCCAGCAACGCCAACCTGCAGAAGGAAAGGCCAGTTTGTATGTCGTTCACTTTCAAAGGTCACGGAGATCATTACGTAAAACTGTCAATGCGGTGGTGTAGAGGTTGGGTGAGAACGGGAAGCGTTTGCCTCATTTTCAAGCAGGTAAATAGCCGCAAGGCTTAAGAGAGGGGTCAGGGTGAGAAAAAGTAGTTTAAAAGGAGAGAGAAAAGGCCAAAAAAATCAGTTGAGTGAGCATCTCTGACACGGCAACAACTGCTGTACACTATTTGTCACCAACTGCATTCTCGAACGTAATACCAGTTCGCAACCAAATGGTAAATTTTATTATGTTTTTACATAGTTTTGTATCATTTTTCACTTTATTATTTTTTCTCTTTGTTAATATGTCGGTTATTTTTGAAAATTAATGTTCAAATTATGTACCGTCTAGTTAACTATGGCGTCGTGCTGCTGTTGGTTGTTGTATCCTTGATGGTTGGGTCGACCACTGGTGTACCGATGTTTCGTGGGTATGGTTGATACCAAACCGCAACGCCGCCGTCTAACACAACAACAACGTGCGCAACAACCGCATACTTCACTACCAAGGCCGCTGAGTATTACACCACAACCTGTGATGTCCCGAACTACTTCACCGAAGCCTCAAAGTATAATTCTGCCTCGAGTTACACCACCAAGGCAGCGGAGTACTACACCACCAAGGCAGCGGAGTACTACAACCACCAAGGCAGCGGAGTACTACACCACCAAGGCAGCGGAGTACTACACCACCAAGGCAGCGGAGTACTACACCACCAAGGCAGCGGAGTACTACACCACCAAGGCAGCGGAGTACTACACCACCAAGGCAGCGGAGACACCACAAACTACGATTCCGCAATTTTCTACATGAAAATTTCTAAATACTCGAGCCGAAATTTCTGTCAGGTTATTTATATTTGTCGGTTATTTTATGATCATTGGTCACTGGAAATTAATTATTGATCTTAAAAGAGAAAATTAAAGTTTTAATACGGGTAATTCTTTTGTAATACTTTTGTTAGTAACTTCAAGTTTGTCAACTTTGCGTCAGTTGTCTATTGGTGTTGGATTTCTTCAAGACCGGTATGCTGAATTGTGAATTGTTTATTTTATGGTTTAGAGGTGACTACTGCCTTATTCATATGGACATGTTCTTGTGGTTCGACGATGATATTTCAAGGATTAGTTACGAAAGACACTTGTAACTGTAGATTTTATCATCTTATAAGTAATGGGGAAGTGACTGACCTTTGTAAAAATGAAAGACTTTGAAATTGAGAGAAATATATTGATACAATTCATAAACAAAACTTGGTATAAATTAGAAACAATGTACAAAAAACTTATAAAAAGAATTGTGTTATATTGTCCCACCTCCTCCCACAATTCCTCCACAATTTATAGTCAGATACATACATACACATATACACGATACACATATACATACACTTAAGTTAACCCATTAACTGCCACGCCATACAACCCGTAAGTTACTCTCTACTAATCTACGCGCCACGTCTGAAGGATCCATGACCAAGTGGGACTTTCCATTGCTGACAAGTCCGTGCTGAAAAGGGGGAACTATGGTGAATTGCCTAAAACAGGCGCCTTGCGGCAAATTTTGGGCTTGGCGACTCTCCGACCCCGCGGCTTGTAAACCACGAGACCAAACAGCGTGGCCCGTGCTAAGGAACTAGGGGAAAACAAAGGCGTGGCAGACAACGGGTTAACTAACACTAACACAAACATATTACCAACAACAAATGATGATCCACGCTGACATTTTGGAGATACCAGCGACGTTTTAGTGTCCATCTTCTCGACGTTTCCTCTCATTACCTGAATAGAATAAAGAGAAAACAATTCTTATTAAGTGACATGCCAATTAAAGTAACATAATAGTCACATAATACATATAGGCTCATTGTTCTGGTTTTTTTGCTCGAAACTTTAAAGGCGCGCTTTAAATTGCTTAAAATCTACCTAACAATATTGAGAACTGTTCACAGAACAAAGCTCACATGCTAGTCTTCAAAAAAAATTCCGGAAGTAGACCGGAAGTAACCACAGCGCCTCAACCATTGAGCTGTCGTCAAATTAAACCACATATTCGTGATCTCCATGAAATTTGGGGTCGATTAGATGTGATTTAAACGAAATCCAAAATTTGGCCAAAATCGAGAATTTTCCTGAACTGTTCAGGAAAATTTTCGAAACCGGAAGTACGCGTACGTAAAAAAGATAACATGAACTTTACCACAAATTTGACGAGGATTACGAATATGTGGTTCTTTTGCTCCTCGAATGAATATTTACTGAACTACTGACTGAAATGAGCAAACCGGAAGTAGAAAAAAAAGAGCAATTATCGAAAATTTTACAAGTGAGCTTTGTTACAGGAATAGCAATCGTCAGTTATTACTTAATATTTCAACAAAATAACTGCCAATAAATGTTTAAATAGACGTGCAAAGTAACTGAAAATGACTGTTATGACAGCTGCAAATTATCAAAAAGCCATCTAGCGTTAGAAAAAGAAACGTCCAAGTAAAACTTCGTTGGCGCGTAAGAAGGGTCTGATTTTGAAAACTATTACACAGACAGAGTCTAACGCAACTAGACTATTAGTAGATAACCTACGAAAATAAGTCAATTGTTGGGTACCTGGGCCTAATCCCTTGGTGAGTGACTGCAGGTGCGTAACAGCGGACGGAAGCGATCACTGAAGTGGTCCAGAAACTCGCCAGTGAAGTAAAACAAATTGTGTTTAGAAGCAGTAAAGTTAGATGAGCGTGCGTCGCGAAGATAACGATGGACGTTGACGTGGAAGTCCCTCTTCCGTCATGGACAAAGGTCAGCATTGGCACAAGAATCTCCGGGCCAGGACCACACGATTCCATAAAGAAACTGTGTGCTCTGTAAAATAAAATGTTTTACATTAATAAAAATACAACAAAGAATAAAGCATATCAATCTTTACCTTTTCTAAGAAGCACACTTCAATTATCATGATGAAAAAACCGTAAAAATGGAAATAACAGGAACAAACAGTCTTACTCCTCATGTATAGATAAATTTCCTGATGCTAAGGAAAGTGTCATAATGTATTACAGTAGCATGGTGATAGGTGTTTCACTTCACACTCTTCATGTCACTGAAACTCTAAGTGGAAATGGGACAAGGAAATTCTCTACGTTATTTTCAAATTTACACAAATTTACCTGTGACAAATAAAACTTTACCTATCTCTTAGCTGGGTTGCCTTCTAAACACAAATAAAAACAGCCATAACAACAAACATGCTATTGCAGGGTACTCCATAAAAATTCCGAGATTCAGAAAAGATCCTATGGTTCAATAATACCAATGTTACATGAAAATCTGAATTGTAATGGACTGATAGTAGTAATGGGAAAATACCTTAACTCGGCAAATTTGTATTCCACTATATGTGAGCTTGAAACATGAGTTTTAGGTTTTGACACCATTATGGGTCTATTGGATGGAAATTGACTGAGCGCTAAGTCAACTTGTTGGAATGACTGACAGTATGCATCTAATATTTGAAGAAATAAAATGATACAGAATAAAAATAAGGAAACTATGTAAGATAAACCTACATATGTTACGAAGTTCAATTTGGTAATTGAAATCACAGGAATATAAGTATAAATTAGCAACAACTTGTTTCGCTCATTTCGCCTCGTTTCACCAACAACATGGGAGACACTAGCGACATCTGGTAATAAGTTTTGAATCTTAAGTTGTCGCTTTAGGAATTTAGGATTCAAAACTTATTACCAGATGTCGCTAGTGTCGTCCTTGTTGTTACATCGTGAAACGAGGTTGGGCGAAATAGTTGGTTGCTAATTTATACTTAAATTCCTGTGATTTCAAGTACCGAATTTAACTTCATATCTTATGTAGGTTTATCTTGACCTAATTTTATAATTTTTATACTGTACCAACTTATTTCTTCAAATTTTAGATGCATACTGTCAGTCATTCCAACAAGTTGACTTAGCGCTCAGTCAATTTCCATCCAATAGACCCATAATGATGTCAAAACCTAAAACTCATGTTTCAAGCTCACATATAGTGGAATACAAATTTGCCGAGTTAAGGTATTTTCCCATTACTACTATCAGTCCATTACAATTCAGATTTTCATGTAACATAGGTATTATTGAACCATAGGATCTTTTCTGAATCTCGGAATTTTTATGGAGTACCCTGCAATAGCATGTTTGTTGTTATGGCTGTTTTTATTTGTGTTTAGAAGGCAACCCAGCTAAGAGATAGGTAAAGTTTTATTTGTCACAGGTAAATTTGTGTAAATTTGAAAATAACGTAGAGAATTTCCTTGTCCCATTTCCACTTAGAGTTTCAGTGACATGAAGAGTGTGAAGTGAAACACCTATCACCATGCTACTGTAATACATTATGACACTTTCCTTAGCATCAGGAAATTTATCTATACATGAGGAGTAAGACTGTTTGTTCCTGTTATTTCCATTTTTACGGTTTTTTCATCATGATAATTGAAGTGTGCTTCTTAGAAAAGGTAAAGATTGATATGCTTTATTCTTTGTTGTATTTTTATTAATGTAAAACATTTTATTTTACAGAGCACACAGTTTCTTTATGGAATCGTGTGGTCCTGGCCCGGAGATTCTTGTGCCAATGCTGACCTTTGTCCATGACGGAAGAGGGACTTCCACGTCAACGTCCATCGTTATCTTCGCGACGCACGCTCATCTAACTTTACTGCTTCTAAACACAATTTGTTTTACTTCACTGGCGAGTTTCTGGACCACTTCAGTGATCGCTTCCGTCCGCTGTTACGCACCTGCAGTCACTCACCAAGGGATTAGGCCCAGGTACCCAACAATTGACTTATTTTCGTAGGTTATCTACTAATAGTCTAGTTGCGTTAGACTCTGTCTGTGTAATAGTTTTCAAAATCAGACCCTTCTTACGCGCCAACGAAGTTTTACTTGGACGTTTCTTTTTCTAACGCTAGATGGCTTTTTGATAATTTGCAGCTGTCATAACAGTCATTTTCAGTTACTTTGCACGTCTATTTAAACATTTATTGGCAGTTATTTTGTTGAAATATTAAGTAATAACTGACGATTGCTATTCCTGTAACAAAGCTCACTTGTAAAATTTTCGATAATTGCTCTTTTTTTTCTACTTCCGGTTTGCTCATTTCAGTCAGTAGTTCAGTAAATATTCATTCGAGGAGCAAAAGAACCACATATTCGTAATCCTCGTCAAATTTGTGGTAAAGTTCATGTTATCTTTTTTACGTACGCGTACTTCCGGTTTCGAAAATTTTCCTGAACAGTTCAGGAAAATTCTCGATTTTGGCCAAATTTTGGATTTCGTTTAAATCACATCTAATCGACCCCAAATTTCATGGAGATCACGAATATGTGGTTTAATTTGACGACAGCTCAATGGTTGAGGCGCTGTGGTTACTTCCGGTCTACTTCCGGAATTTTTTTTGAAGACTAGCATGTGAGCTTTGTTCTGTGAACAGTTCTCAATATTGTTAGGTAGATTTTAAGCAATTTAAAGCGCGCCTTTAAAGTTTCGAGCAAAAAACCAGAACAATGAGCCTATATGTATTATGTGACTATTATGTTACTTTAATTGGCATGTCACTTAATAAGAATTGTTTTCTCTTTATTCTATTCAGGTAATGAGAGGAAACGTCGAGAAGATGGACACTAAAACGTCGCTGGTATCTCCAAAATGTCAGCGTGGATCATCATTTGTTGTTGGTAATATGTTTGTGTTAGTGTTAGTTAACCCGTTGTCTGCCACGCCTTTGTTTTCCCCTAGTTCCTTAGCACGGGCCACGCTGTTTGGTCTCGTGGTTTACAAGCCGCGGGGTCGGAGAGTCGCCAAGCCCAAAATTTGCCGCAAGGCGCCTGTTTTAGGCAATTCACCATAGTTCCCCCTTTTCAGCACGGACTTGTCAGCAATGGAAAGTCCCACTTGGTCATGGATCCTTCAGACGTGGCGCGTAGATTAGTAGAGAGTAACTTACGGGTTGTATGGCGTGGCAGTTAATGGGTTAACTTAAGTGTATGTATATGTGTATCGTGTATATGTGTATGTATGTATCTGACTATAAATTGTGGAGGAATTGTGGGAGGAGGTGGGACAATATAACACAATTCTTTTTATAAGTTTTTTGTACATTGTTTCTAATTTATACCAAGTTTTGTTTATGAATTGTATCAATATATTTCTCTCAATTTCAAAGTCTTTCATTTTTACAAAGGTCAGTCACTTCCCCATTACTTATAAGATGATAAAATCTACAGTTACAAGTGTCTTTCGTAACTAATCCTTGAAATATCATCGTCGAACCACAAGAACATGTCCATATGAATAAGGCAGTAGTCACCTCTAAACCATAAAATAAACAATTCACAATTCAGCATACCGGTCTTGAAGAAATCCAACACCAATAGACAACTGACGCAAAGTTGACAAACTTGAAGTTACTAACAAAAGTATTACAAAAGAATTACCCGTATTAAAACTTTAATTTTCTCTTTTAAGATCAATAATTAATTTCCAGTGACCAATGATCATAAAATAACCGACAAATATAAATAACCTGACAGAAATTTCGGCTCGAGTATTTAGAAATTTTCATGTAGAAAATTGCGGAATCGTAGTTTGTGGTGTCTCCGCTGCCTTGGTGGTGTAGTACTCCGCTGCCTTGGTGGTGTAGTACTCCGCTGCCTTGGTGGTGTAGTACTCCGCTGCCTTGGTGGTGTAGTACTCCGCTGCCTTGGTGGTGTAGTACTCCGCTGCCTTGGTGGTGTAGTACTCCGCTGCCTTGGTGGTTGTAGTACTCCGCTGCCTTGGTGGTGTAGTACTCCGCTGCCTTGGTGGTGTAACTCGAGGCAGAATTATACTTTGAGGCTTCGGTGAAGTAGTTCGGGACATCACAGGTTGTGGTGTAATACTCAGCGGCCTTGGTAGTGAAGTATGCGGTTGTTGCGCACGTTGTTGTTGTGTTAGACGGCGGCGTTGCGGTTTGGTATCAACCATACCCACGAAACATCGGTACACCAGTGGTCGACCCAACCATCAAGGATACAACAACCAACAGCAGCACGACGCCATAGTTAACTAGACGGTACATAATTTGAACATTAATTTTCAAAAATAACCGACATATTAACAAAGAGAAAAAATAATAAAGTGAAAAATGATACAAAACTATGTAAAAACATAATAAAATTTACCATTTGGTTGCGAACTGGTATTACGTTCGAGAATGCAGTTGGTGACAAATAGTGTACAGCAGTTGTTGCCGTGTCAGAGATGCTCACTCAACTGATTTTTTTGGCCTTTTCTCTCTCCTTTTAAACTACTTTTTCTCACCCTGACCCCTCTCTTAAGCCTTGCGGCTATTTACCTGCTTGAAAATGAGGCAAACGCTTCCCGTTCTCACCCAACCTCTACACCACCGCATTGACAGTTTTACGTAATGATCTCCGTGACCTTTGAAAGTGAACGACATACAAACTGGCCTTTCCTTCTGCAGGTTGACGTTGCTGGGGATGGGTCTGCAAAAAACAATATCAAAATTAAAACCCAATGGATTTTGCTTTAAAAAAATGGAATCACGATGTAGTACTAGGGCTCTTTGGTGATGCAGCTCGGGCAGCATAAATTGTAGTCTTGGTGGTGGTGTACAACAACAAACAGCAGCACAACGCCATAATTGACTAGACAATAAATAATTTGAACATTAATATGCAATAATAACTGACAAAAAACAATAGAAATTAATACAAAAACACAAGTAACAGAATATTTACTCATGATTGCGATTTAGTGACAAATAGTGCACAGCAGTTCTTGCCGTGTCGGAGATGCTCACTCGACTGATTTCCGACGCCTTTTCTCTCTCCTTTTATACGACTTTTTCTCACCCTGACCCCTCTCTTAAGCCTTACGGCTATTGTACCTGCTTGATAATGATGCAACACGTGTCGTCCTCACCCAACCTCTCCCCCGTCGCATGACACGTTTTACTTTAAGATCTCCGTGACCTTCGAGCGTGAAGGAAATGCAAACTGGCCTTTCCTTCTTTAGGTTGACGTTGCTGGGGATGGGTCTACAAAAACCAATATCAAAATGAATACCAAATGGCTATTGAATACCTGCTTGATAATGATGCAACACGTTTCATTCTCACCCAACCTCTACAACACCGCATTTACAGTTTTACACGATATGTTCCCTTCAAGCGTGAAGAACATGCAAACTGGCCGGCCCGTCTGTAGGTTCAACTCTACAATGGTAATTGAAAAATAATTAATAAACATTGCACAGTACCTCTGCATACAAAGTATCGACATAAATATGTCGAAAGTATCCTCTTGGTGAGTTGTGGGCTAGGATTTGTCTTTAGACATGGGAACTAACCCGAAAACAATCCATTCAGCAACAACTGGAAAACCATGTTTTGTCAGAAAGGTTTTCTACCTAATTATGCATTACCATCTTAAATATCACACTAATAAAAATAAATGTTAATCAAAACAACTACCTTGCAAATAGAATTTTCTTAGTTTTGTAAGACACAAGCTTGAATTGGACAATTTCATCTTTATTGTCACAAGCACCCATGACACACGAAACCTTAAGTTGAAGATATTACCTGAAAATATTAGGTCAAGAATGAAATGAGAATCTAAATAGTGTGTCATCTATTAAACAATTTAAAGTTTAACTAACCCAACTTTAAGAATAAAGACCAAAAATATCTCATATGAAGTAAACTCTTCTTTACACTTTACAGCCATCCAATTTCTTTTTCAAGTTGGTCGCAAAGTGTTATGGTAAAAATGAAATACCAGACAGACAGATACTCTAATAGTGCTATCATAGAACAATCCACGAAAAATGTAACAATTACCGAATCACTGAGATAAGAATTATCATGAGAATCGCTTCCACCAGCAATCCAGGCGGCGACCATTTTGAATATTTTGGACTGGAGTTGAGGGGGAGTGGGCAAGGTTGCATGAATTTGAACAAGGTGGATCAGAAAAAAAGAGAAGAGTTAAAAAGAACAGAAAAGAAAAAAAATGAATTTATACGAAAATAACATGTAAAATACATCCATTTCATCGAAATATCATAAGAAATGTTTTTCTCTCACAGTTGGACAAACGAAATACCAGCAGACAATTTAGGTTGAATCAAAACAATTCAAGAGTGCCACCTTGCGATAAATCAGAAAATTTGCGCAAGTAATCATTGCCAAAACCTAATTGATATGTACGAAATGTAGCACTAAGCAAATTCTTTTTTCAAAATAAATTGGTGGCCCTGAAAAGGGCCGTTTATTTAAGGACGGGAGAAGTTTAAGCCTTGGCGGGTTTGTCGGTCTTCTTGGGCAAGAGAACGGCCTGGATGTTGGGCAAGACACCACCCTGAGCGATGGTGACACCGGAGAGAAGTTTGTTCAACTCTTCGTCGTTGCGGATGGCCAATTGCAAGTGACGAGGGATGATGCGGGTCTTCTTGTTGTCACGGGCGGCGTTACCGGCTAACTCGAGGACCTCAGCGGCCAAGTACTCCATGACGGCAGCCAAGTAGACGGGGGCACCGGCACCGACGCGCTCAGCATACGATCCTTTGCGGAGCATTCGGTGGATACGACCGACGGGGAATTGAAGTCCGGCCCTGCTGGAACGGGTCTTTGACTTTCCCTTGACTTTGCCTCCTTTGCCACGGCCAGACATGTTGAGATGTAGAGTAAGTGAACGCGGTTCCTAAAATCAAGGAACGAAATGATAAAGTTTGAAAAAGATGTTGAGGCTTATATACTCACCAGGATCGGATTGATGGTGAACACAGTGAGACCATTTTAAACCAATCGGAAGGGCAGCTGTAAAACATATTCCCGCCATTATTTCGTGTAACACAAGGAAGATTGTGTTAACTACCAGAAGCTCCTCCTCCTTCTGCGCTGGAACACGGAACATCTGTCCCACTGCTGGGTCCCACTGCTGGGGTCCCACCCTATTGGTCCTCGGGTCGGAAGAATTTGCTTCTGTCAGGTAAAGAGGGTGAACAAGATATGAAATAAATACCCTCGCCAGACTAACAACCGTCACTGGTATTTGCCTAGTAATCTCAGATTTACTCCAAGTCTCAGAATGCCCCCCAAGGTTAGCGGTAAAGCAGCGAAGAAGGCCGGCAAGGCCCAGAAGAACATCGCCAAGGGCGACAAGAAGAAGAAGCGCAAGAGGAAGGAGAGCTACGCCATTTACATCTACAAAGTCTTGAAGCAGGTCCACCCCGACACTGGCATCTCCTCCAAAGCCATGACCATCATGAACAGCTTCGTCAACGACATTTTCGAGCGCATCGCTGGAGAGTCGTCCCGTCTTGCCCACTACAACAAGCGTTCGACCATCACCAGCCGGGAAATCCAGACGGCCGTCCGTCTGCTCTTGCCCGGTGAGTTGGCCAAGCACGCCGTGTCTGAAGGCACCAAGGCAGTCACCAAGTACACCAGCACCAAGTAGATTGTTCCTCTTGGTCTCTCTACAAACCAAACGGCCCTTTTCAGGGCCACCAAAATATTCAAGAAATGAAAACAAATTAACTGCTTTTGGCATTTTTCTAATCCAGTCCAAAACTCGACCCAATTTTTATGACGGAACTTAACGCTTTGTATCTAGACATAGTACGCTCTTCTAAGGTATTTCGGAACAATGCGTTGAATAGAGAGAAAAATCGATCACGAAATTCGTCTCCGTAGCAATAGAGTAACTTTTACATTAAGCAAATCGTTAGATACGACGAAAAGTTATTAAATATTTCGGATTCACAGTTTTTTTTCATTTAAAAGTAGAAGTTGAAAGAAAGCGTTAAAAAATCAACATATCAAAACAGTTTTGATCTATGCCACAGCGTTTTCATTTCATTCAAATGGTGATTCAGATGAAGTTCGACCGATAGTGACGAAATAATTTTGCAGTAGCTAAGAACAACTTCAGAAATTGACGAAAATTTAAGTAGGATGTATCAAAAAATTATACTCCGTAAAATCTGAGAAGCATCTGGATATTTTCCGATTCATGTTATTCGGCTGAAAACAGTGAAATGCGTTTCATACCAGCTTTAATATCTAGAAAAATATTTTCTATGATGCACGAACACTTACTTAATACTTTAATAGTTAGGACGTATTGCTCCAAAGACCTGTATCAAATCGGATTGTTTTTGTTATTCATGTTAATAGAAAGTCAACTTTAAGAATATGGTTTAAGTGGTTGAGAAATCTTTTTCTTTAAGTAAATGGTGGCCCTGAAAAGGGCCGATTGGATTGAAAGATCAGAGTTTGACTACTAAAGTCAGATTTAACCGCCGAAACCGTACAGAGTGCGGCCCTGGCGTTTCAATGCGTAGACGACGTCCATGGCCGTCACCGTCTTCCTCTTGGCGTGTTCAGTGTAGGTGACGGCGTCACGAATCACGTTCTCAAGGAACACCTTCAACACACCACGGGTCTCCTCGTAGATGAGACCAGAGATTCGCTTGACACCACCACGACGGGCAAGACGACGGATGGCCGGCTTGGTGATTCCCTGGATGTTGTCACGCAAAACTTTGCGATGACGTTTGGCGCCTCCCTTGCCGAGTCCTTTTCCTCCTTTGCCGCGACCAGTCATTTTCAAATGGGTTTCAGAACAAGTTTGACAACAAACTGAATGTCGAATGTTTGCACCAGGGCCCCTTTTCGGTGGGAAATCCATCCGCATTGGTTGAGCTTAACAACAGCCACCCCAACTCAGGTCAACAAAGCCCAAGCTTTGTATTCCCCAACTTCCCTCCCACTTTACCCAACAACCAATTGCTGAAAAAGAGATCCCATACATTCCTCAACGTCTCCCCTCAGCCCTATATAAACCCATCATCCCTCTACTATATCCTATTCTCAACTTTCAGTCGTTCGACATGGCCCGTACCAAGCAGACCGCTCGTAAATCCACCGGTGGCAAGGCGCCCCGCAAACAGTTGGCCACCAAAGCCGCTCGCAAAAGTGCCCCGGCCACAGGAGGAGTCAAGAAACCCCATCGTTATCGTCCCGGCACCGTCGCCCTTCGTGAGATCCGTCGCTACCAAAAGTCGACCGAGCTTCTGATCCGCAAGTTGCCATTCCAGCGCTTGGTCAGAGAAATCGCCCAGGATTTCAAGACCGACTTGCGTTTCCAGAGCTCGGCCGTCATGGCCCTGCAGGAGGCCAGCGAGGCTTACTTGGTGGGTCTTTTCGAAGACACCAACTTGTGCGCCATCCACGCCAAGCGAGTCACCATCATGCCAAAAGACATCCAGCTCGCTCGCCGTATTCGTGGTGAACGTGCCTAAGCGACTTTTAAAATCCCTTTTGACTTACCAATCGGCCCTTTTCAGGGCCACCATTTACTAAAGAAAAAAATTACCAATCAACCATTGTTTTCATTTCAATATTCTTGTAAATCTTTCTTACCGTCAAAGATTGATGGGAATGGCCTAAAATAAAGAATACTCTAATCATCACTAACCACGGTTTCTTTCTAAATGCCAGAATTTCACAAGCATAACCTTTTCGATGGTGTCAATGTGCACTGGAAAACTGCTAAATTTTGGTAAACAAGGAAAGATATTAAATCATGCCCTATTTTAGAACTGCACCCAAATAAGTAAAGCCCAAACCATGTAAACAGTATAGACTGCAAATTAGTATCATGGGAAACTGAAAACTTTGAACAAACCTGATGAGCAAACAAAATCTGGCAGTCGGTTTATCCTTGCGGTCCTCAGCACTTATTTTTCAATCCCAACACTTTTATTCAAATTCACAACCACATTCCAAATCCCTTACTAATTGTTTCCATATTCCTAGAAACAGATAAGAAAAACAATTTTTAAATTTTAAAAACAGAAACCATGCAAGAACACAGACGACAGGACCAAGTAAACAAAACCAGCCACCTGGTGGCCAACATTTCAAGCTCATCCAACATTTTTTATGGCGCGACCCTTCAAAAACCTATTTGTAGAGACTGTGAATAACATATATAGCTGAGAATAAGACAGTTAGTAAAAGTAAAATTCCTTCTCACTGGCAAAGCTTTTTAAATAAAACTTTTTGGCGATCTTTATTGATTCCTCGAAAATGTTTGGAAGAAGAATAAAGCAGCATTGCTGGTAGGCAACTTTGTCTCGAACAAATACAATCGCAACAAATGCAAGTAAATAGATGTTAGACATATAGTATTATATATATATATCATATAGTATTATGAGACCTAATGAAGGGGTAGGCCAGCAGGCCCCATCAGCCCTATATATACACAGCATGTGTGCGCTAATGGGGGCACCGTCTCCTCCCGTCAAATATGCGCCCGGCGCAGAAAAAAAAAAAAAAAAAAACTCCCATCGAAGAGATGAATTTGCTGCTGCTGGGCTGTCAGTTATTTCTTCAGCAGCGGGAGATTCTTTAGGCCCCGCACAACACACAGGGAAAAATGTTGAGCATTTCCCGAAAAATATATAATTTATTATCACCGGAGCTGCGCCACTGTTACACAACATCCGAATAGTTTTTACCATCTCTTTCTAAAAAAAAGAAAAAACTATTCGTGATTTTTTACACGCGGGGCCTAAATGTTATGTGGAATGCAAACAAGTCAGCGTCGAACCTTTCTTCTTTTAACACTTGTGACACTTCCGACCCCAATCAATAACCTCATTTTCCCTTTTTTTTCCTCTCTCCTATTTTCTTGCTGTGTGTTGCTTATTGCTTGGCCCCGTCCCTTCTTTGTGGCCGGCTCATTACCGTAGAGACAGCAAGGGGACGAAAAAAAAAGCGGAGCTGTATAATAATTCAATTGACAAAACATTGTATATCCCAGTCACTACCGAAAGCAGCAGTTAAATATATATACAGAATAGAGGAGGACTATATCTTATTCTTTTTGGCTGATGGGACTAGGGAAAAAGGATTATGGGTGAAAAGAGAGCCAGCGCACGATGGGGACCATGGGACATGGCAGTGGGAGGAGATCGGCGGGCGCCAGAAGACGGACAAATGTGTCCGACTAGGCCCAACCCCGGCGCCATTCATCAACGGAAACCTCAGCAACATCCACCCGCAATATACTTCACAGGCCTTTTGGCTTTGTTAACGTATATTCGATTCATGTATAATGCGCAAATAATTAATTGGGCGACATTTTTTATTCTGGTGTCAACTGCTGGCGTTAGTAACGAGGTTAGTAACGAGGTCGGTACGAGAAATCGGTTCGACGAAATCCAAAACGAAAGCGAAACCAATACGGTGAACGTGCGTCCGTGTGCAACTTGTTTAATACCGAGAATTATCTGGAAAAATCTAAGAATTCGGTCAACAAACGGAAAAAAACGTGAAGATAATTATAATATCGAACGATAGATAGATATTTATTATTGACGTCTAACGATCTACGCACATCACAGACGCGGATGAGAGTCAGCAAGAGCAGATGCTGCTGTGCTGGCTCAGCCCCAGCCCCAGCCAATATAATTACATGCGTGCAATCTCGAAACTGATATTATAGAGCGCCAACACTTTTCTGGAATATAATTCATAAGTTTTGGCCGGAGAAGCGACGACGCAAGCGCTTCGTGATGACGTTTCCTGGAAACGAGACGAAACGTTTTAATCTGGTTCCGCCCCGATGGGAAATAACGAACAAGTCCCACCAGCATCTCATCTCTCACCAGTTTGAGTCTCCTCTTGTTTCACTCGATCGCCAACACATTTCTATATAAGCGCAGCTGCTTTGGTTTTTGTGTGTACATCTATCTGTTGTAAATACACGATTATCCATTTATCCATTTGAGCAGAAACCAGTTGACCCCCGCGACACAAAGGGCACCGAGTGTGCAAGCACATAGGGACTACATTTACTTGCCAGTGTGTTATTGATTGCGTCCGTCTCGGGTCGGGACGTCGAGTGATGATTTTATTTTTTTGATTTCTCTCTTATATGTTTCCCCTTTAGTGCGCCAGCAGCATTGCCCTCAATTACCCAAGGCTATCGCTCCACTATATAAGTTGATCATACGGGGGTATAAGGGGGTCACGGGTCCCGTCCCAGACATCACACATTTTTATACATGCATATATATACTCGCGCTCGTTCATCATCTCGCCGCAACCAGACACGAGTTTGACCGGACCGCGCACATATTTTATTTTTTACTAACTAAATAACATTTATTTATAAACGCGGAACGCTATATGCTATGCTGTGATGATTGGGAGAAGATGAAAGTTTTTTTTTTTTTTTTTTTCTTTTTTATCAGGGGATTTAATATTATTATTATTATTATTTAGTGCCAACGTCGTATTATGTGTGGCACTATCTCGCCACGGTCCCGCGACTCCGTGTGAGGACGCGTCTTATATTGACGGAGAAATCCAATCCTTTTATTTTTAATCTCTTCTTCTTCTTCTACTCTCCCCCCAGCATGCAGCACACACACAGAAATGCTAACTGCTTCAGTGTGCGCGATGAGCTTCCCTTATTCCCCCTGGAAAAAAGAAAAGCTCAACATATACAATGTGATGTGGTCTTCGCTAGCTAGCTAACCACCCTCAAATGGGATCCACATCTTTTTTATTGACGATAAAATTTTAGATTACTTTTTTTCTCAGAATTATAATTTGACCCGGATGCCTGACCTGTTGGTTTTATTAGCTGCATTGTATAAGGATCGCAGTATATGCACAGCTCTAATATCTCTCCAGACGAGAAAATATCTTATTTGATTAATTAACCAACAGACTGATGAAATTAAATTTTCAAATTGCAGTTGACGATAGTCCCTTATATTTTAATAACACAGCATGTATCGCCTAATCAGCAGCCAGCGTATAGTATGAGGAATATAAGAAAAAATAAAGAAATCAAACTAGTTCTCGTTTGTTTTGTGTGTGTGTGTGTCCAATGTTCAACAGGAAACAGGATCTGGCCAGCAGTGGCTGCTGGTGTTTGGATGTCTATACGTTTTCATGTTTGATGATGCGATATTAAATATACCTCCCAAACGGCAGCACGCATACTGGCATATAGGCATGTCGTTCCTCTATATACTATACATGTGTGTGTGTATATAATAAGCTGCAATGTGTTTATCATTTCCCCCCCGTATAGTCTATCAAGCCCCTTTGTATATTGATAACCTTTTACGGGCGTGCTGGATACGAGGAAAACTGTCTCCCCGCGCTTTCCACGCACTTATTGCCCTATGCTGGCTGATGTATAATTGGTCTAGCGCTGCGTATATTTACATGCGCCTAAGCTGATTATTTTTATGACCAACTTTTCATCGAAAAAAATCCGATCCGGCCATCCTCTGTCGTCAACAAACATTTTTATCCCGTCCTCGTGCTGCGATCGTTCCCTATAGACATGTAGACAGAGATAACATTTTATTAAGATGGTATCAATTGCCCTGTATAGGAGCTGTACAGCCACAGACGGTTCCACACATAGTTATTGCGTGTTTGTCTATGGATGTGTGTGCGCTCGTGACTTCTTCTTCTTCTTGGTCGCCTCCACACATAAATCTGGGCTCGCCCACACCGCCCCTTTGACACGCAGTCGATTTATATTCGGACCTGCTCTTGCTGGTTCTTGACACCCCCAAAAAAGTGTCCCAACATCACCCACCAGTTACACACACACACTGGTCTAATAAGGAACGAGAGGTGAAAGTCAGAAAGTTTTTGCAAGATGAGCGCGTTTGGGCTTCGTACATCATTTACATGCGACTCGGTGGTTTTTGGACCCCCAGTGAGTAAAAATATCGACAGACTTTGTTCGGTGTCATTTTACTAACGTTTGTTTAACCAATTCCATCAACTAACTCGGTCGTCTGAGAGTTAACCCAAAAAATAAAACCGAACCGGACCCCTGCTGAAGATCTCTAATAAATATAGAACGCACTAGTCTATATAATACGACTCTTGGCTGCTGCTGCTGCGGTCCTATGCTATAATCGAGAGACCCGACCCAGACCTATACAAAGTCCAAAAGTCCAAATGTCAGAGTTTATATACTCAGAGTCTCAATATGGAGGTTCATTCCGTCTCTGCCATTGAGAATAATCATTATTCCCTCTTGGCTTCCCAAGAGGGCCCTGAAGGATTTTATATTTTAACTGTTTCGGTCTAAAAGGAATTATAATATCTGAGGGTTTCGTGCAAATTATTTGGTAAGGGGGCTCTGTGTAACTTGATGAGACGAAATCTATTAAATATTTAAATAATGTGGATAAGAAAACCGCTTTATCTTTTATGAGCGGTTTGAATTTAGGCGGGAGAATCGATTTTAAATCATTTCTATCGATACTTAGGCATAGCTAATTAATTAGACCGATTAGTGTCGTCTGCTGTTAAAATTCCAAAAATGTGGTCGCGTGAATTCGTGGTCGATTCTCTCTATGGAATCGCTTAATAGTTAATATCCACTCCATGCTGTTTTACAGGTAAATTAAACTATGAATACAATTAGAACGATTATGAGAGCTTGAATAGAAGAGTCAAGTTAGTTTCTGACTAACTTTTATGATGTAAGTTGTAAGCTCACTGCTTTTGATGCATGGCAGTATGTTTGCTCTGTACAGCTATAACCTTTCTGTACAGTAACCTTTTCCTTTGTACAGATTCGAGGCCTGAGCCAGCCATCATAACTACAGAATATGCCAGTTTCTGCTTGTGGTGGTGGATTGGCCTGTCGTCAGCAACAATCTCATCTCATCACTTGGGTAATGTTTTTCGTAACTTTTGTTAACCTGTTACCTGCTAGGTATTTGAATGATGCATGACTTGCATAAGTGTATTGCATCAAAACCTGAAATTCTCCTGTTAATTTATTTATGGTTTACCGGCTGTCTTAATTTCAACTTTTTTCTGACTTATTGTTTCTGCAGATATTTTTCGTAACCCTTTTTTTAAATTTTTTATTTAGATAAACAGCATCCCACTTGATTGGATAACCTCCCTATGGCCGAGCTACGGATCTCCTTTTCCCCTTTCTTTCAATGTCCTCGTGTATGCCCATGCGAGTGTGGGTGTATTCACGAGGACACCCTTTTCCCTATCCTTCCTGGTGTTGGATTCAACTTTTCAGCGGATGGAATACATGTGGAAGCCTGGCTGTATTTCCCAGGCTTAAAGGTAGGAAACCAAAATCTCTATCCTTCTTTTCTGACTATTGAGTGGCGTTGATTCTAAATCGTTGCACAGTAGGGGCCTACCAAGTACGATTATTCCTGAGCTAGGCCGTTGACAGGAATTGTTTTCTCTTGCCCTTTTTGTTTTACTCAGTTAGGGTTTATTCAAAAACTCATTTGTAGAACGACTGCAGATCACTATCAGGCTTGTTTTGTTTTTTTCCCTCACAACTTTTTCTGTGAGTCAACAATCGAATTAAAAAAATTATTTGATCACTTGAAGCAAAGTGCAACTAGACAACTTTTTGACCAAGAGGGACGCACAGCAGGATCATCTCCGGTGTCTTGTGGCGATCCTCTTTTTTTCAGGCCTCCTTTTTTTGTTCCACCCACATATGGATGTAACTATGCGGATGCATCCGATCTTTATTTATTACACATCAGCCCAAAGATGAATGAATGAGAGGGGAAGACAGTGAGAGCGGACGGACATGTGTATATTCAGATGACAGTGTCTCTCTTGTATATACTTTTACGCAATAATAGATGGATAGTTTAGTTATAGAGAGAAGAGAGAGACGCTTGTTCGGTGGCCCGTAACGCCTTGGCCTAATATTTACAATGTGGCAGGGTCTCGCTAGATGATTTTTTCTCCTTTTTTTCTTAACGAGGGAATCTCTTAACACGTGTTATCCGCTCTATGTGGCACTTGCCTGCTGTGTGTGTTTAGGTTAAACATATGTTTTTTCTTCTCTCTCATCGTCGCGAAGGGTTAAAACCTCGGTTAAAACAGAAAAGAAAAATCTTTTTCTCTTTTTTCGTTTGCTGCCCAGGGTATGAGAGGAGATGAGAGTGTAATTTCTCCGGCCTGGCGCCATAGCACACGGAAATGAGTGGGCTGCTGAGAATGGGGCGGAACGACGTCGACGTTTCTTTTTTTCTTTTTACCCAGGGGTTTGTGTGTGTGTGTGTTGTTGTTAAAAGAAAAATTCCTCTTCTCCTAATTCCCTTGTTCTGTGTTCCAAGTTGTCCTCTTCATCTTTTCTGGCTGTTTAAAGATGAGAAACTCGCTGGTTTTTGGAGGTGTCAAATGGCAATCAATTATCTTTTTTTTTTCTCTCTCTCCCTAGTCTCTTTTTGCTTATATTCTCTCTCCATATCCTTTGGGCCATCAATGCCGTGTATATATATACGTCAACGTTGTTCTTGCTGGGCGCCCCGGAGAAATAAGAAAATGATTGATGAGGTCGTATTTATATATCTCTCTACATTTTTACGACTCTGGCGACTTCCGATTCTCTTTTTCTCTCTCTCACCACCACATAGAAGGAAGATGAGTCCAATATCTGTCCTATCTGTCCCATCCCTCTCTCGTCAAATGAATGAATGGGCCTGATGTATTGATCGGTCCCGTGAGTTTTTGATTTCTCCTAACCGCAGCAGCAGCATCTTTTCCCACTCTCTCTTTCATATCACATTCGGTGATATGTGTCTTGTGCTGGTCCTCTTTTAAATAGCCGGTCACAAAGGCCCCACTGGAGTCTATACAGAAAGGGGAGGAGTCGGGTCAAAGTCATCGATGCGCATCTATTGCGCTGGAAGAAGAAGAAGAAGAAGTAGAAGAAAAAAGGGGATAAAGATATAAGTGGTAGTCCCTCCGGTGTTGGTTGTGCCGAGAGGAAAAGACTGGGGCTGATTGCTGTATAGTATATCCTCTCTTGAATATATTTGGGCTGGCTGCTGGACTGTTGTTGCTGCTGCCGGGGTGCGATGTTCATCTTTTTACAGCGACCCCGCCCGTTATATATACATCGCTGTATGGGAGCTATAGCTAGAAACGTCTAATAAGGATACACATCTGCGTGTGTGTGTATCCATATGGATGTATAGATAGCCCATACATATATCGCTTCTGTTTGACCGCGCCCATATTCTGACTTTTCCGATGACTTGACTGAGATATCTCCGAGTTTCTCGGCTACACACACACAGCAACTTGACCACTGTCTGTGTGTTCTGGAGCCCCCCTTTGCTGCTGCTGGGTCCCCATTGCACTTTCTCCCAGAAGACCCAGTAGCGCTATAGTCTCTCCATCGAGTCGTTCCTTATAATATCCGTTTTTCCTTTTTTTTTCCTTTTTTTGAGAGTTCCAAGATTGTAGAAGATTGATCTCCAGAGAGTCATCGACGGAGAGAGCGGTTAAATCAAGTGCACAGTATTGAGATAAACGGACGGCTGATGTGGGGAGGCAAAAGGTCAAATGGATTTCAAGGGAAAAAAAATAAGGGAATATACAGAATTGGCCCATTCATCAACCGGCCAGCCAGCAGCGGTTATTACGATCTATAAAAAGGGGGACCCGTCAAATAAATTGGTTTGGAATTCCTCCAAGACGTTTTGTTTTATTTTTTTCCTTTTTTTGTTGATCGACCATACTCGGCCCCATTGGGAGAATAAAATAAGGGGGTCACGTGAGATTGTTATAATTAGTCGGCTGACATCATCAGCGCATGTAGATTTACGAGCGGGGGGCTTCAAACAGCATTCGAAAGTGCGCACACATGCTGCAACTGGGCGCAAATGATGCCAGTCGATGATTAACTCCCTGCTGATTTAATCGGCACCCGTTTCTTGGAATTATCAGACGAAAAAAGAAAAAAACTAAAAGGGGGGAAAGAAATTTGGTGAAAATTTGGGAAAACAAATCGACGGGAGATACGGCTGGTGTCTATAGAGCTGCGAGATTTTCGTTGAGTTTATTGCGAGACAGTAATAACGCCACTCCCTTATCGTGTTGGCTGCCTCTCAGCTGTGGCTCCTATACTAATATACGAATGACTTTTGAAATTGATTAGCATTCGAACGGGAGACACACGCATTGCTCGCTCCCAATTGAGTCCTCCTCACGTTGCACGCCACATCAGACTCTATACGTAAAGGGGGGAAGAAGAAGAAGAATAACGTCACCCACGGAACAAAATTACTGGCAGCTCGAGTCACTTTGTCGTTTTCAATGAAGTTTCAAGTTTCACTGTTGCGACTCTACAGAACAAAAAAATAAGGAGCTGCGTGTCCGGTTCTGTTTTTTTCTTTCCCTATTTTGGAAAGATCTTGGAAAAAATCGTGAAAAAATCACCTTTTTCTCTCTTATTCGGCCATTGATTGTGTCATCCATCAAATAATCCAATGCCTGCCACTGCAGAGAAGAAAAAGTGTCTGACGTTGTTGTTGCTATTATAGACCTTGGGTGCTGTGGTTGGCGATCCACCAAAATGTTTCTCCCGCTACCGGTTGGCCAGCGTTGAATAGCTTATACTAGCGTCTTATAGTATTATCTCGAGTCAGTTTAGACAGCAGCAGAGTCTATAACGCAGCAGACTGGAATGTTATTAGATAAAAGGACGCGGGCCAGTGCTGCTGCTGCTGTGCACTCTGCGCACTTGCGACTGTATCAATGTTGATCCAGCGTGTCCCCCCCCCCCCTTCAAACCCCGAAGATTGTCGGTATAATATAAAGACATTGTATTATAATATCCACATTTATATAGAGGAGCAGCAGCAGAGAGCCGCTCCTTTTGTTTCCATCTGATGATGTTGACCCTCGGCAAACAAAATATCGAATACGACCAGACCGACTGTCTTTGTTTAGGCCTTCGATTTCTTGTTATGTGACTTGATGGTTGGAAAAAAAAAAGAGATACAAAAATCGGTAGCCTATGTAGTCTAACTGCAATTTTGATGGCTATCGGGTATGCATAATTCTATACTATATTAGGCCTACTTTCTATACATCTAAAAGCCATTTGGGAATTCCCTTTTTTCCCTCCCAACTTTGATAGGATTTAATCCCGAGCATTTGATTTAGGCCTCACTTTGTTTATTGATTAACTTGGGTTTAATCGGGTTTAATTACGTAGTAGATAAGATCCATCTAGGCCTACTCCAGAACACCCTACAGCCCACCTCCACCCGCCCATTTTTTTTCTGTTTTAAATAGAGCGGCCGATCGGAATGATAATGAATCGAACTTGGAGTTGATTTCGATTAAATGAACATGATTTTTATGGGATTTTGCAAGAATTTTTTACTGCCCTTCGGCAGGGATTAAAACTGGTGGGAAGCGATTTATACAATATCATAGGATTGAATAAGTTATAGAGTATTGGAATAGCCAATTGACTCTAATAATAGGGCTTCTTCTTGTAGTGAAAACGAAGTAGTTCATAATTATGAATTAATGTTGTGTCCCGACATTAATGGCGCTGTGGTTAATGTGCAGACATTACATCAAGCACTTTCTGCACGCTGCCCCAGATAATTGTGAACGATTCAAAGTCAAAATTGAAAAATGAAATGTCAAAATATATTGACATCCTCCAACGAAATAAATGACGCAATTCATGCTTAATGTATCACGATGATTAAACCTTTAGTTACGAGCGTTGCACAACAAGTTAATGAAAAACAGTTTCTCCTCACCAGTTACTTGAGTGTTCATTTACACGAGAAATAAAATCTGCGTCCTTCCGAGTGTGTCGTCGTTTCACAATAGATCCCGCTACAGCAGAATCTTGAAAGACTCTGCGCCTGTGACTACGGTTGGGTTATCAGGTTTTGAATATCCAATTTATTTATTACGAATATACTTGTCGGGGTTCCAACAATAGAATTCCACGTCGATCAACTTTGAGTTCATGCACGTGTTTTCACGAAGTGAATCCGTCTTTTATTTCCTACCAGTTGCCAGAATTTGTAGTTGCGGCGTTCGCCTTGGTGTTGTGTAAGAAATTGCGTCAACTACTTTGATAGGATATTTGAGGGATCTTTACAAGGATGACGATGAATCGAGCGTCGGAATTTTTATCAAGAAAATGAACTTGATTTTGGAGGGAAATATGCGAGAACTGTTTGTTGCTCTTCGGCAGGAATTTAATTAGTGCGATGTGACTTAATGGATTTTTATAGGACGGAATATGTTTATCGACATTGACATTGTACGAAAAATAAATTGAGTATTCAATTTGATTATATTTTAAATATTTCATAGGGAGAATTTGTGATGCAATCTGAGATGTAACGTGGTAAGTTTAATGAAACAGATTCCTCATCAATCCTATGCATCTGGCGGCGCATTGGGTTACAACTGTATCACAATCAAACACTGTGATAATTTCCTTCCACATTAGAGATGAAGTTGTGTCTAAATATAAGGAGTCTATCTTCACCGATGTAGGTGATGTAAAAATACCCAACGAATCACGAATTTGTGTTCTATATTTGCTAGCGTTGCACAACAAATTTTTGACATTCAGATTGATTTCATAAGTTTTTTTAGTGTTCATTAACGCGAGAAAAAATTAGAGAAATAATTCCGAGTGTGTCGTCGCTTGACCGATTTTTGATTCGCATCATATAATAGATCCCGCCACATCAGCAGAATTTTGAAAGACTCTTAATAGGCATGTGGCTACGGTATTACGTCGCGGTATTAGGGCTTGAATCTTATTTATTTATTACGATTACTTGTCGGGGTTCCAACAACAGAATACCACGTCGATCAACTTTGAGTTCATGCACGTGTTTTCACGAAGTGAATTCGTCTTTTATTTCCTACCAGTTGCCAGAATTTGTAGTTGCGCCGTTCGCCTTGAGTGTTGTGTAAGAAATTGAGTCAACTCCTATCATAATGAGGGATCTTTATAGATGAATCGAGCGTCGGATTTGATTTCAATTAAATGAACTTGATTTTTGGGGGATTTTACTAGGAATTTTTGCTGCTTTTAAGCTGGGATTTAATTAGTGCGATTCGATTTGATGGAATTCTTTAGGATGAAATATGTTAATCAAACATTGGCATTCTCCGTCACTTTATAGGACAGTTTTCTGCGGTAAATTACAGATTATATCAACTACTACATCAGAACTGATAGTTAAGATTATCGCTTATTTGCCCCAACATGGAAGTAGGCTTGATAAAATTCCCGACCAGATTCTGATTCAGAGTTTTGATATCTGTGAAATTATTATGTTGCACGCGGTATCGAAATTATGTCGAAATATAAAACGTCCCATCTATTCTGATGTAGGTGATTCCCTACAACGTAACAAATCACGAATATTATGCTTTATATGCTGGCGTTGCACAACAAATTTTTGAAAAACAGATTTCTTGCATAAGTTTCTTTAGTGTTCATTAACGCGAGTAATCAAATCTATGTTCATTTCGAGTGGTGCCGTCGCTTGACCGAATTTCTATCCGCATAATAGAGCCCACCACATTAACAGAATTTTGAAAGACTCTAAATAGGCCTGTGGCTGCGGTGTCAGGGCTTGAATCAAATTTATTTATTACGATAATGGTCGGAGTTCCATCAATCATCATCGTTATATTACTTGATAGTTGACAAAAGAGATACAAGAAATCGATAGCCTCTAATCTAACTGCAATTTCGATGGCCATCGGGTGTATATATATATTACTCAATATACATCTAAAAGCTATTTGGGAATTCCCTCCCGACTTTGATAGGATATGTATGTATGAGCTATTCTCTTTGAGTTTTTTTTTTGTTCCCCGGCTCTCCTTTGGCGTTCTTGACGTCTCGGCCCATTGTATATATAAAAGCGCAGGCATTCAAAAGGCTCTCCTTCCCCCAGCAGACCAGAAGAAGAAGAAGAAGAAAACGGGACACATCATATAACCCCACCCAACAAAAAAAAAAAGGAAGAAGAAGAAAAGAGCGTCAAGAAAAGAGAGAGAAAAGACATTGTCAAATTGGCAATTCTGGTGTATTATTTCCCCCCCCCCTTTTTTTTTCTATTGATTTTTCTTTTCCCTATATAGCTCCTCTTGGCTCGGCGGGAGACCTCCTTCTCGTGTCGTGAGCTCCCAAAAGTTATTAAAAGGAGAGCGCAACGTTGCCGCTATGTGCTGAGAACGTCTCGTTCCGCGAACATTTTCGCCTTTTGATCAATTGATGTAAAAAGAATAAAAATCAAATTAAGTTGATTTGTTTTTATGTACCATCGAGCGCGCGCTTCCGCGGGAAATTAATGATTTTTTAAAACCGAATTAATTGGAAAACGTTCTTCAATCTTCAAAGAAAAGCGCCCAGCGTCCATCAGCAGCTCTCTTCTGTAATATATATTCAAATAGTTCCCTTTTTCTGGATTTTATTTCCAGCGAATTTAACTTTTGGCGGGTTGTTCAAGTGATTTCGCGATATATAGATATTGGCTCTTCTATACGCTCTTCTATTTCGACAGATGTGCTCTTCATGTTTGTCTGAATCGCTGGCTGAATGTCTTTTTCTTCTTCTTCTTTCTTACCAGCGAAGAAGGAGAAAGATGACACGGAGCCGCCATTTTGTGTATGCCAGTCAAAGGATAGGAAAATGTGTGTAACCAAGTCAAGCGAAATCCTTCCATAGAAAAAGGAACATCCAGCGTATATAGCAGGGAGCTGCATCATCAGCTCGCCCCGGATCGATGTTAGATAGATATATTCCCCCCATCTCTTTTCTTTTGTAGCTATCGTACAAGTCTTTTTCTATATACGAGGTCTCCATTTCGTTTAGACATTTCTATCCCCGGTATCAAATAAAATAAAAATCAAATAAAACAAGTCGAAATTGTAAAGGGCGGATGAAGAAAAACTCACCAAATCGATCAGCTGTGACAGATGGAGACCGAGACGGACGGTAACTACTTCGCTGTTGTTGCTAACGGGGCGAATTAGACGGTTGTAATGACTCAGCAGATCGTCGTAGAGACGCTTGGCGTCCGGGTTGGCCCCAGCTGGGCAAAAGTTAACGACCAGAGTCACAGCAAGGATCAAAGAAGAACAAACAGTCAACAAGTAATAATAGGAGGAGGCGGTCCGCCGGCAACTGTGTCGGCCCAACAACATGATGACAGTGTGGTGCTGCTCCTAGCTGACTTTTTCGCTTGTTTTTGTTGTTGCTTGTTGTTCAACAGGCCGTTGCCTTGTTCTTTTGCCTTGATCCTCTATAAAAAGGTCAACAAAGGTGCTGCCCAGCAACGTGCTGGGTCGCCGCTCAAAACAGCAAAAGGGGAGGAGCCGGGACTTTAGGGACCGCGAGGATATCTAAAGGAGCCAAAAAGAGAATAAATGGCGGCCAGCAGCAGCAGGGCGCTGGTTGTTTGGCTTCTGGATGGCGGACGCTCTTACACCAGCACTAAAAAAGATCCGGGAACGGCACGGCAACCACAGCAGCAGCAGCACACACCCGCTCTTCCTTTAGATATGCATAGACACACAGCGAGGGACGAGCAGGAGCAACCGCCCAAACCTTATGAATAGTCAAAAAGATTCGGTCCGTCTCTCTTCTCTTCTGTGGAATTCGATGCTGCTGCCGGACCCAGAAAAGAACTTCACGTCCCCAGGAAACTTTTCTCCTCTTCCTTTTTTCAATCTGCCCAGCACTTTTTTTTTTTGTTGATGTTCACTGTGTGTTCTCTCTTCTTTTTCTTTTTCTCTTTCCGGACGGGCCGGTTTGAGGTTCTTTTGTGAGCACGGGATGGAAAAACGAGAATTGATTGATTTAGAATTGAACGAGTTAAAGAAACAGCGATGCTGGAAAATAGCGGCCGGCCAATGGTGGACACACGTCAGGTGGCATCAGTACGGAACGGATGAAACAGCCGCCATGGACGTCGTCGCCATGGCAAGACGAAGCGCACGCACACACACAGACAAACTCAGCACGTTCTCTCTATAGGCAGCAGCACAGCACACACACAGCAGGCCGAACTATGAGGCGGCACCTACACACACACACACGAGCGGTGGGTGGGTGTGTGTGTACATGGGGGGATAGGAAAAGCGTTCCGGCAATAGATCAGGGCGGGTGTGTAGTGTATATTGGAGCTGCAGTGATGGTCAGGGACGAGCAAGGGATCCCAGCAGCCGGAGAGGCGCTGGAATCAGTCGATGGTGGCGCTCTAATCGGTCCCTCACCGCGTTTCGCGACTTGCGCAATCGAGGGGTTTTCTATCTCCCCCCTCCTCCCCTCTCTATGGTCTATAATGCTCTTTTCGATGTACACGGACGAGCTGGAACGGCACGTTTGAGGGCGGCCAAACTTTTTAATGTCAATTTCTCTATCGGCCCGAAAAAAAACCAGTCGTTCGTTTGGCTGCTGCTCTCTGCTTATTCCCGTCGTCGGCGGACCAATTGATTTAACTCGTTTGATTGATTAACTTGGGTTTAATTACGTAGATGAGATTTTTATCGATCTGCTCCAACCAACCCACCCGCGCTCCTCTTCCCTCCGCCCGTTTTTTTTTTCTTCTTTTATTGGAGCGGCAGATGTGATTGGTCGAAATAATAATGAATCGAACGTCGGAGTTGATTTCCAGTAAATGAACTTGATTTAGGGGGGAATTTGCTGGAATCATTTAATGCCTTTCGGCAGGGATTTCACTGTTGGGATGGGATTTGATAGAACGCAACAGGGTTGAATATGTTAGTCAAAATTGAAGTTGTCCAATAATTTATTTTATGGTTTTTTCCTTTGTTTAATTCAGATGATATTCTCTCACTGATAGGCTGCAGGGATCTTGCAGAAATCTTCTTATGCACACGGTTCTCTGCATGATCAACATGTCCATCTAAAAGTAGTCGAGAATTCAAATATGTAGTGAAATTAATGTCCTTATTTAAAAAGATCTTCTACCGAAATAGATGAAGCATTGCATTCCAAATGTATCAAAATGATTTATTCTTTAGTTTTGAGCCTTGCTCAACAACTTATTGAGAAACAGGTAGTCCTCTTTAGTTTCTTTGGAGTTCATTTACGCGAGCAATTAAATCTGCGTTCATTCCGAGTGTGTTGTCGCATGACCGAATTTTTTCACGCAAAAGACCCCACCATAGCAGAATTTTGAAAGACTGTGGGCCTGTGGTGGGTTATCAGGTACTGAATCAAATTTATTTATTACGATAACTTGTCGGAGTTCCAATAGAGTTCCACGTCGACCCAACTTTTGATGAACGTGTTTTCACGAAGTGAATTCGTCTTTTAATTCTTATCTGCTTCTGTTGGTAGAAAATGCAGTTGCACGGTTCGACTTCATGTTGTGTAAGAAATTGAGTCAACTATTCTCATTATAATGGATCTTTACATGAATAAATGAAACGAACGTCGCAGTTGATTTCGAGTAAATGAACTTTATTTAGTGGGGAATTCGCTGGAATCTTTTGCTGGCCACTGGCAGGGAAATTAACTGGTGAATATAATTTGACAGATATTAACTAAATAGTATATGCTAACCAATTTTAAAATTGTCTGTCCTTTAAAATAGCGATTTAATTCCATGTAATTTACGGTAGTTTCACTGTTTAATACGATTGAAGAGACTCAGAAAGTTGATCACATCCTGCACTGGATTATAACCATCTCTTTGTAGTTCCTCATTACAGTATGACTAAGTGAACTGTTATGATTAAGTGAAGACACAAAAGTAATGGGTAAATATAATAAAGTAACGCAACTAACGTTGTACGCAATACAACCCAATGGATCACTACGTTTCATTCTCCACTATCTAGCCTTGCACAACAAGTTTAAAAAAAACATATTGATTTTATAAGTTACTTTGATGTTCATTTACACGGGAAATTAAATTTGCGTTCATTCCGAGGGCGTCGTCGATCGACCGAATTTCTATTCAAAATACGTCCTGCCACAATAGAATTTTGAAAGATTGTGGACCTGTGAATACGGTTGGGCTATCTTGTCTTAAATCGAATTTATTTAATAGCCTAAGATTAAATGTCGGGAGTTCCAAGTCGATCAACTTTGAGTTAATCAACGTGTTTTCACGAAGTGAATTCGTCTTTTTATTCCTTAGGCCTACCTGTTGGCAGAAAATGCAGTTGGGCCGTTCGCCTGTATGCTGTGCTAGGAATGGTGACAACTCCTTTCGTAATAAGGTATCTTTAAATGAACGAATCAATCAAACGTCGGAGTTTATTTCGAGTAAATGAACTTGATTTGGGGGAGAATTTGCTGGAATTGTTTAATGCCCTTCGGCAGGGATTTAATTGGTGGGATGCGATTTCATAGTGTAAAACATGATTCAATATGATAGTCAGTATTAGAGTTGTCCGTTAGCTTATAACAGATCTTAGTATTTTATTAAGTGATGAATTTATTCCTACGATCCATGGTCTTAGAAAGATATAGGAGAAATGGGTGAACATAACTGTCCCAATTATTAACATCTATGGACTCCATACACCATATGTCTTTTACCATGGACAAGAATAAAATTCCGTGAAGTAATCATTTTTAATGTCAACATATATGAAACTCCTCCACCGATGAAGCTGACACATCATAACTAATTTGAATCACGAAAATTAATTTCTAATGTGCTAGCGTTGCACACCAACCTGTTGAAAAACAGATTGTCCTCGTCAGTTTCTATGATGTTCATTTACGCGAGTAAACAAATATGCGTTGATTCTGAGCGTGTCGTCGATTGGCAATTAGATCCCACCATGCAGCGGCAGCAAAATTAGGAAAGACCGGGAAAGACTCTGGACCTGTGGCTACTGTTGGGTGATCACTGATCAGCTATAGTATTCCATCCAATTGATTTATGACATTAATTGTCAAAGTTCCATCATGAAGTCTCTGTCTTCTGTCACGAAGTAATTCTTTATTTCCTAACTGTTGGCAGAAAATGCAGAACTTTGCGCCCGTTCAATTTGATGTTGTGTAAGGGATGGTGTCAAACTGTCAACTCCTTTCATAATTAGGGATCTTTACTGACTTTACATAATGAATCGAACGTCGGAGTTGATTTTCAGTTAATGAACTTGATTTTGGGGGGAATTTGCTGGAATTATGTAATGCCTTTCGGCAGGGATTCAACTCATGGGATGGGATTTGATAGAACGCATCAGGATTGAATATGTTAGTCAATATTGAAGTTGTCCGATAATTTATTTCATGGTTTTTTTGTTTTAATTTAGACGTTTTTCTCTCACTGATAGATTGTAAAGATCGTAACGAAACAAAGTGTTACACTCTTTCTTCTACATGAACAACTTTAACTTGTCCAACAACCAGCAGCCGAGAATATAAACGTCAGTTACAAATTTTAATCAAATTAATGTCCTTAATAATAAAGACCCTTTACGGAAATAGATGAAGCATTATATTCCAAATGTATCAAAATGATTTATTTTTTATTTTCGAGCGTTGCTCAACAACATATTGAGAAACAGGTAGTCCTCTTTAGTTACTTTGGTGTTCATTTACGCGAGCAATTAAATCTGCGTTCATTCCGAGTGTGTTGTCGCATGACCGAATTTTTTCACGCCAAAGACCCCACCATAGCAGAATTTTGAAAGACTGTGGTGGCTCTAACGTTCGTCCGATGTAATTCTGGCAGAATACAGGGACGGACCAGTCTCCCGTTGAATGATTAGCTAGGAATTCCTATGATAATCTGATTCCAAGATAAGTCATATTGCATTTCAACATATATTTCTTAAATGGGATGAATTTTGACCTGATATTTTACTACAATCTTTATCAAGTGTAATTGTTACGAAAGTACATTGTACCACGGTATCAACTCTTGCCGATTTTGGACATATCTGAATGCTAAAGACGTCTTATGTTGCTATGAACAAAGTTCACTACTAAAAAATTAACTATTATTTGATACTATACTCATTTATGCTGCTTGAATCAAATCTCAGCGCTCGATTGAAAAATATGTATTATTCCGATTCTGTTTTTACTGATTCCGCACCTCTGAACGTGATTGGGGGAGAATTTCAGCAAATTGCGTATCGATACTGATTACTTAACGTTACGTATGAATTTTTCACATTTTTTATTGTGAACATTTTTGTTTAATTGTTGCGGCTCTGAATTTTTCTTTTTTTTTTCTGAAGGAGTGCATTGAGTTAGATTTGAGACGGACGAAACGGATTACGGCAGCATCACTCATTAATGCTGACTGACGGTCCATATTTGACATTTTTTCTTCTCAGTTAGAGTAGACTCGTCTGATATTGCCCAAATGGCCCTCCGTTTAAGAGGGAGATGCAGATATTTTGCTTCTATAGCTATATTTGACGAAGTCCCATTCATCGACAAAATATTCTATAGAAGTGAAACTGCCATCAGTTAATGGAAAAGTCTTTTCCATGCAAATTACATGCCATCATTGGTGTGAATAATAAACGTTTATTTACTAGAGTTCCACCAAGTGAAAATGTTGAGTTAATCTAGTTTAATACATTCCGATGTCTTTTCGATAGCCGGACAAATTTAAATTCCTAACGAAGCTTAAGTTGCCACCAATAATGTTCACTACTAAAAATGTTGATATTATTCATGAAAAAAAATGAACTATTATTTGATACTATTACTCATTTATACTGCTTGAATCAAATCCCAGCGCTCGATTGATAAATATTTATTATTCCGATTCTGTTTTTACTGATTCCGCACCTCTGAACGTGATTGGGGGAGAATTTCAGCAAATTGCGTATCGATACTGATTACTTAACGTTACGTATGAATTTTTCACATTTTTTATTGTGAACATTTTTGTTTAATTGTTGCGGCTCTGAATTTTTCTTTTTTTTCTGAAGGAGTGCATTGGGTTAGATTTGAGACGGACGAAACGAATTACGACTGTATCACTCATAAATGATAAGTTCCATGGAACATATTTGGCGTTTTGATTCTTGGTTAGTTAAGAGACTCGACCAGTAATGGTTAATTGAGCACTCCGTTGGTAATGGAATCTTTTCTTTACTTCTAAAGTTTTATTTGCTTCAGCACCTCTCAATGGCGTGGAAATAATTCTTGGAAGATAAGCTGCCCACCATTGATGGAAGAGTCTTCTCCAAGTAAACACACTCCGTCAATAGTGTGAATATTAAACATTAGTTATTTCACTATCATTAAAGTGAAAATGTCAAGTTAACCCAGCACAATTAGGTACGATGTCTTGTCGATAATCGGACATATTTAACTGTATGTGCCTGTTCATTTTCCAAAGGTTCAGAGAAAAGGACCGGAAAAAATGGAAAGTAGTCGTTTCTGCTGCGGCAGAACATTTGGCCTTCAAACTTATCAAGTTCCTGCGTGTTTTATCAAGTTTGAGCCGTGTCTTGTGTGCCTTTTTGAATACTAAAACGGTAGCGACTGTGACCATTGCCCTCATATTTTCCTTAGGCGACCATATTTAGCGGTTGAAATCAACCAGCTAATTTTGTTGTTTTTTTTTTTCTATTCTAAATGAATTAATTAAGAGAATATCCCTTATTTACTTCCCCTTTTATTTGTTAGTAATAACATAATCCACAATAGCTGTGTCTTTAATTGAGTGGAAGTTCTTTTCACAGTTAAAAAAATTTCTATTATTACGTAAAAATTGAAAATTTAAATTGCGAAATGTTTAAATTTTTAAAATCAACTCGCTTATACTTAGTCACTGGCGTGGCGACAAGCAAATGGAATCGACGACATTTTAAAATGGACTCCTCATGAAGTTCTCCCGAGTTCTCCTCAAATATTTTTCCTTTGGGAAAATTGGATATGACAAACTCCACAGTCCTGGTCAGGATTATTTTTGTGTTTTAACAACAACAAAAAAAGATATTCAGTCATAATTTTTTAAAAAGACATTTGGATTATATAATACGAGTGTTGCTAGATCTAATTTTTCTTGTATGGGTATGCAGTTTATGTTTGCGCTCAGGGACAAATGGATTTACGAGGAATTTTGCAGTCGGTCGAGAAAAAAGATTTCATGCGATACCAAACGTACATGACGGAAAGGATCAACAAGGAAATGCGGGAAGAGAGTTTGCGCACCGGAGAAAATCAAAACTGCCAAATGACGTTCATCGCTGACATGATGGGTCTCTCAATGAGGCAAATTTCTTACAAGCCAGGTATGTGACGGCAGCAACTATTTGAAATTAATACTTAAATGGCCAGACAATGTAAGGGATGTGCAAATTGATTTCGCGCTATAGTTATGGACGCGGGACGTGAACAGACGAAGAATTACGAATCAAATTATCCGGAAAATATTCGCCGAATCTTCATTATCAACGGTAATCAAATCTGTAATTATCTTAGTTTTTAAGCCAAACAATAATTGACCATTTGGTGCAATCAGCCGCCCAAGATTTTTCTCATTACCAACTCCGATTACCAAGGCGGCTATTAGCTATGGACATGGCAGTATGGCACATGGTTTTGGACATTGGCTTGGACTCTTGGAGTTTCAGTTTTTCGACTTTGGAACGGTTTGGAAATTGAAATTGAGAAAAAATTCTCGTCCCCTTTGCTCTATTTCGGTGTTTCCAGTTGTTTAGTGTTATTTGGTAAATAAATATTGAGTATATCAATAATAACTAATTTCAAATATCTTGGAATGTTGTGCCTCCCATGAGTCTCATCTTTCCCTTCATCATAAGTCATAAGTTTGGAATTGTATGCTGATTTATTTTGAAAATTCTAACATTTCTTACATTCATTTCAGAAATCCAGAAAAAAAACAGAAGAATCATGAATTCTTCATCAAAAATTGATAGAAAATGCATAGCTGAAGCTGTTTTGCCATCGCAGGAGACATTATTAGATTTTTCTGCTGGGTATGTGTTACCTGCTGAAATTTCTCTACCTGCTATTAAGTTCGACAAAATTGGAAATATCAACATACCTTTATCCCTCCTGGTATGATCATTTTTTAATGGAATTTTTTGGGATCTACTTCCGCAAAGTTCGTCTGCCGTAAACAGGGAGATTGTGTTTCCCACAGATGCCTAGTCCAAGGTTAAATTTATTTTGACGACTAGAGTCCGTCATTCGTCTGACACTTTCGATTTCTTTAGCTGTTCTCAAGTAGCGGAAATATTTGCAGTTATTAATACTGTGCGCAGTATGTTTGTGTGGAAACCACGGAAAAAAAAGAAGCGTGAATTTCAACAAACGAGTTCTTAATCGGAAGCGGAACAGAATTGGAAGAGGTAATTTCCTGTCCTGATTAAGAGTTTCAGGACCAAACGTTTGATTCGGTTTTATTCAACACAATCGTCAAGACATATAGGCAAATTTTCCTTGTTTTAGCACGCGCTGTCATGTCAAACTCTGAAGCAAAACCCAATCATTTTCTTTCCTCAAATAAATCAGCAGAAGATAGACCCGACCTCCATCAAAAAAGCCTCCGAGAATAGTTTACCTTAGTTTTTCTCCTGTAGAAAACACGACATGTGTTAATGAACTCGTCCGATTATTTTCCCAGAACCCAAAGCAAACGTTGGCATTATCTTTAAGTCCAGTCCGAGTCTACAGAAATTTCGTTGTTCTGTTACCGCCAAGCATATCGAGTGAACGTATTGACGCATTTAGAATAAAAACAAGAGTGATGGCTGTGATTCAAACTGAAGTAACGTTATTCCTATTTCAAGCGTGGGTTTTACTAACTTGTCTAGCGTCATCGCTGCTTATGACCGATTCGGGCTATGGTAAATTCAAACTAACGTCGGTGCTTCGTTCCTCCTCGAACCAAAGTATAATACCAAGGCAAAATTTAAACATGGAAGTGATACTTGTAAATTGTGATGTCTCTAACCGATTTCATAACGACAAATGTCAGACAATCATTTGACAATGAGGGCGACGATAAAGATCACAAAGAAAAGATTACGCATTTTGGGCGGATCCAAAGTGAATTTGAATACCACAAAGGAGAGCTGAAAACAATCAACAGAGAAATCAAATTGACGGGATTGCTCATGGGCTACTCCCAACACGAGGAGAAAATTAAGCAAAGCTTATTGGCTTTGCATCAGTACCTTGAACATCCTGACGAAAACAATCGACACATTTTCATGAGGGAAGCGGCCAGTCTCACCAGCAGCATCAGTGTCATTGTCGACGGATTGCTGGGGCAAAACGCTTTCAATCCGGATATTATGGCCGTCATGCTAGACTCTATCGGAGTAAGTAACGTACAGATAAAAATTTATAAGATCAAACTTCCGTTTTGGTTAATTTTCCCTCATTATGGGCAGTGCCATGGGCGACAATTGCACAAGAAAATCAAGTTCATAATGAGCATAGTTATGACCGGACTTTGGGTGCGCGGTGAGTACCAAAGAATGAGGAACTTAACAGAGCTGGACAGGTGAGTTTCACATGAATCAATTTGAACTAAATTCGTCGACTAAAATTTAAAATTCAGTTCGCATTTCAAGAATTTTATCCTGACGTCAACGATTAAATTGACTAAGAGGCTCGACGACATGGTCATCGACTGTCAAGCGGATGAGAAAAACGTCAGCCAAGAGATGCGCAAAATTATGAAAAGCCAAACGTCCCGCGGTATAAAATCTATTGCCGATTCTCTGCTCAACTTCCTCGAAGACAAATACGATACCAAAAAGTGGATCGTCGTTGTCCTACCGAATTTGTCTGAAAATTTGATCGCCACACATGGAAATTGGTCGGGAATCACATCCGAAAAATGGCACTACGTTCTCGAAAAAAGGAATAATCGCTCTGGCCGTTTCGGTGAATCAAAGCGACTGGTCAAAATTCGTCTACCAATCGGCCAGTAATCTTTTAGAAAAATTCGACATTCCTATACGAACGTCCCCTGGTTTACTATTTGGTATTCAAAGATATTACGTGAATGCCAAACAAATTCACGAACATCTCAACCGTTCCCTGTTGCCACTTCGAGCCCACAGCCGGGCGGACATCCAAACTCTTGTGGTCGAAGTGGATCCTGCCAAAGTGACTATCGCGGCCTCTAATGGAACGGAATATTTGCGACTCTCTAATCAATTCAATTGCTGTCACTTGGTGATGGTCGTAATCAAGTCCTCCGATTCAGATTCTATTCCCGCTGCTAATAATCAACACATTTGCGCTCACAGGACGTCGTCGTCCTTTTGATTGCCTCTCTCTCTCTACTTACTTGCTGCTGGTTTATTCAATATATCCTCTGGTGTAGTTGCGCTGGAGACCAGGGCCGGAGATATGGGCCTTTAATGAAAGCAAACAGGGCAGCGCCTTTTATCACGGACCCATTCTATTATATCTATATCACGAGACCGACGACCCGGCAGGAGCCGAGCAGCAGCAGCCATTTTGAATTGCTTTGCCCTGATGCCGCTCCTGTGTATGTGTTAATAACATCAAAGAGCTTTATAACCTCCTCTCCCAGCTCCCTACAGTTCCCCATCACACACACTTTTCTATTGCTTAGATCAAGAGGGAAAAGGGCAGCATCTTTCTCTCTATTATGGCCGTGTGTAGGATAGCTGTTCTTGCGGTGTTTATATATAGGCCGCTCTCTCTATGGTGGTGGTTATATAATAGCGTCGGTGGGGTGGGTTGATGGGAATATGAAGAAGAAGAGAGAAGAGGGGATGTGTCTGGTTGTACACATCTAAACGAATATGGGGCCCTATATATCAGTGGAGCGGATGTCGAGCTGTGTGAATTTCGCCTCTATTATATGCCGGCCCCTCCCTGCTGCCAACACTCTCACGCGCTATGTGTATATAGTCCCGATACACCCCCTCTATATATCTGCCTTCTTCTCCCGCCCTGTAACATCTGATTTGGAAAAAAATAAATAAAAAAAAAGACGAGAAAGCGGAAGAAAAAGAAAACGGAAGGAAGGAAGGAAGAAGAAGAAGAAACCTCGACTTGTGTTGTCATGACGACGGCCAATCGCGCGCTCCTTTTTCGAGTCCTATATAACCAGCGCCCCGGCCCGAGATCCAATCTAATCGCTTAATCTACCCCATCCCCATCCTCTCCTTACACTCCTTGGGTGCAGTCGCGAAGCAATGACGTGCTCAGCGTCGTGAGCGTCGACGCCAACGGCAAAAAGAATAAGGCGACCGAAAGAAAAAAGAGACGGGATAATACAGCGCTTGCACGATGATGTTATTGAAGAAATCTTTCCATCTAATATAAGAGGGGATATAAGAAAAATCCTTTTGATAAGAACCAAATAATAACGCGCATGTCTTTCACTTTTCTTCCTTTTTTTATTTTGCTTTTTTTTTTACGATTATTATTCAATTTCCAGGAGATTTAATAAATCGACTTGAACATCAACTTTGAAAACAATCAAGAATAGGCTATGGGTCGTATATAGCTCCCGTGCGTGAGCGGCAAAATTTAAAAGCTAATAAACCCCCCGCTAATATAAGCGCAAGTAATATAAAGCGCAGGTTGTCAAGTCAATACCGACGTCGTAGTATATAAACCCACAACAGGATATTGGTTCATATCAAAAATTGAACGCCTAGGGGTCCTTATCCATGATTTTGAGTTGACAGCTTTAGAAAATGAGCTGTCATTACGTTTGCTTATGTAGCTTCGTATATTAATACGCGCGATGGTGTGAATTTGTTTATTTGCATCTACCAACACACAAAGGATCAAAGTATATAGGGTGTGGACTGTGGTAAATATGGTGCAAAAGGCGTCGTCCTTGTTTATCACGAACCGGAGGTGTTTTCGCCTCTCATCACCGCGCCGAGTACAGCAGCAGAGGATTGACTTTTAATCAAAACGCCAGGGAACAACAAAAGACGTCGGTCTGTCGGTCGGCCGACCGTCGTTGATTATTGAATGAGGCCCCACCATCATATACAGAAATATATAATATCCCGCGTCAGTGTGGAGGATAGAAAGAAAGATGGAATCTATTGAGAGAATAAGTTGCTGGGGACGAGGATTACACAGGAAACCGCAAGGACATGTATAGGCCGCTTTGGTGTTTTGTAGCCTATATGATGATATATATAAATCTAAATGCATGGGGCTGTGCGTCTGATGTGTGTGTGCTTAAGCGCCGACCTGATGTATTTATACGATATTTATATGGCAGGCAAAAGGATGACCAGTGATGATGATGGAGCCGACGACGAAAGGGGCCAGCCCGCTAGCGCTATAGCAACAGCGAATAATTTCCCGTAGGGATTCTAGTCACAGTCGAACGAGGCTCAGTTTCGACACGCCACCGCTACGATACAAATCGCTATTCAAACGTACGAAAAAAGGTTGTATTCTTCAACACGAAACGTACGGAAATGTTACGCAAAATGCCTTCACTTTTTATAGACATAGATTGCTCGCAGAAATCTCTTTCAGATAGATGTAATTTCCAGGGGTATCTGTGTTTTTACACAGCGTTTTCCCTGTAAAATCGCAGTCGCCAAAAACGCGCCACTAGCTTTCGATGGCCACCGCTATTCCCGCCAAAGACGCACTAATCTTTATTTTATGCCGCTAGATGCGCCACATTGGGGCTCATTTTCCCGGCTTGAAGCGCGTCAACCCAAGAAGCTAGTTTCCAGGCCTACTAGAAGTGAGTTCGGTAGTAGTTTTAAGTTTAACGACTGTCCGGCGGCCTTATACATACATGTAGATCCAAAAAAAGCGTCCGGTTTGTTTGTTTACGTTTGAACATGGTTTGAATGTTATTAAACTTAAACTTAAAATAAAAAATAACAATAAAATAAAATAAAACAATTAAAATAATAAAATAACAACAACATATCTTCTAAAGCAAAGCAAGTTTTCCTATGTGTTTAGACAAACAAATTGGTTATTTACACATTTTTTGGTATGCCTCAAGTCCATATAGATATGTAGAATTTCAATTTTTGAGTGTGATCTACAACAATTGACAAACATTTCTTACTGAAATATTTCTTTTTCCTTTTTAGATGCCTGGAGAAGTTCAAATGGAAGACGAAGCTGAGACTTTCACATTCCAGGCCAAGATTGCTCAGCTTATGAGCTTGATTATCAACACCTTCTATAGTCGATCTCCAACTCCTCAAATGCCCTAGACAAGATCCGTTATGAATCCCTGACTGACCCAAGCAAGTTGGACAGAGGTAAGGATCTTAAAATCAAGATTGTCCTCAACAAGAATGCTGACTCACTCTCGACATCAACGCATGATGTCCACAAGAGCATCAAACGGTAACGTCACTGTAGGGGAGCGCATGGATCCTTACAGTGACTCGAGGAACAGCTCCAGGTTGGATGATTCGACTACAACGACGTTGAGTAGTGTCAACTCGACGCTGGAGGACTTGGTGAGACAACAACAACAACCCAAATCGGTACAACAAAACTTGAATTCGTGATTTTATTAAAATTCTTACAAAAATAAATGTAATTCGCCCTTATAGTTAACTACGGCAACTGATTCGGACATGGAGTCCAAGTTTTCGGCCAAGGTTCTGGTAATGCTGCCCGTCTTCCGCTTCCTGCAGTTGCTGTGTGAGAATCACAATCGAGACCTGCAGAACTTTTTGCGGGCCCAGTCCAACAAAAACAGTTACAATTTAGTGTCAGAGACACTCATGTTCATCGACTGCATTTGCGGATCGACGACGGGCGAACTGGGTCTGCTCGGCCTCTACATTAATGAGCACAACGTCACCCTCATCAACCAAACCCTGGAAACATTGACGGAATAGTGCCAAGGACCTTGTCACGAAAACCAAAACTGCATCGCCACTCACGAGTCGAATGGACTGGACATCATCAAGGCTCTTCTTCTTACCGACATCAATCCATTAGGTAACAATTTCCTTTCATTCCATTTGATTCTAATAATTATTGTATCAATTATTTAGGACAACGGAGAATGGATCTTGTTTTAGAGTTGAAAAACAACGCCTCCAAGTTGTTGCTGGCCGTCATGGAGAGTCGTGGCGAAAGCGAGAACGCGGAAAGGATCCTGTACAACATGAATCCTCGCCAATTGGTGGACGTTGCCTGCAAAGCCTATCACCAAAAGTTGGTCGGTGGAGAAGAGGCGGCCAGTCCCAAAGAAGTCGGCCAGAACATTTACATTTTGTGCCACCAATTGGCGCAGCACAACAAAGAATTGGCCGCCCTGATGAAACCGCCGCCAGTGGACGGAGTTAGCGGTGATGCGGCCCTGCAGTGCTACGCCAATCACACGGCGCAAATCGAAATTGTCCGTCACGACCGGACGATGGAGCAGATTGTCTTCCCCATTCCGGAAATGTGCGAGTATTTGACCAACGACACGAAAGTGCGCGTCTTCCACACGGCGGAGCGCGACGACCAGGGATCGAAAGTGGCCGCCTTCTTCGAAGGAGTCGACGACATGTTTGACGAGATGAAATGGCAGAAGAAATTGCGCGGACAGCCGTTCCTCTTTTGGGTCAGCTCGCACATGTCCATCTGGAGTCAAATCCTCTTCAATTTGGCCGTCATTATCAACTTGATTGTCGCCTTCTTTTACCCGTTTGACACTGACGGACCGGCTCCTGATCCTCGCACTCACCTCTCAGGTCTGCACACCTTTAAACAGTGACTCCCATTTCCATCTTTTCAACGATCTTTTTTGTTTATTAATTCAGGTCTCATCTGGGCCGTCATGCTCCTATCCGCCGCTGTGGCCATCACGTTACCCAAACCGTCGGGTATCAGGACTCTCGTCATGACAGTCATCCTCCGGCTTATTTGCTCAGCCGGCCCTCAACCCACACTGATGCTCCTTGGCACCGCCGCGGTAGTGTTGAAGGGCGTCCATCTGCTGAGCATCATGGGCAACGCCGGGACATTCCAGCGGAGCGTCAGACAAATCTGCACGGACACGGAGATTGTCTACCACGTCGTTTACCTCATCTTTTGCTTCCTCGGACTCAGCACCCATCCGTTCTTCTTCTCCGTCCTTTTGTTTGACGTCGTCTACCGCAACACAAACTCAGTTTCTCTCAATTGTTCTTATTTCAGCGTTTTTGTGAACTGGAATGAGAGTATTCATATGATAAAACTAGTCTTATTGTCTTAAAATAATGGCTTTACTACCCTCATTCTTGGCATTGTATAACTACGTGTTACGAGTTGGAATTCAATACAACCAATTGCGGTTTGCTATATAAAACCTTTGTTCGATTTCTCTCCATACCCCTGCTTGTGACAGCTATCCAACGACACCGAGTTTCGAATAGAAAAGCGGTACATAGAGCTTAACATTTCGGTCATGAGAAATGATTTTAGAAAAATGATGACGAATGGAATTGGTTATCCGTGGAGGATAATCCGCTGAGTAGATCCGCGGAGTTGGTTGCATAAATTTACTTAGAATGCTTCGTAAGAAATTCACTAGGCTACTCAACTAAGTTGATCCATAAATCACACTTCGCTAATCTATAAGTGAGTTGAAGAAAATTCTGCCCTCTCTTCATTATAAAACAAAATGTGTTGCCTAGATAGTCCGGCTTTAAAGTTGCATTCAATGTCTTCAATTCCAACATGATAGGGATCCAAATGATACAAGTTTTGAAAATGGTCAAAAGGTAACCGAAAAAAAAAAGTTAGGCGTGCTCCTGGATTACAGTTACACCCCAAAATGATGTTTATAATAAGCGCCGAGCAATCACCCTACATTGCGCGAAAAAATACTTAACCTATATATAACCTTTCTCCGAACCCCCAAAAATTTATTATGCACACTCCCTCATTTTAGTTAAACCCCAAAAGTCCCGGAGGGAAACTGGCGACGCTAGGCGCGAGGCACAATAGCTACACACAAGAACGCGGGTCGTGTGTGTGTGTATGTATACGCGGGGAAATTTGAAAAGGGATAAGAAAAAAAGATGCTGCACGCTCTTGTGTGTATACAAGCCGACGAGCGTTAGAGAGAAATCACTGAAAGAGAGTTTGTTATTCGAGGGGTAGTCGACTCGAAAAAATATTCGTACACCCCCATATTTTTAATGAAAAATATGAAAAAATACGAAAAAATACGAAAAATACGAAAAAATATAAAAAATATAAAAATAAAAAACACATAATTTCCAAACTTAATATAGCTAGATCCCACGAAATCATCATATATCCGCGCAAACAGAAATCAGATCACATGAGATAGGGATGTTCGACATGTTTTTTCACATTTGTATCCATCGCGGCAACGCAGCAGTCGTTGGAAGTTTTCATCTGCTGGAGAGCCTAAGGCATCTGCATTGTGCCTCCCTTTGTCTGGGTGGGTTTTGGGCTGGGGGTGAGGTGGGGTGGTCGGATCGGATGGGTCAGACAAAGCGGGGTGCAATGCCTGAGGCTCTCTAGCTAAAAACTTCCAACGACTGCTGCGTTGCCGCGATGGATGCCGCGAAATGTGAAAAAATATTTCGAACAGCCCTATAGGAATTTTCTGGGAAACGATAGCTATTAGCTATACGAAAATATCGTTTTTACTTTAAAATCGATACCATTTGAAATTATTTTGAAAGAATAAGATTTTTACAAAATCTGGAAAAAAAGTGACAGCGGTGAAAATTAAAAAAAAAAACAGTATTTACAGGCTATATATAGACTATTACAACTTGAAATTGACAGTTTTTACCTAATAACAACATCAGTCATGCAACTGACATGTTTATTTGGCAATAAAACCTCAATCATAGTACATTCTGAAATTTCCCAATTTTGGGAACGCTGTAAATTTTTTACATTTCCCTATTTCAATCCATTCTACTCAGATAAATGAGTTAAATATGGTGGCTGCAGCTAGTTTTCTTGCTTTTCTAGCACAAAATAGTAAAATATAAGGAAAAATATGGGAAAATATGAAAAAATATGAAAAAATATGGAAAATACTGAAAAATATGGGAAAATACGAAAAAATATGAAAAATATGAAAAAATTTGAAAAAAATATGAAAAAATAAAAAATATGAAAAAATAAGAAAAAATATATTTATATTTAAATATTCGTACACCCAAATCATGAGTCGACTACCCCTCGTTGTTATTATTATTATTCAAGAGAAGAAACTGTGTACAGTATTTCCCCAAAGTGGGTCGTGATACATGGGGCTTGACGGTGGTGGACGTGTGGCATCCTCCTCCCCTCCCAAACACACACACACCAGCCAGTCAGCGGGGTTTAATGAGCCGAAATTGCGACGATAAACGGCCGTTTAGCGCCCTCCGTGCTTCGTCGACTGGATGGGGGCCGCGTGACCTATCCCTTCTCGTCCGTCCGTCTCTCCCCCCTTTTTTCATTTCTGCATCACCTTCCTAAATAAATATTCTTTTGACTTGACTTTTTCTCTTTTGATATTTCCCACCCCGGTGCAGATTGTAGGGCCTTTCATCGATGACGTGATGAATATCGATGACCTTTTATTGCAACTTTGGTGCTGCATTGAACGTGGAGGAGCAGTTTGAGCTCGACTGAGCACACGGCCGACCAGGATAAGACTCCAAGATTACTAGACACAACATGGCCCTCTCCATGCGCATCCTTATTAATCCTAGCTAAACGCTATGGGACCTTTTCAGTCCACGTGCCGAATTGTGGCGCAGTTTGCACGTCATCAACTTTTTTTTTTATCCGCGATGAGATTTCCCTTTTGTTTTGCTCGCTCTCTCCGTTTCAAATAGTAATTGACTCCAGGTCAAAAGGTCCATTTGCGCATTATCCACAATCATCCGTATTATATGGGACATGCGCATATATTCAGGAAAAGGGAAGTGTAAAACAGAGACGATGGGAAATGAACAAGCAAAGGGGGTCGTGGGAAATGTCGACATTGTTGCGACTCGCTTGGTCCATTTGCGAGTCGAAGTTGAGCCAGACACAATCATGCGCAAATCTTTTAATGGTGACATTGGCATAGATGACTGAATATGATGAGTCATATATAAAGTTACTATGGGCTATAGCTTTCTGTTATTCAATCAACACTTTTATGTTTGCCATATTTATTTCCGGCCAATCGCTGGTATCGATGCGTCGCTGCGCATGCGCAGTTGGAAATGTGATTACGACAGCAGATTTTTCCTCGAGCAATAAAAAAATAAGGAAAAATAAAAATAATATGCGCTTCGGCATATAATGAATCGTGTCTAGGAGAAAAAAAAAGAAGAAAAATAACATTTCAATGGGCAGCAGAATATTAATGAATTGTTATCGTCGGCTCGAGCGCGGGGCTCATGACGGCCGGGTAGCATTTTGGTTTATCGCTGTTGGCCTAATACATAGCAGTTAGTTATATAATGTCGCCTCGTTAACTGGAGCGGATTAACAAAAAAAAAATAATAATAATAACCCATAGAACCGGCCGCACGGGCTCAGCGCACCAGAGCCCATTACGTCATATACATAATAAAATGGAATTTGAAAAAAAGCGCTAATTAAAAAAAATAAAAAATAATTATTTGAAGGATCGAGGAGAAATAAAAAAAAACAAAAAAACAGTGAGGCCAATTTCGAAACAATTGGTCAATTACAATTTGAGAAGAGCATTTCATTTCTTTATTTTACCCAAACAATAAAAAAAAATTGGGGGCCGGTCAATCTGTGTATTATACGACAGTGCTATAACTATAACGTTTTGTTTTTATTGTTACGAGGAGGGAGCCACTAAATTGCGCCAGCAAAGCGCAGCCCACATCAACTGCGACAATAACTCTGACTCGTAAAAGGGACGAAAGAAAAGAACAGACGGCAGCAGGAGCAGCAAGTTAGTGTATTATATTCATCACCCAGAGTCGTAACTTTGCGAGTCTTCTGCTGCTGCGCCTTATAGAGCGGCCAGCAATATCTATGCGCTCAGACTCGGCAGTTCACCGTTTCGTTTTTCTTATTTGGGATGCAGGGGGGATTTTCCGATTCTATTATTTTCCAGCTTATGATATTATATTGTGGTCGTTATTTCCGTGCTGTTCTTTACATACGGCCATACGTTTTTATATATAGCTAAGCCACCGATAAACGTTATGTATACATTATGGGACTATACGATGGCTCTCTGTTATTTTATTTGAAAGAGGAGGACGATTCGTTCCATCTTGGGAGGTCAGCATTGCAATAACTCTATCATTACCGGCCACAAATACGCCCTATCTGAATTTCAGGGGAAATTATTTTTTGTTGTAATTTTTTTCTTATAGGGATTTGATTGAAATATAGAATTAAAAAGATGGATAATTGCAACTCCATCACACTGTCATATTGTCATCATACAAAATCAAAATATCCTAGTCCCGACGACGGGGTAGTGACGCTGTATAGCCGGGACTTGGATGAATGAAAGCGGATCCTAGTAGAATAGATATAACTTTTATTTTGCAAGTCGTCTCAAAACGGGGTATAACTTTGATACTCAATAATTCCTATTGTGATTTTAACTAATATATTAATGTCTTGAAAACATTTTTAAATGGATATTAGTGCGATGCGTATTACGTATTGAAAGTCTGTCTATATACCCAAACCCGAGCCCAAACCCCGCCAAAATATGCTTCTGAGTTTTGAGGTTATATCATTCAATATAGCCTATAGGCATCTCATCGTCAGTTAATTTAGTTACACTGTTAATAATACCTCACGTTTTTCGAGACATACAGTCCTCGGAAACCGGGCAACTAGAAACGTATATTATAATCTACGATAACCGAGACGTGTTTTCCGTCTCGGAAATCGAGAGTAATAATCGTCCATTCTCATATAAAAGATTAGACTTCGGTAGGAATTGAACTCGGATCTCCGACATCACAGTCGGATGCTGATCCGCTGTGCCATTTCAATATGTTATAGGGAACAGTACCTTTTTGATACATTTTAGGCTGTTTTTTTAACTAGACAAAAGGAAGGGAAAAAGTAGGAAACAAAAATTGAGAATGTACATTTTTGGTCGAGACGTGCTATTGAAAATCGAAGGTTATAACTACCGAAACGGAGAACCTACCGATTTTCGATACATAGTAACAATTTTCGGTAATATGTATTTACCCATAAACGAGACCTTTTTTAACAGTGTAAAATCCGCGCCGCCCACCACGGGGTGGCTGTCCTAGACTTTGATATTACTTTACCGCCTATATCTTCTTTTTCGTATATAATAAAACTGTATAAATAATATAGTTATACAGGAAGCGCCGACCGCTCGTTGACTTTCCCCATCAAAGAGGCCGTATAAATTAAAATTAATAAAACACACACACAAAAATAATAATAAGTCGAAAGGGAATAAATGTATTGCATAAAAATTATATTATTATTACGGAACTAACAGAAGACGCAGGAGAGCGGCAGCGGCGGCGGCATTTGCCTGGCCCGAAACGATGATGAACTTGTCATGTGAAATTGTTATATTATTACCTTTTACCTGCGCGCTCCAATGAATTGTTTGAGCCGTTGATTTACGGCACGGCCGCCTACCGAAAAAGAAAGAAAAAAATAGGGAGAAAGAAACTGTGTGATGGAAGAACCGCGCACAGCCGTTCGTACATATAGAATCCGTACATATAGAATCTCTGTTTGTATGTGTATAGACATAGGCGCTGCTTTGTGTATATATAGCGGCCGAGAAATTGTTTGGGAAAACGTCCGTCCGACATGCAAAACCGACATCACGTCATCAACGACGCTCTGCGGGGAGTTTCGCGTGACGTCGGAAGAAGAACATTAGAAGAAGAGATATTCGGGGCTCTATACACATGCTGATGGATGATGGGCTGTTGTGTTATGTTTGCCGGAGAAAACGTCAAAGGACCTCTCGGGTGAAACGATAGATCAGCAACAAGAAAATGATTTGATGGCAGAATAATAGACGACGGCGTAATACAGCCAAGCAGAAAGCACAGCAGCAGCGTCTACATTTCTAAATGGAACGTAGACACACACACAAAAAAAGGGTTATCACGAGAGATAGCATCGATGCGAAACAAAAGAGAGCGCCCGACCGCGCGTTCATATCAAATATTATCTAATCTCTTTTTGTCGTCTTTTAGTTGCGTGTGTTTCAATTCGTCCGTTTTCCGCGTCCGCGGCCAACCAGCAATCGAGACTGGTTATTATACACATATAGAACCAGAAAAAAAATACAGAATTCAAACTGCTGACGGCCATCATAGCAGGAGCCCAAATTCCCTGGCCGGAGAAATAAGGAATCCCACCGTTAAGTTAGCGCGCAAGAGGCAAATTCCAATGCGAGACACCCCAGCAGTCGTTATTCCGAGAAGTCTATTATTATTTGATTTTAATTCACGACTAACGACGTCTCGACGACAATAGACAATCTGATGGCAAATAGTCAAACTATAGATAATATAGTCTCTATGTCATCCGCTTCTGGTTTTTATAATTTTTAATTTGAAATAGGGCGGGTGGGGTTGGATGTTATATTAAAAGATGATGCTGCGTTCAAGCCTTGTGTTTGTCTGCGACATGTCGGCAGTAATTGGACACGCCATCATCGCCATACGCGCAGACGACAGATCGTGAATAATTCGAAAAATATGGTCGACATTTGCTGTGGGTCCAGTTGTTACTGTTCCTGGGAGCCATCACTAATAGGCGGAGGGCGTGGTTTTTCTCGTGTATACTAAATATCCTTGGGCGAATATACGTAGAGAACTATCCCCCCTAAAAAAAAGAATATAAGAAAAAAAACCAGCGCACACAACTATGTGTGGTTAAGTTATAGCAGGGTCTCTTCCCAAACTAAAAAAAAAAATAACAGAATTAAAAAAGAATAGAAATGAGGAAGAAGAAGAAGAACCAGGAGCCAATTAGCGGACCAAGCTGCATAGTTGACGTGCGACCTGAAGATGGAGGTCGAGCATAACTCTCTTTCTCTTTTTCCCTTTGTCTTTGTCTTTTGCCTTTTGACAATCGTCAACTCCTTTTTAACTTTTTCCCGGTTGGCTGCTGCTGTGCTGGATATCCTCCGAGTAGAACACAGGATAAGAGAGAGAGTCAAAAAAGGGTGCCAAATCATCAGTCAGTGTATAATGGCGGACAAATGCCGAGATGATTATTATTATCCACGTATGTGTCAGCTGGCCAACCAGCCTCTATATCCCGTCTGACGCGCTATGCGTGGCTATATTAAGGGCCCGCGACCTCATCCAGCGCCTATAAGTAAGTGCGGGATGTATATAAGAGAGACAAGACAAGTCGATTTATCAAGGTGTGCCAAGTTGTCGTCCGACATTTTTTAGGGGCTCGTTAACCAGTTAACCAAGCCAAACGGAGCCAAGCAGCAACTAGACAGACACGGCGTATATTATAATATGCTGAAAATAAGTGAAAACGAGGACGCGGAGGAGTTGACGAGTTCCAATCAATTAACACACACACACGCATTAACAATATACCTGCTGGGAACCCCAAAAAAGGTAAACGTCAAAAACTCCAAAACGAGTCGAATAAGAAGAAAATGAATGAAAGGGGAATAGAAGCCAGTCAGCCAAGTTGATGAGAAATCTAAAAGGGGAGAGAGAAAAAGAGATACTATAATATAAGATTGACAAGCCGTCAGTCAGTTTTGTAAACGGACATCTTGATAACAGATTGTTTCCCATACAATTATTCTGCGAAGACCTAGTTGCCGAGAAAGGGCAGCAATACGAAAAAGACACCCACATTTCCCCAAATATGGTTCTCGTCTCACTTCTCTTTCTATATTATATACACTGCTGTACACAGACCACTATTTATCAAATCAGGCTTCAATTATTTTGTTTCATTTTTCCTCGTTTGGTGGACGCCGTTTTTCCCCGTGTCGCACAGGTAAAAAAAGAAAAAAGTGAACAAAAGCAGCAGCAGCTATATGAGGCCCTTTTCTCTACGGGAGGCTAATGGATGCCTTTCAACATCGACAAGAAGAAAATAATCAAATAATAATAATAATAATGACATCAAAAATAGTAAGACCAATAATGAACTACACGACTTTTTCGTACACATTCGGGAATAGGCTATCAACTTTTATTTTTTCAGATTGTCATCGCGCTGCTTTATGAGCCGTTCGTGTGTTAGGATCGAGCCGGCGGATGTTTGTGACCTCCCCCACAATCGTGTAACCTTTTTTAAATGCATTGCTGAATGTCGTTTTTTTTTTCTTTGAAAGAAAAAGAAGGAAAATTTATTTTTTTAAATTTCATTTTTTTTTCTCGTACAACCGGTGCTCAACAGTCGAACTTCATCAAGGCGCTATTCATTCGCGTTCGCTTACATTCTATTTATCGTTTCCTGTTGCCTTGCGCCATCGTGTGCTGTTGTGATCGGTGTGTAGAGAAATATACGCCGTTGGATTATTTATATATGGATGCCAGTTTAAATGGCGTCTGATTTGTATGTAATATTGATTAATCGTCTTGGGAGGAATGAAAACGCCCGAGAAGAATTTTCTTATCCAAGAACCATTGCGTTTGGTGAAATAGTAAATAAACTGATATTTTCACTGCTGAAAAACCGTTCATTTTAGCGTTTATCTTGATGTGAATAACATGATTTAATTTTGGAAAGTTTAATGGTAATCATAGTGGTGAAAAATACTTAAAAAAAATTCTCCTACTACTCAATTCTCCTTTCATCTCACAGCAGCGGTGAACCACTAAGTGAGTAAGGTTTTTCATTTTTTAAAAGTGTGGAAACTCGAGCACTTGTATTTGCATCGGTAGAGGGGAGACGCGTTCAAGGCTGAACCACTGATCGAGCTACGGAAGAAATAAACGCAAAGCAAGCCGGAAATTTGTTAATTTTTAAGATTTACGATAGTTGTGAAGCGAAAACGACATTTTTAATAAAAGAACTTCATAGTTAAGGCCAAGAGGATAATGTTCACTAAAAAATAAAGACGAAAATCGGCTAACTAACGTATGAAAACGAGACGGCAATATGTGAATTTTACTCATCATGGTTTGAGCTTCGGCAAAGTATATAAAGGGTGACTGTGTGAGTGTTTAATTATTAGATTGGATTATATCAATCAAATGACGCGTTCTCTTACTGAGATAAAATGTCAATTTTATTGGAATTTATTATAAAGTTTCACATGGAACTTTTCAAATTCTATAAAGGGCAATTATCAATCATTAATCAGGGGAATTAGTTAAGGGGCAAAGAAAATTTAGGAAAAGCAAGGAGGTGTAATTAAAAGGCGGTAATCGTTGCTATACCCGCATAAATCGTAAACATCATCGGTGTAATCGATAGGCTGTACGTGTATCCAATATATGCTACAACTTTCACATATTACTTGGCTTGCTAACATTGGTTGGATTTTGTAAAGTATTTTTAATGAACATTTATATAGTTATTTTATTGTAAAAAGGTGTAAACAAGTGCAGAATGAACGTGTCTCTTTTATATTTTCAAAATTGATTTCTAACAGTAAATCCATTTGAAAATGCATTTTTTCTACAAAATTCATAGGAAAAATTCTGCTCGGGCGGCTTATTCCGTGTTGTTGTCATCGAAGAATTCCTTTTAGATTTTACATGCGAAAAAAAGAGGGAGTGTCTGTTTTCATTGTATATAGTGAGTAGGGTACGATTGGACGTTAGGCCTGCCCACACTGATAAATATTTAGGCCGCTCACAGTAGTACATACACACACGGACGGAGAGAAGGGATTTTTTTTATAAGGAGACACAATCAAATCAACTTACAGAGGTCAAATAATTCGTGAGAACGCCTTCCTACATTGCTTATTCAACATTCTATGGAGTGAACATCAATTTAAGTAATAGCACGAGAAATACTCGATTATTTTCAATAAAAATGGATGGTCAGGTCTGTTAACAGCATCGTTACATTACTAGTCGGATCTATCAGATGGAGATGGGATTGTAAAGGAGAAAGTTCATATTGAATGAAGTTTCACGTGTGAATGTGAAGAATTGTAGCATGTGTACGATTAGCTGTATCAATACAATTCTATTCAAGATGAAATGAATTGGCCAATCATTCAAAGACATTATAAGTTGACTTCAGATTGTACCGTCATACTCTTCTATCTTTAGAACAATGAGGAACATTTGTTCGTACATCGTAATAAATGGAAATGAATAGCTTTCTAAGTATTAGACATTGTATACAAACTGAATTGCGAAAACATCATACTGAAACTTACAAAATTTGTTAACAATTCTTCGGGAAAATGATATTTATCCACTCTACTTGACGCAAATAGCAATGCCCAACAATGTTCACGACGCGCAATCGGATAACACGCGATGAAAAAAAAATACCGCTACGATTTGGAATAAAAATGAAATGTTCAGTCAAACGGAAAGGGTGCATAATCACTGTTGTATGAGACTGTGGGTGGTACTTTGCGTAAATAAACTGCAGGGAATTGTTTTTTACTATTTTTGTGCACTAACCTAACACATTTTCTCTTGATAGAGAGTGAACACTAAACAGACAGTTTCTATCTAGACCATTTAATATGTAAATATGTTTTTTAAATGAATACAGACTTTACCCTGTGGAACTAAAAGGATCTGCAATATCAAGGTCGAATAATTTCAAATACAATTTATATTCTGGAAGTATTTCCAGTTAAAATATCCAGTCGTCGTAATTGGGTTTTCAGTAAAGGAAAGTTGGTAATAACGTTAATACAATAATTAATCGTTCCTAATTTCCATCTAACGGCTGACTTAATAATATAATGTAAACGCATCCAAATTATGTTGATCAACAATTGAATGAGAAGGCTGGCGTCAATGTCATCTATAATATTATTGAACTAATAAAGTCTGTGCCTTAAGGTTTAATAAACAACATTCATCGAAGATGGTTACAAACACAAACAATGCTCGCTACTCAGAATTCTATTTATAGGATTGGGAGAGTGAAAAATCCAGTTGGACCAGTGCACTCAGATAGTTGTTCGTTTTTGTTTTGTTTTTTCGAACAGAGGCACAATCGAGTCAACTTACAGAGGTCATGTAATTCGTTAGAACACTTTCCTACATTGCACATTCAACATTCTGCGGAGTGAACATCAATCAAGGCATAATCACGAGATAGATTTGGTTATTTACACGTAAATCGATGGACAGGTTTACAAAGAGCGACGTAACTTTAACAGCCGGATTTACACATAAGAATCAAAATTATTAGGATTTATATTCAATGAAATTTAATTTTTATATTAGCTGATTTTTCAGTGCGATTTCCTGTGGCAGGTAAATTGAATATTACGCTCGGTCTCGGTCTATGACTTAGACCGTTACACTGAGCAAGCAAGACCAAGGTATTCCCTTGCAACTGCAGACAGGGTATTACAAGTCACAATAAATGAAAAAAAATAAACCAAGTAAGTATCAGACGTTGTCCACAAGCTAAATTGCGAAAATGTCATACTGTAGCTTGTAAAATTCGTTAACATTTCCACGGGAAAATTGTTTATATCCACTCCACTTGACGCCAATAAGGGTGCCCAACAATGCTCACGAAACATAATCGAATATAAACATGTGATGAAGAAAGAATTCCCGCCACACTGATAAATATTTAGGTACAAACACGAACGGAGATAAAGAGATTGGTTATATTTATACGGACACCTCATCGAATCAACTTACAGAGGTCAAATAATTCATTAGAACGCCTCTCAACATTGCACATTCATTATTCTGTGAAGTGAACATCAATCTAGCCAATATCACGAAACACACTTGACGATTTTAACTAGAATTGATGGACTGGTTCGCAAATAGCAACGTTATGTTGACAGTCAGATTTACTGATTGTGATCAATTAAAATAAGGTTCATAACTAAAACATTTTCATTTATTTATTCAATCGCTATTGCAATTAACTGCCGTTGGTTGATGATAACTAGATTAGGTGTAAATTGGTTAATCAACTCAGCTATGGGAACTGGTTGGGTCACTCCTCTTGGGAATCATATTCAATAACTCAGATAATTGCAAGTCTAACCATTGAAATAATTTAGCTATCTATATATTTTGTAACGTTTACAAGCTGAATTGCGAAAATGTCATACTGTAACTTAAAAATGTGTTAACAATTCCTCGGGAAAATTGTATTTACCCACAACACTTAAAGCCAATAGAAGTGCCCAACAATGTTCACGACACGAAATCGAATATTAACACGTGATGTACAAAAAAAAAAGGTTCCCGCTACTATTTAGAATAAATTTTCGGTCAAACCGAAAGGGAGAATCGTCGCTGTACAGCCTTTAGTGAAGATAGTATTACTATGCATAATACAACGACGGATGATTGCTTTTACCCTTATTGCGCACTAAACTGACGAATTTTCGCTTGGTTGAGAGTGAACTATATACAGTCATTTTAGATTGACGCTAATCAATACCTGAATTGGTTAATTTGCATGAATATAGACCTTTCCCTATCGAATGAAATGGAGCTGAAACATCACGATTATTTAGTTTCATTCATTATTTATTTTCTGGAAGCAATCCCAGTTCTATAACTTCATGCATTTGTCAGATCTAATGATCAAGCGGTTAGCAACTTGTTTCTCTCCTAATAGATCGTAGGAGTGAGACGGGGTGCTAACCATTTCATTAACTGACGAATCTCACAACTGAAAATGAAATTGCATTCTTAATAAATTATCTCTAGTCTATACGAGAAAGATGGTGTCAATACCCATCAACATGCTCAAGGTATTAAGAGAAGACTCTTTCTTGTCGATCATTACACAACATTCATTAAAGAAAGTATCAACAAGGAATATTGTTCGTTAGTCACAATTCCATTATATAAGATGGGACGAGCGATTAATCCAATTGGGCCATTGAACTCGCGTGCTTTTATAATTTGTTTCTATTCCCAAAATAAAAGAGGGGTTATCTGCTGTGTGGTGTTTCTCTCATTCCCATCAATAACCCATTCATTCGCCATTAACTTAGCTTGACGATGTTGCTCATACTTGATTTATTTCCTTCCAAATCTGAAAAGTTGCGTGATAAGTACACGAACACCAACTGAATTATTGGTTATATTTTTATAGCTCTGATACGGGTCTACTGTGTGATGTAATAGTGCTGACACAACAAGTTAACAGCGACGACAACACAATTCGAATGAAATGGAAAGGAAAATCAGCCTGGCTTAATTAGAGGTGATTCATTCGGTCCCCGTATGTGATAAATGGCCTATCACTACACGTTTGAGTCGATGTGCACACTGCACACGTCGTACCGCAGCAGTTGCTGGTTTTAAAAATCTGAAACATCATTCCACTCGATCGTGCTGGAAGCCCAAAGAGGAAGAAAAACAAGAAAGAGCTAGGCTGCTATTCGCCAGCCATGTCTTTATACAAGACCAAAAATCAGTTCAATATTTCCATACGGTGCGCCATGATTTATGGCACCATTGAAAAGTCTCACGCATATCATTATCGATCGTGATCATTATTATATATGCCGCCCGCCTATATCTCCTACGTTCTTTATATATATACCTTACATAAACATCTCGTCATTGGGGGCGCCTTTCACGAATCAAATCATCATCCCCGTTTCTCTTGTTATTCGATTGCTTTGTGTTGAACGTATGCGCCTAATGATTGAATACTACGTGAATTTCAAGGTTGGAAAGACGAGGGCCGCAGAGGAGCAGCTGCTGCTGGCCTATTGAACGCGCTGGCCGATGGATGGGGGGCAGACGTCACAAAACATTACACGCCAGCCCGGCAAAACATTGTTTTTTTTTTATTGTGAGCCGGAGAGAGAAGAGAAGAAAAAAAAGGGTCTCACAATGGCGTTTTAATTAACACGTATAACAGCAACGTGTTACACGCCTTGACAGGCAAGCCAATAGAGCGAGTGGCTGTGTGTGATTCAAAAGAGGTGGATGTATATTATTACATAAAAGGAGGAATCTAACACACAGCCAGCCAGCCAGCCAGAGCATATATATAGGATGGGAACCAGGAGGGAGAGAGAATAAGGAAAAGAGAAAGAGGGAGAGAGAAAATGTTTCAATCGGGGCCACGTCAAACGGTCGAGCGAACGCGCGGTGCAGTCTGGGGAAGTTATAAATATACGACGACGACGATGACGAGCGGATATTAATTAAGTTGTTTCTGTTGCTGCACAGCCAGTTACTAGCTATATACAACACACATAGTGTGGAGAGAGAGAGACAGACATTGTTGTATGGCGCTGGAGCTGCTGCTGCTGCTGGGGTGAGAAGGCGAAAACCTTGGCTGCTGTTTGCACCTCCCATTTGTGACTGGTCACTGGTGACAAGTTTGGCTGAAATGCTGGGCCAGCAGAGGAGCGACGGGCGACGGAAAGATAAAGAAGGAGCGATCAAACGTGACCTGAGAACAGCGACGCTCAATCACGAGCCATCAGCTGTCACTCCCAATTGAGTCGACACACAGAAGCACTGGCTGGCTATAGGAAAAAGAATTAAACAGCAGCGAGTCTCAATTTAATGATAACCAGTTTAGATTCTCTTATTATTCTATCTCCTTATTTGTTCGACATAAACAGCGTAGTTTGATGCCAGTGTTCCTGGTATATGTACATATACAGATACGTATAACTAGCGACTAGCAAGGCCATCGGAAGCTGCAAACTGCAGCAGCAGCATAACCAAAATTGTCTTAGCTGATTGGAATATTTTAAAAAACGAGTTGACTAGTTGGTCAGACACAGCCCGCGCCCTTGATAAAAGAGTCGACTCATTTTCACGCTGGCTGTTTTACATTATTATAGTCGGTTACATTCTCTGAGTGGCTGTGCTGGGGGGTCGACAGTTTTCAACCCATCCAGCGGATGTGTCCAACTACACATCGACTTGTAATACGGTCGAATGACGACGACGCAGTTTGATGTATATAGACACACATAAGGCTCTCACTAATGAGCACGCCCTATCTATACAGCCCAGCAGCGATGCATACATCTATATCTGTCTTCCTGGAAACTGCCTTGCTGATAGACTTTGGTCAAAATATTTGACTGTACTCCTGCTGCTAGCTGCTGGCCCCCCTCCTTCGAGTTATATTCCGGGTGGTGGGAGTGGTACACGGAAGCCAATTAAGGAAAGCAAATGAGACTCGTGTCTCTCTCCGAGTCGTTGGACCAGGAAACGAGCGCCAGGCCAACACACAAGAGGAAAAAGATGTGTGGAATAATATATAAGAAATCTATATGAATCTGAGAGGACGGACGGATATTGTAACTTTTTGACTGTTATGGGTGCTAAAGACATGTCTCTTATATGTTGCGCATACCTCTGCCGGAGCAGCTAGTCTCTCATTTTCCACTAAAGCAAACATGCACTTACTAAAAAGCTGTAAATGGACTATAAGTCTATATCTCTCTCTTAGTGATGGTAGGCCTGTCATTATGAGACCTAATGAAGGGGTAGGCCAGCAGGCCCCATCAGCCCTATATATACACAGCATGTGTGCGCTAATGGGGGCACCGTCTCCTCCCGTCAAATATGCGCCCGGCGCAGAAAAAAAAAAAAAAAAACTCCCATCGAAGAGATGAATTTGCTGCTGCTGGGCTGTCAGTTATTTCTTCAGCAGCGGGAGATTCTTTAGGCCCCGCACAACACACAGGGAAAAATGTTGAGCATTTCCCGAAAAATATATAATTTATTATCACCGGAGCTGCGCCACTGTTACACAACATCCGAATAGTTTTTACCATCTCTTTCTAAAAAAAAGAAAAAACTATTCGTGATTTTTTACACGCGGGGCCTAAATGTTATGTGGAATGCAAACAAGTCAGCGTCGAACCTTTCTTCTTTTAACACTTGTGACACTTCCGACCCCAATCAATAACCTCATTTTCCCTTTTTTTTCCTCTCTCCTATTTTCTTGCTGTGTGTTGCTTATTGCTTGGCCCCGTCCCTTCTTTGTGGCCGGCTCATTACCGTAGAGACAGCAAGGGGACGAAAAAAAAAGCGGAGCTGTATAATAATTCAATTGACAAAACATTGTATATCCCAGTCACTACCGAAAGCAGCAGTTAAATATATATACAGAATAGAGGAGGACTATATCTTATTCTTTTTGGCTGATGGGACTAGGGAAAAAGGATTATGGGTGAAAAGAGAGCCAGCGCACGATGGGGACCATGGGACATGGCAGTGGGAGGAGATCGGCGGGCGCCAGAAGACGGACAAATGTGTCCGACTAGGCCCAACCCCGGCGCCATTCATCAACGGAAACCTCAGCAACATCCACCCGCAATATACTTCACAGGCCTTTTGGCTTTGTTAACGTATATTCGATTCATGTATAATGCGCAAATAATTAATTGGGCGACATTTTTTATTCTGGTGTCAACTGCTGGCGTTAGTAACGAGGTTAGTAACGAGGTCGGTACGAGAAATCGGTTCGACGAAATCCAAAACGAAAGCGAAACCAATACGGTGAACGTGCGTCCGTGTGCAACTTGTTTAATACCGAGAATTATCTGGAAAAATCTAAGAATTCGGTCAACAAACGGAAAAAAACGTGAAGATAATTATAATATCGAACGATAGATAGATATTTATTATTGACGTCTAACGATCTACGCACATCACAGACGCGGATGAGAGTCAGCAAGAGCAGATGCTGCTGTGCTGGCTCAGCCCCAGCCCCAGCCAATATAATTACATGCGTGCAATCTCGAAACTGATATTATAGAGCGCCAACACTTTTCTGGAATATAATTCATAAGTTTTGGCCGGAGAAGCGACGACGCAAGCGCTTCGTGATGACGTTTCCTGGAAACGAGACGAAACGTTTTAATCTGGTTCCGCCCCGATGGGAAATAACGAACAAGTCCCACCAGCATCTCATCTCTCACCAGTTTGAGTCTCCTCTTGTTTCACTCGATCGCCAACACATTTCTATATAAGCGCAGCTGCTTTGGTTTTTGTGTGTACATCTATCTGTTGTAAATACACGATTATCCATTTATCCATTTGAGCAGAAACCAGTTGACCCCCGCGACACAAAGGGCACCGAGTGTGCAAGCACATAGGGACTACATTTACTTGCCAGTGTGTTATTGATTGCGTCCGTCTCGGGTCGGGACGTCGAGTGATGATTTTATTTTTTTGATTTCTCTCTTATATGTTTCCCCTTTAGTGCGCCAGCAGCATTGCCCTCAATTACCCAAGGCTATCGCTCCACTATATAAGTTGATCATACGGGGGTATAAGGGGGTCACGGGTCCCGTCCCAGACATCACACATTTTTATACATGCATATATATACTCGCGCTCGTTCATCATCTCGCCGCAACCAGACACGAGTTTGACCGGACCGCGCACATATTTTATTTTTTACTAACTAAATAACATTTATTTATAAACGCGGAACGCTATATGCTATGCTGTGATGATTGGGAGAAGATGAAAGTTTTTTTTTTTTTTTTTTTCTTTTTTATCAGGGGATTTAATATTATTATTATTATTATTTAGTGCCAACGTCGTATTATGTGTGGCACTATCTCGCCACGGTCCCGCGACTCCGTGTGAGGACGCGTCTTATATTGACGGAGAAATCCAATCCTTTTATTTTTAATCTCTTCTTCTTCTTCTACTCTCCCCCCAGCATGCAGCACACACACAGAAATGCTAACTGCTTCAGTGTGCGCGATGAGCTTCCCTTATTCCCCCTGGAAAAAAGAAAAGCTCAACATATACAATGTGATGTGGTCTTCGCTAGCTAGCTAACCACCCTCAAATGGGATCCACATCTTTTTTATTGACGATAAAATTTTAGATTACTTTTTTTCTCAGAATTATAATTTGACCCGGATGCCTGACCTGTTGGTTTTATTAGCTGCATTGTATAAGGATCGCAGTATATGCACAGCTCTAATATCTCTCCAGACGAGAAAATATCTTATTTGATTAATTAACCAACAGACTGATGAAATTAAATTTTCAAATTGCAGTTGACGATAGTCCCTTATATTTTAATAACACAGCATGTATCGCCTAATCAGCAGCCAGCGTATAGTATGAGGAATATAAGAAAAAATAAAGAAATCAAACTAGTTCTCGTTTGTTTTGTGTGTGTGTGTGTCCAATGTTCAACAGGAAACAGGATCTGGCCAGCAGTGGCTGCTGGTGTTTGGATGTCTATACGTTTTCATGTTTGATGATGCGATATTAAATATACCTCCCAAACGGCAGCACGCATACTGGCATATAGGCATGTCGTTCCTCTATATACTATACATGTGTGTGTGTATATAATAAGCTGCAATGTGTTTATCATTTCCCCCCCGTATAGTCTATCAAGCCCCTTTGTATATTGATAACCTTTTACGGGCGTGCTGGATACGAGGAAAACTGTCTCCCCGCGCTTTCCACGCACTTATTGCCCTATGCTGGCTGATGTATAATTGGTCTAGCGCTGCGTATATTTACATGCGCCTAAGCTGATTATTTTTATGACCAACTTTTCATCGAAAAAAATCCGATCCGGCCATCCTCTGTCGTCAACAAACATTTTTATCCCGTCCTCGTGCTGCGATCGTTCCCTATAGACATGTAGACAGAGATAACATTTTATTAAGATGGTATCAATTGCCCTGTATAGGAGCTGTACAGCCACAGACGGTTCCACACATAGTTATTGCGTGTTTGTCTATGGATGTGTGTGCGCTCGTGACTTCTTCTTCTTCTTGGTCGCCTCCACACATAAATCTGGGCTCGCCCACACCGCCCCTTTGACACGCAGTCGATTTATATTCGGACCTGCTCTTGCTGGTTCTTGACACCCCCAAAAAAGTGTCCCAACATCACCCACCAGTTACACACACACACTGGTCTAATAAGGAACGAGAGGTGAAAGTCAGAAAGTTTTTGCAAGATGAGCGCGTTTGGGCTTCGTACATCATTTACATGCGACTCGGTGGTTTTTGGACCCCCAGTGAGTAAAAATATCGACAGACTTTGTTCGGTGTCATTTTACTAACGTTTGTTTAACCAATTCCATCAACTAACTCGGTCGTCTGAGAGTTAACCCAAAAAATAAAACCGAACCGGACCCCTGCTGAAGATCTCTAATAAATATAGAACGCACTAGTCTATATAATACGACTCTTGGCTGCTGCTGCTGCGGTCCTATGCTATAATCGAGAGACCCGACCCAGACCTATACAAAGTCCAAAAGTCCAAATGTCAGAGTTTATATACTCAGAGTCTCAATATGGAGGTTCATTCCGTCTCTGCCATTGAGAATAATCATTATTCCCTCTTGGCTTCCCAAGAGGGCCCTGAAGGATTTTATATTTTAACTGTTTCGGTCTAAAAGGAATTATAATATCTGAGGGTTTCGTGCAAATTATTTGGTAAGGGGGCTCTGTGTAACTTGATGAGACGAAATCTATTAAATATTTAAATAATGTGGATAAGAAAACCGCTTTATCTTTTATGAGCGGTTTGAATTTAGGCGGGAGAATCGATTTTAAATCATTTCTATCGATACTTAGGCATAGCTAATTAATTAGACCGATTAGTGTCGTCTGCTGTTAAAATTCCAAAAATGTGGTCGCGTGAATTCGTGGTCGATTCTCTCTATGGAATCGCTTAATAGTTAATATCCACTCCATGCTGTTTTACAGGTAAATTAAACTATGAATACAATTAGAACGATTATGAGAGCTTGAATAGAAGAGTCAAGTTAGTTTCTGACTAACTTTTATGATGTAAGTTGTAAGCTCACTGCTTTTGATGCATGGCAGTATGTTTGCTCTGTACAGCTATAACCTTTCTGTACAGTAACCTTTTCCTTTGTACAGATTCGAGGCCTGAGCCAGCCATCATAACTACAGAATATGCCAGTTTCTGCTTGTGGTGGTGGATTGGCCTGTCGTCAGCAACAATCTCATCTCATCACTTGGGTAATGTTTTTCGTAACTTTTGTTAACCTGTTACCTGCTAGGTATTTGAATGATGCATGACTTGCATAAGTGTATTGCATCAAAACCTGAAATTCTCCTGTTAATTTATTTATGGTTTACCGGCTGTCTTAATTTCAACTTTTTTCTGACTTATTGTTTCTGCAGATATTTTTCGTAACCCTTTTTTTAAATTTTTTATTTAGATAAACAGCATCCCACTTGATTGGATAACCTCCCTATGGCCGAGCTACGGATCTCCTTTTCCCCTTTCTTTCAATGTCCTCGTGTATGCCCATGCGAGTGTGGGTGTATTCACGAGGACACCCTTTTCCCTATCCTTCCTGGTGTTGGATTCAACTTTTCAGCGGATGGAATACATGTGGAAGCCTGGCTGTATTTCCCAGGCTTAAAGGTAGGAAACCAAAATCTCTATCCTTCTTTTCTGACTATTGAGTGGCGTTGATTCTAAATCGTTGCACAGTAGGGGCCTACCAAGTACGATTATTCCTGAGCTAGGCCGTTGACAGGAATTGTTTTCTCTTGCCCTTTTTGTTTTACTCAGTTAGGGTTTATTCAAAAACTCATTTGTAGAACGACTGCAGATCACTATCAGGCTTGTTTTGTTTTTTTCCCTCACAACTTTTTCTGTGAGTCAACAATCGAATTAAAAAAATTATTTGATCACTTGAAGCAAAGTGCAACTAGACAACTTTTTGACCAAGAGGGACGCACAGCAGGATCATCTCCGGTGTCTTGTGGCGATCCTCTTTTTTTCAGGCCTCCTTTTTTTGTTCCACCCACATATGGATGTAACTATGCGGATGCATCCGATCTTTATTTATTACACATCAGCCCAAAGATGAATGAATGAGAGGGGAAGACAGTGAGAGCGGACGGACATGTGTATATTCAGATGACAGTGTCTCTCTTGTATATACTTTTACGCAATAATAGATGGATAGTTTAGTTATAGAGAGAAGAGAGAGACGCTTGTTCGGTGGCCCGTAACGCCTTGGCCTAATATTTACAATGTGGCAGGGTCTCGCTAGATGATTTTTTCTCCTTTTTTTCTTAACGAGGGAATCTCTTAACACGTGTTATCCGCTCTATGTGGCACTTGCCTGCTGTGTGTGTTTAGGTTAAACATATGTTTTTTCTTCTCTCTCATCGTCGCGAAGGGTTAAAACCTCGGTTAAAACAGAAAAGAAAAATCTTTTTCTCTTTTTTCGTTTGCTGCCCAGGGTATGAGAGGAGATGAGAGTGTAATTTCTCCGGCCTGGCGCCATAGCACACGGAAATGAGTGGGCTGCTGAGAATGGGGCGGAACGACGTCGACGTTTCTTTTTTTCTTTTTACCCAGGGGTTTGTGTGTGTGTGTGTTGTTGTTAAAAGAAAAATTCCTCTTCTCCTAATTCCCTTGTTCTGTGTTCCAAGTTGTCCTCTTCATCTTTTCTGGCTGTTTAAAGATGAGAAACTCGCTGGTTTTTGGAGGTGTCAAATGGCAATCAATTATCTTTTTTTTTTCTCTCTCTCCCTAGTCTCTTTTTGCTTATATTCTCTCTCCATATCCTTTGGGCCATCAATGCCGTGTATATATATACGTCAACGTTGTTCTTGCTGGGCGCCCCGGAGAAATAAGAAAATGATTGATGAGGTCGTATTTATATATCTCTCTACATTTTTACGACTCTGGCGACTTCCGATTCTCTTTTTCTCTCTCTCACCACCACATAGAAGGAAGATGAGTCCAATATCTGTCCTATCTGTCCCATCCCTCTCTCGTCAAATGAATGAATGGGCCTGATGTATTGATCGGTCCCGTGAGTTTTTGATTTCTCCTAACCGCAGCAGCAGCATCTTTTCCCACTCTCTCTTTCATATCACATTCGGTGATATGTGTCTTGTGCTGGTCCTCTTTTAAATAGCCGGTCACAAAGGCCCCACTGGAGTCTATACAGAAAGGGGAGGAGTCGGGTCAAAGTCATCGATGCGCATCTATTGCGCTGGAAGAAGAAGAAGAAGAAGTAGAAGAAAAAAGGGGATAAAGATATAAGTGGTAGTCCCTCCGGTGTTGGTTGTGCCGAGAGGAAAAGACTGGGGCTGATTGCTGTATAGTATATCCTCTCTTGAATATATTTGGGCTGGCTGCTGGACTGTTGTTGCTGCTGCCGGGGTGCGATGTTCATCTTTTTACAGCGACCCCGCCCGTTATATATACATCGCTGTATGGGAGCTATAGCTAGAAACGTCTAATAAGGATACACATCTGCGTGTGTGTGTATCCATATGGATGTATAGATAGCCCATACATATATCGCTTCTGTTTGACCGCGCCCATATTCTGACTTTTCCGATGACTTGACTGAGATATCTCCGAGTTTCTCGGCTACACACACACAGCAACTTGACCACTGTCTGTGTGTTCTGGAGCCCCCCTTTGCTGCTGCTGGGTCCCCATTGCACTTTCTCCCAGAAGACCCAGTAGCGCTATAGTCTCTCCATCGAGTCGTTCCTTATAATATCCGTTTTTCCTTTTTTTTTCCTTTTTTTGAGAGTTCCAAGATTGTAGAAGATTGATCTCCAGAGAGTCATCGACGGAGAGAGCGGTTAAATCAAGTGCACAGTATTGAGATAAACGGACGGCTGATGTGGGGAGGCAAAAGGTCAAATGGATTTCAAGGGAAAAAAAATAAGGGAATATACAGAATTGGCCCATTCATCAACCGGCCAGCCAGCAGCGGTTATTACGATCTATAAAAAGGGGGACCCGTCAAATAAATTGGTTTGGAATTCCTCCAAGACGTTTTGTTTTATTTTTTTCCTTTTTTTGTTGATCGACCATACTCGGCCCCATTGGGAGAATAAAATAAGGGGGTCACGTGAGATTGTTATAATTAGTCGGCTGACATCATCAGCGCATGTAGATTTACGAGCGGGGGGCTTCAAACAGCATTCGAAAGTGCGCACACATGCTGCAACTGGGCGCAAATGATGCCAGTCGATGATTAACTCCCTGCTGATTTAATCGGCACCCGTTTCTTGGAATTATCAGACGAAAAAAGAAAAAAACTAAAAGGGGGGAAAGAAATTTGGTGAAAATTTGGGAAAACAAATCGACGGGAGATACGGCTGGTGTCTATAGAGCTGCGAGATTTTCGTTGAGTTTATTGCGAGACAGTAATAACGCCACTCCCTTATCGTGTTGGCTGCCTCTCAGCTGTGGCTCCTATACTAATATACGAATGACTTTTGAAATTGATTAGCATTCGAACGGGAGACACACGCATTGCTCGCTCCCAATTGAGTCCTCCTCACGTTGCACGCCACATCAGACTCTATACGTAAAGGGGGGAAGAAGAAGAAGAATAACGTCACCCACGGAACAAAATTACTGGCAGCTCGAGTCACTTTGTCGTTTTCAATGAAGTTTCAAGTTTCACTGTTGCGACTCTACAGAACAAAAAAATAAGGAGCTGCGTGTCCGGTTCTGTTTTTTTCTTTCCCTATTTTGGAAAGATCTTGGAAAAAATCGTGAAAAAATCACCTTTTTCTCTCTTATTCGGCCATTGATTGTGTCATCCATCAAATAATCCAATGCCTGCCACTGCAGAGAAGAAAAAGTGTCTGACGTTGTTGTTGCTATTATAGACCTTGGGTGCTGTGGTTGGCGATCCACCAAAATGTTTCTCCCGCTACCGGTTGGCCAGCGTTGAATAGCTTATACTAGCGTCTTATAGTATTATCTCGAGTCAGTTTAGACAGCAGCAGAGTCTATAACGCAGCAGACTGGAATGTTATTAGATAAAAGGACGCGGGCCAGTGCTGCTGCTGCTGTGCACTCTGCGCACTTGCGACTGTATCAATGTTGATCCAGCGTGTCCCCCCCCCCCCCTTCAAACCCCGAAGATTGTCGGTATAATATAAAGACATTGTATTATAATATCCACATTTATATAGAGGAGCAGCAGCAGAGAGCCGCTCCTTTTGTTTCCATCTGATGATGTTGACCCTCGGCAAACAAAATATCGAATACGACCAGACCGACTGTCTTTGTTTAGGCCTTCGATTTCTTGTTATGTGACTTGATGGTTGGAAAAAAAAAAGAGATACAAAAATCGGTAGCCTATGTAGTCTAACTGCAATTTTGATGGCTATCGGGTATGCATAATTCTATACTATATTAGGCCTACTTTCTATACATCTAAAAGCCATTTGGGAATTCCCTTTTTTCCCTCCCAACTTTGATAGGATTTAATCCCGAGCATTTGATTTAGGCCTCACTTTGTTTATTGATTAACTTGGGTTTAATCGGGTTTAATTACGTAGTAGATAAGATCCATCTAGGCCTACTCCAGAACACCCTACAGCCCACCTCCACCCGCCCATTTTTTTTCTGTTTTAAATAGAGCGGCCGATCGGAATGATAATGAATCGAACTTGGAGTTGATTTCGATTAAATGAACATGATTTTTATGGGATTTTGCAAGAATTTTTTACTGCCCTTCGGCAGGGATTAAAACTGGTGGGAAGCGATTTATACAATATCATAGGATTGAATAAGTTATAGAGTATTGGAATAGCCAATTGACTCTAATAATAGGGCTTCTTCTTGTAGTGAAAACGAAGTAGTTCATAATTATGAATTAATGTTGTGTCCCGACATTAATGGCGCTGTGGTTAATGTGCAGACATTACATCAAGCACTTTCTGCACGCTGCCCCAGATAATTGTGAACGATTCAAAGTCAAAATTGAAAAATGAAATGTCAAAATATATTGACATCCTCCAACGAAATAAATGACGCAATTCATGCTTAATGTATCACGATGATTAAACCTTTAGTTACGAGCGTTGCACAACAAGTTAATGAAAAACAGTTTCTCCTCACCAGTTACTTGAGTGTTCATTTACACGAGAAATAAAATCTGCGTCCTTCCGAGTGTGTCGTCGTTTCACAATAGATCCCGCTACAGCAGAATCTTGAAAGACTCTGCGCCTGTGACTACGGTTGGGTTATCAGGTTTTGAATATCCAATTTATTTATTACGAATATACTTGTCGGGGTTCCAACAATAGAATTCCACGTCGATCAACTTTGAGTTCATGCACGTGTTTTCACGAAGTGAATCCGTCTTTTATTTCCTACCAGTTGCCAGAATTTGTAGTTGCGGCGTTCGCCTTGGTGTTGTGTAAGAAATTGCGTCAACTACTTTGATAGGATATTTGAGGGATCTTTACAAGGATGACGATGAATCGAGCGTCGGAATTTTTATCAAGAAAATGAACTTGATTTTGGAGGGAAATATGCGAGAACTGTTTGTTGCTCTTCGGCAGGAATTTAATTAGTGCGATGTGACTTAATGGATTTTTATAGGACGGAATATGTTTATCGACATTGACATTGTACGAAAAATAAATTGAGTATTCAATTTGATTATATTTTAAATATTTCATAGGGAGAATTTGTGATGCAATCTGAGATGTAACGTGGTAAGTTTAATGAAACAGATTCCTCATCAATCCTATGCATCTGGCGGCGCATTGGGTTACAACTGTATCACAATCAAACACTGTGATAATTTCCTTCCACATTAGAGATGAAGTTGTGTCTAAATATAAGGAGTCTATCTTCACCGATGTAGGTGATGTAAAAATACCCAACGAATCACGAATTTGTGTTCTATATTTGCTAGCGTTGCACAACAAATTTTTGACATTCAGATTGATTTCATAAGTTTTTTTAGTGTTCATTAACGCGAGAAAAAATTAGAGAAATAATTCCGAGTGTGTCGTCGCTTGACCGATTTTTGATTCGCATCATATAATAGATCCCGCCACATCAGCAGAATTTTGAAAGACTCTTAATAGGCATGTGGCTACGGTATTACGTCGCGGTATTAGGGCTTGAATCTTATTTATTTATTACGATTACTTGTCGGGGTTCCAACAACAGAATACCACGTCGATCAACTTTGAGTTCATGCACGTGTTTTCACGAAGTGAATTCGTCTTTTATTTCCTACCAGTTGCCAGAATTTGTAGTTGCGCCGTTCGCCTTGAGTGTTGTGTAAGAAATTGAGTCAACTCCTATCATAATGAGGGATCTTTATAGATGAATCGAGCGTCGGATTTGATTTCAATTAAATGAACTTGATTTTTGGGGGATTTTACTAGGAATTTTTGCTGCTTTTAAGCAGGGATTTAATTAGTGCGATGCGATTTCATGGAATTCTATAGGATGGAATATGTTAGACACAAACTGGCATTTTTCGTTAATTTATTTGAATGAATGCTTATGGTTAACTTCAATGAATTTTACACAGAATACACTGATAGGCTTCACAATGTTGTAAGAAGTTTCAGAATCAGATTACTGATATTCTGACACCGTTTTCACAACATTCTATCCCTTCATGGAAATATCTCTATATTACTTGTTAGAGTAAAATTGAGTTATTATCCTACTTCTGTAAAATTTGAATATACAAACTATCGGAATTGTTCCGAAATAACAAGAGTCTTATCTGTACCGATGTAGGTGATACTAAATAACGTATTACATCACGAATTTTATGCTTTACTTGCTGGCGTTACACAACAAATTTATGAAAAACAGATTGATGTCATAAGTTTCTTTAGTGTTCATTAACGCGAGTAATCAAATCTGCGTTCATTTCGAGTGGTGCCGTCACTTGACCGAATTTCTATCCGCATAATAGAGTCCACCACATCAACAGAATTTTGAAAGACTCTAAAAAGGCCTGTGGCTACGGTATCAGGGCTTGAATAAAATTTATTTATTAATACGATTAATGGTCGGAGTTCCATCAATCATCATCGTTATATTACTTGATGATGGTTGAAAAAAGAGATGCAAGAAATCGGTAGCCTATAATCTAACTGCAATTTCGATGGCCATCGGGACATACATTACTTAATGTACATCTAAAAGCCATTTGGGAATTCCCCTTTTTTCCCCTCCCGACTTTGATAGGATTTAATCCAGACCTTTTGTTTTAGGCCTCACTTGGTTTATTAATTAACTTGGATTTAATTACGTAGTAGATAAGATCCATCTACTCCAGAACACCCTACAGCCCATCTCCACCCGCCCGTTTTTTTTTTCTTTTTTTATTAGAGCGGTCGATCGGAATGATAATGAATCGAACGTCGGAGTTGATTTCGATTAAATGAACATGATTTTTAGGGGATTTTGCTAGAATTTTTTTCTGGCCTTCGATAGGGATTAAATTGGTGGACTGCGATTGATACAATATAATAAGATTGAATAAGTTATAGAGTATTGGAGTAGCCAATTGACTCAAATGATAGGGCTTTTTCTTGTTTTGAATAACGAATCAGGTCACAAAGATTGTTGTTGGAAAGCGGGATAAAATGGCGTTTATTGTATTAACAATAAAACAAATGTTTTGCCTACAATAATTGTGAACGATTTACAGTTAAAATTTAATAAATATTAAATGGCAAAATATATGGACATCTTCCAACGAAATAGATGACGCAATACATGCTTAATGTATCACGACGATTTAACCATTACTTACGAGCCTTGCACAACAAGTTGATGAAAAACAGTTTCTCCTCACCAGTTACTTGAGTGTTCATTTACACGAGAAATAAAATCTGCGTTCATCACGAACGGTGTCGTCGTTTGATCGGATTTCGATTCACAATAGATCCCGCCACAGCAGAATTTTGAAAGACTCTGCGCCTGCGAGTGCGCCTGTGACTACGTTTGGGTTATCAGGTTTTGAATCCAATTGATTTATTACGAATAATAATTGTCGGGGTTCCAGCATCAATAGAATTCCACGTCGATCAACTTTGAGTTCATGAACGTGTTTTACGCACGAAGTGAATTCGTCTTTTATTTCCTGCTAGTAGTCAGAATAGCTATGCAGTTGCGCCCTTCGCCTTGGGTGTTGTGTAATAAGTTGTGTCGATTCCTTTCTTAATGAAGGATCTTTACAAGAATGATAATAAATCGAGCGTCGTAATTGATATCAAGCAAATGAACTTAATTTTGGGGGGCTTTTGTTAGATTTTTTTGCTGCTCTTGGGTAGGGATTTATTTAGTGCGATAAGACTTGATAAAATTCCATAGGGCGGAATATGTTAATCAATCTAGGCATTGTCCGTCAAATTATATGTAGGTTAATATTTGATTACATTTAGAGATTATTTCACAGAAGGAATCATTTCTTATGTCTGAAATGAAGTACCATCAGATGGGTCGTAGTCGGAGAATTCAGGAGACGTCTGCGGTTAGGCTATCGACGGCGCCTCCAGATACTCCACACCAGCAAACAATGATTCTTTTTATACTATCCCGAACTCTGTGTAATAATTAGGATGTACACTGAATTAAAGTTTGTATCGAATTTTGAGTAGTTATCTTCACCGATATGAATTATGCAAACAACCCAGAAAATCACGAAATTGTATACTTTAATTGCTGGCGTTGCACAACAAAATTTTTGAAAATCAGATTGATTTGATAAGTTTCTTTAATGTTCATTAAACGCGAAAAATAAAATGTGAGTTCATTCCGAGTGGTGTCGTCGCTTGACCGGATTTCAATTGAAAATAATAGATCCTTCCATAGCAGATTTTTGAAAGACTCTGCGCCTGTGACTACGGTAGGGTACGGTAGGTTTTGAATCCAATCTATTTGTTACGAATAATTGTCGGGGTTCCATCAATAGAATTTCATGTAGATCAACTTTGAATTCATGAACGTGTTTACACGAAGTGTATTCGTCTTTTATTTCCTACCAGTTGGCAGAATATGTATAGTTGCGCCGTTCGCCTTGGGTGTTGTGTAAGAAATTGCGTCAACTCCTTTCGTAATGAGGGATCTTTACAAGAATGATGATGAATCGAGCGTCGGAATTTATATCAAGAAAATGAACTTGATTTTGGAGGGAAATATGCAAGAACTGTTTGTTGCTCTTGGGCAGGAATTTGATTAGCGCGATGTGACTTAATGGAATTTTATAGGACGGAATATGTTATTCATTATTGACATTGTACGAGAAATAAATTAAGGGTTTAATTTGCTTAAATTTTAAGAATATTTCACAGAGGAAAGCTGAATGCAATTCAAGATGTCACGTGACAGCTGATGAATTACTAATCTCTTCGTCAATCCAGGGCATCAGGCGGAACACTCTGGGTCAACCGAATAGTATTATACCAGCATTTGCATTCAATCTCTGTGAATTATTTCATACATATTGGTATTAAAATTTGTCTAAAGAAAAGGAGTCCATCTTCACAGATGTAGGTGATGTAATACTACCCAATGAATCACGAAATTGTGTTCTTTATTTGCTGGCGTTGCACGACAAATTTTTGACAATCAGATTGATTTCATAAGTTTCTTTAGTGTTCATTAACGCGAGAAAAAATTAGAGAAATAATTCCGAGTGTGTCGTCGCTTGACCGATTTTCGATTCGCATAATAGATCCCGCCACATCAGCAGAATTTTGAAAGACTCTTAATATAGGCCTGTGGCTACGGTATTAGGGCTTGAATCAAATTTATTTTTTACGATTACTTGTCGGGGTTCCAACAACAGAATTCCACGTCGATCAACTTTGATTTCATGAACGTGTTTTCACGAAATGAATTCGTCTTCAATTTCCTACCAGTTGGCAGAATATGTAGTTGCGCCGTTCGCCTTGAGTGTTGTGTAAGAAATTGAGTCATCTCCTTTCATAATGAGGGATATTTACAAGAATGATAATGAATCGAGCGTCGGATTTGATATCAAGTAAATGAACTTGATTTTTGGGGGATTTAACTAGGATTTTTTGCTGCTTATAAGCTGGGATTTAATTAGTGCGATTCGATATGATGGAATTCTTTAGGATGAAATATGTTAATCAAACATTGGCATTCTCCGTCACTTTATAGGACAGTTTTCTGCGGTAAATTACAGATTATATCAACTACTACATCAGAACTGATAGTTAAGATTATCGCTTATTTGCCCCAACATGGAAGTAGGCTTGATAAAATTCCCAATCAGATTCTGATTCAGAGTTTTGATATCTGTGAAATTATTATGTTGCACGCGGTATCGAAATTATGTCGAAATATAAAACGTCCCATCTATTCTGATGTAGGTGATTCCCTACAACGTAACAAATCACGAATTTTATGTTATATATGCTGGCGTTGCACAACAAATTTTTGAAAAACAGATTTCTTGCATAAGTTTCTTTAGTGTTCATTAACGCGAGTAATCAAATCTATGTTCATTTCGAGTGGTGCCGTCGCTTGACCGAATTTCTATCCGCATAATAGAGCCCACCACATTAACAGAATTTTGAAAGACTCTAAATAGGCCTGTGGCTGCGGTGTCAGGGCTTGAATCAAATTTATTTATTACGATAATGGTCGGAGTTCCATCAATCATCATCGTTATATTACTTGATAGTTGACAAAAGAGATACAAGAAATCGATAGCCTCTAATCTAACTGCAATTTCGATGGCCATCGGGTGTATATATATATTACTCAATATACATCTAAAAGCCATTTGGGAATTCCCTCCCGACTTTGATAGGATATGTAGCTATTATCTTTGAGTTTTTTTTTGTCCCCGGCTCTCCTTTGGCGTTCTTGACGTCTCGGCCCATTGTATATATAAAAGCGCAGGCATTCAAAAGGCTCTCCTTCCCCCAGCAGACCAGAAGAAGAAGAAGAAGAAAACGGGACACATCATATAACCCCACCCGACAAAAAAAAAAGGAAGAAGAAGAAAAGAGCGTCAAGAAAAGAGAGAGAAAAGACATTGTCAAATTGGCAATTCTGGTGTATTATTTCCCCCCCCCCCCTTTTTTTTTCTATTGATTTTTCTTTTCCCTATATACAGTGCTGGTCCACTTATCAGACCGCCTGCCCATACGACCAATCCAGGTATACGACCACCCTTTTGCTTGCACCACTTTCTGGCGCGAGATTCCCCTAGTTCAAATTTTTCTGTCGATAAACATGCCGCGACTTGAATTATTTTAATCCACTTCAAGGTATTTTGTTTTTAAATCATCGTTGACCTTCATTATTGAAAAAGGGTTGGACTTTTTCGAACAAAGATGAATATCGTCAGTCGTAACAATTTGTTTTCCTTAAGCAAAGTGTTACTAAGATTCAGTCATCACCTTCTACATACTACTAATTCATTTGGCCGGTTATGCGACCATCCAATTATACGACCGCTGCACAAAGTGGTCGCATAAGTGGACCGGCACTGTAGCTCCTCTTGGCTCGGCGGGAGACCTCCTTCTCGTGTCGTGAGCTCCCAAAAGTTATTAAAAGGAGAGCGCAACGTTGCCGCTATGTGCTGAGAACGTCTCGTTCCGCGAACATTTTCGCCTTTTGATCAATTGATGTAAAAAGAATAAAAATCAAATTAAGTTGATTTGTTTTTATGTACCATCGAGCGCGCGCTTCCGCGGGAAATTAATGATTTTTTAAAACCGAATTAATTGGAAAACGTTCTTCAATCTTCAAAGAAAAGCGCCCAGCGTCCATCAGCAGCTCTCTTCTGTAATATATATTCAAATAGTTCCCTTTTTCTGGATTTTATTTCCAGCGAATTTAACTTTTGGCGGGTTGTTCAAGTGATTTCGCGATATATAGATATTGGCTCTTCTATACGCTCTTGGATTTTGCAAACAATGTTACACAGTCTATTGTATTTCTTGATAAAAATTTATTTCTTAAAAAAAGATTGGCATTAGATTAATAACTGAACAATGGGGAAAATAGTCAAAATACCGTTTCCGTGATTGATCGATGGTTTTGAGCATAATATTAATTATCGCTATACCCAGCAGTATGTATAACAGATTGGAGAGCATCCAGCATCAATTTTAGGGCTGGCAAGGGGAATGTTACAAACAACAAGTCTCGTAAAACCCAGTGCCACTTATTATTATATGGGAAGAAACACAGACGAAATGAAGGAACCTCATCGGCAGTTGTCCGCCGTCAATTAGCCCGTGTACTTTCGCACGCGAATGACAGTTAGGCACACCAAAAGGAGAACCACAATCCAACCGAAATTGACCACAATGCCATAATAGACCTCTGGCTTGTCGATGCCCCATCCGCGTGCAAAAATGCACCTGAGTGCTTCAATCGCGTGAGTAAGAGGAATAAAGTAGGAAAGGTAGCGCAAGTAGATAGACATGCCCTCCATAGGCCATAGGACACCACTTAGCAACATGTTTGGGAAGAAACTTCCGAGTGATAGCTGTAAGGCGCTAGTTTGTTGGTCACAGAGACTCGAAACTACGAAACCTGAATGATTCAATCATTTCATTAATGACAATATTAAATCAAGTGCGTAAGCAAAACGAATGAATTTACCGTAAAACATGCCGCATAGCCCTTGCAGTAGAACGATGAACATTGCAAGTGCTAAACTACCTTGGCAAGTAATTTTAAAGACCAGCAACATAACCATAAGAACGACTGACGACTGGAACACTAGTACAGTAAATTGAGTAACCAGGTGAGCGAGTAAAATTTCGGAAGTGCGGACGCCTATGGAAGCGAAATTGGTCATTTAAATTGAATGCACGGATACAAAATGATTTCATCGTATTTACCAGCTACTAAACTGCGATCTAGAAGACCTTGTTTTCGTTCATTAATAAACACAGCCGCCGTTAAGGACACTGCTTGAGTATATGCAATTCTATAATTTTCAAAAAGGTTTAAGTCATAATCGTAAATTCTTTTAACATGAATTTCTTACGTCAGAATAATGCCTGGTGCCATAAAATCCGTAAAGGAAGGGTTCTTTTTCCCATAGACGGGGTCCATAAACTAAAAAAAACAAGATTGGCAAAATTACAGATGGATTTATTTCAAATCTAATCAAGATTGATTACGTACCTCTACAGGAATGCTGGGAATGACTGGCTGATAGTCACAAGCTGTCACTAGATTGCGGTTAAAATCGTTGAAACCACCAACGAGACGATGTTGCAGAGTCAAGGCAATTTGTTCATCTATTTATTATGATAAGAACCGTTAAGTTTAATCACAATCAATTTGGAAAATGAAAAATATAAAGTTACTTACTCGACCAATCAAGAGTTATGCCAATTCGGCTAGCCTGAATAGTTTCTTTATCGACGGCATTGCCGTCAATTTGCCGTTCCAGCAGCTCCTCGGTGAAATTGTGACCGAAATGAATAACTCCCCACACTGTCCCTTGTAACGTTGCATCCAGTGCATCCGACAGACTTTGATACGGGATCTGAAAAATGCAACAAACAAAGCCTTTTTATATTACACCAATCACGATTTTGATTCATGGTCAACCTAAACAAAAATTACCTGTACGATTGTTGTATTATCTAAAAATCTTAGATACCGACAACTAAACATGGAATAGGTGCAATCAGTAGTGTAATTACAGACCCGGCCTACACTCGGGTCTAGTTCTTCATTGACGACGGCCATTTTAAGGCCAGTCGGATCACGACCAATCGCCAAACAGAAAAGTGTGGACTGTAACCCAGGCATGAGGAATACAAAGGCAAACATCCTGCACAAATAATTTCAATTAAAACCTCCATTCAAAATGGCACAAGATGGAATTATAGCTTTTATTACCCAATATTGCGTAGGGTGATCAAGAAATTTTTGCGGATGAGAGCCGCTGTTCGATGAGCTGAGGGCATCGATAAAGTAAAAGTTCGGCTACCGCGCTTCTTTTTGGGCCGGCTGCTGACCTCTGTACTGCTACCGCAACTGCTGCTGGCGCTACTACAGCTGGGAGTTGACCTGTCACCAGTTTTCATCAATCCATTATCTCTACTTATAACTTCTCCGGAATCGAACGGAGCAGCGTCGGAATTTTCTGTCGGTGAGTTGACATTTGAGTCGTTGAATCTTCGAACTGCATGTCTGTTCCTCGTCGTCTCTTCCAGGTTTTCACGCGACGGGCTGAATGTTAAACCGACGATGCCATCCTCATTGGCTCGCGGAATAACGGACTTGGAATTCTTCCAATATTGGTTACTCGGGGCGGACTAGAGCGCGAGAAGAAAAATGAAGCTGTCATTATCTAGGCCACATTCTTTTTTAGATACTAGTCTGAAAACATGATTTGCAAAATGTTTTCAAACGAACTTTGATGATTGCCCTGATATCCTCAATTTATCCTCAACTCACGACGGAAATGTTGATCCTGTTATTTGGGGTGGCCGTACTCGTGGCATCTGGATTGTCTGCCGTACAAATGAAGGCTGGATTATCATGACCCCGATCTTCTGGTTGTGACGGATCTGCCGGACGAACAGCGCGGCCGGAGGCTGTCAGAGCACCGTGTTTCTTCGCCCGCTCGGTTCTGCTTAATTTGAGAAACACTTCTTCCAGCGTGCGGAGTCCGTGATTAGCCAGTAGATTTTGCGGTGATTCTTCGGCTAGTAGATGACCGGATCTCATGAGACCAATCTGAAAGAAAGGGAAAAAAAGTAATACAAGCTATGAAATGGAAAGTTGACATTTTCCCTTGACTTATTTGACTGTCATACCGTGCCAGCCTGTCGTGCTTCTTCAATGTAGTGTGTAGTGATGATGACCGTTCTGCCGTGGTCGGTACTCAACCGAACTAAATGGTTCCAAATGCTGCAAATAGTTGGCAAAAACAAGAAAGTGTTTTTTTGTTTTTTGAGGGGGGTTAGTCATACGATGGTAACGAGAAACAGAACAGAACAACCTAATCGCGTTCGGCAACTTTTCCCATCACTGCCGGAGGCCAATAGGGTTCGAAGAGAAAGTTTCTTCCTTGTGAGAGATACTCAAGTGTTGGACTGACCTTTTTCTGAGCATAGGATCAACACCGACCGTCGGTTCATCCAGGATGAGCAATTCCGGTTCGTGGAACAAAGCCACGGCGAATGAAACACGTCGTTGCTGGCCACCACTCAGGGTCTTGACATAACGATGGCCAGGGGGTAAATCCAGTAATTTAAAGATAAACTCCATTTGAGATTTGACGAATTCAGGAGACAGATTGTAAATGCGGCCAAAATATTCTAGCGTCTCCTTGATGGTAAAATCGCCGTACAGAGCCAATTCTTGCGGCATGTAACCGACCCGTGGACCGGGAATTCCGCTGTCGGGCGAGCCCGGCTCACCGCCAAGGACCAGCACGTCTCCGCAGTCCAAACTGCGCCGGCCAACGATGCAGCTGAGTAGAGTCGTCTTACCGCAACCGCTGGCTCCCAGCAATCCGTATCTATAATCAAACGCAGAATAAAATTGGATTAAAGTTTGTGCTTCTTTGATTTTGGTTAAGGCTAGCTACTTGACGGGGCAAAACCCGATTGAGAACAGGCTCTTATCTTAATGGCGTGCCCATTGCGGTTTCTAAATAAAAATCGCTCTAGACAAGAAGACGTATCACGTTTACAAAGGCCCTTCCGGGCGTGAAGGTATATAGCAGATTTCATGCGGCTCGTTTTCTTATTTCAACATTCCCTTTTCTAAAAAATTCCATGCTGTTTCATTCGCGGAATTTACTTTCCACACAGACTAAAAGATTAGACACGCGAATAATCCCAAATGTAAGTTGATGGATCGTATAGACCGTTCAATCAACCACATGAATTATGCGATGGACAAATGATAATCACTGATGACAAGTTATTAAAAATCGATTTCGCATGAACAATAGAAAGTTAAATAAGTACAAGAGTTGTGATTTTTACATGGTTCCTTTCTTGACATTCATATCCAGGTTCCGCAAAACTGTCGCGCGACGCTTGCCGACGCCAAAGCTTTTGCAAGCATTGCGAACATAAACGGCCGTTTCACCACCGGATTCTATTGGATGAACGACACTCTCGTCAATTGTAGGTGACGATTCCGCCATCATTTTCCTTTCGACACTTAAAAACAAACAAACAAACAAACGATATGGGATCCGATTATAGTTCACGTGGGTTGAATTTAAACACTTGTAGCAGAGCAAACACGCCAATCAGCTTATGGGACGACACTCCGATGAAAGCGACGTGTATCTCTTTCAGCTGTCGGATCGCTTGTGCGTGCCGTCCAACATTTCGTGGATGGTCGCTGGAGAAAAGAGAGAACGGAAGGCGCAAGACAGACAAAGAAAACTGAGCTAGACTACGTATACTACTACTACTACTATAGGCGATCCAACATTCAGGTCAACAGCAAACCTGGAACTTTTCGGGCGCTCGGTGTGAAAGAATCTACGAAAAAGAGAGAGTGGAAGAGAAAACTGAATTGAAAATATACCACTTTCTCGCTCGCGGGTATTTTAACGGTCGGACGTTGAGTCTAAACTATCTCCTGCTTATATTTTTCTAGGCCTACTTTTCCTATCGAGACAACTATTAAGGTGAGTAGCTCAAGTTATTATTTTTGAATCATGCCTTGATTTTGACCAAAAATAAGCGCACTACTTTTAAAATGAATCGGAAAAGGTGGCAGAAAATGAATAACGAATGCTTTCAAATAAACTATTGTATGAGCATTTGTACTAGATATTTACGATTGTTGGACGTTGTAAACTGAAAATATACAACTGCATTTTATCAATTTATAAACCAGTAAACGGTATGACATACAGGCAATCCTTTTTGATGAGAATACCATAAATTTACCGAAAATAACCAAACAATTGGTCAGGTACACTTAAGCTTTTGACGGTGTTTTGGCGAGAAAACTCAGAACTTTGGTTCGATTCAAAGTGCTTCTATTCGACTCAACAAATAGTACTTTCTCCTAGCGACGCCTTAGTTTGCAGGAATCCGGGACCTAATTTAACAATAAGCCACCGCCGAGTGTTCACCGCGTCGTAATTTGCCGTAAATTGCGCATTTCTGTATCACGCCTCCGCTGAGAAAATACAAATTCCATTCGTAAAATAAGGCACCTTTTCTTTAAAATCCTTTACTTTTTCCTTTTCTCAATCAAATTTCTCCAGTTTAAGTTAAACGCAACTTCATCCTACAGATTTGTTATTTGTTTTCACAGTTTTCAACTTTTCTAGAATTAGAACGGAACGGTGGATATTAGAATGTAACAACAGAATGCAAAGTTAAATGTTAACCACATTCGCAAAAATGAACTCATTAAGGACAAGTGGTTAAACCTAATTTTTACGTCTATCCTACTTTGGGTACGACACAGAATACCGGTACGCCATAGTCGTGTGTTATTGAGATGCGCACGAACGAACAGGATTCCGCGATGTCCCAAGAAAAAGTTCTTCTTTCTTTCAGTGAAAGTTTTGAAATTTTTTTGTTCGTATAGGTACACAGAGATTCGAGAGAGTGCTTTTTCATAAAAATAAGCTTATTATTGCTGGCGCGAAAGCAAATTTCGTCACAACTTGGCCGTAAAAAAATGTCAACTGTAATTACAGCAGTTCAGTCATCATAATCACGAGAAGAAAGCGTTGGAATTGTTCAAATGCCAATTTTTTCTTGAATTGCGATCTTCACTTTTTTACTATCGGAACACCAGTTTTCGATGGCTTTCTTTCTTACCCATGTATGGAACGAATGAAGCCAAATAGCCAATTTCAATAAATAAACAAATCTTCTTTGTAAAACTGGTTGTTGAAGTAGAGATTTGGAAGCTATAAAGTTCAGACGCAGTAATCTTAACTTATGTATTTGCCTACCTTCAATCGGGATTCAGAACTCTGCAACACCAGTACTCCATTTTGTTACGAGTGGGTTATTAGTTCTTCTAGCCAAAATCACTTGAAGCGAGGTCACACCAGAAAAATCACTCACTCAGCTGACTCCTTTGACACAAGAATCAACACGCACGAAACGATGAATTGTCAGTGTCGGTGACAAGCTAGGGTTTTATTATCAACAACAGCACCCACAGCACTGCATCAAGGAAAACATGGTTAAATGCCAAACTAGGTCGGACAGGGTTCACTAATCACTACACGAAAGTAACTGACTGCCATCGTCTGCCACCAGGACAAAAGCAAGGTTACATTTTTTTAAAAAAGGCTAAACAATGTCATTAGTCATTACAGAAAGCCACCTAGGGTTAATTAAACTCAACATTAAACCCACCACCACCAGATGGTATGAACACATGAATATATAAAGACACAATCTTCAATAAAAAAAAAAAAATAAATGCTTATATTTTATTTTATAAAAATTAACAATTTAAATGTTGGTCTAGCTCCTTAAATCATCATCAGGAATAGCAGCTTTACATTCAAGTGAAAACTATTTGCTTTCTCTCGTTTCTCCTCATATATCTACAGCTTTGATACGATTGTCGATAATATTCAAAAATAACTGGTTTTGTAACTTCAGCCACCAAAATGTAGAACTTGTTTAACCCGTCCTTTCTAACATATTTATTTATTTGAATACTTTTACTGCTTTCTGAATCGCTCGATAAGTCGTAGTATTGTAAACGAAAGTCGAAAATGACGATTTCTTTATTAAATTAATAAATCAATAAATAAGCGACAACCAAAACAAAGCTGACTATCTTTAAATTTACAAGAACGTCGAAGACTACAAATTCAACAAAAAATTTTAGAATGAACATTCTCATCGGAGTAGTCACGATCGAAATAAGAAAAATAATTAGAGCATCCTGTATTAGCTTTGAATGAAATGTTTATTAGATGAAATGAAAACCTAAATCACAAAACATTTTTCTCCACCAAAATTCTGTACAGCAACAACTTAGTGTATTGCAGTAATGCAGACAGAGGAGTTGTCCGAAAGAGGCGCAAGATGCGGTATAAACCAGGATTGATTGAAAAAAAAAAAAAAATTGTCACTTGGCATGATTGAATCTAAGAGAACTAGTTAACTGTTGGGGAAGCTGTTGAAGTTAAGTGACTTGGAAAGAATAGAACCAAAAATAAGATTATTGAGGAAAACACAACAGGTGTCCATTCTAAATTGGCAAAAGAACAGTTCTCCCATAATTCCTTCGATCGTTTTCCGAAATTTTACTCCATTCTTGTTTAGATACTCCACTACCATTGATTTAGAATTGGAATCCTTCTTTAGGGACACCGGGATTAGCATCAAATTGAAACCCGTCCTCACTAGCTTCTGGAACAAGATTCGGATCCTCCGCCACCTACAAATGAAGTATATTGTTACATGACCTAATCCAAATCAAGATATTTAAAGTTTCCATACCTCTTCGGAGAAGTACTGCTCAATGATATCATAAGCAAGTTTATAAATGTCAACGTTTTCGTGATTTTGCAAAGTCTCGATCTTATCTAGCCCTAAAATTATAGGAGAATATGTTATCATCTTATATGTAAATATGCCAATTATGTATAGTGATATTTATGTAACTTCACAATACCTCCGCACTCTTCTATCAAAGTCGCAACGGAATCTCTTTCCTGACCCGGTGCAGCCATGCGCAGAACGTTCGAAATGCCGTCCAAAACAACTTGAATAACCTGAAATGCATTAAAATACCGGTTAGTATTGATACATATAAAATTTAAAAATCAAGTTTTACCTGGGGATCTTTACATGATAAGAGATGACAGAAAGGAGAAATAACACCACACTGAACTAGATAAGCCACTTGCTGTTTTCGTCCACTGATCGTCAGATTAGTTACAGCCCATGCAGCTTCCTTTTGTGTTTGAAATTCTCCCTGAAAACACGCCATTAAAAAAACAGAACAAATGATCATCAATAACAAAAATAATAACTTGAGTGAAATAAGTTTACCCTTGACAAATGTTGGACTATCAGTGGAACTAGCCCAGCATCAATAACAGCTTGAACTTGTTGTTGATTTCCTGCTGTTACGTTCGAAAGGAACCACAAAGCTTCCTAGTAGAGAAAAATCACAAAATGGTAAAAGTATTGGAAAAATAAAGTACAAAATAATAATAATAATATTGGTTACCTTGTTAATTTTCTCTTTATGGTGATTCAATAGAGTCTGAAAATGAGCCAGCGCGTCGCAATTCAGGACGCATTGAGTTTGTGCATCGGTACCTGTGACTATGTTGCCCACAGCTCTCAATGCAGCTGTTTGAACCTAGAATTTTAAAATTACAATTATACCATTGAAGAAAATAAAATCGAATGCCAGACTAGGCGTAAAGTAGCAATTACCTTGACATCTTTATGAGAAAGAAGAGGCACCAAGCTTGGCACCACACCATTATCGATAACCATCTGAATTTGCTCGTTCCCTCCGTCGGTCAAGTAACTAAGTGCCCAAACTGTGTCGACCAAAATCTGCGTGTAGAAATTAAAGATTTGAATTTGCCAGTTACGGAATTCCACTGATTATTTGATCTTACATTGGTGTCGGTATGATGGATCAGGGTATTAAGAGCCGGCAGCAGTTCACGAATAGTGTCAACATGAGGAGGGGGATCTTTATTGCGACAGAGGTTCACGATAACCCATGCCACATTACGAAGGAAGCTAATGGGTATTGTGTCTGTCACGAAACCCAGTAAGATTGGTACGACACCCAGACTTATAACATAGTCTCGCAAATGTGGGCCGTCGCCTATTATGTTTCCCAGTGCCCAAACGGCCTGTTCGCACACATTTGGATGAGGTGAGTGGAGAAGCATCAGAAACAGGGGAACTGCGTTCGCCTCCACAACCGCCTATTCATTAAAAATAAGTGTAATTTTTATTTTAAGTTTCTAACTGACGTACTGGATTTTTATGTCACATACTTGAGTTTGGGCAGATGTTCCAGAAGCAATATTGGTTAAAGCCCAAGCTGCTTCAAACTGGAGAGCGGCACTAAAATAATAAAATATTACAGTTATACTTTAGAGGTCTTTCTTTCGAGAATATGTTCGTTTTGCGATGTCATACTTGTCTTGGCGTTCTAAGCATTTAACAAATACTGGTAGAACTCCGCTTTGAATGAGCGCATCAATGGGTGGATTACGATCCGAAGACAGGAGCTTTCGAGCAGCTTGCACGGCTGCTAATTGGATATCAGGATCAGGACTTGATGCATTAGCAACAATCTGTTCTAAGCCCGCTAACGAAAGGCCTCTTTCTGCTTCATCCTCATCTATTGGCATTGAGATACATGATTATGTAATTTTGAATGAATGAATTAGTCATGATGTAAAATAGTTAAATTGTTCAGTTACAACACTCATTTCCCATGTATTTAATTTCAATGATGTTAATTTTTTAGATCTAATTGTAAGTGTAAATTGTCTAAATTCATCTAGCAATTTTATTAAAAACAAGCAAAGAACATTAAACTCGAAAAAACAGATGAGTCGTGTAAACACTACAAAAGTAAACGAGTGAAAAGTCAACATCAGCTTTCCCATAACAAAAAAGATTTTGTCTCTACATCAATATAAATATTCTAACAAACAATGCTAAAGTGTACCTGTAGAGTCAGTGTTAGGCACATTTCGTTTCTTGAGAAGAGTTTCCTCCCTCTTGTTTTTCCTCAGTTCTACTGTAACTTCATTCCTTCTTCTTCTCATCTCCTGTAAATATAAAAGCATCATTTAATTACACATAAGTTGAACCTCGATAACAGAGCCATATTCGACGATACAAACACAAGACCTAAAAGAAACTTAATTGTGTCATCGGCCTTACCTCCACGTCTTTGCCCTGATTCTTGTAAGTCTGCAAACGTCCTTTCGCATTATTATCGTGTGACGCCATGACTTGATTCAGTACACAAAACTTGAAAATAGTTCCACACCCACTTCCAAAAGATTTTATAACAAGTTATGATGTATAATAAAACCCAAGACAAAACTTTCAACACACAAAATCCATCGCCATCATCATGGGTGAAACACAAGTGCTATCTGTCGGCCAAAATTGCATACTAATAGTAAGTTGACATTTCTTTAAAATCAGATAATCAAACATTTTATGGAGTGAAAATTAATGAATTTAAATTTAAATTTAAAGATAAAAATACTCCTTAATTTTAACGAATAAGTTAAACATTTTTTGAGATCACACTCAGTTAGCGGCAACAAGGTGTAAATATTTTCCCAAACTGGCAATAGGTTTTAGAAATTTATCAACAATATCAAAACAAGACATGGACATGGACATGAGAAGAAGACGAAGTGATTTAGATTCTGAGAATTTTAGCTCAACGTTGAATATGCGTTTAAAATCCCAGTTATTTAAAGAAAAGTTTAGTTTCGAAATTGTTGGAAAACAACAACTATTAGATAGTGAAGAGGGCATATTGAAATATCCAAACATAAAATCTCGCTCGAGAATGAAACCGTTATTAGTGTGGGTAGTTACTCTGGGTGTTTTCTCAACTGCTCTTCTTAGATCAGCCATTCCAATATATTTGAATGTAGCAGATGAAAAGTTTCTTGAATTAAAAAAATGTCCTGCTTGCTATGGAGTTATGTTATGTCCCGCTTTCTTGATGGGTGATATTGTGCCAGAAACTTGGTCTAGATTTAAAGCAGCTCAATTGCTTAATACAAAGAATGTTTATTTTGCTACCTTCAAGGATAAACATGTAAGTTATAAAAGGCTTTTTCACTTTTAAATTATTCAAAAATTTGTGGATTTTTTTATTTTCGAATGTTTTGCAAAAGAAGACACCATTTTTGTCAGTGGCAAAACTTGAGGGTAAATGAAGGGAAAGTGATATTGGTGTTTTTATTGATTGTGCAGGTTGTTCTGAAAAAGCTTGGACATGATCCTCAGCTTGAACAGCTTGATCACCACATTCTACAACAATCTGTAGGACTTCTAAATAATCCTATTCAACAAGTCAGTGTGTCAGCAGCTGTACGCCCCTACACCCAGCAAAATGTGTGGCTTGATTGTGTTAAGGATTTCGAAGGGAATGGCAGCACTCTTGTTCACCGTTTACGAGTTTTTGATCCTTCCTCCCAAGATATTAGTAGTAATGATTTGCAGCCTTCTATTGGTCGTTTTAGAGGAAGTGACATGCTCATGTGCCCATCTCAACGTAAACTGAATTACATCGAAAATGAATTCGTTAAGAATAATTTTGGGCTTTACAGACTAACATGTCTGTATAACCTAATGACATTATTATTACTTAATTCGGAGCCGTTAATTTTTCAAGTAAGCATTCAACAAATTTGTACTTACCAATAATTTGATTGAACACATTTTATTTGTTTGCTTTATTCAATGATTTATTGTTGATTTAACTTGGCAAATAATGTCGTTCTTAGACGTTTCCGGCCAAGGAAGGATGGCCTTTTCCTATCTACTATGGGGCGTGCGGTCGAGTAGTAGTAGAAGAATATGTCGGGCCAAACCTAGCACAGTGGCTTCCCCAGGCCTCCTGGAAAGAACGAATTAATGCTGCTTTGCAACTGCTTATCATCGCTGATAAATTCACTAATGGAGCTGCTGATTTTAGACTGTATCTCACCGACCTTAGCCTATTTAATACTGCTGTGGGCTCTGATGGAACTCTGAAGATCGTAGACGGTGAAAATATTGTGATGGTTGATTTAGAAAAAATTCGAACAGGTAATTCCGTAGCATAAAACATGATAACTTTTCTTTAAAATTTTCCTTCAATGACAGACCGACCCGAAAATTTTGATGTACCTTATGCGAGTGATAATGCCGGTTGTGAACATCTGCCTTCCGATCCACATTGTATGAGCTACAGCGAGCAAGATATGTGCAATCGGCTTCATAACGACCATAATTTCTTTGCTGTCTGTCGAGAACTGTTCTCACCATTGGACAGTTTTGGATTGGCAAATGGTTTACCTGAAAAGATTTTGAAACGTTTCCCTCTTATCCCAGTGTATCAAACTGATTGCTATTCCTCTACAATTCCTGGAGTGAGGAAGAGTGCGGCTGAAAATCTCATTTCGATTTACCAAGAAATTTTGGCGGATATGTAATTTCTGGGGATATGCGTGATCTCGAACTACTACCTCAATAACGTCTATCTTAGTTCTTTCTTTACTATCAAAGTTCCGTACATTACATTTTACTGTTTATTCATAAAATTTATTCCTTCATTCCCTATCTAGTTTTACTAGTCGCCAATAATAGACTTTTGCCATAAAAAATTTTTTCTAACAAAAGTTAAAAAAATAAATAAAATGAAATCAGAAAAAAGAATTGTTTACTTCAACCGCGCCGATGTTAAAGTTCAACATTAAATCATTTAAATTAAGTTTTTCGACGTTTCGGATTTTCTGAAGAATCTTCGCTACCATATCTCTTGGCCTGATTTCTGTTCAAATATGACCGGGACTTGTCTCGTCTTCCATCTTTAGTTTCATACAGATTCTGAGGTAGTCTTTCGGATTCAGTTCTATACTTATTGGCATGCTTATGTGTGTCACAGGTTGGTGTTTTACTACAATTCAACTCAACTTGGACTGGCCTCTTCCAGGGTCTATCAAGACAACCAAACCTCAACTGTCCAGATTCTTTCTTCCCACCAAAGCCACCACCTAAAAATTAATTAACACAATAGGTAAATTCATTGTAGAAAACATAAAATGTTGCTATTATACCAAGCCTCCTAGGAATCCATCCAGGAAGAGTATGTTGACACTCAAATTCAACTAATATTTTTTTCCCTTTTAAAACTGTTTGATGCAGTTCACTTCTTGCTTCGTGGCAATCATGTTTGTTTTTAAATTCAACAAAACCATATCTTTTGGAGTATCCAGTAACAACATCTCGTACAACAGTTACATTTTTTAATCTGCCATACTTGATGAACACCTGAAAATGTGTAATGGTTTGTCATACTGTGATCATAAACTAGGTGCAATATAATACAACTTACATCTTCTAAATCTTTTTCAGTTACATTCTTATCTAGTCTTCCAATAAATAATGTTGTTTGTGGGTTGTTAGTTAGAAGGTGATTTGGATGGTACAAGGCATTGCAAGCTCTAACAATTGCATTATCGTGTGGTTCAATATCTTTTCCATCTTTACTTCCTACCTCTGATAGATAATATTGAATAGTTGTCACATTATTAATTTCATTCAATAAAACAATTTGTTTGCTGTAATAGGCTACCTATAGGATTGTAATGTTCTGCATACGGGGACCATTTTTTGTAGCAATTCGCCATTATTGCGCTGTATGAGAAGAACTGATTGTAAGCAATGAAATAGATTTTTTATTTCTATAAGGATTTCCGGTAAATCCACTGACAGAAAGTTTTTCTCAATGTTTACATTTTTACAAATATACAACGGTAAATTTGCAGACGAATTAACAATTTGCTGCATTGCATGATCTGAAAAATGGTAAAAATATCGAACTGAGTACACAGAGCCCGCGGCCGGAAACCGGAGCGCCCAGACAGAACCAGAGCTATAGAATTCTATATGGAAATAAAGAATTCTCTCTTTCTCTAATTCTATAGGTCTGGCCCGGATGAGCAGATGAAAAAAGCGAATGAAAATTAAATAAAAAATGGTCCATAGACCATACCCTGTCGTACATGATTTCTTGTTTTTTAATACGATTTTTGTGTCATTGAAGTATTTCTTTTCCTGATAAAATGTGTATGCCATTTAGAATATTTAAAAAAAAATCACAGAAGCATTGGGAAATTCTATTATATGTACTCGAAATCACAGTTGACTAGCCAAAATAAAAGGAGATTTGAAACTTTTCCGTAATAATATAGGCCATGGGAATTCACTTGATCTATACTACACACTCCAGTCCCTTAAGCATATAAGTCATTGTTCTTTAAAAATTATTTCTCCTAATTGTTTTATGTTTTATAAATGAATATCATTTTCAAACATTTTACTATTTGGCTCATCAACAGATGGTATTAGAGTAATTTTTTCATTTCGAATTAAACCTTCCATTTTCAAAAGTTCCATTATTGATACGCAAAACTGACGTACTTCTTTCGATGCATTAGAATTTGCAGCTATGGTGCTCAATATTTCATCTCCTTCTTCTTCATACAACATCAAACAATAACGTTTGCCTATTAGTGGGAGAAAAGCATTGGACTGTCAGACAAAAAGTGGTAAAAATAAATGCATAAATTCTCACCATTTTTACTACAGACATGTAGAATAGCCCAAAGGGCCCACAGTTGAACCTGTGGAGCTTCGTAACATAGGATCAAATGAAAGAACGGTGAAAATGATCGATAAGCCACCATTTCACTATCTGGACTATTCCATTCCATTACTACTACACCCTAATTTTATGCACCAATGATAAATAAAAATTAATAAAAAATACAGAAAAATTTTTGAGTATTCAGTTTCACTCACCAGTTCCTCAAGCATAACATGTCGTGGAACAGTTTTCGAAGTCCAGAACTCAACGCCACCTGAAGCCAAATGAGCAATAATACCGGCTGCGAAATAAGCGACATCAATCAGGGGAGAGCGCAAAAGTCTATGAAGAGCCATTAGGAATGGGTCAACAATCAGACGGTGCCTCAAAGTCTTGACTTCAGCGATATTATTAATCAATCCGAGGATCTAGTTTTTATTTTATTTGAGATTTGTTTGCGTTAGATTAAGAACAAATTCAAATGATAAATCAAGCAGCCTTTGTGAACTTACCTTGGTTTCGACAGTAGATTCTCCTGGAAAGGCTTCGAGCACTTGAAGGAAAAGATCCAAGCCTCCCTCTCTCAGAAATATTGAACATGTTTCTGGTGATTCATCTAATATTCAAGTAAGTTTGAATAAATGGCTTTTGAAAAAAGACAACTGCAAAAACTTACCAGTAAGATTCCACAAGGCTGAGAGGGTGAATTTCAGAGTAATATCAACCTGATTCGATTCCATCTTGGTTCGCACCATTGCTAGCAGCTTACGCATGTATTTTGGTGTCGAGCCTAGAACGGTAGTTTCTGATGTCGAAATTTTTGCTGCCAGAATAGAGCATATGGCTACGCTCATTCGGCCCATTGACGAGTCTTCAAAGATGCACAGGCAATCAAGTACTAATCTGGCACAGCGGTAACGATCGAACGTTACATCTTGTAATATCCTATCGCTGCACAACGTCAATAAAGTGTTTTTTTGCAGCTTAAAAAAAAAAACAAAAACAAAAACGAATATAGTTATTATCTTTTTTTTGTTGTTAAAAAATTGTATCTACCTGCAAATGGTTGGGGAAATTTTCCATGGCAGCCAACGTATAATGAACTACTTCTTTGAGAATATGTGGGTGAATTTTCTGGCCGACGTCACCTTTGGTTAGATTGTACACACAAGCGGTAGCTGCCATTTGAATGTGGAATTCTTCAGGATGAAGACGCATTGCTCGCAAAACCAACTTATAAAGAGAGTCCAAATAATTAAATAATACATTTAGGATTATTTTTATTAGCTCAATTTACCTGAATGACATCTACTCTAGGCTCGTCGAATTGCTGGGTCAGAGAAAATAGCTCATACAAAGACTTTTGAGTGCACCGGATGCGCTTTGGATAGCGAACCAGAGATTCTAAAATTTGTTCTTCATTGGCCGATCCGGTGATCTATTGTTAATACCCGAATTAGTTATTGATCGTATTAATTTATGTTGATTCATATTCAACTTACCATCAAAGAAGTAGTATGAGAACTAATTTTTTCAACAAACATACTATCGTAGCATGCTTCGCAATCCAATAGACCGAGAAATGTCAATGATCGATGACAATGGATGAATTGGGCTAAGGCGTCAATGTCAACGCGGTCGCATCCGGATACATCTAAGTGCTCCAATTCTGGAAGTGCTCCCTGTTCAAGAAGGAGTTCACTGATAGACAGGGACAAAGGAGGCGTAATGTGGTCGAGGAGGACATAGACTTGTTGCTGGAAACGCGAGGAAAAGTTCGAATTCCTCGATACATCTAGGTGTCTCAAGCGAGGTAAGTCGATAATAACAGGGATGGCGGCATCGGATATCTTTAGATTGTGCAGAACAAGAGCTCTCAACCGAGTACGGCACTTTCGCAACGGCGATATTTCCGAAACTCTAGTTTCACTCAGATCCAGACACTCCAAATGACGTAGGTCTTCAACTATGATCTCGAGGCCGTGATTGTTAAATTCAGTATAACTCACATTTAAAGTCCTTAAATTCTTTAATCTGGATAAGGAGACCATAACAGCCACTTTAGAACTATCTACAAATGTACAGTCGCTGACAACCAAACTTCTTAAATTTTCTATCGTCCAATCACTGAGGGAGCTGATCAGTTCACTGATGGTAACTTTCAACTGTGTAGCTTCTAAATCCACTATGTGATGCTGTTTAAGTGTTCTCAAGCCTTTGCAACTAAGATTTGTAGCATTATGAATGATAACCTTTTCCAATCTGGTATTGCTACTATTGAATATGGGCAATGTTTCATCATTAATCTTCCCACTTTTCCCCAAAATGTTTAACAGCTGTTCAGACAAACTGGTATGCAAATAGATATGCCCTTTTTTGAACGTAAGTGTCATCGGTTCTTCATCACCTTGGGCCTGCAAAACAAATTATACATTCCAACAGTAAAATTTGAAGAACAATTTATATATAATGAAAAGCTACATACCACACAAAACGCTTCAATATTTACACCTATGTAATTTGCGCAGACGTTCTGCAAGCTCGTTGGCGAATCGTACATTTTTATCCGATTTGGCTGAAACGTACTTCCCTCGATAAAACAATTTGCACTAACAAATCTTACAGGTTCTTGAAAGTTTTAAAAATTCATGCTGGAAAACGAACACGGAATGGCGAAACTTCTAGGGAATGTTTCTTTTAATCGAAAAAGGGATATTTGATGGTAATCAGGCAGGACATGATCCGTATATTATTAGTTGTTACTGGCTGTCCCTAAACTGCGAAAGCGAAACGCGAAACGCGAAACGCCTAAAATGCGGAAAAGCTGTGCGAAACGGACCCAAAAGTTGGGACCCTGTTTCGCATTTTAGGCCTTGGGTCCGTACTAAAATGCGAAATCGGTGGGTGCGAAACGTCAACAGAACGTCAACAGACGACGCCATTAACATACTTGCGTCACAAAAATCTACTCGTCTAGATAAAAACACCTTGCCTTCGAGTTAGTTTATCCTAGTTTCTGTTTTGTATATAATTCGTTAAATTAAAAGGATATTACAGTTTTGTGTATTTACCTATTGTATTCATGATTTTGATTTGTGATTCACGTTATTTGCCATTCAATCACCGCAATACTTCTTAAACTTGGTATGTAATTTCGTGGGTTTTTGCAATCTTTGTTGATGATCTAATGGAGGGAATGGATTGAATTTGACATAGTCAATTTATTGATTCCAAACTTAACTCATCTGATGTTTCAGATACTTTGTTTTTTCTAATATTTTTCTTCGCCCAACTAATTGATGCATTTTTTTTAGATAATTAAAGTCATGGGAGATGTCCACTTCATGAAACTCGCTTTGTCGTTTTGCTGAAGTAAGCTGTCTTTCTGCAAAGAAATAAATGAGAGTAAAGAAAAAACTTCCCAATGTGAGGTGACATGATGTTTCACCTGATACATTGTAACCTACATTCTCTGAGGTATTTTTTAGTTAAAATTATCATGCTGTCTGTATGTTATTCTCATACTTGTCTGTTCTCATAGGTAATACATCTACTGTTTCTGAGGTGACGGAAAAATTATGCAAGTGTTTTCTTTTCTAATCGCTTTTCTTGTTCAAAGCAATAATTTGTTATCCCTGTCATAGAAAACCTTGGTGGAATTCTGAGAGTGGTAATAGTTTCATAGCTCATGCTGCCCAAGTAATAGTGTGGAGCAGGCGTATCTGTGCTTTACTTTTGCTACAAGCGCTAGAAGATTGGCATCACAAATCAAATCTTTGTATTTTCAATCTACAATTCAGGTATCAAAGAATCATTTTTATGTTTAAGGAAAGTTTCGGTTCTTGATTTTTCTTCTTCTGTGATGGCTAGGTGGATACAATATGTGTGCATGTGCGCATGGAAAGAACGCTCGTGTCGATGACTTTGTCAACGGGGGAAAAATGTTAAGCTTAATTTGCTCGATAATAGAATTTGTTTTAATCTTTTCTTCTTTTATTATCATTAGGTGGTGTAGGCTGATTTATTTCATACCTCGGTTGAATCACTCATCAGCCCGTCCCAAGACGCATAGCTGACTTTTGACTTCAATTTTTCATAATTTAAACCGAAATAGTGTAGCGGCTGAAGAAATGAAATTTGATTGCTCCCCCCTTTCAATGTCTTAAATAAAATAATCCCACAGCGCCCAGCGGGGTACATTAACACATTGTTACGTCGTCGACGTTCTCTATGTCATTCGATCAATCTGTTTCTCTTAGCCGGAATTTCTCTCAACAGTTGTTCGCCGAGGAAAATCGGCTGACCAAGTCAAATGGAAAAAAACTATCAGCCGATAGCAGCCCGGCGTCTAAATATATATAGCTATTCGATTGAAATTTATTGAAAATGCCACCCAGCTAAAACGTGCTGAAAGCTTCTTCCGCCTCTATTCCACAAAGACTTAATTGGAGATTTCTCATTCAAGAGCTCATCCGAGGGACCCCCGTGCTCTTGAAGAAACAAGAGTAATCGAGTCGACTAAATAAATTTAATTTGATAAGACTGTTTTCCCATGAAATACAAACATTTTATTTTCAAAACTCTAGCGAAAAGTAATATTCGTTAATATATAGTGTACACACATTCATATCCATACATACATTCACATTACATATACTATGAGTCATGAAACATGGCGGCCTAAACGGGCCTCATCCGTCAATTTGCACTCTGGTGGGGAAAAGAAAACATTTTCGTTTCGCATTTTGAGGTTTCGCATTTTAGTATGCCCTCCGGCATTTGGTCCCGCGAAACGGTCCAAAAATTTTGGTCCGTTTCGCACAGCCTTTCCGCATTTTAGGCGTTTCGCGTTTCGCGTTTCGCTTTCGCAGTTTAGGGACAGCCGTTGTTACTTGGCTAAAAAGTAAAAACGTAAAAAGAAGAATCGTCTGCAGCCGACCCCTAGCGGAGCAGCGCGAAATTCTTATTTTTTATTTGACAGAGATGGATTTTGAAGTTTAGCTTTAGTCGTTAACATTTATAGCTTCACTCTTCAGTTATAAAATTCAAATGCTACTTAATTATTTATTTATTTAGTGTAAGATTTGAAAGTTTTCAAATGTCTAATTAGTGCCACACAATTTTCGCAAATGCTGCTTCTACACCTCCAACAGGCCTGAAATTTGATGTATTTTCTAGAGTTCATTCCTTTGGAATTGCATAATTCTTTTTCTAACTAGGAAGTTAATCATATGCATTTATGAACAAAAAAACGGAAGTTGCATTCATTATTATATATCGCATTCAAAATAACGAATATCACATTGTGGGGGGCGAATAAACATGTTATTTGACCATTCTATATTTGATCAATTGATGGAATGTCGATCGAAATCTTATGACTGAGACTGCATTCTCTCGTGTTCAATCTGAAGATCACGTAAGTTTGCCTCCAGGATAACAACATCGTCGTAACGATTTGCACGCCTAGTAGATTAGAAAATGAAAGAAAATGAATAAGGAATTTTTTTAATTTTGAAGACAGGATTTCAAAGCATAACCTAGAAATTCCCTAGTCAATAATTTTCATGTATACCTAGCTTGTTGAATGTAATTCCGCATTATTTGCATTTGCTGTAGCATCGGATCATCTGATTCATTTACGTTTCTTATGTTTGAGGTTTCTACTCCCCAACCTCTATCCACGGACACCTACAATTAAATAGATTACAATGCAACGCAATATTTTTTTAAGTAATCAGACATAAGCACTGTGCAGGATGGAAAAAAAGTAAAAAACTTACTGCTTCAAAATCTTTCTGATTATCCATGTGTTGACGCCTAGTTTCTGTTTCCCGTTTTTCAAAAACAGCTTTTTTCTCTTGAGCTATGCGCTTTTCGATTGCTTGACTGAAGAGAAATGGACGGGTAAAATGAATTCATAACTAAAAGTTAATTGATCTGCCTTACCGCCTCTCAGCTTGCAGCACTATAAGTTGTTCTTCAGTGGGCAAGTTCGGCAATCCAAGTAGATTTTCTTTCAAGAAGTTTACTGCAGAAAGACGAATTTTGAGTTGTAATGACAGAGCAGTGCCAGACGTGGGATTCTTCTCATCATCGATTCCCAGAGACTGGATTTTTTTACTAAACAATAAATAAAAAAAGTGTATCAATAAATTTACCAATAGCGCCAAAGAGAAAATTAAGAGAAAATTGGATACCTGTAGCCGTCAACGTATTCGGCAATTTTCAATAGTTTCAGACGACATTCTTGAGCATCTTTCAAATTGTAAGTAGATTCACCTTGACTTGTCAATTAAATAGAAAGTTATCATTTGTGAAACATTGATTTGTTCCTTAAGAAATTATGACAAACCTAAAAGATTCGAGCATTTTCAAGAAAACCGGCATGAGTTCGGCACCTTTTTCCATGTACTTCCGCATTTCATTATAGAGTTCGGCGATGACAGCGTTTTGACTCCGGCTGTCCATTTGCTGTTCGCGTCGTTCAAGAAGCTGGAAAACGTTTGTTATGGTTTTTAAAATTCTTAAACTAAAGCATTACGTTTGCGAACCTGTTTACAATAATAACAAACTCTGATGTGACCTTCTCCCGTATCGGTATCAATTAGAGAGGTCAGTGACGTCAAACTAGTGGTAGATCCAGTCCTTTTAAGAGCATGGACGGCAGCGTGAGTTAATCTCTTAGGAGGACTTGGTTTCTCCTTGTTGTCATCTAAGGTTGGAATATAGCTGGGATTTGTCAGTTTCCCTTGCAAAAAGTAAATGGGGAATAATGAGAAACTGAAACACAAAACATCTTTAAAAAAATACATTTGTAAAACAATAATGCTTACTTGCAAATGAAAGCAAGAGAAATTGACTGCATTGGTGGCATTGTACGGTACCACAGACACGGCAGTGATGTTTCCGTCTAAGTATGTTAAATGATTTAGCACATTGTGGGCATAGCTGAACATCCTCGTCGTTAACCCAAGTAACTATGTTTTGTTCATGCTCCCGTCTTTTCGCAGCTTCACTGGGTAAGCAAGATACAATTTTATCTAGTCGAATGATTAATTTGTTTGTTTCGGCAGCGTAAAAGTCCATTCGGTTACTCCGGAACTTACGGAAATCCGACCAGTGACTATGTATTACACCTACAATGTATTTCAATTAGATATAATGAACAGAGTGTTAACTTTTTGAAAATTTCTTACCAAAATCTTGAGGATCCCATTCAACATGATCCTGCTTTTGCTGACTGGATTTTGAACTGGTTTTCTCCAGAATCTCAAAAGGATTGTCTGACTTCAAAATCTTCTTAGCCTTGCCAAGAAAGTCTAAAACCAAAACATAATAAAAAAAAGTTTCTGTTAAAATAATTGTGTTTACATACATAAAACTTCCTACTGTGCTGAATATGATAGCATGTTGTACATAGTAATCGCAATGCATACTAATGAAACAAATGAAGTGGTTATTACCTTTGAAAGCCTGTAATACATCATTATCCTCTTCTGTATCATGAGCTTCTTCGAAATGAAGAAGTAACTGGTCATCTGTAGCCAAATCTTCCATGCAAATAGGACAAATAAATCCTTCTCGAATTCTGCTCTCGTTATCGTCTGTGTGTGTGCTGGTCGCCATTTCACTCAAATAGTTGATACTACTAGGATTATTGTATCAGGACAAATCACAAATCTAACCAATGTTACTCCAAATCTGTGTAACAACTTTTAAAAGCTTGTAATCCAGGAATAATTCACTTCATTTGTATTACGCCCATTCCTATAATTTCTTTGGACAGAAGCAGACGACGTCGTCTTACTTCCTATATTTCAATCGATTGTTAAGTATTGCGATACATGACAAAATGAACGAGTCTAGCGGTTTTTTTTTTACATTTCTAATGAATGATTCGTTTTTTTATTTCTGTTACTCAATAATTTCTTGCAACGCACTGAATAAGGAAAAACTCTGATATAAACAAAATATCGTATGTAGCGCTATAACTTTGCGTCCTTGGGTGTGTGTCCGAATATGTCTCGGTGTGACCTACCAAACAAATAAATGTAGAATAATCCAAATTAAAAAATCAAATAGAATGAAAATACCCAATTGACATTGCGCGTTGAGAACGACGTCTAGGAGAAGGATTGGTGGACGAACTGTAAGTAGAACAGAAAGTATCATTGTGTCCATCGGAATCAGTGTGGTGACTGTGGTGCTGACGTTCTGGTTCGCTCATTTCAATCGGATCCTGCCATTCTTCCTTTTCCGTGTCCGACGACGACTGGGAAACGCGTCGCGGTCCCACCGAAACTGCCGGCGGAGGCGAATGAGCCGACCGATGGACGACAACATCCTCTTCGACAATGCTGTCCAAGAAACGAGGCACCATCTCACTGTGCAACGAAATTGTGCTCTCGTGAAAGCTGGGCAATTCTCTTCCCTGCCGGAACGTGTAGCTGTAAATCTTTGGAGCCTTCTCCGCTTGAATCAACTGGATTGAGAAGCGATTAACGGCCAAATTGCCTAATGTAATAAGACAATGTCTTACCGTACATTCGTGACGGTCGACTTGAAGTAGGATCCATCCATAGTGGCAATCTGCTCCAGATCGGTGACCGAATCCATCTGGTGCGAAAGGAGTCCGGAGATGTTGCTCGATTCCGTCGAGACTCCGAATCCGGAATCGAGTTTCGTGTCTGACGTCATCTGGCTCTTTTCGACGTAAGCAGTTGCTGTAGCGTCGACGACCGATACTTTCGACTTCAAACTCGGTTTGTGCGGATTAAGCGACTGCAAAGATGGCTGCTGCTTGACCGAACGTCTCTCGACCACTTTGTTGATCAATTTCTCTTTGATGTCGGAGTCGACTTCCAGATCGAATGCCAAACTGCCTGGATGACGCAATTCGATAATCAGCATGGCGCTTCCGGTCAACAAAGCCACCAGACCAGTGACGAGCACAGTCCAGTAACAGCCGTCCAGTTTGAATTGGAGTAGGCTTCCATTGATGACGATGACTAGATCCAAGGCTGGCAACAATATCCAGTAGAGGAAGACGGCCATCAGGCCCAGCAAACCGGTGGTTATCATGGCAACGGCTCCGTGCTGCGGAATGACGAGGAAGAAAATGTTCATCCACGCCCAGCTGATGAGCGTCAACGTCAGGAAAAATTGGCAAAAGAATCCAGCCCTTCGGTAATCGACAGACCAGCGGAAACCTTCTTCCTGGTGACTAAAATAGTTGATGACGGTCAAGATGGGAACAGGCAATCCGCGTTCCAGGGCTTCCCTGAACTGCACTCGCATGTCTTCGGCCGTTTTCAGTTCGATCCGCTCGTTAAATTTGATGACACTTAGATCGCTCGCTTTCTCGTAGGATCCAGTGATCAGCTGGATGGAATCTCGTGGCAGTAATCGAGGTAGAACCACATTCTCCGTTTTCTGTTGGGCTGGTGCATTTTGACTGGGATCCAGTACCAGTGTGATGTTGACGTAATCGAGTCCGACGTGAACTTCGATCGTGAGATTCATGGCCTCGGCATCTTGAACTCGAATGGGTGCTCGAACGGAGACCGGCCCACCACACTGCCACCAAGGCATCACTAAACCCAGGAGGAAAGCACCTCCCATGAGAATGCTTGTAGTTACCTGTCAAAATGTTTTGATAGTCTGTCGTAAAAATTGTTGCACAGGAAAAACAAGTGGAATGTCAATTCAACTTACGAGTGAGACAGTTCTCCACTGGTGCTTGTAGATAGGTGAGAGCAGAAGCAAAACTGTGACGAAAGCAGCTGCTGTAATGACCACGCCGAATAGCCAATCGTTCCAGTATAACGAGGCCGAAAGCCGGTTTGAATTGCCAAAGTACGATGGCCCACCATCCACGCGATTTAAATTAAACCAATTGAGACTAGGCATGCTGGGTCTTTAATTTCTGGACGTCAAATGTGTTTTCTTTTGTTTTTCTTTCAGAGTTTGTTGGGAACTCGCCAATTCGGGGGTGTTTTGTTGTTGTAGATGGTAACAGCTGATTACGTGACGTCTGTCGCATTCTACATTTATGTCACCTGTTGCATGTTTTGGGCAATTAATCAATCGATTATAAAAAAAAAAAAAACATATTCATGGATCTACTAAAAACTAAACTAAATTTTCAACAACATTTCTTTAAAATATAAAACTACTTTACCGTCGTGTTATATTTAATTTCATTTATTTTTAACAGCTGATTAATGATCTAATGACAACCGATAGGCATCTTCTCAACATCAACAAGGCCCTTGGGTACACGCCTTCGGGTTGGTAGAGAAAGAAGTTTAAAACCTTTCCCTTGATCCATTGAAATCGATTAATTAATGAATTAACTCCTGAGATGGATGGAAAATGGAAAGAATATTTCTCAAAATGCCCTAACACTATTCCGTTTGACAAATTTCACTAAATGTCTTTCATTTCACTATACAGACGTGTTTATACCAGATCTTGTTAGCGCCAATCGAAGTCCGGGTCAGTCCTGGCGCACGTACGATTAATTATGATGTTATATTTTATGATTATTTCTCCATTCTTCCAGATGGAGAAATAAGGTGGCAGATTCACGTCTTAAAATAAATGTCATGACGATATCTTTTACCGTCAAGTTCGCTACCAGACATTTCTGCTTGTATACAGACATTGACCTTCCAGCGGTAGGGTCAAAACTGCTGGCAGCTGCTAGCAGACTATATTGCGTAACATGTTAGTATGTTACGCAATATAGTTGCGTAATATAGCTAGTTGCGTTTTTTCTCCGCTAGACGATTATGCTTTGACGACTTACTATTTAACCGGATTGTATTCCAAATATCTCAATCTATTTATATTTAATAATTTCGTTCTAATTTGAATAATATGCGAAATATATTTGCCTATCCCAGTTTTAAACTCTGTAACCGTCACGTTAAAAAACAATTTGAAATTCAAGGATAGAAGGTGCGATCCGCATGTTGCCGGTACTTCACTCCGAGACGGAATGCATATATAGAGGCACCGATCCACCATAGTATCAGCAGAACATTATTACCACCTTAATATTCTGAACTTTCAAATTGATTCAATGCCAACATGCAATTCATCTTGAAAGTATTCGAGTTCTCAAACCTTGTGGGAGTGCCACTTCCCCTATACCTACTCTTCTTCATTGTTCACACAGTTTATTTTCTTATCGTTGGAGAAGATCTCGTTAATCCAATTGACTGGGAAAGAGATCCTTTTAATGAGATTTGGAAAAAGATGAGACATGGCAAAGTTTTCTTGAGCTGGGCCCTATTAGCAGCGCTTTTGGTCGATCTTTACACCAGAGACCACTTGGCTATGACCAACATGTTATGGGTGTACGTATATACAGAATTGCCCAATCTATTAACGCATGTTTTACCGAGCCTCATTCGACGGGTCATCATTTATCGCCCAAATGGAATCGAAATTCTTTACCATCATTGTCAGCTCTTTCAATCTGACAGGAACGAAACGAACAATAACCATCAGATATTTGCATACTCGTTTTTCATCAGAGCTTTGAAAGATCCGGGGATCTCCCATCTGTACCACAAACTGTGGTTGAATCGTGGTCTGTCTAAAAAACAGAAGGAATTCCAAGATGAAATCGCCGCTCAGATATTGGAGCTCTCCATTGAAGAATTTCACCGGCCGCTTCCCAAAGCTGTCAGCCGTGATGAAATGAGACGATCTTTAAACAACAAAAAACTGCTGGACGTCTTGATAAAGAGAGAAGTTTCCGGCGCCAAGAATAAGAAAATTACTTTCAACAGACTCTACCAGCGATTCCACACCGATGACGTAGAATCAGTCGATGAACACTTCCAAGGTTTACTTGACAATGAACCTTATTACGACTGTGGGCAATTGTCGATGGAACAACAACAACTTTTACTGATTTGGTTCAAGAATCCAATACAATCCAGCAGTTGGAACTATGAAGCCAACTACGATGCGGACCACGAAACCGAACATGAAACCGTTATAAATAATAAGCAAAATCGAAAGCTCAGACGAAAGAAAGTGAAACAGCCCATGCCTAAGCTTGAAGGCCGAACTGATTACTGCTTCGGCTTGATTGGATTCTTAAAGCGCATTTGGAATCGGCTTACCGGCTACAAAAGACCAAATCGTATTAACCGAACGACGACCATAAAACCACTCGCGAAATCCGCTATTAAACCCGAACCGCGTACTCGACCCAAAAGTGACGTATCTTCTACCGAGCGTCAGGACAATGTGAACGAGGTGACTAAAGAGGCTTTAAATTCGATCATACCAGACCCTCCTATAGCTCCTTTTGAAATAGTAAACGTTATTTATACGGACGATTTATCCGCTACTGGCGATGACAAAGACACTGGCGATAATCCCCCGAAATTGGAGTCGAAAATCCCAATCCCAATCAGAAAAACTGAAATGGTCAAAAACCGAACAGTGACAAGAAATAGGCCCGAAAAACTCCAGGTAAGCCCTTCGGCGGGAATGAAACCTCCTGTCGCGGCTGCCGTCAAATCACCTGGAGCAAATCTTACCCCCAAACCATTCCGGGCCAAACCTGCTCCCGCCAGTACCTACAATCCTCCATCCTCTAAGCTAAATAAGGATCGACCGGATCGACGAGCAATGAAAAAGCATAGTTCAAAACCAAAAGTGAAAGCGAAACCTACCGAAAAAGACGAGCCCAGGCAATTTCGTGCAAGACCTGTCCCTTCCAGTACGTACAAACCGACGTTGTATCCGTACCTGGGTAACTCCCATTCGAAGCGCTGCTAAGATTTTCATAAGTTTTTTTTTTGTTTTCTTCACTGGAGTTAACAGGTTAAAAAAAAATTGTCTGGAACTGGAGGTATAACAGCTTGTTTACGTGACGTCTGTCGCACGCTACATATGTCACCTATTGGATTTTTTGTACAATTAATTGATCGATTAACAATGCGCACCCAACGAACTAAACTAATTTGGCCAACATTATTCAAGCATAAAACTATGTTGCCGTCGTGTAATATTTAGTTGATTTTGAACAGCTGATTAAGGATCCATCCGATAGCATCTCAACAAGGTCCTTGGGTACACGCCTTCGGGTTGGTAGAGAGAATAAAAGTAACCTTTTCTTTAATCCATTGAAAAATAATGAAATTTCATTTGACTAATATTATTTCCCTTGAAAAAATGAACATGCAAATACGCTCAAGCTACGAGAAATCATATAAAATGTAATTTAATTTCTTCTTCTTAGGTGCGCTCACAGTCGTGAGTGGTGAGTTTGCCATAAAAGTGACATCAGACGGAAGGAATTTCTGTCTATTATATCCCTTCATAAAGCGCAATCGTTATATTAGAGTGAAACAAAAATCTGGGACACTATAGACTGTGACATTGACCTGCATGGCGAGAATATTTCCCAATCTAGGGACACATCACAATATGGTACAGTATATGTAAATAGAATTGCGATTGAAGAAGAAGGAGCGGCATTACATAATCGCGTCTGCTGCTGCTGCTGCTGCTTAGTCATCTAGGCAGTGCCTATCCCAACCGGTTTGGATTTCTTTTTTCTTTTCCACCTATCCTTTGAGCTATAGTGTTGTTCATTTCTTTCTTATTTTGCTTTGTAATATTAAATGGCATGTTTGATGCATCACCTAGTGGCCTTGACAGCGATATTTCTAGAGAGAGAGAGAGAGTCACGGCCGTCTGGCTGCACCACTATCCATCGCCGTCGGTGCGCCAATTACAAACTCTCGATTGGAACAAACTCAGGCTCTTCTTAAGAGTTATGTATTACGCAAGTAATTTAAAAAAAAACCTGTAGAAAAATCCCTGCGGAAAATTATCGTAGCGATGTCTTGGAAAAGGTTCAAGAAAGAGTTAAATAATTTGATATTTTTAAGGGGGGGACATGACAGCTCCACATTTCTATTTGATAGAATATCTGGAATAAATGATTGCGCAAACAAATATACACGGTTCAGACTCCAGGGGCATGTGTATCCATAAATGTCATGCATATTATAGAAAATTAAAATTTAGTATGAACTCAACAAAAACAATGGCACATATTCAGCGATGATAAATGTAGAAAGTCATGGAAAAATAAAAGATCAATCAACTCGTATACTAATACTACTGCTATACTAATACGAACATTCTTAAAACTCTGTGAATGGCGGTATACAATCTAATCGATTCCAAATCAGAATCATTTTTGTTTTCTTCTAAACAGTTCAGAATTTCCCTTAACTGGAATACTTGCGAAAACGTACGACAATTAGACAACCAATCAACAAGCCCAAAATCCAGATAATGCTGATTGCAAATCCTGCATAAACATCGACTTCACTGAGGCCCCATCCTTTTGAAAAAATGCATCGCAATGATTCGACGGGATACGTCATCGGCATGCTATAAGAAATTGCTCGGAGATAAAAAGACATCCCTAAACAAAATCAAATTAAACTTAAATTACCGAATTCAAATATTTTGCTAAATTAAATGAATGAAAAATTCACCTTCAATTGGCCAAGCAATGCCACTGGTAACGACCAACGGGAGAAAACTGGCCATGGAAAGTGACAGAGCGCTGATTTCATTTTCGCAGACCGTGGCAATCAGCAGACCTAAAGTTCGTTAAAGGTGCAATCAAGTTTAATTCCGCAACGAATAAAAGGAGGAAATCAAATCAAATCAATTATTTTTTAAATGATTACCGAAACACATTCCGACAAGACCTTGAAGAAATGTAATTAATATAGCTAAAACCATACTGCCGTGGCAAGGGACGGCGAAGAACCATAACATGATTATGAAAACCAGCGCTATCTGGCCGACCATAACGGACAGCTGGTTGACCAGATACCCCATTAGAATTTCAATCATTTGCACGCCTGTGTAAAAGATTATTCAGTTAAAGATCAAAAATTGATTGCTACTAATTACTATGACTTACCTGCTACTAAACTGCGATCTAGAAGACCTTGTTTCCTTTCAGCGACAAAGGCTCCAGCAGTTAGCGAGACGGCCATGAAATAAATAATCCTTAAAGAATAAAGAAATGAGTGTTAGTAAATTCTAAATGTAATTTGTAAACGATTAGTAAAAACTTGCGAGATAATGAGGCCAGGCGCCATGAATTCAGTGTAAGGCGTATCTTTCTGACCATAGACAGGATCCATAAACTAAAAGTCAAATTTGTTTTGTAATTATTTGAATTATAATAAAAATATAGGTTATAAATAATCTTTAAATGTAGTGTAATGCCTTACCTCTAAAGGAAAATTACTAGCATCCGGTTCGTGTCCACAAGATTTCATTAAATCTCTGAAAAAGTCTCCAAAGCCTTCGATAAGCCACTTTTCAATGAAAACATCAATTTGTTGATCTAGCACAACACGCAATATGATAAACAAATTCAAATGTTTTAAAAATTCTATTTCATCTTACTGGTGGAATCCATCCTGACGTTAATTTGACTGCGAAGAATAGTGTCATAAGTTGCCGAATCTCCGCTCTCCCGCCGAATTTCAAATTCCTCTGTAAAATTGTGTCCAAAGTGTATCACTCCCCAAACATCATTTCTTTTTCCTGCTTCGAGAGCTTCTGAATAATTATCAAATGGAATCTGCAATCACAAATTTAAGAAAATTCAAATTTTAATAAAACGATCTCCAAATATCTGAAAATTCAATTTGATATTTCACCTGAATGATGTTGTCTTTCAAGAATCGAAGGTAGCGACAGCTGAGCATGGAATAGGAGCACTCTGTTGTATAATTGCAAACACGGCCCTCGCTAGGATTCAGCTCGTCGTTAACAATGCCCATCCTCAATCCAAACGGTTCGTGTCCGAGTGTCACATTAAAAACGGCCGCCTGGAAAGCAGGGAGGAAGTAGAGGAACCCTAAAATCCTTCGCCGATCAATAAAAAATAAAGATATTTCTATAACCGGTTTGAATTTTAAGAAATTAATAATAATGATTGATCAGCAAAAAGACTATTTACCCAAGATTTCTAAAAATCAACAAGTAATTCTTTAGAATAAGAGCAGAGAGGCGATGTCGAGATGGCAAGGTCATTCTAAAGGGATTACGGGATCGCTTGCCAGCCACGAAATTGATCACTGGACTGTTGGACACTTTGGCCGGTGTTTCGTTATTGTTATTCATCGCGGAATCGAATTGTGTGATCTGCTCAAACCAAAAATGTGATACTAGATAATTAAATAAAACAACGACAACAATATTTTACCACGGAGAAATCAGCCGGCGATGTGGGAGATCGCTGGTCATTCCTGGTGTAGCGATCATCGATGCCCACTTCAGAGACGTCCGATTGACTTGCGCTCTGGTCAAAGGCCATGTTGTCGTGGCCTAGCGCTGGTGGCTGTTGCTGAATTCCGTTTTTACCTTCATCCTTCATGCAAAGTTTGAGGAAGACATTCTCCAGTGAAGGTAAATTGTAATCTCTCAACAGATTTTCGGGTGAGTCTTCCGTTAGCAAACGTCCAGATCGCATCATTCCGATCTAGGAAAGGTCAAATAAAATATCGTTAATGTCGGTTTACATAATAAAATCTTAGATTGTTTATCTTATACCGTGTTAGCCTGTCGGGCTTCTTCGATGTAGTGAGTGGTGACAATAACCGTTCTTCCGTGTTCAACACTCTGCCGAATCAAATGTTCCCAAATGCTGTGGACGATAAAGAATTTGTATTAGCTACAAAAATAAAATTAATTTTTAAAATTTGACAAACAAAATCTTGAAATGTCTGGCATCATGGCGAGATAACACACAGTTAAAGGTCAAACAAAAAATTGACTATTGAATAAAATATGCTAAAATGTGCATGACATAGCATTTTAGTTCAAGATTTCACTTTTGTTCCCGATATGCACAAGAAACAAGATTTCAAGTGATTGATCTAAAAAAAATGTTGAACTTTACCTGTGTCTGAGCACTGGGTCAACGCCAACGGTGGGTTCGTCCAAGATCAACAATTCAGGTTCGTGGAAGAGAGCGGCAGCAAAAGACATGCGTCGTTGTTGACCTCCGCTGAGTGTGCCGACGTAACGATCGCTGGCTGGCAGATCCAACAGCTTGGACAGAAATTCCACTTGAGAGTTGACAAACTCTGTCCTCAGATTGTAGATTCGCCCAAAGTAGATGAGAGTCTCCCTGATGGTAAAATGACCGTACAGGGCCAGTTCTTGCGGCATGTATCCGATCCGTGGGCCCGGAATTCCGCTCTCCGGAGTGCCGGGCTCGTGACCCAAGACCTGTACGTCTCCGCTGTTCAAACTGCGGCGGCCGACAAGACAGCTTAACAGAGTCGTCTTGCCGCAACCACTGGCTCCCAATAATCCGTATCTACAAACACACACGATGTTCCACATTAACATATTTGGTTTGATTCAATTTTCTAAAAAAATGTTTTACTGCAAATCAAATCACTGACAGTTTGAAGAAAAATCCGTCAGATACAGTAATAATTAGCAGGAAAATTTGTTTGTATTATTTTTTTAAAACAAAACAGAAATGGCTTACATTGATCCTTTTTTGACGGTCATGTTCAGATTTTCGAGGATGATGGATTTACGACTTCCAACGCCATAGGTTTTGATGGCGTTGCGGACGAGAACTCCGTATTCAACGCTAACTCCAGCACTTGCGTCGTTCATTTCACAGCCGAGTTGATGCGACGGAAAACAAACACTTCAAATCTTTTGTGTCGGAGATGATTCCAATGAATAGACAACAAATGCTAATAGAGAAAAGAAGCGGCGGAGAGACGAACTTTGTTGCACAGCTTCTATTAGACAAGACAGCGAGATACGTATAAGAGAGCTAACAATACACTTGGTTAGCAGCTAAGCTACAAGTGACAATATTATATGTTGGTTTATGCAAGAAGCAAAGTAAAAGAACAAAAAAAAAACTTCTTTCTATCGCCTTGACCGGCTTTCAAGTTCAGTGTTCCTTTCCCTTTCGTTATATTCCTCTCCATCTTTTTTTTTCTACTCGGCACAGGTTTTTTTTTTCTGACTCGCTTTCCATTTTCGAAAAATTAGAGTCGACTAAAAACCAGAAGAGTTGGGGATATTAGATGGTCTAATAAGAAATCGCCAAAAAAAGGAAAAAGAAAATTCTTTCGGAATCCTTGCCCGAATAAGTGAGAATTGCTCATTATTTTTTACGATAACAAACAAATAACGTGTCGTATACGAGCGACGAGAGTTATATCCTGTAGCGTCTATTTAAGGCGCAGTCGTGTATGAATAAAACTATGGGTTCATGCGTTCATCTGGGTTTTTTTCGCCTTGCATCACGTATAGAATTTGAAACTGCCGAATTTCGTTATTTCGCGTTGTTTTTACCAAATAACGGAACTACGTCTATTAAGTGACGTATATATAACCTAATTATAAATACAGCACATATGCAATGTCACAATGTGATATCTGGCGCTGCGGCGCAAGCGTGACGAAAAGGACTAAATAATGCATGCAAATTTGCGCTTTCTTGGCGTGATCCATTTCTCCATTTAAGAAAACGAGTTCTGTAAGTGTATATAGCTACTAATTCGTTATAGTGGCGGTTGGTGGTTTAACCTGAATTAGTTTATTTAGTTCATATATAAGGTTCTTTTGTGCAGTCGCGGATGAAAGTAACTAGACTATCGTATGATTCGAATTCACTTTCTCGCGGTTCGACATGGCATTGACCATGTCTCGTTGACAAGTCAAACCGGTATATACACCGGAGTATGTCGAACTGCTAAACGCAACTGAGCTCCTCCTACTCGTTTTGAGTACTTTCTATGCGAGTCATGAGGCAACACAAACAACGCAACATTTAAAACTTCGTAATGATGAAGAAATATTCAAAGGCGGAGAAAGATCGACGGTTTTGTCTGGAAAGTTCGACGTATTTCGAATTAGAATATCCTGTTGAGCAAAAAAAAAATTTAGCTTGAAAGGTTCAAACTCATAATAAATTCAAAATGATTAGACGAATTGAACGAAAATTCAGCAATTCACGCAGATCTAGCTGGAATTATTTTTCGTTTTTTCTTAAGTCGTTTGTTGCCAACTGTATTGAGATTTCGTATAAAATTTTGATTCGAGTTTCACTGTCGTGAATTTTGGGCAAGGTTGCAAGAATTTCTTAATGATTTACACCACCTAAAGTCGAAAATAATGCAACATATGATTAGCCTTTATAACCGGTTTTATAACGGAATGCGCATTTTTCGTGTTCACAGCTTTCTTTATTCAGGATTTCCCATTCATATCTCCTTTCACTAGATTTATGCTTACTCGTGATCACGATCTATCTCACTACTAATTATGTATTATTTTTTTCACAAGATTTTTTCTATTTTCACTATTTAAAAAACGGGAGGTGTTTGTTTGTATTTCAGATGCCATAAATGAAACCCCATATAAAATGGTCCCTATGTTTTGACTCTTGTCCATCCAAAAGCTTAAATTCGCTTATTAAATTTTGTTTAGATTATTTCTCCCATTTCTGGGATTTCTAGTTCCCTCAATATTCATCATTACTTAGATTTCAAAGTATTCTAATCTAAACAGAGTAAAATTTAAATCCACCACAAGGAGGAGGGTGTGTGCGTCCCCGGTGTGAATGAACCTTAACATTGAACGCATACACCAAATATTCCATACCACTGCTGTGAGAAATAAAAGTAGAGGAAAATGTTAATTTGTAATGAATAATACGCAAAAATTTATGCTCTTCAACAGAGCATTAAAGATTGAAGATTAAAGAAACACAAATTATATTATTTTTACAAATTTTTGAAAAGAAACTAAAAATCATGAGGTGGCCGTCTTCAGTAGGAAACGCATATGTCGTATCGTTCTAACAGTGCAAAACTTGAATAATCTTGAATAACCAACAAGAGACAAAAATGGAGATCTCAAGAACTCTAGACCCTGCAAAGTGCTTTGCGTTAGTAATCTCGGTAGTTGCTTTTGGGTGTTTGATAAATCTGGTAGTGGTGGCCACTATATGCAGCAATTTTTCGTGCCCACCTGAAGGTTTGTGTCCCCAAAACCAGCCGGGAAATTCCCTGCAACCCGATCCCGACCACACTCTGAACTCTAATTCCCCTACGAATGATATAACTCCTCCTCGGGTGGTGGTTCTTGAACAATCAGAATATCCGAGAAAGATATAGCTGAAACTTACGATTCGCCGGATAAATTACCTGCTGATGTCTTCCAGCGCGCTCCTACCGAACGGGTGTCGTATCCTGCCGATGACCTCAGCAATGATCCCGACGAAGAAAATACAGATATTTACGTAAATGCTGTCGACACATCAGATGAACCAACGCCAGCAGACTCGGAATTGGGAGAGACCGCAAATGGAAACAACTCCCAGACCAAAAATTCGAATGAGTTTCCCGTGATTTTCTCCTTCATGAAAAATGTACTCGTCGAATTAGCTGGATTAACAAAGCCCGTTATCCAGGAAGGAACACTCATTACGATCAGCAATGACGAAACGTTGGCAAACCTTTTGTCGAGGCTCTTTCACAGTGCCGTGTTACTGACGCCCAATTGGAAATTATAAGCATTCTAAAGCTGATTAGTTCACTAGAGAACAATCTGGTTGCCAGACAGAGACTTTTCAACCTCCTCTTATCGAAAGCTGGCCAGCTTATAAGGTCAAATCCCAATAGTTTTGGAAATCTACAGGAGATCAATTCACGAAGCAAACCGGGCTTGATTTCACCTTCGTCGATATAAGCAAACTAAACGGTATTGGATAATTCAACAGAGAGCGGAAATTCAAAGAATGAGTCCAACTACCTACTCGACTTTTCTTTCAGTTTACTTTTTCTCTTAAAATTCGAAATATGTCTGTTTAAGCTTTAGAGATTGTGTTCCCTTGATTATAATGCGTTACAGTAGGGGAAAGATTAATACAAGTCTACTTCAAAATCTTTTGTTTTCATTTTATTTCAAATTGAATTGTGTACTAGAAAATTAAGTGTGTAAGTGTGTAACTAACAACTTAAGATCGTTTACCGTTGCTAAAAAAAATGGAGGTATTCTTCCAGATTTATTATTGTAATTTTGCCGCATTTAAACAAAGAATTTTAAAAACAAAAATCACCCGCCTGTCGGATCTCGATCGGATGTCAACTACCTGCGCTAGCAAAGGCAGCAAGGGCTGTTTGTGATTATAATTTTAAAAAATCAAAATAGCATATGACGTTCAAATCATTCCCAACTCGAAGCATTAAATCATTAAAATCAATAATCTTACATCAATTATCTCTATTGCTTTTAGAAACTCTTAGTTTGAACTGAAATCTTTTCACTGAATACTGATAACGTTTTAATCAATTGTTGTTATAAAACTATTTTCTTGTTGACTAAGTCTGTAACAATCCCTTCTATTTTTAATTTTTTCGCTCGTTTTCTACAGTCGAGCCATCTAGTGTGAAATAAAGCAAAACTAAAAACCGCAACGGTCACTCGGAAGTCGACTGGAAAGTCGGAAACCCTTCCGGGGATCGGGAATTATTCGGGACGGCTGAGCAGGAAGGGGTTAATTGAGCTTCGTAAATAGGGCAACACCGCGGATTTTCTTTTTAAATTTTTATGAATTCACCTTTTTTTTTTTAAATTGTTGAAAATGTTTTTTTAGGGTGTTTTGTGAGATCAGTGTTTAATGTTTCCAAATGTTACAAATTTACACAATGTTATAAACCCAGAAAACAAATACAAACTCAGTGATATCAGTCAATGAATTTTACATATGTTGATTGAATTTAGTCAAGGGGAACCACACTTGGTAAGAGGTTAGAAAGAATGCAACATACTTTTACTATTTTGTCGACAAAACCCGTAGACTCATTATCTGAATTTAGAAAATTCCTGTCGATAGGACCTTTTAACATTTGAAATCTGGCTCTAGTTGCCCCAATGATTCTTTCTACATGAATCCTAACATTTTCTATGCGCCTAGTTTCAATTTCCGGAAGTTGATTTCTTTCTTTCATAAACGCAGGTACCATGAATTGAGCGCCTCGCGATGCAACTACTTCTTCTAAAGGGAAACCCCTGTCTACCAAAATTAGGTCGCCATGTTTCAAGTTATTTAAAATTCCACTATCAATTACAACTTGTTTATCACTCACTCTCCCACAAAAACCATTTGAAACAAAATTAAAAGAACCTTGAGGAGTAACAGATATTAAGTATTTCACAGTTGTCCTTTGTTTGTGCGAGGAAAAAGAAGCGGCTGGGTCAGTTGGAATATGAGGAGTATCGAATTGTAACTCAAAACAGTCCAATATTGCTGCAGTGTTAAAAAAATCCATCCTAAAGCACATTGGCATAGTTTTTTTCAGTGATTCTTGAGATGGCCAAAAAACAACTCTAGAGAAAAAACGATCGTGGAGTAGCCCTACCCAGAAATGAAAGTAGTTCGATATAGTTTGTCTAGAAACGTTAAACTGAACAGACAAATCTTGGAAACCAAAGTTATGTACTAGTTTTGTCAATGTTAAGAAAAACTGACGACGAAAATCTAAACATGAGTTGTTGTTATGTTTCAGGGGCAGAACTCCTTGAAAAATTGCTTCAAAGGCTGTTGGGGTAAAGCGGGTATAGTAAACCATTAACTCTACGTCTTCAATGCAACGGGTGTACAAATCTTTCTGTTTTTCGGCTTTCCCTTTGGCGATTTCAAGTTGTAATTGTGATATTTCTACCTTTGAGGACTCCAGTTCAGATTTTAGTTCAACTATGTTTGCATTTAGTATTTCCACTTTACTTGCAAGTTCTGAATTTCTGTTCTGTAACTCCACTATAACTTTCTTTAATTCAACATTAAGGTCAGGTTTTTGTAAGTCTGACTCTTGAAAATTATGTGACGGGATTTCTACATAAAGAAGATGAAGTAAGAAACTAAACTCAATTTGAATAACTTGAAAATCAGACTACCTAGGTTTAAAACCAATCCTGTGTCATCATGAATCTCACTGACACTTTCTGAATGAAATGTGATGTTAGATTCATTGTTTTCACCAGCATAAACATGGTCTGCTAAACTTGCATTTGGTTCTGCACAACCCACTTCTTTGTCTTCATTGGTTGACATATTTGGATTCCTGCTATTTTCACCAGCATCAGCTACATTGTCTTCTACATTTGGTTCTACAGCAACAACATCTTTGTTTTCAATAGTTGACATAGTTTGATTCCTCCTGTTTCCTTTATCTGGTGTAACAAGATGATTTGGTTAAAAGAATTAGTTATTGTGTAAAATTTGATAGAAATATTACATGTGGGTAAACATTTGACTCTTCTCCGTGTCCTATCACAATCAGACTTGGTTATGTATGTTTTCTCTAGAAGCAAACAAGGTGCCCAATCTGGGCTGTTGATATGGGGTGCGGAATGAACACTTTTTCCAAAAAAAATGTTCAATAATCGATTACCATATTTGATGTGAAAACAAATTGATAATCGATTTGAATATTGAAACCAAGTTGAAAATAAATTCAAAAATTGAAAATCTTTTGAAAACGATTTCATAAATTGAAAATGATTTTGAAAAATGAAAATGATTTCGAAAAACTAAAATGAATTTGAAAAACTAAAATGATTTCGAAAAATGAAAACGAATTTGAAAAATGAAAATGAACTTGAAAAATGCAAATGAACTTGAATATCCATACAATTTCGGGAGTGCGATATGACACCACCCTACTCTATCCCCAGCTCTCTCCGGATGCTATAGCCACCCCGAGACAACCGACTAGCCATTGATGGCTATGTCGCTGATTCCAGCCAGCTAGGCCGTCAGCGATACTGTCAGCCCTTGCCGGGCGGTGCTGGCCACCGCTGCCGCCACAACGGCCGCCGCTAAAGTCTCTCTCGACCGCAGGCCGAGTATTACCCTACACAAAAATAGATTACACGATCCAACGTGAAAAGTTTCATGTTCCTGCAGTAAATGACACACAGCCTACCCAGCAACGATGAAGACGGAACGGCCAAACGGGTGGCTTTCACCTGAGAAAAGTTCCAGTCACGCCTCGGTATGACGTTCTCGCGAAGTTCTCGTCATTCCACTAACAGCCAACTGCCCGGAAAGAAGTGTTCTGGTACGTTTCGCTGGATAGGCCTATGCGTCCTGTACTGCTGCGATACTCTGCCGTTCAATCCGACGAGAAGAAGAAGGCGGACACGCCTTCTTGCTGACGTGGATCCTCATGTTGGTGCTGGCCCTGCTGGAAATTATCCGCTATCTAAGCGGATTGGGGAGCTGGGCTTCTCTATTGTCTCTACGTCAATTTGCCATGTGGTCCACGTGCGCCGGAAGTGTTACCTACCCGATACTCTACGGCATTTATATAAAATTGGGCCATTTCAAGGAAGAGTTCATTGGAAGGATGGCTCTGTCTCAGCTGCAGCGACGGATTGAACACCAAAAATTGGCGCAACGTCTATCTTTTCTACCATCATGGAGGCAGCGGACATGGCGGTGGAGGCCAAAGAAGAGGATCCAAATGGTCATGTTGCTCATGTCCGTTTCAACAGAAAAGCTTTTTTTTTCATGGCCGGCCTCAAATAAAAGTAGTCGTATAGGAACATGAAACTTTTCACGTTGGATCGTGTAATCTATTTTTGTGTAGGGTAATACTCGGCCTGCGGTCGAGAGATACTTTAGCGGCTGCCGTTGTGGCGGCAGCGGTGGCCAGCACCGCCCGGCAAGGGCTGACAGTATCGCTGACGGCCTAGCTGGCTGGAATCAGCGACATAGCCATCAATGGCTAGTCGGTTGTCTCGGGGTGGCTATAGCATCCGGAGAGAGCTGGGGATAGAGTAGGGTGGTGTCATATCGCACTCCCGAAATTGTATGGATATTCAAGTTCATTTGCATTTTTCAAGTTCATTTTCATTTTTCAAATTCGTTTTCATTTTTCGAAATCATTTTAGTTTTTCAAATTCATTTTAGTTTTTCGAAATCATTTTCATTTTTCAAAATCATTTTCAATTTATGAAATCAATTTCAAAACATTTTCAATTTTTGAATATATTTTCAACTTGGTTTCAATATTCAAATCGATTATCAATTTGTTTTCAAATCAAATATGGTAATCGATTTTTGAAAAGTTTTTTTGGAAAAAGTGTTCAATCCGCACCCCATATGTTGACAACCAAAACACCCTAAAAACGTAAACAACATTTTCATTAATTCGTAATAAAAAAACTTGAATTCAAAAAAATTTAAAAGAAACCTTTAAAAATTCATTGTTCAATTACCTATTTTAATACTACTACAGATTTTCCCCAGTGTAAAGTGGAATAAAACTATACTAGAGAATAGAGATCCTCAAACATCGACACAGAAATGCACAGACTAAAAAAACTAAAAAAGGACGTTTCAATATTTAAATTCAATTATGGTCGCCGCGAGGTTGCCATGGCTAGGATACGGCCGATACGCGTAGTTGGTTTGTTCTTTTCCGTAGATGAGAATGAGATTACGAGTCCACCATATGATGATATGATCACCATGATATGATTAAGGTTGAAAATATTTTTGCTGTAGCGGCATTTTCACTGTAATAGAACTAAAAGTCACCCCTATCTTACTTAAATTAAATGAGGAAGCCTTTATTGTTGACAGCATTATCAAGTTATTCCATCCAGGTGGATATGTGCGAGACGTGAGGTGATGTAAATGAAATCCGATTATATTCTCAATTTCTTCGTCCAATTTATGTAGTCAAACACGTGGTCGACGCGATGATGAGTCAGAAAATGTATAAGCGACTGCTTGGCTCTGGTGAAGGTCAGCAGATCTTTGAAGGGGTAGAGGGGTAAGGTAATGATCCCATTGGACGAAATTTCTGCCGGACCCCAACCCCATTCCCATTCAGTTGGTCCATGCATTTCATACTGAGCAGTTGTCTCATGTCTCCTCGTGGTGAACATTTTTGATGTCTTGAGTGACGATGGCGGAAACAAACGAAAAACGCCGAGTGGTCGAAGTCACGGTGGTTCGTGGCACCCGGATTAATAGTCTTCGTTACAACACCGCATGTGGCTACATATTCTATAAAAAGGAACAAAGGTTAGTTTTGAATAAAGTGCTCAGTCACACATATGCGTTATGTTTACCAATTATTTACTTACATGTTTCAGAGGGAATGTCCTCAGATTAGAGTGTTATAAACGTAAACTGGGCTGCCCATGTACAATCGCATCGCGTGACGGCATATACGTGCAAACCGGTGAACACAACCACGATACCGAAATCATGGAACAGAGACGAGCGGCAATGATACGTGAGTGTGAAATTATAGCCGGTGATCCCCGAATGGGTCGATTGGGACCTAAAGCAATCGTGGCTGAAGCTCAAAGTAGGCATCCGAAAGCTAAAATTGTGTTGAATTCGGCGGTGGAAAGAAGAATCCAACGAGCGCGTGAGCATGCTGCTCGTCGTTCACCTGAGCGCCCTCGAACTCCTGAAACACCTCCAGTACAGCCACAAACTCTGGAAACACCTCCACTACAGGCAGAATATCCGCAAGCACATCCGAGGTGGCAAGAAACTTCTCCTATGCGCGAGGCGACTCCTATTCCATTCCGGACTGCCATTGAACATCCGGAAGCCATTTTTGGAAAACGAATGATGGTCGCTCACCATGCTGATGAAGGAAATAACTCAGACGAACGTGTTGGACGGGAAGTTGATCTCTTAATTGAGGAAATTAACAGCCATGTAAAAAGGGCTTCAGCCAGGAACCCATCCCCTAAAAAAGAATTGGAACACCTACACCAAATTATTGCAACACCAACAGATGGTGAAACGTTTCATTAATTCAGTGTAATTTGTTTATTTATCATAGTGATTTTATGTGATACCAAGCCAGAAAGAAGCCATCTTAGATATAGAGGATTCGAGAGGATTGAAATATAAATACAGGGGACATGTTGAACTAGAAAACTGTCTCTATCTCAACTTTAATTGGAAGGTCTCATTAACTCAGATATTTTATTATGCAATGCAAAATTTGTCCACTATGTAATGTGTACTTGTGTATGATTCAGATTTATAAATTAAACTAGATTTTGTAAACCAAATGTTTTGTTTATGAGCTTCACGAGCTGTTAGCTAACCTCATCCGAATCCTGCTAGTTTTCATTGTTACATTCAATTTCAATGATGAAAAATTTTAATTTTAAGCCGAATCATTCCAATTTATAAGAATATAAGCTTCATTAACATGTTTGTTGGTCTTAACTAAATGTTTAAAAAACCAACAATGAAACTAAGCTAGGGCCTAGGAGTTTTACACAGTGCATTTTACAAAGCCCTTAAAACCTAGTGAAGTCTTGAAATGCAAACTAAAAATTATCTGAGTTTCTATCTAAAAGTAAATTACCGTTGCAATGCTGCTGCATAAATGATTATTCCACGGGTTCTACCTAAACTAAAGCTCTGCCTTACGGTATAATTTTAAAAAAAGAAGCTATGCAAAGTTTTCATCAATGAAAAATAAAATAATAAACAATCGATCATCTATTTGCGTGGAGTGGAGCGTTGAAACGCAAACGGGTATATTCGTTACAAGAAACTCACAGTTTTAACGAATGCCACTTAAAACAAGTTGTAGGCAAAGGTTGCAGGGAAATTGTATGTTGAAATAGTCTTTTTCAAGATCCTAATAAATGTCATTAACAGTCAAATTTATCGCGATTTTTCTTTTTCTTCTTCTTTTTAGGTTCTTCGCATGTTTGTTGGATGGACTCCTCTAACAAAGGTTGTTCAGTCTCATTTTCAATAGTTTTCACTTTCTTCCTTTTCTTGCGAGGTTCTTCAATGGGTTCTTCAACTGGCTTTGGCACCAAAAGCTCAGTTTGGTTTTCACTATTTTTGGCTTCTTTCTTTTTTTTCCTTTTCTCATCTTTTTTGCTGATGAGACAGCTGGTTTCAGCGGCATCCTGAATATCTGCATGACTGTTCATCTCATCAGTTGCACAATCTATTTCTTTTCTTGATTTCTTCTTTTTCTTGGATTTTGTTGATCTCTCATTCGAAGTTATCATGTCATCAGAATGAGGCACAGAAACAATTTCATTAGCTATGCAGGTGGTCTGTTCAATTTTCTCATTACTGTTAATTTCAACAGACTTTTTCTTCTTTTTCTTTCTTTCTTCTGATTTTACTGAAATTGTAGTGGAATCGACATTCATGCTCGCCAGCATCGCAGCTTCTTGTTTGGCGATTCGCGCTAGTTTTCCACTAGCTGTCAGTCCGTGTCTAGCTCCTCTACAAGGAAAAACAATTTTATTAGTAAGTAAATTTTGATTGAATAAAAATGTAAATGTTACTTGTGGGCTGTTAATCCATTGCAGAGTTTAAAGAGTTCTTCATCACTCAATTTTAAGGAGTAATCAGTTTCTTCTTTGAGTTTAAATGTACTTTCTGTGGATTCGACTATGCCATTGTGTAAGGTTCCAGTCTTGTGAAAGACCCCATAAGCTAAGTTATTCTGGTCTAAATTTGAGCTGCCTTTTTTTGTTTTGATTTTTCCAATTGTCTCTGTCTTTTCAACAACAACTCCTTGATCATCTGTTACTTTGATGTCAAAAGCTTGAGCAGCTTTGTTAAACGCATGATCCCACCATTGAAAGTCGTTGAAATTTTTGTGACCAATGCCTGACAGGTCAAATTTTTTCGATGGTTTGATGGCTTCAGTAATACCATCTTTGTTCAAACCCAGTCCACTGCCTTAAACAATATTGCACAAATTTAGTATGAAACAATGCAGAACCATGATACAATTTTTCAAAGAAAATAATACCTTCTGCCCAACCAAGTTTCTCTAGTATTTTTTTTGCATTCTTCATTCCTTGAGAATCCATGATGAATATCGGTAAAACTTAGAACAAAAAAAGTACAGGTAATATAAATTGTGACTTCACTTTAGAGTGGCAGGTTTGAGGTTCAGGTTTGAATGTAAACACGTTATAAACACGTTGAGAGCAGACAGACCGCTGACATTTTGGAAACGACTGCGAGAAGATATTGCAGTTGTACTAGCTCAATTGTAATAGTAAAACCAGCTAAAAAAAGGAAAAAACCCGGAAAAAGTGAAAAAAGCTTTCGACAGGCATCTATTGCTCTGCTTTCGACGAATTCGAGCAATTTTGGGCCAACAAATTTTCTGCTCTGAAAAAACTCAAAAAAGGGCCATCCCATGTTAAATCTTTCAATTAAAAATACTATACATTTTTATGTATTTAAGTAATAGATATATAGTAGAAGAAAGTAGATATCAAAGAAAAATAATGATCTTTAATTGTAAAATTGTATTTTTTGATAAATAATTTCGGACTTCAATAGATTACCTATAGTCGCCTTCATCTATCTTTGACTCACGATTTTGAATTAAAATTATTCATGTTGGAAAATTTTTGAGAGAATTAAGAGAACCTAGTATTTAGGGTAGGCAGGAGCGGGCTTGTAGGCTGGGGCTTTGTAGGCGGGAGCGGAGTAAGTGGGAGCTTTGTAGGCAGGGGCGGTGTAAACGGGAGCTTTGTATGCGGGAGCGGGGTAGGCTGGGGCTTTGTAGGCCGGGGCAGAGTAGGCTGGGGCAGGGTAGGAAGCAGCCTTGTATTTGGGCTCTTCGGGGTACTGAGCTTCGCCTTCGTATTTCACATCGGCGTTGTATCCAGAAGCGTCAGCCTTGTAGGAGACGATTTGGGTGCGGCCATCGGGAAGAGCAACACGGTAAGATCCGGTGACGACATTGTAGTCGGATTTCTCAGAGTGGACAAAGTCGTTGTAAGATTCCTTATCCTGGACGTCGTATTCGAAGCTGTATGGCTGGGGGGCCTGAAAATGTCGTAATCCAGTTGAAGATTTAGTTTATGTGATAATTATTTTCTTGAATCATCATTAGCAGACTCACATAAGTGACTTCCTCGTATTTAGCTTCGTATTTGGGTGCGTATTCGGCAGCCTTGTAAGAACTGGCGGCAGCAACGGCGAAAACGGCAGCGAGAACGAAGAACTAATAGAATACAAGGCATTTATCTATTAAAATTATTAAAGTTGATTTAATAACATTCTTTGTTTTCTTACCTTCATGTTGGAGATGTGAGGAGGTGGTTGAGGCAGCTAGAGAACTGATGCATTTCTGTTGGCCGTTCAAGCGTTTTATACCAAAATCTCTAGCGTTCCTGTCGACTAGGCTAGACATGTGTAAAGTCGTGGGCGAATCGGGTGGAGCCGCACAGCTCGGTGGAGATTTCTTCTTGTGAAAGTGAATGGAGAAGGGCGACGGAAATTATGAATAGCCTCTCTAAGTAGACTCTAACAATTTCTAGGTTGAAAGAGGAATTGTTCCACATTTGGAAGTTTTTGTATTATGTAGTCCAAGTCCTTGCGATTTAGTGAAGGTTCGGGAGACCCCTTGCCGTAAAGAAGAGAACGTGCAAAACACGGCACAACCCGATTATCTCTCCAGGCCAATATCTCGGTCAACGAGAGCGAAAACCATTTGAGGTTTTATTCGCCCCCAAACATTTTTGCCACATTTCTAGCACATGTCTCATAAAATATTATTCAAATTGTATTTGTTTTCTGTTGTAACCGGGCGAGTAGTATTTAAATGTTTATTACAGTCCCATATAACTATTATTAAAAATATATTAAGCTTCCCAAGTGACAGTAAAATTGAATTTTCTATTCTTTATTCCTCGTGGCGATGTGTTAACTCACAAAGAATTGTTTCGGTGGATACAAAAAAAAATGTTCTAACCTTTTATCTTGATGGATGATCGTCTCACTCGTGAAGACTTTGAACTACTTTCCCCACATTAGCTACATTCTCACATCGCATTCCTATATGTGACTAAGAAGTTAAGCGATCAAACGCCTTTTCTATAGTAAATCGCTCTATGAGTGTATAGTGGTGTAACATAAATGCGTATCACTATAGTCTAAGAGCAATTATAGATCTCGCATATGTGAGCTAATGCAACCATTATACGAAGGGATTGGCAAGTTGGCAGCTCCTCATGGAGAAGGTGCAATTTCCTTGAACTGGGTCAGGGTTTCATAGATTATAATCATATATACATGCTGCAGCAGTCTGAAAACAACAGTTCTTGAATTCTATGAAGATATTCACTTAAGAATGACATCATCATAAATTTTCTTCTTGATTATTTCTAGACTATATATAGAATGATGCCTCGAATGATGCAGTACTACACATGATCCGAATTCTTATACAGCTATAAATAAATTAACGCTCATCATCTGAAGCTAATCGTTAACATTTACAAACGACCAATACAGCACACGGCCTTCATAGACCGTTATTTAAAATGGATAAATATCCTTACGTTAGAGGACATAGATTACGTTGACGGAAAGCGACAATGGTCTTGCACACCATCTAAATTAAAGTGATGGCAAATAAGTCCCATAGCGGTGAACAGTAGAAATGTTGACAAGTCAATTGCATGGTGTGCTTGAAAATGAGCTAGGTCTTTTCGAAGACGCCAATTTGGGCGTATCATGTCAAAAGACGTCCATATACTATCCTCGACTACGGCACACAGACAAACTGTAAACTTTAAAAGGGAGATTAAAGAAATTAGCTAATAAGATCAATACAAGCGACGATACAAGCTTAATCGGACCAGGAAGGTTTACTATGACTATAACTATAAGCAGAGATTTCGTCGAATTATTGAGAAGTTAGGTTGGGGCAATTACAAATGCTAAACTTTTTGATGTGTTGAAGTAATAGACTATATTAAAACAAGAATAAGAATGATTTTTTTATTGTAAAATTTTATTTGATAAATAATTTGGACTTCTATAGATTACCTATAGATGCCCTCATATATCTTTGACTCCCAATTTTACATTAAATTATTCGTGTTGACAATTGTTTGAAGGAATAAAGTGAACCTAGTATTTAGGGTAGGCAGGAGCGGGCTTGTAGGCTGGGGCTTTGTAGGCAGGAGCGGTGTAAACGGGAGCTTTGTATGCGGGAGCGGAGTAAGTGGGAGCCTTGTAGGCAGGGGCGGGGGCTTTGTATTCGGGAGCCTTGTATGTGGGAGCGGGGTAGGCTGGGGCTTTGTAAGCTGGGGCGGGGTAGGCTGGGGCAGCAGGGTAAGCTGGGGCTTTGTAGGCCGGGGCAGAGTAGGCTGGGGCAGGGTAGGAAGCAGCCTTGTATTTGGGCTCTTCGGGGTACTGAGCTTCGCCTTCGTATTTCACATCGGCGTTGTATCCGGAAGCGTCAGCCTTGTAGGAGACGATTTGGGTGCGGCCATCGGGAAGAGCAACACGGTAAGATCCGGTGACGACGTTGTAGTCGGATTTCTCGGAGTGGACAAAGTCGTTGTAAGATTCCTTATCCTGGACGTCGTATTCGAAGCTGTATGGCTGGGGGGCCTGAAAATGTCGTAATCCAGTTGAAGATTTAGTTTATGTGATAATTATTTTCTTGAATCATCATCAGCACACTCACATAAGTGACTTCCTCGTATTTAGCTTCGTATTTGGGTGCGTATTCGGCAGCCTTGTAAGAGCTGGCGGCAGCAACGGCGAAGACGGCAGCGAGAACGAAGAACTAATAGAATACAATATATTACATTTATTTTCCTATTAAATGTATAAAGAATCGTAAAGAATATTGAATAACATTCTTTGTTTTCTTACCTTCATGTTGGAGATGTGAGGAGGTGGTTGAGGCAGCTAAAGAACTGGTGCATTTCTGCTGGCCGTTCAAGCGTTTTATACCAAAATCTCTAGCGTTCCTGTCGACTAGGCTAGACATGTGTAAAGTCGTGGGCGAATCGGGTGGAGCTTCGCTGCTCGGTGGAGATTTCTTCTTGTGAAAGTGAATGCTGGAGAAGGGCGAAGGGGCGACGGAAATTACGAATATAGTCTTTCGGAATGGACCCTAAACAATTTCTAGGTTGAACGACTTGTTCCACATTTTGTTAGTTTTTGTATTTTATGTATTTCAAGTTCATGTGATTTAGTGAAAGTTCGGGAGATTGGGCAAGTGGAAGAAGAGCTAAACTCCATTTTCAGCTCCGTTACTACTTTTACTCCAAAAACAGATATCATGAGTTCACGACCGTGTAATATGATCCAATTACAGAATAGCACAGAGCATATGTCCTTGTCCTCTCATCATGCACCATACTTTGCCACCAACTCTGCAGCCTTAGCAACATAGGCGTCCTTGGCAGCTTCACTGGACATGCCTTTCTTCGATTCCCAAGAATCCCATTTAGCTTTACCTTTTAAATCCAACATGCCGGGGCGAGCTGTAAAACAAATATCGAGATTTCACATGTAGGTATAAAATGTCTGTGAAATGAACAACTGAAGGTTTCAAAAATTATGATAGTATTATTACTAACCGACATTCACATCTCCAACAGTAGCTTGTTTAAACAAGGCATAGATTTCTTTGAATTCGTCGGTCGTTGGCGTTGCTTTCAAAGCCTTAATATCCTCGGCAGCTTTGTTAAATTTCTGTAATGAAGAAAAGTAAAATTTTCGAAAATGTTGATGCGCAGGCAAAAAAGGCTATACTTACTTCATCGAGAGACATTTTGTATGGTGTCCGGGAATCAAAATGGATAGCGTTAACGGAAAAGTACAAACCGAAGACTTTCAAGGTTTTTCGTATACTGGACGGAGGAACTATCGTACTTGATACCCAGATTGCGCCAGATTGATTTACTCACTTCGACTTTGGCTTCTTGTCACATACTTTATCAAACGAGGCAATCATATATATAGCTCTATATTATCAGCAACCCCTCTCAATCTCTAAGAAGCGTAAGATATGCATAGCAGAAAGAGCATACCCAATAATAACCAAACTATGCGCGTCTTTTCAATTCAGTCCTTTTTCTGAATAAAAGCTTGATGATGGACAGAATCTCCAAACCGAAAAGTGGGCAAGCAACCATCTTGACTGACTGTTAATCATCAGAATATTAAATAAGATAGATTTTTATATGTTTATCAGACTAAACAAATTACTAACGTCTAATAATTAATTCGGTTGGGATTATATAGAAACTATATAAAGACATTAAACTTGTCGTTTGCAAGTAATATCCATCAAAACCAATCATCTGCAAGCACAACCATCACGGTTAAAAACGGTAATGGCATGATTATCCCGTTGTTAAGTATCATTTGAATAATTCTGGATTCGGGACAGACATGTCAGGATGGCCGAGCGGTCTAAGGCGCCAGACTCAAGCCAACAGCTTGCCGGGACGTCCGGTTGAATAGAATTCTGGTCTTCGATAGAAGGCGTGGGTTCAAATCCCACTTCTGACAAACCAATTTTTTCACTAGATTTTACGAAAGCTGATGTTAATTTGTAGACAGAAGATTTGTTAGACTTTGGGCTTCATCGTTTTCATATTATGTTATGGATTACGCTACGGCAGATAAAACTGCAATGAATCATTTTAGTCGTATTGTAGATATAACGACATTTGCGTCGCATAACGACAAACAACAAGAAAGTGATCTTGTTGTTATAAGGAAGAAATCGTACCGGGTAACTAATTACGGATATTCCTAGAATCTGGAGGAACCTATATGACTGTTATTCAAGGAACCATAGTCCCTGGAATCGAACTGGGAAGAATTTATACTAATAAAAATAATTTGATGCATAACCATTATAAATAACGATGGCCGACTCATGTTTTAAAAGAAATGTCATGTCGAAATCTTTTACCGTCAAGTTCGCGACCAGACATAGTTGATTCAGACATTGATCTTCGAGCGGTGGTATCCGCCCTAATATTAAACTGCCGTCAGTTGCGCAATGTAGTTGCGTTTTATACCGCTAGGCGATCAAAGTGATTGAGCAATCAGCCACAACACCTTTCGACTTGTTAATTAACCGGATAATATTTCAAAATATCTCGTATCTATTCATAATTAATAATCTCGTGTTAATTTGAATAATCTGCGAAATACATTCGTCTTTCCAAATTTGTAAACTATGTTACCTTCACGTTAATAGAAATTGTAATATTAGCTGGATAGAATGTGCGATCCGCATGTTGCAGTACCTCACACCGAGACGGAATGCATATATAGAGAAGCCATTCCTCAATTAGGATTTTATACAGAACTTTATTAAGTTAATCTTCTGAACTCTCAAAGTAACTCAATTCCACAATGCAGTTCATTTCGAAAGTATTAGCCCTGTTTTCAAACGTTCCCCTCTTTTTACTTTTCTTAATTGTCCACGAAATTTTTTTCGCTGTGGAAAGTCCCGTAATTCGGATTGATAGGGACAATCTGTTCGATGAGGTTTGTAAAAAGATGAAAATACTTGGCAGGGTTTTGTTGTTCTGGTCACTGGCAGCAGCGCTTTTAATGGATGTTTTCACGAGAGACACCTTTTTTGTGATCTCCATACTCAGAGCCATACTGCAGGTATACGTTGTAAAGGAGTTGCCTGCTGATCTAACAGCGCTAGGTTTAATCAAACCCTTTCGACGGTTCACCACTTTTCGAATTCTTCAAGATTACCTGCTCTTTCTCTGGGACAGGATCGAACCTCACGAGCAGGAATCTACATACAACCTTAGCATTGACCCAAGATTGTACCGTCCGTTTCGTTGTCCAATGCCTAATCAACAGGACTTTCAATGATGCATTGCAATGAATTGGAATATTGACTGAGCAAATAATTTAAAATTTTTGGCAATTTTCGTGTTAATCAAAAATTGTCATCTTCTTTTCTGAAACTTTCTGATCTATATACTGTTCTGTCAGTATTATAGTAATAAATCATCATATAACGTTCAAAATCCGTGTTTTTTCATTATTGAACTATAATATGCTGATGCTATTATATTAAAATTCATTTGTTAGGTCTCATATATAACTATAAGAGTCACACACGGTTTTTTAAAATATAATTTTTCACTTTCTGACCCTTGTTGGAAACGAGTGACATGAGCTGTTTTGTCTAATCTGTCTAGAACTTGGAGCGTATGTATAGCGCTTGTCGCTACAGCAGCATCTCATTATATAGCCTACATAGTTTCGATGACCGACCAAGCGTATATTCAATTTCCAGTTTGTCCAGTCTTGAGCGTTCAGTTTCAATACACGTAACCAAATAATGTGTTGACGTGGCGATATCAGACACAACACGCACAGCAGGCAACATCCGCTGACCGCAGCTACCAAATCAGTTTCATGCTGTTGCATTATTTGGTTGTTGTATCTCAAAAACTAGAACGAAAGGAAGTCGCACAGTCTCTGCGTTGACAACAAAAAGTTCAGATTATAGAAAACGGTTGAGTGGGGACATCGCCATATATCCGCCTCTTTACAAATCCTGACTTTAAAACAAGCAAATAATTGCATTGGTGAGTGAAAAGTACATTTTCTGAACTACGTATATTATATATGTGGTCTGTATGATATTACTTGACTTTTCTGCATAATTTTTAACATTCCTTTCTTAATAATCATTTCAGTATTGACTCGTCTATAAGCGCATTTGAAAATTCTCGACTTTATTTTATTAAATATAATGCGATCAGCATGTTAGGTGCTGGTTGCGAAATGTGAATCTGTTTGTTTGTTTTTTTCCTGATGAGACCTAAAAAATTATCTTTCATATTCTAATAATCGTATTATTTCCTAAAACAGATAGTTTTCCCCGTTGGGCGGCTCACATTCCGTCGAACGCGCATTTTGATGAAATCACATCGAAGCGACCAATATAAGAATAATCAAAGAAATAAAAATGTCTTCTGCTTCAGGCGACCTTGCCATGGGAAAAAAGTTCATTAAAAAACTGCTCTACGTACAGGATGTGAGTACGGAAGTCGACATCGTCAGTGAAATACCGGAATTATTTCTTCAATATTTCGGTCACCAAGATGACGACGGAAAAGTGTATGATTTGAATTTCGCCCAGTATTTAAAGAGTTCAAAGTCCAATGTGCAAATTCTGAAACCGTTGTTGCAAGACATTGTCAGATGGGTTTGGGTCTACTCCAATCCTCTTACATCTAGTGTGCAATCAAACAACATCGCCATTCATGCTTTCGTCATTTTCAGAACGGAAAACTCGACTGACGGTAGCCGTACGTGGTGGTCTCTCGAAAAAAATGGCATTTACATTATTCTGCGTCAATCGTCGCCAAAACAACCGACTGAATCGAATGTGTTGAATCAATTTACCGACTCTGAAGGATCTGAAATGATTAAATACGTGTACGACGTGCACAAGAAAAGTCTCGTGCTCAGACTCGAGCCGACGAAAGCCTTGGCAAGTGCTGTAGGCAATCACGCAGCGCTCTCCACTTTATTGGCGGCTCTATTCTATACGAGTCAAGTGAGCAAACCGTACAATCTCCTTACTGCAAACTGTCAAAATTTCGCATCGTTCGTATTCGAAAGGGCTAATGGAGAAGGGAAAATGTGGTCGACTGTAACAAGTGGTCTAGTTGATAAATTTAAACACACCATCCAGAAAGCTGCTGGCTCCGCATTCGACCCAGATGCAATCAAGTACAGTCACATTCTAAATTGCGATAAAATGGATTGTTATAAAGCGATCATCGATAATGATTTCGCGGAATTCACACGTCTAGTGGAGAAATTTACAACAGACTTTAACAGTGCCGACTCTCAAGGCTATACCCTCCTCGAATGGGTCCAAGCTTTTTCTAGAAAAGATATGGAAGACTACTTGACGGAGGAGAAAAATGCCACCAGTAATAATTTGTCGGATCAAAATGTTCGCTACATTATTTTACAGTATCTCAATTCAAACGAAGAATTTGATTTTAGTGGAACTATTAATGGCAGCGGGGTGGTGAATCCAACGAACGGCACGGTTCTGCATTTGGCTTTGTACGGAGAAAAATGGGCAGTCGTTGAGAAGATTCTAGATGAATGGGATGGTGACATCAATACCACCAATTCTCTTGGTGAGACCCCACTTCATTTAGCTACTAAACTTAAATGTCGAAATAAACTATTTAGCACAACTTCTAAGTAAGGCAAACTCAGAAATAGGAGTTGATCTAGTGGATGTGCGCGGTTCAACTCCTTTACACTGGGCACTATCCGAAAGATCACCGTCGAAATTTAAAATCAAAATGTTATTGGAAAAGAGTGAAAACCTGAATCAAACAGACTCGAATGGAAATACTCCTCTCCACTACATACTGAGTTCCGAATTCAAATCTATTGCAAAGATGCTGTTGAAACACATAAAAAGGAAGAATATGGAAAATTCGTTGGATGTCAACAGCGTGGGTGCCGGCGGAATGACAGCACTGCATTATGCCGCCAATTGGCCGAGTATTCCAGTTGAACTATTCGAGTTCATTCTGAAAAAATCCAACGATGTCAACGCAACGACCGTTTCGAATAGTACCGCCCTTCACTTCGCATTAGCCAAAAAATCAGAAACCGCAATTCAACTACTGCTGAATCATGATGCTGTTGATGTCAACATAAAGGGCAACAGTGGAGAAATTGCACTACACTACATAGCCTGTTGGTCCGATTTCACCGATGACATTTTCACGCGAATTCTACAAAAAACCACCGATGTCAACGCAACAGATAACCACGGAAATACTGCTCTCCAATTTGCGTTGTTGAGAAAATCAAAGAAAGCAACCAAGATCCTGCTGAGTTATCTGGAAAATCGTGAAGATGGAAATCGTGAGCCTGTGAACGTCAACATCGCGAATGAAATCCATTTTACAGCCTTACACTGCGCCTGCAGGTGGCCAAATATACCAGTTGATCTATTCAATCTGATTCTAGATAAGACATCGCGCGACAATGAGCACAATCGCACTGCTCTATTCTGCGCGCTGAATTCAAAATCAAAGATAGCAACCACAAAGTTGCTAAAGGAGAGTGACTATTTTGTTGACGTACGCATCCGGAATAGAAGCAACCAGACACAACTCCACATTGCCGCTTCTTGGCCAGAAATTCCAGTCGATTTGTTGGATTTTATTATTGACAAATTTATTGATGTCGTCAATGAAATGGACGTTGACGGGAAAACTGCTCTCGACATAGCATTAGATTTCAAATCGAAGAATGCAGAGAGCAGATTAAGAAGAGCACAGCGAGCACAGCAGATGTAGAACAAAATAAAAAATACTAAATTTCAAATTTCAAACTTTTATCCATCCTTATAGTGTACGCTGAATTGCGAAATGAGAGTGCGCACGTAATTCGTGATAGATTAACTCAACATTCTTTCTTCAAATTAATAAATTTCCCCGGGGTATTTTTTGTTATCATCTGTGACAACAATCGACTTAAAAATCATTATCTCATCTTTGGTCAGCTTCAATCGTCATCACGTAGTACCATCCTGACTAATACGAAAATCAATCATAAAATATTTTAAAGGTGTAGCAAGTTCTGGTTTTATCTGCGTTTTTTTTTTTTTTTTTTAATATTAAACTTTTAGGCTACGGCTACATTGTGATAAAGGTGTGATCAAGGTCCCACGCCAAAAGATAATATTTTATTGTGATATATTACATTGTTGGTAATTAGGTTGGCGTCAGTTCGTTTCCTGCGTTTCTGACACAATGGCTACGTTAACGACACTCATCCACTTCCCCAGGACAAAAGTCAAAATATAAGTTACCCAACATGGAAATAAGCTTCGTAGCTTTTCCAAACATCACCACCAACTCGGTGCATCTATCATATTTTAAAAATAAGGTATAGTAACTAAAGTTCACAGTTTAGCACTAATTCTATCCTAACATTCTCACTGGTATTCATATCTGATGTGTAATATAATTTCAGAAAGAAGAAGAACTGTTGGCACTATGCGCCAACCCAGTAGCCACCAGAGGCAGAATAGAGCGACTGATTCACCTCGTCCAGGACCTCGACGTTGACATTAACTGCGTCGACGTCGATGGAAACAATCCGTTACTGCTGCTGTGTCGGACGAATCGATGCAACGATCTTTTCCCTTGCATTCAGTCTCTGCTATTATTGTGTCAACGACAAATCAACATTAACCATCGAAATCTGAAGGGATGGAACGCTCTCTTGCTACTCTGTCGCTATCACGCCGACGAGAATCTTCTTGACCTCTTCCGCTTGTTGATTCAGCACGGAATTGATTTAAATGCCAAGAACGACGACGGATGCAATGCCTTGTTGCTTCTGAGTCGCTACTATAACAACGAGAATTTACTTGAAATCTTGAGCTTGTTGTTCCAGCATAGTATCAATTTCGATGTCAACTGCCGGACCGATTTCGGAAGCAATTCTCTGAGTTTATTGGTCCGCTATTACAGTCACGAGAATTTGCCAGACGTTATCCGCTTGCTCATTTCCCACGGGATCAACGTCAATTCGAAAAACAACAATATGCGCACCCCCTTGATTATCCTGTGCTGCTTCCGCGGGTCTAAAGACCTCATCGACTGCGTCCGGCTCTTGATCGAGAACAGAGCGGACGTCAATTGTGCAGACAGCGGGGGCTGGAACGCCCTGCAATTCATCTGCAGCAACTATTGCAGAGAAAACGTGATCGAAATCGTTCGCTGTCTCTCGGCCGTTCCTTCCAATGCAAAGATTATCGGCTGGAGAACCAAAAGCGGAATTACGACGTTGGAAGCATTTTCACGAAACTGGAGCGGGAGGCTCCACTCTTTATTGGGCGAGCTCTCGTCCGGTATCCGCTTACGTTTAGACATGCAGTCAATGGGACGAATAATTCTGAATGCATCGTTGTTAGGTTGTCCTCATTCCGTCAAGAAGTTGATGCTCTATTTGCCAGCTGTTCCCGTTGACGTTAATTATAAAACCCCATTCGATTACATGGAAGAAGTAGCTACCCAATCGTTCAGCCTGTGCAAAGAGTGTTGTCAAGACGACGAGGATCTTAGTCAAGATTATATAATCGAACTTCGAGACATGTTAGAATTTGTGCCTCGGTTTTTCGTCCAATCGCCTCATAAGAAAAAAGGGATTTTTTATAATAAAGTTACTTATAACGACATTTGCACTTATCGGTACGAAAGTCGACCCAGGCACATTTGGGTTCCGTCTTATCAAAAGTGGCTCAGTCTCTTGTCTGCTTGGCACGACAGCAACACCATCTCGATGAAGAAAATCAACGACTACCTGGACAAACATTCTCACCCGAACTACGACCACCATAACCATAACTTTTGTAAATGGTGTCAAGTAAGCCGAGATGTTGACGCTTATCTGATAAGGCTCCTGCATAAAATCAAAGAAATCGACCCACTTTTCGAGATCGAACGGTATTACATGTGCGGAAGTTCTTCTGAAAAGACGGACGTTTTTCTGCCTTGTGAATTCGATAAGGTTGTCGTTCTTAAACATTTCCGCCAGTCAGCCCCAAACTGTAAACAAGTCGTCTACGCTGGAACGTGTCGTGAAGCGGATTCTTCACTAGAGGCTGACGAACCGATTAATTCCAGTAGTTTACTTCGCCACTTTACCCAATTAGTGGACACGGCTAAAGATAGTGTTTCTAGTGTCCACGTCTTTGGGCCAATAGTCGGGTACGGTGAAACCTGCGTGACTATCCATTTCCTGTACAGAGGTCGATATCCACCAGCCATGAAAGCCAGCGTCGATATCACCGTGGCCGTCGACTTCTGCAAAGAGCAATCCAATAATGTAACGGCCATATTTCCCAAATGGTGCTCAATCCCTCGTCACATGCCCGCCTTTCTCGTTCCTTACCGTCGCACTGCAGGCAGCCATTGGCAGATAACTTATCCAACCGTGGAAAGGGATTTGTTGCTAAGCGCTGGAGAATGTGTGGCCAGGGTCTATCAGCTCCTCAAGCTTTTATTTTCGCTTCAAGCCCATAAGGCGAAGCAGGACAGAAAGTTAGATATTCCGAGAAAAATTTGTCCGTCTTCTTACGCTATCAAGACTTGTTTGATTGAGTATTTAGTTTTCCACAGCCCGCCACCTTGGGAATCAAAAGATACCATTCGACACGCTATCGGTGTATTGAAGCAGTTCCCAATGAACTCTTCGGAGATGAAATCTTTTTTTGATAACAGCATGTTTGTCTACGAAATTTCTGAGAAAAGTAGAAATTTCGTTTCGGAAGTTATCTCCAAGTTGCTAAAAATGGAAATTTAACTCACCTGTCCAAATAAAACCCATATTCTACAGTTTCTGTGAATTGAAATATACATTTCGGATTTTTTTTTCATTAACTTGGTAATTAAATTTTAATGAAAATGGTTTCTCTTCAATTGATTACTTTAAAACTATTTCTCCGTCGACCCGGCACAAGGCGATCCATCGCGATATACGATATACATCGCGATTATGCCAAAGATTATGCAACCAATTGAACTGTATAAAATAACAATTGTATTTTCTCTCATTTCAATATCAACACTATTTGATTTATGCACAATTTAAGAAAAAATGTACTGAATTGTTCCGCATTAAGTTACTTCTGTTAAATTATTCACGGTGGAAAATATGTTTGAGAATAAAGGGGACCTAGTATTTAGGGTAGGCAGGAGCGGGCTTGTAGGCTGGGGCTTTGTAGGCAGAAGCGGAGTAAGTGGGAGCTTTGTATGCGGGAGCGGAGTAAGTAGGAGCCTTGTAGGCGGGAGCTGGGGCTTTGTATTCGGGAGCCTTGTAGGCGGGAGCGGGGTAGGCTGGGGCTTTGTAAGCTGGGGCGGGGTAGGCTGGGGCAGCAGGGTAAGCTGGGGCTTTGTAGGCCGGGGCAGAGTAGGCTGGGGCAGGGTAGGAAGCAGCCTTGTATTTGGGCTCTTCGGGGTACTGAGCTTCGCCTTCGTATTTCACATCGGCGTTGTATCCGGAAGCGTCAGCCTTGTAGGAGACGATTTGGGTGCGGCCATCGGGAAGAGCAACACGGTAAGATCCGGTGACGACGTTGTAGTCGGATTTCTCGGAGTGGACAAAGTCGTTGTAAGATTCCTTATCCTGGACGTCGTATTCGAAGCTGTATGGCTGGGGGGCCTGAAAATGTCGTAATCCAGTTGAAGATTTAGTTTATGTGATAATTATTTTCTTGAATCATCATTAGCAGACTCACATAAGTGACTTCCTCGTATTTAGCTTCGTATTTGGGTGCGTATTCGGCAGCCTTGTAAGAACTGGCGGCAGCAACGGCGAAAACGGCAGCGAGAACGAAGAACTAATAGAATACAAAGGTATACATTTATTTTTCTCTAAATGTATCAAGAATATTGAATAACATTTTTTGTTTTCTAATTTTCTTACCTTCATGTTGGAGATGTGAGGTGGTTGAGGCAGCTAGAGAACTGATGCATTTCTGCTGGCCGTTCAAGCGTTTTATACCAAAATCTCTAGCGTTCCTGTCGACTAGGCTAGACATGTGTAAAGTCGTGGGCGAATCGGGTGGAGCTTCGCTGCTCGGTGGAGATTTCTTCTTGTGAAAGTGAATGCTGGAGAAGGGCGAAGGGGCGACGGAAATTACGAATATAGTCTTTCGGAATGGACCCTAAACAATTTCTAGGTTGAACGACGTTCCACATTTGTTAGTTTTTGTATTATGTATTTCAAGTTCTTGTGATTTAGTGAAAGTTCGGGAGATTGGGCAATAAAACAAAAACTGTCCTGAATTATTCCGCATTTAGTTGCTTCGTTAGTTGCGCCAAATTAAAGATCTTTAAATAGTTTCGTTAGCTGTCGAAATAAAAAAATTACTAATTTAATATTGATAACACTATTTAAAAAAAGACACAGAAACTAAAATTCACTACCGTATATTATACGGTATTTATAAGATTTTTTTAAATCTTGAAAAGATCTTAAAAGAAAATTCACGTTGTCAAACACGGAACTTCTGCCGTTGGTGCCATCTACTGGATGAGTACGAACTATTTAATGAACAACCTGATAGATGGCGATGACTATGCCTGTGATAACGGATTTCTTTTCTGGCGAGAATAAGGTTAAACACCGGTTAGTGGTTAGTTTGTCAATTAACACAGTCTTATATTCACATAAGAAACAACGTTTCTGACATCGCGTTATCTCTAATAAGGTTGTGATTGGATACCGTTCAGCGTTCAGCTGTGTTACTCAACAAAATTGGTTGGTAGGTAACTAGGCACATAGAGGTTACGTGTGGAAATCAGTGCCTCGGAAGAATCGGTCCCGAAATGCATTGAGCCCGTCATTAAGTAGTCGCTACTGTATTTTGTTGTTAACATTTCAATGTGCTCGTGTTCACGAAATTTGATTTGTACACGATATGTTACACATGGTGCCCAAGAGTAGATGACATCTGAATTTTTAAAATTGATTAGATTAAAATAGATTCTGCAATTTTTAAAGCTCATTTTTGCTTTCATAACAGACATGGCTGAAGGAACTACTGCTTCAGGAATGTCCGAGACTACTAGTGAATGCAGTCAGGTCAAAGATCTGATGGATCAACCTTTAAGTGATGGTGACACTTGGTAAAAAAAAAAAAACAGAAGTAGGAAGTTGTGTGTTACATCAGTTATATCACATATGCTTACATTACAGGTATCTGATTGACCTTCATTGGTTCAATTTGTGGAAGAAATATGCCGGGTGGGATAAGTGGGATTCCAGCAATGTTGGAGATCTCACTAGCCATCCTGGAAATATTGATAATTCAATTCTCATGAAAGGTAACGACGAATAATCTATTTTCTTTTACAAGTTCTGCTGAAATTTGAAGTATTTATGATTTTTTTATAGAAAACTCCAAGGAATTGAAAGAACATTTAACAGAAGATATTGATTTTGCTTTGGTCCCTGAACCAGTTTGGAAGTTGCTTTTTCAGTGGTACCAGCTTGCTCCTGGGCAGGAACCCATAGCACGAAAGGTACATTATAGTGCCTCAAAATTGACTGAAATTTCGTTTACAAACTAATTTCTTTAGGTGGTAGATCATGGGATGTTAACAAGTTACTTGAGAGTTGAAATCTACTTAACTGAGCTTAAATTAGCTAAATATCCTGAAGTAGAGAAGACACACCTACAGAAATTCAGCAAAAGAGACACACTTGGTACAAATATTTTAACTTTCACACTCATTAGTGCAGCACAAAATTTAACCACAATAATTTGTCTTTTAGAAAATGTTGAAAAAGTCCTTAGGGAGGTATTCCAGATCCCTGAAAATACAAATATTCATCTATGGACAAAATCCAGCAATCAGACTTATGAAGAACTACCCATGAAAAAGCAATCAATCCAAGAACTAAGCCTAATGAGCAATCAAACCTTAGTGGCTGAAGTGCAAAATGAGGATGGATCTTGGCCGCGAAAGTCTTCTTATTCTAAAAGGTAAGTTTCAATCTTTATATGGGTCTTTGAAATTTAAAAGCAGATTTCGATAAGTTATTTGTATACTTTTGTTTTACAGATCAACCGCCGTTGTAGCTTATTCATCCAAGTAAGGCCTCATGTGAGCTATTTCTCCAGCTTATTTATAACTTTTCTACCCTTAAAATTTTTTTAGTCGCTACAGCGATGGAGATTCATCGAGTTCCCGTTCCGTACAACCTGGTCGTTGTGGGCTAAATAATCTGGGAAACACTTGCTTTATGAATTCTGTGTTACAAGTAGGAATCAGATTTTAAAAATTGTATTATTTGAATCATTTCAGTGTATTAATAATTGGTTAATTTTTTAGTGTATGTCAAACACTCCGCCAATTCAACGCTATTTTCTAGAGGAGCGTCATTGGGCTGAATTAAACAAGGAGAATCCTCTGGGCAATCAAGGCGAAATTGCGAAAGCATTTGCTGATCTTTTAAAAGCAATGTGGTCTGGTCAACACCATTCCTTTCCACCTAGAGCATTCAAGGTATAATGATTTCTGTAAACTTGTTTTTTAAAAAATGTTTTCATAACCGGTATCTAAATATAAACTTCTAATTGGATTAGTTGCAAGTCGGTAGATTTGCTCCGCAGTTTTCAGGGTATCAGCAACATGACTCACAGGAATTACTAACCTTTCTCCTGGATGGCTTACACGAAGATTTGAATCGGATTTTGAAGAAGCCTTACATTGAACTCAAGGACGCTGACGGGCGTTCAGACGAGGTTGTTTATTGTTTCACTTGCGATGTTATTCGTTATCTTTAATGTTTTTGAATTTCTATTTTAGGAAGTGGCTCGTGAAGGTTGGGAAAACTACCGAAAACGTAACGATTCCGTGATAGTTGACCTCTTCCATGGATTGTTGAAATCAACATTGGTCTGCCCGGAGTGCAACAAAGTCTCGGTTACCTTTGACCCAACTTGTTATTTATCTTTACCAATGCCAGTGAAAAAGGAAAGACCAGTCGAATTATATTTGGCACGCTTAGACCCTGAGGTGAAGGCTATGCGCTATCGAGTGATTGTGCCGAAAATGGGTACAATATTAGATTTGACTGAAGCCTTATCTAAGCTCTGTGGAATTCCGGCTGATCACATGATTGTAGCTGATGTCCATCAGCATAAATTCCACCAGATCTTTACAAACGAAAGCAGTATTTCTCAAATCAGTGAGCGTGATGTCATCTATGCGTAAGCTTTAGTCAATCTTCTTGTAACTAAATCAATAATCGATTAATCATTGCCTCATTGGCGCATGTTTTGACAGGTATGAATTGCCGGAAAAACTGGGTACACCTGGCACTTGCTGTCTGAGTGTCTATTTAAAAGAAGTGAAAACAAGGAACAATTACGGTTACGGCAGCATGTTCGGTGTTCCCTTTATTCTTCAAGTGCCTCGTGAGGGAATGGACTACGATAAGCTGTACCGGCTGATAATTACTCGGATGAAACGTTACTTAAAAACAATCGATGAAGATCCAGCAGCTCCAACATCAGCTGATGCGGTCACGAATGTACCGTCTAGTATCCCGAACTCTTGTGAGAGTGAGATGGACACTGAAGAAGCCGACTTATCCCTCGAAAACGGCAATGAAGCGCATCCCATGGAAACCAATGGAATAGAGCCTGTTGCAAATCAGTCCCAACCCAAGCGATTCTTCACTATGGATTTGGTCAACTTAAGCGGGAATACGAGCCTTGGCAAACTTAAGCAAAATGGAAAGCCCATTTCTCTTGCCGGTAAGTTGGCAAAATCTAATTTATATTGCTTCTAATATTAAAGCAAATGATATTTTTACAGCCAAAAACTTCTTAACCTGCGAATGGGAACCAGCTGTTAAGGAAGCTAGTTATGACGCCGAATCTGCCGAAGACTATAATGAAGATGCATCTTCACAACAAAGAGTAAATGTTAAAAAGCAAGTCCTTCAGCTTAAGGAGTGCCTTGAAGTTTTTACTTCTATTGAACGTCTTGGGGCTGATGATGCATGGTATGTCTTCGTACGTTTAACCTAAAATGTGTATTTCTTAATGATCTAAATCTGTCCATCTTCCCACAAAAATAGGTACTGTCCTTCCTGTAAAAAACATGTGCGAGCGACTAAGAAATTTGACTTGTGGTCTTTACCCGAAGTACTTGTCATTCATTTAAAACGCTTTTCGTACACGCGATCCCTGCGAGATAAATTGGACACGTTGGTAGAATTTCCAACTCGCGGATTGAATATGGCCCCTTATATTATCGATCCGAACCCGACTGATGCCGTTTACGATCTAATCGGAGTCTGTAACCATTATGGAGGACTGGGCGGCGGTCACTGTAAGTTAAAACCTCTTGAATTATTACGTTTTTAATTCAAACAATGAATGGCATCTTTAAACATTTTTCCAGATACTGCGTACGCTAAGAACAAAGATGATGGAAGTTGGTACTACTTTGATGATAGTAGTGTCTCTGAATCTAGCGAGGATTCCGTCTGCGTAAGTCAATATTTTGTTACCATGATTTATCAGCCGGGGTTAAATATTTTATTCTTTTTAGTCGAAAGCTGCCTATGTCTTGTTCTATATTCGGCGGAACCAAAATAGCCGGTGGATTGAAAATGTAAGACCTCCATTGACGAAGTCTTCCCCAGCACCCGTCCACAAGACGCACGCGAAGCGAAATTCAGCAAATGACAGCGAGGAGGAAATGGAATTAAGTTGATTGCACCTATTTGTTTTATTGCTTTCAATGCTAGTCCTTTCTCGTGCTGTGCTTTGTACAGAGCGTTTGGGAATGAAACTTGTTGGATATTTGGTGTTTATTACACATTACCATTCAATTATGTATTAATTTTTTTTTAATTCAAATTTGTTAAATTAATTTGCTTTACTAACGTTGAATAATTGATAAAATTTGAGATTTAATTAGTAATATTAATTATTGATGAAGCATTTTATTAATTTAAAAAGAGTTGAGATGTATAAAGATTATTTTGCAAAACCTATTTATTGTCATCACATCAAATTCTTAAACTTTATGAACAATATCTTCGTAGTAAGAACTGAAACGAAAATGACATTCCCGGAGTTTTCCTACTTTTGCATACCTGAAAATAAATTTTAGAATTAGTAACATTCATTGTATAAACGACTACGCGATGTAAATTTACTTCAGTAAAAATTTAATCGATCATTACTATCAGTCGAAAGATGGTGAAAAATGTTTCATCATTGAATAACGGTGTAAAATAAAATTTATTAAATAGCTACCTGTAATTCACAACTTTCTTCCCCATTGACCTCGGCGAACGGGAAAACCTATCAGAAAGAACAGTCGTTTATTTAAGAAGATAACTTCGCATTTAAACCAAAATTTTAGTATCAGGCAAAAGGAATGCATCACAAAGTCTCAGTCGAAAGATGGTGAAAAATGTTTCATCATTGTGAAAAAAGCATGTAAAAGAGGAATTTATTGTTACCTGCATTGCACAGCATTTATAGTCAATGACCGCAGCGACCGAAAACCTAAACAAAAGTAGTAATCTTTAGATAGACGAATTATGCGGCGCTATTTTTCTTACTGAAATCATGCATCAGGTAAAAAATATACCATCACAAAGTTTCAGTCGAAAGATGGTGAATAGTGATTCATCATTACAATATCAAAGAAGCAAATTAAAACATGACATACCTGTGTTCTTCAGCAGAGCAAGGTCTGCTCATACCAGACCTAAAAAATCATTAAGCTTCAAAGTAAACCTAACTAGTAACAACAAATAAGATTCAATTTGACATTTCAAAATGTATTTCCCACAGCTGTCAACAGTCAGAAATACTGAAATGAAGGGTTTAGTCAAAGAGACCGAAACCCATGTCATCATCCTCCTCTTCGGATTCTTCCTTCTTCTCCTCCTTTTTCTTTTCCTCAGCTATATAATTTACAAAATGGTTAAAATTGTCCATCGAAATATGAAAAATTTAATCTTACCCTTGGCTGGGGCAGCTCCACCAGCTGGAGCAGCAGCGGCAGCAACAGGGGCAGCACCACCACCAGCAGGCATGGAGGCAAGTTTGGCTTGTCCTAATCAAGAAACATGTTAAGTCAGTGAAACATGACAGAAGTGTTAGTAGTGATTACCTTCAGCGATCAAAGTCTGGAGGCTCTTGCCCTTGAGCTCGGCGATAACTTTGCTGAGCTTGTCGGACTCAGCTTCGATACCAACAGAGCTCAAGATCTTCTCGATGTTCTCAGCATTTGGGTTTTCATTGCCTCCCAAAGCAGCAAGTAGGTAAGCGGCGACGTAACGCATTTTCTGTATGCAAATAAACTCAATTAAATTCAAGTCTGTAAAAACAAAAACTATGTCTAAAATCTTAAATGACACATCAGACAGTACGAATACATGTACTTCCAGCGGATCGTAATCCTCAAGTCATATACTATCATCATTAAATAAATGAACTAACACAAGAAATATCTTAACAACTATTTATTACTAACTTAAACAAGAATCTACAGCATATGCAGTACAAAAGCGTGACTCAGGAATTGGATCCGTGTCTTTCATCATCAAAGTCAGATGAAATACTTTTTCTCATCATCGTCACGAGTTGACTGCACAGCTAATTTGAATTACTTGAAAGTAAAGAACAACTAGCTTCAGTTCGCAAAGTCTAATATCTTAGGATGTTTGAGATTTTTACAGATGAAAGCTCTACTCATGAGTTACCCAAGTCCGGCATTTGCCGCCTTTCACTCATTGACAATGTGCCAGAAGTTGAATGGAAATGCACAAAATGTCGAAATTTTTACGTTATTCTAGTGACTGTTGACAGAATTTTTAAAACTAAATAACCAGAAATTAACACTTATATTACTTAAAGACGTAAAATACTCACAAGTCTTGAAGACACGAAACGTGCTATCCGCTGTAATGAAGATAGGTGATAGTGTAGCTTGGTAAAAAAGAGCCTAAGTAAACGAGAGGGCGCTTCAGTTCATGGTTGTAATGCTGAGCTGCAACTTCGGAGTTGATTAAAATTTTATATTTTAATACCACATATTTTTGTATAATTTCAACTAGAATTTAATAAGTTCGTTTTTTGAAAATAGATTTAGAATTATATTTTGTATGTGAAAATGTTTTAAAGTATAATGACAACCCCCCTCTGGTGCAGCAGACTGCAGCATTGATTTGTTTAGAATTTTGCGGTAAATAACAGACACTGCAGCAAATCTTTTTACTATGTTTCAGCTCTCATAGCGCATACTCGATTTTGTCGTATCATTCTTGATATGGGAAATTAAATATCAAAGTCCAACCTTTGCATGTTTCTTTGCATTCTGTCCCCCAACTAAGGATCATTCCCCTGTTTAAGTTATTCCCATACAATGGCGTTTCTCTCCGTTTTACTTGCGAGTTTTAGTTCCTACGCCATTACGTCTTTAGTATTGCTTCACTACCCCCAACTACTTCACAAGCCAAAAACGTCCAGAAAAATCAAACACATTAGTCACCGAGGGGGTGCAGGTGAAAACTATGAAAACACCTTGACCGCTTTTGCTCAGTAACTTATTAACTTTTATATTTGCATTTAAATAAATACTTTTGTGACAGTGTGTGTTTCATTTCAGTGCTGTTAAACTTGGAACGGACATGCTAGAACTTGATTGCCACATAACAAAGGATAAGCAAGTTGTAGTAGCTCATGATCCATCATTGTTGAGAATTGCTGGAATTGATGCACTTATTGAAGATCTTAATTATCATCAACTTCCACTCATTAAAACAAGCCTGAATATTGATTTTGAACCTGGTAATTATTTACTCAAACTTTGTTTTTTAATGGTAATATTCATAACATAGGATTTCACTTATTGCAGGCAAATATTTTACTGGAGAAGAGGATGAAACCCATCGCAAAATTCCGCTTTTGAAACATGTTTTTGAGTCATTCCCCGGTGTGGTAGTGAACATTGATGTTAAACAAGGCGGTGATGAGTTGATTGAAGAAATTGACAAGCTTATCACTGCGCACAACAGAGAAAAGTCAACCATATGGGGAAGCTTCAAAGAAGAATCTAGCCTAAAGTGCTACTATCAGGCAAGTTTCGTAATAACCGTGTGACTTTCATCATTTGCGTTTAATAACGAAACAAATTTGTCGCAGAATCCGGAAGTCGGGCGCTATTTTTCGTTGACGGGAGTTCTCAAACTTTATTTGTACTTCTTTACGGGTCTTCTTCCATTTATTTCACTGAAAGAAACGCATCTTGAAATTCCTCTCTACACGTCCAAAGAAACTAGTCACTTGTCTCGGCGTCAACAATTAATTCTGCGGCTTGCAAAGTTTCTAATAATCCGACCTGCACTTTTTCGGCATCTCAACAAGCGAGGAATTCCGGTAATGTAAATTTATCCTTTTGTCTTTTATATGGGTTTCTAATAAAGTCACGTTTTTGTCTTAAATAGACTTACGCTTGGGTGCTAAACACGGAAAGTGAGTTCCAATTGGCTCTTGATGCCGGAGTCAATGGAATTATGACTGACTATCCAAGCAAGCTACGCAACTTCTTTCTCAATCAATGTGGTTAATCTATAAATAATCAGTATCGTATCGTAACAAGCAGCACAACAGTATTGGCAATACCTTTCGGTCATTGTTTGATTTTATCCGTGTCATGGAAAATTGTAGAGCTTTCAATACAGCACGCACATTCTCGACTGCAATTACCTGTGCTTACCGTCATCACGCCTAGATTTTTCTATCAAAATTTGTTTAGGACAAACTAAATCCAGGAAACAATTTGAACTCAATAAATACAATGGCCCATGCATTCGTTATAGAAATGAACCGTGACGGATCATAATCGAAATTCAATGTTTACACAAGGGTCAGACGGGAATACATAAATTGTGTTCTATATACAGCCACAGAGGAAAAGCGAGCCATGGAGAAAAAGCATTCAGTAGGTTTCCGAAATCTAAACGTTCTGGGTAGCTTTCAGTTAAGATGGAAAATGCTGCGTTCGATTCTTGTGCCAGTGAGGTTAATAATAAAGGTAAACCAATATTAGAAAATCCAATTTAGGAATTATCAATTGATTTTCATATCGACTAAAAATTATATTGTGTGTAGGCGAATTGTCAGTGGAAGGAAAGCCCAATCCGGAAGCGCAGGAAGGTTTAGAATTGAAACGTAAAGTAGGACTGTTCAGTGGAGTGGCACTTATAGTTGGCAACATGATAGGTATTAATAGACAAATAAGATCATACAAATTCTAGAATAAAAATTTATTTTATATTTTTGGATAAGGATCGGGAATCTTCATAAGTCCCGGCGGAGTATTGGAGCGTTCTGGTTCCGTTGGATTGTCTTTAGTTATGTGGGCGGCTTGCGGCCTTTTGGCCATCTTAGGTAATACCAAATGTGTTAAACTCGTTTGTCAAAGTCAATATCAAATGATAATCGGTCGAAAATAGGTTCGTTATCGTACGCGGAATTGGGCACTTTAATCCCCAAATCGGGCGGAGAATATTCCTACCTCCTCGACGGGTTAACGCCTTTACATCCGTTTTGGGGCCCACTGCCGGCCTTCCTCTATTCATGGATTAGTGTCTTGTTACTTAGACCTACTACATTCGCCGTCGGTATAATACGCCCTATAGCTTAATAAGTTAACACGCCATGTAAGCTTATTTAAAGCCTGGGCATTTTAGGCTGTTTGAGTTGCGCCAGCTACACCGTTTACCCCATTCTGGCATCAATGGGTTTATGTCTGGAAACTGAGACAGAAGAATTGCTCATCAAATTGACAGCCGTTTTATACATCGGTAGCGAATTCAAATTTGACATCCAAGTTTTTAGATAATCTGATTTTTCTAGCAATCAGGTTTGATTTCTGCGCTAAACGTCTACAGCGTTGATTGGACAATTCGAGTGCAGAATTTTTTCACGGTAGCCAAACTTGCAGCCATCGCTGTGCTGGTCGGTTGCGGGATCTATCAACTGTCTACTGGTGTGTCGGAATTGTTCCATTATTTTCAAATTAAGAATACATATTTAAATTTGTAATCAATCACAGGAGAAACCCAATATTTAGCTCAAGGATTCAAGGGATCGACGACGGAATTCGGAACCATAGCTACGGCCTTTTACGGAGGATTGTGGTCTTACGATGGATGGTATCAAGATCGAGGTGCTTTAAATAGACACGTGTCTTCGGAGAATGAATCGCTTCCTAAAATAGGAACAATCTCAACTTCATCACCGAGGAGATCAAAAATCCTTACGTCAACCTACCGCGAGCTATCATGATTGGCATCCCCTTGGTGACCGTCTGCTACCTGGCCGTTAACGTTGCCTACCTGACCGTGCTGAGTCCCCAGGCCTTAATCAATTCCGATGCTGTGGCTGTGGTTCGTATGCTATATAAATGCTATATAACTCATTTATCCTTCGACCTAGGTATCTAATATTCTGTCTAGGATATTGGTAATTATCTCCTGGGTCCTTTGGCCTTCACGATACCTTTAGCCGTGGCCATGTCCACTTTCGGAGGAGTGTTATCCAGCGCATTTGCCACCGGAAGGTTCTATTCTCCATCTCTCGTTAAACATTCCGTCTTATAAAAATAGTATTTTGCAGGTTGTGTTTCGCAACAGCTAGAGAAGGTCATATGGTAGACGTATTGTCTTATATTCACGTAGATAGTCGGATTCCATCACCAGCTCTCATGTTTACTGTAAATTCTATTTCAATTGATTTTAAATGTTGAACTGAAATTTCACTGAATTTTAACCAACAGGCAATTATCGCTCTCGTTCTGGTGATCTCTAAAAATGTTAGCAGTTTAATTGATTTTTTCACGTTCGCCGTCTGGATCTTTTACGTCCTAACTATGATCGTCCTGCTCATTTTACGCAAGACAAGACCCGATGCCCGCAGACCCTACAAAGTAAAAAAATTAAAAATGCTATAGTTTCATTTCAAAAAATAATTAAATTTATCTTTTATTTAATAGGTTCCGTTGTTCGTCCCAATCCTGACGATCATTATTGGATCGTACCTTGTCGTGGCGCCGATCGTGACTGACCCTGCCATTGAATACCTTTACGTCTTGGGCGCCTTGATCATCGGTGTTCTATTTTACATTCCCTTTGTTTTTTACAAATGCTCATTGGGTTTCATGGGTAATTAATTCAATCGATTTTTTACTTAAAATAAAATAATCGATCGTGATTCTGTGGTTTGAACAGGGCCCATTACTAGGTCTATTCAGATAGCATTGAACGTGGGTCCAACCCTGAAGCCGATGGCAGATTGAAACTATTGGATTATATATATCCGTCTACTCGTTTATTCGTCTGTCTATAGTGCTACATGCTGAGATTGCTGACTAACATGTCTACGTCTTCCTATCAGGAGTTTTTGATGTTCTGAGACATGCGAAACCGCACGAGGAACGACACGGCCGATGGATTTGATCGTCACGAAAAACAAAAATAAATAAGACGCCAAACAAAATATTTATTTCTTTTCCTATTCAGCGAACCATTTCTTTTTTAAATCCTCTTTCGCCGGAATATAGTTATAGGGGGCGGGCTTTTTGGCGTCAACGAGCCAATTATACAGAGAAATCCCGTGTTTATATTTCTTACGGATCGCCTGTTACAAAAGCCTATTTAAAAACAAAAATAGTCGACGATAGAATTTTGTGTTTCCCCTTTTCTACAAAAGAAATTCGAATTGTGTTTGAATGAGCAGCAAAACGTCGCGTGAAATTCCCCTACACGCAAGAGGGGGGAACACGTTTCGTGACGTTATTGTTCTGCTAGGAGAGCCAACCTTTCACTTGTAAGGAAGCACTGCAAAAAGCTGGGGGGAAATATCACGTGAAATAATCCAGTTAAGCCTTTTTCTTTGATTTATTCTGTCGTCCCTCGCAAACTAATTCGGTCTACATTTATTATATACTTACCTCAATTCAATAAACGGATTTCCTTTTCTTCGACTTCCACCCCTCCCTGGGCGGGGTTCATTGCACACTCCCCCCTTGACGTCTTTTCATAAAACGCAGCTTGCTAATTGACGTAAAACCAGATACGCAGCGGCGGCTTATAGAAATTATTATCGATATTTGGAGCGCATCCAGCTTATATTATAGATAGACCGAGATAGACTTGGGTAAAATAATTTAGAACTTGAAAGTGTAACGCAACTCACTTTTCCTGTAGCACTCAAATTTCCGGAGGGGGGGGACGAGACATAGTGTGAGCAATAACCTATACCTGCTGGGTTTGGCCAACAATTTTCATTGCGTAACGGTACACTAATTCAGTACACAAGCAACCAGCCTCGTTTCGCAAGGAAAATCAAATGAAAAAAAAAAAAAAAAAACCTCGATCAGTTAGTTGTTCCAACCGAAACCTACCTGACTCATACACACATATATAGATAGATAGATATGTGAATTCTTTTGGGGTATCATACTCCTTTGCTAGAAGAACATCTGTTTGACATACATCTATTGAATACACTCAATAATAAAAATACAGGAGAATTTTAATGGACTCGGCGTCTGCTGTAAAAGGACAAATGGAATAAACGAACTCTCCAAATCCCTTCAAGTTGAATGAAATGATCAATTTTTCATTAAGAAGAGATAAAAAAAAAATGAATGGCGTTTGTGTGTGTCCGTAAACTGGAAGAAGTTACAGGGCACACACATAGCGTGTACTGTGTGTTATTACTAGCCATGTGTGACATCTGGCAGTAGCCAGTGTTTCCCTATATATGTTCTTTAGCGTCTTCTTTGACTGTGGCCAGTCGGTTGTCGAGTGCCGTCGAGTTTGGACGTTCTCTCTCTCACCTGTCGGTTATTTCGGTTTGACTTTTTCCATCAGTGTTTTGGGGGGCCTTCGATTTAGACTATCGATTGACAATTTGACTAAACAAAAAATAAAGGTCACACCTGCTTTCTCTACTAGTCAGTGCGCGTTTCCGGCAACGTGTTGGTGAACAAAGTTCATTCGCCGGTCTATAATAACGACAGGGGAGTGGGTGCGGAAGTAGTGGGGTGGAATTGTTTGATGGGACGCAGATAGAGAAAATGCGGCAGCAAGAGCATCATCAGCAACTGAGCGAAATGGATAACAACGACCGGAAACGTGACGAAACGACGTCGCTCGATGCGTCCACGGTTCAACACAAAGCCCCCGTCAAGGGACGGATCAACAACGATCCTCTAACGCTACCTCAGAACGATTTAAATTTAAAGGTATTAAATCTCATACATTTCTTTATTTTCCTTATTATCGTAGCCGCTTTTGTTAGTTGGTTTTGGTCTTTTGGTGTCCCAGTTTCCAACACTCATTCGTTATCTCTCCGGTGTGTGTCTGTGTGTGTGTCTAAAGTGATGACGTTACAAACAGTTTGAAAAATGAGATTGTCGAAATTATCTAACTCGTTTTGCCCGATAGGAACGCGCGTGTGTGTACCTGGTTTTATAACAGCTCGGTCAACTCCTCCTTCCTAGTTACTAATTCTTTATCGTGACTTTAAGACTTTTTGAAAAAAAGAAACGACGAGTCTGTTAGTCGACGGAGAATCTACTGCGTTTCAGGTGCGTCCGTTTTGCTGGACGTGTCTGCATTTCCACCAATAAATAGAGACGCCCGTGTGTGTTTCTGTGCCGTGTGTGTGTAGCCCCTTCCGGCGCTCTACCATCTGCCCCAGCAGTACCGTTCCGCTTCGGGGACCGTCTCTCCTTTTTATTTTGTTTGCCCGTTTCGCTCTGCGTGAGTGTGTAACAGACCCCGGCGTTTGTACATACGTTGGAGTGTGTATATCAGGGACTTTTTTGGCCGTGGGAATAATCATTATTTTTCCCTGAACAAGAAAAAATTTCTACCCACATAAATGGTAACGATCGGATACAAAAAGCTTTAATCAATTGATTCACTAGTAACAATTCCATAAACAAAACTATTACTTTTTTTCTTCTTCTTCTTCTTTCGATATTGGCGTATAACATAAAACGAAAGTTGAGAAAAAATTTATCTGATAGTTTTGTGTATTTTTAGTTGCCGTGTGAAACGATAGGTCATAAAAAATTAATGTCCCGGAACTTATTTGAACGGAAATCCTTTTGGTTTTCTAAATGGAGTCGAAAGATTTTTCCCTTGAAATTTTATACTATGTTACTAATTGCAATTAAATTTCAAACAGTTGAACGAAGATACCAACAAGATCGGCGACGAAGGATCTTCGCCCACCTCCATGTCGATTGAAGGCGGTCAAGAGACGGTTCGACTTCCGGCCACTTTCGGCGTCAAGTTCCTGGGCAAGCGGGAAGCTCGGGGTCTTTGGGGCATCAAGTACACCCGTAAACCCGTCGACGAGATGGTGGCCCTGGCTAAAAACCTCAAACCGGGCACTTCGCTGCCTCACCTTCACTTCAAAGTCGACTCGACGGGCGTCACAATCAGCGAAATGCCCGACAACCGCTCACGCGATTTCGAAACGGGTTTCTATCCCGTCGATATCATCTCCTACGGCGTTCAGGTCCTTATAATAAAATATAGACAAATCATTTTCGAAATCAAATAACGCTGGCCCATCATTATTTGTTTAACCTTTTTGTTATAACAAATTTATAATCTTTTGTAATCGTTCAGGATGTCGTCTACACGCGGGTGTTTTCGATGATTGTCGTTCGTGACACGACCATCACTCCGTCGGCCCTGATGGGCGACTCGACAGCTCCGTTCGAGTGCTACGCTTACGTCTGCGACAGCCGCCAGAGTGCCAGAACGTTGACCATCGCCCTGGCCACGGCCTTCCAGGAATTCAGCAAGACGGTCAAGAACCAAAAGACCAAGCACAAACGCATCGCCATCGATTTGCGCACTCCCGAACAAATGGCAGCCGAATACGAGGATCAAGAAACAGAAGCGTGAACAACATCCCCCCCCCCACAGGCTCCATTTCTCATCAAAAATTTTTTTGAATTATTATTATTTGCTCCCGCCCATTTTCGCGTGATTTGTGCATTTTATTTTCCAAATTGCCTTTCCAGTTTAGAAAATTACTATTGGATAAAAAAAGGTAAATTGAAGAATTAAAGTGACAGGAGATTTTGTCCATATACATAATGAATTGTTCACGAACAAATCTTTTTTGTTTGTTTTTTTACTCTACTCATTCCGCATTTTTGCGTGACATATTCCGCGGATTAATTTTAGACGCTTGGACCATATGTCGAAGGTCAGCGACAATGGCAACAGGTGCTTATTTAGCTTTCCAGTCCAATTGCTATCGTCGTGCCGATCAACCACACCCGTTATATACATATACTGTCTGGTGTACATTTGTTCCCGATCTAGATTCACAAATAATAGTAGCAAATAATTATGATTACCTGGATACAAAAGAAAAAACGACCGAAATTCATGACATAATCAAACGAAAACCTCACTCTGTCAACCTCGTCATCAGTGTGTTTTTGTATTACATTATCTCGCAAAAAAATCAGCTGGGTTTTATAATATCCAAAGATACGGTAGCGCGCGCATTGCTCCACATTTATATACATGGCCGTTATATCTCTCATCGTCTCTCTTTGTTTACCTGTGGTTCCGAGTGTCTGGTGTTTTTTGAAAAACCGTATTTGATGACTTCAACATTTTGTTTTTTGTTTGTGTTTACGCTGGTTGGATTATCTGAGTTTTTTTTTAAACTAATCTAAGAAGGAAATGGAAACTGAAAAACCCCCGAAAATGTTTCACACCGATTTTTGTAACCAAACTGTGAGATATTTACGTTGTATGTCAAAATGAATAAAAGGCGTGAAAATTCTAATAATCACTCTCGATCAACAAGTAGTTGGTTATTGTATGACTTTCAAGACTCTATTCACGATCGAGATGCGCAGTGCGTGTTCGTCTTTTTTTAAATAATAATAAAAAAAAAAGACAATGGGCCGGATGCATTTGTGTTGCGTGCTGTTTGGTTCACTTGAAAATCGTGACTGGGCAATACGACAGAACACAAAGAAACATTCCGTGTCTATGGAATCATACGGTAGTGCACCAGAGGAACAAGATGATGGATAAAGAAATTCCAAGAAAATAAATTACATATTTAAATATATACTCCAATAGATTTCAAAGAAAATTCACTTAAGCTTGAAACTGAAGCCAAAAGAATTGGCCTTAGGTTCGGTAAGTGCGCTTCCAGCTATTCAACCTACATCCTTGTAAATAATTATAATGTGCGTGCATAATATGTGTTCTAATCAAAAAATCTCATTTGGGTGTGGAGGATCAGCTGTATCTTCATCAATCCCGGTGGCGTTTTTAAACAGAGATCTGGTTCAGTGGGATCGGCACTTATTATTATGTGGGCCGCGTGCGGTCTCCTCTCCATTTTCGGTCCGTCGCACAAAAACCTCCCCCGAATTGCCAGCCCAGGATATGTGATTATTTCTGTAACAATTGTAGGCTAATTATTGTGCCCAGGTGCATTATCGTCCGCCAAACTGGGAGCCCTCATACACCGAAATCAGGTGGTGAATAAATTTTTATATATTTCTTTTAGACGGACTGGGACGATGCCTTACACCGGTTCTGGGGTCCATTGATGCCGGCCTTCCTTTATACTCATCGTGGGTCAGTGTCCTTTTGATGAACTCGGCGAGCATATCGCCGTCGGTTGTTTGAGTTGTTCCGGTTACAGCACCATCTACCCAATTTTGGAATCGTTTGGCCTTTGCCCAAACGGCAATGAAAATTCTGCTGAAATTAACCGCTCTGCTTTTTACCTTGGCTAGGCTACGTGACGGCTTTAATTATATACAGAGTCTAGATCTTATACAACGCCAACAGCTAATTTAAAAACGCATCCGTTATTTAAATTACAGGTTTGCAATCGTAGTAGTCCTCAATTGTTTTAGCGTCAACTGGACCGTTCGAGCACACAATGACTTGACAGCCATCGTGCTGATGATGGGCTGCGGAATATTTCAACTTTCCACGGGTAATTTAGGCGAAGGATTTGCCGATTCTACGACGAATTTCAGTTCCGTCGCGGTGGATTGTGGCTCAAGAATGATAACTTTAGCACAGCAGGATTGACACCAATGAAGAGTTGAAAGATACTCACGTCAATTTGCCGAGAGCAATTATTTTGGGTCTCTCATTAGTGACGTGTTGTTTACCTGTCCGTCAACGTGTAACCTAACTGGGCGTGTCTAGTACCGAAGAGCGTTGGCCGGTTTTTCACTGGCATTAAAAAAATATAATGGAAACCATCGTCCTATAATTAAAAATCGAATTTAATCTAGGTTATGTTTTGCATCGGTGGGAGAACACCGTTTCCAGCACTACACTATTCACGGTCTGACTTAATCAACTGAAACTAATAATTATAAATGAATAAATCAATTGCTCTTTTGCCATATCTAGGGTGTATAATGTCCTTCATATAGTGATCATGATGAATGAATGATGTGACCACATTTCATCAGTTTCACCGTGTGGATATTTATATACATCGTTCTGGCTATGCTATTGGTTGAATATTGCGCAATACCAGACCCAATGCTAATGGACCTTTTTCGTGTGACACATTCTTTTATTAGCGCAAATTATTTTATGTGTCGGTTTCATGTTAATCCGATATACTTTATTCCGATTTCATTTAGGTTCGTTTGGTAATCCCCGTTATAACCATGGCTGTTATCTCATGGTAGTTATCTCGTCTTATTTTTTTAGTTTTCTCATCTAAGGGTCATTCGTTGATTACAAATGCTCTATGGACTGTTGCACCGGTAAAAATGATATTATTTTACATTTGACTTTCCAACTAAAATTGGCATTTTTTTTAATGCAGGGTCCGTGACACGAATTATTCAGCTGTGCTGAGATTTTTGCAAGTGGAACTGCGAAACCATCACAGTGTTGAAATTGTTTCGAATTATTTATTTTTTTCCCTCCCCAGGGACAGACTAAATTGAAGCAAATGAAATGAAACGTGAAGGTTATGTAACATTGGCTGGTAACGCCAGATTTTTGTTCGGCGAAGTTAAATGGCAGTTATTCTAGAAATCTCGCGAAACCTTATTCAGCCGTCGACACGAATTTGGTTCGCTTCAATCAAAAGCTAAAAAAAGATGTAGACAGTGTGACAATATAAGGTGACAATGAAGCTACAGTTTGACATGAACTTTTCGTCAAACTGCTGATGCATGGTTTCATTTAACAGGCTTCTGCTGACCATTAGGCCCTAGGTCTATATACAATGCCAACTGTCTAATAATAGACCAAGTAAAAAGCTGCTCAAAGTGCTCACTCGTATGATTTCAGGAGTCTTATAAAAATTAGTAGGCCCATGAGACATTAATTGATGAACGTGAGTAACAGTATGTTTTTAACCAAACCAATAAGGGCGCGGGCGGATCACACTTAACATCTAGATTACTGGTCATCGTATATTTTTAAAAATATTTTTCATTGTGATTGTATATAGTAGTCGCTTCAATAATTCGTTTTTTGCCCTTCGGAATAGCCGTTAACGATAAAAAAATCCTAATTGGAATTTATGACATTTTCACGCTCGCAAAGCTGAGCACCAAGTCCGAAGCGAACCCAAAAGTTATGAGGTTTTGCGGAAATTCCCGGAGCGTTAATCTATAGCCTGTATATAATCTAAAAAGGTTAGAGAATGCAAACCGACTTTTTGGTGCCATCTCTTGTTCAAAATCTAATTTTTTGCTTCGTACGCATGATTGCTCGGACAACGCATTTTCTTAAAAACGTTAAATTAGTAAGAAAAAAAAATCGTAATTTCCGGTCACGGTGTATCGTTTATCAGTGAATCAACACCCAAATTCGATCAACTTAAAAAAATTGTTATCTGATCTGAACGTTGATTGAGAACCACCCAAGCTGGATAGAAATATAATGGTCTATTCGACACTGCTGTATAGAGTTGCAATCGAATACCCCTGCTGTATAGAGTTGAATGAAATTTAGTAACTCCCGCAGCAACAGTATACTTCAGCGTAACAGATAACGTAGACACGTGATAAAAGCAGAAACATTTTTCAAGGATATTTGACACAAGACACTAACCCATGTTGAATTCCGCTGCATGTATTTCGGGACGGGAAGTTCCTCGTCCAAATAGTGAACGACGTTTCAGGGAATATTAAGCAACACCAAATCTATACTAATTTGAATACATCACACAGTGAATAATTCCGTTAGACCACTTAGTCTATACAGGGTCTACCACTTCTATAGACTTGAAACGATCTTTAAATAACCCGCTGTTGCGTTATTTTACGAAGCAATCACTAAGTAATCGCAACCCCATAAAAATTATGTTGTAAAAAAAATAAGAAAGCAAAGCAACATTAAATGTTCTACCTAACATAAAAATCAAATTTCCATAACAAAGAGATCATTCCATAGCTTTAGTCAAGAATACTGTTCAAGGGAGTTTGGGCTGAAAATCTATACCGTCACGCGAATGACCGCACGCAGTAAGAAATTGGGTGGAGTGCTTTTCTCACGCTCTATAAATCCCGGTGTTTTTTTTTTTCTTATAAAACATAAATTACATTCATTACTGAAAGTAACACGCCCAAAAACGATATTGAAATTCGAAACTTTCGATTTTTAGAACAGTGTATTCGGGTCTATTTTTCGTTTCATGGTAAACTAAAAAAAAACACACGCTTCCCTTTATACACGTATTATTGTCACTTGCATAAAAATATGAAAAGAACCCAAGAAAGTCCGTAAACGTTATATAGCAAATTTATACAGCTTACTTCTTCTAATTCATAGGGGAGACAATATGAAGGGAAAAAAAATCATAATTTCGTCAAAATTCTTAGATCAGATTACAGCGGAATTATAAGATCGGTGGTTCGAAAATGATAAAACTAAAACTCTTCTTTTTTTTGTGTTAACACAATGAAGTTGACCTTTTACATAAAAAAAGATTCTCTGTCTGAAATACACGAAAAGGCAAATTTTGGCAGGTCACTTGATGAATGATCCAGCACGAAACTTTCGTTTTTTTTTTTTACTTCTGATATAGTCAATACGATTAATTTTCAAGTTCTATCGGTCGGAGAATATCATCAACACGAATGTATATAAGGGCACATATTGTAAGAGAGGGGGGGGGGGATAAAAATCCAAATAATAATAAAAAAAAACTCCAGCATAAATTTGGATACACAACTTGATTCGAATATCGACTGTACATAAACTATTGCAGCAAATTGTGTTTAGAAAAAACAAAAGAAAAGAAAAATATATATGTTTACAACCTCTTATCTTTTAAACGATTATTTCCTTCACTCACTGACTCATTTCTATAGTTGCTCGTCGTCAAACGGCTCACTGGATGCGTGGCGTGTAAGCTGCCAGCGAAGGGCTGGCCGACAATTCCACCGATAGCTTGCTCTTGGAAATGGATGTAGCCGCCAAAGTGGGTGTAGGCAACCGCGTCGGAATTCGAGATCCAGGTGAAATTCCGGCATTCTTCAAATCAGTCACAGAGTATTTGGGCAGAGGAATGCGCGTGCTCAAAGACTGGCCGGAAGAGCTTTTATTGGTCTGATTAGCTTCAAAGTCGTTGTTGTTGGTCGTTGGCATTGTTGTTGTTGGCGTGACCATCCTGGCACTGTGAACTGGCAAAGGTGAGAAGTTGGTCTTGAGAGTCAGAGGTGCCAGCGGAGTGCTGGCCATGACGGGCGTGTGAACTTGAGGAGGAGGAATCCGAGAGCTGGACAATTTCGGCTGAAGGGTCGGTGGAGTGTCCCGCTGTTTGGGTGGCAAGAGAGGCGCAGGTTTATTTACAATCGGCCCGTCCAGTTGTGAGCCGTTGACGGACAAGTTGGAGAGTTGACGCGGAAGTCCGCTGGGCAGGCGGTTGTGCGATGACAGGGGAATGCGAGAGGAAGCATTGGCCGGCGGAGGCGATTTCAACTCGGTTGGCGTATCACGGAATCCGTTAGTATTATTGCTGGCGACGTGATATTTGGGCGGAGGAAGACGGCCTTGAATTTTGCTCGCCTGTTGTTGCTGGCCGCCACCATTCTCGGCGTTGCCAGTAGGCGGCGGGAGTCCGACAACATGAGCCGCGCTTAAAGGACTACTACTTGATGGCCCATTTGAAGTGTGGACGGAAAGTGGAACATCCCACGAGGTGGGTTTGTGAGTCGGCAGAGGACTTTCCCTGGGCGACGCGGACAGAAAAACTTCGCGTGCCGCTTGTCTCAATGCTGCCACTGATTGGAGGTCTCCTTCCGCTTCTTCCGCATCGTTGCCAGGACTCAAACTGCTGTTTTCGACAATGTAAGTGGCTCTCTTGAGGGCCAGCGGTGTCATCTTGTCTTTTTCCAAAAGATTGCCACTCAAGGGCAAATCGATTGGACGTTTGGCTGCCGCCACGACAGGCTGAACGGGGCTGCTTCCAGATGGTTGGCCATTGTCTTCAAGAGGTTCGATGGATGGCCCACGCCCGCTGTCACGACTCGGACTGCTATCCCTCCTCTCGCCGGATGTCCCGTCAACCGTGAATCCACTGTCAGTCGACTGGGTCCGCGGTAGACTAGTCGCGTGATTGAATTCGGCTGCCCGTTTCGAGTAAGCGGCCGCAACGTGATAAGGCGGAGGTTGCTGCTGCTGCTGTTGCTTTGTCTCAGTCAAATCCAGTTGGCTGGACCGGTGGTCAACAACATCAACGGCGTTGGGGTTCTTCACCTTGTCCAGGGCTCCATCTGTTGCAGACATCAAGGGTCGAAGCACTCTGGCTTCTTTAATTTCGATTTCGGCCGATCTGGGCGAAAGCTCCGGTGGAATGCCGTTCTGCTTGGGCGGATCCGCTTCCGGATTGGCTAGAATTTCGGTGGAGGCGTTGCGTTTGAGCGGCAATGGGGAGGCAGAATGAGTAGCCGGAGGCAATAATGGCGGAACTTGAGGAGGCTGAGATTCGCTCGAGAGCGTGGCAAGGAGTTGCGGAGGTTCCGACATTATTTCCGATTTGGGACGCACCGAGACGCTGATGCTCTCGGCTCTCGGTTCAGTCTGGGTGGGTGGGCTGCTGGATTCATTCGGAGATTTCGTAACGACAGACACTAACGGCTCAACGTGAATATGAACGGGAGCTGTCAGCGGAGTAGACACGACAACCACTGGAGAGGGTTCCGGTTGTTTCTTAATTTCGCTGGATGGCGGGGAGCTGCTAGTAATGACAGCAGGTGTTGTTGTTGTTGTTGGGGTGGTAGCCGAAGAAGCCGCAATAGTGGTTGCTTCCACACTGTTGCGAGATGTGGGAGAAACCGGGTGATGCTGCTGGATGTGTTGGGCGTGTTTGGCCAAGGCTTTCAACTCTTTCGGATAAGGAGTTGGATTCCTCATGAGTTTTCCAGCCTTTGGATCGGTTTCACCGTCAAAGGCAAATTTGATGTGAGTGGGCGAACGGGCCGTCACGACGTTGGGGCTGCCCTTATCTGTCGGTGTCTGTTCCTCCTCAGGCTCCGGATCGGTTGACTGTGGCAATAGGAAGCAAGTCAGGACTTTGTGGCCAGTGGCGGAATCGACATCCGTCTGCAGCGGCACAACCGGTTTCGTCTGAGCCTCGGAGAGCCAAAGTGCCGATAACGAAGGCAACTTGAGAAACGAGACGGGCAAATGAAGTAGGCGATTGCAGCTCAGATTGACGACACGAAGTCGTGAGAGATGGCCCATCTCCGGTGGAAGATGTTCCAGTCGATTCTTGCGCAGCGACAAAACGGTCAGACGTTGGCACGAGCCCAGCTCGACCGGTAATTCTTCCAGCAGATTCTCGTTCAGCATCAGCGTTTCCAGTTTGCGAAGTAATCCAATTGAGGCCGGAAGTTTCGACAATCGATTCTGACCGGCTTGCAATTCTTCCAAATTGGAGAGACGGCCAACCGAGTCCGGCAGGCAAGTCAAACGGTTGTCATCGACGCGGAGTACAGTCAACAGAGTCAAATCGCCAATTTCTTCCGGTAAATTGGCCAAATTATTGGACGTTAAAGACAAATCAGTGAGCGATCTAATTATTTAAAATAAAACAAGTTGTTAATAAAATCAAGAGAAATCGGGAAATCCTTGTTTTCATTTCTTACTTGCACAACCCGATAGTTGGAGCTATTCCGTGAAGACAATTTCTCGATGCATCCAGATGAACCAGATTCTGTCAACAAGAAAAATATTCAGATCATTATATTAACGCATGATGTGACATGATGGAAAAGAAAGCGCGGTTAAGAAAGCAAGTTGAAAACCCACCTGCAAATGACCCACAAATTCAGGAAGCACGTCCAACTTGTTGCCATCGACCCAGAGCTCAGTGAGCGACGGAATGCTTCCGACGACTTCGGGCAGGTCACACAAGTCGTTTTGGCCCATGTCGAGTCGCTTCAATGCCGTCAAACGAGCCATGGATTTGGGAAGAGCGGCCAGTTGATTTTCTCTCAGTTCGAGGAGTCGCAATTTGGTCAGCCGACCAAAGTTGGCCGGGAGGAATTCGAGGAACGTGTCGGAGAGGTTGAGCGACTCGAGGGAGAGTAATTTAGTTGCGCCTTCGGGCAGTTTACCTGTTGTCCAAATAAGGTTATAGAACCACACACATATATACGCGTATAACAACGACAAGTCCAACTCAATTGACTAAAGGGAAAGTGGGGCATTGTGTAAACGAGTTGACGTATATACCGAGCGGATTGACGCTGAGGTCCAGAATAATCAGCGCTTTCAGTCCGCTAATGGCGTCGGGCACTTCGGTCAAGGAGTTTTTCGAGATATCCAACACCTGAGAAAGAGAAAACGTTTTTATTTAAGCTAGGCGATTTTCTTCCTTGAGAATAGAAAAAATTACATACCTGTAAATGGATGAGAGACGCCAACGCGGGGGGTAAAAGGGCAATCTCATTATCAGAGAGCCAGAGCTCTTTGAGGCCATGGCAATGAAAAAGTGGCCGGGGCAAATCAGCGATTTGATTGCAGTCGAGTCGAAGGATCTCCAACGTCCTTTCGTGGTTGAATACTTCAGCTGGGACATCGCTCAAGCTCGAATGCTCATAATCCAAGACTTGAACGTCGTCTTCTTCTGGTTTCAAGCAACACATCAGCATCTTCCTCCATCCGGAAGACGAGCTAGAGACTCGCCTGGATGCTGATCCTTTAAGCATGGCTTCACCAGCTCCTCGGTCGTCGTTTCCATCCATATCTCTAATATGCAAATGCAGACGACTTTTTTTTCTGGTTTTTTCGATGTCTCCTGCTGTGAATCCTAAAATAGGAAAAAAGAGAAAACGGAACAAGAAATCAAGATAACAGAAATATTCCCGCCACTTGACCAACTGTTTCTTTCTCTCCTCAATCTCATCCATACAAATTAGTCCCTTACACTTCTCTCGTCCCCATAGCAGTTCATTGAAAAACAACCATGAAAGGGCATATGGATGCGTTTCCATTGGTTGGTTATTATCTATAACTCGAACTAAATTTAGACAAGATAAACAGCGACAAAGAAGAGAAGAAAAAAAACTCCCTCTTGTGTGGATGCTCATTTTTATCTTTTTAACTATGGCTCGAACTAAAATTTGGAGAGGGGCTTAAAAAAAAAACGGGGTATGTGTTTTCACCTGCTGTGCAGCAACTGCAACATGGATTGTCTATTGTTAACCTAACTAATGGACAACAAAATGAAAGGCATACACACAAAAATAGAAAAGTCCCATTCTTCAAATCTTGTGTATAGTTTTGGTTCTATTTCATGTCGTTTTTTTGTTGTTCATATTTTTCTGTTGAAGTTAAAACCAAATAGACCGAAAGGCGAAGTGAAAGTGAAAACAAAATAAACCGCTCGTTCGTTCGTCTAACTGTTTTTTTTTTTTTCTCGGGGAGTACCGCGTGACTCCCAAACTGGAAATAGCCGAAAGGGAAGAGAAGAGAGTGAGAGTAGTATAGTCATCTTTTTGGAGCTTCGTATATTTTTATATGCTCGTTCTTTTAACTTTAAGCTTTTCGTAAACAACTTTTTTTAAAAAGCTGTGAGACTGATCTCAAAATGTTGTTTGTTGTATAATATACCTATCGGAAAGGAAAAAGTTACGCCCTCTTAACTCTGGACAAATTGGATCAGCATTACTTTGGTTTCGGTATTATTCTGAGATTAAGAAATGGATGCAAACAAAGAGAAATCTTCCAACTTCCACATTTTCCTCCTCGTAAAAACATTGGTAATCCCAGCAGCCTGGATTACGGTATACATGTAGCCAGCGTCAAAATTAACCGAGCATAGAACTGCTTTCATGTTCTGTCAACTGGCGGTTCCACAGGAAATGGTAACCAACAAAAAAAACCGGGGGATAACTAATTATACCTGGACAATATATAGTAGGCTTACACTTCCTCCCTTCTCTCTCTGCCTGTTACTTGTTTTTTTTACTCAAATTATTTCTCCCTTGACCGAGTCTGAGTGGTGTGGCAGGTGGGCGGAAAGGCCCACGGCATAGACCATCTTCCATCTAACAGAGCGTGACTTTCCCCCCTCTGCCATAATTATTACTCGTCTCCCCAGTCAACTCAAGATATCGCACACACACTCAAACCTATGACAAAACCCCGTCACACGAACCCTGTGTCATTCAGACTTGATACCTGTGTGCTAAACAGCACAAAAAGCATGTGACGGTTCACGACACAACAAGAAAACAACTGTCAACAGGTGTAAAGGATATGAAACCTTGTAGTACTCACGGTAAAGAAAATGGCTATTGTATAAACTGGTGGGCTGGCTGTGTGTGTGTGTTGAGAGACGACAGAGTCACACCATACTGTCGAAGGGACTTGTTATATATCCACTGAGGTGCACCTATGGAAAGAAAAACTTGCCCGCACTACTCGGACGACTTGTTTGGACTGACGCTTGGTCGCTCGTGAATATTCTTCATGCCCATTGGAGGGAGGGGAAGTTGCGACTACGGGCAACTTTGTGCGTTTCTGAAGCCCCTAAACATGAAGCATGGTATGGGCCACGCCAACCATACGTAAAAGCAGGCAAGGGAAAATATGCGAGCACACAACAGATATTCCCCTGAGGCTAACATGTTTAAAAGGCCGTTTAGTTATATATACACTGGATGAAAATTGTGGATTTTTCGTTTTCAGTATGGAAGGCAACGTAATAATTAAATTCTGATCAAAGAGCATCACACTTTGGTCAGCAAACTATCAATTTTATTCATCACCTTTTCTATCGAACAATGAAAACATTATACGCGACAAGCTACGTCGTTACACTATTTCCGAGTGCGATTACTTCGTCGAGTATATATATATATACTTGGATTTTTAATTATCCTTTAGTGAAGAGTGGAGAATCTGGAAAGCTGCAGATGTCCAAGGAAGCCATTGTTCTTTATCTAAAGGTAAATCTTTACGAGGGATTTACCTCTCTTAATAACGATGGTATGGTACCAGGGTTCCTTGCTCCAGTTTTCGAATCATGGCTTGAATTTAAAAATAAGGAACACACATAACATACGCCAGTGATAAAATCAAGCTGGCGAAACTGCTAGTATGAAATTAATTAATTCATTACTTCAACTCGATAATATTACGGCAAAACCAATTGCGCTAATTAGATGTTAAGATAAATGACAAAGTTCGTTAACATGTAAATCAAATTTGCAGCATCGCATTGGAGATAATTGGAGATGAGACGTCTAAGAGCAGATATCCTAACGACAAGACATGATCGGGTCAATTATTATCATGCCTTGAAATTTTCTGGGGGCTTATATTTTTGACTTCATGAATAGAACGACGACGAGTGCCCGGTAAATTTATTACCTAGATAACAACTACAGCACAACACACGAACCGTATTAGGTAACATCTTTGTCTCTAGCTGCTGGATTCGTCACTGCGTATACTACAACTAGTCATCGCTATTTCTACAAGAAAATGTGTCCTTGTACACTGCGGTTAATGATTATCTTGTATACAAGTATTCCGCAGTCTTTCATGCATGATTCCGTTCGAGTAAACAGCGGGAGCGACGGATTAAATTGAAATATGCACTAGACCAAATCATAACTTTTTTTCTTTTCTTGACCGACTTTAAGTAACATACAAAAAAAAACCTTAACTTAGTGCGGGAATTTTTTCTTCACTCACTCCGAACGAATTGATTTGCGCCAATTTTCTCGAGAAATAAGTTTTAGGAAACTGGAAAAAGTTCCTTGTAGCTATCACGACTTTTCATGTTTCATCTTTGCAGTGAGTCAGAAAGATAACGGTCCGACATTTTCATCCGCGAGTTGAATAGTATAAAGCCCCGTTCGCTCTACCACTTTTTCTTTTGTGAATATAGACATTTCGAGTCCGTTGTGCGTCATTATGTCAATTACGCCTATCGGTTCACTTTTCCATATTTTTGTTTCATTCAAAAGACTTTTGCCGATCACGTTACCAAAAAGTCCGCCCTAAGCATTTTTATCAAATTTATTCGAGAAACCAGCGCCATGATGTCTTGAAGTAGATGAATCTTATCAATAATTGCTTTTGCATACAGGAATATCCAATTTCCCAATCAAGAATATTGCAGTCGGTATCGTCGGTACTTTTATTCAAAAGAGATAAAATAACTATTGGGGGTTTAGAAAGGTTTAGTATGCAACAACACCGTCAGATATGTGTAACATAAAAATTGTTGATCAGAAAAGTTCGGTTGTCTAAAAAGAGACCGACGAGTAAGACACCACTAATCTTTGTAACGAGTGCAGCCAGGCTATTTTTTTAACCGATTGATAATACTGTTTCTTATAAGAAATGCAAAATAAAAACAATCAGCAATTAATTCAGAAGTCATCAACCAATTATAACAATGTTTGCTTACTAGCCTCTACGGTTACAACCCGATTCTACCGTGATGGCTTCATCACTGACTTACTTAACACGACATCAAACACAGTTGGATACTATTTCTCCCTCGTGGGACTAGTCGATTATAAAGACATGTAGTTGAACGCTGATACGCCATGACGTAAAGCCATAAAAAATCTTGAGAAATAAAAAAAATACCAAGTGAAAGGGGCTTAACCGTAGCGTAGTCGGTTTGACTATTTTTTCCTCCTAAAGTTGGAAATGATCGATGAGTGACATACTGGACAGGAAAATATTGATACGAAAAAATTATGATAACTCAATACGTGATGGTTTCCCATTCCGCAGAGCTCGTCTGTCATCTCCTTTCGAGTTCTAAATGCTGAAACCAGATCACATATTAAATCTCGGTCGGCTCACGGCTCACATCCAAGAATGTTACCATCCAGTCAGTCCGGAATAAATACGACATTCCATCGTGATTCGTGATGACGGCATACTCCACACTCTTTTGAATCAACCGTACAATAAAAAGAAAAGAAACTACATATTAGGTTCTTACTTGTATTGAATTTGATTTGAAATTTGCCTGTGGTGAAATCACGGTCGTCTCAAACGGGGATTGTTATTGTACAGATCGTAAAAAAATAATTGAATGAATAAAATAGTGAAATGGGGGATCACAAGAAAATGGAAGAAACAAAAAGAACTCAAATTATGCATGACTGACCCAAGTCGATCATTTTTTTGCTTCGTTCAATTTGGCCAAGAGTTCATCGGCTTCAGTGTCCGTCTTCACACGAAGGAGCATGGGTGTCGGGACAGGCGGCGTTTTTGGATCAATAGGCGGGTTGGGAATGCAAACCAGCATGACATTATTCTTGCCGATTCGCTGGGTCGTTATTTGTGGGTTTAAAATGATGTTTAGAAGAATGTTGCCCAGCGAGGTATCGGCACGGATCACCAGTTGCGTTTTATCGTCCTTGACTTTCTTTAGATGGATTGTGCCAACACCTTTTTCCGTGTAATTGGCATCCTTTTTGTAAAACAGTTTACATCTGAGCGGGAAAAATGTTAGCGTTAAAACACAAAAAATAAGCCAATAAAAGTAAAATTTGTACCTTATAGAATAGAAGGCGTCTTCCTCTTTGACTTCTTTAACTTCCACTTTAGGTGGAACGTCTTCATCTTCTCCTTCCTCGCCGTCTTTACCACCTTCCGCTTCTTCCTTTTTCACTTCTGTTGCCGGCTTAGTACTAGAAACACAAAGATAATAATACGAATTAAAGACATTAAAATGAAAAATTGATTTGTTGGATTACTACCTAGAAAACCCGAACGAAAAGGCTGGTGCGGTAGTAGTAGTAGCAGCAGGTTTAGTGCCGGAAAAGGCAAACAACCCGCCGGTAGAAGGTGGACTAGTGGTTGAACTAGTGCTGGATGCCTTGAACGAAAATGTCGATAACGGAGTCTTTGATTCTTGATCACTTTTAGCAGGGGCGCCAAAGGAAAAAGTTGAAATCGATGGTGCTGTTGTCGGCGTTGAGCTAGCGAATGAAAATGTTGAGGGTGGTTTGGCCGGTGTAGAAACTGTCGACCCATTGCCGAAGAAACTGAAAGAGGGTTTTGGAGCTTCTGCTGATGCAGAACCAAATTGGAATTTCTTGTCTTCAAGCTTCTCACTGTCAATCTTGCCAGGTTCAGTAGTCATGTTTTCTTTTGAAGATGGTGAAGCTCGTTTGGATTCTAGATCTTTCAAATGCTTTTCATAATCTCGAAAGATGGGAGTGAGTACACAGCATGGGTTCTTTTTTACATGGTCTGTAATCCATGTTGTAACAGTCTCATTCAGAGACTTTAGGTTGGCAAGGTACTCTTTTTCATTAGCCCCATTATCAGTTGGTGTCTTTTCTCCATTTTCTGTCTTGCCTGTTTCTACAGTAGTTGGTACTTTGATAGCAAAGTTGGAGAATGCTTTACTGGGTTCAGAACCTGTGCGAACTCCAAAACCAGCAAACCCAGAAAAACCCTTCTTCGCCTGTAAGGGAATAAAATAAAACACGCTGTAAAAAAATATTCTGGAATTGGGAACACGGTTGTAGTTCTGTCATTCATTCAAACCTGGTTACAAAAAAACCTGAGAAATATGTGGAAAACATCTGACACACTTAAATACTAGTTAACCAATTGACTAGATTGTTACTTAGCACAATAAATTACCTCTCCATCATTGCCTGCAATCCTTCTTTTTGCTTGTCTAATCACACGGCCCTTTAATGCCTCGTCCGAAGCCTGTTGGAAGCTTCCCGCCTCCTCCTCCTCTTCTTCGTCATTCCAGTTGTCGTGATTTAATTCTCGAGTCGCCGTACGCTTAGCCATTTGAAGTTACCTGTTGGGTTAATAAGTCAACTGAACGGAGTCTTACTCTTACAATTTAAAACTGAAAGTAAATTACAATTTCCGGTTTCACACGATTTTCACACGATTCGAGCCAGTGAAAAAAAATTCTGGCAACACTGTCTGGCAACAATGTTGCCAGACATTTTTTTTAAACATCGTTTACTCGAGGTCGTACCCATCTTTCGAGAATATAAATAAAATTCCATTCAATGAGTGAATAGCCTAAAAATTGCCGATAATTTACCTAAGAAGAATTCAGACGTACCCAGCTCACGGCAAAGTCAAAGTGGAAGAGAAATTATACTTCACGACATTCCATGGGTGGGATAGAAATGTAAACGAAAGTTTGCTGCTGAACGGGTACCTGCATGTTGAAGGACTGCATCTTCAGATCGTAGTGCGTCTCGGGCAGTAAATGAGTGACAATATGAGTGCGGGTGTTGCCGCCCAAGACCGTCACCTTGGTGTAATCTCCAGCACTTGTCGTCGAATGGTAATAAATGAAGAAACCTTCTAGAGGAACGCATAGTCTAACATGAGCCGAACAAGAATCACAAAGAACAGTGCACTCGAATCAAATAAGAACATAAATTTGACTGAAAGGCACGGATTTGGATTTTACATGAGAAAAGATAGAAAGGGCAAAATCTTCAAATAACGGGAGTACTTGAATTATGTCAATATCCATAACTAGTACGCAATTTAAAAAATAAATACAAAAAGAAAACAACAACAGCCCAAAAAGAAAGAAAGAAATCGCAAGCAAAAATTGAATTTCGTAAAATTGGTTTACCGCAAAAAAATGTCCGGGTGTGTATCACCCTACTACACAATACAAGTCAATTAAATCCAAACGACTTTCAAATAAAAAATCGCACCGGCCTGTGTCAGTCACTCACAATGGTCCTTACAAAGATAATAACTTATCGTTGATAAGTTGCCAACAAATCCCATTTGGTGTCGCTTGTGTAGTGCTAGTGCCCCAGTGATAATGTATAACATACAAAAACTTCCCCGGCTCCTGACAGCTTACAAGGCGCTGGAGCGTCTGTCGCAGAGCCAGTTTAATCTCGATCAGATTGCCGTCGTTGCCGAGGCGGCCAGTGGCCAGGTGGATCTGACGATGCAGTCGGAGCAGTCACAGTGTCAGCCTTTCGGAAGCGGTGAGGAGTCGTTGAGTGCCAAAGCCGGATCTGGCGGTAATTCATCTCCGCTGGATGCCACATGGATCAAAAGCGCCCTCACTCTCAACGACGTCGAACGTGATCAATGCCGGCCACTGTCAAAATACATGAGGAATATGATGATCTTCAATTGGCTGCACACGCTGGAGGACGGCCCAACTGAAATACTCTAAAAGAAAAAAAAAAGGTTACGATGAAATCTCAACGAGCTAGAAGACGAATAGCGCCAAAATGTATACAAGGAGATAACCCAACTAGATCGCCGATGGAAAAAAAAAAGTTTGAACCAACACCATTTCGGTTATATTAACATCTTTCGAGAACTGGTATTATTTATCTACAATTATCTAATTTCTCCTTCTGCGACGGACGAGCAAACGAAAACCCCACGGTGTTTCATTTAGCGAATGATTTATTTCCGTATACTGTATGTCGCACACATATACTTGTGAATCTATACTTTCCATTCCACGATTATTCTTCTTTCTTTATAAACGGACCGCGGTTGCTGCTGGACTACAAAAAGACAGCATTCACTCAACTGCGGCCTCGATTTCTAAACAGCAACCCCCGAATAAAGATAACTAGGTTTGGCGTTAAGAGTTTACCAGTATTATTGATGTTCCAAGTTTAAATAGTATGATGCCCGATTCAAGAGATACATATGGCTAAACGAGTAAACGGGCACCGATACGATCCTACACAGTAAGATACAATTAAGGTGTCAAAGCATTTCCTTTTTAGCCAACGCAACCACGCTACAAGGTTAAATACGGTTGATATGGTTCACCGCTATACGCTGGATTTCGTCAATAAATCGTATAGGTCTTCTAACTGCAGCAGTGGTTCGGTATCCCTTTCTGTAATGTCAAACGAAAACAAGATTTAGTAAATCGGGAAAAAATACCATACGAAGAGAATATAGCTAGTGCTTTCTAAAATGAAATAGAATTGGTCACTTGCCCAACACGGGATAATCTGGCGGTAGAAGTATAATTTGACTGACGGGAATCCGGCTGTTGTCGCCGTCATCAAACTCGACGTCAATCTCATCCTCACATGTAACACTACGATGACCTGAATGACAAAAGACAGTCGTAACGGATAACGTCAATAGCATCGTCATAGCCAAAAGAATTAAAACATTCGCGACATAAATTAAATTCATACTGGCGTTGGGCGGTGGCCGTTTTTCTGGTTCAGTTGGCCGCTCAACGAATGGGATTTCAATCACCGGAAGACACGTCACTGGTAGAGGTGTAGTGGGCACAGGTGCTGGCAGTATACAGCGAAACCGTGTAAGAGTGGAAGTTGGTTTAGTTCCCGGTTTGGGAATAATAGAAGTCGGTGGTGCTTTCTTGCTCTCTCCTTTCTTTTCACTTGCGTTTCGTTCCTTGGCTACTATTACATTTGTTTCTTTAACGTCTTCTCTTGCATTTCGCATTCGCATGATTTTTGCTTTTTTTCCTTCTCTTGCATATCGTTCCTTGTCTGCAATTCTCCTTTTTTCTTTAACGTCTTCTCTTTCACGGTATTTCTTGGCTCTTTCTTTAATGTCTTCTCTTGCATATCGTTCCTTGTCTGCAATTCTCTTTTTTTCTTTAACGTCTTCTCTATCACGGTATTTCTTCTCTGTAATTCTATTTTTTTCTTTAACATCTTCTCTTTCACGGTATTTCTTGGCTCTTTCTTTAACGTCTTCTCTTGCATATCGTTCCTTCTCTGCAGTTCTCATTTTTTCTTTAACTTCTTCTCTTGCATATCGTTCCTTGTCTGCAATTCTCTTTTTTTCTTTAACGTCTTCTCTATCACGGTATTTCTTCTCTGTAATTCTATTTTTTTCTTTAACGTCTTCTCTTTCACGGTATTTCTTGGCTCTTTCTTTAACGTCTTCTCTTTCACGGTATTTCTTGGCTCTTTCTTTAACATCTTCTCTTGAACTGTATTTCTTCTGTCTTAATCTCTTTCTTTCTTTCGCTTCTTCTTTTTCTCTCGCTATTTTACTCTCATGTTTAATTTCAAGTTCTTTAAAAATATCAATGACTGATGATGATATTCTAAAATCATCAATCAACTCTTTTTCGATTTTGATCGCTGGGATGAAAAAATGGGCATCTGTCATCTACAGTTAAAAAAAGAAACACATGTAAAATTTAAAAAAAAGAAACACATGTAGTTGTTGATTTACCGTATTGCAAGAAGGAGAGATTCAACAATATGTGGTTAACTGTAAACACTATATTATTTGATATTCTTTACGAGAAATAAGCGAGTTCCTAAAAGCAACAAAACTCATCAACACAATCTAAATAAAAACTTAACAAACTTACTCTCCCTCTTACCTACTAAAAACACCTACTCAAAACACCTCCAAGAAACAAGAAGAACGACCAAGATCCAGCCAAAAGAACTCAACTTATCAATCAACTCGAAAACCTCAATCAACCAAGAAGACAACACAAGCCAAACAATGAACGCTACAGGATCGTCGAGGCGAAAGCCGAAAGGGTAAACCGCGCCCATCACCTGGTGATAAATCTGGCCACCAGATCCCCTCACCAGTGCCTACCAACCAAAAAAAAAAAAAAGCACACTAGTGAACAAAGGCGAGGGCAATTGAAGTAGTGTGGGAGTGGTCATCTTTTTGGCGGCCATTTCAGTACTGGCGGTACTGGGTGGCGCCCTTTTTTTTGGGCGACAAATAGATGTCGTTTATCAACACCATTGGTTTTGAACCGCACCACACATATAGACAAGTTCGGGATGCTGAGTTGCACAACCGCTAAATTAGGATCGTGCGCCAACGGGTCCTTTTAACGTTGTGGGGATAGTAGAAAGCGGGTTTTTTATTATTTAAGCATAGAATTACTTATCTAATCTTAGAAATGTTCAGGATTATCGTTGTTTAGAACATTCTGCTTTTTATAGAGTAATTTGAAATGTATAATTCAGCTTAGTTTACCCATTAAAATTAAAGAAAGTCCAAGCCTGGGATGCTGTTTAGTCTTTTCTTGTGTGTTTGAGCTTGTCACTTGTCAGCAGATCCATAGACAAAGACCACTGGTTGATGCTGTGCTATCCTTTTAGCCCTATCCCTACTGACCCCGAGCTCCCGTATCGATTGTAGTGCCTCTAGCGGACAAAGTACTGTACTGCACCGAGGCTACGAAGGGTTTTGCAGACGAAGATTGTTTTCCTTCTGTCTTGGTAAAATTCTTTGCTGGCGTTTAATAGTTTTAGGTAATTTTGCCTTAAAAATTTTTATTAAGAAGTCAAATTGTATTAAATTTTGACATTAGCTAATTACAAAAGCAGAGAAATCAATTGAATCATTGCAATTGAATAGAAGTAAGCAGAGTGTAGAGATGAAAACGTACACTAGAGGGCAAGTAATACGGGGTTGGAGAAATCGGAGGAAGGGTAGCAAGAATTCTGGCGACAGTTGGCCATGTTAATTTTCTTATGGAGAGAATAAACCAGTGGTCTTTGTCTATGGCAGATCTGTCAAAAAACACAAGAAAAGACTAAACAGCATCCCAGGCTTGGACTTTCTTTAATTTTAATGGGTAAACTAAGCTGAATTATACATTTCAAATTACTCTATAAAAAGCAGAATGTTCTAAACAACGATAATCCTAAATATTTTACAAGGATATAGCAATTTATTTTTGACAAAACTATTTTTTGTATGCGTGCTAAATAGTTCTCAAATGATAAGAATATTATCTTTTCATTCTTTTGTATGAAATAAATGAATCGCATTTCAAACAAGTAGTGGTATCCGGCTGCTCGCAGTAACTATTTCCAAATTCCAACACTAGGATCTTGCCCTATGTTGCCGTTTTAATGTCGACTGTAACTCCACCGGTGCCTTGTTGGGTTCTCATTTGAATTTAAATTATTGAAATTCTTTTGAATTTAAATTAATAGCCTAAAATTTAATTTATTTAATTAAATATATTTTTGTACTCAAAATAGGAACTAGGCTATCACAAATTCTTTATCGTTATGTTTTCACTGCATGAAATTTCCTGATAGAAAGCAGACAATCTTTTTCGTCGTAACCTTGTCAAGTTCACAAGTTGTCCTGTCATTTTTCATCAATTGTTTTTAGAACTATAAAATTTGTTGTTATTATTATCAGTTTAATCATCTTAATCATTCTAATGTTGGTTGCATCATTCACATCCAAATGGGAAAATTTTAGACTTAATCAGTCATCTACCTAGATTGCTTATAATGTAAAAATGTGTCCTTAAGAAATTCATACATGTATATGTGTACATTGTGTCCACATTAAAACAAAAATAGGATAATTTTTGTATTAGCATACTGCAGATTAATGAGGACCATTTGACAGGAACAAGGCCAATTTTGTGGTGTACACCTTTTACCATTTTGAAATATGTCTTTGGATTATTTATTTTCTAGTTATCCATCAAATTATTGGTAGATATCCTATCTTCACTTGGTACTTGATTTGAGTTGTCATCAAACTTCATGGCAGTGGCTCATTACCCACTTGAAACATTAGGAAATAGGCCTAAACAACTGTTAAAGGTTCTGTTTATTCACTTCCGTAAGTGGTTCAGCTGAAATTGTGTTTCTTTTAATCCAATTTAATCAAAATTTTTATCCAATTCAGTGTCAACAGGTCTCTTGAAGATTTCAGTCTGATTTTTTTTAAATTAGTGACAGCATGAAATTATATAGGATCCAAAGACTTGGAATGTTTCTATCCAGGTATCTTGTAAGTAAATAATTTTATTGGAGACAGTTCAGAAACCTCAAACAGTTTATCTAGTAGGTTACCTGTTGAAGGAATTAATTTGAGTAATCTATCACAAACTATAAGGACTTTTTCTTTATGTTAGTTTTTTACGAGTGCGCAAAGTTTCCGCACATATTCCCAGAGCCCAAATTGTTTTAGAAACTAACTTTTTTCCTAGCTAGTATCAAAAAGTGGAGTGGTGAATAAGACAATTCAATTCAGGACCTAAAAATAGCGGGGAAATCAGTGCTCAATTGCTCATCAAGTTAATTTAACTTGCTGAATATTTTCAACTAAATGTTTCTCTAAGCTTGGATTTGAATAGTAGCAATTTGCTTTTAGCTTCAGTTATATTGCTGTTTTTCTATTCTATAGGTTTTTTAAAATATAATTATAACTTCTGAGAACAATGTTATGAAACAATAAAATACTTAGAATTCACTCGAATGTTTTTATGCTTTGTATCAATCTTTACCGAACTTCACAGGGTCTGACTCACCACTTCTGAACGAAATGTGAAATGGATTAAGGGGGAAAATTTAAATAGGTAAATTCGTTGCATGTTATCTATCCGAAATGGAATCGAAGAATTCTGGATTTATTATTGACCTTTGTTGAACCGATTCAACTTAAAAATTTTGCTTCGCATCTTTTCCAGTTCAGTCTCAATGCAGTATTTTGTTTCCCGTCTATTAATTCTTTCAAGTACGTACAGTACTTTCATCAAAGTATCGATTAGATGCAGGATTATCAAACACGTTTGTGCGTCGTATGCTTGTATCGACGACACCGCACACTGCGCATATTCTTGCATTATTACTTTTTCAAGACGTTAGTACGACATATAAATATAAGAATAGCATCACGGGCCATAAGTGTGTCGATTGAAAATATTGAGTAACGAGTTGATGAATTTTTAAATCACTGTTATGATCAGCAATGAATTATTTCACGTTTTTCTCTAATAATAATGAAGGACGGGAAAGAGGCAACGCTATCTATGGCTAGTGCGTTCAACTTCGTTTATTATACCTAGGGCGAGTAAGACGCGGCGCGCTGTTGATCCCACTGGAGAATGCCTTACTTTGACATGACAGAAAACTATTGATTAACAAGTCGAATGACGGTAATTTTTGCTGGCCGTGTGTGACCTTGTATACGTAATCAATTTTGCTTCAGATTTATTATTGATGAAATCAAAAGAGAAAATACAGTTAAGAGAGCAACAGAGGGAATTGCAGTGTTGCCTTATTCAAGCCTTGATTTTCTGATGGGAGCCTCCGCCCGGCTCGATAAAATCCTCACTTCCGATTAGAGATTGCCACGAAATAGTTGTCGAATAACCCCCATTTCAAATAGCTTTGTAATATTTTGTAAATTATTTTTTGTTTCATCTATTGCCTGTTAATTTGCAGACCGTCGCAAACGATAAGTTTTTTGGGTAAACGAGTTCCGGCGACATGATTAGGGCGGTATTTTTCCAGTGAAAGAGAGAGAATACATAGCCTGAGGCACGAGCCATAGAGAAAATAATGGTTACCTATACTACCCGCTAGGAGGCGTGCAGTGTTCTGCGCTGGCTGGCTCGCTTTCTGCTATTCCGTGGCTGTTGGCCGCACGGTAAAAAATGTCTTTCTCGGGACAACCGATCGTTTTGAAAAACTTGCGTAGAATCCCGCCCAACACCGCCAAAGTTATTCGCTTGCAAAAACAGTTTATCGAAGCTGTACAGCGATATCAGGTTAGTTTATCTTTGATTTGTTTTTATTTCAATTACTTTCGGTGCTCAGGTCTGCATGTATGTATGTTGGGTGGCCGTGTGTGTGTGTGTGCAACTCGGCCGTCCGACGTATTTTCTTTCCCCTCCTCTCTCCCTATGTGTACATCTGCTCTTTTGGTTTAGTCATGTTTAACAGTGCTCAAGCACATTATTTTCCTTATATTTCTCATCGACGTTATACAGTCATGTTAAGAATGAACACGGTAAACAACTGTTTACCAATGTGAGCTTCTTGAAATGACAATAAACAGCGTCCGCGCTCTGCCCAACATTTTTCACTGACTCATAGTGAGTTCAGCCTTGAAGATTTACTTTACGTTTCTCAGAGATATCAGCTATTTATCACCTAGCACACAGTCGATTGCTTATATTTACGATATTAAAGTGTCAATTGTTAAACTGAGAGTCGCCGGGTATACGGACACGTATACCTAAGAATCCGAAAACACCCCAAGGTGTGTGTGTGTTTGAGGTAGATTGCAAAACTAACTAGATCAGGTCTAAAGAACAACAATGAGCATCCAGACTTGACTGATATATTGTTGAATGTATTTCACAATTCATGATCTGTCATTTCGGCTCGGTTTTCTCAGTGGAAACTAATGGCTGGATAGAAAAAGAGATGATACAACTGCGAAAGATTGTTTTCGTCATCGTTGCTGCCACCCTCAACCAGCAGGAACCCACGCTATCAAACCTCTGTATTTCTTCATCTATCATTGCTTAAAAGTCGAACGCATCCCTAAAAGTTGTTGTTTTCGTCTACCGCAATTCATGCTCGACATTATTCAACATCTTTTCTTTGGGTTTTTGCATCCTATTAAATGAAATTAAGCGAGAAAAGTCGTCAAATGTTCGGTTTCCTTGAGTGTCAGATAAAACTTTCGCTGCAGCTTTAGCGCTTTTCCGCTAGGTGGCCAAGACTTCCGCTCGAGATACTTTTATTTTTTAAAATTTGATCTAATTTGATAAAATTTTCTTTTATTTGGTTTTGTTAAACAGGAATTGAACGAAAGGCCAGATAAAGATGAAGCGATTCTTGAAGAATTATTACAAGAAATAGCCATCCTCGACAAGTCTCAGCGCGAAGAGCTCAACCTTGTTAGAGAAGCCGAGTTGAAATGCATCTCTCAAGAAATTCAGAATGATTTGTTCCGTTCTGAGACATTGAGCGAACCTGGACTACCTGCTCAAACCGGGGAATTTAGCGAAACCGAAGATGAATTCCCATCATCTCCTCAGGAACTAACAAACACTGGTCAAGACATTTCATCAAGTCCTGTCTCATCGTTGGCTTCAGCTGACAACTTCAAAGAACCAAATGAAATGGCTGTTGTTGAAGAGATTGAGGAAGAACTTGAACAACCGTTGGAAGAAACACCAATGGATTGGGAAGATTTGACCAGAGAACAATGGTCAGAGTCTGACAGACTGCTGCAGAAAGTAGAGAAAGTAGGGTCAAAAGTTCTTCAACGTGACTTTATGTCTGCTGTTGGTGAGTTCATTTATTAACTTGTAACTTACCGGAATTGAAGTTGGCTAATCTTTCTTTTCTTTCAGAATTGGTCCATGTAAGTCAGTACAAGAAATCAGAGGAATTATTGAACCAGAGAAAAGCAAAGGCTGTTCAGGGTAAAAAAGTTATTACAACTGGTCCTTGGCAAATCATTGATATTCCAACCAAGGTAAACATTTTTTTGATTAACCCTTCTTTATAAGAAAAAAACATTGTTCAATGAATTAACACATGATTTATTTGTATAAATTCCAGGTTTCTAACCGGAGATGCAACTACTTAACTGGCCTGCACGTAACCATTAGGCAGAAAGATCCCAAACGATCAGTTTTGGCGACAAATTCTATGGAATTCAGCGGAGTTAAAACTCGTCATCACGACTCGCGAGGATCGTCTCGAGCTTCTTCCCGAGCCTCATCTCCCATTTTCTCTCAGACGGATAGTTACAATGGCAAAGATAGTTACACTTCCGGCTCAAACACCAAACACTTAAGAAGTACCAAGTCTCGTGCCAAAGCCAAGAAAGCGCCGCCTCCAACACCTAGCAAGACTAACAACAATAACAATAATCAACAAAACAAATCAAGTCCGTCAAGTAAAACTGCAACGTCCACCTCGAGTCCGTCGAACAAATCAGAGACTGTGGATTCTAATAGCAAAAATGGAAGTCGAGCTCTAGAACCCTGCGTCACCTACACGGTTGTTGATGGTGTGCCTCATTTCAAAGTATTTTTCCCTTCGTCCAAAGACTCCATAACTAGCCCAGCAGCTGGCGGTGTCCCTAAGGCGGCTGTTAATGGATCACCGTCTTTTTCTTCACCTCGCGCTTCCATCGTAGAAAGTGATATCGAAATCATACAGTCTCAAACTTCTACGGAGAATGGCAGCAGCCCTCGTATTACGCCAGAGAGGAAGATTAAACCGTCGTCGAAACCCATCAAGAGACCTCGTTTATCGCACCAGGGTTTCAGTCCGTCTACAACACCTATCAAGGCAGGACCGTCAAACGCAGAAACGATGCCCAATCCAGCGGCAACTAAAGCGGACGAAAGTGGCAACAAAGAAGAGATGGGTCGATGCATTGAGAAGTGCGGCAGCTGGATGGGAGCTCCACATTTCAAATTCTATCGCACGTTTCCGTCTGTGAACGCGACTGTGGCATCATCCAATTGGTCAGGATCCGCAAATTCAACAGTGACGACAGTCGTACCTCCTAAGCCAGTTGTTATAGCTCCAGCACCTAAACTCTCGTCTCCTATCACGACTCCCAAGTTGGCCATCGCTCCTAATAACGCGTCGTCTCCCTCAACAGCCACAACTCCGCTGCCTGCCATGCCCAAGTTAACGATGGGAAATCAAGGATTGAAGAATTTAACTCCACCGTCATCGGCTCCTATGAATTCACAGGTCGGCAAATTTGTCCCCATCGCCCCCAAAGTTCCATGTCTAGCCGGAGGAGTATCCAACTTTGTCATCGTTCCTTTTGCCGATAAGAATCACGGCACTAATCAGTCGGCCGCCATCAAGAGACCCATATCACTGTTGAAGACGTGCCCACCTCTTTCCAATTCACAAAATCCTTCCACTGCTGGTACGTTTCTGACGGTCAAGAATTTGAAGGAGTGTTTTCAGAATAACAAGCAGTATAAAGATATGAAAGTGGTCGTCCAGAAAGTCCCTGTTGCAGTGCAGGCGCCAACAACAACAACAACAAGTCCGGCAACTGGCGGACATCAGTCACCTGGTCAACGAGTTTCCCTGGCCGCCGATAACAACGAAGACTTGAAGAAGACGGTGGTCAAGCTCTTTCCCTCCACGGACAACAAGGAACAGGCCAACGTTGATGATTCTCGTCATCTTACGTCGCCCACTGTTATCGTGGCCGACATGTCGATGTAGGATTTAATTTGTAATTTTTTGTGCCCCCCAAAAACTAGGGGAATATGTTTCCCCCCTCGTTTAATCTTGTTTTCCATTCATCGTTTCTTTTTCTTTTGAAGACTTCAAACTTGATTGCTCTTGTTATCACCTTTTTTGAATCTTCTTACACAATAACCTAGTTGCCCGAATTCCCCCTCACCCTGAATCCCTCGAAATTCGAAGTAAAGACGTTACGGAACCGTTTTTTTGATTAATGATTAAAGTGAAATTCCACGTTCGGATGATGTCGTGTATGAATGCTGTCCTTTGTGTACGTACTAGAGTATGCCAGGTATCGGTTATGTCCGCGAAAAACAAAATTGTTTCTTTTCCTCCTTTCCTCTCTCCTCACTCAAACCTCTTTCTTTCTAATCGTTTATGAAGAAGAAATTTGGTGCGGATTCCGAATACCACAAGGGACGACATATGTAGTCAGCGGATGATGATGAAGAAAGAATATGGCGCACCCTTGTCGTAGCGTATAGTTACAAAATACACCTATTATCTTATGTGAATAGCCATTTCTATCTCAACAGTTTTTGGAAAATAGTGTGACACATGGAAAAACAAAAATACATTCTCAAAACAAATATATAACAGAAAACAAATTCTTGGAAAAATGAAATTCATGAGACAGATCAATAATTGTATTTGGGACACCAGCCAGCGCCGATCGATATCTTATTTTTTACCTTTAGATCGCCACCGGTCGTCTTCCATCTTTCAATAGGCTCGAGTTGATTTATACAAAAGGGCTTATGTATATATACCTGATGCGGGGGTGTACTAATACAAGGTAGTCTGGAATTTAAGGAAGGTGAGTGGGTTGAGGAGAGGTGCGTCCTTGACCCGCCTTCAACCTTGTGCATCTTGTGGTCTCTCTACCTGCAAAGTTTGGATAAAGTTTCATGATCGATTGTTGTGTGTGGCCTTCATTCGCGCCATTTACTCCTTTCACATTGTATACAAGATGAGGATTGACTGATGCCTTACCGTAAACGTAGTATATAACAGTTGTTACACACCTGTCATCTCACCTCAAGGAAATTCTATTTTTAATCCTTTATATTTGGGTTGATTAACTTGATGAATCATTTTTAACTACGCGATTATCGAACATTTCCACGAATAAAAATGGGGCGTGTTCTCGTGTGAGAATGGGCTTATTTGCGCCATCGAATTGATTGACACACTCAAAAGGGAGCTGGGGGGCCATTGATCAATAGGCATCTCCACTGCAGCTGTGACGATGCTTATGCAAATCAAATCGAACAAAGCTTCGCTCCAATGATTTGGGATGTCAAAAAATGCCAAGGTTTTAAGCAGTTTTCAAATAAAAATACACGCATTTATTCTGCTATGTTTTATCATTTACTAACGGTTTGAAATATCCTCAAGAGTCTTGTAGTAACCGGAAACCGGCCACAGCAGAGGGTATTCGGGACAGGATATGGTGAAGAGAAGAAAGCTTGTGGAGACGGAAAAAAATAACCGTCAAAAGCACGCAGGGGGGGATGGAACAGGGAGAGAGCGGGAAAAAGCGTCAGGTAAACCTCCCAAAGACAAGGTTCACTGTTGAAGATAAGAGGCGTCCGTTGACAAAAACTGTCATTTTTTGAAAGAAAATCGGTTAGAAACAAAAAAAATTTCACAATATAACAGTCATAATCAACAATTCATTGAAAAATATCGACAAGAAGTCCATTCCATCATTTGCAGCTCTGAGAGCAGTAAAACCATATAAAACCGTTCTAACAAAACCCTTTATTTATTTATTTTTCCGCATTCTTTTGTTGCTAGATTTAACCATGAAAGCCGTTTTCAAAATTATTTATAGATTTTTTTTATGATAGCCAAATTCGATGTTTGGCGCTAGTTGATGTTGATTGTTGATCGACATGAAACGACATCAGGTGGCTGCTCGTGCTTTCTTCTTCTCAACAATTTAATAATGAATTTCAACCAATTATTGAATTTAACGTATTTTTTACCTTTCAAATATTCTATTCTATTTTATAGTGTATTGAAAACGACTATTTTGTACCGCATTCCATTCAACAACCTGATGTAGCTTCCAGGACTAGCGATCTGGCAATGCCGATCTTGAGATGTTCGAATGAGGCTCCTCCCTCCCCCTAACCGTCACAATTTCGAAAATCGAGAACGTTGCTTACTGCACATTCAGTCTTGGTTAGATGAGTCGAGAGGAAGATTCTTATGAAGAACAGATTCATCTGATTTAATAACGGACTTCCAACGAGGTCTTTCATTCTCTGTTAGTCCCGCCACGTTTTGTTCACTTTTATTCTAGGGGCATTTTGAATTGAATTGTCTTGTAAAACCTACGACGTCATGGCTTCCCACTTCGACCAAGAGAATCAACTTCCTTCGACTCAAGCTGCTTCTTCACGCTTTGGTTTGAGGAAAGAAGCCGGCCAACCAAAATTGGGGCTTTCAATCGTCAACTCCAATGCTGCCAATGCAAAGAAGGCATCTCAGCTTCAGAGCAAGAAGGTAATGATATTGCATCCTTTCTAGTTTTGAGTGTGTGCTGTGTCTTGTAATGTAAATGTTGTTTGGTTGTGCTCAGGCTCCTGCCTTTGCAGTGTTTGATGAGAATGCTACTGATCACACTGATAAAGTCAACAAGGGACAGAATTACTGGAACCCAATCCCACCCATCAATGTGAAGCAACAGTCGTTTGCTGAACCGAAGCAGGGGTTTGCTGTCTACAGAGATGAAGTTGCATCCAAGTCCCACAGACAAGCTTTGGCTCCAATTTCTCAGAGCCTTGAAGATTCAGCTTGCAGCTTTATGTCCATGAACACAAGTTTACATCAACTAGACTATGTTCTCCAGCACAAAGAAGAGGAATCTCGTGAATCCTTTAAGATTCAAGTAAGTTGCTGCTTGACTAGATCGAAAACTGTAGGCTAATGTGGTTTATTTGTAGGATCATCTCAGCCCTATGGTAATCGATGAAATAGGCCTTGAAGAAAGCAAGCCATGTGCTACCTTTGCTGAGTTAAATCGCCATTTAGAATCTGCTTTACCTGAAGTTTACCTCAAGGACATTTACAAGTACCTTAGGGAATGCGAAGTAAGTTGATTTGTGCTTCTTCCTTTTAGACCTGTAGGCTAAATTGCATTATTGTGTTGTAGGAACGCCATAGACCCAAGCCCCATTACATGCGTAAGCAATCTGACATTACTCACGGCATGCGCGCCATTTTGATTGATTGGCTCGTTGAAGTTGCCGAAGAGTACAAAATCCACAACGAAACATTATTCCTCGCCGTTTCTTTTATTGACCGCTTTCTTTCGCACATGTCTGTTTTGCGTGGAAAGTTACAATTGGTTGGAACTGCCGCCATGTTCATTGCCGCGTAAGTCCAGCTTTGTCTCATTGTCTTTAGTCGGTAGAAACTTATTTCGATTTTGATTCCTCAGTAAATACGAAGAGATCTACCCACCTGAGGTTAGCGAGTTTGTCTACATCACCGACGACACATACACCAAGAAGCAAGTCTTGCGCATGGAGCATTTAATCCTCAAAGTTTTAGCTTTCGAATTGGCTGTGCCAACAACGAATTACTTTCTCCAACGCTACATCCAGACGTCTCGTTCAAGTGAGACGTGTCTGCACCTGGCATCGGTATTTTTCGTGATTGTATGACTTGAGTGTTAATAGCTTGCTAATGCTGTCCTTGCCCTCAATAGTATTTGTGTGAATTGACATTGATGGAGACTGAGCCATACCTGCATCATCTGCCCTCGGTTGTAGCCGCCTCTTCCGTTGCACTAGCAAGACTCGCCTGTGGCAACGAAATCTGGCCGTCACACGTGCAGGCATCATCCGGTTACTCCCTTGAGCAGTTGATGCCTTGCATCAAGGATCTCCACGCCACGTGGATTCAGGCTCCATCAAGCCCTCAGCAAGCTATCCGCGAGAAGTACAAGGCCGAAAAGTAAGCTTTTATTGCCTAGCAATATTTAGTGACCAATTTTGTAACGTTCGTTTTGATTTCTAGATGGCATGCTGTTTCCCTGACGACTCCACCGCCCATCTCTACGTTAGAATTGGCGCAGTTTTAGCGATGGATAGTAATCACTGACCTTCTAAGAATATTTATAATATGAAATTTACGTGTTCTTTCCCCCATTTCCCACAAAGGACGTTGTACATAACATCGATATCTCGATTGTTTCCCTTTCTGCCATTCCGATTTGTCGCGTTTTAACATTTTTTTATTTTTCAAAAAGTCGCGAAAATTTAAACCAAAAAACATTTGAAAAAAAAAAATAAGAAAACATATCGTAGTTATGGCTACGAATTTTCCCTCATCCTGTGAATCATATCACTGTCATAAGTTTCAATTTTTGTACAAAAAAAAATCCTAAAAGTGTGCTGCTAGATTTAATACATGACTTGTCAAAACAACTTTATATTCTGTTCTGTTAGCATTGCATATCATTTATAATTCAATATCCCAAAAATGTTAATAATTTAATAATTCAGAATTTTTTTCTATTTAATTGCACTGCGACAAGTTGTTGCTGATGTACTGCTTGACGACTACGCGCCAATCAGTGACATGTTCCAAGCTGTTGCGATCGCCGATAATCGACATTTGTGAACTAAGAGGAGCCGGACGGACAACCCCCAATGCATTGGACTCTGCAACCCCCAAAAAATGTGTAGGTTTAGTATTATCTTATTTGTACACCCGTTGGAAATTCTTTAAATTTAGTTTTGTTTAGCAGGACAAATACCTCGATGACCGACTTTGGTTTTGTGCTGGAACTTTCTCATCCATCCTTTGTTGTTCTCACTTGCCGATGGGGCACATTGTCTAACCAGTCGTGCATGATCATCCGCATTCTCATGGACAACTGAGGGTTGAGGTAGTAATGAATAAGCGTTAGATACATTAGTGGCATACGAGCATACTGGACATGCTTCTTCACACAAAAGATGTTTTTAAAGAATGTTACCTTGTTTCCTAGATAACTGCCACAGGTAACTAATCCACGAAGTAAACAGATTGAGTGGAGATGGAGTGGCCGCCGTACGATGCATAGCCCGAACCAATTTGGCTAGTCCAAACTTCCATTCCACATCCGATTGAGCCTTCAAAACTGCAGTCTGAATTCAAATAATTCAATTTACATAATAACACATGATTTTACCTGTATTCTCTGGTAGGTGTCGCTCATCATGGCAATAAGCATGTTGATGAGCACGACGGTGGTCACCAACATGTAGAACCCGAAGACTATTTTGTAGAAAAAGAGTGTCCATTCGGGCTGAGCTGTCTCCATCCGCAAATCGGCCGGTTGCGTCAGACCAAACAGCGCGAAGAAGAGCAATTGGAATGTGTCCAACGGTGTCACCACAACTGTGAAAGGACCAACCACACCGTGATGAATCATTTACGGTAGATTATCTTAAATATTCAAATGTATCACCTCCTGAATTCAAACCACCTGTTATGGTTTTAGCCGTGATGGGTGTGATATCCCTTGCCCAAAACGGTTGGTTGAGTGCAGCCACATGCTGGAACAAGACAAAATGTCCTTCATTAGAACAACCCAACGAGAAATTTTCTTATCAATCAAAACCAACCATCGTAAATCCGAACATGAAGATGGCCAAAATGATGAGGAAACGGCAAGCGTCGACCATCAGGTTCCCTTAAAACATTTCATTTAGATATTAAAAGAAACATTGAAACTTGATTGAGACAACTAACCGATTATTATGGCCCATGGACCAAACAGGTAATGGAAGGACAGGAAATCGAGAAGGAGCATGCAACACAGTAGGACGACGACGGCCAGCAGTTGATTACGGAAGAATAGAGCGACGGTCCAATGCTCCGGTTTCAAGAGGAATGCTACGGCGTGGATCAAAATGGCAATCGCGCTGATGAAGAGGATAGCGATCCTGAGCCAACCCAATCCGCCTCTGTCTCTTGGTGTGGCCAGTTCAGCCAGTAAAACGCCCGATAGCCAAATAAGTAGCAACCATTCGTACCAACTAAAAATTCGATTTAAAGAAGATGAATTAACAAATTATACTAATGAAAACTCGTATTGCTGATTACCAAGGAAGCAACGACGTCCGCAAAACGGGACAAATGGGCAAAGTACTCGTCAAAATCAGGAGCGTCATTAAATAGATGTGAGACGTCAAGTAAGCCATGAACCTGTAATTATCGTTTTACCTTTTAGTACTGATTATCTGTAATTCATCTTTAGAAAATTTACCTAATGACGGGGATTTTGTCGTAACGATGTCCGAGTGGAAGACACAAGCAGAGCCAAACGGGCGGCAAAACGACGCAGCACAGGAACAGTAAAAGAAGTTTCCACGGTGCCCATTGCAATCCTCCTAGCCAGACTTCCTGATTGTGTTGGAAAAAAGAAAGAAAATTATTGATTGACTGGAACGACCAAATTCAACCTTCTTTTGAGCTGACTTGAAGGTAGCGCTGGACAGCTGGATGGGAAATGACTTCCTTCTGTTCCTGTTCAACAAGGATGTCTAACAGTGGCATCTGCCTTCGATCTTGGGCCGTCAGAAGACGGGCAGCTCCTTCCAAAGATGAAGCCAAGGCCAACAATTCAGTAGCCATCGACTCGCAGTGCTTGGCAGCTTCCAGCAGGTCCTTTGACCTCTCTTTTTCCTGCAATACGGATGGCATCAAGTAATGTAAGCTCAATTTCATGAAAATCACTTTACCTTGACGGACAATGTGGCTAGGATGTGCGATAATTTGGCGGCCACGTCCACAGGCGCTGGCGATTCCAAAATGAATTCGCACAGTGGCAAGTTGTTGTGATTTTTGCCACAAACCATCAGGTTGTAGACAAACTAGTTGATGCGATAATTCATTTACTAAACTCTTTCGTGTTAATTAATGAATTAAATCTTACTTTTCGATCTTCCATCAAACCGTAGGCATCATGTTCCCGTTTCAAAAGTAAAGTCAAGACGGAAGTGTGACCTTCTGAAGCTGCGTACCATAACGGAATTCGCCCATTATCGTTGAAACTACGAGGCGTGGCTCCACTGTCCAGTAACAATTGGACCATTGCCAGGTGACCGGCTCGAGCGGCTAGATGGAGGGCCGTCCATCCAGCCTGAAAAGAAGAATCCAGCTATGAAATAGAGGCGACTTAAAAATAAATCCCTCCAAATCTACTTTGTCTGCAGCATTGATGTCGGCTCCTTGACCGAGAAGGAGCTCCACTAATCGTCCGTGCCCGTGAGCGGCGGCCACATGAAGTGGTGATCGCCCGTGTCCGTCTGGAGTGGTCAAGAGCCCAGTGGAGCGGCTAAGTAAGAGGCCAGCCACTGGTCCGTGGCCTCCTCGACATGCCAAATGCAATGCGGTGAAACCCTAGTCGAACAGATTTAAAAATGATTTCTAATCACGTTCGATCTAACAGATGCGGTGCGGTACATTTTGGGCAGATGGCTGGTCCACCGTGACGCCGGCCGAGTTGAGAAGGAGCCGGACAACATTCTCATCGCCAGAATATGCGGCTAAATGTAATGGCGTCAGCCCAGCCTCGCCGTCCAACTCACGAAGAACTCCCGTTCCGGATAAACTTGTCGGCGCTTCTGATCGCACACCGGCCGGAACGTGTGCCAACATTTCTCGAACAATTTCTGATTGACAAGCAATTAAGGAAGGCATTCCAAATGTACAACGGAACTGGTGGAATTCTCACCCGATTGGCCGTAGCAAGCAGCGACGTGTAAAGAATTCAATCCGGTTCGACGACTCGCATAGCTGAGCGTGTCGGGACTGGCGTCGCGTAAGACGTCGATGACTACATTGTGCCCGTTTTTGGCTGCCAATTGAATGGCTGTGAATCCGGCCTGTCACGGTAGCAAATCACATTTTTACACAACACAAATTCCTGTGATGTACAAAAGTGAGCAGACTATATTACTTTATTCTCATCCTGCGGAAGTGCTCCGGCTTCCAGCAACATTTTCACCACATCCGCATGTCCACCTTCAGCCGCTAGGTGGAGAGGAGTCGATTCGCTCGTCCGGTTGCGAGAGGCCGTCACGATCGATAGGTCGAATTTCATCAACTGCTGGAGCACGTCCACCGATCCTTGCATCGCAGCAATATGGGCGCAGGTATTACCGTCCTGTCCGATGCCATTGTCGTATCCCATGAATCACTTTTTATTAAGAAATGTTTCTTTTTTCTTTCTAGGGCTTTATAATACCTTATTGGCTGCCAACACAAGGGCCGGCTGGTGTTTCAGAAACAAACGCACCACTTCTGAGTGGTTCTGCTGGGCGGCCAAATGAATCGCTTTACGACCCAACTCGTCCGCTGCACTCGTTTCGGCTCCTAATTCAACTAAAAGACTGCACACATCAAGCTGGCCGGCTCCGGCTGCCAATTGAAGTGCCGTTTCCTTCCGCTAGAAATCAATCAAAGAGTAAATTCAATTGGTCGTTCAACTTTAAAACATTTAAATCCTTTTTTTTTGTTTTTACCAAAGTTAGGGCGTCAATCGTGGCTCCGTGGACAGTCACCAATGACCGGACCAGTTCAGTATAGCCTTTAAGGGCCGCCAAGTGGATAGGAGTCAGTCCGACACGCGATTTGCTGTTGACAAAAGCGTTGTGAGTCAAAAGAGCGTCGCAAACGGCCCCGTGTCCCGATTCGGACGCCAAATGTAAGGCCGACATTCCGTCGTTATCGAAGACGTCGACTCGAGCCTGAAAACAATAAAAGTAATTACGTAATAAAACATTATAAATAGGCCTTGGTAATTATTTAATACCTGATTTTGAAGTAAAAGTAGAGCGCACTGAAGATGGCCGTTCTTTGCCGCCACTTGCAAAGGTGATCGACCCAATAAATTCTGTTTGTTGACCACCCGCTGTAATTCCGTCGGTCGAATGCTGGCCAGCAGGGCCAACAGAACGGGAACGTTACCCTGGGAGGCGCAGTAGTGCAGTGGATTCTCTTTCGTCTTGAACCAAAATATGATTGAAATGTAATTACATTTTTAATCTTTTCAGGAGTTAAAATTAGACTGTTTACTTGATAGGTGTCGAGACTAACATCTCCGCCGGCCTGGAGCAAAGACTGGGCAATGTCACGATCAGGATATTTTCCTTTGACGGTTGTGGTAATTCGGGGTTGGTTACTGGCCGCGTGTAAAGATGTTTCACCGATAGAGTTGCGGGTATTGACGTAGGTAGCGGCTGAACCCGATCCGGCTTGGACGTGTTCCAGTAACAGCTGGACGACGGAAAGCGTCCCTGGATGTGACGTGCCGCAAGCCACCTGGAGAGGCGTTTCACCGTTGATGTTCACCAGCAAAGGATCAGCCCCATCGGCAAGAAGGAGTCGAACTACACCGAAATGCCCCTCACTGGCCGCCACGTGAAGCGGTCGAACTCCATCGGCTCGATTGATGTTGGCATCGCATCCGGATTTCAGTAGCATTTGCACACATTTCTCACCTCCTTCCGTCACCCTGGCCGCTATATGCAAAGGCGTTTCTTGCAAGGTTCCAGCTGTCCATGTAGGAAAATTTAAAATCAATTAAATTAAATCATTTATCAATTTAAAATAATCCATGTATACCTCGGATGTGAACTTGAGCTCCGTATCCCAACAGGGTCTCTACAACATTAGCTTTTCCAGCCTGGACAGCCACATGAAGTGCCGTGTAATTATCCTATCGTAACAAAATCAACAAATTCAAATTATATTTTTAAAACCTAATCTGCTGTTAATTATGTTCATTCCTACATTTGTAGTGGCATCCACTTGTTCGCCCTTCAACAAAAGAGTCTGGATGACTCCGACGTGGCCTTTTCGTGCCGCGATGTGAATACTCCTGGCTCCACTCTACAATTTCAACAAGCCCAACGTTGTTAGTCGATTGGGAATTGGATTCTCCTATTGATTAACTTTCAAACGATTTTTTTTTCTTGTTACCTTGTTAGGCATGTGAAGTGGGACTCCCTTTTTGAGCAGCATCAGGGCCGTCTCCGGGTGTCCATGGAGTGAAGCGACGTGCAGCAAAGTACTGCCATCTTTGGTGCGCTCCAAACAGGATGCCCGGAACTTTTCCGTCAGGATCTCGACGACGGCCGTCCGACCTCTTTCAGCTGCCAGCAGTACCGGCGTTCGATCTGCAACGAATTTTTCGGACGTGAGATAAGGTCAGATCAATTTCTTGATTAATTTGTATCGATTATTACCTTCGTTATCGGATATGTTGGGATTGGCGTGGAGCATGTGAAGATATTTGACAATGTTCTCGTCGCCGTCGGCCGCCGCAATATGCAAAGCAGTTTGCCCCTCGGCCTGAAAAATCATCCAACGGTTATTTGACCGTCAACGCTAATTAGTGACAATAATTTTTGTTTTAGTTACGTTGGTGGCGTCGACGGGACTTCCTTGGTCGTTCAAAATCCTCAAAAGTTCAATGTCCCGACGTCTGGTGGCCGCGTGAAAGGCGATCTCCATTTTGGGTCCGAAAGTGGCTTTCACCTGGACATCGCCGTTCATATTGAGCAACTCTTTAGTCACGTGCATGTTGCCTATTTCCACGGCGACGTGCAGCGGTAGATAGCCCTCCTAATAATCAATCACAATTGCAAACAATTTAATGATACTATTAAGTCAAGACCCGAGTCACGCAATGTCGAATAAAACCTGATCTCTGGCCAAGCGGAAGTCTTTAGCTCCGGAAGCAAGTAGCAATTTGGCGACGGAAGCTCCCGATCCGCCCGTTCTCGACGCCACTAAATGGAGGACATTTTGTAGTCGAGGCTGTTTTTTAAATATCCCCCAACGTTTTTAGTAAAAAATATTCCAAACAGAAAAACAAAAAAACAAAATGAATTAATGGCGATGATTAGGTTAAAGATCCTCCGTTTACTTGGTGCGCATCTTTTTATTATTTACCCCGGCCAGAATGGTAATGTCAGCCTTCCGTGCCAGCAAGTTCTTGATGACATCCTCTCTCGAATACAACACGGCCAAGTGGAACGTGTTATAATTATCCTGTGTACACATATCCATCAAAATTGTTAAATTCCGGGGTTAGAGAGAGAAGAGTCGCGCACTATGCCCACTAAAAAGAAAAGGAAAAAGTTTCCCTAACTGCGAATAAAGAACCAGACTGCTAGGGGGTGTTGAGGATCGCGTGCGTCTTTTTATTTCGGTGCGGGACTCCCGTCAGCACCGCGTATAAGCCGGTATAAGCTCGGGATAATAGATGACTGTATTGTGTCACGCTTCCGCACGGTTTATGTATTTAAAATGAAAGTCGCGGCTCTCCCAGCAACGAGAGATATACCACCCCCAAGGGATTATATTTACACTATAGCATATATGTATCACTATATTTATCTGTAAACAGTTTACATGTTCCTCAACTTCTTCTCCGTGTGTTTGCCCTTTTGTTATATTTTGTTATACTTGCTGACCCCCTCTGGTCGGCACCCGATTTGCGCTCTCGTATGTACGCAGTTTCTCTCTTTATTTTCTTGGGTTGTTTGATCGATAATATGCTCAGAGATGACAGGTCAGAGCCACCGCCATAAAAAATGATCATCACCTGTTGACGTGAATCGTTAATAAGAGTGCTACTGCGGGCGTGCAGACAGAGCACGCCGATATGTAGACCGTCAAATTTGACAGAAACAAAAAAAAAAACCAGGAAAAAAAAGAAAGAAAAAAGAATCAAGTTTGGGTACTTTGTTAACGGTGGTCAAGTCGCAACCGAGCTCCATCATCCGCTCCATTAGAGAAATTCGGTTGTCCTTAACGGCGTACATCAGCGGCGTGTAACCAGTGAACTATATCATCAAATAATATTTTTTAATGGATTCAGACAGTTGGGGTGGAGGTGAATTTTTATTACCTCGTCCTGTATGTCGGCCAGTGGTGAAAGTAATTCGGGTGAATTTTTGTTGGCCGCAACTGTTTGTTCCAGCGTTTTCATGGCTTGTTCCAGTCCGCCCCATTCGTTTTTAGACGCCAACCAGAGAATCTTCTTCTTGGCTGAATCAATCATCCGCTTGCCGGCCACTTTGTTGCCGAGGCTGGAAGAATCGCCAGTCGACTGGATCGAATCTCCCGATTCCGGTGTCTGGTCTCGGCTTTTCGGCATTGGACTTGTGTTGCGATCCGCCGATGGCTCCCCCTGTTTACTCCGGATGGAAGACGTCCGGCTGATGCTATTACCCGCGCCATTGTTGTTGGCTCTGCCCAGCAGCGGGCTGTCGATTGTGTCTGGCACAACTGGCGGCGAATCCTGATCGGAATTGCTCACCGGCGGAGTCGATCCTCTGCCCGTTTTGGAATTCTGCCTGGACAAGAGAGCCGTCACCGGTCCGCGTTTCTTGTCCGACCTGATGCCGCCACCGCCACCTTTTAAATCCATGGCAGAAAGTCGATGGATCGAATCCGATGCCCAGCAAGTCCCCAAGTTCAGATGCGCTTGGTTTTCAAAAACTTGATTTTGGAACGTTTTCTGGAACGATGCAACTGGCCGACTGGTCAAACGGCTACTGGACTCGAGTTGAGTGCCCGTTGTGTATACAACATCTCTGTCCGGGGGGCCGGAATTGGAAAGGAAAGGAGGGAGACACTAACAAACCCGAAACGCCGAGTGAGCGTTCCGCCGGACCCAAGAACGCATGACCAAAGACGATCCTTATTACGTTTTTTAACACACTTGTGTTTGTTCCCACTCGTTGATTCTTCTTCTTTCTGCTGGCCTTTCACAAGAAAAGTAAATCACGAACAAAGTTATGATGAAATCGCACGCCGAGCACTTGGAGCAGGACGAATAGAAAATAAAATGACAGCCCCCGTATCATTATGTGTAGTATTTTTACAGCGCGGAATTGTATCAATCGGTATACACGTATACAACCTGGGTGTACTATCGGTCGTCTGAGACGCACTTATTTATTTCTCTTTCACGGCAGGCCTGACCGCGCACCACATCCATTGTCGGGCTAATTTACGATGTTTGCGTCTACTTCGTTAAAGAAGTAATGAAAATGATTTTGTTTTTCCCTCCCAGGGAGCTATACGACATTGGCGGTTTTTCGTTCAAAAAAAGAGAAAACTTTTGAAAGCCGCGCGCCCGCGCGCCAATGACCCACATTTTGTTTCCTTTGGCGGAGTGGTGATGCTCGCGGCCAGGGTGGGAAAAGTTCCGCCAACCGGAATGATGGGCTTCTTCCAATTTCTTATGGAATGTCGATCGCTGTGTGTGTACGGTCATTTTGTTTTTGCCTTGAATTTTCATTTTGTTTTTCGGTGATTTTTTCGTCGATGGCGACAACGTCCCTGTTTTTCGTCCTTTTGTGTCTCCCCGCAAAATGCGTCATAACAAAGTGCAGGTTCTTTCATTCTCTCTCTTGTGTGGACTGTGGATCGCCTAAACAATGATCTTGTCTCCCCAACGACCTGCATCACTCGCAGGATTTTTATTGCGCCACGCCGCGGCAGACGGAAGAAGAACATTTTTTGGCACCGTTTCTCAGCCTTCAGCGTCGACAAACAATTCTTTTTCTTTCAGAGAAGAAAATGATTCTGCGGGAGTGGTTTTTGTTGTCTCTAAACTTTTGCGCCGGTCGAGATTGAAAAAAAGAAATAAAAGTTTTTCAATGGAATCGCGTGTTCGACAGTTTCTACACATCCAAATTGATTTTATTTTCGACTTTTTTTAAGCCGAGGAGAAAAAAAATAAGAAAACTGTGGCTGTGCTGTGTGTGTAATTCCCATTTCTCACGAAGGATGGAAATCAAGTTGCAGCTCGGCTGCTCCTCGCTTTTAGATATAAATATATACATATACATATCAAAACGTATATATATATATATATGTAGGTTAGCCTTTATACTGCAGTGGTACTTTGATGCTGTATACATATACACTTCAATGGAGGGTGTTATATACAACGGGCTTCCAGTTGTTTACACTGCCGCGCGCGCGGTACAAGAGCACCGAGGTGTTGGTGGGACGCGCGGTCGGAAAAGGAGCGCTAGGAATAAGAACAACATTTCACCTTTTTACACTCCCACGTACTATGTGATACGTTACGCAATAGACTGGGATGTTGGGGAGTGGCTCGTCGTGTGGAATCATCACTTTCGTAGAGTTTACAGACGGTTGCCACGGACCAGTCACGACAAAACATCAAGCCAAAAAGATTGGAGATGTTGCACATGACTTTGATTTGAATCTATAAAGTTGACTGACAGTTTTTTTTTTCTTTTCCCATTAAAAAAAAAAAAAAAATGTTGATTGTACTAGAAATTTCCTCCACGGTCACACGACTAAGAGAATATATTATATAGGCTACTCTATTTTATGGCGGCCATTGAGTACGGCCTTAGAAAAAAGTGCGAGCGTCACGAACACACTCATCAAAAAAAGTTATTTTCTTTCTTAACCGCAGGTATATTTTCTTTCACGTTGAAATTTGTTGTATTATGTGTGAACTAACCAGTTGTGATGGCAGCATTGGCAGCTCTATAGATGGTTGGAACGGGGTGTCTAGTGCCGGACTGAAAGGTGAGATGCCGTTCTAGTATATTCCACTCTCCGTCATGGCCACTGAGAAATATATGTCAGATGGACTTTCTAGGTCTTGTAATTCTTCTCTGTTTACCTTTAATCAATACGGGTTTCTCCTGGGAACGTAAATGCAGTCCTTCTTTATATTTAAACGAGCCGCCCGCCTCCTTTGTATTTCTGTACATATCTCTCCGATAGAGCCAATAGATTTTTTGCATGACGGAACTTATTGAAGAGAATCTCTTCACTGCCAGGTATAAATGACGGCATTCCGGGCCAAAGAATAAAGGGAAACAATACAATGGAAGGCCGAAAATCACACGAGAATGGAATTTGAAATTCAAATTGAAGTACCGTAATAAAGGCGACTATTAAATTGCGATGGGATTGCGTATTTGGAATTATTTCATCGCAGGAGTGTAACACGAACTGTGTAAATTTTTGATGAGTGTTGACAAGTGCTGGCGATTTGCCATAAACTATCCGACACGAAATGGTTGGCAGCGTTAGCATGACTAATGTTTATTTAGTCAATATTTAGATTAGCGAATATTTTAACAAGTTTTAAATAATGAGCCTTATTCATTATTGTGCCGAGTATCTAGGAGGAATCCGTTTTTCATAATGTTATAACATAACATAGGGTTCCATTGGTTTTATGTTTGGTAATTACATCAACGTAAATATTCTATCATTTTATTATTTAGTATTCCAGATTCTCCTGGTTTATTTAACGCGTCTCCGGGCAAGCGAACTGCAGACCAATGCAAAGATTTGAATTTGTCTGCTTAGTGTCGCTCCGCTGGGCGTCGTGCACATCGTTGCGTGATGATGCACTGCACCCCTACAATACAAACATTGGTAATATAAATGTTATTTCATCTCAGTTCTCTATGAGGGCGATCGACTACTTGGTTCAATTCGTCTGAATTAGAAACTTGTAAATTGCCAATAAAAATTTAAAATTGTCGAAGTAAGGGCAATATTGAATGATGCTCATTCTTTCAAATTCTCGATATCAACAGATTTAAACACAATTGAACAGAATAACAGTATCTTGGCAATGCGACTTACGAGCCCAATGCACCAGCCCCGTTTGCCATAAACTATCCGACACGAAATGGTTGGCAGCGTTAGCATGACTAATTTTAATTTAGTTAATATTTGATTTGGATTATCAAATATTGATATTGTAAGTTTTTCATTAATGAGCTGTATTCATAACTAAGCCGAGTTGCTGGTGAAAATTCCCTTCTGATGTTGTTGAATTTATAATCACACGCTGATTCATGCCTTGTATTAGCTAGATCATTCGTTTTATACTGAAGGCGCTCGCCGACAAGAAATGTTTGTCGTAGACACGGCCCTGTGCGTCGGACAGCGCATTTTCAACATGTTCGGCGACTTTGCCATCATTCTTTTGTTACCCGAACTGGATTGGTCTGTTCGACGACAACTGACGCATTCGCTAGGCCTATACAGCTCGATCAAACTGCTGGGCGAGCTGCTGGGCGAGTTGCGGTAAGATTTCCGGCGTCTCTGGTAAAATGTCTACGATAACGGCTAGCGAGGACGATAACTTGGGAACGGAGCAGTCCTTCAAGTTCATCATGGCCGATCATGGCCACGTTTGGCTCGCAATACAGCTTTGGTCTTCTCTGGTTATAAATAAGGTGAAATAATCGTCGCGCGTCAGTTTTAACAATTCTTCTTGACCCTGGGTGGCGTTAACTGCGTCTATCACGTCCTTGATTGTATCTTCTGGAGCTAAACGCTTCCGATCTTAATTAATAAGAATATCTATTCAAAACGTGACGGGAACAATTTTTGAATGAGAATCTTTTATCATTCAACACTAGGTGACACTACGGGGATAACATTTATTCATTCGAATTTCCCATCCTAGATGGCGGATCCGTCGAACACTTCTTATTTAGTAACAGCGCATTATAAACCTACGATTGAATAAGCCAGATTGAAATGCGAGATTGAACTAATTCTTAATAATTATTAAATGATGTACTAAAATCAATAATAAGTGCATTTGTAATTGTTGGTGTAAATGGTATTTAAAACCCTCATTAAGTTATTGCATTCAATTTCGTTATAATTTTCATATTCTAAATAATTTATGACTGGGCATTGTTTGATTTGTTTACCATTAACACTATCATTGCGTTTCCCATTAGTTAACTGTTTACCATTACGATTAACTTCACCATTACCTATTACATTTCCCTTTAAGGGTGGCTTGCCATAGAAATTGTACGATAATCAATTAAATTGGAAATTGCGCATTAATTGGGGCATTAAAGTGCCGATTGCAATTATATTTACGATTGCTGGACTGATTAAGATGCTGTTTACGATTACGATTACATTGTCAATTATCGTTTACAGATGTCCCAAACGGCTTGCCATAGCACGAACGGCTTGCCATACGTAAAAAAGTACAAATAAAGTTTGAGAACGCCCGTCAATGTTGCTTTGCTCATACGTAAAAGCAATTTAACCAATCTTTATGTCAATTTTAATTTATGAACATTAATCCTACCTTAAACAGTTATCTGTTCATTACGCAACTGTTATACAACAAAAATATTTTCAGCTGAATTGAGGTATATTTATTCAGTACAGTTGACCACCCCTGTTATGTTTAGCTATTTATTTAAATTTTCTGTTAGATTTGATAATGATATGGTTAGACATCAGTATAACCGGACCTGAAATAAACGTTACCGGACCTGTAATTATTATCAATGTATCCTGTAGATGTACCTACGGATCATTGATAATTATATTACCATTATTGAACATTGATGTCTGATGTGCAATTGAAATTATGAAACGTAAGGATTTATGTCCCTCCTCTGTAATTTTCTAACTGGTTCATAGCCCTAAGAATATTACTACGTTAAAATCTTTATTTACGAGCGTTGCACAACACTTATTGAAAAACAGATCCTCCTCACCATTAATTTGAGTGTTCATTTACACGAAAAATAAAATCTATGTTCATTCCGAGTGTATCGTGGCTTATGGCAAGTTTTTAGTGCCATATGTAGCACCTCAACCCAGCACCTAGTTTGGGCCTATGTGAACCAGTGTGTCACATCGATCCGAGACATGAAATTCGCAATGCCGTGAACTCATGACTATGGTTAGTTTGGTTTATTATATACGAATTGGTTTAATAATGAACATTATTAATCAGTGCGCGAGTTATTGAAGGCAACCATTATTATTTTTTTAAAAATTAATGACGGATGAAATTCTAATGATCGAAGATAAGAATAGTCACAAATGCATTTTTGTTCATAAAAAATATTTAATATTCTGAATTCTTTCAGTTGTTTAAGTGTCAGTAAGCCATTGGTTTGGGCACATGACCTTGCCCCAGTTCGATCTGTTTTTCTGCAAAAGACAACAAATTTTCCACAGCGCCAACTTGCGGTTATCGGATCAACTTGGTCTTCTGTTGGGTGGGTAATTGGGTATACCTTTTAGCCGCTAGCCCGCTAGCAGTTCTAGCACGCACACTTCACATACACAAATCTGGCTAGGCCATATTTGACGTTTAAAACGAATTCTGCTCGTAACTCGACTTTAAAAGACAGTTTGTGTGGGTTATTTTTTTTCTACTCTCTACGGGGGAATCTTACTCGGCGTGTTCAATTTTTCATCCGAGTACTGTGTGCCTCTGCGAACTGATGGAACTTTGACTGGGGTCTTCACTTTTCCCCAAGGCCGTTGACCACCGAACGACTCACCGAAACTGACAAAAATGTTCAAAATATTCAAAGGATGCAATCGTCAGGTCGAGTATGTGGATAAGCGTCACTGTTCGTTACCTAGCGTCCCCGAAGATCTCTGGCGTTATTCAAGAAGTCTAGAAGAGCTACTGCTTGATGCCAATCATATTAGAGACTTGCCCAAGGTAAGCTTTTTAAACATCCTGTTTATCTGTTGGTCAACGCTGGCAGATTCCTGACCATGTTGAAAAACTTTGCGAAAATCTTGAGCAAGAATAGTGGCACTAATCAACCTTTCTCTTTTTCTGCAGAATTTCTTCAGGCTTGCAAAGTTGCGAAAGCTTAGTCTCAGTGACTAAGCTAAGCCTAAGCTAAGCCTAAGCTGTTTTTGAGTTCGTCTCTTCCGCGTTTCTCGTTGTTGTCCGTTAGGATGCCATGCCTCCTCCCGCCACTCCCGCCGTACCGAAAACGGCACCGCAGGGAGTTGGTTTGACTGGTCCCAGCCCGGATAAGATGACTTTTAGTGCCAAGAAGCGATTCTTTGAGGAGATTGAAGGGGGAGATTGAAGGAGATTGAAGAGACAATTACACCCGCAGCTAAACCTGGTAAATTCGTAAATGTAGTGTACTTGTTATTAGTAGTGACTAACAGTTGTATTCTTACAGAAAAGAGATTCAGCTTTTTGAGTGAGGATGAAGTCAACAAATTGAAACAAGAAGAAGGCAAGTTTTACATAGTAAAATGTCTTCGAAATACAACTAATTTCAATTGATAATTTTGAATATTCAGAAAGGAAAATTGCCAATCTTACTAGCGAGCAACTGCTCAACATGAGCCGTTTAGACGACGTTGATGAAGAGGATGAAGATGAAATAGATGAAGCAAACGAACCCCATGTTGAGCCCGTCGCTGTAGCCGTCACGGTAATTTAGCAAACTTTTAGCATCTGATCTAAACACCAGCTAATATAAAAAACAACTTGATACTATCAGGTCACAACCGTCCCGACAGCCCGGCATCCTTCCATCGTTCGTACCGCCAAAGCAGAAAAACGTCTTAAGGATAAACTAACACGCGAGGTAAGTTTCCGAATTCTTTTATTTAGTTTAAGCCAATTTAACGTCTCGTTCATTTGTCGCAGGGTTTAGAACTCAGTGAAGAGGAGAAAATGTTATCGCCAACTGAGCAAAGAGCTTTACAGGTATGCATTGTAAATTAACACCTACTAATACAGTGAATAATGAGATGGAATTGTGCACGTTTGATATAGGCTAAGAAACGAGCGGCGTGGAGGGAGGCTCGTTTGAAATCACTGGAGCAAGACGCCATGCAGGCTGAGATGGTCATTAAGAGAATGAGCGAATATAACCAATCGGCTGATTCGAGCTCTGAATCTTTGTCGGCATCGTTACGTAACGCAACCAATCCGCTCGATGGCAGTGATGACAACGGCAACAATAATCGATCAATTCCGGATTACACGAATAATAACCAGGTGGGATATTGATTCACATGGCAAGGTGCTTGTTCCGCCAGCTCAAACTAATTTTCCTTTGATCGATAAGATGGATCCCGAAAACAACGTTCAGGATCGTATTGAAGAAGAAGATGAAGATGACGAAGCGGATGTCGATAACCTCGATCAGGCCGGTCTCGGTGGAACGGATAACGTGGCCACATCAACAAACAACGGACGCCAGAAGAAGAAGAAAAACAAGAAGTCTAAGAATCGGTAGATTGTCGAATCGCCACAGAACAAAGTAGATATCACGTTTTCTTTTGGTGAACCCATCATCATGATCACACGCCTTTGTCTCCATCCTAACAACACTTGCCTTCACGTCGGCACTTTGCATACCGTTGTCGTCAAAAATCTTTTTCGGGTCTTGATAGAAAACGGTTTTATATCATTTGCCTTTTTTCAATCTTACATTTTTCATCTACCATTTATGATACTTTATCTGTATTTTCCAGATCGTCAGCATTTTTCGTCTTTGGCTTTGTTGTTTTTCGTTCTGTCCTATTCTTTACCCCCCTCCCATTTTCTCTACTACGATTTTTTTAGAAAAAGATTCGTTTGCATGCGAATATGGCGGGATTCGTGTATGTTGTCCCGCTAAAGATGTTTTATCCACACTAACTCGCAAAATTTGATAAGAAAAAAAGCTGCGTATTTGAACCTCATTTATACCCCCTCTCCCTTGAATTAAATTTTACAGTAAATGAAAATAATACAGCCTTCGTAAAAATATATCCTAAATCTGTTTTGTGTACTCTCAACGACGACTTTAGTTTACCTCTGAATCTTAGAAGAAAAATCTAGAAATAACCGATCCTCGAGCAGAATGGAGAAGGCGGCATGAACGAGACCAGAATGTGTTTATTCAAATTGCTCATGAGGCCATGACAACTTTGCCAACCCGTACGGTATCCAGAGTTTTCATTGCATCGGGCACACCGTCCAGCATAACGGTGTGATGAATATTTGGCCTGTTATTCAATAAGAAATCAATTCGGTCACTTCTATTAAACTATCGTGCTAAATACCTTAATGATCTATCCGCCAACTTTTCCATAATGTCCAAAAGAATATGCTGGTAGCGACCAGCCTGAGCAGGAGAGAGAACCCAGGAATGTTCGTTCATGCAGAGTGAGGAGATGAGGAGCAGGTCCTTTGACCTCTCTTTTTCCTGCAATACGGATGGCATCAGGTAATGTAAGCTCAATTTCATGAAAATCACTTTACCTTGACGGACAATGTGGCTAGGATGTGCGATAATTTGGCGGCCACGTCCACAGGCGCTGGCGATTCCAAAATGAATTCGCACAGTGGCAAGTTGTTGTGATTTTTGCCACAAACCATCAGGTTGTAGACAAACTAGTTGATGCGATAATTCATTTACTAAACCCCTTCGTGTTAATTCATGAATTAAAAGTTACTTTGCGATCTTCCATCAAACCGTAGGCATCATGTTCCCGTTTCAAAAGTAAAGTCAAGACGGAAGTGTGACCTTCTGAAGCTGCGTACCATAACGGAATTCGCCCATTATCGTTGAAACTACGAGGCGTGGCTCCACTGTCCAGCAACAATTGGACCATTGCCAGATGACCGGCTCGAGCGGCTAGATGAAGGGCCGTCCATCCAGCCTGAAAAGAAGAATCCAGCTATGAAATAGAGGTGACTTAAAAATAAATCCCCCAAAAATCTACTTTGTCTGCAGCATTGATGTCGGCTCCTTGACCGAGAAGGAGCTCCACTAATCGTCCGTGCCCGTGAGCGGCGGCCACATGAAGTGGTGATCGCCCGTGTCCGTCTGGAGTGGTCAAGAGTCCAGTGGAGCGGCTAAGTAAGAGGCCAGCCACTGGTCCGTGGCCTCCTCGGCATGCCAAGTGCAATGCGGTAAAACCCTAGCCAAACAGATTTAAAAATGATTTCTAATCACATCCGATCTATAATAGATGCGGTGCGGTACATTTTGGGCGGATGGCTGGTCCACCGTGACGCCGGCCGAGTTGAGAAGGAGCCGAACAACATTCTCATCGCCAGAATATGCGGCTAAATGTAATGGCGTCAGCCCAGCCTCGCCGTCCAACTCACGAAGAACTCCCGTTCCGGATAAACTTGTCGGCGCTTCTGATCGCACACCGGCCGGAACGTGTGCCAACATTTCTCGAACAATTTCTGATTGACAGGTAATTAAGGAAGGTATTCAAAATGTACAACGGAACCGGTGGAATTCTCACCCGATTGACCGTAGCAAGCAGCGACGTGTAAAGAATTCAATCCGGTTCGACGACTCGCATAGCTGAGCGTGTCGGGACTGGCGTCGCGTAAGACGTCGATGACTACATTGTGCCCGTTTTTGGCTGCCAATTGAATGGCTGTGAATCCGGCCTGTCACGTTAGCAAATCACATTTTTACACAACACAAATTCCTGTGATGTACAAAAGTGAGCAGACTACATTACTTTATTCTCATCCTGCGGAAGTGCTCCGGCTTCCAGCAACATTTTCACCACATCCGCATGTCCACCTTCAGCCGCTAGGTGGAGAGGAGTCGATTCGCTCGTCCGGTTGCGAGAGGCCGTCACGATCGATAGGTCGAATTTCATCAACTGCTGGAGCACGTCCACCGATCCTTGCATCGCAGCAATATGGGCGCAGGTATTACCGTCCTGTCCGATGCCATTGTCGTATCCCATGAATCACTTTTTATTAAGAAATGTTTCTTTTTTCTTTCTAGGGCTTTATAATACCTTATTGGCTGCCAACACAAGGGCCGGCTGGTGTTTCAGAAACAAACGCACCACTTCTGAGTGGTTCTGCTGGGCGGCCAAATGAATCGCTTTACGACCCAACTCGTCCGCTGCACTCGTTTCGGCTCCTAATTCAACTAAAAGACTGCACACATCAAGCTGGCCGGCTCCGGCTGCCAATTGAAGTGCCGTTTCCTTCCGCTAGAAATCAATCAAAGAGTAAATTCAATTGGTCGTTCAACTTTAAAACATTTAAATTTGTTTTTTGTTTTTTTTTACCAAAGTTAGGGCGTCAATTGTGGCTCCGTGGACAGTCACCAATGACCGGACCAGTTCAGTATAGCCTTTAAGGGCCGCCAAGTGGATAGGAGTCAGTCCGACACGCGATTTGCTGTTGACAAAAGCGTTGTGAGTCAAAAGAGCGTCGCAAACGGCCCCGTGTCCCGATTCGGACGCCAAATGTAAGGCCGACATTCCGTCGTTATCGAAGACGTCGACTCGAGCCTGAAAACAATAAAAGTAATTACGTAATAAAACATTATAAATAGGCCTTGGTAATTATTTAATACCTGATTTTGAAGTAAAAGTAGAGCGCACTGAAGATGGCCGTTCTTTGCCGCCACTTGCAAAGGTGATCGACCCAATAAATTCTGTTTGTTGACCACCCGCTGTAATTCCGTCGGTCGAATGCTGGCCAGCAGGGCCAACAGAACGGGAACGTTACCCTGGGAGGCGCAGTAGTGCAGTGGATTCTCTTTCGTCTTGAACCAAAATATGATTGAAATGTAATTACATTTTTAATCTTTTCAGGAGTTAAAATTAGACTGTTTACTTGATAGGTGTCGAGACTAACATCTCCGCCGGCCTGGAGCAAAGACTGGGCAATGTCACGATCAGGATATTTTCCTTTGACGGTTGTGGTAATTCGGGGTTGGTTACTGGCCGCGTGTAAAGATGTTTCACCGATAGAGTTGCGGGTATTGACGTAGGTAGCGGCTGAACCCGATCCGGCTTGGACGTGTTCCAGTAACAGCTGGACGACGGAAAGCGTCCCTGGATGTGACGTGCCGCAAGCCACCTGGAGAGGCGTTTCACCGTTGATGTTCACCAGCAAAGGATCAGCCCCATCGGCAAGAAGGAGTCGAACTACACCGAAATGCCCCTCACTGGCCGCCACGTGAAGCGGTCGAACTCCATCGGCTCGATTGATGTTGGCATCGCATCCGGATTTCAGTAGCATTTGCACACATTTCTCACCTCCTTCCGTCACCCTGGCCGCTATATGCAAAGGCGTTTCTTGCAAGGTTCCAGCTGTCCATGTAGGAAAATTTAAAATCAATTAAATTAAATCATTTATCAATTTAAAATAATCCATGTATACCTCGGATGTGAACTTGAGCTCCGTATCCCAACAGGGTCTCTACAACATTAGCTTTTCCAGCCTGGACAGCCACATGAAGTGCCGTGTAATTATCCTATCGTAACAAAATCAACAAATTCAAATTATATTTTTAAAACCTAATCTGCTGTTAATTATGTTCATTCCTACATTTGTAGTGGCATCCACTTGTTCGCCCTTCAACAAAAGAGTCTGGATGACTCCGACGTGGCCTTTTCGTGCCGCGATGTGAATACTCCTGGCTCCACTCTACAATTTCAACAAGCCCAACGTTGTTAGTCGATTGGGAATTGGATTCTCCTATTGATTAACTTTCAAACGATTTTTTTTTCTTGTTACCTTGTTAGGCATGTGAAGTGGGACTCCCTTTTTGAGCAGCATCAGGGCCGTCTCCGGGTGTCCATGGAGTGAAGCGACGTGCAGCAAAGTACTGCCATCTTTGGTGCGCTCCAAACAGGATGCCCGGAACTTTTCCGTCAGGATCTCGACGACGGCCGTCCGACCTCTTTCAGCTGCCAGCAGTACCGGCGTTCGATCTGCAACGAATTTTTCGGACGTGAGATAAGGTCAGATCAATTTCTTGATTAATTTGTATCGATTATTACCTTCGTTATCGGATATGTTGGGATTGGCGTGGAGCATGTGAAGATATTTGACAATGTTCTCGTCGCCGTCGGCCGCCGCAATATGCAAAGCAGTTTGCCCCTCGGCCTGAAAAATCATCCAACGGTTATTTGACCGTCAACGCTAATTAGTGACAATAATTTTTGTTTTAGTTACGTTGGTGGCGTCGACGGGACTTCCTTGGTCGTTCAAAATCCTCAAAAGTTCAATGTCCCGACGTCTGGTGGCCGCGTGAAAGGCGATCTCCATTTTGGGTCCGAAAGTGGCTTTCACCTGGACATCGCCGTTCATATTGAGCAACTCTTTAGTCACGTGCATGTTGCCTATTTCCACGGCGACGTGCAGCGGTAGATAGCCCTCCTAATAATCAATCACAATTGCAAACAATTTAATGATACTATTAAGTCAAGACCCGAGTCACGCAATGTCGAATAAAACCTGATCTCTGGCCAAGCGGAAGTCTTTAGCTCCGGAAGCAAGTAGCAATTTGGCGACGGAAGCTCCCGATCCGCCCGTTCTCGACGCCACTAAATGGAGGACATTTTGTAGTCGAGGCTGTTTTTTAAATATCCCCCAACGTTTTTAGTAAAAAATATTCCAAACAGAAAAACAAAAAAACAAAATGAATTAATGGCGATGATTAGGTTAAAGATCCTCCGTTTACTTGGTGCGCATCTTTTTATTATTTACCCCGGCCAGAATGGTAATGTCAGCCTTCCGTGCCAGCAAGTTCTTGATGACATCCTCTCTCGAATACAACACGGCCAAGTGGAACGTGTTATAATTATCCTGTGTACACACATCCATCAAAATTGTTAAATTCCGGGGTTAGAGAGAGAAGAGTCGCGCACTATGCCCACTAAAAAGAAAAGGAAAAAGTTTCCCTAACTGCGAATAAAGAACCAGACTGCTAGGGGGTGTTGAGGATCGCGTGCGTCTTTTTATTTCGGTGCGGGACTCCCGTCAGCACCGCGTATAAGCCGGTATAAGCTCGGGATAATAGATGACTGTATTGTGTCACGCTTCCGCACGGTTTATGTATTTAAAATGAAAGTCGCGGCTCTCCCAGCAACGAGAGATATACCACCCCCAAGGGATTATATTTACACTATAGCATATATGTATCACTATATTTATCTGTAAACAGTTTACATGTTCCTCAACTTCTTCTCCGTGTGTTTGCCCTTTTGTTATATTTTGTTATACTTGCTGACCCCCTCTGGTCGGCACCCGATTTGCGCTCTCGTATGTACGCAGTTTCTCTCTTTATTTTCTTGGGTTGTTTGATCGATAATATGCTCAGAGATGACAGGTCAGAGCCACCGCCATAAAAAATGATCATCACCTGTTGACGTGAATCGTTAATAAGAGTGCTACTGCGGGCGTGCAGACAGAGCACGCCGATATGTAGACCGTCAAATTTGACAGAAACAAAAAAAAAAACCAGGAAAAAAAAGAAAGAAAAAAGAATCAAGTTTGGGTACTTTGTTAACGGTGGTCAAGTCGCAACCGAGCTCCATCATCCGCTCCATTAGAGAAATTCGGTTGTCCTTAACGGCGTACATCAGCGGCGTGTAACCAGTGAACTATATCATCAAATAATATTTTTTAATGGATTCAGACAGTTGGGGTGGAGGTGAATTTTTATTACCTCGTCCTGTATGTCGGCCAGTGGTGAAAGTAATTCGGGTGAATTTTTGTTGGCCGCAACTGTTTGTTCCAGCGTTTTCATGGCTTGTTCCAGTCCGCCCCATTCGTTTTTAGACGCCAACCAGAGAATCTTCTTCTTGGCTGAATCAATCATCCGCTTGCCGGCCACTTTGTTGCCGAGGCTGGAAGAATCGCCAGTCGACTGGATCGAATCTCCCGATTCCGGTGTCTGGTCTCGGCTTTTCGGCATTGGACTTGTGTTGCGATCCGCCGATGGCTCCCCCTGTTTACTCCGGATGGAAGACGTCCGGCTGATGCTATTACCCGCGCCATTGTTGTTGGCTCTGCCCAGCAGCGGGCTGTCGATTGTGTCTGGCACAACTGGCGGCGAATCCTGATCGGAATTGCTCACCGGCGGAGTCGATCCTCTGCCCGTTTTGGAATTCTGCCTGGACAAGAGAGCCGTCACCGGTCCGCGTTTCTTGTCCGACCTGATGCCGCCACCGCCACCTTTTAAATCCATGGCAGAAAGTCGATGGATCGAATCCGATGCCCAGCAAGTCCCCAAGTTCAGATGCGCTTGGTTTTCAAAAACTTGATTTTGGAACGTTTTCTGGAACGATGCAACTGGCCGACTGGTCAAACGGCTACTGGACTCGAGTTGAGTGCCCGTTGTGTATACAACATCTCTGTCCGGGGGGCCGGAATTGGAAAGGAAAGGAGGGAGACACTAACAAACCCGAAACGCCGAGTGAGCGTTCCGCCGGACCCAAGAACGCATGACCAAAGACGATCCTTATTACGTTTTTTAACACACTTGTGTTTGTTCCCACTCGTTGATTCTTCTTCTTTCTGCTGGCCTTTCACAAGAAAAGTAAATCACGAACAAAGTTATGATGAAATCGCACGCCGAGCACTTGGAGCAGGACGAATAGAAAATAAAATGACAGCCCCCGTATCATTATGTGTAGTATTTTTACAGCGCGGAATTGTATCAATCGGTATACACGTATACAACCTGGGTGTACTATCGGTCGTCTGAGACGCACTTATTTATTTCTCTTTCACGGCAGGCCTGACCGCGCACCACATCCATTGTCGGGCTAATTTACGATGTTTGCGTCTACTTCGTTAAAGAAGTAATGAAAATGATTTTGTTTTTCCCTCCCAGGGAGCTATACGACATTGGCGGTTTTTCGTTCAAAAAAAGAGAAAACTTTTGAAAGCCGCGCGCCCGCGCGCCAATGACCCACATTTTGTTTCCTTTGGCGGAGTGGTGATGCTCGCGGCCAGGGTGGGAAAAGTTCCGCCAACCGGAATGATGGGCTTCTTCCAATTTCTTATGGAATGTCGATCGCTGTGTGTGTACGGTCATTTTGTTTTTGCCTTGAATTTTCATTTTGTTTTTCGGTGATTTTTTCGTCGATGGCGACAACGTCCCTGTTTTTCGTCCTTTTGTGTCTCCCCGCAAAATGCGTCATAACAAAGTGCAGGTTCTTTCATTCTCTCTCTTGTGTGGACTGTGGATCGCCTAAACAATGATCTTGTCTCCCCAACGACCTGCATCACTCGCAGGATTTTTATTGCGCCACGCCGCGGCAGACGGAAGAAGAACATTTTTTGGCACCGTTTCTCAGCCTTCAGCGTCGACAAACAATTCTTTTTCTTTCAGAGAAGAAAATGATTCTGCGGGAGTGGTTTTTGTTGTCTCTAAACTTTTGCGCCGGTCGAGATTGAAAAAAAGAAATAAAAGTTTTTCAATGGAATCGCGTGTTCGACAGTTTCTACACATCCAAATTGATTTTATTTTCGACTTTTTTTAAGCCGAGGAGAAAAAAAATAAGAAAACTGTGGCTGTGCTGTGTGTGTAATTCCCATTTCTCACGAAGGATGGAAATCAAGTTGCAGCTCGGCTGCTCCTCGCTTTTAGATATAAATATATACATATACATATCAAAACGTATATATATATATATATGTAGGTTAGCCTTTATACTGCAGTGGTACTTTGATGCTGTATACATATACACTTCAATGGAGGGTGTTATATACAACGGGCTTCCAGTTGTTTACACTGCCGCGCGCGCGGTACAAGAGCACCGAGGTGTTGGTGGGACGCGCGGTCGGAAAAGGAGCGCTAGGAATAAGAACAACATTTCACCTTTTTACACTCCCACGTACTATGTGATACGTTACGCAATAGACTGGGATGTTGGGGAGTGGCTCGTCGTGTGGAATCATCACTTTCGTAGAGTTTACAGACGGTTGCCACGGACCAGTCACGACAAAACATCAAGCCAAAAAGATTGGAGATGTTGCACATGACTTTGATTTGAATCTATAAAGTTGACTGACAGTTTTTTTTTTCTTTTCCCATTAAAAAAAAAAAAAAAATGTTGATTGTACTAGAAATTTCCTCCACGGTCACACGACTAAGAGAATATATTATATAGGCTACTCTATTTTATGGCGGCCATTGAGTACGGCCTTAGAAAAAAGTGCGAGCGTCACGAACACACTCATCAAAAAAAGTTATTTTCTTTCTTAAACCGCAGGTATATTTTCTTTCACGTTGAAATTTGTTGTATTATGTGTGAACTAACCAGTTGTGATGGCAGCATTGGCAGCTCTATAGATGGTTGGAACGGGGTGTCTAGTGCCGGACTGAAAGGTGAGATGCCGTTCTAGTATATTCCACTCTCCGTCATGGCCACTGAGAAATATATGTCAGATGGACTTTCTAGGTCTTGTAATTCTTCTCTGTTTACCTTTAATCAATACGGGTTTCTCCTGGGAACGTAAATGCAGTCCTTCTTTATATTTAAACGAGCCGCCCGCCTCCTTTGTATTTCTGTACATATCTCTCCGATAGAGCCAATAGATTTTTTGCATGACGGAACTTATTGAAGAGAATCTCTTCACTGCCAGGTATAAATGACGGCATTCCGGGCCAAAGAATAAAGGGAAACCATATGGATTCCAATCTTTAGACAAAGAGCGCTTAGAAAACTGTTAGTAATAATCAATTATTTATTGGTACAGAGCAATTCTCGCTAATATGAAATCATTGTGTTATTTGCTTATCTTTTGTTTGTTTTTTCCCTTTACGTGGGACGGTGGGAGAAGGGACAGTAGTTATGTCTAAGTTATCACATTACATATTTTAAAATTTACAGCTTTATACAGATATATAGTCGCCGACGTAATTGATTATTCACGCTGCAGTATTGTGTGCTTTAACTAATATTATTTTTAAATGTTTCATCAACGGAAAAATCGTTGTGAGGGTGGGTAACAATATGGTTGCGCATTTTTGTGCCAAGAAAAGGGGGGGTTTGAATCCTTCTCGACGTTTTTTTTTTGTTTTGGTCAAATTTTCTACGACTGTTTGTGTTTCACTTAAGTTTGTGAACAATTGTGAGCGTAGTTCTCATATTTTATTGTAAAGCAGATTATTGTCTATACGTACTGATTCTTAAATTTTAACATGACATAATTAATTCTGAAACTGTATGTGAAATTGATGTGCAAAGTTTTGGCAATAGTGTATTTCTGGCTTTCTGCAATAGTGCTTGACCGTTGCTTGTGATGGACGTGGTGACAACCAGAGGTTGTGATTTCTCAGACATCTAATGGAGCTGGATCGATTTCTTCTTCGGTATGTCGTCATTTGTTCAGATATTGTGAATACTATCACCTTCCCCAAATAAATTTCTTACATTGAAGAGGAATTAGATGGTTTCGCTGAGCTTTGTTTAGCGTGGGCCGTGGGGAGTGGAAGAACTTTTTGGGTAAAATCACGAGAACTCTGATTATAATTTACCAAATGTTAGAAATGTTATCTTGTGCCTTTCATTGGTTAATGAAGAATAAGTTAGATTATAACTTAATGTGAACTACCTGATGCTGTTACAGCTTAGTCAATAGTTTAATATTGAATTTATTTAAACTAATTAAAAATCTGGATGGGAGATATTTAAATTACAGGCACAGAATGCAGAGTCAGAAATGAAATTCTTGTTTCTATTTACAGGCACATAAGAGTATTCCTATGTGCAACCAAAGGTAAGACAAAATCTGTCATATCTGTTCACCTAATGCCGGCCTAATGCTAGCTTATCCATGTCATCGCTATCGAATCGAATAATGATGGAATAATAATAGTCCATCCGTCTTTTTGACACTCAGTGATTAATTTGTTGCTGTTTTCTGCCTGAATAGAATTTTTGACAGTAATTAGTGGTTATCCTTTTCTTACATTTACTGTCAAAGTATTTGAAAATAGTAGCTTGAAATACTGTGCTTTCTCCTGTCATCTTTGTGTTTCTTTAGAGTACTAAGGCTATATCTAGCATTTTATTCCTTGACTTAGCTTACCAAATCGGTTAGTAATACCCATAACGATTTCTATTGCAAGAGGCATTTTACTCATCAAATGTTTAACCAGAGACCTTTTCATCTTGATAATCTTGTATGGAATCTGTCAAGTAATTAATGGGATTTTCGCCTTCAATTGTGGATTAAGCAACATTGACTGATGGCTACAATTCCCATGTTATCGAATAACCTTTCGTTAACTTCTCTTTTACTCAGTTTTTCATTAATGCATTCCAGAAAGTTGCTTAAAGAATCAGACACGGAAAACTTGGTTCAATCTCCAGCGAATGTTTAGTGTTTCTTTTTTTTTCAAAATCCGAATCTGCATAACTCAACAATTTAAAGCCCTTATAGATGTCTAGAAGGAGGTGAATCTATTTCTCAAATCCCTTGGCCTTGAGCATGCCTTTAAAAGTTTCACGATTGAGATAGTAAAGTGATCTTATAGAATATTTGTCGTGCTAAACCAATTCGCTCAAGCCATTTCAGTCCGAGTGCTCTTGAATTTTATTCCAAAGGATCATGTCGATCATAGTCTAAAGCAACAATTTTGCTATCGCGCTCTTCGAAACGATCAAAACGTAAATGTCTAGGAAGCGAAAACCCTTTCTCAAATCCCTCGGCCTTGAGCATGCTCTTAAAAAGTTTCGTGATTGAGATAGTCAAACGATATTAGGCCTACAGAATATTTGTCGTGCTTAAACCAAATCGCTCTAGCTCCAATTCGCTGAAACCATTCCAGTCCTAGTGCTCTTCGATTTCATGCCGAAGGACGATGTTTCATTGTTCATTGTCAGAAGCCACAATTTGCTAAGCGCTTTTCCAAACGGTCGATGGCAAATGCGGAACCATAATGCAAAGTTTGTTTTTCATCATTACCATCAGGATTCTCTGATTTTAATAGATCCAGCAGGCAATTGCGTCCAAGATCCCGCTCGGTTGCTGTCAAAATCAATTAAAACATTTTTAATCTTTGAAAATGATTCGCGTTTGCACAATGAACGAGCTATGCGGTCAAAACTTTTTTCAACTCGTCATAAATAGAGGTTGTTTTAAGAGAGCCAGTAGTTTGTGACATCTACTTTTTCTTTATAGGCTTAATTTGACTCTGTCCTGCTCAGTAATGTGTTTCAAAACATTCACCTCGAATTTGACACTACATTGGAAGTCTCGATTTTCGTCTTTCAGTTTCAGAAACCCGACTAACTATATATAGCATATTACTACAGGTTTGCCAATGTTTTGAATGTGCTCATTATGTTGAAGCGTCTCAACTTTGGTCATCCAAAATTTAGAGAGTTAGTTCACTTGATATCTTGATCTTCATTTCTAAAATTTGCAAAGCAATGTGCGAACTGAAACAGCTGATCTTGCAGTTTCTCCTTGAGGTGGGACAGCGTAGTAATAAAGAGTGTATATCAAAATTGAGCAATCTAATAGCTTTTATCCGATCTTATAACCAATAGATAGATTTCTGACAACCCTTCCATTAATTTTTCTGTTTTCCTCAACTCGTAACAAGTCGGTGTCTGTTTTGCGTTTGACATTGTGTCGAAGGTTAAAATTTTATCGTGATCGTCCAGAGTTATCAGCTCGACCCCGCTCTTCTTCAGCTTATTCCGCTTAGCTTCCACCCAATCCTGGGATTTCGGTTCCCAAATGAAATTGGTAGTCAGAAGCGATTTCTCTAATCAAGAAGAGCATCAAAAGTTCGTTCCATGCTATGCAACAGTAAATCTTCTAAACATTTCTTAGCTTATTTTCTTTTGTCCCCTAATGTAAATGTTTAAGTGATTACAATTTTGGCGTAGGCCTATTGGATATGGATTCAGAAGTTAATTAACAATTACTTGTATCTTCATTGTGAGATCTGGGAAAGGGAATTCCACATCCTAATCCGGGAGATCAATTGCTTCACGTTTCATTCGTTAGCACAAAAAATATAACAAGAGGTCCAATAAGTTTTTTTTAAACAATTAAGTTAAGCCTTTGCGTGAAATATCGGAAATCCACATCCCCATCCCCATCCGGGATTTCATTTACTTCGCCTTTTGTTGATTTTTTACCTAGCGTTAAAACCATAGTAAAAATATCTGCTAACCCTAGAATTGTCTACGTGTTGTGATTTTGTGCGTTTTTGTGGTCGTTCATTTACTTGTTCTTTCAGGAAATCCGAGTAGAAAGAAAGAAATGAATTTGCGGTTTCGGCTTGTTGCCTTAGACACGCCTGACATTAGTTGCCGAGTCCCAACTCAAGTCCCAAATGGAAAAAGTTAAATTTGCACAGCTGAAAACAGTATTAGTATTAAAAAGTCAGAAAATCGCGTCAAAAACTAGACGAAACACATAAGAACTTGCCGTTGTTCCGTTTGGAGGAAAGGGGTGGCTGTGCCTGCCGCACGTGAATTACTTTCCACCTTATCATGCCCCGTCCTTCACTAAAGCTTTTGAAAGAAAAGAAAAACCTGGCACTTTGAGATCAAAGGATGATCCGTAGAGACGCACATTTTTTTCTTCCATGTCTTGAGTAATTATCTGCAGGGAAATCCATTCGGCTGCGAACTGCAATATTTGACTTGGAAAAATTTAATTTCGTGACCAGTATAGTGAAAAAACAGTTAAGGTTTAAAGTAAAGTGGAAATAGTTAAGTGAACCAGTGCATATTCAGCTCAAATTTGTTTGTTTGATTTTTAAACTCTCAAGTTTATAAGAATTTAATCGATGAGAAGTGGGGACTAGTAAATTGTCAGCTCACATTTTATTTGACTCTTCTTTCTCCGACATTGCTTACAGTTGATATCATTAACTTGAATAATATTTATGCGAGTGATGGTTAAAGTGTAAACAGGTGTAGTCAGTATGACAAAGGTGAAAATGTCTTCGATGTACATTCTGTTTGGAATCGCATTGTTATCTTTAATGCATCTAGCGGACGCTGAGAATTTGACAGATTGGAACCCTGGCGACGGCGGATTCAATTGGCGGATCAATTGCGACTTTCCCGACGACGACCTATACAAATTTCTCTTTAATACTACAACCAGAGACGATAAAGGAAATGCGCCCAATAGGACTGCAAAACCAGTCAAGAGTGTGGTCGACTTTGCATTGCCAACCCAGAATGTAGTCATTTTGTGTTGGGTGATTTTGGATACTGTTAAATGAAGAAGGCGCCATTGACGACACCCCTCTCTGACATAGAAAGAAACGTCATTTGTGGATTCGTTCCTTGGAGATCTGATCCGGGTTTTTATTAGCAAACATTTTATTGACAGAATGAAATTGAATCCAAATTATTGTTAACACCTTTTTTATATATAGGGAGTGATGACTGGAAAATTGACAACAGCAGTGGTGTTCAAAAGTGCGGTTTTTATGGCAACGGCAGTTTAATTTTGACGACAGAGTGCCAACAGGCCAAAGATTGCTCCTATTGGTACCAACTGGTTCTTCCCACCAATGGATCAACAGCCTGTAAATTAGCAGATGGAAATTCAGGATTTTGTTGCCCGCAGTTCGCAGCTCCCTAAAATCCCCGAGCGCCCTCAGCTCCCAAAAGAAAGTAATTTAAGTTATTAACCTGCTTAACGAAATATGAATTAATTCTTACATCTCTACTTAAGCGCAATATATTAGAATGATTCCTGGTGGGAACGAGCGAATAATCGACGCAGGGACAAATCTCACGTTGACGTGCGTCTACGCCTTTGAAGACGAAAATCAAAGGAACACGTTCAATTTTTCATGGGAAATTCCAGATTACTTAACCAAAAATGCGGAAGTATAGAAAACCATTTGCGATGCCGGTTAGAGCCGTTCCTTAAAAAAAAAAAAAAATTCGTATGATTAAATAGTTGAGTGACCTGGACAATCGCCTTCGCAAAACGTTTGGAAGGAACGAGACCCACATGACATCGACGTTATCTCTGGCCAACGGAAGAGCTAGAGACACTGGATACTTCGGTTGCAGGGGCATCCCATACGGAATCTCTAACACATTGCCAGTTAATCAATACGTCTATGTTTTCAGTTTGTTTAATTTATTAAGATAGAAAAGCAAGCTTATCAGCTCGCCGCGAAGGGATAGTCGTAAGCCAGTTGAAAACTGTCTTAATTGACAAATTCTGGGCCTAATATTATTATTATTATCATTAGATATCATTAGATATTATCTAGATATCTAGATTATTATCTATTAGATAGAAAAGCAAGCTTATCAGCTCGCCGCGAAGGGATAGTCGTAAGCCAGTTGAAAACTGTCTTAAATGAAAAATTCAGGGCCTATGTTTAAGTCGGACTTATTCACAATTCACACTTTTCTTAACAGACTTTTTGGTCTCAAAACGGGATTTTTCTGTCACAGTTCAATATCCTTGCAAGTTATTTACGTTTAGTTTGTTCAACTCATATTTTCCTATTTTTATACATAAAGTTCAATATTTCAATTTTTATGAATCAAATAACTGTAAAACATAAATGCAAATCTGGCTGTTGCGTCATAGTTGGGACATCAAAGATTGCGTCAACACGGCGATGCTATAGACATCTGGTGGTGATTTATTTTGATCTAAAATGAAAATGTAGTCGCAACCACCAGATGTCACTAGTCGTAAAACAATTATTTTAACAATTTTTCATTAAGTACAGGAAAACTAATTAAGTAAATGGAATTATTTTTGTTCTGGTCGCACCGCATATTTTTTGTGTAATTTTTAAGACCAAAAAGTCCGAAATCTGTCGTGAAACACCCGAGTTTTGGAGCGGGACATACAGACAGACAAAGTGACATGGTATTTTTTTTTCTGCGTATGCGATTATTAGCTTCGCCCTTCGGGCTCGCAATTAGCTTCGCCCTTCGGGCTCGCTTTTTTTCGCTTTTAGGATTTTACTCTTGACTGCACAAGGAAAATACTGAAAAAAACCCCAGTAATTTATGTCCGTGTGTCTCGTCCCAATTCACCTGTGTGTCTTGCATCGTATAAACCGCGACGCATACCAAAGTACACAGACGTGTGCACAGTATACGTTGTTTATGGCGCTCGGCGGTGAAACTTATTTTCCTGAATTGCGGCTGTTGTCTCAATGAATTATCTTTTAAAAGTATTGAAATAAATGCGATTTAATGAGACGCAGCCATTTAAAACCATACAAAACTCGAATTCAAATTATTTGAAATGATATGAAAAGAAATAGGCTCGGATGAGGACTTGCAGAGGCAAATCGGCAAGGACTCGGGAAATAAATAGGCGACACGGTTTCTTATCGTTATTGCCTTGATATCAAAGATTCAACATGTCCAACGATCAATCAAACTTCAACGACGAGTCGGCCAATGAAAATCTGAATCCTGTTTCCAACATGGAGGATAACGACGAACCGGCTGGTGACGTAATAACCGACGATGAATCAGCTGAAATGGCAAATCCCACGTCCAGCCTTTCAACTGACGATCTACCTGCTGTGAATGATGAACCTGCCATTCCCTCCGGAAGTTCCGGTCCCCAACACCAACCGATGAATTACGACCACGGTGAATGCGCCATTTGCATGAGTCCCCAAACGGACAAATCACGACTCGATTGCGGCCACGTCTTTTGTTTCGACTGTCTGGTCAGCTGGTGCCGCGTCAAGTTGGAGTGCCCGACATGCAGGCAACCGTTCAGCCAATTCGTTCACAACATCACTTCGGGATCGGCCCAGGGCGAAGTTTTCACACCCGTTCGTCCTCCCGCACCACCAAGACGGAGAATTGCTAATTTTGGGATGCACGATGGAAGTCGTCGGGTCATCTTGAACCATGAAATCTTGATGAACGACGATGCTTTCCATCGATTCATGGTGGCAATAAGACTTCCTAGAATCAATCTGCTCAGTACCGACGATCAGCCCGACCCACCCAACGATCCTTCCAACGACTTGGACTAAACGCTTCGTATCATTTCTCTGACATTTTTACGAGACATTCAATTTCAATATCAAATCATTCGGAAATACAAAATAAAATTAACTCATTTGTCTTCTTATTTTTAAAACAAAACACATTGACACAAATTGAAACACATTTTGCGGGTATACATACCAAACTCGACCGAGTTTGATTTTGATTCGTGTTTTTAAATAGATTTTTTAAGAAATAGTATTGCATATACAAAGACAGTTTAAACGATGTCGTCGGCAACCATCGAGTGATCGAACCTTCTGACGTTCAACTGAAGCAGATACGGCGGTCTAAGCGGAGACAATCCAACGCTTTCCCTGTTTTTAACGCTGTGAATTTTAGTACATCGACCGAGTTGTGGCGAAAGGATGCAAATGGTCTTTGTATTTCAAATAAAGGAAGGTCTTAAGAACGTTGTTGCAGTTATTGATTACCTTAAATTTACCATCTTTCACATGAGATGCGAATCGTATCTGCTTTTAACAAGGCCAGTCGAATCGATTTCGTATTTCCTTTGCTCCAAATCGACCATATCGATGAGGGCAGAGTTATCAAATGACTCGGATGAGGGGTTCAACGGCTCATTCCATCTGTTCATTACCAGTCAGTAAAACACACGTACACATTTACATTTGGGTCCATTCCAGGCAATCCCATCGCCCACATTTCTATTGATCCCGTCCAATCCAGTTGTCCGACATCATCGGCATATTATTTAAGGCAGACACTGTTAAAAAGGGTACCAATTTTTGGGGGTTGTCAACCACCAGAAGTGGGTCTTAAAGGGTCTGAAGAAACTGTCAAAACGGTGGCCGTCAAAATTGTCCGGTCGAAAGCCAACGTCGCCGCAATGGAAGCACTCATCGGTGAACTAAAAATCCTCGACTACTTGGGATCGCACCTCAACGTCGTCAATCTGCTGGGAGCCTGCACTAAGCAAATACACAAAGGTAATTTACTCATCCGAAGTATTTGAAACATGCTGCCGGTTTTATTTTATTACACATAGTCTTTCTCTTTTCAGGAGAACTTTTAGTGATCGTTTAATATTGTCGATTAGGGAATGTGCAAACGTTTTTAATTAATCATAGGAACAATTTTATTAATTTGATGGACGAGTTTGGGAACCTGAAAACGCAAGACGAATTGGAAAGTAACAATTTCACCAGGTAAAGAAGTTCCTTCATTATGATGTAACAAAAAAGGAAATGGAATTTTTATCAACAGGTCAAATTCTCCTGTTTTGATTAAAGTTGATTAGATGTGCTTAAATAATTATGCGAGTTCTTAAAGTGTAAACAGGCACAGTCAGTAAACAATAAAGGTGCAAAAAGGTGTGAATTCTATGTATTCTACTTGTAATCGCATTGTTATCTATGCCAATTAAAGTAAATGTATATAGTATTACGCAAAAGCATCCAAACCAGTGTCGAATATGTTGGAAGACACTTAAACGTCAACACTAACAATAATATCCCTAACGCCCCACTAATATAGCGAAAAAACAAGTGCGTTATTTATTCATTTGATTCTCTTATTGCGTTTGTTAGTTGATAACAAAAATTGGAAAATTGGTGTTGGTTGGGAAACAATCTAGTTTTGTGTGTGCCCGAGACCCGTGCCAAGAAAGGGGGGCTTTTCGAGCCTAGGCCTACACTCTTTCTCGGTCATTTTGTTTTGGACGAATTTTACCGACCCCTCCTCTCTTGACTGCTTCGGTAATGTGATTGTTTGACGCACAGTTACTTTTAGTCGTTGTCCCATTCTCGAGTGAAAAGCAGATTGTTGTCTCTACTATTTGTTTATTTTAACATGAAATATTGATTACGAAAACTGTGTGTGAATGATGTGCAAAGAGTTGGCATTGGCAACAGTGTCTGTATTTCTGCAATGCAGACTGCATACTCGTCTGCTTCGCTTTGTTTCACAGTTTCGAAAAAGAAAAAGCAAAGACGAAGTTTCAGCTTTGAGATATTTTTTATTATAGAAAACTCTAAACTGAACGGGAAACTGGTCCGGAAACGTGCACTTGGCTGCAATAGAAATCAGAGAGAAATAGCAGAACAAAACCAAATGTGGTCGTCGTGTGTGAACATTGGGTGTCGTGACTCCCCATGCTTTCCATGCTCTACGTGACTCCACTCATGCTGTGTAAGTAAAACTATAAGTAAAGCCGGGTAACTAAAACTATACCAAATGTTGCAACATACCAAATGTTGCAACATACCAAATGTTGCCCGATTACAGAGATTTTGAGACAGAGTCTACAGAGACTTTATCATGTATGCTCGTTGTCAATGCACGGCAGTGTTTGTTTACTCTATGTAACTTTTACCTTTTGTGCAGATTTCAGGCCTGAGCCAGCCATCGTAACCACAAGATGTGCAAGTTTTCATACTGACCTATCATCATCAATGATCTCAGCATCATCAATTAGGTTATGGTATTGGTATTGGTATTGGTATTGGTAACTTTTGTTAACCTGTGGCTTGCCATATATTTTAATGGTGCCTGAAACTAAAAGGCACCATTTGCACTGCACCATTGCACGTAAACCTTAAGTAATCCTGATTTTAACATATCCACTGTCTTCTTTCTAACTTGTCCTTACTTGTTGTCTATGCAATATTTTTTTGTAACTCATTTTTTAAATTTTTGCTTAGATAAACAGCTCCTAGCTTAATTGGGAAAACTCTGTCCTGCCTGGCGTCAACTTTGCAGAGGATGGAGCACTTGTGGGGATGCCTGGCTGTGGATTTCCTGGGCTCAAAGGTAGGACACACATTTCTCTATTCTTCCTTTTTATGACTGATTGGTGGTGTTGGTTTATGAAACGTTACGGAGTACGATTATTCCTGAGCTAGGCTGTTGACTGTAATTTTTCTCTTGCCGTTTCTTATCTCAATCAGGGTTATTAATTAAATAATTCATTTGTAGAGCGACTCGTCCACATCAGGCTTGTTTTACATCGCACAACTTTGTCTGCGTGCAAACAATTGAATTAATTTTTTTGTTTTTTTTTAGTTTTTAACACTCCAAACTATTTTTTTTAAGTCTCTAAAATTGTATATGTCCAAGTCCTAGAGAGACTTGCCGCCACACCGGCACCACCTCGTTGTTCGATTCGTATTAATTAACACTGTGATGCTAGATATCAAGTTCAACAATTAAAAATGAAATAACTCTTAAAATCCATCTAAAGGAGAATTTATTATTACTGTTTTAATTGCTGAATTAACTGCGTATCAATTGAGGTTGGGGCGGGGACTGTATTGGGGAAACAGTATCAATGAGACTATTTCAGCTTACATCACTGCCGTCAATCCGTTTTGAATTTCTTGGCGGGAGTGAAATGGTTCCCCTCGGGGTTCAAATGCCGCTAAAGCCGCTTTCACGGAAGGGTTTCACGGCAAGTTTGAAGGGAAGTGATACTGGAAATGCCGTGACACGTGGGAACCTCTTTCAAAAAAACAAATTTTGGTTCAATGAAAACGAAATTTTGTTTTCTGGCAAGAAAAAGGGACGGTTTTATTCTTTTTTTTCTTTCCCCATTTCTACTTTAAGTTTTTCTCAATTTTTTCCTTTACTCTTCCTCTCTTTATTGCGTCACAAAAAAATCAAATTCACCAGAAATGACGCATTATTGTCGGTTGTCACTTGCTAGGGTGCAGCAGGTGCGTTTTCCTATGGCCTTGTTTTCTTTTCTCTAAGTTTTCAAATGCAGCTCGAAAGTGTTTGCAGCATTGACTGTTGCAGGTGACGTGAAAGGGGAAGAGTGTTCATGTAACAAAATGTGGTTGACGACAGCTTGATGCCGATCAATTTTGAATATCCCAATGCCATGTAAGCACAATCCACCCTCAAAAATTTAAGAAAAGTAGAATCGTTTAGTCCCGCTGAAATTTGAATAGTGGGTGGAATAAAGAAGCGTAACAATTTATTTTCGATCCCTCTTTCCCGACTTTATATTATTTTGTCGATTTTTCCCGACCCTTATTTTCTTTATTGCTTCAAAAAAATTTACCACGTTCATCGTGCAGCAGGTTTATTTCTCTACTCCGTTTAATTTTTTCGAACGTGAAATTTTGATTGCGGCAACTGGATGTGACGTGCAGCATGGACCTGTTCAGTGTTCATGTGATAAAATATGCATTTAGAATGCTAAACACGTTGTTGTAGCGTTTCGTGAGTATCCTAGACTCGTATCGTCCCGTGTAAACAAGACACTGCTGACACAGCTCGTTTGGAAACACATGTGAAAAAATTCCACTCATTGTTTTTACGCCGCGACTTTGTGAAGAAATTTGAATAAATCTAGCAGTAATCGCTTTGTCTTATCGACCGTGCCCGTGCCCTTTTCCGTTTCTGAACTACGAGGATCAAGGTATCCGTTATCGATTGCGAAACTAAATGTCCACTCAAGTCACCTGTTTGATCATTTGCCATAGTCTTATCTTGTCGATTTATAACCACCGTCAACAGTTAGTGAGAGAGAGTTATTATTCTGCGCAGAGACAGTTAGGAGGTCATGATTTCTTGTACCGATTTAAAGATGTTTTTTTCTTGGTATTGAAAGAAGTGCGACTTTCACATGACATTCACTCTTTAGAAGAGGGAGACAATTAAAAGAAGAAGAACAAGAATCTGTGTATTAACTAAAAATTAAACAACTATTTCAAGGTCTCAAGTGTGTGGTTCTAATTGATGATGTTGCGCAAAAGCACTTGAACATAACGGTAAACATGGCATCCAATGCGCTGAAAGTAATAAATTCTTTAAAACTTTTGGTCACAAACAATAAAGCTCTTGAAAATTCATCGCCATATTACTAAAAGGAAGATTGTTATTTACCCCAAATATTACGGAAGAATCTTTATTGTACCGGCGCCAGCACTAGTTAATAAGGAAGAGAATCTTGATTATATAATCGAACTAAAGTTTTATTTTTTTTAATTTTTGGATTGGACCCAGTTTAAAATTATGTGCCATTTCTATCTTAAGGTTACACAAAAAAAATGTGGGAACAGTTGGATCATGGCAACAGGCATTGGCAGTTTAATGTGACAATCCTCAAATTGTGTTATGTCGTCCTAGTAAATCGACGATGCTTGTGACTTATTCCAGATTCAATGTGTGAACATTAACTGCTTAAATTCATTTGACAATCATCTGTAGTTTACTCGCAATGTTCTCAGTTGATATCTTCTGACTCAGGGATTCTCAAGTCGTCATTTTTGCTTCCGCTGCCTTTGCTACCGATAGATTAAATATTCTATGCTGATCCACAGTTTTTTAAGAATTCTTCCTGCCCCTTGTAATACTCGATTAAATATCAACTTTCCTGCTTTTTTCTAATAATCCCGGGGAATCGGATGTCAACGCTTGATGAAAATGGCGAGGGCAAGTATGAGATAGAATAACTGAAAAAATTTTATGGGTTATGGGCGTTTGCATTGTAATGATGACAGATGTGATTGAGCAGCCGCTGGTTTGGCATTGTCGTCTTAAATGTTGGAATAATGCATTTAGAGAAATCATTTATGTCACATTGGTTTACAATCGATGTAGTTCATTCATTTGTTAAGTGAAACTTTCCACGGAGTAATTAATTTTTGAGATCAACGCTAGCGACTTTTCTGTACGGTTACGCAATGCGATTCAATGCGTCCACATCTTCGTGCTCTCCCCCCGCCCCCATTCAAATCAGCGCTAAAATAAATTTTGAACATTTGGGTTACGTTGTTGCGGGACATGATTGCAACTTCTCAAGGTCACGATTGGTCTGGATCTTGTTATCTAGTTATTTTTCAGTGTCAAGATGGCTCATGGAAACGCCGATTTTGGCACTTGGAGCCCAAAGAAATCATTTTTGAGATATTTTGAACGAAGTTGAATTACAGCAACAGCCTGGGCAAGCTTTTTAGTGTTTTTTCTTCGAATTGTCATTCTTGTATCGTCATATTTATTCGCGGAGGCTTGTTGCGTATTCCAGATTTGATGCGTGAACATTCATAAGTTGAATGCATTTGACAATCATGCGTAGTTTATCCGCAAAACTCGCAGTTGCTTTCTGGTGATGCGGCCATTCTCAATTCGTTATTTTAGCTGCCGACGTGTTTACTACCTATACCTATTTATACTCTATATTCTGTTATGAAACACTTTTTATTAGACTTCCTTAATGTCGAGAAATTGACTTCTCGACTTCGCTCCGATTTCTGTTTTCTTTTCCGAGGCTGAATTCTCATCAACTTCAGCGAAAGGACGAAACAATGTGTTTTTCGGTGAGGAATGGTTAAAAAATTGGATAAATTTAACTTTGTGTCATAGGCGTTTGTTTTGTGAAGACGAGAGACTTGATCGCCCAACCGCAAGCTTGACAATGACGTCACAAATGTTGGGCCAAAGCATTGAAAGTCTTTATATCTGTCACGTTGTGTGTCGATCTACGAAGTTCATTCATTCATTTATTCCGCGAAAGTATAGGCCTACCACCCGAATAATTAATTCTTGTGATGAATAACTCGCTAGCTTCTTTTGTGTGAGGTTACGCAATCCGATAGCCGATATTATGCGTCCACAGCTGCGTTCCTTCCACCTTTGAATATCAGCGTTAAATTAACTGCCACTATTGAACATTTGGGTCATGGGATATGATTGGTCTCGACTTTTTTTTAATCTATTTATGCTTCGGTTTGAAGATGGTTGATTAAATTGCCGATTTTATTATTTGACTCTCAAAGAAATCATTTTTGAGAAATTTTTGAACGAAGTAAATTGTTCTAACGTCATATGTAGTCGCCGATGCTATTGAGTTATTTCAGATTTGATGCGTGAACATTTACTGGTTTAATGCAGTTGAATAACTTATGTTGTTATTTCGCATTATTCGCAATTGCTTTTGGGTCTATCAGGGATTCTCAATTTGTTATTTATACTGCCGTCGTCTGTGTTACCGAGAGGCTATTCATATTATGTGCTGGAGCTCAGTAAAAATGTCTTTTTTGTCAATACCCTTACTGCTTGGGTGAAACTTGAGTTTCCTTCCTCCCGACAGGTGTTTTGACGTGAGTTTTCCTCTTCCTCTTTTTTTCGGGTGTTGAATGTAGAAGGAAAAAGGTCTGACGAACGAAACGAAAATTTAAAATGTCTGATATAGGCGTCTGCAGGTGATGATGGCAGATGTGAAGTCTCGGTCGCTGCCTCTAAAGTGACGCAATAAGTATATGGCAGATGTATTTAGAGGAATCATTTCTGTCACGCTGTGCGACAATAAATGAAGTTCATAGATTCATCTCTCTACACTAGGCCCTACTAACGAAATAATTTAGCTTTTATATGAACTTGCTAGCGTCTCGTGAGAACCGATTCTGCACAGCTGCTGGTACTTGAAGTTGCAAAAGTTCTCACGGCATAAAGATGAATCCTTCGTAGCCTAATCAAATCATTCTGGCTGCTGTTTTAATGTAGAAATAAGTAGTTCTACTCTGTCATTTCCAAATCGTGAACAATAATGCTGTTCTATTGACAATGAATCCGATGCAATTGACCGTTTTCTTTATTTCCTTATTTGTCGCGATTTAAATCTGTTAATTAGTATTTGACGCTGCTGTTTTAGTCAATTGCTTTGATTGAGGGAAAGTGGTACTTTGATAATGCCGTGACCGTGACACGTGTGAAAATCTCAAAAAAAAAGGGAATTTTGATACAATGCCAACGTAATTTTGTTTTCCGTGCAAGAGAAAGGGGCGGTTTCATATTTCTTTCCTGACCCCCCCCCCGGCCCCGCCCCCAACTCCACTTTTCTTTTTCTCGATTTTTCCTTTACTCTTCCTCTCTTTATTGCGTCACTGAAAATGTGTCAACTTGCCGATTTTCCAATTGACGTCTTCCGGCTTTCAATTTTCTTTTGTGTCGATTTTCTCAAGTCTTCTTATCTTTATCGCATCAAAAAATGTACCACGTCCACCGTGCAACGAGTGAATTTCTCTACCCCGTATAATTTTTTCTGAATGTGAATTTTCGATTGCGGCAGAGTATATGCGAATTTTGTTTAAAATCCTACGTTGGTGATGATTGATGGACGACGTGCGTGATGGACGGAGTGTTTCACGTGAAAAGAAGTGCATTTAGAATGTTTGACGTTGTAGCGTTTCGGGAGCATCCTAGATCTCTTAACGGTCCGGTAAAACATGGTGCACCTCACATCTGAGTGAATTTCTGATTTAAAAAAAAAATTACACTCAGCCACTCTTCCTTTCTTTTTTTCCGCGACTTCGTAATCGCTTTGTCTTAATGAAACTGCTTTTTTCTGTTTTTTGAACTATGGAGATCTATGTGAGTTTGAGCGAGTTCATAGTAAAATATCAACACCAGTTTAATACCTGAATATGTGCCAAAGTCCATCTTGTGGAGTTAATACCGCTGTCAATAGTTGGTGATAAAAGATTTTTATTCTGCGCAGAGACAGTTAATAAGGTATGATTTCTTGTTCAGGTTACAGCAGTCCCTTAAAATGATTGTAGTTGGGTAACTTGATGATGACGTGACTTCCGTCAAAAACATTTTGCGTACCACAGTATTGTTATTTCGGGAGCTGTAAACATGTGATGGTTCTATTAGATGGTCGGAGTTCTAAGAGGCCAGCAAGATAATCTGTACAGAAATGAAATATCAACACATAATTAATGGTTTCAAGGTGTGGTCTTAACTGATGATGTTGAACAAAAGCTGGCGTGAGCAGAACGAATAATAGCACGTATGCAATTGCGCTTAAACGAATAAATTCCGATTAATGTTTTAATAACAAATAAAGCTCGTGAAAATGTGTCGCCATTTCTACCTTCTAGTTACACGAACAATGTCGAACGAAGTTAGATCGTGGCAGGGGACGGGCCATTATGCGTGATTATCCCCAAATTGTTTTAAATCGTCATAGTAATCGCTGATGCTTGTGGCTCATTCCAGATTTAATGCGTGGACATTAATTGACTAAATTAAATGCAATTGAAAATCATCTGTTGTTTTTTCGCAGTATTCTCAGTTGCTTTCTGGTGACTCGGGGATCCTCAATTCGTAAATTTTGCTTCCATCGACTTTGCTATCGAAAGATTATTAATATTTTGTGCCGAGGCTGTGATTCACATTTAATTATGATTTATTGATTTCCCCCTTCCACTTGTTAGAATGCTACTAAACGATACTAGAAGGTGCACTTCTTTTGATATTTGTCAGCGACGAGAGATGATGGCAAGGATGAGTTTGAATTATAATAAACATATATATATATATTGTGTGTGAAGCCAGCTCAGTTACAACGACAAAATTTTGTTTTCTGCCAAGAGAAAGACGTGGTTCTATTTTTCTCGAATGTTTCTTTCCTGACCCCCCGCCTCCCAATCCTTCTTTTCTTTTCCTCGATTTTTTTTTTTTACTTTTCCTCTCTGTATTGCGTCAGAGAAAATGTAAATCCACCAGAAATGACGCATTAATGCCGGTTGTCACTTGTCAGGTGTGCAGCAGGTGCTTTTTCTGTGGTCTTGTTTTCTCTAAGTTTTAAAATTATGCTCAAAATTGTTTGCAGCCGTTTTATGTGTTTTTTTTCTTCTAGTGGTACTTTACTGTTGCTGGTGATGGATACGGCAGATTTTCGCGTAACAAAATGTGGATATCGACACGGCGTGCCTAGGCGTGCCGGTCATCAGCTTCAAATTTCCCGCGACCTTGTGTGATTGGCCTATGGTAAGTCCCATTGATTTTTTAAATTTTTTCGAACGTGAAATTTTGATTGCGGCAACTGGATGCGACGTGCGTCATGGACCTGTTTAGTGTTCACGTGAAAAAATATGCATTTAGAATGTATGTTAGACACGTTGCAGCGTTTCGGAAGTATCATAGAATTCGTATCGCTCCGTTTAAACATGACACTGACACATCTCGTATGGGGACATGTGAGAAAATATAATTCCACTCAGAACTTATTCTTTTTTTTTCCACGACTTCGTGAAGAAAGTTGAATAAACCGAACAGTTAATCGGTTTGTCTTGTCGAAACTGCTATTTTTTGTTTCTGAACTGCGGGGATCAAGGTGTCCGTTAACGATTGCGCAACAAAAGATCGACATTAGTTAATTACCTAATATATGCCAACGTCTATCTTGTGAATTTAGTACCACCATCAATACTTAGTGAGGGAAAGCTTTTATTCTGCGCAGAGACAGTTAATGAGACATGATATCTTGTTCGGATTGTGAATACCCCCTCCCAACTAATGGTTGCAAGTGGAAGTCCAGAACATGTTCCACATGCAAAGTCTGTTGGACTGATTAAAGGACGGCAAGATAATCTGTGTAAAGAATTTAAAATCTAACAAATCTTTAAAATTCTTTAGTGGGTGGTTCCAATTGTTGATGTTGCGCAACATCTGACTTGAACAGAACGGTTAACATGGTACATCCAATGCGCAAGTGATAAATTCTATAAAACTTTGGTCACAAACAGTAAAGCTCTTGAGAATTCATCGCCATATTAATAAAAGAAAAATTGTTATTTACGCTAAAAATAACGGAAAAATATTTTTGCTGTACCGGCTTCCGCACTACGCCGCACTAGTTAATAAGAAATAGTATCTTGATTATACAATCGAACTGAAGTTTTTTTTAAATTAGTATCATTATTTTCTTTTCTTTAAGCAGTTTAAAATTCTGTGCCATTTCTATCTTAAGGTTGCACAACAAATTGTTGGAACGAAGTTACTCAAGTTAGATCGCGGCAACGGGAGCGGCCCGTTTAGTGAGATTTTCCCAAATCGTTCTATATCGTCATAGTAATATCGCCGATGCTTGTGAATTATTCCAGATTTCATGCGTGAGCATTGACTGGTTAAATTCATTTGATAATTTTATGTTGTTTACTCGTAATATTTGGAATTGCTATCTGGTGATGCAGGGATTTCTTATTCGTCATTTTTGCTTACGCCGCCTTTGCTGTCGAAAGATTTAATATTCTGTGCAGAAGCACAGTTATTTGAGTTTATCCCCCCCTTTATCCCCGGTAAAACAACTATTTGCCGCCAATTACTTGAGAGTTGTGGCTATCTGGAATTCTTCAAGTTAATTCACCGGATCATAGGGTTGGGGCAAGGATGAGTTATAATGTCAAATTTAATTGCGTGTCATAGGCGTTGGCGTTGTGGAGATTACAGATGTGATAGCTCAAACTCTAGCCTTGAAAATGTCTTTATAAATGTTGGGCCAATGGCTTCTGAAGAATATCATCTGACAAGTTTGTTAGAATCAATGAAGTTCATTCATTTATTTGCCCATGGAATAATTAATTTTTGAGATGGGCTCGGCTAGCGGCTTCGTGTGCAGTTACGCAATCCGATGTAATGCGTTCACGGCTGCGTTCTTTCCCGTTATTCATATCTGCTCTGTAATAATTGTCATTGTTTATCCGAGTTGTTCTATCGTCATATCTAGTCGCCAATGCGTATTCTAGTTTTTATGCGTGAACATTCATTGGGTAAATGCCATTGATAATCTTCTGTCGTTTATTCGCAATATTCGCATTTGTTTTTTTGATTCTGTGTGATCATCAGTTTGTCATTGCCGCCGTCGCCTCTGTTACCTAGAGGCTATTCTTATTTTGTGCTGGAGCACAGCTTAATAATAGTATTTTTCTTCGTTCCAGTTTATCTGCTTGACCATCGTTTAATTTTTTTTTTAAATCCAACACTTGTCACTTGTCAGAGGTGTGTGTGCGGAAGCTAGAAGTTGCGTTATGCTATGGCTTGGTTTTTCTTTTTTTAAATTACTGCTCGAAACTCGAAAGTGATGACTGTTTTTTCTTACAGTGATAAAGTGGTATATACTTTGCTGTTGCGGGTGATGGGCACGGCAGAGTTTCCGTTCAACATAACGTGGATATCGACGGCGTGCTGATCAGCTTCGGATTTCCCGTGACCTGAATTGATTTGGTAAGTCCTGTTGATTTGTTTACCTATTGAAAATTCCCCGTCAGCACAGTCCTCTTTCTAAATTTTGAGAAAAGTAGAATCGCTTAATCCTGCTGAAATTTGAATAGTGGATGGAATGTTAGTGAGTTGCAATCAGCACCGAATTAGCAGACCATCGTTAATCTGCCATTTTACCCTTTGCTCGCCTTTGCTCTTATGGTTATCGTGTCCCGGGATTGTACTCTCATATCTCCTCGCTTGTCCGGTTTGAATCAACTGCGCATTAATTGAGGGTGGGAGGGGCGGTACTAACGAGGGGCAGAGACAGTTACTAAGACATGATTTCTTGTCCGGATTGTGGCTTGATTGCAATGATCCCGATAGAAATTAATTAAATTGATGTGCCGACATTGCATTAGCCTTTTTTTGGGTTGGTTTTCAAGTGGCCAGCAATGAAATTTAAAAAGGAATTAACAAATATTTCAAGGTCTCTAGTGTGTGGTTTTAACTGATGATGTTGCGCAACAGCTGATATGAACAAACGGCGGGCAACCTATGCAAATGCTTTAAAAGTAAGAAAATTCTGAAAAACATATGACTACAGATAAAGCTCGTGAAAATTCGTCGTCATATCAATAGGTGGAAAGATTGTTATTTACACCGAACGTTCCGGAGAAATCTTTTACTGCACAGGCCGCCCGCACTTTGTTATCAGGAAAAGAATTCTGATTTTTATAGAATCGAACTGAAGTAGGTTTTTTTTTGTTTTTTTGTATAAGGCAGTTTAAAATTTTTTGCCTTTTTTACGAATTTTTCCTTCCGGTTTTATAGGTACATGTAAAATTTTGAACGAAGTTGGATCGTGCGAGGGATCGCGGGAGATGGCGGGTCGTTAAGTGTGGTAGTGCCCCAATTTGTTCTATATTCTCATAGCAATAGCCGATGCTTGTGACTTACACCAGATTTAATGCGTGAACATTCATTAGTTAATTGCAATGGACAATCATCCTTTGATTATTTTCAATCCTCACAATTGCACAATGGTAGTTGAAAGATCCTCTATTCCTCATTTTGCTTCCATCGTCTTTGCTAACGAAGGACTCAATAAACTGTGCTGAAGTTAATTTACTTACGGTATTCTCCTGCCGACTCCAAGAAGTTGTGGACTCGAATATAATTGAGTTGTCCATAATTTATGGAGAAAATCCGCCCAACAGCAGCTGGTGGCAGGGAGTAGTTAAAATGTTGTCAAAAGTTAAGTGCGTGTTATTGGCGTTTGCTGTGAGAAGATAAGAGACGTGATTGCCCAACCGCTGGCTTGAACATGTCGTCCCAATTCTGGTCCAAAGCGTTCAAAAGTAATCATATCTGTCGCAGTGAGTGTCAATCTAGGTAGTTCATTTATTTAATCCGCAAACTACTGACGGAATAATTCATTCTTGGGATGAACTCGCTAGCGACTTGGGTGAGGTTATGCAATCCGATGCAATGCGTCCACAACTGCGTTCCTCGACTTCTCCCCCCCTATTCATATCAGCAATCAGCGCTAAAATAATTGTTGAACATTAGGGTTAATATGGGACATTGGGACATGATTGCAACTTGTCAAGGCCACGATTGGTCTGAAAGTTGTTATCTTTTGATTCTGTGGTCTAAAGATGGCTGATGAAATCGCCGATTTTAACACTCGAAGCTCAAGGCTCAATCACTATTGAGAAATAATGAACGAAGCTGAATCATGAATTTTGGACGAGCTGTTTAGTGTTATTTCCCCGAGTTGTTTTATCGTCTATCTAGTCGCTGATGCTTTTAGCGTATTCCAGATTTGATGCGTGAACATTCATTAGTGAAATGCAATTCACAGTCATCTGTTTTTATCCGTAATATTCTAGATTATTTTCTGGTTATTTGGGGGTTCACAGTTTGTTAGTTTTGCTATCATTGACTTTGTTACCGGAAGATTATAAATATTCTGTGTTGGAACCCAGTTAAAATGTAATTATCTCCCGTTCAATCAATTTACCTGAATCTCTATTAGACATCACGCTCCAAGATATCTTTGACTGGAGTCTTTGATAGATTCGAGCTTGCTTTTTTGAGGTGATGAAAGAGAATAAGGAGTAAATAAGATTTTATCAACCGAGAAATTAAATTGTCTGATATAGGAGTCTACAAGTGATGATGACGTATGTGAAGGCGCAATCGCAGGCAATTAAAATACGTTTCGAAAATTTCGGGCTGATGCATATAGAGAAATAATTTCTGTCACGTTGTGTGACAATAATCAAAGTTCATAGATTCATCTACTAACGGAATAATTTACTTTTCAGATGAACTCGCAAGGGACTCCCGAATACCGTGCCTACACACTTGCACAGCTGCTGGAACGTGAAGTTGTAAACTTGCCAAGGCGTAAAGATGATGACTGATCGTAGCCTAATAAAATAATTCGTAACTGCTTTTTTAAGGTAGGAATAATTAGTGCTCAGTCATTAGCAAATCGTGAAAAATCATTATTTGATGCGATTTAAATCTGTTAATGCAGATTTACTTTCCCCCTAAACACATTATTGATACCAGGTAGGTACTAGGTAGGTATTTAAAAAAGGCTTGATATTTATAGATTTATATTCAGAGATCCAGATATTTTCATTAAAGTACGGGCGATCAACCGCTTTTATTGCTTGTTTTTTATTAAGTTTGGTTTTAGATAAGAGGTTGATATTTTTTAATTTTTGGCGGGTGGTGGGAGGTGGGGAGGGCGGATTTTTAATATCGATACTTAATAGTTTATTGTGGTTAGAATATCTGTGTCGTCTGCTGCCGTTTCGTTTCACAACTCACAGTTTCGAGAAAAAAAAAGAGACGAAATTTCAGATATTTTTTATTATAGAAAACTGATTGAATCACTGGTCTGGAAAGACGTACCTGGCTGGGCTGCAAGAGAAATAGCAGAACAAATTCAAATGTGGTCGTGGTGTGAATTTTGGTGTCCTGTCGTTGACTCCCCATGCTCTTCAGCTGTTTCTCAGGTAAATAAAACTAAGCAAACAAATGGAATTATTTTGGGAGTTCTTCACAGAAGCGTTAAACCTGTTTCAAATGTTGAAATGATGTCCAACTACATTTAAGGCAAAGTTTTCTTTGCTCCATGTAACTTTATCTATTGTGCAGATTTCAGGTCTGAGCCAGCCATCGTAACCACAAGATGTGCAAGTTTTGATAACTTGACTTTCATCATCAAAGATCTATGCATCATCAATTGGGTAATGGTTTTTGTTACTATTGTTAACCTGTAACCTGCCATATAATGGTGCCTGAAACTTGCTTAAAAGGGTATTTAATGTTAACCTTAAGTTATCTTCATTATCAAACCCACTGTCTGCTTTCTACGGCTTTCTAACTTTTCCTTACTTGTTGCTCTGCAATATTTTTTTCGTAACCATTTTCTTCTTCTTTCTTAGATAAACAGTTCCCAGTTTAATTGGAAAAACTCTTTCCTCGTGTAACCCAATGTGTTAAGGCGAGTGTATATTCAAACCCCCTTTTCCTATCCTGCCTGGCGTCAACTTACTGAGGATGGAGCATTTGTGGATGCCTGGCTGTGGATTCCCCGGGCTCTAAGGTAGGACACACATCTCTCTATTCTTCCTTTTTTTAACCATTTGGTTATGTAACGATACGGAGTACGATTATTCGTTAGACGGTTGACTGCAGGTTTTTTATTTCCGTTTCTACTATCTCAATCAGAGCAGATCACGGTTAATGAAATCAAAAAAATAAATCGTTTGTAGAGCGACTCTACATCAGGCTTGTTTTATACCGCACAACTTTGTCTGCGGGCAAACAATCAAATAAAACAAATGTTTAATTTTAAACACTTTCTTGGAATATTTAGATCGTTGGTTACTCTGAATCAAGAAAGCAACCGCAATTTATTCAAAACGAGGTTGATGGTTGAAACTCGAACACGCACATTTTTAAATTTCCATTTGTGGTTTGACATTTTCCCATCGAAATCTGGTTCTTTTTATTATATTTACAAGGTTTTGCTTGATCGCTAGAGAACGGTGTCTTTCTTCGCCGATTTGTGATTTGAGCTTTAACTAGAGTTATTTCGTTGGCCATCAAAATTGATTTTCACCCGAAGTCAATCTTGCTTGCATCTTGCACATTTTTAGTTCAGCGGTCTTTTCAATTGAAGTTCAATTCTCTCTGTTTAGTCTATTTTTTAGGGTTGGACTCGGCTTTCAAGTGACGTAATTTTTTCAGTTTAATCGCTCTGACTTTTTCTAGGGAATAACAAAATTCTGTAATCAGCCCGAGGGTACTTTTTTAATTTTTCGAAAATTTATTCTAAAGTTAGTCAATACGAATGGAATGGAGTTTGTGCTTCTACACTAAACCTAAATCAAATTTTGATGTTCAAGTCAGTGAGCACGTCGTACTTGAGATATTGCACTGTGTTTTCGAAATAATTGCGAAAGTAATTAATACCGTTCGTTTAAATTAGCGCTTAGCAGGAGGAAGTTAATCACTGAGTAGGTTGGTAATGACGATGTGCTTGTAAAGGAGTTTGATTTTGATTGACATTGTGGGTGCCGAACGGTTAATAAACTAAAGATTCTTTCGGGGATTCTTTCTGGAAGCTTCTTTGATTTCGTTTGACCTCTTTGACTTGACCGACTCAAGTGATAACTTGTCTGCATGCAATGAAACAATATGAAATCTTATATCCTAATTGAGAAAAGTCAATATAAACTACGAAACCCTTGTCAACTATCCTGTTTCATGAATCAAAATGCTTCATAACCGTGATTTTTTCTAATCGAATTTTCAGCTTGAATATGATTTGGGTGGTGTTCTTTGAAAGGAACTTGAATCTGGTTTTAACTAAACAACTGATACCGTTTCAGCTTACAATACTTTCCGTCAATCCGTTTTTTTATTGGCCAGTTGTTTTCTGCCAAGAGAAGAACTGAAGAAGGTGGTTCTATTTTTCTTTCCCGACCCTCCCCCCTTCCCCTTTTCTAATATTCTATTTCTCGATTTTTCTTTGCTCTTCCTCTCTTTTTTATTGCGTCACAGAAAACTAAAAATCGCCGCTTTTAACACTTGAAGCCCAAAAGAAATTATTCTATCGTCGTATATAGTAGATGCATGTAGTGTTTTGCAGATTTGATGCGTGAACACTCACTGGTTAAACGCCATTGACAAATTGTTGTTGTTTATCCGCAATATTCACAATCGCTTACTGGTCTTTCGGGCATTCATAGTTCACTTAAGCTGCCGTCGCCTCCGTTGCCTAGAGGCTATTGATATTCTGTGCTGGAGCACAACTTAAATGTATTTTCCTTCCATCAATCCCATGGGTTCCGGTTCTAACTGCTTCCTGCTTATAGATGTTTTCGAATTATCGTAGGAAGACTTATTTCAGCAGGAGCGGCAGATACTGTAGATTTGTGGGGTTGATTTAGAAGAAAACACTTTGTCAAAATTGAGAAATTATAATGTCTGATGTGGCTTGGCAGGTGATGATTACACATGTGAAGTCGCAATCGCTGGATCTAAAATGACGTTTTGAAAATGTTGGGCTAATGCATCTAGAGGGAACATTTCAGTCACGTTGTGTGACAATAATCAAAGTTCATGGATTCATCTCGCGACACTACTAACGAAATAATTGATTTTCAATTCACAAGCGTCTCTCGTGAGTACCGTGCCTGCACAGCTGCTGGTACTTGAAGCTGCAAACTTGTCAAGGCGTAAAGATGACTGATCGTAACCTAATCAAATAATATGGCTGCTATTTTACGGTAGGAATCATTAGTGCTTCTCACTCATTTCTAAATCGTGAGCAAATCAGTTTTATTGACAATGAATCCGATGCAATTATCCGTTTTCCGTTTTTCTTTATTTGACGTGATTCATATCTGTTATTGCAGATATACTTTCGCGCTTAAGATATTGATGGGGAGCTATTTAAAGGCGGCTTGATAAATATTAATAAATTACAGAGATCTACTGAACCAGATACTTCTAAAATCTGTATGTTGTACTTTTCCCATTCTGCTGCTGAAGCATTGGAAGCCAAAGGTACGCTGACAGATGTCTCTTGGAATCTGGAATTCTGGATACTCTGATTAACCTTGTGTGAACTCAAAAATCAACTAAGTCCAGAATATCTAGGCAGTTTTCTCCGTCGGGTAATTGGTACACCAGACTTACTCTGTCTATGGGATGATCTGGGTGTAACTGGCTAAATAAAAGTTATTTTTTTGTTCGAATTATTTAGCATTTGAATGCTCAATATAAAGTTCACCAATCAAAAAGTAAATAACTCTTAAAATTAATTTAAAGGAGAAATAATAACTACACTTTGAATCAACTGCGAATTAATTGAGGGCGGGAGGCTGGGAGGGGCGGCACTGGGAAAACGGTGACAACAATCGATTTGGGGTACGGATGAACCGAACATAATGGAGAAATCTTTTTCTGCACTGGCCGCCCGCATTTTGTGATCAGGGGGGAAAAATTTTTATGAGTTTTATATAAGTTTTTTTTTTTTTTTTTTTTTTTTGTATCAAGCAGTTTAAAAAATTTTGCCATTTTTTCCGATTTTATCTTCCCATTACATGAAAAATGTTTGCGGGTCGTTAAGTGTGATTATCCTAAAATTTTCTATATTGTCATAGCAATAGCCGACGATTGTGACTTGTTCCAGATTTGATGCGTGAACATTTATTAGTTAATTGTAATTGAAAATCATCTGTTGTTTATTCGTTTTCTTCGCAATTGCTTACTTGTGGTTTAAGGATTCTCAATTCGTCATTTTGCCTCCAACGACTTTGCTAACGTAAGAGTTAATATTCTGTGCTGAGTCAGTTATGATTACGGTTTCCTCCTGCCCACTTCAAGAAGTCTCATTTAACCGAGTAGTACACAACTCTTCGAGATGGGCGACCGGGGCGAGCAGCTGAAGGTCTGGCGAAGCTAAATAATTGGCAAAACTAATGAGTCTTACAGGCGTTTGCTCTAAGAAGATTAGAGACGCGATCGCCCAACCGCTGGCTTGAACATGTCGTCCCAATGCTGGTCCAAAGCGTTCAAAAGTAATCATATCTGTCGCGGTGAGTGTCAATCTATGAAGTTCATTCATTTCAAACGCGAATCTACAAACGGAATTATTAATTCTAGGGGTCATCTCGCTACCGACTGGGGTGAAGGCTGTGCAATCCCATTCAATGCGTCCACAGTTGGCTATTGAACATTCAGGTTATGGAACATGGTTTAAACTTTGTTTTTTTTTTTTGGTTCCCTTCGGCGATTCGAGCTTTTATTTAACAAGCGCTAGTTCGTTGGCCAGAACTGATTTTCACCCGAGGGCAATCTTGCGCACATTTTTTTTTACGTTAAAGTTATCCTCAATGTTAGGTCAATTTCTTTGTTTAGTCTATTTTTAGCGTTGGACTCGGCCTTCAAGTTCAAGTGCCGTAACTGTTTACTTTGATAGCAAAATGCATCTTTCTAGGGTGTAGCAAATCTAAGTAATCGCCCGAGGATAGTTAAAATATTTATTTTTGTGAATCCAATCAATTTGAACGGTGTTTGTGCGTTTACAGTAAATGTTATTGACATTTTGGTGTTCAACTCAATGAGCACGTCGTAGTTATGATAGTGCCCTGCGTTTATGAAATATTTGTGAAGGTAATTAACGCCGTGCATTTCAATTAGCGCTTAGCGGGAGAGAAGTATTTGCGCAGAGGATTGGCAACTACGCTGTGATTAAAAAGGAGATTGAGTTTAATTTGATTCATATCATGGTTAAATGAGAAAGAGAGTAGACACTAGACAGGCAAGAAGTTTGTTATCTTCTTCAAACCGTCCAGCAAAATGTGTTGTGCGCATTGTCTTCTCACACTTAACCTGACTGGTAATTTAAAAATGTAAATAATTTTTATTTGAAAAGGTTAAATCAATATTTATAACGAACATCATAGCCAATTAACCCGTTCTTTAGTTTCAGATGTTAAGTGCCGTGATTTTTCTTATCGAATATTCAGCTTGTGTGTGATGTGGGTGGTGTTCTTTGAAAGGAATTTGATTTGATTCACTAACCAATTGATCTTATTTTTGTTTGAAAATACTACCATCAATCCATTTTGAATTATTGGCGGGACTGTTTTTACCTCGGGGCTTAAAGGCCGCTAAAGTCGCTTTCACGTCCAAGAACAGATGAGCACCGTACAAGTTTGAGGGAAAGTGGTACTGAAAATGCCGTTACACGTGGGAACCTCTTGAAAAAATATATCAAAAAAATGTTGTTTTCTTCCAAGAGAAAGGGGTGGATTTATTCTTCTTTCCTGATTCCCCCCTCCCTCAATCCTACTTTTCTTTTTCTCGATTTTTCCTTTACTCTTCCTCTCTTTATTGCGCCATTTATGTATCGAATCCACCAGAAATGACGCATTTCAGTCAGTTTTCAGTTGTCACTTGCCAGGTGTGCAGCAGGTGCGGTTTTCTGTGTCTTTATTTTCTACTTTTTAAAATTTTGCTCGAAAGTGTTAGCTGTTTTTCTTACTGTGGTATTGTACTGTTTAAGTTTTCGCGTAACTCAATGTGGATATATCGCCGGCGGGCCGATTAATTTCGAATTTACCGTGACCTGTGGATTGGTTAGCCTCCGCCCTCTGTCCAAAGTGATTTGATTTGTTTAGCCATTGTCAGCTCTGTCCTCCCTATACATTTGAACGAGCATTTCAATCAAAGTAGAATCGCTTTGTCCCGATGAAATTTGATTAGTGGGTCGAAAGTTATTTCTTCACTCAGCACCCAATTATCAGACCACCGTTTATTTGCCATTTCTGTAAATTGCTCGATGTTCCAGCTCGTTGAAAAACTTTTCGTTGTCGTTTCCTGGGACTGTACTTTCTTACCTCGCAGCTTAGGTTTCGTTCGGGACATTTTGGCACGACGCCCTGGTTGGGCACATGAGGTTGACTTAGTTTGGTAAGCCAATTCGATAAGCTAAAAAATTATCGGCAGTTCGAAGATGTTCTGTTGATGGGCATTGCGTAACAATATGCTTCTCTCCTGACTTTCAAAATTTTTCGCATTTCCCGACTCTTCCTTTCTGTATTGCATCACACAAATTTTACACGTTCACCTTGCAGCAAGTTCGTTTCTCTACTCCGTTTAATTTTTTTGAAAGTGAAATTTTGATTGCGGCAACTGGATGCGACGTGCGGCATGGACCTGCTCAGTGCTCATGTGAAAAGATTTGCATTTAGAATGCTACACACGTTGTAGCGTTTCGGGAGTATTTTAGAATTCGTATCGTTCCGTTTAAACATGACACTGACACACCTCGTATGGGGACATTTGAGAAAAAACTATTCCACTCAGAACTTCTTGTCTGTTTCTGCGACTTTGTGAAGAAAGTTGAATGAACCGTCAACCGATCAGGAATCGGTTTGTCTTATCGAAACTGCTCTTTTTTGTTACTGAACTGCGGGGATCACGGTGTCCGTTAACGATTACGAAACAAAATATCGACATCAGTTAATTACCTAATATATGCCAACGTCTATCTTGTGAATTTAGACCACCGTCAACGGATAGGGAGAGAAAGTTTTTATTCTGCGCAGAGACAGTTAACGAGACACGATATCTTGTTCGGATTGTGAATACCCCCTCCCAACTAATGGTTGCAAGTGGAAGTCCAGAACATGTTCCACATGCAAAGTCTGTTGGACTGATTAAAGGACGGCAAGATAATCTGTGTAAAGAATTTAAAATCTAACAAATCTTTAAAATTCTTTAGTGGGTGGTTCCAATTGTTGATGTTGCGCAACATCTGACTTGAACAGAACGGTTAACATGGTACATCCAATGCGCAAGTGATAAATTCTATAAAACTTTGGTCACAAACAGTAAAGCTCTTGAGAATTCATCGCCATATTAATAAAAGAAAAATTGTTATTTACGCTAAAAATAACGGAAAAATATTTTTGCTGTACCGGCTTCCGCACTACGCCGCACTAGTTAATAAGAAATAGTATCTTGATTATACAATCGAACTGAAGTTTTTTTTAAATTAGTATCATTATTTTCTTTTCTTTAAGCAGTTTAAAATTCTGTGCCATTTCTATCTTAAGGTTGCACAACAAATTGTTGGAACGAAGTTACTCAAGTTAGATCGCGGCAACGGGAGCGGCCCGTTTAGTGAGATTTTCCCAAATCGTTCTATATCGTCATAGTAATATCGCCGATGCTTGTGAATTATTCCAGATTTCATGCGTGAGCATTGACTGGTTAAATTCATTTGATAATTTTATGTTGTTTACTCGTAATATTTGGAATTGCTATCTGGTGATGCAGGGATTTCTTATTCGTCATTTTTGCTTACGCCGCCTTTGCTGTCGAAAGATTTAATATTCTGTGCAGAAGCACAGTTATTTGAGTTTATCCCCCCCTTTATCCCCGGTAAAACAACTATTTGCCGCCAATTACTTGAGAGTTGTGGCTATCTGGAATTCTTCAAGTTAATTCACCGGATCATAGGGTTGGGGCAAGGATGAGTTATAATGTCAAATTTAATTGCGTGTCATAGGCGTTGGCGTTGTGGAGATTACAGATGTGATAGCTCAAACTCTAGCCTTGAAAATGTCTTTATAAATGTTGGGCCAATGGCTTCTGAAGAATATCATCTGACAAGTTTGTTAGAATCAATGAAGTTCATTCATTTATTTGCCCATGGAATAATTAATTTTTGAGATGGGCTCGGCTAGCGGCTTCGTGTGCAGTTACGCAATCCGATGTAATGCGTTCACGGCTGCGTTCTTTCCCGTTATTCATATCTGCTCTGTAATAATTGTCATTGTTTATCCGAGTTGTTCTATCGTCATATCTAGTCGCCAATGCGTATTCTAGTTTTTATGCGTGAACATTCATTGGGTAAATGCCATTGATAATCTTCTGTCGTTTATTCGCAATATTCGCATTTGTTTTTTTGATTCTGTGTGATCATCAGTTTGTCATTGCCGCCGTCGCCTCTGTTACCTAGAGGCTATTCTTATTTTGTGCTGGAGCACAGCTTAATAATAGTATTTTTCTTCGTTCCAGTTTATCTGCTTGACCATCGTTTAATTTTTTTTTTAAATCCAACACTTGTCACTTGTCAGAGGTGTGTGTGCGGAAGCTAGAAGTTGCGTTATGCTATGGCTTGGTTTTTCTTTTTTTAAATTACTGCTCGAAACTCGAAAGTGATGACTGTTTTTTCTTACAGTGATAAAGTGGTATATACTTTGCTGTTGCGGGTGATGGGCACGGCAGAGTTTCCGTTCAACATAACGTGGATATCGACGGCGTGCTGATCAGCTTCGGATTTCCCGTGACCTGAATTGATTTGGTAAGTCCTGTTGATTTGTTTACCTATTGAAAATTCCCCGTCAGCACAGTCCTCTTTCTAAATTTTGAGAAAAGTAGAATCGCTTAATCCTGCTGAAATTTGAATAGTGGATGGAATGTTAGTGAGTTGCAATCAGCACCGAATTAGCAGACCATCGTTAATCTGCCATTTTACCCTTTGCTCGCCTTTGCTCTTATGGTTATCGTGTCCCGGGATTGTACTCTCATATCTCCTCGCTTGTCCGGTTTGAATCAACTGCGCATTAATTGAGGGTGGGAGGGGCGGTACTAACGAGGGGCAGAGACAGTTACTAAGACATGATTTCTTGTCCGGATTGTGGCTTGATTGCAATGATCCCGATAGAAATTAATTAAATTGATGTGCCGACATTGCATTAGCCTTTTTTTGGGTTGGTTTTCAAGTGGCCAGCAATGAAATTTAAAAAGGAATTAACAAATATTTCAAGGTCTCTAGTGTGTGGTTTTAACTGATGATGTTGCGCAACAGCTGATATGAACAAACGGCGGGCAACCTATGCAAATGCTTTAAAAGTAAGAAAATTCTGAAAAACATATGACTACAGATAAAGCTCGTGAAAATTCGTCGTCATATCAATAGGTGGAAAGATTGTTATTTACACCGAACGTTCCGGAGAAATCTTTTACTGCACAGGCCGCCCGCACTTTGTTATCAGGAAAAGAATTCTGATTTTTATAGAATCGAACTGAAGTAGGTTTTTTTTTGTTTTTTTGTATAAGGCAGTTTAAAATTTTTTGCCTTTTTTACGAATTTTTCCTTCCGGTTTTATAGGTACATGTAAAATTTTGAACGAAGTTGGATCGTGCGAGGGATCGCGGGAGATGGCGGGTCGTTAAGTGTGGTAGTGCCCCAATTTGTTCTATATTCTCATAGCAATAGCCGATGCTTGTGACTTACACCAGATTTAATGCGTGAACATTCATTAGTTAATTGCAATGGACAATCATCCTTTGATTATTTTCAATCCTCACAATTGCACAATGGTAGTTGAAAGATCCTCTATTCCTCATTTTGCTTCCATCGTCTTTGCTAACGAAGGACTCAATAAACTGTGCTGAAGTTAATTTACTTACGGTATTCTCCTGCCGACTCCAAGAAGTTGTGGACTCGAATATAATTGAGTTGTCCATAATTTATGGAGAAAATCCGCCCAACAGCAGCTGGTGGCAGGGAGTAGTTAAAATGTTGTCAAAAGTTAAGTGCGTGTTATTGGCGTTTGCTGTGAGAAGATAAGAGACGTGATTGCCCAACCGCTGGCTTGAACATGTCGTCCCAATTCTGGTCCAAAGCGTTCAAAAGTAATCATATCTGTCGCAGTGAGTGTCAATCTAGGTAGTTCATTTATTTAATCCGCAAACTACTGACGGAATAATTCATTCTTGGGATGAACTCGCTAGCGACTTGGGTGAGGTTATGCAATCCGATGCAATGCGTCCACAACTGCGTTCCTCGACTTCTTCCCCCCTATTCATATCAGCAATCAGCGCTAAAATAATTGTTGAACATTAGGGTTAATATGGGACATTGGGACATGATTGCAACTTGTCAAGGCCACGATTGGTCTGAAAGTTGTTATCTTTTGATTCTGTGGTCTAAAGATGGCTGATGAAATCGCCGATTTTAACACTCGAAGCTCAAGGCTCAATCACTATTGAGAAATAATGAACGAAGCTGAATCATGAATTTTGGACGAGCTGTTTAGTGTTATTTCCCCGAGTTGTTTTATCGTCTATCTAGTCGCTGATGCTTTTAGCGTATTCCAGATTTGATGCGTGAACATTCATTAGTGAAATGCAATTCACAGTCATCTGTTTTTATCCGTAATATTCTAGATTATTTTCTGGTTATTTGGGGGTTCACAGTTTGTTAGTTTTGCTATCATTGACTTTGTTACCGGAAGATTATAAATATTCTGTGTTGGAACCCAGTTAAAATGTAATTATCTCCCGTTCAATCAATTTACCTGAATCTCTATTAGACATCACGCTCCAAGATATCTTTGACTGGAGTCTTTGATAGATTCGAGCTTGCTTTTTTGAGGTGATGAAAGAGAATAAGGAGTAAATAAGATTTTATCAACCGAGAAATTAAATTGTCTGATATAGGAGTCTACAAGTGATGATGACGTATGTGAAGGCGCAATCGCAGGCAATTAAAATACGTTTCGAAAATTTCGGGCTGATGCATATAGAGAAATAATTTCTGTCACGTTGTGTGACAATAATCAAAGTTCATAGATTCATCTACTAACGGAATAATTTACTTTTCAGATGAACTCGCAAGGGACTCCCGAATACCGTGCCTACACACTTGCACAGCTGCTGGAACGTGAAGTTGTAAACTTGCCAAGGCGTAAAGATGATGACTGATCGTAGCCTAATAAAATAATTCGTAACTGCTTTTTTAAGGTAGGACTATAAGTAGTGCTCCTCAGTCATTTCTAAATCGTGAACAAAGATATTCTATTGACAATTAAACTGATTTAATTGACGGTTTTCCTTATTTCTTAATTTGACGTGTTTTAAATCTGTTTGTGCAGACTTACTTTCGTGCTAAATTCATTGATAGGAAGATATTTAAAGATGGCTTGATATTTAACAACGATTTTAATTGAGATCCAAATATCGCAAGACGTGTCATCGAACTGTGTTCTCGGCTTTCAGATCCAGTTGCTTGCGAACAATGACGGACCTCTCTTGGAATCTGGATACTCGATTAGTCATGTCTAAATTTCATTTTCAAGTGAGTTCAGAATATCTAGGTAGTTTTCTCCGTCTGGTAAATGGTATACCAGACTTACTTGATGGGATGATTTGGGTGTAACTGGATTAATAAAGGTTATGGTTTGATTCGTATTATTTAACACGGTAATGCTAGATTTAAAGTTCAACAATAAAAAAAGGCAGTAACTCGTAAAATTCATTTTAAGGAGAATTTATTACTTCCGTTTGAATCAACTGCGTATTAATTGAGGGTGGGGTGGGGGCGATATTGGGAAAACAGTATGAATGATACTATTTCAGCTTACAATCCTGCCGTCAATCCGTTTTGAATTTATTGGCGGGACTGAAATGGTTTTCACGTTCAAGATTATAACAAACGCCGAATAGATGAGCACCGTACAAGTTTGCGCAAGTTTGAGGGGAAGCGGTATTGGAAATGCCGTGACACGTGGAAACCTCTTTAAAAAAAAAAAATTTTTTTGTTAAGTGAAAACGAAATTTTGTTTTCTGCCAAGAGAAAGGGGCGTTTTTATTCTTCTTTCCTAACCCTCACCACTCCCCCAATTCTACTTTTCTTTTTCTCGATTTTTCCTTACTCTTCCTCTCTTTATTGCGTCACAAAAATGTACAAATCCACCAGAAATGACGTATTGCATGTCAGTTCTTTGTCACTTGTCAGTTCTTTGTCACTTGTCAGGTGTGTGCACAAGCCAGCTTGTGTGTTTTTATGCGGTCTCATTTTTCTAAGTTTTAATTGCAGCTCCAAAGTGTTAGTTGTTTTTCCTACAGTGGTACTTGACTCAGTTGACTGTGGCGGGTGATGGGCACGGTAGGCTTTTCCGCCTTTTCGCGTAACACAATGGGGATATCGACGGCGTACCGATTAATTTCAAACTTCCCGTGACCAGGATTGATTGGCGTTTGGTAAGTCCCTTTTGAATTTGTTTCGCTATTGAAAATGCCCCGTCAGCACAGTCCTCCCTCTAAATTTTAATCAAAGTAGAATCGCTTAGTCCCGCTGGAATGTGAACAGTGGGTGGAATGTTAGTTATCCGTAATCAGTATACCGAATTGATAGACCACCGCGTTTGTACTCTCACATCTCCCGGCCTGTCCTCCGTTGGGGACATTTAATACGACGCTAGTTGGGCGTCTGAGGTTTACATATTTTAATATGCCAATTAAAATGTCGAAATTCTCGGCAGTTTGAAAATTTTCTAATGGTGGACATAACTAACGATTTTGCGTAACGGGCGTCTGAGGTTTACATATTTTAATATGCCAATTAAAATGTCGAAATTCTCGGCAGTTTGAAAATTTTCTAATGGTGGACATAACTAACGATTTTGCGTAACAATTTACCCGACAATTTACTCGATCCCTTCTCCCTTCTCCCAACTCTCTACTTTTCTGTTATGTCGATCTTTCCCGATTCTTCATTTCTTTATTTTTTTATTACATCAGAAAAATTTACAACGTCCACCTTGCAAGTGCATTTCACTACTCCGTTTAATTTTCATCGATTTTCATGAACGTGAAATCTAATTTACGGCAACTGTATGGGAAATTTGTCCAAAATGCAGACATCAGGACTATTTCTCTGCGTGCTTGATCGTGCGTGATGGATGGAGTGTTTCAGTGTTCACTTGAAGACATGATAAAATGAGAATTTAGAATGTTAGACGTTGCAGCGTTTTGGGAGTAGGCCTATTCTAGAATTTGTATCGTCCCGTTTAAACATGACACTGCATGACACAGTGACACACCTCGTTTTTTTCGTTGGGACACGTTAAAAAAATTCCACTCTGAATTTATTCTTTTTTTCCGCGACTTCGTGAAAAAAAAAAATTGAATGAACCTTTTTGTTTTTTATATTACACTCTTTTTGGTTTTTATATAATACTTTTTCAGTTTTATATTGAATTTGTTTTTTATATATTCTTTTCTGTTTTATATAATGATATTTTGAAAATCATTATTATATTGAAAAAGTGGCGGTTTTGGGCTTCCATACGAAGTAAAGGCATTGTTAAAAGTTGCTCATTTTTTCACATTCTCGATTTCAACAAATTAAAATGAAATTTAGTAGAATAACAGAATTTTGTTTTTTGTTTTGAAGAAATGATGACATCGAAGCTCCGGACACTAGTTCTTTTAAGCTAAAATGGGCAATGTTTCTCGCGACCACACAATATCGTCGCTTCGTATTTTCTCCATCGAACATGTGTGGAAGTGTATTTTATACATTTATTTGATCGTGTACTACGAGCACTACGGGCTAGTTTGGGCCTATGTGAACCAGTGTGTCACAACGATCCGTGACATGAAATTCGCAATGCCGTAAACTCATGACTATGGTTAGTTTGGGTTATTAAATACGAATTGGTTTAATTATGAACAATATTTATCAGTGTGTGAGCTATTGGAGGCAAATATTATTACTGAAAATAATCTAATGATGGATGATATTCACGTGGTCGAAGATGAGAATGGTCATAATAGCTAATTTAATTGATAAAGAGTATTTATTATTCTGGATATTTTCCAGTCATTTCAGGGAATCTTAAGCCATTGGAATGGGAAATGTGAAAATGTAATGATTTAACGGAACTAAATCAGATCGAGAAGTTGTTGGTAAATACATTTACGATTCTATTGATTCAATGGCTGTAAGATCGGATAGAGACAATAAAACAGAAGTTTAATGAAAATTATAAGATGTTACCATATGAAATCCTTCTTGGTGATAATCACATGCTATTACGAATTACTGTGTATCAGTTTTTAAACAATATCTTATTTTAATTAGTAGTCACGACGCCGTAATAATTGATGAGAATTGTTCATTTGTTCTTATACCAACATTGAACTCATATAATTCGCTCTACCGGCTAATCTTCATTTATGCGTGAAACACTTATTCTATAGGAGGCTGATATGGCACGGTATTTGGCTCACATGTATTTGATCAAAAATATGAAATGGGCAATCGGTTTTTCTAACAGTTATTTAAATATTTACTCGGAATATTTACAATTGAATTCAATTTACTTCAATTTACTTATTTTTTGTATGTAACTGAAATAGTGAAATGCAATTTCGTTTTTATTTATTTCATTTTTAATAATAGGTTGGCTATATCTGGGAGAAAAACATTTTCCACCCACAGCAAAACGGTAATTGAGCATGGCGAATCCCACAACATCATGTGATTTTCTGTTCCATTCATCTTGATCTCGAGATTACGACTGCAGACCCCTTGACATTTTGGGCTCTATGACGTCCTCTTCTGATCATTAGTTGAAGGTGAAACGCGTTTTGATCTTCTTTCTTGACATTTATGGTTTCTCAGCTGTCTTTTTCGCATTTGCGCTGCCGGCATGGATAAACCATTTTTCTGCTCGATACAAGGTATGATTATATCTACTCCGCTTTTCCTTAAAACTAATTTTACTTTTCGATTGAAGTCCTCCAAGAAGCAGCAGCCGATTAATCCCATCACACAGCAAGGCTGGCCGTTTCTTCGGTACCACACAACACGACAAACTGACGATTGAAGGTCTTCACCTCGATACTCATTTTCGTGAGCGTTCGGGAAGGAACTTTTCAATTTGAATTCGTTGCCTCTACTGTAGAGTCCGGAATGTATAATTCGTTTCATCCAATTTATGGACAATACCGTAAGCTTTGACACTCTAGTTTGAGTAATCTTAACAGCTGAACCTGAACATGCCAGAGCAAAGGGAATGACATAATCGGTAGGTAATCGAAGTTGAAGAAGTAGTCTATTTGCGTGAATAACCCGTGAGCTTCTGGTTTTTTCGGGAAATTCTTTCTTTCGCCTTTTCAATGCTGTTTTGAATTTGAACACAGTCACTGGAATAAGTGGCCTCGGGAGCTAAAAAGGGAAGCCGATGGGTATTTCGGTCGTTGATTTCAAAAGCGGACGTTTACTGCAAGTACTTGACTTCCACCAATCAGAACCGCTATTCACTTTCAGCCTATTCCACCACTACTGTTATTATAATACCGCAGCAGTTTGGGATTAGTTTGATTCGAGTTCTCAATAGGCACTTTGACGGATTGATTTCCGCATCACGGAATACTTCGCTGAAATTATGATTTAATTTTATAATTCTTCTATGGTGATTTATTTGACTATTTTGAAGTCCCACGTATGAAGAGCTGGGACTGAACCATTAGCGGATGACGTTAAGCCATTTCCCAGCCATTTCCCTTTCATCATAGGAAAGTAATTGGTGCGTGACAGATAGGATTCACTAGCTACTCCATTTACCAACATTTTCGCATGAAAAACTTTATCCATCTTCTATCAAATTGCCTTGTGTATTTACGATGAAAAGTGCAGTGAAGCCTTTGATAAATCATCTGTCTCATCAATTTTCGAAGCAATCATCGAATTTTTACTTCCCTTCCCCCTAAATTTATTTGTGCTGCGAGATACGCTCAAGATTCTCTCCAAAAGTCTCATTTGCACGATTCCACTAGTATGTAACGCAATTTAATGACCACGCAAATGAGAAAGAAACTCGTTCATTATTCAGCATAATTATAATGAAAAGGATTTGAACGCTCTAAACGGAAAATGTTCACGTTTCAGAACTGTTGTCTGAATTTTCATTAGATCAGAAATAATACCCCCATAGAACATAAAGACTGCTCATTCATCATTCATGCAATCTTATTCGAAAGACTATGCTAGGGGAATCTGGGATTTAAAGTTATAATGTGGTAGCAATAGAGAAAAATGACGTGGATTGCGTAATTCAATTTAATATAAATTTAAAAACTTTTTTTTTCAATATAAAGCGGAAGTGACATAAAATGAAACGCTTGTCATTAATTTCCGTCGCGTAGTTTAATCAAAACTCAGTAGGTGGTGCGTCATTGGAAGCACAATGTAAATGAAATAAGCATGAAATAGATGCATCACACATGGAACGCTCAAGTGTAATTGAATTAAACACTTTACGCGTTAATGATGTCTCGCCGTTCCTAGAACTTGTTAACATCTTCACGAGCAATTAGCGCCAAAAGGGAATGAAAGCAACCTTCTCGGTCTCTTGAAAGCAGAGATTGACATCAACAGAACACGGAGCGAAAATAACAAGTTCCCGTGAATATTATCGGACCATATTCGCAGATAACTGGAATTTTTCTGTCAGCAGCAGTTCTCCGAGGAAAACAGATGAACCGGAAAAATAGTTGGCCGAGTTCAATAGCCGAGAACATCAATCGTCTGCTGCCTTTGTGGCATTTCATAACAATTAATAACAATCCGAATAACTGCACTTCCGCCATGCTTCCGCCATCGTGAATCACACGAACAGATTGACGACCAACGGATTTCTTCAGTTTATGATAGATTGGCGGGCGAAAAAAAAAACCCCGATATATTGTTGCCCCGGTGCCGGGAACAGCTCACGAAGAAGACCGTTCGTTTCACGCTTGCATATCTTTTGTCTGTAGTGTGATAAAAAGTAAAAAAAGAAAGACAAGGAAAAAAGGAGATAGTGAAGAGACCGCCTCTAGCGGTTTTCAAACACTGCGCTGTCCGGCCCATCCCTTTCCCCATCCATCCCAACCGCTGCAAGCGCCAACTTGCGGTTATCGGATCAACTTGGTCTTCTGTTGGGTGGGTATACCTTTTAGCCGCTAGTCCGCTAGCAGTCTAGCACGCACACTTCACATACACAAATCTGGCTAGGCCATATTTGACGTTTAAAACGAATTCTGCTCGTAACTCGACTTTAAAAGACAGTTTGTGTGGGTTATTTTTTTCTACTCTCTACGGGGGAATCTTACTCGGCGTGTTCAATTTTTCATCCGAGTACTGTGTGCCTCTGCGAACTGATGGAACTTTGACTGGGGTCTTCACTTTTCCCCAAGGCCGTTGACCACCGAACGACTCACCGAAACTGACAAAAATGTTCAAAATATTCAAAGGATGCAATCGTCAGGTCGAGTATGTGGATAAGCGTCACTGTTCGTTACCTAGCGTCCCCGAAGATCTCTGGCGTTATTCAAGAAGTCTAGAAGAGCTACTGCTTGATGCCAATCATATTAGAGACTTGCCCAAGGTAAGCTTTTTAAACATCCTGTTTATCTGTTGGTCAACGCTGGCAGATTCCTGACCATGTTGAAAACTTTGCGCCAATCTTGAGCAAGAACAGTGGCACTAATCAACCTTTCTCTTTTTCTGCAGAATTTCTTCAGGCTTGCAAAGTTGCGAAAGCTTAGTCTCAGTGACAATGAGATTCAAAGGATTCCACAAGACATCCAAAACTTTGAAAACTTAGTGGAGCTAGATGTTTCTAGAAATGGTAAGGTTTCATTTTGGTGTTTTGAAGTTTTAAAATGATCATGGTTACTATGTTGATAAACAGAAACATGGCTGTGGTCGTGTCAATGGCTTTCTGTTTATTTGTCTCTCTGTGTTGTTTGTTGCACATCCAAAGAATTAAAAATAGGTTGTTTCATTTTACAAATTGGATGCTTGCTTTTCATAGGGTGAGACTTTTCACCTTTCGTAGACATCTTCTATATAACATATCAGTTAAAACTCTACATGCTACGTAACATCTTTTATTGTCATTGTAACTGAGGGGGAGAGCTTTTGCTTTGTTTGACTTGTTATCAGTCTTATGACTTGTTATCAGCCACATCTTTTAAAGCTCAGTGTCTCTGACTCTCATCATTATTGATAACTGTAGAGGGAGGCTGTTACTACAAAACATGTGGGGTGTAAATATGTTTTTAAACAATTTATTCTTTTCGCTGCAGATATCTCTGACATTCCGGAAACGATCAAACATGTCAAGGCTCTGCAAGTGGCTGATTTCAGCAGCAACCCTATACCAAGATTACCCGCCGGATTCGTTCAGTTGAAGAACCTTACCGTCCTTGGATTGAATGATATGTCCCTGAGTTCACTTCCACTCGATTTTGGAAGGTAGGTTGTCGGGTTGTCCTATTTGAAATCAAAAAGGAAAGTTGACTCTTGCCAGGAAGAAGCTATTTTATCTGATATTGAGACTGACGCACCGTGCATAACTTGTTCTCTGTATATTATCATGTCCGGTCCTTCTCCATTTTCAATTATTTGAGTCACTGTCAAAGATGCTGCTATGAATGTCAATAGCAGATATCCCTTATTTTGTATTCATTTGATGACGCCACTCTTTTTTTTTTGTCTCTGCTTGACATAGTCTGAGTAATCTACAAAGCGTGGAGCTGCGAGAGAATTTGTTGCGGACTTTACCCGAGTCCATGTCTCAACTGACCAAACTCGAGAGGCTGGACCTCGGTGACAATGACATTGAAATCTTGGTAAGATGCCACCACATTTCTTCATTGTTTTTGTTTCATATAACTTTCTTTGTTCATATGCCGTTGAATTCGGATAATTTACATCTCTCTTTTAATGCGCATTAGCCCGCACATATTGGAAGTTTGCCCGCCTTGACGGAACTTTGGCTCGATCACAATCAGTTAGGCCAGTTACCCAAAGAGCTGTGCCAGTTGACCAATCTGGCTTGTTTGGACGTCTCGGAGAATCATTTAGACAGCATGCCGGAAGAGATCGGTGGCTTGATTTCTCTTACGGACCTGCATCTTTCACAGAACTTCCTCGAATCGCTTCCAGACGGAATTGGTGCCCTCTCTAAGCTAACCATTTTAAAAGTGGACCAGAATCGGCTCACGACACTCAACTATTCCATCGGAAAGTGAGTTTCCATCGTTATAAATAAGCTTTAAGGATCCCGCCTCATGACCACCCCGATCTTTACTTACTAGATGCGTCGCACTGCAAGAGCTTATCCTCACGGAAAACTTCCTGACGGAGTTGCCAACTTCTATAGGAAATATGACCAAGCTGACTAATCTGAATGTGGATCGTAATCGCCTTCACGAGTTACCGGTCGAAGTTGGCCATTTGGTCTGTCTGAACGTTTTGTCGCTGCGTGAGAATAAACTTCATTTCCTACCCAATGAATTGGGTGACTGCAGTGAACTCCACGTACTCGACGTGTCCGGCAACCGGTAAACGATTCAACCAAGTTGTGGCCCATTTGTTGGTTCCTCTACTAATATTCCTTTGTTTTATTCAGACTGCAATACCTGCCCTTATCGCTGACCGGTTTAAACCTGAAGGCTATTTGGCTTTCAGAAAATCAAGCCCAACCCATGCTAACTTTCCAGACGGATATCGATGAGCACACTGGCGAACAAGTACTCACGTGCTTTTTGCTTCCCCAACTCGAGTATCAAAACGAACAACAAGGTATGAAGGCATCCGGTTTTCTTTCTTTTTCTTTTGAAGGGGGTCTATCACCATGTATTTCCTTATTGTCCTCTTCCGTTTCTTGTTGCTTTCATCTTATTTTATTTACTACGTTTCATTTGTTATTTCTGTGGGCTGTACTTTTTTGTTTTCTTCTCCTTGGTGTTGTCGTGACGGAAGGAGCACCTGCGTTGCTAAGACGCTGGGGTGGCAATGGACCTATCGGGTGGCGGGCAAATGTTTCTCCTTGGTTCCATACGCCTTTGTTCGGTTCTAGTTTCTCCATAGATGACGTTACCTTCGGTACCGTGAACACACGATCATTTCCTATTCGCATCGTACATTTTGCACGTTAGCTTAACCTCTTCGCAGGCCAAAGTTGCACTAATCCATCACCTTCGCGTGATGTTGGAAAATTCCTCCTCATAACATGCTATAGACATTTTTGGGTTACCCTACTAATCCGATTAGAACTTGAAGCGGGATTCCAGGAATTCCTTATGTTGTGGGAGTGGGAGGAATGATGGTGGTGGTGGATGTTATTTGTGGATGTTGTGATAGTTGTGCTCTGCAAATGGCGAACGCTTTAATTAAAACAAGCTGCACCGGCACCTCCTACCCTTGGTCCTTACGTCCAACCCACTACCTGAATCCCAACCCTCACTCACCGATCCTGCGCACCACCTTTGGGGGCTGTGTGTACGTTGTTTTCTTTTTGTTTTGTCTACGTATTTGTGTGCATTCTAATTCCGCACCCGCACCCCACGTCCTGGTTCTGGTCCTGGCTCATCAGACTCGTTGGTCGAAGGCCGTCTTTATCGGTCTGGCACGCGATTCTCGAGCGAGCAGCTTCACCAGCACCTACAACAAGAGCAGCTGGATGATGGCTCCGATTCTGACCATTTAGTGGCCTCAGTGTCTTCGCCGCCCATGATGTCGCAGACGGATGCAGACAGTGACACCGCTGACCCCAACCGGACCTCTTTCGTCAAATTTGCCGAAGATTCTGATGGAGATGACGACAAGGAGACTCCTTTTGTGCGTCACAACACGCCACATCCCAAGGACCTGAAAGCCAAGGCTCAGAAACATTTCAAAGGCAAGAAAATCGATGGCAAAGTCGTCCATCATGACGAACAGGATGGACTTAAAGAAGGCGAAGCTTTCAAACCAGATCGTACTGCACAAGAATTGCCTTATCGGCGATCGTCTCCTTTGCCTCCACTTCAACTGATTGATTTGCCTGACCGAAGAGATGACGAATTCACGGGCCGAAGTGGACCAATATATCCCAAAGAGCAGCAATACGAAGACCAGAGGCAAACATCTTCGCCGTCTCCAGTACCAGAGATTCATGAAAAAGCTGTTGCCTTTGTCGACCAATACGAACATAGAAGCATAGAAGAAGCCGATGAAAATGAAGAGGTATTTAGTTTGTTTTTCTTTTGTTACCTATACAGTTGTCCGGAATCTTATCGATTTTTTGGGGGGGTATTGTCAGGATTTCGATGGAGGAGACGAACGAGTTCCTCATGAAAAGTCTAAGCTGTCAAGACGTGATACACCTCACTATTTGAAAAACAAACGAATTCACGAACCAATGGACAAGGAAAAGGCTATGGCATTGATTACAAGCGCTCTCAAGAAACAGGAGATGACCCAGCAACAGCCCCAGCAGCCGTCTACGTCATCGAACCAGTCTGAAGATGAGGAAGATCGTCTTCCTACGCCACCTCCGCTCCCTGATGTAAGCCATCATCACTATTCAGTTTTGAAAACAAATGATTAAGACTTTTTTTTTTGTAATTTGGTTTTCAGGACGAGTCTGTCGATAACGAACAGCAGGTGGAAGTCTTGGAGATTCAATACGAGATTCACATCGAAAGGACAACAAGTGGCTTGGGACTGAGTATCGCCGGCGGAAAAGGGTCCACTCCTTATCGTGGTGACGACGAAGGTATCTTCATATCTAGAGTGACCGAAGGTGGGCCGGCCGAAATGGCAGGATTGCGAGTGGGTGACAAACTGGTGGCCGTCAATGGGATGTCGTGCATTGACGTTGATCACTATGAAGCGGTGGACATTCTAAAAGCTGCCGGCCCTAGTCTGGTGGTGCACTTCATCAGAGAGGTGACCCGACTTGTTCCGCCTGCAGGCGAAGAGGAGGAGCAGCAGATGCGACAACAAGAACAGCCAGAATCAGAAAAGCCCGCCTCGCCGTTGATATCAGAGCCCTCTGCAGTACCTGCAGCACCACCTAAACCGGCTCCCAGAATGTCTATCGGCTCGAGTTCCAGTCTACAGGGTGTTAGAGAGATGGACAAACCGATCAGCAACGGTGTGCCAAACCCTGCTCCCCGACTTAGTTTCACCCAGTCTCAAGCAGCAGCAGCGGTAGCCAATCAAGTCCATTCCGAGACGGCTATTGTGGATCAGCGCCCATATTCACCACCTCCTAGTTCAATGGTGCCCAACAAATCCGCTGTTTCTCCAGTTGCCCCAACGTCTGTTGCCCCGGTGCTCACTTCTTTCCCTAGTAGCCTATCATCGCAAATTATTCGCCCGGCTTCGCAACCTCCTCCACCACCGACTCAGTCGCAATCCATGCCCGCTGAAATGGGTGCTAAACAACCAAATGGTCTGGAGCTAAGAAAGGAGCGTGTGTATATTACGCTGTTACGAGACCATACAGGTTTGGGTTTCAGCATCTCAGGAGGCAAAGGAGGCAATCCTTACAAAGATGGATCAGATGTAAGTCTTAAAAAGCCACTTGTTTTCTTTCTTAATATTAAAACGTTTGTGATTATTTGTTTACAGTCCGTCTACGTATCCCGCATTATGGAAGGAGGGCCTGCCGAAAAAGACGGCAAACTGAAAATTGGAGATCACGTCATTTCCGTGAGTCAAAATTTGCATTTTATTGTTTACTTCCGCTTAAATTACCCTTTGCCTTTTTTTTTTAAATTTCAGATCAATGGCGTCGATGTGGAAGGTGCTCGGCACGATCAAGTTGTTGCCATGCTGACTGGTTTGGAACGTTTCGTCCGGTTGGTTGTGGAGCGTGAATCATGGCTTCCTCCTAGCCATTTAAAATCACCAAAGATGTTTGGTACTCCACGACCTTACACCAGCCTATACAGCCCCAATAGTTATATGGCCAACCGGCCTAATTATGCTGGCCTTTCAAGCATGCCGACGTCGCCCTTGATTGGTTCCATGTCATCACCTTTGACTACAAGGTAGTAGAAAGTTGATCATCCTTCTTTCATGACCTTCATCCATGTAATAATGTCGCGTCAATAGTTCACCGAGCGTCAACCAATCAGCCCGGCAGCAATTCCTTGCCGCGTCTCCTGAAAGAAAGAGCGGAAATGTAGAGCCGTCGCCGCTTCCGACAGCGAAAAACGCCTTGGCCTTGCCGTCCGGAGAGGAAGTGCCGAAGCACGTTACCAATGAACAATTCCAGGCCATGATACCAGCTCATTTCGTTCAACCTGAGCCTCAGCAGCCCGGTTCTAGTATCGTCATCAATGTCAAGCAACCAGATCCTGTTGGTGGGGCGCTGAGCGAATTTCAGTTCCCTGCCGTGCCCACCCAGTTGGGCAAAGTCACGGAAACCATCACAAAAAGTACACTGACGGAAACCATCGTCACCCGCGTCACCAACAATAAACTCGGTGCACTTCCTATCGTTATTGAGGTATATGAAAAGTTTTGACTAAATAAAATAAAAATATTCGACGATATTACGGTGAATCTGTCGGTGTTCATGATTTTCAACGAACCCGCCATTAACAATCTTTTTTGTTGTTTATCTCACGCCAGGATGTGATTCTGCAGAAAGGTGCCGGTCCGTTGGGTCTTAGCATTGTCGGTGGGAACGATCATTCGTGTGTACCATTTGGTGCCGACGACCCGGGAGTCTTCATATCGAAAGTATTTGAGCATTTAATTTCGTTTTGGGGTGGTGTCGACAAAATTGTGTACTCACTCTTTTTTGTGCGTGTTTTTAGGTCATTCCGGAAGGTGTGGCTGCTAAAACGATGCGACTACGGATCGGTGATCGGATCCTCAAGGTTAACGGCAGGGATGTTTCCAAGGCAAGCCACCAGGATGCTGTCCAAGCACTGTTGGAACCCACAGCGGAGCTCATCTTGACCGTTCAACACGATCCGCCACCGAAAGGGTTGCAGGAATTGACAATTTACAGGAACGAAGGCGAGAAACTTGGCATGAACATTAAAGGTGGTTTGCGTGGACATCCGGGTAATCCTCTCAACAAACACGACGAAGGTGTTTTCATCTCCAAAATCAATCACGGCGGTGCAGCTAGACGAGATGGCCGTTTGAAGGTATTATTTATTGTTTTCTCCAATTTATTTTCGGGAACAAATTTTGACTTGTTTGTTTTGAAACGCTCTAATAGGTCGGTATGCGTTTGCTTGAGGTGAACGGTATTAGCTTGCTGGGAGCCTCTCATCAGGAGTCTGTGAACTCTTTAAGGACTTCCGGCGATGTCATCCATTTGCTCATCTGCGATGGATACGATGCTGCTGAAGTAGAACGACTCCAATCAGAGGGCGTACTAACTCGCGAAGCAAAATCAACATCCGAAAGTGTTTCGAGTCTTGATCGAATTGGCGAGGAGCCCAATCACGTCAACATTATCAAGGTAATTCATATTTTGATTTGCTGGAATTTTCTTCGATAACCGCGTGTACTCATTTTTAGGGAGACGAGGCTCAAGACGACGGTTGCTGTGATCGTGAAGAATCCGAAGAAATTGCCAAGACCACTGGTTCTTCTTTGCCGGTCAGTCCGATGTTGGGTGATCGAGACAAAACTTCAGAGAAGGTAAATCAATTCATTTATTTAATTGATTTTTTTAAAAAATACTTTATTTGATGATGTTGTGTTTGTTTTCAGGTGTTGGACGCTGTCCGAGCTGCTGAAATGCTCGTGTCTAACATGGTGCCTAAATCGCCTGGTCCAAATCGAGTTGACATGAAAACGACGACGATTGTCATGTCAAAACATACACTAGCTCCGCAAACAAGCACGGTAAGTGGTATTTATGTTTGTTCATCCTGTCCTCACACTCTGGCTCTTTCCTGTCTTGTCGCTCGCTTCTGACTGTTAACATCCACCTGAAGTATTGACTTTCAGTGTGTGCTGTTACGAGACCACTACGTAACTCTAGCATGATTGTGTTTTTCCCCTCTAAACCAACTATCACCAAAGGGTATTTTTAAGCTATAAATACTAACTTTTTCGAGAATGCTGTCCGAATTCCCCGCCCGCAAGGAATTTGTTAGTGTTAATGTTTTACCCGACTCGTGTTTTTAATAGAAAAACAAATCTTCGTTTTTCTTTTTTTTTTAATTTTTAAAAATTTCTGGTCGTTGCCAGAGCGCATGATAGTTATGCAAGAAAGATTGTTGTTCTGGCATCTGAAACACCCTGCATGAGGAGAATGGGAGAGAGCATGATGTCCAACCTCTCCGGCAAGGAGATCAAAAGGCTCCGAGTGCCTACCCGCTCGCCCCGTGTCCTGCAGTTCCCAAAAGCCTCCCCTGCTTCAACATGATCAATAAAATGACAGCAATTTTTTTCCATTTTTCTTTTTTTAACGAGCAGAATCCGACGGATTTATAGCAGGAATTCTGTCGATTGCTAAACTTAACAATTGATGACGGATCATCAACATCAAGTGTTCCCCCACGCTGCTGAGAAACGGCGGTCCAATTGTGTGTTGAGAATAAAGTTTTATATGCGTCGATTTATGGAAAATATGGATCGGGACCGCTTCTTTCATCCGCACAAAGTTGTTATCAATTATTGACGTTTTGGATTATTACCCGATTCGACTCCGTTATTTCCTCTCCCCCTTATTACCTCCCTTTTCTTTCCTTCTATTTAAACAAAAAACAAACAAACCGAAGTGGCCCTTGATGGATACCAAAGATTCGAAAGGTGTTCCCATTATTCCCTCGCTCATTATCATTGACTCTTCCTTCTCTTCTCCCCCCGCCAAGACGATTTTTATGGTCTCCGACAAAATTGAGCGTATGAGGCGCCAAATGAATTTACTTTTCTATATGTGATGTTAACCGCAACCAAGGAAAAATCTACAAAAATATGAAAAGAGAATGATTGATTATACACTTTCATTTTCACAATTTCCCGTCTAACCATTTTCAAAAATCCAATGAGGAAAAGTTGTTTACAAGGGCGCTGCTGAAAGAAGTGACAGTGACAGAATGATTTGAATCGATCGAACTCGATTTTCAACGTGGACAGTCAGCAACTAATCATGCTCTCTCACATTTTCTTGCTTTCAATTATTCACTATCGATGAATCAGTCCTTCACATATTTCTATTTCACTCTCTTCGTTTCTTTTTTTTTCAGTTCTTGCGTCTTTTTGTTACTAATTTTTTGTTTTGCTTTTTATGTGTGCGTGTGAATGTGTGCGTGTGTTTTGGTTCGGTGGACCGAACGGTAATTTATAACCCTGCCACAGCCCATAGCTCCTCGCGCTAATTTGGGTGAGGCGGGTCTTGCTGAAGAAGGTGGCGATGCTATTTCGCCGGCACCCTCCCCGCTTCCGGGGCGATTAACTCCGACGGCTTTGCGACATGCCGGTTCGGATCATCCATCGGATCGCAGCAGCAGTAGCTGTGGCAATAGCCCTATTCCTCCCATAATCCAGGTGATCTAATCGATACGATGACACGTCTTGACGCTTTTGTGCCACTGCCAATTCTTTTCATCGTTGCCAAAAATTTCCCTCTCGTTCTTTCACTTTTTGGTTTTATTTCGTTTCTTTGTATCAGTTATACTAACTGTTTTTGAGGTTGTCTCTTCCGCGTTTCTCGTTGTTGTCCGTTAGGATGCCATGCCTCCTCCCGCCACTCCCGCCGTACCGAAAACGGCACCGCAGGGAGTTGGTTTGACTGGTCCCAGCCCGGATAAGATGACTTTTAGTGCCAAGAAGCGATTCTTTGAGAAGGAGATTGAAGAGACAATTACACCCGCAGCTAAACCTGGTAAATTCGTAAATGTAGTGTACTTGTTATTAGTAGTGACTAACAGTTGCATTCTTACAGAAAAGAGATTCAGCTTTTTGAGTGAGGATGAAGTCAACAAATTGAAACAAGAAGAAGGCAAGTTTTACATAGTAAAATGTCTTCGAAATACAACTAATTTCAATTGATAATTTTGAATATTCAGAAAGGAAAATTGCCAATCTTACTAGCGAGCAACTGCTCAACATGAGCCGTTTAGACGACGTTGATGAAGAGGATGAAGATGAAATAGATGAAGCAAACGAACCCCATGTTGAGCCCGTCGCTGTAGCCGTCACGGTAATTTAGCAAACTTTTAGCATCTGATCTAAACACCAACTTATGTTAAAAACAACTTGATACTATCAGGTCACAACCGTCCCGACAGCCCAGCATCCTTCCATCGTTCGTACCGCCAAAGCAGAAAAACGTCTTAAGGATAAACTAACACGCGAGGTAAGTTTCCGAATTATTTTATTTAGTTTAAGCCAATTTAACGTCTCGTTCATTTGTCGCAGGGTTTAGAACTCAGTGAAGAGGAGAAAATGTTATCGCCAACTGAGCAAAGAGCTTTACAGGTATACATTGTAAATTAACACCTACTAATACAGTGAATAATGAGATGGAATTGTGCACGTTTGATATAGGCTAAGAAACGAGCGGCATGGAGGGAGGCTCGTTTGAAATCACTGGAGCAAGACGCCATGCAGGCTGAGATGGTCATTAAGAGAATGAGCGAATATAACCAATCGGCTGATTCGAGCTCTGAATCTTTGTCGGCATCGTTACGTAACGCAACCAATCCGCTCGATGGCAGTGATGACAACGGCAACAATAATCGATCAATTCCGGATTACACGAATAATAACCAGGTGGGATATTGATTCACATGGCAAGGTGCTTGTTCCGCCAGCTCAAACTAATTTTCCTTTGATCGATAAGATGGATCCCGAAAACAACGTTCAGGATCGTATTGAAGAAGAAGATGAAGATGACGAAGCGGATGTCGATAACCTCGATCAGGCCGGTCTCGGTGGAACGGATAACGTGGCCACATCAACAAACAACGGACGCCAGAAGAAGAAGAAAAACAAGAAGTCTAAGAATCGGTAGATTGTCGAATCGCCACAGGACAAAGTAGATATCACGTTTTCTTTTGGTGAACCCATCATCATGATCACACGCCTTTGTCTCCATCCTAACAACACTTGCCTTCACGTCGGCACTTTGCATACCGTTGTCGTCAAAAATCTTTTTCGGGTCTTGATAGAAAACGGTTTTATATCATTTGCCTTTTTTCAATCTTACATTTTTCATCTACCATTTATGATACTTTATCTGTATTTTCCAGATCGTCAGCATTTTTCGTCTTTGGCTTTGTTGTTTTTCGTTCTGTCCTATTCTTTACCCCCCTCCCATTTTCTCTACTACGATTTTTTTAGAAAAAGATTCGTTTGCATGCGAATATGGCGGGATTCGTGTATGTTGTCCCGCTAAAGATGTTTTATCCACACTAACTCGCAAAATTTGATAAGAAAAAAAGCTGCGTATTTGTGCCTCATTTATACCCCCTCTCCCTTGAATTAAATTTTACAGTAAATGAAAATAATACAGCCTTCGTAAAAATATATCCTAAATCTGTTTTGTGTACTCTCAACGACGACTTTAGTTTACCTCTGAATCTTAGAAGAAAAATCTAGAAATAACCGATCCTCGAGCAGAATGGAGAAGGCGGCATGAACGAGACCAGAATGTGTTTATTCAAATTGCTCATGAGGCCATGACAACTTTGCCAACCCGTACGGTATCCAGAGTTTTCATTGCATCGGGCACACCGTCCAGCATAACGGTGTGATGAATATTTGGCCTGTTATTCAATAAGAAATCAATTCGGTCACTTCTATTAAACTATCGTGCTAAATACCTTAATGATCTATCCGCCAATTTTTCCATAATGTCCAAAAGAATGTGCTGGTAGCGACCAGCCTGAGCAGGAGAGAGAACCCAGGAATGTTCGTTCAAATATCCAACACTGCCGCACTTGAGCCACAAAAGACGTGAGTTGTTCGGATCCAACTACACACGGATATGGAAATTAATTATGAAACCGACGATCAAATTTTTACAAAAATTACATGTAAATCAGGCTGTGATGTGATCCAGCGACCGCCAACAGCCAAACATGATATTACGTCATACTTTGGGGGTAGGATTCTATCATTTTCCACGTATCCATCCTATGAACAAGAGTTACATATATCATACACTTAATTTTTATTTGTTGAGAAGATAAAACTTACTACTGGGTATTGACTGCACCCAAGATCAAGTATCAAATCAACTCCATGGCCAGCTGTTTCCTCCAAGCAGGAAGCCCTTAAGGCACTGCTACGTGTCGTCATATCAATTATGTGACCTGTCATTGAAAAAGTAAACTTGTTATGTCTTGAAAAGAATACATGAAGTATTAGTAGGTATTGGTACATACCAATACTTGGTTGAAAACTCTGGAGATATAGAAGTTCCTCAGTTGAGGCAGCTGTAGTGAGGACTTTAACACCACCCATCATAGCAAGCTGGATTGCAACACTACCAGCTGGAGAGGCACCATTCAATACTAACACTATAAGAAAATGACAAAAGAAATTATTTACACATAACAAACAAATGTTAAACATTTAACATACCTGTTTCTCCTGAACACATACGACCTAAATAGTGAAGAGCAGTGTATGCCTTGACAGCATCTCCAATACATCCTGCTGCTTCCACATAGCTAACACTTGTTGGTTTTTTTACTACAAATTATGCTAAGTTAAATAGATGAACTATTCCAAGTAATAGTGATATGAAACATACCAACATCATATTCATTCAAAACAACATATTCTGAGCAACCAGATTGACCATAATCCATTGGGATTATTCCAACAACTGTATCTCCTGGCCTTAGAGTAGTAACTTCTGTACCACAACTCTGAATGATCCCTGAAACCTCACACCCAACAGGCAGCCTGGTCTTCATGGTGTCTGAACTAGGAGAAACTTCCCGAAAGGCATTATAAGCTGGTCTAGTGAGGCCACATGCCTTCACCTGAACTAAAACACTGTCTTGACTAATGACAGGGACCTCCGTCTGAAAGACAATACTGATAAGAATATTTTTTTTTTAATTTATTTATAAAGCAAAGTACCCCGCCATCAATGTAGAATTCTCGGTGAATTTGTAAATGATCTGTTTTGTGTAATTTACCAGCGGCTGTAGGGGGATTACCTAATTTACCCTCTTCAAGGAAAACAGATCGCATTTTCCGTGGACTCACTGGTGGCATTCCCGATGGACGAACCAAAATCAAACCCGCACCGTAAAACCTCTTATATGTTTTCGAAGAATACAACGTTTAAGGCTGCATTGTTTTTTAAAGCTGTCTCTTCAGAAATTTGAAAAAAGGCACGGTAATATTCACACTAATGTTGCATCACGTTTACACTGTCTCAAGAAACATGCAAGCTGGTTAGCTGGATCCCAAACCAAATAATTCTACCGTAAATAAAATAAGGCCTACCAGACGCTTTTGGACCAAACGTCAAAACTACGTCGTCTACGCCACCTAGCGAGTTCTCGGTCAAAGCGTTCTCCCCTAATTATCTCCTTTGGATCGCGCCAAATTTATCTGTTACTTGGAACCTGCAAAAAGAAAAAAGATAATCTTTTTTACCTTGTCTCGCGTTCTCGCCTTGTCTTATAAATTAATAAAACGTTTTCCTCTAACCACTTATTTGAGAAATAATTTCAGTAATCAAAATGGTTCTTTTTCTTTGTAAAATGCATTTTCAACACATAAAAAATACAAAATCAGAAATAAATAATGGAACCTAACTGGTCCTACAGTTTACACAAATAAAAGGTAATACAAAAATCGCAAGGAAATGAAAACATTAAAAAATTTAGTTTTGGAGTATTTTAACAAATCATTGGATTAATTAAATACCAAGATATGCTGAATAATATCAATTGACTTACAAAATTGGCAACAAATCTTGTATAATGTTTTGCATACTGCTTTGAGACTTTTAAATGGAAGTATTTGTTATTCTTGGCGTGGAATGAAAGTGAACATTAGCAATAATGGAATTTTCTCTAGAATTCATCGTGGAAATTAGTTTCGGTGTCAATGACTTTGCTAGCCAGAAAAATGTCGGCTGAAGCAAGTATTTCTTTCATAGATAGCTGCTGATCTTTATTTGTATCGGATATCTGGATAAGAGATTCGGCTTCCAAATGAGCATGGCGAGGATTTCGAGGATCTAAATATGACTGATAAAACGACGGTGATTACTAATTGCCATTTTTCCGAATAATATAATTTTTAGAATTGTTAATAAAACTTACCAATATTTCGCGTTTATCAAGTTTACCGTCTCTGTTGCGATCAATAAAGTTGTTAAATTCTTCTTGTCTTTTGTTCTCACTATATCGCACAAGTAAACTTTCAGACGGTATTAATGAGTATTCCTCCCACGTTAGAGTTTCATCGGCGTCTTTATCTGGTTATGCATTTTATAATAGTTAATTAAAAGTTGCGTTTTTTTAAGGGTTTGGGAGCGAAAACTCACCATATTCGCCAAGTAGATCATCGGCTTTGCTAAGCAAAGTAGTGTGGCTAGATTCCGGATGACGAAAACTTAGAAATTCATCTGTATTTTCAACAATGTTTGATAGATATAAACAAAAAAAATTAAGGAGATAAATAAAGAAAGGCAAATCGTTTATATACCGAGATTCAGGAAATCCGGGTCGGTTTTTGCAGCTTCTGACCAAGCAGCCTTGTCCCAGGCAATTTTTTCTAGTAAATTAATTATCACAGATTATTTTTAGAAAGAATCTATCAAGGCATTGTAAATAGGAGTAAAAAGTAGGTTAAATATGTACAAGAATACCTTTGATAGATCGTTCCAACTCAGGATGCATTTCATCATGATCTCCTGTTTTAGTATTATTATTCCCATTTTTTTTAAGAAACCAAGTGTGATATTCAGTCCATGAAACATGGCCATTTCTTGGATTCATATCAATAGCAGTAAAAAGAAAAATATTTTCTCTGAGAGCTCCTTGCAAATGCTCTTTAACTTTTGATATGATCCAATTACGCAGTTCATCTATGCTAACATATGAATCACCATTTGTGTCAAGCCTGTAATTAAAAATTAAAAAATCATCGTTGATAAACTTGATATGTTGTTAAAGATTCAGGAATAAGATTTGCTCTTACAATGGATAAATCATCTTAAGTTTCTTAATTTGTTCCTCTCCAACAGGAGCTCTTTTAAAAGAGGTGTCGATTGCTATAGATTCTTTACTCTGTGAAAGAGGTAGTGGCCAACTTAGTTCGACTGGTGACGTGGATCTCATTTGTGATGAAGACGAGTAGATGATTTCATCTCTAGTTCTAGAAGATAGACGAAACACGGTTACAATTGCTGATATTATAACAAACACCACAACAATTCCAGCAAGCGGTTTTCTTTTTAAAAGTTTACTCCAAGATTGAATCCGCATTTTTTTTTTAGATTCGTTCAACCGATCCTGGGTCAATATGATGTTTTGATGCTCAGCGACATCTAGCGATAAGAATTATAACTTCAAAACGCTTACCGTTGTTAATACCTGCGTTAGCAAGCTGTTTTTGTCTCATTTTTTTTTTAAAGGGTAAGGTAGGTAAAATGTAAACCTTTTTTGAGTTTTTTCGAAAATTTTATGATTCTACGAAAAGAGATAATACGTAAACTGGCAATTTCTTTTATGTCATAAATCCCACATAAACAAATAAGTAAAACAACACATTTACTGAATTTCCAATTACTAATAAAGATATATTTCGTTCTTTCATGTGTGCTCAGTTTTCATAAACGGCATATATTGTGAGAATGAGGAACACGAAACCCGAAAGAAAATCGCACGACACTTGAACAATATGAGTGTCTTTTTTTTAAAACTTCCCTCGCACGATCTTGCAATTTTCGTCCGGCCAGACTATTCTTCTCGTATTGCGTCACATTGTCGCAGGAGTTGGGAAATAAAGTAGAGAATCCGTTTCACCACTTAAGTACCAAAATCTATGTGTTAAAAAAATGTCGGCGAAGCATAGACTCGCTGCGTTGGTAATGTGTTTGGGGATTAAAAAGGGAAAGCGTGCGTAAAATGGCAGCAGTATTGTTGTTTTGTTGTTTTGTTTGAAAAAAAAAAATAGAAAAATGAAATCGTACAATGGCACAAGTAAAAAGCCCGGAAGAGAAAAAAAGGCGGCATTTCAATTTAAGAATGGCATCTGTTGCTATGCTTCTAACGAAGAAAATTTTAGAATGGGAGTGTGAAACAGTGAAACATAAAGAATGTCAAAATCATCACTACCAGGTCACCATATTAAAAGAAAAAAAAATTAAACAAAAGTACCAAAGTTAAAAACGCCCAAAGCAATCACAGTAAGGGCATAGTCTGACAAGTGAGATGAGCACTGGCTCGGGAAAAAAATACATCGATCCGTTCATCGTCGATTTACGGTCCGCAGCGAAGTCTTTATGCTAAAAAAAAATATCAAAACAGAAGAATCGATGATACAAAAATAGGATACAACCGAAAAATGTTTAGGAAAAAAAAATAAAAAAGATTGACAGAAAGAGCGACTAAAGCAAGCGTGTTAAAAGCAGATATTAAATTAGAAAAGGGGGATATTGACACAACTACACAAAGAAATGGGGGAAATATTTAGAAAATAAAATAATTATTGCAACCGAAACCAATTGAAAAGCCACACAAGACAATGACGACACGAAACTGTCTTGTTTCTAGTTTCGTTTCGTGTTTTTATAGCAGAGACAATAAACACCCAGGTTTGGTAGGACGAGTAGCTTTCTGTGTTCGGTGTTCAAATGAGAGACGATAAAACAGAAATGAAGGAGGGCAGGAAACGAGATCGATTCAGAGCCAGGAGTAAAAGAACCCCGGATAAATCGATCGTTTGTCAAAAACTTTCTCTCTTTGTTTCTTTAGGGAGAGCTCACGAACTCACGACAACCGACGACAGAGGAGCTCGGCAATACGTGGAAGGATTCGAATGAACTCAGGACATCAAAGAAAATAAAAAGAAACACATTAATTACTAAAAAAAATGAAGGGAAAAATAGTCTTGATTGTAAAAAGGATGAGATAGTAAAAATGGTCAAAATTGACGACAGAGTGTGTGTAGCAGCAGGGAACGACGGAACCGGTCATTAGCGATTCTTTACGAGATGGGATACACATTTTCTTTGTTTTTCCTTTTCATTTATTTTTATTTTGGCAGGAGGGCGTGAGTGGCCAGAAGGCGACGCGGGTGAGCAATACCCGATGCTTTAATCGACGGCGAGCCGTGGTGGGCCAGGACTTTTTTACTTGCTCCACTGCCGGAAGGAGTTCCCGGGCCGGAGCCGAGCGGCGAGAGAGAAGCGCGTAGGACGGATCGAGTCAAGGGCCGACGTGAAGAGATTGTACGTGAATTCTTCCCGATCGGCCCGTCCGTCATGGGATCGCGTGGCATGACGGGGCAAGGGCCAGAGGACGGAGTTGACCGGCTAGTTTTTATGGCTTTGTCTCTGATCTTCCTCTTGGTCTTCAAGTCGCAAAAGCTAGCAGAAGCGGGAGAGGAGGAAGCGGGAGGGACTTCCACTGAAGCGGAATGGGGGGATGTCAGGTGATGGGTAGGGCGCCCCAGTAGTCCCCCCGTCGACGACGACGTCGTCGCCGCCGCCCGCTTACTCGCACCCAGCGACAATCGTAAAAGACGAGAAGAGGAGGAACCTGCGTGGCCATGATAAACACCACAACCCGAGCTCAGCAGCCAAGCGTGTCTGGCGAGAGAAAAATAAAATAAAAAATAAAAAAGAGAGAAAAAAAAAATTGGTTTTTGTTGATGAAAAAAATGTCAACTCAAAAACGAGAATTGAATATCGAATAATCACGACATTTACACCCACTACTCCCTCCCCCTTTTTTTATTAAAAAGCCTCACACACTTCCTCCCAAGATTCGTATCAGAAGTGTAGTCAAATTGAAATTAGTCTCAAGGGGAATTTAAGGCACACTTTGATGAAGTTAAAAAAACACACACATAAAATTTGGACAGGTGTGATATCCCATGATTAATTTGGCCTCTAGCACGGTTTGATGTGTTAGCACTCTCGGTTAATGAATGACGGAACAACCAACCCCAAAAGCTAGCGAGAAAAGGCAATCTGCAGTGATTGTGTGTGTGTTTGGATTAAAGCGATATCAGAGGAAATCTCAAGTCACCTTTTAGTCGTCGTCGTCGACCTGGTAACACGTTTGTAGCCTGACGAAGAGCTTTCGCCATTCACTTTACCGTCGTCGATAGTTTTGGGCGATCTGCTGCTGCTGCTACCGCCGCCACCACCTCCGCCGCTGCTGTTGCTTCCCTGGGACGAGTTGAGAGCTGATGCCGCATTGACAGTCAGGGCCGAACTCACTCGGTTCGATTTGAGTGGAGATGGCAGAAGGACTCCGCCCTGACCGATTGTCTGTAGGCGCTGAGATGTACGGCTGCGGTTGCGTGTGGCCTCGTCAGTCGATCTTGGGGAATCAAACGTGAATGATTAAACAATGAAGAAGGAAATATTTCAACTAATGAATTCACCTTAGATCAGAGCTTTTGGTGGTCGCCTTGTTACTCCTATGGAGGACAATATCATCACAGTTCCTGTGTCGACACAATTTATCATTGGGTTAATTTTCATAAGCAAATTGGAATTTTTTAAAAAGGAATTTACTTTAGAGCTCCGGTGGTAGTTGCCCTTGCGTGCCGCCGAAGAGATTTGATTTGCTGGAGGCGATCGCCCTGCGACATGCCGTTGACGAGGCACTCCTCGTTGAAAACGCTGCCCTTTTTCTCCTTGAGCGGCTCCGGTTTGATGGTGGCGTTGGCGTTGGGGTCGACTGGGCCGTCCAGCAATGCGCTGTCTGCCACCGAGATTCCGGGTTTGTTGACGACGGCGGTGACCGAGGCGGATGAGTTTTTGTCATCCTTCATGTCTTCCAATTTAAAACTGTCCAGGATGTTGAGGATACTGCGAACACTTCCGCTGTCCGGCTCGGCCTTTTCGGCCGTGCTGTTGACGCAGATCACCGACTGGCAATTGGATTCACCCAGGGAATTGGCACCGGCATTGTCGTTGATTCGATTGCTATTGTCCGTCACTTTGGGACATTTCACCGAGTTCAAGCTGCTGCCCGTGACGCAGATCTCCGATAGGTACACAGCTGCCTTTCCGACGTGACGACTGCTGTAGTTGGCGTTTGAATTGGACTCGAAGTGCTTGCGCTGCTTCAAACTGTGGACGGGGAAGGGGCAGACGATCCCCAAAGACTGGCCGTTGTGCGCATTGTCGTACTCGTCCTTCTGCAGCCACATTTGCAATTGTTTGCTGGACAAAAGAAAAAAGGGGGGACAAAAGAACTCGTTACTCAAGACTGTCACACTCTCTATTATATTGGAATTTCCCATGTAATATTTGCCAACCAACCTTTCGACCCAGGTTTGCTGATGTCCAATGACGCAGCCGGGCCGGCAGATTCTCAGCCAGGCAATAGATTCGTGTGCAGTCATGCGGTAGTGCTTCATCATGTAGCAGGCGATAAGCGTGCCAGTCCGCCCCAGTCCAGCTACAAGTGAAATAAGTTGAAGGTTAGAGAACGTGTTTAACGGCTATCGTTATAGTAGAGAGAAGATATTCGGTCCATCTGGGAGTGGTTACCTTTACAGTGAACTGCCACAGCGCCGCTGGTGGCTTCGCATATGTTCAAGAAGCGCTCCATGATCAGATCGCTGGGCGTGCTGCCGTCGGTGAAGAAAAGATCTCGGTGTTGGAATCCCCCTCGAGTGAAACGGGCAGCGTCGTAGATGCGCTTATTCAGGCGAACAATGGTCGTCACGTCGTACTCGCGGAAATAGTTGAAATAAGACTCGGGGGTGTGCTGGCCTGGTACGGAGAAAAAAAGAAGAGCAGAACACAGCGTCGTTAATGTGCAACTCCCGAGTCTTGTTTTGAATTGTCACGCGGACGTGTCAAGAGTAACGCACCTTCTTCCTCATTCTTGGTCGAATGCGGCCCGCAAAAGGCAATAAACTTGCCGGGGATGATCCAGTTGAAGTCGCCATTCTCCACACGCTGTGAGAAAAAACAAAGTTTCAAATCATAAAACCGTTGGCAGGGGGCTCACGCGTCCGTAATTTGTCCCACGTTTCGTTATTATTCTCACCTCATAATGTTCGTACTCGTCAACGTCAAAGTCTGAAAAATCGAAAAAATTGAACTTGATGGCCTTCTCGATGGCATGCAGGCAGTCCAGGATGGAAATGCTATATTCGGCCCAGCCGTAAGAAGCATCCCTGTTGAATTGATGAATAAATTACGTCGGAACTGTTCGATGATTTCGGAGAAAGAGAGAAGAGACTCATTAAACAAATTTCGTTACCCACCTAAACGGTAAAAATGTTGGACTGTTTCCACTCGTCAGTAATCTAAAAGCCTCTTCTGGGCTCTTGTTTAAATAAATCACCTGCGTGGGAGAGAAAGAGAGAGAACATGAAAATGTAAATTTTTAAAACGTCAGACTGCGAACTGAAAAAAAAAAGACACAACCGAAGAAATAAGATTAAGGAAAAGAAGACGAGACGAAGAGAAAAACAAAAACAAAAAAAGGGAAAGAAAAATCTCCCGAATTACGCGTGCATGCCTCGTTTGGCCTGGGGGCTGACAACATTGTTCATTCAACGTGCGGACGCGGGAGTGTTAAGAGAGAAGGCGGAGAACCGTACCATCGCACCAGAAAGTGTTTACTTTAAGGAGCGTTGATGCGGAAGAGTAAAGACGGGGCAAAAAACAAAAAAGAAATACACGTATCAGAAAAATGTTATAAGAACCCCCGTCATCAGACTTACAGCGTAGGAGCCGATTAGCATGGCCGCATTGGCCCTCTTGTGTTGGTCTTCGGTCGTATAATGGACGATGCACTTCTTGGCCAGATTCGGTGCCTATGTGAAATTCAGAAGAAAACAAAAATTAACATCATCAGTCTTGAGTTGACTTTTCGAGCGTTAAACACCAAACGAGAGTGATTGGATAACGAGGGGAAATGTTTTCGACAGGAAAGAGAAAACGAGCACACGAGAATATTTCTTTTCTTTTTTTTAATGTCGAACCTTTTTATTTCATTTAATTGGCGCCTTTTTTATTGCTTTCCCGTGGCCGTCAGCTCAATCGCTCCAACGTAAATAATTGCGCAGAGGTGAAATGGGAGGTACAACCGTTGCCGCCAACTAAATAGGACTTCCCGTTCATTCATTCGCCAGCGCTCGGGGGGCGTTCGATACGCGAGACAAACGAAACGACGCAGTTTTCGGGAGGAACGGGAAAAAGCCGAAATTGTGAATATAGACAAAAGAAGAGCCCATCATCAGCAGCAGCAGGAGGAGTAGCGCAAAGTACAAAAAAAAAAGAAAAGGCCATCCGGTAAATTTGGGCCCTTTTCTCTCGTTTCTCTTTTTCCTTTTTCTTTTAACTTTTGATGAAAAGAAGAAGGAAAAGAAGAAGAAGAAGATGCGTATGAGCAATCTGCAAAGTGCCAGCAGGCGAGAAGAAGAAAACCTTGAATGGCTTGCCAGGTCTCGTGCAATCTCTGGTTGGCTGCTGCTGCTCCTGCTGCCTGGTATACATTGTAATAACTGGCTTGTTATTGTGTAGCCGGAGACGCGGATGTTTTCACCTCCGTCTGCCCTTGACTCCCTACGCTGAGGGCATAAAATCTAATCGAAAATCATGTCCAATTGACGTGCGCAACGAAACGGTATTTAAATGGAGCCCTCGGGGATCAGAGATGAATGTGCATATTACGGAGCGACAACAGCTGAATCATGTACACAATCCACACTGCCTTCCACCTTCATTCAGATTCTCTTCATGACAACCAAGATATTTTCACCACAACACATGTTGCAATAAAGGGGCATCATTTACAATTGAGATTGAGTCGCAGGGCTGTGGCACAAAGGGATGGACAGAGCAGCTCTTTACCTTGAGTTTCCGATTGAGTTTGTGACAGTAGCGATACAGCATAGCCAAGTTCAGTGGACCAAAGTCTGAATAAAAATTTCTGTACACGAGCTGGTCATCTATGCAGAAATAGTGGGTGTCTGGCGTGGACTTTGGTCTGATGGACACCTTCAGAGTAGCGAAATAGAGTTGATCTGCAAAGAAGAAAAAAAATGCTGATGATGCTGAAACTCAATTCATCGTCAAAGTTATAATTTTTAACCCACCTTTGATAAACTCTGCAGCGTGCACCAGAATGTCTTCTTTGTCAAGTACGGTATTCATTTTACAGGATAAAAATTATGGGATCAAATTTCAAATGACAGTAAAGATGATGGACACACAAAGGCAGGAGAGTCAGGTAATGATTTTCGGTTGATAATCACTGAACAGTTTGCCCATCATCGGCTGGCGCGAACCGCGAACCAGACACGTAAACACAATGAGAAATGAAAGACCCAACTGAGGCTCAAACCCCTGGCAGAGAGGTGTATAGACCAACAGGGCTTGTCAACAAGAGATGCAAGGTGCCCACACGTACACACACAGACACACACACACACACACAGACACGGGCAGCAGTACAAAAAAAGAAAGAAACTCCCGCAGACAACTCACAACCAAAAAAGGGAGTGGTGATTATTTGACGTTTCAAAGATATTTCAATCGTTTCTCTCGCTGCCAGGGATGATCAGAATGACTAGATTTAGCAACAACTCTGGCAAATTGGCACATTTGCCAACTGATCTTCTCGACTGACAGTGTTTCGTGTGAGAGAATTTTTCCGTTGGACTTTTAACGAGAGACTTGCGCAGCAACTTCAAAAATTACAATACCAACCGATTTCGATGGAGTCGATTCCAACTGGCCGAGACGACTTGGCAACGTCGAACGAGAATCGAAATCAGTCAGAAACAACACAAAAAAAAAATCCAATTTGACCTCGTAACCGGATTATTACACCAGGACAGAAACCAGAAATGAAGAAAAAAACAACTTGATTCACCAGTTTTTCTAACGATTCCTTGTTTTTTCATTGATAAGAATATTCAAATATGAAAATACGGAAATGTTACGCCATTAGTTTCCAACGCCATCTTGCGAGTGGCGCCAAATTTGGTCGATTTTTTGTTTTCTTTTTTTTTGTCGAGTGTACAGCCTAGGCGACGTTGCTATGTCTAATCAAATAAATAAACCCGACACAAAGTTCGCGCGTGTCAACAAAAAATCAAACTCGAAAAAATAAAAGTTCGTCCAAGACAAGTTGCGAGCTCCTAACCCAAGTGTCTTTCAAATACTGAACAACGTGATTTTCTTTTCTTTTTTCTCCCGAAAAAAACTTCGATACGCACCTTATTTGGCACGTGACGGGCCGCAGCCAGTAATTCTTTCGACGGATATGGAATATTACCGGAGGCATTTCTTCTTCGCCTCTCCCTCGGCCGCTCCACAACCTCTCCAGTTTGAATTTTGTTATTTATTTTTGTGTGGTTTTTTTATTTTATTTTTTTCCTTTTTATCTAATCTCGTTCCAAGTCGGATGTCAATAAATGGGCCCCGCGCGCAGTTAGCCCGCAGTTCAACCACTACTGTCGTGACCTCTGCGGCTTCGCTTGGGTTCCTCCTTTTCTTCTTCTTCTTCTCGGAGCTCATCCCCTTTGGAAAATAAATTTTCTTTATTTATTTATTTTTTCGTTCCCGGCGTGTTGGCGCCGATAACTTTTTGACTTTAAAAGGCGCTGCGCTCATCTACGCCTTTCACGAACGTTTCGAATTGAAGCCGCGATGCGTCATAATATTCATCCTATTTAATTATTCGGACGACACGATTATTTATTATATACCGTATGCGCTGTAAGATTTAAATGGTGCAAAATGTTGAAATTGTATTTCCACGAGAGAAAAAAAAAAAACATTTTTCTTTTAAAAAATTTGAATAATAATAATAATAATAAAAAATCATGTACAGTAGTTATGACACGGATATATATATACACATCAATGGGGCTGTAAAATAGCAAACATTCAGCACCGCACCGCTTTTGTGTGTGTCTCTACGACTTTTGTTCGCCATAACATTTCCCGAATTGCACATCGTATATATCGGGCCGCCATTATTTCGTCATTCTTTATGTATTTTTGAAAATCCCGCCCACCCAACAGACAACACAGCAGCCCACACACTCTCACTCACAGATATATATCGACGGGGGCTACAGCAGCAGCAGATAGAGACATGGACAATCGTATAGAGAGTCTGAAATATTAGATATAATATTAACGGGCAAAAGAAAAAAGAAAGAAAGGCACACAGTGTCCCCTTCAAAAGAACAACAGCAATGGCTATTGGATGATATTCGTTCGGCTCTTTTCGTTTCTCTTCATATATAGCACGAGGGAGAGTATATATATATATAGAATAGATAGACACGTTTAACGTTCTTCTTCACAACTGTGTGGGAAAACCGGATCAGATCCTGCTGGCCGGCTTCCAGCAACAGCAGCAGCCGCCCCTCTTTATTCTGCCATTTGGAATTCCTTTTTAAATATATATATATATTTCTGGGTTTCAATTTTTGTGCTGATATTTTTCGTGTGTGTGGGATGCGCTTCGTTTTATTTTCTTTTGTCGAGTTGTGTTTTTTGGTTTTTTTCCTTTTGTTTTATAAAAATTTCATTTGACGAAAAAGTTTCATTATTTTGTTGTTGTTGTTGTATCAATCCTCTTGAACAGTAAAATAAAAGGACATTGTTTCCCGTTGTTTCATCTCCTTCTCTTTTTTTTTGGGTTGAAAATAAGAGAATCATTCGGGCGTGGTATAGTAAAAAGGAGAAGGTAACACAGACGTGATGGCGGATAGATTTTTCGGCTTTTGTTTTGTTTGTTTTTTTGGTTTCGTGCAGTGCGAACTCAAACGTCATTGGGCGGAGGGAATTTAAATATACATCTGTTCACACACACACACACACGCTCACACAAATTGGTGTCTATTGCTGGGAGAGGTCCGTCAGTGCAGATTTATTAGAGATGAAAATATATTATCAAAATGAATTATAATTATCAATTTTGGTTTTCTTGCTTGTTTGTATAGAAAAAAAAACGCGTCAAAAAATTCAATCGAATGAATTAGCAAAATAATCCATCTCTCTTCATTTGTTTTGGTTTTCGTTAATCATATAGTCATATTCATTCTTCTAACTGTAATATCGGTTAGTCAAGATTAAGGACGACGACCAGACGGCCGCTAGGATCGTCCAGCACATTTGGTGGCGACCGGCAGATGATGATCGCCGGGGCTCTGGCAGAACTGTCGCCGTGTCTGCCACTTTGATGATGGACAAGGCTTCATCTTCCCTTATGTCCGGCAATCTCTTGCTGATCATGTGGCGCAGTCGATTGGCCACCGGTAAACACTGACTCTATTATGTAAAATAAAACAAAAATTACATTAATAATATTTAAAAGTGAATTCAAACATCAAATCACCTTTTCGTGAGTGAGCATCTCGAGCGTGACGGAATTGTTGACTCTCTGCTCATCGAGACTGGACAAGCGGATCTGGAAGATGAGATTCTCTTCCAGTTTGTCGTCGTGTATGGACATCCGGCATTCGTTCTCCGCCTTTTTAGCATCAAAAATAAAACAAAAAGCGCATAAATTAGCGTCCCGTGTGCATACACATAAAACAAAACCAAAAAAAAACGAAAAACAGCCAGCCAACGAACTATAAATTATGAAAAAACGGAAGCGAGATACTGTGCTGTGTGCTGTGTCTGTCTGTGTCGTATATAATGGACGATGGCGTGCCGTCATCGTAAATTACTCACCGTTTCGGGCAGTGAAATGTACATGAGTCGGTCGAGTCCGGTGACCAAAGACCTTGACACGTTGGTATGCGTGAACTGGTAGATGGCCTTTTCGTCGGCCCGTGAGTAGCCGACGAAGAGAAAGACGCCCAGCGGCAAAGAATATTGACCTGTTGGGTTGGAAAAATGCCAGACGGACGTCGTATTACATATATATAATAGAATAGAATACAACGCACAAGTTGAAATTCCGCTATGTACAAGTTCAAGTTCGACGAATAATTGATAGAATTATAGAACAAGTAAAGTTGAGATCGACCGGAGCAATCGGCCGCAAACGATAGAATGAATCTTTGATCGTATCACGGTGGACTCGGGACGTTGAACTGAGGTGCTGCCACGAGCAACCGAAAGTTTTTGCGATCCATTAATATGAGGTCGTCGTTGGGATAGTACAGTCGAAGATATTGACATGTGATCTACGATGCGGTCTCACTCACAAGATTCCTCATTTATTATTCAGGAACAGCTCGACGGATGGCGGACCGCAAACTCGGTACGGTCAACCAGCACTACAGATATTAATACATTCCAGCTCCGGCCCGTGGTATAAAAGATTAGAAAGTGAATCATTCAGTTTCGCTCTCTATACCCACAGGAAAAAGATATAGTATAGTTGAAGAGTCTTAGTTGATATATCTATACAAGTTAGCTGCTACAACCGTGACATTTATACTCTATCGATCTTTGTTTTTTTCTTTTTGGCCCTGGCCGGATCAACATTCACGAGTGCATCTATATATGTGCTGGGCAATAAGCATCAGCGGGATGCTCTACAATATCTATAGATCAATGACATGGTGTCCAGAGACCGACATCAGATTTCTTTTTGATCATTTTTTATTATTATTATTAATATTATTATTCGATGCTAGTAGAATTAATTATATATACCTGGATCGGGTCTGGCGCAGACTAATGTTCCGGAGAAGCAGAGGCATTCACCCCGGTAGGCTTGGAAAGCCGTGGCGGCGTGAGCGTAAACGGCCGACGACGTCTGGCAAGGGATCCGATCGGCGCAGTCGGAGATGGAACAGGTCACCACTTGACCGGCTCCGCAGCGGCACAATTCCGAGCAGTCCGGGTCGTCGTCGTCGTACAACTTTATTGTTGGGTGGATGAATCAAATTCAAATGTCATTTTAGAAAAAGAAGCGCGTGATTTAAAAAAATTTGAATTTGAATTAAATTGGCGCCATACTCGTTTGATGGTGCCTTCCGGGAAGTGAACGACGCGGTCATTGGACCGTTCCAGCGTGCAATATTCTATCGATTGAAAAAAGGTAAAATATAAATAAATAAAAAAATCAGAAAAAAAAATGTCCAACACACAATGTGGAATCGTTAACCAGCGCACCGGGAGCCATTCAAATTGAAGTAGTCGTGCGTGTGATAAATCATTTTTTTTCTTCTTCTTCGAATATAGATGAAAAGTGGGCGGGGACATTAACATGATAAAAAGGTTCATTTCATATTCCTTACTAGCCGGAATGGTGGGCCGGGTAATCATCTCGGTTGTGGTGGGTCCGCCGGAGGCTGTACTGCTGCCCGTGCTGAACCGGGTCCCTGTCGATGTGGTCCAAGTGACGCTGCTGCTGCCGCTGGTCACATCTGTCGACGACGTCATTGGAAATCGTTGGCCGCCACCGTCACCGGGGCTCTGCTGCGTTTCCTGAGGCCTCAGCGTCCGCCTGGGAACGACGATCGTGAAAAGGTGATGCGACGGATCGTCCTCGACGCTCGACGTCTGCCTCCCCCTGACGGTGGCGCTGCTCCCGTCGACTCCGGCAGTGCTGGGCGCCAGCGTCGGCGTCGGAACGGTGACCACTTTCAGGTTGCCCTGGATTTTATGAAAGTCCCTCTGCGCTTCCACTGCAATAGGAAAATCAAATGGGACCGACCCAGACACACACACACAGAGAAGAGAAAGCAATTTAATCAATTATGAAAGTGGCCAGCCTTTTCGCCATTCGCTGCTGCTCTGTCGATCAAATAAAAGAAAACGCGCTGGAGCCCAGGAAATTGTTAGAGAGACAGGCCAGCAGCAGCAGCAGCAGCAAGTCGGGACCTATAAATGGGAAATAGAAAAGGAACCAGCAGACGGCGGCGTTGGGTCTTTTGTGCGGCTCGGATCATCGAACTGGCGAAATGCTCTCAACTCGATTGAAGTTCAACGAGTCGGACGTGAATGATGATGTACAGTAGTAGAAGTACATTTCTAACTGTCCAACTTGTTTTTCTTTTTCTATTTCTTTTTTCCTTATTCAATTCAATTGTATCGACCACCTACCGACGCAGGGATTGAGCCAGAGGAGTCGCTGCCATTCGGTGCAGTCGTACATGGCGGCCATGTCGCCCAAATGCTGGGCCGTCCGGCAGGTGCACGTCGTTCGCAAATCCGTTCCCAGGATGTCGAGAACCGCTCGCCGACAGATGGACGGCGGCCCGGCGCAGCCTTTCGTCACGATGTCGACAGCGCACGCTTGAACGTAAAATTCCAATCGCGGCCTAAACAAATGAAAAATGAAAGAAAAACACGAATTGTTTTAACATTTATTCGGGAATTTTTTCGGCCAGGGAGAGAAATATCCAAGTAAATTTGTTTTCTTATTCTCTCCCACCCTCCCTGTCCATGTCAAAGTAGTTGCCCCATGCACCGGCCCCATCGGACCCAAACTGGGCCGGCACTTCTTATTGATCAAATAACTCGCAAGAAACATATAACCTTCTCCTTTTCTTTAGAGATTCTTTTTTTTGTTCTTGACTGATATGCTCTAGACTTGTGTATAGTTTATGTGTTTTTCCAACGATTGACGGCCGCCAGTTATATGTATACAGCCGGCGGGAAATTCAAAATAGGCTTTGCACAGCGCCAGGGCTTTTGGGTGTTTTGTGCAAAGTTTGAAACTGTCAATTGATTGAAATCTTTACTTGCAATCCGGATGGGCTTTGCATTCCTCGGCCAAGTGATGACAGGCTGGCGTGTGATGAGGTGGACTGGCTTCGTTAGTTCCAAGTGCCGGAGACGATGACGCCATACTGCCGCCCATGGCCGTCGCTCCGCCACCTCCGCCGGACGACGCTGGTGGTGGCGGCGGCGGTGGCAAGTGGTACCGTTCCGGCCGTCTAGCGCAATCTGGATGGAGCCTCTCCTGCGCTACTAGACACTCGTCGTTTCTGCTTTGGCTTTTCCTGTTGACACAATTTCACCCAGCACCCAAAAAAAAAAAAAAAAAAAAAAAAGGAAATCAGAAAAAAAATAAAAAAAGGAAACGTGACGATGGAGAAATAAGGGAAACATCAAAATGTCAAGACGGGCAGACTCTCTCTCATCGTCGTCGTCGGCTGTCAACATCTTTGGATTGGATCACGGATCGACACTCTGGCGGGTCTTTTAAAAAAAAGAAAAGAAAAGAACTGACAGAAGATTGGTGTACGAGTAGAGAGGACACCATTACATCGCCAAGCAATGTCCTCTTATAAGACGGGCCGGAGTCCAATTTGTCCAGGTCTCAAGTTCACCATCATCTTGACAGCGTTTAATAGCAACAACAACAACAACAACATTGCCTTTTCCTGTTCCTGTTGTTCCTGTTGTTGTTGTTGGGGGATTTGACAGTTAGGAAGCACTTGGGTTGCCGGCAACGTCTACTCTATACACTATCAAATGGAGGACGCAGCTGTGTGTATATAGCCGGGAATATTATTACAACAAAAGAAAAAATAAAAAAAGAAAAGGATCTCTCTATAATAATAATAATATCGAGCGGCGGGGCGCTAATTGACTGTGAGACGTAATCCTGGCCAGCATACAGTGCTGTGTAGTATATATACGTACACATCACGTATTCTCATACAGCGTTGCTATATATACAGTGGTGGTGGTGTTGGTGGTCCGGTTCATGTGTCCCAGTTCATGAAGGATCGATTCGCCGCAGCCATGATAGTCTTCCAGCACGCACCGCCGGAATATACACACTACACACACACAGCCAACTATATCTTGTATCCGGCGCGTATATAGCTTGTTTTCTTCTTTATTTTTTTAACCCTTGAAGGTAACATCAACGGTGGGCGGATGATCGATGCTTGATATAGCAGGAGCGCTATATATCGGAAAAAATAGGGAGCCTTAAGGCTCTCTTTGCCTATATTGACTATGGGAGCGAAACAAAAAAACAAGGAGAGACGGACGTCGACGTCTATACACTGACATTGTTCTCCGTGAAAGGTTTTTGCTGTGAGCCCTGGCCGCCTCCCCTATTTTTTTTGTCATCAATATTAATGTGTCGATGATATGCCCTGGCTTTTATCCTCCTGGCTCCTGTCCGTCCCTCATTTTCTTCTTCTTATTTTATGGATGACTTTGACGCAGAGCATCCGACACAATATCTAACAAGGCAACAAACAAGAGCGAGAGGGACTCTCTCTCTCATCTCTCTCATCCGTGATGGAGGTGGGTGTGCTCGGCGAGGTAACTCGCGAAAGATGATATACCCCCGCACGCGCGTGGCCATCTTTGTTGACTGTGGTCTATATCTATTTTTCCTATTGTCTTTATTTCTCTATTCTTCTTCGCCAGTTCCAAATCTAGTAGAGAAATGATCAGAGCAGCAGCAGCAGCCTTAGAGTTTCTCACAGTGATGGCGAGATGAGAGAGTCCGACCCGGAGAAACACAAAAGGGATTGTGAAATAATAATATCATTAGACGGGTGTGCGGAGTTGCGAATTATTAAGCGTAGAAAATCATTAGCGAAGTTGAGCAGAATTTGAGCAGTGACCGGAACAGCAAAAGAAACACGGGCAGCTTTTGTGTGATGTCTATGATGATGATAGAAACGGCCAACTTGACCTATATATATACCCCACAGTCCAGCAGTTTGTGTGTCTCTATTGTTCTGCTGTTATCATCATTCCCATTTAGCATCGACTATAACAAAGCCTATATCCATCTAGGATTATATCCTTGATAATTATTACACACAAAACTCTAATTGACACACACAGTGGCGTATAGAGATAATCATCATGAAAATCATACTTGCAAACGCAGAATGCCACTTCTAGACTCCACTGGAGGGGCGCGTCCTTGTAGAATCCTTGGAGGGCCTGCATGCAGAGGTCACGGTGGCAGGTGTCGGCCCCGCCGGCCATCCCGCTGACGCCTCCGCCGCCACCATTGCAGTAGCGCAGGAACGGATCCAAGTGCTTGCGGCACTGGAGGTCCGATTGGCAGTGAGTTAGCGCTCGGTGGCACGTGCTCTGATAGATGGACACCACTCGGCCGGCACCTCCGTCCATTACTTCATCCCCGCCAGCTGATGGGCAACAAGAAAAATAAAATAAAATAAAACAAAAAGGAAAAAAAAACAAAAAACAAAAAAGAACAAAAAATTGCGTTGGCCCAGCACCGAATAAAATTGAAATTACAAATCAATTGGAGAGAGAAAGAAAAATAAAATAAAATAAGAAAAAAGCCGTGATGATGGGCGGTTGGAAAAGGGTTCGGCGTGAGTTTTTGTGATGGATGGCGTCCGGCCATCAATAATCCTCGACAATGAAGGAAGAAAGAAAAATCTAACAAAAATGGTGTGTGTGTGTGGAATCAAAGTCCTTCTCACGCATGAGGTTGCCTCCTGTCTAACTCCGGAAGACGGCCATTACCGATCGGTCTAAAAATGGTCGGAATATTTTTTTATTTTATTTTAGTAAAATTCCAAGTCAATCCAGCCGACTGGAGCGATCTAAAAGGCTCTCTCCCTGCTGGCGAATTGAACCCCCACTCACACACGGGCGCAGCACTATAGCCCAATCATCATCGGGGTTATAAGGTCTCCCCCCCCCCTATAAAAAGCTCTTTGTATTGTGATATTCGGCTCGGAACACTCTTATATTCTCCTTTCATTTCTTTCGTTCAACATCCAATTGCATTCCCCCCCCCCCTTGGTCCACTATCAAAGATAATACGTATAATAATAGCCAAGTGGCTTTTTATAGCGTGTGTCCTCTCTCTCTCTCCAGCAGGGGCTGAATCGGTCGAACCAACGACGGACATATCGAAAGAAATTTGGGAACATATAAATGCAACATTCGATTTTCGTTTCGTTTTCCTTATTTGTCGTTTGAAAAAAAGGAAAAAAGATCGGCCCCTACCGGATCATTCCCTTTTCCCCGATTCGACGTCTATAACGACCGATAACGACTAGACGTATAAAGGTCTTGTCATCTCGGCACGCTATCGAATGATCACGGAACGATAAGTTAGTGGCACGCAGGATCTATTCTCTCTCTCTTCTATATAGCTTTGGCTGTGTGTGCCCAGGGTATCTACCATGATTTTCTTCTTATGTATTCCGGAGAACACACACACCACCACCACACAGCTCAGAGTCCGTCAGAAAGTGCAGCCCCTCCGGACGGAAGAATAAAAAAGTTTCCTGACGTCAAGGATCCTGGGTAGTAGTAGTATTACAACTATCAAAAACAGATATATCCCCTTGACATGTGTGTTGTGTGTAGAGCGGTACGGAAAAGAGGCCCTACACATTTCAGCCCAGCGGTATAGGCTATAGGGTGCTGCTGGGCAATGTTGCCGAAGGAATCAAAATCGAACATAAGCCCCCTCTTCACTTTTTGGATGGGATACGACAATCGAATAACATGTAGGTCGTCCCCGCACCGATCACCGTATAAAATAGAAGATTGCAGTCTAAAAAGTATATAATATATACTAGGAACGAAACAAAGAAAAAAGGAAATAATAATAATAATAATAATAAAATGGAAACCATCGGGGAATCGAAAAAAAAAAATGATCCGAACCAGAATTCGGGTTCCTATTTATATAGATATAGAGAGAAAGGAAGTCACAAAATAATAATAATAATAATAATAATAATAAAAAAGGAATAATATGAAAGCGAAACGACTAGATGAAGAGGATGAAAGAGGAGAGCGCAGGATCGGAGCAGCAGCAGCACATATTCATGTGAATAACGGTGTGTAGTAATATATAGGTGGGTTTTTGTCGAAAGATTTTCTTTCTCTCATTTCTTATTATTACAAAGGTTTTTTTTTTTTAAATAAAGAAGTGGGCGGGTATGAAAAGGATTTTTGGCGACGATCCTTTGATTATAGTGGCGATGAGAATAATATGTGTGTGCGGTGATTGTTTTTGTTTAGGTTTTGAGTCAAAACCTACTGTGGTTGGATGACGTGGCCGAGGTGTTGAAAGAGGAGGACGACGAGGTGCTGTAATAAGAGGCGGAGCCGTTGCTGACGATGCCGCTGGCTCCGGCCGCAACCGATCCGGAAGCGGCGGCGGCGGCTGAAGCGGCGTGGATCGACGACACGGACGACGACGACGAGTGGTAGCCGATCCTGGTCCTGGTCAAAGCGCTCTGCAGAAAATGGCTGAATCGGGCGACATCAATAGAGCCGGCCTCGGCCGCCGTCCCGTGATGGTGGTGATGGTGGACACTGTCCATCAGCCGGCTCTCGATCTGCCGGCCGTCCGTCTCCCTCTGGCGATTCAGCGAGTCCTGCCAGCTGGCTGCAACGTCGTCGGCACGATCAAGCGATGATGTCGTTTCACGCAGAAGAAGATGATGAGCGGTAGGTACTGGAGTTACGGTGGTGCTGGTGGTGCTGGTGCTGGTAGAAGTAGTGCCGACAAGGTGGTGCTCGTGCGTGGTGGTAGTGATGGGGGGAGTGCTCGTGCTAATTACATCGGTCGAGGTCGGGAGTAGTGAGGGCGGATCAGTAGTAGTGATGAGGCTGTTAGTAGTGCTGGTAGTAGTAGTATCAAGTGCTAGCTCGTTATCATCTCCGTCATCAACGGAAGAAGTTGACGAAGAAAAAGAAGAAGATTGCGGGGCGGACTGGTTATGGAGGTGGGTGGTGGTGGTGGTGATGGCGGGTGGTGGGGTCAAGTGATGGGGCAGATATCTAACAAGATATCGACGCATACGACGACGACGACTAGCATAGACCCTCGACATCGTCGTCGAGTCGCTCAAAGGAGTCGCCGTGACCGACGACTTGGATCTATTACGAATAACATGCCCACTTGGGGTAAGGTAACCTTAGAAAATCATGGCGGCATGCAATCAACCAACCGAAAAAATAGGGTGGAAGAGGGGAAAAGGGGGGAAAAAAATAATTAAATGAATAAAAATAAAATAACTCAATCAAAAATAAATCAATCAATGATAACAAACTGAATCGGTGGCAATTTTGATAAAATAATGCGAAACATGCAGATATGTATAATTCGGACTGAATTTTCACCTAATGCATGAGCTCTTCGAATTAAAATTGTACCAAATCATTTCGACTCGTCGATATATTCGAATTAAAAAAAATTAATCCAACGTCGAAAAATGAAGACATTCAACACGAATGTGGCGATAGATAATAGATATAGAGTGTGTAGTAGTATAACACGTAATAGAGATATAGAGTGTGAATGTAAAAAGATAGAGTGTTGCATCATTCGTGACAAGAGAGAGTGAGAGAATGATTTGAAAGTGCGCGCCCTTTTTTCCCCTTGCGGCCCAACAAACAATAACCCAGCAATTGTTTGTTGGTTTTATTTCGAACGATAGTGTGAGAGAGAATCGTAGTGTGTATATACTATATATATAGTGAGAGACGGCAATCAAACGAATAGAGACACTCAACAGCTACAATAAACAATCCAACAATCGAACCTTGCGCCGTGAAAAAGTATACAGTGAAATAAAACCAACCCAAAAAATGTCTCAAATCAAATCAAATCAAATCAAAATAAAAAAGAATTGACTTACCGACGCACGTATTGTTGTAAATAAACGAGTAGATGCGCTCGCATTTCTTCTGGTCGTTTCCGGGACAGAAGCAGCCGAACAGCGGAGTCATCCGCAATCCCCGCCAAGCATTGTAGCACGTTTCCCTGCGCCCAAAAAAAATAATCAACGAACGTGTAACAAATGATCTAGATTACATAAAAAAGGCGCAAGACAACGGGAATTGCGATGGGTGAGAGTCGATATTTAAAAAAAAGGAAAATGGTAATTATTATTTTTTTTTTCGTATATCGAAGGAATATAAATGATGATTTACTTATCGCGGCAGACGCCCGAGCGCAGTTTGCAGTGCTCGCGGAAGTCGTTGTAGAGTCTCGTGCACGACAGATCCTTTTGGCAGACGTCGAGAGCGTGAGTGCACGTCGGCAGGGCGTGGATCGGGTACAGGTCCCGCTCTGTACATGTGTGTGTCAAGTGTGTCAAATCAAATGAAGAAAGAAATAATAATCTACGCCAAAACCCAATTTCGATCATATATATAGAAAGTCCTCGACTACTATTAGAGATATTTCTCCGTGTCTTATCATCATCATGCATCTTCACGTTTGATTGTGTCGTCCACATGTACACGTATAGAGTAGAGACGCCCGCAATGTCAAAAGTGTCCGTGATAGCATCGCGACGGCCTGTGCTGTCACCGGATGCCAAAAAAACAACAAAATAAAAGCGGATAGAAAGAGGACTGGGTATGTGTGTGTGTGTGCTGCTCTCCGGTGCGGATCGATGTCTTTTGTGCGTATTGAGTCACTCCAGTCAGAGTGCTCTGTGTACATAATAGACACACAAGACCTATACTATAGACGTATAGAGAGTCTATACGTATCGTCTATCTTTCTCCTTTTGAGACTCTGAGACGCGCTCTAGTGTTTCCACGGTGTTTCCATTTTGTTTGCCCTTCCATCATTTCTATTTTATTCTTCGGCGGACGATGGACGGATCTTTATACAGCAGCAGCCAGCAGCCAGCAGGGTACACAGAAATGGAAGACAAACCTTGTCCGCCGACGGCCCGTTCTTTTATACTATAATATAGTACAGCAGCATCAAAGTCGTGTTTGTGTTTGTTTTGATTTCTAATATTCCACTCGAATCGGCCCGCCCTTTTCTTATCTCTTTTTATATATACGGGTTACATCCAATCACCTTGCACTTCTTCATCTTTTCTTTCTTTTCTTGATGTACTTCATAGGTAATCGAATTTTCTGGGGCGGATGAAGCGTGACTGCACCCACCCCCCCGCCGGAGCCGAACGAGAGCTGACCAAGCCACAAAACAGAAAGAGAAAAAAAAAGAGAAACACTGGAAGCTGTGCTGGCTGCTGGCTGCCTCATTGTGTATATAACACACACAGGAGCACAGGAGCAGCCTAGCCTCTCTCTCTCTCGTCTTATTCTCCGTTATATCCGCAGCGAAACAATTCCATCATCTCCAGCAGAGATCGTGAGCGTGTTCGTTTCTCTCTCTTCTATTCCTTGACAAAAGAGCAACTGCCAATGTTGTACAAGAGATGGTGAACTATATGCGCGCCGGGCTTGTGTGTGTAGTATCTATCTCGTACAATTCATCAAGAGAAAAGAAGAAAGTCTGAGACGACGCCAGCATGACCTCTCCTTTCTCGTCGTCTCTCTTCTTCGGCATTCATCTAATTAGCTTTGCGCAAGTGTGGAGCTAAAAGGCCGAATAACCCCATTGCAGCTCTGCTGCTGTCTGCTGGTTATATTCTATCTTGTCTTTTCTATTTAGTCTTGGTGAAACGTTTCCCGAACTGAGCCAATCCTACGGGCTTCCTTATTCCCCCCCTCCAAAAAAGTTGTCCCTATAGCCCAACCCCATCTCGCCCCCCGTCCATTTTGGCATTTTCGCTCTCTCTGTGCCAACCTTTGAGAGAAGCGTGCGGATGGGGGAAAAAGAAGAAAAAAAAAAACCCTTTGAATTAGTTGACTGGCGTACGGAAGTCACGTTCATCCGTATGCACAGTGTGTGTGTGTAGGGGAGGCCAGCAGCTCCACTGGGAAGAATAATCGAAACGCCCGCCAAAAAAAAAAAAAAAAAGAAAATCAAAAAGAAGAAAAAAAGATGGTCTATAAAGATAGATCATAATATACATATATAAGCCGTATAGCTCGCGCAGACACACTATTACATAATCAATATAATTCACGAGCAAAAGAAACACACGTACGTATACATCTATAAAGAATACTGTAGCTTATTCCCCCCCCCCACACACGAATATATAACTATAGTAGTCTAGTTGAGATTAGAGCGCAAACCTATAATATGTCTAGACATTGTTTTCCGATTGTCATTTTTTTTTTTTTGTTTCTTGGTGGGGTTTAATAGACGACGTGCAACACGGAATAAGATGATCTGCCGGGACAAATATGACTTGCGCAATTTTATTTTATTTGTTTTTATTTCTACAGTATATAATAATAATAGAGGGTTCAAAAAAGAAGAGATTATATACCTTTCTGGGTGGCCACCATGCACGGGTGGTCGAAGAGGGAGTCGCGGAAAGCGTTGCAATCCGGGTCGACGGACGGCTCTCGGCAGAGGCAGGTCGGATGGAAGACCGGAAAGGCTTGCAGGGTCCTCAGTCCGGCCTGACATTTAGTCACCGTCGTCGTCGAGCACGCCACTGAATGTTTCAGAGAGAAGGCGGCCCATCCCAGAGTATAGACATTCGGACGAGGCGGGTATAGGACGGTAGTATAGGTCGATCGTGTCGTCAATCAATTCCGACGTTGGCAAAGCAGCAAACAAGAAAAGACAAAACACACACAAAAGCCAATGAGAAATGGATGTGTGTATATGCTGCTGGAGCGCGACGGAATTCGAACGGGCATAAGAAACAAACATACAACACAGACCGGCGGTGCTGTCTGTATACGCGGGCGATAATCAATAATCGATATACACCGGTTAGCGTGACTATTTTCTTCCCTTTTGATGATGGAATATACCTTTGAGAACTTGAATTAACTTGGCGCTCTGACGACATTCTAGATGTTCCGACGGACAACATGGCGTGTCGGTATATCATTTCCTTATCTTTTTATTTTTCAATTTGCATCGACATCAATATAAACGGCCCGGAGGCTATAAATAAAACCATTTTCTGGATTTGGTATAGATATGAATTCGAGGGCGGGAAATTTAAATTTCACTTTTCGTGATATGACATATTGGCGGGTGTATAAACGAATTATTTGAATTAGATTCGATTGTAATATCATAGACGACAACCCAGCTGCATTTGATGTTGCGGACCGAGTGGTAGTGACGGCACAATTCCGCGGCCGTTCGCATCTCAGCCAGCTGCCGGGCGGAAGTTTATACAGTCCGGTAGAGAGAGAGCAAAGCAGAGAGGGTGGACCAAACAAAAAATGGAATAAGTAAATAGAAGAGATATCTGTCCAAATAAACTTTCCTGTCGAGTCCGAACTTGGTTTTCCGCTTCGACAAGATTCTCATCTAAAGGAAAACTCGGCATTTTCATGAAATATTTCCCACTCCAGCGTCCCGCTTTGTGTGTGTATATACGTATACTCCCACTTGACTATTACATTGATAACAAGACCATGTCTGAATATTATACAGCACGAGGAGGGGATCTAAACTCTGCACTACGCAGGGCCAGCACGGCCCCTCGAATTATCCGCACCACTTCACCATTGCTCTTCAGATATTTTCTAATGAAATAATCACGTCCGAATCTGGCTCTCTCTCTCTCTCCACTTTATTTTCGCGTCGAGTTTAATATTATAGAGACTAGATCCCATCATGTTGCATCACATGATTTAACTGGAATTTACAGACGCCCGAGAGTGACGTGACGCTGGCGCCGGGTCCCCTGTCGTCTGCCGACCTATTACGAGACGTGCCTTAAAGGGCCGGCGCTAAGCGGCTAAAAAAAGGGGGTCCCATACCCGGAACAAGGAAAAATAGGAGGACACTGGGGAGACAAAGGAGTTATATACACTATCCACAACGCCAAAAACCGGAAGGAAATAAAAAGAAAATCAATTATTGACGACGCCCAGTAGCAGCAGTAGCTCTTTTCTTTTCGCTGGTTGAGTAAAGACTAAAACAAACATTTGGTGGGTCGTGAGAAAACAAGCCGACTGTTCTTCTTCTTCTAATAAACCCCCCCACCCCAAAAAAAAGAACATATTATTCCTTTTCTTTCCTTGGCTCTGCCCCCATTACAACCAGCACTACTACAACAAATAAAAGAAACTCTTAAAGTGTGTGTCTCTAGTAGTACTACTTGAATTCGCCATTTTATATTGTGGCTGTGAGATGTGTGCTGTTTAAACATGTGTACCTGTTTCCGGGCCGCATATGTGCTGAATCACCGTTTCGATGGACTTGCACGACGGGTCCTCGGCGCATAGTTGATGGGCTAGTAGACAGTTGAGTATGGCGCTGGCTGGTTGGCCTTGATGTAAACCTAGGAGCAAAAAGACATTCGTTGTTTAGAAATTCGTGTGTGTGTGTGTACAAGTTGCGGCTCATTTGACTCTGCAACACGTCGTCAACAACATCAAGTAGGATATGGCGTTGGCTCTCTCCATTTTGCCCCTTGGTTAGTAGAGCGCAAAGAAATCGATAGACACAAGAAGAAGAAGAGAATATGTCTCTCCTCTCTGCTGCTGCTGCTGCTGCCAGCAAAGTAGCAAAACAGCCACAGTTGTGTGTTCGCATGCGGGGCTCTTTTTTTTGGTTTTGCTTTTGTTTTAGATGGGAACTTAAACACCCCCAAAAATGAAAGAATGTGTTTTTTCCCCCCATTATTCTTTTCTTTTTTCTTTTGCGTAAAATGCATAGATATATACCAGCACCACGTTGTTTCTCATTTTCCTATCCAATCCTCGGCTCTCTCGTTCAATCGACAGCACAGGGGCCCAAAAGAAAAGAAAAATTTAAAAGTCAAATTGGGTGATCGACTTTTGTTCCATTTTTCTTGAAATTCTCTTTCTCTATACACACAGCATCAGACTGACGACATACACTATACACAGATAATAAATAGACATCCACTCTGCAAGCAGCAGAGAGTTTCTTTTGTCTTGATAACATAACTGTTCATCGGGAAAGAGAGACTATTATTCGGACATGTCTAACAAAAGAGATGAGGAACATACAAGAGCATCTATCTAGTTTCTTTCTCTCCCGCGCTTTTCAGTTGATGATTATTTCCCATTTTCCGTTTCAGCGATTCCCCACTGGTGTATAATAATCAACAAAAAAAAAACCGCCAAACTTATTTGTGTGTGTATTTTTCGTTTGATAAAACATCGAGAGCTTTCGCTGGGCTTGTATATACGCGTGATTGGACTGCTCGCTCCATCAAGGGTCTATTTCCTCATCATTTTCTCTATAGGTATTATAAAAAAACCCCGGTAGAGATGAGAGAACAATCAAAGAAATCATCGAGCAAGTTGCGAGAAAGACTCTCTCTCTCCCGTGTATATACAGTTAATGTTGGAAAGGAGAGCTTTGAAAATCAGAGCGAATGCCACTCTACATAATAGCTGCTCCCCCCTTCTTCTGATTCTCGTTTCTATTATTGCTCTCCTTAAATTTCCTACACACAACCACTTGATCCCTGGTCTATTTTATTTTATTTTTTGTTCTCTCTTAACTATTTCGGTAAGGAGAAGAAATAAAGAGCATCGAATCATTGCCGGCGTTCTATAATATCAAGAGTTGCCATCCCGCGCGCAGTTTCAAACACACACAGGAGCGCGGGCGGCCGCCAGCACAGACAAAAGCGGAAATCTGGTCGACCCAGGCCAGCCAGCCTTTCTTGACAAACTTCGACTAACTCATTGATGATGCTCCTGTTCTCTCTCTCTCATCTCTTTGTGTATAGAGAGTCGCGGTTGTTTTGACAGATATAATTCCCTCTTGCACTGCTAGCGGTGTGTCCAACCGCTATAATATGGCAGAGTCTCTGTGTGGTTTCTCTTGGAATCGCAACTTTCGTATGATAATATTATTCCTTCCAGAGTTTCCTATATATATATATGTGTGTGTGTACTGAAAAGAGTCGTCGTCTTCTATCTTATTTTATGGCCCCACAAAAAAATAAAAATCAATACACATATAACGAAAATGTCAATTTTTTAATTTTTTGTGACTGGCATAGTATATCACCTATAATATATTTCTCGCCCGGCCGGTATATTAGGTGTCTATTTTGTTGTTACGAAACCTATTTTTCCTATACTTTTTTGTTATTTTTTTTGTCCTTTTTTGTTCGGCTCGGCTGTCATCGGGAATATCACGTTCCCCTACACTGCACGACATTTGGATATTCCCTCAAGGGAAAGACGCAGTCTAGCAGCACTCAACAGCCGCAGTGGTATGTGTGTCTCCCCCCTTTCTCTCTCCTCTTGCGTTCTCCTGCTCCTCTTCTTCCTTTTTTCCCTGCGATATACACACACACACTTATACCGTGCGACATGAATGTCTCAAAAGAAGATGGAGATAATGAAAAACTTGAGTCTCCCGGAAAGACCAGCAACTTGAAATGACTGGTTCAATACTACTACTACTACTACTACACCACTTAAGAATTCCACGGCAATTCCACTCTGATTTATCAGGCCTATATCTCTTATTCTCTTAAACATGGCGCCATTTTCTCTGTTTTCAAAAAAAAAAAAATGATCAAGAGGTTCCCCACAGACACATACGGACTCTCGTAGAGTCAATAATAAGTATCGATCGCTTTAAGAAAAATAAAAAAAAAGGTAAAGGATTTATATGGAAAAAGAAAAATCAAATAGAAAAAAAGCAAAAAAAGGAATTCAATCACGGTGGCGGGTGTGGGTGCGCTGCATGGGTGTTTGTGTTAAGCCAACGTCAGCCCACAAGCAGCGGGGAGGAATAGACGTTCAAAAGTCAAAAAGCTTTCAATCTAGTACGCCGTACGCATATAACCAATTCCCCACTCTGTGCAGGACGACTGCTGTTTGTGTAAAGATAAAGAAGAAATACAAAATCTTGCGTACACCGTACAGTCTATACATAGGTCTATAGTAGGTTTAATTCTAAAGTTATTCTACCAGCTATGTAAAGAATAATACAGACCTTTTTAAAATGATATACGGTACACCTTATCAATTTGTTATTGCCGTTGCACGGTTTTCGGAGGTTATATAGACGTAACATCGGTGTCAATCACCCAAACAAATCATTAATGGATCCTCGGCGTTGGAGCAAGCGGCCTTATATTCTCCCCATCATCCTCTAATTAGATTTCTTTCTGATGTATATCCTGGGCTTAAGATATACTGCTATACACAAGTGTTTCCAGAGGAACGTGAAAAAGTAATCATACAACAGTCTAATGTATACATAGTACCTATATTCCCATAGTACCCGATGGTTTATACATGAAGGGTCGTAGCGTTTCGAGGAGGTTGAACGAAAAGTGACACAAAGAATATGTTTGATCGTCTCACGAACCAACAAACCCACGAACGAACGAACCATCAAGCGATGAGTTTAGCACACAACACCATTAAAGATTGCGGAGCTCAAATATAATAGCTACCGCCACACACATATAGATTGGGGGATGGTCCGGTGTGGATCCTCTGCTGTGCGAGCGGGGGACCAACTCCAGGACGAGGTGCAAGTTTACTGGGAACTGTCTATTCTTTTATTCAAAGATCGAAACGCGCACAGTCAGGAAATACAGGTATATACATATACATATATATACGAAAAGGGGATGGGGGAGGAGGGGGGATATAGCTGCTATGCTATTTAACTATTTACGATCTCCTATCGATCTTTTACATGTATAGGCTAGCCATCCGACCGGACTTTTTTATATTGATGGTCCGGTGCGGAGCCCATAAAATCTCGCGTAAGGTATAGTATATAGGTACTGTACTATACAGCTCACGCGGATTCGACTGCACAAATAAGTCCGACACGCATTTCCAATCACGCGGGACGTCATTTACTTTCTCTTTTTCTCTCTCGTCTGCTTTTGTTTTATTTTTCGAGTTTCTTTCTTCTTCTTCTTTTCACCTGTTTGACGCGGGGTTGGACAGCACAGACGTGTGGATCAATACTCTACATAATATACCTGACCCGGTCGTCGTCGGCACGTAATTGCTTCCATCCGGGGCTCCTGGATGCGGATGCTGATGATGGGGGTGGAGCGGAGGAGGCGGCAGAGGGTATCCCAAGTCCAGGCTCAATTCGGGGATGAATTCCGGGTAGAGGAAGTTGCTCGTGTCCGGATGCTCGGACGACGAGTGTGGCGGCACTTCCGTCGAGAATGAGGACGACGTCGTCCCGCCGACGCCGCCATTACCGCCCAATGGCACAGTCTTCCGGATGTCGGGTCCGGAATCGACGGCCGGCGGCAGTAAGATCAAGTCATCGCAGCATTCCCGTTCGGGGAACTCACTGGCGCCAGCCGGCTTCCAGCATAGCAGCAGGGCCAAAACGGCCAGCAGCGGTAAAACCAGCGACGGCCAATAAGTGGCAGGGCCTCGGCCGGCCAGCAGTCTTAGGCCTATTAGCCTTTGGGCGGAGGAAGCTGCCGCTGTCATCCTTTCTCCCTATAGACACTAGCTAGCTAGCCTCTCCTTTTGTCGATTGTTATAACATCCAATTTCACTTTCCGTCTATTATACGCGAGACAAAAGAAGCCTCTTCTTCTCTATTTGTCAGAGTAATAATAGGCTGAGGGAGTATTTAGTCATATCCATTTGTTATGCGTGTGTGTACAATATATCTGCTGGGGTTGTTAGATTATTCTTTGGTGCGTGAGAGATTGTTGGGTGAGGGGGGACGAATAAACTGAAAACTCTGTGGCGGTTCCCTTGAAAACTTGGCTTTTGTGCGATCTAGATCAAAGATGTTCATCTATAGCGATGAATAAAGTTTCCAGTTGCTGTGTTTCGACGACTTTTCTTTTACTTTTGATTCTCTCTCTCTCTTTCTCGTTAGGTTATTATTATATCTGCTAGACAGTGCAAGTCGTTATGATACACACAGCCGAGTTTACCTTTTGGGCTTTTGGCGCTGGCGCTCTTTTCATATTATATAGCTAGCGCTCACGTGTGCTGCTGCTGCTGTCTGTTATATATCTCGCACGCTCTCACGAAGGCAAAAGAAAAAAAAACAACACGCCGAGAGAGAGAGAGAAGGGAGAAGGGAGAGAAACACGCCAACTTGGGTTTTGGATGTTGGAGCTTTCCAGATTGATCGATCGTCGCTCGTCGAGTCGAGTGTGTGTGTATATAGAGGAGAGCAGAGCAGAGCAGAGAGTCGACGTCGTCGGGCGGTGAAATGCCTGCCGACTCGTTAAAATATAGACGACCTCAAATGATCCGCCCAGAATTATGTTCTACCCCGTGTATAGGATAGAGGAGGAAAAAGAAAATGTTAAATTTTTTTTTTTTCGATTCCAATCGATTTCAGTTTTTTTTTTTTGTGGGGATTTTTGCTTGGGGGAGGTCGTTCTAGTAAATATTGCGTTCGGTCAAGAGCAGCAGATGAAAATTGGACGATTGATGATGTAATATGTATAACTTTTTTTCCCCCCTTTTCTGGCAAACTCGTCGACCTAACCTTAGCCGTGTCAACGTTAAGAAGAATTCCCTCTACGAGATGAAAGAAGAAAACATTTCGAAAATATAAAATGGGAAAAAGGGGCCACTCAACGAGGGTCGGGGGATCGGCGCAACTGCTAGCGCGGGAGGGACCGAAGGAACGAGGATGGAGAGTTGTTGTGTAAGATGTCAGATCCGCTTGGGTCCAAAAAGCCACAGGGTGCCACAACTGCCACCAGGGAGCGTCCACACACAAAAAGAAAAACCCGGAAAAAATTCCTTTTGGAATGTCGAGATTCCTTCTGATGAAGGGAAAACTATCTACTTGAACCCTTTCGAGTTCTCTGTCTCTCACGACGATGATGAGAGCCTTATAGATTGAAAAGGCAAATCCCAAAAGAGCGCCAGATTTGAAATTTAAAACAAAAATCAAACAGCCCGGTGAAAAAAAAAATTCTTTTTATCTTTTGGCTTTTCTTGTTTCGTCGTCCTATTGGCAAACAAACAGGCAGCAAAGAAGAGAAGAGAGTCACACGGGGCCTGTTCGACACACTCTGGCTGGCACTCAGGCAGACGTGAAAGTCGGTGGAGATGCTACAACCCAGCGCAGCACTTGTGGACAAAACCAAAATGGAAAATAGCGGGCGACAGCTGTGCGCTGCTGCGCTACGAGAGAGAGAGACGCGGGAACACACAAGTTTTATCTTTCGTATTTTCCATCCGAAAGGGAAAATATAATATCAGACACGACACGACACACAAATAATAATAGGAGCGCGAAGACGACACACAGGATTTGACGCACTGCTGGCTGCTGCCGGTCAGGACTGGAGTCGCAGTCGGACTGAGGTGATTTCCCGAGTCGTCACGACACGTTATATATCACGATCGAGCGTGTGTGCTGTGCTGTGTGCGGTCCCGCTTCCTATATAGGCGGTCCGTATACACACATATATAGTGAACACAGCAGAGAGAAGACTGCGCTTGTGCCCAGCCACTTTTTTATTTTCTTCTCTCTCGTCTCCAGCTGGCGCGGAATAAGGATAGAGAGCACAGCTAGTAGCAAGTAGCTCCTATGCACACAAGCTTATGGTTCTATAGGCACAAACACATGTAAATAGGTGTACGTACAGAGTACAGGGCTGGAAATGGAAAAGGGTCCCAGAGGGGGAGGCGAAAAAAGATATGGTTATAATATTTGTGCAAGTCGATATGTGTGTGTGTGTGTGTGCAGGTTTTTGTTGTTGCTCTCGTATATATATATACAGTTTCGCTGTGTATACGCAAACGGATCGAATAATATTGTGACTCGTCGAACCTCCCCCCGAATAAAGTCGAGGCATATTACGCCACACATATCACGCAATTTGTTTGGTGTGCTGCTGGATGATGCTGTGTACTGTACATATAACCTATACGTAGTATGAACTGATAAAGGAAATCATTTCAAAATGAAGAAGAAGAAGGTTCATCTTTTCTTGATTTCTCTTTATCCCCACGCCGAATGATATATGATTTCGACGGATTTCGAGGCTTCGGGAGAGAATAATATATATGTTATTACTGCGCACCGTGTTGTATTGTTAAATAAAAAAAGAGAGAGCTTCGACGGTTCAATTACATTAATTGAATTATTCTTTTCGTTGATCTTAGATATTTGGGTATAAGCTTTTTGCGCATTTTTACCCGGAATCCCCACCCAATTCGAAAAGAGAAAAAAGAAGAAGTAGTTTTCCTCTCTATAATTCTTCTCGTTAGGATAACTGTTCTTACGTCTCATCTCAAAAAAAAAAAGGAGAAATCTTTGCATAATGCTAACCTCTCAATTTCCTACGCAGAATGAAGAAAGAAAAAAGAAGAAATCCTTATATAGTTCTTTCCTCGTTATTTCTTTCTCTAGCTCTCTCCGGTTCGACTAATATAGTTCACCTTTCACGTCACGTCACGCGTCTATCTCTCGCGGCGTATATATGTGTAGGTATATATCTATACGTATTTAATACACGAGAGGCTATACAGTTTTAATTATTCCGAGTTTCCCATCGATCCGTCGAGCTATTTGATCTCTAAGCTGCCTTAACTTTCTTTTATTTTTTCACTTTTTTAAAAATAATTTTAAATCTAAGAAAAAGACCGCACCACGGATGTCGCGTCAATATTTTTTGTTTTCATCTCTCACACGTAATATCCCACGCACCGAAACATCCCGCCAACACCCACCCCACCACAGGGCTCGTTATTTATTTAGCGACATCATAATGAGAAAAAAGATGGTCGTTGTTATTATTATCCTTTTTCTTCCTTCTCCACCACAACGGTATTATACTAAATCATCAAAGGAATAATATAATATATAAATAAAGGAATGCTGCTGCTGCCGATGCCTGCTGCTGTGGCTGCTGCTGGAAATTATGTGTTGCAGGAGCGTATATGTGTGTGTGTGTATGTGTAGGATATATAGAGTTGACACGGGTGCCAAGTAGGCGTACATTATTATCAAAGCAGACCGGAATGATGATGACTCTGGCGACAGCTCGGTCATTGTTAGTGACCGGAACGGCAGTTGACCACCTGTTTCATCTTTTTCATCAAGTTGATCTATTAATAATATAAATCAGGCGCACTGCTTTGTGTATGATGTAATAATGTATCCCGGTGACAGATACTAAATTCTTATTTATTCTAAAAAAAGTAAACTTAGAAGCTAATCCCAAATCGCTTTCTTTTCTGATTAATAGTTTAGACAGTTGCGCCGCGTTTTAACTTTCTTTGCTGTATAATCAACTGCCAAAGTGCTGGGACCATTTGACTTCAATAATGTACAGGCCATTATATCGATTGCTTCAAAAAAGAGATAATTTTCTTTCCCTTAAAAATGAAATTGCAAAAATGGGAGATAACGAGATGAGAATTGTACACCGTGAGCTGCAAGTTCATTTCCAATGAAACGATGAGTAATTGATGGCCATCAATGTACTATACCCAGGTGCATCCGGGTGCTATTTATCGCCAAATCCATACAGGCCTAACTTATATACACACCGGAGCGTGCACAAATTGAAGCTGCACGTATAAACATTTATATAATACCAGCAGCAACTGTTCCAAATCAAACAGCTGCCGATCGAACTTTCGTAAAGAGGCTTAAGAGAGAGATATAGTATAGTGTGCTGAATCATTGATATTTATAGAAAACTGATGTGAAAGCCAGCCCATAAAGGCCGCGGGAGGGTTAATCATTATTCATCGACGTTTGGGGTCGTCGTCAGCTAAAGCGACAGCCGCCCCTCCCTGCCTGAATAGAAATCAAAAGAAAATGAGGTGCCCGTGTCCTCTTGGCAACCTTTTGCATATGCTATGAATTTTCTAGATAGATAGGACGAAATCTTCATACACACGTACTATCTTCATATCTGCCTAATCTGTTAACTCGGGAAGAAATAAATTCGGTACGTGTTCAAAGACCTTTCCGCTGATTATTACCCGAAACAAAAAATTCCCAGAAAAAAGTTCAATCGGGTTTTGTTTCCCCCACCTTCATTCAAATTTCGCGCTATTTTCAACCGTCGAGCGAATAAAGTTGGATCGCCCGGCGTTATTCTTTATTTTTTTAATTGCTCTGAGAGAAAATTCTTCGGTCGATGATTGAACCGGAGTGGGCATAAATGCACGTCCCAAACTACTGCGCGATATGGCCGTCGTGTGTGTGTGTAAAAAAAAGGCGAAAGCGACTATATCTGTAAGTATGTATAGCCAAGTGGAACCAATCTGAGTTGAAGTGACTATTATACTCGACGACTCCCGGCGTATAAACGAGCTGGAACGACAGACGGGGCTCACGGGGGAGCGCTTAGGCCGGTAATACACAGCAGCGCAGGAGAGTAGTATGCAACCTGCCGTTGATTCGCTCACGCTCAAAAGTCTTCTTGAAAGAAAGAACCAACTATATAGAGGGGAAAAGAATAAATCTAACATTTTATTTTTGAGCCCTGCATAATGGCAAAGCAGAACAGATTTTTGTTTAAACGTTTAGACGTGAGAGATTTTTCGAGCAGAGATTTTCATCGATCGATATATCTTTTTTATATACACCCAAAGGCCCAGCAGCAGCAGTCAGAGGAGAGATGATGGAAATCCTCGTCTGTGTGCGTAAACTGATATTACAACGTAAAAAAAAGAAGAAGAAGGGCGAAAATGAACTTTTTTCAGTGTATACTGTGTGGTTTATAGACCTGTATACTTGCAGATTATGTGGGATTGAGCAAAGAGAGTAGTAGTAGTAGTACTACTACTACTATACACACCAACATCAACTTCATTTTGGGAATAGGGCGGGCTGACGGAAAAGAGAAAATAAAAAAAAAAGTCTTTCGGCGGATATTTTCATTCGCTGTCCTGTGTGTGTGTGTGTGTGTGTATGCACACACCATCCATCAGTACTAGATCCTTGTGAAAACAAACCCGTCGACACCCAACAATGTTTCGCCCCTCGCCGGTGTAGTAGAGTCTATTCCTTGGAAGCCGCACCGACTTTTTCTTTTCTCGTACAGCTGCACATCCGCATATACAACATACACTACACCTTATACGTATATCCACAGGCCGGCCGACTATATGTGTGGTGTATCTATACAGCCGTTGTATAGGATGAAAAATCGAAACGCTTTCATTCCTTTCAGTCTATTCACTGAGAGACACAGCAGAGGTTCTCTTTGACGCATATAAATGCGCTTGGCGGGGATCTGGGCAATATTGTAAACCTACACCTGGCGCGCGCCAGTCTAATAAACTCGAATTGAGTGTTTGCCCGCCCTATTTCTTTTGATACGGGGACGGCCGTGGAGTGTTATTTCAGCCGCTAGCAGCCCCCACTGTTGGTGGTGCTTTTATTTTTTATTATGTTTCTTTTCTTTAAGAAGCAAAACGCATTCGGAAAAGGGCGGCGGACAAAAGATATTTGCCTGAGGCTCTACTTGCTGTTTAAAAAAAAGCCGCCCAATTATTACACTAGAATGATGAGAATTGTGGATTTAATTCTTTAGGATGGTTCAGACGCCTGGGTTATATGAAATACTGATAAAAGAGCATCACACTTTGGCCAGAGAACTATATATTTTAATGGGCATGCGGTCATTGGTTCCCCAGCCGACTACAGACACCCCTCCGGCAACAGACACCCCAACATTGTCCAAACCCCCTTTTGGTAGGGTGGGCTGTTGTCGACTAAATCAGCCGGCAACAGCCCCCTTACCAAAAATTTTTAAAGTCCATGGGGTGGCTGGTGTCGACCAATTTAGTCGACAACAGCCCCCCCCCCCACCCGTTTATTGTGTTACATCATAGAACGTGGCAGGGAAAAATTATTGTTTTTTAAATATGTACATTTACGGAGGCAGAGAGAAAACCGACGGAAGACCCAAGCTGCTCAAGTTGAATAGCGGTGGCAAGAAATTACCGGGTCCGTTGGCCGGTCCGTTGACCGCCGCCGACTTGGTCGATGGCATCCGATCCTGCGGAGCAGCTAGAGGAGTAGGCGGGAAAGCGGCGGCCGCCTCCGCCATGGCCGGATTCATGAGACCTTCGGCGACGCTTCCACCGGCGATTGAAAGGATGTTGCCAAGACGGCCCAATATCATTTCCCAGTGTACTGATATCACATAATGTGGTGCTTTATATACCGCATCACTTTTCTCTTTCTTCTTTACATGAGCAATTTATTTTGTGATTGTCTTAATTCTCTACACTTCTCTCATTTTTAATTAGACTACTTTCTTCATTTTCATTGTAAAGAATTTATTTGAAATATAAAATTACACAAAATTGCAGCTATGTTTTTCATTTTTGGGCGACGCTGACAAAGTACAAACACGTATAAATTTAAAAAAAGGATTTCTATAGTAGCGAAGCGCGGTTACTATGACGAGATATCAGATATATGGCTACATAAATAAAAACTCTCGATAAAACATCATGTGACAAACATTCCGCCGGCTGTTTTTCGGTGAAAACTTTTCGTTCTTGGAGAGCTTAGACAAATACATATATGACTGCATAATATCGATCAAGTCTTGTCTTTTATTTACTCTTTTTTAGCACGTCTGATGTATTACATGACGCGAGCGCTTGCGAACTTGCAGGAAAACACGGACAAGTGCGCTCGTTCTCTCGCTCCTTTTTTTAGACCCCAGTCGAATGAAAAGGGTTGAGGCTACGGGAGAGAGAGTTATGTATATGTTATGTTATGCATGTATGTATGTACGTTTTGGCTGGATATTCATTTTGACAGGCGGGAATTTCGTAGTAACTCTTTACCAATTTAAAAAAAGAAAACCGACCGCCACGCAGTTGACGACATCAACAACATTCAACCGTCGCGTATACATACACACTTCTTCACCGTCTCATTGCACCGTACATCACTCTGCGCATTACGTTTGATGCGATTAAAAAAAAAGGCCCCTACTTCGGGTCCTTGGGAACGTCAACAGTAGGTCCTCGCGTCGCGGACGCAGCTCGAGAAAGAAAGTCTTGAATATTTCATAACCGAACTAACAAATTGAGGAACCGCTACGATATAGTCTATAGCGACATTATACGACTGCTGGCGTCCCCCTTTCGTAATACGCGGAGGCCTGTAACAATATTTGAATTGCCATTGGCCGGTATAGAGTAGAAGGTCGAATGCATAGAATACTAGATGCGGCTGATCTTTTATAGGTCCTTAATATTTTGTGTTTACGTTTATATGTGTGTGTTGTAACCTGTGCGGTCTTCTATAAGTGTATATATGTACAAGAGCCGGACGTCGTTGGGGACATTTTGGTCACAGAAAAATAAGAAAATGATAAGAAAACATTATGGTTCGGCTCAACGACCCGGAGAATTTTTTAAAAAAAGTAAAAAAAGAAAAAAAAACTGGCGTTTGCCGTGACCGCAGAAGTGGAATTTATTTTTTATCAGACGCTGTAACACGGAAAATGAAATTTTTATTTTCTTCGTCGTAAAAATAAAATCTTTTGAAATATTACATTTCCACGGGACATGTAAGATGTATAGCAAAAGAATGATTTTGTCATCACGAAGCCTAGACGCCAGCGGTGGCCATCTAGCGTCGGGAATAACCAATCACGCTATAGATACTTTTTTTTTCGAAAAAAAAAATCACTCCCGCCGGTTATTGCCTGCGGTAGTCGCCACTAGGTGGCAGCTACCAACAGGTTTTGGTCAATAAACAAAAGTAAAAAAAAAGTAATAAATAAATAAAAAAAAAAGGGGAAAAAAGGATTATATAAGTATAAAAGGAGAAAGACGCAGCCAGACACACATACTACACTGGGACGCCCAGTAGCCGTTGAACCAAGCCAAAACAAACAATTGACTCTCTTTTTGGCTTCTTTCATTTTCAAAAAATTTCTTTTTTTTTACTACGAGGTTTTTTTTTACCTCAGCTGCTTATAGCCATACCACCCTACCCTTCTTTTTTTTCTGGATGTTGGCCTATAAATAAGCGGAAATTTTAATAAGTGTAGAAAGAACGGTGTGCTGCTGTTTGGGTGGTTTAGAAATGTTGAAAGCCGGCCAAGAAAAGAAAAGGAGAATAATGGCGCTTGCGCCTTGTATTCCTTGGTTGAACAACACAAAATGCAATCATCAAACAAAGAAGTCTGAACTGAACAAAAAAAAAGACAAAAGAATGGATAATAAAAACAAGGAAAACCATGAAAATTTCAAACAAAAATTTATCAAAAGGAGATCAACTTCCTCTATAAATAAAACACAGCGCGACGAGACGATGTTGGCGGCGGGGGGCCAACAATAAATCTCGATTTTCTGGCTGCTGCTGCTGCTGCTTCTATTACTCAAATCTAACCAGCAGCACCGTATAGATACGAATTATATAACTCGTCTCTCTATTCTTCTCTCCAGCACTTTGTGTGTTTATATAGTAGAGAGAGCAGAGATGTAATAGTCTTTTGATTTAGCGCCGTGTCGTCTTAATATCAAAGTGCATGTCGAGTTTGTGGATGATATGCGGCGCAGCAAGAAACTGGAAACCAAATCCAATCAGAGTATTCCAATCAAGAATATAAGAGACTTGCGGTGTGCCACAGCGGAGCGGGCCCCCAACGGAATCATCTTTCCCAAAGTGTATCAATAAGCAGCCCACCAGCCGTGATAGGTGGATGAGAGAGAACACGGCGGTGGCACATAATAAAAATATCGTATTATATGTCAGGCCACCGACGCCCTCTATAAAGCTCACCGTTAGGCATCCGTCTACTATATACCTACGCTACGATATCTAACCTCATTTGATAGATCCATTTTCTTTGTTCCTATTAGATCCAGTAATACAGACACAGACACTGTTATATAGTCAGGAGAGAGAGATATATAGTTTTCTATCGAGACCAAGCTATATTCTAGCAGCTGCTGAGAGCACATTGGCAAGTGGATATGCCAGCAAGTCTCCCCGGAGTATATACTACACAACGCAGCATCATATTCGTTTTCTCGGCGGATTGAACACGCAGCAGCCTATATAATAATACAAACCCTTACCGGCTGCTGCTGCTGCTGTGTTATTATTATAAACCATACGAAATGTTTTATATAATAAAATAAATAAAGAAGAAATTTTATACCCGCGAGATGACGCGGCCCAGTATAATTTAGATGTGAAACGCGCGGGTACAAAAAAAGGAGTATATAGTTCTATTATTATGATTATTACGTTGCAATATAATATTACTATTCAATCAAAAATGTAACAAGATTTCAAGATTTTCCCCCCGTTGCGCTCTCGCAAGAAACCGGCGTCAGGGTATACCGGAAGGAAATCAGAGTCTCTCTTTTTCTCCATCGATCTGCTGGAGGATTATTTTTTTTTTGTCCTGTTGTTATTCCGGAAGAAGGTGCGGTTGTACATACAGAAAGAAAAAAAAAATCCGCGAAAGCTTTTTCACGCAGAAAGTCTAGGCCTCTATATAAAAATAAATAACTGCCACAATCTATAAGACTCTTCTGTATAAAATATGCTCTCAGCTTTTATGTTTGTTTCATAACTTTTTGGGAATGCGGAAGGGGGTTTGGCCGAGGCATCAAGCGACGCCCGGGGAAATGAACTATCAGCAGTGCCTCCTGATTAATGAACCAGGACTCTTCACTCTCTAAAGCTCTCTCCTCTTTCTTTCTTTTTTGTCTGATATGTCCTGGCAATATAAAAGCTATATATGACTATTGTCGACGTCAAAGTGCATCATCCATCAATGACGTCGCCCCGGTATGGATGAGCAGCAACTCTTTCGACTCTTGTCCAGAGGAATTCGAGCCGCTGCTGGAGTGCTGCGGAGCTAGAAACTGTATATGTAATATAACAAAAGGTCGTGGTTTTTCTTTTATTATTTATTAGGCGGACGCGGGCACTCGATTTCTTGATATTTATAAGATATAGTCATTGGCCCCTTTTCTGCCCTTTTTTTTTCTTTTTATTTTATAGGCACGACGCCCACCATCCATCAAACTCGACGCTGGGATCATCAGACATTCCCGGCGACGAACCCAACGACGACGACACTCGGTCTGTGTCAAACCGGAGGGGTTCCGCTCCGGGTTAATAGCGACACGGCCGTGCTATAGTTGGAAGTTGCTCTATCTCTCCATATCTTCTTTGATAAAGGAGCCGTGACAAATCGATAGTCGTTTACATCTATAGGCTTATTTAATATTTCCTTTTTTTTATAGAAAAATTTAAAAAAATAAATACAACATACCGGGCGCGTGTTCAGTGCCGTGGGAGGAATTGAAAGAATTTTTATTTATTTTTTTTAATGATAGCGCCAGATGAGATAAAGAGCGACGACAAGTGTTTGAAAAATGATTGGGTTCTCGATGAAGATTTTGCGGTAAATTTGAAAACGTCATTTTTCCCGCCGCAGAAATTATTAAATTAAAAGCACAGCATTTGTTGTTTTAATAAAACCAACAGCATGTTGAGTAGGATATGTTTCTTTGATCTAATAAAAAACTGGGCCGGTCATCCGCGTTGATTATTCTTGATCTTCCCACTCCCTCCCACTGTGTATAATAATGTCTAGTTGTGTATAACACATTATGCGCTGCTTATGCAAGTATAACCCAGTTTAAAACAAAAAGGCTTTTATACACAGCAAAGATATAGTATATTATACACATCCGGATATATAGTTGAGACTCTGGCACAGTGTTCTCTCTCCACACAGCGGCAGCATATTTATCACGCCATCCGCATTGCAGTGCGCACATGGAGAAGGATATATAGAGATGACGCCGCTATAAATATCTACAACGATATAATAAAAAAAGAAAAAAAGAGTAAAAGTTCTTCCTTTTCTTTTCTTTTCCCCCGTCTGCTGTCCCGTGAACTTGCGCCCTCAATAGACCAACACACAGTAGAAGACACACAGTTTGACATAGTGGCATTCTTTTAAATATAGACTTCCGGGCGGAGGACTTATATATATCTTTGATCTCCCTGATGAATACATCAACCGGATCAACTGCTGTGCGCACCAATCTCATTTGAATGACAAATACAAGGGAACTTGTATAGTACGTTGTTGGTAGCCGGCGACTCAATCCAATAGAACATGGAGATATATATATACTGTATATAAGAAGAAATCAGATTTTGAAATAATAAAAAAAGAGCGGGAAAATTCAATTTCCCCGCGCTATCTTATCTCTTTTTTTTTAATTCTTCTTCGCCCTGTAAGAGACAACAACAAAAAAACAAACTTGGATATATCCTACCCACTTTTCGGGCTACATGTTGGAAACGAGATGTAAGCTAATGGTCATCGTCTGCCGTCATGTGGAGCAAAGGGCTGACGGAGCTGTGCCAGGAGAGGCTTCACTCGAGCGAATGAATCGGCTCTGATCTATACGGCGGATCTCTTCTGGGACTATAGCCCGACAGCAGCCCCATATAGCCCAGCAGCAGCACCGGTCCTCTATATAACTCTTTTAAAGAAAGTCAATGCGCATATAGTCTAGCTTCTTCTTCTTCTTCTTCTTCTTCTTCCTTTTCTTTTATATTACATACATCCTGCGTATATAGAATAAAATAATAAAAGAGAGACAAAGGCAACAACCATCCAAACTCCTTACAACAGCCAATTGACGACGTCGTTTTGCTCCTCTTTTCTCCGGCACAACAACACACAAGCGATTGTTTGCGGAGGAAAAAGAAATAGAAAAAGGAATATAAAAAGAGAGACCAAAACTCTTTTCACCCGGCCCCTCTGCTGCTGCTGCCATCATTTTCCGTGTTTGTCTCTCGTTTGATTCCTCCGCCCTTTTGTCCGGCGCTTCTTTCTTTTTTATATCTATCTCTGCTTCCCTTTGGTCCTCTTGACTATATTATATGTATACTATATACCGCCGAAGATGTATACATCGTCAATGACCCCCCGCAACTGTACAATCTACGCTGAACATGATGGCCGTCGGTCTATAGACGTACGGCATCCAGTGCCAAAAAGAAGAAGAAGACGGCCGAGACCGAATATAACCGGCAACAAGAAAACCCAACAACTACAAATATTGTAGACTTATATAAAGAAGGGGAATAAAAAGGATAGATATATATCTAAAAGAAAAAATAAAGTCTATCGCCTACATAAAAGAGAGAGAGACGGGAAAAGACAATATATAGAGGAAAAAGAAAAAGACGCGTGACAAGACAAACGTCGTTGCGCTTTTATTTCGGTTCAAACAAAAACAAAAAAGATATTGAGAGAATGAAGACTGTATATAGACGCATATAAAACTGACGGCAAAAGTAAACAAAAAAAAAAGGGGGGGGGAAATATCTAAAGTGCATGATCGACTGTGGATTTTGTGTGTCTCAAACATGTACCGGTCGGATTAAATTCTTTTATTTTATTTTTGCGAGTTTTATTTCTTTTTGCAGCTGAATATAGGACACGATAGGAAAAATAGAGACGCAGTCTCCCTATAGACGATGCCAACCAATAACCCTTGAAGATTGGAATCCCATTTCTGTCCTCTGTGTGTCGTGATTTGATTTCCTTCCAAAACAGCTTCGAAAAAACAAAGTAGGTCAAATATTTGGTTTTTTTCTTGTGTGTATATCAAAACAGCCGGACTTTTTTATGATTACACAAATCCAATTTGATGCTGCTATAGACACAAAGTCCGGTCTAACACCATAAAACTGACCTTAACCAACGCATAGATATATACTGTATAGCAGAGAGAGTGGAGGGGTGTTGAATACTTCAACATCAAATTACCCAGCAAAGTATGGATGTACACATTCAAAGCGTCGTCGTCTCCTCGCATATTATAAGTGGATAGAAATTCTCTTCTGCGAATTCGCGGGCTCGATCCAGCACGCCGTTGCATAAATACCCCACCCCTCCCATCGCTTTAATCTTCGATCCTGTTTAAACATTGGAGTCCCCTCCTCTATTTCCATAAGCTATGTGTGTGTGTGTGTATTGGGAAATGTTTTATTCAGCCCCTCCACGTGACGATCGAAAGTCCCGCCTTATAATACGTTCTAAAAAGGGCCGAAATCGAATTAGAATGTATTAGAGGCACTAGAGCCTATTTAACCGGTTATATTGTACATTTACGTCGATGATTTATTCTCAATTGGCACATTGCGGCGCTTCTGCTGTGTGTACACAGGTCGAATGGCGAACACGCGCAGGAGATTACGTAATATCTAAGACCTGCGACTTGTTTCAAACAAGCTCTATCCCCGTATAACTGCCGTGTTTATTATATTAAAACGCTTCTGCGACCATCTATACACACATCCTAAATGTTTGAATCAATTCGTTGGAAACGACAGAAATAAACTGTCGGTCTCGGTTCCTTTGCGCAATTAAATCTACCGCCGAATGCCGGGATTGGGCATCGCCATGGTAACGTACGGCAGAAATACTCTTTTATTTTGGCATCAATAATCAGAAAAAAAAGTAATCAGGTCGACATAAAAGGACTATTAGCCCCCTGGAAAAGAGATAAAGACGGCGCGAAAAGTGTTTTTTTTTTTGAACAGACGACCGTGCACAATAACGCAGAAGCAATTATAACTCTTTTTCAATTTAACCCTTTTTTCTAGAATGTTTTACACACGCACACAGCAATTCCGGCGGGAATATAAAATATGTATAGATAGGGGGAATAATTGAAGCCGCCAAGTTATTTTTTCTTTCTCTCGATTGAACAATTAATTGAAATAAAAGTGAAAGGAATTGATGTACTATATACACTACTCGGAGCGAAGCCAAAATTATTAAAAATTATTCACGACTCACCGACAATGGCGACGGCGTAGAGGACCAGAGCGATAGGTCCTCCCGGTCGCTGATGCATGCTGGCGTCTGAACGCGTGTGCTGACTCTTGAATAACAGCAGCAGCCAGTAGGGCCAGATGCGAAATGTATTAAGGAAAGTTCCGGCCCGGATGTGGTGCTGATGCTGCTGGGGGAAGGAGAGAAGTAGCCCAGCGGAGACGATCAAGTGTTCAAAATCAGACCCACTTTTTATTTTTCGCGGTGATTTTTCTTGGCGCGTTTCGCTCAATATTTGAAGGATCTCGCTGGAGTGGGAACGGTTTTTTTTTTCCTTTTATTTTTTGATTTGATTTTTTTTCTCAATCCATCCATCCATCCATCCACGGCACACAAGTCAAGTCCTTATTTCGACCACGCCTCGTCTAATCAGCCCCATCTGTCGGTCCTTTACGGTCGGCGGTCAAGTTAATTCGTCGCCGTTAATTGTATCGACCAGTTCCTGGAATTAAATAAATAATTTTAAACAAAATGAAAATATAAAAGCGGAAAATTCAATCAATACAAAGTCAGGGAAATAATAAAAAAAACAAAAATCCTGGAATAGAAAAATGTATAGCGGGGCGTCAGGCCCTGCATATCAACTAAACAATGGCTCGTTGTCCCTTTGCGACAACATTCAAAAGACAACCGAGTCATTAGCAATGGATGAAGATGGATCCGTCGCTCTGTTGTATATACACGCTCTGCTGCTGCTGCCTATAGATTCTTTCTCGCCATAGACACTTTTATACATGCTGCGCACCCTCGGTCTATTTATTATTCGCCTGGATTTATATATATCAAGATGGATCCATCCGAGTATACTATACTAAGAGAAACAAGTCAGGCGCAAATAAATAATCCCCGCCCAGCATAAAGAAAAAAAGAAAAAGAAAAATCGCAAAAAGTTTTTATTGAAAGACATTGCGACTACGTATAAGTTGTAATATTTTTATGAATAAAAATCCAGAATGGATCGAGAGAGTAGTACACCGGTCCGGCAATATTCTTACGAAGACACACACACACACAAAGACAAAACTCGGCGCAGACGGCGGAGAGATATCAGATAGAATTCATGAATAAAAGAGCATGTGTAGAGATAGTATAGGATACAATCTAACCCCCGGTGACATTTGCGCTTTGTGCCTTTTTTGTTCGTATCTTTTTTTCTCTCCCGTCGTCTGCTGATCAAAAAAATAAGGAAATTGATATCCGGAAAATTGTGAGTATACTATTTTGCTATGCTTTTCTTCTTATTCTTTTTCTGTTGTTTCTTTCCATTCGCAAAGGGGGACTGAGGCGGTCCCGGTCACACAGCAATGCAGCGTTTTGAATGATTAAGTGATTGCGTGAGCATATATAGATAGGAAGAATAAAAGGAAAAAAAGGAATGACGAAAAGCCAATTTATGGCTGTCATCTTTCCCGCTATAACCCAAACAAACCGATTTTTCTTTTTTTTTCTTTTTTTTTTTCGGACGATGGACGTCGTCGACTTCTCGATCACGGGATTTATGATCTATCCGACGATTCCCGAGCTCTCTTGATGTATACATTGGGAGATGGTCCGCGCGGCTGAGCCCTCAGAGTGTGGATAGTCTTATAGCGCGCTACTTACTTTCTCGCATGATCAGAGACCCCCCGCAAAAACTATCAGTGATTTTCCTCCCTTTTATTGGCTGCTGCTGCTGCTGCAGTTGATCGGCGAGCGAGCGCGCTCATTTTGAAAAGATTCGCCTGATGGCATCATTGAGTTCCCCCTAACTATCCGCATCCGCGACCTAATATAAATCTCCAGTCCCGCATCAGATTGATCATCTATTCAAATAATTCCATGTTGGTAATAACCTAATCAAGTGTGTCTATTTAAGTATTGATATAGACTGCGGTTGATATAAGTGGGCAAATTTGATCGATATTACATTCTACATTTATGCGATCATCATTTATTCTTTTTTGTTTGTTTCGGGATTCTTTTTGGGTCCTCCCTGGACGCTCGACGGAACAATTTATTTAACATGCGACTCCTGTCGGGCGGGAGAGAAAAAAGCAACAAGGAAATTCCGACGTGGTGGCAACATGTGTAGAAGTGAGCGAGTGAATGTTGTTCCTTTTTCCTTTGCCTTCTCAAAAGTGGCTGGGCCAAAAAAAGAAAACGGAAAAAATGTGAAATGGAAAAATCTAAAAGTTCAGTGAGTCGCACGAGAGTCGCGGCCGCAAGATCTTTATAGATAGGCCTATTCGTCACCGATGATTGTTACATGGTTCCGTCTCCTCCCCGCTCCTCCCCGCCTCCTATTTCTCCCATGTTGTCGCTTTAAATTATTCAAAAAAGTCCCGGAACGCGCGCGCCCAGCCCGGCCGAGGACAACCCCGGGAGCGCCGGCCGTTATACATAAAAGAAAGAAAATAAAAAATCAACTGGGAAAATAAAGATGGCGTGTAGACACAAACTGTACACTGTACGTAGTTATATAGTATACTGCAGCAGCAAACTACACGTATAAATATATGAGAGATATCCGTCGTCGGACGGCGGTGTGGCGGTAGAGGGACGTACGAGAGCTGCTGAGCTGGAGCGGAACGCGGCTAGAAAAAACTGTGTTGCCGCTGCTGGGCTCCCGCGCACATCCTCCCGCTGATCGAATTGAAGCTAAAAGCGAAATCAAGATTAGATGCGGAGCACTCTACTCGAGGTCGCTCTTCTCTCTTTTATGGTTTTTGACGTCGTTGTGTGCTGTCTCGTCCGCTCTCTTCTGTTGTGGTTGTTCCATGCGGAATAAATCAAAAAATCAAAAAAGGCACAAGAGGAGAGAGACTCTCTGCTTTCCATAGATGCGAAGGATGACGGAAGGACGGCCAGAATAGGCGGAGCAAATCCTCGTCCTTGTCGATCCCGGGATTTTATTTTTTTCCAATTTTTAAAATTTATTTCTTGATTATTGATGACATTTTCAAAAGTTGCCAATTCATCTATAGGTTGCCCCCCTTCTGATTCGTGGGAAATGCCATCCGATGAATTCATCCAATCAGATCATCACGAAACGTGATTTTGATTTATAATAAATGACATTTTCATCATCCGGATGGAATTTTATTTTCGCCCAACGTGATTAACTAAAACATTTTTTGCATTTCATTTCCCTGGCCCGACGTGTCTTTTCGGCATGCACCTGCGATGCATTATTCAAACGACTTTTTAAAAAAAACCCGGCATCCATACGAAAATCTGACATGTAGGCTACACATCCGCGCAGCAGTCTGAGATATTTAATGGATCGAAGATTAGACGTACGTACACGAGTATACAGCGCTGGTCCGGAATAAATAACATTCATAATGAAGCAACAGCAGCTAGAATTATTGGGTACAGACTGGACAGGAAAGACGAGGGGGTCTAGACGTCATAGAACGGCGGGTCACAGCACGAAACCGTGTATGCAACTGCGGGGGGTTTATATATAGTTATATACGTACCATAATGCAAACGGGTAAACCGCGCACTCTGGACATATAGTCGACGTCTATACCCGGCCAGCACGTCAAGCAGTTTAGACGGTCAGTTGTGAAGGTATACCACACAAATATAAAACCCGTTTCTTCCTCTTTTCTTTATACCAGAACAACCTCCCCCCTCCTTCTCCATCCGTCCTCCATTGATGATGAACGCAAGCGAGTCACGGAGAATCGATACAACTTTCTCCCCGTGTGCTCCGCTGTTTTTACAGTGTACACACACAGTGTGTGCTGTGTGCGACTTCCATACGCGACATCACGCGCGCTTATATACGTATGTAATACACCATGTATTACTACTATACATCTAAATACCGCGGTGCTATATAGACATTTCGAACCGATATTATTATATATTTAGATATAATACACAACAGCGCGCTTGCTTGGGGTCTAGTTGACTTAGTGTGTGTGTGTGTGTGCAATGGGAAAGGAGGTGGGAGGGGCGAGGGGAGCGACCCAGCAAGCACCTTGCGGAATATATGTGTGACACGAGTATAGGAGGAGCCGTGTACTTTATACTCTTGACATGTCAAAGAATTCGACGTTAATTATAGAGGTTCTTATTTTTTATTTTATTTTTGTTTATTTTTTTAATTTGATATAAAAGTCGGAGGATCGGTGCGTGACATAAATGTAATGCCAGGCGCAAAAATGAAATAGTGTCGAGATGCTATGCGAAACAAACCCAACGGCGCTCACGTTCCGGGGCGGAATAAGAACGCGGGAGAAATATCAGCGCGGAAGGACTTGTTTTTTTTTTTTTTGTTTTAAAAAGAACTACTTGGAAGAATATAAAGACGACGACCAACTATATCTTATCCACACCTGAGGACTTTCTCTTTTCGTAGAAAAACAAAACAAAATCTAATCCAAAGAAGAAGAAGAAGTTATGAAGAATTGTGTACAAGTGGGTCAGATATGTCACGAACGCGGCCAGCACAGCAAGAGCGAGAGTCTCTGCTGTTCGGTTGCCACGGGAAACGCCTTCTTGTTTTGATGTCTCGTTCTCCCATTTTTCTTTTTTTCGGAAAAAAAATTTCGGGGCTAAAAGCTTCGACGTCTCAAGTTGCCAAAGAGTTTCAACTTTTTGTAAAGAAATAGTCATAAATGAGAACAACTTTTTGGTTGTTTTGTTTTCTCCGCATTCATCCGCCGTCTCCATCCATCCCACACTCGAAAGTCGGTTGTAAGCACAATACATTCTTCAGCATTCGTTATATATCGGAAACACGTAACGATTCGGTTCACACAAACAAATCGTCAAAAAGAAAAGAAAAGAAGAAAAATGGCAACTTTTGAAATATTTTATACTATCCGGCCTCTTTTATTTTCTATTCAACCGCGCGGATGCTCTCGAAATGTTCCTTTTCGTTTATTTCCGACATTGAAAGTTGAAGACTCTTGCGTAATCATTTTCTTGCGCTTCCTGGATCGTGACAAAATAATGGATGAAACATCACGACCCAAAAAGACGTCGAATCTCTTGGTCTTTTTCGCGAAAATTTGAATCTTTTTTTTTCTCCCCTCATCCCGCCACTTATATCTCGTTATTAGATCACGGTTGAATAGTTGTCACGCACGGGGGGAGAGACGTAATAAATAATGTATTAGCTGAATTTACCGACAGAGAGAGTGAAGAAAAAAAATATTTGATTTGAATGTGCTGCTGGTGCACATCAAAAAGAAAAGTAGCGGTCCCGACTGAATCCCGCACGGTGGTTGAACTCGGTACACACCCCCACGACCACCAACCCACCACCACCCCCCCCCCAAAAAAGAGAGAAAGATTCTCTGTGCTGGATAGTAGATGATTGATATGTAGTTTAACCAAGAGCGATGAAAGATTGAATGTACCGAGCCATTCAAAGTGAGACGCCAGAAGAATGTTCAAAAAAGAGGAAGCCGCCCTTTAATCATAAATATTGATTTTGAAATAAACCTGCGCGAAAAGAAAATCAAACTAAATAAAAACTTGTTAGATTTTCTCTCTCTTTTTTTAAATTTTTATTGCGCAGGTTTTCTCATTTTGTATTTTTAATTTAATTTTAACAAGGAACTCAATTCAATCAGTTCATTTTTTTGTGCTAAAGAAAAATAAAAATGTTGTCTGTGTAACAAAAAAATAAATAAAAAGTCTGGAAAGGAAATACAAAAAAAATGGCGTGAGTGGATTGAGAGTCTATCTATATAAAAGGGTGGTGCACTGGTGCTGGTGGTGGTGGTGTTGCGAGGAGGCATCAAAAGAATGGTGATTCATTTGTCCCGAAGGGAAGAAAAAGGAAACACGCCGGAGAGTCCTGCGTCATCTTGTTAGAAAGGCCATTCTTATACTACCCGAGCTGTACATTTTCACCTATATAACTACAACATATAATATAGAACCGAGGCCGTCGTCCTGTATATATATATCTCTAAGAGATATAGTCTAGTGTCTGTAATCCCTGGCCTCCTTTCTAGATCTATATTCCACTCAATTCGTCAGTGAACATCAACACTCTGTGTGTCCGCTGGATCGTTTGATCATCTCTCCGAATCGCCCCTAGTATTACCACCATTACGCACACACACTTATATCTCAATTTATTTGAGACTCGCTGTGTCTACACACACATAGCCGCCGGGTACTTGAGCATCGAGGGATAAAGGAGAGCACACATATAAAGAAAAAGAGACCAATGCAGGATTGCGCAGTGGTGGTAGTATTTTCTATCACTTACATTATTATTTTCGTTAGGATATAGAATAAGAGAAATAAAAAGAATCATGGCATTATATACATCAAGCTGGATCGAGTGTCCGGAGCACTTTGGCTCTCCTGCCTCCTACGCCTGCCGGACTCGTACGTATAATATATATGACTCCTTGACCCTATGACTGATGTCTTCCATCCCTTTTTTGCCTATCTAACGTTCTTCCTCTGTCTCTGTCTCCTCTTATTCGCTAATAAATATCATCTCCCAAAAAATGCCAGTCTCTCTTTTCTTTGCCATGTTATAAGGATCTATCTCCCTCTATATATATATAGAGCGAATGCAACCGATAAAGAAGAAAAAGAAAAGAAAAAGAAGCTCGGCTATATAGGCTTTCTCCGACGGTGCATCCGCCATCATGTCAATCGATCGAAGTGATTTCAATCTCGATGCTCTTTTATTTCTTTTACTTTTTCTTTTTTTCTCTCTCGCTGGCACATCACAAACGTCTAGGAAAAAAACGAAAACGAATAAAACAACCCAAATAAAAAAAGCTAAAGGCAACTCCCCACAACTATCACGGGCCGGCGTATCTCACAAAAATAAAAAAGAAAATCAGAGAATAAGAAAGTGGGCATTATAAAAGAAGAAAAAATTTTCTATTTTTTTAGTTTTTAGTTCCATCAAGACACACGAATGAGAGAGAGAAAATGAATTTATACGTACAAGAAAAATCTTTTCTTTTTTTTTCTTTTTCTTGTGATTATTTTTCGCTGGGGCGGTTAGACGGGCCAAATAGCGAAAGAGTCCTTCTTCCTCTTTTTCCTTTTTGGCACAGAGCCTCGCCTCACTGCTGTGCTGTACTGTGCTGTGGGTCAAAAATAATTCCCGCTCCTTTTTGTTCTTGATCTTTTTCTGCTTCCAGTTTTTGCCCGGCCGTCTCCTCACCAGCAGAGCCGCAAGGGCGGAATTTGCGACCCACCGTAGACCCCTGGGAGAGACAGAGCCGGGAGGATATATAACAGCGCAACAAATGAATCCGCCCAACCAGTCCTTCCGCGTCTTCTTATAATATCCCTCAGTCTATCCCCAAAGCGCGTTAATAGGTTTTTTTTTTTTCTTTTTCTTCCTATGTATGGCCGTCGTCCTCTACATTGTTTTCCAGGGGCCTGTCCATTGATCCCGATTGTGACCACAGACTCTTGGCTAATCACCGGAACCGGACAGCACAAAGTCGATAGATAAAAGTAACCCCAATCCTTTTTCCTTTTTATTCCTTTTTATTTTCCCTGGGGCAAATTGGCAAATTGACACAGAGATACCCGAAAAGTGCGTGAGTGGAAAAGAAATGAGTTTAGGTGCTGTTTGGCCCATAGCAGCAGCAGTCACACCGCGGATTTGTGTGTGTGCTGTTATTTACTTGTTTGCCAGTGGTGGTGGTGGTGGGCCGCGGCAAAGGCTCGGTCAAACACACCGCTGTTATTATTGGCCGAGTTCTGTTTGTGTAAGTCGTGTGGATCTATAGACTATAGCAAACAAACAAAACACTCCAGCCGAACCAGCAGCAACCAGAAGAGTGTATACGTATAAATGTAGTACATGTATGTACGTCTGTGGCTATAATGAAGCGACGAGAGAGAGAAAGCCAACCGAACCTGAAATTCGATTCCAGCATGAACGTCATCCTGTGTTTCACCCGGTCCGTCTGTCCGTTTCTCTCTAGCTACTACCCCAATGCAACGCTCGTTTGGCTCGTTCCGGCCAAATCTCGCTAATAAGCCCGCGTACTGCTGCTGACCCCTCGAGGCTATATCCTTCAAAAAGCTGCCAGCCTTTTTTTAAATTAGACGATTCAGTATTCACGATTTGGAAGTCATAGTTATATAAATGCAGAGATACAGCGTTAGATATAGTAGTATAATATAGCTACCTGGCTCGGATGTGATGTGTGGTTAATAATGAGCTGACTGCCAAGTATATTGCTCACTCTCGTACCTCACTGATGATAACCACGAATATCTTATATAAGAAACGAGCGAATATTTAGGGTCGTTTAGTAATAGGCAACAATCAAAATGTCGGTATGATATCCGGCGCGGGTGTGAGATCCGCTCGTTCGTTTCAAAACCAAGTCATCTGCGACGAGAGAGAGAGAGAGGCCGGCCAGGGCCGGGCTGGGGCGCAGGGAATTGATAATAACCGGTGAACAATTCGAGCCCGGTTGCGAATAACGACGCCGGAATTTGGTGGAGGCGGTGGGCGGCCACAGAGCCAAAGGAGGCACACTCACACTTATGCACTATGCACACGCACACAGGCACAGCACACCATCACACGACTACACAGCACAGCACAGCACACACACACATCGGAGAGAGAACCTCCTCCTTCTCTCCAGCTGGACGCAAAAAAAGCGAAACACAAAAAATAATAGTCAGAAGAAAGCAAAGTTCGGGAGTCACGATATCACGTTCTACCAATAAAACTTTGAGAGTCAGGCCGGCATAAAGCCACAAAAACGATCAGTAAAGAGGATCAGTATAGAATAGGAGTAGTAGTAGTAGGGGACGGCCCGTTTCCTTTTTCTTTTGGTCGAATGTTTTGCCCAGCACACATACACACACGCCCGACGGATAGGAAGAAAATGGGAGAAAATAAAACCCGGACAGCAGCAGGATGGACGTTTTGTTACCAAAGCGCTGGCCGTCCGCAACTGAGAGCATTCGGGCTCCTTGCCACGGTTCTTATATAGAAGCGGTGGCGGCACGAGGCGACGACTATCCCAGTGCCGGGGTGAGGGGCTGCAGAGACGGGCGTACAACACACACACACACATCGACAGAAACAGTTTGGTTGTGCGTTGTGTGTGTGTGCGGGGGATACCGACGGCTTTTTTTTTATGACGGCGGGCCAGCTTCTTTCTCCATTCCTACATACTAGTAGCCCAGCAGAGAAAATTGGGGATGGTCGGGGCAAGCGCAGTAGCGACCAGATCCTTCGCCATCTCAACGCCTATATAGAGAGAGAGAGATAACAAAAAGGATGGGGGGGTTTCATTTTGATGATGAACTTAAGAGATCCTCATTTTCCAACGGGAGATAGGGATCGATTGCGTAACGAACTAGAGAGAAAAAGAGCTGGCCGGAAAACTTTTTCGTGTAGCTCCCCCCCTTTATACGTGGGATATACTCCCGGCACACACACAGGCAGACAGACACAAAAGAAGAATGTACACATGTATACATATACCTGCAGATGGAGGGAGTAGAAACTTGATGGGCGCCACTGATGGACGTCATTGTATCACGTCGGGACTCTCTCGTTAGCCAAACAACGCAAGTTGCAGATGGTCTAAAGAGGCCATCAGCGTTTTAAGTCGACAGCAGCACCAACGGAAATAATAAAATGGACAGACTAGTACCGTATACTATAGTTAGATATATACAGTTAGTATTATATGTATAGTTGGGACTGTATAACAAGATTACAATGTCAAAGTTTTCGCCGAGTTTATTTCTTTTTCGACCCCGCTTAATGATGTCTCACTTATGTATCCTCAGACTCCCACTTGGTTAGCGTTTCAGACTTTAAGAGCATCTTGACTTCTTCTGTTTTTCCCCCGTTGAACTGCTAGTAGTACTTACATAGTAGATTTAACCCCCGCGACATGTCTGGGTCTCGCATGTGACTCGGTCGTGAAACCAAATAAAATGAGATAGTTAAAGATGTATTATGCGGACGTATACTCGCAGGTTGCTGTCATCATCTCCTTGTATATCAGCAAACTCACCGGGTCGGTAGAAACCATTCGATTATTGCGTGGGGGTGTGTGCTGTGCTGTGCAGTGCTGTGCTGTGTGGATGTTATATATAGTGGCAAATGTTAACGTCATATCGTAAGTCGACTGTTTCCACCTTAAATATTTAATGAACGAGAGAGGTCTTTTCACCTGTACACGCGAGGCGTTCCGCGGCAACCGGCACATCGTGTGCACTTTGGGAAGATTATATGTATCCCGCAGAAGGAGAAGAAGCAGACGGGTGACTCCCGCATTTTTTGGCCCCAATACACGGCCGTGAAAGAGGGAAAAGAAATAAGCTCACGCCGGTCGATCGAGACGAAAGAGACAGAAAAACATCCATCAAGACGTCCACAAGATCAAGTGGCTTATAAATTATCTCTGTAAAAAAATGAAAATAAAACAACCGAATAAGAGAATAAAAAAGGCGATAAATTACATTTTAAGACAAAAAAAAAGGTGTGTACTCTGTAGCTGCAGAGGTATAGCGCCCCACTTAATAATTCCTGATGGAATTGATCGACACGGCTTGTAGGTGACGACGTCATCTAATGAAAGGCGCGTCTGATGTGAATATAGGCGGAAAAAAATGCCGAAAGTTGAAAGGACAGTCGAGTGACATCAAAGTGCAATGAGAAGCCCAAAAGTCGACCCGAGATGAATGTCGATCATGTCGATTGAACACGTAGGCCAGCAGCACACGAGATGAAAGCGAAAGGGGGGGAAAACAAGTCAATCTAACACACACCATCTTGTTATTCGTCCTTTTTTTCACTGGGCCAGTTTCTATCTATTCGCATGAACAATATGACGATCGCTTGACTATTTTCCTATGTCTAAAATGGCTAGGTCTTTTTATTTCTAGGGGGGACAACGTAACGGGGGTCAATCAAGTCTTTCTTGAAATGCCATTGAACTTTCTCAGGGCTCATTAGCTCGTACGTAACGAGTCGATGGGAGCGTGTGGACTTGGTTGCCTCTTGCATATATAAACTAGGTACCGGTATTTCGTCCCCACGATTTGCTTTCGCGAGCTATTGATCGCCATCGCCAGTCTACGCACAAGATTTCCAAGTGTTTTATTTGTATTTTTTCCGTTTATTATTTCATCTGCCGACAACAGAGATACCACTGCTATATATAAGAGTTGTCGGCAAGTGCATGGGTGAACGAGAGCGTTAATAATCTAAACCAACTTTCGACATATTTACTCGTACAGAGAGAGAGAAGAGAACAGTGTTATGTTTTCAACGCTCTAAAGGCCCGAAACTTTCAACTGCCAGCAACTATTCTATTACAAATGTGGGTGAGGGAGGTTAGACCCAGGGGGCTTTTGAACGTACCGTCTTTAGAGTAGATTGTTAGAAAAAAAAAGAAAAATAGGAAAAACCGCGCTAGTTTTGGTCGTCATCATTCAAAGTGTATTTATGGTTACATTAATTAATTAAGAACGGGGCGGACGTCGACTCGCTGCTCCGAGTTTTTGTTAAAAACAAAAGTTTAGCCAGAGATTATTACGGAAAAGATCCGCATGGATGCTTTAGTATTGATGAAAGTTTACGTGTGGGGAATGGTGGATGCCGGTGGCTTTTTCCTATTTAGTCCTCAATGCGTACCTGGACCGTCGTTGGCGGACTAGTTAAACACTTTTTGAGCGAAGTGAAAGAGGCGCCCGCCGCTCCTGCAGCCCACAGACCCGTGACAACCAGGACTGCGTAGGCGGGCAGGATTGTGGCCAAGTATAACTGCGACGAGTTCATCAGAGTCTGAAAAGCAAAAACGTAAAATGAGCAATGCAGCAGTGACAAATAAGGGACTCGCCAAACTTTTTGACAGCGCTCAAAACTAGTTGATTCAAACAAATCAGTTTGGTGCAATTAGAAACAGTGTCTGGGAGAGACTTTACTTTGACATTGGGTACTGGGTAGTGAGAAATAATGAATTACCAGGAGTGAGACGAGTAGATGAGACATCACCACCCACACCAACGCCAAGTACTTTTTCTTGTCTAATGCGTGGAAGAATAACACTCCCCATGCTGTGTGTAGGAGGATGAAGCACAGCGTTAGGAGGGCTGAAGTGAGGAAAAAAAGGTTGGAATCACCATGCAGGTACCAACTGTTCCAGGGCCAGTGGCATCAGCTAGAACATTGACTAGGGAGAAAGTTCCACTGATGATGCCAAAGCCTTAACCTGAAACTAAAATATTTAAAAAGCAGAAGATTAGAACAACTTCTACATTTGTGTCAATCTCTTCCGAGTCAAGTACCATAGGCTAAGATGTTTTTGTTGGTTATGATGGCAGTATCAGATTCTGTGAGTTTCTTCAAACCAACCTCAGCTTTGCGCAACAGCAAGTATATTAGATACCGGAAGAGTTCTTGAAACAGAACAGAGAAGATAACACCCACAACAATTGGACTGTGCAGCGTGACTGCCACTAACCATAGCAGCGAGGATGTCAACAGCGACAGAAGCCAGAAGAATGCACTGGTGAAAAACATAAATTTAATCAGAATTTCATCACACCATCATGTAAGTTTGATAATAAACCTTACCTGGCTATGAGAATGATGATTCGAATAGGGTCCTTAGCAATCGTTAGAAGGAACATGGCTAGTGGCGGGCCAAATGCGAGAAACGCACAGCCGAAAAACTCTAAGAGTGCCATATTTCTCTACAAATTAGCGTAAGTCACCCCAAATCGAATTAAATGCAATAAATGAACGCCAATGTTTTGACGTTCTCCACCCAAAAATAATACCAGCAGGCAAACAAAACACACACAATTGCTGACAGTTCAATTTTTCCCCAAAATGACAGCTGCAACCCCAAAATGAATCCGCTTCGAGTTGTCACCGTAAGATGGCGTTTAAAATTACCGGGAGAATCAGTTGAAAACAAAACAAAAATAAAAACAATTTACGAACCAAATATCGATTTCTAAAAAAAAAGGGGGAAATATAAGGCACGTAATGACCGCAATACACCCAAACTTTATTTTTGGGTTGAAAGTAAGTGGGAAAAGTCCACCAAACTGCTGGGACGTGGTAAAATAACCGCCGCTCTCCACTTCTCTCGCCGACTCACGGGGTGTAATGAATGTGAATTGCTATATTACATTACCCAGAGAGCCTTTTATGGCGACGACTGGGCTATATAGCTATAGCTGCTGCTCGAAGGAGACGAAAAAAAAATGTTAGAGCTAAACTTATACGACTTAGGGGTGTCTGGTTTGTGTGGACGACGAACGTGTCGCCGGGTGCAATAAATAAATCATCGGGGTGATTGAAATGAATGAGTTTCACTTGGTGTTGATCGCTGAAACTTCCCGCTGCAAACAGGATCAAATACAAGGCCACGATTCATTTTATACACGCTGAGTTGTCGGTTGTTTTCTACTTTCGGTCGACGGGATTGATGTGGCGAAAAGCGCTCCCCCTATTTCAAAAATGTAGCCTAGGCTCCGACGACTAGAATTAGTGTCAAACCAGTTGGCAAAAAGTCTGGCTTTTTTTGGCACGCTGTTAGATCCCAACCGCCCGTCTTATGATGATGATGGATGGCAGTCTCTGCTGGCCTGGAATTAATCGCTTCTTATATTTTTCTTGGATGTTGTTACTTCTAATTATTTCCCTGCTAAGCTGTCAGCTTGGAGCCTCCGCTGCTTTATCGCAGGCCCGTAACGTGCTTTTGATCATCGGTAAGTGTTGGCACAATTTGTGTATTCTTTTTCCCACAATATTTGTAAAAATTACAATAAAAACAACTTGCTGGTTTCTCGCATAGAGCATTTCTATTCGGTAGAAATGGTCTTTTTCTTCCAAACTAATCTGGGGGTGGGTTTCAAGGAACCAAGGAAAGTGTTCCATTATTATCTAGCGCTAAAACGAACTTTGTTCTTGTTACACGTCCTTGGTTCAACTTGTTCCAACTTGAACTCGATCGACGTAATCGTGGGATGACAAATAAGAGGGCGTACTAGATCTTATAAAAAGCTTTTCATATCTCTTTTTGGCTGGGGGAGAAAATAAAGAGTGGGGTGATGACGTGACGTGATGGCAGCCACTTTATTATAAAAATTACTATAATAGTGTTTATAATAAAGTGGCTGCCATCACGTGATTTTGCTTGTTTATCTATACAAAACCGTCAAAACGAGAAAAAAAAATGGATTGCACCTATTAATCACATGTTTGTGATTCGAACTCGGAACCGTCGGGTGCTCTGCATATAAATTGATCCGTTATCTGATTCACCCACCGAACCACTGATATGTTACCAATACCATTTTAACTGCGATAATATTTGTGACATGTGACATCTAGTTTTAGCACTAATAATAGAACAAATGTAAATGAGGAGGAAATCTGGAAATAAGTGAAGTTTTTCTTCTAATCAGTGTTAATATTTGTTGATATTCTTTCATTGGAAGATTTAAGAAAAACTCAATGCTGGCACCCCGTTCCGGTTTGCGAGGTTTGTGCAAGATAACTTGCTGAAGCGCACTTGACGACAGTGAACGTCGGCAAGTATTAGAACGATGAGCCAGGGAGTTAACAGTATTTAGAAGTAATTATTCTCATATTTTAGCAATTGTAGGTACACATCACTACTTCCAAAACTGTGTCGATTTATATTTCAAATACAATAAACTCGTACGTCCATAATTATGGTACAGTAGAAAATACGGTACACGCCCACATACATACACGCAATTACACCTCAACGCATTTTTCCGTTACACACACAAAAAAAAGGATATCGTTCTTTCAATGGAAGAAAAAAAAAGTAAATAAACAATCATAGATCAACGAAGGGTAATCTAAATTGGGAGAAGAGGATTATAGCAACTGGGAAAACCAGCTGAATAATAAATTAAACTCTTTTGAGAAAAATTGTCTCTTGGTCTCTTGGTCTCTCGCCTCTTGGTGATCTCGGAGTTTTCGACGATTTTGATCGAGGGGTTTTCATTGGTGTCGACGGCGCACCCATAAGCGCCACGCCGGGTATTATCGGCGGCGCTGCTCCAAAAATGGGCACTCCCATTGCGGGGACGTCAGTCGGGACTGGTGATTCGGTAACTTGATAGGTTCGCATGGCGGAAGCCAGTCTCTCCTCTTCGTCCTCTTCGGCAGGATCAATTTTGAGCATGAGCTGCTTGAACTCGATATACTTTTCCACCAGACTCTGTTTACTAGACACCTCCAAGTATCCACCTAAGCCGAGATTTTCTGTTTGAACAATTAAAAGCAGGTTAATTTATCGTCAAGTGGGAAGGCTTAGTTGGTGTTTCCATACCTTTCAACGCATGTAGAGTTGGTCTAGGCATAAATATGTTGACCAGTTTCCTTGGTGCGTTCTTCTCGTAAATCTTTGCCCCTTCTGACGGTGAATACTGGGTTATTTTGGCATCCGTCAGGCCATACTGGTCCTTTAGGTGTTGTTTAAGCATTAGAAGGAGGAGACAACCCTGAGCAGCCGTCAAGAATTCTTCGAATGGTCTTGTGTCTGGAGGTAGCCGTTGCATGATGGATGCAATGTCTTCATCGTCTTCCTCCTCCTCCGGACTAGTAGGTACAGCACTGGGGAGCAGAGATTCTCGGAATCCTTGCAAGAGGTTAGACCCCGTCACAGACACCATAATGTCAATGTGATGGATCAAAAAGAGCGGTTCGTCGATCACCTGTTAAATAATGGCACAATAATTACTTTTATGTTGACGGAATAATGAAACGATATAACCAAACAACTGCGTTCCGAATTTTACCTGATAAGGAAAAGAAGCTAGATTGTCTGCCAAGTATAGAAGCTGTGCGAGAGGGTTCTTCGAGGTCTCGTCGAACTGTTTGAGCATAGAAAGCACGAGAGCTCTTCGCTGTTGTTTAGTACCGCGAAGAAGGGAATAGAGGAAACCATTGAGAGCAGACGGGTGTTCCCCTTCCCTGAGCCGGAAACCACGAGCAATTCCTTGGCTTTCTTGTATTGCACTAGCCACAGAACACTTGGTACCGATTTTCTTATTAGGAGTCTCCGGTGTGCTCCTGTAAATTGAAAATAATTTAATAAGCCAACAAATTAGAAATTCATCATTTCGAAAACATACTTTGAAGCTGACTGGACAGGAGAATTCTCTTTTGGAGCACTTTCAATTAGCGACTGTAACTGGTAAGATAGTCGAATGCCTTGCAACGCTTTCATGTGAATGAATCCAGGGTACTTTTTTTCTATTTCCTGCAACTGTTTGTCTGCTGCGTGCGATACTCGCTCTGCGTCAGTGCTGATGCAAATCAAGTATGGAACGATTTGCACCGGATGAACCTATTGGAAATAAATTTCACTTGAGTAAGCCGCATTGATTCGAGAATCAAGAATGCAAACAAGCCTACCAATCCTTGCTGAAGAATCAACTGCGTCACTCTGAAAGCTGATTGTCGAACACTGGACGCGCCATGGAAGAAACAATCAAGGATTGGTTTTAGATAAAGTTGAATGACGGTACTGGCCATTCCAGAGGTTACGTCTCCCATTTCTTTGAGATTCTCCTTCTTTGACGTCTTGGACCACTGCTGATCTTCTTTGATCATTCGAATTTCCTCTTCCTACAGAGAAATGTTGTATTAACCAATTTAATCAGGAACTATGAATCACAGGAGAAATATACCTGAAGGTATGTTTCGATGTTGTTTAGCACTTGAACTTTTAGTCGCAAGGCAACAGAAGGTTCCAATAAACGCTAAATAAAGAAAAAGAGCCGGAAAATTAAGTAAGAGCCTGATGAAAATTACGATTACCACAAATTTTAACTTACATTAAGATAAACTGATTTCAGGGATTCTCCCAACATGAAGTCGTAATGCCTGATGCAAACAGAACCAATAGCCTGGAAAACAAATTCAAGATTACATATGGCAAATTTAAGTTAAGAAATATTTTCTAAATACCTGAAGAGTGAAGAACTGCATATCAGTGCAGTTTTGGCACACAAAGTAAAGAAGTATCTCCATCACTTGTTGTTTGGTAGAGTCAGGTAACCCGTAACGCACCTGAAACCATTGAAACCAAAATTTAAACAAGGTTTCAACACGGTAATCCTGAGATCAAAACAATCAAACAAAATAATCACCTCTTCGTCTGTAAAATCGAAATGCCGCAGTAGCAATCCCACGGTGAAAAGTGCTCTTCGGAAAAAAGGCCGGTGTTGGACGAGTCGCGGATTGTCGGGGTCTCTCTCGTGCATAAGCTTGTATTCAGTCAACGGACCGAAATATTTTCGGAAGCAGTCTCGAATGAGCTTGAAATTCCGTGTGACATGATTAACAACCGAGCCAAGGCAAGATAAACAAGCCGCTACGACTGCCTTTTCATGCTGCAAGATCAACTTGACAGCATCTTCTTCCAGTTGAGCGAGGAAAGATTCACTTGGATGTTCCAGCAAGGGGACTACTACTTCCAATGTCCGGGCAACGTCACTAATAATTTGATAGTCACCCTGAGTCCTACAGCGAAGACTCAAGTACGGTTGAAGGGTCATGGCATGTGGCACAAGTAGTAAGGGTCGTATTTTTGCGAACAAATATAACGTAGTCATACAGGCGACTAATCGCTGAGAAGCTCCTTTCGTTTCTCCGCCATTTGAGTTTTTCCCATCCGCCGATCCCGCTACACACGGAAAAGAAAATCGTTATAAAATTCGTTTAATTCAAAAAATTAATTATGGACTCACCGGAACTGGGGCCTCGAGCAAGAGAAGCTTCCTCGAGTCGGAGAATATTTTCGACTAAGCAGTCAACGATTTTTTGGTAGGCCATCAATAGGGCTTTGGAAGGTTCAACATTCGCTTTTGTCACGTCTTCTTTGTCTTCTTTGGGTCGAAACATCTGTTGAAGCAGTTGCTCAAGCCAATCTAAGCCGGTATCTCTGCAGGCGGCCACGACGTCAGTTATGTTCATAACCTGAGAAATGGCATGAAAAATGAACTTGAAATTCGAAATCCAATTGATGGGATTGAACTCGAGTACCTTTCTCATTAAAGCATTAAAGTCAAGTGTCGGCTTATCTCTGACTGGGCTAAACCACATAGCTTGGAAGACCTCCATGACCAGCTTTTTGATGCCACCTTCTTCGTCGTTCACTCTTCTGATCATCTTTACGCATATCTCTGGAATCTTGGTGAAATCGGGACATTCGGTGCAGATGTCTTTCATTATCTATTGGTAAAAAAATTGGCAATCATTACATTTGAGTCATTATTATCAAATAAATAACTAATGACTACCTTAATGACTCTTTTGCGAACACTAACTCCCGTGTCCAAGATACGCGCAGACAACATGGTATAATATTTGTCAATAAGCTCTGGGCGTGATAGGACAAATTTTCCTACTAAATCAACAGCTGCTTCTCTCACTGGAGTCACTGCTGTACTTTGGTCCAGGAAAGAATGATGAACACCAAGTTGCATGTCGGACCGGGCCAGGACGACTGGGTCCGATTCAACGATTTGAGTCAGGCATTTCATGGCTTTGGCTCGCACAGCGATAGCCGGTTCCGTCAAGACCTAAAAATACAAAGTGATGCAATTGAGCAAAACACGTAATACGGATAGAGTTTTTTATTTTTTACCTTCAAAATGTGCTTGAGATACGAGTCAAAGCTTTGAGAAAACTGTCTTTTGGAAGCCAAAAAACGTGTGATAAGCTCTGAGCTTTCGGCATCTAGAGGCGTTGTTAAAACCTGCGTTCTTGTACCAGGTGCTGCTTCTGGGAAAGGATTGATTTTGGAGAGTAGTAGCTTCTTTCTCCGATCGGCCATTTCCAGGGATTGGTTGTGGTCATTGCAATCAGCGGCAGTGTTTTCCTGTTCAGGTTTCTTGGCATTGTCGTCTTCGTCCTCAGAAGACGAGGACGAAGACGAGGATTCGGATGAAGAAAAGTGGTTACGCTTTTTCTTCTTCTTCTTTTTCTTAGGTGTTTCTTTAATCCTCGGTCGTTCCTCAACACCGGTTTCGGGTATATTTTCTGACGAAACGGATCTCTTGGTCACACTGTTTTTTATATCCATGTACCATTGAGCGACGTAGAAATGCCGTGCATGAAGCATTGCAGGATCACATTGAGAATTGACAGCAAGATAATCGAGCAACAATGACTGAGGAACCTAAAAACAAAATAAATTGCAATTAATCTTTTGTGCTTATGATCTAGTAAAAATGACAAACCATCTTTTATTAATTTTTTTTTGCAAGTACCTCGATTTTATCTGCTGGTATGTTTTCTTTCTCGTGATCTTTGTCTCCGCTCTTTTTCTTCTTTTTATGCTTTTTCGATTTGAATTCTTCCACCGCGTTGTTAGCTTCATCTTCACGAACCTGCTTCAGCAATTGATCGATAGTGTCCGTTTTAAGTTGAGAACTGACGGCGTCCTTTCTGAGACGAGCTGCCACTACGCCAAGGTACTCTAGGGATGCCACTTGCAACAGCACATCGACATTTTTGTTGCTAAAGTTTTGCACCAACAGCTTGCCCAACAGTGATAATAACAACTCGGCGGCCGGCCACTCAGGCTTGTTTACGGTGCTCAGGAGATCCTAATGAAAACAACCCTCATTAGATACTTTTGACCTTAACCTTTTCCTGGAAATAACTCTTACTTGTACGAAATTTTCAAACAGCGGACGATAATCAACTTCCTCGTTGTTTTTATCTCCACATTTCCCGAGAAAGACCGATAGAAAATTGGCGGCTGTTCGGACTGCGGTGTCGTATCTTGTATTCACCACTACTTCTGGATCCATTGCCTAAGGAAGACATTAATTTGAGTTTAGACAAGCTTCTCTAGGTACAAGCATACAAAAAGAAATTGGGGAGAAAAAGATTAGCCTACCAAGACAGAGCTATCCACGTCCTCAGCCGAAACGGTTGTTCCCGGAGGAGCCCCTAGCTTCTCTGGGAGGCATAGGACACATTGTATAAGCTGAAGGACTAAGGCGGTGAGCATCTGTATGTGCTGTTCGGCGCTAAGGCGGAAAGTGCGAAGTCCTCGTTTAGAGGAGGGCAGGCGTGCGATGGAAGCTAGGATATCGTCGAGCAACAATCGTCTATGCTTTTCATAGCGACTAAAGATCGTCGTCACTAATCTATATCCGGCACGAAAAAAAAATAAAACAAACAAAACAAAAACATTAACAATTGCTCATAATGACTCCATTAAAAATCACAAATTTATACCTCAAAGTGGACAACTGCAATTCTGGAATATTTTCGACGAAGAAAGGTGCAACACCTACGGTTGAAAGATGGAGTACAGCTGTATCCGTTAACGTCTGGACTGCCAACAATTCAGCCATCAAACCGACTAGGCCCACCATTTTATGATAGACCAATAGAACAGTTTTGTCCCGCACTTCTCGTACGTGGGCCCTTTTCTTCTTTGAACTTCCGCCTGTAAAGCCCAATGAAGCGATGCTGGATTTCGTGCGTCTGTGAATCAATCAATCAAAATATACCTGAAATCGTGACATCCTTTTTGGACTCGGTCCGGTATACTGGATCATATGCCGGATAGATGGAATGCTGCAACTGGAACCTGGCCAGCTGAACAATTCTCTCAATGACTTCTTCGAGGTAGGCTCGCTTGGGCATGTTTGGCGCTGTAAGGATATGAAGGGCTGCCAGCGCCGCCTCTACAGCTCGGAGTACACGCTCAGAAGACAATTCCGTCCACAATTTGCTCTCCTCTTCATCTTCATCCGGATCCCCTGTAATTTCGACAGGCGCATGTTATGAAAATGGGACTCAATAAGTGAACTTTGCGATAATATACCGAGAAGGGAAATTTTGGCTCCATCACGTATGTTCTTTTCGAGCAGATTGAGTAACCGAACAAGTCTCTCGGGGGGGAACAGCTGACATGGCACCCATTGACTAAGTAAGAAATGAGATTACAATTCAAAAAAAAAAAAAAAAAAAGTTTAAAAACACGCTATCGGCTAGAAAATAAAAATATACCTTCAATTTAGCTGCTTCTGCACACAAATCGTGGAGTTGCTGTTTGGGAATCATTGCCTCCTGAGGTATATCCGTGTCGTTATCCAGATCAGCCGGGGCATTAAGATCAGCATCTTCCGTAGCATCGAAAATGTGTTCGACTAAGCGCGTAAATCTTTGAAACGTATTTGTCTCCATGAGTTCTTCCGCGTTCAATTTGCCTTCGTCATGGACGACCTTTCGCTCCAGTCTTTTCAATTTTTTCTTTGGAGCCGGTGCCACTTCATCGTTGTTCGGTGTCGTCACCTCACCGCCGGTGGATTTTCTTTTACGAGGAGTCTCTCTGTCTTTGTCTTCTTTCCGCACTTTCACTTTGGGTTTACTCTCCTCTACAATTGGCTTTTGTTCCTTCACTGGTTCCACTGGTTTCACAACTACACTTCCTTTTCCACGTCCTCCACCGTCAGAATCCGAGTCTTCTTTATAGGACGGCCGCCCACTACTATGATTCCTGGACATCCTGATGGAACAAGATTATTAATAAAAAAAGATACAAGACCACCAAGGATTATATGAAATTACGTACCGATTATTTTGCTGTGAGGAATTATTCATGGACGACAGAGCGATGGGATCCACTTTAACGGACGCAGTGAACGGTTGGCTATTCGCTGTCTGCTGAGGTACGATGGGTTGGGGTTGGAACGTAGATTTATCAGTTTCTTTTCTTTCGTGTGAACGCGTTGAAGTTATCGCGTTGGGGAACTCTTGGTGGTTGTATACCGGCAAATGGGGTTGTGCAGCCTGTTGTGGAACTGGATGCTGTGTCGGAGGCTGCTCTTGGATTTGCTGCGGATGGATTTGCTGTTGCTGATTATATTGTTGTGGCTGTTGCGGCTCTACAAGAGGCATGGCAGGGTGTGTTGGCTGCGGTTGTTGAGGAAGATGTTGTGGATAATGCTGCTGGGATTGTTGTTGCTGGCAATGCTGCTGGGCTGGTACTGGAGTATGAACGGGTTTTTCATACCCCCAGCTTGGGCTATTGTAGTTCTCTTGTTGTGGCTGCTGAGGATATACATTGTTTTGCGCAGCCAAAAGCTTCGTCTGCGTGGAATATGGACTCCCCTGGGGAACGTAATTCATGGCGGCTTGCGCGGGCAATCCTGGAGCAGGACTTTGCTGAGGAGCATATCCCTATGAAAAATGAAACATGAAAACAGCTACTTTTGGCAAAAGAATTCTCTGGTTCTACCTGAACAGAATTGCCACTTGGTGTATAAGCCCCGACATGAGTGGCAGGTGATGCATAACCAATTTGCTGCTGAGAATTGTACACGAATTGCTGCTGCTGCTGCTGATGGGGATGCACAGTACTCTGATTGCTATTCCATGGCTGTGGATGTTGTTGTTGCTGCTGCTGACGAAAGACGTGTGGGTTTCGCAGCAGTATTGCACTCAGTAACTCAGGTTGGGGTTGTGAGAGCTCCGGGTGATTGAAATTCTCATAGCGTTGATCTCTGGATGTGTAACAGAATTTGTCGATGAATTAAATAAATGAAGATAAATATGCTGTATGAAGTGGAAAGTACCTTAGAATTATGTGCTGGGGATTATAAGAGGTCGTGGTGAGTGCATGTTGAAGTTGAGCTGCCAAGGCATCATCATGAGTAGACAGGAGACTGTGAGCTTCCTCAGCGACTCTTGGATGGAAAAATAATGAACGACTGGCTTGTGTGGAAGCCAGGGGCACCGGCAATGGCATCTCAGGTAGCACTAATAAATAAATAATAGGAAGTTTTTACGATTCAGAACAAACAAAAAATTAATGTGTAAATAAAACTTACAGTCGCTGAGACTTGCAATGCCAGCCAGGCTGATAATGGGGATTGTAGGGATTTCGCCATTCATCGTGAAAGACCCCTTCCCCACTGTTGGTAAAGTTGAGGATCAACAACCTACTCCTTTACCTATATCCACTTGATCTCTGACACTGCTCACATGGCAACATCCAGACTGAAAAAGAAAAACAGGTTAAAGAATAATTGTAATGAAGAAGACAAATAAATGGCAGGTAGTAATTAGAGGTTACAAGAACACTGTAAACATCACGAACACATCAGACGAGGTCAATGAGTCCAAAAATACCGGCTACAGGTGACGATTATTTGTTTAAAAATGCAAATTTAACCTTGATCTAGCTTAGAGTACTGTTTACACAGCTAACAAAATATGATTTTCTAAGAATTTATACTATTGTTTACAGATGATCAAAACAATTACCAAACTTCAGTGCCTACTGGCAGTGCTCCCAATGGATGAGCATCTCCTTCTTTTGGTCGAACTATACAAAGAAATTTACACTTTAAATTAAGGTCTTGATCAGTATTATAACACTGTATATACATACTTGCATTTCTGGGGATGTGCCCAGATGTTGATATTAAATCTCCAACTTTCATAGTTGAGGATGCTAAAATGTACCTTACTCTGTCTCCAGCTGCTACCAATGCAATTTTTGAACTTCGACATGGGTCATATTGCAGTCTCAAGATTTTTTCAACCAATGGAGGCCCTTCCTTTGGTCCAGAACGAACATTATCAACCCATCGGTACTTTTTCTTGTGTCCACCTCCAAGACCACCATACACTTTTTTACCTTTAGAAGGAATTAACAGTTTAAAAAATCCTTTTTTCAATTGCAAATGAAATGTTACCTGTGGTAGGATCTCTTCCTGCCAACTTCATGAGTGGTAGTTTCTTTACAGTGTACTCCTCAGGGAATTTCACTAACCATTTGTTACCGATGTTTCTCCATCCAGGTTCTGTCAAATACCCAAATTTATTTATGCAACGTATCTGATGGAGTTGGGGTTGTGTGTTGTTCATGTTAGGCTGAGTGTTGGAAATTTGACCGACATACATTGTGATAACGTAAGGCGATTATTAGTGACACATAGTCTTGAAAAGGAATTCAACAACTGTTGCAACATCTTGATTCAAAAATGTCGGTTGAAAAGTATCTAAACATTAACTTTAAGCTTTAACTTCAATTTCTCTACATTAAAGCTAGCCGAAAAATTGAAACAATTTCAAGCAGACGACTCAGACCGGCGACACGGGGAAAAGGGTAAACCAGAGGGGCTTCAGTTCGAGCGATCGTGCTTCACTTGTCTTTTCACCGGGAAACTTTGAATACGCCTTTCAGCACAACGTACAATTTAAAAATTCTTGAACCATCTGAACAACTTAAAAAGTTTATGGGGGTGGCCCGTGTTCGACTTCCGTCTGGCACTTTTCTATCTGGCCGTCATTTGCATGATCACTTGGTTGGGCATTCAATGCCTGATTGATTACTGTTCTCTTTCCAGCTGCTTATCTAGGAACTCGTCTCGTGGTTCGGCATATATGGGAACATTGCAGAATGTCAACGTCATCGTTTTATATCGACCTTCTACCTTAATCACACAACAGCAAGACCCCACTAACGAGAAAATTTCCCAACCCACTACCTTGAACCTACCCATTGCGAGCTCGAACTAAAAGATGGTTACACAAGTCGTAACGAGGCAGTTCTTCCTTTCTGATAGAAATCGAGTGATCGCTGATTTGTAGATTGCGGTGATCTACCTTGTGTTTTTCAAGTTAATGAAAATAATTTGCAAATATTTCTCCATTAAAATGATTGAATAATGAGGGTAAATTTACTAAATTAATGAAATTTAAAAAAAATCCAAAATTGTTTAAACTTGAGTTTAAATTAAAACAAAATATTAAGTAAAACAAGGGTAAAACTTTGTTGTAGCCTTCGTGGGTTGTTTGAGTCTTTTCGAGATGCCATTTTTTTTACCCAATAACGTTGCCGTTTAGTGAATTTTTTCAAAAATAACATAGCGCGGGTACACTCCGGCGATGCTACTTTCAAGGTTTAGGGCTTGTACAATGTACACTACAAGGCCGCAGGCACTGATATGGTTAACCGCTGAATTTGAATGGATTGAAATATAGTTATTTCGAGAATTAATCGCAGTGGAAATTTAGGTCACTAAATAGGTGACACTAAATAGGAGATTCAGACATCGTGTTTATTCCGGTTTATTCATACTGGTCTTATATGAGACACAGTATCAATGACGTCTTTTTGTGGTCTTATTAATTTTACATGTGTAGTCAGGCGATAATAAAATACAAAATGGGTATATTCAATTCGTGGTAAAAAAGTTAGTATAGTAGGCCTATGAGCTTAATATCTTCACGCACAAAGAGAAAAATAGTCCGTCACTATGGCAGAATTTTTTCTCTCTCTCTCCATAGTCCATACTCGATTTTCATTTTAATGATTATGAAAATAATTTACAAATATTTCTCCATTAAAATGATTGAACAATGAGGGTAAATTAATGAAATTTAAAAAAATTCAAAGGAATTTTAACTTGAATTGATATTAAAATAAAATATTAATGAAAATGACCTCCTCTGGGTACTTGCTAATCAAAAGTCTCATACTGAAGTGCATATAAGGACCACTCAACTCACAAGTAGACATTCAACATTTCTCAACGGTGAAATTAAGTTAGTAAAATCAAACTCCAAAGATGAACAATTCTGAATTCCAACAAATGACCACCGCTGACATCCACCAGGCGTACGGCCACATCCCTGCCCTGTGCCAGACAATGCATAGTTTTGAAGAATTCCTTGACACGACGGACCCAATACCTGAAGCATCGAGGTGGTTAATAAAGACGATGGTGACAGCAGCCAAATTCGGTCTAACATCCATGACTGAGCTCATCGACCGTCTTATAAAGGAGTGTGAATTTTTAACTCAACAAGCGCAATCCGCCCAGTCAGAATCGAAATATTTCCGGCAGGAACTTGATGCCGAAAGGAACAAACGACTCCGTCAATTTACAGATGAATCAAAAGACCGGCGGATCGCGCAACTGGAAGAACAAATCGCCCAGGCGAAGCGTACACACAAGTCTCATCCAGGCTCAGCGCAACATGCTCCGGTAACTTCCGAAAACCGCACGGATGGGCAGAAACCGATCTCTGAACAGATTCCAATGCAACAAGACATTCCAGCCGAGGATTTTATAATTACTTCAAGAGATATTGAGCGAAAGGTTGTGGGTAGCAGCCTCCTGCTTACAAAAATTTTGAGTCGTCACATTGGCCGTTTCCTTGGCCTAGGGGGTCAAAATGCCAAGCGTCTGGAACGGGAATACGGCGTGAAAATCGACATTTTAAAACGCCAAAATCAATTCGAGGATTTGAAAATCGTAATATCGGAAGGAGATGAGGACCGTCGCCGTGCGGCCTCCGACGACATCATCGAGAACCTGCCGGTGGAAGTCCATTGTCCCAACCTGCAATGTTATGGTCACGCATTGAGAAATGCCACATCCCAGTTCAATGTTCAAATCGACCGAACGAACCCGAACATCCCCGGCATGACAATTTGCGGTAGGCTAACCAACTGTCGCCAGGCGTACTATCAGCTGGTGGGCTACAACGACAACATTTTGTATCAGTAATAACACCACACCGCCTTCTGTTTCTTTCATTCTCATTCAGTTTTCCTACTTTCCCACATTAATGACATGGATGGTGTCGACAGATCAAATTTCAATAAAACTAATAAAAAGCACACGCGTTTTATGTTGTTCAATTATTTAAAAAAAAAAAACACGAACCAGCACGTATAGGACTATATTGTCAACAACTTGTGTAAAGATCTACTTAAATGAAACGAATAAATATCTAAAATAACATAAAATAAAAATTCTGGGGGGTTGGGTGGATTGTTGCGCAGTATACAATCACAGTGAGTGTAGCCCGGAGCGAGTGAATAGTTTGTGAGTTGGCAATTGAAACTTTATATTTCCGACAAAGTTTACTATTGTTATTGTACACATTTATATAGAGTCAACTTTGAAGACAATGAAAAACTTCCCCCCCCCCTCTGTGTGTATACTATTACTATATAGTCAACTATTTAAAATGATGTAATATTCATTTGACACAAAGACGTCACACACGACACACAATGACTCCGCTGGATTATTTATCTTTTCTTACTGATATTATTTGCCGGGCTAGATTTGATATACTCAACGAAGATTGCGGGAAGTCGTATTTGGTCGTATTCGTGAAGCGAATTTGCCCAGCGGGCAGACGGCGTGAGTGACGTGATGAGCTCGATCGAAATGGCCTTCCACGAATAATGATGGCGGATGTCGTGTAATTCGGCTAATGAACCTTTGATGACGGCTTGGTAAAATAGATCAAACACAGTTGGGGTGGTTGCCATTGTTCTTTCTTCATTGAGAGTTATTACGTAAGAATGACTAATACACTGTGACTGGGAAAATTTTTAAAAACACTGGGTAGAACTTTGCAGGGGTGGACTGAAGAGCACGAGCACAAGTAGATGATTGAATGTTTTAGTTTTCATGGGAAGGTTCTAACTGTATATAAGGGAAACCCGTTGGGATGATGTGACCAACGTCTTTTGAGGGCTTGACCTTGATGGGGTCCTTGGGCCAAGGACTGATGTGAACGTGATGCTGGTCACGTAAACCAAAATATTTACGTAATGATTACGTCATCTTTTCTGGAATGAGGACGACCGTAATTATGTCAATCAAGACAGAGCAATTATTTAGGGAGATAATTAGTTAATTACTTAGAGACGCAATTAATTGAGAATTTGTCAATAATTAATTTAATTATACGATATTGCAATTACACAATTAATTGTTGACCAATAAATAATAGGGAAAATGTCTTACCAAATTATTGTTGGAGAATATTTACAGAGAGGTGAATCAACTAATTGTTCCACATTTAATTTGAATAGTTTAAACATGCACCGCTGTCCGTTTAGACGGAATTGAATTATCTTGTGACGTCACTACCGTCCAATCTGCCTAATCTGTCACAAACAGAAGGTCCTCCATTTCTTCGTCGTCGCTAGAGTCCATTTTGTGGACTTCTAGTGAACTGGTGGTGCTGATACTGTTGATGGGAAATTATGTAAATAGGCTGCTGAAATTCGTGATATTTGGAAATTAATTTACCTGTCCAATGCTCGTGGACTATGGTGGTCGAAGACACAGTCGATGCTATTTTGCCTAGAAATGTCGATCTCTGCTGAAGGAAACTTGGATTCCAGGAACGAATCTTTACGGTGAGATACGCCATCGTGAATTATGTAAGGGTGAGAAGATGATCTTTGGACATTTTGGACATTGACAGATGAATAGGGGTGGTCTATAACTCGATTTTCTTGACTCGAGTCAAATCGAAATCGATCCTCTTCTGGTCGATGGGTCCGAAAAGGAGGGCGATACTGTACAAAGTGTCCGGGGACCATTCACGCGGGATACGAGGGTACAGGACAGCCTGAGGGGAAGGAGGAATGAGACCAATACGAAATAGGAGATTGAGGAAGAGTTCTGAACGCAGGGCGGATGCTTCCACCTCCGTCCAGGGAACCAAAGGGCAGGACAAATTCATTTGAAAACTTAGGGTATATATGGGGTGGCGGAATTCTTGGCCGGAGTAGGTCCCCAATCGAACAGCACAGGCTGATAATAATGAAGACTGGATCCAGTCCAGTTGCTTCTGAAATCCTGAAGGAATAAAAAATCCAATTATTTGAGTAAAAATGTTTACAATTAATTGAAACGCACCAGAATCCTTGAGTTGAATCAAAAGTGATTTAATGTTGGTGTCAGGTACTTCGTACGACAATTGATTTGTTTCAGTCGATTCTTCTATTGTTTGCTCATCAGAATATTTTAGTAGGAGGATATCCATCGAATGGGAAGCGGAATCTTTTATCTTTTGCGGATTATTTGGGTTGCTAGGCAATGTCTCCGTGTATCGATGATGTGAAAAATACCGCATTGATTTGTTAATGATCAATTCAATCAAATCATTCCAGTCGTCACGCAACTGCAAATAAATCAGACAATTTGAATAATTCCGAATAATATAGCTGTTGATTGTAATAAACTTACGTTGAATTCCACTGCCCAAATTTTGCTGAATGGACGAAGAATGACGGGCCGGCACAAAAGGTCGGCCCGGCCCAAATCGCCCGCGACGTGATGCAAAAGAGTCAAGATGCAATCGTTGACGAATGAGACGTTGGTCTTGAAATCTTCGAGGGCCGTGCCGTATCGATCGACTATCATTTCCGAACAGAATTGAGTCAAGTGTTGGCCAATATCAAAACTCCCGCGTGACGATTGCCCAGTGGACCGTTCGAGCGCCAGCAATAAGATGTGATTGGTTGCGATGACGTCGAGTAGATAGCGACGACTTTGAACGACAGGATCGAATTGGCGGAGTTGGAGCAAAAAGAGTTGACGGAGGTCCCGAATCGCTGGCACGTAACCGCTCAGTCGAGTAATCAAATAATTTCCCGGTGCATTTGCATTTCTAGACGTCGAAGGACGAGAAAATCTCTCCAGTGTTTTCAAATATTCACGAATTGCTTTCACGCACAAATGCAAGCGCCTCACGCACGGTTTCAAATCGACTGTTGAATGTTGAAACGCAGACATTTCTAGTTCTTCCGTCTGACAAACAGCTTCCCACGTCAGATAACACAGGACATCAATAGTTAAGACGTTTTTTAAATGTTCCACGCTCAATTCCAACCGGGAGGCGATGGGAAGGAAATAAGAAATGAGCCAGAGAAAGTGCGACTTATCCAGCAGCTGGAGGTGGGCGTCGCCCTGTTGTTTCAGCATCTGTTGATGCAATTGGCCCACCAGCGTGTTGTAGCCTATCAGAAGAAAGTTTAAAATTTTAAACTTTGATTGATATACGCTATAGCGGATTATTATTACCTTGCCGGATGAAATTGATGGTAAATCCTTTCAGGAGATTCAAAGTACTTTCATCCGTCGGTTTGTACTCGACGACGTTGCCTTTCATCTCCACTCGACGTCCAAGTTTGTTGCATTTGCTAAGCTTTTTCAAAATTTTCTCTGATTTCTTGGAACCTTTAAAACTCCTGGATACCGAGAGCAGAGATCATTTAAGTCATATGGCGTTTCCCATGCAAATATTTATTTATTTTATTTTACTTTTTTAAGCATTTAGTTCCGCCAAGTTGAGATGATGCGGAAGACGACGAACTTCCGCATTTACCTGTAAAAAAGGGAAACGAGAAAAGCGGATGTTAAATATAAAATGTTCAAAGGTTTTCCAATTTTTATGACTCACTGGATTGACTTCCTGAAGAACTTTTTCTTCGATTGGATTTCCTCATCACTGAATCCGTAACCTTTGGTGATGTCATTTTCGGCGCGTTTGAAGCTTCCGAGTGGAAGCCGCTGGACGTACTTTGCTGACTAGATCGTCGAGATTTATCTATTGGCGCAGGTAGAAACAAATTACATAATTGTCGTGCCATTTGCTCTCAGTTTTAATACCAAATTGATTTGGCTGGTCTTCGTCAAAGTAGAATTCCGGCTCAAGATGAGTGCAGTTTTCATCTAAAATTTGTAAAATAATTTCAACGGGTCGATCCTTGTACAAGAGAGAAATGAGCTGCACAACTGTCACCATCCATTGTTCCTATACGCAAATATTAAACAGAAAACGGTTTAGTATCAGCCGAACGCTATAATCCGATATAAAGTTGTTTTTTTGTTTTTCATTTGATAACGACACAAGCGAATGCAATTCATTATTTAAGAGACTACAGGTTGAACGGGTGCAAGCGTGCTGTATGACATGACTCTATGTCTGGGGGGGGAGGGGGTTAAAGGCAAAAAAATCAATACGATGGATTAAGTTACTCTCGTTATAGCTGTAACATATCTCGTACGTTACTTTTTCTGGGAAACCATTTGAAAGGATCTCGCTCTTTTACTTAAATTGTTAATATTATTATAGAAAATTAGAGTTTCAACCGTATACATTTATGTACAGGATCTTTTGAAATTAAATTTTAAACCGTCGTTCTGCGAATTAAAATTTACCTCTCCGCCCAGCTGATTCATTCTTCTACCTTAATTTTAGACGCGGGAAAATAAAAGATTTCAAGTGATATAATTAATTAGTTCACCCTTTGGGCGCCTTTGGGAGCAGGCCAGTAAGCTGATGAGGAGACGATTTAGTCCCTGGGCCAATAAAATCCGCACAAGTTGGTCCTGCTGATCCTGTCGTTTGTCCGCCATCTGAGTAGGTCGTTCGGGAGCGTGCAGGATATTGCGAATGAGTAATAGGGAATGATTCACAGAAATGTTATCGTCGCTCAACAACGGCTCCTGGTGATTTGGTGGGAAAACGGTTTTGTGTTAAAAGGATAAAATAACCTGGGCGGGATCAATTAGAACGCTTTTACCTTTTCTAGGGTGTGGCAAACGTGACTGAGAACGACTGGTATGGCCCCACCATCCAGAAAGGATTCCTTGGCGTTGTAGAGGAGCTGAGTCAGTTTGTAGATGACAACTTGTTGCGTTGTCGTGCTGCTCTGATTGGATCGAGTCGCTTCGCCGACCATTCCCAGGCATTCTAGGGGTGTAGTAAGTTCAGCCAATAACCTATTTAAAGACAGGGAAACCAAACAACATTTCAAAAATTACTTTTCGAGTAATACCGTACAACCATAAGCGATCATCAGCGAATCCATATTATAATATACTTGATTGTCGAATTCAAAATGCTGGGCTGATCCTGGCTGTTGATAAGAATCGGTATTAGATCCTATACACACATAAATTAATTGTTAGTTTGGTGGAATTGTAATCTAGTCTATTCATTTTCTATTATACCTTGTTGAGAATGTCCAGGAATGCGAGGGCGCACCGGAGTGGGCGAGTAATGGATGGGATCCTCGTTTTCCAACTTGATATTGATCTCTTCAAGATGAACTGGAGTGTAGCAAGAAAGAAAACAACATTTTCAACTTCGTTTTTCGTGACGTCGAGTGGAGGAGATGGTGACGACACATCATTCAATGAAAAAAGGAAAAGTTGGCCGGAAAAGCCTATTATTTAGCTACAAGGCCAACTGGCGGATAGAAGTGGAAATAGATTATTAGTAAATAACTGTTAGGGGGTGCTGTGAATCACACAAACATGTCTTGATTGCACAGCTGGTGTTGTGACATATAATTCGTTTCCGACGAATTCCCAATCTGGTGCTCATTATATTCCACGTTTAATTATTTCTTTAAGTAAAGAAAAATAAATGAATTGGTTGGGGGATGCTTACCCAGACATTCGCCGTCGATGTAGTACTTGCCGCTATGACAAGTCCCCAACGGAATGAGAGATAAAGACGGAACATGGCCACTTAATGTCATCCGCCGTTCCATTTTGAACCCTCACAGCAATCCGGCTGTCAATATAATACGAGCGACAGTTGTTTTTTTCACACCATTCAAACAAAACACTTGAACGAATTGATCAAATCTGAACTTATTGTGGACGGAATAGACGTGCCAGCGCCGTGGGGATTCCTGCGGTCGTGTGAGTAGGAAAAGCGGAATTGCGAATACTTTTTGTTATGCCGGAGTCGGTAAATCGGCTCCGGCTGTGCGCATGTCTGTAATCTAGACGCGACACTCGGAGTGAGACCATCTAAATTTTTAAAAATAAATAAATACTTCGTGTTATTACATTATCGCTATCGCAATTGACCAACGATAAGAAAGAAAAAGGAAAAATGTCGTGGCCCCTTATCGTCGAATCCTTTCGAAATTGATCTTTTCAAAAGAATCGTTTACATTTAATTTCCTCTTGTTTAGATGTTGGAGAACTATTTGCGTTGGCCCTGGGTAATTCCAAACGTAGACGTCACAGCTCGGAGGAAAAGTGACACCCCCACCTTCTCCAGTCTATCCGCCTACCTATTAAACTGTACTCTATACCTTTTTTTTATGTTTTCCGATCGTATCTCTGGTGACTAGACACGCACCAATGACTCGTCGGGTTGGAAAAACCTTCGTGCCAATCAAAATAGAAACGTGCTGATGAGAAAGATGAAAGAGAGAATAGTTCCTTTATATTTATAGTACATTTATACCTCGGATTGACTCGACGTCATAGAAGCAGACACAATGGCGCTCGCCGGAAGCGTCTGGGAAATGAGAAGAAACGACGAGTGTGACGGTAGCAGCATTCGCCAGCACGACGACATTGTGTCACGACTCCCAGACACCCAACACTGTCAGTTGAAAATCCTAAAAAATGTTCTAATTGAACCACTTTTCTGAGTTTCTCAAACGTCATAGAAATGAGACTATATAAAACTAAAGAACGCCCCTCAATCCTTTTCTATATGCCAGTCTGACTTAACAATGGGGCGGGCCGGCGGGGGAAAGAGTGCGAATGTAAAGCCAAATGGTTCCAGCGGATTGACGAATCATCAACCACGACGCTACGTAACTGACTATAATACTAATTGGAGTCAGGTGTAATAATAATAAGGTGAAACTGACAGAGGCACCTCTCGTACGAAAGGTGAATCTTATCTGCTGATAATTGTACACTGCACCTTAATTGTGCATCGTCGGAGGAGGAAAATCCCCACAGCCCAGCTTTTTTTTTTCCTTTTAATTATTTAATTTAATTGGCCCGAAACTTATTTTATGAGGGGGAAAAACGATTCGTCATATAGTCAAAGTTTCTGGTGCAATTAAACTTATTTTGATCTTCATCTGAATTCGAATTGTCCGGAATTGTCTAATTAAAAAAAAAAAAAAAAATGCAATAAAAGTTAAACGTCATCGCGCAAGTATATTTTAAAAGAAACCATTTAAAAAAAATTGGCTGCTTTAAAAAAAATGACCCAAAATGACATAACAGACCTAAATATGGTAGCGCGTATACGCGTTTAAAGCCCATAAGAGGCAAAATGGTAAAAGTGTCTCCATGGTATTACATGAAGAGAGGGAATTTCAAAGTAAAGTTTTGTAACTACTTAACCCAATCCCTCTCTAGTATGCGTAAATATATATATGTATAACACTAGTTTGTCGTTCTCTATGCAGGAAAGATCGCGAAAATGAGAAATAAGCCCTGCAAAAAACTGTACATATTATTTCTCCTTGGATTCACCCGACCGACTTTTGACAGTCGACAGTGCCTGGTACAGAGTATTTTGGAAATAGATCCGTAGACATTTACAATTCAATTCTTTGTATGCCGCAGTGCCGATTCGGGGACAGATGTAACCTTTCCCAAACTGAAAAAAATGACTTTGAGAAACTGCAGTTACCAGTATCAAAAGCATTCAAGCTCTGAAGTCCGGGTCGCAATCCGAGTCATCACTGCTCTCGTCGCTTTCAATTTTCCGCTTTTTCTTCTTATGGGATTTCTTTTTACTACTACTGCTGCTTTTCTCGCCTCTTGGTGATCTCGGAGTTTTCGACGATTTTGATCGAGGGGTTTTCATTGGTGTCGACGGCGCACCCATAAGCGCCACGCCGGGTATTATCGGCGGCGCTGCTCCAAAAATGGGCACTCCCATTGCGGGGACGTCAGTCGGGACTGGTGATTCGGTAACTTGATAGGTTCGCATGGCGGAAGCCAGTCTCTCCTCTTCGTCCTCTTCGGCAGGATCAATGTTGAGCATGAGCTGCTTGAACTCGATATACTTTTCCACCAGACTCTGTTTACTAGACACCTCCAAGTATCCACCTAAGCCGAGATTTTCTGTTTGAACAATAAAAAGCAGGTTAATTTATCGTCAAGTGGGAAGGCTTAGTTGGTGTTTCCATACCTTTCAACGCATGTAGAGTTGGTGTAGGCATAAATATGTTGACCAGTTTCCTTGGTGCGTTCTTCTCGTAAATCTTTGCCCCTTCTGACGGTGAATACTGGGTTATTTTGGCATCCGTCAGGCCATACTGGTCCTTTAGGTGTTGTTTAAGCATTAGAAGGAGGAGACAACCCTGAGCAGCCGTCAAGAATTCTTCGAATGGTCTTGTGTCTGGAGGTAGCCGTTGCATGATGGATGCAATGTCTTCATCGTCTTCCTCCTCCTCCGGACTAGTAGGTACAGCACTGGGGAGCAGAGATTCTCGGAATCCTTGCAAGAGGTTAGACCCCGTCACAGACACCATAATGTCAATGTGATGGATCAAAAAGAGCGGTTCGTCGATCACCTGTTAAATAATGGCACAATAATTACTTTTATGTTGACGGAGTAATGAAACGATATAACCAAACAACTGCGTTCCGAATTTTACCTGATAAGGAAAAGAAGCTAGATTGTCTGCCAAGTATAGAAGCTGTGCGAGAGGGTTCTTCGAGGTCTCGTCGAACTGTTTGAGCATAGAAAGCACGAGAGCTCTTCGCTGTTGTTTAGTACCGCGAAGAAGGGAATAGAGGAAACCATTGAGAGCAGACGGGTGTTCCCCTTCCCTGAGCCGGAAACCACGAGCAATTCCTTGGCTTTCTTGTATTGCACTAGCCACAGAACACTTGGTACCGATTTTCTTATTAGGAGTCTCCGGTGTGCTCCTGTAAATTGAAAATAATTTAATAAGCCAACAAATTAGAAATTCATCATTTCGAAAACATACTTTGAAGCTGACTGGACAGGAGAATTCTCTTTTGGAGCACTTTCAATTAGCGACTGTAACTGGTAAGATAGTCGAATGCCTTGCAACGCTTTCATGTGAATGAATCCAGGGTACTTTTTTTCTATTTCCTGCAACTGTTTGTCTGCTGCGTGCGATACTCGCTCTGCGTCAGTGCTGATGCAAATCAAGTATGGAACGATTTGCACCGGATGAACCTATTGGAAATAAATTTCACTTGAGTAAGCCGCATTGATTCGAGAATCAAGAATGCAAACAAGCCTACCAATCCTTGCTGAAGAATCAACTGCGTCACTCTGAAAGCTGATTGTCGAACACTGGACGCGCCATGGAAGAAACAATCAAGGATTGGTTTTAGATAAAGTTGAATGACGGTACTGGCCATTCCAGAGGTTACGTCTCCCATTTCTTTGAGATTCTCCTTCTTTGACGTCTTGGACCACTGCTGATCTTCTTTGATCATTCGAATTTCCTCTTCCTACAGAGAAATGTTGTATTAACCAATTGAATCAGGAACTATGAATCACAGGAGAAATATACCTGAAGGTATGTTTCGATGTTGTTTAGCACTTGAACTTTTAGTCGCAAGGCAACAGAAGGTTCCAATAAACGCTAAATAAAGAAAAAGAGCCGGAAAATTAAGTAAGAGCCTGATGAAAATTACGATTACCACAAATTTTAACTTACATTAAGATAAACTGATTTCAGGGATTCTCCCAACATGAAGTCGTAATGCCTGATGCAAACAGAACCAATAGCCTGGAAAACAAATTCAAGATTACATATGGCAAATTTAAGTTAAGAAATATTTTCTAAATACCTGAAGAGTGAAGAACTGCATATCAGTGCAGTTTTGGCACACAAAGTAAAGAAGTATCTCCATCACTTGTTGTTTGGTAGAGTCAGGTAACCCGTAACGCACCTGAAACCATTGAAACCAAAATTTAAACAAGGTTTCAACACGGTAATCCTGAGATCAAAACAATCAAACAAAATAATCACCTCTTCGTCTGTAAAATCGAAATGCCACAGTAGCAATCCCACGGTGAAAAGTGCTCTTCGGAAAAAAGGCCGGTGTTGGACGAGTCGCGGATTGTCGGGGTCTCTCTCGTGCATAAGCTTGTATTCAGTCAACGGACCGAAATATTTTCGGAAGCAGTCTCGAATGAGCTTGAAATTCCGTGTGACATGATTAACAACCGAGCCAAGGCAAGATAAACAAGCCGCTACGACTGCCTTTTCATGCTGCAAGATCAACTTGACAGCATCTTCTTCCAGTTGAGCGAGGAAAGATTCACTTGGATGTTCCAGCAAGGGGACTACTACTTCCAATGTCCGGGCAACGTCACTAATAATTTGATAGTCACCCTGAGTCCTACAGCGAAGACTCAAGTACGGTTGAAGGGTCATGGCATGTGGCACAAGTAGTAAGGGTCGTATTTTTGCGAACAAATATAACGTAGTCATACAGGCGACTAATCGCTGAGAAGCTCCTTTCGTTTCTCCGCCATTTGAGTTTTTCCCATCCGCCGATCCCGCTACACACGGAAAAGAAAATCGTTATAAAATTCGTTTAATTCAAAAAATTAATTATGGACTCACCGGAACTGGGGCCTCGAGCAAGAGAAGCTTCCTCGAGTCGGAGAATATTTTCGACTAAGCAGTCAACGATTTTTTGGTAGGCCATCAATAGGGCTTTGGAAGGTTCAACATTCGCTTTTGTCACGTCTTCTTTGTCTTCTTTGGGTCGAAACATCTGTTGAAGCAGTTGCTCAAGCCAATCTAAGCCGGTATCTCTGCAGGCGGCCACGACGTCAGTTATGTTCATAACCTGAGAAATGGCATGAAAAATGAACTTGAAATTCGAAATCCAATTGATGGGATTGAACTCAAGTACCTTTCTCATTAAAGCATTAAAGTCAAGTGTCGGCTTATCTCTGACTGGGCTAAACCACATAGCTTGGAAGACCTCCATGACCAGCTTTTTGATGCCACCTTCTTCGTCGTTCACTCTTCTGATCATCTTTACGCATATCTCTGGAATCTTGGTGAAATCGGGACATTCGGTGCAGATGTCTTTCATTATCTATTGGTAAAAAAATTGGCAATTATTACATTTGAGTCATTATTATCAAATAAATAACTAATGACTACCTTAATGACTCTTTTGCGAACACTAACTCCCGTGTCCAAGATACGCGCAGACAACATGGTATAATATTTGTCAATAAGCTCTGGGCGTGATAGGACAAATTTTCCTACTAAATCAACAGCTGCTTCTCTCACTGCTGTACTTTGGTCCAGGAAAGAATGATGAACACCAAGTTGCATGTCGGACCGGGCCAGTACGACTGGGTCCGATTCAACGATTTGAGTCAGGCATTTCATGGCTTTGGCTCGCACAGCGATAGCCGGTTCCGTCAAGACCTAAAAATACAAAGTGATGCAATTGAGCAAAACACGTAATACGGATAGAGTTTTTTATTGTTTACCTTCAAAATGTGCTTGAGATACGAGTCAAAGCTTTGAGAAAACTGTCTTTTGGAAGCCAAAAAACGTGTGATAAGCTCTGAGCTTTCGGCATCAAGAGGCGTTGTTAAAACCTGCGTTCTTGTACCAGGTGCTGCTTCTGGGAAAGGATTGATTTTGGAGAGTAGTAGCTTCTTTCTCCGATCGGCCATTTCCAGGGATTGGTTGTGGTCATTGCAATCAGCGGCAGTGTTTTCCTGTTCAGGTTTCTTGGCATTGTCGTCTTCGTCCTCAGAAGACGAGGACGAAGACGAGGATTCGGATGAAGAAAAGTGGTTACGCTTTTTCTTCTTCTTCTTTTTCTTAGGTGTTTCTTTAATCCTCGGTCGTTCCTCAACACCGGTTTCGGGTATATTTTCTGACGAAACGGATCTCTTGGTCACACTGTTTTTTATATCCATGTACCATTGAGCGACGTAGAAATGCCGTGCATGAAGCATTGCAGGATCACATTGAGAATTGACAGCAAGATAATCGAGCAACAATGACTGAAGAACCTAAAAACAAAATAAATTGCAATTAATCTTTTGTGCTTATGATCTAGTAAAAATGACAACCCATCTTTTATTAATTTTTTTTTGCAAGTACCTCGATTTTATCTGCTGGTATGTTTTCTTTCTCGTGATCTTTGTCTCCGCTCTTTTTCTTCTTTTTATGCTTTTTCGATTTGAATTCTTCCACCGCGTTGTTAGCTTCATCTTCACGAACCTGCTTCAGCAATTGATCGATAGTGTCCGTTTTAAGTTGAGAACTGACGGCGTCCTTTCTGAGACGAGCTGCCACTACGCCAAGGTACTCTAGGGATGCCACTTGCAACAGCACATCGACATTTTTGTTGCTAAAGTTTTGCACCAACAGCTTGCCCAACAGCGATAATAACAACTCGGCGGCCGGCCACTCAGGCTTGTTTACGGTGCTCAGGAGATCCTAATGAAAACAACCCTTATTAGATACTTTTGACCTTAACCTTTTCCTGGAAATAACTCTTACTTGTACGAAATTTTCAAACAGCGGACGATAATCAACTTCCTCGTTGTTTTTAACTCCACATTTCCCGAGAAAGACCGATAGAAAATTGGCGGCTGTTCGGACTGCGGTGTCGTATCTTGTATTCACCACTACTTCTGGATCCATTGCCTAAGGAAGACATTAATTTGAGTTTAGACAAGCTTCTCTAGGTACAAGCATACAAAAAGAAATTGGGGAGAAAAAGATTAGCCTACCAAGACAGAGCTATCCACGTCCTCAGCCGAAACGGTTGTTCCCGGAGGAGCCCCTAGCTTCTCTGGGAGGCATAGGACACATTGTATGAGCTGAAGGACTAAGGCGTTGAGCATCTGTATGTGCTGTTCGGCGCTAAGGCGGAAAGTGCGAAGTCCTCGTTTAGAGGAGGGCAGGCGTGCGATGGAAGCTAGGATATCGTCGAGCAACAATCGTCTATGCTTTTCATAGCGACTAAAGATCGTCGTCACTAATCTATATCCGGCACGAAAAAAAAATAAAACAAACAAAAAAAAACATTAACAATTGCTCATAATGATTCCATTAAAAATCACAAATTTATACCTCAAAGTGGACAACTGCAATTCTGGAATATTTTCGACGAAGAAAGGTGCAACACCTACGGTTGAAAGATGGAGTACAGCTGTATCCGTTAACGTCTGGACTGCCAACAATTCAGCCATCAAACCGACTAGGCCTACCATTTTATGATAGACCAATAGAACAGTTTTGTCCCGCACTTCTCGTACGTGGGCCCTTTTCTTCTTTGAACTTCCGCCTGTAAAGCCCAATGAAGCGATGCTGGATTTCGTGCGTCTGTGAATCAATCAATCAAAATATACCTGAAATCGTGACATCCTTTTTGGACTCGGTCCGGTATACTGGATCATATGCCGGATAGATGGAATGCTGCAACTGGAACCTGGCCAGCTGAACAATTCTCTCAATGACTTCTTCGAGGTAGGCTCGCTTGGGCATGCTTGGCGCTGTAAGGATATGAAGGGCTGCCAGCGCCGCCTCTACAGCTCGGAGTACACGCTCAGAAGACAATTCCGTCCACAATTTGCTCTCCTCTTCATCTTCATCCGGATCCCCTGTAATTTCGACAGGCGCATGTTATGAAAATGGGACTCAATAAGTGAACTTTGCGATAATATACCGAGAAGGGAAATTTTGGCTCCATCACGTATGTTCTTTTCGAGCAGATTGAGTAACCGAACAAGTCTCTCGGGGGGAACAGCTGACATGGCACCCATTGACTAAGTAAGAAATGAGATTACAATTCAAAAAAAAAAAAAAGTTTAAAAACACGCTATCGGCTAGAAAATAAAAATATACCTTCAATTTAGCTGCTTCTGCACACAAATCGTGGAGTTGCTGTTTGGGAATCATTGCCTCCTGAGGTATATCCGTGTCGTTATCCAGATCAGCCGGGGCATTCAGATCAGCATCTTCCGTAGCATCGAAAATGTGTTCGACTAAGCGCGTAAATCTTTGAAACGTATTTGTCTCCATGAGTTCTTCCGCGTTCAATTTGCCTTCGTCATGGACGACCTTTCGCTCCAGTCTTTTCAATTTTTTCTTTGGAGCCGGTGCCACTTCATCGTTGTTCGGTGTCGTCACCTCACCGCCGGTGGATTTTCTTTTACGAGGAGTCTCTCTGTCTTTGTCTTCTTTCCGCACTTTCACTTTGGGTTTACTCTCCTCTACAATTGGCTTTTGTTCCTTCACTGGTTCCACTGGTTTCACAACTACACTTCCTTTTCCACGTCCTCCACCGTCAGAATCCGAGTCTTCTTTATAGGACGGCCGCCCACTACTATGATTCCTGGACATCCTGATGGAACAAGATTATTAATAAAAAAAGATACAAGACCACCAAGGATTATATGAAATTACGTACCGATTATTTTGCTGTGAGGAATTATTCATGGACGACAGAGCGATGGGATCCACTTTAACGGACGCAGTGAACGGTTGGCTATTCGCTGTCTGCTGAGGTACGATGGGTTGGGGTTGGAACGTAGATTTTTCAGTTTCTTTTCTTTCGTGTGAATGCGTTGAAGCTATCGCGTTGGGGAACTCTTGGTGGTTGTATACCGGCAAATGGGGTTGTGCAGCCTGTTGTGGAACTGGATGCTGTGTCGGAGGCTGCTCTTGGATTTGCTGCGGATGAATTTGCTGTTGCTGATTATATTGTTGTGGCTGTTGCGGCTCTACAAGAGGCATGGCAGGGTGTGTTGGCTGCGGTTGTTGAGGAAGATATTGTGGATAATGCTGCTGGGATTGTTGTTGCTGGCAATGCTGCTGGGCTGGTACTGGAGTATGAACGGGTTTTTCATACCCCCAGCTTGGGCTATTGTAGTTCTCTTGTTGTGGCTGCTGAGGATATACATTGTTTTGCGCAGCCAAAAGCTTCGTCTGCGTGGAATATGGACTCCCCTGTGGAACGTAATTCATGGCGGCTTGCGCGGGCAATCCTGGAGCAGGACTTTGCTGAGGAGCATATCCCTATGAAAAATGAAACATGAAAACAGCTACTTTTGGCAAAAGAATTCTCTGGTTCTACCTGATCAGAATTGCCACTTGGTGTATAAGCCCCGACATGAGTGGCAGGTGATGCATAACCAATTTGCTGCTGAGAATTGTACACGGCTTGCTGCTGCTGCTGCTGATGGGGATGCACAGTACTCTGATTGCTGTTCCATGGCTGTGGATGTTGTTGTTGCTGCTGCTGACGAAAGACGTGTGGGTTTCGCTGCAGTATTGCACTCAGTAACTCAGGTTGGGGTTGTGAGAGCTCTGGGTGATTGAAATTCTCATAGCGTTGATCTCTGGATGTGTAACAGAATTTGTCGATGAATTAAATAAATGAAGATAAATATGCTGTATGAAGTGGAAAGTACCTTAGAATTATGTGCTGGGGATTATAAGAGGTCGTGGTGAGTGCATGTTGAAGTTGAGCTGCCAAGGCATCATCATGAGGAGACAGGAGTCTGTGAGCTTCCTCAGCGACTCTTGGATGGAAAAGTAATGAACGACTGGCTTGTGTGGAAGCCAGGGGCACCGGCAATGGCATCTCAGGTAGCACTAATAAATAAATAATAGGAAGTTTTTACGATTCAGAACAAACAAAAAATTAATGTGTAAATAAAACTTACAGTCGCTGAGACTTGCAATGCCAGCCAGGCTAATAATGGGGATTGTAGGGATTTCGCCATTCATCGTGAAAGACCCCTTCCCCACTGTTGGTAAAGTTGAGGATCAACAACCTACTCCTTTACCTATATCCACTTGATCTCTGACACTGCTCACATGGCAACATCCAGACTGAAAAAGAAAAACAGGTTAAAGAATAATTGTAATGAAGAAGACAAATAAATGGCAGGTAGTAATTAGAGGTTACAAGAACACTGTAAACATCACGAACACATCAGACGAGGTCAATGAGTCCAAAAATACCGGCTACAGGTGACGATTATTTGTTTAAAAATGCAAATTTAACCTTGATCTAGCTTAGAGTACTGTTTACACAGCTAACAAAATATGATTTTCTAAGAATTTATACTATTGTTTACAGATGATCAAAACAATTACCAAACTTCAGTGCCTACTGGCAGTGCTCCCAATGGATGAGCATCTCCTTCTTTTGGTCGAACTATACAAAGAAATTTACACTTTAAATTAAGGTCTTGATCAGTATTATAACACTGTATATACATACTTGCATTTCTGGGGATGTGCCCAGATGTTGATATTAAATCTCCAACTTTCATAGTTGAGGATGCTAAAATGTACCTTACTCTGTCTCCAGCTGCTACCAATGCAATTTTTGAACTTCGACATGGGTCATATTGCAGTCTCAAGATTTTTTCAACCAATGGAGGCCCTTCCTTTGGTCCAGAACGAACATTATCAACCCATCGGTACTTTTTCTTGTGTCCACCTCCAAGACCACCATACACTTTTTTACCTTTAGAAGGAATTAACAGTTTAAAAAATCCTTTTTTCAATTGAAAATGAAATGTTACCTGTGGTAGGATCTCTTCCTGCCAACTTCATGAGTGGTAGTTTCTTTACAGTGTACTCCTCAGGGAATTTCACTAACCATTTGTTACCGATGTTTCTCCATCCAGGTTCTGTCAAATACCCAAATTTATTTATGCAACGTATCTGATGGAGTTGGGGTTGTGTGTTGTTCATGTTAGGCTGAGTGTTGGAAATTTGACCGACATACATTGTGATAACGTAAGGCGATTATTAGTGACACATAGTCTTGAAAAGGAATTCAACAACTGTTGCAACATCTTGATTCAAAAATGTCGGTTGAAAAGTATCTAAACATTAACTTTAAGCTTTAACTTCAATTTCTCTACATTAAAGCTAGCCGAAAAACTGAAACAATTTCAAGCAGACGACTCAGAGCGGCGACACGGGGAAAAGGGTAAACCAGACCAGAGGGGCTTCAGTTCGAGCGATCGTGCTTCACTTGTCTTTTCACCGGGAAACTTTGAATACGCCTTTCAGCACAACGTACAATTTAAAAATTCTTGAACCATCTGAACAACTTAAAAAGTTTATGGGGGTGGCCCGTGTTCGACTTCCGTCTGGCACTTTTCTATCTGGCCGTCATTTGCATGATCACTTGGTTGGGCATTCAATGCCTGATTGATTACTGTTCTCTTTCCAGCTGCTTATCTAGGAACTCGTCTCGTGGTTCGGCATATATGGGAACATTGCAGAATGTCAACGTCATCGTTTTATATCGACCTTCTACCTTAATCACACAACAGCAAGACCCCACTAACGAGAAAATTTCCCAACCCACTACCTTGAACCTACCCATTGCGAGCTCGAACTAAAAGATGGTTACACAAGTCGTAACGAGGCAGTTCTTCCTTTCTGATAGAAATCGAGTGATCGCTGATTTGTAGATTGCGGTGATCTACCTTGTGTTTTTCAAGTTAATGAAAATAATTTGCAAATATTTCTCCATTAAAATGATTGAATAATGAGGGTAAATTTACTAAATTAATGAAATTTAAAAAAAATCCAAAATTGTTTAAACTTGAGTTTAAATTAAAACAAAATATTAAGTAAAACAAGGGTAAAACTTTGTTGTAGCCTTCGTGGGTTGTTTGAGTCTTTTCGAGATGCCATTTTTTTTACCCAATAACGTTGCCGTTTAGTGAATTTTTTCAAAAATAACCAACATAACATAGCGCGGGTACACTCCGGCGATGCTACTTTCAAGGTTTAGGGCTTGTACAATGTACACTACAAGGCCGCAGGCACTGATATGGTTAACCGCTGAATTTGAATGGATTGAAATATAGTTATTTCGAGAATTAATCGCAGTGGAAATTTAGGTCACTAAATAGGTGACACTAAATAGGAGATTCAGACATCGTGTTTATTCCGGTTTATTCATACTGGTCTTATATGAGACACAGTATCAATGACGTCTTTTTGTGGTCTTATTAATTTTACATGTGTAGTCAGGCGATAATAAAATACAAAATGGGTATATTCAATTCGTGGTAAAAAAGTTAGTATAGTAGGCCTATGAGCTTAATATCTTCACGCACAAAGAGAAAAATAGTCCGTCACTATGGCAGAATTTTTTCTCTCTCTCTCCATAGTCCATACTCGATTTTCATTTTAATGATTATGAAAATAATTTACAAATATTTCTCCATTAAAATGATTGAACAATGAGGGTAAATTAATGAAATTTAAAAAAATTCAAAGGAATTTTAACTTGAATTGATATTAAAATAAAATATTAATGAAAATGACCTCCTCTGGGTACTTGCTAATCAAAAGTCTCATACTGAAGTGCATATAAGGACCACTCAACTCACAAGTAGACATTCAACATTTCTCAACGGTGAAATTAAGTTAGTAAAATCAAACTCCAAAGATGAACAATTCTGAATTCCAACAAATGACCACCGCTGACATCCACCAGGCGTACGGCCACATCCCTGCCCTGTGCCAGACAATGCATAGTTTTGAAGAATTCCTTGACACGACGGACCCAATACCTGAAGCATCGAGGTGGTTAATAAAGACGATGGTGACAGCAGCCAAATTCGGTCTAACATCCATGACTGAGCTCATCGACCGTCTTATAAAGGAGTGTGAATTTTTAACTCAACAAGCGCAATCCGCCCAGTCAGAATCGAAATATTTCCGGCAGGAACTTGATGCCGAAAGGAACAAACGACTCCGTCAATTTACAGATGAATCAAAAGACCGGCGGATCGCGCAACTGGAAGAACAAATCGCCCAGGCGAAGCGTACACACAAGTCTCATCCAGGCTCAGCGCAACATGCTCCGGTAACTTCCGAAAACCGCACGGATGGGCAGAAACCGATCTCTGAACAGATTCCAATGCAACAAGACATTCCAGCCGAGGATTTTATAATTACTTCAAGAGATATTGAGCGAAAGGTTGTGGGTAGCAGCCTCCTGCTTACAAAAATTTTGAGTCGTCACATTGGCCGTTTCCTTGGCCTAGGGGGTCAAAATGCCAAGCGTCTGGAACGGGAATACGGCGTGAAAATCGACATTTTAAAACGCCAAAATCAATTCGAGGATTTGAAAATCGTAATATCGGAAGGAGATGAGGACCGTCGCCGTGCGGCCTCCGACGACATCATCGAGAACCTGCCGGTGGAAGTCCATTGTCCCAACCTGCAATGTTATGGTCACGCATTGAGAAATGCCACATCCCAGTTCAATGTTCAAATCGACCGAACGAACCCGAACATCCCCGGCATGACAATTTGCGGTAGGCTAACCAACTGTCGCCAGGCGTACTATCAGCTGGTGGGCTACAACGACAACATTTTGTATCAGTAATAACACCACACCGCCTTCTGTTTCTTTCATTCTCATTCAGTTTTCCTACTTTCCCACATTAATGACATGGATGGTGTCGACAGATCAAATTTCAATAAAACTAATAAAAAGCACACGCGTTTTATGTTGTTCAATTATTTAAAAAAAAAAAACACGAACCAGCACGTATAGGACTATATTGTCAACAACTTGTGTAAAGATCTACTTAAATGAAACGAATAAATATCTAAAATAACATAAAATAAAAATTCTGGGGGGTTGGGTGGATTGTTGCGCAGTATACAATCACAGTGAGTGTAGCCCGGAGCGAGTGAATAGTTTGTGAGTTGGCAATTGAAACTTTATATTTCCGACAAAGTTTACTATTGTTATTGTACACATTTATATAGAGTCAACTTTGAAGACAATGAAAAACTTCCCCCCCCCCCTCTGTGTGTATACTATTACTATATAGTCAACTATTTAAAATGATGTAATATTCATTTGACACAAAGACGTCACACACGACACACAATGACTCCGCTGGATTATTTTTCTTTTCTTACTGATATTATTTGCCGGGCTAGATTTGATATACTCAACGAAGATTGCGGGAAGTCGTATTTGGTCGTATTCGTGAAGCGAATTTGCCCAGCGGGCAGACGGCGTGAGTGACGTGATGAGCTCGATCGAAATGGCCTTCCACGAATAATGATGGCGGATGTCGTGTAATTCGGCTAATGAACCTTTGATGACGGCTTGGTAAAATAGATCAAACACAGTTGGGGTGGTTGCCATTGTTCTTTCTTCATTGAGAGTTATTACGTAAGAATGACTAATACACTGTGACTGGGAAAATTTTTAAAAACACTGGGTAGAACTTTGCAGGGGTGGACTGAAGAGCACGAGCACAAGTAGATGATTGAATGTTTTAGTTTTCATGGGAAGGTTCTAACTGTATATAAGGGAAACCCGTTGGGATGATGTGACCAACGTCTTTTGAGGGCTTGACCTTGATGGGGTCCTTGGGCCAAGGACTGATGTGAACGTGATGCTGGTCACGTAAACCAAAATATTTACGTAATGATTACGTCATCTTTTCTGGAATGAGGACGACCGTAATTATGTCAATCAAGACAGAGCAATTATTTAGGGAGATAATTAGTTAATTACTTAGAGACGCAATTAATTGAGAATTTGTCAATAATTAATTTAATTATACGATATTGCAATTACACAATTAATTGTTGACCAATAAATAATAGGGAAAATGTCTTACCAAATTATTGTTGGAGAATATTTACAGAGAGGTGAATCAACTAATTGTTCCACATTTAATTTGAATAGTTTAAACATGCACCGCTGTCCGTTTAGACGGAATTGAATTATCTTGTGACGTCACTACCGTCCAATCTGCCTAATCTGTCACAAACAGAAGGTCCTCCATTTCTTCGTCGTCGCTAGAGTCCATTTTGTGGACTTCTAGTGAACTGGTGGTGCTGATACTGTTGATGGGAAATTATGTAAATAGGCTGCTGAAATTCGTGATATTTGGAAATTAATTTACCTGTCCAATGCTCGTGGACTATGGTGGTCGAAGACACAGTCGATGCTATTTTGCCTAGAAATGTCGATCTCTGCTGAAGGAAACTTGGATTCCAGGAACGAATCTTTACGGTGAGATACGCCATCGTGAATTATGTAAGGGTGAGAAGATGATCTTTGGACATTTTGGACATTGACAGATGAATAGGGGTGGTCTATAACTCGATTTTCTTGACTCGAGTCAAATCGAAATCGATCCTCTTCTGGTCGATGGGTCCGAAAAGGAGGGCGATACTGTACAAAGTGTCCGGGGACCATTCACGCGGGATACGAGGGTACAGGACAGCCTGAGGGGAAGGAGGAATGAGACCAATACGAAATAGGAGATTGAGGAAGAGTTCTGAACGCAGGGCGGATGCTTCCACCTCCGTCCAGGGAACCAAAGGGCAGGACAAATTCATTTGAAAACTTAGGGTATATATGGGGTGGCGGAATTCTTGGCCGGAGTAGGTCCCCAATCGAACAGCACAGGCTGATAATAATGAAGACTGGATCCAGTCCAGTTGCTTCTGAAATCCTGAAGGAATAAAAAATCCAATTATTTGAGTAAAAATGTTTACAATTAATTGAAACGCACCAGAATCCTTGAGTTGAATCAAAAGTGATTTAATGTTGGTGTCAGGTACTTCGTACGACAATTGATTTGTTTCAGTCGATTCTTCTATTGTTTTCTCATCAGAATATTTTAGTAGGAGGATATCCATCGAATGGGAAGCGGAATCTTTTATCTTTTACGGATTATTTGGGTTGCTAGGCAATGTCTCCGTGTATCGATGATGTGAAAAATACCGCATTGATTTGTTAATGATCAATTCAATCAAATCATTCCAGTCGTCACGCAACTGCAAATAAATCAGACAATTTGAATAATTCCGAATAATATAGCTGTTGATTGTAATAAACTTACGTTGAATTCCACTGCCCAAATTTTGCTGAATGGACGAAGAATGACGGGCCGGCACAAAAGGTCGGCCCGGCCCAAATCGCCCGCGACGTGATGCAAAAGAGTCAAGATGCAATCGTTGACGAATGAGACGTTGGTCTTGAAATCTTCGAGGGCCGTGCCGTATCGATCGACTATCATTTCCGAACAGAATTGAGTCAAGTGTTGGCCAATATCAAAACTCCCGCGTGACGATTGCCCAGTGGACCGTTCGAGCGCCAGCAATAAGATGTGATTGGTTGCGATGACGTCGAGTAGATAGCGACGACTTTGAACGACAGGATCGAATTGGCGGAGTTGGAGCAAAAAGAGTTGACGGAGGTCCCGAATCGCTGGCACGTAACCGCTCAGTCGAGTAATCAAATAATTTCCCGGTGCATTTGCATTTCTAGACGTCGAAGGACGAGAAAATCTCTCCAGTGTTTTCAAATATTCACGAATTGCTTTCACGCACAAATGCAAGCGCCTCACGCACGGTTTCAAATCGACTGTTGAATGTTGAAACGCAGACATTTCTAGTTCTTCCGTCTGACAAACAGCTTCCCACGTCAGATAACACAGGACATCAATAGTTAAGACGTTTTTTAAATGTTCCACGCTCAATTCCAACCGGGAGGCGATGGGAAGGAAATAAGAAATGAGCCAGAGAAAGTGCGACTTATCCAGCAGCTGGAGGTGGGCGTCGCCCTGTTGTTTCAGCATCTGTTGATGCAATTGGCCCACCAGCGTGTTGTAGCCTATCAGAAGAAAGTTTAAAATTTTAAACTTTGATTGATATACGCTATAGCGCATTATTATTACCTTGCCGGATGAAATTGATGGTAAATCCTTTCAGGAGATTCAAAGTACTTTCATCCGTCGGTTTGTACTCGACGACGTTGCCTTTCATCTCCACTCGACGTCCAAGTTTGTTGCATTTGCTAAGCTTTTTCAAAATTTTCTCTGATTTCTTGGAACCTTTAAAACTCCTGGATACCGAGAGCAGAGATCATTTAAGTCATATGGCGTTTCCCATGCAAATATTTATTTATTTTATTTTACTTTTTTAAGCATTTAGTTCCGCCAAGTTGAGATGATGCGGAAGACGACGAACTTCCGCATTTACCTGTAAAAAAGGGAAACGAGAAAAGCGGATGTTAAATATAAAATGTTCAAAGGTTTTCCAATTTTTATGACTCACTGGATTGACTTCCTGAAGAACTTTTTCTTCGATTGGATTTCCTCATCACTGAATCCGTAACCTTTGGTGATGTCATTTTCGGCGCGTTTGAAGCTTCCGAGTGGAAGCCGCTGGACGTACTTTGCTGACTAGATCGTCGAGATTTATCTATTGGCGCAGGTAGAAACAAATTACATAATTGTCGTGCCATTTGCTCTCAGTTTTAATACCAAATTGATTTGGCTGGTCTTCGTCAAAGTAGAATTCCGGCTCAAGATGAGTGCAGTTTTCATCTAAAATTTGTAAAATAATTTCAACGGGTCGATCCTTGTACAAGAGAGAAATGAGCTGCACAACTGTCACCATCCATTGTTCCTATACGCAAATATTAAACAGAAAACGGTTTAGTATCAGCCGAACGCTATAATCCGATATAAAGTTGTTTTTTTGTTTTTCATTTGATAACGACACAAGCGAATGCAATTCATTATTTAAGAGACTACAGGTTGAACGGGTGCAAGCGTGCTGTATGACATGACTCTATGTCTGGGGGGGGAGGGGGTTAAAGGCAAAAAAATCAATACGATGGATTAAGTTACTCTCGTTATAGCTGTAACATATCTCGTACGTTACTTTTTCTGGGAAACCATTTGAAAGGATCTCGCTCTTTTACTTAAATTGTTAATATTATTATAGAAAATTAGAGTTTCAACCGTATACATTTATGTACAGGATCTTTTGAAATTAAATTTTAAACCGTCGTTCTGCGAATTAAAATTTACCTCTCCGCCCAGCTGATTCATTCTTCTACCTTAATTTTAGACGCGGGAAAATAAAAGATTTCAAGTGATATAATTAATTAGTTCACCCTTTGGGCGCCTTTGGGAGCAGGCCAGTAAGCTGATGAGGAGACGATTTAGTCCCTGGGCCAATAAAATCCGCACAAGTTGGTCCTGCTGATCCTGTCGTTTGTCCGCCATCTGAGTAGGTCGTTCGGGAGCGTGCAGGATATTGCGAATGAGTAATAGGGAATGATTCACAGAAATGTTATCGTCGCTCAACAACGGCTCCTGGTGATTTGGTGGGAAAACGGTTTTGTGTTAAAAGGATAAAATAACCTGGGCGGGATCAATTAGAACGCTTTTACCTTTTCTAGGGTGTGGCAAACGTGACTGAGAACGACTGGTATGGCCCCACCATCCAGAAAGGATTCCTTGGCGTTGTAGAGGAGCTGAGTCAGTTTGTAGATGACAACTTGTTGCGTTGTCGTGCTGCTCTGATTGGATCGAGTCGCTTCGCCGACCATTCCCAGGCATTCTAGGGGTGTAGTAAGTTCAGCCAATAACCTATTTAAAGACAGGGAAACCAAACAACATTTCAAAAATTACTTTTCGAGTAATACCGTACAACCATAAGCGATCATCAGCGAATCCATATTATAATATACTTGATTGTCGAATTCAAAATGCTGGGCTGATCCTGGCTGTTGATAAGAATCGGTATTAGATCCTATACACACATAAATTAATTGTTAGTTTGGTGGAATTGTAATCTAGTCTATTCATTTTCTATTATACCTTGTTGAGAATGTCCAGGAATGCGAGGGCGCACCGGAGTGGGCGAGTAATGGATGGGATCCTCGTTTTCCAACTTGATATTGATCTCTTCAAGATGAACTGGAGTGTAGCAAGAAAGAAAACAACATTTTCAACTTCGTTTTTCGTGACGTCGAGTGGAGGAGATGGTGACGACACATCATTCAATGAAAAAAGGAAAAGTTGGCCGGAAAAGCCTATTATTTAGCTACAAGGCCAACTGGCGGATAGAAGTGGAAATAGATTATTAGTAAATAACTGTTAGGGGGTGCTGTGAATCACACAAACATGTCTTGATTGCACAGCTGGTGTTGTGACATATAATTCGTTTCCGACGAATTCCCAATCTGGTGCTCATTATATTCCACGTTTAATTATTTCTTTAAGTAAAGAAAAATAAATGAATTGGTTGGGGGATGCTTACCCAGACATTCGCCGTCGATGTAGTACTTGCCGCTATGACAAGTCCCCAACGGAATGAGAGATAAAGACGGAACATGGCCACTTAATGTCATCCGCCGTTCCATTTTGAACCCTCACAGCAATCCGGCTGTCAATATAATACGAGCGACAGTTGTTTTTTTCACACCATTCAAACAAAACACTTGAACGAATTGATCAAATCTGAACTTATTGTGGACGGAATAGACGTGCCAGCGCCGTGGGGATTCCTGCGGTCGTGTGAGTAGGAAAAGCGGAATTGCGAATACTTTTTGTTATGCCGGAGTCGGTAAATCGGCTCCGGCTGTGCGCATGTCTGTAATCTAGACGCGACACTCGGAGTGAGACCATCTAAATTTTTAAAAATAAATAAATACTTCGTGTTATTACATTATCGCTATCGCAATTGACCAACGATAAGAAAGAAAAAGGAAAAATGTCGTGGCCCCTTATCGTCGAATCCTTTCGAAATTGATCTTTTCAAAAGAATCGTTTACATTTAATTTCCTCTTGTTTAGATGTTGGAGAACTATTTGCGTTGGCCCTGGGTAATTCCAAACGTAGACGTCACAGCTCGGAGGAAAAGTGACACCCCCACCTTCTCCAGTCTATCCGCCTACCTATTAAACTGTACTCTATACCTTTTTTTTATGTTTTCCGATCGTATCTCTGGTGACTAGACACGCACCAATGACTCGTCGGGTTGGAAAAACCTTCGTGCCAATCAAAATAGAAACGTGCTGATGAGAAAGATGAAAGAGAGAATAGTTCCTTTATATTTATAGTACATTTATACCTCGGATTGACTCGACGTCATAGAAGCAGACACAATGGCGCTCGCCGGAAGCGTCTGGGAAATGAGAAGAAACGACGAGTGTGACGGTAGCAGCATTCGCCAGCACGACGACATTGTGTCACGACTCCCAGACACCCAACACTGTCAGTTGAAAATCCTAAAAAATGTTCTAATTGAACCACTTTTCTGAGTTTCTCAAACGTCATAGAAATGAGACTATATAAAACTAAAGAACGCCCCTCAATCCTTTTCTATATGCCAGTCTGACTTAACAATGGGGCGGGCCGGCGGGGGAAAGAGTGCGAATGTAAAGCCAAATGGTTCCAGCGGATTGACGAATCATCAACCACGACGCTACGTAACTGACTATAATACTAATTGGAGTCAGGTGTAATAATAATAAGGTGAAACTGACAGAGGCACCTCTCGTACGAAAGGTGAATCTTATCTGCTGATAATTGTACACTGCACCTTAATTGTGCATCGTCGGAGGAGGAAAATCCCCACAGCCCAGCTTTTTTTTTTCCTTTTAATTATTTAATTTAATTGGCCCGAAACTTATTTTATGAGGGGGAAAAACGATTCGTCATATAGTCAAAGTTTCTGGTGCAATTAAACTTATTTTGATCTTCATCTGAATTCGAATTGTCCGGAATTGTCTAATTAAAAAAAAAAAAAAAAATGCAATAAAAGTTAAACGTCATCGCGCAAGTATATTTTAAAAGAAACCATTTAAAAAAAATTGGCTGCTTTAAAAAAAATGACCCAAAATGACATAACAGACCTAAATATGGTAGCGCGTATACGCGTTTAAAGCCCATAAGAGGCAAAATGGTAAAAGTGTCTCCATGGTATTACATGAAGAGAGGGAATTTCAAAGTAAAGTTTTGTAACTACTTAACCCAATCCCTCTCTAGTATGCGTAAATATATATATGTATAACACTAGTTTGTCGTTCTCTATGCAGGAAAGATCGCGAAAATGAGAAATAAGCCCTGCAAAAAACTGTACATATTATTTCTCCTTGGATTCACCCGACCGACTTTTGACAGTCGACAGTGCCTGGTACAGAGTATTTTGGAAATAGATCCGTAGACATTTACAATTCAATTCTTTGTATGCCGCAGTGCCGATTCGGGGACAGATGTAACCTTTCCCAAACTGAAAAAAATGACTTTGAGAAACTGCAGTTACCAGTATCAAAAGCATTCAAGCTCTGAAGTCCGGGTCGCAATCCGAGTCATCACTGCTCTCGTCGCTTTCAATTTTCCGCTTTTTCTTCTTATGGGATTTCTTTTTACTACTACTGCTGCTTTTCTCGCCTCTTGGTGATCTCGGAGTTTTCGACGATTTTGATCGAGGGGTTTTCATTGGTGTCGACGGCGCACCCATAAGCGCCACGCCGGGTATTATCGGCGGCGCTGCTCCAAAAATGGGCACTCCCATTGCGGGGACGTCAGTCGGGACTGGTGATTCGGTAACTTGATAGGTTCGCATGGCGGAAGCCAGTCTCTCCTCTTCGTCCTCTTCGGCAGGATCAATGTTGAGCATGAGCTGCTTGAACTCGATATACTTTTCCACCAGACTCTGTTTACTAGACACCTCCAAGTATCCACCTAAGCCGAGATTTTCTGTTTGAACAATAAAAAGCAGGTTAATTTATCGTCAAGTGGGAAGGCTTAGTTGGTGTTTCCATACCTTTCAACGCATGTAGAGTTGGTGTAGGCATAAATATGTTGACCAGTTTCCTTGGTGCGTTCTTCTCGTAAATCTTTGCCCCTTCTGACGGTGAATACTGGGTTATTTTGGCATCCGTCAGGCCATACTGGTCCTTTAGGTGTTGTTTAAGCATTAGAAGGAGGAGACAACCCTGAGCAGCCGTCAAGAATTCTTCGAATGGTCTTGTGTCTGGAGGTAGCCGTTGCATGATGGATGCAATGTCTTCATCGTCTTCCTCCTCCTCCGGACTAGTAGGTACAGCACTGGGGAGCAGAGATTCTCGGAATCCTTGCAAGAGGTTAGACCCCGTCACAGACACCATAATGTCAATGTGATGGATCAAAAAGAGCGGTTCGTCGATCACCTGTTAAATAATGGCACAATAATTACTTTTATGTTGACGGAGTAATGAAACGATATAACCAAACAACTGCGTTCCGAATTTTACCTGATAAGGAAAAGAAGCTAGATTGTCTGCCAAGTATAGAAGCTGTGCGAGAGGGTTCTTCGAGGTCTCGTCGAACTGTTTGAGCATAGAAAGCACGAGAGCTCTTCGCTGTTGTTTAGTACCGCGAAGAAGGGAATAGAGGAAACCATTGAGAGCAGACGGGTGTTCCCCTTCCCTGAGCCGGAAACCACGAGCAATTCCTTGGCTTTCTTGTATTGCACTAGCCACAGAACACTTGGTACCGATTTTCTTATTAGGAGTCTCCGGTGTGCTCCTGTAAATTGAAAATAATTTAATAAGCCAACAAATTAGAAATTCATCATTTCGAAAACATACTTTGAAGCTGACTGGACAGGAGAATTCTCTTTTGGAGCACTTTCAATTAGCGACTGTAACTGGTAAGATAGTCGAATGCCTTGCAACGCTTTCATGTGAATGAATCCAGGGTACTTTTTTTCTATTTCCTGCAACTGTTTGTCTGCTGCGTGCGATACTCGCTCTGCGTCAGTGCTGATGCAAATCAAGTATGGAACGATTTGCACCGGATGAACCTATTGGAAATAAATTTCACTTGAGTAAGCCGCATTGATTCGAGAATCAAGAATGCAAACAAGCCTACCAATCCTTGCTGAAGAATCAACTGCGTCACTCTGAAAGCTGATTGTCGAACACTGGACGCGCCATGGAAGAAACAATCAAGGATTGGTTTTAGATACAGTTGAATGACGGTACTGGCCATTCCAGAGGTTACGTCTCCCATTTCTTTGAGATTCTCCTTCTTTGACGTCTTGGACCACTGCTGATCTTCTTTGATCATTCGAATTTCCTCTTCCTACAGAGAAATGTTGTATTAACCAATTGAATCAGGAACTATGAATCACAGGAGAAATATACCTGAAGGTATGTTTCGATGTTGTTTAGCACTTGAACTTTTAGTCGCAAGGCAACAGAAGGTTCCAATAAACGCTAAATAAAGAAAAAGAGCCGGAAAATTAAGTAAGAGCCTGATGAAAATTACGATTACCACAAATTTTAACTTACATTAAGATAAACTGATTTCAGGGATTCTCCCAACATGAAGTCGTAATGCCTGATGCAAACAGAACCAATAGCCTGGAAAACAAATTCAAGATTACATATGGCAAATTTAAGTTAAGAAATATTTTCTAAATACCTGAAGAGTGAAGAACTGCATATCAGTGCAGTTTTGGCACACAAAGTAAAGAAGTATCTCCATCACTTGTTGTTTGGTAGAGTCAGGTAACCCGTAACGCACCTGAAACCATTGAAACCAAAATTTAAACAAGGTTTCAACACGGTAATCCTGAGATCAAAACAATCAAACAAAATAATCACCTCTTCGTCTGTAAAATCGAAATGCCGCAGTAGCAATCCCACGGTGAAAAGTGCTCTTCGGAAAAAAGGCCGGTGTTGGACGAGTCGCGGATTGTCGGGGTCTCTCTCGTGCATAAGCTTGTATTCAGTCAACGGACCGAAATATTTTCGGAAGCAGTCTCGAATGAGCTTGAAATTCCGTGTGACATGATTAACAACCGAGCCAAGGCAAGATAAACAAGCCGCTACGACTGCCTTTTCATGCTGCAAGATCAACTTGACAGCATCTTCTTCCAGTTGAGCGAGGAAAGATTCACTTGGATGTTCCAGCAAGGGGACTACTACTTCCAATGTCCGGGCAACGTCACTAATAATTTGATAGTCACCCTGAGTCCTACAGCGAAGACTCAAGTACGGTTGAAGGGTCATGGCATGTGGCACAAGTAGTAAGGGTCGTATTTTTGCGAACAAATATAACGTAGTCATACAGGCGACTAATCGCTGAGAAGCTCCTTTCGTTTCTCCGCCATTTGAGTTTTTCCCATCCGCCGATCCCGCTACACACGGAAAAGAAAATCGTTATAAAATTCGTTTAATTCAAAAAATTAATTATGGACTCACCGGAACTGGGGCCTCGAGCAAGAGAAGCTTCCTCGAGTCGGAGAATATTTTCGACTAAGCAGTCAACGATTTTTTGGTAGGCCATCAATAGGGCTTTGGAAGGTTCAACATTCGCTTTTGTCACGTCTTCTTTGTCTTCTTTGGGTCGAAACATCTGTTGAAGCAGTTGCTCAAGCCAATCTAAGCCGGTATCTCTGCAGGCGGCCACGACGTCAGTTATGTTCATAACCTGAGAAATGGCATGAAAAATGAACTTGAAATTCGAAATCCAATTGATGGGATTGAACTCAAGTACCTTTCTCATTAAAGCATTAAAGTCAAGTGTCGGCTTATCTCTGACTGGGCTAAACCACATAGCTTGGAAGACCTCCATGACCAGCTTTTTGATGCCACCTTCTTCGTCGTTCACTCTTCTGATCATCTTTACGCATATCTCTGGAATCTTGGTGAAATCGGGACATTCGGTGCAGATGTCTTTCATTATCTATTGGTAAAAAAATTGGCAATCATTACATTTGAGTCATTATTATCAAATAAATAACTAATGACTACCTTAATGACTCTTTTGCGAACACTAACTCCCGTGTCCAAGATACGCGCAGACAACATGGTATAATATTTGTCAATAAGCTCTGGGCGTGATAGGACAAATTTTCCTACTAAATCAACAGCTGCTTCTCTCACTGGAGTCACTGCTGTACTTTGGTCCAGGAAAGAATGATGAACACCAAGTTGCATGTCGGACCGGGCCAGGACGACTGGGTCCGATTCAACGATTTGAGTCAGGCATTTCATGGCTTTGGCTCGCACAGCGATAGCCGGTTCCGTCAAGACCTAAAAATACAAAGTGATGCAATTGAGCAAAACACGTAATACGGATAGAGTTTTTTATTGTTTACCTTCAAAATGTGCTTGAGATACGAGTCAAAGCTTTGAGAAAACTGTCTTTTGGAAGCCAAAAAACGTGTGATAAGCTCTGAGCTTTCGGCATCAAGAGGCGTTGTTAAAACCTGCGTTCTTGTACCAGGTGCTGCTTCTGGGAAAGGATTGATTTTGGAGAGTAGTAGCTTCTTTCTCCGATCGGCCATTTCCAGGGATTGGTTGTGGTCATTGCAATCAGCGGCAGTGTTTTCCTGTTCAGGTTTCTTGGCATTGTCGTCTTCGTCCTCAGAAGACGAGGACGAAGACGAGGATTCGGATGAAGAAAAGTGGTTACGCTTTTTCTTCTTCTTCTTTTTCTTAGGTGTTTCTTTAATCCTCGGTCGTTCCTCAACACCGGTTTCGGGTATATTTTCTGACGAAACGGATCTCTTGGTCACACTGTTTTTTATATCCATGTACCATTGAGCGACGTAGAAATGCCGTGCATGAAGCATTGCAGGATCACATTGAGAATTGACAGCAAGATAATCGAGCAACAATGACTGAAGAACCTAAAAACAAAATAAATTGCAATTAATCTTTTGTGCTTATGATCTAGTAAAAATGACAACCCATCTTTTATTAATTTTTTTTTGCAAGTACCTCGATTTTATCTGCTGGTATGTTTTCTTTCTCGTGATCTTTGTCTCCGCTCTTTTTCTTCTTTTTATGCTTTTTCGATTTGAATTCTTCCACCGCGTTGTTAGCTTCATCTTCACGAACCTGCTTCAGCAATTGATCGATAGTGTCCGTTTTAAGTTGAGAACTGACGGCGTCCTTTCTGAGACGAGCTGCCACTACGCCAAGGTACTCTAGGGATGCCACTCGCAACAGCACATCGACATTTTTGTTGCTAAAGTTTTGCACCAACAGCTTGCCCAACAGCGATAATAACAACTCGGCGGCCGGCCACTCAGGCTTGTTTACGGTGCTCAGGAGATCCTAATGAAAACAACCCTTATTAGATACTTTTGACCTTAACCTTTTCCTGGAAATAACTCTTACTTGTACGAAATTTTCAAACAGCGGACGATAATCAACTTCCTCGTTGTTTTTAACTCCACATTTCCCGAGAAAGACCGATAGAAAATTGGCGGCTGTTCGGACTGCGGTGTCGTATCTTGTATTCACCACTACTTCTGGATCCATTGCCTAAGGAAGACATTAATTTGAGTTTAGACAAGCTTCTCTAGGTACAAGCATACAAAAAGAAATTGGGGAGAAAAAGATTAGCCTACCAAGACAGAGCTATCCACGTCCTCAGCCGAAACGGTTGTTCCCGGAGGAGCCCCTAGCTTCTCTGGGAGGCATAGGACACATTGTATGAGCTGAAGGACTAAGGCGTTGAGCATCTGTATGTGCTGTTCGGCGCTAAGGCGGAAAGTGCGAAGTCCTCGTTTAGAGGAGGGCAGGCGTGCGATGGAAGCTAGGATATCGTCGAGCAACAATCGTCTATGCTTTTCATAGCGACTAAAGATCGTCGTCACTAATCTATATCCGGCACGAAAAAAAAATAAAACAAACAAAAAAAAACATTAACAATTGCTCATAATGATTCCATTAAAAATCAGAAATTTATACCTCAAAGTGGACAACTGCAATTCTGGAATATTTTCGACGAAGAAAGGTGCAACACCTACGGTTGAAAGATGGAGTACAGCTGTATCCGTTAACGTCTGGACTGCCAACAATTCAGCCATCAAACCGACTAGGCCTACCATTTTATGATAGACCAATAGAACAGTTTTGTCCCGCACTTCTCGTACGTGGGCCCTTTTCTTCTTTGAACTTCCGCCTGTAAAGCCCAATGAAGCGATGCTGGATTTCGTGCGTCTGTGAATCAATCAATCAAAATATACCTGAAATCGTGACATCCTTTTTGGACTCGGTCCGGTATACTGGATCATATGCCGGATAGATGGAATGCTGCAACTGGAACCTGGCCAGCTGAACAATTCTCTCAATGACTTCTTCGAGGTAGGCTCGCTTGGGCATGTTTGGCGCTGTAAGGATATGAAGGGCTGCCAGCGCCGCCTCTACAGCTCGGAGTACACGCTCAGAAGACAATTCCGTCCACAATTTGCTCTCCTCTTCATCTTCATCCGGATCCCCTGTAATTTCGACAGGCGCATGTTATGAAAATGGGACTCAATAAGTGAACTTTGCGATAATATACCGAGAAGGGAAATTTTGGCTCCATCACGTATGTTCTTTTCGAGCAGATTGAGTAACCGAACAAGTCTCTCGGGGGGAACAGCTGACATGGCACCCATTGACTAAGTAAGAAATGAGATTACAATTCAAAAAAAAAAAAAAAGTTTAAAAACACGCTATCGGCTAGAAAATAAAAATATACCTTCAATTTAGCTGCTTCTGCACACAAATCGTGGAGTTGCTGTTTGGGAATCATTGCCTCCTGAGGTATATCCGTGTCGTTATCCAGATCAGCCGGGGCATTCAGATCAGCATCTTCCGTAGCATCGAAAATGTGTTCGACTAAGCGCGTAAATCTTTGAAACGTATTTGTCTCCATGAGTTCTTCCGCGTTCAATTTGCCTTCGTCATGGACGACCTTTCGCTCCAGTCTTTTCAATTTTTTCTTTGGAGCCGGTGCCACTTCATCGTTGTTCGGTGTCGTCACCTCACCGCCGGTGGATTTTCTTTTACGAGGAGTCTCTCTGTCTTTGTCTTCTTTCCGCACTTTCACTTTGGGTTTACTCTCCTCTACAATTGGCTTTTGTTCCTTCACTGGTTCCACTGGTTTCACAACTACACTTCCTTTTCCACGTCCTCCACCGTCAGAATCCGAGTCTTCTTTATAGGACGGCCGCCCACTACTATGATTCCTGGACATCCTGATGGAACAAGATTATTAATAAAAAAAGATACAAGACCACCAAGGATTATATGAAATTACGTACCGATTATTTTGCTGTGAGGAATTATTCATGGACGACAGAGCGATGGGATCCACTTTAACGGACGCAGTGAACGGTTGGCTATTCGCTGTCTGCTGAGGTACGATGGGTTGGGGTTGGAACGTAGATTTTTCAGTTTCTTTTCTTTCGTGTGAATGCGTTGAAGCTATCGCGTTGGGGAACTCTTGGTGGTTGTATACCGGCAAATGGGGTTGTGCAGCCTGTTGTGGAACTGGATGCTGTGTCGGAGGCTGCTCTTGGATTTGCTGCGGATGAATTTGCTGTTGCTGATTATATTGTTGTGGCTGTTGCGGCTCTACAAGAGGCATGGCAGGGTGTGTTGGCTGCGGTTGTTGAGGAAGATATTGTGGATAATGCTGCTGGGATTGTTGTTGCTGGCAATGCTGCTGGGCTGGTACTGGAGTATGAACGGGTTTTTCATACCCCCAGCTTGGGCTATTGTAGTTCTCTTGTTGTGGCTGCTGAGGATATACATTGTTTTGCGCAGCCAAAAGCTTCGTCTGCGTGGAATATGGACTCCCCTGTGGAACGTAATTCATGGCGGCTTGCGCGGGCAATCCTGGAGCAGGACTTTGCTGAGGAGCATATCCCTATGAAAAATGAAACATGAAAACAGCTACTTTTGGCAAAAGAATTCTCTGGTTCTACCTGAACAGAATTGCCACTTGGTGTATAAGCCCCGACATGAGTGGCAGGTGATGCATAACCAATTTGCTGCTGAGAATTGTACACGGCTTGCTGCTGCTGCTGTGTGCTGACGAAAGACGTGTGGGTTTCGCTGCAGTATTGCACTCAGTAACTCAGGTTGGGGTTGTGAGAGCTCTGGGTGATTGAAATTCTCATAGCGTTGATCTCTGGATGTGTAACAGAATTTGTCGATGAATTAAATAAATGAAGATAAATATTAAATATGCTGTATGAAGTGGAAAGTACCTTAGAATTATGTGCTGGGGATTATAAGAGGTCGTGGTGAGTGCATGTTGAAGTTGAGCTGCCAAGGCATCATCATGAGTAGACAGGAGTCTGTGAGCTTCCTCAGCGACTCTTGGATGGAAAAGTAATGAACGACTGGCTTGTGTGGAAGCCAGGGGCACCGGCAATGGCATCTCAGGTAGCACTAATAAATAAATAATAGGAAGTTTTTACGATTCAGAACAAACAAAAAATTAATGTGTAAATAAAACTTACAGTCGCTGAGACTTGCAATGCCAGCCAGGCTAATAATGGGGATTGTAGGGATTTCGCCATTCATCGTGAAAGACCCCTTCCCCACTGTTGGTAAAGTTGAGGATCAACAACCTACTCCTTTACCTATATCCACTTGATCTCTGACACTGCTCACATGGCAACATCCAGACTGAAAAAGAAAAACAGGTTAAAGAATAATTGTAATGAAGAAGACAAATAAATGGCAGGTAGTAATTAGAGGTTACAAGAACACTGTAAACATCACGAACACATCAGACGAGGTCAATGAGTCCAAAAATACCGGCTACAGGTGACGATTATTTGTTTAAAAATGCAAATTTAACCTTGATCTAGCTTAGAGTACTGTTTACACAGCTAACAAAATATGATTTTCTAAGAATTTATACTATTGTTTACAGATGATCAAAACAATTACCAAACTTCAGTGCCTACTGGCAGTGCTCCCAATGGATGAGCATCTCCTTCTTTTGGTCGAACTATACAAAGAAATTTACACTTTAAATTAAGGTCTTGATCAGTATTATAACACTGTATATACATACTTGCATTTCTGGGGATGTGCCCAGATGTTGATATTAAATCTCCAACTTTCATAGTTGAGGATGCTAAAATGTACCTTACTCTGTCTCCAGCTGCTACCAATGCAATTTTTGAACTTCGACATGGGTCATATTGCAGTCTCAAGATTTTTTCAACCAATGGAGGCCCTTCCTTTGGTCCAGAACGAACATTATCAACCCATCGGTACTTTTTCTTGTGTCCACCTCCAAGACCACCATACACTTTTTTACCTTTAGAAGGAATTAACAGTTTAAAAAATCCTTTTTTCAATTGAAAATGAAATGTTACCTGTGGTAGGATCTCTTCCTGCCAACTTCATGAGTGGTAGTTTCTTTACAGTGTACTCCTCAGGGAATTTCACTAACCATTTGTTACCGATGTTTCTCCATCCAGGTTCTGTCAAATACCCAAATTTATTTATGCAACGTATCTGATGGAGTTGGGGTTGTGTGTTGTTCATGTTAGGCTGAGTGTTGGAAATTTGACCGACATACATTGTGATAACGTAAGGCGATTATTAGTGACACATAGTCTTGAAAAGGAATTCAACAACTGTTGCAACATCTTGATTCAAAAATGTCGGTTGAAAAGTATCTAAACATTAACTTTAAGCTTTAACTTCAATTTCTCTACATTAAAGCTAGCCGAAAAACTGAAACAATTTCAAGCAGACGACTCAGAGCGGCGACACGGGGAAAAGGGTAAACCAGACCAGAGGGGCTTCAGTTCGAGCGATCGTGCTTCACTTGTCTTTTCACCGGGAAACTTTGAATACGCCTTTCAGCACAACGTACAATTTAAAAATTCTTGAACCATCTGAACAACTTAAAAAGTTTATGGGGGTGGCCCGTGTTCGACTTCCGTCTGGCACTTTTCTATCTGGCCGTCATTTGCATGATCACTTGGTTGGGCATTCAATGCCTGATTGATTACTGTTCTCTTTCCAGCTGCTTATCTAGGAACTCGTCTCGTGGTTCGGCATATATGGGAACATTGCAGAATGTCAACGTCATCGTTTTATATCGACCTTCTACCTTAATCACACAACAGCAAGACCCCACTAACGAGAAAATTTCCCAACCCACTACCTTGAACCTACCCATTGCGAGCTCGAACTAAAAGATGGTTACACAAGTCGTAACGAGGCAGTTCTTCCTTTCTGATAGAAATCGAGTGATCGCTGATTTGTAGATTGCGGTGATCTACCTTGTGTTTTTCAAGTTAATGAAAATAATTTGCAAATATTTCTCCATTAAAATGATTGAATAATGAGGGTAAATTTACTAAATTAATGAAATTTAAAAAAAATCCAAAATTGTTTAAACTTGAGTTTAAATTAAAACAAAATATTAAGTAAAACAAGGGTAAAACTTTGTTGTAGCCTTCGTGGGTTGTTTGAGTCTTTTCGAGATGCCATTTTTTTTACCCAATAACGTTGCCGTTTAGTGAATTTTTTCAAAAATAACCAACATAACATAGCGCGGGTACACTCCGGCGATGCTACTTTCAAGGTTTAGGGCTTGTACAATGTACACTACAAGGCCGCAGGCACTGATATGGTTAACCGCTAAATTTGAATGGATTGAAATATAGTTATTTCGAGAATTAATCGCAGTGGAAATTTAGGTCACTAAATAGGTGACACTAAATAGGAGATTCAGACATCGTGTTTATTCCGGTTTATTCATACTGGTCTTATATGAGACACAGTATCAATGACGTCTTTTTGTGGTCTTATTAATTTTACATGTGTAGTCAGGCGATAATAAAATACAAAATGGGTATATTCAATTCGTGGTAAAAAAGTTAGTATAGTAGGCCTATGAGCTTAATATCTTCACGCACAAAGAGAAAAATAGTCCGTCACTATGGCAGAATTTTCTCTCTCTCTCCATAGTCCATACTCGATTTTCATTTTAATGATTATGAAAATAATTTACAAATATTTCTCCATTAAAATGATTGAACAATGAGGGTAAATTAATGAAATTTAAAAAAATTCAAAGGAATTTTAACTTGAATTGATATTAAAATAAAATATTAATGAAAATGACCTCCTCTGGGTACTTGCTAATCAAAAGTCTCATACTGAAGTGCATATAAGGACCACTCAACTCAGAAGTAGACATTAAACATTTCTCAACGGTGAAATTCACTATCAAATCAAACTCCAAAGATGAACAATTCTGAGGTCAACTCTCCAGAACCTGAAATGCAACCAATGACCTCCGCTGACATACAGCTAGCATACAGCCACATCCCTGAACTGTGCCAGTCCCTGCACTATTTTCAAGCTTTCCTTGAGACGACGGAGCCTATACCGGAAGAAGCAAGGACGACGATAAAGACGATGGTGACAGAAGCCAAATTCGGTCTAACATCCATGACTGAGCTCATCGACCGTCTTATAAAGGAGTGTGAATTTTTAACTCAACAAGCGCAATCCGCCCAGTCAGAATCGAAATATTTCCGGCAGGAACTTGATGCCGAAAGGAACAAACGACTCCGTCAATTTACAGATGAATCAAAAGACCGGCGGATCGCGCAACTGGAAGAACAAATCGCCCAGGCGAAGCGTACACACAAGTCTCATCCAGGCTCAGCGCAACATGCTCCGGTAACTTCCGAAAACCGCACGGATGGGCAGAAACCGATCTCTGAACAGATTCCAATGCAACAAGACATTCCAGCCGAGGATTTTATAATTACTTCAAGAGATATTGAGCGAAAGGTTGTGGGTAGCAGCCTCCTGCTTACAAAAATTTTGAGTCGTCACATTGGCCGTTTCCTTGGCCTAGGGGGTCAAAATGCCAAGCGTCTGGAACGGGAATACGGCGTGAAAATCGACATTTTAAAACGCCAAAATCAATTCGAGGATTTGAAAATCGTAATATCGGAAGGAGATGAGGACCGTCGCCGTGCGGCCTCCGACGACATCATCGAGAACCTGCCGGTGGAAGTCCATTGTCCCAACCTGCAATGTTATGGTCACGCATTGAGAAATGCCACATCCCAGTTCAATGTTCAAATCGACCGAACGAACCCGAACATCCCCGGCATGACAATTTGCGGTAGGCTAACCAACTGTCGCCAGGCGTACTATCAGCTGGTGGGCTACAACGACAACATTTTGTATCAGTAATAACACCACACCGCCTTCTGTTTCTTTCATTCTCATTCAGTTTTCCTACTTTCCCACATTAATGACATGGATGGTGTCGACAGATCAAATTTCAATAAAACTAATAAAAAGCACACGCGTTTTATGTTGTTCAATTATTTAAAAAAAAAAAACACGAACCAGCACGTATAGGACTATATTGTCAACAACTTGTGTAAAGATCTACTTAAATGAAACGAATAAATATCTAAAATAACATAAAATAAAAATTCTGGGGGGTTGGGTGGATTGTTGCGCAGTATACAATCACAGTGAGTGTAGCCCGGAGCGAGTGAATAGTTTGTGAGTTGGCAATTGAAACTTTATATTTCCGACAAAGTTTACTATTGTTATTGTACACATTTATATAGAGTCAACTTTGAAGACAATGAAAAACTTCCCCCCCCCCTCTGTGTGTATACTATTACTATATAGTCAACTATTTAAAATGATGTAATATTCATTTGACACAAAGACGTCACACACGACACACAATGACTCCGCTGGATTATTTATCTTTTCTTACTGATATTATTTGCCGGGCTAGATTTGATATACTCAACGAAGATTGCGGCCGGCCGGCCGGCCGATGAAGTCGTTTCACGCAGAAGAAGATGATGAGCGGTAGGTACTGGAGTTACGGTGGTGCTGGTGGTGCTGGTGCTGGTAGAAGTAGTGCCGACAAGGTGGTGCTCGTGCGTGGTGGTAGTGATGGGGGGAGTGCTCGTGCTAATTACATCGGTCGAGGTCGGGAGTAGTGAGGGCGGATCAGTAGTAGTGATGAGGCTGTTAGTAGTGCTGGTAGTAGTAGTATCAAGTGCTAGCTCGTTATCATCTCCGTCATCAACGGAAGAAGTTGACGAAGAAAAAGAAGAAGATTGCGGGGCGGACTGGTTATGGAGGTGGGTGGTGGTGGTGGTGATGGCGGGTGGTGGGGTCAAGTGATGGGGCAGATATCTAACAAGATATCGACGCATACGACGACGACGACTAGCATAGACCCTCGACGTCGTCGTCGAGTCGCTCAAAGGAGTCGCCGTGACCGACGACTTGGATCTATTACGAATAACATGCCCACTTGGGGTAAGGTAACCTAGAAAATCATGGCGGGATGCAATCAACCAACCGAAAAAATAGGGTGGAAGAGGGGAAAAGGGGGAAAAAAAATAATTAAATGAATAAAAATAAAATAACTCAATCAAAAATAAATCAATCAATGATAACAAACTGAATCGGTGGCAATTTTGATAAAATAATGCGAAACATGCAGATATGTATAATTCGGACTGAATTTTCACCTAATGCATGAGCTCTTCGAATTAAAATTGTACCAAATCATTTCGACTCGTCGATATATTCGAATTAAAAAAAATTAATCCAACGTCGAAAAATGAAGACATTCAACACGAATGTGGCGATAGATAATAGATATAGAGTGTGTAGTAGTATAACACGTAATAGAGATATAGAGTGTGAATGTAAAAAGATAGAGTGTTGCATCATTCGTGACAAGAGAGAGTGAGAGAATGATTTGAAAGTGCGCGCCCTTTTTTCCCCTTGCGGCCCAACAAACAACCCAGCAATTGTTTGTTGGTTTTATTTCGAACGATAGTGTGAGAGAGAATCGTAGTGTGTATATACTATATATATAGTGAGAGACGGCAATCAAACGAATAGAGACACTCAACAGCTACAATAAACAATCCAACAATCGAACCTTGCGCCGTGAAAAAGTATACAGTGAAATAAAACCAACCCAAAAAATGTCTCAAATCAAATCAAATCAAATCAAAATAAAAAAGAATTGACTTACCGACGCACGTATTGTTGTAAATAAACGAGTAGATGCGCTCGCATTTCTTCTGGTCGTTTCCGGGACAGAAGCAGCCGAACAGCGGAGTCATCCGCAATCCCCGCCAAGCATTGTAGCACGTTTCCCTGCGCCCAAAAAAAATAATCAACGAACGTGTAACAAATGATCTAGATTACATAAAAAAGGCGCAAGACAACGGGAATTGCGATGGGTGAGAGTCGATATTTAAAAAAAAGGAAAATGGTAATTATTATTTTTTTTTTCGTATATCGAAGGAATATAAATGATGATTTACTTATCGCGGCAGACGCCCGAGCGCAGTTTGCAGTGCTCGCGGAAGTCGTTGTAGAGTCTCGTGCACGACAGATCCTTTTGGCAGACGTCGAGAGCGTGAGTGCACGTCGGCAGGGCGTGGATCGGGTACAGGTCCCGCTCTGTACATGTGTGTGTCAAGTGTGTCAAATCAAATGAAGAAAGAAATAATAATCTACGCCAAAACCCAATTTCGATCATATATATAGAAAGTCCTCGACTACTATTAGAGATATTTCTCCGTGTCTTATCATCATCATGCATCTTCACGTTTGATTGTGTCGTCCACATGTACACGTATAGAGTAGAGACGCCCGCAATGTCAAAAGTGTCCGTGATAGCATCGCGACGGCCTGTGCTGTCACCGGATGCCAAAAAAACAACAAAATAAAAGCGGATAGAAAGAGGACTGGGTATGTGTGTGTGTGTGCTGCTCTCCGGTGCGGATCGATGTCTTTTGTGCGTATTGAGTCACTCCAGTCAGAGTGCTCTGTGTACATAATAGACACACAAGACCTATACTATAGACGTATAGAGAGTCTATACGTATCGTCTATCTTTCTCCTTTTGAGACTCTGAGACGCGCTCTAGTGTTTCCACGGTGTTTCCATTTTGTTTGCCCTTCCATCATTTCTATTTTATTCTTCGGCGGACGATGGACGGATCTTTATACAGCAGCAGCCAGCAGCCAGCAGGGTACACAGAAATGGAAGACAAACCTTGTCCGCCGACGGCCCGTTCTTTTATACTATAATATAGTACAGCAGCATCAAAGTCGTGTTTGTGTTTGTTTTGATTTCTAATATTCCACTCGAATCGGCCCGCCCTTTTCTTATCTCTTTTTATATATACGGGTTACATCCAATCACCTTGCACTTCTTCATCTTTTCTTTCTTTTCTTGATGTACTTCATAGGTAATCGAATTTTCTGGGGCGGATGAAGCGTGACTGCACCCACCCCCCCGCCGGAGCCGAACGAGAGCTGACCAAGCCACAAAACAGAAAGAGAAAAAAAAAGAGAAACACTGGAAGCTGTGCTGGCTGCTGGCTGCCTCATTGTGTATATAACACACACAGGAGCACAGGAGCAGCCTAGCCTCTCTCTCTCTCGTCTTATTCTCCGTTATATCCGCAGCGAAACAATTCCATCATCTCCAGCAGAGATCGTGAGCGTGTTCGTTTCTCTCTCTTCTATTCCTTGACAAAAGAGCAACTGCCAATGTTGTACAAGAGATGGTGAACTATATGCGCGCCGGGCTTGTGTGTGTAGTATCTATCTCGTACAATTCATCAAGAGAAAAGAAGAAAGTCTGAGACGACGCCAGCATGACCTCTCCTTTCTCGTCGTCTCTCTTCTTCGGCATTCATCTAATTAGCTTTGCGCAAGTGTGGAGCTAAAAGGCCGAATAACCCCATTGCAGCTCTGCTGCTGTCTGCTGGTTATATTCTATCTTGTCTTTTCTATTTAGTCTTGGTGAAACGTTTCCCGAACTGAGCCAATCCTACGGGCTTCCTTATTCCCCCCCTCCAAAAAAGTTGTCCCTATAGCCCAACCCCATCTCGCCCCCCGTCCATTTTGGCATTTTCGCTCTCTCTGTGCCAACCTTTGAGAGAAGCGTGCGGATGGGGGAAAAAGAAGAAAAAAAAAAACCCTTTGAATTAGTTGACTGGCGTACGGAAGTCACGTTCATCCGTATGCACAGTGTGTGTGTGTAGGGGAGGCCAGCAGCTCCACTGGGAAGAATAATCGAAACGCCCGCCAAAAAAAAAAAAAAAAAGAAAATCAAAAAGAAGAAAAAAAGATGGTCTATAAAGATAGATCATAATATACATATATAAGCCGTATAGCTCGCGCAGACACACTATTACATAATCAATATAATTCACGAGCAAAAGAAACACACGTACGTATACATCTATAAAGAATACTGTAGCTTATTCCCCCCCCCCCACACACGAATATATAACTATAGTAGTCTAGTTGAGATTAGAGCGCAAACCTATAATATGTCTAGACATTGTTTTCCGATTGTCATTTTTTTTTTTTTGTTTCTTGGTGGGGTTTAATAGACGACGTGCAACACGGAATAAGATGATCTGCCGGGACAAATATGACTTGCGCAATTTTATTTTATTTGTTTTTATTTCTACAGTATATAATAATAATAGAGGGTTCAAAAAAGAAGAGATTATATACCTTTCTGGGTGGCCACCATGCACGGGTGGTCGAAGAGGGAGTCGCGGAAAGCGTTGCAATCCGGGTCGACGGACGGCTCTCGGCAGAGGCAGGTCGGATGGAAGACCGGAAAGGCTTGCAGGGTCCTCAGTCCGGCCTGACATTTAGTCACCGTCGTCGTCGAGCACGCCACTGAATGTTTCAGAGAGAAGGCGGCCCATCCCAGAGTATAGACATTCGGACGAGGCGGGTATAGGACGGTAGTATAGGTCGATCGTGTCGTCAATCAATTCCGACGTTGGCAAAGCAGCAAACAAGAAAAGACAAAACACACACAAAAGCCAATGAGAAATGGATGTGTGTATATGCTGCTGGAGCGCGACGGAATTCGAACGGGCATAAGAAACAAACATACAACACAGACCGGCGGTGCTGTCTGTATACGCGGGCGATAATCAATAATCGATACATACACCGGTTAGCGTGCCTATTTTCTTCCCTTTTGATGATGGAATATACCTTTGAGAACTTGAATTAACTTGGCGCTCTGACGACATTCTAGATGTTCCGACGGACAACATGGCGTGTCGGTATATCGTTTCCTTATCTTTTTATTTTTCAATTTGCATCGACATCAATATAAACGGCCCGGAGGTTATAAATAAAAACCATTTTCTGGATTTGGTATCATAGATTTGAATTCGACGGCGGGAAATTCAAATTTCACTTTTCGTGATATGACATATTGGCGGGTGTATAAACGAATTATTTGGATTCGATTCGATTGTAATATCATAGACGACAACCCAGCTGCATTTGATGCTGCGGACCGAGTGCTAGTGACGGCACAATTCCGCGGCCGTCCGCATCTCAGCCAGCTGCCGGGCGGAAGTTTATACAGTCCGGTAGAGAGAGAGCAAAGCAGAGAGGGTGGACCAAACAAAAAATGGAATAAGTAAATAGAAGAGATATCTGTCCAAATAAACTTTCCTGTCGAGTCCGAACTTGGTTTTCCGCTTCGACAAGATTCTCATCTAAAGGAAAACTCGGCATTTTCATGAAATATTTCCCACTCCAGCGTCCCGCTTTGTGTGTGTATATACGTATACTCCCACTTGACTATTACATTGATAACAAGACCATGTCTGAATATTATACAGCACGAGGAGGGGATCTAAACTCTGCACTACGCAGGGCCAGCACGGCCCCTCGAATTATCCGCACCACTTCACCATTGCTCTTCAGATATTTTCTAATGAAATAATCACGTCCGAATCTGGCTCTCTCTCTCTCTCCACTTTATTTTCGCGTCGAGTTTAATATTATAGAGACTAGATCCCATCATGTTGCATCACATGATTTAACTGGAATTTACAGACGCCCGAGAGTGACGTGACGCTGGCGCCGGGTCCCCTGTCGTCTGCCGACCTATTACGAGACGTGCCTTAAAGGGCCGGCGCTAAGCGGCTAAAAAAAGGGGGTCCCATACCCGGAACAAGGAAAAATAGGAGGACACTGGGGAGACAAAGGAGTTATATACACTATCCACAACGCCAAAAACCGGAAGGAAATAAAAAGAAAATCAATTATTGACGACGCCCAGTAGCAGCAGTAGCTCTTTTCTTTTCGCTGGTTGAGTAAAGACTAAAACAAACATTTGGTGGGTCGTGAGAAAACAAGCCGACTGTTCTTCTTCTTCTAATAAACCCCCCCACCCCAAAAAAAAGAACATATTATTCCTTTTCTTTCCTTGGCTCTGCCCCCATTACAACCAGCACTACTACAACAAATAAAAGAAACTCTTAAAGTGTGTGTCTCTAGTAGTACTACTTGAATTCGCCATTTTATATTGTGGCTGTGAGATGTGTGCTGTTTAAACATGTGTACCTGTTTCCGGGCCGCATATGTGCTGAATCACCGTTTCGATGGACTTGCACGACGGGTCCTCGGCGCATAGTTGATGGGCTAGTAGACAGTTGAGTATGGCGCTGGCTGGTTGGCCTTGATGTAAACCTAGGAGCAAAAAGACATTCGTTGTTTAGAAATTCGTGTGTGTGTGTGTACAAGTTGCGGCTCATTTGACTCTGCAACACGTCGTCAACAACATCAAGTAGGATATGGCGTTGGCTCTCTCCATTTTGCCCCTTGGTTAGTAGAGCGCAAAGAAATCGATAGACACAAGAAGAAGAAGAGAATATGTCTCTCCTCTCTGCTGCTGCTGCTGCTGCCAGCAAAGTAGCAAAACAGCCACAGTTGTGTGTTCGCATGCGGGGCTCTTTTTTTTGGTTTTGCTTTTGTTTTAGATGGGAACTTAAACACCCCCAAAAATGAAAGAATGTGTTTTTTCCCCCCATTATTCTTTTCTTTTTTCTTTTGCGTAAAATGCATAGATATATACCAGCACCACGTTGTTTCTCATTTTCCTATCCAATCCTCGGCTCTCTCGTTCAATCGACAGCACAGGGGCCCAAAAGAAAAGAAAAATTTAAAAGTCAAATTGGGTGATCGACTTTTGTTCCATTTTTCTTGAAATTCTCTTTCTCTATACACACAGCATCAGACTGACGACATACACTATACACAGATAATAAATAGACATCCACTCTGCAAGCAGCAGAGAGTTTCTTTTGTCTTGATAACATAACTGTTCATCGGGAAAGAGAGACTATTATTCGGACATGTCTAACAAAAGAGATGAGGAACATACAAGAGCATCTATCTAGTTTCTCTCTCTCCCGCGCTTTTCAGTTGATGATTATTTCCCATTTTCCGTTTCAGCGATTCCCCACTGGTGTATAATAATTTAAAAAAAAAAAAGAAAACCGCCGAACTTATTTGTGCTGTGTGTATTTTTCGTTTGATAAAACATCGAGAGCTTTCGCTGGGCTTGTATATACGCGCGATTGGACTGCTCGCTCCATCAAGGGTCTATTTCCTCATCATTTTCTCTATAGGTATTATAACAACGCCCCGGTTGAGATGAGAGAACAATCAAAGAAATCATCGAGCAAGTTGCGAGAAAGACTCTCTCTCCCGTGTATATACAGTTAATGTTGGAAAGGAGAGCTTTGAAAATCAGAGCGAATGCCACTCTACATAATAGCTGCTCCCCCTTCTTCTTCTGATTTTCGTTTCTATTATTGCTCTCCTTAAATTTCCTACACACAACCACTTGATTCCCTGGTCTATTTTATTTATTTTTTTTCTCTAGCTTAACTATTTCGGTAAGGAGAAGAAATAAAGAGCATCAAATCATTGCCGGCGTTCAATAATATCAAGAGTTGCACTCCCGCGCAGTTTCAACACACCCAGGAGCGCGGGCGGCCGCCAGCACAGCACACGGACAAAAGCAGAAATCTGGTCGACCCAGGCCAGCCATCCAGCCAGCCTTATTCTCGACAAACTTCGACTAACTCATTGATGATGCTCCTGTTCTCTCTCTCTCATCTCTTTGTGTGTATAGAGAGTCGCGGTTGTTTTGAGTGATATAATTCCCTCTTGCACTGCTAGCGGTGTGTCCAACCGCTATAATATGGTCTGTGTGTGTGGTTTCTCTTGGAATCGCAACTTTCGTATGATGATATTATTCCTTCCAGAGTTTCCTATATATATATGTGTGTACTGAAAAGATTCATCGTCTTCTATCTTATTTTATTGCCCCACAAAAATATAAAAATCAATACACATATAACGAAAATGTCAATTTTTTATTTTTGTGACTGGCATCGTATATCATCACCTATAATATTTCTCGCCCGGGTATATTTTAGGTGTCTATTTTGTTGTTACGAAACCTATTTTTTATTTTTTCCTATACTTTTTTGTTAGTTTTTTTGTTCGGCTCGGCTGTCATCGGGAATATCACGTTCCCCCTACACTGCACAACATTTGGATATTCCCTCAAGGGAAAGACGCAGTCTAGCAGCACTCAACAGCCGCAGTGGTATATGTGTGTCTCCCTCCTTTCTCTCTCCTCCTGCTCATCTTCTTTCTTTTTCTTTCTGCGCTATACACACACACACTTATACCGTGCGACATGAATGTCTCAAAAGAAGATGGAAATAATGAAAAACTTGAGTCTCCCGTAAAGACCAGCAACTTGAAATGACTGGTTCAATACTACTACTACTACTACTACACCACTTAAGAATTCCACGGCAATTCCACTCTGATTTATCAGGCCTATATCTCTTATTCTCTTATACATGGCGCCATTTTCTCTGTTTTCAAAAAAATCAAATGATCAAGAGGTTCCCCACAGACACATACGGACTCTCGTAGAGTCAATAAGTATCGATCGCTTTAAGAAAAAGAAAAAAAAGGTTTAGGATTTATATGGAAAAAGAAAAATCAAATGGAAAGAAAAAAAGAATTCAATCACGGTGGCGGGTGTGGGTGGTGCGCTGCATGGGTGTTTGTGTTAAGCCAACGTCAGCCCACAGCGGGGAGGAATAGACGTTCAAAAGTCGAAAAGCTTTCAATCTAGTACGCCGTACGCATATAACCAATTTCCCCACTCTGTGCAGAACGACTGCTGTTTGTGCTGTTTGTGTAAAGATAAAGAAGAAATACAAAAAAATCTTGCGTACACCGTACAGTCTATATTAGGTCTATAGTAGGTTATTTAATTCTAAAGTTATTCTACCAGCTATGTAAAGAATCATACACACCTTTTTAAAATGATATACGGTTCACCTTATCAATTTGTTATTGCCGTTGCACGGTTTTCGGAGGTTATATAGACGTAACATCGGTGTCAATCACCCAAACAAATCATTAATAGACCCTCGGCGTCGGAGCAAGCGGCCTCATATTCTCCCCATCATCCTCTAATTAGATTTCTCTCTGATGTATAGTATATCCGGGGCTGAAGATATACTGCTATACACAAGTGTTTCCAGAGGAACGTGAAAAAGTAATCATACAACAGTCTAATGTACATAGTACCTATATATTCCCATAATACCCGATGGTTTATACATGAAGGGTCGTATAGCGTTTCGAGGAGGTTGAACGAAAAGTGACACAAAGAATATGTTTGATCGTCTCACGAACCAACAAACCCACGAACGAACGAACCATCAAGCGATGAGTTTAGCACACAACACCATTAAAGATTGCGGAGCTCAAATATAATAGCTACCACCACACACATATAGATTGGCTCTGCTGGCAAAAGGGACAGCAGGGGGATGGTCCGGTGTGGATCCTCTGATGTGCCAGGGGGGAACCAACTCCAGGAGGAGGTGCAAGTTTGCCGGGAACTGTCTATTCTTTTATTCAAAGATCGAAACGCGCACAGTCGGGAAATACAGGTATATACATATACATATATACGAAAAGGGGGAGGAGAGGGGGGAGGGGATATAGCTGCTATGCAATTTAACTATTTACGATCTCCTATCGATCTTTTACATGCATAGGCCAACCATCCGACCGGACCTTTTTATATTGATGGTCCGGCGCGGAGCCCATAAAATCCCGCGTATGGTAGCCATATAGGTGTACTATATAGCTCACGTGGAATCGACTGCTGCACAAACAAGTCCGACACGCATTTCCAATCACGCGGCCGGCCGGGACGTCATTTACTTTCTCTTTCTCTCTCGTCTGATGGTTTTTGTTTTATTTTTCGAGTTTCTTTCTTCTTCTTCTTTTCACCTGTTTGACGCGGTTGGACAGCACAGACGTGATGTGGATCAATACTCTACATAATATACCTGCCCCGGTCGTCGTCGGCACGTAATTGCTTCCATCCGGGGCTCCTGGATGCGGATGCTGATGATGGGGGTGGAGCGGAGGAGGCGGCAGAGGGTATCCCAAGTCCAGGCTCAATTCGGGGATGAATTCCGGGTAGAGGAAGTTGCTCGTGTCCGGATGCTCGGACGACGAGTGTGGCGGCACTTCCGTCGAGAATGAGGACGACGTCGTCCCGCCGACGCCGCCATTACCGCCCAATGGCACAGTCTTCCGGATGTCGGGTCCGGAATCGACGGCCGGCGGCAGTAAGATCAAGTCATCGCAGCATTCCCGCTCAGGGAACTCACTGGCGCCAGCCGGCTTCCAGCATAGCAGCAGGGCCAAAACGGCCAGCAGCGGTAAAACCAGCGACGGCCAATAAGTGGCAGGGCCTCGGCCGGCCAGCAGTCTTAGGCCTATTAGCCTTTGGGCGGAGGAAGCTGCCGCTGTCATCCTTTCTCTCTATAGACACTAGCTAGCTAGCCTCTCCTTTTGTCGATTGTTATAACATCCAATTTCACTTTCCGTCTATTATACGCGAGACAAAAGAAGCCTCTTCTTCTCTATTTGTCAGAGTAATAATAGGCTGAGGGAGTATTTAGTCATATCCATTTGTTATGCGTGTGTGTACAATATATCTGCTGGGGTTGTTAGATTATTCTTTGGTGCGTGAGAGATTGTTGGGTGAGGGGGGACGAATAAACTGAAAACTCTGTGGCGGTTCCCTTGAAAACTTGGCTTTTGTGCGATCTAGATCAAAGATGTTCATCTATAGCGATGAATAAAGTTTCCAGTTGCTGTGTTTCGACGACTTTTCTTTTACTTTTGATTCTCTCTCTCTCTTTCTCGTTAGGTTATTATTATATCTGCTAGACAGTGCAAGTCGTTATGATACACACAGCCGAGTTTACCTTTTGGGCTTTTGGCGCTGGCGCTCTTTTCATATTATATAGCTAGCGCTCACGTGTGCTGCTGCTGCTGTCTGTTATATATCTCGCACGCTCTCACGAAGGCAAAAGAAAAAAAAACAACACGCCGAGAGAGAGAGAGAAGGGAGAAGGGAGAGAAACACGCCAACTTGGGTTTTGGATGTTGGAGCTTTCCAGATTGATCGATCGTCGCTCGTCGAGTCGAGTGTGTGTGTATATAGAGGAGAGCAGAGCAGAGCAGAGAGTCGACGTCGTCGGGCGGTGAAATGCCTGCCGACTCGTTAAAATATAGACGACCTCAAATGATCCGCCCAGAATTATGTTCTACCCCGTGTATAGGATAGAGGAGGAAAAAGAAAATGTTAAATTTTTTTTTTTTCGATTCCAATCGATTTCAGTTTTTTTTTTTTGTGGGGATTTTTGCTTGGGGGAGGTCGTTCTAGTAAATATTGCGTTCGGTCAAGAGCAGCAGATGAAAATTGGACGATTGATGATGTAATATGTATAACTTTTTTTCCCCCCTTTTCTGGCAAACTCGTCGACCTAACCTTAGCCGTGTCAACGTTAAGAAGAATTCCCTCTACGAGATGAAAGAAGAAAACATTTCGAAAATATAAAATGGGAAAAAGGGGCCACTCAACGAGGGTCGGGGGATCGGCGCAACTGCTAGCGCGGGAGGGACCGAAGGAACGAGGATGGAGAGTTGTTGTGTAAGATGTCACGATCCGCTTGGGTCCAAAAAGCCACAGGGTGCCACAACTGCCACCAGGGAGCGTCCAGCCGTCCACATATACAAAAAGAAAAACCCGGAAAAAATTCCTTTTGGAATGTCGAGATTCCTTCTGATGAAGGGAAAACTATCTACTTGAACCCTTTCGAGTTCTCTGTCTCTCACGACGATGATGAGAGCCTTATAGATTGAAAAGGCAAATCCCAAAAGAGCGCCAGATTTGAAATTTAAAACAAAAATCAAACAGCCCGGTGAAAAAAAAAATTCTTTTTATCTTTTGGCTTTTCTTGTTTCGTCGTCCTATTGGCAAACAAACAGGCAGCAAAGAAGAGAAGAGAGTCACACGGGGCCTGTTCGACACACTCTGGCTGGCACTCAGGCAAACGTGAAAGTCGGTGGAGATGCTACAACCCAGCGCAGCAGTTGTGGACAACACCAAAATGGAAAATAGCGGGCGACAGCTGTGCGCTGCTGCGCTACGAGAGAGAGAGACGCGGGAACACACAAGTTTTATCTTTCGTATTTTCCATCCGAAAGGGAAAATATAATATCAGACACGACACGACACACAAATAATAATAGGAGCGCGAAGACGACACACAGGATTTGACGCACTGCTGGCTGCTGCCGGTCGGGACTGGAGTCGCAGTCGGACTGAGGTGATTTCCCGATTCGTCACGACACGTTATATATCACGATCGAGCGTGTGTGCTGTGCTGTGTGCGGTCCCGCTTCCTATATAGGCGGTCCGTATACACATATATAGTGAACACAGCAGAGAGAAGACTGCGCTTGTGCCCAGCCACTTTTTTATTTTCTTCTCTCTCGTCTCCAGCTGGCGCGGAATAAGGATAGAGAGCACAGCTAGTAGCAAGTAGCTCCTATGCACACAAGCTTATGGTTCTATAGGCACAAACACATGTAAATAGGTGTACGTACAGAGTACAGGGCTGGAAATGGAAAAGGGTCCCAGAGGGGGAGGCGAAAAAAGATATGGTTATAATATTTGTGCAAGTCGATATGTGTGTGTGTGTGTGTGTGTGCAGGTTTTTGTTGTTGCTCTCGTATATATATATACAGTTTCGCTGTGTATACGCAAACGGATCGAATAATATTGTGACTCGTCGAACCTCCCCCCGAATAAAGTCGAGGCATATTACGCCACACATATCACGCAATTTGTTTGGTGTGCTGCTGGATGATGCTGTGTACTGTACATATAACCTATACGTAGTATGAACTGATAAAGGAAATCATTTCAAAATGAAGAAGAAGAAGGTTCATCTTTTCTTGATTTCTCTTTATCCCCACGCCGAATGATATATGATTTCGACGGATTTCGAGGCTTCGGGAGAGAATAATATATATGTTATTACTGCGCACCGTGTTGTATTGTTAAATAAAAAAAGAGAGAGCTTTGACGGTTCAATTACATTAATTGAATTATTCTTTTCGTTGATCTTAGATATTTGGGTATAAGCTTTTTGCGCATTTTTACCCGGAATCCCCACCCAATTCGAAAAGAGAAAAAAGAAGAAGTAGTTTTCCTCTCTATAATTCTTCTCGTTAGGATAACTGCTCTTACGTCTCATCTCAAAAAAAAAAAGGAGAAATCTTTGCATAATGCTAACCTCTCAATTTCCTACGCAGAATGAAGAAAGAAAAAAAGAAGAAATCCTTATATAGTTCTTTCCTCGTTATTTCTTTCTCTAGCTCTCTCCGGTTCGACTAATATAGTTCACCTTTCACGTCACGTCACGCGTCTATCTCTCGCGGCGTATATATGTGTAGGTATATATCTATACGTATTTAATACAGGAGAGGCTATACAGTTTTAATTATTCCGAGTTTCCCATCGATCCGTCGAGCTATTTGATCTCTCAGCTGCTTTAACTTTATTTTATTTTTTCACTTTTTTCAAAATAATTTTAAATCTAAGAAAAAGGCCGCACCACGGATGTCGCGTCAATATTTTTTGTTTTCATCTCTCACACGTAATATCCCACGCACCGAAACATCCCGCCAACACCCACCCCACCACAGGGCTCGTTATTTATTTAGCGACATCATAATGAGAAAAAAGATGGTCGTTGTTATTATTATCCTTTTTCTTCCTTCTCCACCACAACGGTATTATACTAAATCATCAAAGGAATAATATAATATATAAATAAAGGAATGCTGCTGCTGCCGATGCCTGCTGCTGTGGCTGCTGCTGGAAATGATGTGTTGCAGGAGCGTATATGTGTGTGTGTGTATGTGTAGGATATATAGAGTTGACACGGGTGCCAAGTAGGCGTACATTATTATCAAAGCAGACCGGAATGATGATGACTCTGGCGACAGCTCGGTCATTGTTAGTGACCGGAACGGCAGTTGACCACCTGTTTCATCTTTTTCATCAAGTTGATCTATTAATAATATACATCAGGCGCACTGCTTTGTGTATGATGTAATAATGTATCCCGGTGACAGATACTAAATTCTTATTTATTCTAAAAAAGTAAACTTAGAAGCTAATCCCAAATCGCTTTCTTTTCTGATTAATAGTTTAGACAGTTGCGCCGCGTTTTAACTTTCTTTGCTGTATAATCAACTGCCAAAGTGCTGGGACCATTTGCCTTCAATAATGTACAGGCCATTATATCGATTGCTTCAAAAAAGAGATAATTTTCTTTCCCTTAAAAATGAAATTGCAAAAATGGGAGATAACGAGATGAGAATTGTACACCGTGAGCTGCAAGTTCATTTCCAATGAAACGACGAGTAATTGATGGCCATCAATGTACTATACCCAGGTGCATCCGGGTGCATCTAGGCTATTTATCGCCAAATCCATACAGGCCTAACTTATATACACACCGGAGCGTGCACAAATTGAAGCTGCACGTATAAACATTTATATAATACCAGCAGCAACTGTTCCAAATCAAACAGCTGCCGATCGAACTTTCGTAAAGAGGCTTAAGAGAGAGATATAGTATAGTGTGCTGAATCATTGATATTTATAGAAAACTGATGTGAAAGCCAGCCCATAAAGGCCGCGGGAGGGTTAATCATTATTCATCGACGTTTGGGGTCGTCGTCAGCTAAAGCGACAGCCGCCCCTCCCTGCCTGAATAGAAATCAAAAGAAAATGAGGTGCCCGTGTCCTCTTGGCAACCTTTTGCATATGCTATGAATTTTCTAGATAGATAGGACGAAATCTTCATACACACGTACTATCTTCATATCTGCCTAATCTGTTAACTCGGGAAGAAATAAATTCGGTACGTGTTCAAAGACCTTTCCGCTGATTATTACCCGAAACAAAAAATTCCCAGAAAAAAGTTCAATCGGGTTTTTTTCCCCCCTTCATTCAAATTTCGCGCTATTTTCAACCGTCGAGCGAATAAAGTTGGATCGCCCGGCGTTATTCTTTATTTTTTTAATTGCTCAGAGAAAAAATTCTTCGGTCGATGATTGAACCGGAGTGGGCATAAATGCACGTCCCAAACTACTGCGCGATATGGCCGTCGTGTGTGTGTGTAAAAAAAAAGGCGAAGGCGACTATATCTGTAAGTATGTATAGCCAAGTGGAACCAATCTGAGTTGAAGTGACTATATACTCGACGACTCCTGGCGTATAAACGAGCTGGAACGACAGACGGGGCTCACGGGGGAGCGCTTAGGCCGGTAATACACAGCAGCGCAAGAGAGTAGTATGCAACCTGCCGTTGATTCGCTCACGCTCAAAAGTCTTCTTGAAAGAAAGAACCAACTATATAGAGGGGAAAAGAATAAATCTAACATTTTGTTTTTGAGCCCTGCATAATGGCAAAGCAGAACAGATTTTTTTTTAACGTTTAGACGTGAGAGATTTTTCTAGCAGAGATTTTCATCGATCGATATATCTTTTTTATATACACCCAAAGGCACAGCAGCAGCAGTCAGAGGAGAGATGATGGAGATCCTCGTCTGTGTGCGTAAACTGATATTACAACGTAAAAAAAAGAAGAAGAAGGGCGAAAATGAACTTTTTTCAGTGTATACCGTGTTGTTTATAGACCTGTATACTGGCAGATTATGTGGGATTGAGCAAAAAGAGTAGTATAGTACTACTACTACTACTACTATACACCAACATCAACTTCATTTTGGGAATAGGGTGGGCTGACGGAAAAGAGAAAATAAAAAAAAGTCTTTCGGCGGATATTTTCATTCGCTGTCCTGTGTGTGTGTGTGTGTGTGTGTGTGTGTGCACACACCATCCATCTACTAGATCCTTGTGAAAACAAACCCGTCGACACCCAACAATGTTTCGCCCCTCGCCGGTGTAGTAGAGTCTAGAGTCTATTCCTTGGAAGCCGTACCGACTTTTTCTTTTCTCGTACAGCTGCACATCCGCATATACAACATACACTACACCTTATACGTATATCCACAGGCCGGCCGACTATATGTGTGGTGTATCTATACAGCCGTTGTATAGGATGAAAAATCGAAACGCTTTCATTCCTTTCAGTCTATTCACTGAGAGACACAGCAGAGGTTCTCTTTGACGCATATAAATGCGCTTGGCGGGGATCTGGGCAATATTGTAAACCTACACCTGGCGCGCGCCAGTCTAATAAACTCGAATTGAGTGTTTGCCCGCCCTATTTCTTTTGATACGGTGACAGCCGTGGAGTGTTATTTCAGCCGCTAGCAGCCCCCACTGTTGGTGGTGCTTTTATTTTTTATTATGTTTCTTTTCTTTAAGAAGCAAAACGCATTCGGAAAAGGGCGGCGGACAAAAGATATTTGCCTGAGGCTCTACTTGCTGTTTTAAAAAAAGCCGCCCAATTATTACACTAGAATAATGAGAATTGTGGATTTAATTCATTAGGATGGTTCAGACGCCTGGGTTATATTAAATACTGATAAAAGAGCATCACACTTTGGCCAGAGAACTATATATTTTAATGGGCATGCGGTCATTGGTTCCCCAGCCGACTACAGACACCCCTCCGGCAACAGACACCCCAACATTGTCCAAACCCCCTTTTGGTAGGGTGGGCTGTTGTCGACTAAATCAGCCGGCAACAGCCCCCTTACCAAAAATTTTTAAAGTCCATGGGGTGGCTGGTGTCGACCAATTTAGTCGACAACAGCCCCCCCCCCCACCCGTTTACGTTGTGTTACATCATAGAACGTGGCAGGGAAAAATTATTGTTTTTTAAATATGTACATTTACGGAGGCAGAGAGAAAACCGACGGAAGACCCAAGCTGCTCAAGTTGAATAGCGGTGGCAAGAAATTACCGGGTCCGTTGGCCGGTCCGTTGACCGCCGCCGACTTGGTCGGTGGCATCCGATCCTGCGGAGCAGCTAGAGGAGTAGGCGGGAAAGCGGCGGCCGCCTCCGCCATGGCCGGATTCATGAGACCTTCGGCGACGCTTCCACCGGCGATTGAAAGGATGTTGCCAAGACGGCCCAATATCATTTCCCAGTGTACTGATATCACATAATGTGGTGCTTTATATACCGCATCACTTTTCTCTTTCTTCTTTACATGAGCAATTTATTTTGTGATTGTCTTAATTCTCTACACTTCTCTCATTTTTAATTAGACTACTTTCTTCATTTTCATTGTAAAGAATTTATTTGAAATATAAAATTACACAAAATTGCAGCTATGTTTTTCATTTTTGGGCGACGCTGACAAAGTACAAACACGTATAAATTTAAAAAAAGGATTTCTATAGTAGCGAAGCGCGGTTACTATGACGAGATATCAGATATATGGCTACATAAATAAAAACTCTCGATAAAACATCATGTGACAAACATTCCGCCGGCTGTTTTTCGGTGAAAACTTTTCGTTCTTGGAGAGCTTAGACAAATACATACATGACTGCATAATATCGATCAAGTCTTGTCTTTTATTTACTCTTTTTTAGCACGTCTGATGTATTACATGACGCGAGTGCTTGCGAACCTGCAGGAAAACACGGACAAGTGCGCTCGTTCTCTCGCTCCTTTTTTTAGACCCTAGTCGAATGAAAAGGGTTGAGGCTACGGGAGAGAGAGTTATGTATATGTTATGTTATGCATGTATGTATGTACGTTTTGGCTGGATATTCATTTTGACAGGCGGGAATTTCGTAGTAACTCTTTACCAATTTAAAAAAAGAAAACCGACCGCCACGCAGTTGACGACATCAACAACATTCAACCGTCGCGTATACATACACACTTCTTCACCGTCTCATTGCACCGTACATCACTCTGCGCATTACGTTTGATGCGATTAAAAAAAAAGGCCCCTACTTCGGGTCCTTGGGAACGTCAACAGTAGGTCCTCGCGTCGCGGACGCAGCTCGAGAAAGAAAGTCTTGAATATTTCATAACCGAACTAACAAATTGAGGAACCGCTACGATATAGTCTATAGCGACATTATACGACTGCTGGCGTCCCCCTTTCGTAATACGCGGAGGCCTGTAACAATATTTGAATTGCCATTGGCCGGTATAGAGTAGAAGGTCGAATGCATAGAATACTAGATGCGGCTGATCTTTTATAGGTCCTTAATATTTTGTGTTTACGTTTATATGTGTGTGTTGTAACCTGTGCGGTCTTCTATAAGTGTATATATGTACAAGAGCCGGACGTCGTTGGGGACATTTTGGTCACAGAAAAATAAGAAAATGATAAGAAAACATTATGGTTCGGCTCAACGACCCGGAGAATTTTTTAAAAAAAGTAAAAAAAGAAAAAAAAACTGGCGTTTGCCGTGACCGCAGAAGTGGAATTTATTTTTTATCAGACGCTGTAACACGGAAAATGAAATTTTTATTTTCTTCGTCGTAAAAATAAAATCTTTTGAAATATTACATTTCCACGGGACATGTAAGATGTATAGCAAAAGAATGATTTTGTCATCACGAAGCCTAGACGCCAGCGGTGGCCATCTAGCGTCGGGAATAACCAATCACGCTATAGATACTTTTTTTTTCGAAAAAAAAAATCACTCCCGCCGGTTATTGCCTGCGGTAGTCGCCACTAGGTGGCAGCTACCAACAGGTTTTGGTCAATAAACAAAAGTAAAAAAAAAAATAATAAATAAATAAAAAAAAAAGGGGAAAAAAGGATTATATAAGTATAAAAGGAGAAAGACGCAGCCAGACACACATACTACACTGGGACGCCCAGTAGCCGTTGAACCAAGCCAAAACAAACATTGACTCTCTTTTTGGCTTCTTTCATTTTCAAAAAATTTCTTTTATTTTACTACGAGGTTTTTGTTACCTCAGCTGCTTATAGCCATACCACCCTACCCCCCTTTTCTCTGGATGTTGGCCTATAAAATAAGCGGAAATTTTAATAAGTGTAGAAAGAACGGTGTGCTGCTGTTTGGGTGGTTTAGAAATGTTGAAAGCCGGCCAAGAAAAGAAAAGGAGAATAATGGCGCTTGCGCCTTGTATTCCTTGGTTGAACAACACAAAATGCAATCATCAAACAAAGAAGTCTGAACTGAACAAAAAAAAAAACAAAAGAATGGATAATAAAAACAAGGAAAACCATGAAAATTTCAAACAAAAATTTATCAAAAGGAGATCAACTTCCTCTATAAATAAAACACAGCGCGACGAGACGATGTTGGCGGCGGGGGGCCAACAATAAATCTCGATTTTCTGGCTGCTGCTGCTGCTGCTTCTATTACTCAAATCTAACCAGCAGCACCGTATAGATACGAATTATATAACTCGTCTCTCTATTCTTCTCTCCAGCACTTTGTGTGTTTATATAGTAGAGAGAGCAGAGATGTAATAGTCTTTTGATTTAGCGCCGTGTCGTCTTAATATCAAAGTGCATGTCGAGTTTGTGGATGATATGCGGCGCAGCAAGAAACTGGAAACCAAATCCAATCAGAGTATTCCAATCAAGAATATAAGAGACTTGCGGTGTGCCACAGCGGTGATGCGGGCCCCCAACGGAATCATCTTTCCCAAAGTGTATCAATAAGCAGCCCACCAGCCGTGATAGGTGAATGAGAGAGAACACGGCGGTGGCACATAATAATAATATCGTATTATATGGCAGGCCACCGACGCCCTCTATAAAGCTCACCGTTAGGCATCCGTCTACTATATACCTACGCTACGATATCTAACCTCATTTGATAGATCCATTTTCTTTGTTCCTATTAGATCCAGTAATACAGACACAGACACTGTTATATAGTCAGGAGAGAGAGATATATAGTTTTCTATCGAGACCAAGCTATATTCTAGCAGCTGCTGAGAGCACATTGGCAAGTGGATATGCCAGCAAGTCTCCCCGGAGTATATACTACACAACGCAGCATCATATTCGTTTTCTCGGCGGATTGAACACGCAGCAGCCTATATAATAATACAAACCCTTACCGGCTGCTGCTGCTGCTGTGTTATTATTATAAACCATACGAAATGTTCTATATAATAAAATAAATAAAGAAGAAATTTTATACCCGCGAGATGACGCGGCCCAGTATAATTTAGATGTGAAACGCGCGGGTACAAAAAAAGGAGTATATAGTTCTATTATTATGATTATTACGTTGCAATATAATATTACTATTCAATCAAAAATGTAACAAGATTTCAAGATTTTCCCCCCGTTGCGCTCTCGCAAGAAACCGGCGTCAGGGTATACCGGAAGGAAATCAGAGTCTCTCTTTTTCTCCATCGATCTGCTGGAGGATTATTTTTTTTTTGTCCTGTTGTTATTCCGGAAGAAGGTGCGGTTGTACATACAGAAAGAAAAAAAAAATCCGCGAAAGCTTTTTCACGCAGAAAGTCTAGGCCTCTATATAAAAATAAATAACTGCCACAATCTATAAGACTCTTCTGTATAAAATATGCTCTCAGCTTTTATGTTTGTTTCATAACTTTTTGGGAATGCGGAAGGGGGTTTGGCCGAGGCATCAAGCGACGCCCGGGGAAATGAACTATCAGCAGTGCCTCCTGATTAATGAACCAGGACTCTTCACTCTCTAAAGCTCTCTCCTCTTTCTTTCTTTTTTGTCTGATATGTCCTGGCAATATAAAAGCTATATATGACTATTGTCGACGTCAAAGTGCATCATCCATCAATGACGTCGCCCCGGTATGGATGAGCAGCAACTCTTTCGACTCTTGTCCAGAGGAATTCGAGCCGCTGCTGGAGTGCTGCGGAGCTAGAAACTGTATATGTAATATAACAAAAGGTCGTGGTTTTTCTTTTATTATTTATTAGGCGGACGCGGGCACTCGATTTCTTGATATTTATAAGATATAGTCATTGGCCCCTTTTCTGCCCTTTTTTTTTCTTTTTATTTTATAGGCACGACGCCCACCATCCATCAAACTCGACGCTGGGATCATCAGACATTCCCGGCGACGAACCCAACGACGACGACACTCGGTCTGTGTCAAACCGGAGGGGTTCCGCTCCGGGTTAATAGCGACACGGCCGTGCTATAGCTGGAAGTTGCTCTATCTCTCCATATCTTCTTTGATAAAGGAGCCCTGACAAATCGATAATCGTTTACATCTATAGGCTTATTTAATATTTCCTTTTTTTTTTTCATAGAAAAATTAAAAAAAAATCAATACAACATACCGGGCGCGTGTTCAGTGCCATGGGAGGAATTGAAAGAATTTTTCTTTTTTTTTTTAAATGATAGCGCCAGATGAGATAAAGAGCGACGAAGAGTGTTTAAAAAAATTTTGGGTTCTCGATGAAGATTTTGCGGTAAATTTGAAAACGTCATTCTTCACGCCGCAGAAATGATTAAATTAAAAACACACGCATATTTTTTGTTTTAATAAAACCAACAGCATGTTGAGTATAGGATATGTTTCTTTGATCCAATCAGAAACTGGGCCGGTCATCCGCGTTGATTATTCTTGATCTTCCCACTCCCTCCCGCTGGATAATAATGTCTAGTTGTGTATAACACATTATGCGCTGCTGCCTATGCAAGTATAACCCAGTTTAAAACAAAAAGGCTTTTATGCACAGCAAAGATATAGTATATATTATACACATCCGGATATATAGTTGAAACTCTGGCACAGTGTTCTCTCTCCACACAGCGGCAGCATATTTATCACGCCATCCGCATTGCAGTGCGCACATGGAGGAAGGATATATAGAGATGACGCCGCTATAAATATCTACAACGATATAATAAAAAAAGAAAAAAAGAGTAAAAGTTCTTCCTTTTCTTTTCTCTTCCCCCGTCTGCTGTCCCGTGAACTTGCGCCCTCAATAGACCAACACACAGCAGAAGACACACAGTTTGACATAGTGGCATTCTTTTAAATATAGACTTCCGGGCGGAGGACTTGTATATCTTGATCTCCCTGATGAATACATCAACCGGATCAACTGTGCGCACCAATCTCATTTGAATGACAAATACAAGGGAACTTGTATATAGTACGTTGTTGGTAGCCGGCGACTCAATCCAATACAACATGGAGATATACATATATATAAGAAGAAATCAGATTTTGAAATTTAAAAAAAAGAGCGGGAAAATTCAATTTCCCCGCGCTATCTTATCTCTTTTTTTTTCTTCTTCTTCGCCCTGTAAGAGACAACAACAAAAAAACAAACTTGGATATATCCTACCCACTTTTCGGGCTACATGTTGGAAACGAGATGTAAGCTAATGGTCATCGTCTGCCGTCATGTGGAGCAAAGGGCTGACGGAGCTGTGCCAGGAGAGGCTTCACTCGAGCGAATGAATCGGCTCTGATCTATACGGCGGATCTCTTCTGGGACTATAGCCCGACAGCAGCCCCATATAGCCCAGCAGCAGCACCGGTCCTCTATATAACTCTTTTAAAGAAAGTCATCAATGCGCATATAGTCTAGCTTCTTCTTCTTCTTCTTCTTCTTCTTCCTTTTCTTTTATATTACATACATCCTGCGTATATAGAATAAAATAATAAAAGAGAGAAAAAGGCAACAACCATCCAAACTCCTTACAACAGCCAATTGACGACGTCGTTTTGCTCCTCTTTTCTCCGGCACAACAACACACAAGCGATTGTTTGCGGAGGAGAAAGAAATAGAAATAGAAATAGAAAAAGGGAATATAAAAAGAGAGACCATCAACTCTTTTCACCCGGCCCCTCTGCTGCTGCCATCATTTTCCGTGTTTGTCTCTCGTTTGATTCCTCCGCCCTTTTGTCCGGCGCTTCCCTTTGGTCCTCTTGACTAGATTATATGTATACTATATACCGCCGAAGATGTATACATCGTCAATGACCCCCCGCAACTGTACAATCTACGCTGAACATGATGGCCGTCGGTCTATAGACGTACGGCATCCAGTGCCAAAAAGAAGAAGAAGACGGCCGAGACCGAATATAACCGGCAACAAGAAAACCCAACAACTACAAATATTGTAGACTTATATAAAGAAGGGGAATAAAAAGGATAGATATATATCTAAAAGAAAAAATAAAGTCTATCGCCTACATAAAAGAGAGAGAGACGGGAAAAGACAATAGAGGGAAAATGAAAAAGAAAAAGACGCGTGACATGACAAACGTCGTTGCGCTTTTATTTCGGTTCAAACAAAAAAAAAAGATATTGAGAGAATGAAGAGTGTATATAGACGCATATAAAACTGACGGCAAAAATAAACAAAAAAAAGGGAGAAAAATATCTAAAGTGCATGATCGACTGTGGATTTTGTGTGTCTCAAACATGTACCGGTCGGATTAAATTCTTTTATTTTATTTTTCAAGTTTTCTTTTTTTTTGCAGCTGAATAGGACACGAAGAAAAACAGAGACGATGCCAACCAATAACCCTTGAAGATTGGAATCCCATTTTCTGTACTCTGTGTGTCGTGATTTGATTTCCTTCCAAAACAGCTTCGAAAAAACAAAGTAGGTCAAATATTTGGTTCTCTTCTGATGTGTATATCAAAACAGCCGGGCTAATTTTATGATTATACAAATCCAATTTGATGCTGCTATAGACACAAAGTCCGGTCTAACACCATAAAACTGACCTTAACCAACGCATAGATGTATAGCAGAGAAAGTGGAGGGGCGCGTTGAATACTTCAGCATCAAATTACCCAGCAAAGTATGGATATACACATTCAAAGCCGTCGTCGTCGTCTCCCTGCATATTATAAGTGGATAGAAATTCTCTTCCACGAATTCGATGACTCGATCCAGCACGCCGTTGCATAAATCCCCCCTCCCCTCCCATCGCTTTAATCTTCGATCCTGTTTAAACATTGGAGTCCCCTCCTCTATTTCCATAAGCTATATGCGTGTGTGTGTATTGGGAAATGTTTTATTCAGCCCTCCACGTGACGATCGAAAGTCCCGCCTTATAATACGTTCTAAAAAGGCCAAAATCGAATTAGAATGTATTAGAGGCACTAGAGCCTATTTAAGCGGTTATGTATACTTTGACGTCGATGATTTATTCTCAATCGGCACATTGCGGCGCTTCTGTGTGTACACAGGTCGACTGGCGAACACGCGCAGGAGATTACGTAATATACAAGACCTGCGACTTGTTTCAAACAAGCTCTATCCCCGTATAACTGCCGTGTTTATTATATAAAAACGCTTCTGCGACCATCTATACACACATCCTAAATGTTTGAATCAATTCGTTGGAAACGATAAAAATAAAACTGTCGGTCTCGGTTCCTTTGCGCAATTAAATCTACCGCCGAATGCCGGGATTGGGCATCGCCATGGCAACGGCAGAAATACTCTTTTATTTTGGCATCAATAATCAGAAAAAAAAGTAATCAGGTCGACATAAAAGGACTATTAGCCCCCTGGAAAAGAGATAAAGACGGCGCGAAAAGTGTTTTTTTTTTTGAACAGACGACCGTGCACAATAACGCAGAAGCAATTATAACTCTTTTTCAATTTAACCCTTTTTTCTAGAATGTTTTACACACGCACACAGCAATTCCGGCGGGAATATAAAATATGTATAGATAGGGGGAATAATTGAAGCCGCCAAGTTATTTTTTCTTTCTCTCGATTGAACAATTAATTGAAATAAAAGTGAAAGGAATTGATGTACTATATACACTACTCGGAGCGAAGCCAAAATTATTAAAAATTATTCACGACTCACCGACAATGGCGACGGCGTAGAGGACCAGAGCGATAGGTCCTCCCGGTCGCTGATGCATGCTGGCGTCTGAACGCGTGTGCTGACTCTTGAATAACAGCAGCAGCCAGTAGGGCCAGATGCGAAATGTATTAAGGAAAGTTCCGGCCCGGATGTGGTGCTGATGCTGCTGGGGGAAGGAGAGAAGTAGCCCAGCGGAGACGATCAAGTGTTCAAAATCAGACCCACTTTTTATTTTTCGCGGTGATTTTTCTTGGCGCGTTTCGCTCAATATTTGAAGGATCTCGCTGGAGTGGGAACGGTTTTTTTTTTCCTTTTATTTTTTGATTTGATTTTTTTTCTCAATCCATCCATCCATCCATCCACGGCACACAAGTCAAGTCCTTATTTCGACCACGCCTCGTCTAATCAGCCCCATCTGTCGGTCCTTTACGGTCGGCGGTCAAGTTAATTCGTCGCCGTTAATTGTATCGACCAGTTCCTGGAATTAAATAAATAATTTTAAACAAAATGAAAATATAAAAGCGGAAAATTCAATCAATACAAAGTCAGGGAAATAATAAAAAAAACAAAAATCCTGGAATAGAAAAATGTATAGCGGGGCGTCAGGCCCTGCATATCAACTAAACAATGGCTCGTTGTCCCTTTGCGACAACATTCAAAAGACAACCGAGTCATTAGCAATGGATGAAGATGGATCCGTCGCTCTGTTGTATATACACGCTCTGCTGCTGCTGCCTATAGATTCTTTCTCGCCATAGACACTTTTATACATGCTGCGCACCCTCGGTCTATTTATTATTCGCCTGGATTTATATATATCAAGATGGATCCATCCGAGTATACTATACTAAGAGAAACAAGTCAGGCGCAAATAAATAATCCCCGCCCAGCATAAAGAAAAAAAGAAAAAGAAAAATCGCAAAAAGTTTTTATTGAAAGACATTGCGACTACGTATAAGTTGTAATATTTTTATGAATAAAAATCCAGAATGGATCGAGAGAGTAGTACACCGGTCCGGCAATATTCTTACGAAGACACACACACACACAAAGACAAAACTCGGCGCAGACGGCGGAGAGATATCAGATAGAATTCATGAATAAAAGAGCATGTGTAGAGATAGTATAGGATACAATCTAACCCCCGGTGACATTTGCGCTTTGTGCCTTTTTTGTTCGTATCTTTTTTTCTCTCCCGTCGTCTGCTGATCAAAAAAATAAGGAAATTGATATCCGGAAAATTGTGAGTATACTATTTTGCTATGCTTTTCTTCTTATTCTTTTTCTGTTGTTTCTTTCCATTCGCAAAGGGGGACTGAGGCGGTCCCGGTCACACAGCAATGCAGCGTTTTGAATGATTAAGTGATTGCGTGAGCATATATAGATAGGAAGAATAAAAGGAAAAAAAGGAATGACGAAAAGCCAATTTATGGCTGTCATCTTTCCCGCTATAACCCAAACAAACCGATTTTTCTTTTTTTTTCTTTTTTTTTTTCGGACGATGGACGTCGTCGACTTCTCGATCACGGGATTTATGATCTATCCGACGATTCCCGAGCTCTCTTGATGTATACATTGGGAGATGGTCCGCGCGGCTGAGCCCTCAGAGTGTGGATAGTCTTATAGCGCGCTACTTACTTTCTCGCATGATCAGAGACCCCCCGCAAAAACTATCAGTGATTTTCCTCCCTTTTATTGGCTGCTGCTGCTGCTGCAGTTGATCGGCGAGCGAGCGCGCTCATTTTGAAAAGATTCGCCTGATGGCATCATTGAGTTCCCCCTAACTATCCGCATCCGCGACCTAATATAAATCTCCAGTCCCGCATCAGATTGATCATCTATTCAAATAATTCCATGTTGGTAATAACCTAATCAAGTGTGTCTATTTAAGTATTGATATAGACTGCGGTTGATATAAGTGGGCAAATTTGATCGATATTACATTCTACATTTATGCGATCATCATTTATTCTTTTTTGTTTGTTTCGGGATTCTTTTTGGGTCCTCCCTGGACGCTCGACGGAACAATTTATTTAACATGCGACTCCTGTCGGGCGGGAGAGAAAAAAGCAACAAGGAAATTCCGACGTGGTGGCAACATGTGTAGAAGTGAGCGAGTGAATGTTGTTCCTTTTTCCTTTGCCTTCTCAAAAGTGGCTGGGCCAAAAAAAGAAAACGGAAAAAATGTGAAATGGAAAAATCTAAAAGTTCAGTGAGTCGCACGAGAGTCGCGGCCGCAAGATCTTTATAGATAGGCCTATTCGTCACCGATGATTGTTACATGGTTCCGTCTCCTCCCCGCTCCTCCCCGCCTCCTATTTCTCCCATGTTGTCGCTTTAAATTATTCAAAAAAGTCCCGGAACGCGCGCGCCCAGCCCGGCCGAGGACAACCCCGGGAGCGCCGGCCGTTATACATAAAAGAAAGAAAATAAAAAATCAACTGGGAAAATAAAGATGGCGTGTAGACACAAACTGTACACTGTACGTAGTTATATAGTATACTGCAGCAGCAAACTACACGTATAAATATATGAGAGATATCCGTCGTCGGACGGCGGTGTGGCGGTAGAGGGACGTACGAGAGCTGCTGAGCTGGAGCGGAACGCGGCTAGAAAAAACTGTGTTGCCGCTGCTGGGCTCCCGCGCACATCCTCCCGCTGATCGAATTGAAGCTAAAAGCGAAATCAAGATTAGATGCGGAGCACTCTACTCGAGGTCGCTCTTCTCTCTTTTATGGTTTTTGACGTCGTTGTGTGCTGTCTCGTCCGCTCTCTTCTGTTGTGGTTGTTCCATGCGGAATAAATCAAAAAATCAAAAAAGGCACAAGAGGAGAGAGACTCTCTGCTTTCCATAGATGCGAAGGATGACGGAAGGACGGCCAGAATAGGCGGAGCAAATCCTCGTCCTTGTCGATCCCGGGATTTTATTTTTTTCCAATTTTTAAAATTTATTTCTTGATTATTGATGACATTTTCAAAAGTTGCCAATTCATCTATAGGTTGCCCCCCTTCTGATTCGTGGGAAATGCCATCCGATGAATTCATCCAATCAGATCATCACGAAACGTGATTTTGATTTATAATAAATGACATTTTCATCATCCGGATGGAATTTTATTTTCGCCCAACGTGATTAACTAAAACATTTTTTGCATTTCATTTCCCTGGCCCGACGTGTCTTTTCGGCATGCACCTGCGATGCATTATTCAAACGACTTTTTAAAAAAAACCCGGCATCCATACGAAAATCTGACATGTAGGCTACACATCCGCGCAGCAGTCTGAGATATTTAATGGATCGAAGATTAGACGTACGTACACGAGTATACAGCGCTGGTCCGGAATAAATAACATTCATAATGAAGCAACAGCAGCTAGAATTATTGGGTACAGACTGGACAGGAAAGACGAGGGGGTCTAGACGTCATAGAACGGCGGGTCACAGCACGAAACCGTGTATGCAACTGCGGGGGGTTTATATATAGTTATATACGTACCATAATGCAAACGGGTAAACCGCGCACTCTGGACATATAGTCGACGTCTATACCCGGCCAGCACGTCAAGCAGTTTAGACGGTCAGTTGTGAAGGTATACCACACAAATATAAAACCCGTTTCTTCCTCTTTTCTTTATACCAGAACAACCTCCCCCCTCCTTCTCCATCCGTCCTCCATTGATGATGAACGCAAGCGAGTCACGGAGAATCGATACAACTTTCTCCCCGTGTGCTCCGCTGTTTTTACAGTGTACACACACAGTGTGTGCTGTGTGCGACTTCCATACGCGACATCACGCGCGCTTATATACGTATGTAATACACCATGTATTACTACTATACATCTAAATACCGCGGTGCTATATAGACATTTCGAACCGATATTATTATATATTTAGATATAATACACAACAGCGCGCTTGCTTGGGGTCTAGTTGACTTAGTGTGTGTGTGTGTGTGCAATGGGAAAGGAGGTGGGAGGGGCGAGGGGAGCGACCCAGCAAGCACCTTGCGGAATATATGTGTGACACGAGTATAGGAGGAGCCGTGTACTTTATACTCTTGACATGTCAAAGAATTCGACGTTAATTATAGAGGTTCTTATTTTTTATTTTATTTTTGTTTATTTTTTTAATTTGATATAAAAGTCGGAGGATCGGTGCGTGACATAAATGTAATGCCAGGCGCAAAAATGAAATAGTGTCGAGATGCTATGCGAAACAAACCCAACGGCGCTCACGTTCCGGGGCGGAATAAGAACGCGGGAGAAATATCAGCGCGGAAGGACTTGTTTTTTTTTTTTTTGTTTTAAAAAGAACTACTTGGAAGAATATAAAGACGACGACCAACTATATCTTATCCACACCTGAGGACTTTCTCTTTTCGTAGAAAAACAAAACAAAATCTAATCCAAAGAAGAAGAAGAAGTTATGAAGAATTGTGTACAAGTGGGTCAGATATGTCACGAACGCGGCCAGCACAGCAAGAGCGAGAGTCTCTGCTGTTCGGTTGCCACGGGAAACGCCTTCTTGTTTTGATGTCTCGTTCTCCCATTTTTCTTTTTTTCGGAAAAAAAATTTCGGGGCTAAAAGCTTCGACGTCTCAAGTTGCCAAAGAGTTTCAACTTTTTGTAAAGAAATAGTCATAAATGAGAACAACTTTTTGGTTGTTTTGTTTTCTCCGCATTCATCCGCCGTCTCCATCCATCCCACACTCGAAAGTCGGTTGTAAGCACAATACATTCTTCAGCATTCGTTATATATCGGAAACACGTAACGATTCGGTTCACACAAACAAATCGTCAAAAAGAAAAGAAAAGAAGAAAAATGGCAACTTTTGAAATATTTTATACTATCCGGCCTCTTTTATTTTCTATTCAACCGCGCGGATGCTCTCGAAATGTTCCTTTTCGTTTATTTCCGACATTGAAAGTTGAAGACTCTTGCGTAATCATTTTCTTGCGCTTCCTGGATCGTGACAAAATAATGGATGAAACATCACGACCCAAAAAGACGTCGAATCTCTTGGTCTTTTTCGCGAAAATTTGAATCTTTTTTTTTCTCCCCTCATCCCGCCACTTATATCTCGTTATTAGATCACGGTTGAATAGTTGTCACGCACGGGGGGAGAGACGTAATAAATAATGTATTAGCTGAATTTACCGACAGAGAGAGTGAAGAAAAAAAATATTTGATTTGAATGTGCTGCTGGTGCACATCAAAAAGAAAAGTAGCGGTCCCGACTGAATCCCGCACGGTGGTTGAACTCGGTACACACCCCCACGACCACCAACCCACCACCACCCCCCCCCAAAAAAGAGAGAAAGATTCTCTGTGCTGGATAGTAGATGATTGATATGTAGTTTAACCAAGAGCGATGAAAGATTGAATGTACCGAGCCATTCAAAGTGAGACGCCAGAAGAATGTTCAAAAAAGAGGAAGCCGCCCTTTAATCATAAATATTGATTTTGAAATAAACCTGCGCGAAAAGAAAATCAAACTAAATAAAAACTTGTTAGATTTTCTCTCTCTTTTTTTAAATTTTTATTGCGCAGGTTTTCTCATTTTGTATTTTTAATTTAATTTTAACAAGGAACTCAATTCAATCAGTTCATTTTTTTGTGCTAAAGAAAAATAAAAATGTTGTCTGTGTAACAAAAAAATAAATAAAAAGTCTGGAAAGGAAATACAAAAAAAATGGCGTGAGTGGATTGAGAGTCTATCTATATAAAAGGGTGGTGCACTGGTGCTGGTGGTGGTGGTGTTGCGAGGAGGCATCAAAAGAATGGTGATTCATTTGTCCCGAAGGGAAGAAAAAGGAAACACGCCGGAGAGTCCTGCGTCATCTTGTTAGAAAGGCCATTCTTATACTACCCGAGCTGTACATTTTCACCTATATAACTACAACATATAATATAGAACCGAGGCCGTCGTCCTGTATATATATATCTCTAAGAGATATAGTCTAGTGTCTGTAATCCCTGGCCTCCTTTCTAGATCTATATTCCACTCAATTCGTCAGTGAACATCAACACTCTGTGTGTCCGCTGGATCGTTTGATCATCTCTCCGAATCGCCCCTAGTATTACCACCATTACGCACACACACTTATATCTCAATTTATTTGAGACTCGCTGTGTCTACACACACATAGCCGCCGGGTACTTGAGCATCGAGGGATAAAGGAGAGCACACATATAAAGAAAAAGAGACCAATGCAGGATTGCGCAGTGGTGGTAGTATTTTCTATCACTTACATTATTATTTTCGTTAGGATATAGAATAAGAGAAATAAAAAGAATCATGGCATTATATACATCAAGCTGGATCGAGTGTCCGGAGCACTTTGGCTCTCCTGCCTCCTACGCCTGCCGGACTCGTACGTATAATATATATGACTCCTTGACCCTATGACTGATGTCTTCCATCCCTTTTTTGCCTATCTAACGTTCTTCCTCTGTCTCTGTCTCCTCTTATTCGCTAATAAATATCATCTCCCAAAAAATGCCAGTCTCTCTTTTCTTTGCCATGTTATAAGGATCTATCTCCCTCTATATATATATAGAGCGAATGCAACCGATAAAGAAGAAAAAGAAAAGAAAAAGAAGCTCGGCTATATAGGCTTTCTCCGACGGTGCATCCGCCATCATGTCAATCGATCGAAGTGATTTCAATCTCGATGCTCTTTTATTTCTTTTACTTTTTCTTTTTTTCTCTCTCGCTGGCACATCACAAACGTCTAGGAAAAAAACGAAAACGAATAAAACAACCCAAATAAAAAAAGCTAAAGGCAACTCCCCACAACTATCACGGGCCGGCGTATCTCACAAAAATAAAAAAGAAAATCAGAGAATAAGAAAGTGGGCATTATAAAAGAAGAAAAAATTTTCTATTTTTTTAGTTTTTAGTTCCATCAAGACACACGAATGAGAGAGAGAAAATGAATTTATACGTACAAGAAAAATCTTTTCTTTTTTTTTCTTTTTCTTGTGATTATTTTTCGCTGGGGCGGTTAGACGGGCCAAATAGCGAAAGAGTCCTTCTTCCTCTTTTTCCTTTTTGGCACAGAGCCTCGCCTCACTGCTGTGCTGTACTGTGCTGTGGGTCAAAAATAATTCCCGCTCCTTTTTGTTCTTGATCTTTTTCTGCTTCCAGTTTTTGCCCGGCCGTCTCCTCACCAGCAGAGCCGCAAGGGCGGAATTTGCGACCCACCGTAGACCCCTGGGAGAGACAGAGCCGGGAGGATATATAACAGCGCAACAAATGAATCCGCCCAACCAGTCCTTCCGCGTCTTCTTATAATATCCCTCAGTCTATCCCCAAAGCGCGTTAATAGGTTTTTTTTTTTTCTTTTTCTTCCTATGTATGGCCGTCGTCCTCTACATTGTTTTCCAGGGGCCTGTCCATTGATCCCGATTGTGACCACAGACTCTTGGCTAATCACCGGAACCGGACAGCACAAAGTCGATAGATAAAAGTAACCCCAATCCTTTTTCCTTTTTATTCCTTTTTATTTTCCCTGGGGCAAATTGGCAAATTGACACATCAGAGATACAAGATACCCCAAAAGTGCGTGAGTGGAAAAGGAATGAGTTTAGGCGCTGTTTGGCCCATAGCAGCAGCAGGCACACCGCGGATTTGTGTGTGTGCTGTTATTTACTTGTTTGCCAGTGGTGGTGGTGGTGGGCCGCCGCAAAGGCACGGTCAAACACAGCACCGCTGTTATTATTGGCCGACTTCTGTTTGTGTAAGTCGTGTGGATCTATAGACTATAGCAAACAAACAAAACACTCCAGCCGAACCAGCAACAAGCAGCAACCACAAGAGTGTATGTATAAATGTACATGTATGTACGTATGTGGCTATATAATGAAGCGACGAGAGAGAGAAAGCCAGCAACCGAACCTGAAATTCGATTCCAGCATGCACGTCATCTTGTGTTTCACCCGGTCCGTCTGTCCGTTTCTCTCATCTCTACTATACCCCAATGCAACGCTCGTTTGGCTCGTTCCGGCCAAATCTCGCTAATAAGCCCGCGTACTGCTGCTGACCCCTCGAGGCTATATCCTTCAAAAAGCTGCCAGCCTTTTTTTAAATTAGACGATTCAGTATTCACGATTTGGAAGTCATAGTTATATAAATGCAGAGATACAGCGTTAGATATAGTAGTATAATATAGCTATACCTGGCTCGGATGTGATGTGTGGTTAATAATGAGCTGACTGCCAAGTATATTGCTCACTCTCGTACCTCACTGATGATAACCACGAATATTTTATATGAGAAACGAGCGAATAGGGTCGTTTAGTAATATAGGCAACAATCAAAATGTCGGTATGATATCCGGCGCGGGTGTGAGATCCGCTCGTTCGTTTCAAAACCAATAAGTCATCTGCGACGAGAGAGAGAGAGGCCGGCCAGGGCCGGGCTGGGGCGCAGGGAATTGATAATAACCGGTGAACAATTCGAGCCCGGTTGCGAATAACGACGCCGGAATTTGGTGGAGGCGGTGGGCGGCCACAGAGCCAAAGGAGGCACACTCACACTTATGCACTATGCACACGCACACAGGCACAGCACACCATCACACGACCACAGCACAGCACACACACACACATAGGAGAGAGAGAACCTCCTCCTTCTCTCCAGCTGGACGCAAAAAAAAGCGAAACACAAAACAAAAAAATAGTCAGAAGAAAGCAAAGTTCGGGAGTCACGATATCACGTTCTACCAATAAAACTTTGAGAGTCAGGCCGGCATATAAAGCCACAAAAACGATCAGTAAAGAGGATCAGTATAGAGTAGGAGTAGTAGTAGTAGGGGACGGCCCGTTTCCTTTTTCTTTTGGTCGAATGTTTTGCCCAGCACACACGTCCGACGGATAGAAAGAAAATGGGACAAAATAAAACCCCGACAGAAGGATGGACGTTTTGTTACCAAAGCGCTGGCCGTCCGCAACTGAGAGCATTCGGGCTCCTTGCCACGGTTCTTATATAGAAGCGGTGGCGGCACGAGGCGACGACTATATCCCAGTGCCGGGGTGAGGGCTGCAGAGACGGGCGTACAACACACACACACACACATCGACAGAAACAGTTTGGTTGTGTGTTATGTGTGTACGGGGGATACCAACGGCTTTTTTTTTTATGACGGCGAGCCAGCTTCTTTCTCCATTCCTACATACTATAGTAGCCCAGCAGAGAAAATTGGGGATGGTCGGGGCAAGCGCAGTAGCGACCAGATCCTTCGCCATCTCAACGCCTATAGAGAGAGAGAGAGATAACAAAAAGGATGGGGGGTTTCATTTTGATGATGAACTTAAGAGATCCTCATTTTCCAACGGGAGATAGGGATCGATTGCGTAACGAACTAGAGAGAAAAAGAGCTCGCCGGAAAACTTTTCCGTGTAGCTCGTATACATAGATGTACACATGTATACATATACCTGCAGATGGAGGGAGTAGAAACTTGATGGGCGCCGCTGATGGACGTCATTGTATCACGTCGGGACTCTCTCGTTAGCCAAACAACGCAAGTTGCAGATGGTCTAAAGAGGCCATCAGCGTTTTAAGTCGACAGCAGCACCAACGGAAATAATAAAATGGTCAGACTAGTACCGTATACTATAGTTAGATATACAGTTAGTATCATATGTATAGTTGGGACTGTATAACAAGATTACAATGTCAAAGGTTTCGCCGAGTTTATTTCTTTTTCGACCCCGCTTAATGATGTCTCACTTATGTATCCTCCTCCCACTTGGTTATTACCGTTTCAGACTTTAAGAGCATCTTGACTTCTTCTTTTTTCCCCCCGTTGAACTGCTAGTAGTACTTACATAGTAGATTTAACCCTCGCGACATGTCTGGGTCTCGCATGTGACTCGGTCGTGAAACCAAATAAAAATGAGATAGTCTAAAGATGTAAGTTACTACTGGACGTATACTCGCAGGTTGCTGTCATCATCTCTTTGTATATCTGCAAATAACTCGACGGGTCGGTAGAAACCATTCGATTATTGCGTGGGGGGTGTGTGTGTGCTGTGCTGTGTGGATGTTATATAGTGGAAAATGTTAACGTCATATCGTAAGTCGACTGTTTCCACCTTAAATATTTAATGAACAAGAGAGGTCTTTTCACCTGTACACGCGAGGCGTTCCGCGGCAACCGGCACATCGTGTGCACTTTGGGCAGATTATATGTATCCCGCAGAAGGAGAAGAAGCAGACGGGTGACTCCCGCATTTTTTGGCCCCAACACACGGCCGTGAAAGAGGGAAAAGAAATAAGCTCACGCCGGTCGATCGAGACGAAGAGACAGAAAAGCATCCATCAAGACGTCCACAAGATCAAGTGGCTTATAAATTATCTCTGTAAAAAAATGAAAATAAAACAACCGAATAAGAGAATAAAAAAGGCGATAAATTACATTTTAAGACAAAAAAGGTGTGTACTCTGTAGCTGCCAAAGGTATAGCGCCCCACTTAATAATAGCTGATGGAATTGATCGACACGGCTTGTAGGTGACGACGTCATCTAATGAAAGGCGCGTCTGATGTGAATATAGGCGGGAAAAAAATGCCGAAAGTTGAAAGGACAGTCGAGTGACATCAAAGTGCAATGAGAAGCCCAAAAGTCGACCCGAGATGAATGTCGATCATGTCGATTGAACACGTAGGCCAGCAGCACACGAGATGAAAGCGAAAGGGGGGAAAAACAAGTCAATCTAACACACACCATCTTGTTGTTCGTCCTTTTTTTCACTGGGCTAGTTTCTATCTATTCGCATGAACAATATGACGATCGCTTGACTAGTTTCCTATGTCTAAAATGGCTAGGTCTTTTTCTTTTCTAGGGGGGACAACGTAACGGGGGTCAATCAAGTCTTTCTTGAAATGCCATTGAACTTTCTCAGGGCTCATTAGCTCGTACGTAACGAGTCGATGGGAGCGTGTGGACTTGGTTGCCTCTTGCATATAAACTAGGTTTCGTCCCCCACGATTTGCTTTCGCGAGCTATTGATCGCCATCGCCAGTCTACGCACAAGATTTCCAAGTGTTTTATTTGTAATTTTTTCGTTTATTATTTCATCTGCCGACAACAGAGATACCACTGCTATATATAAGAGTTGTCGGCAAGTGCACAGGTGAACGAGAGCGTTAATAATCTAAACCAACTTTCGACATATTTACTCGCACAGAGAGAAGAGAGAGAACAGAGTGTTATGTTTTCAGCGCTCTAAAGGCCCGAAACTTTCAACTGCCAGCAACTATTCTATTAAAAATGTGGGTGAGTGAGGTTAGACCCGGGAAGCTTTTGAACGTACCGTCTTTAGAGTAGATTGTTAGAAAAAGAAAAATAGGAAAAACCGCACTAGTTTGGTCGTCATCATTCAAAGTGTATTTATGCATTTTATGGTTACATTAATTAATTAAGAACGGGGCGGACGTCGACTCGCTGCTCCGAGTTTTTGTTAAAAACAAAAGTTTAGCCAGAGATTATTACGGAAAAGATCCACACGGATGCTTTTGTATTGACGAAAGTTGTTTACCGTGTGGGGAATGGTGGATGCCGGCGGCTTTTTTTTCCATTTTAGTCCTCGATGCGTACCTGGACCGTCGTTAGCGGACTAGTTAAACACTTTTTGAGCGAAGTGAAAGAGGCACCCGCCACTCCTGCAGCCCACAGACCTGTGACAACCAGGACTGCGTAGGCGGGCAGGATTGTGGCCAAGTATAACTGCGACGAGTTCATCAGAGTCTGAAAAGCAAAAACGTAAAATGAGCAATGCAGCAGTGACAAATAAGGGACTCGCCAAACTTTTTGACAGCGCTCAAAACTAGTTGATTCAAACAAATCAGTTTGGTGCAATTAGAAACAGTGTTTGGGAGAGACTTTACTTTGACATTGGGTACTGGGTAGTGAGAAATAATGATCGAATTACCAGGAGTGAGACGAGTAGATGAGACATCACCACCCACACCAACGCCAAGTACTTTTTCTTGTCTAATGCGTGGAAGAATAACACTCCCCATGCTGTGTGTAGGAGGATGAAGCACAGCGTTAGGAGGGCTGAAGTGAGGAAAAACAGGTTGGAATCACCATGCAGACCGACTGTTCCAGGGCCAGTGGCATCAGCCAGAACATTGACTAGGGAGAAAGTTCCGCTGATGATGCCAAAGCCTAAACCTGAAACTAAAATATTTAAAAAGCAGAAGATTAGAACAACTTCTACATTTGTGTCAATCTCTTCCGAGTCAAGTACCATAGGCTAAGATGTTTTTGTTGGTTATGATGGCAGTATCGGATTCTGTGAGTTTCTTCAAACCGACCTCAGCTTTGCGCAACAGCAAGTATATTAGATACCGGAAGAGTTCTTGAAACAGAACAGAGAAGATAACGCCCAGCAACAATTGGACTGTGCAGTGTGTTGGGAATTTATTGCATCCCAACAGTGATCGACATTATTGCTACTGTTAATTCTGTGTAATTTGTAGGGACCTCAACAGAGGGCCCCGATTTTACCCTCTCTTCCCATTCAATCTATTGTTCCCTACCCTACTCAACCCTAAACCAACTATTGAAATACCAAAATGCTGTATTATACGGCAGTGTGAAATATAAGGACGAACTAGCAACAACAAAGGTGTCATCTCTTATCTCAATCTTGGAAGTTGAACGGTCGACACCGCCAACAAGAGTTCCATTTCCAACATGGTCCTTCGAACCGGAGGAATACCTCTAAACAGTAAATTATTTTTCTTCTCTCTCTTGAATTAAAGCTAAAATATTTCCTCAAAGTTTCTTAAAATTAAAATAGGATTCCTAAATCATTTTTGAAGGGGGATTTCTTTTTTTGTCACGTAAATTATCATCGCCTAAGTTGATTATTCTCTCTTCCCTTTCAACAAATTTTTTTTTTTTTGGGGGGATATTGCTTTCCAATATCTAAGATTGGGCAAACTTGGGAACTTCCCTACCTCTTTAACGTGTTCACCTCGTGTGAGCCTTAGGTTAAATTCCCTCTCTATCTCTTGATACGCCTCCCGGCATTGTAAAAACGAATCTCAGCTGATTGGGTTCACTGCCCGTTCTTTAAAAATGGGATAACGCGGGAATCTCTTTCCTTTCAAGAATTTTTTTTTGGGGGGGCTTGCTTCCCTACCTCTTAGATTGGGAAAACGCGGGAACTTCTCTAACCCTTCAATGAGTTCGCCTCGTGTGAGCCCCAGGGTGAAAAGACTTAAATAAATTATCGCTCTCTTTGCTATGGCCTTAGACCATTTCCCGAAAACAAATCTCTCTCATTTTTTGAATTAATTTGCATTGTTTGTTATTCAATCATTTGGGTAAATCTCTCTCTGTCTCAGAAGGCACAACGATCTCTCTAAATACGACAGAAAAATATTCTCTTTTTTGGGGGGCTAGGCCGGTTTCCCCTTTAAACTGGAAAAAACGCGGGAAAATTCTCTACCCTTTCAACGCGTTCGCCTCGTGTGCGCCTTAGGGTGATTAAAACTTGAATTTTTTTTCTCTCTCTCTATTTACAAAGGCCTTCCGCCATTTCGAAACAAATCTCGCGCTCTTACGCTCTTGCATTTTTTGTTTGCTTAAAGGGAAATCTTTCTCTTTTTCTGAGAAGGCACAAAGCGCCCTCTGAGCACAAAATTGGGAATTAGAAACCGCCGTCTTGCGGCAAAAACTCTTTAAATTCTCTTTCCTAAAAATTGTTATTATGCCGTTTGTGGGATTGTAAGGAGCTAGAAAATTACCCTAGCTCCAAAATCATTCAGTTTTTGCAGATATCTTCACATAAAGGAATTCAAAGAAAGTGGAAAAGACAGCAGAATTTAATTCGGCACCACGAATCTCCGAAGACCGAGCAGAACAACAAACAAAAAGGCTAATCAACTTAATCAAAACATTAATTTAAACTAATTATCTTCTTTTCGTACTCTCAGCAGCTCCTTAGGAGCCACCTCCAACTCACAATGGCTCCAAATTACGCAAGAACTTTAATTAAAAAGCATATCACCCGTATCATTAACCTCGTCGAAACGTACAAATCAACAGAAATGACGTTGGAAGCGTTTATCGAAGTCGAAAAATTAGAAAAAAAGCTAGATGGATTCTACAAAACTTATGAGATATTCTCAAAAAGGGTCCAGGCTGAAATGTACAAAGAAGGCGAAGACCAAGAAGAGATCAATGCAGACATCGACACCATGTACCAAACAATGGACGATGTTATTGTCGCCAAAATTCACATCTTAAAGAAAAAACGAAGAGAATGGTTAGACAAACTCGAAAAGGAAGCAGATGACGAAGAATGGGAGAAGGACAGAGAAAGAATGCTCCAAATTCTCCAACATCAGGCAGCAACCCAGGCAGCAAACCAGGCAGCAACCCAAGCACAACTCAATCGGGACATAATCAGTCAGGTGATCGCAGCCATCTCAACAGCCTTTTCAGTGCCCGTCGCTCCAGGAGATGTCAACTTATCACCAACAGCTTCTCAGGAGCCAGCTTCTCAAACAAATCCAGTAATAGAGTCAATTCTCAAAACCCTCTCAACATCTCAATTTGCAGCAGTATTAGTGCCAAACCCAACTCCACTAGAAGTGTCGTCGCTTACGACAACAAGCTGTAGTTTTCAAAACACCCCTTCATACCAGTCAAAAGAAAATATCCAGACGGAAGAAAAAGAGACTGGAACGGCCAGTCTCCCTCACCCACCGAAAAAAGGAGACTCACTCTCGGATTCTCCGGATGGGCCAGACGGATATCCCGACAAAAAAAGGTTTGAAAGGAACGAAATAAAAGAAAATAATTCCTTTGTTTCAAAGTTAGAAAACTCAGCAAATCTGGAAGGAGCAGAAAAAATCCCATCATCGAACGCGAAAAGTTGCTACAGCGACCAAAACGTCAAATCAGCCCAGTCAAAAGAAGTCCCGATGGAAAAGGAGCCTGGAACAGCCAGTCTCCAACAACGACCAAAAAAAGGGCTATCAATCTCAGATATTCCGGTCAAATCCAGTGGAAACAAAGACGAAAAAAGGTTTGAAGACGAGCTGAAAGCAACTAACCTCAAATTTGCAAACTTAGATGGTGTAGATGCAGTGGAGTCCAAAAATCTCTTGAGCTCCTCTAGCAACGAAAAAACTGCTTGCACACTCATTATTCAAGAAGCTCCAGCTACTCCGGCAGAAGCTCCTCGTCCTCTCATTATTCTAGAAGCTCCAGCTACTCCGGCAGAAGCTCCTGGTACTCTCAATCTTCAAAAAGCTCCAGCCAATCCGGCAGAAGCTCCTCACTCTCTTAGTCATCAAGAAACTCCTACTTATCAAGCAGAAGTTCCTGACACATTCAATTGTCTAAAAACTAAAGATTCAATTATTAGGATTCCGCCAGCCGGCTCCAAAGAAAAGGATATTCCTACCTTTCTTTTTTTCCCCTCGGGAAGGCCAGCTGCATCGCTGGAAACACTTAACTCTTTTCCGAGTCAACTTAAACAAACCAACTTCTCTTCTTCTGGAAATTTATCATCGTCGCCAGAAATCCAGGAAGCTTCGAAAGAAAATCCTCAAGAAGCCGCTGCATTTGTCAATTCAACAAACGTAGAAAGCAACCAAGAAATCATTCCGAAGTTCAGATCGCCGTGCAGTCAAGCAGCAATTCTTCCGGAATTGGCCAATCAACAAAACTCAATGAAACGGAAGCGCTTGGAGCCAGTAAAACCAGCTCCTAAACGCATCTCAAGGTTACCAAGTATAGAAGAACATCTCATCAACCAGTTGCTGTTCTCTTATTCGTTAACCCAGGTACCAAACAAAATCGTTTCACATCTTCTAAAAAATATTCTTGTGTTAAAGGACATTGAAGAAGATTCCAACACACACCAATCGGTATGGGATCCTGGTGGCAAACTTCCAAAGAGTCAGCCAACTCTCAATCGGAATCAAATGGAATGGACAATTAACTGAATCCGTAGCCAGTCAACGAAACAGCTCCTCGTAATCCAGGCCATCCGGCCATCCTTCTTCAACCGCATTCTCAGATCTCTAATCCAACGGATATCAAGTCGATCAGGATGTCGAGCCAATTGAACGGGCTCTACTGGGGAGTGTGTTGGGAATTTATTGCATCCCAACAGTGATCGACATTATTGCTACTGTTAATTCTGTGTAATTTGTAGGGACCTCAACAGAGGGCCCCGATTTTACCCTCTCTTCCCATTCAATCTATTGTTCCCTACCCTACTCAACCCTAAACCAACTATTGAAATACCAAAATGCTGTATTATACGGCAGTGTGAAATATAAGGACGAACTAGCAACAACAAAGGTGTCATCTCTTATCTCAATCTTGGAAGTTGAACGGTCGACACCGCCAACAAGAGTTCCATTTCCAACACAGTGTGACTGCCAATAACCATAACAGCGAGGATGTCAACAGCGACAGAAGCCAGAAGAATGCACTGGTGAAAAACATCAATTTAATCATAATTTAATCACACCATTATGTAAGTTTGATAATAAACCTTACCTGGCTATGAGAATGATGATTCGAATAGGGTCCAACCTTCGCAACCGCCGATTGTTGTTAGACTAGCAGGTTGTTCAACGTTGTTCGACGATAAAATTATGTCTGAGACTGGGGTTGAACCTTAGACTTTAATAACAGACATGCTGTGCGCTAACCACTACACCGATACATATGATTATAATATTACTAACTCTACTTTGGTCGTCGCATTAACTACAGAAATGCAGATGCACCTTATGCCTCTCGTCTTTGTAAAACATGTACAGCATATAGATTTCAAAAATGCAAACTAAGAATGCTTTCTCGCGTATTTTCCCAGACAAAACTACTTTACTGTTTTTCTTCGACCGTTTCTCAGCGCAATGTGTCCCTCTCCACTCTTATATTGGCGCAGCAATGGTTGAAAAACAAACAAGCTTCAAGCGCATTCATCGAAGTTCCTGAAGGGATGGTTAAAGGCGCCTAAAAGTCAAAGCCAGTGCCACCATTAACTAATGGTAGCGTTGGAAACTCGAGATTTTAATTTAAAACTTTCATCACCGTCTCCCGTCGTTAGCTTTTAACTGTCAGTCAACAGTATCAGAATAATGTTTTACTGTCATCTGTCTGACAAGAAAAGACTTCAAATATACTAGGATAACTAGGAAATTATGTCGGATCGTGTCAGATTTATGCGGGTTTTTGTTGTTTTTTGCAAGATTTTGCGGGATTTTGAAGATAATTGTGCAAGATAAAGTGCAGGATTTTTCAAAAAAAAAAAAACGGATTTTCGGGACTTTTTAGGCAACCCTGCACGACTTTGCTATTTCAGAAGTGGCAGCACTGGCTATCTGTCAAATTAGGATCTGGACCAAAGTATTGACTCGAATACATACACAGAGTGTTGGCAAGCTATTTTATCATGGAGTTAGTGACACATTGTAAACATTCCAATGTGCTGCCTAGAAAAGGTGAAGATTGGTATGCTTTCTTAATTTATATATTGTCATTAATGTAATACATATTTTTCACAGAGCACGCAACATCCCAATCTAATTGCTTTATGCTGGTATTCCTCCAATACCTAATAATTGTATGTCAAATGTAAGCTCATTTGTCTGTTTATTACGGCATTTTATTTATTTCATTTGTGCTTTGTTTAGATTCTGACTGAAAACATGGTAGCCAAAGGAATACTCCTCGATTGTCCCCCATCCTCTTTCTTGGATCTTAACTTCTGGGATTGTTTGTTCATATTAGTTTACTCGCTGGCTGCCACATTTTGCTTCCCATGTGAGATCTATTGAATTTCATGTGTGTTGATGGTGTGGAATCCTGGTATTGCTAACTATTAGCTCCAGTCTAAATTTGGTCTTGTTGCCGATTTTTTTTGGCACAATACTTTCCCTCCAGAAGCCGGTCTTTAGTGAATTATCGGAGGAGGTTGATCCAAAATATTCATTGGTGCATAACTTAGTAGTACTGCAACTTTTACAGATAGATTCTCATTATGATTTACTTTTTTTGTTCTTTTCAGATTCACTGGCCTATTAGCACGAAATGTGGTAAAACCCTTTTGAGAAGAGCCTTGCTGTGCCAAACTTTAAAGTTCTGTTGATCGTTCGACATTCCAAGAACTTTTCCAGGTAAAGTTGAAAATTTAAGATGTCGAGAAAGTTTTGGATTTACTCTTACTCTCTGTGCATGCTAAAAGGAATTCGAAGGAAGTTCTAGTGGCAGCTTATGTTCACTGGCAAATGCTGCGTGACACATTATGACACACAAAACAAGCCTAGACGCCCATTTATTCCACATCAAACATCTCTTTATCCTTCGTGAGCAGGTTGTAACCGTGTCATATTTCATTATATTAAAGCGCTGGTCATGATTCATCATTATATTGTTCATTTACAGATAACTCCTTTTCAAGTCGACTTAAAAGTAGCGGTCGACGAAATAGCGGGCAGCAGAGTGCCGATTTGACTGTTGGGAACGTTATATTGGAGCACTTCCACCACTTTGAAAAATTTGTGACATCTAATGTGAAGCTGCCCCTTCAACACTGCAACCAAATTGAAGATCTCGATTCGGCTTTAGCCAACAACGATCTATCGATTGCAATGGTAACTGTATTTTATAAAAGCACCTATATGTTAACTCTAACCTTACCATGCAATTTGTTTTAAATATAGTGTGCCTTTTTTTCAAAAATCTTGAAAACCATGTCATCTCGCGATCAAGTATCGAAGATGTTGATGAGCAAACTCTTCACCAATTCATTGTGCTCAAAGATTCAATGGTAAAAAAGAGGAAACGACAGGCGTCCAGGATTCGGTCATCTGACCAATCTGATTGCAGTTATGGGAGGTTAGTTTTTCCCTCAAGTCCTCACATAACTTGTTATTGATTATATATTTTTTTATTAGTTATTATGAACATCATACGGGAAATCAACAATAAGGCACCTAAAGTGGACTTCAAAGAGCTAATAGGAGCCATCCAAAGCGCTCGTCGCATCTTGTCGTTCGAGTTAAAAAACAAAGATTTGAATCAAATCGAAGTCCCAGACGAAGTAGAAGGGCACAGCGAGCCGATCGTAAAACCCAACTCGCTGTAGACAGCAGAATGGCAGAACTGTACAACGCCATCCTGAATTTTGAACTAAATTAGCGGTTTATGTACAAGTACGTTGTAACTACACCACAAAAATTATTGATTTATCGCTCGCTATATGCTCAATAACATTTTCTTGTCTACAGGTCATTTGTGTTCAGCAGTTATTGATTCCTCAAGTACATCCCGTGTTTAATTGCTCATTTCATTGCTCATTTAAGAATTTTATGACGTTTCAGTTTAAGCAATATGACAATACATTTGAGAATCCCGGAGTAAAACATCTCTTTGTCTTTTCTGTTATCATTATACTCTTTAAACATCGCCATAAGCGTCATAAATATGCATGTAGCCGGTATTCCCTTACAGATTAATTGCTGATTTTGATGGGATCTTCGAACGCATTTTTAATGAACATTTATATAGTTACTTTATTGTAAAATAGTGTAAACAAGTGCAGAATGCACGTGTCTCTTTTACATTTTCAAAATTGATTTCAAACAGTAAATCCATTCGAAAAATGCATTTTTTCTACAAAATTCATAGGAAAAATTCTGCTCGGGTAACCGCTGAATTTGAATGGATTGAAATATAGTTATTTCGAGAATTAATCGCAGTGGAAATTTTTCCTTTTTCCAATTTTTCCAATTTTTATGACTCACTAGATTGACTTCCTGAAGAACTTTTTCTTCGATTGGATTTCCTCATCACTGAATCCGTAACCTTTGGTGATGTCATTTTCGGCGGGCCACAGGAATCAGTCGAGTGAGCATCTCCGGCACGGCAACATCTGCAGCCCACTATCTGTCACCAACTGCATTCTTCCAATTCGCAATAATGGGTAAATATTCGTTTCTTTTTACATGTAGTTTTGAATCAATTTCTTTTCTATTTGTTAATATGCCACTCGTAACTGAAAATTAATGTTCAAATTATTTAATTGTTTAGTTAATTACGGCGTCGTGCTGCTGTTGGTTGTTGTATCGTGTGGCTGGGTCGACGACTGGTGTACCGATGTCTCCTGGGTATGGCGGCTGCCAAACCGCAACGCCGCCGCCTTACTACACAACAACAACATACGCAACGACCAGATACTACACCAAGGCACCGGAGTACTTCACGATTAGGTATGCCGCTCACCTAAGCTCCGAAGTATTATTCTGCCCCTAGCTACACCACTAAAACGCCGAGTACTACACCGAGGCTGGATAGAGGATGGGTGAGAACGCCACGTGTTCCATCATTATCAAGCAGGCTACAATAACCGTAGGTACAACAGCCGCAAGGCTTTAAGAATTGAGTAAGGTTGAGAAAATTTCATAAAAGGAGAGAAAAGTTGATGAATCAGTTGGAGGGGTATCTCCGACTCGGCGACAACGGCAGTGCGCCATGTCATTATCTGAATTCTTGATCGTGTAACCAATTCGCAATCAAATGTAAATATTTATTTATTATATCGAGATGTGAATCAGTTCTACTTTTCTAGCTGTTAATGTGCAATCTATATTTAATGTTGTCATTGATATGTATTTATGTTCAAATTATTTATTTTACAGTCAATTGCTGCGTCGTGCTGCTGTTGGGTGCCGTATCGTTGATGGCTGGGTCGACCACGAGTGTACCGATGTCTCCTGGTTGTGGCGGATTCCAAACAACAACGACGAAGGAATACAACACTTTGACGACGCCTTACTACACAACAACAACGTATGCAATACCTTACTACACCGAGACTCCGAAGTACTACACCACCAATGCTCCAAAGTATTGCTTAACTTATGCTGCCCCGAGCTGCTACACGGAAGACCCGAAGTATGACTCTGCCCCGAGCTACACCGCCAAAGCGCCTGAGTGCTACACAACTACGTATGCCGCTCCAGTTTAGTAAACCGAAGGCTCTTAAGTACTACACTGAGGTTTCCAAGTACTACTCTGCTCCCAGCTACTACACCGAGGTTCCAGCTTACAACATTGAGGCTCCCAATTACTTTTTTTCTCCCAGCTACTATACCAAGGCTCCCGTTCATTACACCACCGAAGCGGTTGAACACTACACCGAAGCGCCCAAGTACTACTCTGCCCCGAGCAACACAACCATAACTGATGCTGTTAAGTAAATTATCGTGACCCGACTTACTACACAGGAGCTCCAGTTTACTACTACACCACAACCTACGCTACACCTTTACTACACTGGAGCTGAAAAGTACTACACCGAGAGAGCCTAATACTTTACCACCACATATGCTGCCTTAGTTCACTATACCGAGGAATTCAAGTGTAACTCTGCTCCCAGCTACCACCAAACCGAGGTTCCTGTTTACTACACCACCAAGGCACCCCAGTTTTGTACTGCTCCTTACGCTGCTCCGACCTACTACACAGAATCTCCTAAGTATAACTCTACCCCGAGTTACTACTCCAGTAAGGCACCTGATGTTACACCACAACCTACGCTTATCCAGCTTATTACAAGGAAGTTTTATTAGGTTGTGTTTAGATTTGTTGGTCACATAGTCAGTTTAGTTTTGGTTTGGTCACTGGGATTTGATTGTTGATCTTTGACTGAGAAAATAAATTTTTGAATGCGAATCATCATCTTGCACGACTTCTTAACACCTTCAAGCCTTTCAACAGCGCTAGTGTTCTGATTTGTTGGAATAGTGCATATTCTTAAGGTACGAAAGAGACGTACTGTTCAATGTTTACTCTAGTTTTAATCTTGTATTTTTATCTAACTTGGCTTATCAAAGGTATCATGACAGATATTTTGTTTGGTTCTTAGAAATTTAAAAGTCAAGATAAATGATTAATCACTTGCGTAAATGTAGAACTTCAAACTTGTAATAATATATTGATATACCTGTTAAACCTTTTGTTATAAATTATTAAAGACACAATGAACAAACACATTGAAAAGGAATTGCTTTATTATCCCACCTCCACCCACAATTCCACCACATTTTACAGTCACATACATACATAAATACATACATACATACACACATACACTTAAGTTAACCCGTTGGCTGCCACGCCATACAACCCGTAGGTTGCTCTCTACTACTCTACGCGCCACGTCTGAAGGATCCATGACCAAAGTACTGGCTGGCAGGGCTGACACGGTGACAGGAGAAGATGGAATGCACGCCTCTAGAATCCGTCACCGTATCGACAAGGGGGAAGTCCCTATGGTGCACTGCCTAACGGGGCCTTGCGGCAAATCTGGGGCTGGTGCGACTGTCCGACCCCGCGGCATGTAAACCACGAGACCGAACAGCGCGGCCCGTGCTAAGGAGCTAGGGGAGAACAAAGGCGTGGCAGCCAACGGGTTAACTAACACAAACATATTACCAACAACAAATGATGATCCACGCTGACATTTTGGAGATACCAGCGACGTTTTAGTGTCGCATCTTCTCGACGTTTCCTCTTCATTACCTAAAGAAAGAGAAAACAATTCTTATTAAGTGACATGACAATAAAAGTTACATAATAGTAGCATAATACATATAAGTACATTGATCTGGTTTTTTTTGCTCAAAACTTGAAAGGCGAGCTTTAAATTGCTTAAAATATAGCTAACAATAATGAGAACTGTACACATAACAAAGCTCACTTGCTAGTCTTAAGAAAATTTTCCGGAAGTATACCAGAAGTAACCACAGCGCCTTAACCATTGAGCTGTCATCAAATTAAACCACTTATTCGTGATCCTCATGAAATTTGGGGTCGATTAGGTGTGATTTAAACGAAATCCAATTTTGGTTCTCAAAACCGGAAGTACGAATACGTACAAAAAATAACATGAACTTTACCACAAATTTGACGAGGATCACGAATAAGTGGTTCTTTTGTACCTCAAATGTATTTACTGAACTACTGACTGAAATGAGAAAACCGGAAGTAGAAAAAAAAAAAACACATTATTAAAAATCTAACAAGTGAGCTTTGTTGGGGGAATAGTTATCGTCAGTTATCGCTGAAAATTTCCACACAATAGCTGCCAATAAATGTTTAAAGAGATTTGCAAAGTAACTAAAACTGACTGTTTTGACAGCTGAAAATTATCGAAAAGCCATCTAGCGTTAGAAAAAAGAAACGCTTCTAAGTCTAAGTAACACTTCTTTTGCGCGCAAGAAAAGCCTGATTTTGGAATTATTACACAGAAAGAGAGTTTAACGCAAATAGATTACTAGTAAATAATCTACGAAAATACGAAAAGTCAATTGTCCGGTACCTGGCCATAATCCCGTGGTGAGTGACTGCATGCAGTACGTGTCCAGCAACTGAAGTGATCCAACTCGCCAGTGAAGCAAGAAAAGTTGTGTAGCAGGACTAGCAGCATAAGAAGCACTGAAACAGTGAAGCTGGATGAGTCTTGAAGATAAGGATGGAGCAGAACGTTGGTGGAAGTCCCTCTTCTCTCATGGGCAAAATCCAGCATTGGCTCAAGGATGTCAGTGGGGATCTTGCGTGCTCTGTAAAAAAAAATGGTTACATTAATGAAAATATAAAAATTAAAAAGCATATCAATCTTTACCTTTTCTAAGAAGCACACTGAAATGTTCATGATGAAGAACCGTAATGATGGAATTACAGCAACCAACTGCATTACTCCTCGGGTGGGATAAATTTCCTGATGCTAAAGAAAGTGTTATGAAGGATTGCAATAGCGTGGTGATAGGTGATATTGATGCTTACCTTTATCAAATGGGAGCTCTTAGCTAGGTTGCCTCTAAACAGAAGTAAAAACAGCCACAACAACAAACATGCTGTTGCAGTTCTCGCCAGCAAAATTGAGAGATCCAACAAAGATCCTATGGTTCATGAGCAAGAATACCTATGTTATATGAAAATCTTAATTGTAACAGTCTGGTAAAAGTAATGGGGAAATACCTTGTCTCGGCACATTTGTATTCCACTATATGTGTGCTTCAAACATGAGTTTAAGGTTTTTGACAGCATGATGTCAATTATGATCATGTTCATGCTCATGTTCATTAATGGATGGAAATTGACTGAGCGCTAAGTCAACTTGTTGGAATGACTGACAGTATGCATCTAGAATTTGAAGAAATAAGTTAGTACAGTATAAAAATAAGGAAACTAGGTCAAGATATAAACCTACATAAGATACGAAGTTCAATTTGGGTATTTTAAATCACAGATCACAGAAATATTATATAAGAATAAATTAGCAACAATTTGTTTCGCCAATTTCGCCTCGTTTCACGACGTAAGAACAACAAGGGCGACACCGGCGACATCTAGTAATGAGTTTTGATTATAACCGCTTAAAAAAACAAATACGAATTCAAAGTTCAAACTGATTAACAAGCACACATAAAGCAAAACCACGGTACCTTTACATGTGGTACGAATAATCGATTGAATTTGCATTCCCGTTAAAAAAAAAGGAATCTATAAAATAAACGTTGCTCGACAATAATTGTCTGGGATTATTGCTTACAACATCTCAAGCGCATTTCTAACAGTTGAAAAGAGTAAATAAACTGGAAATTCAAACACACATTTTAATTGCCTTGTTGAGCTTTAAACCGATTACAGACATCAAATTAATTAAAAAACATTCAAAGAGATCGGAGGTCGGATTTTTAATAGTGTATACAAAGTCTCAAAGATAAAAACGACTCCCCCTTGCCCTGTGATTGCTTGATGTTGATGGCTGTATCCTTGATTTCCAATGAGCAATGAAGAATCCCCTACCAATTTTTCTTGTGCTCGTCCATAGAGACGCCGCCTGGTCCTAACGAAACGACCATCATCAATCCGCCGATGACTGAAAGAGTCTGTAGAAAAATAAGATCAGCAATACAATACTTTGAAATCGTAAAAATGTTTGTTACCTGGAAGAAATTGTATTTTAAGAAGTCGCACATGGCCTTGCAACCAGGGATAGTCCACCAGCAGTTCAAGTAGAAGTTACTGGTTGTAAGCCACACAACCAAGATCAATGCAGACAACTTTGTCTTGTATCCAACAGTAACAAACAACATGAAAACAGAGCCAACAACATTTAGAAGGATCTGTAAAGATTAATAAGGATGATTGCAAAGACTAACAAAATCATTTCAAACACTTTTACCTGCATGAATGAAAACTCCATTAGGAGAAGAGTGGCAAACATGAAGACCAACAAGATTCTGCCAGTGAGCTGGAGATAGCTCTTTGGTTTGTTATCACCCAGAGTGGGAACACCAGCAAAAGAAGAATTTCCCTCCTGCCTACTTTCAGCAAGGACAAGCAAGAGAGCTCCAATCAAAGCCAGATTTCGGAACAAAAATTGAAGATCCCATAGTATGCTGTATGCTACAGTCTACAGAAACAAGTTAGAATAATTTTCACAGTAATAAATTGAATTCAAAATACCTGCATGCAGACAATTCCAAAAAGTAGGGCGCAGGCAATGTCAACTTTCCAACGTAGCAGAACCATGAAACAACCACTAAGCTGTACAAACAAGTTGATGATTACAAACATTGTGGCTAAAAACTTGCCACATCCCCAGGAGATGTCCATGTATTCCCTCTGTTCATTCCATTGCAAGTACATACGAATTCCATCTTCGAGGAAAGTGGAAATCAGACACAACCTGGCCAAAGTGGGCAAAATTGTTTTGGTCCGTCTAAGCACCTGTTGTCGATTCCATCACATGTTCAAGATAAGACGGGAGAAAAAACAATAAACCATTTAGTTCGATAGAACAAGGTTGTACACGTCACTGCTATGGGTTGAAAGATCGAGATCATGATAATTACCTCATAGGCGACTTCTTCAGCTTTGGAAACAAGCGGATGTTGTCTAAGACCTGACATTTCTTCGATAAAATTGTAACGCGTCGAAATTATTTAAAAGAAATAAATTAAAAATAGAACACAAATAGCCACTAATACTACGTGCTCTATATAGATAGAACAGACGATTCTACACAAACTGAACTCTGAAGACGTGGGTTGTATACCAAACTTCCCGGAAGACTAGTAGACCCGTTAAGCATCTATTAAAAATTATTTTGAATATTTCAGCAAGTAATTTCTAATAATTTCAAAGTATACTTCAACAACTTTATTTTATGCTCAAATGAATTTTGAGAACTTTGAAATATTTTATAGAAAATAAAAATATATTATTATCGGGTCAAATAAGCATCTTTTTGTTGCACTCGTAATAGGTAAAACACAGATTAGATACCGGTTATGGGGTTACGAGTTACGACTTTGGTTTTCGCCATCTATTGTCGCAGACTCATCGAGATCATAGAGAAACCACAGAGATTAGTAATTCAACCACTTTTTCTATAAATTGGTGTGTATTCCTTTTATGTCGAACATCGTTATTGAACTCTTATTCAATCATCCTAATGTAAAATAATAAAATAAACTAGCGATAAAATAAAACAAGGGATATTTTTTTTTAATTAAAAAAAAATCTATTTTTTTATTCGTCTAAAAGTCTGACTGTATGAGTAGGGGAAGTAGCAGAGTCTCATAAACTAAAGGGAAAATGATCTAAATTCAAATTCAATTCTAACAAGAAGTATAAGTATACAACATTATTAAAAAAAAAAATCAAATCAATTTCAGTATGATATGAAATAGCCTAGGTGAAATTCGCAGCTTTTTGTTCGCTCAGTCCGCCCACAGACATTAATGATGCAGAGGTGTCTTAAAATCATACATTTTCAATGTATGTAATGCGTGCGTTACGTACATCCCAAACATGAAAGAAATTCTTTGGAACTTGCTCTGAAAGTTTGGATGCCACACGTATAATCATGAAATAATCGACCCACAATATAACATGGTGACTTTGTGATCACTTCACAGGAGTCATCGAGGTGTAGAATGTCGGACGGCGGTGCGCAACAGCTAAATTTAATTCGTTTGAACTATTAACACTTCTCATGTGAATTATTCTCATGGACGTTAGATTATTTTTTTACTTCACCATTTATTGCGGGACTTTAGAAAAAATTCGTTCACGCTTCCGCTTTTTCAACTTTTTGCATTTCAGGATTAGCAATCATGAAATGATTAATTCGAGAGTTACTGAAACAAATGAAGTAAACAATTATTTTTAAATAATAAACAACTTGCGCGATTATTTTCATTAATTTCTAAGCAAAAAATTCGAGAAAAAATTGTGTCTGGAGTGGTGACGACTGGTTATCCCCTTTGTTACGGCCTAAATTTGATTCGACTGATTATGACGTCATTTTGAAATTGTTCGATTCCGTTTCTCATCAAATTTACTTTTGAACATTAAATCTTTTACATCGAAGGCTTCATAAAAAATAATCGAACAAAAAACAAAAAGAACATCAGAAAAATCTGCCAATTATTATTTATTAAATAGACCGTCCGAGTCAAACTACTGCCAGTCAAGCAGGGGGAGACACTGCCCGACTGACTCGACCAGGGAGATTACCCGGCCATGGTTAAGAGAAACCGGAAAAAGAGCGAAGAGAGCTGAGGAGCAGTTATTATGAGAGCAGTGGGTCATAGTAGGCTTCCGGCTTAGACTCATGACCCTCCAACAGATTTCATCGAATCATGCGCCTTGCAAGTCCCCGTTCGACCAAACATCTCCCTTCCTCCTGGTTGTCGCAGCGAGTGAGTGACCACCGGCGGGCGTTGGTTAGTGGTTTTAGTGGTGGAAACGGGGCCACTGAAGAAGGGAGCCCAGATATGCACTTGTAATTTATCTACATAATTTATTGACGAGTCTTGAATTTCAGCAACCTCAGTTTCACCAATGGATCAAGTCTATGGAATGGAACGGCAGCAAACGACTGAACTGAAATGAGAAGGGTGGAAGGGATATTTTAACTAAAAGTCATACTAATTGAATAAGACTGTATACATCATGCATTACCTCAACGTCTGTAGCAAGAGACGACATATCGACAAACGCAGTCGATAAAATAAACCCGACAGAATATTGACTATTTTACCCAACTGTTCAACACTGCATATACTGCATGGACACCAAAATAAGCAAGTGACACATTGAAGTATGATGTTGAACTACAAGTCTGCACAATCTCCATTTCAGCACATCTCTCAACTGGAAAATGACTGCAAAACCACTGCACACCATAAACATGACCATGGAGACCTACAAATACAAAACAAAAGAACATTAATGAACAAATGTAAAAAAGAAAAAAAACAACAACAATAAATTTACAAAGCAAAACAAATTTAGATTAAACTAGAAAAAAAAATAATCAAGAAGATGACCAAAGATCACTTCATGAAGAATGAAGGGAATTTCTGTTCTGTTTGATAAAAAGTAATTTACAACTTTTTACAAGATGAAGATCTTTTCATAAAAGCTTTCTTATTTAGAATCAGCAAGTAGTTGTCAAATGCCTAAATAAAGAATTTAATGTTTAACTTAAGTAAATTCTAAACAAAGAATACGCATAGTTTAGCCTGCTCTTACTGCAGGTTCAATAACCTTATTACCTTTGATAGTTCATGTATAGTATGGTAGTCAAGTCTAAGGACTCGTCCATCTAGATAATGCAAAAGGCCAAAAGCTATTTAGCAGTTATTTGAAGGTGAGAAACAATAAAATAACGGGAGATTTTGTGTAGGAGTCGGCGGAAATTACTGTAGAGCAATCACCCTACAAAGATTTGGAACCACGTCAGAATAAAACATATGCAAACAGGGCTGGGCGACTAGGCCTCTTGCTCGACGATTTCAAAGATGGTCAAGTGACTGACAGTTTTCTATGTAAAAAAAAGAGCAGCTTTGCCATGAACCCCTCCCCCTATTTTAATTTTTTTTTAAACTAACCGAATTTCCCAAATCATTACCATTACCCAATTTAATGAATCCTAATTTTGTGAAGGAGCCCCCTTTTTTTCCCCTTAGAACTCCTGATTGTCATCGATTTTCTAAAATAACCAAATTATTCCAAGTAACCAATTATAATGCCTCCATCTAGATAGAAGATATAAAATAAGGTATAAGGATACAGTTAACCTATGAGGAGAAGAGAAAAACAGATTGCTATTAGATTATTAACGCGAAGTATGGTACAAAAACAAAATATAGGCTTACACCGGTGATAGCATAGCCAATAACGTTTTACCGCAGCCTGGTGAACCGTGAAGAAATCCTCCCCGTGGTAACATGCCCAAATGTTGGTAAACTTCTGGATGCTTTATGTAAAGAATAAGCTTACACACTTCCTTGGGATGAATTAAAAATGGTTAATGCAACCCACTCATTAAACTTATTAAGAAAATTGTTACAGTTTGAGGGACTTTATTGTTGCCACTTACTTCTGAGAACTTAACTGTAGAAATGACAGATAGGAACACAACAGTTTTGAGCTTTTTCTTGGTTTCACCTGGGGCTATTGCACCAACCTCCTTTCTTTCTACAATAACTTTCTGAAATACAAAAGTAAAATAACAAGTTATTTACGAATTTTAAGGAACACAACTATTTATACTTTTACGGTTTTACCTATTGGTATACTTTTTGGGGATGCATCTTGTTCACCAACAAATCACACCATTATGTCACCAATTTTGTTTATTCTGCTTTACAGTAACTGGAGTTTATACTTCATAGGGATTCACTGGCAGTTTTCCTACTCTCAGGGGTGTCAGCCATTCTAGTAGTATCATAGGGATCTGAATCACTGCCGAAATCCTTGGCATCCATGATTATTCTAATGTTACATGCTGAAAAAGATTAGCAATAGTTTTAAATTTTAATTGAATTCCTGATTTTATTTTCCATTCTCATTCAAAAAAGTTAGAAGCCATACTTTACACAATTTCAAAAGCCAGAAATTACATTCCAGCAAAATCGACAGCAGTTTCAGGACATGTGATAAGATGATTTAGCCAAGTTGAAATTATAGGATAGATTACCTATAATTTGACACATCAATATTTTACTCTCATCAGTAACCTTAAGTAATGCAAAACAAGAATTACCTTATCATTTTTCATTGTGAAAATGTCGTGGAACACCATTGATGTAGCAACTTGCAGCACATTTTTGCTCAGCGTCTCGGACTCTCCGAGCAATGGCGGATAATTCGTCTGTCATACAGTCATAGTGTCATCCGTCAACCGTCAGAATGGTAATTCAGTATTCCGCCATCTGGTGAACACAGTTTTAGCCACCTAGTGGCAGCCGATGGATTCCTTTGCAATAACGAACCTAACGAACGATTGAACGGATGGATTGCTTTACAGCGCAACATCATCCGAGTCATCCAACTTTGAAATCCTATGCCTATAGTAATAAATGAGAAATGAAGCAGTCAGGTATGCTTGTAGTGAAGTAAAAATAATAAATGGAAAGTGAGAAGAATTTTGGCTGAAGCAAAGTGAAATTCTCCGGGTTTGAAATGACGTTTTAGTATAAATGGCTAATAATTTCTTCTGTTAGTGAAAAGGGGTTTTCACCTTTTTAAACAGAAAAACAAATATCGATCTTCAATAATTTAACAAATGGAAATTTATTTGATCGATTAACAATTAAGATTTTGAATGCCTTGGCGTAGAAATAGAGTGTAAGACATTTTGGGTTCGTCAACTAATCGTTTGAATTCATATGACCACTTACAAGAAATTTGAGGCTATTGGAAAGTTCAAGCCGTTTTGTTTTGGAGCAAAGAAGTTGGCTCGGTGTTTATGATGGTACGCTGGTAAGTATGTGCCATGCCTATACCAAGTCGACAGTTTTTGGCGGTGATCCAAACCCCGACGAGGGTGTGAATGTGCTTACGAGGGTCTTGAAATTGAAGTTCCTATAGAAAAAATTCAATAAATATTAGTTGCTAAGAAAAATGGCAAGTGAATCAAGACAAAAACAACCATTTTAAATATCGACATATTGCATTTTTCACCTAATAATAACAAGAGTCCATTCATTTTAAAACACGAAAATGTTAAAACATTAAAACTACACACACGGTTAGTCCAGACGCGAATCCACGCGAGCATTGAATTAAAATCGACTTTGCCCACCTGAATAACAGTCATAACAGTGTCATTCTTCTTGATGGCCCGAAAATCCAAGTTTCGTCCGGTTCTGCTGTTGATTATGTATTGACATATGCCCCTTGCGGCCCCTTGAGAAAACGGAAGATAAGGTGGTGTTTGGTTAACGAGAAAATTTTGCTGAATACAAGATCCATTGCAGGATGTCACTGGACTGAATTTTGCAAAAGCTAAAAGACACAAAAAAAAACTGATTTATATTTTGCCTCTTAAGTAACTTAAAGAATAGCGAGAAAGAGCATTCTTCTAGCTATGTAATATGTAACCTAGAACAAGTAGGAAAAACTGGGATATGCCTGTTGACGATCCAGCACTTTTACCAACGTCGACTTTCTTCTGGCTGGCAGTTTCTTCAGAAATGATACGTATTTCGTTCCCTAATGATATAATGTGATTCATATTGATTTCCATGTAGACCGGGAATAGGAATACTTGCTTTTTTCAGTTATAAAACATTGTGTCTGGCAGTTCAAAACTGAGAGTCCCCAACGGAATGAAAGATAAAGACGGAACATGGCCACTTAAATAATGTCATCTGTCATTCCATTTCGAACCACAGCAATTCGGCTGTCAATATAATACGAGTGACAGTTGTTTTTTTCACACCATTCAAACAAAACACTTGAAAGAATTGATTAAATCTGAACTTATTGTGGACGGAATAGACGTGCCAGCGCCGTGGGGATTCCTGCGGTCGTGTGAGTAGAAAAAGCGGAATTGCGGAGACTTTTGTATGCCGGGGAGAGGGTAATAAATTTACTCCGGCTGTGCTCCATGTCTGTAATCTAGACGCGACACTTGGAGCGACTCGGAGCGAGACCATCTAAATAATAAATAAAAAAGATACCGTGTTATTCCATTAGGCCTTATTCACTTTGGCAATTTACAAACGATAAGAAAGAAAAGGAAAAATATCATGGCTCCTTTTCGTCGAATCATTTAAAAAAAAAGAAAAAAAAAAACCTTTTCAAAAGAATCGTTTACATTTTCTTTCCTATTTTTCAAATGTTGGAAACTATTTGCGTTTGCCCTGGGTAATTCCCAACAACCCACAGCTCGGAGGAAAAGAGGTGACATCCCCACCTTATCCAGTATATATATACTGTACGCCTACCTATTATATAACCTTTTGTTGTTTTCTGATCGTATCTCTGGTGACTAGACATACACAAATGACTCGTCGGGTTCGAAAACCTTTTTTTCTTCAAATCAAAATAGAAACTATTTTTTAATGCTTTGACCCGCCTTGACCGTTCACCTCGGTTTACGGATCGACTTTCTGTTGTATTGCTTTGACCTGTTTGAATTGTTGAACCCTGGGAAAAACTTATCCAAACCAGTCGTCCTAGCCAAATAAAAGGTCAAACATTTCTAGTGTCGACGTGCTATCCAGAAGCTATTCGCACTCAAGGTCCAATATCTGATGCAGTCACCTCCGTATAAAAGGATCCACTTCGACTCGAGATTCAAACCAAGAAACATCAGTTGATCTGTGTGTTCCATCTCTTTCCTACAGTCTGCAAAATAAAATGTAAGTTCATTTTTTTTAAACGGCTTTTAGTTTGTTTGCTGTACAGTAAAACATTATATGTTTTGAACCTTTGATAGGATGAATGTCTTGTCAATTTTCCTGCTCATGGCTGCCGTGTCTATGACCACCGTGTCCGCTCGATTCTGGCAGGTAGGCGACAACGGTTTGTCTCGCTGGGACTACAATTGCCATTTTGTTGGCAATGTCATCGACAACAAGCCCAGCTCTGGCGAGCAATGCGGTGGCATCTGCATCGCCAACGCTCAATGCACCCACTTTACTCACGCTGGCGGTTACTGTTACCTGAAGAGATACACCGGTGCTTGGAGAGAAACCGATGAAACTGCAAACACTTGCGGTTTCATCCCCGGCCGTAGCACGCAGAACGAACGAAAATGAACGCAATCGTCACGAATTTCGGCTACGACAAACGACTGAAAAAAAGGAAATTATAATACCGTTTAAAATATTTGATCAATAGCTGAAAATAAAGCATCTTCTGCATGACATTGGCAAATACATTCTGGTTAGCTCAATCTTTGCTTTTTTTTTCTAATTTTAAATGCGTGACAAATAATCTTCTCGTGGCAAAATGCTTGAATTAATTATCATTCCAACGCCTGTTCGGAGAGTAACGAAAAGAAGCTCCAATTTCCTCAATAGTTCCTGTCCCGCCCTCTTACCGGAATAGCTAGCAATTTAAATGATCAAAGACACGCTTGTACACGTTCACTAGCTAGTATTTTAATTATACAGAGATATTTACCAGATGTTGAACTGTGATCCACTGCTTCGACTCCCATGACCCATGTATACTGGAGGTGGCAGAGTACTTCATCCGTCACAGAGTCACACTATACTTGAACAGCTTAGACTTTGTGTTATTGGATTTGAACTAAGTGGTGGGTAACTTTGGACTGGTAGATAAGTTAACAACAGAAAAACGTTCTTCAAGCACTCGCTCCCTTTTCAACATGGAGAGATTGAATATTCAATGAAGTCGGAACAAATTCACTCTCTGCATTAATGTAATCTGATAATCCTGGGCTGTTTGAAACATTTGCTTGACTTGACTGTTTTGTACCACATGTAGAGAATAAGGACAAATAAGGACATAGACACTATTCGCAAATCGAAGAAATAAAAGAAAACTTTACGTTGGCGGAGTTATTTCCAATTGCTCACTATTATCGGACAATGTCGAACCATGTGTGTTCTCGAATGAAATTCAATGTCGAAACTTTTATACATCAACACGTAAAGCTTGGTTTTTGGCAGCCTCACTGATTTTGATTGGCAGCTTCATTTCGGCGTGATTAAAGCCAGCAGACGAACTTTTATGACATCTGGGAAAGCTCTGGCTGCTCTGCTGCCAAATTTGTGACTCGATCGTCGCTCGATGTGGCAATGTTGTATTTAATTTCGTATTCAAATTTTTTTAGATCTGATTAATTACACATTAATGGGTTGCGGAAACATTTAGGGTCAAATGAATAGCGGTTTCAGTAGATTGCATTAGTCAAGAGCTACGTAAATGAGGTCATTTTCATGGTTCCGTACACACTGCCCGTGCCTGATGCAAGATTGTGACGTCACATTTTTAATTCTGCGTCCATGATAGTTTGATTGATTGCGTCGCAGGCCTTTTGACAAGGAAAAAGGATTATAGTGACAGTAAGTCAAATGGAATAGGATTTATCCGTATATAGAAATAACCGGAGCGAACGACATTGTTCGGTGAATTATTCGATAAAAAAAAACTAATAATAGACATAATAGCTAATAACAGCTAATAACTAATATAACTAATAATAGCCAAGTCCCAAGTGCCATGGAAAACAGGAGTCATGTCCGCAAGTATACGTCTCCGAAGTGATGAGGAATTCTATTGAAATGTCCTTATCGTCCTCGTCTATTTTTGGCGACAAACAAAACCAAGGCCATCTATTTTTGGAGACAAACAGACGAATGTCTTACGATATTTTGCATTAATAATAGATTGTTGGGACATATTTTGAGGCATCAGCAGAGAATTTTTGACAGGTCAAACACTGACGTCCGTTTGAAGACAGAAATGTTGAATTAGTTTAGCCAATTAGCGAATTTTAAAAAATGTAGAAATACAGACTAATTACTTGGCATTAGCAAAATACTTTATTCCTCTGTAGGTTATATAAGATGCCACATCTTACAAAGGAGAAATAAATTTTCAAACTAATTCCAAAGTGAAGTAAATCCAGGACAAGCTTGTTTCTCCAACCGACCTGAGTACAAATGATCAATTAGTCATTTCAAAATTAGGAAAATCATTTGACTGATTTAAAATTACCAATGACTTGCGAAGGAAATCGATGCAAATATTTCAAATGGATTTGAATGTAGAAGGACTAGAGGAGAGGGGACTTTCAGGTCCAATCAGCGAGTCAATGAAAGGATCGAAGGGATAGCTCAAAGTAGGATGTTTGGTCCTGCGATCCTTCAGCATGCAGAGAACCGTTTTCCCATTGGGTGCGGTTGGGTCCAGATACACACCAGCGTCCGGCAGTGCCTGGAAAATAATAAAATACGCTTCCGAAGTCTCATCTTGCGAATACTTTCCAGCCAAGAAATGAAGCGGAGTCTTGCCGTACCGGTCGGTTGCGTTCGGATCGGCTCCGGCTTCCAGCAACAATTGAATAATCGACACCGCATGTCTGGTGGAATAATGGGACAATCCCCCGTGATAGTCGACCATTTCAATGGCCACGTGAAGGAGACTGGTGACGCCGCTATTTTCATTGTACAGGTGAATGTAGCGCGAAAGATATTCGGTTAACTGTTCAACTTCCTGCTGGTTCAACCTGGGCAGCCAATTGGAAATAAAGAAATAAGTTCGCTCGATGATGTCAAACAGCTGGCGCTCGGGCAGAGTCATCGGTGGCACTGGCAACATGTTGGTGAAGATTTCGATCCCGAATTTGGCGGCCGCCAGGAGATTGGCCGACGACAGCTCCTGTTTCAAGATGCTGTTGGGCGGCTGGCGTCGTTTCAGACACACCAACATGAGATCGAACGTTTCGGCGAATAATTTGACGCACTTGGGTGACGAATTGGGATTGAAAGCTTTGGAATGTTCCAGGATGAGCAGGGAAACGTTGATGGCCTGGCTGTACTGCTGGTGGAAATCACAGTAGAGCCCGTAGTGAAGCAAATTGTCCAGGTGGAACGAATTGGGCCCGTCGATTTGCTGGCCGGCAGCATCAGCACCGTTTTGGCTAAAGATGCGCTTGCTGACCAGCAGAGCCTGGACGACCAGTGGTCCGCATAAAAGATGCCAATCCTGGTGGGATCCGTGCAACGTGGATTGGTGTTCCAGCAGGTCCAGCTCGTCCAACGTCATGAATTCAACCGTGTCGCCAAAAGCGCTTGAGGCAATTTCAGAGAAGACGTAAGGAATTTTCGGGATCGGAGGATCGCCATCGCCAACATCGATCCTGCGGTAAATCATGGCCGATTTCCAGCACTGCAGCCCGCGCCACGGTCCGGTTTCGGTCGGATTTTTCTTGCACAGCAATTTGCGACGGGTGTGCAAAATCTGTTTGAAAATAAAAGCGGCGCCCATCAGTTCCAGGGCCGGCGACAATCTTCTCCGGCCGAGCGATGGCCGAGCTGGTCACGAACGAATTTAAAACAAATTCCAGCCAAAACGGCTCGTCGTTGGCCACGTCCACCAGGTACTCGATCAACTTGATGATGGGCACCTGGCCGGTGATGTCGCGGACGATCGAAACGGCTGCCGACGGTAAAACAAACGACGACGGTATGGTTCGGGTGTAGTCCAGTTTGTCCCAGGAGAACAGACACTAGTTATTACTAGACTGGGCGAATTTGCCCAGCGGGCAGACGGCGTGAGTGACGTGATGAGCTCGATCGAAATGGCCTTCCACGAATAATGATGGCGGATGTCGTGTAATTCGGCTAATGAACCTTTGATGACGGCTTGGTAAAATAGATCAAACACAGTTGGGGTGGTTGCCATTGTTCTTTCTTCATTGAGAGTTATTACGTAAGAATGACTAATACACTGTGACTGGGAAATTTTTTAAAAACACTGGGTAGAACTTTGCAGGGGTGGACTGAAGAGCACGAGCACAAGTAGATGATTGAATGTTTTAGTTTTCATGGGAAGGTTCTAACTGTATATAAGGGAAACCCGTTGGGATGATGTGACCAACGTCTTTTGAGGGCTTGACCTTGATGGGGTCCTTGGGCCAAGGACTGATGTGAACGTGATGCTGGTCACGTAAACCAAAATATTCACGTAATGATTACGTCATCTTTTCTGGAATGAGGACGACCGTAATTATGTCAATCAAGACAGAGCAATTATTTAGGGAGATAATTAGTTAATTACTTAGAGACGCAATTAATTGAGAATTTGTCAATAATTAATTTAATTATACGATATTGCAATTACACAATTAATTGTTGACCAATAAATAATAGGGAAAATGTCTTACCAAATTATTGTTGGAGAATATTTACAGAGAGGTGAATCAACTAATTGTTCCACATTTAATTTGAATAGTTTAAACATGCACCGCTGTCCGTTTAGGCGGAATCGAATTATCTTGTGACGTCACTACCGTCCAATCTGCCTAATCTGTCACAAACAGAAGGTCCTCCATTTCTTCGTCGTCGCTAGAGTCCATTTTGTGGACTTCTAGTGAACTGGTGGTGCTGATACTGTTGATGGGAAATTATGTAAATAGGCTGCTGAAATTCGTGATATTTGGAAATTAATTTACCTGTCCAATGCTCGTGGACTATGGTGGTCGAAGACACAGTCGATGCTATTTTGCCTAGAAATGTCGATCTCTGCTGAAGGAAACTTGGATTCCAGGAACGAATCTTTACGGTGAGATACGCCATCGTGAATTATGTAAGGGTGAGAAGATGATCTTTGGACATTTTGGACATTGACAGATGAATAGGGGTGGTCTAACTCGATTTTCTTGACTCGAGTCAAATCGAAATCGATCCTCTTCTGGTCGATGGGTCCGAAAAGGAGGGCGACACTGTACAAAGTGTCCGGGGACCATTCACGCGGGATACGAGGGTACAGGACAGCCTGAGGGGAAGGAGGAATGAGACCAATACGAAATAGGAGATTGAGGAAGAGTTCTGAACGCAGGGCGGATGCTTCCACCTCCGTCCAGGGAACCAAAGGGCAGGACAAATTCATTTGAAAACTTAGGGTATATATGGGGTGGCGGAATTCTTGGCCGGAGTAGGTCCCCAATCGAACAGCACAGGCTGATAATAATGAAGACTGGATCCAGTCCAGTTGCTTCTGAAATCCTGAAGGAATAAAAAATCCAATTATTTGAGTAAAAATGTTTACAATTAATTGAAACGCACCAGAATCCTTGAGTTGAATCAAAAGTGATTTAATGTTGGTGTCAGGTACTTCGTACGACAATTGATTTGTTTCAGTCGATTCTTCTATTGTTTTCTCATCAGAATATTTTAGTAGGAGGATATCCATCGAATGGGAAGCGGAATCTTTTATCTTTTACGGATTATTTGGGTTGCTAGGCAATGTCTCCGTGTATCGATGATGTGAAAAATACCGCATTGATTTGTTAATGATCAATTCAATCAAATCATTCCAGTCGTCACGCAACTGCAAATAAATCAGACAATTTGAATAATTCCGAATAATATAGCTGTTGATTGTAATAAACTTACGTTGAATTCCACTGCCAAAATTTTGCTGAATGGACGAAGAATGACGGGCCGGCACAAAAGGTCGGCCCGGCCCAAATCGCCCGCGACGTGATGCAAAAGAGTCAAGATGCAATCGTTGACGAATGAGCCGTTGGTCTTGAAATCTTCGAGGGCCGTGCCGTATCGATCGACTATCATTTCCGAACAGAATTGAGTCAAGTGTTGGCCAATATCAAAACTCCCGCGTGACGATTGCCCAGTGGACCGTTCGAGCGCCAGCAATAAGATGTGATTGGTTGCGATGACGTCGAGTAGATAGCGACGACTTTGAACGACAGGATCGAATTGGCGGAGTTGGAGCAAAAAGAGTTGACGGAGGTCCCGAATCGCTGGCACGTAACCGCTCAGTCGAGTAATCAAATAATTTCCCGGTGCATTTGCATTTCTAGACGTCGAAGGACGAGAAAATCTCTCCAGTGTTTTCAAATATTCACGAATTGCTTTCACGCACAAATGCAAGCGCCTCACGCACGGTTTCAAATCGACTGTTGAATGTTGAAACGCAGACATTTCTAGTTCTTCCGTCTGACAAACAGCTTCCCACGTCAGATAACACAGGACATCAATAGTTAAGACGTTTTTTAAATGTTCCACGCTCAATTCCAACCGGGAGGCGATGGGAAGGAAATAAGAAATGAGCCAGAGAAAGTGCGACTTATCCAGCAGCTGGAGGTGGGCGTCGCCCTGTTGTTTCAGCATCTGTTGATGCAATTGGCCCACCAGCGTGTTGTAGCCTATCAGAAGAAAGTTTAAAATTTTAAACTTTGATTGATATACGCTATAGCGGATTATTATTACCTTGCCGGATGAAATTGATGGTAAATCCTTTCAGGAGATTCAAAGTACTTTCATCCGTCGGTTTGTACTCGACGACGTTGCCTTTCATCTCCACTCGACGTCCAAGTTTGTTGCATTTGCTAAGCTTTTTCAAAATTTTCTCTGATTTCTTGGAACCTTTAAAACTCCTGGATACCGAGAGCAGAGATCATTTAAGTCATATGGCGTTTCCCATGCAAATATTTATTTATTTTATTTTACTTTTTTAAGCATTTAGTTCCGCCAAGTTGAGATGATGCGGAAGACGACGAACTTCCGCATTTACCTGTAAAAAAGGGAAACGAGAAAAGCGGATGTTAAATATAAAATGTTCAAAGGTTTTCCAATTTTTATGACTCACTGGATTGACTTCCTGAAGAACTTTTTCTTCGATTGGATTTCCTCATCACTGAATCCGTAACCTTTGGTGATGTCATTTTCGGCGCGTTTGAAGCTTCCGAGTGGAAGCCGCTGGACGTACTTTGCTGACTAGATCGTCGAGATTTATCTATTGGCGCAGGTAGAAACAAATTACATAATTGTCGTGCCATTTGCTCTCAGTTTTAATACCAAATTGATTTGGCTGGTCTTCGTCAAAGTAGAATTCCGGCTCAAGATGAGTGCAGTTTTCATCTAAAATTTGTAAAATAATTTCAACGGGTCGATCCTTGTACAAGAGAGAAATGAGCTGCACAACTGTCACCATCCATTGTTCCTATACGCAAATATTAAACAGAAAACGGTTTAGTATCAGCCGAACGCTATAATCCGATATAAAGTTGTTTTTTTGTTTTTCATTTGATAACGACACAAGCGAATGCAATTCATTATTTAAGAGACTACAGGTTGAACGGGTGCAAGCGTGCTGTATGACATGACTCTATGTCTGGGGGGGGAGGGGGTTAAAGGCAAAAAAATCAATACGATGGATTAAGTTACTCTCGTTATAGCTGTAACATATCTCGTACGTTACTTTTTCTGGGAAACCATTTGAAAGGATCTCGCTCTTTTACTTATATTGTTAATATTATTATAGAAAATTAGAGTTTCAACCGTATACATTTATGTACAGGATCTTTTGAAATTAAATTTTAAACCGTCGTTCTGCGAATTAAAATTTACCTCTCCGCCCAGCTGATTCATTCTTCTACCTTAATTTTAGACGCGGGAAAATAAAAGATTTCAAGTGATATAATTAATTAGTTCACCCTTTGGGCGCCTTTGGGAGCAGGCCAGTAAGCTGATGAGGAGACGATTTAGTCCCTGGGCCAATAAAATCCGCACAAGTTGGTCCTGCTGATCCTGTCGTTTGTCCGCCATCTGAGTAGGTCGTTCGGGAGCGTGCAGGATATTGCGAATGAGTAACAGGGAATGATTCACAGAAATGTTATCGTCGCTCAACAACGGCTCCTGGTGATTTGGTGGGAAAACGGTTTTGTGTTAAAAGGATAAAATAACCTGGGCGGGATCAATTAGAACGCTTTTACCTTTTCTAGGGTGTGGCAAACGTGACTGAGAACGACTGGTATGGCCCCACCATCCAGAAAGGATTCCTTGGCGTTGTAGAGGAGCTGAGTCAGTTTGTAGATGACAACTTGTTGCGTTGTCGTGCTGCTCTGATTGGATCGAGTCGCTTCGCCGACCATTCCCAGGCATTCTAGGGGTGTAGTAAGTTCAGCCAATAACCTATTTAAAGACAGGGAAACCAAACAACATTTCAAAAATTACTTTTCGAGTAATACCGTACAACCATAAGCGATCATCAGCGAATCCATATTATAATATACTTGATTGTCGAATTCAAAATGCTGGGCTGATCCTGGCTGTTGATAAGAATCGGGATTAGATCCTATACACACATAAATTAATTGTTAGTTTGGTGGAATTGTAATCTAGTCTATTCATTTTCTATTATACCTTGTTGAGAATGTCCAGGAATGCGAGGGCGCACCGGAGTGGGCGAGTAATGGATGGGATCCTCGTTTTCCAACTTGATATTGATCTCTTCAAGATGAACTGGAGTGTAGCAAGAAAGAAAACAACATTTTCAACTTCGTTTTTCGTGACGTCGAGTGGAGGAGATGGTGACGACACATCATTCAATGAAAAAAGGAAAAGTTGGCCGGAAAAGCCTATTATTTAGCTACAAGGCCAACTGGCGGATAGAAGTGGAAATAGATTATTAGTAAATAACTGTTAGGGGGTGCTGTGAATCACACAAACATGTCTTGATTGCACAGCTGGTGTTGTGACATATAATTCGTTTCCGACGAATTCCCAATCTGGTGCTCATTATATTCCACGTTTAATTATTTCTTTAAGTAAAGAAAAATAAATGAATTGGTTGGGGGATGCTTACCCAGACATTCGCCGTCGATGTAGTACTTGCCGCTATGACAAGTCCCCAACGGAATGAGAGATAAAGACGGAACATGGCCACTTAATGTCATCCGCCGTTCCATTTTGAACCCTCACAGCAATCCGGCTGTCAATATAATACGAGCGACAGTTGTTTTTTTCACACCATTCAAACAAAACACTTGAACGAATTGATCAAATCTGAACTTATTGTGGACGGAATAGACGTGCCAGCGCCGTGGGGATTCCTGCGGTCGTGTGAGTAGGAAAAGCGGAATTGCGAATACTTTTTGTTATGCCGGAGTCGGTAAATCGACTCCGGCTGTGCGCATGTCTGTAATCTAGACGCGACACTCGGAGTGAGACCATCTAAATTTTTAAAAATAAATAAATACTTCGTGTTATTACATTATCGCTATCGCAATTGACCAACGATAAGAAAGAAAAAGGAAAAATGTCGTGGCCCCTTATCGTCGAATCCTTTCGAAATTGATCTTTTCAAAAGAATCGTTTACATTTAATTTCCTCTTGTTTAGATGTTGGAGAACTATTTGCGTTGGCCCTGGGTAATTCCAAACGTAGACGTCACAGCTCGGAGGAAAAGTGACACCCCCACCTTCTCCAGTCTATCCGCCTACCTATTAAACTGTACTCTATACCTTTTTTTTATGTTTTCCGATCGTATCTCTGGTGACTAGACACGCACCAATGACTCGTCGGGTTGGAAAAACCTTCGTGCCAATCAAAATAGAAACGTGCTGATGAGAAAGATGAAAGAGAGAATAGTTCCTTTATATTTATAGTACATTTATACCTCGGATTGACTCGACGTCATAGAAGCAGACACAATGGCGCTCGCCGGAAGCGTCTGGGAAATGAGAAGAAACGACGAGTGTGACGGTAGCAGCATTCGCCAGCAGCATTCGCCAGCACGACGACATTGTGTCACGACTCCCAGACACCCAACACTGTCAGTTGAAAATCCTAAAAAATGTTCTAATTGAACCACTTTTCTGAGTTTCTCAAACGTCATAGAAATGAGACTATATAAAACTAACTCAATCCTTTTCTATATGCCAGTCTGACTTAACAATGGGGCGGGCCGGCGGGGGAAAGAGTGCGAATGTAAAGCCAAATGGTTCCAGCGGATTGACGAATCATCAACCACGACGCTACGTAACTGACTATAATACTAATTGGAGTCAGGTGTAATAATAATAAGGTGAAACTGACAGAGGCACCTCTCGTACGAAAGGTGAATCTTATCTGCTGATAATTGTACACTGCACCTTAATTGTGCATCGTCGGAGGAGGAAAATCCCCACAGCCCAGCTTTTTTTTTTCCTTTTAATTATTAATTTAATTGGCCCGAAACTTATTTTATGAGGGGGAAAAACGATTCGTCATATAGTCAAAGTTTCTGGTGCAATTAAACTTATTTTGATCTTCATCTGAATTCGAATTGTCCGGAATTGTCTAATTAAAAAAAAAAAAAAATGCAATAAAAGTTAAACGTCATCGCGCAAGTATATTTTAAAAGAAACCATTTAAAAAAAATTGGTTGCTTAAAAAAAAATGACCCAAAATGACATAACAGACCTAAATATGGTAGCGCGTATACGCGTTTAAAGCCCATAAGAGGCAAAATGGTAAAAGTGTCTCCATGGTATTACATGAAGAGAGGGAATTTCAAAGTAAAGTTTTGTAACTACTTAACCCAATCCCTCTCTAGTATGCGTAAATATATATATGTATAACACTAGTTTGTCGTTCTCTATGCAGGAAAGATCGCGAAAATGAGAAATAAGCCCTGCAAAAAACTGTACATATTATTTCTCCTTGGATTCACCCGACCGACTTTTGACAGTCGACAGTGCCTGGTACAGAGTATTTTGGAAATAGATCCGTAGACATTTACAATTCAATTCTTTGTATGCCGCAGTGCCGATTCGGGGACAGATGTAACCTTTCCCAAACTGAAAAAAAAAATGACTTTGAGAAACTGCAGTTACCAGTATCAAAAGCATTCAAGCTCTGAAGTCCGGGTCGCAATCCGAGTCATCACTGCTCTCGTCGCTTTCAATTTTCCGCTTTTTCTTCTTATGGGATTTCTTTTTACTACTACTGCTGCTTTTCTCGCCTCTTGGTGATCTCGGAGTTTTCGACGATTTTGATCGAGGGGTTTTCATTGGTGTCGACGGCGCACCCATAAGCGCCACGCCGGGTATTATCGGCGGCGCTGCTTCAAAAATGGGCACTCCCATTGCGGGGACGTCAGTCGGGACTGGTGATTCGGTAACTTGATAGGTTCGCATGGCGGAAGCCAGTCTCTCCTCTTCGTCCTCTTCGGCAGGATCAATGTTGAGCATGAGCTGCTTGAACTCGATATACTTTTCCACCAGACTCTGTTTACTAGACACCTCCAAGTATCCACCTAAGCCGAGATTTTCTGTTTGAACAATAAAAAGCAGGTTAATTTATCGTCAAGTGGGAAGGCTTAGTTGGTGTTTCCATACCTTTCAACGCATGTAGAGTTGGTCTAGGCATAAATATGTTGACCAGTTTCCTTGGTGCGTTCTTCTCGTAAATCTTTGCCCCTTCTGACGGTGAATACTGGGTTATTTTGGCATCCGTCAGGCCATACTGGTCCTTTAGGTGTTGTTTAAGCATTAGAAGGAGGAGACAACCCTGAGCAGCCGTCAAGAATTCTTCGAATGGTCTTGTGTCTGGAGGTAGCCGTTGCATGATGGATGCAATGTCTTCATCGTCTTCCTCCTCCTCCGGACTAGTAGGTACAGCACTGGGGAGCAGAGATTCTCGGAATCCTTGCAAGAGGTTAGACCCCGTCACAGACACCATAATGTCAATGTGATGGATCAAAAAGAGCGGTTCGTCGATCACCTGTTAAATAATGGCACAATAATTACTTTTATGTTGACGGAGTAATGAAACGATATAACCAAACAACTGCCTTCCGAATTTTACCTGATAAGGAAAAGAAGCTAGATTGTCTGCCAAGTATAGAAGCTGTGCGAGAGGGTTCTTCGAGGTCTCGTCGAACTGTTTGAGCATAGAAAGCACGAGAGCTCTTCGCTGTTGTTTAGTACCGCGAAGAAGGGAATAGAGGAAACCATTGAGAGCAGACGGATGTTCCCCTTCCCTGAGCCGGAAACCACGAGCAATTCCTTGGCTTTCTTGTATTGCACTAGCCACAGAACACTTGGTACCGATTTTCTTATTAGGAGTCTCCGGTGTGCTCCTGTAAATTGAAAATAATTTAATAAGCCAACAAATTAGAAATTCATCATTTCGGAAACATACTTTGAAGCTGACTGGACAGGAGAATTCTCTTTTGGAGCACTTTCAATTAGCGACTGTAACTGGTAAGATAGTCGAATGCCTTGCAACGCTTTCATGTGAATGAATCCAGGGTACTTTTTTTCTATTTCCTGCAACTGTTTGTCTGCTGCGTGCGATACTCGCTCTGCGTCAGTGCTGATGCAAATCAAGTATGGAACGATTTGCACCGGATGAACCTATTGGAAATAAATTTCACTTGAGTAAGCCGCATTGATTCGAGAATCAAGAATGCAAACAAGCCTACCAATCCTTGCTGAAGAATCAACTGCGTCACTCTGAAAGCTGATTGTCGAACACTGGACGCGCCATGGATGAAACAATCAAGGATTGGTTTTAGATAAAGTTGAATGACGGTACTGGCCATTCCAGAGGTTACGTCTCCCATTTCTTTGAGATTCTCCTTCTTTGACGTCTTGGACCACTGCTGATCTTCTTTGATCATTCGAATTTCCTCTTCCTACAGAGAAATGTTGTATTAACCAATTGAATCAGGAACTATGAATCACAGGAGAAATATACCTGAAGGTATGTTTCGATGTTGTTTAGCACTTGAACTTTTAGTCGCAAGGCAACAGAAGGTTCCAATAAACGCTAAATAAAGAAAAAGAGCCGGAAAATTAAGTAAGAGCCTGATGAAAATTACGATTACCACAAATTTTAACTTACATTGAGATATACTGATTTCAGGGATTCTCCCAACATGAAGTCGTAATGCCTGATGCAAACAGAACCATTAGCCTGGAAAACAAATTCAAGATTACATATGGCAAATTTAGGTTAAGAAATATTTTCTAAATACCTGAAGAGTGAAGAACTGCATATCAGTGCAGTTTTGGCACACAAAGTAAAGAAGTATCTCCATCACTTGTTGTTTGGTAGAGTCAGGTAACCCGTAACGCACCTGAAACCATTGAAACCAAAATTTAAACAAGGTTTCAACACGGTAATCCTGAGATCAAAACAATCAAACAAAATAATCACCTCTTCGTCTGTAAAATCGAAATGCCGCAGTAGCAATCCCACGGTGAAAAGTGCTCTTCGGAAAAAAGGCCGGTGTTGGACGAGTCGCGGATTGTCGGGGTCTCTCTCGTGCATAAGCTTGTATTCAGTCAACGGACCGAAATATTTTCGGAAGCAGTCTCGAATGAGCTTGAAATTCCGTGTGACATGATTAACAACCGAGCCAAGGCAAGATAAACAAGCCGCTACGACTGCCTTTTCATGCTGCAAGATCAACTTGACAGCATCTTCTTCCAGTTGAGCGAGGAAAGATTCACTTGGATGTTCCAGCAAGGGGACTACTACTTCCAATGTCCGGGCAACGTCACTAATAATTTGATAGTCACCCTGAGTCCTACAGCGAAGACTCAAGTACGGTTGAAGGGTCATGGCATGTGGCACAAGTAGTAAGGGTCGTATTTTTGCGAACAAATATAACGTAGTCATACAGGCGACTAATCGCTGAGAAGCTCCTTTCGTTTCTCCGCCATTTGAGTTTTTCCCATCCGCCGATCCCGCTACACACGGAAAAGAAAATCGTTATAAAATTCGTTTAATTCAAAAAATTAATTATGGACTCACCGGAACTGGGGCCTCGAGCAAGAGAAGCTTCCTCGAGTCGGAGAATATTTTCGACTAAGCAGTCAACGATTTTTTGGTAGGCCATCAATAGGGCTTTGGAAGGTTCAACATTCGCTTTTGTCACGTCTTCTTTGTCTTCTTTGGGTCGAAACATCTGTTGAAGCAGTTGCTCAAGCCAATCTAAGCCGGTATCTCTGCAGGCGGCCACGACGTCAGTTATGTTCATAACCTGAGAAATGGCATGAAAAATGAACTTGAAATTCGAAATCCAATTGATGGGATTGAACTCAAGTACCTTTCTCATTAAAGCATTAAAGTCAAGTGTCGGCTTATCTCTGACTGGGCTAAACCACATAGCTTGGAAGACCTCCATGACCAGCTTTTTGATGCCACCTTCTTCGTCGTTCACTCCTCTGGAATCTTGGTGAAATCGGGACATTCGGTGCAGATGTCTTTCATTATCTATTGGTAAAAAAATTGGCAATCATTACATTTGAGTCATTATTATCAAATAAATAACTAATGACTACCTTAATGACTCTTTTGCGAACACTAACTCCCGTGTCCGAGATACGCGCAGACAACATGGTATAATATTTGTCAATAAGCTCTGGGCGTGATAGGACAAACTTTCCTACTAAATCAACAGCTGCTTCTCTCACTGCTGTACTTTGGTCCAGGAAAGAATGATGAACACCAAGTTGCATGTCGGACCGGGCCAGGACGACTGGGTCCGATTCAACGATTTGAGTCAGGCATTTCATGGCTTTGGCTCGCACAGCGATAGCCGGTTCCGTCAAGACCTAAAAATACAAAGTGATGCAATTGAGCAAAACACGTAATACGGATAGAGTTGTTTATTGTTTACCTTCAAAATGTGCTTGAGATACGAGTCAAAGCTTTGAGAAAACTGTCTTTTGGAAGCCAAAAAACGTGTGATAAGCTCTGAGCTTTCGGCATCAAGAGGCGTTGTTAAAACCTGCGTTCTTGTAGCAGGTGCTGCTTCTGGGAAAGGATTGATTTTGGAGAGTAGTAGCTTCTTTCTCCGATCGGCCATTTCCAGGGATTGGTTGTGGTCATTGCAATCAGCGGCAGTGTTTTCCTGTTCAGGTTTCTTGGCATTGTCGTCTTCGTCCTCAGAAGACGAGGACGAAGACGAGGATTCGGATGAAGAAAAGTGGTTACGCTTTTTCTTCTTCTTCTTTTTCTTAGGTGTTTCTTTAATCCTCGGTCGTTCCGCAACACCGGTTTCGGGTATATTTTCTGACGAAACGGATCTCTTGGTCACACTGTTTTTTATATCCATGTACTATTGAGCGACGTAGAAATGCCGTGCATGAAGCATTGCAGGATCACATTGAGAATTGACAGCAAGATAATCGAGCAACAATGACTGAAGAACCTAAAAACAAAATAAATTGCAATTAATCTTTTGTGCTTATGATCTAGTAAAAATGACAACCCATCTTTTATTAATTTTTTTTTTGCAAGTACCTCGATTTTATCTGCTGGTATGTTTTCTTTCTCGTGATCTTTGTCTCCGCTCTTTTTCTTCTTTTTATGCTTTTTCGATTTGAATTCTTCCACCGCGTTGTTAGCTTCATCTTCACGAACCTGCTTCAGCAATTGATCGATAGTGTCCGTTTTAAGTTGAGAACTGACGGCGTCCTTTCTGAGACGAGCTGCCACTACGCCAAGGTACTCTAGGGATGCCACTCGCAACAGCACATCGACATTTTTGTTGCTAAAGTTTTGCACCAACAGCTTGCCTAACAGTGATAATAACAACTCGGCGGCCGGCCACTCAGGCTTGTTTACGGTGCTCAGGAGATCCTAATGAAAACAACCCTCATTAGATACTTTTGACCTTAAACTTTCCCTGGAAATAACTCTTACTTGTACGAAATTTTCAAACAGCGGACGATAATCAACTTCCTCGTTGTTTTTAACTCCACAATTCCCGAGAAAGACCGATAGAAAATTGGCGGCTGTTCGGACTGCGGTGTCGTATCTTGTATTCACCACTACTTCTGGATCCATTGCCTAAGGAAGACATTAATTTGAGTTTAGACAAGCTTCTCTAGGTACAAGCATACAAAAAGAAATTGGGGAGAAAAAGATTAGCCTACCAAGACAGAGCTATCCACGTCCTCGGCCGAAACGGTTGTTCCCGGAGGAGCCCCTAGCTTCTCTGGGAGGCATAGGACACATTGTATGAGCTGAAGGACTAAGGCGGTGAGCATCTGTATGTGCTGTTCGGCACTAAGGCGGAAAGTGCGAAGTCCTCGTTTAGAGGAGGGCAGGCGTGCGATGGAAGCTAGGATATCGTCGAGCAACAATCGTCTATGCTTTTCATAGCGACTAAAGATCTTCGTCACTAATCTATATCCGGCACGAAAAAAACAAACAACCAAAAACAAACAAAACAAAAACATTAACAATTGCTCATAATGACTCCATTAAAAATCACAAATTTATACCTCAAAGCGGACAACTGCAAATCTGGAATATTTTCGACGAAGAACGGTGCAACACCTACGGTTGAAAGGTGGAGTACAGCTGTATCCGTTAACGTCTGGACTGCCAACAATTCAGCCATCAAACCGACTAGGCCCACCATTTTATGATAGACCAATAGAACAGTTTTGTCCCGCACTTCTCGTACGTGGGCCCTTTTCTTCTTTGAACTTCCGCCTGTAAAGCCCAATGAAGCGATGCTGGATTTCGTGCGTCTGTGAATCAATCAATCGAAATATACCTGAAATCGTGACATCCTTTTTGCGACTCGGTCCGGTATACTGGATCATATGCCGGATAGATCGAATGCTGCAACTGGAACCTGGCCAGCTGAACAATTCTCTCAATGACTTCTTCGAGGTAGGCTCGCTTGGGCATGTTTGGCGCTGTAAGGATATGAAGGGCTGCCAGCGCCGCCTCTACAGCTCGGAGTACACGCTCAGAAGACAATTCCGTCCACAATTTGCTCTCCTCTTCATCTTCATCCGGATCCCCTGTAATTTCGACAGGCGCATGTTATGAAAATGGGACTCAATAAGTGAACTTTGCGATAATATACCGAGAAGGGAAATTTTGGCTCCATCACGTATGTTCTTTTCGAGCAGATTGAGTAACCGAACAAGTCTCTCGGGGGGGAACAGCTGACATGGCACCCATTGACTAAGTAAGAAATGAGATTACAATTCAAAAAAAAAAAAAAAAAACCGTTTAAAAACACGCTATCGGCTAGAAAATAAAAATATACCTTCAATTTAGCTGCTTCTGCACACAAATCGTGGAGTTGCTGTTTGGGAATCATTGCCTCCTGAGGTATATCCGTGTCGTTATCCAGATCAGCCGGGGCATTCAGATCAGCATCTTCCGTAGCATCGAAAATGTGTTCGACTAAGCGCGTAAATCTTTGAAACGTATTTGTCTCCATGAGTTCTTCCGCGTTCAATTTGCCTTCGTCATGGACGACCTTTCCCTCCAGTCTTTTCAATTTTTTCTTTGGAGCCGGTGCCACTTCATCGTTGTTCGGTGTCGTCACCTCACCGCCGGTGGATTTTCTTTTACGAGGAGTCTCTCTGTCTTTGTCTTCTTTCCGCACTTTCACTTTGGGTTTACTCTCCTCTACAATTGGCTTTTGTTCCTTCACTGGTTCCACTGGTTTCACAACTACACTTCCTTTTCCACGTCCTCCACCGTCAGAATCCGAGTCTTCTTTATAGGACGGCCGCCCACTACTATGATTCCTGGACATCCTGATGGAACAAGATTATTAATAAAAAAAAGATACAAGACCACCAAGGATTATATGAAATTACGTACCGATTATTTTGCTGTGAGGAATTATTCATGGACGACAGAGCGATGGGATCCACTTTAACGGACGCAGTGAACGGTTGGCTATTCGCTGTCTGCTGAGGTACGATGGGTTGGGGTTGGAACGTAGATTTTTCAGTTTCTTTTCTTTCGTGTGAATGCGTTGAAGCTATCGCGTTGGGGAACTCTTGGTGGTTGTATACCGGCAAATGGGGTTGTGCAGCCTGTTGTGGAACTGGATGCTGTGTCGGAGGCTGCTCTTGGATTTGCTGCGGATGAATTTGCTGTTGCTGATTATATTGTTGTGGCTGTTGCGGCTCTACAAGAGGCATGGCAGGGTGTGTTGGCTGCGGTTGTTGAGGAAGATGTTGTGGATAATGCTGCTGGGATTGTTGTTGCTGGCAATGCTGCTGGGCTGGTACTGGAGTATGAACGGGTTTTTCATACCCCCAGCTTGGGCTATTGTAGTTCTCTTGTTGTGGCTGCTGAGGATATACATTGTTTTGCGCAGCCAAAAGCTTCGTCTGCGTGGAATATGGACTCCCCTGTGGAACGTAATTCATGGCGGCTTGCGCGGGCAATCCTGGAGCAGGACTTTGCTGAGGAGCATATCCCTATGAAAAATGAAACATGAAAACAGCTACTTTTGGCAAAAGAATTCTCTGGTTCTACCTGAACAGAATTGCCACTTGGTGTATAAGCCCCGACATGAGTGGCAGGTGATGCATAACCAATTTGCTGCTGAGAATTGTACACGGCTTGCTGCTGCTGCTGCTGATGGGGATGCACAGTACTCTGATTGCTGTTCCATGGCTGTGGATGTTGTTGTTGTTGCTGCTGCTGACGAAAGACGTGTGGGTTTCGCTGCAGTATTGCACTCAGTAACTCAGGTTGGGGTTGTGAGAGCTCTGGGTGATTGAAATTCTCATAGCGTTGATCTCTGGATGTGTAACAGAATTTGTCGATGAATTAAATAAATGAAGATAAATATGCTGTATGAAGTGGAAAGTACCTTAGAATTATGTGCTGGGGATTATAAGAGGTCGTGGTGAGTGCATGTTGAAGTTGAGCTGCCAAGGCATCATCATGAGTAGACAGGAGTCTGTGAGCTTCCTCAGCGACTTTTGGATGGAAAAGTAATGAACGACTGGCTTGTGTGGAAGCCAGGGGCACCGGCAATGGCATCTCACTCTCAGGTAACACTAATAAATAAATAATAGGAAGTTTTTACGATTCAGAACAAACAAAAAATTAATGTGTAAATAAAACTTACAGTCGCTGAGACTTGCAATGCCAGCCAGGCTGATAATGGGGATTGTAGGGATTTCGCCATTCATCGTGAAAGACCCCTTCCCCACTGTTGGTAAAGTTGAGGATCAACAACCTACTCCTTTACCTATATCTACTACTCTGACACTGCTCACATGGCAACATCCAGACTGAAAAATAAAAACAGGTTAAATAATAATTGTAACGAAGAAGACAAATAAATGGCAGGTAGTAATTAGAGGTTTACAAGAACACTGTAAACATCACGAACACATCAGACGAGGTCAATGAGTCCAAAAATACCGGCTACAGGTGACGATTATTTGTTTAAAAATGCAAATTTAACCTTGATCTAGCTTAGAGTACTGTTTACACAGCTAACAAAATATGATTTTCTAAGAATTTATACTATTGTTTACAGATGATCAAAACAATTACCAAACTTCAGTGCCTACTGGCAGTGCTCCCAATGGATATGAGCATCTCCTTCTTTTGGTCGAACTATACAAAGAAATTTACACTTTAAATTAAGGTCTTGATCAGTATTATAACACTGTATATACATACTTGCATTTCTGGGGATGTGCCCAGATGTTGATATTAAATCTCCAACTTTCATAGTTGAGGATGCTAAAATGTACCTTACTCTGTCTCCAGCTGCTACCAATGCAATTTTTGAACTTTGACATGGGTCATATTGCAGTCTCAAGATTTTTTCAACCAATGGAGGCCCTTCCTTTGGTCCAGAACGAACATTATCAACCCATCGGTACTTTTTCTTGTGTCCACCTCCAAGACCACCATACACTTTTTTACTTTTAGAAGGAATTAACAGTTTAAAAAATCCTTTTTTCAATTGCAAATGAAATGTTACCTGTGGTAGGATCTCTTCCTGCCAACTTCATGAGTGGTAGTTTCTTTACAGTGTACTCCTCAGGGAATTTCACTAACCATTTGTTACCGATGTTTCTCCATCCAGGTTCTGTCAAATACCCAAGTTTATTTATGCAACGTATCTGATGGAGTTGGGGTTGTGTGTTGTTCATGTTAGGCTGAGTGTTGGAAATTTGACCGACATACATTGTGATAACGTAAGGCGATTATTAGTGACACATAGTCTTGAAAAGGAATTCAACAACTGTTGCATCATCTTGATTCAAAAATTTCGGTTGAAAAGTATCTAAACATTAACTTTAAGCTTTAACTTCAATTTCTCTACATTAAAGCTAGCCGAAAAACTGAAACAATTTCAAGCAGACGACTCAGAGCGGCGACACGGGGAAAAGGGTAAACCAGACCAGAGGGGCTTCAGTTCGAGCGATCGTGCTTCACTTGTCTTTTCACCGGGAAACTTTGAATACGCCTTTCAGCACAACGTACAATTTAAAAATTCTTGAACCATCTGAACAACTTAAAAAGTTTATGGGGGTGGCCCGTGTTCGACTTCCGTCTGGCACTTTTCTATCTGGCCGTCATTTGCATGATCACTTGGTTGGGCATTCAATGCCTGATTGATTACTGTTCTCTTTCCAGCTGCTTATCTAGGAACTCGTCTCGTGGTTCGGCATATATGGGAACATTGCAGAATGTCAACGTCAACGTTTTATATCGACCTTCTACCTTAATCACACAACAGCAAGACCCCACTAACGAGAAAATTTCCCAACCCACTACCTTGAACCTACCCATTGCGAGCTCGAACTAAAAGATGGTTACACAAGTCGTAACGAGGCAGTTCTTCCTTTCTGATAGAAATCGAGTGATCGCTAATTTGTAGATTGCGGTGATCCACCTTGTGTTTTTCAAGTGAATGAAAATAATTTGCAAATATTTCTCCATTAAAATGATTGAATAATGAGGGTAAATTTACTAAATTAATGAAATTTAAAAAAAATCCAAAATTGTTTAAACTTGAGTTTAAATTAAAACAAAATATTAAGTAAAACAAGGGTAAAACTTTGTTGTAGCCTTCGTGGGTTGTTTGAGTCTTTTCGAGATGCCATTTTTTTTACCCAATAACGTTGCCGTTTAGTGAATTTTTTCAAAAATAACATAGCGCGGGTACACTCCGGCGATGCTACTTTCAAGGTTTAGGGCTTGTACAATGTACACTACAAGGCCGCAGGCACTGATATGGTTAACCGCTGAATTTGAATGGATTGAAATATAGTTATTTCGAGAATTAATCGCAGTGGAAATTTAGGTCACTAAATAGGTGACACTAAATAGGAGATTCAGACATCGTGTTTATTCCGGTTTATTCATACTGGTCTTATATGAGACACAGTATCAATGACGTCTTTTTGTGGTCTTATTAATTTTACATGTGTAGTCAGGCGATAATAAAATACAAAATGGGTATATTCAATTCGTGGTAAAAAAGTTAGTAGTAGGCCTATGAGCTTAATATCTTCACGCACAAAGAGAAAAATAGTCCGTCACTATGGCAGATTTTTTTCTCTCTCTCTCCATAGTCCATACTCGATTTTCATTTTAATGATTATGAAAATAATTTACAAATATTTCTCCATTAAAATGATTGAACAATGAGGGTAAATTAATGAAATTTAAAAAAATTCAAAGGAATTTTAACTTGAGTTGATATTAAAATAAAATATTAATGAAAATGACCTCCTCTGGGTACTTGCTAATCAAAAGTCTCATACTGAAGTGCATATAAGGACCACTCAACTCACAAGTAGACATTCAACATTTCTCAACGGTGAAATTAAGTTAGTAAAATCAAACTCCAAAGATGAACAATTCTGAATTCCAACAAATGACCACCGCTGACATCCACCAGGCGTACGGCCACATCCCTGCCCTGTGCCAGACAATGCATAGTTTTGAAGAATTCCTTGACACGTCGGACCCAATACCTGAAGCATCGAGGTGGTTAATAAAGACGATGGTGACAGCAGCCAAATTCGGTCTAACATCCATGACTGAGCTCATCGACCGTCTTATAAAGGAGTGTGAATTATTAACCCAGCAAGCGCAATCCGCCCAGTCGGAATCGAAACATTTCCGGCAGGAACTTGATGCCGAAAGGGAAAGGAAAGACCGGCGGATCGCCGAACTGGAAGAAGAAATCGCCCAGGCGAAGCATGCTGCCCAGCAGCCATCTAAAATCGTTGGATATGAGAGAAGTCTCCAATCGATTTGGACTCAACCGGAAAAACAACTCACCGGCCACCACCAGAGTCCAGCAACGTCATTCCAGCAGAACGGATTTGGTGAAACTGAGGGGAAAATTCTCGGCCGATTTATTTCCAAACCAAACCAGACCAACAAGGCCACACACAAGTCTCATCCAGGCTCAGCGCAACATGCTCCGGTAACTTCCGAAAACCGCACGGATGGGCAGAAACCGATCTCTGAACAGATTCCAATGCAACAAGACATTCCAGCCGAGGATTTTATAATTACTTCAAGAGATATTGAGCGAAAGGTTGTGGGTAGCAGCCTCCTGCTTACAAAAATTTTGAGTCGTCACATTGGCCGTTTCCTTGGCCTAGGGGGTCAAAATGCCAAGCGTCTGGAACGGGAATACGGCGTGAAAATCGACATTTTAAAACGCCAAAATCAATTCGAGGATTTGAAAATCGTAATATCGGAAGGAGATGAGGACCGTCGTCGTGCGGCCTCCGACGACATCATCGAGAACCTGCCGGTGGAAGTCCATTGTCCCAACCTGCAATGTTATGGTCACGCATTGAGAAATGCCACATCCCAGTTCAATGTTCAAATCGACCGAACGAACCCGAACATCCCCGGCATGACAATTTGCGGTAGGCTAACCAACTGTCGCCAGGCGTACTATCAGCTGGTGGGCTACAACGACAACATTTTGTATCAGTAATAACACCACACCGCCTTCTGTTTCTTTCATTCTCATTCAGTTTTCCTACTTTCCCACATTAATGACATGGATGGTGTCGACAGATCAAATTTCAATAAAACTAATAAAAAGCACACGCGTTTTATGTTGTTCAATTATTTAAAAAAAAAAAACACGAACCAGCACGTATAGGACTATATTGTCAACAACTTGTGTAAAGATCTACTTAAATGAAACGAATAAATATCTAAAATAACATAAAATAAAAATTCTGGGGGGTTGGGTGGATTGTTGCGCAGTATACAATCACAGTGAGTGTAGCCCGGAGCGAGTGAATAGTTTGTGAGTTGGCAATTGAAACTTTATATTTCCGACAAAGTTTACTATTGTTATTGTACACATTTATATAGAGTCAACTTTGAAGACAATGAAAAACTTCCCCCCCCCCTCTGTGTGTATACTATTACTATATAGTCAACTATTTAAAATGATGTAATATTCATTTGACACAAAGACGTCACACACGACACACAATGACTCCGCTGGATTATTTATCTTTTCTTACTGATATTATTTGCCGGGCTAGATTTGATATACTCAACGAAGATTGCGGCCGGCCGGCCGGCCGATGAAGTCGTTTCACGCAGAAGAAGATGATGAGCGGTAGGTACTGGAGTTACGGTGGTGCTGGTGGTGCTGGTGCTGGTAGAAGTAGTGCCGACAAGGTGGTGCTCGTGCGTGGTGGTAGTGATGGGGGGAGTGCTCGTGCTAATTACATCGGTCGAGGTCGGGAGTAGTGAGGGCGGATCAGTAGTAGTGATGAGGCTGTTAGTAGTGCTGGTAGTAGTAGTATCAAGTGCTAGCTCGTTATCATCTCCGTCATCAACGGAAGAAGTTGACGAAGAAAAAGAAGAAGATTGCGGGGCGGACTGGTTATGGAGGTGGGTGGTGGTGGTGGTGATGGCGGGTGGTGGGGTCAAGTGATGGGGCAGATATCTAACAAGATATCGACGCATACGACGACGACGACTAGCATAGACCCTCGACGTCGTCGTCGAGTCGCTCAAAGGAGTCGCCGTGACCGACGACTTGGATCTATTACGAATAACATGCCCACTTGGGGTAAGGTAACCTTAGAAAATCATGGCGGCATGCAATCAACCAACCGAAAAAATAGGGGGGAAAAAGGGGGAAAAAAATAATTAAATGAATAAAAATAAAATAACTCAATCAAAAAAAAATAAATCAATGATAACAAACTGAATCGGTGGCAATTTTGATAAAATAATGAGAAACATGCAGATATGTATAATTCGGACTGAATTTTCACCTAATGCATGAGCTCTTCGAATTAAAATTGTACCAAATCATTTCGACTCGTCGATATATTCGAATTAAAAAAAAATTAATCCAACGTCGAAAAATGAAGACATTCAACACGAATGTGGCGATAGATAATAGATATAGAGTGTGTAGTAGTATAACACGTAATAGAGATATAGAGTGTGAATGTAAAAAGATAGAGTGTTGCATCATTCGTGACAAGAGAGAGTGAGAGAATGATTTGAAAGTGTCCGCCCTTTTTTTCCCCTTGCTGGCCAACAAACAATAACCCAGCAATTGTTTGTTGGTTTTATTTCGAACGATAGTGTGAGAGAGAATCGTAGTGTGTATATATATAGTAAGAGACGGCAATCAAACGAATAGAGACACTCAACAGCTACAATAAACAATCCAACAATCGAACCTTGCGCCATGAAAAAGTATACAGTGAAATAAAACAAACCCAAAAAATGTCTCAAATCAAATCAAATCAAATCAAAATAAAAAAGAATTGACTTACCGACGCACGTATTGTTGTAAATAAACGAGTAGATGCGCTCGCATTTCTTCTGGTCGTTTCCGGGACAGAAGCAGCCGAACAGCGGAGTCATCCGCAATCCCCGCCAAGCATTGTAGCACGTTTCCCTGCGCCCAAAAAAAATAATCAACGAACGTGTAACAAATGATCTAGATTACATAAAAAAGGCGCAAGACAACGGGAATTGCGATGGGTGAGAGTCGATATTTAAAAAAAAGGAAAATGGTAATTATTATTTTTTTTTTCGTATATCGAAGGAATATAAATGATGATTTACTTATCGCGGCAGACGCCCGAGCGCAGTTTGCAGTGCTCGCGGAAGTCGTTGTAGAGTCTCGTGCACGACAGATCCTTTTGGCAGACGTCGAGAGCGTGAGTGCACGTCGGCAGGGCGTGGATCGGGTACAGGTCCCGCTCTGTACATGTGTGTGTCAAGTGTGTCAAATCAAATGAAGAAGAAATAATAATCTAAGCCAAAACCCAATTTTCGATCATATAGAAAGTCCTCGACTACTATTAGAGATATTTCTCCGTGTCTTATCATCATCATGCATCTTCACGTTTGATTGTGTCGTCCACATGTACACGTATAGAGTAGAGACGCCCGCAATGTCAAAAGTGTCCGTGATAGCATCGACGGCCTCTGTGCTGTCACCGGATGCCAAAAAAAACAAAAAAGCAGAGAGAAGAGGACTGTGTATGTGTGTGTGTGTGCTGCTCTCCGGTGCGGATCGATGTCTTTTGTGTGTATTGAGTCACTCCAGTCAGAGTGCTCTGTGTACATAATAGACACACAAGACCTATACTATAGACGTATAGAGAGTCTATACGTATCGTCTATCTTTCTCTTTTTGAGACTCTGAGACGCGCTCTAGTGTTTCCATTTTGTTTGCCCTTCCATCATTTCTTTTTTATTCTTCGGCGGACGATGGACGGATCTTTATACAGCAGCAGCCAGCAGCCAGCAGGGTACACAGAAATGGAAGACAAACCTTGTCCGCCGACGGCCCGTTCTTTTATACTATAATATAGTACAGCAGCATCAAAGTCGTGTTTGTGTTTGTTTTGATTTCTAATATTCCACTCGAATCGGCCCGCCCTTTTCTTATCTCTTTTTATATATACGGGTTACATCCAATCACCTTGCACTTCTTCATCTTTTCTTTCTTTTCTTGATGTACTTCATAGGTAATCGAATTTTCTGGGGCGGATGAAGCGTGACTGCACCCACCCCCCCGCCGGAGCCGAACGAGAGCTGACCAAGCCACAAAACAGAAAGAGAAAAAAAAAGAGAAACACTGGAAGCTGTGCTGGCTGCTGGCTGCCTCATTGTGTATATAACACACACAGGAGCACAGGAGCAGCCTAGCCTCTCTCTCTCTCGTCTTATTCTCCGTTATATCCGCAGCGAAACAATTCCATCATCTCCAGCAGAGATCGTGAGCGTGTTCGTTTCTCTCTCTTCTATTCCTTGACAAAAGAGCAACTGCCAATGTTGTACAAGAGATGGTGAACTATATGCGCGCCGGGCTTGTGTGTGTAGTATCTATCTCGTATACAATTCATCAAGAGAAAAGAAGAAAGTCTGAGACGACGCCAGCATGACCTCTCCTTTCTCGTCGTCTCTCTTCTTCGGCATTCATCTAATTAGCTTGCGCAAGTGTGGAGCTAAAAGGCCGAATAACCCCATTGCAGCTCTGCTGGTTAGATTCTATCTTGTCTTTTCTATTTAGTCTTGGTGAAACGTTTCCCGAATTGAGCCAATCCTACGGGCTTCCATATTCCCCCCCTCCAAAAAAGTTGTCCCTATAGCCCAACCCCATCTCGCCCCCCGTCCATTTTGGCATTTTCGCTCTCTCTGTGCCAACCTTTGAGAGAAGCGTGCGGATGGGGGAAAAAGAAGAAAAAAAAACCCTTTGAATTAGTTGACTGGCGTACGGAAGTCACGTTCATCCGTATGCACAGTGTGTGTGTGTAGGGGAGGCCAGCAGCTCCACTGGGAAGAATAATCGAAACGCCCGCCAAAAAAAAAAAAAAAAGAAAATCAAAAAGAAGAAAAAAAGATGGTCTATAAAGATAGATCATAATATACATATATAAGCCGTATAGCTCGCGCAGACACACTATTACATAATCAATATAATTCACGAGCAAAAGAAACACACGTACGTATACAATCTATAAAGAATGTAGTAGCTTATTCCTCCCCACACACGAATATATAACTATAGTAGCCTAGTTGAGATTAGAGCGCAAACCTATAATATGTCTAGACATTGTTTTCCGATTGTCATTTTTTTTTTGTTTCTTGGTGGGGTTTAATAGACGACGTGCAACACGGAATAAGATGATCTGCCGGGACAAATATGACTTGCGCAATTTTTATTCTTTCTTATTTCTACAGTATATAATAATAATAGAGGGTTCAAAAAAGAAGAGATTATATACCTTTCTGGGTGGCCACCATGCACGGGTGGTCGAAGAGGGAGTCGCGAAAAGCGTTGCAATCCGGGTCGACGGACGGCTCTCGGCAGAGGCAGGTCGGATGGAAGACCGGAAAGGCTTGCAGGGTCCTCAGTCCGGCCTGACATTTAGTCACCGTCGTCGTCGAGCACGCCACTGTATGTTTCAGAGAGAAGGCGGTCCATCACAGAGTATAGACATTCGGACGAGGCGGGTAGGGGACGGTAGTATAGGTCGATCGTGTCGTCGATCAATTCCGACGTTGGCAAAGCAGCAAACAAGAAAAGACAAAACACACACACAAAAGCCAATGAGAAATGGATGTGTGTAATGTGTGTATATGCTGCTGGAGCGCGACGGAATTCGAACGGCCATAAGAAACAAACATACAACACAGACCGGCGGTGCTGTCTGTATACGCGGGCGATAATCAATAATCGATACATACACCGGTTAGCGTGACTATTTTCTTCCCTTTTTGATGATGGAATATACCTTTGAGAACTTGAATTAACTTGGCGCTCTGACGAAATTCTAGATGTTCCAACGGACAACATGGCGTGTCGGTATATAATTTTCCTTATCTTTTTATTTTTCAATTTGCATCGACATCAATATAAACGGCCCGGAGGTTATAAATAAAAACCATTTTCTGGATTTGGTATCATAGATTTGAATTCGACGGCGGGAAATTCAAATTTCACTTTTCGTGATATGACATATTGGCGGGTGTAGAAACGGATTATTTGAATTAGATTCGATTGTAATATCATAGACGACAACCCAGCTGCATTTGATGCTGCGGACCGAGTGCTAGTGACGGCACAATTCCGCGGCCGTTCGCATCTCAGCCAGCTGCCGGGCGGAAGTTTATACAGTCCGGTAGAGAGAGAGCAAAGCAGAGAGGGTGGACCAAACAAAAAAATGGAATAAGTAAATAGAAGAGATATCTGTCCAAATAAACTTTCCTGTCGAGTCCGAACTTGGTTTTCCGCTTCGACAAGATTCTCATCTAAAGGGAAACTCGGCATTTTCATGAAATATTTCCCACTCCAGCGTCCCGCTTTGTGTGTGTATATACGTATACTCCCACTTGACTATTACATTGATAACAAGACCATGTCTGAATATTATACAGCACGAGGAGGGGACCTAAACTCTGCACTACGTGGGGCCAGCACGGCCCCTCGAATTATCCGCACCACATCACCATTGCTCTTCAGATATTTTCTAATGAAATAATCACGTCCGAATCTGGAGCTAGCTCTCTCTCTCTCTCTCTCTCCACTTTATTTGCGCGTCGAGTTTAATATTATAGAGACTAGATCCCATCATGTTGCATCACATGATTTAACTGGAATTTACAGACGCCCGAGAGTGACGTGACGCTGGCGCCGGGTCCCCTGTCGTCTGCCGACCTATTACGAGACGTGCCTTAAAGGGCCGGCGCTAAGCGGCTAAAAAAAAAGGGGTCCCATACCCGGAACAAGGAAAAATTGGAGGACACTGGGGAGACAAAGGGGTTATATACACTATCTACAACGCCAAAAACCGGAAGGAAATAAAAAGAAAATCAATTATTGACGACGCCCAGTAGGAGCAGTAGCTCTTTTCTTTTTTGCTGGTTGAGTAAAGACTAAAACAAACATTTGGTGGGTCGTGAGAAAAAAAGCCAACTGTTCTTCTTCTTCTAATAGAACCCCCCAAAAAAGAAGATGTTATTCCTTTTCTTTCCTTGGCTCTGCCCCCATTACAACCAGCACTACTACAACAAATAAAAGAAACTCTTAAAGTGTGTGTCTCTAGTAGTATTACTTGAATTCGCCATTTTATATTGTGGCTGTGATGTGTGCTGTTTAAACATGTGTACCTGTTTCCGGGCCGCATATGTGCTGAATCACCGTTTCGATGGACTTGCACGACGGGTCCTCGGCGCATAGTTGATGGGCTAGTAGACAGTTGAGTATGGCGCTGGCTGGTTGGCCTTGATGTAAACCTAGGAGCAAAAAGACATTCGTTGTTTAGAAATTCGTGTGTGTGTGTGTACAAGTTGCGGCTCATTTGACTCTGCAACACGTCGTCAACAACATCAAGTAGGATATGGCGTTGGCTCTCTCCATTTTGCCCCTTGGTTAGTAGAGCGCAAAGAAATCGATAGACACAAGAAGAAGAAGAGAATATGTCTCTCCTCTCTGCTGCTGCTGCTGCTGCCAGCAAAGTAGCAAAACAGCCACAGTTGTGTGTTCGCATGCGGGGCTCTTTTTTTTGGTTTTGCTTTTGTTTTAGATGGGAACTTAAACACCCCCAAAAATGAAAGAATGTGTTTTTTCCCCCCATTATTCTTTTCTTTTTTCTTTTGCGTAAAATGCATAGATATATACCAGCACCACGTTGTTTCTCATTTTCCTATCCAATCCTCGGCTCTCTCGTTCAATCGACAGCACAGGGGCCCAAAAGAAAAGAAAAATTTAAAAGTCAAATTGGGTGATCGACTTTTGTTCCATTTTTCTTGAAATTCTCTTTCTCTATACACACAGCATCAGACTGACGACATACACTATACACAGATAATAAATAGACATCCACTCTGCAAGCAGCAGAGTTTCTTTTGTCTTGATAACATAACTGTTCATCGGGAGAGAGAGACTATTATTCGGACATGTCTAACAAAAGAGATGAGGAACATACAAGAGCATCTATCTAGTTTCTCTCTCCCGCGCTTTTCAGTTGATGATTATTTCCCATTTTCCGTTTCAGCGATTCCCCACTGGTGTATAATAATTAAAAAAAAAAAAGAAAACCGCCGAACTTATTTGTGTGTGTATTTTTCGTTTGATAAAACATCGAGAGCTTTCGCTGGGCTTGTATATACGCGCGATTGGACTGCTCGCTCCATCAAGGGTCTATTTCCTCATCATTTTCTCTATAGGTATTATAACAACGCCCCGGTTGAGATGAGAGAACAATCAAAGAAATCATCGAGCAAGTTGCGAGAAAGACTCTCTCTCCCGTGTATATACAGTTAATGTTGGAAAGGAGAGCTTTGAAAATCAGAGCGAATGCCACTCTACATAATAGCTGCTCCCCCTTCTTCTTCTGATTTTCGTTTCTATTATTGCTCTCCTTAAATTTCCTACACACAACCACTTGATCCCTGGTCTATTTTATTTTATTTTTTGTTCTCTCTTAACTATTTCGGTAAGGAGAAGAAATAAAGAGCATCGAATCATTGCCGGCGTTCTATAATATCAAGAGTTGCCATCCCGCGCGCAGTTTCAAACACACACAGGAGCGCGGGCGGCCGCCAGCACAGACAAAAGCGGAAATCTGGTCGACCCAGGCCAGCCAGCCTTTCTTGACAAACTTCGACTAACTCATTGATGATGCTCCTGTTCTCTCTCTCTCATCTCTTTGTGTATAGAGAGTCGCGGTTGTTTTGACAGATATAATTCCCTCTTGCACTGCTAGCGGTGTGTCCAACCGCTATAATATGGCAGAGTCTCTGTGTGGTTTCTCTTGGAATCGCAACTTTCGTATGATAATATTATTCCTTCCAGAGTTTCCTATATATATATATGTGTGTGTGTACTGAAAAGAGTCGTCGTCTTCTATCTTATTTTATGGCCCCACAAAAAAATAAAAATCAATACACATATAACGAAAATGTCAATTTTTTTTTTGTGACTGGCATCGTATATCACCTATAATATATTTCTCGCCCGGCCGGTATATTAGGTGTCTATTTTGTTGTTACGAAACCTATTTTTCCTATACTTTTTTGTTAGTTTTTTTGTTCGGCTCGGCTGTCATCTGGAATATCACGTTCCCCCTACACTGCACGACATTTGGATATTCCCTCAAGGGAAAGACGCAGTCTATAGCAGCACTCAACAGCCGCAGTGGTATATGTGTGTCTCCCCCCTTTCTCTCTCCTCTTGCGTCCTCCTGCTCCTCTTCTTTCTTTTTCTTTCTGCGATATACACACACACACTTATACCGTGCGACATGAATGTCTCTAAAGAAGATGGAGATAATGAAAAACTTGAGTCTCCCGGAAAGACCAGCAACTTGAAATGACTGGTTCAATACTACTACTACTACTACTACACCACTTAAGAATTCCACAGCAATTCCACTCTGATTTATCAGGCCTATATCTCTTATTCTCTTAAACATGGCGCCATTTTCTCTGTTTTCAAAAAAAAAAAAATGATCAAGAGGTTCCCCACAGACACATACGGACTCTCGTAGAGTCAATAAGTATCGATCGCTTTAAGAAAAATAAAAAAAAAGGTAAAGGATTTATATGGAAAAGGAAAAATCAAATGGAAAGAAAAAAAGAATTCAATCACGGTGGCGGGTGTGGGTGCGCTGCATGGGTGTTTGTGTTAAGCCAACGTCAGCCCACAGCGGGGAGGAATAGACGTTCAAAAGTCGAAAAGCTTTCAATCTAGTACGCCGTACGCATATAACCAATTCCCCACTCTGTGCAGAACGACTGCTGTTTATGTAAAGATAAAGAAGAAATACAAAATCTTGCGTACACCGTACAGTCTATACATAGGTCTATAGTAGGTTTAATTCTAAAGTTATTCTACCAGCTATATGTAAAGAATAATACACACTTTTTTAAAATGGTATACGGTACACCTTATCAATTTGTTATTGCCATTGCACGGTTTTCGGAGGTTATAACGTAACATCGGTGTCAATCACCCAAACAAATCATTAATAGACCCTCGGCGTTGGAGCAAGCGGCCTCATATTCTCCCCATCATCCTCTAATTAGATTTATCTCTGATGTATATCCGGGGCTGAAGATATAGCCTACTGCTATACACAAGTGTTTCCAGAGGAACGTGAAAAAGTAATCATACAACAGTCTAATGTATCCATAGTACCTATATTCCCATAGTACCCGATGGTTTATACATGAAGGGTCGTATAGCGTTTCGAGGAGGTTGAACGAAAAGTGACACAAAGAATATGTTTGATTGTCTCACGAACCAACAAACCCACGAACGAACGAACCATCAAGCGATGGGTTTAGACAACGCCATTAAAGATTGCGGAGCTCAAATATAATAGCTACCACCACACACATATAGATTGGCTCTGCTGGCCAAAGGGACAGCAGGGGGATGGTCCGGTGTTGATCCTCTGATGTGCGAGCGGGGGACCAACTCCAGGAGGAGGAGCAAGTTTGCCGGGAACTGTCTATTCTTTTATTCAAAGATCGAAACGCGCACAGTCGGGAAATACAGGTATATACATATACATATACTATATACGAAAAGGGGGGAGGAGGGGAGATATAGCTGCTATGCTATTTAACTATTTACGATCTCCTATCGATCTTTTACATGTATAGTCCGACCGGACCTTTTTATATTGATGGTCCGGCGCGGAGCCCATAAAATCCCGCGTAAGGTAGCCATATAGGTGTACTATATAGCTCACGCGGAATCGACTGCTGCACAAACAAGTCCGACACGCATTTCCAATCACGCGGGACGTCATTTACTTTTCTCTTTTTCTCTCTCGTCTGATGGTTTTTGTTTTATTTTTCGAGTTTCTTTCTTCTTCTTCTTTTCACCTGTTTGACGCGGTTGGACAGCACAGACGTGATGTGGATCAATACTCTACATAATACCTGTCCCGGTCGTCGTCGGCACGTAATTGCTTCCATCCGGGGCTCCTGGATGCGGATGCTGATGATGGGGGTGGAGCGGAGGAGGCGGCAGAGGGTATCCCAAGTCCAGGCTCAATTCGGGGATGAATTCCGGGTAGAGGAAGTTGCTCGTGTCCGGATGCTCGGACGACGAGTGTGGCGGCACTTCCGTCGAGAATGAGGACGACGTCGTCCCGCCGACGCCGCCATTACCGCCCAATGGCACAGTCTTCCGGATGTCGGGTCCGGAATCGACGGCCGGCGGCAGTAAGATCAAGTCATCGCAGCATTCCCGTTCGGGGAACTCACTGGCGCCAGCCGGCTTCCAGCATAGCAGCAGGGCCAAAACGGCCAGCAGCGGTAAAACCAGCGACGGCCAATAAGTGGCAGGGCCTCGGCCGGCCAGCAGTCTTAGGCCTATTAGCCTTTGGGCGGAGGAAGCTGCCGCTGTCATCCTTTCTCTCTATAGACACTAGCTAGCTAGCCTCTCCTTTTGTCGATTGTTATAACATCCAATTTCACTTTCCGTCTATTATACGCGAGACAAAAGAAGCCTCTTCTTCTCTATTTGTCAGAGTAATAATAGGCTGAGGGAGTATTTAGTCATATCCATTTGTTATGCGTGTGTGTACAATATATCTGCTGGGGTTGTTAGATTATTCTTTGGCGCGTGAGAGATTGCTGGGTAATAAGAGGGGACGAATAAACTGAAAACTCTGTGGCGGTTCCCTTGAAAACTTGGCTTTTGTGCGATCTAGATCAAAGATGTTCATCTATAGCGATGAATAAAGTTTCCAGTTGCTGTGTTTCGACGACTTTTCTTTTACTTTTGATTCTCTCTCTCTCTTTCTCGTTAGGTTATTATTATATCTGCTAGACAGTGCAAGTCGTTATGATACACACAGCCGAGTTTACCTTTTGGGCTTTTGGCGCTGGCGCTCTTTTCATATTATATAGCTAGCGCTCACGTGTGCTGCTGCTGCTGTCTGTTATATATCTCGCACGCTCTCACGAAGGCAAAAGAAAAAAAAACAACACGCCGAGAGAGAGAGAGAAGGGAGAAGGGAGAGAAACACGCCAACTTGGGTTTTGGATGTTGGAGCTTTCCAGATTGATCGATCGTCGCTCGTCGAGTCGAGTGTGTGTGTATATAGAGGAGAGCAGAGCAGAGAGTCGACGTCGTCGGCGGTGAAATGCCTGCCGACTCGTTAAAATATAGACGACCTCAAATGATCCGCCCAGAATTATGTTCTACCCCGTGTATAGGATAGAGGAGGAAAAAGAAAATGTTAAAAAACTTTTTTTTTTTCGATCCCAATCGATTTCTGTTTTTTTTTTTTTTTTTTTTTTTTTTTGTAGGGATTTTTGCTTGGGGGAGGTCTTTCTAGTTGATATTGCGTTCGGTCAAGAGCAGCAGACGAAAATTGGACGATTGATGATGTAATATGTATAACTGTTTTTTTTTTTCTCCCCCCTTGTCTGCTGGTAAACTCGTCGACCTAACCTCAGCCGTGTCAACGTTAAGAAGAATTCCCCCTACGAGATGAAAGAAGAAAACATTTCGAAAATATAAAAAAGGGAAAAGGGGCCACTCAACGAGGTCGGGGGATCGGCGCAACTGCAGCGCGGGAGAGACCGAAGGAACGAGGATGGAGAGTTGTGTAAGATGTCACGATCCGCTTGGGTCCAAAAAGCCACAGGGTGCCACAACTGCCACCAGGGAGCGTCCACATATACAAAAAGAAAAACCCGGAAAAAATTCCTTTTGGAATGTCGAGATTCCTTCTGATGAAGGGAAAACTATCTACTTGAACCCTTTCGAGTTCTCTGTCTCTCACGACGATGATGAGAGCCTTATAGATTGAAAAGGCAAATCCCAAAAGAGCGCTAGATTTGAAATTTAAAACAAAAATCAAACAGCCCGGTGAAAAAAAAAATTCTTTTTATCTTTTGGCTTTTCTTGTTTCGTCGTCCTATTGGCAAACAAACAGGCAGCAAAGAAGAGAAGAGAGTCACACGGGGCCTGTTCGACACACTCTGGCTGGCACTCAGGCAAACGTGAAAGTCGGTGGAGATGCTACAACCCAGCGCAGCAGTTGTGGACAACACCAAAATGGAAAATAGCGGGCGACAGCTGTGCGCTGCTGCGCTGCTGCGCTGCGAGAGAGACAGACGCGGAAACACACAAGTTTTATCTTTCGTCTTTCCCATCCGAAAGGGAAAATATAATATCAGACACGACAAGACACACAAATAATAATAGGAGCGCGAAGACGACACACAGGATTTGACGCACTGCTGGCTGCTGCCGGTCGGGACTGGAGTCGCAGTCGGACTGAGGTGATTTCCCGATTCGTCACGACACGTTATATATCACGATCGAGCGTGTGTGCTGTGCTGTGTGCGGTCCCGCTTCCTATATAGGCGGTCCGTATACACATATATAGTGAACACAGCAGAGAGAAGACTGCGCTTGTGCCCAGCCACTTTTTTATTTTCTTCTCTCTCGTCTCCAGCTGGCGCGGAATAAGGATAGAGAGCACAGCTAGTAGCAAGTAGCTCCTATGCACACAAGCTTATGGTTCTATAGGCACAAACACATGTAAATAGGTGTACGTACAGAGTACAGGGCTGGAAATGGAAAAGGGTCCCAGAGGGGGAGGCGAAAAAAGATATGGTTATAATATTTGTGCAAGTCGATATGTGTGTGTGTGTGTGTGCAGGTTTTTGTTGTTGCTCTCGTATATATATATACAGTTTCGCTGTGTATACGCAAACGGATCGAATAATATTGTGACTCGTCGAACCTCCCCCCGAATAAAGTCGAGGCATATTACGCCACACATATCACGCAATTTGTTTGGTGTGCTGCTGGATGATGCTGTGTACTGTACATATAACCTATACGTAGTATGAACTGATAAAGGAAATCATTTCAAAATGAAGAAGAAGAAGGTTCATCTTTTCTTGATTTCTCTTTATCCCCACGCCGAATGATATATGATTTCGACGGATTTCGAGGCTTCGGGAGAGAATAATATATATGTTATTACTGCGCACCGTGTTGTATTGTTAAATAAAAAAAGAGAGAGCTTTGACGGTTCAATTACATTAATTGAATTATTCTTTTCGTTGATCTTAGATATTTGGGTATAAGCTTTTTGCGCATTTTTACCCGGAATTCCCACCCAATTCGAAAAGAGAAAAAAGAAGAAGTAGTTTTCCTCTCTATAATTCTTCTCGTTAGGATAACTGCTCTTACGTCTCATCTCAAAAAAAAAAAGGAGAAATCTTTGCATAATGCTAACCTCTCAATTTCCTACGCAGAATGAAGAAAGAAAAAAAGAAGAAATCCTTATATAGTTCTTTCCTCGTTATTTCTTTCTCTAGCTCTCTCCGGTTCGACTAATATAGTTCACCTTTCACGTCACGTCACGCGTCTATCTCTCGCGGCGTATATATGTGTAGGTATATATCTATACGTATTTAATACAGGAGAGGCTATACAGTTTTAATTATTCCGAGTTTCCCATCGATCCGTCGAGCTATTTGATCTCTCAGCTGCTTTAACTTTATTTTATTTTTTCACTTTTTTCAAAATAATTTTAAATCTAAGAAAAAGGCCGCACCACGGATGTCGCGTCAATATTTTTTGTTTTCATCTCTCACACGTAATATCCCACGCACCGAAACATCCCGCCAACACCCACCCCACCACAGGGCTCGTTATTTATTTAGCGACATCATAATGAGAAAAAAGATGGTCGTTGTTATTATTATCCTTTTTCTTCCTTCTCCACCACAACGGTATTATACTAAATCATCAAAGGAATAATATAATATATAAATAAAGGAATGCTGCTGCTGCCGATGCCTGCTGCTGTGGCTGCTGCTGGAAATGATGTGTTGCAGGAGCGTATATGTGTGTGTGTGTATGTGTAGGATATATAGAGTTGACACGGGTGCCAAGTAGGCGTACATTATTATCAAAGCAGACCGGAATGATGATGACTCTGGCGACAGCTCGGTCATTGTTAGTGACCGGAACGGCAGTTGACCACCTGTTTCATCTTTTTCATCAAGTTGATCTATTAATAATATACATCAGGCGCACTGCTTTGTGTATGATGTAATAATGTATCCCGGTGACAGATACTAAATTCTTATTTATTCTAAAAAAGTAAACTTAGAAGCTAATCCCAAATCGCTAAATCCAAATCGCAAGTTCATTTCCAATGAAACGATGAGTAATTGATGGCCATCAATGTACTATACCCAGGTGCATCCGGGTGCATCTAGGCTATTTATCGCCAAATCCATACAGGCCTAACTTATATACACACCGGAGCGTGCACAAATTGAAGCTGCACGTATAAACATTTATATAATACCAGCAGCAACTGTTCCAAATCAAACAGCTGCCGATCGAACTTTCGTAAAGAGGCTTAAGAGAGAGATATAGTATAGTGTGCTGAATCATTGATATTTATAGAAAACTGATGTGAAAGCCAGCCCATAAAGGCCGCGGGAGGGTTAATCATTATTCATCGACGTTTGGGGTCGTCGTCAGCTAAAGCGACAGCCGCCCCTCCCTGCCTGAATAGAAATCAAAAGAAAATAAGGTGCCCGTGTCCTCTTGGCAACCTTTTGCATATGCTATGAATTTTCTAGATAGATAGGACGAAATCTTCATACACACGTACTATCTTCATATCTGCCTAATCTGTTAACTCGGGAAGAAATAAATTCGGTACGTGTTCAAAGACCTTTCCGCTGATTATTACCCGAAACAAAAAATTCCCAGAAAAAAGTTCAATCGGGTTTTTTTCCCCCCTTCATTCAAATTTCGCGCTATTTTCAACCGTCGAGCGAATAAAGTTGGATCGCCCGGCGTTATTCTTTATTTTTTTAATTGCTCAGAGAAAAAATTCTTCGGTCGATGATTGAACCGGAGTGGGCATAAATGCACGTCCCAAACTACTGCGCGATATGGCCGTCGTGTGTGTGTGTAAAAAAAAAGGCGAAGGCGACTATATCTGTAAGTATGTATAGCCAAGTGGAACCAATCTGAGTTGAAGTGACTATATACTCGACGACTCCTGGCGTATAAACGAGCTGGAACGACAGACGGGGCTCACGGGGGAGCGCTTAGGCCGGTAATACACAGCAGCGCAAGAGAGTAGTATGCAACCTGCCGTTGATTCGCTCACGCTCAAAAGTCTTCTTGAAAGAAAGAACCAACTATATAGAGGGGAAAAGAATAAATCTAACATTTTGTTTTTGAGCCCTGCATAATGGCAAAGCAGAACAGATTTTTTTTTAACGTTTAGACGTGAGAGATTTTTCTAGCAGAGATTTTCATCGATCGATATATCTTTTTTATATACACCCAAAGGCACAGCAGCAGCAGCCGTAGGAGAGATGATGGAGATCCTCGTCTGTGTGCGTAAACTGATATTACAACGTAAAAAAAAGAAGAAGAAGGGCGAAAATGAACTTTTTTCAGTGTATACCGTGTTGTTTATAGACCTGTATACTGGCAGATTATGTGGGATTGAGCAAAAAGAGTAGTATAGTACTACTACTACTACTACTATACACCAACATCAACTTCATTTTGGGAATAGGGTGGGCTGACGGAAAAGAGAAAATAAAAAAAAGTCTTTCGGCGGATATTTTCATTCGCTGTCCTGTGTGTGTGTGTGTGTGTGTGTGTGTGTGCACACACCATCCATCTACTAGATCCTTGTGAAAACAAACCCGTCGACACCCAACAATGTTTCGCCCCTCGCCGGTGTAGTAGAGTCTAGAGTCTATTCCTTGGAAGCCGTACCGACTTTTTCTTTTCTCGTACAGCTGCACATCCGCATATACAACATACACTACACCTTATACGTATATCCACAGGCCGGCCGACTATATGTGTGGTGTATCTATACAGCCGTTGTATAGGATGAAAAATCGAAACGCTTTCATTCCTTTCAGTCTATTCACTGAGAGACACAGCAGAGGTTCTCTTTGACGCATATAAATGCGCTTGGCGGGGATCTGGGCAATATTGTAAACCTACACCTGGCGCGCGCCAGTCTAATAAACTCGAATTGAGTGTTTGCCCGCCCTATTTCTTTTGATACGGTGACAGCCGTGGAGTGTTATTTCAGCCGCTAGCAGCCCCCACTGTTGGTGGTGCTTTTATTTTTTATTATGTTTCTTTTCTTTAAGAAGCAAAACGCATTCGGAAAAGGGCGGCGGACAAAAGATATTTGCCTGAGGCTCTACTTGCTGTTTTAAAAAAAGCCGCCCAATTATTACACTAGAATAATGAGAATTGTGGATTTAATTCATTAGGATGGTTCAGACGCCTGGGTTATATGAAATACTGATAAAAGAGCATCACACTTTGGTCAGAGAACTATCTATTTTAATGATCTAATTTTCATTTGATCAATCGAAGTCATGAATGCGAAGGGGTTCATCGATATAATGTTTACATATATAATTTCTTCGTCGGATACATTCAATTACCTTCATATTCTATTTTATAAATCAGTTAGAATTACACGATGTTAGAAGAGAGTCCCTAATCGTCTAAAATCACTGCTGCGAACACTACTGATCAATCCGAAGGTTCCTTCCGGGTCCGGGGTCTGAGGACAATTCAGGGTTAACGAGCAGATCATATTTAGACGAAGACGATGTTATCACCTATCTAACAAAATTGGTAACTCTAATAGTTCCTTGAATGAAATAATTGTAAAACTATCATTTAAGGACAAGTCGGTTGCTACAATTGGAATGACAAATTAACTGTCAAGAAATTGCATGTAACATCGAATTAATTTGATGTATGGGCAATGAAACGTACAGCACTGACTTAGTGTCCAGTTAACAGACCATGCTCGTTATCAAATAAAAAAAATCTACCAAGTCGTCTGGCTCTCTGCCTCTTACTGGATGGAGGAAAATAAAACAACAGCTATCGTTTAGTGAAATTGATTAAGCGGCTTTTACTGGGTGGCCTAAAGTGGCGCGTTTGGGGTATAGGACCGTATAGGACGCTTCCCCCCGCCGTCTCTGACGGCCGGATGAGCGGTAGGAGACGTCCGCAATTGCATGGTTAAATGTCATTGAATTATCCACTGTTGGTGGTGCTTTTAATTTTGAAGACGTCTTATTTTATTATGTTTCTTTCCTTTAAGACGCCAAACGCATTCGGAAAAGGCGGGCGGACAGAAGATATTTGCCTGAGGCTCTACTTGCTGTCAAAAAAAGCCGCTCGATTTATTATGACACTGGATGGGAATTGGCGATTTGATTCGTTCGCACAGTTCAGACAACTGCGTAATATTAAAATCTGATTAATGAGCATCACATATTGGTCGCAGAACCCTCGATTTTATTGATCAAGTATTCTTTCGAGTAATAGAAACAATGGACGCGACGAGCTTCATCGGTATCATAATTGCGATTACAGACGACGGCAGCCGTATGCCCTGGAGTGAAATTTCTTATCGAATTGCTAAACCAATTTACTGTTATTAAAAAAGGGTTGCAATTTAATTTCTCTTCGGGTTGTTAACGAGCTTTATTATTGGGAAATATTACTACAAGCTGACTGAATGCTTCGACATGCATTGCAGCTTATATAGTAATCATGTTGAAGTAATTAGAAACAGATTCATTCACCTACTTTCATATGATCTAACATTCATAACACTAGCTTTCTTTTAATTAATTTAAAAAAGGTTAATAACCGACCATTAGAACTCATCCTTACTGGATTGACTATGCCAACATAGTCCCACCAGTACTGCATCATAAGGGCATAGAGTAATTTTGGTCAGTGTTAACGGAGCTTAACTAAAGAAATTGAACTTGTCTACTTAAACATGGAGATGTCGAAACCCTTAATAGCGATTCTGATATCACACTTCTTGCCAATTTTATAAGATCAGAAATCATGTTGGAGATCATACAACAATAAAATTGTTGCTTCAAGCAAGACTAGTAATGCTCACGAAGCCCCCTCAACTAATTTCAAATTATTTCAAAAAGAAAGACATCGCCAGCCAATTTTTAACTACTTCCAATTTTCTAACTTGTTTTCACAACAGACGTAGAACCAATAAAGACTCCGAGAGGAACACTTAAAAGTCTATCCTTAAGTCACACACGGTTTCTTTAATTTAGCTCAGCTATTAAGTTTCTGTTAAGTTCTTTAAATTCTGCGTCCATGATAGTTTGATTGATTGCGTCGCAGGCCTTTTGACAAGGAAAAAGGATTATAGTGACAGTAAGTCAAATGGAATAGGATTTATCCGTATATAGAAATAACCGGAGCGAACGACATTGTTCGGTGAATTATTCGATAAAAAAAACTAATAATAGACATAATAGCTAATAACAGCTAATAACTAATATAACTAATAATAGCCAAGTCCCAAGTGCCATGGAAAACAGGGGTCATGTCCGCAAGTATACGTCTCCGAAGTGATGAGGAATTCTATTGAAATGTCCTTATCGTCCTCGTCTATTTTTGGCGACAAACAAAACCAAGGCCATCTATTTTTGGAGACAAACAGACGAATGTCTTACGATATTTTGCATTAATAATAGATTGCTGGGACATATTTTGAGGCATCAGCAGAGAATTTTTGACAGGTCAAACACTGACGTCCGTTTGAAGACAGAAATGTTGAATTAGTTTAGCCAATTAGCGAATTTTAAAAAATGTAGAAATACAGACTAATTACTTGGCATTAGCAAAATACTTTATTCCTCTGTAGGTTATATAAGATGCCACATCTTACAAAGGAGAAATAAATTTTCAAACTAATTCCAAAGTGAAGTAAATCCAGGACAAGCTTGTTTCTCCAACCGACCTGAGTACAAATGATCAATTAGTCATTTCAAAATTAGGAAAATCATTTGACTGATTTAAAATTACCAATGACTTGCGAAGGAAATCAATGCAAATATTTCAAATGGATTTGAATGTAGAAGGACTAGAGGAGAGGGGACTTTCAGGTCCAATCAGCGAGTCAATGAAAGGATCGAAGGGATAGCTCAAAGTAGGATGTTTGGTCCTGCGATCCTTCAGCATGCAGAGAACCGTTTTCCCATTGGGTGCGGTTGGGTCCAGATACACACCAGCGTCCGGCAGTGCCTGGAAAATAATAAAATACGCTTCCGAAGTCTCATCTTGCGAATACTTTCCAGCCAAGAAATGAAGCGGAGTCTTGCCGTACCGGTCGGTTGCGTTCGGATCGGCTCCGGCTTCCAGCAACAATTGAATAATCGACACCGCATGTCTGGTGGAATAATGGGACAATCCCCCGTGATAGTCGACCATTTCAATGGCCACGTGAAGGAGACTGGTGACGCCGCTATTTTCATTGTACAGGTGAATGTAGCGCGAAAGATATTCGGTTAACTGTTCAACTTCCTGCTGGTTCAACCTGGGCAGCCAATTGGAAATAAAGAAATAAGTTCGCTCGATGATGTCAAACAGCTGGCGCTCGGGCAGAGTCATCGGTGGCACTGGCAACATGTTGGTGAAGATTTCGATCCCGAATTTGGCGGCCGCCAGGAGATTGGCCGACGACAGCTCCTGTTTCAAGATGCTGTTGGGCGGCTGGCGTCGTTTCAGACACACCAACATGAGATCGAACGTTTCGGCGAATAATTTGACGCACTTGGGTGACGAATTGGGATTGAAAGCTTTGGAATGTTCCAGGATGAGCAGGGAAACGTTGATGGCCTGGCTGTACTGCTGGTGGAAATCACAGTAGAGCCCGTAGTGAAGCAAATTGTCCAGGTGGAACGAATTGGGCCCGTCGATTTGCTGGCCGGCAGCATCAGCACCGTTTTGGCTAAAGATGCGCTTGCTGACCAGCAGAGCCTGGACGACCAGTGGTCCGCATAAAAGATGCCAATCCTGGTGGGATCCGTGCAACGTGGATTGGTGTTCCAGCAGGTCCAGCTCGTCCAACGTCATGAATTCAACCGTGTCGCCAAAAGCGCTTGAGGCAATTTCAGAGAAGACGTAAGGAATTTTCGGGATCGGAGGATCGCCATCGCCAACATCGATCCTGCGGTAAATCATGGCCGATTTCCAGCACTGCAGCCCGCGCCACGGTCCGGTTTCGGTCGGATTTTTCTTGCACAGCAATTTGCGACGGGTGTGCAAAATCTGTTTGAAAATAAAAGCGGCGCCCATCAGTTCCAGGGCCGGCGACAATCTTCTCCGGCCGAGCGATGGCCGAGCTGGTCACGAACGAATTTAAAACAAATTCCAGCCAAAACGGCTCGTCGTTGGCCACGTCCACCAGGTACTCGATCAACTTGATGATGGGCACCTGGCCGGTGATGTCGCGGACGATCGAAACGGCTGCCGACGGTAAAACAAACGACGACGGTATGGTTCGGGTGTAGTCCAGTTTGTCCCAGGAGAACAGACACTAGTTATTACTAGACTGGGCGAATTTGCCCAGCGGGCAGACGGCGTGAGTGACGTGATGAGCTCGATCGAAATGGCCTTCCACGAATAATGATGGCGGATGTCGTGTAATTCGGCTAATGAACCTTTGATGACGGCTTGGTAAAATAGATCAAACACAGTTGGGGTGGTTGCCATTGTTCTTTCTTCATTGAGAGTTATTACGTAAGAATGACTAATACACTGTGACTGGGAAATTTTTTAAAAACACTGGGTAGAACTTTGCAGGGGTGGACTGAAGAGCACGAGCACAAGTAGATGATTGAATGTTTTAGTTTTCATGGGAAGGTTCTAACTGTATATAAGGGAAACCCGTTGGGATGATGTGACCAACGTCTTTTGAGGGCTTGACCTTGATGGGGTCCTTGGGCCAAGGACTGATGTGAACGTGATGCTGGTCACGTAAACCAAAATATTCACGTAATGATTACGTCATCTTTTCTGGAATGAGGACGACCGTAATTATGTCAATCAAGACAGAGCAATTATTTAGGGAGATAATTAGTTAATTACTTAGAGACGCAATTAATTGAGAATTTGTCAATAATTAATTTAATTATACGATATTGCAATTACACAATTAATTGTTGACCAATAAATAATAGGGAAAATGTCTTACCAAATTATTGTTGGAGAATATTTACAGAGAGGTGAATCAACTAATTGTTCCACATTTAATTTGAATAGTTTAAACATGCACCGCTGTCCGTTTAGGCGGAATCGAATTATCTTGTGACGTCACTACCGTCCAATCTGCCTAATCTGTCACAAACAGAAGGTCCTCCATTTCTTCGTCGTCGCTAGAGTCCATTTTGTGGACTTCTAGTGAACTGGTGGTGCTGATACTGTTGATGGGAAATTATGTAAATAGGCTGCTGAAATTCGTGATATTTGGAAATTAATTTACCTGTCCAATGCTCGTGGACTATGGTGGTCGAAGACACAGTCGATGCTATTTTGCCTAGAAATGTCGATCTCTGCTGAAGGAAACTTGGATTCCAGGAACGAATCTTTACGGTGAGATACGCCATCGTGAATTATGTAAGGGTGAGAAGATGATCTTTGGACATTTTGGACATTGACAGATGAATAGGGGTGGTCTAACTCGATTTTCTTGACTCGAGTCAAATCGAAATCGATCCTCTTCTGGTCGATGGGTCCGAAAAGGAGGGCGACACTGTACAAAGTGTCCGGGGACCATTCACGCGGGATACGAGGGTACAGGACAGCCTGAGGGGAAGGAGGAATGAGACCAATACGAAATAGGAGATTGAGGAAGAGTTCTGAACGCAGGGCGGATGCTTCCACCTCCGTCCAGGGAACCAAAGGGCAGGACAAATTCATTTGAAAACTTAGGGTATATATGGGGTGGCGGAATTCTTGGCCGGAGTAGGTCCCCAATCGAACAGCACAGGCTGATAATAATGAAGACTGGATCCAGTCCAGTTGCTTCTGAAATCCTGAAGGAATAAAAAAATCCAATTATTTGAGTAAAAATGTTTAAAATTAATTGAAACGCACCAGAATCCTTGAGTTGAATCAAAAGTGATTTAATGTTGGTGTCAGGTACTTCGTACGACAATTGATTTGTTTCAGTCGATTCTTCTATTGTTTTCTCATCAGAATATTTTAGTAGGAGGATATCCATCGAATGGGAAGCGGAATCTTTTATCTTTTGCGGATTATTTGGGTTGCTAGGCAATGTCTCCGTGTATCGATGATGTGAAAAATACCGCATTGATTTGTTAATGATCAATTCAATCAAATCATTCCAGTCGTCACGCAACTGCAAATAAATCAGACAATTTGAATAATTCCGAATAATATAGCTGTTGATTGTAATAAACTTACGTTGAATTCCACTGCCAAAATTTTGCTGAATGGACGAAGAATGACGGGCCGGCACAAAAGGTCGGCCCGGCCCAAATCGCCCGCGACGTGATGCAAAAGAGTCAAGATGCAATCGTTGACGAATGAGCCGTTGGTCTTGAAATCTTCGAGGGCCGTGCCGTATCGATCGACTATCATTTCCGAACAGAATTGAGTCAAGTGTTGGCCAATATCAAAACTCCCGCGTGACGATTGCCCAGTGGACCGTTCGAGCGCCAGCAATAAGATGTGATTGGTTGCGATGACGTCGAGTAGATAGCGACGACTTTGAACGACAGGATCGAATTGGCGGAGTTGGAGCAAAAAGAGTTGACGGAGGTCCCGAATCGCTGGCACGTAACCGCTCAGTCGAGTAATCAAATAATTTCCCGGTGCATTTGCATTTCTAGACGTCGAAGGACGAGAAAATCTCTCCAGTGTTTTCAAATATTCACGAATTGCTTTCACGCACAAATGCAAGCGCCTCACGCACGGTTTCAAATCGACTGTTGAATGTTGAAACGCAGACATTTCTAGTTCTTCCGTCTGACAAACAGCTTCCCACGTCAGATAACACAGGACATCAATAGTTAAGACGTTTTTTAAATGTTCCACGCTCAATTCCAACCGGGAGGCGATGGGAAGGAAATAAGAAATGAGCCAGAGAAAGTGCGACTTATCCAGCAGCTGGAGGTGGGCGTCGCCCTGTTGTTTCAGCATCTGTTGATGCAATTGGCCCACCAGCGTGTTGTAGCCTATCAGAAGAAAGTTTAAAATTTTAAACTTTGATTGATATACGCTATAGCGGATTATTATTACCTTGCCGGATGAAATTGATGGTAAATCCTATCAGGAGATTCAAAGTACTTTCATCTGTTGGTTGCCTTTCATCTCCACTCGACGTCCAAGTTTGTTGCATTTGCTAAGCTTTTTCAAAATTTTCTCTGATTTCTTGGAACCTTTAAAACTCCTGGATACCGAGAGCAGAGATCATTTAAGTCATATGGCGTTTCCCATGCAAATATTTATTTATTTTATTTTACTTTTTTAAGCATTTAGTTCCGCCAAGTTGAGATGATGCGGAAGACGACGAACTTCCGCATTTACCTGTAAAAAAGGGAAACGAGAAAAGCGGATGTTAAATATAAAATGTTCAAAGGTTTTCCAATTTTTATGACTCACTGGATTGACTTCCTGAAGAACTTTTTCTTCGATTGGATTTCCTCATCACTGAATCCGTAACCTTTGGTGATGTCATTTTCGGCGCGTTTGAAGCTTCCGAGTGGAAGCCGCTGGACGTACTTTGCTGACTAGATCGTCGAGATTTATCTATTGGCGCAGGTAGAAACAAATTACATAATTGTCGTGCCATTTGCTCTCAGTTTTAATACCAAATTGATTTGGCTGGTCTTCGTCAAAGTAGAATTCCGGCTCAAGATGAGTGCAGTTTTCATCTAAAATTTGTAAAATAATTTCAACGGGTCGATCCTTGTACAAGAGAGAAATGAGCTGCACAACTGTCACCATCCATTGTTCCTATACGCAAATATTAAACAGAAAACGGTTTAGTATCAGCCGAACGCTATAATCCGATATAAAGTTGTTTTTTTGTTTTTCATTTGATAACGACACAAGCGAATGCAATTCATTATTTAAGAGACTACAGGTTGAACGGGTGCAAGCGTGCTGTATGACATGACTCTATGTCTGGGGGGGGGGGGGGTTAAAGGCAAAAAAATCAATACGATGGATTAAGTTACTCTCGTTATAGCTGTAACATATCTCGTACGTTACTTTTTCTGGGAAACCATTTGAAAGGATCTCGCTCTTTTACTTATATTGTTAATATTATTATAGAAAATTAGAGTTTCAACCGTATACATTTATGTACAGGATCTTTTGAAATTAAATTTTAAACCGTCGTTCTGCGAATTAAAATTTACCTCTCCGCCCAGCTGATTCATTCTTCTACCTTAATTTTAGACGCGGGAAAATAAAAGATTTCTAGTGATATAATTAATTAGTTCACCCTTTGGGCGCCTTTGGGAGCAGGCCAGTAAGCTGATGAGGAGACGATTTAGTCCCTGGGCCAATAAAATCCGCACAAGTTGGTCCTGCTGATCCTGTCGTTTGTCCGCCATCTGAGTAGGTCGTTCGGGAGCGTGCAGGATATTGCGAATGAGTAACAGGGAATGATTCACAGAAATGTTATCGTCGCTCAACAACGGCTCCTGGTGATTTGGTGGGAAAACGGTTTTGTGTTAAAAGGATAAAATAACCTGGGCGGGATCAATTAGAACGCTTTTACCTTTTCTAGGGTGTGGCAAACGTGACTGAGAACGACTGGTATGGCCCCACCATCCAGAAAGGATTCCTTGGCGTTGTAGAGGAGCTGAGTCAGTTTGTAGATGACAACTTGTTGCGTTGTCGTGCTGCTCTGATTGGATCGAGTCGCTTCGCCGACCATTCCCAGGCATTCTAGGGGTGTAGTAAGTTCAGCCAATAACCTATTTAAAGACAGGGAAACCAAACAACATTTCAAAAATTACTTTTCGAGTAATACCGTACAACCATAAGCGATCATCAGCGAATCCATATTATAATATACTTGATTGTCGAATTCAAAATGCTGGGCTGATCCTGGCTGTTGATAAGAATCGGGATTAGATCCTATACACACATAAATTAATTGTTAGTTTGGTGGAATTGTAATCTAGTCTATTCATTTTCTATTATACCTTGTTGAGAATGTCCAGGAATGCGAGGGCGCACCGGAGTGGGCGAGTAATGGATGGGATCCTCGTTTTCCAACTTGATATTGATCTCTTCAAGATGAACTGGAGTGTAGCAAGAAAGAAAACAACATTTTCAACTTCGTTTTTCGTGACGTCGAGTGGAGGAGATGGTGACGACACATCATTCAATGAAAAAAGGAAAAGTTGGCCGGAAAAGCCTATTATTTAGCTACAAGGCCAACTGGCGGATAGAAGTGGAAATAGATTATTAGTAAATAACTGTTAGGGGGTGCTGTGAATCACACAAACATGTCTTGATTGCACAGCTGGTGTTGTGACATATAATTCGTTTCCGACGAATTCCCAATCTGGTGCTCATTATATTCCACGTTTAATTATTTCTTTAAGTAAAGAAAAATAAATGAATTGGTTGGGGGATGCTTACCCAGACATTCGCCGTCGATGTAGTACTTGCCGCTATGACAAGTCCCCAACGGAATGAGAGATAAAGACGGAACATGGCCACTTAATGTCATCCGCCGTTCCATTTTGAACCCTCACAGCAATCCGGCTGTCAATATAATACGAGCGACAGTTGTTTTTTTCACACCATTCAAACAAAACACTTGAACGAATTGATCAAATCTGAACTTATTGTGGACGGAATAGACGTGCCAGCGCCGTGGGGATTCCTGCGGTCGTGTGAGTAGGAAAAGCGGAATTGCGAATACTTTTTGTTATGCCGGAGTCGGTAAATCGACTCCGGCTGTGCGCATGTCTGTAATCTAGACGCGACACTCGGAGTGAGACCATCTAAATTTTTAAAAATAAATAAATACTTCGTGTTATTACATTATCGCTATCGCAATTGACCAACGATAAGAAAGAAAAAGGAAAAATGTCGTGGCCCCTTATCGTCGAATCCTTTCGAAATTGATCTTTTCAAAAGAATCGTTTACATTTAATTTCCTCTTGTTTAGATGTTGGAGAACTATTTGCGTTGGCCCTGGGTAATTCCAAACGTAGACGTCACAGCTCGGAGGAAAAGTGACACCCCCACCTTCTCCAGTCTATCCGCCTACCTATTAAACTGTACTCTATACCTTTTTTTTATGTTTTCCGATCGTATCTCTGGTGACTAGACACGCACCAATGACTCGTCGGGTTGGAAAAACCTTCGTGTCAATCAAAATAGAAACGTGCTGATGAGAAAGATGAAAGAGAGAATAGTTCCTTTATATTTATAGTACATTTATACCTCGGATTGACTCGACGTCATAGAAGCAGACACAATGGCGCTCGCCGGAAGCGTCTGGGAAATGAGAAGAAACGGCGAGTGTGACGGTAGCAGCATTCGCCAGCAGCATTCGCCAGCACGACGACATTGTGTCACGACTCCCAGACACCCAACACTGTCAGTTGAAAATCCTAAAAAATGTTCTAATTGAACCACTTTTCTGAGTTTCTCAAACGTCATAGAAATGAGACTATATAAAACTAACTCAATCCTTTTCTATATGCCAGTCTGACTTAACAATGGGGCGGGCCGGCGGGGGAAAGAGTGCGAATGTAAAGCCAAATGGTTCCAGCGGATTGACGAATCATCAACCACGACGCTACGTAACTGACTATAATACTAATTGGAGTCAGGTGTAATAATAATAAGGTGAAACTGACAGAGGCACCTCTCGTACGAAAGGTGAATCTTATCTGCTGATAATTGTACACTGCACCTTAATTGTGCATCGTCGGAGGAGGAAAATCCCCACAGCCCAGCTTTTTTTTTTCCTTTTAATTATTAATTTAATTGGCCCGAAACTTATTTTATGAGGGGGAAAAACGATTCGTCATATAGTCAAAGTTTCTGGTGCAATTAAACTTATTTTGATCTTCATCTGAATTCGAATTGTCCGGAATTGTCTAATAAAAAAAAAAAAAAATGCAATAAAAGTTAAACGTCATCGCGCAAGTATATTTTAAAAGAAACCATTTAAAAAAAATTGGCTGCTTTAAAAAAAATGACCCAAAATGACATAACAGACCTAAATATGGTAGCGCGTATACGCGTTTAAAGCCCATAAGAGGCAAAATGGTAAAAGTGTCTCCATGGTATTACATGAAGAGAGGGAATTTCAAAGTAAAGTTTTGTAACTACTTAACCCAATCCCTCTCTAGTATGCGTAAATATATATATGTACCGTATAACACTAGTTTGTCGTTCTCTATGCAGGAAAGATCGCGAAAATGAGAAATAAGCCCTGCAAAAAACTGTACATATTATTTCTCCTTGGATTCACCCGACCGACTTTTGACAGTCGACAGTGCCTGGTACAGAGTATTTTGGAAATAGATCCGTAGACATTTACAATTCAATTCTTTGTATGCCGCAGTGCCGATTCGGGGACAGATGTAACCTTTCCCAAACTGAAAAAAAAAATGACTTTGAGAAACTGCAGTTACCAGTATCAAAAGCATTCAAGCTCTGAAGTCCGGGTCGCAATCCGAGTCATCACTGCTCTCGTCGCTTTCAATTTTCCGCTTTTTCTTCTTATGGGATTTCTTTTTACTACTACTGCTGCTTTTCTCGCCTCTTGGTGATCTCGGAGTTTTCGACGATTTTGATCGAGGGGTTTTCATTGGTGTCGACGGCGCACCCATAAGCGCCACGCCGGGTATTATCGGCGGCGCTGCTTCAAAAATGGGCACTCCCATTGCGGGGACGTCAGTCGGGACTGGTGATTCGGTAACTTGATAGGTTCGCATGGCGGAAGCCAGTCTCTCCTCTTCGTCCTCTTCGGCAGGATCAATGTTGAGCATGAGCTGCTTGAACTCGATATACTTTTCCACCAGACTCTGTTTACTAGACACCTCCAAGTATCCACCTAAGCCGAGATTTTCTGTTTGAACAATAAAAAGCAGGTTAATTTATCGTCAAGTGGGAAGGCTTAGTTGGTGTTTCCATACCTTTCAACGCATGTAGAGTTGGTCTAGGCATAAATATGTTGACCAGTTTCCTTGGTGCGTTCTTCTCGTAAATCTTTGCCCCTTCTGACGGTGAATACTGGGTTATTTTGGCATCCGTCAGGCCATACTGGTCCTTTAGGTGTTGTTTAAGCATTAGAAGGAGGAGACAACCCTGAGCAGCCGTCAAGAATTCTTCGAATGGTCTTGTGTCTGGAGGTAGCCGTTGCATGATGGATGCAATGTCTTCATCGTCTTCCTCCTCCTCCGGACTAGTAGGTACAGCACTGGGGAGCAGAGATTCTCGGAATCCTTGCAAGAGGTTAGACCCCGTCACAGACACCATAATGTCAATGTGATGGATCAAAAAGAGCGGTTCGTCGATCACCTGTTAAATAATGGCACAATAATTACTTTTATGTTGACGGAATAATGAAACGATATAACCAAACAACTGCCTTCCGAATTTTACCTGATAAGGAAAAGAAGCTAGATTGTCTGCCAAGTATAGAAGCTGTGCGAGAGGGTTCTTCGAGGTCTCGTCGAACTGTTTGAGCATAGAAAGCACGAGAGCTCTTCGCTGTTGTTTAGTACCGCGAAGAAGGGAATAGAGGAAACCATTGAGAGCAGACGGATGTTCCCCTTCCCTGAGCCGGAAACCACGAGCAATTCCTTGGCTTTCTTGTATTGCACTAGCCACAGAACACTTGGTACCGATTTTCTTATTAGGAGTCTCCGGTGTGCTCCTGTAAATTGAAAATAATTTAATAAGCCAACAAATTAGAAATTCATCATTTCGAAAACATACTTTGAAGCTGACTGGACAGGAGAATTCTCTTTTGGAGCACTTTCAATTAGCGACTGTAACTGGTAAGATAGTCGAATGCCTTGCAACGCTTTCATGTGAATGAATCCAGGGTACTTTTTTTCTATTTCCTGCAACTGTTTGTCTGCTGCGTGCGATACTCGCTCTGCGTCAGTGCTGATGCAAATCAAGTATGGAACGATTTGCACCGGATGAACCTATTGGAAATAAATTTCACTTGAGTAAGCCGCATTGATTCGAGAATCAAGAATGCAAACAAGCCTACCAATCCTTGCTGAAGAATCAACTGCGTCACTCTGAAAGCTGATTGTCGAACACTGGACGCGCCATGGAAGAAACAATCAAGGATTGGTTTTAGATAAAGTTGAATGACGGTACTGGCCATTCCAGAGGTTACGTCTCCCATTTCTTTGAGATTCTCCTTCTTTGACGTCTTGGACCACTGCTGATCTTCTTTGATCATTCGAATTTCCTCTTCCTACAGAGAAATGTTGTATTAACCTATTGTATTTATCATGAACTATAAGAATCACAGGAGAAATATACCTGAAGGTAGGTTTCGATGTTGTTTAGCACTTGAACTTTCAGTCGCAAGGCAACAGAAGGTTCCAATAAACGCTAAATAAAGAAAAAGAGCCGGAAAATTAAGTAAGAGCCTGATGAAAATTACGATTACCACAAATTTTAACTTACATTAAGATAAACTGATTTCAGGGATTCTCCCAACATGAAGTCGTAATGCCTGATGCAAACAGAACCAATAGCCTGGAAAACAAATTCAAGATTACATATGGCAAATTTAAGTTAAGAAATATTTTCTAAATACCTGAAGAGTGAAGAACTGCATATCAGTGCAGTTTTGGCACCCAAAGTAAAGAAGTATCTCCATCACTTGTTGTTTGGTAGAGTCAGGTAACCCGTAACGCACCTGAAACCATTGAAACCAAAATTTAAACAAGGTTTCAATACGGTAATCCTGAGATCAAAACAATCAAACAAAATAATCACCTCTTCGTCTGTAAAATCGAAATGCCGCAGTAGCAATCCCACGGTGAAAAGTGCTCTTCGGAAAAAAGGCCGGTGTTGGACGAGTCGCGGATTGTCGGGGTCTCTCTCGTGCATAAGCTTGTATTCAGTCAACGGACCGAAATATTTTCGGAAGCAGTCTCGAATGAGCTTGAAATTCCGTGTGACATGATTAACAACCGAGCCAAGGCAAGATAAACAAGCCGCTACGACTGCCTTTTCATGCTGCAAGATCAACTTGACAGCATCTTCTTCCAGTTGAGCGAGGAAAGATTCACTTGGATGTTCCAGCAAGGGGACTACTACTTCCAATGTCCGGGCAACGTCACTGATAATTTGATAGTTACCCTGAGTCCTACAGCGAAGACTCAAGTACGGTTGAAGGGTCATGGCATGTGGCACAAGTAGTAAGGGTCGTATTTTTGCGAACAAATATAACGTAGTCATACAGGCGACTAATCGCTGAGAAGCTCCTTTCGTTTCTCCGCCATTTGAGTTTTTCCCATCCGCCGATCCCGCTACACACGGAAAAGAAAATCGTTATAAAATTCGTTTAATTCAAAAAATTAATTATGGACTCACCGGAACTGGGGCCTCGAGCAAGAGAAGCTTCCTCGAGTCGGAGAATATTTTCGACTAAGCAGTCAACGATTTGTTGGCAGGCCATCAATAGGGCTTTGGAAGGTTCAACATTCGCTTTTGTCACGTCTTCTTTGTCTTCTTTGGGTCGAAACATCTGTTGAAGCAGTTGCTCAAGCCAATCTAAGCCGGTATCTCTGCAGGCGGCCACGACGTCAGTTATGTTCATAACCTGAGAAATGGCATGAAAAATGAACTTGAAATTCGAAATCCAATTGATGGGATTGAACTCAAGTACCTTTCTCATTAAAGCATTAAAGTCAAGTGTCGGCTTATCTCTGACTGGGCTAAACCACATAGCTTGGAAGACCTCCATGACCAGCTTTTTGATACCACCTTCTTCGTCGTTCACTCTTCTGATCATCTTTACGCATATCTCTGGAATCTTGGTGAAATCGGGACATTCGGTGCAGATGTCTTTCATTATCTATTGGTAAAAAAATTGGCAATCATTACATTTGAGTCATTATTATCAAATAAATAACTAATGACTACCTTAATGACTCTTTTGCGAACACTAACTCCCGTGTCCAAGATACGCGCAGACAACATGGTATAATATTTGTCAATAAGCTCTGGGCGTGATAGGACAAACTTTCCTACTAAATCAACAGCTGCTTGTCTCACTGCTGTACTTTGGTCCAGGAAAGAATGATGAACACCAAGTTGCATGTCGGACCGGGCCAGTACGACTGGGTCCGATTCAACGATTTGAGTCAGGCATTTCATGGCTTTGGCTCGCACAGCGATAGCCGGTTCCGTCAAGACCTAAAAATACAAAGTGATGCAATTGAGCAAAACACGTAATACGGATAGAGTTTTTTATTGTTTACCTTCAAAATGTGCTTGAGATACGAGTCAAAGCTTTGAGAAAACTGTCTTTTGGAAGCCAAAAAACGTGTGATAAGCTCTGAGCTTTCGGCATCAAGAGGCGTTGTTAAAACCTGCGTTCTTGTACCAGGTGCTGCTTCTGGGAAAGGATTGATTTTGGAGAGTAGTAGCTTCTTTCTCCGATCGGCCATTTCCAGGGATTGGTTGTGGTCATTGCAATCAGCGGCAGTGTTTTCCTGTTCAGGTTTCTTGGCATTGTCGTCTTCGTCCTCAGAAGACGAGGACGAAGACGAGGATTCGGATGAAGAAAAGTGGTTACGCTTTTTCTTCTTCTTCTTTTTCTTAGGTGTTTCTTTAATCCTCGGTCGTTCCTCAACACCGGTTTCGGGTATATTTTCTGACGAAACGGATCTCTTGGTCACACTGTTTTTTATATCCATGTACCATTGAGCGACGTAGAAATGCCGTGCATGAAGCATTGCAGGATCACATTGAGAATTGACAGCAAGATAATCGAGCAACAATGACTGAAGAACCTAAAAACAAAATAAATTGCAATTAATCTTTTGTGCTTATGATCTAGTAAAAATGACAACCCATCTTTTATTAATTTTTTTTTGCAAGTACCTCGATTTTATCTGCTGGTATGTTTTCTTTCTCGTGATCTTTGTCTCCGCTCTTTTTCTTCTTTTTATGCTTTTTCGATTTGAATTCTTCCACCGCGTTGTTAGCTTCATCTTCACGAACCTGCTTCAGCAATTGATCGATAGTGTCCGTTTTAAGTTGAGAACTGACGGCGTCCTTTCTGAGACGAGCTGCCACTACGCCAAGGTACTCTAGGGATGCCACTCGCAACAGCACATCGACATTTTTGTTGCTAAAGTTTTGCACCAACAGCTTGCCTAACAGTGATAATAACAACTCGGCGGCCGGCCACTCAGGCTTGTTTACGGTGCTCAGGAGATCCTAATGAAAACAACCCTCATTAGATACTTTTGACCTTAACCTTTTCCTGGAAATAAATCTTACTTGTACGAAATTTTCAAACAGCGGACGATAATCAACTTCCTCGTTGTTTTTATCTCCACATTTCCCGAGAAAGACCGATAGAAAATTGGCGGCTGTTCGGACTGCGGTGTCGTATCTTGTATTCACCACTAATTCTGGATCCATTGCCTAAGGAAGACATTAATTTGAGTTTAGACAAGCTTCTCTAGGTACAAGCATACAAAAAGAAATTGGGGAGAAAAAGATTAGCCTACCAAGACAGAGCTATCCACGTCCTCAGCCGAAACGGTTGTTCCCGGAGGAGCCCCTAGCTTCTCTGGGAGGCATAGGACACATTGTATGAGCTGAAGGACTAAGGCGGTGAGCATCTGTATGTGCTGTTCGGCACTAAGGCGGAAAGTGCGAAGTCCTCGTTTAGAGGAGGGCAGGCGTGCGATGGAAGCTAGGATATCGTCGAGCAACAATCGTCTATGCTTTTCATAGCGACTAAAGATCTTCGTCACTAATCTATATCCGGCACGAAAAAAACAAACAACCAAAAACAAACAAAACAAAAACATTAACAATTGCTCATAATGACTCCATTAAAAATCACAAATTTATACCTCAAAGCGGACAACTGCAATTCTGGAATATTTTCGACGAAGAACGGTGCAACACCTACGGTTGAAAGATGGAGTACAGCTGTATCCGTTAACGTCTGGACTGCCAACAATTCAGCCATCAAACCGACTAGGCCCACCATTTTATGATAGACCAATAGAACAGTTTTGTCCCGCACTTCTCGTACGTGGGCCCTTTTCTTCTTTGAACTTCCGCCTGTAAAGCCCAATGAAGCGATGCTGGATTTCGTGCGTCTGTGAATCAATCAATCGAAATATACCTGAAATCGTGACATCCTTTTTGGACTCGGTCCGGTATACTGGATCATATGCCGGATAGATGGAATGCTGCAACTGGAACCTGGCCAGCTGAACAATTCTCTCAATGACTTCTTCGAGGTAGGCTCGCTTGGGCATGTTTGGCGCTGTAAGGATATGAAGGGCTGCCAGCGCCGCCTCTACAGCTCGGAGTACACGCTCAGAAGACAATTCCGTCCACAATTTGCTCTCCTCTTCATCTTCATCCGGATCCCCTGTAATTTCGACAGGCGCATGTTATGAAAATGGGACTCAATAAGTGAACTTTGCGATAATATACCGAGAAGGGAAATTTTGGCTCCATCACGTATGTTCTTTTCGAGCAGATTGAGTAACCGAACAAGTCTCTCGGGGGGGAACAGCTGACATGGCACCCATTGACTAAGTAAGAAATGAGATTACAATTCAAAAAAAAAAAAAAAAAAAACGTTTAAAAACACGCTATCGGCTAGAAAATAAAAATATACCTTCAATTTAGCTGCTTCTGCACACAAATCGTGGAGTTGCTGTTTGGGAATCATTGCCTCCTGAGGTATATCCGTGTCGTTATCCAGATCAGCCGGGGCATTCAGATCAGCATCTTCCGTAGCATCGAAAATGTGTTCGACTAAGCGCGTAAATCTTTGAAACGTATTTGTCTCCATGAGTTCTTCCGCGTTCAATTTGCCTTCGTCATGGACGACCTTTCGCTCCAGTCTTTTCAATTTTTTCTTTGGAGCCGGTGCCACTTCATCGTTGTTCGGTGTCGTCACCTCACCGCCGGTGGATTTTCTTTTACGAGGAGTCTCTCTGTCTTTGTCTTCTTTCCGCACTTTCACTTTGGGTTTACTCTCCTCTACAATTGGCTTTTGTTCCTTCACTGGTTCCACTGGTTTCACAACTACACTTCCTTTTCCACGTCCTCCACCGTCAGAATCCGAGTCTTCTTTATAGGACGGCCGCCCACTACTATGATTCCTGGACATCCTGATGGAACAAGATTATTAATAAAAAAAGATGCAAGACCACCAAGGATTATATGAAATTGCGTACCGATTATTTTGCTGTGAGGAATTATTCATGGACGACAGAGCGATGGGATCCACTTTAACGGACGCAGTGAACGGTTGGCTATTCGCTGTCTGCTGAGGTACGATGGGTTGGGGTTGGAACGTAGATTTTTCAGTTTCTTTTCTTTCGTGTGAATGCGTTGAAGCTATCGCGTTGAGGAACTCTTGGTGGTTGTATACCGGCAAATGGGGTTGTGCAGCCTGTTGTGGAACTGGATGCTGTGTCGGAGGCTGCTCTTGGATTTGCTGCGGATGAATTTACTGTTGCTGATTATATTGTTGTGGCTGTTGCGGCTCTACAAGAGGCATGGCAGGGTGTGTTGGCTGCGGTTGTTGAGGAAGATGTTGTGGATAATGCTGCTGGGATTGTTGTTGCTGGCAATGCTGCTGGGCTGGTACTGGAGTATGAACGGGTTTTTCATACCCCCAGCTTGGGCTATTGTAGTTCTCTTGTTGTGGCTGCTGAGGATATACATTGTTTTGCGCAGCCAAAAGCTTCGTCTGCGTGGAATATGGACTCCCCTGTGGAACGTAATTCATGGCGGCTTGCGCGGGCAATCCTGGAGCAGGACTTTGCTGAGGAGCATATCCCTATGAAAAATGAAACATGAAAACAGCTACTTTTGGCAGAAGAATTCTCTGGTTCTACCTGATCAGAATTGCCACTTGGTGTATAAGCCCCAACATGAGTGGCAGGTGATGCATAACCAATTTGCTGCTGAGAATTGTACACGAATTGCTGCTGCTGCTGCTGATGGGGATGCACAGTACTCTGATTGCTATTCCATGGCTGTGGATGTTGTTGTTGCTGCTGCTGACGAAAGACGTGTGGGTTTCGCAGCAGTATTGCACTCAGTAACTCAGGTTGTGGTTGTGAGAGCTCCGGGTGATTGAAATTCTCATAGCGTTGATCTCTGGATGTGTAAAAGAATTTGTCGATGAATTAAATAAATGAAGATAAATATGCTGTATGAAGTGGAAAGTACCTTAGAATTATGTGCTGGGGATTATAAGAGGTCGTGGTGAGTGCATGTTGAAGTTGAGCTGCCAAGGCATCATCATGAGGAGACAGGTGTCTGTGAGCTTCCTCAGCGACTCTTGGATGGAAAAGTAATGAACGACTGGCTTGTGTGGAAGCCAGGGGCACCGGCAATGGCATCTCAGGTAGCACTAATAAATAAATAATCGGAAGTTGTAACGATTCAGAACAAACCAAAAATTAATGTGTAAATAAAACTTACAGTCGCTGAGACTTGCAATGCCAGCCAGGCTGATAATGGGGATTGTAGGGATTTCGCCATTCATCGTGAAAGACCCCTTCCCCACTGTTGGTAAAGTTGAGGATCAACAACCTACTCCTTTACCTATATCCACTTGATCTCTGACACTGCTCACATGCCAACATCCAGACTGAAAAAGAAAAACAGGTTAAAGAATAATTGTAATGAAGAAGACAAATAAATGGCAGGTAGTAATTAGAGGTTACAAGAACACTGTAAACATCACGAACACATCAGACGAGGTCAATGAGTCCAAAAATACCGGCTACAGGTGACGATTATTTGTTTAATAATGCAAATTTAACCTTGATCTAGCTTAGAGTACTGTTTACACAGCTAACAAAATATGATTTTCTAAGAATTTATACTATTGTTTACAGATGATCAAAACAATTACCAAACTTCAGTGCCTACTGGCAGTGCTCCCAATGGATGAGCATCTCCTTCTTTTGGTCGAACTATACAAAGAAATTTACACTTTAAATTAAGGTCTTGATCAGTATTATAACACTGTATATACATACTTGCATTTCTGGGGATGTGCCCAGATGTTGATATTAAATCTCCAACTTTCATAGTTGAGGATGCTAAAATGTACCTTACTCTGTCTCCAGCTGCTACCAATGCAATTTTTGAACTTTGACATGGGTCATATTGCAGTCTCAAGATTTTTTCAACCAATGGAGGCCCTTCCTTTGGTCCAGAACGAACATTATCAACCCATCGGTACTTTTTCTTGTGTCCACCTCCAAGACCACCATACACTTTTTTACTTTTAGAAGGAATTAACAGTTTAAAAAATCCTTTTTTCAATTGCAAATGAAATGTTACCTGTGGTAGGATCTCTTCCTGCCAACTTCATGAGTGGTAGTTTCTTTACAGTGTACTCCTCAGGGAATTTCACTAACCATTTGTTACCGATGTTTCTCCATCCAGGTTCTGTCAAATACCCAAGTTTATTTATGCAACGTATCTGATGGAGTTGGGGTTGTGTGTTGTTCATGTTAGGCTGAGTGTTGGAAATTTGACCGACATACATTGTGATAACGTAAGGCGATTATTAGTGACACATAGTCTTGAAAAGGAATTCAACAACTGTTGCATCATCTTGATTCAAAAATGTCGGTTGAAAAGTATCTAAACATTAACTTTAAGCTTTAACTTCAATTTCTCTACATTAAAGCTAGCCGAAAAACTGAAACAATTTCAAGCAGACGACTCAGAGCGGCGACACGGGGAAAAGGGTAAACCAGACCAGAGGGGCTTCAGTTCGAGCGATCGTGCTTCACTTGTCTTTTCACCGGGAAACTTTGAATACGCCTTTCAGCACAACGTACAATTTAAAAATTCTTGAACCATCTGAACAACTTAAAAAGTTTATGGGGGTGGCCCGTGTTCGACTTCCGTCTGGCACTTTTCTATCTGGCCGTCATTTGCATGATCACTTGGTTGGGCATTCAATGCCTGATTGATTACTGTTCTCTTTCCAGCTGCTTATCTAGGAACTCGTCTCGTGGTTCGGCATATATGGGAACATTGCAGAATGTCAACGTCATCGTTTTATATCGACCTTCTACCTTAATCACACAACAGCAAGACCCCACTAACGAGAAAATTTCCCAACCCACTACCTTGAACCTACCCATTGCGAGCTCGAACTAAAAGATGGTTACACAAGTCGTAACGAGGCAGTTCTTCCTTTCTGATAGAAATCGAGTGATCGCTGATTTGTAGATTGCGGTGATCTACCTTGTGTTTTTCAAGTTAATGAAAATAATTTTCAAATATTTCTCCATTAAAATGATTGAATAATGAGGGTAAATTTACTAAATTAATGAAATTTAAAAAAAATCCAAAATTGTTTAAACTTGAGTTTAAATTAAAACAAAATATTAAGTAAAACAAGGGTAAAACTTTGTTGTAGCCTTCGTGGGTTGTTTGAGTCTTTTCGAGATGCCATTTTTTTTACCCAATAACGTTGCCGTTTAGTGAATTTTTTCAAAAATAACATAGCGCGGGTACACTCCGGCGATGCTACTTTCAAGGTTTAGGGCTTGTACAATGTACACTACAAGGCCGCAGGCACTGATATGGTTAACCGCTGAATTTGAATGGATTGAAATATAGTTATTTCGAGAATTAATCGCAGTGGAAATTTAGGTCACTAAATAGGTGACACTAAATAGGAGATTCAGACATCGTGTTTATTCCGGTTTATTCATACTGGTCTTATATGAGACACAGTATCAATGACGTCTTTTTGTGGTCTTATTAATTTTACATGTGTAGTCAGGCGATAATAAAATACAAAATGGGTATATTCAATTCGTGGTAAAAAAGTTAGTATAGTAGGCCTATGAGCTTAATATCTTCACGCACAAAGAGAAAAATAGTCCGTCACTATGGCAGATTTTTTTCTCTCTCTCTCCATAGTCCATACTCGATTTTCATTTTAATGATTATGAAAATAATTTACAAATATTTCTCCATTAAAATAATTGAACAATGAGGGTAAATTAATGAAATTTAAAAAAATTCAAAGGAATTTTAACTTGAATTGATATTAAAATAAAATATTAATGAAAATGACCTCCTCTGGGTACTTGCTAATCAAAAGTCTCATACTGAAGTGCATATAAGGACCACTCAACTCAGAAGTAGACATTAAACATTTCTCAACGGTGAAATTCACTATCAAATCAAACTCCAAAGATGAACAATTCTGAGGTCAACTCTCCAGAACCTGAAATGCAACCAATGACCTCCGCTGACATACAGCTAGCATACAGCCACATCCCTGAACTGTGCCAGTCCCTGCACTATTTTCAAGCTTTCCTTGAGACGACGGAGCCTATACCGGAAGAAGCAAGGACGACGATAAAGACGATGGTGACAGAAGCCAAATTCGGTCTAACATCCATGACTGAGCTCATCGACCGTCTTATAAAGGAGTGTGAATTATTAACTCAGCAAGCGCAATCCGCCCAGTCAGAATCGAAATATTTCCGGCAGGAACTTGATGCCGAAAGGAACAAACGACTCCGTCAATTTACAGATGAATCAAAAGACCGGCGGATCGCGCAACTGGAAGAACAAATCGCCCAGGCGAAGCGTACACACAAGTCTCATCCAGGCTCAGCGCAACATGCTCCGGTAACTTCCGAAAACCGCACGGATGGGCAGAAACCGATCTCTGAACAGATTCCAATGCAACAAGACATTCCAGCCGAGGATTTTATAATTACTTCAAGAGATATTGAGCGAAAGGTTGTGGGTAGCAGCCTCCTGCTTACAAAAATTTTGAGTCGTCACATTGGCCGTTTCCTTGGCCTAGGGGGTCAAAATGCCAAGCGTCTGGAACGGGAATACGGCGTGAAAATCGACATTTTAAAACGCCAAAATCAATTCGAGGATTTGAAAATCGTAATATCGGAAGGAGATGAGGACCGTCGTCGTGCGGCCTCCGACGACATCATCGAGAACCTGCCGGTGGAAGTCCATTGTCCCAACCTGCAATGTTATGGTCACGCATTGAGAAATGCCACATCCCAGTTCAATGTTCAAATCGACCGAACGAACCCGAACATCCCCGGCATGACAATTTGCGGTAGGCTAACCAACTGTCGCCAGGCGTACTATCAGCTGGTGGGCTACAACGACAACATTTTGTATCAGTAATAACACCACACCGCCTTCTGTTTCTTTCATTCTCATTCAGTTTTCCTACTTTCCCACATTAATGACATGGATGGTGTCGACAGATCAAATTTCAATAAAACTAATAAAAAGCACACGCGTTTTATGTTGTTCAATTATTTAAAAAAAAAAACACGAACCAGCACGTATAGGACTATATTGTCAACAACTTGTGTAAAGATCTACTTAAATGAAACGAATAAATATCTAAAATAACATAAAATAAAAATTCTGGGGGGTTGGGTGGATTGTTGCGCAGTATACAATCACAGTGAGTGTAGCCCGGAGCGAGTGAATAGTTTGTGAGTTGGCAATTGAAACTTTATATTTCCGACAAAGTTTACTATTGTTATTGTACACATTTATATAGAGTCAACTTTGAAGACAATGAAAAACTTCCCCCCCCCCCTCTGTGTGTATACTATTACTATATAGTCAACTATTTAAAATGATGTAATATTCATTTGACACAAAGACGTCACACACGACACACAATGACTCCGCTGGATTATTTATCTTTTCTTACTGATATTATTTGCCGGGCTAGATTTGATATACTCAACGAAGATTGCGGCCGGCCGGCCGGCCGATGAAGTCGTTTCACGCAGAAGAAGATGATGAGCGGTAGGTACTGGAGTTACGGTGGTGCTGGTGGTGCTGGTGCTGGTAGAAGTAGTGCCGACAAGGTGGTGCTCGTGCGTGGTGGTAGTGATGGGGGGAGTGCTCGTGCTAATTACATCGGTCGAGGTCGGGAGTAGTGAGGGCGGATCAGTAGTAGTGATGAGGCTGTTAGTAGTGCTGGTAGTAGTAGTATCAAGTGCTAGCTCGTTATCATCTCCGTCATCAACGGAAGAAGTTGACGAAGAAAAAGAAGAAGATTGCGGGGCGGACTGGTTATGGAGGTGGGTGGTGGTGGTGGTGATGGCAGGTGGTGGGGTCAAGTGATGGGGCAGATATCTAACAAGATATCGACGCATACGACGACGACGACTAGCATAGACCCTCGACATCGTCGTCGAGTCGCTCAAAGGAGTCGCCGTGACCGACGACTTGGATCTATTACGAATAACATGCCCACTTGGGGTAAGGTAACCTTAGAAAATCATGGCGGCATGCAATCAACCAACCGAAAAAATAGGGTGGAAGAGGGGAAAAGGGGGGAAAAAAATAATTAAATGAATAAAAATAAAATAACTCAATCAAAAAAAAATAAATCAATGATAACAAACTGAATCGGTGGCAATTTTGATAAAATAATGAGAAACATGCAGATATGTATAATTCGGACTGAATTTTCACCTAATGCATGAGCTCTTCGAATTAAAATTGTACCAAATCATTTCGACTCGTCGATATATTCGAATTAAAAAAAAATTAATCCAACGTCGAAAAATGAAGACATTCAACACGAATGTGGCGATAGATAATAGATATAGAGTGTGTAGTAGTATAACACGTAATAGAGATATAGAGTGTGAATGTAAAAGATAGAGTGTTGCATCATTCGTGACAAGAGAGAGTGAGAGAATGATTTGAAAGTGCGCGCCCTTTTTTCCCCTTGCGGCCCAACAAACAACCCAGCAATTGTTTGTTGGTTTTATTTCGAACGATAGTGTGAGAGAGAATCGTAGTGTGTATATACTATATATATAGTGAGAGACGGCAATCAAACGAATAGAGACACTCAACAGCTACAATAAACAATCCAACAATCGAACCTTGCGCCGTGAAAAAGTATACAGTGAAATAAAACCAACCCAAAAAATGTCTCAAATCAAATCAAATCAAAATAAAAAAGAATTGACTTACCGACGCACGTATTGTTGTAAATAAACGAGTAGATGCGCTCGCATTTCTTCTGGTCGTTTCCTGGACAGAAGCAGCCGAACAGCGGAGTCATCCGCAATCCCCGCCAAGCATTGTAGCACGTTTCCCTGCGCCCCAAAAAAATAATCAACGAACGTGTAACAAATGATCCAGATTACATAAAAAAGGCGCAAGACAACGGGAATTGCGATGGGTGAGAGTCGATATTTAAAAAAAAGGAAAATGGTAATTATTATTTTTTTTTTCGTATATCGAAGGAATATAAATGATGATTTACTTATCGCGGCAGACGCCCGAGCGCAGTTTGCAGTGCTCGCGGAAGTCGTTGTAGAGTCTCGTGCACGACAGATCCTTTTGGCAGACGTCGAGAGCGTGAGTGCACGTCGGCAGGGCGTGGATCGGGTACAGGTCCCGCTCTGTACATGTGTGTGTCAAGTGTGTCAAATCAAATGAAGAAAGAAATAATAATCTACGCCAAAACCCAATTTCGATCATATATATAGAAAGTCCTCGACTACTATTAGAGATATTTCTCCGTGTCTTATCATCATCATGCATCTTCACGTTTGATTGTGTCGTCCACATGTACACGTATAGAGTAGAGACGCCCGCAATGTCAAAAGTGTCCGTGATAGCATCGCGACGGCCTGTGCTGTCACCGGATGCCAAAAAAAACAAAAAAGCAGAGAGAAGAGGACTGTGTATGTGTGTGTGTGTGCTGCTCTCCGGTGCGGATCGATGTCTTTTGTGTGTATTGAGTCACTCCAGTCAGAGTGCTCTGTGTACATAATAGACACACAAGACCTATACTATAGACGTATAGAGAGTCTATACGTATCGTCTATCTTTCTCTTTTTGAGACTCTGAGACGCGCTCTAGTGTTTCCATTTTGTTTGCCCTTCCATCATTTCTTTTTTATTCTTCGGCGGACGATGGACGGATCTTTATACAGCAGCAGCCAGCAGCCAGCAGGGTACACAGAAATGGAAGACAAACCTTGTCCGCCGACGGCCCGTTCTTTTATACTATAATATAGTACAGCAGCACCAAAGTCATGTTTGTGTTTGTTTTGATTTCTAATATTCCACTCGAATCGGCCCGCCCTTTTCTTATCTCTTTTTATATATACGGGTTACATCCAATCACCTTGCACTTCTTCATCTTTTCTTTCTTTTCTTGATGTACTTCATAGGTAATCGAATTTTCTGGGGCGGATGAAGCGTGACTGCACCCACCCCCCCGCCGGAGCCGAACGAGAGCTGACCAAGCCACAAAACAGAAAGAGAAAAAAAAAGAGAAACACTGGAAGCTGTGCTGGCTGCTGGCTGCCTCATTGTGTATATAACACACACAGGAGCACAGGAGCAGCCTAGCCTCTCTCTCTCTCGTCTTATTCTCCGTTATATCCGCAGCGAAACAATTCCATCATCTCCAGCAGAGATCGTGAGCGTGTTCGTTTCTCTCTCTTCTATTCCTTGACAAAAGAGCAACTGCCAATGTTGTACAAGAGATGGTGAACTATATGCGCGTCGGGCTTGTGTGTGTAGTATCTATCTCGTATACAATTCATCAAGAGAAAAGAAGAAAGTCTGAGACGACGCCAGCATGACCTCTCCTTTCTCGTCGTCTCTCTTCTTCGGCATTCATCTAATTAGCTTTGCGCAAGTGTGGAGCTAAAAGGCCGAATAACCCCATTGCAGCTCTGCTGCTGTCTGCTGGTTATATTCTATCTTGTCTTTTCTATTTAGTCTTGGTGAAACGTTTCCCGAACTGAGCCAATCCTACGGGCTTCCTTATTCCCCCCCTCCAAAAAAGTTGTCCCTATAGCCCAACCCCATCTCGCCCCCCGTCCATTTTGGCATTTTCGCTCTCTCTGTGCCAACCTTTGAGAGAAGCGTGCGGATGGGGGAAAAAGAAGAAAAAAAAAACCCTTTGAATTAGTTGACTGGCGTACGGAAGTCACGTTCATCCGTATGCACAGTGTGTGTGTGTAGGGGAGGCCAGCAGCTCCACTGGGAAGAATAATCGAAACGCCCGCCAAAAAAAAAAAAAAAAGAAAATCAAAAAGAAGAAAAAAAGATGGTCTATAAAGATAGATCATAATATACATATATAAGCCGTATAGCTCGCGCAGACACACTATTACATAATCAATATAATTCACGAGCAAAAGAAACACACGTACGTATACATCTATAAAGAATACTGTAGCTTATTCCCCCCCCCCCCACACACGAATATATAACTATAGTAGCCTAGTTGAGATTAGAGCGCAAACCTATAATATGTCTAGACATTGTTTTCCGATTGTCATTTTTTTTTTGTTTCTTGGTGGGGTTTAATAGACGACGTGCAACACGGAATAAGATGATCTGAAGGGACAAATATGACTTGCGCAATTTTATTTTATTTGTTTTTATTTCTACAGTATATAATAATAATAGAGGGTTCAAAAAAGAAGAGATTATATACCTTTCTGGGTGGCCACCATGCACGGGTGGTCGAAGAGGGAGTCGCGGAAAGCGTTGCAATCCGGGTCGACGGACGGCTCTCGGCAGAGGCAGGTCGGATGGAAGACCGGAAAGGCTTGCAGGGTCCTCAGTCCGGCCTGACATTTAGTCACCGTCGTCGTCGAGCACGCCACTGAATGTTTCAGAGAGAAGGCGGCCCATCCCAGAGTATAGACATTCGGACGAGGCGGGTATAGGACGGTAGTATAGGTCGATCGTGTCGTCAATCAATTCCGACGTTGGCAAAGCAGCAAACAAGAAAAGACAAAACACACACAAAAGCCAATGAGAAATGGATGTGTGTATATGCTGCTGGAGCGCGACGGAATTCGAACGGGCATAAGAAACAAACATACAACACAGACCGGCGGTGCTGTCTGTATACGCGGGCGATAATCAATAATCGATACATACACCGGTTAGCGTGCCTATTTTCTTCCCTTTTGATGATGGAATATACCTTTGAGAACTTGAATTAACTTGGCGCTCTGACGACATTCTAGATGTTCCGACGGACAACATGGCGTGTCGGTATATCATTTCCTTATCTTTTTATTTTTCAATTTGCATCGACATCAATATAAACGGCCCGGAGGTTATAAATAAAAACCATTTTCTGGATTTGGTATCATAGATTTGAATTCGACGGCGGGAAATTTAAATTTCACTTTTCGTGATATGACATATTGGCGGGTGTATAAACGAATTATTTGGATTCGATTCGATTGTAATATCATACGACAACCCAGCTGCATTTGATGCTGAGAGCCGAGTGCCAGTGATGACGGCACAATTCCGGCCGTCCGCATCTCAGCCAGCTGCCGGGCGGAAGTTTATATGCAGTCCGGTAGAGAGAGAGCAAAGCAGAGGGTGGACAAAAAAAAATGGAATAAGTAAATAGAAGAGATATCTGTCCAAATAAACTTTCCTGTCGAGTCCGAACTTGGTTTTCCGCTTTGACAAGATTCTCATCTAAAGGAAAACTCGGCATTTTCATGAAATTTTTCCCACTCCAGCGTCCCACTTTGTGTGTGTATATACGTATACTTCCACTTGACTATTACATTGATAACAAGACCATGTCTGAATATTATACAGCACGAGGAGGGGACCTAAACTCTGCACTACGTGGGGCCAGCACGGCCCCTCGAATTATCCGCACCACATCACCATTGCTCTTCAGATATTTTCTAATGAAATAATCACGTCCGAATCTGGAGCTCGCTCTCTCTCTCTCTCGCTCCACTTTATTTGCGCGTCGACTTTAATATGTAGCTACATCCCATCAAGCTGCATCACAGCATGATTTAATAGCTGCTGGGATGTACAGAGACGCGGATGAGAGTGACTCCACTGCGTCACCCGTCGTCTGCCGGTCTATTACGAGACGTGCCTAAAGGGCCGGCGCTATAAGCGGATAAAAAAAAGGGGTCCCATACCCGGAACAAGGAAAAATAGGAGGACACTGGGGAGACAAAGGGGTTACACACTATCCACAACGCAAAAAGCCGGAAGGAAATAAAAGAAAATCAATTATTGACGACGCCCATCAGTAGCAGCAGTAGCTCTTTTCTTTTGCTGGTTGAGTAAAGAATAAAACAAACATTTGGTGGGTCGTGAGAAAAAAGCCGACTGTTCTTCTTCTTCTAATATACACCCCCCCCCAAAAAATAACATATTATTCCTTTTCTTTCCTTGGCTCTGCCCCCATTACAACCGGCACTACTACAACAAATAAAAGAAACTCTTAAAGTGTGTTTCAAGTATAGTACTACTTGAATTCGCCATTTTATATTGTGGCTGTGATGTGTGCTGTTTAAACATGTGTACCTGTTTCCGGGCCGCATATGTGCTGAATCACCGTCTCGATGGACTTGCACGACGGATCCTCGGCGCATAGTTGATGGGCTAGTAGACAGTTGAGTATGGCGCTGGCTGGTTGGCCTTGATGTAAACCTGGGAGAAAAATAGAAATTCGTTGTTTATAAATTCGTGTGTGTGTTTGTGTGTGTACAAGTTGCGGCTCATTTGACTCTGCAACACGTCGTCAACAACATCAAGTAGGATTATGGCGTTGGCTCGATCTCTTCGCTCTCTCTTCGCTCGGGCGTTTTACGACAGATTTCGGACTTTATGGTTTTAAAAATTAGACAAAAAATATGCGGTGCGACCAGAACAAAAATAATTTCATTTACTTAATTAGTTCTTCTGTAATTAATGAAAAACTGCTAAAATAATTGCTTAATGATTAGTGACATCCGGTGACATCTGGCGGTTGCGACTACCACTTTTTACTTAAGGTCAAAATAAATCACCACCAGATGTCCATAGCATCGCCGTGATGACGCAATCTTTGATTTCCCAACCAGGACGAAAAAAAACAGATTTGAATTTATGTTTTGTAGTTATTTGACTAAAAGATGGTTATTTTTAAATTCCATTATTGAACTTTATGTGTAAAAACGAGTAACCTGAGCCCCGGTCCAATCCGGGGTTATTTGGTCTAGCGTTAAGTCGGACTGTTTCGCTATTCTCTTTTCTGTAGCTTAATCATCTGCCCGTAATAAATTTTATCGCGGGAAATCTGCCCAGTCAGTAGATTCCCTACCTTACTTGAAGATTGCGTCATAACGGCGATGCTATAGACATCTGGTGGTGATGCTGGTTGTTGCGTCATGGTTGCGTAATCAAAGATTGCGTCATCACGGCGACGCTATAGACATCTGGTGGTGATTGGTTTGGGCATGTTTGGGCATGTTTTGACATGAATAAGCTCCCCCCCCCCCCCCCCCGAATGTCCGTGACATGAATAAGCTCCTCCCCCAAATGTCCGTGACATGAATAAGCTCCTCCCCCAAAAATGTCCGTGACATGAATAAGCTCCTCCCCAAAAAGCTTGTTCTTTTATTATATATGGATAGGAAAATATGAGTTGAGCAAACTAAACGTAAATAACTTTCAAGCCTCAAGGATATTGAACTGTCACAGAAAAATCCCGTTTTAAGACCAAAAAGTCTGTGAAGAAAAGTGTGAATAAGTCCGACTTAGCAATAGACCCTGAATTTGTCATTTAAGACAGTTTTCAACTGGCTTACGACTATCCCTTCACGGCGAGCTGATAAGCTTGCTTTTCTATAATAGCTAGTTCTCTTTTCGACCGCTAGTTGTTAGGAATTCCTGTAAAACATTATTTCTTTTCAAAAAAAGTATTACATTTTAATTAAAAATTTTTACTGAAAAATGTCGGAATAAATAAAATGAATCGGTTTTAGTTAAAAAAATGTTTGAATTAATAATTAAATTTTGGTAAAACCACTTTAAATCAGGCGCAATGAGATGTGTGAACGCGGCGACTCGCTGCACGAAAGCATAAAGGGGGGATGCTGTTCAGGGGTAGAAATAAAAAAGCTAGGTATTAAGCCCCAATGGCAATAGCTTACATAGCAGGTTTCAATTGCAAACACCCTATCTAACAGTGGTGAAAATGATAGACATTTGGGCAGTCACTACATTGGCTTTGCTTTTTGCATGGAACTGCTGGAGGATCATGGATTCATTCCATCGATCAACCGAAACCCAAATTCAGCTTTTAGCTGTTAACCCAAAGAAGATTGAACCTGAAGTTAATTGCGCAGCCAAATCTGTAATTAACAAAGGATTTTCGTCTACCAGCGGAAATGAATTGAACCAACAAAGTTTTCTTCGTTTGATGGCCAAAGTAATAGATGAGAAAAAACTGAAAATATTGGATAAAGAACGCTTGGTGAATGAGTTAAGTCTGCTTCAATCCCAACTGACAGACTCCAACTCCAAGCTGCAAATGTTTCAGAATGTAAAAGACGAGTTAGAAATCACCAAAAGTGAACTCGAAAAAAATAAAAGTGTCATTACTGACATCACAGAGATAAATCTCCGCTTGACAAATGATAATTCGCTTTTAAGGCGAAAAATAAAAGACAGGGATGGACAGCTTTCAGCTGTTAACCCGGAGAAGATTGAACTGGAAATTCTTTGTGTAACCGGACCTGTAATAAATGATGGCATTTCGACTACCAGCAGAGATAACTTGAACCAACAAAGTTTTCTTAGTTTGATGGGAAAAATGATGGATGAGAAAAAACTGTTATTATTGGAAAAAGAACGCTTGGCGAATGAGTTAAGTCTGCTCCGATCCCAACTGACAGACTCCAACTCCAAGCTGCAAATGTTTCAGAATGTAAAAGACGAGTTAGCAATCACCAAAAGTGAACTCGAAAAAAATAAAAGTGTCATTACTGACATCACAGAGATAAATCTCCGCTTGACAAATGATAATTCGCTTTTAAGGCGAAAAATAAAAGACAGGGATGGACAGCTTTCAGCTGTTAACCCGGAGAAGATTGAACTGGAAATTCTTTGTGTAACCGGACCTGTAATAAATGATGGCATTTCGACTACCAGCAGAGATAACTTGAACCAACAAAGTTTTCTTAGTTTGATGGGAAAAATGATGGATGAGAAAAAACTGTTATTATTTGAAAAAGAACGCTTGGCGAATGAGTTAAGTCTGCTCCGATCCCAACTGACAGACTCCAACTCCAAGCTGCAAATGTTTCAGAATGTAAAAGACGAGTTAGCAATCACCAAAAGTGAACTCGAAAAAAATAAAAGTGTCATTACTGACATCACAGAGATAATTATCCGCTTGACAAATGATGATTCGCTTTTAAGGCGAAAAATAAAAGACAGGGATGGACAGCTTTCAGCTGTTAACCCGGAGAAGACTGAACTGGAAGTTCTTTGCGTAACCGAACCTGTAATAAATGATGGCATTTCGACTACCAGCAGAGATGACTTGAACCAAAAAAGTTTTTTTAGTTTGATGGGAAAAATTATGGATGAGAAAAAACTGATATTATTGGAAAAAGAACGCTTGACGAATGAGTTAAGTCTGCTGCGATCCCAACTGACAGACTCCAACTCCAAGCTGCAAATGTTTCAGAATGTAAACGACGAGTTAGCAATCACTAAAAAAGAACTCGAAAAAAATAAAAGTGTCATTTCTGACATTACAGAGATAAATTTTTGTTGGTTCAAGTCATCTCCGCTGGTAGTTGAAAATCCATCGTTTATTACAGGTCCGGTTACGCAAAGAACTTCCGGTTCAATCTTCTCCGGGTTAACAGCTGAAAGCTGTCCATCCCTGTCTTTTATGTTTCGCCTTAAAAGCTTGCCCCAATATTTACAAGAAGAACCAGTTTCGCCCCCAAATCTAAAGAAATCTGATTTTTTTGAGAAGAATGACAATCAGTCCCGACACATACCCGAAAACCAACATGCATTGCCCCTTAACCCCGAAAAATCTAATTTACTGGAGAAGAAAGACATTCAACTCCGACATCAACCACAAGAACCACATGTTTTTCCCCCAAATCTAGAAAAATCAGATATTTTTGAGAAGAAAGACAATCAGCCCCAACTTTTACAAGAAGACCCATATGTTTTTCCCGTAAATAATTTGAACATTGCAGAGTTCGTTAGTTCCCAACACCCTCCCCATGCGATGGAGTCAAAGGATGTGCTTAGATACATAGAAACTGAAGAAGTAGGCATGATATATCTAAAAGATGAGAACTATCAAAATAATTTATATCCATGGTCACTTCTACAAGAATTGGAACAAAATCAAAGGTCTAAAATCAAACCATGGAATCAATTGCGTTTTCCGGAATCTTTTAATTCAGATAAACCTGATTTGGTGGAAGGCCTAGAGACAGATAATCAATCCCGACATAAGCAAAGAGACCCACAGGTACTGCACCATTATCCCAATAAATTGCCCCTAAACTCCATAAAATCTAATTTGCTGGAGAAGAAAGATAGTCAAATCCGACATCAACCAGAAGAACACCATGTTTTGCCCCAAAATCTAGAAAAATCTGATTTTTTCGAGAAGAAAGACCAACAGCGCCAACTTTTACAAGAACACCCAAATGTTTTTCCCCCAAATAGTTTTAACACTGAAGCTAATCATCCCCGCAATGTAACAGAAGACCCGCATGCATTGCCCCCAAATCCAGAAAAATCTTATTTGTTTGAGAAGAAAGACAATCAATCCCAACATAAACCAGAAGACCTACAGCATGCATTGCCCCCAAATCCCGAAAAATCTGATTTGTTGGAGAAGAAAGACAATCAATCCCAACGTAAACCAGAAGACCTACAGCATGCATTGCCCCCAAATCCCAAAAAATCTGATTTGTTGGAGAAGAAAGACAATCAGCCCCAACATTTACCAGAAGATTCAGAGGTACTGCCCCATAATCTAGAACAATCTGATCTACTGGTGAAGAAAGACTACCAACCTCGACTTAAACCAGAAGACCTACATGCACTGCCCCAAAATCCAGAAAAATCTGATTTTTTTAAGAAGAAAGACAATCAACCCGGACATAAACCAGAAGACACACATGCATTGCAAAATCAATACAAATTCGGTTTATTGGAGAACACAGATAATCAACCCAGACATAAACCAGAAGACGCACAGGTACTGTCCCAAAATCCAGAAAAATCTGATTTGTTGGAGAAGAAAGACAATCAAGCCCAACTTATACTAGAAGACCTACAGAATACACCTACTTTTGATGAAATCCAATTAGTTTCGTCAAATATGCCCCCAAATGCCCCAAAATCTGACCTGGTGTTTAATCAACCTCAACATCCGCCAGAAAAACCACAGCCACTGCTTTTAAATCCAGAAAACCCCGATTTGGTGTTTCAAAAAGACAATCAACCCCGAGATAAAAAAGGTGAAGAGAGGCCAACCGAATTACCAAAACCGGAATCGCAACAAAAACAGACGGTTTCGGGAAACACGAAGGTGGAACAGGAAGATGTACGTGAGACACATAAGATGTCTATTAAACAACATATTAAGAAATCATTAATATCCGTAAAAGAATTATTTCAACAGCGGAAGCAGGTAGAACTGGAAAAAAATCCAACTGTAGAAAAATGCGTAATAAATGGGAAAACGTTTCCCTTAATGAATGAATGGGGATATGATTATAAATTTGCAGCCGTCCATTACAATGTTTGGAAGAGTATAGGAAAACCTAAAATAAATAAAACAAATCGTACTCTATTCAGTCAAAATAAAAAACCTTACCCCATACTAGGGGAATTAAAAGTGGAAATTGTAATCAACCACAAGAAGAGCATTATTCCAATCCTGGTTATCAATAACCCTTTGAGCAAGGATAAGGACAAAGCAGTCTATATTATTAATTAAAAAAAAAATAGGTTGTCGGAGTAGATTCTCATCTACGTTTTCAAGATATTTTCTTATTGATATTTGATATTTTTTGTCGAAATATCGTCGCTGGAATGGAATGGAATGGAATGGAATGGAATGGAATGGAATGGAATGGAATGGAATGGAATGGAATGGAATGGAATGGAATGGAATGGAATGGAATGGAATGGAATGGAATGGAATGGAATGGAATGGAATGGAATGGAATGGAATGGAATGGAATGGAATGGAATGGAATGGAATGGAATGGAATGGAATGGAATGGAATGGAATGGAATGGAATGGAATGGAATGGAATGGAATGGAATGGAATGGAATGGAATGGAATGGAATGGACTTCCCAAAAATAAATGGCCGACTTACCCCATGGTAGATATATTCGGCTTCATATTTAAAAATGAAATAGTTATGTACCTTTAAATAAAAAACCAAAATACCCAAAGTTTAGCCCAGACAATAAGCTTTCTGCCTGCAAAAGATCATATATACTAGTTAATTACCCAATACGTGGGAGAAAAATTAATAGCGAAAAAAAAAGTTACAAGTTAGTCAAAAAATTCGTTTTCCCCCCTTAAAATCTATATTTTTTACAGCAGGCATACAGTATACTTAGGTCAAAAGATTCTAATTATCAAACTACACAATATGGCTATCCTGAAATTAGCTCAATTTCAATTTTCATTAAATAAATCAGAAAAGAGCGACCTACCCCTGGGCCAACTAGCCCCGGTCTCCCCTACAGCGCTACGGATCCCAAGGTGTAAGGTTCGATTCCAGCCTCGGACATCTTTTCATTATTGAAATAAAAGTTATTAAGTAGCCTATCTACTAGTATATTGATGGTTGCGATGGTTACTATGTAAGTAGCGTTCCTCAACTTATAAGTTGCACTGTCCATTTCGCATCTTATAAGTGGCGCTAAGTAGCACTCATTTGAATGAGAGTGTGGATATAATTTATTTAGATATTTCTCATCTTTTAGATATATCATGCCTACTTCTTCAGTTTCTATGTATCTAAGCACATCCTTTGACTCCATCGCATGGGGAGGGTGTTGGGAACTAACGAACTCTGCAATTTTCAAATTATTTACGGGAAAAACATATGGGTTTTCTTGTAAAAGTTGGGACTGATTGTCTTTCTTCTCAAAAATATCTGATTTTTCTAGATTTGGGGGAAAAACATGTGGTTCTTGTGGTTGATGTCGGAGTTGAATGTCTTTCTTCTCCAGCAAATTAGATTTTTCGGGGTTAAGGGGCAATGCATGTTGGTTTTCGGGTATGTGTCGGGACTGATTGTCATTCTTCTCAAAAAAATCAGATTTCTTCAGATTTGGGGGCAAAACATATGGTTCTTCTTGTAAATATTGGGGCAAGCTTTTAAGGCGAAACATAAAAGACAGGGATGGACAGCTTTGAGCTGTTAACCCGGAGAAGATTGAATCGGAAGTTCTTTGCGTAACCGGACCTGTAATAAACGATGGATTTTCAACTACCAGCGGAGATGACATGAACCAACAAAAATTTATCAGTGTAATGTCAGAAATGACACTTTTCTTTTTTTCGAGTTCATTTTTAGTGATTGCTAACTCGTCGTTTACATTCTGAAACATTTGCAGCTTGGAGTTGGAGTCTGTCAGTTGGGATTGAAGCAGACTTAACTCATTCGCCAAGCGTTCTTTTTCCAATAATATCAGGTTTTTCTCATCCATCACTTTTCTCATCAAACGAAGAAAACTTTGTTGGTTCAAGTCATCTCTGCTGGTAGTCGAAATGCCATCATTTATTACAGGTCCGGTTACGCAAAGAACTTCCAGTTCAATCTTCTCTGGGTTAACAGCTGAAAGCTGTCCATCCCTGTCTTTTATTTTTCGCCTTAAAAGCGAATCATCATTTGTCAAGCGGATAATTATCTCGGTGAGGTCAGTAATGACACTTTTCTTTTTTTCGAGTTCACTTTTGGTGATTGCTAACTCGATGTTTACATTCTGAATTATTTGCAGCTTTGAGTTGGAATCTGTCAGTTGGGATGGAAGCTGACTTAACTCATTCGCCAAGCGTTATTTATCCAATATTATCAGGTTTTTCTCATCTATTACTTTGGCCATCAAACGAAGAAAACTTTGTTGGTTCTATTCATTTCCGCTGGTAGACGAAAATCCTTTGTTAATTACAGATTTGGCTGCGCAATTAACTTCAGGTTCAATCTTCTTTGGGTTAACAGCTAAAAGCTGAATTTGGGTTTCGGTTGATCGATGGAATGAATCCATGATCCTCCAGGAGTTCCATGCAAAAAGCAAAGCCAATGTGACTGCCCAAATGTCTATCATTTTCACCACTGTTAGATAGGGTGTTTGCAATTGAAACCTGCTATGTAAGCTATTGCCGTTGGGGCTTAATACCTAGCTTTTTTATTTCTTTATGTTGTCTTTATGTATTATATTATCCCCCCTTTATGCTTTCGTGCAGCGAGTCGCCGCGTTCGCACATCTCATTGATCTCGATGCTCTTTTATTTATTTTTACGAGCAACCTGAGCCCGGTTCAAATCCGGGGAACTTTGGTCTAGCGTAAAGTTGGACTCTTTTAATATTCGCTTTTCTGTAGCACCATCTGCCCGTAATAGATTTTATCGTGGGAAATCTGCCCAGTACCTTACTTGAAGATTTCGTCATCCCGGCGATGCTGACATCTGGTGGTGATGCTTGTTGTTGCGTCATCACGGCGACGGCATCTGGTGGTGTTGGGCATGTTTGGGCATGTTCCATTTTGGGGGAGGAGCCTGTGTTGACACATTGTTGACACATGAATAAGCCCCTCCCCCAAAAAGCTTGTTCTTTTATTATATATGGATATGGATTTTTCTCTTTCTCTCTCGCTGGCACATCGCAAACGTCTAGGAAAAAAAGAGGACGGAAACGAATAAAACAACCCAAATAAAAAAAGCTAAAGGCAACTTCCCACAACTATCACGGGCCGGCGTCTCTCAAAAATAAAAAATAAAAAATAAAATCAGAGAATAAGAAAGTGGACATTATAAAAGAAGAAGAATTTTCTTTTCTTTTTAGTTTCCATCAAGACACACGAATGAGAGAGAGAAATAAATGAATTTATACAAGAAAAATCTTTTCTTTTTTTCTTTTTCTTGTGATTATTTTTCGCTGGGGCGGTTAGACGGGCCAAATAGCGAAAGAGTCCTTCTTCCTCTTTTTCCTTTTTGGCACAGAGCCTCGCCTCACTGCTGTGCTGTGCTACAGGTCAAAAATAATTCCCGCTCCTTTTTGTTCTTGATCTTTTTCTGCTTCCAGTTTTTGCCTGGCCGTCTCCTCACCAGCAGAGCCGCAAGGGCGGAATTTGCGACCGACCGTAGACCCCTGGGAGAGACAGAGCCGAGAGGATATATAACAGCGCAACAAATGAATCCGCCCAACCAGTCCTTCCGCGTCTTCTTATAATATCCCTCAGTCTATCCCCAAAGCGCGTTAATAGGTTTTTTTTTTCTTTTTCTTCCTATATATGGCCGTCGTTCTCTACATTGTTTTCCAGGGGGCTGTGTCCATTGATCCCGATTGTGACCACAGACTCTTGGCTAATCACCGGAACCGGACACAAAGTCGATAGATAAAAGTAACCCCAATCCTTTTTCCTTTTTATTCCTTTTTATTTTCCCTGGGCAAATTGTCGAATTGACACAGAGATTCCCGAAAAGTGCGTGAGTGGAAAAGAAATGAGTTTAGGTGCTGTTTGGCCCATAGCAGCAGCAGGCACACCGCGGATTTGTGTGTGTGCTGTTATTTACTTGTTTGCCAGTGGTGGTGGTGGTGGGCCGCGGCAAAGGCTTGGTCAAACACAGCACCGCTGTTATTATTGGCCGAGTTCTGTTTGTGTAAGTCGTGTGGATCTATAGACTATAGCAAACAAACAAAACACTCCAGCCGAACCAGCAGCAACCACAAGAGTGTATACGTATAAATGTACATGTATGTACGTATGTGGCTATAATGAAGCGACGAGAGAGAGAAAGCCAACCGAACCTGAAATTCGATTCCAGCATGCACACGTCCTGTGTTTCACCCGGTCCGTCTGTCCGTTTCTCTCTAGCTACTACCCCAATGCAACGCTCGTTTGGCTCGTTCCGGCCAAATCTCGCTAATAAGCCCGCGTACTCTACTATACTGCTGCTGCTGACCCCTCGAGGCTATACTTCAGAAAGCTGCCAGCCTTTTTTTAAATTATGTACGATTCACGATTTGGAAGTCATAGTTATAAATGTAGAGATACAGCGTTAGATATAGTAGTATAACATAGCTACCTGGCTCGGATGTGATGTGCGGTTAATAATGAGCTGACTGCCAAGTATATTGCTCACTCTCGTACTTCACTGAAGATAACCACGAATATCTTATATAAGAAACGAGCGAATATTTAGGGTCGTTTAGTAATAGGCAACAATCAAAATGTCGGTATGATATCCGGCGCGGGTGTGAGATCCGCTCGTTCGTTTCAAAACCAAATCATCTGCGACGAGAGAGAGAGAGGCCGGCCAGGGCCGGGCTGGGGCGCAGGGAATTGATAACAACCGGTGAACAATTCGAGCCGGGTTGCGAATAACGACGCCGGTTTTCTGCAATCTCCTTGTATATCTGCAAACTCGACGGGTCGGTAGAAACCATTCGATTATTGCGTGGGGGTGTGTGCTGTGCTGTGCAGTGCTGTGCTGTGTGGATGTTATATATAGTGGCAAATGTTAACGTCATATCGTAAGTCGACTGTTTCCACCTTCAATATTTAATGAACAAGAGAGGTCTTTTCACCTGTACACGCGAGGCGTTCCGCGGCAACCGGCACATCGTGTGCACTTTGGGAAGATTATATAGTATATCCCGCAGAAGAAGAAGAAGAAGACGGGTGACTCCCGCATTTTTTGTTTGCCCCACACGGCCGTGAAAGAGGGAAAAGAAATAAGCTCACGCCGGTCGATCGAGACGAAAGAGACAGAAAAACATCCATCAAGACGTCCACAACATCAAGTGGCTTATAAATTATCTCTGTCAAAAAATAAAAATAAAACAACCGAATAAGAGAATAAAAAAAGCGATAAATTACATTTTAAGACAAAAAAAGGCGGTGTGTACTCTGTAGCTGCAGAGGTATAGCGCCCCACTTAATAATTCCTGATGGAATTGATCGACACGGCTTGTAGGTGACGACGTCATCTAATGAAAGGCGCGTCTGATGTGAATATAGGCGGGAAAAAAATGCCGAAAGTTGAAAGGACAGTCGAGTGACATCAAAGTGCAATGAGAAGCCCAAAAGTCGACCCGAGATGAATGTCGATTGAACACGTAGGCCAGCAGCACACGAGATGAAAGCGAAAGGGGGGGAAAACAAGTCAATCTAACACACACCATCTTGTTGTTCGTCCTTTTTTTTCACTGGGCCAGTTTCTATCTACTCGCATGAACAATATGACGATCGCTTGACTAGTTTCCTATGTCTAAAATGGCTAGGTCTTTTTTTTTTCTAGGGGGGACAACGTAACGGGGGTCAATCAAGTCTTTCTTGAAATGCCATTGAACTTTCTCAGGGCTCATTAGCTCGTACGTATAACGAGTCGATGCGAGCGTGTGGACTTGGTTGCCTCTTGCATATAAACTAGGTACCGGTATTTCGTCCCCACGATTTGCTTTCGCGAGCTATTGATCGCCATCGCCAGTCTACGCACAAGATTTTCAAGTGTTTTATTTGTATTTTTTCGTTTATTATTTCATCTGCCGACAACAGAGATACCTCTGCTATATATAAGAGTTGTCGGCAAGTGCACAGGTGAACGAGAGCGTTAATAATCTAAACCAACTTTCGACATATTTACTCGCACAGAGAGAAGAGAGAGAACAGAGTGTTATGTTTTCAGCGCTCTAAAGGCCCGAAACTTTCAACTGCCAGCAACTATTCTATTAAAAATGTGGGTGAGTGAGGTTAGACCCGGGAAGCTTTTGAACGTACCGTCTTTAGAGTAGATTGTTAGAAAAAGAAAAATAGGAAAAACCGCACTAGTTTGGTCGTCATCATTCAAAGTGTATTTATGCATTTTATGGTTACATTAATTAATTAAGAACGGGGCGGACGTCGACTCGCTGCTCCGAGTTTTTGTTAAAAACAAAAGTTTAGCCAGAGATTATTACGGAAAAGATCCGCACGGATGCTTTTGTATTGACGAAAGTTGTTTACGTGTGGGGAATGGTGGATGCCGGCGGCTTTTTCCCATTTAGTCCTCGATGCGTACCTGGACCGTCGTTGGCGGACTAGTTAAACACTTTTTGAGCGAAGTGAAAGAGGCGCCCGCCGCTCCTGCAGCCCACAGACCTGTGACAACCAGGACTGCGTAGGCGGGCAGGATTGTGGCCAAGTATAACTGCGACGAGTTCATCAGAGTCTGAAAAGCAAAAACGTAAAATGAGCAATGCAGCAGTGACAAATAAGGGACTCGCCAAACTTTTTGACAGCGCTCAAAACTAGTTGATTCAAACAAATCAGTTTGGTGCAATTAGAAACAGTGTCTGGGAGAGACTTTACTTTGACATTGGGTACTGGGTAGTGAGAAATAATGAATTACCAGGAGTGAAACGAGTAGATGAGACATCACCACCCACACCAACGCCAAGTACTTTTTCTTGTCTAATGCGTGGAAGAACAACACTCCCCATGCTGTGTGTAGGAGGATGAAGCACAGCGTTAGGAGGGTTGAAGTGAGGAAAAACAGGTTGGAATCACCATGCAGACCAACTGTTCCAGGGCCAGTGGCATCAGCTAGAACATTGACTAGGGCGAAAGTTCCGCTGATGATGCCAAAGCCTAAACCTGAAACTAAAATATTTAAAAAGCAGAAGATTAGAACAACTTCTACATTTGTGTCAATCTCTTCCGAGTCAAGTACCATAGGCTAAGATGTTTTTGTTGGTTATGATGGCAGTATCGGATTCTGTGAGTTTCTTCAAACCGACCTCAGCTTTGCGCAACAGCAAGTATATTAGATACCGGAAGAGTTCTTGAAACAGAACAGAGAAGATAACACCCACAACAATTGGACTGTGCAGCGTGACTGCCACTAACCATAACAGCGAGGATGTCAACAGCGACAGAAGCCAGAAGAATGCACTGTTGAAAAACATCAATTTAATCAGAATTTCATCACACCATTATGTAAGTTTGATAATAAACCTTACCTGGCTATGAGAATGATGATTCGAATAGGGTCCTTAGCAATCGTTAGAAGGAACATGGCTAGCGGCGGGCCAAATGCGAGAAACGCACAGCCGAAAAACTCTAGGAGTGCCATATTTCTCTACAAATTAGTGTAAGTCACACCAAATCGAATTAAATGCAATAAATGAACGCCAATGTCTTGACGTTCTCCACCAAAAAATTATACCAGCAGGCAAACAAAACACACACACAATTTCTGACAGTTAAATTTTTTCCCCAAAAAGTGACAGCTGCAACCCCAAAATGAATCCGCTTGAAGTTGACGCCGCAAGATGGCGTTTAAAAATACCGGGAGAATCAGTTGAAAACAAAACAAAAATGAAAACAATTTACGAACCAAATATCGATTTCTCAAAAAAAAAGGGGAAATATAAGGCACGTAATGACCGCAATACACCCAAACTTTATTTTTGGGTGGGAAGTAAGTGGGAAAAGTCCACCAAACTAAACTGAGGTGGACGCGATAAAATAACCGCCGCTCTCCACTTCTCTCGCCGACTCACGGGGTGTAATGAATGTGAATTGCTATATTACATTACCCAGAGAGGCTTTTATGGCGACGACTGGGCTATAGCTAACTATAGCTGCTGCTCGAAGGAGACGAAAAAAAAATGTTAGAGCTAAACTTATACGACTTAGGGGTGTCTGGTTTGTGTGGACGACGGCCCGGCGGTGGCCCGGCGTCGACGGCGAACGTGTCGCACTGTCGCCGGGTGCAATAAATAAATCACCGGGGTGATTGAAATGAATGAGTTTCACTTGGTGTTGATCGCTGAAACTTCCCAAATAGGATAGGATAGCAAATAGGATCAAATACAAGGCCACGATGGAATATTCACTTTAAACGCTGAGTTGTCGGTTGTTTTCTACTTTGGGTCGGCGGGATTGATGTGGCGACAAGCGCTCCCCCTATTTCAAAAATGTAGCCTAGACTCCGACGACTAGAATTAGTGTCAAACCAGTTGGCAAAAAGTCTGGCGCCCTGGCACGTTAGATCCCAACCGCCCGTCTTATGATGATGATGGATGGCAGTCTCTGCAGGCCTGGAATTAATCGTTTTTTATATTTTTCTTGGATGTTGTTACTTCTAATTATTTCCCTGCTAAGCTGTCAGCTTGGAGCCTCCGCTGCTTTATCGCAGGCCCGTAACGTGCTTTTGATCATCGGTAAGTGTTGGCACAATTTGTGTATTCTTTTTCCCACAATATTTGTAAAAATTACAATAAAAACAACTTGCTGGTTTCTCGCATAGAGCATTTCTATTCGGTAGAAATGGTCGTTTTCTTCCAAACTATAATCTCTCAAGGGGGGTGGGTTGCAAGGAACCAAGGAAAGTGTTCGTTATTATCTATAGCGCTAAAACAAACTTTGTTCTTGTTACACGTCCTTGGTTCGTCGAGTTTTTTTTGGGGGGGGGGGGGGTAGAAAATAAAGAGTGGGGTTGTAACTGATAACAATAAAAGAGACTTTGTAACTATGTTTCTTTGGCAATACTCAATCTCTGTTGTATCCGCCATATTGAAAAAAAAAATGTGGGGTGGAAAAAACAAAAAGCTGATGATGGCGGATTTGAAATGGGCGTTTACGGAAATAACCGGTGCCAAACGCCCCATTTGGATGCGCTGGCCGCCCAAAGTTTGGTGTTCTCCCGAGCACGGACTTCGGTGAGTAGTTGCTCTCCCAGGTCAGTGCTGTGTGTTATCTATAAAAAGTACTTTTCTGACTTTTCTTCGCCCATATAAAAATAACGTTCGTATATATACCCCACCACGTCCCATGTACACAACAACAACACACACACCTAAAATGGGCGAAACAGTCGGGCTGCTTTGTTGACTGGACTTCCGAGTCATGAAAATGGATTATACGGACTGCACCACGACGTCCATCATTACAACTCTTTCGAGAATGTTCGGTCACTTCCGACAATCCTTCGGGAGAACGGAGTTCGTACTGGTATATATATCTATATCCTATATAACTAATACCACTGCATAGCACTACACAACATAATTTTTCAAAGAAAAGATTCCGCTAGAAAGAAAAATAAAAGTCTTATCTTCTTTTATGGGTTTGGCATGACAACTCAACTGCTGCGCTACATTATTCAGGCATTATAGGGAAGAAGCATGTCGGTCCCGGATCAGCCTACACTTTCGATTACGAGCAGACGGAAGAGAATAATTCCATCATGCAGGTTGGCCGGAATATAACCCGAATTAAGTTGCTCGTCAGGGAATTCCTCGAGCAGCAAAATGAGACCCAGTGAGTCGCGATCTGTCCCTTCTCGTTTTAATCTTCGCTCTAATTGGCTGATTCAAACTGACTGATCCTATTACAAGTCTTCAAGTTTTATCTGGTAATTTATTAACGCCATTTTCTACTGCGCAGGCCTTTCCTCCTCTATGTGGCCTTCCACGATCCTCACAGGTGTGATCACAAGAATCCATTTTACGGCCATTTCTGCGACAAGTTTGGCAATGGAGAGCCTGGCTACGGTCACATTGCAGACTGGAAGCCGATTCGATACAAACCGGAAGATGTCTTACTGCCTTATTTCGTTCCTAACACTGCGGCGGCTCGAGAGGTTGATTAATTATTCTGAAATTCAATTAATCGACTTCAGTTTCTTTCAATAGTAGGCTAAATTGATTTTATTACAAAATAATTAGGACATAGCGTCGCAGTACACAACAATTTCGAGACTTGATCAAGGTTTTAATGAATGGAGTAGTATAAATGAATGAAGCGATGAGATGACATTAATATTTACAGGTGTCGGCCTGGTGCTTGACGAGCTCCGAAAAGCCGGCAAGGCTGACGACACTTTGATCATCTTTTCGTCGGATAACGGGATCTCATTTCCCAATGGCAGGACTAACATGTACGAACCGGGTATATAAATTCAAGTCAAATGGATTTTATTTTACTTCAGGATATCGTCTATTTCCATTTTCTAGGATTGGCCGTTCCAATGTTCATCAAGTCTCCAGACGACGAGTCAAGACGAGGTGAAATGACGGACATCCAAGCCAATTTACTGGATATAGTACCCACCGTTTTGGACTGGTTTGAAATCGATTATCCCAAATATCATATTCTGAAACCAAATCAACCGATCCGCCTCACCGGAAAGTCACTTTTGCCACTTTTGAGTGGCGAAAACGGTATGAAAAGTGACACATTCTACGGCAGTCACGTAACGCACGAGATAACAATGAATTACCCAATGAGAACCATCATCCAAGAAGAGCGCTACAAATTAATACACAATTTAAATGCGCCCGGTACTCCGTTTCCCATCGACCAGGATTTTTACTTATCGCCAACATTCCTGGTACTACACATGTCGATGCGTAGTGCAAAAAAGCTTTTTCCACATTTGACTATTCAGTAACGAGAAACTCTTTCAGGACATGCTAAATCGAACACTGAATGGGCGCCCTCTACGCTGGATCAAAGAGCTGAAAGATTACTATTTTCGCGAGGAATGGGAAATGTTTGATCTCAAAACGGACCCGAAAGAATGCGTAAATGTACATCGCAAAAAGAAATACAAGGTACGTTACAAAAGAGGTATACATGCAAAGTCGGAGGAATAAAAGAGCCTCTCGCTATTCAATCGACTTTTGAAATCTTTGACTTGATTTAGGAGAAGTTCTTCGAACTGAAGGAAAAGCTGTTTCAGTGGCAAAAATCTACTTACGATCCATGGTAGTACAAGGACTTGTGTGATAAAACATTTTGTGAGATTATTTATTTATTTTTTTTTGTCTAAGGTTATGTGCTCCACATGGAGTACTTTTGGAGAATGCGGAAGGCCCTTTCTGTGCACCGCTGCACAATCGGAAGTACTTCAAAGAACTTTAAAGCGAGCACTTCCTCGAGGTTTTATGAGTGATATTATAACTACTACCATTAGTCGATAAATCCTGATGTCAATTTTCAAAGCAAGCGCAATAAAGTTTGAATCGGAAAATAACAAAGTTGCAGACCAGTGTTTTTATTCCAATTAAAGTGATATTTATTTTTTATGTCCACATTAATGCTTAAGAGATTCAAAAAAAAAAAGAAAAGAAACCAAGAAGCCTATTTGACAAATATAACCAACTATTCCGAGAAATTGTACGGTAGTTGTTGAAGTGAAGAAATATTTTAAAATCAATTATCAATTTGGTAATTACTTGAATGAATTCTGTGACTGCCTATTCACATGACATTCCAGATTGTTGGTTTGTCATAGAGTGCTCACTTTGGCTAAGCATTATTATTAGAAAGGAACACAACCCCAGATTAATAGCTACTCAACACAAGTTGAACTGAAATTATATCACACATGATTCTAACTTGTGGTGACTAGCGAATGCCAAGTTTGCTTGCAATAGAATTCAGTCAATCAACAATTCCAGCTTCAAAACCCAATGCATCCAGAAGCATCCCCATGGGTGTGGACTTCTTCAGTCCTATCTGCTCCATTTTGTTGGTCACTTTATTACGTAGACTACGAAGGCGCAGAGACGAATGTATAAATGTGGCTAACAAACAAAGAGTTTTAGCATAATTTTGAATTGATTTTAATAATTGTCAATAGGCCTGAAGACTTACCAGAAAATGGGAGCAAAATTCCCAAAAGAAATACCAAATTTCCTTCAAGAAGATAAATAATCAAATAAGCTCCAAGAAGAATGGAAATTATGCTGACTACAGGGTGTTCCTGCTTGAATTTTGCAACTTGAGGACCACCATTACTAGCTGCAGCGAAGAGTCCACATGCCAACCCAATAGCAAATAATCCCAAAACCATCTTGAAGGGATGAATAAGCCTGTAAGAATATTAACTATTAATAACATTTAAACATTTAAATTTTAATAATGTTACCCAACAAGAGCAAAGAGAGCTAGAGCAAGTAGAAAGTAGTTTGATTGGTAATAAATAAGGTTGCTGTACACTCTTTTCCCCCATTTTTCCATATCACGGAAATTTGGCACTTGAAATCTCGCTGATTCTAATAAAAAATCATCTGAACTTCTTAATGGGGCCACTTCAAATGCACCATTTTCTTTTGAAGGCGTAGCCATTTTCTTCAATGTGTAATGTTTTCGTTAGATGAGCAGAAGACTATCTGATGGCTCATCAACACATCACTACTACTGTTCACTTCCCCATCTGAAATCCAGGGTGGCGCTAATAATATGTTTATTTTTTTCCATTTCCGTGCTTCAAATTTAAATACAAAAATTCAACCACAATTTCAATTTAAACACTTCCCGCTATAGTTGCGCACTTCTCTTTGCATCCAAGTTACAATACTTAATTTGAATTAAAAAAAAACGAATTAAAACATATTTTTTGGTACGAACTGGCCAAATGTGGGTTCGTACAGTACGAACCCACTTGGCCACTTCTATCTTTCTATGTTAAAAACTCATGTGTTGAGCTTGAGCGTTACTCTAGTTTGAAAATAATTTATTGGTTGCGCTTTCAATAAAAGTTCTGATCTTCCGTGAAACGAGTGTGTGATACTTGGACAGTCACGCATTTCATAAATTTCTTTCAACATTATCTGGCGTTATATAAAAGAAATATGAAGCTCTTTTTTCTTAATGTAAGGTTCGGACTGTCAAATGAACAAAATCCACACAAGTTCCCTTTTATTCAGTTTGTCACTGTCTCAAACTTTGGATTTTGATATCGAACATGCACGTAGAATAAAATATCATGTATTTATTATTCTTCTTTCATAAAAAAATGAATGACAAAAGTTAGTTTGCTGTGAGGATAAGGAGAATAAGTCCGCTTTCGAACAAGGAAACGGGGATTGTTTAACTTTCTGATAGACTAGTAGTAAAGCACATAATGTAACCATTTTTAATTAAAGAGTTTCGTTCCCGGAAACAACTAAGCTCGTCAGTGTTCCTCAATCTTCTTCGTATACGTACTTAATAGTTTTTCTCTATTATTCATTGATGTATTACATTTTTTCATAAACTAGGACGGACGGCTAAATTTAAACGAATGCGGGTCAAAATTAACAGCATTTTTGCTACTTCTAGATATCGCTCCTATTTATTTTTCGAAATAAAAAGCTTCTAATTTGGCTTTCCATAGATCAAAGATACTGTAGTACTTGCGAAGTTGCAGCGAATATCGGGAAATGACTACGATAGTGGAAAATGAGGTACGGTAAGATAAAGTCCAATTAGAAACCGGAAGTATTTTTTTTTATTATTTTGAATCGTTTGCACTTTTGCTTTGGCTGTTTTCGGGGTTCTTTTTTCAGACAAATTTTTTGTGTACGTATTTCTTTTTATGAAATTTAAATTAACAAAATACTATACGACGATATTTATAAAAGTTTAAGAGGAAAGGGGATTAAATTAATTAAATTTTCCTATTATAACATGCGTTGAAAAGAAAGATCTTCTCTTATGAAAATGTAACTTACGTTGCAATACGTAATATAAATTGTGTTGTTGCAAAGCCTATGTTTAGAAGTAGAACATACCCAAACTCTCCGTACTGCTACTATGCGCTACTATGCTACTGCTGGTATGCCCGTCTTCCAGTTCTGTATGTACTGTTAACTGTTCATGTTTTTAGTGAAGAAAGATTCCTGGGTATATTTAACAGAGAGGAAGATCTCACATCAGTCAGACCAGTTGAGTGGGAATGACATTTCGACTGAAACATTAAAAAAATTGACAAAGTAATTAAATGTAGCACTCTTGAATCAAATTCCATTTCTACTATTTTATGACGACCTATTCTGTCAAATTAAAATTTGAACTAGCAACGACGCAAAGAATTTGAATTGCCAATGATCATTTCAGAACCGAAGTAGTTCTGTTCGCATTTACACGTCACGTAACATCATTTAAAAAAAAAATTCTTGTTGTTTTCGCTTGGATGGCCATCTAGTGAGACAATCTACAATTAAAAGATACGAAACCTATAAAGAAAACGAAACCTGTTCAGAAAAAAATATAAAAACCAAAACAAGAAAATCGCAAGAAATAACCAGTGTTTTCAAATTTTTAATTTCTCACTCTAGCTTCAATTATTAGCACATTATCAACATTCGCGGCACAAACCGCGGTAGTAGCAGGGGTAGAACATTTTGAAGTTTCGAAAAAAAAAAATAATAATAAAGAAACGAATCCAGTCACCTTTCCAACAATCTCGACCTCGTCTGCGCCTTATCTTCATAGGATTTCCCCTACAAAAATCCTTAAGAAGTAAGAAAGAATTCCGAATGGGAAAAATAGAAATTAAAAATCATTAAGTGAAGAGTGGAAAATAGGGGGGGGGGGAGCATTCACTTAAAAATAATTTAATGGCTTCAGAACAGAGGAAAGACATCAATCGAGACGAAGTGTTGGAAAAGCCGTCATATCAAGATGAGCGAGTTGAAAGGAGCTGGTGGAGGGTTACATTGGGGATGGAGGTTCAGTGACTTTACAAAATGGGAATCCAATTTGAACCTGTTACAGGGAGCTTCTTGTAATCGCATCTCCTTCAACTTCTTCCCTCCTTTTTTAAGCGATTGAAATTAAGATACCCCATTTTAGGAATCAAACTGCATTATTTCTTTTTGAGTTAGTTGTAAATCTTGATGGCCTTTTCGTAATAGCTGTAGCGCGTACGTTTAGGTGCCTTGTTCACATGGTCGATACCTAACCAAGGTCGCATCTGCACTAAAGGCTCTGAACAGAAAATCCAAATTAATAAACTAGAATGACCTGTGATGAATAAATCAATCAAAAGTTGCAAGAAACATACGCTGATTGAGTGGAGGCTTAAAATCTTCCAGGTTGAGAGTCAATTCAGGGGTCTCCGTTAGATTGCGAATGCGAGTCATCACTACGACAGCAAATTTATATTTTTCAAACTCTTTATCCGGGACCTCGAGTCTTTTTTGTATCCTCTCTACTCGCGAAAGGTTAAGATAAGTTATATCTACGTAAATCACTTCAACGCGAAATTGTTCAATACCTTTGACTTGAGAAAAGGGTTCAGCTTCCCTCACTTTTAAGAGAAAGGGAATGCCAAACCCAGAATAGATTTCTTTGGAAAAATGAGCTACTGGAATAAGAAGTTCATCATCGCCTATTTCAAGCTCGTCTTTTGGAATCTCCTCAACTCGGAACCATCGTGGAGGGCTCGTGTTCAGCATATCGAGTCGAATCTCCTCATAGACAATACTTTGAATCTTGTAACTCACTATCTCCAATAATCTGGGGACGATTTAAGGTAATTTAGAACCTATTCCGTTTAGTTTATAAAATTACAGTTGTTTACTAACCTAAGTTTTCCAGAACCATTTTCTGATAAAGTCATGTGCTTTCGGGCTTCTTCCAACAACTCTGCTACTGTTGCTGTTTTTGCTGGATACAATGTCAACTCTTTCTCATCCTAGCGTAAAAGCAAAGCAAATTTATTTTTTGACACTTAATTCCATAATATGGCAGCAAATTACCTTGAGACGGGAATCTACCCAGGTGCATTTGAATTGCCTCTTGCTCTCTAATTCGGTGATGGGCATGGTCAGCCTCAAGTAAAATAGCTTTTTGGGTTGCTTGACTTTGGCCGAGGTCACCATCTCCTTCAGTGATGTTTCCCAGTGATAGCGAATCGATGGACCGGGGCCCTCTCTGTAACTGAATATTCAAAGGGAAAGTTAGTACAATAAAAAATCAATGGGGTTCTAAGATGCAACAATCTTGCCCTTGACTCTTGAAGAACTGGAGCATGTTAGGAGGGTATCCGATTCTGTCACCGACTAGTCGAGCCACTTGATCGTAACCCAAATCCTCCGACATGCTGAGGGTGAATCCTGTCACGTCCAACGGGTTCGTTTTGTCACAGAATGTGACTTCGATTCGGTGAAGCAGGTCATAGAAATATTTCTTGACCGTGCCTAACTGCGAACCCATCACTTCTGGATCATACTTTTGGTAACAAATGATGTCTCCATCCATAAGTTCCTCCAAAATAGTTTCCAGTGGTTTGTCAATATGTTCTATGGTGTCAATCATGCCGGGTTTGACCTGTATTTCAAAAGAGAAATTTAATATTACTGGTTTAGAATCGAACTAGGTAACAATCAAACAAAGTTAATCAACTGCTTTTACCTCCTCGTACAACTCCAACTGTGTGTGAGGTGGAAGGCCGGCTCTTTGGAGTAAAATGGGGACGAGGTCGGCCAATGGCCGCTTGATCAAGGCATAATGATGTCCAGCATAGTGAATCTGGCGGGTTGTTGGATCGTAGTACTTGAAAAACAATAAGACCATTCGATCCTGTTGGAATGGAGGCAAGGCCGAGAGCCCCGAATCCGGCGGCAATAATTCCAGGAAACAAGTCCAAGGATTGCAGTTGTCAGCCACATCGGTTACACACTTGCCAAGGTCCGATTCCCAATCTAGTGCTTTGGGACGCATTGTGTTATTGGTTCGCCCAGCCATTGGCCAAATTCGGAACTGATCGACATTGTAACGCGTGGTAGAGGCAATCAATTCCGTTAGCTCTTGATAGGTGGCTAGTTTCCTAATTCTCAAGTTTATCGATACACCCTGTTCTGGGTCATATAAATCAAACCCTTGATGACCTAAATTAAGAACATTGATCAATTGGATATCGGTCAACAAGATGCAATCAACGGACTTGTCTATTTCAATACATACCTTGGAAGTTATCTTCTGTCACTAACTGGACTGTCATGAAAAGATGAGCTTCGTTGCGCTCCTTCCGTTTGAGAGCCTCAAGTCTACGCTCTTCTGAGAGTCTAGCTACGAGTTCGCGAGGAATATCGCGTTCGGTAGTGTCCTGCAGAACCGATCGTAGTGTCGAGTCTCTGATATACACTAACATGTAAGCGTTGGTGCACTGCTTAATGTTGAGTGAACCTAGCACAGGAAATAAAATAAAGTTGAGCCTTACTACTTCCAATTCTACAATGTTGCATTATAACTAACCTTCTTCATCAGCTCCTCCAAAATTGTAATCGATTGCCTCTTGCTTGGTGCAGCGGGAAACAACATCATCATCAAACTTGCACCATCTTCCGTCGCCTTTTGGATTAATAAACACAACGTAGTGGCCACCGTGGTTATCCCCACTGTGAACCAAGACGGCGTGGAGAGTATAAGTGGCTGAAGAAGACTCGGGCGCCTGTAGATACGGATTCAAATCCAGCTTGTCGTAAAATTCGAATCTACAACACACGAGAAATTTTAGATTAAGATTTGATCAACTGAGTTAAAATAAATACCTGTCGTTGAATTTGATCGAACAATCTGTAACCGGATCGTATTGAAATCTCATTAGATGAAGATGAAGTACGGGAGGGAAGCTGGCGAAGATCACACCTTTCTCAGCCTCTTGATGTCCATGTTCTCCTGCGTCGTATTTGTTATCTCCGTCCAATGTCTCGGTGGCAACGTAATCCTAAAGAAGACGAAACATTAGTTAACATACTTAAGGCAGAAAGAAACAGAACACTTACTTTGAACGATTCCAAGATGTTTCGTTTCCCTTTGACACTCAACTGAATATCGTAGAATGTTTCAGCTCGTGATGAAGTGTAGTCTACGTGTTTACATTTGATGAACGAAACCATTTTACCCGCAAAAAGCCTAGGAACTGTGCCTTCAACACACGTTCCCTTCATTTTGCTTTCCAGCTTATCCAACAGAACTCTTAAGAATTCCTACACGTTGCAAGCACAGTTAGAAAGCTGACCGATACGATAAGAAAGATTTTGGAGCTTAGTTACCTGGACGTCGTGCTGCATGAAGGAATCAAGCGTTTCCCAACCAAAACTCTTTGTCAGTTTCTTCGTTCCGACAGGGCGATCGCTAAACTGAAGTTCATAAAAGACTCGCTGCAACGCCAAGGCAACGCTTCGTTGGGTGTCATCACTCTCTGTGGGCATTTTATAAACCGCCTTCCGTAACTGAATTTCGAAAATAATCATAATTAGCAACAGTATTTTCTGAATAAATAAGTAAACTTACTTGATTGGTAAAAAAGAGTGTCTGGAGCAACGAATTCATGTAGCAGGTGGCTCCTTGGTTTTTCAGTCCGACGAAACCGGTGTGCTTCTTGGAATCCCAGCTAACCCCATGCGGAGCTTCAGCATTGACGTGCACTTCAAGCGTGATTGTGTCGTCCTTACAATAACCTCTTTCTGGATCAAGGACTTCAGTCCAATTCATAAAGTGGCTGAAGCCCCAGTCATTTTCTTTGCTAAAAAACAGATGCTGGATCTTTCTTGAGAAATCCTCAACTCCCTCTTTTTGGGACAGCAAGCGCAGATCTGCAACAGCATTACATGACCACGAAGAGGATTCTGATTCCCCATTACATTGGAGAAAGAAGCCGAGAAACTTTTGTGGTGCCCTGTCTTGCTGGGGTGAGGTGTTTCGTGGCATCACCTGAAAAATAAAAACAAAAATTAGTGTTTACAACTTAGTTGCAATTAACAAATAACTTTTACCATAATTTTCCAAGGCAAATTGCGAATGTAGCAAGGGGGAGATAACACAGTCTCCTTCAGTTTACTAATGTGAGAAACTTCATATCTAAAAGTAGCTTCAGGTCTAGAATCATCATCCTCCAAGCCTGAATCGTCTTTTGAAGTGTCATCTCTGATCTGTGAATCTGTAATCATTTCTTCTTGAATGGAGTCTCTATCATCCCGACTCTCCTCCATTATGTCAGCCTCTTTAGGATCCAGACTCTCCATCTCTTGATCCTGCATTTCAGTCCTGATGGCATCCCCCTGAGGCTCTTGGACTGTAGCCATTGTTGATGGCTGATTCAGTCCGAAAACTTTAACAGTGTGTGAATCAGCACACTTCGCTCGATTTTTGGCGTGTTTACTCGCGATGCGCCCAATGTCTGCGGCTGGTGTTCACACTGGAGCTCTCTGGTGATGGATGAAAGACGTCGGAGACAATGACATACCTCAAAGCCTATAGAATCACAAACAAACTGTAAAAAACGACACCGTACTTATAGCACACGTGATTATATCCTCTTACGTTGTTCTTTTAATCACATGTGCATTAACTAAAAGATCTTAGCCGACGCCATTAATCGTAGACACCACAGAAGATCATGAACCGGGGTGACAAGTGTAAGCTCGCTCAATAGCCCTCTGCCGGTTATTCACTGAGTCTATAGCTAGGCATCTATTGGTCAAATAGTAAACAACCTTAGTTACCTTAGTTGTTTAAAATGTAATAAAACATAATTTCTATTTAAAAAGTAGTAAATGTGAGTATTTGATAATTAACTCACTTAATCTAAAAAAAGAACAAATTTTTGCAGCATAAGTTATAATTTACGCCTCTTCCAAATAAAAATGCAAGTTGTCCCAGTTGGACATTATTTGATTGACACGGAATCACGGATTGCCGAAATATCGTGATTTCGACGTAAATTTTTTATATTTATATTTACAAATTAATTTTTCGATAAGTATTGAAAGAGTTTATTTTTGTTTAAATGGTTCGAAAAGTTTTCTTCGAGTCCGGCGGAGTCGCATAAGTGGTTGTCTACGCTGCGCGGATTGCAACACGTAAGAAGGGAAAAAAGGGGGACGGTACAGAGTACAGCTGTACAGCAGAATTTAGTTCTATTTCTATTTCTGGCTTGAACAAGATATTTTGCGAATTTTTTTTACTCACGCTACGCTCCGTCAACAGCATATCTTATTTTCTTGTGCAGCTTGTTACTGTGCAGTGTTAAACACTGTTGCATAATCAAGTGAGGGAGGGATTTATAATGCTTAGTGACATAACTTGCTATTTATTGTTTGGTAAGTGTAAATCCCTTACGTTCTTATTAAGAGCAACCACCACGTTTCTTGATTAAGGCATTGTTTTCATCCACACTTTTTTTTGCAGAATAACTGCAAAAATGAAATTTAAACCAGTGTTGGACGACACACAACTGAAGCGCCTGAGTGAACACAAATACAGTTGCACCAGCTCGAGCATTCTTGAACCATTTCTTCAGCCATGGTGGAATTGGGTAGTGCAGTGTTTGCCTTTATGGCTAGCCCCCAACTTAATTACCATTACAGGGCTCTTTGTAAACATTTTGACTTCACTGGTGCTTGTCTACTATAATCCTGATGGGAAAGAAGAGGTACAACTAGACTACATGATATATTACAATTTTGAATCTACATTTATCATGATAGAAGACCATTTGAATTTTAAGGGGAGGTATGGGATTGCCAAATAAGTTTACCATTGAATCAGTTAGTTTGTAGACATAGTACTGTACTTACTCTGATTGCAAATGTATTTAGTAGCTTAATCATATTTGCCTTGTAATGTCAAGTAGTTTATGTATTTTATTTTTTTGCATTTTAGATTACTTATCCTAGTATTTGTTTTAAAGCTCAAAGAAAACATGTTTTCCATTCATCCATTATAAAGATTTTAGGTCATTTGTTTGTACAAATAAAATAAATAAATCATATTGATTAGATTAGCTATGCATGGCGAGTCTTGCTCATTTCCTGATGCACAGAGTTCATTAAGATTTTCTTATCACCAGTCCCCAAGATGGGCGGCTCTCATGTGCGCTGCTGGAATTTTCATCTACCAAACTCTAGATGCGATAGATGGAAAACAAGCTCGCCGGACCAATTCTTCCTCGCCTTTGGGCGAACTGTTTGATCATGGATGTGATTCGTTGTCCACCGGTAATTTCATTAAAATATAATATTTTAATTAAAAATTATTAATGAACATATTCTTTTACCATAGTTTTCGTTGCCTTGGCTGCATGTGTCACTGTTGGACTAGGCACGCATCCATGGTGGATGTTCTTTCAGTGCTTCACTGGCTTTGCCCTCTTTTACTGCGCACACTGGCAGACGTACGTCTCAGGTCAGTACTTATTCCTCATCCATAATTTCGGAATGATAAAGGATGGGATCGAGGTGGTTGGACAGAGTTTTATCGTCACAAATGTAACGATCAAATTATTAATCCCTACAGGTACATTAAGATTCGGGAAAATTGACGTGACCGAAGCCCAGTATGGGATCATGGGATTGCATTTATTGACCTTTATCTTCGGCAGTAACATGTGGCAACAGAATGTAAGTATATTTTGATATCATTTATTTTATTTTTTATTTTTGGTTATAGTTTCTTTTTAGTGTTTAAGTATAGCGATTTTAGAGTGTAATGGGATTCGTTAGCTGTGGGAGGTTAGGTTAGATTTCAACTGTGTTCTATACCGTCCCTCCATGTATATATATTCCCAATCGACATATTTCTCAAATAAGTTACCAATGATGGGGTTCGGGTGGAATATCGCCGTGGTAGTGTCGGTGTTTCTTGCCCAGTCGTACACATTCTTCACCGAGTACTTGGGCTGCATTTTGAGTGGCGGAACAGGGAAAAATGGATCGACAATTGCCGTAAGTAGACCTGCAAAATCTGGCCTACGCCCACGCTCATTCTCTGCGCGCTTTCCTTGAAGACATTGCTCAACCCTCACATTTCTTTGGTGATGGACGCGATACACCTCGTTCATTTTCGATGCGATTAACTAATCATTCTAGTTTCTGCACTGTCTGTCTGAACTAATGTCGGCCTTGACATTTTTTCCCTTTTCCACTATGGATGGCGACAAAAATCCAAACTTGTCTGTTGGTGGCTGGTTCGCACATGTCTTGCTTGTGTCTTTGTGCTGTGACGTTCCCTGTGACTGGAGTAGTTGAGCTGGTTGAATTGCTCTTGCGTCCTGTTACCTGGAACCCTGACTCTAACTATCTACGCCATCATTGGAATTTCATCAATGAGAGTCATCCTACGTGGAGGAGCTGGCAAAAACGGATCCACAGTGGCTGTATGTTTTTCCTCCTTCCGTCTTTGTGCTTTTTATAACGTCTTGTTTTCAAAGTTTTCCCTTTGCTTAGATTCCCGTTCTTTTAACTTGCTTAATCCATTTTGGTTTGATTGAGTTTTTTGTTGACATTCATTATTCTTTCTTCGATCGAGCAGGGAACTAGCGTTCTATCTCCTGCCATTCCACTAGGTCTGGTTATCGTCCCGGCTTACATTATTGCCTGCAAGAGCGAGGAACACATATTCGAGGAGCATCCTTCATTGTACATTATTGCCTTTGGATTGGTCGTTGCCAAAGTCACCAATCGACTTGTGGTAATTACTTTTCCTTCCGACTGTGAGATGATTAATTTCTAATTTCCTTGCTTTTGTGGATGTGCGTAAGTAAAGGTTGCACACATGACCCGTAGTGAGATGGACTACCTTGATTCAGTGCTAATTGGTCCTGCGCTTCTCTTCCTTAACCAATACTTCAACAACTTTATACAGGAGTATTACGTTCTGTGGCTGTGTTTGGTAAACAATTATTTCGTTATTTTCTGAACGCTACTGTAAATCTTATTTTGTACCGTTCTTTCAACAGCTGTGGGCAGCCATTGACTTGTACCGTTACTGCCATCGCGTCTGCCTGGAAATATGCGGAGCGCTCAATATAGAACTCTTCCGCATTAAGGCCCGCTTGGCTGTGCCAGCAGGAGCAGCGTCTGCAGCTTTAGATTTTGCTGCTGCCAGTACCAACAGTAGCCGGAATGGTCGACACAGAAGGACATAATTAGGTTGGGCAAATACATAATCTAAAAACAAAGAAAAACAATGATTAAAACAAAAATAAAAAATATTACAAAAAGGAAGCAACCAACAGATTATATATTATATATAAAAAATCTTTTTTCTGTTTTTTTTTTTGTTTTTTGTTTTTTTGTTTGGTTTTTTTTCGCTTTCAGTTGTTAAACTTTTCTTCCAGAGCTTTCTTTCCGAAGTATGCACACGCACTTAAATTCTCATTGAATTTTTTTTTCTTCTTCTTTCTCAACCGGGATGTTGCTGTTTTTCTTTTGGCACCGTCTCTACCCTCTCCCAATCCACAAAGAAAAACTTCAGTTCAAATTTTGTAAATGTTGCCCTCGTTCCATGAAAGAAAAATAGGGAAAAAACAATTTTCCATACTGCCTCATTTCCTCCTTCCCGTGCCTACAAGTTTTTGCGAGTGTTGTCACTGGGAAATTGCAATATGTAAAAAATAGGGGAACATTTTTGGCGCTTTAATTTTGGGCCCATATGTGACATCGTTGGGGTAACAAGTCGCTAGTCGGGCTATGCAGCACATGCTTGGCTTGTAAGCGGGACGATTGTCTGTTCGGGTAACATAAGCAGAAACCTCTGTTTGCTGTGGACATCATAAAGAAATTCACAAAATAGATTAATTGGGTTAACAACGGTCTGTAGAGTTGGAATTGAATTGTCTGATTAAAAATATACAGATGTCAGTTGGAAATGAGAAAATGCGGATTTGATTTCCTTGTGTTTTCTTAGATAGTTCAAAAAATTCCTTGTATTTGTGTGTGTATATTTCTTTGTAACTTGTTCAAGGTCTTTCCATGAATCCACTTTGGTGTTAGTTCCTGCCCAACTACTTTAACGTGGGTTTGGTTGTTGACCTCCTTCACCCAGATTATTCAGATCCACCCCAATTTCAGAGTTGTTTCATTGTTTGGTCCTTATTATTCCCTCGTTTTTTGTGTTGTGCCAGTGCGGTGGCGATATACCACTTGTGCCGGGTGTGTGATTACGCATACTAGTAGCAGCGAACAAAAAAAAAATTACTTTTTGAGCAGAAAGCGAGAGTGGGAAAAATTATTTTCACTAGATGGGGTAATTGTGCATTTTTTACTTGATTTTGGATTTCGGAGGGGATGGGGGAAGGAGATTTTGTCAAAGTTGACCACACAGCACGCGACCGGAAATTTGTAGCTGAGTGATGAGTGTTCTTTTATCCATTGTGCCACTTTATCTAGTTTACATCTGTACATGCAGATTTCACATACCGGTATGCTTATTACGTATTCGTCAAAAACCTTTAACCTGATACATAATTAGAAATTCGTATTTAGCAAACGTCATTGGCTGCTTGCAGGGTAGAGAATGTAAATATATACATTCTTGATCTTAATGCTTCAAGACGACTCGATCTTTTATAGTCTGAAATTGGCCCCAGCGCCATTATATTATTATTATTTTTTTTTTGGAGGGGGGCCTTTTAATCGATATGCTTTTTATCAGTATTCCAATATCAATAACAGTCCCTTATCTTTATCTATTCCACAATTTTTTATGATACAAAATTTTTAGTCTGCCTTCAACAACTAATGCATTTTTTTTTGTTTTGCATGATTCAGATAAATTTTAAACTACCTTGATTTAATACCACAAAAATTAACTGTGCATCAAGAGTCATCTCATCTGGAATATAAGTGAATTCAAAAAATGAAAAAAAAAGACACAGCAACTTGGATATCAGTCTAGTTTTAGTACTGACTGTGCTAATATCGTCGTCAACAACTTTGAATAATAAGGGAATGAAGTTCAGAGTTTTTGTACCTCTGGACAAAAACATTGGATCATGGAAAAATCTTAATGTCGTTCATCATGACCTTTTGATAGGACTGCCCATTATCAACATCCTTCAATTTACTGTGGAAAGCATCATCGACATTTACGAGGCAGTGGAAGCCGAAAAAAATCAAGTGGAAATCATAAGCCATTTTTCCAGTGTCGAAGAACAGTTGAGCGATTTGAAGGAAGAACTTCAAACTATAATTAAATTACTTGAGAAAATGGGCATAGCTCTTTGCTATTATCCTGACGAAATAAAAATAGGAAAAACCCAAAAACTCTTCAAGGGATTTCTTGCAAATTCAACCGAAGAAAATTTGCAACTGTTTTTCAAAGAAGCCAGCGACCTTTACACAAATATTGAACACTTAATGGACGGTCTACTAGGCAATACTAATGTGTTCTGTCCATCTGGAGACATTTTTGCCACCGTGCGTGACGCTACCGGAGTAAGTGTGAGCGTAATAATTAATTGAATTACCTTTACTTTACAATTTTTGTCTCCTTTATATTATTAGTGCGGCATGCGTTTGAAAACTAAAATCAATGCCATAATGGGCCTTGTAATGACAGGAGTATGGTTAAGCGCCGAATATGAAAAGATGTCGAGCACCAGGTAAATTTTCCACTCTTCTAAATACATATCTAGATGATAGCGAAAAAATTATACTCATTTTAATCATTTATTGCCGTAATATAGTTCGTCATTCAAAGAATCCATCCACAATTCCTCCAGTCTGTTGCTTGAAAGACTAGAGACCGAAATGCTCAATTGTCATCCGGATGAGGACAACGTGCCCAACGAAATGCGTGACGTAATCAAAGAATATTGGACCCAAGGGCGAGAAGTCGTGACTGACGCCCTGCTTCAGTTTCTCGAAGACAAGTATGAAACCAAGAAGTGGATCGTTATAGTTCTTCCAGAAACTGGATCTCAAAGCGATGTTTATTCTGCTATTTCGGGAGGATTCCACTCAGTGAGTGAAAAGGGCATGGCTGTGATCGCCATCTCCGTTGATCGAGCATTAATTTTGGACTGGGTTCCTTTGAAAGAATTCCGGTTGCCGATCGAAACAGTGAACAATATTTTTCAAATTCCTCCGGGCATTGGATTTTCTTTGAAACCAAAGAGAGCCGCCCGTGACGTTCACGAATACCTGAGTCTATATTTAAAACCACTACGAAATCAAATTATCATCGAGTCATTGGTTATTCAAACACCTTGTCAATCGTCAGAAGAAGAAATGAAGAAAATCGTTACTGTAGTAACTTCAAATGGAACAGAAAACTCGCAAATTATTAATGACCACGGAGGCTGTATTGGTCACTTCATTCTTATTGTTCCAGTGAATTCAAGCCATATTAATTCAAGCTTAATTGCTGAGCCATCCATCCATCAGGATTGTGTTAACCAAGTTGACTTTAACGCCAGCAATCAAACCGGGCTTCTACGGAACGAGTTCGGTCAAGCCTATCTGTCGGTGCTGGGAGACTCCAGCCAAGAAGCCGCGTCAATTATTTTGGAATCGGAATGGCGAAATACCGCAGGACAGAGATGGCGATTTGTGGACAACCAATTGAAAAATGATTTTGGCAAATGCTTGACGGCCTGGGATATACAGTCGTGGTCCTTGTACCTTTATCAATACGATTGCCATTCTGACTGGGCTGGACAGAAATGGTATCGCCACGGTTTCCAAATCGTCAACGGCTTTAACATGTGCTTATCTTATAAGAGTTCAAAAAGTGGACTGATGTACGTCGTTCAAGATCTTTGCGATTCAACTCCGCCTTTCTTGTGGTACAATTGGGACATGGCCTGCGAAGACGCAATTGTTATTCCCTCGTCTTCCGTCGATGGCCGGCCACTTCGCAATGAATTCTCCAGAGAATATTTGAGCGTCTATGAAGACGGCGTTTATGTTTTCCACAAGCCGTGGAGTAACCAGCCGGGACAAAAGTGGAAGTTCATCGATGGTCAACTAAGAAACGAACGTAACAAATGTTTGGTAGGGAAAGGTTGGTATGTTCACCAAGTCGATTGCGACGATGCTAGCAGCCCTTCCAGCGCTAAAAAATGGACCTTAAACGAAAAACGACAAATTGTTAGTGCTAGTGGTTACTGCTTGAGCGTTGGCGACAAATTTGGTTATGTACTCAACAATAATTGCAAAGATGAACCTGAATATCGTTGGTGGTACTAATTCATGTCGCCAGTAGTATCCCAAATTATTCAACCCCGATTAATTTTTTGCATACTTTTTCATGATCGGAAGATTTTTCCAATTAAAATTGCCAAACTTATATCGCTCAAATACACAGATTCTGACTATGGTTACTGCTTCGTTAATCATCATTATTCTTTTTCTTTTGAATTCGAGTTGCTGGAGTCGATTCGCAGAACATGTTGCTGGTTCGGTAATTTGAGAGTGGACCCTGAGACTTCATCCGGGTAATCTTGAAGTCGACTCCGTATAGCCTGCAGCACAGTGGGTGTGATTTCTGCTGTGAATAACATAACAAAAAACATTGAATAGTTATCTCTCAAAGAATCGAGAACAGTTTACATCTTATGGACCACAGAGTTGGATGCTGATTTGGTGTTTTCAACTATATTAAAGAATGAATCAAATTCTTCGTCTAGTGTTTATCCTCATAAGTGTATTACATTTGTCATCAGCAGAAAAATTGATTAGAAATCACAGAACTAAAAGACTTGCCGAATTTCCTACTGTTAATTCTTCGTCAGTGATTGAGAAGGCTAATCTCAGTATTCTCGATTTCACTGATAATGTCAACCAAATTTTCGTGGGAACCAATAACGACCGTGAAGAACTCATTGCCCATTTTGAGCGAATCGAACGCCAGCTGGATGGACTTAAAGACGACATTGAATCCATCCACAGAGAAATCAAAACACTTGGCGTGACTGCTGGTTATTCTGTCCATGAAGTCGAAATCAAATACTGTCTGTCGACTTTTCGCCAATATTTGGAACATCCGGACGATGAACACGCACGAGATGTTTTCTATAAACAAGCCGTCACACTTCCTAAACACCTTGAAGCATTAATCGACGGTCTGTTGGGACAAAATGCCTTCAATGTTGACATTATGGTCGCCTTGCGAGATGCTATTCAAGTAAGTTTTAAAAAAAATAAACGGTAATTAATTAATTCTGACTGCTTGTTTATTATGGTGTCAAATTTTTTACAGTGTCACGGCCGGAAATTAAATCAGAAAATGAATTCTATGATGGGAATCGTTCAAACCGGTCTTTGGGTGTACGTCAAATACAATCAGATGAGGAACATCTCCGACTTATCGCGGTAAAACTGTAACCATCTAAAATTTTAAATGACTTAATAAAACAAATTATTTTAAATTTTCTTACCCGCAGTTCTTCGTTCAAGAAATCAATAAGCGAATCGTTCAACAAGTTATCCAACAGACTCCAAGGTGAGGTTCACAAATGTCGGACAAACGAACGAAACATTAAAGAAGAAATGCGTCGCGTCATCGAGTCAAAGTCGGCCAGCAATCGGAAAGAAGTTGCCGAAACTTTGTTCGATTTTCTCGTCGACAAATACGACACCCGAAAGTGGATTGTCGTCATTCTACCACAAACCGGAAGCAAAAACCAAATTTATTCCGCTCAATCTGGCGGATTTCACACGGCTTCAGCTAATGGCACCTTTGCGGCCGCCATATCTTTAGAGCAGACCTTATCGCTCGAAATGTCAACCCAAATCGACGCCCATTTGAAAAATTTTGAATTTCCGATGGAAACGTTTAGCAACATGAATCGGTTTCCCATTAAACTAGGGTATTCTCTGAGACCGAAGAAAGAAGCTCACGATGTCCACAAACATCTCATCCGGCATTTGGCTCCGCTACGAACCAACAGTCAACTCATCATCGAATCGCTAGTCGTCGAGACCCCGTGCACACCGTCGATGGAAAAGATTAAAGATTTTGTCAGTATAGTGGCCTCTAACAGCACGGAAAATATGCAGTTCACTAAAAACGGCACTTGCATTAACCACATGGTTTTGGTCGTACCTTCATTGAGACCAACCTTGATAATCACAAATGCTCTCACATCCGCAGCGGTATCCGATTCGCCGTCATCCGAACGGTTGGACTGGCAGTGCAATTTAAATGAAACGGACTCCGACGACAATCGGAGCAATCTTCTGCGGAACGAGTTCGGTCAAGCCTTTCTGTCGGTGCAAGGTGACTCCAGTCTAGAAGCCGCGTCAATTATTTTGGAATCGGAATGGAAAAATTCCACCGGGCAGAGATGGCGATTTGTGGACAACCAATTGAAAAATGATTTCGGAAAATGCTTGACGGCCTGGAAGGAGCAGTCATGGTACCTTTACCAATACGATTGCCATTCTGACTGGGCAGGGCAGAAATGGTATCGCCACGGTTTCCAAATCGTCAACGGCTTCAACATGTGCTTATCTTACGAGGGTAAAAAAGACGGGAAGTTGATGTATGTTGTTCAGGATCTTTGCGATTCCACTCCGCCGTTCTTGTGGTACGATTGGGACTCGGTTTGCTGGGAAGCAATTATCACTCTGTCAGCTGCTGCCAACGAGAGCCGAGCTCTTCGCAACGAATTTTCGAAGAGCTATTTAAGTGGCTACAATGACGAATCGTGGGCCAAGCACGAACCGTGGAGCAATCAGCCGGGACAAAATTGGGAGTTTGTCAATGGCCAGTTGAGGAACGACAATGGCAAGTGTTTGACAGGCAAGGGATGGTACGTCAACCAAGTGGATTGCATGGATACTGCCAGCGCTAAAACGTGGACTTATAACGAGAAACGGCAAATCGCTAGCGATGATGGCTACTGCTTGGGGGTCGGAAACACGGATGGCTTTATCGTTTATAACTATTGCAAAGATGATCCTGAATACCGCTGGTGGTATTAATTCATGTCGCCAGTCGTATCCCAAAATATTCAACCCCGATTAATTTGTTGCATACTTTTATTCTTTTTTGTTGCATACGTGGTATTAAAGGAGATTTACCTACTGCCGATAGCCCGGTACAAATATATAGCTGTCTAGATAAGACGCAGAGTGGAATCCACTATCTTTCAAGTGGCCAACAAAAATCTAATCGAAGTTTAATTACTCATTTACTTTGTGTATGCTGGTACATTGAAAAAAATCCCTGTTTTATTGCTTTTTAATTCTAATTGTTTTACTTATTTTTTTTTTACGTCTCCGACTTGCCAAATACCTTCATTATGTAATTCCCAATTCGGCCTCGACCATAGGCTTTGCTGGGGTAAATCCATCAATATTTCATAATACATAATATACTGAAGTCAACCTTTAACTAGCCTATATGCTTGTTTATATTTTTATTTACTACAAAAGAAATGAGACTTTATCCCCGGCTTCGTTCTTAAATAAGGGTAACATTTCCAAAGCAAGTTGGCTCATGGACGCGCGATTATTCAATAAACGCATATTCGTGCAACCGCTAAGCATCTTTATACGATTTTAGAGGGCAAATATATTTCATCTTTTGCGTAAAAAATTGCCAGGAAACAATTCGACGACCCAAAATATGAAGTAATTCAAAGATGCGATTATAATTTTAGATTTTACCTTCATGTCGTGTGATATCAGTAGCTATAACTATCATGTTAGGCCATGATATCAAATTTCTACACATTTTTGCGGTCATTGACGGCGATTTTCTTTATATTAGCGTGTGGTTTTTCCGAGTTTTCTGTATTATTACAAGGTTGGCAATGAGTTTCATCAATTTTATTCCTTCGTTGTTCGCACACCTGCCTCCTGCTTTCATGAGTTGCGGATCAGCACAAAAATGTAAAAAGACTTCCTTCAAGGCCAAAAACTGTTCGTTCGTGTCCTAACATCATAAATAAAGAAAATGCTGTCGTTTCAGGTTTCGCTAGAAATAAATCAGTGTACTATTTATAAACGGTGATGACAAAATTGACAATCATGTTGTATTTTTGACATGCAGTTCGTCAAAATGCGGATACATCGATCATCATCAAATTTGGACTCTATTTTGTATGGTTATCAGCTCTTGCTACAAATGTATGGTACAGAAATAAAAATGAATTGGTAATCCTAATAATCATCATTCTAATAATCATCAGTCCTTATTTCAACTCTGGACTATGCTATTTTCCAGACAAACTTTTTTAAAAATTGTTAGATAAGAATATCCTATGCCATTTGCGGTGTTATATTAATACTATACATAGTCTACTCTATTAAAAGAATATACAGAATCGAAACAAGAGAGGCCGCAAGAGCGGTATGGATATTGCCAGGGTCCAGTGTGGTGTGTAAGGGAATTCCCGAGCTATCATTAATACTGAAAAATGGGGAAATATGGAAAAGAGAATGGCTGAAGGTCAGTCACAAAAATGTCCATGAAGAACTAACATCTTTTTTTCCCGCATGAATAGTTTGTCTCCTTTTCAAACGTCGACCTATTGTTCGTTACCTTGAAGGTGACACGAGAAGAGGCAGTAGGCGCACTAAAGTGACTAAACCACAAGACCAGACGATGAGAAGTACATCGTGCACGAGCAGTTTATATAATCAATCTTCTTTTTATCTAGTAGTCATTTCCGAAGGTCTTTTCCTTCACACCTGCTATAAAAAGACGATGGCAAATCTATTTCTCTTCACTTGCAAACCTGTGCGGTTATTGCAAACACACAGTCCTAAGCGTAAATTTCCAAAATGCTTCTATTCTCAAAGATTCTGGTGTGTTTCATTTTATCTTTAACCGACGTTAACCAACGAATTGTTTAAATTTAAACTATTTCTTTTTCTACAGTGGGCAGTGGTGCTAACAGCCGCTCTCGCAACTTCATCCAGCGCGTCTAGAAAAGGTAATAAATAAAACCATTTTTGAATCTCAAAATTTTGGAAAAGTTAAGAGAAGCTCCTGAATCAGTAAATCTAATCTAATTTACTTGTTGATACAGGTAAAGGCGGTGGCAGCGGAAGGGGCGGTTATGGTAATAATATTTCGATCTATATAGAAATTGAAACATTTTAAAAACGAAAACGCAATTATTTGTTGTAAGAAGTTAAGAATACAATGCAAGTTAATTAACTTCCAAAATAATAGGTGGCCAACAAAGAATGGGCTATGGAGGTGGTCATCCCTCACCAGCAAGAGGATACGGGAATCACGCTGCACCCATGCAAAAAGGCTATGGCGGTCACGCTGCTCCCGTAAGCGGATATGGCGGCGGTCACTCTGCTCCCGTAAGCGGAGGTTATGGTGGATCCGCAGCTCGGCAACCTAAGAAAGGAGGATATGGAGGTCCGATGCAAGGAGGCTATGGCGGTCACGCAGCTCCCGTAAGCGGATATGGAGGTCACGCTGCTCCCATAAGTGGTGGCTATGGAGGTCACTCTGCTCCCGTAAGCGGAGGTCATGGTGGTCACTCTGCTCCCGTAAGCGGATATGGAGGTCACGCAGCTCCCGTAAGCGGAGGTTATGGCGGTCACAGTGCGCCAATGCAAGGATACGGCGGCGGAGCTGCGGGAAAAGGATACGGTCGTTAGTATGCTGCTTACAAGCCACAACAAGATCACGCTTAACCCTTAAATTTTGGACTCAGTATTCGCGTTTGAAAAGACAAACCCTTTCGGTTGACCACGAACTTGAAATGTAATTTCCCAAAAAATACCGACAAAAATAAACGTTTTTTTGTCTAACCTTTTATCTTATTGCGCACAAATCGAATCTTTTTTTTATTGGGTTTATCCTGGTTATTAGCCATTTCCTAAAACGAGTGAGCTAACATGTATAATAGGCTCATACATGAAATCAAATCAAAACTGAAATCTGAGTAATTCTTAGAAATCCGTTTGCCCTAATATTTGAATTATTAAAATAGGATGTAAAAATGTGAAACCAGCAATAATACTACAATCAACCTATATAGCAACGTATACGTCATCACAACAGCACAGTAAGCACGTCCATATTTGTAGCGCCTTATCTTGTAACCTACAAGATGAAAACGTCCGGAAGTATACGTCCGTTTGCAACATGTTGGGTTAACGGTTAACCACAAGAACTTGACAATTTCTCAGATTTCTTTTCCCCAGTCCCGGGTATTTTCCATCATAAAAGAGCATTCTTCAAGGGAATTCAGACTTCATTGCATGTTCCCAATTCGATTCGTGCTGCGTTCCGTTTAAATCTCGTCATGTCGGGCGAGGAAGCAAACGTTAAACAATGCGGATACCTACAGCACAAAGGGAAAAAGGTAACACATTTTGTTATTCGTTGGTAATAATACGTGATTGGTAGTAACATTATCTGAATTATATATATAGCGTCTTATAACGATGTGGCGTCGATGGTATTGCGTGTTGAACGGTCGCATTCTTCTGTTTTACCGATCGGAAACGGATTACCTCAACCTTGGAAAATTCCACGAACGTATCGATTTGGGTCTTGTCTACGATGTAGTTCCGGCTCTTGGCGTTGAGAACGGTATTCAAATCTCAACACACACCGGACCTAATTGGCTGGTAGCTACTATTTTCTTCTATAATTTTAAGTCTCGGTATTTTAACGTCTAGAATTGTTATTTTTAAAAATGTAGAGAACCACGGACGAAAAATCGTTTCAACTTTGGTTAGAAGCGCTGCAGGCATCGATCGTGTTACGGCGACAAGGATCGACGTTGAAGAAATCGAAAACGACGAGATCATCTCAAATCACGGAGCAGACCTCTCCGATTTCAAATCGACATCAAAGAGCCAAATCGACGATCAACTACCAACGGCTCACCTTCGATGAAACTGAATTAAGCGAAAAGAAAATTGGCAATCCGTTTTCACGCTTTTCGCTCAGCTTCATACCAGGACACGGGAAGAAATACAGCACGTATGACGGGAGTCGTTCGATTCGGGTCGAACAGTCACCGAACGAAGAATGGGATGGAAAACCCAAACCGAGTGACGATAACGCATTATCAGGCACCGCCGCCAAACTCAGAAAGAAACCAACAAAAGGACCCCGTCCGCTCAGTGAGAGCGTCTCAAATTTCCTGTTGTTAAACAGCCAAAGCTCTGAAAATTTGACGGAAACTAGCAAAGATGAACTTGTTAAACCAATGGAGGTCGAAGCTGGAACGACTGAAACTAAGAAAGAACCTGCTGAAAAAGTAGAGGTCGAAGCTGGAACAGTTGAGAGGAAGAGGAAGGTCTCATCCCACCTTCCGAAACTGCCAACCAGTTTTGGCGTTGGGAAATTATTGTCCAACTTGCAAACGACTGCTCCTGGGCCGGCGAGTAAATCTAGACGACATAGTAAAAGTATGACTAGTCTTCTGGACGTCGCGATTGTTGCCGATACCAAACAACAGAAATCCAGCTCTCAAGTGGAGATAGTCGCCGAAGAGCAACCGGCCCTTTTCGCTAAAAGTGAAGACATCCTCTCCAAAAGAGCCTCCGATACGAGCTGCGTCAATTACAAAAGTCCCGTCGTAATGGAAGAAAGTCAGAAAACTGTTATGTCGGACCAAACAGATTGTCCATCACCGGAATCGAAAGAAACAGACGTCAAAATGACATCTCCTCCGCAGGAAGCTTCTGCTTGCGCTGACGAAGATGGGCGGGACCCGGAGATTTCGGACGACAAGAAGAAAGACAAGAAAAAAGTTAAGGATTCTACACGCCGTAAATCCGGTTTGGCTATGATTAGACAGTTTTTCCAATCAGCCAAAATAGGAATGAGACGAAAGGGCGAAGCAGCGGACAAGGATAAACTTTCTGTGAATGATACTCACAGCCGTAAGACGAGTAGCAATAACGACAGCGTTGTAACGTCGGAGAAGAATTCGGCCAGAACGTCGCTGATAGTCGAAGCAGACATACAGCAGGATATTCAGCGTGACCTTAATACTTTCGAACAAAAGCAGACAACAACACAGCAGGTTCCCAGAGAAAGTCAAGTTCTGGAAATTCCTTCGATTGTAATTCTCCACCGATCCGATTCTCAAATATCGGAGAGTGTCCAGTCTGTAAGAGAAGAGGCATTTGTTGCCACAGATGTTTACAAGTATGAAGCGAAAATAATTGAGATTGTGGAACCCGAATCGTCTGATCCAGTCGCTCTCCCATCCAATCCGGAAGCATTAAATCAATTTCCCCTTCAATCAAGCGATAATGACTGTACAGATTCGTCCTCGAAATCAGCCCGGAATTCTACCCTGTCAACAGCCTCGCTGGAAAATGCCATGCTTAATAAGAAGCCCAGAAAAATTTCTGACGTAATGACCAAGGAAGACAAGGAAGTTGCGGAACACCGGCCATCGTTGCCAATGAAAACGAAAGTAAAATGTCCGTCGCCCGGATATGACATACCTCGTTCGAGTCCAATTGCTATCCCTAGTCCTATACAATTCGGAGTGAACCCTGGAGATTCAGCTGAATTACCTTGTTCTGATTTAAAGGACACGATAGCTAAAACAGAGACGGAATCGTTAAAACAAGAAAATTCTAGTTGTTCCTCGGAATTACCACAAAATCAATTACCCGCAGACAGCGTGAAATCGGAGACCGGAAGTAATACCATCAGTAGAGTGTCGCATTTAATTAAGACTTTCAGTAATGATTCAATCTCATACTCGCCGCCAACCAGTAGAATGTCGACGAGGAATTCACTAAACAATCCTGATAGCGTTGAACGAAGAATCAGTTTTGCTCAGGCCGAAACGGTAATGATCCAAGAAGAAATAGTTCAAGTCCTGGCATCCGATTGACCAATTCTTTTGAAAAGTAATCCTAAGCTTACATTCTGACACCGCAGTTTTCATTCAAGTTTTTTCATTTCATAATCCTTGTTTTAAAATTAACTTTAATTATACTGTCTGTTTTAAATTATTAAGAAATAAACGTGAAAAAGAATTTTGCCTAGATTATTCAACTTACTTTAATAGCGCGATAACAGCCTGCTGTGGAAGAAAAGCAGAACAAACGTAGAGTAAAACCCTATAAGACAAATAAGGTATTATACAAAAACGACATAATTATCTTTTCTTTGTGTATTACTCTTAGTAGAAATCAAATTTTATTGCGAACATAGAGTTAAATGGGACAGTATAATCATGCTAATATGAGTTTTACTGCAAGTATTGGTAAACTAGGTTTCAATCAGGATCAGCAATCAAACAGGATATAGAAGTAAGGGAAAAGCGGGGAATATAGTTGCTTGCATAATTAAAAATAAGCCTGCATTTCACTGAGGCCAAGCAGGACGAGCTGCGCCGTCCATCTCTCCCGCAAGCCTATTGTCACCGAGTAATCGATGTCCAGTTCCTCCAATACGAGCTTTACACTCGTTACATCGACTTTCAACCGAGGCTCCTCCACAATCCCCAATGGCGTAGATGTGGCCGTTGGGACATTTAAACCAATGCCCTTGGCCCATTTCCAATGCTTGAACGATCTCTCTTCGCTCCTTGTCGGTTATTCCGAGTCCTGTTTTCAGCTTGACTCCCAAGATTTCCATCGCAGCTCGTAGTTCAACTTTCTGTTCATTTTCTAGCACGCGGATATTCTTCATCAAGAGAAGCTGAATCAGTTCGTTTTCATGAGATGACGCGCCAAGTACAGGAAAACTGGGAGTACTCTGTAAAACGAAATACGCACGAACGTATTCGAATCGATCCAATTCCCGAGAAGCTGCCTGGTATTGTCTTGTAGAAATCCGAACTCTCTCCACGACTGATCGTATCAGTTTTCTAACAAGGTTGAAGAATTCGTTCATAAATTCTGGAGTCATTTTTTGAGCAGGTGGCGGCGGTGGAGTGAGTAGACGAGAGCGCGAAGTCGGTGAAGTCTTGGGCGTAGTCATTTTTTCCAACATGTCTAAAACTCGCTCTAAAACATCCAAATTTACTTCAATTTGAAAACGAACATCCGACCCCAGAGAAGGATGGACGATTTTCCCTTTGCCATTTTTCTTCGGTTTTACTTGCTGTTCAATCGCGTCCAAATTCTTGTTGATTGCTCCCAATGTCGAGTTCACTAATTCTTCACATTTTCTGACGATGTTTCTGCATCTTGTCAACTTGGCAGAACAGTGATTAAAAAATTCCAGCGGATTGCCTTTCGATTGGAAGATTTTCATTTTTGCTTTCGCTATATCGCCGAAGACGTTCTTGATAATGTCACCATACCGCATGCAGATCTTGATTGGTGTTTTGCAACGGGGGCAGCACTTTTGCTGGATTTGACCGCCTCCGTCTGTATCCATCCACTTGTCCATTCCTTCCACTTCGATACAATGCCCACAATCCGGCAAGAAAACGAACCTGCATGTCGAAAAAATTCAATCAGAAATTTTCGTTACAAGATGAACCCCGATGATTAATTGAACTTACTTGGCGTCTTCCTCGTCTTCATTTCCCAGCAAAGTGAATTCGGTCAATTTATCCTTGTCGCAAATGCGGCACAGAAGTGGACATATTTCACCGCACAGTCCCGCACAGGAGTGGCCACACGGAAGTGTTTTCTTGCACGGCTCATCGCACCGCGAACGATTACAAGGATCGCCGCATTTTTTCGTACAAGTTTGGTGCTCGCAGCTCCATGGACACTTCTCCTACAATAACATGAAAAATGTCATTAAAAAGGCAAATAAATACCAGCAGAAATAAATCAAGTTACCTTGCATGGCGTACACGGTTCGCAGCACTTGTGCCCACACTTACTGTGCGAGCAAGAATATTGGCACTTTAGTCCACACGGTGGGCAAGAAATGCCACAGTTGACGTTGCAAATGTGCCCGCAAACCAGAGAGCGGCCGCACTTTTCATCACACGCACGGTGAACTCGTCCGTTGAAACATTCGCCACAGGTCCCCTTGCAAACATGTTCACAATTAAGCGTGGCTTTACACAGTTTCAAGCAGGTTGTAAGATGGGATTGAATTTGTTTCTCCGTTGGTACGCCACCGACTACTCGATAAGAAAATGAAATTAGTTTGATGATGAATACTATATAATCTAGGAAACACAGGTAACTCACCTTCGTGAAAATCTTTGCAACTCAAAGTGACATGATGACCGCAAATGTTCACTTTGGCGGTTGTTAAGGGTTCTACACAATCAGCCTGATTGCAAGGTTCACAGCATTTTTTCTTGCATAAATGGCCGCAAGGCAACTCCGAAGCACACATTTTTTTGCATAAAGCTCTAGTTGGTTCAGTGGAGCAAGGTAAGTCTACTTCGTGCCCACATTCCGGAATCATCTTCGTCATCAATTTCCTAAAAGAGTAAAATAAAATAATGAGATTACACCAGGGTAAAAACAAAAAAGTACTTACGAGCAAAAAATTTCGTCGTCGTTGCGATGGCACTCGGTGAAAATGGTGTGCCCACAAGGCAAAGATCGTTGCCATTTCTCAGTGCAAAGAACGCATTCCTCGAAACACTTCTTCCCGCACCTGTGCTCCTTTTTACAGCCTTGCTTCATCCTCCCGCATTCCTTCTTACACTGATATTCCTGATGATCAGGATCTTTTTTGACGTGGCACTTCAACGTGCAAGTGTGTCCGCATTCGAGTCGAACATCACAAGTTAATGGACAATTCGCTTCGGTTGGCTCTTGTCCACAGTGAATGGTCGCTGAATGTCCACACAAGGGCAGGACAGAGTCTTTCGGGACACGACATTTCACGTTCGAAGGATTCACATAGCATTCAACTGTCGTTGTGTGCCCACACTTGAGTTCCCTACTCATTCTGACGGTGCAATTTCCACATGGTACAAAGCAGGGTTTTTTGCAAATATGGCCATCGGCACACAAGAGCTTTTCACACTGCTTCTTACATTTGTAGCCATCCGTTGATTTCCCGCATTCAATTTCAACCGAATGTTCACAATTTGGAAGAATTTTGATGACTTTAACGGCGCAATCGACTTTGGATAAATCTTGACTACACTCCACTTCTCCCTATAATTTAAAATAATGGATTAATAAAACTGGTGCAATACGTTATTCTATATGTTTTTACCTCATGGCCGCAAGGCAGAAGTTTCTTCATTTTCGCGAGGCAATTGCCACAGTCTTCAAAGCATTTCTTCTTACAACCATGTTCATCAGAACATAAACGCTGGCAAGGCTGCTGGCACCGTATTTTGTCATGGGGAATTTTTTTATGGCAACTAAGTGGGCAAATGTGGCCACAGACAAGGGTCATTCCACACATTTCAGGACATACAGCTTCAGAAACAGAAGCACCGCAGGGCAAATCCATGCCATGGCCGCACTCCGGAAGGATCTGTTAATTTTTTTTTTGCAATGTACGTTTAATAAAAAATTTGAAACGCAGTCACAATAGAAAAAAGTACCTTCCAAAGAGACGTTTTGCAAAACACGCGTGCTGGATTTTTGTAACACAATACGATTTGTTCGTGTGTACAAGGGAGCGTCTTGTTTACCCGTTTTACACAAGGATTGCATACTTCAAAGCATTTCTTTGGACACGGATGTCCAACAGAGCAAAAGCGAGTGCATTTTTCTTGGCACTTGACGAGGGCGTGACCACGATCATCCGCATGACACATCTTGGGACAGATATGCCCGCACGACATTTTAGAGGAACACTTGTTCATGCACCCGCCTTCCGGTGGAAAATCTGTCACTTTATGAGCCTAACAAAGTACAACAGGTTTTTAGTTGAAAAGATATACGGAAGATAATTTCAAACTCAAATTACTTGGGTAATAACACCATGAACATCACATCTCAATCCAAAGTCCGGTCCTATTTGGCCATCTTTATCGAGAATTCGACTAATCCCATTCCACAATTTACTCTTTCCTTGGAGATTTTGCATATTTCCAATGAGGTAGAAACCAATTTTCGCTCGCGACAAGGCGACACAGATTCGATTCTCGATGCGGAGAAATCCAATATTTTCATCAACATTGCTCCGCACAAGGGACAGAATGATAATGTCATTCTCTTCGCCTTGAAAATTATCAACGACGGAAATTCGGACAGATTGGACAGCAGAATGATTCCGGCGGATCTTAAAAAAATGAAGAAGTTGTCCGGAATACGTGGTCAGTATGGTGATTTGTTCTGGGTTGTATCCCTGCATGATGAGATGACGCGCCAAGGCCAGGGAAAGATCCACTTCATACGGATTCAAATGACTTTTTCCTTCGTTATCTTCGACTTCTTGTTCCGTGTGCGCGAGGAAGAACACATTTGATGCCATGCCTCGAACGTCAGGATATTCTAAAACTGACGAGTGGTTTTCCAATGTCGGATAGATCGAGGGAACAATCATTCGCGCTATTTCCGGACGCATACGGTGCTGAACACCTAAAACGCAAGGCTCCATTCCATTCTTAATTAGCCTCTCAAACAAAGAGACGTCAAGGAAGTAGTCTTTGGCTAATTTGTATACTGTTACAGGTGGCCTCAGTTGCTGATGGTCTCCTGTTCAGATTCAAAAGTGTATAAGATTATTTGTACCATGGTTTTTTTTGCATGTAATGGATTTACCGATGAGAACGAGTTGCTGACATGAAGTTGACAATGCGCAAACTACATGCGACTCCAACACTTCTGCGGCTTCCTCGACCACAACTATAAAGGGGGGAGAATAGAAATTTTTGTGATAAAGAATAAAGTATTGAATTGATTGTTGCAAAATAAATATTACCTATTTTCGGCTTTAGATGGTTCAAAAGAGCCCTTTGTTTGGCAGCTCCCGTTGTTGTCAATCCTACAATATCAGCTTTTTGGCATATTTCAGCCGATTCCAAATTCCGGACGTCTTTCAACTTGTTGGCATTTTCAAAGTATAACTTTTCAAGTTGAGCAGCTCGCTCTTCTTGAATTTCAAGAGCTTTGACTTTCCAAGAATTATACATCATCCATCGCTGGAGTAACGGGATCTGTAGTAGGTCATACTGGTACAACTCGTTTAACTGTTTTTCGTCGAGCGTAGGAACGCCTTGGAGAAGCTGACGCAGGAAAAACACTTGATTTTGCAATTCTTGAATTTGTAACTCCATCACTTCAGCATCTTCTCCTTCAAAAGTTTCTAAAGATGCTTGAAATTTTTTAATTATTGTCTCCGTTTCACTGAATCGGAAGCAAAACTTCTCAAAAAAACGATCATTGTTTGCGTTTTCAAATTCGTAATTTCTGGAAAACTTTTGTGCTCTTAATGATGCTAAATAATCCTCTTCTTCTACTTTACGGAAGGCTAGAAATAGAAATAAAAAATAATCAGAACCTCATCAGAACTGTAAGAGTTTTTTAAATATATAATATCGATATAATATGTACCTTGAATTTCATCGATGTGTTCCTTATCCCATTCATCATCTGCCGTTTCTTCCCTTAATGTATCAGTTACCAGTTTTGAGACTCTTACAGTGTTACGATTGTTAGTGACATCATTTCGTTCCAAAGAGCTAACCATTTGTCCTAGTCCATCATTCCAGTAAATTTGTAACCAAAGTCCCATAGCTGTCCATTGGACATCACCACCATATCTAAGGGACTTCATTAAAACACCAAACTTATTGTGCATCGATTGCGGAATGATCCTCATGTTCAGCAGAGAATCTTCATGGATTAAACCACTAGAACTCATATCCACCATAACACCACGGATGACCTCTCGTTTTCTGCATAATGGTGATAAACAAGAAAGAATTAATTACTACTCTACAGAATTAATATGAAAACTTTGTTGTATGCTTAAATTTCAGCATTGTTTTTTTTTCTGTTATTTTAACACCTCACCTTTCACATTCACGTAGTGTCTCATGAATTTCGAAAATCCATCTTCTCGTATCCTGTTGAACGCCACCAAATCCTGATGAACGCTTCTTCCAAGCCATTAAGGAAAACGACTCTAGTGCGGCACATTTGCTTTGGCTACCAACCCGTACGATCTGCCGAGTGAATTTGGAAATTCCCTCCAAAAATTGATCCAATGCGTGATTGGTGTAGCATATGACGAGAATCGGCGATGACTGCGAGTTGCCCATCCAGATATGCTTGTTTTTTAATAAAGTTTGGACGATTCGAAGGCCAAGATAAGTTTTGCCAGTCCCGGGTGGACCCTGAATCACGGAAATCTTTTGCGTTAGAGCAGCGTACATAGCAGCACACTGACCAGGATCCAGCCCAAGCTCTTTTGCATCCGGACGGCGACTTGGTTCAAGGATCGGAACTTTCTGGACTCGTTTGCCAGCTTCAACTAGATAAAAAAAAAGTTTAATTTCCACCAAAATTTGTTTGATTTATTAGTTTACCATCGGTATCCAGAAAATTATTAATTTCAGTTCCGATTCTCATTTCTTCATCTTCTTCGTCATCACTTGGGCAATCAGTAGAACTGAATGTAAAATCATAAAGGGGCTGAAATATTCAAATGAATAGTTGTTAATAAGGCTTCAACGTAAAATAAGAAAAAATAAATAAATAACAAATAAATAAAAACACTTCTCCAAAACACTTACCATTTCTTTATCTAACAAGTAGTTGGGCATTTCTGGTAAAATTTTCCGACCTAAGATGTAATCCTCTAATGGGAAATCAGTTAAGCTGATACGCTGTAACGCCGTGAGAATCGTACGATACGATTCGAAAAACACCGTCGATTCCGCCATGACAAAGATCTGCTTTTTTAAAGCTGTTGATAACATTCCTCCTTCAAATTTAACTTTGATTTTGCCGTCATATAGAAGCTTAGGATTGCTATCAGCTACAGTGAAGAGATGAAATGACGAAAAATTATCCGACGATAAACAAAGGAGTGAACCGAAGAGAAAACGTTTGCTGCTCTCCCAGTTAATTCTTTTCAGCGCATCCATCGAGAACTGAATGGTGTAACAGTCTCCGTGCATATCATATTCAAGAATTCGCACTCCATAATAAAGCCGGATATTGTCTGGATTTCGAATTCTTGAGTGTTTTCGATCCGATTGACTTTTGTACGCCAACAAGCCAACACGCAATGGATTAAAGAAATCCTCACGAAGAAGACGGAACTGAATGTCTAGGTAGGTGGCTACGTTGGGATATACTCCCTTGACGATGCTTGGCCGAAGAAAAGGCTCCACGTCTAAACAGACATCCTCCCAGTTTGGCATTACATTCAGCTCCCGGAAATTATCTGGCGGATCTTGAAGAGCCAAATCGTTTCTATATTCCTCCATACGAATAAGCCGACGATCCCCCTTCTTGATTTCCACGGGGATATGTTGACTCCATGCCGTCTGTTAAAATTTATAAATATTTACCAACCAACCAATTGGACTAGTAAACGACTTTATGCGACTTTATGTTCCTAATGCTTACCTGCAACTGTAGAATTCCTTCTTCAAAAATATCGAAAGCATCATTGACATTCAAATTTTTAATGGAAGGCATATCTTTCAGAGAAAGAATGTCAACGAAAAAATTTTGTCCCAAACACTGACAGCCCAAGTTGGGCATCATCACCAATATTTCTGTTGCCAGATAAAAGACGGCAGTTGTTAACCGCTTCAAACGCTCTTCCTTGCCGGGCAAAATTGACTGCACGAGATATGGGAATGTTGATAATGATTGAAGTTACTTGTTGAAGGACATTCTGAGCCGCCAATATCTTCACGATGGAGACAAAGCTTTCTCTGAACTGCGAGGTTCCGTTCTTCTTACAGAATCCTCCAAGGACAACTATTAACAGCTCCAAATACTCGACGTTTCCCAAGTTTTCCTTGAGATGTTGGGCCAAATCATCATCTTCCAGACATCGGATCACTTCAGACGGCTCTACATTTTCACTCGCCAATCTCACTAGATATTGAAAATCTAGTTGCCTTCTATAATTGGATTGCCTTGGCTGACTTTGGTGGTGTGAATAGTTTGGACCGGAACCAAATCCCCGACCGCGATTTATTCCTCGAAATGAGTTGGCCGAAGATGAATAAGGGCGCTCTCTCCATGTTGGCTGGCTTGATGAACCATATGTATTGGGGATTGCACCTAACCGGCCACTACCTGCCTGGTAAGCTCCCGACGAGCCAGCACGACCGCTTCCTGCACGGTTGGCTCCTGTTGAGCCGCGCCCTCTTTCCGCTGATTGATTTTCCATGCTGGTACTCTCACTATATTTAACAGCATGACAAAAATAATTTAAAAAGATGAAAACACCCAACTGATGTTCTGTATAGAATTATATATTTACCAATAGTGACTTGTGTTCTCGATAAAAAACTGCTTTTGTCTAGAAATCCCCCAGCCCTTTCACTTAACGAAGTTATTACAAATATTATTAAAATGCTAATATACACTTTCCTCTTTAAACTTTATTTATATTATTTTATTGGGCATATATTTGCGTACAAATGGTAAGAACGCGAGTGTGCATGATATAAGCTGAGTTTAAGTTAACCGCCCTATTTCGAGTTCGTCTCAATCCACGACAAAAAGTTTTTGCCTCGTGCGAACACCGTCCGCGCCTCCTGTGCATCGCATCGTTTGGGAAAACCTAATGAAAGACTTATTGTTATTTAATGAAATCATCACTGTTATTTGAATTTTTGTCTTTTTCGCTCTTTTTTCGCGATGCTTTTCCCTTGCTCTTTTTAACGGCTCGTGATGGGTTGAGCTGGGTCATATGGCCCTTTACAATGCCAACCTATTCATTCGATAATTTTAAAATGATTCAATAGTGTGTCTATATTTGTTGCCAATATTATGAATAAACCTAAAAACATATGTCCCAAAAACAGGCTACGGTATTACTTTTTAGCCCTAGCTCTTTTGGTTTTATTTGCCGTTTCATGAAAGAACATACCTATGCAGATAGCATCATACAGTTTATAGCCTTCACCATATGAACACATGCTTTTATTACTGAAAAACCGAGAAAACCCTTTTCGAAACCAGTTCCCAAGGGAAACAATATTATTGCTAACAGTAGTCCTTTAAACCAAGCGGGTATAAAGCGGTAGGGTAGAGGCCTTCAAAAACCACCAATCACAAGCCGAGCGAACTTGACGCTCCCAGAAAAAGGCAGCATGTGGCAGTACCACTTGTTAAAGTATATAGGCTACCTCCATATTAGGCTGTCTTCCCACTTCTAAACAATCCTCCGTTCCGTCAAGTTCGATTCAAAGACGAGATCCAGTATGGAAGAAGAGTGGACGATCGATCCCTATCGCTCAGCAGAAATTCCGTCCATCTCCAATCGATTGGAATTTTTATTCGATAATCCTTTGCAGATTCAAGAACTCACCTTCAAGGAAAATTGTAAACCTTTAAATGAAATCCTCGACTTGACTTGTTCGCCAAATTTGCAAGTTAATCAAAACATTGCCCATAGCGAGCGATACCAAATCGTCAACTTTCAAAGACTCATTTTCTCCTATCACGCTAATCGACTCTATCTACGTGTGGTGGACGCCAAGTCAAGGCCAGTGGTTCTTGTGCTACCTCCAGAAAATGTGGCAGCATTTGTCAACAGCAGCAGAGACGCTTATTCAACCCTATTGGCAGATTGGGACAGGGCACCGCCTGTCGTTATTGAACTATTCAATTCATCTTTCACCTTCAGCCACAGATCAAGATACGGAATATTAGTCTATGATTTCGTATTTCGCAGCTGGGAACTCATCGGTTTCATCGCTCCACTCGGTTGTGATAAATCGGAATCTGGTCAATCTCCTAATCCAATTATTCGTTTGATTGAATATTTTCAACCAAATTTGAAAGTAAATTATACAGCAGTTCTTTTCTATTGTTCCTATAACTATAAATATAACTTGGATTTTTTATTAAATTTTACATTTTTAAAACGCAGAAAGTTAATCGTAAGCGGACTTCAACTTGCCGAAAAAGGACATCACCGAAAAACAAACCCAATCGTTCAACTGCGCAAATTTCGAAGTGATCTAATGCAACATTTGTCGTTTTCAAATATATGTTTACAAAATCAAGAAAACCGTAAAAAAGAAGTGAAAAATTTATCGTCTACTGTCGAATAAAATGTAAAAAAAAAATATATATATTCCCAAAAAACTTAAAAACTATTTCTGCGCTGAAATATTAAACCATTTATTTTATAGCACAGTCCTACTGCCGAGGTTCAAATATGCGTAGTAAAAACGGACGAATAGTAGGGGAGAGGGAGAAACCTGACGCCCTTTATTTTTTTTAGTATTCCGTACGGTCTGGGTTAAGCTTATAGCCCCCCAAGAGTCAAGTTCACTCACATTTTGGTAGTCAGAGAAGCAGGGACGACGCGAAAGCTAGCGTGTCAATACTAAAGCGAGTTCAACAGCATCTCAGTGTCAACTTGTGAACTGTTATTTTTGCGTCATCGACTCTCAACTTTCCAGCTCCTGTTTCCAGTAGGGCTACGTAGATCACAGTAGAAGCTCTTAACTGTAGTCAGCCAAACACATCACTTGAATTTCCCACGTCAAAACAGCGCCACTTTTGAGCGGCAACAATTGAAAACAAACAAAACAAAATCTAATCAGCAAACAGTGATTTATTTTCATTGATTAGTGATTCGCTTGGTTGAGTGATTCGCCAGTACAACCTGTAAAAATCCTTGAGGCCTGGATTTGTAAGTAGACTAAATTTACTAAATTAGTAAATTTACTTTTAGATAATAGTTTTACAAATAAATTAAACCAAAATGTTTAAATAAATTTGAAGTTTTATAATATTAAGCTTTATTCATTGAGAAAATATATTTTCTTAAATTTTTTTTATAAATTGTAAAAATATTGTCTTAATGTTTAACTTACACAATGTCACAATGTGAAAGTTAAACGGTGGAGAAATGCTATTCGTAAAAAATTACCTTAAAACGTTTAAGATAACAAATAACGTGGGAGGGTTGTTTTCCTGCATCCCTCACATAAATGTGTCTATCCTTTTACGACTCTACGAAAAACATGACACTTTGAAAAAAAAACCATTTCTACCCTTTTTAGGTTCCCTTGTGAGCTGTGAGGTCTGTTGTAACAAGACACACGAAGATGGCATCATCGTTCCCCCCTCCTCTAATTCCAATAAACGGATCAAATAACGTCTGCTACAGAGAAACAAATAATGCTGCAGCGAGTAAACCTATTAATCGGCTAGAATTGCAGTTCGGCGAATTTTTTAATGGTGCAAGTCACGAGTGTTTCAAGACTACAAATGCTTCAAGCAATGGCGAGTACCATCAACAACAGTCCAACTACCATTTTAAACATCCCAATCAGTTTACGACGCATTCCCAAATGGAAATCAATAAATCGGAATTTTGCCAATCGACGAGACCAAACCCTCCAGAAAACCAACTTTTTCCTGTGGCAGACATCCCTGCCGATTTATTGTTCCAGCATGCTGATCTGCTGAAGGTACAAATTCACATCCATCATTCTCGCTATTACGTCACAATTTCACTTTAATGTATTGATCCGTAAAGCAGGAGAGAACCTGGAGCCATCAAGAAATTATTTCCGATGTTGATTGTTACTGGTACAGAAAAAATCTTGAAAATGTAAACACTATCAATTGTCTGAGGAAAGAAATCACAGACTTGAGGACGAAATTAATTGCTGCCGAAAATCATCGAGGTATGCAAGAAAGAATTTTAGGAATGCTGATTATAAAATATTTGTTTCCCAACTGTTGCAGGCAATATAGGAGTTGATAAGACTTTAGACTGGAAAGAGAAAACTGACAAAAATAATGTATTTACATGCGGGACTTGCCGTAAGGTAATCAAGCAATTACTTTCGTAATAACCTAAAAAGTGAAAATTTACTATTTTCGATTAATTATACAATTTAATCCAAATGAAAAAAAACAAAATCAGGAATACAAAACAGAACGTGGATTGGAAGTTCATCAGAATAGCAGGCATGCTGATCCTGGATAAATTACCAGTTCGGGTACTTTGTAATACTAATTTACTAAATTTGCGTAACATCATTTAAGGAGATAATTCTCAATTATTCATCTGTTTAGAAAAGGCCCCACCCGTGGTCACAGAAAGAGAAATTCTAAGAAATCCCTCCAGCAACTATAAAAAAAGGTGCCGAATAGGCTACAACGGAAATGATGGATTTTTAACTTCACGTAGAGATATCCCGATACTTTGTTTCCTGCTGGTGCCACTAAGCCACCTGTTGTATAACATGCACCGCTTCTCATACAGAAGGAAAATTATCACTCATTTTTCTTAATTAAATGTGTGTACGTCTTCGTCGTATTTTATTTTATTTTTAATATTTGAAATGAGATCAAATAAAACCCATTCCTTTGAAAGAACTGGTTTTGTAATTGAAACTTTATCTATTGAATTTGTTCCCTGTTGTGAGGTTTACACAAGTCGTTTATTGACACATTTAAATTGCTAGCGGTATATATTTGTCTCTCACAGGAATTCTTTTCAGAATCATAATTTAGTTTAAAGTATGTTTTCTTACTTCTAAATGATTATCAAAATCGATCTTCAAATAACAAATTTTTTTAAATAATTCACTATTTATCAACTCTGGCATATGTTTAAAACAGACCCTGTGCAGGTAGCTAAAGTATTTCCGCGAAGCTAAAAAACACACGCCATCAGAGCTAAGCATCAAAGAGCCAGGTTTTCCACATAGTTTTTAAGGGTTGTAAGAGGGGAGCAACTTTCTAAACTTTATTTAAGACATGTGCTGTAGCGATTGTAGCCGTGGTACGGTATCCCATACAGAAAAAAAACAGATTGGAAGATTAGATTGCAAGATTTGACAAACTGCTGTGTGGCATCCTAGATCCTAGCCCTAGACAAGCAGAGAGGGTAGCCAACTCTTTCGTATATGTTTTAGCGTGTGGCTGTGCTGGGCTTCATTTTCCCCCTTTATCCGAAACGACTAGAACGATATTTTGAAATGCAGAATATGATTGAGAATTATTTGAGAATTTTCAATAATTTAACTACTCGTAAACACGCCCATAAAATGTAAATTTAATATACTTGAATCCAGCCGGCGAAAAGAAAAAAAAATGCTGCACGTATACGATCCGACAAAACAGGTAATTTGCACGGGAGTAAAAAAAACCAAATCTGTTCTTGATTTTGGATGAAACAAACAAAATAAAAGGGTGTTGTCAAGGTTAATTTTTGTCCTAAATGGATGTTCGCTGTCTTTTTTTTTAGTACGTATATAAACCAGTTTAAATCTACGATGCTAGGTAAATGAGATAGTTACCTACCGACTTAAACTAACGATGGACCAAAGAAAATAGTTATATAACATTTAGCCCCATAAGCTCTATAATTGTGATGTTGGTATGGAGTGAATGAAACGGTTCAGAAAAATTACTTCTAAACATAAAAGTTACTTCAAAAAAAAATAACTGTTATGTTTAATTTTTTTAATGCGATGTTTGAACTTTCATAAAATTAATTGCGGTAGTAGTTCAATCTATTGGCTCAAGGTCACAATATAAAAAAGTGCGATCGATCGCCGAAGGCCAGGATCCCCATTTTAGGGATCTTTTTCCGCCCATTTGCATTCACTGAGTAGGGAAACCCCCCCCCCCCCGGAGCACAGTCCACACAAGACGTTCCACACAAGACGTGTGCTCTTGTGGTGGATGAATCGATGGTTGCTAACTGCTGTTCCGCAAGGGCCACTCCCAAGCAACTCTCAAGGAAAACTACTCCTTCAATATGGTATGTATCAATTAGCGAAGGGTAGATGACAAAGCTTAAAACTGAATGCGATTCCCTTAGAAGAAACAAGGGCAAAAATCTGCCGGCAAAGATTGGCACTGAAATGCAGTCCTATACAAAAATTGAAATCAATAGAAAATTGAATATTGAAAACCAATTTAAGCAGAAAATGTACAAATTAATCGCGGAAATTCCATCTTACTGTTGTCTTAAATTGTCTCTTGCTGCGCTGATGTACATGAAGCGGTAGTTACTAATCAGCTATTCTATACAAGAGCCAAAAGGAACTCGCAGGGAAAAACCTTCAAATATTGACACAGACAATGATGGCAAACCAGAAATGTACACGTCGACATGATTCCCTTAACAACAAGGTGAAAAGCCGCTGCAATTTACCATTGAAACTAAGTCGCATGGAAATTTTCGTATAAATAGACGATCGACGGGCGAGTAAAAACAGAAGACTCGTTAATAAGATGAACCGCGTACATTTGATTCCGCTCTCCATAGTCGGACTATGGGTAAGTCTCTTCATTGATTATAATTATTTCGTTTCGGAAAATTGTGATTTTCAATCGTTTTTTTTTTGTTTGTTTGTTTGTTGTTAGTTGTTGGTGACTTCTGTTGCAGGTTTTTCTGTCGATGCAGATACACCTTGCATGCGGCTGGCTTTGGCCAAAGCCGCCGGCATTTGTTCGAAAGATTACTCACCCTGTAGTTGTACCGAACAAAACATTAATTGCAATCAAGTACCAGTTCGCGATATAGCAACCATGTTCAATACTATGACATGGCACGATTTAAATTCAATCGAAATTACGATATCGCCAACTGAAACAGAACCGATTCCAGATGATTTTCTGGGTTACGCGCGCGTTAATGGTTCCGTTAGTTTAGTTTGTACGGAAAACAGTTATTTACAGGTATCTGAAAACGCTTTCCGCGCATCCATGGAATCTATCCTTTCTGTATCAATTAGAGGCTGCAATTTAGGAAAGCTCAATTATTCATTCATGTCCAAAATGAAAAAGCTGAGCGCCTTTTTTATTTTTCAATCAAGTGAATTTTTAAGTTTTAAAGGACTGCCCTCTCATTCAAATTTTAAGATGATGAGCATTACGGGATCCAGTGGATTTCTTGCACTAGATTCGACTCCCGTTGAATTAGCCGGATTGAAATCCTTTTATCTCAATGATAATCAGTTAACTGATAGTGAAGCTTCTGCGCTTATTAAAACTTTGGCTACAACATCAGCTAACTCTTTGACTGACATCAGATTGAACGATAACAAGCTGACCCGAGTCCCTGATTTTATATTATCGATACCAAACCTTAGAGACTTACATTTGAAGAATAACGCCATTACCTCGCTGTCTGCCAACTCATTGGCCTTCAGAGGTCCCATTTCCATCAGTTTGGGTAATAATCAAATCAAATCCGTAAGACCAGGCGCGTTTGGTTCGCTAAGAACCTTGGGTACTTTTGGATTGATCAGTCTCAACCTCAACAAATTTAATCGCTTGGATTCCAACGCCTTCCAAACCCTGCTTGAAGGAATGGTTATAGCTGGTGAAGGAAGTCTGGAGCTTGGCGAAAGTAAGCTATTAGTATTTGAAAATTCATAGGTAGCCTATTTATGTGATTAAATATTTGAATTTTTACCAGCTCCGATTGTCTGTGACTGCAATATCGCCTGGCTTCTCCGAGATAACAGACATCTGTTAAAGCATGTCTTGTATGGAAAGTGCGCCGATGATGCTGGGGATTTTGCCGATGTCGAACCGGAGAGATTCGATCTTGAATACTGCCCAGCAGCGTAAGTGGAGACCGAACAGAACAAAAAAAAAATTCTGCATTCTTAATGAAGCCTACGGCAAAAGTGTTGAATTCATTTTTAAAATTAGCTTTGTGATTCGGTATTTGTTTGTGTTTTTGTATGTAGTCGGATATCTTCAATGTGAAACTTGGTTGACGTCTTTAAATAGGCCTAGACTCCTGTAACAAATGACAATAAACATTTTTCTGGCTTCTTAATAAAGCTGATTCTAAACAAAATGGACACGAAACGAGAAAAACGTAAGCAGTAGATTTGAACTGCGCACCTTAAATTATTTTATTCTGTTGGAGGTTTTCCCGATAGATGGCGTTGGAAAGCCGAAAATTTGAACTGCGCGCTTAAAAGAATTAGAAATCTATAGAGAAAGCAGATCGACCGCTGGTGGATATCGTCGTCACTCGTCAGCACCTTTTCTAGCAGTGGTAGCTCTACTGCTATAAGAGCATTCATTCAACGTCATTCAAGAGATTTATCTTTAACTCTTCTATAATTCCACCGTCTACAGATTTCCTCATAGTGATCCTGTAGGGTTTTTTATTCTGACATTTAATATTGCTATTACTTTAAGCTAAAAACAATGTGCGACGTGGGGTGGCGAGGCGAAGCTTCCGTCACACCAAAGTCGTACCATTTATACAGAAAATTTGTTTTTTGCAATGTATTCGTGGATCTAAATACAGACGTTTTTGTGATTTCTAGTTTGAATTCATAGATCTTCCTTTTTAGAATCTAGTTGAATGACCGCTCTAATTTATGAAATTTCACCATAAAGCATGAAATTCATTTTTCTTCTTTATATTTCCTTCATATTTCCTACGGGAACACCTCGCAATCCAAAGGGATTGAGAGGCCGGCCAGGTGGCCAGCACTGTTGGAGATAGCGGTGCGGAGTGGTGGTCGGCAGAGGTGCTGCCGAACTATACAGTCTAAACTATCCATTCTTTTGTTGCAATCAATGAAATTTACAGAAAAAATTGGTGCAACCCCCTCTGAATAGTAACTGAGGGAAAACCATCTATGAAGTGAATTAAGGACTTCGGACAACCCATTAATTTTAAGGTAGTTCAAAAAATCGCTCCCAGATGGCATGACGGAAGATTTCCGTGGAAAAAATCCTGGAAAAATTATCGAGTTTTTTTTTTAAAACCAGTATGTGCGTATTCTTCCGAATTCCCTCGTGGTGCACAATGACAGATTGAAAGTCTAGGTATCAACCAATCAATTTCTAGTTCAACGTATAATTCAGAGAGTGTATAAAGAATTGTGGATAATCAAGTCAACTTGGCGGCGGTCAAAAACGGTTCCAGTCGTTAACTCCGGCTTGCCGCTTGCCCGTATAGTATATGATGTCCAAGAAAAACAGCAGGAGCGGCTATATAGACAGCTAAGGCTTTTCAGCGCGGCCAAGGGAAAATTGTTGATTGGAAGACGCGCTTGCATTCCTCGACTCATAAAGTCGGCAAAGCGACGAGCAACACAAGAGGGAAAGAAAAAAGGGACGCCCACGTTCCTTGTGTGTGATTCTGAAAATAAATACAGCACGCAGGACAGACAGACAGACAGACACGCATATACGCCGTCGGAAACAAACAAAAACGGAAAAGAAGAAAGGAAATATAAGTGAAAAAAAGAAAAAACTCTTCAGCATCAGCTCTTTTCAGTTTAAAAAACTTTTTTTTCTTTCCTGTTATATTCCCCCTCGCTCTCTATTCGTGATGCGTGCTGTCGTGACGGGCGATGCCGTAACGTTTGCCATCATGACAGGCCGGGGCCATGCAGCTCTCTGTTCGTGTGTGAGGGGGTGGGGGCCGGACCGGAGCTCTCAAACTCATGACGACGTTTCTTATCTTCTGCTGGGTCTCTCTGCTGCTGCTCTTCTGTTAGTGTGTCTGCGTTGTGTAGCAGCACACTTTTTTTTTCCTGGAATATTGTTTGAGGGCGCATATAGAACTGCCGTTCTACAGCAGCAGCAAAAGTATATAAAGGAACGTGCCGATGCATCTGCTGCCTTTCCATCATCTTCTAAGAGAGAAAATAATAGCTGCCGCAAACGCTATGTGCTGCTGTTGTAGGACTTACTCACCCCAAACGCACTACTACTGCTGATGTATACTATTATATAGCTTTTTAGATGTATTATACACGTATAGTTCTTTTTCGCTTTGACCTGCGCCTTCTCCCGCCAATAGTTTGTGTATACATATACATACAGTTTATTCCGGATAGCTTCTTTATCCTTCTCCGCACTGCTGGATGATGAACAACAATTCCGTACTCTACCTATTGAAAAAAAAAGCTCTTTTGCCACAGCAAGGATATATAGGGAGTTCACCGGGGATGTTTGTGCTGCAATGCCTCCCATGTGTGCCGTATTTTTTGGCTATTTGTCTTATTTGAGAGCTCAACATATAAGCCGACTTATATATTTATATGTACATACATCATGTATACGCATCTGAATTGAATGCCGGTTGTGCTATAGGTCGCTGTGTAGAGACTTTTATTTTCAATTCCTCATCATTTTCTTCCTTTTCAATCCAGTGGGAGGGAGAGAAGCGCAGGATCCGCCCACCAGGATCCACCTTTTGAGTCTATTATATAGACCAACATCAGCAGCGATGTTGCTGCTGCCGCTAGCTACTGCTGGTATCCGGGCCATTTGCTCTAATCAAGTTCCCATTTGTGATATTAGTCTGTGAAAGATTCATTCTTTTGCTTCTTCTTCTTTTTCATCTCTCTTCTGCGCTCCTTCCCAGCAATATAGGCGGATGATATGATCCCCTTACTGCATATACACACAGCACATATCTATGCAGCTGAGAGTCTACTGCTCTTTCATTCAACGCTGTCGACTACGACGGCGTTGAAGTTTTATTTTCATTTGAAGAAGAGAGAAAAAGAAGAAGAAAGAAAAGAAGAAAAGAAGAAGAAGTCGACATTGCAGTTTGAAATGAAAGACAGGTTTATTTCCAGCTCTCCTTTGTCTGTAACATCCAGCAAACTATACTACAAGGGGGGGGGGGAGGGCTGCAAAGAAGACGACGGGAGAGAGGAGGACTGAAATAAATAGAGATATTGAGAAGGATTAGATTGAATGAGAGTCTTTTCCAACACTAGGAGCTAGCTGCTAGCTCCTGCTCGGCCTTCTTCCTCCCGCTCCTGTGCCGCCTCGGAGGGAAAATAATGAAGTGAGAAGAATGGCACTGTGTTTCTTTAGACTGAGACGAGCAGATTTGTTATATATACCCATCAGAAAGAGAGCCTCCAATATAACTTTGCCTTTCATGCGCGCCCTATGTGCTGTGCTCCTGCTAGCTAGGAATATATACACCGCACCATTTCCTATTCCGGCTTTCAGATCTATTTCGTCGTATAATGCTCCCGTTTTTCTCGTGACGGAATGGGAACACAGTCGCCCCTTCTGTTATTGTTTTCGCCGGGCAGCAGCTTTTGTGTTATTTTGTTTCCCAGCAGCTCCTCATATATATGTGTGTGTGGCATGGCAGCTCTTTTCAAATGATGTGAGACGCGTATATTATTTCTACATTTATACGCCATATACCAATCTATATATGGCCTATTTAACTTCATTGGTAATAGACATTCTTCGCCGACCATGCACTGTTGGACCATTTCAAACTCCCCGCTGTTCCTCGATGTGTATAGGATATATATCCATATGTATATTGGAGCACAGTAGTAAAAAAGAGGAGCGTCAAACGACAAAGGAGGGAGTAGCAGCTTAAATATTTCCCCTTTTTTCTTTTGTCTACACCTGGCACGGAGACCGGACGGCGTAAATTCATCGACGTAAGAGCGAAACTGCGCTGCTGCAGACGTGTCGACCTTATTCAACTCGCATTTCCATCAAGTTGCTCTGCGGCGATTGATGGGCGTTTAGTTATTTCTTCGCTCTCTTTTAACTCGTTTTCTCTTTTGACTAAATGGGCAGCATTCTCTTCCTGCACAGCACCGCATACACGCGCAACAATGAACGGGCTTTCATAAATAATAGAGACGGGCCCAGCTGCTTAGATGCTGCTGGGAATATTATATAACCAGTCGGTTATATTATTGGCACCCATAGAGCGCTTATAAGCTGCTGATTTCTCTTTGTGATATTTAGTTATATAACAGTCATTAGATTTTCTTCGATTGAAACTTCTTTGATAGAAATATAAAAACCCTAAACATGTCCAGATATTTGTCTCATTGTTATTTGCCTTTGTAGACGACGACGACCGTCCATATAATATGAGATGATTGATTGCATTGGTAAACGGTAACGACCGAAACCGCTGCTGCTATGCCCGGTCGAGCACGTAAGACGCAGGTCCATCAATGCTATGCTACTACTATGTCCTTAGGGCGGTGTTTGGTATTGAACAATGGGGATTGATCAGTGTCTCGTTAGTTGGCGATTGATTTTCTTATTCGTCCTGTTGTTATATATTCTCCTTTAGATTATTCTTTGCTATTACATCTGTACATACATCACGGTGTCCCTATGTGTGTGTGTGTCCAAAAAGGCCAAGGCCTATATATCTTATATAAAGAGTGGACTGTTATACTTCTGCGGTGGCTCTCTTGATTCGATTTACTGGCGGTCGCATCCAGAAAGAATCAAGAGAAAGAAGCGGTGGGGGGAGAAGAAGAAGAAGAAGAAGAAATGTCATTGCTATGCGCAGGTCATCTGTATATTGTATGGATCCTGGCACATTTGTGTGTGCTGTGCGCTCTATATATATGTTCGTGATGTCTCAGAACGTGAACTGCCGATTCAGCTGGGAGAGCTAGAGCTCTATAGAAAGCAGCAGCATACACATATATATAGTATGCTCTCCGCTTATATATTTCGTCCAACGGTCACTTTATTGATCCACCATACCGCCTACGCTTTTCCCCCCCTTATGTATTCTTCCTTATATTCCCCTATAGATAAATATATATTTCCTTTTTCTGCTGCATCGACAACCAGCAACTGGGCTCTATACTCTATAGAACCCCTTTTTCTTCCAGGAAAAAAAAAAAAAAAATCGATCCGCTTTTCTTCTATATCCTGTCGCATGACAAAGAAAATCCCGATGGATTATTCAGGAGTCAGCAGCAGCATGCACTGGGGATATATTCCATATTTCATTCGACGGGTTGGAGAATAATAAAGGAAACAGTTCGTCTCTTTATTCCTATATGCTGATAATATTTACCATTGATCCTATTGGTCGACCGCTCCGACCCGGCGCGTATAAGAGAAATGAAATATGGATTCATATGCGCTTGGCTTCCTATTGGTCGCCCCGGTGGGTTGGGTCTTTTCACCCGACCGCAGCTATAGCTGCTAGCACCACATGGGGGAGAGAAGAATATTTTTCTCTTTTTTCTCCCCTTATATTATGAAAGTTATGATGTGCGACGCCCTCGCTTTGCCTTCTCCCCCCCTCTTGCCACACACGACATTGGTCGCTATGAAATTCATAAGGCCACGCCTACCATACATGTAAGAAGTCCAGGGGAGTATGAGAGACTGTGTCAGCCAACCACCGGTTTCCCCCTTTTGGTTATCATCTATTCCGTGTGGCCCTTTCATCTTTTTCTCCCCTTTTTCTAGTGGGTCCGGCATATCATCTGCCGGGCGGGAGATGAGAGACCCGTTATGCGCGTTTTCTGTTATGACATGCGCCGTGTATGATTACAGAGCCATCGATCGTTATACACCCGTTAAAGTATAGATGGGAAATATATCAAAGAAAAAAGGGGAGAATATATAAGGCACACCCAACAAAAGATGATCGGTCTATACCCTCTTATTAGCGCCAGTTCACCGCCCATCAGTTCAGGTTCCCTCTATTTTATTTGTCTATTCCCATCGACACTGACGAGAGAGGTGTATACATTACACAGCCGATGAAGTGCTATGTGTATGACATCAGATAAGACATGTTTTTCTACTATATAGCGCAGATGCTATTCACATGAGTAGTATGGGTTCCATATTTGTCTATACGTCGTCCCTTTTCATTTCATTTTTTCTCAATCCGGATTGGATTTGATGCTTATAAAATCCTCCCCCTTGTTGTTGCAATGGAGAGAGAGAGAAGAATCGCTCCTATGTTATTATGTGTGTTTTTATTTTTATTTTTATTTTTTTATTTCGTCATAGAGCGCAGCGGCAGAGTATTGTCGATGGCAAAACCAAAGGGGCTTGAGAGACGACCGACCCCTCCCATCGACATGTACAATATAAAGTGATGCTATAATACACAATAAAGGAATATCATGGTCTATAATATAATATAGAAAAGGAAAAAAAGAAAAGAAAAGCTGAAAAATTTGTGTGTACTGCTGTATACCTTATATCGCGGCATTGGATCTGAATGGCCAGAGAATGGATCGGAGCCAATCCCTCTGTGTCCCCTTTGCTGAGCTGATGCTGCTGCCTCTTATATGTGTATAGGATAGACGATGAGGCTCGCTGAGATGCGCGAGACCGTTTGATAGGGCGATTATAATTTCGCAGTTGAGTGCGCCATTCATCTCTCCGCTGTGCTGGTCGGTCGGCCTTTCCTGCCGCCCTGATGGTCTACTGCTAGCTGGGCTCTCACACACACACATCACGCCGGGCGGCTACAGCAAATGCTATATCATTATGTCATCATGCGAGCCGCCAGCTCTGCCAGTCAACCGTGTCTTATTATATAGCATATATCCTATATGCTATATGCTGCAAGCATATAGGAACTAAACCATCCATCACACATGTATTTATAATGCTGACTACGTATGTATAGAGCCCATGTACTACAGATATTACAGTCAGCCTATTTATGTTAAACTCTATCAAAGATTAATACACAAGGCTTTCATTGTATAATGGTTACATTATACATCAGACTCTATATACATGTATAAATATCTTGTAAACTTTGAGCAAATAACATTTGATGGTTAGAGTGATGACTGTCTGCAGAGTAGTATATGTGGTGTGTAGGCCTTGTGTCTAAATATAAATAGAAAAGACGAACATTTGCTTGCAAGCTGGGCCGAGTCTATTATCACATTCTCGCTCGCTCTCGTCTCCCAGGGTTATATGTATGTATATATATTCGTTTGGCTATTATTGACAGGGGCCAGCAACGAGACGATATAGGAATAATAAAGGAAAGGGCCGAGGGAGTAGAGAGAGTCCGGTTGGACCCATGCTGTGCTATTAAATACACAACACAAAGAATAATATAGCCCCGGCTATACTGTCGTCTATACTATGCACAGCAGTATGTGAATTTAAGTCCTATGCGAACGTTAGTTTGCTGCGCTGGGAGAGAGTGAAACAAAAATATAATAACATTGAGAAATAGTATGGATACATACATATACACATAGAGTACATATAAATATAAAGATAGGGCTATAGACGTCTATAATGGGCCAGCAGCAAAGACCAAAGAGCGCCGGCTGGTTTTTATTCCCCGGGAGCCAATCAACGAGACAAAACCAGTCGCCGACTAAACGAGACGACCAGCAAATAACGTGCTTCTTCTTCTTTTTCTTCTTTGTTTTTTTATTTATTTATCCTTGGCTGCCTAGTTCACCCCGTTGTTGTTTTTTTTAACTTTTTTTCCCCCCAGCTGTTGGTATTATAGTATCGACCAAGATATTATTGCCGGATTGTACTCTGTAACCCCGCATCAATTTGGGAGCGTCGCAATTTCGTTCGTCCTCTATATATTATTAATTGCGCAAGCAAAACGATTTCTCCCGCACCGAGTTGTAATCGCAGAAAATGGTTTTATTTTCTTGTTGGGTTCGCGCGCGTACTTATGCAATTAATTATAATTCGAGCTGTTTGGCTTAAGGGCGTGGTTTTGTGTATTAGCATCAGGGTAAAAAGCAAAGTCAGCTATTAATTAATTTTATTTTTATTTTGCATCCGAGCTCTTTTAAATAATTGATTTTGTTCTACTTTTTAAAATTCCCGCGCGTCAGCAGACCTTATTTTTTGTTTGTTTTATTTTAATTTGAATTTCTATTGAAGTGTATTTATTTATAGGAAACTTATGGTGGTCCGTTATTCTGGACGAATGAAAATGTCGCAACATTATATATTTGACTATAAATTTATTGTATACATTACTATAGATATTCCCCCTCCTAAATTCTTCAGACGAGGGACTTTGACTGTGTATTATCCGCTTCTTCCATCAGGTCGATATCGTCTGGTAAAACAACCAATCGGTAGGATATATAAATATATGCATATGTGATGTTTAGATAAATATTTAAATTTTCCTCTCGAGAATAATATAAGAATTTCAATCGAAACTTCTTATAAGACGGAAAGATCTCTAGAAACCAAAAGTATTCGGACCCAGCACAGACCAAAAAAAACTAACGAAACCAAAATGACAATTTGAGAAAATAAAGGGGATGAAAGATAAAAAAAAAAAAAAAAAAAAAGGATATATAGACGATGAGGTTGGGATGCTGGCGCGATGTTTGAACTTGGAACAATTTACGAGCCGATCGCCGGATCAGATGCCGACGTGACGCTCGGCTGTTGGGGGAGCACAGCGCGGATGGGCCGCGATCGGCATTGATGGGGTTCAGATTGAATTGCGATCGTTGTTGATTTAATTAATGGATCTAACTCTCTTCTTCTTTGGTCAGCTGTTTGTGTGCAGCAGCATAGTGTTCCACGTTTGGGGGCCAGGCCACAGTGCTGCGATATCAAGGATATTGTTGGCTGGCTGCTACAAAAGATTTGTGTCCAGGTCGCCATCTTATATATTCCATTCGCCTTCCCTTTTAATATTACAAAAAGAAGAGTCGCGTGTGTTTAGTTTTGTTTTGTTTTATTTCTTTTTTTCTGTTTTCATATTATACCGCCAGCGCGCGCGCTCACGTCACGGCAGCAACTCTTCTTCTTCTACCGCAATGAGAAAGAAAAAGAGAAGAAAACATTTTATTTTTTTAAAATCTTTTTCTCCCCTTTTCTGTTGCCCAACTGATAAGGATAAAAAATTTTAAAAGAAAAGAAGAAGAAGAAGACGACCGACAACGGACGGCGACTTATCGGCCGGTGAATTGTGACCGTCGCTCATTGGGAACAACACAAGGGGAGGAAGAGAAGAAGAAGAAGGCGGCGCGTGGTTCATTTTGGCTAATGGTTATGACTTTTATCCCATTGAAACATCTTTTACCCAGTTGTCCTCTACTCTCTCTCTCGTCCTGGCTCTTTTCTAACACAAGGCACCGCTCTCGGCTGCTGGCTGGCCCAGCCATCACCTTATATCCTTTGGCTGCTGGGGCTGTGGAAACATCAGCAGCCGTTGTCCAGCTCGCGTGCTCGACCGAATACTTTTTCTTATTCGTCTAGCTCCATTTATGGAACACACACACACACACAGGATATTATAATAGACAACCAAAAAATATACCAAAGCGGGTAATTCATCTTCTAATCGCCGGCTCATCTTCCTCCTTCTTCTTTTGTTTTGTTTTTTGTTTTTTGTTTTCTTCTTCCTTAAAACATTTTCGCCTCTAGGCGGCCACCTCTGCCCGTCGAGTATAAATCTCTCTTTGAAGAAAATAAAGGAAGAATAACCTAAGAAGAAGCTAAGAAAAAACATAGTTTTTTGAACCATAGGCTTATATACACACTTTTATAGACGTGGAGGACATTATGCATAGCACACATCAGGGAGGGGATGACTGATTGATTGATAATCGGCCCGGCCTTATAGAAGATAGGACCTACACTCTAAAGAAAAAGAAAGAAAACAAGAGTCCGAGTTTTGATGGAGAGACTGTTGAGGCGCTGATATTATTCGACACTTTCAAAAGGGAATATAAATGCTGTATAGGCCGATGTACACAGTAGCTCAAAACTGGTAGTTGAGTCTATTTACGATCGACGATGAATGTACTGTGCAGCCAGAGAAAGAGAGAGAGTGCTGCTGGACTCTATTGTAATGTTAATGCAATTCCCCAACTTTTCTTTTTTCTTTGGGTCGGGGATGTGTATTATATAACGCAAGTGGGTGGGTTCGCCATCGTCCCCTTTCTTATATATTCCATTTGCGCCTTTCTTTATATAATACACTTTTTTTCATTTTGTATTTCATGATGAATGGAACGGAACGGACAGGGTTTTTACTCCCCTCGACGAATGAGAAAAAAGTATGGAGGAAGAAGAAGTAGAAGAAGAAGAAAAAATCTTTTCCGATAAGAGACTTTATATATAATATGCCTCAATAGGGATGGCCGTTTTGATGGGCGAATTATGCAGCCGCTTCTATCGTTTTTTTCTTCTCTTCTATTTTCTTGATTCCCCCCCATTCTTTTTTATTATTATTATTCGGCTGATAAGGACACCAACGCCACCAGCATCCAAACATCAGCTCTCTCTCTCAGTTTGATATTGATGAGCATATATAGCTAAAGGAGTGTTGTGTGAGTGTTTATACAAATAAATATTTTTTTCCTAAAGAGAAAAAAAAAGGATAGATATATTGATGAAGGCGAACTATGGAGAGAAAACCCCAAAAGGAATGGAGGAGAGGGGACTAAAAAAAAAAAGTTTTTATTTTTTTTTAAGGATTTCCATCTGATCTGATCTGATATCAGAGAGTCGTCCCCTCCGTCCATAAACTCATCACTCTTTTTTCCATCCTCGAACAACACACACTGTATATATATATTGGCTGTGCGCGTGCATATACGAATCCTTTGGCTTGGTTTGGCTCCTGCTGGCTGAGCTGCTGCACCTTTTGGATATGTTGACGGGCCAGCATATAGCCCAGCATCACGCCGGTTTTTTTATTCGAGAAATAGAAGAAGTTCCCTAGATGGGAACTCTTGGTGTCTATGCATATATAAAGCCCCGGCAACTCTCCAAAATCAATCGGCTAGCCACACAATTTATGGCAATCAATCTATAAAAGAGCTCTACGTACGCGCACAACTTTATATAGGAAAAAGGGATAGAATTGAAACAAGGAGCGAGAGAATAGAAGAATAGGAGCTGCTGATGGTGTGATGGCACCACGGGATATATTATCATATAAGCCATATAGCCATAGCACATATCACCTGCCGTGTCTTTGGCTGATGGTGATGGCACCAAGCAGCAGCATCAGCCAGAGAGATCCTCTTATATATTTATTTATGTTTTTTTCAAAAGAGCTGAAACCAAAAAAAAATATATAGCCATACATATCTCTCTGCTGTGCACGTCTAGTTTTTTGGGTTGTTTCTTGTCGTGTGTGTTCTTTTTTTTTTAAGTTTCTTTTATTTCTTATAAGGAATCTGATTCTCTCCGAGAAGATAAACATTTCTCGATTCTTTCTCTTTCATTGACAGCCTTTCAATAGTTTCGCTTCGCTTGTCTCTGCGATGTTTTCCCGATTGCTTGGCGTTCGATATTTTTCCACCTGGCGAGAGATTACATCTGTTGCCAACTCCCGCCAATATACACAACCCTCTATATAATAATGTAATAAAACTAATAAGGCGATCGAACAATCGGAGTCAAATATTTTATTATAGATCTTGTATCAAATTCAGTCAGGAAAAGCGCATATTTAGCCTCGAGCTGTTTAGTATAGGCCTATTCGTTTTGCTGGTCATTAGAGTCAGAATCTGATGGTGTTTCAAAAGTTAAACCTTTCATCACTGTCTTTTACGTCTTTAATTCCTTTTGTATTTTATACGTTAATTCTAATGGAATTTGATAAGATTGGCGCAAATGTATCCGGCCATCAAACGACGTTTCGGGGATATAATTACGCAATAGAAATGATTATCAAAGTTATAGTCGATTGCACATATTTTATATCCGTCCTTTTCTATTATACGTATAGATAATATAGTCAGATGGGGCGGAGGATATATAGAAGGGGTGGATGGAGGGAATCCACTTTTGGTGGTGTGTTTTCTCCATAAAGTACAACATATTACAGAGTATCGAATTGTACACATAAAAACATACGGACGCGCTCTATACGGCGAAGAGGTCGTATTTATATTATATATCCGCCGGGTTTTGATATAATAAAATCGACGGTGATGTCACCATACGTCATCTCACCCTCTCTCTCTCACCAAGCGCGCCCGGCCGCCGCCACCCCCCCCACATCCATAGAAATGGAATAGTCGCGATGACATGGCTAATCAAATTCACTTCCGAGTTTTTATTTCCAGCAGCAAACTCTCTCTCCCCCCCCCCCCCATCAAAAGCATTCGACTTTTTAATTTTTATGTAGACGGAGCGCCCTGTTATGTCCATTCGATTTTGTCTCGTTGATAAAAATAAAAAAGGAAAGAGATGAGGGAGGATCCGGATTGAATAAGGGGGGAGATGACGAAGTGATAGAGAAAATCTACGGAAGGCATTTATAAATAAAAAGAAGAGAGTCACGTGAATAATAGGGAGGGATGTGATTATGTAGATCAGAGATTTGAGCCAGTCATTCCCTTATAAAACCATCTGTACATTTTGACTAGAGTATTAGAATATACAGGCCCGCGATGACATTAGTTTCCATCCACTCGATTGGCTTCATTTCTGTCTCTGCTGTGATGTACAAATTTCCAACAGCTTTTAAATTAGCCGAATCAAACGAAGAGCGGGAGGAGGTGATAAATCATTTCTCTAATCAGAGTCTCTTCTCCAGCAGATCAAAAAGAGACTGTGATGCATATAACGGAACCGTAAAACTTGCTCATCAGCCACTTGCTAATTCAAACTATCAATCGCCCAGGGACCCCATACAGTATACACACAATATAGAGATCGAATATGTACAGCAGCGACGAGATATCAAGTGAAATAAAGGCAACACTTTCTATATGTACCTTATATACACCCTTATAAAACAGCTGAATAATTGCCAAGATGAGGGGGAGACAGAAAGTCACAAACTGTCTTTCACCTTTCGTCAAACCATCAAAGTTTTATATAGCACATTTCTAGCTCTAACAGATGAAATAAATATTTTCCAGCAGTTTTTGAAAATAAAAGCGCGCCCGCCAAATTTAAAAGTTATTCCCGTGTCCTTCCCAGTATTTTACGCCCTTTTTCTGTTAAATTATTTAAAAAAAAAGGGGGGAAGTGGCTTAATTTTTATACAAGCAGGTAGGACGCCATTCAATGAAATCATCATCCCCCGGACTATATGCAAAAGAAATGAATCCAAGCGACAAACATTTGTTCTATATACTTTTGTATAATATTAAGTTAAAGGATTTGTGTTGTTGTCGTTGTCTAGCTGTATATATGCTCTTTCTGCTTGTGGAGATGCGTTCCAAATGGTCCAGGACCTAGCTGCTGCTGCTGCCGGAGTAATCCTGCCAATATCCATAATTTACGAGGACACAATTGGTTGCATGTGCTCATTAGTCGCCCCTTTTTCTTTTCTTCTTCTTCCCCATTTTCTTCTTTCCTCTCGTATACATGCGGAAGTGAATGACCGTCGCATATCGCTCAAAGACTCTTATAGATTCTTTTCTCTTTTTCCAACTATTCTTCTCTCTATAGTCTTCTTCTTCTTCTTCTTTTTACCCCCCAATAACAACAGGATGGAACACAAAAACGGATGAGGGACGTGGATGGGCGTCGTCGTTCTTCAGACTTTTTCGGGTTTGGTTTGGTTTGGGGGGGGGGGCCTTGTTTTTAGGTCGTTTGGTTATTTCCTCCACCGCGACTATAAATATATAAGTGCCCTCCATTTTCTCTCTCTCCGCTCTCTCCGCTAGCTGCTGCCCGTCTTCGCTGCGTCTATAAGAAATGCACGAGCGAGAGGGGGGAAAAAAACAAAAAGATGTCCGGGAATATAGTATACGCGTATATCTATACTATCTATCCTTTTTTGTCTTCTCCTATACTCGGCTCTCGGCCTGTGTTTGTCGTCACACAACTGAACGCATTTTTGGGGTTTCTTTTTCTTAGATACATTTTTTTTTTCAGGGGGAAGGGGGGGTTAGACAGTATATAGCACGTGCCACCAGACACATAAGAATGGGCCTTCTCTCTCTCCGCTATTCAATAATGAACTGCACTGTGCCGACGAACGCTTTTGCTATACCAGCAGCAGCCCGCGCGCATTTCAAATGGCTCTATTGACCTTTTGGGGGTGTCACAGTCTCTTCTTCTTTTTCCTTTTTTTTTTACTTTCGTGTCGCATTACAAATAAATCTCACAGCTCAAGCAAAAGGCAGCAGCACATTCACATGATCTCCGACTATACATTATTACGTGCGGATAAACATGCGCGCATTCATCCCTGTATTATATGTGTAGGTGTTGGATATCAAAAGAGCACTAGGGGGGTGAATTATACCAATAATAATAGCTGATGGGCTCCTGTATACGGATTGTTGAATGTTGACACAGTGTCGAATTTTTATTTATTTATTGACTTATTTTATTTTTTCAAAGTTTCCATGTGACACGGAGGGTGTGACACGTCCATTTTATTATTACATTTGAAATACACAAAAAAAATTCGACCCGTCTGCTGTCAAACACGCGATGGCATTGTGTTATGTAACAACAACTTTGACAAGAGCTGCATATAATAGAATTTTCAAATCGCTTCTTATTATATGTATGTAAGCGACACTGTGTGTGTGTATTTGTTTGACGCCATCATGACGGGGGATAAGAGAGTTGATTATAAATTCTCCCCCACCCCCCAAACACCCACCCGGTTTGAATTTCTAATTGCCCGCGCTCTCGTTTCCAACAGAGAAAAGGCGCGCGAATTTCAAAAAATTAAAAGCGAGACGACGCATACATAGAAGAGAGAGAGAGAGAGAGAGTGTGAAACTGTTTGTGTATTAGGCGCGTTAACGTTTATACACACACACGAGATGAAGAGGGAGAGCCGTGAAGCGTGAACGGAAACTGATGCGGAGCGTGTCATTATATTCCTCTCCTGCGTTGTTATATAAGTGTGTGTGTATACGCTCATATAGGGAGAAGCTTATATATAGGCCAATCCCGCGCGCTTGCAGCAGCTAGAAACGCGTATATATATATACACGACTACTCTTTTGGCGTTGATGACTTCATTTCATAATATAGGCGCGGATGAAGACCCCCCCTCCCTTTGGCTGACTGACCATATGGCAGTTTCGCATACATTAAAACGGGGGGGATAGATATATATAGTATAGTGAAGGAGGGGGGCGCATTAATACCGAAGACTTTGAAAGCAGTTGACTCTGAGCTTTTCGTTAATGTATTCGAACGCGCTCTACTTTATATTTTTTTTGTCTTGTTTAGAAAAATAAAAAATAAAATAAAGACAATTTCTTTTTTTATTTTATTTTACACCATCGGCTCACGCCAGACTGAGCACACCAGTGTCATTTGTTTTTTTCCTTTTATTTTCTTATGTTATTAAGCTTATAGTCTCCTCCGCTTCATTCTCTTATGTGCTATGTGTCTCCAGCAGAAGAGAAACCTTCTCTTCGATTCTATACATTGCCTATATGCTGTGTGTGTATATCTTTTTTACTTTCTACAATTAGCCACGGCTCGGCTATCCCTGTGTGCTCTGTCCCGATGGCAGGCACCTTTGAAAGCAGCTCTCCTAACTTGTTCTTCTTCTTCTTCTTTTTCTTTTTTTTTTATTTATTTTCCCGTCTGTTGTGTCAGAGTCTTTATGTGAGAGCGGCGACTCTACTGTTGATAATCGCATTAAGCGGAGCGGAGCCGTAAGACAAAGAAGAGCATCACAGCCCCAGCACAAGAAGTAGAAGAAGAAGAAGAAGATGGTGGAGAGGGTGAGAGCTCATTAACCCGCCCTGCCTCACCAGTCACACGCAGAGAATATAGCACACACGCACGGCTGCTGATGATAGTATGTGTAACACCCACATATATAGATAGAGAGTCTATATATGTGTTCTGCCAGTCTCTGCCATGTGTATAATATAAACTATATTAGGCCGCCCAACATATATGTATACATAGTATAGTATCTCCTCGCTTATTCTCTGCTGTGTGTCTATTTCAAATGGACCTTTATGTATTAGCCAGGTCAGCCGGAATGATGGGAAAAATAGCAGCCGGCACAGTACACACTAGCATCTATATATCCATCGACTCATCGTTTCTCTTCTTCTCTCCATATAGATCTGCTGCTGCTCCTCCACCGCCCTATTGTTTCCCCCCAATGCTCTCTCATCCCGATGATGATAATGATGATGATCCCCTTTTTTGTTCTCGCCCTGCGCTTCTCTTGATGAGCCTTCCGTTCATTATACTATAGACGCTCATTTGCAATTTTTAATTATTGAGATGAGAGAGAACAGCAGAAGAGTTTGTTTGAATTCTTTTGATTTAAGAGTCAGTCAGCAGAGCGGCCATTTGACGATTAAAAGTCGCTAGCTAATATCCATTCGTTTGATACTTATTTAAGCCCTTGAATAAACACGAAGTGTGCTGTTGCTGGGGTAGGCGTGGGGGGGACAAATAAATCGGGAAGCCTTATTCACGTCTTAGTTATATGTGAATATTCCAGTCGAACGAAGTGAGCGAGAGCTGGGTCGCTCATCAGGAAAGCTGATCATCTCAGCAGCAGCAGCAGTAGCATATCAAACACAGAATAAAATTAGAACGCCAGCGGCGTTATTAGCCTACGACTCCCACAGTCATCAAATAAGCTCCATCACCTCTCTTCCCCCCCCCTTTTTTTGTTCTTTTAATTTATTTTATTTTTTCTAGACTTTTAGCTTTCAGTGGAAAAGGATTAATCCTCAGTAATCCTCTTTTGTTTTTATATCCAGCATTTTTTTGGTTGTTGTTGTATAAGGCAGAATGAATATATCAAATCACTTGAATATTATACATGGTTATACATTTGCAGATCAAATCTATATAATACTCAGCTATATACAGCTGAAAAAGAAGAGTGTTTGGCACAAATGGGAAAATGTTGCTGGCCGGGGCTGATTCATCGTTGACTGGCCTATGATGAGAGGGGCCGCATATGGTCAGCGGGACCCAGCACACGGTTTAGATTGGAGTATATAGGCCTAGAGAGAGAAAGAGAGAAATGGGCAATAAAGGCGAGTGCACAGACGAGTGTTCACGGGACCAGAAAGGAAATATACAGAAGAGCTGGCCAGCAGCAGTAGCACAAGGAGGAAATATATATATAAGAGGGCCGGTCTATCGGGTGTAGTTGAGCAACGATGAAATGGCCATCGTCCGATGAGAGTCATAGATGAAATCCATGTTTCCTCTCTCCCCTTCTTATTCTTTTCAACTCCCCTGGCCGTCCATAGATCCCCGACTCTGCTGGGCCAGCAGTTATAGCTCTGCTGCGAACGCGTAGAAGCATATCTAAGCTTCTGGGAATTCGTCTTGTCTTCTATATAGACTCATGGGCCGGCCAACACGGGAGAGTCATACAGAGTAGTCAGCCCAGTAATAATCATATCAAGGAATAGAAAAAGGAAAAAAACACACGTCCGGCTGTTCCAACCCAGCACGGCCGACTTTCCTCATAAATTGATGCTGGATTCTGCTGCTGGATATATAACGCGTCTAGATATCATTGGATGTACAACACGACCATGACACCTCCTTGCATCAGTTACAGGAGAAGACTCTTGGGAGAGTCTATATATACGTATAAAAATATAGATCCTGGATATATAAGAAAAATTCTTTTTCCATATTATATCCAACATATATTGGCATACTATCTAACTATTATAACGCAATTCCCAACTGTGCATATATATCCATCTACATAATCTATCCCTTTTTCTCATCCAGTGTTGTCTGCTAGTGCTGCACAAAGTTCAGTCTGAGGCGATCGGTCATCATTCACTGCATCAACTCCCCTTCACCTCCTGTGACTTTTTGTGTGTGTGACAGTGCTCGGAAATATCCCTCTCTCTCTATTTCTCTCTACGTGATGTATGCAATTCAACACAAAGAAGACTCTCTCTATTTTCTCCCTCTCACTCTCAGAAGAAGAAAAAAAATATACTAAACACACACAAAAAAGTTAAAAGGAAAAAGAAGAGGGGAACTTTCAGGTCTCCGTGTTTCAGAACGGAAAACTCAATGGCCCGACGCTACTGCTGGACAGCCGAAAACTGCCCTATCCCATATACTAGCATCAGTGCATGTAGATGTGTGTAGCGTACTCTATCAGTGTTACTTCATCCAGGAGAAGAAGGAGAAGAAGAGAGGGGAGAGTAGAGAGAGTATACTACCCTACTGCGTGTGGGTTGTACAAGGAGCGAATCCCGCGGGAGCGCTCCGGCAGTGATTCAACTGCCAATTCCCAGCGGAATATCATTCCCGGATTTTTATATATTATATGTATATGTATTTTATTTCGTTATGGATATATATAGAGGAGTAGAAAGAGAAAGAGGGATCTGACTATGATACGGCTGTAATTCCGGGCCATGCAGCAGCAGTAGCGTCCGTCCATTTCGTGATGTTATATACATTTGCTGCTATATGCTGCCGGCCCTGTTTCTCATCTCTGTTTTATGTTGTCGAGTTAATGAGTTTTTTCCTACATCTATAGGGTCTCGAGATGTGCTGGTTGCTGGTTGCTATACTGGTCATGTATATATGTAGAATGGTACATATAACCCAAGATATATTTATTTGTACAGCTAGACTATATTTGATGTCGTTAATGTCCGCAGTTTGTCCGGTTGAAATCCGCTGTCCGACGACAGCCGCAGTTGTAAACTTGTGTTTTTCTAGACCACCAAAATCTCCTCCTATACATTCCCCCTCTTTTTATTTGGCAATTTCTAGGGTAAACTGCCGTAATCCCGAAACTCTGATTTGACATGTCCCAATCTATATCACAGTCCTAAATCTATACGAGGGGAAAAAGAAGTTCAATCACAGAAATAATTTGTGATGGAAATGATTCAATTTATTGTGATGTAAACCCCGCAGTGCTGCGCCTTTATAAACATCTCAGGATCGAGTTGACGTATATAAGAGGTCAGCCGATGGCTTTTAGTTGAGGTCACCTGTGCTATTTTATATATGCGTCTCTCCATTTTCCTGAAGGGAAAAGTGATTTTATATTTATTCTTTTCACTTCTTTTTCTTCTTCTTCCTGCCTTCCTTCTTCCCCCCTGTGTGCATTATACGAGCATATTGATATGTTATTTTTTGAAGGGGAGAGGCGGGTGAATAGAAGAGGCCTCGTATAATAGGAAAATCGAAAATGTACATGGCGTGTTGCGTCAAGCCACCAGAGACTTATCAGTCATGGCAGCACAGCAGAGACTTGCACCACACACTATATAATATACTCTTCTCTTTCTATTTCTATTTCTCTCGACCCTATTATTATTATTATTATATCCCCTAGATTCTGTTAGACATTCGAATCGGCGTCTAATTTTTCTTTTCTTCTCTCACACCCTCTGTGTATATGCTCCCCTCTCCAATTTTTTTTGAACAGATTTTTCCCATTGAGGTACAGCGACGAGCGGGGAATATCATCATATTATCAGGAGGCCAGCAGATTTCCTATAGTGTATACAAACCACATAGAGAGAGGCTATAGGCTCCTGGTGTATAGAGATATATATACACATTTGTATGGCACCGGCGTCTTATAGGCTATAATAAAAATATAAGGCCTATTGGAAAACCACATTTAGATGTCAAGATGTTTGGGGTGCCGGGTGCTATACAGATGATCCATCACACTTTCGCCGAGTGGATCATGTCCGACTGTTCGGCTGCCGCACTCCTTCATCTGTATATATAGTTATATAGCGTTGAAAAACCTTCGATAGAAACCGCTAGGCGATCGAGAATTATATAACAAGATGGATTGATCGGCAAAACAGATGGAAATGCCCTTTTTATAATACTTTATAGGCCTAATGGCTTTTCGTGGTCACCTTCGCGTCCGTCTGACATTTATAGACCACATCGCGTACAGGGTGGTGTATAGTTACATATAGCTGCGATGCCGCCCGTCCTTGTAATATAATAATTCGATTCAACAATTTATTAGATCTTTTTCTTATTCTGAATCTATTTGACAAAAAAAGTGGTTCGTGAAATTTCTCCCGGCCAATTCGATTCCGCCTTATATATACACAGCAGTCTCATTTGAATAGAGCAGCCTTCCAATGGACACGTTTGCAGCCGCTGCAGTAGCCAATAAATATATGACGCCCAAAATGAGAGAATTGCCAAATAACTTTCAAAGCAAAAAAACCAAAAAATTCTCCAATGAGCGGCGGCAGCGGTTGGCGATGTGGCGGCGACGGCGGTGGCGGCGGCGTTTGAAATGACAAAAAGAAGAAACAAAAAAAAAATAAATAAAAAAAGGGGCGAAAAGTTGTCGTGGAGCGGCGATCTGTTTGATTCTTTTAAGAGCCACACGCGTGGAGGGAATTCATAATTGCGCAGCTTTTGCACGCGCGCGCTACTTATTCTTCTTCCTTCTATTTTTTGTTTTGTTTTTGTGCTGTGTGTGTGTTTGCTGTGCGTTCCGTCCATCAGCTTGGCTGACCGAGCACTCTCTTTCACTCACAGTTGTACATCAGGAGCTAGGGAGACGACGACGACGACATGTAGAAGTTTCGTTTTATCCTTTTCCCATTTTTTGAATATTTTAACATCGTCGGGTATTTTTTTGTTTGTCTATTTTGCAGGGGGGACCCTTCTATTGGCCAATCGGATAGGGAGGAAAGTATATAGAGGCGCCATTTTCAAAGATGAACATTTAATACATTTCACTCGACCCCTTTTTTGGTTGAAATTTCAATTGTTTATTTTTTTCTATTCTCTTCTTTGTGGGGCTCCAGAGAGACAGGCGGACGTGTCTATTTCACCTGGTCACAAAATGGACTTGGGCTATAAGATGAAATATTGAAACGAGTCAACGTCAGTCGAGTCCAGCAGGGGAGGATGTTGGAAGTGACTTTAGAATAACTTAAAAAAAGAAAAGAAAAAAAAGAGTTAAAAGGCAGCAGCAGCGACAAACACACACAAGTCGGTTAGAGTGTGCGCCGGGCATAAGGCACTAGATGCACAGCCTCGGGCTCTTTGGGTACTATATGAGACAAGTCCCGTACTATCACGCAGGGTCGTCGTATAAATATCAAAATAAAAGAGGGGGGACGAAACCCAAATAAAATAAATTCAACAAATTTTAGATTTCAAAAAAGAAAAAAGGATGGAGCGGAGGACGACTATATAATAAAGAATCAACACAAGAAAGAGAGAAGAAGAAACAAAAAATCAATTGACAAATAAAACAAAAGGGCAGGAGAGACTCTAGACAGCAGTGGACACATCAAGCGACAGGCCCAGCTCAGAGAATAGACAACGAAAAATAAAGAGAAGAGGGGAGCGAAGACATCACATCAGGCCAGCTAGCAACATATAGAGGAGAAGTTTTGGTTACGTATGTTTGGCACGTTCCCTCACAAAAAGTTCCGTGTTATTCCTACGGTTATATTTCCTTATATTCTCTCGTCTGTAGAAGAAGGAGAAGAAGGAAAGGTTTTTTCCCTGGGTGGTGTAGTGGTGGTGGTGTGGTGGTGGGTTATATAGAGAAGAGAGCGACAGATAAGTGTTTGTGTGTCCGTCGCGTGCTGGAACGTGCCCCGGCAACGAGAATATCCAAGAAAAACCCCACAGCCGAGTCCTTCATATTATAGTCTTTATTTCCACTCTAATATCGGTTTATTATTCTGATATTTTCTGAAGGCTGCAGCTATAGAATTGGAGAGCCACTGAGCTGTGTGCAGTGTTGCCAGCAGCGCTAAAAGTCCGGTCGATTAGACAAAAGAGTATATAACGCGACGACCGGGGGCTCTTATATTATTCACCTTTTTTTTTTCTTTTGGGTGTCGCTTTCATATATACCTGTCGGCTTCCTTCGTTTGCTATTTTGTTTTAAATCCCCCATTCAAAATGCCTTCGCTGGACTTGTCTCTCGCTGGGCTTCTTCTTTGTATGCAAAAATGTGTTCCAAAAAGAAACAACCACAAACAGGGACTTTTTTTCTTCCTTTCAAACATGGAGCGATGGGGAGTCGAGCAAATGGACAAGGTGGTGGGTAAGATCACCAATCATCCGTGTCCAGTTGGGACAGGAGACAAAGAACTGTTTTTTTTTTCTGTCCGCTCCGAGCTGAAACCAGTTCGGAATATCAAATTAGAAAATGACATCACATATATTCGTGAATCGGATAGAGAGAGAGAGGTGAATATACAGATGGCGCCACACATGGCGAATTAAAAATTGGAAAAAAACATTAACAGGAAAAATAAAATAAAAACAAGAGCTAGCTAGAACATTAGGAAGGACAGACGATTATTTGCCAGGGTCGTTATATATATATATAAATATATTTTTGACCAAAGTTGTTCAATTATAATGTCGTGTGGCTCGTGCTGCTGGCCCTGCCTGCCCGTGTTACCCGACTAGAGTTTCAACAAAGTAAATTTTTCCAATCGATATAGATGACCAAATGGGGGCGATTGTTTTTACCCTTGTTTGGAGCTTTGACGCCCGCCTTCCTTTTTGGCCAGCTACCGGACACACATTCTGCTTATTCTCGCATTTTATGCGTTATAATTATAGCTTTGCTGGGGGTTTTTTCAATTTTTTTATTTTGAGGGGCTGATTAGAAATGAAAATAAATTGATCGGTCCTTCCCCCGCTCTCACCCCTTTATTAGTAAAATTGTTGGTCAATTCTATTAAAATTATAGAACGAGCTGCGCTGGCCAGCAGCAGCAGTGCAGCTCTCTGGTTTTTCTAATCGATAAAATGTATACACATGACCAAATGAGGGACGTGATCCCTTGATGGCCCTGTGTGTTTCAGCTCCCGTTTTTGAGTTGTTTTCTGTCGAAATTTCCTCATTCAGTTATATGACCAATTTTGGTTTCTTTGATTTTGTTTCTCTCCTTCCCAAATTCTCTCCCCCTTTTTGATTATATATTTTCAACGACCCTAAACTAGAAATCTAGATTACTGATTAGGAATAAAAGGCGTTGCGTGCTGGTGTGTGTTTAGAATTTATTTAAAAATAAAAAACAAAAAAATATTCAAAAGCGTTTCATTTATATAGTTTTTCATTTTGGTTTCTGGTTAATCAAATATAATAGACGAACCCTAACGCCGTTTGACAGGCCCCAAAACGCCTTAGTCATCAAACTCCTGTTGTTTTGCCTTTTTTTTTTAATTCTATGTAATATAACCGTGAGAAAATGGCGACGATCTCAATTTGATTCGATTGACACACGCAGTTCAAACTCTGTCTGGCATAGAGAAAAAGGGAACGATAGTCTTTAAAATAGTATCGGATTTTCAATAGATAGAATGGGCAAATATATATCACCTGGTTTCACGCGGATTTTCCTCTCGTTATTATGTTACTAAATCATATAAAACACTTTTTCTTTTTCAAATTTGTTCCCTTTTTCTTCTTCTTCAACTTCTGGTGGGGTCGCGACGCTCCAATGAGTTTCAGCTGCGTTCAACCGAGCGATCAACCCCCTAGCTCCACCTAAACTCTCTCTCTTATATTCTTGTGTATACATATCTTCTCGTCATCATTCTTCTTTTTCTACACTACAAACTTCTTCTTTCCTAGAAATTACATAATACATTTATAAAAAAAAATAGAAAACATTTTCTATTTGTCAAATTCTATTAGTTCACCGGTTCTTTTCAATTTTTTCTTGTAAAAAAATTTGAATTAAGAAAAAAAACCTTCTGGTTGGTAAGAACTAAGAAGAAAAGGATATAATAGACGCTGTGTAGAAGATTACCTATATCAATGAAATGAAGATTGGATTCACACGGTGGCCGTCGACAATTAATTCATTCGGGGGGTTTTAGATCTATTTCTATATATAAGCCTTCTAATAGGTGATGGTTTTTATAGTTCAACATCCTCGATACATCCGGATACATCGAATTGGAAATCCCTTAATTTGAGTTTTTTTATTTGTAAGTTTCAGACAATCGGAAAACCCGTCCAGGATATTTCCACATTTTGTTTTAATTATTTTTAATCGGTTTCGACTGTTGTTTAATAACTCCATTCGTTTTACACGCATAAATCAATTATATAGTGCCGCAATAAATGTGTGTAAAGGATGTGGAAACTGTGGGGAGGAGCTCTGCGCAACTGTTGGTGGTCTCTCCCATTGCGTATTATACTATGTTCACGATAATGTAAAAGTCAATGATTCAATTTTCTATTCACGTTGTTTCCTTTTTTATTCCCCCCCCCCCCTTTTATTTTGGCGAACGATGATGGCCTAACGGATGCTAATGGAAACGGGGGCGTGGAACCGCCCAGCATATCACTTAGCGTGTCTCTATAAGTTGTGCGTATACCCCAAATAGATATTATAAACAGCCAATGTGTACACCAGTCTACATAATTCTGTCTACACACATATTACGCTGATTAAAAAGTGCGTGGGGTCTCCTTATATAACATCCCTTAATTCGCATTGCTGTAGACACAATTTCATTCGATTCCGACATCAATTGTCAATGGTAATTTTCGTATGATTTCTTTTTATTCGCAATCGTGAAGACATTTTATTCCCTTTCGAAATGTCTAGTCGGTGGGTATTTTAAATTGAAAAAATAAAACAATAAAACAAAACAAATATTAACTGAACAAGTATATTATAGTGGAGCACAGTAGGGGGGCAGGGGGAGGGGGGGGAATCGGGTGGAGAGGTGGCAAGTGTTTTATATGTATACCATAATTAAATGTATAAAGAAGTATAGAGACGTCGACAGTGAAAACAAACGCGCATCAGCACACACGGACAACTAAACGAAAAAAAAATTTTTTAAATTAAAATAAACAAATAAAAAAGGAGGGAAATTACAATTTCAAACAGGTGGGCGAAATGAAAACGCTGTATAGTATAACAGAGACAGAGACATACACACACGCAAACATTCCCGCAATTTACACATTTGATGATGATTTTTTTTTGTTGGTTTTTATGTTCACGAAAGTATTTGACAAAATTCAAAAGTTGAAAATAAAAATGGTCACTTGAAAAAAAAATTAAATGTCGTGTGATGTCTACATTTATAGCAGGAATATCTTAATTTCACTGGCATATTAGATTTATGCGCAACTATATAACGTCCGAGGAGAGAGAAATGGAAACGAAAGCGAGATTTTGTATTAATTTTAATTAGAGTATATAAAATAGGCTGGCGGAGGGAGGCGACTAGCATCTAGTTAGGAACATGTATACGACAGATCCAATCAGATAGTTTTTCCAACCGGCGGTTTTTTATTACCATTTTTTTTTCGTGAATTTTTAAATTTTTTTGAAAGGATTATAAATTAGTGGAGAATTAAAAGGAAGAGCTGAATCTACGTGCCGGCGCTTTTGGTTGTGTCACATTTTTTTTTCGGCTGTGAATTATAATTAGTTTTCCAATTTATATTATGCCAATCATTATGGGCGTTACCCTTGAAATTCAAAGTTCAAACCAAAAATCGAAAGGTGAAAAAGCAGAAAAAAATTCTATACATAGCGGCTTTTGATGAAGATCTTCCAACATCATTTGATTACAAAAGAAAAATTTCGACCGTCAAAAAATGGGGCCGGTGTGTTGAGTGACCGAAAATTAAAAAAAAAAGAAAGAAACGACTTTTTTTTTCTTGCTGAACAGAATTTAATATTTATAGGGGGACTGGCTGGGGTCTCTCAGCTATAATAGCATAGTATACTGTGTCTCCAGATGATATTTATATAATTACTAAAAAACACATACCATATAGAGATGAACAAATGACACACACACACACACACCATCAGTCGTTCTTTCTCTCAGCTCCAATATTTTTTATCTTTTTGTTTTTTTATCTTTGAAAAAAGAAAACGACAAAATTCTACTGATTATAAATAGATAGAGTTTTTGAACATATTCTTTTTGTCTTTTCATCGAAGAAAGGAATGAAGGGAGAAAAAAAAAGAGAGATTACACACTAATTGACGATATATAGCAGAGCGAAGCTGTGAGAGAAATTTGAGGGGGGATATTCAAATTCATCGCTCATTCGACGTTCCAGTTCTTTTCTTTTTTGGTTTGTAGGTCAAAGTAAACGAAAAGCAAAGACACACACGGACATTATCGACACGAAAACTAAAAAACAAACAAACAAACATTTCTAATTCAAATATTTCAATTGGGGCGAATTATATAGTTCAAGGGTTCGCAACGATATGTGTCGTGTTGTGAGAGTGGGGGAGGTGGGTGACGATTTCTTGTTAATTTTTGTTAGTGTGAAGTGAAATTGGTGATAAGATGATCATCATTTGATTATTTTTTTAATAATATTTATACTGCAGACTGATGCATTTCATTTGATTTTTCCTAAGAGGTTTTTTGAAATATTCCACGGCGAACGTTTTAGCGGCGGGGGTCCCAGCAAGAAAAATTTGAATTTTCTTTTTATAAATCATTTTCAGCAGACGACGCAATCAACTCGCATTTGTTCATCGATGAGATCCACGGCAGGGAGGGGGCGAAGGCCAAGGCCAACAGACAAAACTAATCAAATCAAATCAAATCACAAATAATTCGTCAGAAATCAATCGGAATAAGTCACACCCCTCTGCCGTAATCAAAATCAAATCAAAAAGACATACCTGATTTGCATATTAGTGTCATCAGTAGCGTTCAGGTAAGGGTCCCGGCGGTACGGGGAGGGCCGATCGACGGGCGGCTGAGCCGTGAACGCGATAGGGTGGCGGGCTGGATTGTTGGTGTTGCGATCCGGCCGATCCGGCGGCCGCCGCTGCGTTCCCAGCCGCCAAAGCTGAAGCGACCCGCTGCTCAACGGCGGCGGCCAGTTGACTGGCCGGGCTGATGCTGCTGCCGCTCTCACTGCTGCCGGACGAACGACGGCGTCGTCTCTCTACTCGTCGGCCGGCCTCTTCTGGGACGTCGCCGACGAGTCGCGTTTCCTCTGAACGCCGGACGACGAATTTTGTCCGCGATGGGATAACGACGAGCGCTGGTGGTGATGCAACTGGAGCAGTTGCTGCTGCTGCTGGGCCGTGGCCAGCAGCAGCTCTGAATTGTTGGGTCCGTCCTTGAGGGCCAGCCCGTTCTGGCTGTCGTTTTGGTTGAGGTGGTGCTGGAGCGGGCCGGCTCCGTTGCGGTCGTGACTGTGTTGGATGGTCAGCGAGAGGCAGTGCTCCTTGAGAGCGGCCGGAGTCGTCGGGTTGTTTAACATCATCATGGCCGCCAGGTTGTTGGCCGACGCCCGTCGGCTGGCCTCGCTCAGCTGGCCAGCACTGGGAGGCGGCGGTGGTGGAGGGAGATGGTGCTGCTGCTGGCCGTGTAGGAGGTTGAAATCGTCGGAAGAGTTGCTCTTGTTGGATGAGTCCTTGACGGAACAGGACGACGATCGTGAGCGCGATCGATCGGCGTTGACGCTGTTGAGCAGCTCAACGGAGATGGGCGTCCCGTCGCGGTTCTTGTGCGTCATCATGTGCTGCTTCATGTTGCCCTGCGTGAATTGATTCACGTTAGACAACCGCGCCAAATTTGAATTTGAATCAAAGTGGGCCGTTTATAGGCCTGGACGGACGGATGGAATTGATTGATTTTACCTTTGTGGAGAATCCGCGATCGCAGATGGCGCATTTGAAGGGCCGCTCTTTGGTGTGGCTGCGGTAGTGGATCTCGAGGGCCGAGTGGCAGGCGAACGTCTTGAAGCAAATGTTGCACGTCGTGTTGCCGCGCCCTGAAACGGTCGCCAACGCAATCCGAACAAGAACAAGAACAACAAAAATGTGCTAATCAAACGGCCAATTGACTATTCAAACTCGACTATCTACTTTTATTATCCCGCGACATTTGTCTACTCTAATTGAATTAAATCTAATCGTGTATGAAAGAGAGTGCGGGTAAATAATATAAAGTGAAACGTAAATTTGGCTCGTAAAGAAATTGTGTAATAACTAATAATTAGAAAATGGCATCAAATAATTATATATGATCGAGTGATGAACTGGAAAATCAATTTTTGAAAAATTTGTCAACGGTGGGGAAATTTCTTTTTTGTTTGTTTGTTTGGATAGTTACGGCGGATTTATTAGGATTTACCTGGAGCGCTGATGGGCAGGTTGAGCGGGTTGAACGAAGGTGAGGCCATGACGGCCGACGTCAACGACGATAGGGCCGACGCCGGAGAACTGTTGGTGGTACTGACGGCCGCCGGGCCGGAAGAAATTGAAGAAATCGACGAAGAAATCGACGTCCCCGTGTTGTGGCCGCTGGAAACGGCGGCTGCCGGACCGCCCGTCGACATGCTGAAAGCGGCCGGAACGAAAGTGGCCGGCGAGATGGAAGTTGTCGACGTCGGATGGGGTCCGCTGAAGAGCGTCGAAGCCAAAGCGGGTGCTCCGCGGGCGGCCGTTAGGTCCAGCGGCGAGATGGGCGGATGAAGATTGGGTTTAGCGACAGCGGCCGGCGGCGGCGGAGGCAACGGAACCGACACGTTGGCCGACGACGGCCTACTAGACGTCAGCACCGTCGGACTGGCCGCTGTTTTCTTGGCCGGCTGCTGTTCCCGCTCCCGTCGTGATGTCGAATTCATTTCGCCGGGCGTCGAGGCCCGACTGGGCGAAAATTCAAAATGACGCAACCGCTGAAGCTGCTGCTGGCGCATCTGCTCGACGGCCAGCGACTCTTCTGAGCTGAGCAGCGACGTCATTTTCTCATTTTTGATCATTTCATTGCGCATGATTTTGGCGGTGCCGGGCGACGGGTGGCCGGCCGAGTCCAGTTCGCCCGTCCCGTCGTCCTGGTGCATCAAAGATTCTTCCCCGTCCTCTTCTCCGTCCTCGTCGTCTCCATCGTCGTCGTCGTCGTCCAACTCTTCGTCGTCCATCATGGTCATATCGGCGAAATCCTGTTGGTATTTGCGGAAGAATTCCGCATTGGCCCGGCTGATCTGGGCCATAATCAGCTGGTGGCGCTCCTCGTCGCTCAGCACTTGCCCGCAAGCCGCGGCCGCCTGCATCCTCTGCTGCAGTTGGTGTTGAAAGTGGAGGCCCAGCAGACCCGGGTGGTGGTGGTGCTGCTGCTGGCTGGACGAGGCCGTCGACGAAGTCGGCGAAAGGGCCTCCGATGAACTTCCGCCCATCTCGGCGTCGCCGCCCAGGTCGCCGTCGTTGTCGCCCAGGTCGCGGTGCTCGCCCAGCAGGACGCCATTTCCGTCCTTACCTTCGCCCAGCGTCCGGGCGCTGAAGGGAAAGCCCATGGGCAGGCCGTCGGGTCCGGGTTGGAGACCCGGGAATCCGGCGCCCGGGTGGTGGTGATGGTGAAGGAACGGCGACCCTTGGTGGTGATGCAAAAACGGATGAAATCCGGCCGGAAGGAACGGAAATCCCGGATGGGGGAACGGATCCCTCAGCTCGGCGGCCGAAATTTGTTCCGGCGTCAAATCGGTGGGCTCGCCCGTGTGCAGTCGGATGTGCTGCTGGAGGACCAGCCCGTTGGTGAACTTCTTGTGGCAAACGGGACAGATGTGGAGGAGACGGGCCGGCGGTTTAGCCCGGTGGACGCCCATGTGGGTCTTGAGATTCCCTTTGGTGGTGAAGGCCCGTCCACAGATCTTACACTTGAACGGCCGCTCGCCCGTGTGCGTCCGGTAGTGCATCTGCAGGGCCGACTTGCACGAGAGGACCCGGTGGCAGACGACGCACTGGTTCGGGTCCACCAACTTGTTCTCGATGTTGTCCACCAGCTGCTGGAGCTTGGCCGTGTCGGACGTCCGAGTCACTTCGATCAGACTCTCCCAGGCGTTGTCGTTCGAGCCCGGCCTGGGCAACAAATTCGTGTAGATGGCCGGGTCCTTGGCCGGGTCGACGTCCGACGGGTGCACCATCATGAAACCCGGTGGCGGCCCGGGTTGGCCGCCGCCGCCGTTGGGCGCCGATTGAGGTGGGAACGAAGCGAAACGGAGTGATCCGGAATTGGCTGCTGGACTGCCGCCCAGCTCTGAATTGTTACTCGAGTGCGGCTGGAAAAGGAGCGATCCGTTTCCCACTGGTGGAGGAGTACCACCCACTCCGTCCGATAAAGGGGAAGCCGAGCGACGGCCGGACAGGTTTTCCGGGCCGTCCGAATGGTTGTTGTACTGCTCTTTGTTGATGCCCGTGCTGGGCTCGTCGTCCATCTCGTCCTCGTCCAGGTTGTCGTCAAAGTCGTCCAGGTCGTCGTACGGCTTGTGGCTGATGAGCTTCGATTTGGTCCGCTCGTCCAGCGACGGGCGGATCAATTCGTCCGGTTGGCTGGCCGAATGGTTGGACGACACATCGTCAGCCGAATTGTACGTGTGGTTCCGGCTATCTCGCCCGCCACTTTCGTCGGCCACTTCGCCGCTTTTGCCCGTCTCTTCAACCGTTGGTTGCGGAGTTCCGGCCGAGCTGGCCGCTCGTTCTCCGACGGGCGATTCCGTCTCGTTCCTCTGCTCGCCCATCTCATTGTCCATTTCGTTTTCCTCTTCTTCTTCTTCGTCTGGGCGTTCCGTTTTGACAACGGCGTCCGCCTTCATCTCCTCGCTGTCCGTCTCCTCTTGACTCTTCACAGTTTTCTCCGTCAATTCCGGGCCGGCGGCACCAGATTTCTGGACCGGTGATTCTTGAGGTGTGGCTGTCATTGAGGTCAGTTCCTTGCTGGGCATGGGCGGGACGGCCATGAGAGGTGGGAACATGGGACGGATGCCCGGCGGCATAAGATCGCCCAGCGAGTGCGGCCGGAATAGAAACGAACTGGAAACGGGGACGACGGGAGCCGAGCGGAAGAGACTGCTGGACGTGGCCGGATGCGGATGATGCGGATGGTGGTGGTGGTGGTGTCCGCCGGCCGACGACGTCGGCGGCGGCGGGAGGAATCCGTGGTGGTGGTGATGGTGATGGGCGGAGCCCGTCGACGTCGGCGGAGGTGGTGGTGGCGGTGGGGACATTTTCGACTCGTCCATGTCCAGCTGGGCCAGCAGCGGCGGGTGGAATTTGTCCAGATGCTCCGGCACCGGGTGAGGATTCATTTTGATGTGCGGGAAGCGCTGGGCGTGGCGCTGGAAATGGACCTTGAGGTTGCCCTTGGTGGTGAACCGATTGCCGCAGATGTTGCACTTGAACGGCCGCTCGCCCGTGTGCGACCGGATGTGAATCTGAAGGGCCGAGTCGCTGCTGAAAACTTTGCCGCAATAGCGACAGCGGTGCTTGAACAGCTGATCTTTCTTGCCGCCAGAACCGGACCCACCCGTCCCGCAGTCGCCGTTGCCGCTCGAGCCGCTGCCCGAATGGCCGCCACCACCGCCAGATCCGCCCATTCCGTTGCGGAAGCCCAGCTCGTCGGCCAGGTTGGTGGCCAGCAAACCCTGCGAGGCGTTGTTCAAAACCTGCTGGGCCGTCCGCTGGAGCAGGTCCAGCGTGCTGGGCCCTTCCGGGTTGGTCGGTGGCTCAGATGTTTGCAGAATGGTGTCGGCCAGCGAGCCGCCCGGCAGCTGCGACATGAGACTGGCCGTCGAGAACGAATTGTGCGAGTAAGTCGAGCTGGACCAGCTGGACGTCACGGCTGCTGCTGTCGTCGGAGGTGCCGTCGTCGTATTGGTGGCCGATGAGGAGGATGACTGGGTCGGCATGACTTTGGCCGTCACCAGGCCGGACATGTGGTCGTCTGGTCTTGGCCGGCGAGGTGCTTCTTTGCCTCTCGGCGACTGAGGGCCGGCCGTTCGGCTACTGTGATGCTCCGACTGACTGGGCGCCAGAGGTCGGGCAGCAGGAGTCGAAGTCCGCGAACTGTTTTCACTGCTGCTGGACGCTCTGGTAGTTGTTGCTGGAGTTTCCGATTCGTGAGTTTCCAGCAGTCCGGCACTGCTGCTGCCGTGCTGGTGACCACCTTCCCTACCTGAAGCGGCAAGCTGGCTAATGATGGCGCCAACTGGGCCGGTGACGCTGCTGGGCACGCCCGGCACTGCGGCGACCGCTCCTTGGTCCGTTTGGTTGTTGATCTGCAATTGCTGCTGGAGCTGCTGGATCAGTTGCAGCTGCATGATCTGCTGCTGCTGCAGAGCGTAAAGAGTTGACTGAAGGACGGCCAGCTCCTGGATGGCTGCTGGACTCTGAGAATCTTTGTTGGCCATGGCGGTGGCGGCAAACTGGGCGATGGCCATTTTGGTGCTCTGCAGGGCGTCCAGCGTCACGTTAGCGTTGGCCAATGTGGCCGCGTAAGGGAACGGGAGCTGGCCAGCAGCGGCGGCCGTCGTTTCACTCGACCCACCGCTGCCTGCCATCACTCCTTGGCCGGCCACTGCGAAGGGTAGACTCAAAGCTTTGTCCGTCATGGCCACCTCGTTCATGAGAGCAGCCGGCGTGGCCAGCAGGACGTCCCTCTCTCGAGCCTGTTTCTTCAGCCGGGCCGGCAAATCCTCCTGATCTTCCTCTTCGTCATCAACGTCACTGCCGGCCTCCTGGTCGTCCTCTTCGCTGGCCATCAATTCCTCCTCATCTTCGTCCCTCTTTCTCCGTCTGCCTCTCTTTTCGTTATTGTTGTTGACCCGATCGTCCGCTCCTCCATCGTCTGCCGGGCAAAACAAATCAAATTTCAAAATATATATTAAATGTCAACCGTATAAAATGCTGATGGTTCAATTTGAACATTTATTTCTTTTGATAGAGATTGTGTAACAATCAACGATCGATCGATTGAGACGGCCAATCTAACAGGATATGTGGGCGGAAATGTTGGGTCCGTCTCAATAGAATATATATACGAAGGGTGGAAAAAACAACCGGAAAGGCCGGGATGGTGAAAAAAGATATCTTAGGCCTAGATAATATGTCCGTCATGTCCAGCAGCGCCATTTGAAAATTGTTTGCCTTATATCATCTGTATATATAAATAGATATCACATTCCCTGTTAGGGGGGATTTTTAAAAACGTCCCAAGTTATGGCCAGACGGACAGACGGACAGACGGACATGGGATTGTATACCGGACACAAAATAAAAATGAGAAGAAATCATTTCGGTTCTATTTTAAGATCTAGTCTCTCTGTACTTTTCTTTTTACCGAGACGGCCATATCACATCGCGAGCGGGTCTGCTGGTGTGTATGTATGTGTAAACAGCCGGACAGGAGAGCTAGTTCATAATCTGTTTATCGTATATCTCTCTATAGAGATGTACATTTATATATGTAAACATTCATAACGCCGCTGCTGCTGTGTGTATGTGCCCGTTTTTCTCCGTGTTTCTGTTGTGTTGTGTATACACAACGCAGCACCGCTGGCCAGCAATAGTACACATAAACGTCAGCAGACATGTAAGCGGACTGACCCCCCCCCCCCCTCCCTTCAAAAAATTTGTCCGTCTGTTAAAATTTGTCCGTCTAGAATTGCGTGTGGTTTACGGAACTTCCGATCTCAACTTTCCTTTTCAAAGTGCAATCATCTTTACAATTCTTTTTGAACATTGTTATGTAACAAATGGTTGTGTTGTGTGTCCAGCGGAGGGAAAAACCGTTTGACACTGCTGGGGGTGGGATTGATGACATTCGATGCTGTCCATTAAGTGCCTGCTGGACTTGTTATATAATATAAGCCACCCCCCATTTTTAATGGTTTAAATGTGGCGCTATATTGCGTTCTATTTTGAAAAGCGTCTTTTATAGTTTTGATTGCTGTTCAAAATGTTTCATATGTGGATATGTGCTGGTGGATGCGCAGCAGCAAGTCAAAGGCATCCACCGGCACTTTTCCGCATGACTAGCCAATCATAACAAACGGTTTTTCTCCGAGAGATGTCAAAGATTGTCTTTCTTTTCTTCTTCTTCTTCCTAACATCCTCGGCGTTCCTTTTAAGACACAGACATTCATCCATCCTTGATGGCCTATACACCCAGCGCCCATTCTATATTTAGTCGGCCTCTATACACAGTAGGAGCACAGCTATAGCATTGCTCACAAGAATGTTTCGCCAGTTGCCTTCTTCCTCGTCAACTGTCTGATTTCTATTTATTTATTTCCAACTTTTTCTAGAACTTTTCGACTCTCGACGCTTTAAAACCGTCGTCCCGGCTGACCAACCAAATCCTTCGATTTACATCGAAATAAATCAAAAAATCAAGAAGAAAATTGCAGATGATTGGACTTGAGATAGACAATTTATATGCGTGGGCTCTTGACTGACGCAATCGCAAATGGCATCACTGGACAAAAAAACCCCGGGAAAATATCTAAAAAGTCAAAATAATCCGGCCGGAAAATGGTTGGGGTGGAGGGGAAATTGAGCGATATTGGCCGGGCCACAGATCGTCACGGATTTTGAATGCGTAAATAGACGCTAGATATATGTTTGTGTGTGTTTATTATATACATTCATAATAGCCTATTTTGCATCATCATCCCCCTATCTATATGTGTGTCTTTTGGGGGTGGGGGCGTATATATAGGCCTACTGTATACTGTACAGCTCTCCCCATAGATGTGTCTAACGGGAGCTGCTGCTGGGAGAGCGCGCGTGTGTCAGTAAATAAGCATAATTACACGACGCCCGATAAGATACAAAGTGAGAGATGAGCGCACACACGACGTGTGCCAGCACAGCACACGCCTGTCTCTGTGTGTGTGGGTCGTCTGACGTGGCATATGGTTCGACTCAAACGATTTCTTTTCTCTCCATCCGCCCGGAATAATCTAAACGCCCTACGACGTCGTCACCCACACAACAAACAACCAGCAGCCAAATAACGAAAAATAACGAAATTTCACACATCGATTATCTTTTGCGCTAAACACATCAAATCTGATTGTCCTTTTATTTTTATTTTCTTGTTCCAGCTGAGCCGAGAGAATTAAAGGGGTCGGAGACGAGAGTTATGGAACGCGGAACGGCCCATGCATCATATGCGCTTTCTGCACTCTTTGGCCGTCACGGTTGTCTGCTGGAAAACAGCGCGCACTTTTGTGTTTTGTTTTTTTGAATTTCTTTTTTGAAAATAAATGCCGGCCAGGAGAGAGGAAGAGGATCATTTGAAACTAGCTGCTGTGGGCTGCCGGGCGTGACACGTCGATAATGATGAACTGATTAGCCCGGCAGCTTTTAGCCCCAAACACACAGGCGGCGCGGGTTGAGCTGGGCGACAGCAGTTGAGTTCTTCTCTGCTTTCCGTTAAGAATGATGGAGTGGGAGAAAAAAAAAAACGGTGGGGTCCCGTCAGTCGGCGAGCCAATTGGCCGTTGAAAAAATATCAAAAGTGGAAGAAGAAGAAAATGCATCCTGCGGAAATCTTATAAGTTGAGTTGATGAATTGTGTTGCGCCATGCGCGGCATCAGCCGCCCGTCTATTTTGTGTGTCCCACACCGAAATAGTTTTCTCGAAATGATCGAGCATATGTACACATATCCAAGTCGTCTGTCTAGCTCTTCTCTTTCTCTATAGCCGGGCAGAAAAAAAAGATAGAAATGGACGGGCGAACATACATATCTCTCTCCGGCCTGCTGCACTCATTTGCTAAGCCGTAACGAGCTATGCTGCTGCTGTGTGGGCCCAGGGAGATGCTGGAAAAAATGTGTGAGTCCAGGTTTTCAGTCTCTTTCAATCACTTATTTTTCGCCCGCTCATATCTTTTGCCTCCCGCCCGGCTGTGCTATAGAGCTACTGCTGTTGCTGGGCTGCTCCTTGCACTAATAATCCTAATGATCTTCTCGACAGCTGGAACCATCGCCCGGATAGGAGAGACACACACACAACCCAGAACGCGAGAGAGAAAAAGGACACCGCCCGTTTCCAGTTGTGAAAAAAATAAAATAAAAACAATCGAGAAGAGACGGGCAAGGAATTTGGTACAAAATTTCGGATCACTTTTCCGTGTGCGTATATATGACAAACCCCCGCAAAGTGTATGGGCCACTCTCAGCTGTTATTCCCCAAGTCTAAGATATAGCTAGATATATATCTAATGATTGTTTGTGATGACGAATTGGAATCGCCCGGCTCCTCACCGGATAGGCTCTAAGAGAGACTAGTAAGAAGCCGGAAAGACAAGAGAGGAGAGAGTCTCATTTCTACTCGTCCAGCTCCTCCTCCTCCTACACACGTTGATGCGAGAGCGCAATAATAAAGATCTATCAAGAACGTTTCCGTTTCATTATTGGCCGCGCACTATATAGTAGTAGCCTAGCTGCTGGGCAACTCTCTAGTACTAGATATATATATATCGGATGACGTCCAGGACAAAGAAAACCAATCCCGGACTGGTACGGAATTTCCAATTAAGAAAGAAGCCGGGGCTCTATTTATATCTATCTATCTATCTGTTAGAATCTCAGCTTTATATAGGGCACATACAGTAGAGTAGTAGGTATCTACGGTACGTACTTTTTGACCGGCCATATAGTGTGTCACCTTATTTGTTATTGGACACACTGACACAATATTCGTTGCCGGCCAAAAAAGGCCATTGTCTCCCTTCATCCCCCGGAACCCCACAGCATCGGCGACTATAAATATATAGACCCAGTCAATGGGCTTTCGTGCGTGTACACATATATAACTCTCTCCTCCGTTTGGTCAGTCACTCGTATAGAGAAAGAGAGAGGAAATCAAAGGGGTGTCCGTCTATAATAAAGATCCGAATACTAATCCTTTTTGGTCGGGGGGAGGGTGGTGGTGGTAGCTCTTTTGTTTGGCGCCGTTGCTTGATGGAACCTTTATATTTCTGCCCATCTCTACTGTGTCTATCCACTTTGGCCACCACCCCCCAGCCGGTCCAGCTGAACCCCTTCACAGAGAGATATATTCGTTCTTCTCTTTTTCTCCCTTGTTGCTGGCCCTATCGAGTTTTTAAATGACGATGAGCCATCTGTGAATCCTCATGTCGTCCGACTCACCACCGTCCCTCGCATAATACCCCCAAAACAGATTCAGCTGTCCAGCACTGAAGAATCCGCGCGTCTGTTATCAAAATACAAGAGCATCACTACCACCAGCCACTATATTATATATCCCGGCGTGTACATATACAAATTCTATTCAACAATAACTCAACCAATGACATACCAATTTTCCCTATACGTCTGTGTATCTAGTCTGGCCGTGTTATTGTGTCTGTTTGGTTATTGTTCAGTGTGTCACCACTCCCCTCAAAAATCACAAGGGCTCGGATCGATTATCAATACTCTTTTCTATCTCTCTGTGTGTGTACATACTGTTATTACATTGCCTGTGTGATGAGTCTACATATAGAAAGATAAAAACCGAATCGGATTTTCAATGTAACAATCTCTGTACATTTTCCCAAACAGATTTTTCTTTTCCTCTCGAATAAAATTGAACAAAGTTTTATCCGTGTCTATTTGACACACCCATCCAACTGAAGAGGAAATGGGGGGTAAAAAGAAAAAAAAAGATAATCAAGAAATATTTTTTTTTTTATCTTCTGGGAATTCAATTAGAAACGCACACGACGCGCGGGTCGGAAATATTTCCCGTTCCTTTCCCGAGTGGACAAAGTATGCAATTACACAAGACTAAGGCAAATGTCTTGTATTGCGAACGGGCCGCCCGCCCGTGATTAATGAAAAAGCCGAGCCCAGACAGCTGGAACAAGCTAAATATATACTAGACTATATGCTCGTGGCCTTTTGCTTGTGTGTGCGTATCAATATCAATAGGGTTTCTTTTTTTTCTATATATTTCCTCCTGTGTGTGGATAATATAACCACAGCCCACGCGCCTCTGATGAGATAGCAGAAAAAGGGTAATAAAGACCCTCCTAAATATATTAAAAAGTATCGAAGAGAAAACAACCGGGCAAGATCGACAAGAGGCTCGAACGGAAGTTAAAGGTCAGCAGCCGAGCGCTTCGCCCCAAAAGAGTTGATTGTTCATTTCGACTGTCGGGTGTGTGGGGGAGAAGGAGGTCTTTGCTGTGATGCTGGACCTGTCCAGCACAGCTGCCAGTTCTTGTCTCTTTTTTTCTTATTCTTTTTTCGCTGGCTTCTTCTTTTTATTTTTCCATCTACGTTCTTTTTGTTTTTGTCTCCAGGAGGAACTTCTGGACCCACACACGAGCGGCTGTAATTAAACGGAAGACCTTCTATCTGGCTGCTGCTGGGCTTGATGACTAAATAAACAATCGCCGTTATACACAGTCCAAAAAGACAGCAGCAGCAGCTATAGGCCAAAAAAGCGCAGGGGCTTCTTCATCCTCCTCACCATCAACACCAAGAAATGCTCTCGCCTCTTTTTCTCGCCCACGTATATATAAATATAAGTAGAGAGATGTCTAAATATTCTTCGCATATATATGTAGAACACGAGAAGGAAATATACATATAAGAGCGCGAGCTATATCGTTATGGATGGTGGCAGCAACTATGCATGTAATAAGGCCTGACGGCTCAAAAGTCGATATAACCCGAGAGAATTAGTGAAACACATCGACGAGTAAGAATTAAAAAATATTAGGAGGGCCTGTGCTCTTGGCCGTACCTCACCCAGCTTTATTACAGCACACGTCTCTCGGCGTTTTTTTTTTATTGATGAGTAAACAACGCAAGTCCCGAAAGAAGGAGGAGAGCTCAGGGGGGCTATTAGAGATATACAGGCTAGTATACAACGTGCTTGCTGCTGTGGGAGTGTGTGAAGAAAAAAAAATAACCCACTTCTTATATTATTATTATGATTCTCCCGCGTGAGGATGAGAGGCCTATAATCACGCGGGCTCCTTCCAAGCGCAGCTCAACTCAAAGGCTCTGGATATCTAAATGCATTGATCCCGAACTCTGATTTATATATTTATTTTCCCAGCAGTACTTTTTTTCTGGTTTGAATGTCTACTCAAATATATTCTGGCCAATGGCTGACCAGCACGGTATATAAGTCTAAACTGCTGCCGTGTTGTATAAAGTTCTCAGATTTCTTTTCGACCCTCTGTCTAGCCATTTATATATAAGGTTGTTACACAGCTATATAGCTGACCACCGGAAAAATACTTCTCTATTCGTGTTAGACCGCCAATAACAATTGCTGACAGCTGGGGGGGAATTCAATATTATATAAAAACACATGAACTTTATTCCATTCGTCGTGGGTTTTTTTAGATTCGAGACAAATAAATCTAAAATTCCCAGAACCAATTGGGAATGCGTATATACGTACGCAACCGCTTGTTTGCGTGGGTGTAGACGTCGACTTGTAAATATCAATGCGGGTCGCGTGCCTAATTCTATACATGCCGAGGCCATCGCGGGTCGGCATTGCGTGTCGGCCAACCATTTATATTCCAGGACGACTCCAGCAACGTCCAGCAGCTCCTGTGCTGTGTATATATGTTTAGACATATACATACACATACTTCCTCCCATCAACCACCCAAATCCTCTCCTTCTAAATCTCGAGCGATGGCCAGCCAGTGCTGGCCGGCATTATAAAAGGGGGAAAATTACTTTTTTTTGTATGTCCAGCAGCAAAGAGAATGTGCATATAACGGTGGGGGTGCCGAACTAATATCGATAAATAAATAAATAAATACCGCGATAGAAAGCTCAAGGCAAAGTGGACAAAAAGGGGGGCGACTTATAATCAAATTGAGGCAGCGACGCGCGTCCGTCGCCGCGGCCCGTCGTCTACCCTACACACAACAACAGCAGCAACGAAGGCCGGGCTTTTCCTATATCTATTGTTCTGCGCGGATTCTTGGACGACTGGTCATCGTCAATGCTGTCGATATTAGCGGGCGAGGGATGCGGCTGCTGCTGCTGCTGGCCTGTACACATCCCAAATCCTAAAGCCATAGACACACACACACATGTGTGTACGTGTCTATATATGAGAAATGTTATCAAAGAGGGTGTGGCCGTTCCCCCTCAACCCCTCATGTTATTTTTTGTGCTGGACGCATCTCTTGTGGACGGCCTCTGATCGCTTGCTGATGGCCACTACTTTTCCTATTACAAATTTCCCCCCCAATCTAGTCGCTGCTGGTATGTCACCCCCGCGCACAGTTTTATGTCTTTTTATACTTTGACGCACAGATATTGGGTTGTGTAGTGTGTACACCCTTTTCACGTGTTTTTACAATACCCACCATAAGTCCATGCTGCTGGATATATTCTTCTTATCTTTTTGCGCCAGTTAGCATTATATGCCCGGAATTCGGAATGTGTCCTGCCTATTTCCGGCCCCCATTCTCTTTTGAGGAAGCTCACAACTAAACCATTCTGCCGATTTTATAGATATTACCTGGTAGTTTTTTTTTTCTCTTTTCATATTAGAACTATGACTCGGCAGGAGGGCAGCAGTTTCCATGTCAAGTGAAATAGAACAGCCATAGACTCGCTCAAGTCTCCATTTGAAATGGGCGCCAAAAAAATATATAAGGAGAATCCCTGCTGGGTCTAGTATATACCTGTGCCTGTTCAGGTGTGAAATATGATGTAGAGAGGGATATGTACCATTCAGGAGAGACTGTCAAGAGAGGTCTCAGCGCGGCAGACCGTGCATAAGACCCTCTCTTGCTGCTGCTGCTGTTTGTCTATGTATATAAGAATGTCTATAAGTCTCTATATGCTATTGGTGGTGGTATAGTTGTCCGTCCAGCAGAGATTAGAAGCGCAAGAGTCTTACGCGTTTTTCGGGCTATACAAAATCTCCCAACAGCAGTAGTGCGGTTATTATTTGTCGTCGGAGAAGTTTTATGGCCTAAAAGTTTTGGATGGATCTTTGTGTTTTTGTTGTGTTGCTGCCGAGAGAGAGAGAGAGAGATGTTACAAGGGGCCAAAAACATCTGTCCATTGCATTTATACACAAGTTTTGAGGACAAACAGATTCCGGGAGCTAACGAGTCTAACGACACACACGCACACAAGGAAATAAAAACCAGACGCCCGTGGTTCTTATTCTCTCATCTTTTGGATTTTCTCTTATATTCTTAAATGGGGAGGGCTGCTACTGCTGGAGAGATGAGCGCTTCAGGGTCTTTTTTTTGTATATTATTATAAATGCGCCTGCCCATCTAGACGATCCCATTGGTCCAGTTCACAAAAGCCCAAAACGAATAAGAAAACTCGGTCGATTTCTGGCTGAAAATAAAATTATTATAAGCTCGAAAAATAAAAGCTTTTAAGTATATATATTTTTTCGATATGTTACAAATGTGAAATAACCGATCGAAAAAAACCGGTTAACTGATGTGGCCACCCTTCGCTTTGGTAACTTTTTTTTATATGTATAAAATGGACGTCATTAGATTTCTTTTAACCCGTTGGCTAGAGAGAGACCATTTCTGACATTTTTCACCGTCGCATTATATTCGCCCGTGTTTGATACGCAATCAAATATGAATCCGTCAAGTGTCACGATTTTATTTTTTTTTTTCGTTTCTTTAAAATATTTGAACAAAGACCCAGCAGTATATTATACAAAATAGACTTTTTAAAAGAGTTGTCGAGAAAAAGAAAAACTTGATTGCAGTATAGCGGGGGGTTCGATGTAATCAGGTTGGTGGACGCCTGGATGGCGACGACTAGTCTTTGATATATTTTTTATTTCTCCCCCCTTTCTATCCTTTCAAAGTCTATTGAAATTTCCCAATTTGCTGGCGACCGAATGTCCGCCATCTTTTTCCCGCTGCCAATCAAAAAGGCAAAATAGACACACACACAAACCCACACGTTATTATTATTCCCAGCACATATACAAATAATTGGGGGGGATAAAAGAAAAGCAACGCAACCGTCATGATTGAATAAGAGTCTCGTCGCTATATTTTATTATTACAAGGTGGTGTAATAAAAGTCGACGCCAAATATGAGACTTCAAAATATCCCATCAAATAAGTCCAAAAAATAAAATTGAATCCGGCGCGGTTTCCCCCACCAATTGATGCGTTCAAATTTGGCGCGACAGGAAATGGAAACTACTGTACCACCGCAGACATGTACTACTATATAGGGCCTATAACTCAATCTATAATATACCTGTCGGTTAATGAAAAAGAGACCCTAATAACGGGCCCACACACAGACACACACACACGCCACGTCCCATTTCGACGAGATATTTATTGTGTGCGCTGCGCTCATAATAGAAATTGTGAATAAACAAGGGAGAGAAATCAAGGATCATAAGATTTGGGTGGTGAAACGAACATCAGAGAGAGACCCTGAGAGTTATTTGTCTCTCTCTATGTATACATGGGCGAGTGATCGCGCGATAGGGAACTGCCTTTTTTTTATGATATGATTGCAGCACATGCTTGATGATGAGCACACACAGTCAGCAACAGCACTCCCATAAAATTGGGAAAAAAACCGGACTAATGAGGTTATGGCTTCCTGTCTGTTTGACGAATATTGTATACTGATTGTATACATGTCCGCCAGTGAGGTACACATTTGAGTCGACTCTCTCGGTCGTTTTTATTTTTCAAAGCATATCGCCGTGTACATAGATAAAAAGAGACAAAACTATATATGACACGATGCACGCCAACTGGTCATCGTCGCCTGTATATGTATAAATCATCAAACATGATCGCCCACGTGCCCTATTGAGTCATTTCCAACCCTCACCCCACCACCACCACCACCAACCGACCCACCCACAGAGTCTCTCTCTTTTCCCGGCGTCATTTTATTAGCCTACAAATCACGGACAATTCATTAAGCACCTATCCGTCATAATGGGATCGTGCACTGCTGTAAAAGAGTTGAATTAATTCCTTCCCCTCCATTTATTTGATTTTTATTTTTCATCCGATTTCTTTTTTCTTTCAAAAATGTTCAGACGAAGAAATCGATTGGCACAGCACAGGAAGCGAGTGTGTCCATATTGGCCATTACCGCATGCCATAAGCGATGGGGGGGATTTCACTTTAATTGCAACAACAAGCCAATAAAATGTGATGGATAACAAAAGTTATTATTCCAAAATGTCGTTTCTTTTTATATTAAGTTTAACGTGCTGTAAAAAAAAGGCCTTCACCTGGGCCTTTGAGAAAAGAAAAGAAAAAAGTTGTGTAGATACGCGATGTATAGTTCAGTTTATCTCAATAGTTTTCGCAAGCGAATAACAAGCACATTAGGCCGAGCCATGGACAACCAATTTTTGAGAGTCTTTCAATGTGTGTAAGGGATGATACTTTCTCTAGCTATTTTGATTTGATTTATTTGTGTACTATATGTGTACACCTTTTCTTCTTCTAGTTGTGTTTTGGAGAAGAAGAAAAATGGGAACACACGGTAGAGGCTAGCTAAAAGGCCAAGGAGAATTATTAGCCATTGTGTCAGGGGAGTCAGAACTATACTACTGTAAAAACGGAACGGCTGGACATATTGCCCGCTCACACTTTTACCCCGGGTTTTGAACCCTCATGAACCGCTCGTATATGCTGGCTGGAGGAGAGAAGGAAAAAGCAATTAAGCCGGTGCCATAACCGTTAAGAAACCCCCGGTTTGGCTCTATACTACTGCTGCGAACAATTCTTTTTCTTCTTCTTCCCAGTTTTTCTCTCGATGCATTATACTTTCTATACAAGATGTATTTATACTATACTCACTCTCGGCTCCTCCTCAGTGATCAATAGGTCCGGCGTGTGTGCCGAAAAAGCCTGGGCATTATTATATAGACTTTTATTTTTATTTTGTGTCCGTCTCTATCTTTTTCTTCTTTGGCTGGATGGCCCGCGCGTAGTACTTGAGACGCTGTTGGGCATGTTTCAAAACCTATTGACCATCACTATGATGCTGGCCTTGCCCCCTCCCCCTCATGTTCAACATTCAATCAAGCTATACAGCCCAGCAGCAGCAGCTAGATCCTATATGCCGCCCGTTCCTATGTACATATATACACGGATCTCATCTTCCCGTGTCCGGATATCCTCTTTTTTCTATCTTTTTCTTTTTTTTCTAGCCTCTTGTGCTGCGCCTTTTTATTGCCCTTTTGTACATGTATAATACCGGGCTACTACTATCTATATAAATATATATAGTGGACCGGAGAGTACGTTGGGATTACATTTAATGCGATTGATGGATCGACTGGGCGACACTCGAACACATCAGGCTCTAACATCGACTCTAAAAGCGGGCGGACAAAAATGGTGGATAGACTACTAAAAAACAAAAAAACAAAATTTTTAAAAAAAGACAAAAAAATATACACACATAAAGAAGGAGGGAAAGAAAGTCTATAGGAGAGCCTCTCTGCTGTCTGATTGGTCGATCAATTATATCCTGTATATATATAAATAAGGGCTTGTGAGACACTGGAGAGACAGTCTAAGCAATGACAGTTGCGCCTCTGGTGGCATGAATCACGTTGACAGGCCACATTCCCCTGTATCACCTTTTATATATTTATACAAGCGCCCGGGACACAAGAAGAAGAAGAAGAAGAAAACCCAAAAAGAATGAAAAAGAAAAAAGGAAAAAAAAAGAAAATGGTGTGTATGTGTGTACGAGAGATGGCACGCTGGGCTCCATTATCAAACACGACAAGAGTCTCGCATTCCTCATCTCTCCTTTGGTTATACAAGTCCATTAGAAAAGAAAAAAACGGGCAAGTTGGGATCCACAGCATAACACAATCAGACTCGCATCATTCAGCAGCAGCAGCAAGCAGCAGCAGAGTCTAGTGTTTATGTATATTCGGGTTTTCTTCTTCTATTTCCCTCCTTCTTCTATTGACCATCCCACCTCCCCCCTTATTCCATGTTGATACTGGCCTTGTAAGGTAGCCCCATATCAAAATGTGCTGCCAGCTATACATCCGCGCGCCTTGATTTATATTCAGATGACGATCCATCAACGACCACTTCGTCTCCTCCGTAGATTCTTCGACTTCTTAGTTCTTTCTGGTCCCTCTCTCTCTCTGACTGACGGACTGGCCCAGCAGGAGAGCCCCAATTTTCCCGTCCATAAGATGATGAGACGCGAGTCGACTCATGTCCATTCGACCCACGTCCGTTGCCCCGTGTCCACTTTTTCTCGTCACATTCATCAATAGGCCTCTACGGATGAACCATGTCGACGTTTCTTTTGATTTTTGTCAATGTCGTCCAGCGCGACCCAAAACAACAAGAAGAAAAAGCTTCTCGATAGATTCTTATACAACAACTTTCACCCCCCTACCCAATAGAAAATGGGCTATTTTTCCATACTATCGGATTTTAATATGCTACCAGCACTTTAAGTGAACGGTTTCAACGGTTGGGAAAAAATGTGCCTGTCTATCGTCCATATCGCCGATATATTCGGACAAATGTGGGGCACAACTGGTGATGGCAGAGTGTCGGTGAGAGAATGTAAAATGTGCGAGCATATAGAAGCCGCGATGTTATCGTAACCTGCACGGACGCGACGCTGACCCTTTTGTGCGTGGCTGATTGTTGATGTTTGAGCGCCGGTTTGGTTCTTATTATTGCGCACCGCGTCGTCGTCGTTGTCGGGCCAACGCTTTATTAGTTTTGCCGCCCCCCTTTGGCTGGCCACAGCAGCTCAGCCAGCGGCCCAGCAGCAGCTTTGTCGACTAAGAGTTTGAGTGTCGGGGCGTGGCCGCTCTCTATCTATGCCCGTCGTTTTTATGCGCCACAAAAAAATAAAAATAAAAACTCTGAAAGTTGGAAAAGTTCAAACTGCGTTCGAACTAAATCGACAAACATCATAGCGCGGCGCGGACTTTTTGTTCTTTCCGTTTTTATTTCGGTGGGGTTGGGGGACGACCGCATACAGGACACATTCACGCCACACAAAGCATTTTGAAGGAGCTAAAAATATCTTCTTCTTTCTTTCTTTTCCTCCCCCTCTTGTTGTTTGTTCTTGCGCAAGGCCCAAATCGAGCGAAGAAAAAACAAAAAGAAATGAGACGAGACTTGCGCGCCACTTTTGAAAAAAAGAAATACAATTTTTTTGGATTTTGAATTATTTTTGGCGCCTCATCTACTATAGCGGAGACAAGCGTTGCCCTGCCCTGCCAATCAACTCGTCAAAAACCAGTTGAGGCAGTTGCAAGTGGGCTGGATGAGCCATCCACGCATGCGTCGCGCATGTCAATTCGATCCCAGAGTCTCTAACCAAAAGGAAATAAAAGAAGAAAAAGAATTTTCTGTCGAGACGAGCAACAGCAACAACAACGAAAAAGACAACGACGACAAGAGAGTCAGACAACGGGAATGAAAGAAAAGTGGCCTAATGCGATTGATAAACTCATTTCCGCACACAATCAAAAAGGAGAGAGAGAGAAGAAACACACACCACGAAAAAAAGCCCATCGCCATGGGTGGCATTTTCCACATTCGTATTTCGTTATAATAATTGATCAAAAAATCCAAGTCAAGTTTTTTTTTGTCTAGTATATCTAAAATATCCAGTTTTTGTGACTTTGTATGTAATCACGAAATGCTGAGAGCGAATTATAATAATAGCGCACTCGATTCCAGTTCACTAATGGACTCAGCGCGCTCAGACTCGTTAGGAGAATATGACGCAACGGCGTCTCTCTATTATCCTAGTAGTCCTGCATTGTGTAAACGTATAATAGCAATTAGATCTATATATTTGTGAGGGCGTTGTGTGTATGTGTAATTTCCACCGGACGGATACTCACATTCAAATGACCAGGAATCAATTCGTGTTCATTTAACATTGGGAAATTTAAAAAAAACAACAAGTGAATAGACGACAATAGAAAAACAGGAAGCTGGGCATGGGAGTGTATACACATATATAGCGCGTGCTGCATAAAAGATTCAAACATATTATGCGTAGTATATAGGCCCAATACACAGCTGGTGCGGGCCCCCCCTCCCGCCTAATCACCAATTTGAAAACGTGCCGTTTACGACCTGATCGATTTCCTGATTGTTTTTGCCCTACCAACATGTACAGAGAAATGGCGCTGTAATAGTTAATGAGCTCGGTCTGTGTCGCGACACGAAGGCGATCTCGTTAAACGTATTTAGATTTCGAAGCTTTTATTTAGACTAGACTAAAGTGTAGGTACATTCAAAAATGAAGGTAAGAAAATATCTATCCTAATTAACTCCTCTATACGAAAATGAAACTAAAAATAAAAAGCCGCTGGCGGTGTATGAGTGTTACGGAGTTATCGGTGAGACAAAAGAAAAATTTACAAAATTAAAAAAAAAGGGGAGAAAAAAAAAAGGTTTAGCAGCCCCCCACCAAAAGGTAAGAAGAAAAAAAAAAGGCGTTACCCTCATTGTAGGTATAATATATATACCCTCCAATAAATCTGAAATCGACTGGTGGCCCTGTGGAAAAGTGTCGATTCTGGCGCCAATCGGAACTTGTTGTCTTTGGGGACGAGCGGATTTATACACAAGCAATCGTTTTTTCAAGGGGTGAGCGGCGGTGTATATATTATATAAGAGATAACCCGCTGGGGTGCATTATATATCTGATTCAATAGATTGGACACAAAAGCTGATATCTTTTTGTTTTTGTGTCGCTCAGATGTGATCGATGGCACGGAAACGCTTTGACCAAAAACTTGTGTCTCAAACATATACAAGGGAATGGATCACGCAACAATCTAGTCTGCTGGCATATATACTAGAGTAGAGTAGAGAGATAGTAGATCTGTGTTATAATAGCGTGTCTGGGTGGACACCGTTCCTCCTGGGATCTATAGTCCCTGTCGCGTTTCTGTTTGACAATGTTTCCCCCCTCTCTCTCATCCTATAACAGCGCATTTGAGCGAGTCCGATTCCATCGCCAGATATTATATTTAGGCCTACTTTTCCAACTGTTTCTCTTCATGTTCCAGTTCGAATTGTGTGCGCATGAACATATGTTAACTGATGCACTTGGTATAATGATTGCACCGAGTACTTGAATAATTCTTGAGCCCTTTTGGACATACAAACGGATGGTCTGAAACTCCTCCCACTCTTCGGGGGTCGTAAAACAAAATCTATACTAAAAGAAAAAAAAAACCTTTTTTTTGGGCTGCTGCCGGATATCTTTTGTGTCTGCAATATCCGAAAAAACAAGCCCCCAAGCCGCCCGCCAGTATAGCCTCAATTACCGCTACATAGAAGGTTATTGAGTATAGCGAAAAAATTAAAACTGATTGTAGACCGACCCATATTATATATATACCAATTATTACATATACATACAATATATATACTAGTACCCTCATTTTCTCTGTACCTAATGTAACCCGGTTGGTTTGACTCTGGCGCCATTTTATCTTATTTAGTTTTTTCTCGAAGAGGGGGGTTACTTTTTTGCCATTTAGTTCAGAGCGATATTTCCATATAATACTCGATTGAGTTTACAGGGCATTACACCCGAAACAAGCGGGAGAGCCTTATAGGCCGCACCTCCGAATGAGAATGAAATCAGCGCGTTTGTTTTAGTATATTAGCCGTCAAAGTGGACGGAGTCAATTCGATCAATAGGCGGAAGTAGCATAGAGAGACTAGCTGTCGTGTTCTTTGGTTACATCAGTTGCACTTATTGAATCGCCTTCTGCTTCATTAGCATTCGCTCGACAGGAAACACCAACAACATCAACCCCAGTCCGTTTATTTTTCACCCCCCTGGCTGCCACCGAAACTACACACGAACGCGCTTACAGCAGCCCGAGCGGATTCAAACAAGCTCATTAACTGGAAATTCAATCAGCTTTGAAGCGCCACCGCGGTATATAATATTATATTGACAAACCCCCCTCCCGGTAAATGTGTCAAATAACCTACACTTACAGGATATACTATATATAATTTATTCCGGCATATTATTGACGAAAATGACTACGTATACATCATAATATTTAAAACAAATTCAATTATTGTTTCCTTTCGAGCCCTCCCGTCATTACGGTATCACCAGCAGGCTATATAGGTTTAAAATATATAAAAACAGATCTTTAACAATCGCCTGGGAGTCTATAATTTAGTACAGGGCGTGCGGACAGGAACCGCGCCAATAGATTTTCTGAAGCGCAAGTCTATTAAAAAGAAATCGAATGCAGTTTGGAAAAAGGCATACATGTACATATAGGACTAGGAAAAGGTTTTTTTGAAGTGGTGGACACAGCTGTTGAATCGGCTCAACTGTCGAGAGTAGGAGAGAGAGGGGGAGAAAAATGAATAAGAGGGGCGAGCGTCGTCGTCGTCTATATATTTAGAGATATGGCACGCGTCGTAACGCCAATTGACCCCCCCTTCCACTCCCCGCCGTTCTCTGGTGCGGTGCAAAAAGGTCAGCTCCTCTGTGCCGCCAACAATGTTGACCTTTCTATTCATCCGCCGTGGCCCCCACTCGACCATATCTCACACAGCGCAGAGTGTGTGCAGCCACACACATCACACACCCTACAGGAGCCGTACAATACACACATATATAACACACACAAAAATGGATAGATTCTTATATATTTTCTTCGGGAAAATAAATATATATTATAAACGGGATGCGGACATCTTACGGCCCTCATCAATGACTCAATCCCTCATGGATTCAACATCAAATGATTTTTTTTCCCTTCTATATCTCCCGCAGCACACCCTCGTGAATGTAACCAGCAGTACAGTTGCATCAGGATGAGATTGGACAAAAAGTAAAAAAAACCTCCCAACTTATTGGTGAGCGATGCTGCTTTGCTCCACTCGATTGTGTGATTCAATCAAGACTCGGAGCGGCGCACCCGCTTTTATCGATTGATTGACCGGGTTTTTCTTTTTTTTCTTTCTATACCGCGCCGTCCTGATTCAATCACTCACGGTCAATTGATCACAACGATCCCGAGAAGAGACAAGCATTATTATAGTAAATAGTGTCGCTAAGTAGTTGCCTCTGTGTCTACTGTCTAGTTTAGTACAGATTTATACGGGCCCAAATAAGATCATTTTTTGTGTTTGTTTCATATTTAATTACAAATGACGTAATACACACGCAAGAATGGTGGACATAATATACTCTGATTTCGTTTCGAGTTCAATGGGATTAAAGATACAAGTCTGTTAACCATATAAATCAACCAAGGAAAAACCCGTTTATATAGTGTGTGTAACAAAAACAGCTGAGAGGTTCTTTTTGGGAGCATTATAAACAACTCCCCCCCGCAGTGGGAGGTCGCGCCCGGTGTTGGTTATTGCGCATTATATCTGTAAAGCTGATCAAAAAGGGAAAAGCCAAAAAGTTTCTATTGAAAATAAAAATTGTAGAATATTGACCCCGCGCTGTTTTAGATTGTTGGGTTTGAACACAAGAGCGCGCGTCTGCCATGTAGTATATATACATCCCCGTGCGACAATATAAATTACGTACATGTGGGATTGATGTGAAAGATATGAACTCGTTGCTTACATTATTCCGGGCCGTGCCAAAAAAAAAGATATAGCCACAATTCAATGGATAATACTATTGTGTGTGGCAGATGAAGTTGCATCACACCCACGCGCGCCAAATATACAAAAGGCGGGGGACGACCACTCACCTTTTGTCCGCAAATAGAAACGCATATTTCTCAAAATGTATGTATCTCGGACAGCCAAAAAAGAACTATATAAGAACTGGTCAGCCAAAAGTATAGAAGAAATCGTCAATGAATGGCCAAAAGGAATAAAAACTGGACTGTGTGACCACCACCACCGAAAAAGGGACATTTCTCTTATATAATAATCATAGCTCCCCCACTGGAAGGAGCTCGACGGGGTGGCGGAAGAGAAAAAAAAAAGGTGGGCCTGGACTCTTTTGGAGGTGAATGAAAACGGCTCCATCTCTTCCGTTGGCACACACACCAGCCCTTTTTTTTCCCCCTTGAAAGATGGGCGGGTGTTGTTGCGATATATATATATTGCGCTGGACAAGCCAAATATATATAAGAATATAGGCCTATGGTTTTTCGAATGGGGTCCGGCTGCTGCGCTTGGTTGATTGCGCGCGTGCGTCTGTGTATCTAACTTGCGCAACGCATGTCGTCAACATCTCTGCTGGATTGACGACCTTTTTTTTCTTTTTTTGGTAAACTTGTAACATTTCACCAGAGAGAGAAAAAGGGCGGGCGGATGTATAAACTGGTTTGAATTCTCACAATTTTGGCACATTGTCCAAGATATCGCTCGAATTATTTGAAACGCCAGTTGATTGAAACCTTTTCACCACTCACCTGGATGGATGGATGGATTTTTTTTTTTGGGGTGATTTGTGACACCGGGCAGACACCGGGTATATACTAGACGATATAATGAGACCAGTTGAGAGATAGGGGGGTAAAAGGATATTAGTCTGACGGGTAGGGGGAAAAAAATTTAAATTTTCCCCCCCCCAAAAAAAAAGAAAAATAAGAAAAAGACAAACGCCCCAAAAATAGATAAATCAATGATGAGCTTTTTTTCTTTTTGTTTCTTTTCTTGTTTGAGAAAAAAGAAATGGAAGAAGGGGGCGCGGGGACAGGATCAGTTGATCATCGGCCGTTACGTTGGCCGCCTTGTCGTCGTCTGCCTTCGACCATGTAAGGGATGCGTCCCGTCTCTCCCGCGACCGAAATTAATATCATCACGACGACCCACACTGTGTATTATAGATTTAGTATATCTATTTCTTCTTTCAAAAACAAAAACAAAAGAACATCGCGTAGGGGGGTGGATGTGGATGTGTATTAGGTATGCAAGTCGTCGAGAGCCTCTCGATCGTGTCACCCAGTTGCTAAGCGACGTGAGTTATGACACGAAATGAGATTGGCCGCCAGGTTTTTCTTATTACTATCTTTTCCCCCCCGGTTTAACTATTTAGTGCACAGCACACAAACATTATTGAATATAACGCCGGCGCCATTTTTGACTTGAATCACGCGGTGGGGCGGGATATGGTCATCAACTTCCCGCTCACGAAAAAACAAAAGGCGACATTTTTGCGTGGCCTTTTGTTTTTCATGGCTTTCCTTATGATTACGATCCTTGTACAAATATTCTAGAGTTTTTTTACGAGTTGCGCATTCCTCGCCTGGCCGATAATACGCAACAGTATAAAATGGTAACACTTATTTGCCTTTAGTCTTCATTGTCTTTTCGCGGAAGAAGGAGAGACAAGCGGCGAGCGGAGCGTGATGAAATTTGATCAACGATATGAACACACGCGGAGAATATATACAAGAAAGGCCAAGTCGTAAAATAAAAAAGACAAAATTTTTACTCGGGATGAAAAAGGAACTGCGTGGTGTGCCGATATTGGGTAAATAAAAAGCTGTCGGGACTTGTCAAAAAAAGAAGAGACTCTGCTGCTGCTGAGAGAAAAGCTAACGAGCGCGACGATCTCGATTGATCGCGATAAGCCGCGCTCTAATGTTTCCCCATTTTTCTTCAAGTTTGTTGTCCCTTTTTAAGTCTCCACAGTTTCTATGTGTACAACAGTCATAACCGCCGCGCTCTCAGCTGGCCTGACACTAATGGCGCAGGGAGAGACGTCTGCAATATGGCCGGGCTCCAGCAGCCAGAAAACCTTATTATAAATTATGTACCAACTCCGACGAGTGTCGCAGAGTTTTGATCCAGCCACTAAGACAAAAAAAAGGTAGAAAAACCCAGTTGAAAGTCATACGCACCACAATGCAATAGAGAGAGAGAGAGAAAAAACGACATTTTGAATAGGTTCTAAATCATAATAATGATGGCCGACAGCCAGTTGGTGACACATGGACTATGACCGCCTCAAGAGAGACTTCTCTCTCTCTCTCCATTTCCCAAAAAACCTTCCAGGTACGTAAGACATTAATTTTCATTTTTCCTTTTTTTCTTAGATGGCCAGATAGGCCTTTAAGTCTTTCTTCTCTCTCTCTCTTTAATACTATATAGACACACTATACTCTTTTTTTTTTCTTTCTCGTTTGTGTGTATCACACACGTACATGTTCTTTATTCCTTCATCCTCTTCGAGATAAAAGACAACAAGGGACCGGCGAAGGACAACAGGACAGAAAAAAGGTCGATGTGTGTATAGGCATTATAAAGTGCTGGGCACAAGAAGAAGCTGCTGTAGCGATAAAGTTTTCTTCTTCACTTCTTCTCATATCGAGATGTGTGCTGTGTGCTGGGCATATATATATATATGTGTGATCGGCGAGCGGCCTTTCGGCCTTTTTTATATTTTTGGTGGGGTGTCGTTTTTCGAAGATTTACACCAGCCAGAAGGATCGACAGGGTCCGATGATGATAGGAAACAGGTCGTAGTCGTCGCATCTTTTTTCTTCTATAATTTTTGAACAGATTTTCGGTTGGTGTTGTTGTTGTTGTTTTTCGGGGGAGGGGGGGTTTTAGGTAGGCCTATACACACACAAACAACTATCGAAGAGAGAGTTTGATTTTTCAAGGGGGGGGGGACAAGGTTCGTATATATCTATTTCATAGATAAGGCGAAATAGAAAATTGATACAAGAAAAAAACCGGCTATTTCTTTTCTTTTTTTTTTCGATTCTCATTATGACTCGATAATTTTTCATTCAAGTTTTTAAGAAAATTTTAAACAAAAGCTGAGAGAGACTTTTTTTTTTATATATGTATATGGAGAATTGTGCTGCTGGTGACAGCGGAGTTATGACGGGTGTTCATATAGTTTTCTCCCATCTCCTAGCTGGGTCCGTTGCCCTTAAAGGTTCTATATATTATTATTCGCCCTCTCTCTATATATCCATCCGCCCAGCAGCACAGCCAAGAGGAGCCAAACAAATAAAACTGAAACCTGTCAATTAAAAAATAGTGAAACAAAAAGGGAAGAAATCGACATGAGAGAGAGGAGCTAGAGAGGAAAAGCCAGCCCAGATCGGAGAGAGTGCTCCACACGGACGACTTTGACGAATGGGTTGAAGCGAAGACACACATCGCCTATATACACACAACCCACGTAGTAGCGTCATCCAGTTTTCCATGTCATTTTCTTTTTTTGATTTTTTTTTGTTCCCCTCAACGAGCCGTCAACTAGCACCTTTGTGTTTAATATACGAGCTATTCTCTTATAAGGGCCGGAGAGCTCTTACATATATGTATATGCAGATAATACCTCCCAGGAAAATCATCAATGTCATATTCGTGTCGCGCACATAGCAGCCAGCAGCCAGCAAGCAAGCAACAGGAACTGGATTTCTTTGTTTCCAGACTCTCTCGTCCACTCTTGAATAATATATGATTGCTGCTGCCCCTTTTTATTTTCTCTCTATTTTCTTTTATCCCTTTTTGTTTTCTTCTTCTTCTTTCATTCTCATTTGGGCTGGCTTAATATTTCATTTGTCCAGTTGCAGCCAGTGTGTGTGTGTGTCCCTCCAGCCCCCAGATAGACCAAAGTTGACTTCATCTTTTTGATTTCTTCTTTTTGATTCAACGTTGCTGGATAAAATAGTAAATGAATATTTTTCGTTTTATAAACCAAAATTTGTTCTCTCCATCTGGACAAGTCTAGAGAGACTTGTGGGCAAGTAATATGGGTGGGGCAAATCGTTGATCATTTGGCAACACAAAACTGGCCAGAAGTTGTTCACAACTCCCGACAGTTTTGAGAGAAAGAAAGAAAAAAGGTAATTCAACTTTGTCCGTCTGAGATGCATACCAAATTTGTGAACGTAAAAACTATACTATTACTACTACTATTGTGTGTGTGTTTTGCCTTTGGTGGCATTTTCTTTTTTAGACGCATTCCGTCACAGCCGGACGATCTCGCCGAGTGACACGGCCTTTTTGTTTTGTCTTTTCTCTCCATCGAAGAAGAAGGAAAAAACAACGACGGACCGGTTATTGTGTGTGTGTGTGTGTCATTTGTGTTAGACATCACATCTCTCGGGTAAAAGGAATTCCGAAACGTTCATTGATATGACCACCACCTCCGCACTCATTTTACACAACACACGGCGGTTTGTATTAAAAGTCGCCCAGCAGAGTCCAGCACAGTCACATTGACACGACCCTGGGCTTCAATTTTTCTCTTGTCTAAAGATATTCTACGGCCTATATAATATAGCCCGGCGCTCTGCTGGCCGTCTCGTAGTCGGACACATTCAATAGGGTCGTACATCACAAACCTAATGGAATTATTTACAAATTGAACGACGAGTGAGAGCGCACAGAAGCTTATGGCCCGGTAAGCAAGGCAGTTATCCGCGCAACCGAGAGAACGCAGCGGGATATTATACGGTCGACTAGCACGAAAAGGAGCGCTCGGGCTCTTCTCTCTCCTTCCAGCTACTAGCTCCTAGCGGTCGTTACGTCAAAGAGAGACGCTATCACATATGTATAGGAGGACGGTGCTGGAGATGGCAAATACCGAAAAACAAACAGACAACTATAAAGACAACAGACGCAGAGAGAGATCAGATGCTCCATCCATCCCGCAGAGTTTGTTCCAGGCAAAACACGCACAGCGGGAAGTCCCGACCCTTTTTTTTTTGTGTGCCGACAAACTTATACAGTATATATCACGCTAACGGTTTCGGGCTACTGTATACATGTATACACACCACTCGATGTTGTATTTTCCCTCCCGCCAAATCATTTGAATTGACGCGCAAAAAAAGTTTGGGATTTCTCTGAAACCGTAAAACACTTGACACTTTTTTGCTGTTGGTTCGATTGGCGATGTGGGAATGATTCATTTGTCATCGCCAACTCGGTGAATAGCTAAGGCAAAACTTAAATGGGTCCCCTCTGTGTGCTCGAGCGACGGCAGCTCGGCGTTCGCCGATTGACTTACGAGGCCCCCACGTGCCCTGACAAATAGACAAAAAAAAGAGCCCCAACTCTTTTCTTTTGCTTGTTAAAAACTGGGTAACTAAAAACCATATGTTTTAACTCTACAACGATCAGCCATCAGCAGAGGGAACCGTCAATTTTTGACTGCGCGATGGGAAGTTGGATAGAAACTTACCGGCTCCGGTGTGGGTGGTTGAAGCTTCGTCCTCTTGGCCGTCGAGAAGCGACGCAACGCCGTCCGGTCCACCACCACCACCACCGCCATCCTCGTCATCCAAATGTCGTATGGGACGTGCTTGTTTCCTGCGAGACATTTTGCTGCTTTGATGTGAAATGGTGGCGATAGGATTCCCGAAAAACTAACAAAACACACAAATTGGCCGCCGACGGATAGATATGTCCAGCCAATCAATCGAAATTGTTTGTTTAATTTCACGCACTTAAAGGTTAACACGCACACGTTAGAGTTTCGAAATTTATTCAAAAACCAAATGCGACACTTTGAATCATCAAAAGTTTGTCTCTGGCTATTCAAATTTTGGTTTTGTCTTCCAATCAACTGTATTCCATCGTTCCGTGTGAATTGATTCTCTTTCACTTGATGTCGGGATCGAATTTCATCGACAATCGGCTGTCAAATATAAAACTCGGCGAACTTCAACACACACACACACGCACAGAAATGAAAAAAAAAGTTAACCACTTAAAATTTTCACGTTGCCGACACGAACGAACGAACGAAAGCACAAAACGCGACAACTGCTGGATGTTGAATCAGAAACAAAACTCAAAAAAAACACGCACTCGTAAATGAGTCAAAATAAATGCACGGCGATGAGGGTTGTGTTTTGTCCAGTCAAAATGATGGCAGAGAAAAACACATTGAGAGCGCGCACCCGCCGGAAATTTTTGGATGCGCTGCCCATGGAAGCCGGACGAGTTGTGCGCTGACGGGTGGCCGTTCGGACAACTTTTTTCTCTCTCTCAGTTTCTCTCTCCTCCTCTGCTGTGCTCCGTCTCCTCCCTCCTTTCCCTCCCCCCCTTGCAGCCACAGTTCCTCTTCTCTTGTAGTAGCGCTAGTACCACAGCAGTCGAAAGCTGGCCCGTGTGACGGAACACGGACACACACAAGAGAGACGAGATGGGAGGCGGCATCAAGCCAGAGAGAGAGAGGGAGGAGCAGGAGCTGAAAGTTTCCCCCTTTTTTCTCTATTTTACTCCGCACAAGATAGGAGCCGAAGAAGGAGCCCGCGGGCGTCTTTGTCGTGAGAAGTCTCACGGAATCGAACAAAAAATAAAAGGAGAAAACGTTCCGTGTGTATAACACAGGCCCGCCCGCTGCTAGGCGCCACCAGAGATGCCCAGAGTCAAGTTACAACAAATTCTGTAACTATATACGAAAGGAGAGAGAACAAATGGAACTGGCGAACCAAAAAATGACGTCAATTTTAGTTTTTTTCGGGTCGGATCGCCCCGGGCGACATTAGCGCGTTTTTTAAATTTAAAATCCCGCGGGAAACTGCGTTGAGTTAAAAATAATTTCTGATTTGGATTATAATAATTTAAAATTTACGTTGGTTTATGATTGTTTACGTGTGAGAGGACGTCGGCGGCGGGGATGATTACACGCGGCGTCGCATCTTTAGTCGCTGGCGCTGCTCTCTGGGCTTCTTCTGCCGTCATCGCCCGTTCAGGCCGCGCCTCCCGATAACGCCGATTGGCCATCGCTCCCACCGGCTACCAACCATATCAACTCCCCATATTTCTCCCACCCTCTCCTGTTTTTCCCCCCATCTTCCTTTTAGGGCTGGCCACCCATCGCCACCCACCTCGTCATATGTGTGTGTGTGTACATCCCTTTTATATATTTCTCTCTTGTGTAGAAATTTTCGGCTGGATAAAGAAGAAAAAACATATAAACACACAAAACCCTTTTCAATCATTCCGCCCTTTGCCGCTCCTTATTCGATTCTTTTGATGATATTCCGATTATTATTATTATTATATTCGTTTCTTATATTATTATCTTGGGCTCTTATCTTTAGCTGGTTTGGCTGCTGAGCTGCTGTTGCTGCTCGAACGGAATCCAATCAATACAAACCGATGAAAGATGCTGCGGATGACGTCAGCAACTGGCGTCCGCATCCGTTTCCGCTTGTCTTCGAGAGACTGGACTTTGTGTTTTCTAACCCCCCCACCATCAAATTTGACGTTGATTGAACGCGATTAGGTTCCTGTGACGCGTCGCATTCTCGATATGCAAATGCTGACGTCACTATGTAATATTGATGGAAGAATTTCCTACGTTCCGGAAGCGGATAAAGGCTTGGCAGCAAAATCTAAAAACTAAAAATCAATGGCTGCATAATAATAATAAAAGAAGACGAAAAAGAAAAGGGTCTTAGAAATTGTAGAAACTCTGAGACGTTACGTTCACAATTCATTGAAGCGTGACGATATGGAACTATACATGTGGATTCCGATCCCAATCCATTCTTTTTATGATGTCTGTACATATATACTTCATACTTTTTACTCTCTACGCATTTATCCTTGTCTATGTGATTATACTACCTGAGCAGCAGAGTATATTTCCATGTTATTGGGCCTGCAGGTTGTCCCAATTTGTTTGTTCCATATAAATAAAGTGCCTTTTTTGGGCTACTAAAAAAATCTTGAATGAACAAATCCCCCCCTATACTCTTTCTGTGGGCTTCTCTATATGCTCATATAGTGTTCACACGTCCATTTATGACTGATGGCATGCATAAATGTATATGTAGACGAGCTGTGTTGGCTCGCTGACAACGGGATTAGAAACACTTTTCCCAAAGTCTGATATACGACACCCTCTCTCTCCTTCTTATTATATTATATTCCCAGCTAGCTGCTGCTGGGAAGGAGCTGCAAGTGTACAGGCAATCAGGAGCTCCTTTTTTTTGCTCTGCTGTTTTTTTCTTCCTGGACAACAATCATTGGGAAATGAGGCAATATCCTCTCTCTATACGTCCATATTAAAAACATTTTTCAGTCAACACACAGAAAATACCGAAGAAAAAAAGCTTCTCAAACAATTTTCATTCTTGAAAAACCAGCAACCCCCCACCCGACAAAATGTGAGAATGTTTTTTTTCAGATTCTTCCCTTTTCCTCCGTGTCCTATTGAGTTTTTTGGTTATATGTCATCCTTTTTGGCTTTTTTTTTTTGGATGGTCCGGTCCCCTTTATATTTTTTTCCCCCTGAAAGAGAGGCCTGAGACCTGTCGCGTAGCCCTATATAGTCTGACTGTGTCAAGCCACTTCTTTTTTTTGACTGGGGGTTGAAAATTTATCGCTTTATTGGTGTCATTAAAAAAAAAGGAGACGAACGAAAGAGATGGGAGACCTCCGCGTAAGAGTGTGTGTCTCTTATCCACACACACATATATATATCTACGGTTTAGATATAGTATGTATATCCCCCTCTCTTTTGCCACCCCCAAAAAGTCTATACTGGCTGGTTCCATTCTTCCAATTCAAAAAAATAGCTTCCTGCACTTCGTCGCATTTTGAAAAGCCCGCCAGGCACAAGTATACATGTACCAAGAAAATGATAAACGTGTTTATAATACGTTGTTAGACGACATCGAGTACATTACACCAACTAGTCCAACAATATAATAAAAATAGACATGGTACATATACACAAAAGTGCGCGTTATTTCCCTTTTTGAATTTTTACGACCGGGGGAATTGTGTTGCACGTGGAACTTACGCTATATAGATGTAATATAAAATATTGCTGGTACTACAGCAAGTGCACAAAGTTATAATAGACTCTGGAGCAAGACAATGAGCCTTGTAAGAATTTTTCCGATTGAAAAAATTGTTTCAATTTATTTTTTTCATTTTCAGAGAAATTGAAATGCCAGACATTTCCTTTACATCACACTTGTTTTGTGAATGAAATAAGGCTACAAATAATAGTATAGACAGTCATAATTTTGATTGAGAGTTGTTTTTATTCAAATGTCCTTACTTTTTTCAATCTGTGCTAAACAGGAACGAAAATGATTAGGAGGCCGTGTTTGTCATCGAAGCGAGAAAGGAGAAATATTGCATTTGATATAATGACAACGTTAATGGATGTGGGTGGTGTTTTTTTTTTCATTCGACGATATATATTTAGTACAATGCGATATAGTTTCGGTCACACCCGAAGAGTTTCAATTTCCCTTCGCTATTCAAATATTACAATGATTTCAATCCGACTTGGCCACAGAAAGAATTGAAAAAAATTCTGATTTATAATAAATCATAATGATAAAAAAAAAACAGACAACAACCAAAATGAATAGACTATTTTTTTGTTTTGTTTGGGGGGATTTCTGCTGGACCGTGACCGCGTCACTGTGACACGACACCAGGCCCTCTTCATCCCTTCTCTTTTCTTGATGTAACTATACACAGCCCGGCTCATAGCGCACTCTATACCGACTATACTATTTTTTCGACATTATATATTTTAAAAAAAAAAAGTGTTTTCTGAAGGATGTGTGTCACCTTGCTCGTTTCCTTTGCTCCCGTCACTTATCTCACGACCATTTATCACCCAGAAAACGGGCGCCACCAGTATACTGTCTCAAAATGAACGCGCCATCCACAAAACAAAACGAAAAGACAAAAAGTAAAACGGACCCCGTAACGAAACGACCTACTTCACTGTCTGCATAATACCCCTAACATGTCGTAACGTAAAATGTCTCTCGACCGACCATAGGATAAGATTTTCTCAAAGTGATTAGCTATATCGTTATTTGAAACTACTAAAAAGAAACGGAAGGCTGCAGGCTGTGTTTTCAAACTTCCAACAGCCCAATAGGGATGTAATAATGTTCGATATTATTTTGAATGAGATTATATTAGATGGTTAGATGTTCAGAAGTTAACCATCAGAAATAGTCTGATTATATGTTGGCAGCTAGAGATCATTTGGCGTGGGGGGGTTTGATTATGAGCCTCACTAGCCATCAGTAGGGTAGCAGAGCTCCGGAGTTATTTCCCAAATGAGCCGGCCTTGTTCACTCGATTTACCCGTGCACACACACACACATCACAGTGCCTATATCTAACGGACCCGACACAAGAAACGGAGGCGAATATAATGGTATATATATATATAGTTACTTTTATGTATAATAATAGGTATAATGGTAAAGACATGTATATAGAAAAGTCGGGGCGGCGGCAGTGGCCTGCACGGTCAGCACATACAAAGTCGAAGGAGGAAAACGAACGGATAAGAAGAAGAAGAAGAAGAAGAGAGAGATGATTGTTCAAACGTGATCCTTTGCGCGCTCCTTTCTGCTGCAATGCGCTTATATACACCATATAGTTCTCTGTATATACACACAGCACAGCGCACTGCTGCTGCTGGCCAGAGCCCAGCAATGTTCTCTCTCTCTCCCTTCTGTCTATAATATACATTGTGTGGACTGTATATACAGCAGGGGCCGCTCTGGCTGGCTGCTGGCCGCCCAGTGCATCTACACGCTAGCACGGTCGAGGACAATAGAGCGCGCCGGCCGCGGCTGGTCACGTAATTCAAAATAAAAAATATAAAAAATCCTGATGCCGCAACCTTGATGGTCTTCAACTGAGACACATACAAGTGCAGTAGTAACCCCGTCCTACGCATTAAACAGCAGCAGCAGCAGTGGTGGTGGAGCCATTTGGGCCGATCGAATATAATTCGACGGGATCTCATCATCAAGACCCCCCAAAAAAAGATGATCAAGAAAGAGCTGGCGACTATATTGAGTAGCCCGCCAGCACTCTCATCAATCCTCTTCTTTCCATTAATAACTGTTCGTTTGCTGTGAGGTCTCGTGCGCAACTGTGTCTGCTGATTGAAGCACCTACTCGACTGCAGTACACGTTGGGAGAAGGGAGGGGGTGGGTTGATGACCGAACGCCATCGATCGGCGTGTGGCCAGTGAAAGGCCTGAACAGGATGATGACGGTCATTGAATCAAAGCCATAAGGACGCCCCCCGACAAAAGAGGGTCTGCTGGGAGCAGGGGTGGGAAATGTGTCTGCCAGCAGACAGCAGCAGTAGCAGCGAGAGAAACTCTTGCACTACTACCACCATCATCATCATCATCGAAATGGCCAGGCGCGTCAATCAGTATACATGGCCAGCGTGAGCGCTCGTCCGAGCGATGATTGCTTTTATTTTATTTATTTTCGAGTTGTTCGGGAGATTTTTTGGGTGGGATTTTTTGTTGTTGGGGAGGAGGTCGATAGAGAGACTTGCGTGCCACCCTCTAGAGAGTGATCGCCTCATCAATTCGATCGAACCCACGGGAGGAGCCCATCAGTTGGCTTTTAGACTCTTGCGGTTCGTAAATCTGTTAATGGTTTAAGAAGTTGAAAGTTCAAACATATCGACGATGGCGTCCAATGCGTGTGTCCATCGGTATATATATAACGATTGCTGCTGTCCGTGTCTATTTCAAATGATTATACACAGCAGCCAGCAGTCGCCCGGTAACAGCGCGTCTGCCCTATACATGACTCACCCGGCTATTTTGTAATGTTATAACTCTAATGTCGATCACTTCCGATCGTTTAGCATCGCGTAGCTGAGTAAGACGAATGGCGAGGGAAATTCAAAAAGTCTCAAAAAAGGAAAAATGTTCAAATGTTTTTTCACATTGTTACACATTTAGAGCGGCCGATGGTTGGAGAATAAGATGGATGGGGTGCATCGGAAGATTTGACTTGACTTATGACAATCCTCAAACACTGCTGGTCAAGCCCGAAAAAATCTCCCCCCTTATATTCAACAACAAAACACATACCAAAATCTTCGGCAGCAGATTTTTTCTTCGGGGGGTATAGGTTTGGTTCCGGAGAAGAAAAAAAACAGCCATAAGGGTCTCAGCCAGCGCAGTTGTTCAAGGTGCCATAAAACAATATTTCCTTCTGTTGTTACCCAGAGAGCCTCTCTATATCCTTTAGAGCTGCTGCTGCTGCCCGGTGCTTCTCCTGTTCTTCTCCTCCCAGCCAAAGAAGAAGAAGAAAAAAGGCCATCTTTCAACAGTGGGCACGGATATTGTCAATGGTCCATTTCCGAGGTGACGTTTTAAGGACGTCATAGAAAACCTATATAGCTTTCCTTCTTTTGACGTTGTTTTGGAACAATTTCCATCACAACTTTTCTCTCTTTCTCCTTTTCTTTTATGATTGGGAGGAATTTGGTTGCCACATCTTCTTCTTCCGATGAGCACATGATGTACGAGTCGGGTAATCGCACGACGACCTTGTCCATATACAGGGCCAGCAGCCATCACAGTTTAAGAAGCAGCTCTTAACGACTGGTCCGTTTTTTTCCTCTTCAACTGGACACGCATCGACCTTGGATGTCCTGGAACAAGAAAATAAATGAAATACTTTTCGACTGGATGAAATAAAATAAAAATAAAAATACGGAAAGGAAATTCGATCCGACTGTTCGCACCCTGTAGCCCCAACAATGCCCAGATGCAGAAACGATAGCCCCCAATCAAGAGAATCCGATTACGAGTGATCCGCGCTCCACTGATTTATTGAAAATCGCAAAAATTAGAATAATGAAATGGGATGATAAAGGGCCCCGCTGAATCAGTTTTGAAAGTTTTGTTTCTTTTTAACACTATACACAGTAGATATAATACGAAACAACCCGATTGAAAATAGAATGATATAATAGAGAATGAAGAGCCTGACTGTCTAATAAAGAGTGGAATGTTTCGTGAGAAACGAAAGGTTTTGTCATCGACACAGTTTTCTCGCCACGAAGGTATGGGCTGTTGACAAGCAAATGACTATGCTCTCTGCTGGATTTCAACCCGGTAATACCGCATAGCTTATACAGAACTCTTTCTTAAAAAAAGGGATTCACATCGAAAAGTATGGCAAGTCAAAAGGAACTTTTCCAGGCGGCGCTAATAAATAGCAAAATAATGGGACTAGCATCATAGCTAAGCTGAAAATGGGGTACAACACGCGAGACTACTATAGCTGGGAATAAAAATGCTGAAGCCCAAAACGACAATTTGAACTTGGCGGGATATAAAAGGCATCACTCGCGGAAGGTACATAAATAACCAGCAGCAGCCGTGTGTGTGTGTGTGGAGACCAAGAGGACCCAAAAAGACTAAAGCAACATTGCGCGCGGGGAGATACTGGTTCTCTCTAATTTTTTTTTTGTTTTTTTTTTCTTTTTCTCTCAGTTTCGTTCATTTCTTTATTCTTGTTTAGACTTCACAGTAACGCCCTCGGTCTTGCCAGTGGCAGGAGGGTCCACCAAAAGGTATAGCAAAGTGACAGGAGAGATGCCCACGGTCGTCCTTTTTGCTCAACAACAACAACAGCAAACCCCGAAAAGACAAAAGCCTCAAAGTCTTTCATTTCCAAAAGGAAATAATAAAATAAAAGGCCACCACCACAGCTCACCAGTCCGAGCCATAAATTTCATAATTTCCCCAAAATCGGAGGGTAAGAAAAAAAGGCAGCAAGGATGGAGTGACATGATTGTCGCGCTGAAAGATTTAACTCGGCGCAGCGTCGTCGTCTCTCCTATTTTGCGTGTTAAAAAACCAAAAAAAAAAAAAGACGCATACAGAACTTGAATATACATATAAGAAAAGGAAATGCAATCCATATAGACGTGTGTGTGTGTGTGGTGGTAGTACTGCTGTATATATAGAGAGAAAGAATAGACGGGGAAAAACTTTCGCGGTGGCGACAGCGCAGCTCAAACGACAACTCGGGTCCGTCTATACACTGGCACTAGCCCCTCTCGTCGTCTCCCAACGAATTTCAATTAGCGGTCGACAATGTTATTTATAACTCATTCCGTAACCGACGAGACAATCAAAAAGTTACGCTAGACAACCACCAACCGCCAGCCAGCACAGTACCACCGCACTGTGTGTGACTGACTCTTTTTCTTTTGTTTCTTTGGGTTTTTCATTTTTATACCTGTCCATCCCGAAGAAAAATCTACAGAAAATTCGAGACCCTTTTTTGTTTGTTTTGTTTTCGAATTGATGGATGATGGATTGCGCAAAATGTTTTATTTTTCCACATTTTTTTTATTTTTTACGTGTTGCGTCGCAAAAGTTATTCAAAAACTCGTAATAACTCCCCAATAGTAAGTATATATATAGGACACACTCCAAATCATTCGGGCGGACAGGTTATTTTGACACGAGTGACAATTCTCCGTTATTATATAGACGATTTCTATCTGCGCAATCCGGATTCTCCGAAAAAACAAACAAACAAAAGATTGTCGTTCAAACTCGTGAGTTGGGTTGTCACAAGATTTGTGAACTCTGCATGTTTTTATGATCGGGTTGAAAGCCCTTCGTCACCTTTCACGGCGATATCAATCCAGTTTTTTTTTTCTTCGTCCACTCCAGTCGACTCGAATTTTATGGAATTATGTCCAACTGAATCCACCGGAGTGGCTATACACAAGTTTCTTGAATTTATTGAAGGACGACCCTCATATAGCGCTCCTAAACAAATTCGCCGGTATATATAAAAGACGGCATCAAAGTATTTGATTTGAATTGGCTATCGACACTGCGCGGGCGCGTCTAAAGTCCGACATTTTTGTATTTTGCGATTCTTCTTTCTCTGCTGCGCTAGCTGCGCTGGCGAATAAATGGCATAAGCATTAGCCAACGTCACGGCCCAAAGCACCGGCATCGATCAAAAAGACCGTGAGCGTGATATGTAAATTGGCGACCGAGGAGATGAGGCGATGGTTTAGGGAGGACGACGAAAGCGCGGAGAGACAAAAGCCCAGACAAAAAGGAACGAAGAAGAAGAAGAAAAATAAAAAAAGAACCGCAATTTTATACTTTGTACATGGATAAAGTCGGAGAAACTAACCGAACACAGGTGTGTGTGCGTGTGTGTTATATTCCAGCGCGCCGAATGTGCAACCCACCGAAAATGCCACACGATATCAAACGACTTCCATGGATGGATCTATGGACAGATGGATATATACTATATTATATAAACATTGTCAAGTCTGCGCGCCGGGGCTGTGTGATGCTTTGGCTGAATTTCAAATCTATCCAAAATGGCGCCGAGAGGCCCCTCATTTGCATAATGACTGGACATCGAGAGAGAGAGCTCGAAAAAACAAAAGAAATATATAAAGTTAAACAGCAGAAGGAAATATAAGAAAGACAAAAAGGAATAGGGTTTAAAAAGAATGAAAACAAAAAATAGGTGTCTCTGGCAACTCAATATTTATTATGATGGTCATCGTCCTCTTCTTCTTCTTCTTCTTTTTGGTCGAAAAGAACAAACAGGAAAAACAAAAAAGCGACGATTGTGTGTGTTTATTTTTTGTTTTGTTTTTAATAGTTTTCCATCGCGCGCGTCCCCTTTTTGTTTTATTTTTTCCTTATTCTTTTTTTCTTAAATTTCTTTTTATTCCCCCAAATCTGTTTTAGGGTTCGGTTTGGCTGCCGAGTCTTAAATAATGGGAAAGGAATTGTATATTAAAATCAAGCTGCTGGGGATATTGTCAACCGGTTTTGGGCGACTGTCAGATCACACTCGCACACCTTGATTAATGTAATGGAGTCCGCCTCGGTCGTCCAGCACTAGCCACCCACCCCCCTACCCACAAGAGCAAGCAGCAGAAGCTCAACAGCAGCGTTCAAAAGCTGCTGGATGAACCGCGCGCCGATGAATCGTTGCTGGTGGGCTCCTTTTTTTGTTGTTGTTTCCTATAGTCCGTCGTTTATTCGGTCGGATGGACGGACGGTTTTGTCGTTGATGTCATTTTGGGGGGCTCTTCTTCTTTTTTCTTCTTCCCCTTATTTCGTCCGGCCACTCTCCTAGCTGCCGTCCAGCAGCAGCTATATAACATACTGTATATTTACACAATGAAGCTCCTTTCAGTCTTGTGAAACTCGCGTCGTTCATCACTCGTCGCTCGTGTTCCTCTTCTTCTTATACATTTTCGTGTCTTTTCTCTTCTGTCAGGAAGAGAAGCGGAGGAGAAGAAGACTATAAGTGCTGGGCAACTTAAGGGAATATATAAACCATATATAACATATAACATACACACAGCACAGCACAAGGCTTTTTCCAAAGGGAAACGATGAGAAACAGCATAGCTGCTTTGTATTTCGCGCGCCGCGTCACCGGTTCTCATCTCCAAGGTCGACCGGTCAAACTGATAACACGCATTACACATTACACTTCATTATGACCGAACGGATCAATCTATAGCTGTTGCCCGAATACAGAAGAAGAAGAAAAGTGGAACGCCAGCAGACAGGCAGAACAATGGACATTGGTTATGCAATAACCAGCCAGTCATACATATAACAAACTTATATACCTATATAAGCAATTTAGCTGATGTGCTGTACCATTTGTTGATACTGGAAAGGTGCTTGGCTATAGAGTACGTAACATCTTATCAGATTGTTTTCTTCTTCTGAAGGTGAACTTTTTTGGTTTCTTTGGATATAAGGGGAGGAGGGGGGTTTGGGACCGCCGCGGTGTATTTATTTTACGAGCCGACGGCGTTGGCGGCAGATTTGACTGGGATCGTTCATCTCTTTTTCGGGTGATGGTGGGTGGGGGGAGCCTGAAGAACCTAATTGCATCTTTGACCCCCGTCCTAGCGCGCAGAGAACCTCGGCTCCTTTTTTTTCTTCTTTCTCTCTCCCCTTTTTGGCCGGCCGGCCCTTATGTACATCTTTCCCTTTTTGCTCCCCTCCGGCCCTCCCCCGCAAATTGCGTTATAGTTGATGAACCCAGTCGAGTTGTGTCTGTTGTGAACGCGCCCTATATAACTGGAGCAGCACGCCATGCAGACCGGCAGATCTAGATAGTATATAGGGGGAGACGAGAGCTATATAGCGGCCGAAAGAGATAGTTTCAAGTCGAGAAAATAAAGAAATGGATCTAAAAGAGAGGAGAGAGAGCGCGCCAATGATTGTTACGCCAAGTGGAGAAATATGGGTGGGACGGACCCGACTATTAGACCGAGATAGGGCCGCGCACATCACATCAAATGCGATCGACAGTCGAGATGAAAATAGTAAAATAGAAGAGGAGTTTCTGCAGCAGCAGGTCGAGTTTCTATGTATGGTCAAACATTATTTCCCTCTAATATGGCCGAGAGGGCGCCCCAGCATTGATCGTCTACTGGTGCAGTAGGTTAAACACCTAGCTCAGCTCACCCTCGACATTATGACAATTCATAATCGCGTCAGTCATAGATAGATAGACTCGAATGTGTCAGATGAAGAGGAGAGAGAGATACAAAACCCAAGTAACAGCTGCCAGCGCCGGAACATCCCTCCGTCACCCTCTCTCTCTCTGGGCGTTATGTGTGTACTGATGTCCCATATGGTTTCCATATATCCACCAGCGCAAACGAGAGGAGCAGAAGGGGATATACCCGTTTCGAAAAAAACTTTCCAACTCTCTAGAGGAGAGATTTTCATGACTGCTGCTGGCTTGTATCATTATTCAGTTGTATAACAAAAAGAAAAGAAGAAGCTGAGCTGATGCCCCATGATTTCTCCGATACATATTATATGGGGTGCATAATAAAAAAAGGTCATCCGGATGGCAGTGTAATATCTTTGACGTCGAATTTCCGATGATATCGTATAAATAAAACGAGTTGAGACTCTCTTTATCCGGTCGTGTGTAGATATTCTTTTTTGTTTTCGAAAAAAACTCATCGGATAGTTCCTCAATTTCTCCATTGAAAAATGCACGTATAGTATAGTACATAGTAGTATATAGCTGGCATCATTCACACGATTTATGACAAGGCATCGTCGCCAGTTCCAATCTAATGTGCGGTGTAGTATTTAACTGTAATCTGCGCGAGAGCGGAGACATTTCATTTACGACAGCGGTATAATCTCATATTCATCACAACAGCATTATAGAGAACAATTCTGGTTTTCTTGTCTTATTATTTCCTTTCTTTATTCTTTCTTTTCTTTTCCCAAAGGTATAAAATCTAATAAGCCTTTCCTCCTATATAAAACTATACCTGAAAGTAGAAGAAGAAAAAGGACTGAACTGAGAAAATATACCCAAAGAAAAAAGCTGCACAACAATAACAACATTCCAGCTCAGGATCTAGTCATTCACGTATGATATACCAAAATGTGCCAGAGGGGGGTTGGTCACATCCGGCGGGAAATTCAACAGCACAGAAAAATCTAGACAACCGGAAAAAGTTCGGTAGTAGGTATATCTATCTACATATATATAAACCTTATGGCATAATATAAATAATAACAAACGGATGAATGAAAAGTTCAAAGGACACATCACCTCTCGGCGGCGGTGGAGGTGGTTCAGTTGTGTCCTCATCACTCTCGCCCTCTCCGCGATGTTTATTGACGCTCCTTTTTCATGAAAGATAGCACCGCCCACATACGGTCTCTCTAGCCGAGCTTTTGTTCTTCATCTTTCTCACCTGCCCGACTGTGCAGCAGCCAAAGGCCGACTATACAATCAAATTCTTAAACAAAAAAATCTATTTGATTTGATAATAAATGCCTGCAACTCTCCAATTTAATGGGAGGAAGAGTTGGCTCTATAACCTTTTCTCCTTATTCAATCAAGCAACATCTGTTATAAAATCTTGATCAGCAACTTTCCATCACACCCCGCGTGACATTTGCGTTTGTATTTTTCGAAAAAAAAATCCTATACTATATACTACGACGTATATTATATAGGTCCCACTCACAAAAAGTTGCCTGCTGCGCACATTCGTATATAAGGAGAATGACGCTCTCCGCAGTTGAAACGTATAGGAACTACTATAGATAAATTCCCAGCGGATATTCTCAATTCGCTATAAGTACGGAGCAGGCAGGCGACATATTTTTCTTTTTTTAAAAAAAACTAAGCAACTTTGCCGGGTCGATATGATCGTCTGCCCAAAACAAACAAATTCAGAGAAAGTGGCATGGAAAATGGAATAAAGTTTATATAGCTACGCGGAATAAGGAGACAAGGGAGATGAGAGAGAGATGCGCAGTACAGCAGGAGCAGACGGATTGGATTGTCACCAATATAACGATTCGATTGATTCAATCTGCTGCTGCCTTGCCGAGCATTACAGACTCTCATTCCCATCAGGCCTCCGCAGATGGAAAAGAGGCAAGAAAAGAAGAGGGGACTGTCATCAAGCTAGACTGCTACGCTGTGCGAGGGTCGGCGATTAAAGATGTAAATTTATGCCAATCACCTAGATATATCTATGTAGCTCGCCCGGCGGGGCCTTATATATATATAGAGCGGAGCAGCAGCAGCACTTTGCGTCATATAGAGGCGACGGCGGAACCAAACTTTTTACTTTTTCCTTCTATTATATTCCTTTTTTTTTTCTCTTCTATCTCTTTCTCTCTGTGTCGCTTCTCCTCTATAGCAGCCACTCCCGAAAAGTCTTGTCATTATGTGACATATGAACAGCTTTAAAAGGCCAGCAGCGGAATAGGAGATAGCGCTTTTGCTTTTGCCATATGCAACTTTTGCCCGAGCTGAGATATATAAAACCTCCCACCGACTGCTGGGTTGGGTTGGGTGGGTGGAGGGGGGTTAGATACTCGACGGAGCTTGCCTAATGGAGAGCAACTTCTTATGCAAACTCTGTTTCTCTCTCTCTCCATTTCTAGCCATCCCTCGCTCATACACATACATGTTCCAAAATCTTGGCTAATTAACTTTGCTACCCCCCCCCATTTCTATGAGCTGTGCGGAGGAGCCACCCTATCGCGTGCATTCCTTCCGCTCTGCTTTCTCTGGTAGCTCTCCGCTTTTCCACGTGAATCTATATATGCATGCTCGGTATATATGTAACTTTGTGACGATCATGTTGCTGCCTTTTACTCTCTCTCCGCTCTGCTCTTTATCATCTCCATCAAGCCGTTTTTGGGTCTCTCTTTAACGAATGGCAATCATCCGACCGAGGGGCTAATTTCCAAGCCAAATGTTAGTCATCAAATGCTGCGTTGGGCTGCTCTCAGACCGAGTATGAAATTGAAAACTTGGTGCAGAAAAAGAACAAAGAAGTTTAAGAAGAATGAACAAGTCTTATTTCCCCGGCCTGTTTAGACACAATGACATCTTTGACTTGTTCAGCAGTCACGGTAGAGCCTATCTGCATAATAAATTTCCAGCGGCAACTTGTATAATATTAGACCGATCTATATAGCCTAATTGGGATGGCACGCTTCGTGTTGAATCAACCGCGATGCGCTTGGATATTATTTAAGACATGCGGAAACGTATAGTACAACCCATTTGTATATTTTCGACTATAGAATTTGTCCACAAAACAACTTGTCATCATAACAAGTTGATGAATTATTGCGTCGAAAGCTGCGCTGGGGTCACGTTGGATCAGCGAACCCTTTCCTCGCTCGCTTATCTCTGCCCAGATATTTCGTGATGGATCGTCCCTCTTTGCATGGGAGATACGGACGGACTGTAGTAGATGGATGGGGCGCATCAGCAGTCGGCGAGTGCCGAGTTTTTGGCGAGACGCAAAGTTGACAAATTGAGCCCTTAATACTATGGACGTGACCTTTTGGCACTATCTTCACTCGACAACACCGTTGAGCCTCTAGGGGTCCCTCCAGCCTGTTTCTCGGTCAAAAAAACCTTGTTTTCTATCTCTGTTTTCTCGTCTGTTGTCAAACATTGTCCCCTCTGGCCGTTTTCTTCTTCTTCGACGGCCACAGCACACTCTACACACACACAGAATGTCTTGGGCTGTGTGTGTACACCTCGCACAAGTTTCTCTCTACCCCAGGAAGAAGAAAGGAGCGAAACACTTTCCATTCGCGGCGGCGGCGGCGGCGCGCGCCCTTCTCTTCCGCTTCCGGTCAAATTGCGGAAGTCTTTTTTTTTTAAAATGTCTGGACCACGGCTGGCTGTTAACCGTGTCCGCGACCCTGCTGTTAACATGTGGGAATCGTTGTTCGCCCACACAGTGACCTCTCTCTCTCCATTTCTTTTTCTTTCCCCTCTTATGTCTTCAAAGCCAGCGCGGCCTTTCCTTTTGTTTCTAAACTAGAAACCCCCCTCTATACTTTTTCTCTCTTATTGTATACAGACTCATAACGGAATGGCCGCGCTCTCTCGTTATTCAACCATTTGACTCCGACCCCCCAGTCTCTTTTTTACTCCCGTTGTGTTGCATATATTTATACAATTACCTCAGCTCTCTCCCAGTCCCAGCCAAATGTAACAAAAGGCAGATGACCCGCTGGAGATGTGCACAACAGAATAAACAACAAGGACTCGTTGCTGTTATTACATGACGCTCTCGACACTCTACTATACTATTCCAATCAAATTGTAAAAATACAAAAGGTCATTCAGTGTATTTCAAAGGGGAAAGTGAAAATAAATTTCCGGATGATCCGCGATCGATATCTATATACGTATGGATGTTTGGGTGTTGGATGGCACGTTTCAAGCGAGTCTAAAAGTTGATAGATTGATGATTGCGATCCGTTTGATTACATGGCCAGCAACTTATTGTCGAGGTTGAGCCATACATCGTATCTAATTGTATCTTTTTTGTTTCGAAGGTTTAGGCCGAGAGATATTCTCTCTGCACAAGGCAAGGGAGTTGAAAAGCTGCTGGCAGCATTAGTGTCATGTGACACGAACAAATAACGCGGGCGCGATAGTGTAGCTCGTATAGTAGACGAGAGTATAAGGCGACTCCTTTGATATTTCTTTTCCTTCCTCTTTTGGTTTGATGGGGTCTGACAGGGTCAAACAGCTTCTTGCCGGGAAGTGAGCAGCAGCACAGCAGCAGCAAGGACACGACTGGCGGGCCAGCAGCAGTCCTCGCCCACTGGCTATACACAATGGCGCGAGCTATCCGAACCGACCCCTTGTGTAACTCAAGTGGCCAACACGTGCCCCCATTACTTCTCGCCCCATGAACCCTTTTCTCTCTGCTCTTTGTCGTGTTTCAACCAAAGTTCCGCTGCTCATTTTTCCGCATTCCCGTATAGTCGTCGCCCTTGAAATAATCAAACGTCAAATCGCGTCAAATGACATAATGGAAATGAATTTTGTTTTTTTTTGCGCAGTTATTTGTTTTAGACAATCTTCACGCGCGTTGACAAAGCGCAATCGAATATAGGAATGATTGCGCATTTTCAAACCCCGCGCGCTGTTTGATATGTCTCCGTTTGCATTGGGTTATGGCGCGCGCCATCACGCAGGAGGATGTGTATAATAGCAATGTCTTGTCAGCTCTGTCAAAAGCCGCAAATGCGCTATAGTCGCCAATTTTTTTCAAACCGTGTGCTGTGTATATTATGGCGTTTAGCGCCGTGCAAAGGTCGACGATAGTTTCTATAAGCTAGAAGTTTTTGGTGTTGGTTTTCTTTTTGGTTAAAGACCATCAAAATCGGCCAAGGTGATAATAGAGCCAAAAGTCGGGCCGTAACTTTGAAAAGGTAATGAGAGTCCTGACTTGATGGCGACATTTTGGTTGGACTCCAACCAACCAACCAACCAACATGGCAGAAAAAACCGCACGCGCGCCTCACGCTCTTCTATTTCTTTTTTCTTATTGTCCTGTTGGGAGGGAATTGATTTCTGCAGATGAATCAGACCCGATTGGGTAATATTTCAGTCTTCCTCCTTTTGCTGCTGCCCTCCTTTTTTTTCCCGAACAACTTTGCTCCCCCTATAGTTAAAGACGATACACTGGTCTAAACACCACAACAGCAGCTGAAGAAGACCATCTACGGATATCTATACTGCTGGATGTTTCACCTTCTATTCCACATTGATTTTATTTGCATCTTGTCGTCGAATTATAGTCCTTTTTTTTTCTTTTGGTCTTGTTGCTGGTCCACTTATCTACACACTCTGATAACCAAAAACAAACTGAAGAAAATGAAGAGGAAAAACGCCCTGGATATAATTTAACGTCACAAATACGGTTATATGTGAAGTCAATAAACCGAAATTTACCATTTTTCCTATGGCGAATCAGCACGTAGCCCACCTCCACCACCAAAAAAAAAAAAAAAAAAATCTTATCTATGTTGGAGGACGTTTATTGATATTCATACGTGCCCGGCACTGGCAAAATGGCGCAGAATAAAAAGAAAATAAAACAAAAAAGAAAAAAACTTGACACAAAATGCGGCATTGCGGCGGCGCTTTATTCTTTTTAAAAGCTCGGACATATCCTTGGTGATGTCCGAGCGCAACATTGAACAACAAAATGGACCGCTGGCTGCTGCCCATTTTGATATTTTTCCCCCTCTTTTCTCCTAGCCGTTTTTTATCTTCTACAGAAAATGTTTTTGGTAGGAAAAGACAAGAGTTTAAATAAAAAAATAAAACAAAATACTCGGTGGAAATCGATTTGAAAGACACGCAACACATTCAGAGAAATAAGAAGAGACTATAAGAGAGAGACAAATAAATAAAATACCGGTCAATTTGGCTATCGCTTCGCGCCGGGGTGCTTTTCCGTTTTGTCTGGCCATCACACACGTATACGCCGCTCGCTCGCGCGCCCGCTCTTTTTTTTCATTTAATGAAACTGGAAATCAGCATTCCGTCAGCGATCTGTGACTAAATAGTCACGCAGTATCTCTCTATGTGTGTTTGATGCCGCTGGCCGGTTTTTTTCCCTGTCGTCATGTTTAAACTTTTATTTTATTTCGTCAAAATGATGGAGGAGCGTGAAAAAAGTTCTCGCTCAGTCGCCTGATCGTTTATGGCAATTTCATCGCTCTCTCACAGATAATTGCGAAAACGGGTTATTATAAATATGAAATAAACACATTGTGTTGCTGATAATGGCATTTTTTTTTTGTTCGAAGAGCATTTCACATCAGACAAAATGGCCGAGAAATAACAAGAAGCACAAAAAGATAAAAAAGAAAAAAAGCTAATGCCATGGAGAGAAACGAAGGGACGAACGACGACCCGAAAAAATAAAATAAAATAACCAAAAGGGTATTTATGTGATCTGACAGATCTCTAACCACGATAAGACAAAAACACATAAGAGAAAAGAGAGAGAGAGAGAATGACTATTATAGGTTTAGTTTTCCATACAGATTTACGGCCAGGATTCGCGGCGGAGCTAACAAACTTTTCTCTTTTTTTCCTTCGCTGCTGATGGGAGGAGGAGGACCAGGAAAAAGAAAAAGAAAAAACAAAAGATGAAGAGGGAAAACAATCGTTAAATAATGGCTTTCTCTCTTACGTATATACTACTACACACTGTCTCTCTTTCTCTCCTCTTTTCTCCCCGAGTTATTATACACGCACAGTCTTTTCCGAGCTAAGGAGCGCACTTTTGTCTCTACGCGTCCGGCTGCGCATTATCTTTATGTCCATCCCATATTACACTGTGTGTGTGCTGTGCTGTGCTGTGCGGGTGCAGCTAGAGAGAAGAGTCCTTCTATATATCTAAACAAGAAGAAGAAAAACCTTTTAAGCCTCTTCTCGTCTCTCCAGCACACATCATCCTGATGCGCCCCCTTTGGTCCCATACAACCCCGTAATAACTTTGACATGGACCTTTTCTTTTTTGGGTTCTTTTTGTTCTTTTCAGTCCTTCGACGCCCGTTATTCTTCGTCTTCTCACGAGTTTTCTTTTCTTTTTCTGAACTCTGGAGGGACGTCGTCTATTGATACACACAAGGATCCACAGAAACGCGGGCGGAGATGATCCGCAAGAGCCGAGAGTCGACATCAGCACGGCGGCGGCTCCTTTCCTCGTCTCCCGGCGCCCAGCTGTTGCGTCACTATTTCTCTAGAGAGGGACCCGGAATCTTTGCTGCCAATTCCAGCAGCACTGCTGCCACTACTGTTGTTGCAAACGACGACAACAGCACTTGTTCGGCATCCATCCATCCATCCATCTCGTGCTGGTCGGCAGAAAAAGAGAAGAGAAGCCGGACAGCCCTTTTCAATGGATATATTTTTATTCGTCGAGTTTTTTAATGCGGCGCACGTGATATCATCAGTTTTCATTCGTTAACTTTGAGTTTTCGTCGCATGCGGTGACGTGACATTTGTCGGTTGGCTTCGTTAGATGCTGGACGGCGGCCAGCGCATAGCATATATCCATCGCACACCTGCTTGCACTAACTCGCCATCAACAGTGTCAGTCGACTATTTTTTGACTTTGACAAACATCAAATTAACTCAAAGAAAATAAAGGAAACAAATTTACTTTTGGGTGTTATCTAAAAATTTTTCGACCGTTGGAAAAAATCATATCGAGACCATCTCTCTACGTCGTAAATGGGAACATATTCCCAGTCATATAACGTTCAGGCATTGGGCGCCATGGCAACCGCACCAAAAGAAGAAGTTCTAACCAAGAGACATTGACATGAACCTGTATTTATATACATTCACGAGTTGATTTATATTTCCGAAACAATTGTTTGGATGTACACATGTATACAGAGACGGGAAATGTATGACTGAGGTTGACGGCCACCAACGGGTGGCATCTGATTCCTTTGGCTTATTATTGTTTCTGTATATATATATCTATTCCCGCTTTTAACTGGTGCTGGGCCTGCTGGATCTTGTTGAGCCCTGACGGAAGTCATTTCAAACAACAAGATCAAGACGGGCGCCCAGCCAGCTCGATGAAGGAATGACAACTCAACCGCAGCCACACACACACGCGGCCATACGACAGCAGACGCTGTTGGCCAGCAGAGGAAGCTGGACTCGCCCAGCAGCAGCAGTTACAATGACTATGTAGGGTTTTTATTTGTTTCCTTCTTCTTTTTTGTTTTTCCTGTGTGTTTCTTTTCTTATTTCCCTGCTGCTGATGGTCCAGCCTAGAAGGAACAGGAAACAAAAGCTCAGCGAAGAAAATAAATCAATGGCTATACAGCATAGGCTTCGTCTTTCAGTTCCTCCTCTTTTGGGCTGTCGCCTCTCATATGTGTGCGTGTATATACTCGCGGCCCAGCAGTCAAAAAGGTATGCCGTATGTGTGTGTATACACTTTTTTTTTTTTTTTTGTCCCAGCAGAGCTGTTGGATGCGGCACGTGCTGCTCTCGCCCTCTTGTTATTCTCCTTTTGTTTTGGAAGGAATTCCGTCTATTTCCATTGTCTACTTTGTCGTCAGCTTCCTGTGTGAGATGTTGAGCGGCCCTCCGCTGTTGCTTGGCTGTCTGATTGCGTCTAAATCATCGCGACCAGTCTAAAAATGAAGTCCAGCACAACACATTTGGGAATCTCTCCTAAAAATATATAATACGAGACGAGACGAGAAAAATAAATTTTCAAAAATGTCCAGCAAACCGGTCCAGCAGCCGCTAAACCGGTCCGAGTATTTTTTTTTGGGATCCCGACTATTAAAATTATTCTGCGTCGTACATGATTATTAGTATACATGCAGCTGATGACTTATATAAATATATCAGCAGTCAAAGTGGATGGCCATAATTTTCGAGTTTTTAAAAAAATATCAATAAATTTTTGGATTTGTTGGACATGACTGCGTGTTCCAGTTCAAGGAAAAAGGCCACCCAGTGCGCGCCCAGTCCCTTTATTTTTTCGAAATGACAGCACACAAGCGACTGGAAAAAAAACGAAAACTCCCAATCGATGCCAAAGATAAAAAAGAGAGATTATATTCATCAGCTGTCTTCATTAAAATCCATCAAAACTCGTTCGATATAATATAAAATTCCAGTTTTTCTTTTCAGATTTCTCGATTAGAAATTGGAATATTTCAAAACAAAACCCAACCATTTTTGGAAAATGACCGAAAGATTAAAAAGAGTACAAGGCCTATTACTTGAGTTTCTCCCTCAACGACAGACAGACATAATCGCGACATTCCCAATATTTTTTTAGTGGCAATGACCGGCCCCAGTCTCTCTCTCACCGTCTGGGAAGCAACACGGTGATATTTATGTGACGAAACGATAAATATAATAGAAGGTGCACACATATAATACACTCAATATAATATAGTATACGGTTTGACATTCGAATGGCTGGCCGGAGATCTCTGAAATATATAGCCGCTGAGGCCATTAGCGCCGGCTGTATGTATATACCTATACCTTTTCGAGAGCCGGAGAGAGGTGATTGCCATCGATTGGCGCCCATCGAGTGTCCAGCCCCCCCTGTTCTCAACCCCTCATCTACAGACGCCAGCATCGACCCTTTCTCGAGAGAGAGAGAGATTGTCTTTTATATTTCTTAACAGTGCTGGGCTCCGCTGTGGTCAAAGTGTTTGACGGGGGCCAACTGGGTGGCTCTCCAGGCTGACACACACGGTTGTCTTACATCACTACAGGGCAAATGGATATATACTCTTTTTAAAAAAGAATTAGATGAAAAAAATTAAAAACCCCAAAAAATAAATAAAAGAAAAGACAATAAAGGACACAAAAACCATCACTGGGTGGCTCAGCACTGCGCTGCAGTGGAATAAGACAAACATGGCGCGAACGTGCCACCCATGTCAAGGGGAGTATAAGCAGCAAAACGAGGTACGGGAGGGAGCGACTCATTATTGACGAGAGCCCCGGCTGCCAGCACACATACACAGAAAGACTCTCCTTCCCAGCACAGTCATCTCGTCCCATTTCTCTCCCCCCAAAACTCAGACGATCCTTGTGAGGAACTCACTGGAGCATCATTTCGGAATAACTGTACTGTTTACTATATACTATCTCTGAGGCATTTGGCAATTGCATGGCTTCCAGCAGAGAACAATATAGCGCGCTGTACATGCTATAAGACCAGCAGCTGGAAAGTTTCTCCACCAATCATGTGCTGCTGCTGCGCATGGACTTGCGGGTTTTCCAACTTTGTGGCATCTCATTTAGATATGGATATACTATATATATATCTACGTTTGCTGCTGCTGTAGATGTTTGTTTGCGCGCCAGTGGGCTCTATGTCTATGGTTTCCTTGTTTTCATCCGGAGATGTTAGTTATTTCTTCACTCCTACGCGCCATCTCTCTCCCGCCCACGCCAGCCCAGCCCAGCACACACATCGTGTAGAGGAGATGAGGAACCCAAAAGAGCCAAGGGCGGCGACTCCACCCCTCATCAGTTGGGGTTCGGCGTTTTCGTGATTGACAGTCGCTCATCGCCCAGACTAAGAGCGACTTTTTGTTTGACTATAGATATGTATAGCTACCACTACTACGTATACGTACGTGTATTCCCTTTTTTTGTCTGGGCTCCTGTGCTGCTGGCTCAACTCCTCCTCTTTCTTCAACGTCATCCATTCATTTACATCAGGGTTTCTTGTCTTCGTCGTCCCCCCCCTCTACTCTTCTTTCTCTCTTCTGGAAAACATGTCAAGCGTCAGCCGAACAGAACGCGCGTTACCGTTTGATGCTGCTCGTTACAAGAACCTCAAAAACATCTTTTTTCTTTTTCTATTTTTCTATTTTTCTTTTTAGTTTCAAACTTGAAAGAAGAGAATTTTGAGAGATAAGACAAACAAAATAGTCCCGGCTGCTGCCCAGCTCTTTTCTAAATTCTTTTAACAATATCAGCAACGGAAAACGGAATTGAATAACTCAAAGACAATCGCTAATCAAAATCTAAATTTAGACGCATTCAATTATCCTCTTTTTGGGGCTGGGGTCATATCCCCTTGATAATAAATGTATAAACGAGTTCGCAGAAAGATGGGCCAGGAGTATATCGTGGAAGACAGGTGGCCATCAAATGGAATATAAGCGCAGCAGCTGGCCATTCCTATTTCTTCATTTGCTCTTGTTTTTTTCCAGCAGCAACCCACCGCCCGCTCTGTACTATATTCCAATGCTGGGCATATCTGTCGCTGGACGAAAAGACAGACAGGTTCGCGTGACCTGTTACTCTGTCGAAAACATCCGTGTTTTACACGAGAATAACGCGTGTTTATACCGAGAAAATAAGGTCCCCCTCCCCCTCTCCCGTCCCACCTTATGTCACAAGTTTTGGGTGCATAGCCTGATACATATGTGCGCTGCTCTCAAAATGTCGGTGCTGCTGCTGCAGAAAAACCGACGCTCCAATGAATCTCTCGATGATGACCCAGCACGGCAAGACACGCAATCACTTACCGACGCTAACTTGGTCAATATTGTACACAGCAGCAGCAGCAGCTATAGGACTCTGAACTGCTGCTGGGCGCGTGCGCAACACTCGCACAATCCCTGGAAAATGGAATAAAAAAAGATGGAACCTTTTTACTGATGGACAGTCCCCTCTTCTTCCTTTTTTTGTGTAATGTGCCTATTTTGTCATATAATAAAGAGAAATGTGGTTGGCTATTGTTTATAGATTCCAGCCGGCTTTTTATTCCTGGAACTTGATTCGATTACATTCGTTTTATAGTTACACATAGGACTCGTCTGTCTATGTAGTTTGTTTCATCAATCAACGAAAATGTTGGAGGTTGCATGTATATGCCATAAACATGTGTGGACCACATTCGAATAAGTTTCTTTTATAATCGAGTTGGAATCTCCTCGCCCAGCTGGTGGATTATTTTCGAGAAATATTCGATTTTCTCGGATTTTATTTAATAAGAATGGTTCATTCTAGTTTGGATGCTCTGATCCAAGTAGAATGAAGCATCAAGAATATATAGAAAAAGAAGAAAGAGCAATAAACAAACAGAACGAACCCCATCAGAAAGAAAGAAAATCAAGATGGTGAATAACAAAAAACCCGCAAAAGAAAATGGCGCTTCTCTATTATGGCGGGTCGGACAATTGAAAGTCAGTCGAGTCCATCCGCCGCGCATTATAGATTTTCTCAACATCACCGACTTTATATTGTAAACTGTACATAATCAAATACATATAATAAGAGCTATATATCCAATATAATTCACCTCGCCCAGGTGGGTCTTCTATATTCGGCGTGATATCAATTCTTATTATTTAGCCGCGCTAGATCATCATCCAACAACTTGAACGGTAATATAGATGGGAAATAAAAGAGCGCCTTCAAAAATGGGAAAACATTTTTGTCGGTTCTCATCATCAACGAGTGGCCCACCTGGTCCCCCTATTCAAATTGATATTGATAATAAACATTGTTTATATCTTATTCTATATAATATTCCACAGTGGAAACAAAAGTGAAAATATATAAAATACCGAGGAACGGTCACGCCCAGCTAGAGTTTCGGCGAACGAAATTCATCACGTCCGCACCCAACAATGACGGAATTGCCAGCCGGCCGTTAGCTGCTGCTGCTGAACAGTCGGAATAACATCACAGCAGCAGCCAGCAGCCAGCAGATACTTTATGGATATGCAAGAGTGAGTCAAATCAGTGAAAAAGGGCCGCCATTGTTTCTTCTCCCAGTCATTAGGCTTTCAACTCGTCAATGCCATGGCAACCAAATCAGATGGGCCGCGTCAACAATGGCCGATTTCCCGGAAAAGCCGGGGGCCGTCGAGTCCGAACTTGTTATACGTTATTAAGCTGCGATGCCGATCGATTGAATCTCCATCCAGCAGCAGTTGTCGAGAGATTCAAATGTTATATAATAAGACTCGATTGAATCAACACAATTAAGAGAGCCAGAAAGAAAGAAAAAAAGAACCCAAATGTCTCTTTGATTATCCCACGGACAACGGTCCGTCACGAAGTTCAAATTGCTCTGTGCTGGCCTCGACGCTGTTCAATCACCTCTGCAGCATCTAGTAAAAATTGAATTATTTTATAAAGGAATAAAGAAGATAGGCCCTTTGAAATAATAGTTTATACAGACAAAATTCTCCGAATTCGTATCATCCACTTTCTCCGTGCTGTCATTTGTTAACGCGCTCCCATAATTCACGCACCGACGATCCCATATAAATAATTTGATATCTATAAAACAAAAGAGACCGTTTGATTCAATTAAATTCCACGAATTTCTTATCAATTTCATGACTTTGTGTGGCTGTTTTTATCCTCGACATTGTACGTAAATGATATTGTATTATCTCCGCGGAGGGAAATAAACCCCGACAAAAACGGAAGAATGTGCTGTGAGGTTATTCGGTTATTTTATGTCATTGGGCGGCTAAAGGGCGCGGCTGTCGCTGATATAACTTTGACGAGTCGATTGCTGCTGCTGCTGCTGCTGTGCCTCTGGCATCCGTCAGCTCAGTGAAGGGCGACGCGCGGAGCTGTATATCCTCTATATAGTGCAGCACCGGGTCCGCATTCCGCATGGAAGGAGCCGCGCACAGGGAAATAACACAACACGTTGTCACCCAACTATTCCACCGATGCCGTCGCCACAGCAGCAGCTCTATACGTTTTACTCCCCGTCGTCATTCCTGGACAAAACAGCACGAACGTCCGTTCATGTAAAACATAAATATATACAAAAGCTAGATAGTATTTCGTTCCATCTTATTCCAGCAGTATAGCAACGGATGAATATCCTAAATATATTTATTTACAAATACAGCATTCATTATATTCACAAATCGGAAATTCCCGTCTGCGCCGATTGGCTTGACCGGCCAACCTTGCCCGTCGTTTCCAGCGCGTCGTGTCACACTCTCTTGTACATTTGAAATGCGCGCCCGGCTCCAGTGAATGTAATATTTGTCCAATCGACCAATGTCTTCTGTTATAATTCCAGTAATAGAATCCAAATCTAATTCTATTGTATTTATTTAAGTAATATAGATTCGATTGGAAATGAAATTGCTCGGTTTGTTATTCGTCCGTTCCGATGGTTGGTCAATCGCCGCTTTGTGTAAATAACCGACGATATTTATATACATCGGTCGGAAAAAATAAAACGGGAGCCGCTGCTATACGTCGCCCACCGTATCGCGTCGCTTCATAACTGTCCAGTCCCGAGTCGTCCGCGTCCACATCGCCATTTGACCGCGTTTATTTCGCTTCACATTCTCCCGGGTGCTGCTCGAATGTTTTCGCTACCGTTGTTTATAAGTGATAGTCGTTGATAGGGATTTCGTTTAAACACAAATAAAATAAAATAAAATAAAAGATTTTCCAAATTTATATTTGCTTTCCCTTAGCTTATATAAGATCTTTCCTAACTATTTAATTCATTAAAAAAAATCTGAAAAATTCATAAGAGCAACTACCGATAGAAAAAATATAAAAAATTGTATTTCTTGTTTTTGGAAAATGAAATATTAACACTGCGGGCAGCCTCATCTCATCTCTGGCACGACACATTAGTTTAACCGTATGGCTAGATGGAATAGCTCGTGCTACTGGTGGTGTGCTGGCCACTCTCTCTGTCTCTCCCTCTCGGATATATTATTATTATGTGCAGTTTGGAGTCTACACACACGCATACACAAGCGTTCAACACCCGATAGTTATCTGGCGACCACCCAGGGCTCTCTCCCTCTATCCATGCGCGCGTTCTCTACATGTCATCCGATCTCCTGGCCAAGTCGCCAGAAACATTTTCAATGGCAATTCCATCATCTTTTCGTGCTGTTCAACACCTCGGAAATTGTCGAAATTTCCTCATACCAGAAAAAAGGAAATGAAAAGTCAATTGAGCGCAGTTATATCAGACGCTTTTAAAGTCTAACGAGGACACACACATAGGCCTATACAATCTCAAAGATATTTAACGGCGGAAGGGCCGTTCTACTTGTCTAACTACGTCAATAAAGTCTCGGCCGTTCGGCAATTGGGCTGCATGCGAGCACATTTATTAAAGGCAAATGACGAACGGCGCGGGGTAGTACATGTAGAAAAAAGATATACGTACACCCTCTATACAAAAGCTGATGGGGGAGAGAAGAAGAAGAAGTCGTAATTTTTACACGACGTACGGCACACGTACAGCTCTCGACTCTCGTTTCTCTTTCGTCCTCTCTTTCATTAGACTTTCTTTCGTTGCCCTTGTTGTCTTTTCTTCTTCTCTCTCTCGTCTATTTATTTTTACTCTTTTTTTTCTTTATTTCTTATTTGTCTTGGACGCCTTTTGGCTGGACTAGTTGGTGCTGTGGCGCACGCTCCTCCATCAGCTGCGGCTGATGCTGGGCCCACAGCACAGCACAGCAAAGAAATATGAAAGTGTTATTGGTTAGATCGTAAACAACCAGTCTGCTAGTTACATATAACGACCTCGGTAGCAACTAGCCAACAGCCCAGCACACGGCCAGCGCCAGCCCAGCAGCAGACAGAACAAACAAGAAAAGCTGCTGCATGGGACTATATTTTAATAAGGTGGAGATGATCGAAATATGTCCACACACTGTCGGAGCCCCCACAGCAGCTATAGCGCAACACCTAAAAGTCTTTTGCTGCTGGGGCTTTTGTTATTTCATTGTCACTGTCGGGAAAGAGAAAAAGTTATTTCTTCCTTTTTTCCGTCTGCTGCTGCTCCGTCTCCCGGCCGAAGAAAGGAGGCTGTTCCCAGTCAGTCGCTCTTTTCTCCCGACGACGTCGCATTGTGAACGAAAAGTCAAAAAAAAGTTTAGCCTATATATATTGCACAGATGGTCAGAGGCCGCCTATCGATGTTGTTTGCCCGTCTTCTCTTTCTCTCCCGACAAAACCGCGCAGACAAGCTTCTATAAATGGATCAATTCAACACACGGCGGAAACCACAACAACAACAACATCCAGCTCAGCTATAGAAGGAGAATTTTTATTTCACCCCGGCGGATAGTATAGAGACGGAGTATACAGGGGCGGCCCCTTATGTTATTTGATCCAAACATTCAATCAAACTCGATAGGCTCCCGAAACTTTTTCCCTCTGCCGCCAACGCCGCCCGTCAAAAAAGTAAAACTTTTCTCCCGCAAAAGAAGAAAAAAAACTTGGTCTTTTATCACGGTATAGTATATATTCGTCCTTATATATTCCGACCCATCTGCTGGCCCGTCTTGTGTCCCACGTCGTGCAAGAGAGACAACAACACGATCCACCCCCGTATTTTTATATGACAGCTCTGCTCCTTCTCTCTCGCTCTATTTACTTTTTGTCTTCTTCTTCTTCTTTCCGTCCAATATCGTCCAATTACCTCGTTGCATGTGATACTACTAGCTAGAAAGAGTTTGCCCACAGTAGTAGTAGCCTAGATGGAAGCGGAGCCAAGCATTTTCTTTAATTGATTCTTATTGTTGTGTGCCGCCGGGGCTGATTGTTCCTCCTCTTCTCTATACACACCCCGCCCACCTCACATCTCTCTAGCTCTCTCCTATAGACCCCCAAGTAAATAAATATATACAACATCCTCAACTTTTTTCTCTCCAGCAGCAGCAGCGATTCCCCAAGGCGTTGAGACACATCCGGCTCGTGACTAGAGCAGATATTCACGTTCCTTACGTGTGAGGTACACAGACGAGCAGAGAATAAAAAATAAAAAAAAGTTTTTTTCTCTTCGTGGAATTGCTTCATCATCATCGATGGTCTATGTAATATAATGAAAAAAGAAATAGACAAAAAAGGGATGTATCTATTCTCCTATCTCCTTTGTATTATATTATATAGTTTCGTGATAGTTTGATTACTTTGAAAAGACCAATATATGTTTCGTTACTGACTTTTTCTTTTTTCTTTTTCTCTCCTTAATTCTTTCCAACTGCTGCTGCTGCTGCTGTGTGTAACAAGGCCCTTAATTACTGTGACTTTCTTTCTCCGACTGCTGCACAACTTCATCATTGGCTTTTCGTGCCTTTACTTTTTATATATATTCGATTCGACTTTTTTTTTTCTTTTTGATTCCGGCAGAGAAGTACTTGTATAGTGTATAGCTGGAAAATTGGTTTCTCCTATAGAGCTATATGTGCTGTGTGCTGTGTGCGGCTGTGTCTTATATAACTTATAAGGTGCTATATGCTGGCCGGCAACGAGAGTCCAATAAATGTGCGCTGGCACATTTTATGGGTCTGTGTGCCCGAGTTCTTATTATATGCTGTATCAGACCGACTACTTCTCCCGCTTCAATTTCTTTATTATGTTTCTTGATTAGAACATTCGGTAATGGTCATCAAAAAAGTTTCTAACCGCCAATTGCGCCCGGCTGGTATAATAGTTAACACATTTTTTTGGATTTGATATACCTATATTACAGAGGGGGAAGAGAGACTATATAAGGCTTGGATCGTGTCATATGGGCTGATCAATACCTTTTCTGGGAAAGAGTATAGTAGCGTATATATATGTAACTTTCTTTTCTATATAACAGCCCCCACCGGATTTAAAGTCGACGTTTCTTTTAAAACTTTTTATATTAGATTGCGACACATAATACAAATGGGAGCCTATACAGGACTTTTCACATTGTCTTGGCCAGGTATTTACGTCACTATCGTGCCATTCCATCCGGATTGAGACCCCCCAACCCCCCCAAGAAAAAAGGTCAATCACGACATCGGGATGTCAATTATTTGTCCAAGTGCGTGCACAATATTCAAAGTATTAGGGACACATACAAAAGAAATGCATATTGGTAAATTATTTCAAATGATTTGAGTGCACTGTGGAAAAAAAGGAGAAGAAATGAAAAGACAAAAAAAAGTTGCATGCGGATAATGTACGACGACGTCGCTTACGTAATAAGAGACGCGCGGGAATAAATAGAAAAAGAAAAACAACAAAAGGTTACAAAGCACTTGCATCAACTATATACACCGGATAGGATAGTATAGACACAGCAGCAGCAGCAGCACAGCACCACGTCGTACCCATTACAAGCCCTTGCCCGTCTGACATGGGTCTCACACACAACCCAACCGATCCCGGCTGATTCTTCCTCTTGTTTTGACCCCCCCAGGAGTAACTTTCATTAAGCTAATTGATTCCCAGCATCTCCTGTTTTATTTCTTTTTTCTTTCTTCTTTTCTTTTTCTCCTGTATCTAATAGCTAGATACTGTCATTTGCCTCATTCCACTAGCTGGGGTGTATATGCATGATTTATAGTGCCGTGTAGCTCTTATTAACTTGATCCCCATACATCCCGGCCGTCGTTTAAACATCTCTAATTAAATAGCTTCGAACTGTTGGAGGATATCCTATAGTAGGTAGACAACACAAAATGGAGAATATCAAATAGAAAGAGAAAGGTCAGGACACCTATTACCCAATCACCATGCCTCTCCAGCACACAGAGTGAATATAAGTACTATACCTATAGGATATCTAATATATCAATCCGTCCTCCTAGCTTCTTAGATGGCCCATAGCTAATGGAGGTCGAATGGAACTCGGTTGAATAATCGAAAAATGTGAAAGAAAATAGAAAAGGACTCAGCTGCTGGGGATTCCAGCGCAAACGACGGTGTTATACTGGTGTTATATAATAGGATGTGTGTATACGTGGAACTGGTTAGACTGGCCAACGACCCGAACGTATAGTATATATATCGAGAGCTGTTTAGCCTATAAAAATAGCCGCCGCCGCCGCTGTGATGTGATGGTTGCGCCTTTGCCACACCCGTCGTGATCTATTAGCCCGTTGGCAAATCATGTCGGCTTGTCAGCTGTTTGCATTTTGATACAACGAAATGAGGTGCTGCACTGGGCAAAAAAACTATCCACATCTGTTCGCCCACTTATTATTATCCGAGCTGGGCAACAATAAAAATAAAAAAAAAGAGTTGGGGAATGTGTTGGCCGGCCATTTTGATTGTACACAAGGAGTGGTGCGCAATATGGCCGTCATCATATCAAATAGTAAAGAGCTGCTCCTTATTCTCCGTCCTTAGTTACACGCCCCAGTTTTCGTCCAACGGGCAACGTCCGTGGATTATTGATTCGATTCTGTTTGGGCCAGCAGCAGCAGCCGTGGAGGGGGGACATACACGTTATGGCCAGCATATATAGCTCTCCAGCCCAGCCCAGCAAAAAAGAAAAAGGAAAAAGTTGGGAGCCTTGCCAACGTTATGAGAGTTGCGTCTGTAGAACGGGCGGCGCCACTATCCGGAATATCTATCTCAAGCCTCCATCGAGTGTATATAACAACTGGACTGTATATACATTGGTCAAGTCCGTCTCTCTGCTCTCTTCTCTTCTCTATATATAATCCCCCCCCAGCTGGACGCGCGGGATGAGAGAGAAGAGACGCAAGCGCTGGATATCGACCGGCTCAGCACTGCGGTCAACTTTTGTTTCTTTTGTTCCAACATTTTCTAGCTTACATGTCCGTTTTTATTCTTTTTGTTTCTTTTTCGCCAATGATCCATCGCTTTGACTGCGGATGGACATTTTTGTTGGCAACTGTTCCGTCTTCTCATAAATCGTTCAAAAAAGAGAAGAAATGTTTTCGATGGCCATCATCGTCTGCCCCATCCGTCATCGTGTCAAACGGCTTCATCCAATCCCAAAAAATAGTTTTCATCCGCTCTGATTAAAAAAGAAAAGATTGACGGATGAGATGTCCGTCCATCCAGTATGCTGGGGGGGAAAGAGAGAAAGAGAAAAAATAAAATGAAAATAACTTTTATTTATTTTTCCCGAAATATATATCGAATGGGCGTCGCCGGATATGTCAGTCCGGTCCGACATCTCCCATCCGTCATGTCTCTACCATCCACGAGGAGGAGCGTATCATAAAATAGTCAATCCCCTCCTCTTCTCTTCTCTTTTTCTTCTTTTTTTTTTTCTCTCCCGAAATTGCGGGACTGTATATTATGGGCAACCCACCCACCCACCACCCACTCGACCACCCACTCCCGACCGCCGCCGCTCGCTCCGCGTCCATGTTTTTGCCGCTGTCATGAATAAAGGAGAGGTTGGGTGGTAGGGTTGGGTGGGGTTGGGTGGATATATATATATATGTATATGCCAGTCAAAAAAGTAGGAGGAGGGGGGAAGAGCGTGACCTGCCTCGGTGGACCAATCACGAAGCCGCCAGTTATCATACTCATAACGCGCACGCTATGCAACGGAGGGAGGAGTTGGGGGGGGGGGGGACCGCACTCATATGCCCCCGAGGTCCGCACACACACACACACATGGCTCCTCCTTCCATACATAACCTCCCCTCCTCCTTCTTTTATATACACACACACATCAGGAGAGGAGATATAACCCAACAGTACACACACGCACGCACGTGGAATCAATACTTGTGTGTGTGTGTATTTATTAGACATTTTGAAAACACCCCGCCAAAGACGTAACATAACTTTCATAGCCTCTGGCGGCGGGAATATAATAGAATAAAATAGAATAAAAAGAACCTATAGAAGCTCTGTCCAGCACAGCCCAGCACAGGGCTACATATGAGACGCGGACGATCTTATTTGATTTTTATGATGACGATTTTCCTTTTTTTCTTTTTTATTGTAAGAGAGAAAAGAGCAGACGAAATGAACTTTTTTGACTTGCGCCTGGACACTTTTCCTGCTGGACAGACGGCCCATACATTAGATTGAAAAGAAAAGAAATAGCTATATAGCTTTTGGGCCAGTTTCTGTATATGTATGTATATTGATGTGTAGTTGTCGCCATGGCAACCGCCTCCCGCGTATATAGTCTCATCCCGCGCGGCCCAGTCGTTATACACAGCACACGGAATCAATAAGAAAACTATCTACTGGACAGACATTTATATATATATACGTAGTACAACTCTGTGCCGGCCAAATATAAGAAAGCTTTCGCCCGTTTCGTATCTTTCTCTTCTAAATGATATCCAGTGCCAATGAACCGAAAAGAAGACCAAGCTTTTATAGATATCTCAATAGAAATATATATATTTTTTAAATGACTGGGCGTAGACAGAAAAAACGTAGAACGGGGCGGTGGTGCTGGCCGAGAAATATATCTATCTGGCCATCTTTGATAGGGAACCTGCTGGATGATCATATAAAAAGGGGGAGGAGGAAATAAGGAGCCAGCTACTAGCTCCTTATATTTTCCGACTTGAAGGAATACGAAAAGGAGGGAACTGATGTCGAGAGAAAAAGGAGAGAGGATATAAATATATATATACTTCCGGACCGGAACCATATCCACATCGTCCAATCCATATTGCTCGGCCGCCAGCAGACGGCCAGCAGACGGCCTGCTGCTGCCATCGTCGATATATAAAGGAAGAGAGAAGGAACCTGATTGGAGGGGGTGGCGTCGGGGGGTGATTCACGTCAGCCTTATATGTTTCTCTCTCTCTCTCCCTCCCGGAGATGTATTGCTCCCGTTATATAATACATATATATATATATACGGCCCGGCCTTTTTCTGATTGGAAGGGGAAAAAAGAATGGAGATTGCCTGGCCAGGTTTTTAAGAGATATATTTATACCTCCACATTTATAAACCGGTAGAGTATCGAGATTGATTAATTCCATCCTCCCTCATGTCTACCATCTTCTTTTCATTCCGGACAATGTTTTATGAGAGTCCAAGTAGCTGTACTTAGTACGTATACAATAAAGGCCCAAAATATACCAGAAATGATTTTAGACGCCAGAGTGCAGCACTTGTCACGGATAACTTTTTATTTTTATTTTTCAAATGATTTTTATATTATCCGTCTTATTTTATGTATTTTTTTTGTTGCTTCCTGTGTCCAATCACTTTTCCAGATGCTATCACGCCCAGCACGGGTCCCAGCAGCACAGGAAATCGATATATAATTCTCAGAAACTGCCCAGTATATATATCCGTCAAAAAACTTTGGCTGGACTGGTGTGCTGGTCCAGTTTTATTTTTCCACACGGAGTTTATTTAGTTTTTTTTTTCTCTCTAGATATCATCCATCACGCCGGGCCGTCTAACGGGCAAGACACATAGCCAGAAACATCATCCATTTCTATATAGATCTGCCTGTGCTGGATATGGCCGGGCACGAGCTTATATAGATCTTTTTTTATTATTTTTCTCTCTCTCCTTTTAAACGAGATGGCAAATCTGGCACACACACTGGGGACTCTGGCCGGGCCCAGCCAGGAAGAGTCCTCCCTCCTCTCCTAGACGGCCAGAGCATTCGAGTCCCTTTCGCATTCGGCGTGGGATTATTGATAGGAGCTCTAGCGCCGTATAGAATATAAATCGCCGTGATTAGTCAAGATGGGCAATGATTCACCTCTATCTGACGGGCCGGGGGGAAAAAAAGGCTGCCGGGCAAAATGCCAGCAGCAGCAGCCTGGGCAAAGGAGAGAGAGAAAAATATAAAAAAGAGGGATGTCCATATAAAGAAAAGGCGGAGTTAAATCACCGAAGGAAAGAAGAAAAAAAGAGCGCGAGCCCACACGAAATCGGTCGGTCATGTGGCGCTTTAGCGCTCCATGTCATTACCGTGGCCGTTTGTGGACGAGAGCGAGAGCCTTTGAAATTTTTGACACGCTCCTTTTTTGTTTTTGTTTTTTGTTTTTGTTTTTTTCTACAATTTTATTTCCTTTTTTGTCCAGCCGTTTGATATTCATCAAGAAGATCCTAGAGAATAAAAGAAATAAAATAAAATTTAAAAAAAATCGATTGAAATTCATAAGAGCATTATTTTTTAAATTTCCCGCCAAGGTTTATTTCAACATAATAATTCAAATATCTTTTTTTAAATTCTAAACTCTTTGGATTGTATTTCATCAGTTTGAAAAAGAAAAGACAAAGTCGCGGGGGCGAAATTTAAATTCAATTGAATTCTAAATGAATCACAATAAGAGTTTGCTGCTGCTGCCGGCAGAAGAGACTTCTCTCTTATGGGTACATTGTCCAAACCTTATAAGGATGAATTCAATTATCTGCTGGTGGTGGCTGTAGCCATGGCAACAGCCACCACATATTCCACCAAACTGTCGATAACATATATAAAATGCTTATCAGATCCCCGCGTCCGCCAGCGAGCGACGGCCGGCCCCCTTTTTATTTTTATTTTATTTTATTTTATTTCCAAATTTATGGATGATCAAAGTCCGTCCATTTTGACGATGTCCGGCTCTTCTCCGATCGATTCACAATTGAATGGCCATAACAACAAAATCAACTCCCATCGCATCTCTCTCTTTCTCCACGCTGCTGGACACACACACATGTATATACCTTGAAGTATTTACTGGCCTATCAATCAAGGGCTATCCAGCCGGGCAGCTAGAGCTAGAACTAGCTAGCTAGCCGGACATTAAGAAAAAAAGAAAAAAAAATCTCTGCTGGGCTGCCCTTTTTGTCCCCCGCGCTCTTTATGACGATGTCCGTGACTGAGAAATGAGAGTGTCGGACAGAGACGAAGGCGCTTCTCCGCTGTCCGTCTCTCTCTGTACTATAGCCGTGAGGGATTGCTGTTGTTTGGCGGTGGCCAGCAGCAGCAGGCAGCGCGGTGGAAATATGGTGGAGCATCGCAATGTTGACACAACTAGCCGGGCAGCTCGGCTAGAGAGAGAGAGACGACACGACTTTGAACTTTAGCCAGTTGTGTCCAGCACTCGCATTGTGGAAAGAGAGTCCGGCTATACACTGATGCTGGCCGAAATATATATAACTCACCGAGAGAGACTTTTCCAGCTCGCGGATGCTTTTCAACTCTGTCCGGCCCCCCTATTCTCTTTTATTCTTCTTGTATATATATATATATATTTATATGTATTTCTTCTTTTGATTCCATTTCCCCCTCGCTGGCCATTTAAGCTTTGGTCATCTCTCAGGTCTCTACCGGCTCGTATAGAGTCCAGCTCTTATACCACTCTCTCTCTTGACTAGTACGACTACTACTATACTACTACTACTACTCTCGATGGACAATATTGATCTAGCTTGATGGATTCCATTTCAATCTCTGGCGTCCAGCAGTCAGCAATGGGCTGCTGGATGCTGGCGACCGGACCCCGAAAAATCAGCCAGACGGAGAGAGAAGTAAAGAGCCAGTCGAGCGAGAACACATTCGGATCCAATATTTTTGTCATCCTCTTTTCCTTTTATGTATTCTTCAAGAGCTTCTTTCTATTATTTTTATTTTTATTTTTTGACCGGACGGACGGACTGGCCCGTCTATACAAGACTCTATGCATAATGCAGCTAGACGGAATAAGAGTCACTTTAGCGGAACGCTTGAAACACAAATAAATAGAAAAAAGAGGCGATAGATATATATTTAGTTTGACCGGAATCCATCCATCCATATTGTCGTATAATGTCCGGACGGCAGCAGCAGCCCGGAAGTCGATATAGGGTTAGATTGGTATAATATAGGAGCGGCTAGCACATATGTGTCCAGTGCTATTTAGTTGCCTGTCATCGCGCCCGTCAATATAAAATAGATCAATGATGAGCTCTTTTATTGATAGTCTATGTCTATGTTTAGCTGTGCTGCCGGACACACCAAAGTTATGGATCAACGACGCCCGCCATTGTGTGTGTGCTATGTGAGGCTGGGCGCGTGGCACACGGCCCTCATTTGCAACTGCCGGCCTATAGAATATACACATAGGATCTATTTATTTTACAGCTCGCGCATATTGTTGAAAAGTGGACACCATTCCGGAACTTTAAGAGATCTGACAATATATTTCCTCTGCTGCTGCTGCTGGCCGTCTCCCTTTTATCCAGCATGTAAGCGCCGGTTCGTCTACACGGCTCATTGAACTCCCTCCCTAGCTGCTCGTGTTATAAGTGTGTATGTATATATATATCTAAGACGGACGGCGCATCGCTCTTCTCATCGGCACACTCCACTTGTCAGAACGGCTTTCTAAATAGCCGACGACGAGGGGAGCAGAGCTGGACCAGAGGATGATGATGGCGCCTTTTGCTGCTGCTGTTGGGGGCCATCCGATTTTTAGCCGGTCAACCGGGCACCTTCCACATCCCCATCTTTTTTATTTCGGGTGAGCATATTGACAGCGGACACACATCCATCAACATTATCCTCCCCCCAGCAAAGAGCTACTGTTGGCCTTTAAACGTGTACAGGAAGTTTGCCACCCCCTTGAGTATCCCCCCCTTTCCTGATGGGCTGCTGTTTATTCTCAAAAACAATTTCTAAATGATATTTTTTTGGGGGGTTGTTAAATTATTGCTACATCATCGCCATCAGAAATGGCGAATCAAATAATAAATCAAAATATCATAACAAGTTTAATGATGCAGCGGGAAATAAGCGTGAATGTAAGCTGGACGGCGTTCTATACAAGTATAGACCATCCGCCTTAATCCGGCTATAATAGCCTGTTAGATGCTGCGTGTCTCCTTATATATTTTTCGCCCTACTGCTGCTGTTATAAGACTCTGCGAGTATCAAAATAAAAGGATGAAAGTGATGGCGGGGGGGTTAGATGTGTTTCTATCTCTTCTATTCCTCACTTATCTTTTTCTTCTTATATATATTCGGTTGTTTTGTTTGTCGCCCGGCTGCTGCTGATCCTGAATAACGCCCGGGTGATGTGTTGTGTGTAGTTTGTCTGCGCCGACGTCTCATCTTCCTTATCAGCGGCTGCACATCAGTACGCGCTCTTCTATATTCTTCTTTTATTTCTTGTTTTATAATAACACAATGCGTTGAATATCTATGCGCATTATTAACACTGGCGATTTGAGGCCGGCTCGGATTACAACTTGAGATCCTTTGGCTGGATGATTGTATCGCGCTGGTATATATATTGTGCAGGAGCAGCTCAGCAGCAGCAGCAGCGGGGGCTCCCATATTTTTGCTGACAAATCATTGTGATTATGGAAGAAGAGGATCATTCCGTCCATGATCCATCGCTCTCCTCTTTTATTTCCATCTGATCCTCTCCAAAGTATAACTATGGCTGCTGGATATAATAGGCCTATTATATTACGAGCCTGTATATATGCTATACAAATCCGGCGTTTCTCTTATCTTCTTGTTTTTTTTTTTTGTTGTTTTTCATCCGGCCGAATCGATGCGGAATGTTTTGACTATCATCCGAAATATTTGCCACTCGAACGATAACGAGCTGGAAATCGACTTTTACCATCTCTTTCACAAAAGCGCCCTGTGGAACAATAAAAATAAAAGATGTTGTTTTCCCCTTTTATTATTCTGAAAGAGAATCCAGCGGATGTTTTGAAAAAAATAAGTGAAAGTTTATATTTGTTCCGGATTCCGCGCGGGATTAAATTGTTGTTGGTTTTTCCTCCAGGCTGTGATATTTGATGTGTTTTTCTATTTATTTCAGTTGGAAGAAAAGAAAAAATCCGCGCGGAATTTTGAAACTTATTAAGACAATAGGCGGAATTGCGCAAATGTTTAGACATTTTCCACCCGCCGGGATTGTGACTCCCGCGAACGACTTGGGAGGTATGGACACCGACATGCACGAAGTTTATTTTTACACTTTTGAGTGCAGACGACGTTTTCGAGTGATGGACGATCGACATGGTCGCCGTCTGCCCGACCGCCCACCGATTGGCGATTTGATCTCAATTTGAATAAAATAAAAGAATCACATCGAATATTATATCACCGACCGACTGCTACTGCTGCTGCTGCTCCTGTCAATGGTGGAGGATCGATGGGGGTCGTCGTCGGTGGCGACTTCAAAGTCTATCGGGGAAGAAGTTGCCGCCGCGGCGCCATCAGCAGCAGCGGATGACCGTCGCAGAAAGTCGCCACAAAGACGCGCGGTACCGAGAAAACACAAACGAACGAAATTTTGACGGAAAAAAGTTTCGGTCATTGCGTCAACAAATTGCATTTAGACGGAGGGTGGGCCACATATATAAATATACACACTGTGTCCGTCCTTGTTTTGTTTCTTGCCCAGCAGTATAGCCGTATAATAATATACGCCAGACCAGCAGCAGCAGAGGGATGAAGGTCTCCCGGCTATTACTTTCACTCGGGACCATTCAGATTAGGCCACCTTTAACATGACGTTATTATACGGCACCCACCCAATTTTTGTTCTTTGGTTTCATTTGAACATCCCAACGCGTCCAGCTGTCTCGTAACGTAGAATTTGAGAAAATTTAAATGTAGCCCCAGCTCCCGGTGTGCTGGCCGGCCCATACATTGTCGTTTGGAAAAATTTACTTATACAAGAAAAAAAAGATATTGCGACTCGTGTTATTTCGGTCGGGGGGAAAAATCTCATCAACCTTTCAGAATTTGTCTCGTATATAAATTCATTTCATTTGTCGACTGAGCTGGAAATCTATCCGCACACAACTAGTGGGAGTCGAGAGTTTAATTCGTGCCGTGTCATGTATATACAGGGCGGGAAAACGGAGATTGGCCAGTTTCACAATTTATAACGACGATAGACGACGGGACACGAAAGATCCTGACCACTTGGGAGATTGTCGGCATTTTCTTTATTGACTTTTCATTGATTTTATTTTGTTGAAATAATAAAAATCTACCAGAATACGTCGGGTCATTGTCGTCTGGACAGCAAAATTGTGCATACAGCGACGCGGTGGCGCTGAGCTACAGACATACGTTCCCCCCGGCCACCACCACCGTCCACCACCAAATCGAAATGATTTCAAAAATTTTAAAAAAATTCTCTCCCAAACTCTGTTGCTGGTGCGGTTCATTAATCAAGTCGATGGCTCCGCTCGTCTGTATTCTGTTTGAATATTTAATGAGCCGTGAGACCCCCCAGCACACAGCAGCTATCTCCAACTTCGAACTGGATTTACGTTGTCTATGTGTGTATTTCAACCATGTCTAGAGTATACAGGGTGTTTAGCACTCCATAGAGCTAGATAGCCAATAAAAATTTTAATACTCATTTCTGTCCCTCTGTAAAACCCAGCAGAGCAACTGTCCGTCGAGTCGACCAGTCAAAAAGGAAAAAGCAAAAGCTGGACATCCAGTATAGTCGTTCTACTCGCGTATGTACATCATTGAAATTGTTTGCGTAGAAACGATCCGAGATCCCCCCCGTCTAACTATATATCTACATATAATACTATCCCTTCCAGTGTATGGATCGCACGTCCATCATGTGCGCTCCTGTCTGTACATCGCGGGCATTTTCCTGTCGTCCAGCAGCAGAAGCTTTTTTTATTATTATTATTCCATCGGTGGAGAGGGACAGCAGCAGCAGCTATACCCTGGAAATTCAATTCGGTTGTGTTGCCCATCACAGTTGTGTATGTACATATTGAGGAGTTTCTCCAGTTGGGAGTCTCGGAATGGCAAAGCGGAAAGAGAGAGGGGGGGAAGAAGAAGAAGAAGAAGATGGAAGAAATCGATACATATGTATATATATGCTCTTCCGCTAGACTATATATAAAATGTATATACGTATAGTAGTACATACCGAAATAAAGTTGAGCATAGCTGCAGCAGCATAGGCGAGAAAGAAGGTAGAAGAAGATAGGGGGGAAATGTCCATTTAATATCATCAGAGTGGACCCTGTGGAGATGCGCACCAGCCAGAACCTTCTACTATACTATATACTTTATACATATTATATAAACCGTAGTATATGTATACATATAAGGACCAAAGTTGATGCAGCAAACGTCCCAATAACTTAAAGAGCATTTCCTTCTTCCTCTTCTTTTCTACTTTTTCTGTGTATGGATTTCGTCATCTTTTTGGCCCAGCAGCGCCCAGCAAAGAAAGAAAAAAGTTACCGAGTTTCGACTATTATATTACACACTTTTAGACTATCATTTCTCTTTTGGCTCATTTATATGTCTACTGGCGGTAGTTCTTTTTGTTTTGCGCGGATGCGCTCGGTGAACTTCCGCCATTGAGAGCGCGTTACATTGACTTATTCCAGGAAGATATATATAAAACCGGAATCCAGCGGTTAACAATAATACGCCCTTTTGTATGCGCAAACCCCCTGGCCTCGGCGCGGTACGGCTCTCAGCTGATGAGACACTTTGTTGGCATCTTTTAGAAATGAATCTCATCAAAAAAGTTTTTTTTTCAAATCCCCCCACAGCAAAAAAGAGCTAGAGAGACCTCCCATATGTATCTGATCTATCATGTTAATGAAATAGGCGGAGGAATATATAATCAAGCCAAAAGGAATAATCAATCTATCTCTCTGAAACGAGAGTCGTCTCTCTTCTCTCCTTTTTAATTCCAACCAGCCAATGGGATTCGTTCGATTTTCTCGCTGCAATAAAAACGTCCATTTATGCAAAGGAGAAACTTGTTACTTTATTTTCCAATTCATTTCGTCGTCGTCCCTTTTATATAACGACGACTAGCCGCTTATTATGTATAAAAGGCGCTAGACAATAATTCGATCCGCTTCCAAGTTGAGACGATTTTTGAAAAGAAATATCAACAGAAAACAAAACAGAAGAGATCCGTGTTTGGGAGAGCGGATGGAGAGAACCGGTTTCGTGATTAACTCCCGACAACTCGTGATTGAAACTCGGTGATATTTGACATGTGTCTATAAGAAGATGGTGTGCTGTCTGGTTATTTATTATTCAATTCTTGATTTGATTCCAGTTAATTCATCAGTGAACAACCATTTTGGACGTGAAAGTTGTAGTTTTTGGTCTACCTACAACGTCGCGGACCAGTTATTCTCATATATACGAACAATGTGCTGCTGCTCATCACCGCGCCCTTATCCGATTTTTTTGAATTCCTTTTTGAAAAGAATTTGAAAATACGGTACTTCAAATATAATATTACACGATGAATTTTCTCCGAAATAAACGGTTCGGCATATCTCGTTTGGGTCCTGCTAACCTGCTGACTTTTTTATTTAAACCCAAATTTAAATCAACACAACATCATATCGTCATCCAAATCAAAATAAAAAAGGCGCCAAATTTAAAAAGAAAAAAAAGGGTTTATTATGTTGGTGCTGACGTTGCGAGTCGCGTGTCAATCAAATGGTGAAATCCTCCGCGGGTGCAGCACCGCCGTTCGGCCAACCGACGGCTCGTGTTAGCTATTACGTCTATAAGCCGGAACACCCAAAGAAAAAAAGGGGAAGGGGTGGAAATAAAATAACAACTCGTACAAACTGGCGCTCTATAATAAAAACAGAGGGGAGTCTACTACTACTACCATGTCAACAACAAAAAAACAAGGTGGGGGGGGGGGTTCAAATTCAACGCGTGAAAAACTTTTTGTTTTCTTCGTCGGATTGAAACGGGGCGAAATAATATAACAAATCCAAGAGACGGGCGGGCCATCTTTTTTTTGGCGTCGCTGTGCTTGTCAGACTAATGTTCAATTCTTCTCCGTCCTCCGTAGACCGTAGTGATGGCCTCCTCCTCGGCTCTTCTAATCATTTCTGTCACTTTCACAAAGGCAGAGAAGAAGTTATAGGGACGTGGATTTGACTAATTCACAGTCAGAGACGTGACTGCACGGCGGGGAGCGGCCGCAGGCGCGGACTGTTGACAACACGAGTCTCAGGCAAGAGAAAACGTCTAACAACAACAACAACAACAACAACAACAACAAAAAAACAAGTAAGGATAAAAAAAAATGCACACACACAGACACAAGAACTTGCTGCTGTGAAGACTTCCTGTGGCGACCAATTCAACTGTGGCAGCTAGGCACGTCTCTAGCGAAGGGCCCACTATGTGACAAGCGCCCGGGAGCGTGCCTATGTTTATACATACACAACTGAATAATCACCGCCAACAACAGAAACTCGACACTCTTATATATACGTCTACGTACAAACTTATATATGTATATATATAGATATAATATACCCAATTCTCTTATTTCCTGGGTATAGAACGACGTAATAGTAGCTAGTCGTCAGCAGCGACCCAACGGGAGTCTATAATTTCTTCCGTGTGACAAACATTTCCCCCCCACGGGCATCAGGATCCGAAGGAAAATAGTAAACAGACGCCAGCCATGCGATCAGCTCATTTTTTTCGATTTGGCGCCCGCACGCATAATCACGTTGACTTTTGATTTCTATTTTTTCTTTTTTCTTTTCGTTTTCTTGTTACATCAATGCCGCGGGAGACTATCGGGCCGCTAATACTGTGGATCACACACAGCACAGCACAGAGCAAAGGCGTAACGATCGTCGAAAAAGTTGAGTCGACACGCAATCAAAACTTTTCTTCTCCCTCCCCATATGCCAAGTGCAACTATAGACGAATCAAGTCGACCAGTTAGGGGGAGATGATTTACGCAATAAAGTTTACTGATCGTAAGTAAGAGGTATACACAATCACTCCCGTGTAAATAGTTTGGAGCAGTTGTGTGGTTTCTCTTGGTCGGTGAAAAGGTTACAAGTTGAATTAATAAAAAGTGGTATTGGTTTAAGACTTCTAATCTTATTGCTGGCTAAATCGATTGAATTTGTTTTTTCTTTTAAATTGCAATCAACGCGGCCATCAATTCACTTTGTTATATAATCCTGTCAAATCAATTTCATTATCTTTTTCGTAGACCTTTTTTCTTATCACCACAGTCGGCATCTGGGATTAAATAAACTTGGATAGCACATAATATAAAAAAGAAGTCACTAAATTATACACCTTCTATCAAAGACGAGAGCTATAGACAAAGTGAGTTCTGAAAAAATAAAAATAAAAAATTCGCTGGCGCAATCTTGGCTGATTTGATTCCAATCCCGAGACGTGATTGGAATTGCGCGGACTTTTTGCGGCTTTTTTTCCTCCCCTTTTCGCAACTTTTGTTTATATTATATTCCTTTTTAAAAGTTTGCATGATGCACAAAATCTAGTGTGTGTTCCTTCCCAATTCTTTCTGCACGTCAAATCGAATTTACCGGGAAAAAAGGAAATAAAATACAAAAAAAAAATTCAAATTGAATCGAAAATGAAATATAAAAACTGACAATCGCTAATACTGTCAATAAGTTATGGCTATAAAGATATTGAGATCGATCGATCTCAACAGCATATGGCAGCGTCGTGTGGCAGTCGGCAGTAGCAGTAATATGTGAACAGCGGAAATGACAAGTTTGGCTAATGTAGTGCACGAAATTGCATGAAATATTCATGAAGCTGTTGGCGCTGGCAAAAGAGTAGAAAGAGATGCGCACGGAGGCCGCCGTCGCGCTATAGCTCTTTTGTTATGGCAGCCTTTTATATTATATAAGAAGCTATATGGCAGCAGGAGCAAGAGAGCCGAGAGTTGTTTGATGTCTGTAATGGGGGCCAAAAAGTCCACCGGAATATAAGAGAGAGAGAGAAATCGACGCAGTTGGGGTGGGTGAATTTCTGGTCGACACACACACTTCATCTAACACGGTTCCCCGCCAGTTAATAAAATCTGGCACTCCCCCCCTCACTCTTGATCCGCTCGTCAAATGATTTCCCAACCAGTTCACAGCAACAAGAAGCGCATCTTTTTTGATGATGTATTCACCCCCCACCCCCACTGCCGAAATAATAATAATAAAAAAAGGCCGAGTATAAAGGCAAATGCGACTTGATCACTTACGACTCATTAGTAACGACACTTAAACCTCATAACTATTCAACATTTTCCCCTTTTGGAAAGCAAAAGCATTTCAGTTATATAATGCAACTTTTTTTCAGGGGGAGCTGGCGGCTGGGAGATTCCACCGGGGTTGGTTCGCTTTGATTCAATTGGACCTATGCACTCATCGCCATCCCGTTGGCTCAATCAATAATTCAAGAGAAGAGCTTTTTTTGGACACATCAAACGAATCATCTTCCTAATTTTACAACTAGCTTTTTTCGTCGGACCTTGCAGACACATTTTTGGAGTTCATTTATTCAACCCGTCGGAGCAACTTTATTGCGAGCCCGAAGGGCGAAGCTAATAACCGCATACGGAGAAAAAAAAAAGCCATGTCACTTTGTATGTATGTATGTGTGTATGTCCCGCTCCATAGCTCGTGTGTTTCACATCAGAATTCGAACTTTTTGGTCTTAAAAATTACACAAAAAATATGCGGTGCGACCAGAACAAAAATAATTCCATTTACTTAATTAGTTCTCCTGTAATTAATGAAAAACTGCTAAAATGATTGTTTTACGACTAGTGACATCTGGCGGTGGCGAATACAACTTTTTCACAATAAATCACCACCAGATGTCCATAGCATCGCCGTGATGACGCAATAATTGATGACCCAACCTAGACGCAACAACCAGATTTGCATTTATGTTTTATAGTTATTTGACTAAAAGATGGTTATTTTTAAATTCAATTATTGAACTTTATGTGTAAAAATTGGAAAATATGAGTTGATCAAACAAAACGTAAATAACTTGCAAGGATATTGAACTGTGTCAGAAAAATCCCGTTTTAAGACCACAAAGTCTATGAAAAAAAGTGTGAATTGTGAATAGTTCCGACTTAACAATAGGCCCTGAATGTTTAATTTAAGACAGTTTTCAACTGACTTACGACTATCCCTTCGCGGCGAGCTGATAAGCTTGCTTTTCTATCTTATTTAACTTTAAAGTCTTAACTCGTCTATTAAAATCTTTTCATTTCTGTCGTGTTAAGATAAAGTTGCTTTAAATATTATGTTTTTTAGATTTTGACATACATGAGCATGCAAATGAATTTCGTTCGTTATTTTGAAAAATGTTTACAATTTTACATCAGCTTTTTCGGATTACCAGTAGATGGCATTCATCTGCACGTGAAAAGAGAAATGGCATCGGTTCTCGCAACGCGATTTTTACGAAATACTCGTAAGTTTCATTATTATTTCACACTGTAATAAAACACTTCTCTGTAGAAATTTGCATTGACACTGCAAAGAAACTGAATAACTAGTCCTCGTTAACCCGTGTTTACTTACCCTTGCTGTTCTACTGGTATTTTGACATTTGAAAATTTGGAAATGAATGGATGGTTTGTTTCAGAAGAGGGTTGATCTTTCTTTATCCAGGATCGTGAAGAATTCGGCTGTTGAAACATTCCGGTGATACTTGTGCCGGTTATCAACCGGAGACAGAAATATGTCAGCAGATTTGTTTCTTCCAAACATCAACCGTTGGCTAGAACTGGGCCAGTACCAGCAAATAAAGAATGTTATTCTTGATCGTGCACACACTCCCAAGGTCCGGGAACATGGCATGGACATCATTCTTGGAGTATGCAATCACCTCAACTCCGAAAAGACAGTCTGGTCTCCTGAGATGGAGGAATGTTGTGAATTCTCCCTGCTAATGGTGGCTCAGTTGTCCAATCCGAAAGAAGTTCTCATAGCCCTGCAAGAGCAAGTTGCAGAATTCGGATCAAGCTCAAAATTCAAGATTCTACTATTGCCATTTCAAGCAGTCCTCCTGCGATTACCTGACAAGCAGAGCAACATTCTGAACATGGTTCTGGAGACCATCGGAGAACATGTAAGCTCTTTACCACTTCCTAGTCCAGGACATTGCTTTGAGGGTAAAGAAAGGATACTTCTAGACACAGATCCCAAAGTACAATGTATTTCCGACATTTATGAGGCTCTGGCAGAATTTTACGCCCCATTTGTCAAGCAAATGGCACTGAACCGCATTCAAACCAAATTAGATGACCAAACCTGTTTAAGAGAACGACGTCGCGTCCTGAAGAAGAACCTGCTTAAGACTATGGAACAGCCTTTGATGTGCATGGATTTGCATTTTGCCGAAGGGAAGAGCCCGAATCTACTCAGAAGGACGGCCGAAAAACTTGTCCATCACCTCTCCTGCGTCTGCGGGGATTTCTTCTCTCTGCCGGAAGTCGTGCATCATTTCCAAGGCAAACATCAGTGCCAGTCCTCGTCCGCTTTTGATGACGGCAGTCCGCCACCTACTCTAAAGTCGCTCGGAACGATTTTCTATCTCATCTACGGCGAGCAGCTACCTTGCGTCAGCGTCCCCTCGGTGTACAGCCAAGAATTCGTTTTCCACACCGTCTTACAGCACGCCGACCTTCTCGTCAGAAGTGGAGAACCGCTGGTCGTTCATAAAGGACTTCTCCTGATTCAAGGGCTACTGAAACAAGTGGGCAACTCGTCTCTTTCTCTCGATTGCCTCGATCATCCCATCCATTTTCAGATTTTCCAGTCGCTCATTTGGCTGGCCGTGTCGGGTGTCAATAGCCGAGAATTCAAGATCCTCTCCGTCGAGTTGTGGCGTCCTTATTTAGACAAACTGCATCCTGGTGCCCGCTACCATCTTCTCCAAAGCCTTCTACCCACGCTGGAGCACCCTGGCCTTAGAGGAGTGGTTATTAAAATCATCAAGGACCAGATTGCCCTCTGCTTGGACAAGGATATGCCCTACTTTTTGCATGATCGCCTTAGTGCTTGCCTTCCTTTAATATGGAAGCTACCTCAAGATGTCGAGACTGACCTGCTGGAACACATGGACTCGATCATGAGCTCGTTAAACCTGGCTCGGTTTCTCCTTATTCGTGACAAGCTCAACGCCAGCGGTTTCAGCCAACAGTTGCCGATCCTCGAGGTCCAGTTTATGGAGCCACTCGCCAGAGCCCTCAACCTTTCTAGAACCCATTACGAACTCGAGTTGTCTAAAATTGGGAGCGGCGTGTCGGCCATGTGCAACGTCCTAGTTACTTTGCCGGAAATGTCTCTCGATCAGCAAAAGTCGGTGATGAAATCCGCCCTCAACTCGTTTGATCTTCTCGAAAGCGTTCTAGCCCGAGTTGCTGAATGTCTCCATTCATTCACCGGATCTCCGCCGACGTGAGAAAGCGACAAAAAAACCAAAACGACAACAACCGAAAATGCACAATTCTCTTGTTAAAAAATGGCTTTAAGTTCTTCCGCTGATTATTTGTTCACAAAAAGAACTACGCTGATGCCTACTGACTGGAGCTGGAATTAATACACCCGCTACTGTTGTAGCGTCTTGTCCTATATTTTGGTTTCTTTTTTTTTTTTAGAATTTCTCTTACACTTTTTTCCTTTTGATTAATTACGAATTCGTTCACTTTTTCTGGCGGCGGTTGTAATTACTATTTGTAGGTTTTATCGCTTGCATTACTTATCTAAATTTCAATCCTTTACCTTGTTTTTACCCGATGTCTTTTAGGCGGTCTTACAGGGAACGTGCTCTTCCGATGGACTCCGGCCAGTTGTTACCAATCCACTGATACCTTTACAGATGATGTGGATCCCAAAGAAACTCAACGTCTCAAAGACGAGGAAACTGTATACGAGACCGAAATTAGGCACAAAATCTTAGACGCTGCCTTAGGTTACGTCGACATAAGCGGATGGAGCAAGCAAGCATTGGCCGAAGGTGTGAAAATCTGAATTCAATCTTGTTTTTCCGCCTTGTTTTTTTAGAAACTATTTAATTTGTCCTCTACTCAGGAGCTGAAAGCTTAGGCTATCCCGGTGTCGCTCACGGACTCTTCCCGAAAGGTGGAGTTGAATTAGTTCATCATTTCTATCAGCAGTCGAACGAACGTTTGGCTTCCGAGCTCCCGGCTGACATTCAGGAGGCTCAACTCGATCCTCTAAAGTAAATTTCAAATAGCCTTTTTTCATGTTGTTAGAGAAAGTAGCTCCCAAGTTTTACTATTGATTTGTTTTTAGGGCGAAGGACGATCTTAAGATATTACGACTGGCTGTTGAGAAGCGATTGAGGATGAATGCGGAGCACGTATTCACTGGGAAATGGACGGAAGCGATGGGTTTGATGGCTCTGCCCACCAATGCTCCATCTTCTTTGAAATTGCTTGCTCATCTCGTTGACGATATGTGGCACCATGCCGGAGACACTTCGCCGGATGTAAGATTCAATTGTATAAAAGGTTTATTACGTTGTGAGCGAGTTTCGTAACATTCTCTTTGACCTTTAGTTTTCATGGTACACTAAAAGAGCCGTGCTAGCTGCCGTTTACAAATCTACTGAGCTGAGCATGATGCAGGATAAAAGTGAAGACTTTCGAAGCACCTGGGAGTTTCTCGATCGTCGAATTGAAGATGTTCGTTATTGTTTTCTAAAAATGTAGAACTGGAACACGAAACTAAATTATTGAATTCTCCTTTCTGCAGATGGAAAAATTACGTGATTGTTCCAAAATGTTCGAAGAAACTTCACTCGTCTTGACAGGGCTCCTCAAAAAAGTAAGCCAACAAAAGTGATTCAAAAATTGAAATATGAATCTAACTGTTTGCTCTGACAGGCGAGAAATGTGATGGGCGGTTGAAGCGATGCATTTATTTGATACATTGTGTTAAGTTTGATAGTTTTTCCTTAGAAACCAATACAATATAAGACTTGGCGGAACTGGAAATTTATTGACGTGTCTTGGAATTTATTTAGTAATCCTGCGTTCTAATAGCGCACGTAGGCGCGGTTTTTTAAGTACAATTGCTGTAAACCAAGGGAGCCCTTGATGAATGAATTGAGATGAATGGCTAGGTAATATGGTTTGTAGGTTTTCGCCGATCAATATCTGTTTTCGTTGTTGGATGATATGGCAAGCCGTTCTTGCCACATTTCCCAGGTTTTAAATGGTTAATGATCGTCCTTATGTAAATCAGCTGTTAAAGCCACCATTGTTAGATATATATGTTGATAAACAGTTAAAATTTATAATCCTATGAAAAAGAATATTTGAAACTGTAAAATTTAAATAATTATTAAAATTACGATATGACTTGCAAGATGTTTAGCCTACACACACACTCTCACTATGCCCATTTTGTATCTAAAATTTTATTTCCATCGTGACAAATCAGAAAAATATTAGAAACCTCAATATAGAAATTGATAACCTGTTGTTGTTGTGAAAGATATCCGTTTTCAAATATTGGCACGCGCAAAAACTAACGTCACCTAGCGACCAGCAGTTCCTACCTCGGTTCCTACAAATATTTTCTCTTTTTTGTTTCCTTATTCGGCAGGGGGTTTAAAAGAAAATAAAACAAATTCAATTACATTCTATGTGGCGTAACCCTTAAGCGACTGCCATCAAAGATAAGTGCTACCTGGTTTTGTTGGGGGTCTACTATCATTATACGATTCTGGGTTTCTTCATCGAGATTTCACTTCTTCTAATCAGGTTACATCATCGTCAAGTATAGAGAACCGTAACGGGACACGCCCCGAAGTAAATAAAACTGAGAGTGAAACAGGAAAAAGTCCCCGCAAAGATAAGAAGAAGATAATATGTCGCAATAACTTTTTTGATTTTTCCCGCAACTTTTTTGTGTTTAAATTCACACCGAAAAGTTGTCCAAGTCTCTTATCTCAACCTTCCGATCTATTACACATGTGGAGAACTCCCGAGTTCAACTTTTTTCCCATCACACGTTTCTCGGGCTAATAATAAAATTTTGATTCCGTCTTCAGCACTCACTCACCAGCCAAATCTTTTCCTATTTCCAACTGGCGAAAGAATCCACAACCATCAAGGACAGCCGAATGTTTTAATAGACTCGTTTCTTGACTTCCATTTCAGAATCAGTAGCTACAACAAATAAATAATAAAGTATAACTTGCAAATATTGGTATCAAACTATTATATTTAAAAGTCTGTCTGTGTATTTTATAAATGGCGCCGTCTTTTTGAATTATTTAAATCAAGTTTGCCGCCAAAGGAGAGAGATTTCACCTTTCACCTTGATATCCTTCGGGTAGATATGTATACATGTATATGTAACGAAGTTGCTAAATTACTATACCACCCAGACACGAAGTATACAATATACAACAACCACGCGCCTTTCGGTGTGCGGGTGTTTTTATTTGTTAGATGTGCATTAAGAATGTACACACACACACATAGTCTGTGTACTTTGTACAATACAATAGACAAGAGAATAGCATCACAGTAGCAGAGAGAGAGCTCTAATTACATTCATTAATAGCAGCAGCAGCCAGCTGTGTGTGTAGTAATAGCAAAAGAGCCCAAACCTTATCCATATACTTTTTATCCCATTAGTTGATGGTGGAGAATCAACGCTGTGATACTCGAGAAATAGTTGTTACATCTACACAATATAATTACAGTTGGCTCGTCCATCAAATCAGGTCAAATAAATCCTAATCCGGAAAAAAAGGGGGAATTTGATTCAAATGTCACGCTGTCGATCGATTATGTTAACAACCCTGACTAAAAGCAAAAAAAAAAAAACAAGTCGGAGGGGGGATTTTTTAAAAAAGAGAAACGAGAGAGAAAGGAGTAGAAGAATAGGGAAGGCCCCCCTCTCGTCTTGTGTGTGTTTGGTTGTACGTTGTACGTACGTCAAGGTGTATAGGAAATATGGTGCGTCCAGCGGACACGAATTGACGTGAACGTGCTCCGGCCAGTTGAGCATTTAAAAGGGAAACAGGCAGAACAACACCCTTCCCATCGTTAGTTTACAATGGCTATAACACACAATCAAGGGAATTTTTTTCTCTTTCTACTTTTTTGGGTTGGAAGAAGTAAAAAAAAAGTTTCGCTTTCATTCAGTAAAAAAAAATAGATGTTTTCCCTTTTTCTCGGTTTCCCTTCCGCGTCATTCCCGATGGAATTGTTTCTTATTTTATGGGGGAACACCACCACCACGCAAGAGCTGTCAGAAATAATAATAAAAGAATAGAAAACAAGAGGCAAAAAGGCGGTGGTGGTGGTGGCGTGAGGGCGAGTGGGATAAGGGGGGGAAGGTTACTCGGTATTCACGAACGCAATTCGACCGGAAGACTTACCAGTGTTGTTTTGAAGGAGAGGCAGACGCGCGAAACCCTAAAAATAATTTCAAAAAAGAAAAGAGAAAAGACATGTAAATACCCGAACACGGCCAGACGAGACATTACAAAATTTTATAAAAGAGCTAAGATTATTGCACACATTTTCCCAACCTTGGTTCGTTTGTTTTTTTGTCTTAGTACTATTTCGAGTTAAGCCAAACTTCCATTTAAACCTGGAACTTGACGTTCTTATGGTTGAAATAAAAAGGGAAATTTACGAACAAGGATCGATGGGCAGAAAGAGAATTAAGCCTTGAACTTTGAGGAGAATTACTTACGTTGGGAAGTCACTTGGATGGATGAAAGGGGGCCGCCATGGCTAGATGGGTCGTTGGGTTGACGGGGGCTGAAGCTCAAAACAAAAAAGGATGGATCACACGGCTAAGTTTGAATGCCAACTTGGATGAGCAGAGGGCATCGACGACGACGTTGATGTCACCGACAAAGAGCGATTCCACCTGAAGAGCGATTCCACCTGAAGGACCTCGTCGTCCTTTTAGTTGTTTCTCGTTTAGGTGGAAAACTGCGTTGCAGACGTGGGCCAGTGAGCAGATGGCCTTCCCTTCATGACGTCGATGGCCTTCTCAGGCCAGTGATCCAGATGAAGAGCGTCTCGCCACAGCGTCAGAGTCTAACATTGAAACGCCAAGGATGAAACGAAAGTTACAGCTGAATCGCTGGCGGATGCTGGATTCAATGGGCACGATCTCTTTGAATACGTGGTCAACAAAAGCTATATGCACTCGTCCTCCGTCGATATTCAACAGATGGGCTATGTACGAAACAAAATAAAAATAAAATCTTGAAATATGCAAATTATTGAAACATCATTTAATCGTTGAAACAAAACGTAAGAGCGAAAATGACTTTGTACCTAAATCGGGGTGATTGACTGCATAAAGCTGGCCCACCACGAGTATCTTCTCTCGAGTCTCGAGTTGAGCATTTACATTTCGACTCCTATTTCGACCAGTAGAGTAGTTTCACTGATTGCTTCTTCATCTTCGGTTCGCTGAATCCAAAAGTCATCGGTGAATGCCACGTGAGATACGTACACGTTAGCAGGCTCAGGCCGACTGGAATTCACAAGTTAAAAAGACTTTGAGTTGAATTCCATCGGCATTTCCTTTATCAAATTGATGATCTTAGGGGTCTTCAATGTTGCGAAATATCAGGAAAGGTGTGAAAGCTACCCAAATCTTGTTTGAAGTTGTATGCCCTACGGATATCAATGACAAAATGTTAGGAAAAGCACCTTCTCTCCTTGTTTAGTTATTTATGAGCAGTGTTAGAGCGAAAACTTCACTTGTTTCCAAATGCTATACCTGTAACTTTTTATTCATATAAATAGATCAATGTATTTTATTTGCTATAAGTCTTAAAACCTTTGCTATTTTAACTTTGTCAGTCCATTATGTTGAGTTAATATTTTTTAAATATCTGAAATTTTTTCAACAGACGATGGAGAATGCGAAGAGACTGAAGTTTTTTAAAATATCTAAATTCAACGTGATAAGATTTCATATCTGATTTCAGCGACATGATAAGTAATAATAACTCAGATCTTGATAATGAATACGGATTTATAGTTTATAATACGTTTTTAAAATATTTTTTAAAATTTATGTTCGCTGTTCATTCACGATCATTCAAGGATTACCGACGACAAAGACAGGGCAAAAGAGAATGCAGCGTTTGTCTGGTCCATCTTGGCATATCGTTGCAGTTTTCTCAGTTTCATTACCGGTACCATCTTTATATATGCTTATTGTTTACGTATTGACACACAATCTACAGCAAACTAATTATCTTACCTGAAATTTAGTATGTTTATTTCAATTGCATGGGGAGAAATAGCTCTATTGCGGTAAATGGTTTTTCCAGTCGATTGACATTTTACACTATACAACGTCCGAATTCTATTGAAGCGAATGTTAACTGAACAGAACTTATTAGAAAATCTACCGCTCCCTATGGTCGCAAAAGTGCTTATCTAATCATTCTAATGGCCACAATCTGTCCAACACTTATTTCTAATTTGAAAGATAAGCAGCACAAGTTTGACGACTGAACATTTTTGTAATCTAAACCGTTGTTAAAATTTATGACTGAGAAGTATTATTTCGAAAAAAAAATGGCTATTAATTGCGGCTTCCTCAAATTATTCATGTAATCGACCTTGGTTAAATTTAGATAGCCGCTGCTGCGTTTTGCTGTCGGATCTATTGCTGTTAACTTGTGCGAAGCAGCTTGTGTAAAAACTTGGAAAGAATTGGGCTGGTTGGTGAGAAGGTCCACATCAGAGGTAGGCCAAAAAAGCAACACGGTCAAAAGACGTGTGTATCGTTCTCTTGCGGAGAGAGAACTAAAGTCTCCCTCTGGATATTCGCTCTTCTTGTTTCGTAACATTCGATCAGCGTCAATTGAAGATTAGAACGATCATTCTCCCTCTTTTCTTTACATCCCCATTTTTTTATTTTTACTCAGCGTACGATCGCAGTTTTTGTCGATTCATTGCTGCTTTCTACTTTTTTTTTACTAGTCACAAGTCAAACATCCTTTGACATATACTTGCTTTTCTTCTTATTCTGTCGACAACTTTCTTTGATGAGTCTATATTAAATCTAAAGTACAATCGCTAAGAACTACGACTTAACAAACCAATAATTGAAAAATAGTGACGGAATTGTTAAAAATGTGTAATTTAATCAAACAAAATACAACACTTAAAGAAACCTTAAATAATATCGGACTAATCGATATGCTGATGTTGTGCTTCTGCCTCTCTCCACGTATTTCGAATATTCTCCATTAATGTCCAAAAGAGATTCGATCTAGTAAACCAATACACCATCGAAAGCAAAAGTACAATCCAAGCAAGGATTAACCATTGGTCTGTTTGTTCTAAAACATTAGTTGGTAACGGTCCTTGATAATCAGCTGTTGTCCGATTCAATATTCCAATTGGCTGTATTCCTAAAAAGATTAGAAAATTATGTATACAGATTACTGTTGTGTTAGATCTGGATAACCATTCTTACCTGTATAACGTGTGATAAAGCTGGAAAAGAGATCTACTTTGTATTCTGTTTCATTGTATCTTGCTGCTACGGAACGCCAAATGACCCCCTAAAATAATAGCACTCGACTAGTGCTATTTATTTTACAAATCACTTGAATAATATACACCTGGGTGGCGCCATCTAGCGGTTTCAATTGGCGTAACGGAATGTATCGATTTTTTCCAAAATGTACGTATTGATATCGATTGATAATCGTTTCCACAAGCGAAATGGTGGAAACTATTGGTGGAAAGATTCATGCCTTCATTGAAAGTGTCAAGTATGGCTGTGTCGTGTTATCGTGTATGTTCGTGAATCGTGATAACGGTGAATCGTGATAACAGTATAACTAACTGATAACTAAATTTACATGAATTAACATAGTTATGCTTTCCAACTGAAGCACTTGACTTGATCAAGCAGTTAACTGTCGAGTTTGCCTTGGAGGATGTAACGTCTTTTGCTTCTACCAGTAAATTATTCATTGCATACATTGTTACACTTGAAACTGATTTGTTTTTTTCAAATTAGGTCATATTACTTCTGATCATTTCAAGCAACGTGTTATACCCATCATACCTCCACATGAAAGGACTGCTCTTTTTACATCCCACGAAAGACTCCCCAGTTGGAGTGAACAAAACTCGATTTAGGAAATGATATCCAATCAAGTAACACTATTTATTATTATTTTTAATCATTATTTTCTATCCCTAAAATTTAATGCCTTGTTTTTTTGTTTTGTTTTTATTGTTTTTCCCTTTTCGGGACAATGATTCAGTGAGGACATCTCAAAGGAACAGAGATTCAGGACTGGATTATATCATGCTCGTGATCAGTATGCTGTCGACCTTGAAGTTACTTATAACAGCTTGGGAGTCGGTGGAACAAAAATAAGAACGAGTACGATCTACGAGAATTCTCTAGACGGTCTTCCCGACATATCTTCATGACCCTGGTAAATAGTAGAAGCTTACAATTTCGAGAGTTCGTTTGAAATTAACGATCATTTTCGTCTTTATCTCAGCAGCAGCTACGTAGCCCCACGTGAGGTTATGCCTGTCAAGTAATCAATGTCATTTAAGCTCGACTCTATCTTGGCCTTTTTCTTTTGACTTACGGTCGACAATCAAAAAGGCGTGCCTTGTTTTTCGGTAAGATCTTCTGTTTTCTGAATAATATTGATCTTCTTGTTTTTAGCGTTGCTAAATTGCGTGTAAGCAACTGAAAACTAAATCATATTATTCATAACTACCTAATAAAACAGTAAATATGATCTTGAAAACTAGGAAAAAATAGTATGGACAGCGTGCCCTGGTCAGTTAATTGAGCCTGGCGTCATCCAACACTCGAGGGCAGCAGAAGGACGATCCACAGCTCCCCGGCCGAATTGCACTGGAGCGAGTCGACGAAGTAGCCAGCATCCTTCTGAACTCAATTCAAAGTATTCCTATTCAAATATAACACACCGTAACGAATGCACAAATTTCGTCTTGTTTCTGACAGGTCTTTTCGATGTCCAACTTTGCTAATGGCGGGTCCGCGATTGCTGTCGCTTCATGATTAGAATCAAACTTGTGGTTTCAAGGCGACCGAAAAGAAATAACACTGGGCGGTGTTAAGCGATAGATGTTTTTTTTTTCGTAACAACTTCTGGAGGCCTATTGCATTCTTCAAAGCCTTCTTATGATGTGAGTTGTTGTTTACAAGTGATACATTTGACCAAAACATAATAACGCTCTCGTTACCAATAGTTCTGTCAAATCAAGAAGGGGGACCATCGGCATTCAGCTTTCTACGTTGGAAATATGTTCCGCCAGTTTTCTGTTTCTTCCGGCTCTCTACTACGGATGTTTTTATTCGATGCTGGCGGTCAATTCTTTCAACCCGGAACTTTCGTCGTTTAATAACTCAACATTGTCGTGGCGCATTCACCCCGGGCAAGTTTGGATGGCCATTTTCTCGTCAATGATGCGTTTTAGAACATACAAATCGTGTTGATATTTTGCGATGCTGTGTAGATGAGTCAAATGAATACATGTGTATTTACGAAACCAAATGTTTTATTTCAATTTTCATCTGTTTGAGTTATTGCCATCACCTCATGACGCAGTCGGCGATATTTCCGCATAGCAATTGTTAGCCTACACAGCAAATGCCCGTATTTTCTTTGAAGGCGTCGTTCTACTCGCCGGTCGATTTGAAACTCAATTTCTGGGACTTCCACTGCTTCTCCGTTTATGGATGGGTCTTCCTCAATATATTGCTCAAAATCAATATCCTATTTTAATAAAGGAAGCATTTCAAATAATTACGAAACATATTTCAACCTTGAAAACACTCACCTGTACTAACTCAGTAAATCTCCTTCTTTCCAATACTGATCTTCTCCGTAATGAGGTCAGCCCTCTCATGAACATGCGGACAGGAGACATTGATGAGGGTGCTGTGCGGATAGAGTGAAGGTTCCACGCATCAACAAATTCTTCCACATGTTGCTGAATGATTGGGAGGAAAATCACATGAAGGCAATAGAGATCCAGTTCCGAAATGCTACTTAGGATACCTTTTCTCTCCATTTTGACATTTTCCTATGAAAAAAGAAAGTGTTAGTATTTATCAATGTTTTAAATAACGTTTTGGAAATTACATGAAAAGTTCATAAAAAATTGAAGTGCAGGCATTCCACACGTCTTGCCAAAGACGCTCAATCCTCTGGTTATGTACTGATCTCCCTGTCATAAAACTACCGCGGTTTAATCCACGGTGAATCAGCATAAACTGTCCAACCACAACATTTTCCCCGCCGTGATCGGCCCTAAATGGTGTTTAATCAACGGAATATGAAATATTTTCAAGAACAAATAGGATATGTAGGAAAGTAATACCTAACACGACTTGGAACGCCGTACTTCCTCACCCCATCTAAAAACCCATCAAAAACTGTTCTTGATCTGTTGTTGTTCGCGACTTTTAAAAAGAATATGAGCCGTGAAAATCCATCGATTCCGCCATGGAATACGAAACGCCACCTATCAATATGATGAATGTAGTTGATTAGAAAAGGAACATAAATGAAACCATTAACACTCACATGATAAGATTATAGTTCCCATCAAAATGGATGACGGATAATGGAGCACGAACTTGATACGTTCTTCGGTGCAATCGTCGATTCATCTGCCTTGCCCCAAAGAGTACATTCATAGCCTCCCGAACTCGGTCCCTTTGTAAACGATGGCCCATGGCTTGAAGCCGATTAAGAACCATTTTTACTCCAAGCCGTGGGTTCTCTGTGCAGATTTGAAACACTAGAATTTGAAGCGCTTCATTCGACATTGAACTATATGTTCCCCGTACAGATAAATTATGTCTAGCCATAATTCTTCGTAGACTTCTGTACGAAATATTCAATTCGTCGGCAATTTCCCACACCAAGAATCCTAGATCTGAAGTGAGTAAAGTGTTAGGCCTACTGATGTACTCTTTAAATCAATAGTTTCTGCACTTACTTAAATATCTGCTGATTTGTAACCCCAGATCCATATTGCTTGGTGGGATAGAACTCTTTTGATTTGAAATTGAGAAATTGAGTTCCATATCGACCGGCGAGTAGAACGACGCCTTCAAAGAAAATACGGGCATTTGCTGTGTAGGCTAACAATTGCTATGCGGAAATATCGCCGACTGCGTCATGAGGTGATGGCAATAACTCAAACAGATGAAAATTGAAATAAAACATTTGGTTTCGTAAATACACATGTATTCATTTGACTCATCTACACAGCATCGCAAAATATCAACACGATTTGTATGTTCTAAAACGCATCATTGACGAGAAAATGGCCATCCAAACTTGCCCGGGGTGAATGCGCCACGACAATGTTGAGTTATTAAACGACGAAAGTTCCGGGTTGAAAGAATTGACCGCCAGCATCGAATAAAAACATCCGTAGTAGAGAGCCGGAAGAAACAGAAAACTGGCGGAACATATTTCCAACGTAGAAAGCTGAATGCCGATGGTCCCCCTTCTTGATTTGACAGAACTATTGGTAACGAGAGCGTTATTATGTTTTGGTCAAATGTATCACTTGTAAACAACAACTCACATCATAAGAAGGCTTTGAAGAATGCAATAGGCCTCCAGAAGTTGTTACGAAAAAAAAAACATCTATCGCTTAACACCGCCCAGTGTTATTTCTTTTCGGTCGCCTTGAAACCACAAGTTTGATTCTAATCATGAAGCGACAGCAATCGCGGACCCGCCATTAGCAAAGTTGGACATCGAAAAGACCTGTCAGAAACAAGACGAAATTTGTGCATTCGTTACGGTGTGTTATATTTGAATAGGAATACTTTGAATTGAGTTCAGAAGGATGCTGGCTACTTCGTCGACTCGCTCCAGTGCAATTCGGCCGGGGAGCTGTGGATCGTCCTTCTGCTGCCCTCGAGTGTTGGATGACGCCAGGCTCAATTAACTGACCAGGGCACGCTGTCCATACTATTTTTTCCTAGTTTTCAAGATCATATTTACTGTTTTATTAGGTAGTTATGAATAATATGATTTAGTTTTCAGTTGCTTACACGCAATTTAGCAACGCTAAAAACAAGAAGATCAATATTATTCAGAAAACAGAAGATCTTACCGAAAAACAAGGCACGCCTTTTTGATTGTCGACCGTAAGTCAAAAGAAAAAGGCCAAGATAGAGTCGAGCTTAAATGACATTGATTACTTGACAGGCATAACCTCACGTGGGGCTACGTAGCTGCTGCTGAGATAAAGACGAAAATGATCGTTAATTTCAAACGAACTCTCGAAATTGTAAGCTTCTACTATTTACCAGGGTCATGAAGATATGTCGGGAAGACCGTCTAGAGAATTCTCGTAGATCGTACTCGTTCTTATTTTTGTTCCACCGACTCCCAAGCTGTTATAAGTAACTTCAAGGTCGACAGCATACTGATCACGAGCATGATATAATCCAGTCCTGAATCTCTGTTCCTTTGAGATGTCCTCACTGAATCATTGTCCCGAAAAGGGAAAAACAATAAAAACAAAACAAAAAAACAAGGCATTAAATTTTAGGGATAGAAAATAATGATTAAAAATAATAATAAATAGTGTTACTTGATTGGATATCATTTCCTAAATCGAGTTTTGTTCACTCCAACTGGGGAGTCTTTCGTGGGATGTAAAAAGAGCAGTCCTTTCATGTGGAGGTATGATGGGTATAACACGTTGCTTGAAATGATCAGAAGTAATATGACCTAATTTGAAAAAAACAAATCAGTTTCAAGTGTAACAATGTATGCAATGAATAATTTACTGGTAGAAGCAAAAGACGTTACATCCTCCAAGGCAAACTCGACAGTTAACTGCTTGATCAAGTCAAGTGCTTCAGTTGGAAAGCATAACTATGTTAATTCATGTAAATTTAGTTATCAGTTAGTTATACTGTTATCACGATTCACCGTTATCACGATTAACGAACATACACGATAACACGACACAACCATACTTGACACTTTCAATGAAGGCATGAATCTTTCCACCAATAGTTTCCACCATTTCGCTTGTGGAAACGATTATCAATCGATATCAATACGTACATTTTGGAAAAAATCGATATATTCCGTTACGCCAATTGAAACCGCTAGATGGCGCCACCCAGTTGTATATTATTCAAGTGATTTGTAAAATAAATAGCACTAGTCGAGTGCTATTATTTTAGGGGGTCATTTGGCGTTCCGTATGCTGCTGCTTTACCATTATGAAACAAGAAAAAACTTGGGATGGCCATTACACCTTGCATAGTGCTCAAGCTAAATAAGGTAGTGGAATATATATTACTAATTTTGTAATAATATGAATTGATTGACTCACCTGTTATAGGTATAGGCATCAATTGCATAAAAAGAAAGCATGGGAAATCCTCGAGGCAGTGCATTCAAGTGGGGAGCAGCCTGTATACTAAATGGACACCATGAAGCGAAGAACACCACTATTTGACATGTTGCTGGTTGAGTTCTTGAAGTGATATTTTGATTTTGTTTCAGTACAGACAATAAAGTTGTTCCATTGACAATCTAAACAGTTCAATAAAGTTTAAATGAAATGAAGTGCAACATTTCTTAGAAAATGAAAAACCTTAAATTGTTGAATTTCCTTCAGCTGGTGCGTCATCCAGAAGACAGGTAAACTTTTTTATCAGTGTAGCATTTGAAATTGTGGTGTCATTGGTAATAGAATCATTCCCGGTTGACGTGATTTCAATAGAATTATTAAGTAGCGAAGAATTCAGATACCTATTACTCAAACTTTCCATAATTGGATCTGAAATATGTCATCAGAACGAACAGAATCGTCGAGTCCTTCTCCAATTACTTCACACTTTAAGGACCCGAAAACGAATTATACACTTGATTATGTTGTGTAATTGTTCTCACAAGGGAAAGAACACAAATTTTGTGGAACAGAAGACACAAATTTTGTGGAACAGAAGACACAAAACATGAAACGAGTACACACACTTTTCAAAACCCCGACAACACTACCAACATTGGTGGCCACATGAAAGTGACCGGAATAGGCAGTTATTGGAACCGGGTTGAATGGAGACGGGAAAATAAAAAAAAAAAAAAAAAAAAAAGGGGGGGGGAGGGGGATTCCCGGGACACCAGTTGGTGGGTGTCCCGGGTCATCTGATGACTTTTTAAGGGCCATAGCATGGGACCTCACGATCACGTGGGAAATCTGATGGAGAAGGGGCAGGGATGCCTGCAGACACAGTGACGGGATTGTTGGGGGACGCAACGGAATTTTTGATTTCGTCGAGCGCCTCAAGCGCAGCCGTTGACTGACTGAGCAGCTGTTGCATAGCGATGTTTGTTTCTTTTGTTTCATTAAGTGTTTCTGCGACATGGTCGGAATTTTTCTCTTCACTTTGGCCCTTGTTGCAACATTTTTCACCTGAAAAAAAAAAAAAAAATTTAAAATTTATTTAAATAGACCTTCCCGGGACACCAGTTGGTGGGTGTCCCGGGACACCCGACGCACTAGACATAAAAACTGATACTTACATATTTGAACCATTTTTTCCCAACAATACTTCTTAAACAATGGCCACAACATGTATTTCGTAACTGCGATTAGCACCAAGCCGAATGTTCCCTCCAACCACGGCAACCCGCTGTTCAGTACCGCCTTTGATACATCGGCCGCGAGGCCGTCCACGTCCACGTCCACTAATTTCGGCTCAACTGGCCTTGCCTCAGCAAAAGGCAGCTGAAAGGAGCAGCCTGCCAAAAAAACAAACTTTCCTAATCGATCTCCAACGGATAGGACTTTCGAGCGATAATAACGCTCGTCTTCGGTGAAACGAGCTACACATGGTATTCCAACAACCGGCTGGTCCTCCAGTGCTTCATCGGCCGACTGCGAATCATAAAACTCTTCCATATCATCCAGTTCGATCTAGAAAGAAAAAATATGTTAAACACACAAAAGATCGATGAGTAAAAGAATACGCATTACCAGATCGTGGAATTCATCAATATCCTCGATCACTTCTGTTGTCTCCGTTACTGCAGCGGCTTCCGAGAGGAGAGTGACATCAGGATCTTCATCTATATACTGTGTGGCGTCGATTAAAGAAGACTCCAAAGGTGATGTAGATGACGGGGCGTCCGTCAATTGTCTGATTAAGTTGAAGCTGACGTCCTCGCCCGACGACTTCTTTTCGGGAAGGTTAAGATCTTCGATGTGGGCGGAAACGTTTAAATCCTCGATGGGTTCTGAAACATTTAAATCCTTGGTTGCATTCTCAGCCGACACGAAATCCACTATTTCCTGCGCTAGATTTTCAGTAACATCACCGGCAGCTTTTACTTCTTCATCGAGGATTGCCAACTGCTCCATGACTTTTGCTTCTTTGAGTACCATAATTTGTGGCAGTGTCTCTTCGTTGACGAAAGAACTAACCGATTCGCCGAAAGATTGGTAAAACTCTTTTTCTTGAACGGCTACTTGTTCCATCCGATCGGCAAGCTCTACTTCCTCGTTTTCAGAATGTTCAATAACAGTTGGGATCGCAACCAGGGGTTCTTCGATTACTTGGCGAACCACCTCCACCTCCAATGGTAAAGTGACATCGTCATCAAACGTATCGAAAAGTGCAGGCTCAGAAGTTCTGGACATCGGGGAAGACATTTCCCCGTCATCAAGAGAGTTGAATTCCAGAAGATTAATTGCGACGGACTCGACTTTAAAACTTTCCGGCAACCCCAATTTCTCATTGAGATCCAATCCAGAGGGTTCAAATAATCGGACATAAAGATGTTGTGGCGTATCTAACACGACGCGGTCCAGGACTTTCTGTTCAATCAAATAGTTTGCAACATCACCAGGAACATTGAAACCCGCTTCAAACACCCCATTATTTCCATCTAAATTTTAAGAAAAATGAACTGAATACTTGCATTCACTCTTTATAAATAAAAAATCTAAACTTTTACCTGGACTAGTAGAATGAAACAATGCTGAAAGCGATTGTCCAGTTAAAAAGCAGGCAGCAATGTGTTTCTGGGGTTCCAGATTGACAGGTCCGGAAGTCATCTTCTTGACTCCCTTCAATCTCGAGTGCCAAGTCTTAAAGAAAATTACGTTTAAGATGTGGTGCATAAGTATGGAAGAAAGAAATTGAATTTACCAACTGAGGACACTGCATGAAGCGCGGGACCATTCGCTTCAACTGTGAAATTGGTTTTACAGTGACTAGTTGGATCGTGGCAGGGGGGTCGCTCAACTGAAGAACTTGTCCACGATTCCATTGGCTGTCTTCTTCATACTGCACCACACAAGCAGAGCCGGGCTTTGCGTTTTGAATGAATGGTTTAAGTTCATCTAGATAAAAGAAAAAAAAATTTAGATGGACGAAATAGAGTAAACAACAGAAATAAACATACCACAGTCAACTAGATTCAATTTCTCAACCAATTCATTAAGAATAGTAGAGTTAGCTGATAGCTGAACATAGAAACTGGTTGGGTCAACAACACAAGTTAACTGCACTTGACTGTTTGCAACTGGCAGAGCTTGATGCATATAAGTATACTGCTTTTGAATAGCTGAAATCTGATTTTCATTAACGAGTTCGCGCCAGTTGGGAATAGACTGCATCACACCACCATCAATCTTGCAATGAAAGCCATAAGGATTTCGTAAGCAAGTCAACCCTTCTACAGGAGCCAAAATTTTGCAGCGCGGTATCAGCAGACTGTTTCCGTAGTCGATGAATTGAACTTCAGCATCGTTGACCAACTCCATACCCCAAAAGTAGACACACGGGCCTTGCCGTCCACGAACGGAATCGTCAATGTGCGTCACGTGGACCAACATGTTAGCTCCGGCCATGTTCAACAGTTGCTGTATTCGCATCAAACACTGTAATGTTATAAACTTAAAATTAGCACAGACTCAACAACTAAACAATTATTAATAACTTACCAACTGTGAAATGGGCAAACCTTCTTAGATAACACTTCGAATGAGAAAAGACTTGACACTTTCCGCGAGCCAAGAGAAAAATGCTCTCAACCAACTGATGGCTAAATCTGAATAGCCAAGCCAAGCCAAGCCAAGCCAGAAACGTTTACGAAAGAAGGAAGGGGAACATCCGGTGAACGATGCAACGTTGCCAAGCTTTATAAATCCCTATCGTTTCATCAAATAAAATAAAATAAAAAAACAGCGTTCAGAATAAGCTTCCATGATTCAAAACAGAATTTATTCATTGATTTCCACTAACTTTTTTTTTACCAACGTCTGAAAGATTTGCCGCAGCTGAAAGCGTGAAAATAGAGATGGAGCTGCCAATGTGGCCGCCCATCAATAAGTAAACAAAGATAGTTTTTTTTTTGCCTAACCCTTTTTGAGATTTGAATTTCCCAAAAAAGTAATTAAATCAATACAATTTGAATAACAAGCAGGAAAAAAAATGGAAACAAAAAATGAAACAAACAAATTAATTGTCGTCCAATCATCTTCGATTTCCATCTACAGAAAAAAAAATGGGGAATTTGGTTTGATAGACTGGTTTATCTATGTATATTCAGTGGGCCGTAATACTTGATCATCCGCCAGTTTGCAAGCAAATTACACGGAGAGTGGCACTACATGGACTCACCGGCAACAACACAAAAATCCAAGACGGAAATCAAAGGATTGAGGACATGTTGATGTTTTCTCATTCTGGTTATTTACAGAAATGTTGAATAGAATAAGCTGCAGAATTATTAAATTAATTAGTTAACCTCTCCCTTGGCTCGCGTCTGGGGTTTTTACCTTTAGCATTACGCCCGGCTTTGTTGGTTAGGCACGTAATTAAAAAAAAATATTGAACAATACAAGAGCAGACATGGAAGGGAAAAGATTGTGAACCCAATGCTTCCAATTCCAAAATAGCGTGACTTGAATTAAATTAGAAAAAAAAAATATCTAGGAAGGGGGGATAAACAATTACGCCGATCTGAGTTTCGGGTGTGAAAGAGAAAGGGGAAACGAAAAAAAGAAAGGTGCAGCTAAACAAGATCAGCAGTCGGATGAAGAGTTATCCACATTGGTCGAGACGGGCACTGATGGTATTGGATTGAGCCGGGAAGAAGCGGATTGGGCCAACCGGTCTAGCTCAGCGGCCACTTCTCCCGGTCGACTGACCAAGTTTCAGCTTGTCGGGAGAACCAGGAACCGGAGAGCCTTCACTTTCAGACGCTGGAGCGCCAGAGTTGGGTACGTTGACTCGATCTACAATTCAATTTCGTTTCAGTCAATCAAAATGTGTCATTCGAAAAATAGATGCATTGCGGAAATTACCTCCAGGTGTAAGCATTCCTGTTGGCGAGGCTGTCGAAGATGACTTCTTCAACAAGGAATTGAAGAAGTTGGCCAAAACGCCTTCGGAAGTGCCGCTGATTCCAGTCTTTGTGGGATCCATCTATCGATTAAACCGCATTCGATCAAAGAATAACGATCAGTTAGTTGACAACGTACTTGATTAGGAATGGCCGAAGAGGAACTACGACGATCGACAGGTTTCTGGACTTGAATTCCGCCTCGGATGGGCGTCCCGGCAGAAGGTGAATTGACACCTGTGCCAGCGGCCGTGGGTGACGCAGTAGAACCGTTTACTGCACCCGTGATGCCAACAGGAGCTGGCTGTTGCTGCTGCAATTGTTGCAGTAAACGAGATAAAAAATTATGTTCATCTTCGGCGTGGAGCTCGGCCTCTCGCGGGGCCGGTTTACGCGCCGTCGGTCGATTGATGGCGTCCGAATAATCATCGTCCGGTTTCATGGACTGCAGGTTCTCGTAAAGAATACCTATCTTCTTGTCGTTATCTCATCCAGCAGGACTAACATAAGAAATTGCGGTTAAAAAATAAGCAGAACGCAAGGTAGATGAATAAAACATACATGAATGAAAACATCATCCTTTTCAACCACCAGGGCTGGAGTGGGAAACACCAGACCGTATATTCTGTGCACAAGATATTTGTAGAGCAAGTCGCAATTCTTGTCTTCTTTCACCGACGTATAAAAACAAGGCGGCTCCGTATTGCAGGCAAAATTTGCGCAGGTGCTGTTGGATAAAGTCAAAATGTTCTTCCTTGTAGTCCAGATCTTTTTCCAGCGTCGCCATGTAGTCAGTCTATATAAAAAGAATGGTGGCCGTTATTACGTCAACGTCGTAAAACAAAAAGTTCTGTTGAACCGGGAATCATGGCTTTACCTTAGTGACGACTACGACAATATCCAAGCCGAGATTGCGCGTGAGGACTCCTTCCGGAAGAGGAAACAGGTGATCCATGCCTTCCTCTTCTCCATCCACATGACGAGATGTCCGCCTCAGTTGAGCCGTTTCCAGTTCATCGCCCGGTTCCACGTATTCTTGCCATCGCCGGACATCTACCGATGAAATAAACAAAACGCTCAATTCGACAAGCACAAAGGAGAAATTGGAAAATTGCTATTGTTACATTTGTGCTGATATTCCCTGATGGCTTCAGCTGAAAAGGGAAGTTTGTCTATATGATCTTGTAATAGAGAAGTCCACTCTTGTAGCTGATCTAGCAGGTCTAGCATAGCCCATGGGGTTGTCATCGAAACGGTCAGCATCAGAAGGGTTGATGAATAGGTTTCCTCCGTCAATGCATAGCGTAACAAGTGAGCCTGATTCGCATCGCCGTCTAGCAGCCAGACAGCCAAGTGAGTGTGATCTGTAAAGCAGAATAATTTTTGAGATAAATAATCATAGAAATCGAAGGGAGTTGTCAGTGAGACAAAAAACTCTTGACATTTGATAAAACTTGACTTACCATCTCTGTATTCATCCCTAACATCAATGTAAGCATATTCTAAGCCAGAACCTTTTTTGGGAGCAACATTGCCTTGTAACTTTGCAACAAGTGTGGTTTTCCCTGATTCTCGGTCACCTGCCACGAGACATTTTCAAAACGTTAAAGAAAAATTGCAGATAGGAAGCAATAATTGATACTATGACTCACCAATGACAACAACTTGCTGATTTGGAGATAGTTTGTTGGTTCCTTTCAGTTGCACTTCACTCAAAACAGATGGCCTAAAAATAAATATATCAAACAAAATCAAGATAAATGAGATGGTGATTTCATCATCCTTCAGACAGCTGTCAACGTAAGGTTTCACTAGTAAATGAAATTACATGATAGAAAAAGAAACAAAAACTATTTCAACTAGAAAGACCACGATACTTTTTTAGAAATCAACTTCCAGCTAAAGAACTTGTTGTGATTGTACAGAAGACAAAAGTAGCAAAGTCAAACAAAAAAGTAAATTTTTAAGGATTGTCACACCCATGCTGTTACAAGTAAATAAAATGATGACAGTAGACCTGGTTTGCTCGACAAACAACGGCCAAGTTTAGCTCACCATTTCCTAAAGCGTTGAACGACAACTTACCAAATATTCTCCTTTTCATTGCCATCTTTTTTTTCGTCCTTCATTTGAGCAGCCGTTTGCCTGCTCCTGTAGCTAGCCGTAGCCATGTTGCTTCATTGACGTACTGTATTCCCTGTGTTCCCTTTTCCCTGGCTAAAGTCCTCCTCCCCTCCGGCTGACGGGTTTTCCGGCATTAGCGCCACTGCAGCAATTGTGTAACTCGTTGGCATTGGTTGAAAGGCGTTGCCAAACGCGGAAGAAATTTAACAAAAGTGAGCTAAATTATTACGGTAAGTCGGTAAATTCTGTCAAACAAACAGTCGCTGTTGGCGATACAAAACATTGTAAAAATAAGGCGAAAGAATTCTGATTGACGCTGGCAATAAATATTTTATTGAATTCTGCCATTCCATGGCGCGTGCGCAACTTGATCGTCTTCGTTTGTTTGATAACTATCGAACAAAAATGCACGAGAAATTTGATTGCAGGATTGTGAGCATTCCTCTTGATTGAATTCGGAAAATGTAAATGGGAAATAATAGATCGTAATAATAATACTGCGCACCTGTCATCAATAACATGTTTACCCAGCATGTAGACTAGAAAGACGACGCAACTGGAGATCGTTGCCGGGTTTGATTGTGTTGCACCAATATCTGGCATTCCATTTGTCAATAGATACGTGGTAATAAACATGTTTTCGGCCCCGCACACGGTGAGTCACGTATAGAAAGGCGATTCATTTAGTTTTTAATGAGTCATGTGACATTTTTCCAAGAAAATTAATTCGCAACCCAATACTATCCCAAAATGATTCACTTGAATTAACGACAAGCTTTTTCGAATACATTAAGAACTTGATTACAGCACGCAGAGCAGTTCGAATGGTTTCCTTGAAAGAGGAGAAATTCAACAAGAACTTTGTTGACATGTTATAAATTCATTTGAATATCTCGAAAGCGATCGATCAGCCAAACAAAATTAAAATCAACTGCACTACACAAGGATAATTCAAAGTCCGTTGCTAGTTAAAAAAGGTTGTGTCCAGCGACCCGTTACAAATCCGTCCATTGACGGTCCAATAGCTAATTTGATGTCTCGACTTGAAAGAAAAGTTGGGATTCCAAAATTAAACGCTGGTGGATAGAATCCAGTATGAACGGGTTCGATTATAGCTTATAGTGTGCCACTGTAAACCAATCTAGTATTGTGTGGGTGTGACTCCTAGATCGTCCGGTTAAGTTCAGTTGTTTATAAAGTCAAAACATGAAGTTGTGCATTCTGTGATTTTATTATTCGACAGAATCTCGAAGAAATCATCAAGTCTCCAATTTAATACTGTCGCCACTCAACAAGTTTCTCCTTAAAAATATTAAAAAGGGCCATTATTATTTTTCTGTTGCGACTTTTATTACGTATACTTTGACTGGATTGATATATATAGCGGCCGAGGCGGGGGAAGGTCTGGTCGCTTTATGAATCAATAGTTATTCATTATAGTTGCTGCTGCTATAATTCCCGGAAGGACGGAAGATTCTGGGCTCATCAGAGTCTCACAAAAGACCGGCAATAAGGCGAAAACACATCCGTCCTGGGAAGTGCGGATGTCAAATAGACGTGTATAGCCGTTCATCATCCAACTAAGCGTATAGTACTATATACCAAAGTTCCACTCAGCTGCACGAAATCAATATGCCACCACCACCGCACCGCTGCATGGCGCTTTATTTGAATCTTTTGATTATTTTTATTTTTGTATTAACGACGAGTGTCTGGAACATCTGTCACACTCCGTTTGCATCGCGATATGTAAGGTCATCATCATCATCACTTTCCCATCCATCAAATCCGGCCCAATATCATTTGCCGGGGCTTGTCGTCATCCTGTCGTCTAATGGATGGAAAACGGCGGCCGGGATCCATTTTGATTCTGATGGTCCATCCCAATGATTCTCCATCGAATCAGATGACGGCGAATGACAATCAATTACCTCTTCCGGCTGCCAGACTTATTCCTGTATATAGTCCTCTTAGAAAGGCCAGTTCTCATCCGACCGGAAGGTCATTCCGACAATCCGCCGGAAGGAAATGCTCCTTGAGTGCTACTCATCGGTCGAGACATTATTAGTATAGTTGAATTTGGCATTTCGAATAACAACGTGGGACCCCCCACCATTGGATGCGGATTCAAACTGGAGTGGGTCATCAAACGCGCTAACGAGGATCGATCGGATCCAAAGTTTGACTTTGGTTTTATTTTAAAAATTCTGATTTATCGACCGTCGATCCTTGAGAGGCCACAAACCCTTATAGTACTAAGTTCACATCTCGTTGCAAGTCTCTCCTCCATCCATCCGGAAGACGCCTACTTGTCGCTCAGGAGCACTCGGTAAGCCAATGATTATTCGGCAACCTTTACATGATTTTCCTGATGGAACTGTTTCATCGAGTTCAAATCTAAAATGTGGCGACATCAAACGGAATGAAGAGTCGAAATCTGACAAGAGTTGCTTTAGATCATCAGTCTGAGAGCCTCCCGCCGGAATTTTGGGGTTCGGTTCGGAAACGGAATCGACTCCGTATATATAGCTATTAGTTATACACTTTGTCTTAAAGTTTGCACGAATTTTCTATAGACTTTCGTGATAGATGTATAAGCTTCTTATATACATATTCCCGAAGGCTGGTGGCTGGTCTCTTTTTTGCGTCATCAATCCTGCAGGATTTTCCCATGAAATATTCATTTCAGGGGTTGCAATAGATGCGTGTACGCGCGTACGAAAAGTTTTTCTGCGAATTATTCATTATTTGACGCTGTATTAGGCCTGTAGCTTCATGAAATAATACTCCTCCTCGAACGGAGGAGTCCAAACTCAACAATCCTGCGTAAATGCAATTCCCATAATAAGGCCATGTATACATCGTCCATTTGAATTTGATATGTACCAATCGTTTTTCCTACATCAGCTTTTAGAATTAATAGGCATCTAATATAAACCGAATTATTCAAAAAGAAAATAGAAATAAAGGAATAATTCTATTATTACGCATCCTGCAACAGGTATTCCGTGTGAGACGAGTTTCTAGGAGGAGTACCTGATAATAATCAGGAAAAAAAAAACCAAGACGTGCTTGTTTGACCGAATTACACGGCCGTTGGCCGGCCGGAAGAGAGACACATCCACTCGTCTCATTATATTCCGGTTATATTTAGATGATTATTAGCCTCTCTCTCTCTCTGACGACTGGCTACTAATCACGTTGGTATCAAATGTTATACCGTTACAAGATCCGCCGGCGGGGGCAGTAGTAGAAGAAGCCCCGAAGTGTTGCATTTGTTAGAGCTGATTGCTATTACAAACCAGAAATTCAGGTCGAATAGAACCTATAATACAAGTACTGAACTTGTTTAGATATGCACAGCAGCCACAACCTCTAAGAACGATATAATTATCCCCTTGTTTTTCTTTTTTGGGGGGTGTGGCCGGTTCCCGGTGATCTTCCGGGAGTGCCGGTGTGTATCCGGTTTCTTCCGAGAGAGTCCGGTCACAGAGGACAATAGAATAACCCGGGGAATGTACGCTGCCATCAGCCATTAATTAAAGCGCAAAAGTTTGGTTGATGAATTTGCTCAACTTTATTGTGAGTTATATAATATAGCTGCTAGGATTATTCATTTCTATCGGGGAACGGATTTTTCGACATAGTTGTTGATGTATTTTTTGGGGAATAAGGGAAGATGTTGTTGTATAACCGACAGAAGATTCATGCTGCTTCATTGATCTCTGGTGTTTAGTTAGGCCTATAGGCACTCCTGCTGTCACTCGACGGGATCCAATAAGACTTTTGATTCGGGACTTATTGCTATCTAACGTTCCTGTATGGTACACAACTTCAAATAAATAATATTGCGGTTCAAATCTATATAACTTGGTGGTTGTAATTAGAGATGCGCGTACGGAAATATAAATCGAACAACGGCAAGTTTAGATTCGACGAAAAACAATAATTGAATTGCGGACTTGCGGAGGGGAAATTGTTCCCGTGGGAAAAATAATTGATGCAATTGAATTACAAAAGACGTTCAGTGCTGGCAACTCGATATTCAAAATTGGTGCGTAGAGTCTTTGAAAATTTGAAATGATCCGCCGTGATTTGACTGCGTATTGTTCAAGTGCCTATTTGATATCAAAGCTCGCCGAGCGTAATATATACAGGCCTATACGTGACAAATGAAACAAACCTTCTGAAATGTCCTCGATTGTTTTTCCTAGGAATTCCATTTCAACAGGTATCATTTCGACAGGTAATCGACCTTACCGTCTCTCGGGAGAGTTGACAGCTCTCCAATAATATTGTTGTTTGACAGATTCTCAGCTGTCTATACTATACCCTTTCTCTTTTAACGGAGCCACTAACGATAATGCAGTTGTTCTGAAGCAATCAGCTCAGTTATTTAGGGTTATTATTCACTTGTGTTTCAAAGTTTATACGAGCTGTTGAATCAATGTCGATTTCCCAACGTCAGTTGGAGATGGAGCGATAAAATAGTATACCGAGCTGTTTCAGTCTTCATTTCGGTTGCTGTGTAGACCTATCGCATAAATGTTGTCGTCAGTAGCGACCAAGATGGACCCCCAATCAGCGTCGGTTTCATCGTCGGAATTTGCATCATCATTTCCGTGGCCGTTCTCGTCATCATTTGCCGGAAAATCTACGAATTTCTGGTGGACAAGGAGCGATTTTATTTCCCGCACAAGTTCGACGACGGCCAGTGCGCCATTTGCCTGAATCCGCACGAGAACAAGTCGCATCCACACTGCGGACACGTCTACTGCTACCAGTGTCTAGTTGATTGGTGCCGGATCAAGTTGGAGTGTCCGACGTGCAAGGAGCCGTTCAAGGTGTTCCAGCACAGCATCCGATCGTCGCTCAACTTCCGCATCTACGTCCCTTATCATCCGCTCGTCAAAACGGAAGAGGAATTATTCTTTCCGGATTATTTCATTCCGGCCGGATATGTCCGCCCGTTTGAGAATGACGCCCAGCAGACGACGACAACTGGTCCCTACACGGAAGACGAACTCTTCCAGCACTATTTCCAATCGACAGCCGATCAAATTCTGCCACCGTTGTAAAATAATAATACATCAATAACAATTTTGACGTTAGGCCTATACAATTCTATTTGCTCATGCTATTTCATCACGTTCAATGTTACAAAAAATAAAAGCCCACGGGAGAGTCAAACAGGTTGGTTTTCTTATTACGTCAAACAATAGGAAACAAATGTTTCCATCGGATGATGTCATATTAGAAATTCCTGTCACTACCGGATGTCCGGAATTGTTTTTTTTTCTTCTTCTTCTTCTTCCGATTGATTTGCTCGAGGGACTTGAACCATATGGGATGTATGGCGATCAAATCAATAATGTTCTCATTACGATTCCGGAATATGGCCAGCAGCCATTTCCTTCCAGTTGATTTTGCTCAGCAGTGCAGCAGGGAGTAGCAGCAGGAAGTCTATCGGTTAAAGCGGAAGAGATACAAATTGATCTAAACAAACGATAAGCACTTTGAAGACATCCCCCCCTTTGTATCATCAAACGTTTTCCATCTCTCGTCAAGGATATATGATGATGTCATCCCACAAATGAGATACCGAGAAAACCCATCCGCAATAAATGGCGACGGATGGACAACCGCTGTAATGTAGGCGGATGAATAACATCATATATACGCAATCCGCCGGTGGAAGAAAAAATAAAATTAGAAATTATATAATATCCGGCCAGTCAGCAGGATTTCATATTTCTATCAAATGGTTATGAATTTGTGTTGTATATCGGCTATAGGCAGTTTTGATTTCGAACCGCTTATCGTTATTTCAAACATGTCATCTAAGGTTCTTTCATTTCCTGTGACCTTGAGCGGTCAGCATCCGCCCTTTTTGTCTAGTTGGAAAAAAGAATCGCCGACAGATGCGCGGGATTTCTCTCTGTGCGTAGCCAAAACAAACCAGTTGTCTTGGCAAACACACGCGGATGTAGGAGGCCGTTCGACTGCCCACCAGCGCAGCCAAATGGTATAAATGTACTGCACACAGCTGATCGATTCCGGACCCGCAGCAGGAAGTCCTATATTGAAGCTGTACAGATGAATACAGTGTATATATAGTAGCCTACCCTGGTGCGAGTTTAGCTTTGGCTTCCGCGTGACGGAATCCAGCATCCAGCTGAAGTTATACCTATAGCTATTTCTCTCTTTTTCACGCCGGAAGAATATTCAATTTCCTTGACTGTGAATGGGAAACAGTGCTGACGGCGATATATCCTGATAGCTATTCTCGTCGTCCCTTTATTATTATGCGGAACCACTGAGCGGTGGCTGTGTCCAAAAAATTGCGACACATTGAGCTATATTCGTGGACGCTTTTGGCTTGGCTATATAGCGCAATTAATTATTAACTATGATAGTATAATAAGCTATTCGAGATGGTGCTCAAAGCAGCAGTTGGTTCACTTCAGATTTTGATGATAGACCGTTAATGAAGCCAAAACACCGAAAACCTGCACACACAGCAGACAATGGCGACAGCCGATGGCGGAGGACCCGCCCATTAATTATTAAATTTCAAAGGCGTCAGTTATTCGTTCGTCTGCTCACCCAACTCCGCAGACACCGAAACTTGGGGGTAGTAAAACGAGTTATATAACTCGTTGATCAAACATATTATATTGTCAAGGATATTATATACATCGTTCATTCAACTGCGTATTTCCAAATCCAATTAGTGGTATGTTCCTCTTCTATTATTCAATTCAACAATTAAAAATTATAAAAATAATTAAAGGGTGATGTAGAACGAATTAAAATAATTAGCTGTTATAAACGTTTAATAACCTTTCGGACTCGCACCAGACCCGACATGAAAATGTTATTCGCATTTTATTTGACGCCTCGTCTAGCCAAACAAAGAGCGGTTAAAGGTCTATACAAAAAACCAACAACATTTGTAGACGCATGCACTGTCAACACTTGTTCCGCTGATGGATTAACACACTCGAGCGCCGTTTGAACGGGTTTTCCCGCAAAGCGAAATCTGCTGTGACGTCAAACTCGTTTGCCACACACAAGCACACACGCTTCGAAAATTATATAATCCCCGATGAAAGTCGGTCCAAGTGCACGTACAAGAGATGTCACAGCATTTTTCTTTTTAAAACATTTGCTTTATAGCTGCGCGTGTGTTGCGCTGGCGACGGAATGCCGGGCAACATTGGAATCTTGGCTTTCCATCCGCTAAATGAATCGATCCTTTTGGAATATGTACACTATTCATCGGGAATGGCGGACGTGACCGACCAAGAGCGACAGGTTGCCTTGGTTATGACAAATCAAAAAGTTGTTTTTAAAAAACCCCTCAACATTTATCATTTAGAACCTCAATCAATCGGATTGCGAGTCGGATTGAATGTGTTTCGTTGGCCAAGCCGAATGCTGGATAACCGAAATAGACGTTATTGAATTTATATCATTATCTTTAGATCTAAACCATTTTGAATGGGGGACAGACAAGAGATGTGCAAAGGTCATTGATGTAATAATACTACTCTCTCGGAGCAAATGTCGTTCATCTTTTGTTATAGACGACGACATCGTAAAAGACATGGCAGCCTGCCTTATTGTTGGGTATGTCCCACATGTCCATTTGACGTTCTATTGCGCCTCTTCGATTATCTCATTGCGCCTGATTTATAGTGGTTTTACCCAAATTTTATTATTAATTCAAACATTTTTTTAAACTTAAATCGATTCATTTGATTTATTCCAACATTTTTCAGTAGAAATTTTTAATTAAAGTGTAATATTCTGAGCTCTCTGATGATGATTAAACTTTTCTTTTATTCATAATCAATCTTACTTCATTATTGGGTTTAACAGGCATAGGAGAGCAGAAAAATTATGTTTCAGTTTATTCATTTATTTCAGAAATTCCTGTTGAGAATTTCAGTTTTTTTTTTCATTATTATTTATGACTGTATAGTAGCAGCTAAATGAAGAATGACGAATCAAAAAGATTTGGAATCCTCAAAACATTTTTCTTTTTAATTTACTTTTGTATTTATCCGCTCGTATTCCTTCAGTAATAACGATATTTTAATCTCAAGACTGGAATTTGCGACCAAATTCCAGTCGTTTCTTGTTTTTTAAAAAGTACGATTGCCCAAGACGAGCGTAACATTTGTACAATTGAAGAGAAAGGACAGCAGTGCGGTGCATGTATAGTAATAGCGTGCCATGTTAAACTAACTGATTTCAAAAAGCAGATAGGATTGCAGGATTGTGGGGATTTCGAGCAAAGGTACTTTAAGGTGAATCTTGGGTTGCAAGTGCTGGCGCAGGAAGAATCGGCACTGCTGCTGGAGGGAAAGAGGTTTGGTGGCGAGTTCGAGAATAATTTCTTTGAATTCAGGCGGGAAGTTGTTGAGGCGCTTGAGCATGACGTTATCGAAACTTTCGGCTGCATCCATCATATTCAAAAACACTCGTGGATGCTTGGCCATAATCGGTAAGACAGAATACAGTCCCAGAGGATGACGGTGTTGTGTCTTGAGGACCACCTGAAGCCCACAAACAATTATTAATTTTCTTTTTTCTCTTTTAATTTAGGAAAAGAAATGGATACCTGAGCCCCATGGCGTAGAAGTAAATCTACAACATCGTGGCTAAGTTTATCTTTGTTGCCATTGGAAGTGATGTACTCGGCCAATACTGAAGGATGAAGCAAACCCTCGTCGCTCCTGGCTGCAATGTTGGGATCAGCGCCATTTTCAAGCAAAACGCGGATGATATCTGCCCGGTTGGCTATGTTGTCGGCGCAGGCCACATGTAAGGCTGAGCCCAGAATGGACGAAGTGTTGTTGACATCAGCTCCTAAATTAAAATGATTAATAGAAACATTTATTTAATCCTCTATGGGCATCTCTCAAACATTTTCATACCGGCTTCAATGAGCATCTTGACGAGTTCGACGTCCCCTTTCAGCACAGCCAAATCCAATATCGAAGGCTTAGAGAGCGCTGGATCACCAGGTAAAGGTCTGACTCGGGCTCCTTGTTTCAGTAAGAGACTGACCATTGAACGATTTCCCGATAGGACGGCATAGTGAAGCACCGATCTGTAATCATTTCGCTCATCCGCTTGGGCATTGACATCGGCTCCGTAGGAAATGAGTTTTAAAACAGTTTCTGTAGCCTGTCGGTTAGATATGCGGGCACTGTGAATGATATTCGTGTGTAATTTAAGTAATTTCTCTCGACTAACCTGAGGATTTCTGCAGGCTTTCATCAATGGAGTCAATCCGGAACGATCCCTAGAATCGGGATAGGCACCGTACATCAGTAAAAGTTCCATGGCTTCTGGGTTTAGCGCTGAGATGAGACTAATTTCACAGCCGAAAAAGTAACGAGCATTGACGTTAGCTCCGTTTTCGAGCAGCATACGCGCCGCTTCGTAATGGCCATTTTTGATCGCCAAGTGCAGAGGTTCGTCGCACAGGTTGGGTTTGTTCGCGTCTACCTTGTCTTCGTCGATTTTATCAGAGAAATTCACTTTGGCCTTTTAGACAACAACAGTAAGTAGACTGTAAGTTTAATCTGCGTTTTTTCTTATGTTTCTATTAATTCTCACTTGGTATTCCAGGAGAAGGCTCATGATTTCAGTGTAGCCGTGTTCGGCACTCAGGTGTAGAGCAGTGTATCCACAGTCATCGCGAGCATTGACGTCGCTCCCGCGGACGAGTAAGAATTGGACAGCTTCGAGGTAACGTTGCCAAACCGCATAATGAAGCGGACGCAAACCTAAAAGAAACAACATTTTTGAATTGATTGTTTTTAAAAAAAAAAGCTTCTATTTTGACGTTTTACAGGGTCATTTACCTTGTGTGACTTGATCATTAGGGCTGGCACCACAGGCGACGAGTATCCTCAGATCATCCTGAAAATATTGGGCGGAAACAGCTCATCAATCAAATCATCTCGTTTCGCCTGAACGTTTTTTTGTTACTCACCAACGGAGAGAATCGGATAATGCTGTCGGCCAATTCCCGCTGGAGTGGATTGGCAGTGCACTCGGTAGGCATCTTGATTTGGTACATGATTGTGCAAATGATTAAAAGTTAGCTGATTTCAGTTTTCCAACACAAATGTCGACTTAAAAAAATGAAGCGAGAAACAGACACGCGAGACGAAACGCCACCGTGTACAACTTGGCACTATGTCGACTTTAAGACTATTTTTAACTGATTGCACAGCGCATGACTGCAACAGTAGAAAAGGAAGAGGGTGGGGGGTGGAGAAGAACAACAATAATAACCCACATGTTGCCAAGTCATTGAACCGGCCAGTGAACTTACTTTTTTTTTTAAAACGGAGTAAAGTTGAAATGTCCCAAAATCTTGACAATGTGCGGTGATTTTTCCGAAAAGATGTCAAAGAAGACTTTAAAAATAATTCCCTTTTGTAGAAATTTGACGCCAGTCGCTCGTTGTCAGTTGAGAGAGAACAGTTCCAGTTGCTATGGATGCGGGTTTTCAATTGCGACGTTACCGGAGTTTCCGCCGATTTTTATACTGCGAAAACAGAAGGGCGAGCGTGTGTTTATGTTTCTTTGGCAATGTTCCAAACTCAGATACGCCTGAAAAAGTCCTTTTTTATTTTTCATCTTTTTATTTTTTTTTATTTTAGTGGGGCAAATGACGTCGTCGTCTTTGTTGTCGAGAGGCATCCGCCGTGTGCAATTCTTCACCGAATCTGCGCCACCACACACACACTGCAGCTACGCTGTGTTTATTCTGTCCAATGGTTATCAGCGACGAACGTCCCCCGTGACTTTGCACTTGCTCACGCGTGACCAGAAACTCGTGTTCACTCTCCGACATTTCAACTGGAACCACAGCGTCGTAGTTTTGCCCTTTCTTCGCCAGTTCGTTCTGTAAATATTTTTTCTCGTTGACGCAATCAGAGGAATTCGTCAATTCATTTACGACACACATTTTGTATTAGAAACTATGAGGCGGGTATCTGACAAAAACACGGCGGGAATTATTCCTGACGAGATTTAAAAAACGGTTATCAACAAATTCATTTTGATTCTGTATTATTTCGGTAGGTTGGCGTTTCTTCGGCGTAACATCATTGGCAGCGGCGCCCACAAGCAGCAACAAAGGATACAAATGCCGCCGACAATGTGGAAACATATGGAAAAACTTGCGGTTAACACTTGGATGTAGCCTGTCAAAAAGCCAAACGGTGTTTGCGGTTTTTATTATTTTTATCGCCGTTTGGACGTCTTTCTAAGCGGACTTACCGATGATAATGATTCCTGGGAAAACCACTAGTCCACCAATGAAAAGATTGAGGCCGAAAGCGGAGGCTAGTTTGTCCATTCCGAGAGTTTGGACGATGACGACGACTTGCAGGCCAGTGATACCCCCAATACCGATTCCGTAGATGACGCAACTAATTACCATACCGACGAAATCGGATGATAATGCGATGGCTTAACAGGTGGGGGGAAAAATGAATCCAATTAGAAATTAGACGAGCGGAATTGAGACGTTTGAATTTTTTGACTTACCAAAACTGCCAACGGCGCAGATGGCGAATTCGATGAAAAAGACGGTGAGGGTCGTAATGTATTTGGAAAATTTGTCGGCCAGGATCGGGACGGCAAGGCGGGCGACGGTATCTGAGGCAGCCAAGATGGTGACGAGAGATGCGGCGGCTGTCGGTGGAACCCCAACACTTTGAGCGAATGATGGGACGAAAACGTTGAACTGTTGGTAGGACAGACGGCCCAACGCCATAGCGACGGACATGACGATGAAGAAAGGATCTTTAATCAAGTTCAGATCGAGGATGCTGGAAGCCTTTGGGCATCGTGGCATAAAGCGGAGCCATTTGGGTCGTTCGTCAACCTGAGTCCTGGTTTTGAGTTGTCCCCTCATCTTTGACAGGGACATGGTGACTGGCAACTCTTGGGCCGTTCTCTGCTCCAGAGAAATCAAGGAGCCTACGCTACCCAGGTAATTCAGGACATGCATAGATGGTGGTCTGGAATCACCGGCCAAAGAGTCGTGAATGCTACCCCGTCCACTGATTACTGATCGCGATCGCAATCTGCTCTGAAAAATGTCCAAATCATCTCATAACATTTTTTTTATTTTAACGAAAATTTGCAGGTGAAATTGAATTACTATGTCTCCATCCATCTGTTGAACTCGCCGGATATCGGCTGATGCCTTGACCATGACGTTACCAGTCCAGCTGGTCGGTCGACTTTTACCAACAGCCGAAAGAGTTTCCACTTCTCGTAGGACCGGCGGTGTTTCGGGTCGCTTCTCAAGCAATTCAACCTCAACGTTTGGAGTGTCGTCTAATTTCCAGTGCCACCTAGACGGCTGGAGAAGGAGAGCAGCCACCAGTGCTTGCAACACGACGCCGGAATAGATCAACAATCCGCCACGAAGTCCGAATCCATCAAACAAGCTTTGCATGATGAGTGGAATCAACATCTGTCCAATCGATCCTCCGGCCATGGCGATTCCTTTATGCAAATTTCAGGTAATTAAATTATGACTATTAATTGAATCAAATGGCCATGGTGTGGTAGTACTACCATTAGCTAAATGCCGGCGTTTCAGGAAATATTCTTGTAATAGCAGAAGACCCATGACACCGCTGAGGCTGCAGCCAAATCCTAGCAAGAGTCCGTAAGTTGCATACCAAATGAGCATACTTCCGGCGAAAGAGGATGCTATGATGGCCACCACCATCGTGACGGAGCCAATAGCTGCTAGACGTCGGTGGGAGTAAATCTTCAACATGGCAGAGACCCACGGACCTTTATTTAGTAAGAAATTAAGCTGTTAAAGGCATACTGATTGATCTAAATTTGCTAACTATTCATCAGCTTTGTACCTGTCAAGTTGAGGACGGCTACAGCTATTCCGGGAATCCATGAGACGCCTGCAATGTTTGCGGATTCGTACTCGCGAATGATAAATGGCACCAGAACACCGAAACAAGTCACGGCCGTCGGGAGTACCATCTGTCAAACATATTAGACGGGGCGGAGATAAATTTATTGATCCGCACCGTATTTAATTCTTTCGTTAATCTACGGTAACTATTGCTTTTCCCAATGACTAAGCAAAAATTTGAGCCCTTAATTGTCGTTCTTAAAAGTTGTTTTGTAGACGCTAGAATTTACTGCTTTGGACCTTGTAAAAATAAAAAGTTAAGTTTCGGGACAAAAGGTTACTTCAGAGGATTAGTGAATTTACGACTAAGCGTATCTTTGGAGTTGGGAAAAATAGTGCAGTTGTACTTTGTCACGGCACCCTGCCATAAAAGTATTTAAAGTCTAAGTGCTTGAACATTACTCAATCCTTAACGGCATGACGGCATGGCACCATTTGGTGTATTACGACAAAATAGAAGTTTTGACATTAAATTTTCACAAACTAATTCAAAATATTTTTTAAAAATTAACTTTTTTTAAATTGTTAGTTTAAGTTTTTTTCGACTTACCAGATTGATGCTCGTAGCTAAGATGATGACCCAACCCCATCCGCCATCCGGAGGCACCAATTTGACATTTTTGGGCTTAACGTTAAGCGGAGCTGTCGTCAGTTTGGTGGTTTCTTTGCCGTTCTTCTCTTTAGCCATGATCCGTTGAATGGAAAATTTTCGTTTGTTGTTTCGGAGTAAACACTTGTTTTAACCGTGACGATTGCAAGTGTACTGCCACGAAACTGTGCAACGCTTCGGACCCACGTAAACTTGGCGAAATATGGATCGACACGGGCATCCGTTTTTTTTTTCTCTCACCTGTAGAGCGAAGCGCTCACGATTCTAATCATAATCTCAAAAAGCTTGCCGCCTGTGTGTAGAGCAGCGGCGCAATGATTTTTAATCCGCTTTAACTATCCGCACTTGTAAAGATAAGAGAAATACTGGTATTTTCCTAATATTTCCATTTCGTTCGTGCACTCCCGTTAGGAGGCCTGTACAGTGCCTACATACTCATTCGTTTCCTAATAGACTGTGGACTTCAGACGTCTTTATTAGTCATAAACTAAATGTCGAAAATGTTTTTGTATTTTCTTTTTTATTGCCCTATTATTTTAAACTCGACGCTTTATTTCTTTTCGTCAAGTCGTGTTTCCCAACTCAAAGCTGCTGGCCTTTGTTCACACTTGTAAATTAATTTGTCAAACATTTATCAAGCATTCCAGCTTGATAGGCGTTGGGCCTTTTGCTCGTTTGGTAAGGCAACAATTTTGTGCATTGCTGTATAAGTCTAGTTTTTCATCAAGCAGGTTTTTTTCTGACCACGTCGAGTGCCTGCGTCACAGGTTCAGACTTCAACTGTCATCACATTTCCAGTCAAGTAATAATAAGAAAAAAACTACGCCATCGATTATTATTCTCCCGAATATCATATCGGACGATACCGCCGCGTTCCAACTCTTACTGGTGATGCTACCTGAAATTTAACAAAGGCTAAAACCCTGTCTCTACAATCCTCTGACTGCAATGTCAAAACTGATAGCTTATTCAAGTGCATCGGAATTTCTGTATATGTATTTCCCGTGGAGTAGGCCATGTGAGGTGGGCCTTTTCTTTATCATGCACGAACGAAATTTGATTTTTTGATTTGAAAAGTCTAGACATATCTAGAGTCTAGTTTCCGCTGATCGGTGTGGCAAGTATAGGCTTCCTAAGCCACGTCGCGTGCCTACGTCACAAGTTTGCCTTTGAAAACGGACTTTTTTCAAAAGGCGCCATAAACAACTTTCCCGGGCCCCTGTCTCTTTTCATCTGTCACCCAGGTTTCGAGTAAGGCTCAACTCCCGCCAACTAGCGAGAGAATTTCACAACTTTTTGTTTTTTTAACTATATCATATCTTATTCGTTGGTTAATTATGATTCATCAAACTATTTAAATATTGTATTGTATTTGTATTCTATTCTTTTGTAATCAAGTATTTCATATTTTGTTATCGTAGTTAATATTAAAGTAAATGAAATAACGTGACACAGGTGGCGCTATTCGTTGCAGTGTTGGCATGGACGTGGAAGGCCCTATGATTTTTGGACTCAAATCATGCTCTTTGGAATGATGTAGCATGTAGTAGATGTAGGGAAGAACAGAGTGAGGAAAATACTGTGTGAAGTAGCCGTATTTGGCTAAAAAGTGAATATCTTTTTCGAATGAAATTGTGTGTTTCCCGTGTGTTAACCCCAGACCTTTAGCCTAAGTATTTTCAAAAAGTGGTGGCAGTGACTAGGTTTTGTAAATAATTTATATCAACGTTCGACGTTTAAGTTAAAAACCGAAAATGGGCGGACAAAAATTTCAGTATGATGAGAGTGGTTCGACTTTCGTCTATTTCCTTCTCTCTTTTTTGGCGCTCATATTGATTCCCTGCACATATTATTGCTTAATCAAGCCGAAGGAAGAAAGTTAGTATTATTTATTTAAATTAATAAAGATAATTCAATGTCAAAATTATGTGAAAAGCTTGACGTAGTTGTGACGTTCTTCGTATTATATTTCCTAGTACCGTTGTTTTTTTATTGTCCACCGGGTCAACGAACTTTAGCCGGTGAACGGTCACAACATCTGTGGAATTTTATTAATTGTCATTTCTCTCGTTTCCTTTTTTTTCCTAGAAAAACTCAACTTAGAACAGCTAAGTACATTTCAGCCTTGCAAGAACAAATGGGCAAGGCTAGAACGGAAGGATCCTGGAGACATAATTAAACAACTTCTGATGTAAGTTAACTGTTTAACATTTTACCATATTGGAATTACGTACTTAAGCTTAATTCCATTACTGGCTAATATTCAACCATTCATCATCGCACATCATCAATTACTCAATCACACATTCTAGTTTTTTTGTATTTCTGTGAAGTTCTCTCATAACGAGTTAATGATGATGAATTGATAAGCTAGTAAAAGCTAGCCGCAGTAATTCAAGAATCAACTTTTTTTACCTAACTAAAAAAAAGCCACCTGTGTGTTATCTTAAGTTATCTTCCTTTACAGAGTATTAATTGACTAATATGTTCATTATTTTCCTTATAGAAAATTAGCCATCATCCTAGGATGGGTGCTCTTCTGTTATGTTGCTTATAAAACAACTCAATATGACTATGAGTTTGCCAAATTTGATCCTTATGAAATCCTGCAAGTGGAAGTTGGCGCTTCCGCGGCAGTTGTCAAGAGTGCTTACCGCAAGCTTTCTGTCATTTACCATCCTGACAAGAAGACTGGTGATGAAAAAACCTTTATGAAAATTACAAGAGCTTACCAGGTATTAAGGAGTACTAGTTTTGCAACAAATTATCAGTATTAATCTTCTCGTTTTGCTTCGAAGGCTTTGACGGATGAAACAGCACGAAGAAACTGGGAAATGTACGGCAATCCAGATGGACCTGAAGCCATTAGTTTTGGCATCGCTCTACCGTCATGGATTGTAGAGAAAGAAAACTCGATTTGGGTTTTAGGGCTGTACGCTTTGCTGTTCATGGTTGCTTTACCCGTGAGCGTTGGGACGTGGTGGTATCGTTCGATTCGATATTCGGGAGAACAAGTGCTGCTTGATACGACACAGATGTACTACTACTTTTTCCACAAGACTCCGCACATGGCAATCAAGCGAGTGTTGATGATCCTCGGTGCATCAGCCGAGTTCCACAGACGCAACAATCCAGAAATACAAGAACGTCGCAGTGACAATACCGAAGTGCCCCAACTGATGAAGCGACTACCTCAGCTCAATGAAAAGAATAAAGAACGGCCGCTGTGTTTCCTGTATTCCATCAAAGCTCGCGCTCTTTTACACGCTCACTTAACCCGACTAGATCTGCCGCAGTCGACGTTGGAAGAGGATCGCTGTGCTGTGGTATGCATTTTTTTTTTTTTAATTTCAAACACCGCATAGAAATTTTCTTTGAACATTCATTCTTCAACAGATCAAGAAGTGCCCCGCGTTAATTCAAGAAATGGTTGTGTGCGTATCTCAACTCATCATGTTGGCCCATGCAGGGCGGCTGAGCCGCATGCCGTCTCTGGTCACATTGGAAGGTTGTATGAAACTTTCGGCCATGGTCGTTCAAGGACTTTGGGAATGCAAGAGTCCTCTCATGCAATTGCCTCACATCACCGACGAAAATCTCAAGTACTTTTCCAGCAAGCGATATCAGGTAATTATTTTTGTGTGTTAATCAAGCTGAAAAGTTAGATGGTTTTTTTAACGAGCCATTGTGTCGCAACAGATCCGCTCGCTGGAACAGCTAGCCCGACTGAAGGACGAAGATAGACGCGAGTGCTTACGTCATCTTGACGACAATCAATACAATGATTTGGTTCTCGCTCTGGGAGGAATGCCTTATGTGGATATGAATATTAAATATGAAGTAGTGGATGACGAATCCACCACAAAGTACACAGCTGGCGCTATCGTCACGGTAAGATGAATTTTTACAAAATAGTTTCAACGGTCGGAGAACTCATTCTTTTAAATCAGGTTACGATCGCCTTGGCAAGGAGAGATTTGAGCGTTCTGTTCGCTAACGAGAAGGAAACAACAAATGAAGTTTTCGAGAACGGTGAAGTGATAGCGGAAGAAGAAGAAAAACAGGAACCCAAAAAGAAGTCACTACCGTGGCAGAAAAACAAAGGCAAGAGAGCTACTAATAAAAAAGGCAGCAAAAAGCCAATAAAGAAGGAAGTAGAAGATAAGAAGAAGACTGCAGCAGCATCAAGTAAAACAGCTAACAAGACAAAGGAAGAAGAATCCGAAAGTTGTAGTGAAGTTGAAGCCGAGGACGAAGTTGAATTGGACGAATCTGACGACGGCGAGGCGGAAGCAGCCAACAATGATGGTTCTTTGCCCGAGAAAGACGACGATCAATTAGAAAAGCTACAGAGTGATGTTGCAATGCGTCGCCAGAGGCTGCTGGAGGGTAAAAGTCAGTTTTCGCACTCGGTGTACTGCCCGTTCTATCCCGAAGACAAACAAGAATATTGGTGGGCTTATATTACGGACCGGAAACAACAAATGCTTCTGACCGCCCCCTATCACATTACCAATCTAGTAGAGCACGAAGAAATCCAACTCAAATTCACAGCTCCGTTCAAGCCGGGATTCTACACGTTCGCCGTGTGTTTACGCTCCGATTCATATTTTGGTTTTGATCAAATGAAGGATATCAAGGTATATTCCGGCTAATTATTTTAATTTTGCTAAATAGGTTATTGATTGATTAAAATTTTAATTCACAGATGGACGTTAAAGAAGCAGAGGAGATTCCTACTGAGCATCCACAATGGGATATTTCCGATGATGAGGATGAAGAAGATAAGAACTCTGGAGGCTCCGAATCTGAATTTGCTACCGATGATGATGACGAAGAGAGTGGCAAGGACTGATTGCAGTAGAAATGAGACTTTTTTTTCACTTGCCAGAGACTTCAACATTCTGTTCATTGGGAAAAAGGATTCAATTTCATCACCGTCTTGTAAAGGCTTAAAATCTTGAAAAATTTATTTCTAGTGGGAATCTTCTGGCTTTATTTTCATTGGCTATACATATGGGTATTTATCATTCCCTATACCTCGACTGCCGATTACACAAATCTTGTCTAGGCCTTCAATCGGTGAAACACGGGATGTTTGCAATATTTTGATTGTGACAGTTGGAAAATTAAAGGCTTCTTAAGACTTCCCTAGAACAGCATTTGAATATTTCGGATAAATGATTCATTTCAATTTTCAATTAACAGATTTGTCTAGATTATTATAGGAACCAAATGTCATCAATTTCTTGACTAGTATAGCGTAAAGAAATGTACACTCTCCACCCTTATACTACCCGACACCAAGGAACCACGGTACTTTATAAAAGGGTTGATAAAGAAAGCGGAAAGGTTGTCTTATCCGAACCAGTGACTTCCCATGCACTCTCTTGTCCACTCCGTTTGACAAACCCAGCACCAATGAAATCCACACTGTTGTCGAGTACAGATCATGTGCATACAACCTCCTGTGAACAAACAAGAAATTAGCTACACCGTTAGAGAAATAATCCCAGATCATAATTTAATTTACCATCTCGCTCGGTTGGCGTTCGGCACTTTGGGCAAGGTTTTGAAGTAACACGTATGGTAACGCGACTGTCTGCATCCCACCTCGCCTAAGTAAATAATTTCATGTTACTCATTTAATCTAGAATCAAGCTCAAATGTGGATATTAGAGAAACCTGAGCAGCTCGTCCGGGATCTACAACGTACTCGGTGGTTGTCAACATGGATTGAAAGTTGTTTTCTCCATTTGTCTGACACTCGTCGATGTGATAGCCTTGTAGGCAATCGCGGCAGAACACGAACTGAGTTGCGAAAAACATTTAGACATTTTTTAACAAGGTTATATTTATGAGAATATGCTTACCTCACATCCCCCTGTGCATTGAATTCGGCGACAAGAAGGGTCCGCAAGTAAGCCCATTCCACAGCCAGGTTGTGGACAAAGCACACCACCTGTCGACATAACATATTCCTCTGCTCCAAAGTGCAGGAGTCGTTGGTACTGCTCATTTCCTAGAATTTTAAAGTGCTGGGTTCCGTCGATCAATGAGTTCTCACATCCAGCTGGACAAGGCAGGGTATAACCGATATTGGGATCGAAGACAAACCTCCTTTCGTTCAATCGAGACATACAGTATTGCTGGAAGCACTCCAAACATATCACATGAGAGTTGGTACATTGAAATACCAAAACAGGATCACTAAAGTGGGATATTAAAATAAGTTGCCAAGTTACTGAATTCTATCTTAACTTTAAAACGATTGCTACCTAATATCCATGCAGGCCAGGCACTGAACCTGTTTGAAGTTTGATTTGACGAGATTCAGAGGAAGAGTTGAGTCAGTCTCTCCTCGTGAAGGGTGATGTGCGCACTTGAAGTAGAATTCGGCCCACGAATGATCACAATCTTCCATCTGACAAGTACCACTAACTTGCTCCGGTCGTAAAACATCATCCCAGCAGCAAGGATCTCGGTCCACGGTGAAGGCACCAGCTTTGCAAAGGCTACATCGAACTCGAAGTTTACCACTTTGTATTGATTTGCATGGAAATTCACAGTAAACATAAAACTGAGCTTTCTTTTGCTTATACTCTGGAGAACTACAAGCTAAAAACGAGGAAGTTGTCAGAATTCATAAAATGATTTGGAAAACTATTTGCAGACGTACCCAGAGATTTGTGCAACAATTTCTGTTCCTCTTCAGTTAACTGCAAGTCGAGCAATGTTTCACAAAGAGGCTTGTCTTGATGAAATGGTGTATTTCTCCTATTTTTGTCTTCGGAAGAAGTTGCATCAGTTTTTTTTATGACTTTAAGTTTAACAGCATTTAGAATACTATTATGACCAAGATCACACTCCTAAAAATTTGTTGGGTAAATTAAACTTAGAATATCAACAAAAGCAATATAAGAAATTAACAAACCTCTAGTAACAAGTCATCAGCAAGACTTTTGCCAGCCAAAATAATGCTGATATCTTCAACTTTCAGACCAACTTTAGGGGCTATAAATTTCTTGATCCGAGCTACATCCCAATCTCGACTCATTTCGATAAGAAATGTTTTACCTCCTGCAGCTTTTATGTGAACAGGCAGGGTAAATTCACTTGAATCACTGGGCCAAAAAAATCTCAAAATTCTGTTCAATAATGAACGTATGAGCGACAACAGCCATTTAATCATTCTGTAGGTTTACGTGAAAAACCCAAGATTGAAGAACATTATGAAAGCGAGATATCTACGTAAAAAATGTATAATTTAAATAACCAAAAATATTTTATATTTTTATATTGCATACCGGCACGAACTGAAAATATTGTTTACGTTGGCTTCGGTTGAAATGAATTGGAACAAACGTCGTCTGCAGTCTGCTGTGAAATGGACTAGCAACAATTTCGTCATAATATTTAGTTAGTAGGTTGACGCTAGCACCTTCTCTTCGTCACTCTCATCAACAAGTCAACTTCGTCTTATTATATTTAGCAGAGTATATAAAAGGTAACGAAATTATCTGTTATTCTGGTGTTTAGTGAGATTGTGGCTTGTAGGCTTTTATGGCTCTAGAAGGTCAACTTAAACTTGTCAAACTAAAAACTGCTGTAAATTTCTAGAATAAGTAATGTCGAAAAATCCTTGATATACTTAACCTCTTTCGTAAGCCCCTCTTTTTCGGTCATACCTACACGTTTATTTACATAAGTAATTATCGAAATCCGTACTTTAACTGAAAATGACGAACCCAACAGAAGTCGACCAAATCATGTTACTGGGTTACTTTTAATTAAATTAGTTTTAGGTCTTATATAACGTTACACTTCTTATAGCAACTAACTAATTATTCTAAAATTCAACCTTGGATGAAAGAAATTTATACAACTATTAATTTCCAGAAAATTAGAAAGAAGTTGGTAATTAAACAATACTGATCTAGTTTAATCCAAGATATTGAAATGTCTGGCAGGAAAAATCTTTTCAAGCAACTAATGGTGGCCCTGAAAAGGGCCGATTGGTAAGTCAAAAGGGAAAAGGTCGCTTAGGCACGTTCACCACGAATACGACGAGCGAGCTGGATGTCTTTTGGCATGATGGTGACTCGCTTGGCGTGGATGGCGCACAAGTTGGTGTCTTCGAAAAGACCCACCAAGTAAGCCTCGCTGGCCTCCTGCAGGGCCATGACGGCCGAGCTCTGGAAACGCAAATCTGTCTTGAAATCCTGGGCGATTTCTCTGACCAAGCGCTGGAATGGCAACTTGCGGATCAGAAGCTCGGTCGACTTTTGGTAGCGACGGATCTCACGAAGGGCGACGGTGCCGGGACGATAACGATGGGGTTTCTTGACTCCTCCAGTGGCCGGGGCACTCTTGCGAGCGGCTTTGGTGGCCAACTGTTTGCGGGGCGCCTTGCCACCGGTGGATTTACGAGCAGTTTGCTTGGTACGAGCCATTTCGAGCGAGTGAAATTTCAGATGTCCTAACTAGTGAAAAGTGCTTGGTATATGTGGGGAACCTACGGACGTTGCAGAGCTAAGCGAGTTCACTGGCTAGGGATTGGTTAATTCAAAAATGGGAGGGAATAGAAAATTTATAACGGAAATCCTTTTTGTTGACAAATGATGGCTGGAGCTGAGTTCCACCAATAGGAGTTCAGCTTGAGGATCCGGTAGGGTATATATTGGGACCATAGTGAGTTTAACATAACATCATTCGATATTTTTTAAATCTCTGAAACTTATTTGAAAATGACTGGTCGCGGCAAAGGAGGAAAAGGACTCGGCAAGGGAGGCGCCAAACGTCATCGCAAAGTTTTGCGTGACAACATCCAGGGAATCACCAAGCCGGCCATCCGTCGTCTTGCCCGTCGTGGTGGTGTCAAGCGAATCTCTGGTCTCATCTACGAGGAGACCCGCGGTGTGTTGAAGGTGTTCCTTGAGAACGTGATTCGTGACGCCGTCACCTACACTGAACACGCCAAGAGGAAGACGGTGACGGCCATGGACGTCGTCTACGCATTGAAACGCCAGGGCCGCACTCTGTACGGCTTCGGCGGTTAAATTTGATTCCGATTTATTATTTTAACTCCTGACTCAATCCAATCGGCCCTTTTCAGGGCCACCATTTACTTAAAGAAAAAGATTTCTTAACCACTTTTTAAACCATATTCTTGTCGACTTTATGCTGCTACAAGAACAAAATCCTTGAATTTTGAATTAATAAGCATCATTCTTTTATTTCATCTTTGAAAGATTTGATTGACATAGCAGGTGTTGGAGCAATGCGTCCTAAAGGATCTTGTGATCTGAAACTATGTTAATCCAAATAACTCGATCGAAAAATATCGAGATGCTGTTATGTTATTGATATTGTTTTCTCAGATTTTACGCAGTATTTTTATTTTTAACTTTCATATTTAACAAAAATCTTCCTTAGTTCCTTAGTATGTAGAAGGAGTTGCTAACGGAGATAAATTTTAATATCAATCATTTTCTAAATCAAATGAATATGTAAAATCAACGCATTGAACCGGATCTGCCAAACTTAAAATTCAGCAGAAAGATAGAGAAAAGCTCTTGATCACAGTATTTCCTAACGTTCCGTCGCACTAATCAACAATATGGGTTCAGTTTAGAACTCGATTAGATAATAAATGTCAAAAGTAGTTAGATGTTTTTCCTTTCTTTAAAATTTGGTGGCCCTGAAAAGGGCCGTTTGGTTTGTAGAGAGAACAAGAGGATCACTCTACTTGGTGCTGGTGTACTTGGTCACTGCCTTGGTGCCTTCAGACACGGCGTGCTTGGCCAACTCACCGGGCAAGAGCAGACGGACGGCCGTCTGGATTTCCCGGCTGGTGATGGTCGACCGCTTGTTGTAGTGGGCGAGACGGGACGACTCTCCAGCGATGCGCTCGAAAATGTCGTTGACGAAGCTGTTCATGATGGTCATGGCTTTGGAGGAGATGCCAGTGTCGGGGTGGACCTGCTTCAACACTTTGTAGATGTAAATGGCGTAGCTCTCCTTCCTCTTGCGCTTCTTCTTCTTGTCGCCCTTGGCGATGTTCTTCTGGGCCTTGCCGGCCTTCTTCGCAGCTTTACCGCTTACTTTAGGGGGCATTCTTGGACTTGGAAATCTCAGAAAGTGAAGTCCGCTTGTCCGAATTTCTTCTTTATACTGATATCGGCTCCCCTTCACTACTTGATGGTAGCCAAAACTCTCGTCTCCAGAGACTTGCGTGTATCACGTAGGTGTTCACTCAGGGGCGGAGCTATAGAAAAGGGAAAGAATTTCGAGGCAAGTGAAGATTTACTATTGGCTACCAAAATTGTATTCTGAATCCAACTTCAAGTCCCTATATAAACGTCGATTTTTCAAATTGTATTCATCACTCGTTCCTTGATTTTAGGAACCGCGTTTTATCTACTCTCAATCCTAACATGTCTGGTCGTGGTAAAGGAGGCAAAGTCAAGGGAAAGTCAAAGACTCGTTCCAGCAGGGCCGGACTTCAATTCCCCGTCGGTCGTATCCATCGAATGCTCCGCAAAGGATCGTACGCTGAGCGTGTTGGTGCCGGTGCCCCCGTCTACTTGGCTGCCGTCATGGAGTACTTGGCCGCTGAGGTCCTCGAGTTGGCCGGTAACGCCGCCCGTGACAACAAGAAGACCCGCATCATCCCTCGTCACTTGCAATTGGCCATCCGCAACGACGAAGAGTTGAACAAACTTCTCTCCGGTGTCACCATCGCTCAGGGTGGTGTTTTGCCCAACATCCAGGCCGTTCTCTTGCCCAAGAAGACCGACAAACCCGCCAAGGCTTAAACTTCTCCCGTCTTTTAATAAACGGCCCTTTTCAGGGCCACCAATTTATTTTGGAAAAAAGGAATTTGCTGAGTGCTATATTTCGAACTTAGTTTATTGCGCACTTCATTTTAATCTAGTTGTGGAAATGATAACGTGCATGTTGTCTGATTCGCAATGGGGTACGCTTGAATTGTTTTTGTTTCAACCTAATTCTTGGTATATGAAACGGTAAATGGCAGTACTACTACAAATAAAAGTTGTTAATTAATCACTTCAATTTTTTAAACCATTTCTCTTTTGAACTTACCACTGCCCGATAACTTTCTCCTGATGTCGCGAAATGGGATAATAAGTTATGTGGCGAGGATCTACGTTGATTTTGTTCACTTTATTAGCGAGTTATTGAACGTCACATGCCTTATTTTAATAAATGAAACAGCTCTTCGAGGTTTGCTGTCATTTTAATTCGTCCCCATTTAAAAATTAAAAAAGTAATTGGGTAAATAAACTCCGTTTGGTATCGTTTGGTGTCGCTAAAATCGCATTGTGTTGTTATGTCGAAAGTTCGTGCTGCTTTCTTTTTCTTTTTTCCCTTTGTTTTTTGAAAAAACAACACCATATTAAATGTTAGTGTTCTTAACTGATTCTAGAACCTGCCTAGTTTATACCAACATCTTTTTTCTATTTGAATTCTAGATTGCGAGCTTTCAACAATGTCAGGTTTTCTCACCATACTACAACTAATGACTGAACTGTTTTTCATCTATCTGATCAATCCTTCTGATCTTTCTACTGTGAAAATCATCTTTACTTATCAGATGTTAGAATGAGATACAGATACAGGTAAACATACAGACTTTTCTTAACTAAACACAGTTTCACTTGAACTATGTATGACTTTGAATTAGGTGCCTTCAGCAGTGTGGAGTTAAATTGCTGTTACACTGTGCTGTATTTCTTGATCACTTGAAAGCAACTTGACACTAAAAGAGGTAAACATTTGTCGCTGTTTTCTTCCAAAAGCATTTAAAAGAACTTCATTATTTTGATGTGTATTTCAGAAATATGCCGATGGCTACACAAATAGTATCCACATATTCTTCTTTATTAATCCGTAGCCCTAATGGGATATGTGAGCAGGATAGCACCTCCCTGGAGTTACCCTAGCCCGGTAATGGTAAGGTTTTACTAGATCACACAATAGTAGTTCTGGCTTTTTAAAAAGTGAAACTTTATTTGCTTAGTCGATTGTTGTCGGCTTCTAGAATTTTTTCCATCTCTTCTTTGTGCCTTAGTTACTCTCATTTCTTTTTTTTTGTTTGTTTTGCCCTTGGTTTTCCAAACGCGCTTCTACAGTTACAGATTAACCGGAAATCTCCTCCCCATTACAAGGGTAAAAGAAACATCGACATCGAAATGATCCTTCTTTGCAATTAAAAATCTTTTTTACATTAAGTTCCCGAACTTATGCCCAAATTTGACCGTTTTTTCCTTCGAGTAAGTTATAAACTAGATTTGCTTAAAAGCGTTGTATGTGTGAAAATCACAACCTCCAAATCTCAGAGAAATTTAATATTGTTGTTGATCAAACTTTGTTTTCTCTGCGCGTAGAAAAAGTTAGCAGTGACTTAACCGTCCACAAATCCACTCCATTTCTAAAAACCTTGGAATTTGATTTTTAATGAATAGATCAGATTGCGTAGCATTTAGTTGATTCCCGCACTACTAGAAACTTTTGAAAAGTCGTAGTAGACACGTTAAAGCGTTGCAGCTCCCACAATCGAATAATCCAACGAAGATCCCCATAAGGCCTTGCCACCTTGATATATTTTACCACCATTCGTTTTCCCTGTGCATTTGCATTTTTGCCAAGGTGACTTAAAAACTGTGCCATTCCCCGGTGACTACGAAGTGAATGCTTTCGGCGAAATAAAAGCTTTGACACTGATGTTACTTATTGTTGACTGATTGTAACTTAATGTTGTTTGTTTTTTGTTTTCAAGGATCAAGGACTGACGCCGATTATCACCTTCAGATCTGCAGATTGAAGCTTTAGCTGTTTGTGGTGCGTTGCTTGATTCTTGGTGACGACGGGATGATCGTAATTTGGTGAGTAGATGAGGCGTAAGTCTTGAGCTCTTTTGTTTTGAGACCTCTGTTGCTTGAAATCAATCGTGTGTCGACGAGTTAGAGCGTTAACGTCAGTTTTCAACTTTCTCCTTTACTATTTCTTATTTTTAATGCTAGATTGCTATAACATGGTCTTTGGTCATTTCCCAGTCAGTTTCAGTTACTTTATACATCTCTAAATACTTTATTGGCAATTACTATAAGGTAATTTGGGGTGATAACTGATAGTAACAGTTCCAGCGACAAAGCTCACTTGTTAAATTTTCGATTAATATCCATTTTATTTACTTCCGGTTCTAGTTAAGAGTTCTATAAATATTCATTTTGACGCTCAAAAGAAACAGGTTTTCGTGATCCTCGTCCAATTTGGGGTTGATTTATTCACGTATCAGTAAAAAATATCGGAAAATCACGCTTGAAGGTCGCGGGGAACATAACGTGTAAAACTGTCAATGCGGTGGTGTAGAGGTTGGGTGAGAATTGGACGTGTTGCATCATTATCAAGCAGGTACAATAGCCGCAAGGCTCAGCCATTTTGTATTCATTTTGATATTCGGTTTTTGTAGACCCATCCCTAACGACGTCAACCTAAAGAAGGAAAGGCCAGTTTTCATTTCCTTCACGCTCGAAGGTCACGGAGATCTTAACGTAAAACGTGTCATGCGACGGGGGAGAGGTTGGGTGAGGACGACACGTGTTGCATCATTATCAAGCAGGTACAATAGCCGTAAGGCTTAAGAGAGGGGTCAGGGTGAGAAAAAGTCGTATAAAAGGAGAGAGAAAAGGCGTCGGAAATCAGTCGAGTGAGCATCTCCGACACGGCAACAACTGCTGTGGACTATTTGTCACTAACTGCATTCTTCATCGTAATACCGTTTCGCAACCAAATGGTGAATTTTATTTTTTTACATGGAGTTTTGTATCACTTTAATATTTTGTTTGTTTGTTAATATGCCAGTTATGATTAAAAATTGATGTTCAAATTACGTACTACCGTCTAGTTAACTATGGTGTCGTGCTGCTGTTGGTTGTATCCTTGATGGTTGGATCGACTACTGGGGTACCGATGTCTCTTGGGTATGATGAATAACAAACCACCAAGGCAGCGGAGTACTACACCACCAAGGCAGCGGAGTACTACACCACCAAGTCAGCGGAGTACTACACCACCAAGTCAGCGGAGTACTACACCACCAAGTCAGCGGAGTACTACACCACTGCGTATGCTGCCCCAGCCTTTTAGTCCGTTCCTAGCTACACCGAGGCTCCAGCTTATTACGCCACAACGCGGTCAAAAACTACACCGAAGCGCCCAAGTACTGCTCTGCCCCGAATTACTTCACGCGGTTGCTCCTTCGTACTACGTTGGACCGAAATGCTATACTGAGGCTCCAGTTTACTTCACTACAACTTAAGCTGCACCTTGCTACACCTAGCTAATACATCAAGGCACCCAAGTACTACATCGACGAGTTCGCATGTTGCACTACAACCCACGCTGCCCTCAGCTACCATGCCGAGGCTCCGCTCCAATACCGATGCTTCCAAGCACTACACAACCATGGCACTCGACCTACTGCACCGAAGTTGCGAAGTATTCCACTGCCCAGAGTTACTACACCGCCAAGGCACCTGAATGTTACATCACTACCTTCGCTTCTCCAGTTTACTACAGGGAGGTTTTACATACCAGAGCCGAAATTTCTAATTTATCTTGTGTTCATAATTGTTGGTCATATCTCAATAGTTACTAGTGACTGGGAATCGTTGTTGATTTTAAATGAGAAAATAAATGTTTTAATGGTAACTATCTTCTACGAAATCTCTTAACACGACATATAGTTCTGATGCTTGGACGAACTTATTTTCAGGGTAAGTAACGAAAGAAACGTATTGGTTAGAATTAACTCTAAATTTTTGAATTCATTTTTAACTTAAGTTGGAGTAATAAAGGAGTTGTAGATAGTGTTGGATACTTCATAGAAATTTCGAGTATGGAAATAAGTACTTGGAAGTATGTAACAAGTCACTTGCCAAAACTTATATGTAACGTATAAGTTTACCCATTTGGTTACAAGTGTCAAGTAACAACAAACAAAAAACTTCAATCGGGAATTGCTTTATTGTCCCACCTCCACCCACAATTCCACCACATTTTACAGTCACATACACATATACATACATACACTTAAGTTAACCCGTTGGCTGCCACGCCATACAACCCGTAGGTTGCTCTCTACTACTCTACGCGCCACGTCTGAAGGATCCATGACCAAAGTGGGACTTGCCATTGCTGACAAGTCCGGGCTGACACGGTGACAGGAGAAGATGGAATGCACGCCTCTAGAATCCATCACCGTATCGACAAGGGGGAAGTCCCTATGGTGCACTGCCTAACGGAGCCTTTCGGCGAATCTGGGGCTGGTGCGACTGTCCGACCCCGCGGCATGTAAACCACGAGACCGAACAGCGCGGCCCGTGCTAAGGAGCGGGGAGAACAAAGGCGTGGCAGCCAACGGGTTAACTAACACAAACATATTACCAATAACAAATGATGATCCGCGCTGACATTTTGGAGATACCGGCGATGTTTTTGTGTCCATCTTCTCGACGTTTCCTCTGCATTACCTGAATAAAGAGAAAACAATTCTTATTTAGTGACATGCCAATTAAAGTAACGTAGTACAGATAGAAACAATAGTCAGGTTTTTTAGCTCAAAGATTTAAAGATGCAATTTTTTAAACTTAAAATCAAGCTTGCAATATTGAGAACTGTAAACAGAACAAAGCTCACTTGCTTGTTTTTTGAAAATTTTACGGAAGTAGACCGGAAGTAACCACAGCTCCTCAACCATTGAGCTGTCGTGAAATTAAACCACATATTCGTGATCCCCATGAAATTTAGGGTCGATTAGATGTGATTTAAACGAAATCCAAAATTTGGCCAAAATCGAGAATTTTCCTGAACTATAGTTCAGGAAAATTTTCGAAACCGGAAGTACGCGTACGTAAAAAAGATAACATGAACTTTACCACAAATTCGACGAGGATTACGAATATGTGGTTCTTTTGCTCCTCGAATGAATAATTTTTGAACTACTGCCTGAAATGAGCATGTTGGGAATTTATTGCATCCCAACAGTGATCGACATTATTGCTATTGTTAATTCTGTGTAATTTGTAGGGACCTCAACAGAGGGCCCCAATTTTACCCTCTCTTCCCATTCAATCTATTGTTCCCTACCCTACTCAACCCTAAACCAACTATTGAAATACCAAAATGCTGTATTATACGGCAGTGTGAAATATAAGGACGAACTAGCAACAACAAAGGTGTCATCTCTTATCTCAATCTTGGAAGTTGAACGGTCGACACCGCCAACAAGAGTTCCATTTCCAACATGGTCCTTCGAACCGGAGTTTTCTCCAACCAGTGTTAAGTTAGTTTCGCTCTATCACACTCAAATCTTTCTCTCGTTATCTCCTTTTGCTTAATCATTGCCGCCATTTATCAAAGAAAATTGTGTTTAATTATGGCAGGTCAGTCATTTATTAGAATCTTTTTCTCTCTCTCTGAGTTTAACTTGTTCTCAGGGGTCTAGTAAGCAAATAGATCCCTCTAAACAGTAAATTATTTTTCTTCTCTCTCTTGAATTAAAGCTAAAATATTTCCTCAAAGTTTCTTAAAATTAAAATAGGATTCCTAAATCATTTTTGAAGGGGGATTTCTTTTTTTGTCACGTAAATTATCATCGCCTAAGTTGATTATTCTCTCTTCCCTTTCAACAAATTTTTTTTTTTTTGGGGGGATATTGCTTTCCAATATCTAAGATTGGGCAAACTTGGGAACTTCCCTACCTCTTTAACGTGTTCACCTCGTGTGAGCCTTAGGTTAAATTCCCTCTCTATCTCTTGATACGCCTCCCGGCATTGTAAAAACGAATCTCAGCTGATTGGGTTCACTGCCCGTTCTTTAAAAATGGGATAACGCGGGAATCTCTTTCCTTTCAAGAATTTTTTTTTGGGGGGGCTTGCTTCCCTACCTCTTAGATTGGGAAAACGCGGGAACTTCTCTAACCCTTCAATGAGTTCGCCTCGTGTGAGCCCCAGGGTGAAAAGACTTAAATAAATTATCGCTCTCTTTGCTATGGCCTTAGACCATTTCCCGAAAACAAATCTCTCTCATTTTTTGAATTAATTTGCATTGTTTGTTATTCAATCATTTGGGTAAATCTCTCTCTGTCTCAGAAGGCACAACGATCTCTCTAAATACGACAGAAAAATATTCTCTTTTTTGGGGGGCTAGGCCGGTTTCCCCTTTAAACTGGAAAAAACGCGGGAAAATTCTCTACCCTTTCAACGCGTTCGCCTCGTGTGCGCCTTAGGGTGATTAAAACTTGAATTTTTTTTCTCTCTCTCTATTTACAAAGGCCTTCCGCCATTTCGAAACAAATCTCGCGCTCTTACGCTCTTGCATTTTTTGTTTGCTTAAAGGGAAATCTTTCTCTTTTTCTGAGAAGGCACAAAGCGCCCTCTGAGCACAAAATTGGGAATTAGAAACCGCCGTCTTGCGGCAAAAACTCTTTAAATTCTCTTTCCTAAAAATTGTTATTATGCCGTTTGTGGGATTGTAAGGAGCTAGAAAATTACCCTAGCTCCAAAATCATTCAGTTTTTGCAGATATCTTCACATAAAGGAATTCAAAGAAAGTGGAAAAGACAGCAGAATTTAATTCGGCACCACGAATCTCCGAAGACCGAGCAGAACAACAAACAAAAAGGCTAATCAACTTAATCAAAACATTAATTTAAACTAATTATCTTCTTTTCGTACTCTCAGCAGCTCCTTAGGAGCCACCTCCAACTCACAATGGCTCCAAATTACGCAAGAACTTTAATTAAAAAGCATATCACCCGTATCATTAACCTCGTCGAAACGTACAAATCAACAGAAATGACGTTGGAAGCGTTTATCGAAGTCGAAAAATTAGAAAAAAAGCTAGATGGATTCTACAAAACTTATGAGATATTCTCAAAAAGGGTCCAGGCTGAAATGTACAAAGAAGGCGAAGACCAAGAAGAGATCAATGCAGACATCGACACCATGTACCAAACAATGGACGATGTTATTGTCGCCAAAATTCACATCTTAAAGAAAAAACGAAGAGAATGGTTAGACAAACTCGAAAAGGAAGCAGATGACGAAGAATGGGAGAAGGACAGAGAAAGAATGCTCCAAATTCTCCAACATCAGGCAGCAACCCAGGCAGCAAACCAGGCAGCAACCCAAGCACAACTCAATCGGGACATAATCAGTCAGGTGATCGCAGCCATCTCAACAGCCTTTTCAGTGCCCGTCGCTCCAGGAGATGTCAACTTATCACCAACAGCTTCTCAGGAGCCAGCTTCTCAAACAAATCCAGTAATAGAGTCAATTCTCAAAACCCTCTCAACATCTCAATTTGCAGCAGTATTAGTGCCAAACCCAACTCCACTAGAAGTGTCGTCGCTTACGACAACAAGCTGTAGTTTTCAAAACACCCCTTCATACCAGTCAAAAGAAAATATCCAGACGGAAGAAAAAGAGACTGGAACGGCCAGTCTCCCTCACCCACCGAAAAAAGGAGACTCACTCTCGGATTCTCCGGATGGGCCAGACGGATATCCCGACAAAAAAAGGTTTGAAAGGAACGAAATAAAAGAAAATAATTCCTTTGTTTCAAAGTTAGAAAACTCAGCAAATCTGGAAGGAGCAGAAAAAATCCCATCATCGAACGCGAAAAGTTGCTACAGCGACCAAAACGTCAAATCAGCCCAGTCAAAAGAAGTCCCGATGGAAAAGGAGCCTGGAACAGCCAGTCTCCAACAACGACCAAAAAAAGGGCTATCAATCTCAGATATTCCGGTCAAATCCAGTGGAAACAAAGACGAAAAAAGGTTTGAAGACGAGCTGAAAGCAACTAACCTCAAATTTGCAAACTTAGATGGTGTAGATGCAGTGGAGTCCAAAAATCTCTTGAGCTCCTCTAGCAACGAAAAAACTGCTTGCACACTCATTATTCAAGAAGCTCCAGCTACTCCGGCAGAAGCTCCTCGTCCTCTCATTATTCTAGAAGCTCCAGCTACTCCGGCAGAAGCTCCTGGTACTCTCAATCTTCAAAAAGCTCCAGCCAATCCGGCAGAAGCTCCTCACTCTCTTAGTCATCAAGAAACTCCTACTTATCAAGCAGAAGTTCCTGACACATTCAATTGTCTAAAAACTAAAGATTCAATTATTAGGATTCCGCCAGCCGGCTCCAAAGAAAAGGATATTCCTACCTTTCTTTTTTTCCCCTCGGGAAGGCCAGCTGCATCGCTGGAAACACTTAACTCTTTTCCGAGTCAACTTAAACAAACCAACTTCTCTTCTTCTGGAAATTTATCATCGTCGCCAGAAATCCAGGAAGCTTCGAAAGAAAATCCTCAAGAAGCCGCTGCATTTGTCAATTCAACAAACGTAGAAAGCAACCAAGAAATCATTCCGAAGTTCAGATCGCCGTGCAGTCAAGCAGCAATTCTTCCGGAATTGGCCAATCAACAAAACTCAATGAAACGGAAGCGCTTGGAGCCAGTAAAACCAGCTCCTAAACGCATCTCAAGGTTACCAAGTATAGAAGAACATCTCATCAACCAGTTGCTGTTCTCTTATTCGTTAACCCAGGTACCAAACAAAATCGTTTCACATCTACTAAAAAATATTCTTGTGTTAAAGGACATTGAAGAAGATTCCAACACACACCAATCGGTATGGGATCCTGGTGGCAAACTTCCAAAGAGTCAGCCAACTCTCAATCGGAATCAAATGGAATGGACAATTAACTGAATCCGTAGCCAGTCAACGAAACAGCTCCTCTTAATCCAGGCCATCCATCTTCAACCGCATTTTCAGATCTCCAATCCAACGGATATCAAGTCGATCAGGATGTCGAGCCAATTGAACGGGCTCTACTGGGGAGTGTGTTGGGAATTTATTGCATCCCAACAGTGATCGACATTATTGCTATTGTTAATTCTGTGTAATTTGTAGGGACCTCAACAGAGGGCCCCAATTTTACCCTCTCTTCCCATTCAATCTATTGTTCCCTACCCTACTCAACCCTAAACCAACTATTGAAATACCAAAATGCTGTATTATACGGCAGTGTGAAATATAAGGACGAACTAGCAACAACAAAGGTGTCATCTCTTATCTCAATCTTGGAAGTTGAACGGTCGACACCGCCAACAAGAGTTCCATTTCCAACAGAGCAAACCGGAAGTAGAAAAAAAGAGCTATTATCGAAAATTTTACAAGTGAGCTTTGTTGCTGGAATAGTAATCGTCAGTTATTTCTAAATATTTTAACAAAATAACTGCCAATAAATGTTTAAATAGACGTGAAAAGTAACTGAAACTGACTGTTATGACAGCTGCAAATTATCAAAAAGCCATCTAGCGTTAGAAAAAAGAAACGTCCAAGTAAAACTTCGTTGGCGCGTAAGAAGGGCCTGATTTTGAAAACTATTACACAGACAGAGTCTAACGCAACTAGACTATTGGTAGATAACCTACGAAAATAATTCAATTGTTGGGAACCTGGGCATAATTACGTGGTGAGTGAGTGACTGCAGGTGTGTAACAGCGGGCGGAAGCGATCACTGAAGTGGTCCAGAAACTCGCCAAGTCGCAGTGAAGTAAAACAAATTGTGTTTAGTTTTGTTATTGAAGCTAGATGAGCGTGCGTCGCGAAGATAAGGATGGAGAAGAACGTTGATGGAAGTCCCTCTTCCGTCATGGACAAAGGTCAGCATTGGCACAAGAATCTCCGTGCCAGGACCACACGATTCCATAAACAAACTGCGTGCTCTGTAAAAAAAAAATATTTTACATTAATGAACATATAAAAATGAATAAAGCAATAAAAGCATATCAAATCGTTACCTTTTCTAAGAAGCCCGCTGATATGTTTATGATGAAAAAACCGTAAAAAATGGAATTCACAGCAATCAAGTGAACCAACAGCATTACTCCACATATTGAGATAAATTTCCTGATGCTAAAGAAAGTGTCATGAAGTATTGCAGTAGTGTGGTGATCGGTGGTATTGATGCTTACCTTTATCATATTGGTGATGAATTTAATAAGGCATTTGACTTTCATCAAGGAGATATGGTACATACATGGCAGGTCACTTCACAGTCTTCATGTCTCTGAAACTCTAAGTGGGAATGGGCAAGGAAATTATCTTCGTTATTTACAAATTTACACAAATTTACCTAGAGAAATAAAACTCTACCTATCTCTTAGTTTGCCGCTTTTGCTTTGAGTTTCTAGAGTTGCCTTCTAAACAGAAGTAAAAACAGCCATAACAAGAAACATGCTGTTGCAGGGTACGCCACCAAAAAAGGCGAGATTCAGAAAAGATCCTATTGTTCATGAGCAAGAATACCTATGTTATATGAAAATCTGTAATAGTCTGGAAGCAGTAGTTGGTAAATACCTTATCTCGGCACATTTGTATTTCAATATATGTCGATATATGTGTACTTCAAACATGAGTTTTATTAGGCTTTTGACAGCATGATGGGCCTAATGGATGGAAATCGACTGAGCGCGCTAAGTCTACTTGTTGGAATAACTGACAGTTTGCATCTAGAATTTGAAGAAATAAGTTGGTGGTTAGTACAGTATAAAAATAAGGAAATTTGGTCAAGATAAATCTACATATAATACGAAGTTCGATTTGGTAATTGAAATCATAGGAATATAAGTATAAATTAGCTATAATTTCTTTCGCCCTTTTCGCCTGGTTTCACGATGTCAGAACAACATGGGCGATACTGGCGACATCTAGTAACGAATTTTGAATCGATGAGTTAGTTGCACGCTTGCAATACAGTATTGAGAACTGTAAGCAGAACAAAGCTCAATTGATAGTTTTAAGAAAAATTTCCGGAAAAAACCGGAAGTAAGCGAAAGCGCTTTAACCATTACGCTGTCGTCAAATTAAACCAAAAATTCGTGATCTCTATGAGATTTGCGGTCGCTTAGGTGTGATTTTAAACGAAATACAAATTAAGCGATTTTACGATATTTTTTACTGATACGTGAATAAATCAACCCCAAATTGGACGAGGATCACGAAAACCTGTTTCTTTTGAGCGTCAAAATGAATATTTATAGAACTCTTAACTAGAACCGGAAGTAAATAAAATGGATATTAATCGAAAATTTAACAAGTGAGCTTTGTCGCTGGAACTGTTACTATCAGTTATCACCCCAAATTACCTTATAGTAATTGCCAATAAAGTATTTAGAGATGTATAAAGTAACTGAAACTGACTGGGAAATGACCAAAGACCATGTTATAGCAATCTAGCATTAAAAATAAGAAATAGTAAAGGAGAAAGTTGAAAACTGACGTTAACGCTCTAACTCGTCGACACACGATTGATTTCAAGCAACAGAGGTCTCAAAACAAAAGAGCTCAAGACTTACGCCTCATCTACTCACCAAATTACGATCATCCCGTCGTCACCAAGAATCAAGCAACGCACCACAAACAGCTAAAGCTTCAATCTGCAGATCTGAAGGTGATAATCGGCGTCAGTCCTTGATCCTTGAAAACAAAAAACAAACAACATTAAGTTACAATCAGTCAACAATAAGTAACATCAGTGTCAAAGCTTTTATTTCGCCGAAAGCATTCACTTCGTAGTCACCGGGGAATGGCACAGTTTTTAAGTCACCTTGGCAAAAATGCAAATGCACAGGGAAAACGAATGGTGGTAAAATATATCAAGGTGGCAAGGCCTTATGGGGATCTTCGTTGGATTATTCGATTGTGGGAGCTGCAACGCTTTAACGTGTCTACTACGACTTTTCAAAAGTTTCTAGTAGTGCGGGAATCAACTAAATGCTACGCAATCTGATCTATTCATTAAAAATCAAATTCCAAGGTTTTTAGAAATGGAGTGGATTTGTGGACGGTTAAGTCACTGCTAACTTTTTCTACGCGCAGAGAAAACAAAGTTTGATCAACAACAATATTAAATTTCTCTGAGATTTGGAGGTTGTGATTTTCACACATACAACGCTTTTAAGCAAATCTAGTTTATAACTTACTCGAAGGAAAAAACGGTCAAATTTGGGCATAAGTTCGGGAACTTAATGTAAAAAAGATTTTTAATTGCAAAGAAGGATCATTTCGATGTCGATGTTTCTTTTACCCTTGTAATGGGGAGGAGATTTCCGGTTAATCTGTAACTGTAGAAGCGCGTTTGGAAAACCAAGGGCAAAACAAACAAAAAAAAAGAAATGAGAGTAACTAAGGCACAAAGAAGAGATGGAAAAAATTCTAGAAGCCGACAACAATCGACTAAGCAAATAAAGTTTCACTTTTTAAAAAGCCAGAACTACTATTGTGTGATCTAGTAAAACCTTACCATTACCGGGCTAGGGTAACTCCAGGGAGGTGCTATCCTGCTCACATATCCCATTAGGGCTACGGATTAATAAAGAAGAATATGTGGATACTATTTGTGTAGCCATCGGCATATTTCTGAAATACACATCAAAATAATGAAGTTCTTTTAAATGCTTTTGGAAGAAAACAGCGACAAATGTTTACCTCTTTTAGTGTCAAGTTGCTTTCAAGTGATCAAGAAATACAGCACAGTGTAACAGCAATTTAACTCCACACTGCTGAAGGCACCTAATTCAAAGTCATACATAGTTCAAGTGAAACTGTGTTTAGTTAAGAAAAGTCTGTATGTTTACCTGTATCTGTATCTCATTCTAACATCTGATAAGTAAAGATGATTTTCACAGTAGAAAGATCAGAAGGATTGATCAGATAGATGAAAAACAGTTCAGTCATTAGTTGTAGTATGGTGAGAAAACCTGACATTGTTGAAAGCTCGCAATCTAGAATTCAAATAGAAAAAAGATGTTGGTATAAACTAGGCAGGTTCTAGAATCAGTTAAGAACACTAACATTTAATATGGTGTTGTTTTTTCAAAAAACAAAGGGAAAAAAGAAAAAGAAAGCAGCACGAACTTTCGACATAACAACACAATGCGATTTTAGCGACACCAAACGATACCAAACGGAGTTTATTTACCCAATTACTTTTTTAATTTTTAAATGGGGACGAATTAAAATGACAGCAAACCTCGAAGAGCTGTTTCATTTATTAAAATAAGGCATGTGACGTTCAATAACTCGCTAATAAAGTGAACAAAATCAACGTAGATCCTCGCCACATAACTTATTATCCCATTTCGCGACATCAGGAGAAAGTTATCGGGCAGTGGTAAGTTCAAAAGAGAAATGGTTTAAAAAATTGAAGTGATTAATTAACAACTTTTATTTGTAGTAGTACTGCCATTTACCGTTTCATATACCAAGAATTAGGTTGAAACAAAAACAATTCAAGCGTACCCCATTGCGAATCAGACAACATGCACGTTATCATTTCCACAACTAGATTAAAATGAAGTGCGCAATAAACTAAGTTCGAAATATAGCACTCAGCAAATTCCTTTTTTCCAAAATAAATTGGTGGCCCTGAAAAGGGCCGTTTATTAAAAGACGGGAGAAGTTTAAGCCTTGGCGGGTTTGTCGGTCTTCTTGGGCAAGAGAACGGCCTGGATGTTGGGCAAAACACCACCCTGAGCGATGGTGACACCGGAGAGAAGTTTGTTCAACTCTTCGTCGTTGCGGATGGCCAATTGCAAGTGACGAGGGATGATGCGGGTCTTCTTGTTGTCACGGGCGGCGTTACCGGCCAACTCGAGGACCTCAGCGGCCAAGTACTCCATGACGGCAGCCAAGTAGACGGGGGCACCGGCACCAACACGCTCAGCGTACGATCCTTTGCGGAGCATTCGATGGATACGACCGACGGGGAATTGAAGTCCGGCCCTGCTGGAACGAGTCTTTGACTTTCCCTTGACTTTGCCTCCTTTACCACGACCAGACATGTTAGGATTGAGAGTAGATAAAACGCGGTTCCTAAAATCAAGGAACGAGTGATGAATACAATTTGAAAAATCGACGTTTATATAGGGACTTGAAGTTGGATTCAGAATACAATTTTGGTAGCCAATAGTAAATCTTCACTTGCCTCGAAATTCTTTCCCTTTTCTATAGCTCCGCCCCTGAGTGAACACCTACGTGATACACGCAAGTCTCTGGAGACGAGAGTTTTGGCTACCATCAAGTAGTGAAGGGGAGCCGATATCAGTATAAAGAAGAAATTCGGACAAGCGGACTTCACTTCACTCCTTCACTGAAAAATCAGCGAAGGAGTCAGAGTGAGACGTCGTCTGCTATCGATAGGTGTACACCTGTGTCTCGCAGCTCGTAATAACTTTGCGAAATATAGTGTAACAAGTTTCGATCAGTGTGTAATTATAGTGCTCATCTAAGAAACAAAGTGTGCTCTCTCTTGTAGTTCCACAAGTTGGGACAATTAAGGGAGGCATCAAGTCTTAATTTCTCGTGTTTGTTTTTTCCCCAGTGAAATCAAAAACCCACCCCCCACTTCCACTGTCACTGCCACCTGTCGGTAGCAGGTGACATGAATGAAGAGGAGATCAGGGCTGCAAAGGCGGCCGCCGCTAGCGCTCGGGCGTCCCTGGCCCCGTTGATGCTCAACGAGCAGGGGATCGCAGAAGAGCCGGAACCCGATTCGATGGAAGAAGATTTCTTTGAGGAATCGCGTAAGGAAGAACAGGAGGCCACTACGGAAGCTGAAAAAGAAGAGCAAAGGAGGCGCCGCAAGGCAGCTGCCGATAAGTGGCTTCGAGACAAGGGTTTTACCATTGTGCAAAGAGGAAAAAAAGGAGAACCGTCCAACAAGCGAGGCAGAAAAGACATCGAAACCCCAAGCCCGGCAGGAGAAACAGAATCATCTTCTCTCCCCTCAAGAGGCAAACCACCACCAATTCCTCCCCGTAGGTCAGAAGCGACCACGGAGTCAAGCCAACAATTCAAACAGCCACCGGCCAACAGAATGACAACCTCATTCGAAACCCGCCTTGTAGCAAAAGAAAACGACATGATCGTAGATCTAAAGAAGGTGAGCCCGATTCTAATCAATAAGCGCCTTAGCGAGCAAGTAAGCAAGGGCTCAGTCTCCAGCTGGAAGATAAACCCGGGTGGCTCGTTAACCGTTGTCGCAACGGGCGCAGCTGAGCTACTAGAGGTGATGGCCATCCAAACCATGGGATCATGGACCATATCGTTGGTACCAAAAACGTGCAAAGGTGTAGTACATGGAGTGCATCACCTCATTACTATGGAAGAGTTCCTGGAAGAAGCAAGTGCAGTCAACCAGGGCAACGCCGTCAAAATTGTAAACGCTGCGCGCATAGAAAGCCGACCTGGGGGCCCATACAAGTCTACAAGCAGCGTCATTGTCACGTTTGAAGCGGCGGAGTTACCTGACTCGGTTAAAATACTGAACAGTATACACCGGGTAACCCAATACATCCCAGAGCCTACCCAGTGCTACAAATGTCGCCGGCCGGGACACATTGCCAAGGAATGCGGAGGAAAGCAACGGTGTGCAAGATGCGGAGGAGTGCACCTCACCAAAGACTGCACGGTAACGAGAGAGCACTGGAAGTGCCCAAACTGCAAGGGCCCCCATAGTGCAGCTTTCCGTGGCTGCCCCCAGTGGAAAGAAGCAAAGGCTGTCATCAGAATAGCAGTTGTGGAAAACATCCCTCGATCTGCAGCAGTGGCCAAAGTAAGAAGTGGTCAATCATATGCCGCGGCAGCAAAAGCAACGGATCAGAGCGATACACAAAAAGAAAAAACCTCGGAACCGAAAAACGCAGGCTCCTCCGACGAATCACCAGACAAAAATGCTCAAACAACCGAGCCCCTCCAAGAGGTGGCACAGCAAAGAGGGAGAAAAGATAAATTGTCCAGCGTAGAAAAAAAGCTGGAAGCCTTCATGAAGATAATGGCGCAATTCATGGACATCCTGAGTGCATGCACAAACAACCAACACCTAAGAACCCTCGCCGGAGCAGCCAAAGCTCTGTTGACACACGAAAGCAGTGAAAACAGCGACAGCAGCAAAGACGACAAAAGCAGTGACAGCGACGATGTCGAGGAAGAGGAAATTACACCTGCTCCCTTCACTACAGGAATCCAGAAAACACCAGAAAAGAAGAAAAAGAAAAAAAAGAACAAAAGAAAGAAAGAAGACGACCCCGTTGCAGTTAGCACCGCCAGTGCACAAACCAGCCAGTCAAAAGACGCCACATGATGACCAGATCTACAGCATTCTCTTTTAACAACCCCAAGACTCAAATCCGGATACTCCAATGGAACGCAAGGTCCCTTAACTCAAACGGAACCGAGTTCGTAAAGTTTTTATCTGAAATGACATCTCCTCCAAATATTATTTGCATTCAAGAGACGTGGCTAGACGAGTCTAAAGAGTTCGAAATTGACGGCTTCGATCACATCAGAGCGGACAGAAGAGACAGGATTGGAGGAGGAGTAGCGACTTTTGTCGCCATCGGCACCCCCTTCCGACAGATTGATCTGCCGCCATCCACACTAGAAGTAGTCGCAGTAGAGGTTTTCACCGACGGAAAAAGCATCTCCATTTGCAATATCTACCACTCAAGTCAGGAGAACGATGTGCAAGTTTTTGAAAATATCCTCAGAGATTTACCCCCTGACTCCACTCCTTTTCTGTGCGGAGACTTCAACAGCCACCACGAAATGTGGGGAGGAAAGAAAAACGACCACAAAGGGCTCAGTCTTGTATCTTTCATCGAAGAAAACGGGCTAGTTGCACTTAACGACGGGAATATAACGTACAGATCCAGTTCAGGAGCATCCTCCGTCCTAGACTTGACCATAACAACGCCAGATATTGCTGCAAAGTGCAGCTGGTCGGTCGTATCTGAATCAACGTTCGGCAGTGATCACCATCCAGTAATGACAAACATCGCCATACCGGTCCCCGTGGAACGCAGCAACAACTCTAGGTGGAATTTTAAAAAAGCTGACTGGGTCGGCTTTGCTCAAACGTGCGCAGACATATCCTACATGGACCTCTTCTCCACCGATATTGATGTTTTCAATAACAATGTGACTCACGCCATCATCCTAGCAGCCAGCAACCACATCCCAGTCGTGCGACAAGGACACCACAAGCCGGGCGTCCCATGGTGGAATGCAGCGTGTGCAGACGCCATCAAAGAAAAAGAAAAGGCCTGGGTGAGAGCAAACGCATCAAGAAATCCAGACGACTACAAAATATACAGCACTTTACGTAACAAAAGCCGATCGGTGATGCGAAACGCGAAGAAAGAGCACTGGCGAGCTCACTGTAGCACAATAAACAAGAACACAACGTCCCGTGATCTCTGGGAAAAAACCAACCAAATGCTGGGGCGAAACAACAAAACAAAACCGATCTCGGTGCTACTCGACAAAAATGGGACGTGTGTTACGGAGTCATCAGCAAAAGCCAACCTATTTGCAAAGCATTACAAAGCAGTGAGTAGTGACACCAACCTATCAGAATCCTTTCTCCAACACCGCCGAATTTCCGAACAGTCCATGGAAGATGGTGAAGCGGACGAGCCGGACGGACGGATAGAAGACGCAGAAATGAATGCAGATTTCTCAATGCAAGAGCTGACGACCGCCCTAAAAGAAGCAAAAGATACAGCAGTGGGAAGCGACCGAATATCTTTATCAATGCTACGCCACCTACCGGATACAGCCCTACGTACGCTACTGGCCCTGTACAACGAGTCCTGGAAACAAGGCACGCTACCGAAAGGATGGAAGCACTCGCTGATCATCCCCTTGTTGAAGCCAAACAAAACTGCATCGAAACCGGAGTCATACCGGCCGATCTCGCTTACCCCGGTGCCATGCAAGGTCCTGGAGAGAATGATTAAAATCAGACTCTCTTGGTACCTTGAGAAAAATCTCCTCCTCGCCCCAAATCAAAGTGGTTTCCGACGAAACAGAGGGACTATGGACAATTTAGTGAGGCTCGAAAATTCGGTCCAATCAGCCCTAAACAACAAAGGATATGTGATGGCAGTCACGCTCGATCTTGAAAAAGCCTACGACATGATCTGGATAAAAGGACTAATTTACAAGCTCAAAAAGCTCAGCATAAGAGGCAACATGCTCAAGTGGATTACCTCCTTTTTGGTCGGTCGGACAGCACAAGTATCGTTAAATGGAACTCGGTCCGAGCTCTTCTCCTGCCTAAACGGCACACCACAAGGAAGTGTCATCAGCCCGTTATTGTTCATCATCCTCATTAACGACATTGCCAAGAAACGCCGCTCCTGTATGTCGGGAATGTACGCCGATGACATTTTCATCTGGCAGAAGCACCGAAACTTACACTTCCTGAGAAAAAAGGTAGAAAAGGACACACAAGATGTTATCGTCGAGCTCAGACTATGGGGCTTCCTAGTTTCGGCAGCAAAAACCGGAGAAATAGTTTTTTCCAAGCGGAATATACCCGAAAATTTGAGCATCACAGTAGACGGAGCTAGCATCCAAGTGCAAAAGTCAATCAAACTACTGGGCATGACACTCGACAGCAAACTAAATTGGTGCAAACAAATAGACGACGTCGTCAGCAAGTGCTCAAAAGTTTTAAATTTACTACGCCTCATATCTGGAACGAAATGGGGCGCACACGCAAAGCCCATGCTACAAATCTACCAGGCTCTGATCCGCTCAAAACTCGACTATGGAGGAGAACTCATCGAGTCCGCCTCTATCACAGCAAAGAAAAAACTGGACAAAATCCAAGCACAAGCGCTGAGAACAGTGGTGGGTGCGCCAAGGGACACTGCAACAGAGGCCCTGCTACGAGAGACGGGCGAAATGCCCTTGCACCTTAGGAGAAATCTCGCCAGCGTCAAACATTATTTAAGGTGCTACGAGGTGAAGTCTGACCTGCTAGCAGAAAAAGAAGAGTGGTTCAAAAACGCCGAGCAGTGTTTTCTCTCCAGAGTCGAGTCCGTTACAAACACCTTGGACCATCATCCTAAATCAGTCGAGAAATTATCCATCAGCAAGCACCCGCCATGGCAGGCTTTGCTTCCGGAAGTCACGACGTACACACCAAACGACCTGAAATGGCAAAATGTGGTCCACATTTACACAGACGCAGCAAAATCAAAAGACGGGCGATGTGCTGTTGCCTTTGTGGTACCAGAGAAAGTCATCGTTGAGCAGAAGCGTCTGGTGGACGGTTTGGCGACAGCAAAGTGTGAACTCGTAGCAATACACCTGGCAGTAAAGTGGGCAGAAGCACACGCAACACTGGGGAGCTTTGTTATCCTAACAGACTCAAAAAAGGCATTGCAAATACTCCACTCAAGTAGTGAAAACAACAGTGTCAAAACAAGCACCGTGGACACCTGGCGAGCACTCTCCAGAGCTGGCACAACTGTCAGTTTTTCGTGGGTAAAAGGACACAGTGGAATATCCGGCAACGAGCAAGCTGATCGTGCTGCCAAAAATGGGCTGGAGCTAAAACCTAGCCTCAGCTGCAGAAGAGACACAAACGACATCCGTGAAAACGTTGAAGACCTCCTCCTGAAAAAATGGCAAGGCCTCTGGGACAAGCCGAAAACGGAATGTGGACTTTTCACCCACAGACACAGTCCAGTCGTGTCAAGAATCGCCTCCCTGTTCGGCCAGTCAAGAAGTGAGCAAGTGTTCTTATCGCAGATTCGCCTCGACATGCTGCCGCTAAACTATCGTCTGTTCAAACGCAAAAAACATCCGACCGGTCTCTGCTGCAACTGCGACGCCGAAGAAAAAGAAAATGTCGAACATGTACTGCTGGCCTGCCCGGCGTACGCAAAGGAGCGAGAAGAAATGGTGTACGTAGTGAGCGAAAACACTCCCACACTGCAAGAGCTGCTAAATTTCAACGACGAGGTAACTCTCAAAGCCGTTTTGGACTTCTTTAATGCCATAGGCATCAAAGCCCGACTCGGTTTCTAGCAAGAGAAACCAAAAACCTAAAGCCGGTGCCCAGCTTTCTCCCTAAAACGCATGTGCAAGTGGCGTAAATAGGCCTGCCGGCCTGGAAACGTCAAACCCCCATCCCCAAAAAACCAACCAACCAACCGGACTTCACTTTCTGAGATTTCCAAGTCCAAGAATGCCCCCTAAAGTAAGCGGTAAAGCTGCGAAGAAGGCCGGCAAGGCCCAGAAGAACATCGCCAAGGGCGACAAGAAGAAGAAGCGCAAGAGGAAGGAGAGCTACGCCATTTACATCTACAAAGTGTTGAAGCAGGTCCACCCCGACACTGGCATCTCCTCCAAAGCCATGACCATCATGAACAGCTTCGTCAACGACATTTTCGAGCGCATCGCTGGAGAGTCGTCCCGTCTCGCCCACTACAACAAGCGGTCGACCATCACCAGCCGGGAAATCCAGACGGCCGTCCGTCTGCTCTTGCCCGGTGAGTTGGCCAAGCACGCCGTGTCTGAAGGCACCAAGGCAGTGACCAAGTACACCAGCACCAAGTAGAGTGATCCTCTTGTTCTCTCTACAAACCAAACGGCCCTTTTCAGGGCCACCAAATTTTAAAGAAAGGAAAAACATCTAACTACTTTTGACATTTATTATCTAATCGAGTTCTAAACTGAACCCATATTGTTGATTAGTGCGACGGAACGTTAGGAAATACTGTGATCAAGAGCTTTTCTCTATCTTTCTGCTGAATTTTAAGTTTGGCAGATCCGGTTCAATGCGTTGATTTTACATATTCATTTGATTTAGAAAATGATTGATATTAAAATTTATCTCCGTTAGCAACTCCTTCTACATACTAAGGAACTAAGGAAGATTTTTGTTAAATATGAAAGTTAAAAATAAAAATACTGCGTAAAATCTGAGAAAACAATATCAATAACATAACAGCATCTCGATATTTTTCGATCGAGTTATTTGGATTAACATAGTTTCAGATCACAAGATCCTTTAGGACGCATTGCTCCAACACCTGCTATGTCAATCAAATCTTTCAAAGATGAAATAAAAGAATGATGCTTATTAATTCAAAATTCAAGGATTTTGTTCTTGTAGCAGCATAAAGTCGACAAGAATATGGTTTAAAAAGTGGTTAAGAAATCTTTTTCTTTAAGTAAATGGTGGCCCTGAAAAGGGCCGATTGGATTGAGTCAGGAGTTAAAATAATAAATCGGAATCAAATTTAACCGCCGAAGCCGTACAGAGTGCGGCCCTGGCGTTTCAATGCGTAGACGACGTCCATGGCCGTCACCGTCTTCCTCTTGGCGTGTTCAGTGTAGGTGACGGCGTCACGAATCACGTTCTCAAGGAACACCTTCAACACACCGCGGGTCTCCTCGTAGATGAGACCAGAGATTCGCTTGACACCACCACGACGGGCAAGACGACGGATGGCCGGCTTGGTGATTCCCTGGATGTTGTCACGCAAAACTTTGCGATGACGTTTGGCGCCTCCCTTGCCGAGTCCTTTTCCTCCTTTGCCGCGACCAGTCATTTTCAAATAAGTTTCAGAGATTTAAAAAATATCGAATGATGTTATGTTAAACTCACTATGGTCCCAATATATACCCTACCGGATCCTCAAGCTGAACTCCTATTGGTGGAACTCAGCTCCAGCCATCATTTGTCAACAAAAAGGATTTCCGTTATAAATTTTCTATTCCCTCCCATTTTTGAATTAACCAATCCCTAGCCAGTGAACTCGCTTAGCTCTGCAACGTCCGTAGGTTCCCCACATATACCAAGCACTTTTCACTAGTTAGGACATCTGAAATTTCACTCGCTCGAAATGGCTCGTACCAAGCAAACTGCTCGTAAATCCACCGGTGGCAAGGCGCCCCGCAAACAGTTGGCCACCAAAGCCGCTCGCAAGAGTGCCCCGGCCACTGGAGGAGTCAAGAAACCCCATCGTTATCGTCCCGGCACCGTCGCCCTTCGTGAGATCCGTCGTTACCAAAAGTCGACCGAGCTTCTGATCCGCAAGTTGCCATTCCAGCGCTTGGTCAGAGAAATCGCCCAGGATTTCAAGACCGACTTGCGTTTCCAGAGCTCGGCCGTCATGGCCCTGCAGGAGGCCAGCGAGGCTTACTTGGTGGGTCTTTTCGAAGACACCAACTTGTGCGCCATCCACGCCAAGCGAGTCACCATCATGCCAAAAGACATCCAGCTCGCTCGCCGTATTCGTGGTGAACGTGCTTAAGCGACCTATTCCCTTTTGACTTACCAATCGGCCCTTTTCAGGGCCACCATTTACTAAAGAAAAGATATCACTAACTACTGGTTCCATCTGAATGTCCTCCCTTTTCGATAATTTCAATGTGCAAAGGAAAATTGCTAATTTTTAGGCAAACGAGCACACATTTAAACATTATGCACTAATTTGGAACTTCGCCACCAATAACCACAAACCATGTAAACAGTAATGGGTATGAGTTAGTATAACAGGAAACTGAAAACTTTGAACCAACCTGGTTTGCAAACGAAATCTGGCAGACGGTTCATCCTTGTGATCCTCGCCACTAATTCTTTCAATCCCATCACTTATATGCAAATTCCAAATCCCTAATTGTTTAATAAATATAGCATTTTAAACAAGAACACAGACGACAAAATAAACAAAAAAAAGCCATCTAGCGGCCAAAATTTGAGCTCACACAACATTTAAAACGGCGCGACCTCTCAAAAACCTATTTGTAGAAGTGGATTGCTCTCTCCGCTTTTACGAAGGGAAGCAAAGGAAAATGGGTGTAAGAGAGATTTGAGGGATTGAGAGACTTATCCTTTACAACAAATTTTTGCATTCGATAATTGATCTCAGAGTAATTGATTCAGTTCTGATTACTTCTATGTTCTTTTCCTTTGGCTTTCTTATTTTTTTCTGGAGCCTAAAAAAGTGACACGTCTGACGTGTCCCCCTTCTCTTGTCTTTGACCAAATCACGTGTCTATGCTGAGTATCTCCAGTCCGTACTTGTAGGAGTTTCGTAGTATTGGAATGGTCCTAAAATGAATTGAATATGGTCCTATAAATAAAACATAACTTTTCTCAAAGCAGAAAAGAGGATTATTCTGTGATTTAGGTGGATTTTAAACTTCCCTGTAGTTACTTTTTGATGGAATAATTATGTCTTATTACATTATATTTCACACAAAATAAATCAATGCTCCCCTATTACTCAAAATATTAACCTGCAAAAATCTGTTTGTAGCCTAGAACATAGATTATGTTTCACTGTCTCCCATTATATCAGGAACATTTAAATTCTCATAATCTAAAAATGTTCAAATACCTATGTAATAGATTCGGCCGTCACTGTTTAATTCACATCAGCAACACTAGAAATTTTAACTGATAAGTATTTAGAAAATACACAATAATTTGAAACAAGAGTACCCCAAAAGCTAAAGGAATATACCAAAAGTTTGTATTGTTTACTTGATCCCAACTAAATATCAAATAATAATGAATTCAGGATAGCATTTGTTGATAGTTTTTGTGTCTTTAAAGACTCTCCTCATTGATTAATCCTTTTTCACGGAAACCAGACCAACAGCTCTTGCTGTGAAACGAAGAACCATTAACAAGCTGTAAATGCAAAGACATTATATGAAATATATTACTTAAAAAAAGCAAGAATATGTCTTTTACCTCACTGCTGCAATAAGTCCAGCAGGCATGATCTTTCCACTGTCCATGTACCTCTTTCCCATGAAACCACCCAACGCAACACTGGTACCAAGTGCCAAGTAATATTTGTTGGGGTTATTGGAAGTACGGTATGCACCAAATCCAATCAAGGAACCGAATAGCAGTCCCATCGCAAGAGAAGGGATGCTCTCTGAAAGACAAATAATATTTAAGGTAAACTATGTTAAGTGTAGGCATAGAAAAAAATCAATCCTAACCACAAAATTTTAAATCATGGTTTCAATGCATATTGCATGACATCAAATACACTTTTATAAATTAAATATTTGTTTCAGCCGAGAAAAATATTTAAAAATTATGTATACTAGCTTTAACATATCCGATGATGCCTCCAGTGGCAACGAGGGCTGCATAGCCATAAGTAAGAAAATCAGTGCTCGACATTTTAAGTCTTCTTCGAAGTCGGTTATTAATACGAGTGAACAAGTTGTTTAATCTGCACGTCAACTTTCGTCTTGTACGCGTTTTTGTAAACAAAATAGTGACGTCTTCAGTATCGATTGAAAAATATCGATTGAAAAATAATCGATTATGAATCTAGGCTAATTTCATTTTTCTAAATGCATTTTACAAACAAAAATATTAATTTTAAGTGCAGTATATCTTTCTGCAATTACGTGATCGGTTTCTTTCGAGAACAAGTTGGCAAAGTCACAACGAAAATAGTTGACCTTTTGGGTGGTACGGCTATTCTAAAGTAGTTGCGGAATTCGGCCATGATCATACGCCTGATATTTTACCCCATGTCAAATTCCAAACGAATTTCAGCTCTAAAAACAGCCATGTGATTGCCAAACAAAGGGTTGTTTTTTGGCTTTTAGCCATGCAATTTTTCAATTTGACATTCACGCTATTGCGTATCGACTTTAAAATGTCCGCGCACGTGTGGCCATTCTACATATTTGTTGGACAAATCGGCTTCGAATAAACATGTGGTTCAAAAAACAGTTACGTAAAACAAATTTCATGGAAATTGGATATCCTCATTTTTCTTAGATTTTGTTTTACACGCCATCCAAAGGGTTCAGCACGGAACTTGTGTAGTGAGCGTCTGGAAATCTGAATGACCCTTGAACGCTAGACAGGCGCGCATCACTTTCTAAACAATTTTTCCTATCTCTTTTCCTCTCAAGTCTCAAGAGCTTATTACGCTCACTATCTCTCATCTGCTGGCGCATAGCGAGTTTATATTCAACATCTGTTTGAAACGCTCATCTCCTAACAGAAAATCAATGCCCATTGTCCGACTCTTCAAACACCGTTTATTCTATTAGATTTTCTGCGAAAATTAGATTCCTAAGAGACAAACTGAGTGATGGACGACTATGATCAAAATGACAGAAGATATGGTGCAGTTTTTCTAGACGCTCAAACTGACGGTTATATCAAAAGACGACACCAATAAAAGAGGGAAAAAGTCGAGCACGACCAAAGAAAAAGTGTACACAGATCCATCAATCACTCTAACAAAACTATCACAGTGTAAGGTCAACATACTGTACGTAGTAATAAAATCAAAAAATGATTGTCTATTAAAAAACAGCTAAAATAAAATCATCAAGTTGATCTTCGAGGACTTGCAATAATATCTGATTTGAAGCTTTTCCTTATTCCAAAAGAGTCACCATCATTTTAAGGACGAGTTCCCAAAATAGAAATAGTTTACGCCAAAATACCAAAATGTATCATAGAGAGAATGCGGAGGGTGGCTTGAAAATATATAAGAATGTCTTCCGGTGCTGTAAGACTCGAAATCGAACCAAAAGGCTTTTTTTTAAACCTTGTGGTACACAAGTATAGTATAGAAATTGTCATCTTTGTTAAAGAGAGAAAAATTTGAGGAAAGCCTGAGGCGGGACGGGTACGTAAAAAGCTTCTGGGTCACAGCTGCTGGGCTCATCAGATTTGTTATCTGTCTGTTGATGATCGACTATGCATGGATGTCCGTACGTCTTCCAAAATAGGCAACGGCAGTTGCGGCACAGATGGAGAATTTCGGCGTAGTCTTCACGCAGCCCAAATAACCTGCGGAGAAACGTAAATTTCGTGAGTATGTACATTTTCGAATAGTTTCGAAGGGAGGAGGGGAAACACCCCTCCAGGAAACAGATGTTTCACCTGCGAGCCCGATGGAAGACATCCTCCCAGTCTGTTTCCAAATTAGACTGATTACCACCAGTCTGCTGACTAATGTCGTCATCTTTCTCGTTATTTTTCCTCCTGGGCGGAAGTTGATTCGTCGTCCGGGGACTCATCCTGGGCTCGTTATCCAACATTTCCCGCTGATCGAAATGGTTCCTGACGTCTTGAAAGCTCACCAATCGGTTGTGATTGGCGTTAATGACCTGATGGCTCGACTGGTCCTGGTCTTCACTTTGCAGACTCAATAGATTTTCACGGTGGCGCTTCAAATGCTCGTGAAATGCACTCGATACACGTCCGCGTGTATCTGCGGATGAGGCGTTATCCAGTAACTAAAGAACAAGTAACATTGTCCCCCACTCTTTAGAATGTTGTCAATTCTAAAAATAGTAGATAATATGGGGGAAAGTATAGACCTCTTCCGGTTTAGAAGAATCCGTATCGTGACTACGGACGGGACTGCGTCTGGGGTTCAGATAAGGATGGGGCGTTCGGCTACTGCGGTTGTTCTTGTTAAGGGCTGCCGTCACGTTCAACGGAGGTTTCTCCCGTTCTTTCTGTATCTCCCGGAGTGCGAAACTAATTTGAACCGGCGTGAAATGGAAGCGACAGAGGCGTTTCCATAAGCGTTGCTCGGCGCTCAGCTTCTGAACAACTCCGCACGCTTCCGCCGCCGATAACAAGTCCCGGTGATCGGCCAACCGAAACAGGATCTCCCTGACGCATTCCTCTGGCAAATCCTCGAATTTCGGTTTATCATCCCCGTCGTTACTGCCAGGAACTGCCTGGATGTGGATGAATCCGGGAATATTCATGATTGAACGTGAAAAATTCAATTCCAACTTTCGCTTGTCGCACAATCAGCCGTTATTATAGATGACAGGCGAAAGTTGGAATGGGATAATAAGGACCATCATTATGAAATTTGTATGTGCTAGCATTATACCTCGGCATGACGAATGCTGGAAGCAATGGCGCCTATACGATCGATAGTGCGGACGTGTTTGCCCCAGAGTTGGGACGAGCCCAGCGGTGTTCCCCACCACGAATCACCTCGTACGATGGTACGCAAATCAGTCAGCAATTTGACTAGAACGTGCATGTTTTGCTGGCTTCCTTGGGCTGGAAAAATGAAAATATAATTCAATGTACTGTACAACATTATTCGGAACTAGTATGTAGACTTTCACCGTCATCATTACCTTGAACTGCAATCTCCTCCAGGACATTGAGAACCGATTTCTGAGCGCAGCCCGACAGATTGGTGATGCGATGCTGGGAGAGCAACAATTCCAGCAATTTGGCCGTGTAGGGAAATCGTCGGTGGTCGTGAACGGCGCTGCGGAAATCCAGGCGACGCAGGGCATCGCTCAGCCCATTGAAACCCGCCACCTATATACCGATAGTCAAACAAAACATTTTTATTATCATTTCATCGTACCTCACAAGCTCGTGACTTATTTTGACGCAGCACACGGACGGAGATCATATCAATAAGAGACTACACGTTACCTCTTTTGTGCATTTCAATGTGATCTGGCAGTGAGGTGGAACGCAACCTGATGAAACCCCCAAAAAACACAAAGAAAAAACGTGAGTTTGTTTTGTTTTTTTACGACCGCCATGTTTTTATTATGTAACGTGAAAAAAAAGTGCCAATGACCGAAATGAGCTAGCTGACCTTTGGTTTTATCGAGTTCCGGGCTGTTATCGAGTGCGCAGTTTTCTTTGTCATCATCTACTGACCTGGATAAAAATATACACACACACAAAAAAAAAATAGACCCAATTTTATTAACATGATATGATGCAATTAGTCGATAAATTCGTTGGCGTGATGTGCGCCTAAATTGCGCGATAAGAGTTTTTTCAACCAACACACGTCATTTTTCGTTCGGATATTGAAGGACACGCACAGGCAGTCAAGCGAACATTGTAACAATTCTCACGGGCGTGAAAGGCATCGTCAAACTTCCCCCCCCGTAGTAAACATAAGCCTGCACGATTTTTAGAAATTTCGTCCGATTTTTATATCTGTACTTTTTGCGTCACTCGGCTACTAAGGTTTGTGCCCTCAATTCCATACAATTTCGATCATAACAGACGGTGGATGGAGGAGGAGGAAGAATGAGAAAACACGACGGCAACGTTTCCCAGGGCGCCCTATTGATTTTCTCCACACCGTCATCAGCTGAGAACGAAAAGTGTCGAGAGCCCAGCGTGAATGAACGCGGGTCCGTTTCTAGTACTACTAGATAATATCAATAAGCTACAATACTTCCCAACTTTGAACGCCAAAAAGAGGACCATTAAAGTCTACTTATCGATTCTCAATCAGCTCGTCGTGAAAAGAAATTTCCCCACATCGGGATAATAGCGTCTTGGCTCACGCTGGGTGCGTGAGCAAACAGGCCGTCAACCTCCCCCTCCCCCTTCCAGAATAAAAAAAGAGTCGCAATCAAATTGGCCGACAGCCAAAGAATCTTGAACAACGTATACTGTCCGTCACGAACCCCCGAGTGAAGAAATTGGAAGGGATAAACTAAATCAAACAAAATTTCACGACAGTGAACGCAAGGAGAATAGACGGGGGGTATAGCGCCCTCACATCCGGTTATTTTCGCCCATGAAGAAAGAAAAGAAAAAAAGAAAGAATCTACGACCCTGAAAGAGAACAAGACGTAGTTCACTTTTGGCTTCGCTTTTGAGCCAAAGAAAAGTTCGTGATGATTGCATCACGAGCAGCAGGGAAGCTTCGCCATTGGCCTTGCTGGTGTCATTGGACAGCAGGTAACACGCGCTCCAGTGAAGCAAGTAAACGTCATAGCAACAGAAAATGTACACACACAAAACAAAAGAGATGATGAATAAGATGACTAACCTGTAGAAAACACCGTCGTCGGTAATTAATCTTTTTCGATTAGTTTCCAAGACTTTCAGCTTCTCCCAGCCATCTTCCGTTTTGATCCACGATTCGCCTGGTGAACGCCAATCTTTGGCATAAAAAGGCATTTCGCTGTTTTAAAACGTAGTAAATTAGCGCACGATCAAAATGGACTTGTGAAATTTACAAATTCAATTTTTTGTTTTAGTCGCAGTAAAGAAAAGTTAATTGCGATGAAATTTCTTCGACTTTTGGAGAGCCGAAAGAGAAGCAACTGTCAGGCTCAGAGTCTGGCTGGTCTTTGTCTGCGCAGGAGCTCGGGACTCCCGACTTTACTTGTGTTGACTAACATCGCAGCGCGTGTAACGTGGCTTTGTTGTGAGCGTTGTGACGTCATGGCTCGCTGCCAAATAACTGGCTTCCCAAAAACAGCTGATCGACTCCTATCGTAAAATAAACGAAAGGCAACAACACCCCCTGAACAGTTGGGGGTAAAAATTCAATGTGACTTTTCCTATCTGCTGCTCGATTTAGGTGATTTCCTGCTGCGCAATTCAAACATTTTTACATTCAACTTTTTTTTTTTTTTTACTTCTAATGAACTAAATAATTGGTAAATTTCAGGATTGATAATAATTAAGATCGAGGTCGATAACTTTGGGGAATTTTATCTTTTTAAAAAACTTGGTTTTTGTATAGAGTTATTTGGAAATATTTCAACTTTTACTTTCTTGTCTTACAGTACTTTTATCCCAAGAAGAGAGGATAATTGCGTTTATCTTTTTTTATGGTCATTTGGCTCGTGGGAAGAATTCAAAGAGAAAACGAAAAAAAAAAGTAACGATAAGGAGCCAGTTGTTGAAATAGGGAAATTTGTGCAAGGCTTGAAACTGGTGAAGCTGGAAATTGTTGGTGCACTTTCTAAATGTATATCTCGATCACCCTGGTCTAAAATCACCCCCTGATTACCCTGATCTAAAATAAAGTTTTTCTTTTCTGATTCAATGATTTTTTTCCGAGAAAATTCCTATAGAGTTCGTGACGCCTTGTGCGCACATGAACCGCGATAATTAATAATTGACAATTTAACGTGCCATTGCCAGTTTGCCCAGTCATGCTGGACTGCTGGCCATGCGCAGTAGCGCAGAGCGCATGCAAAAACTTGGGGTTGGGCTTACTTATTTTAGGAATTAGGACAACTTACAATTCTTGCCATTGGTTTTGTTGCCTGGCAACCAATCTTAGTCATTTTCACACGTGTGTTTTTGTCTGAATTCCTATTTTCTTAAATAAAATTAGAGCTAAATTAATTGTAGAAAACTAAGCGTGAATTGGTGTTAAAAACTCTTACCTCTCAACGTTCCATTCGACACAAGAACATGGGCCCCCAAAAGAAAAGGCTCCTCCTCTCGAAAAATCTTCTTGAAATGAAGGTATACATTTCGTCAATTAATTTAACTTTAGTACCTGTGGAGTTAATAATGTTATATTCCACTAACAGTTTATGAAAAGGACCAAAGAAAAGACTGAAAAGGAACTAGAAGATGAAGAAAGACAAACAACTTTTGCAAATGAAATCACTTCAGCAATGTTGTCACACGGGTAAATTTAATCTCAGCAGGTGTCAAAATTAATTAAACAGCTCATTTGATTTTTTTTTTTTGTAGAAGCAAATTTCTGATGGAGTCAAGCTATTCTGCATGTGAAAATCTTTGTTTTGGCAGAATGAGCTTCAAAGGAGCCAATCCTGAAATTGAAAAAATTATGAGAAGATTCACAGAACCACCACCTCCTAAGGAAAATTCTTTGTTGCAGGGTGAGAAAGATGCTGATGTAGGAGCTGAAGAAGTGTCTAGAACTATGTCCCTAAGTAAGACAGTTTCAAGAAAGTTTTCTAAGCAATCCCTCAAGAGAGGCTTTAAAAGACCTGCTGATGATCAATGATGTTTGCAATAAATGTTAAGAAAAATTTTGATACATGTATTTCAATTTTGAATGAAATGATTTCATAGATATTCTACAAATGAACAGTTTTCACATTTTGATGAAAAAACAGCCAGAACCATATTACCCTGCAATTACATACATGACGAGTAGCTTCACACTTGCATCTTTGATACTGTAAAGAGAAACTATGTGTACATCATCTCGGCCATTTGGGACATCTTTCGAGGGATGTATACAATACAGTCAAAGTAGGCTGCCAGTTCTTCTATGGTGGTGTCATCTTCTTCTGGGCAGGGGTTTAATGCTTGCTGAGAACACGATGACTGAAAAACACGAGAGTTTTGATTCCTGACACCACTTTCTTGGGAAGCATCATCAGATTCAATATATGTTCCTTGATCTTTGAACTTCAAAAAGTTTAGCTTGGGTTTCCTCAGGTATCTGGACTTTTTCACAATCTGTAACCGGGCTTTCCTCAACAAAGGTTTAGTTCCAGCGTGCCTTGATTTTGAAGAGCTTGTCTTGTACAAGGTTATTGTCTTGAAAACGGGAGATGATGCGACGCGATTTGGACAAGGTGACACCAAACATCGGTTCCATATTTCACACAGCTCTTCAGAAGGTTCAGGTCTGCAAAGAAAAGTAGCAAATGATAGTTAGGTATTTACCAAGGCCATTCATTCACTATTTATTGTAACCTACTTTGACAAACTTTCTGGAGGAATAGCTTCTGTTTCATGTGGTAAATGTAACTTTCTCAATTCTTCTTCAACAACATCTTCGCAGTTTGGGTTTGGAAGCTTTGTATCCGACATGTTTACAAATCAGACCTTCACAAAATTTTTAACACGGAGCAGCCATTGACGCATTTAGCAATTCTGATTCTGATGTCATGCAAGAAGTTGCAACATTTTGTAAGAAACGAAAAAAAAAATAATAAAAATAAATATGAAGATGACATTTTTAAATATATGACATTAAATATTTAAAATTGATTTTTTATACAACAGATCAATAATATTTTACTTTTTAAATAAGAACACAAATATAGGCAACGCTGTTGCTCTGCAGTACTGTCAGTACTCGTGGAAGGTCTGGCTGTCAAAACAAAGTTTTGTCGTTGCCTCGTTGGGCATTCAAATAATATTGGAATGTATCATCTTTTATCAGGGTTTTATAAATATTTATTTCAGTTAGACGAATATTATGTACTTATTTTGGGTCTCGATAACGCAGGGAAATCGGTAATGCAAATAAAGTTGTGGAATCAAATGCATAAATTAACGCTTCAAAATTATGTAGACGTATCTAGAAGCAGCAAAGACTCACTTCACGAAGAACTACAAGGCTCTTAATCCCAACAAAATTACCTCAACAGTGGGACTAAATATTGGAGTCATCGACACAGACGGCTGTAGTTTAAATTTCTGGGATTTAGGTGGCCAAGAAGAATTACAATCACTCTGGGACAAGGTGTTTTAATGAATATGTCTTTGGTTATGCATAATTTTATATTTATTCTATTTGGCCATTTAGTACTATGCCGAATCACATGCAGTAATCTATGTGGTATTTAAAATTTATCATCTATTTTATTTGCCAAAACATTAAAGTTCATATGATGTAGGTTGATGCTTTTGATCGTGACAGAATTGAAGAATCCAAAGCTGTGTTTGGTAATTTAAGGACCATTTTTATACATGCATTTAGGCACTAATGATTTAATTTGCATAGATAAAATGATTGCCAGTGAACTGCTTAAGGGTATTCCCTTGCTTGTTCTTGCAAACAAACAAGATCTTCAAGACAGTATGGGTGTACGTGAAGTGAAGCCCATATTTAATCAAAATGCCCACTTAATTGGCCAAAGAGACTGCATGGTGATGCCTGTTTCTGCTCTGAATGGGTGTGAATATTTTCAAATTTTTTTATTTGAATTTCTTTGTGACAAAGTTTTATTTTAGGGATGGAGTGGATGAAGGAATCAAATGGCTTGTTCAGTGTGTTAAACGTAATAATGTAGTCCGACCGCCTAGGAACCAGAGTGATAACTGATAATTTGACATGCAAGAAATACTGATTACATTTATTTTTATTTATTCGAAAACTTTCGAAAATTCCCGTAAGAAAACAAAAAATACATGAGGAGAAATTTTTCTGAATTCATAAAAATATTGACCAAATGGAAACTTAGGGTAAAACCACTCGAAATCCTTCCAAGGGAAACCAAATTAACCGGGTTTTAGTATTCGCGACTGCGGGAATCCGAATCAGTACCAGCTTCCGGAGCGTTCTCTCTCATAACGGTTACATTATCGTCTTCTTCTTCATCAGTATCCTCTACTTCTGAAGACGAATCACTCTCTGATTGTCGCCCATCATCGGATTCTTCTACACTCCGTTGGCTGAGGATCTCCTGACCTTTAAGATTTTTGTTCTTCAGATGTCCAATCCAGAAAGCTTCGGCGCATCCATGGGCGGCCAACATGTGTTTAACCCTGTAGAAAAGTGCTTCTCGAATTCTAGTCATGGCTGGAATGTTGGCAGCTAGGGTCTGATCACTCGATATCTTGGCGTGATTGCACACGTTTTGTAGCGTCCGCGTACTCTTCTGTAAATTTTTCAGCAATTCTTGCGATTCCTCCTTGATGTTTTTGAACTCTTTGTCGAGCAAGGGCATGGCAGACTTGTAAAATACCTCGATTACAGAACGGCCGTACTTTAGGCAAGAAATAAGAATGCTTCGTTTGTCGTTAGTTTTGACTGTTTCGACCAATTGGTTCAGGAGACTCACTACTTTCTCCCATGTCTTAAACGTTGCCTTTACTGATCTTGGAGTTGCAGCAGGACTCGGGATTTTCTTGACATTCTCAACCAAAGCGATGAATGAAGCCCGGAAGTAGAAACTGAATGTAGCTTTGTTGCAAGTACGGAAAGATTCCGATTCAGAGCTACCTTCTTTTTCATCTGATGCGAGTACCTCTGCCATGGCATTGCTAATGATGTCTTCCAGTTTCGCGAAAATATTAGGAACATGAAGTAAGTAAATCTAAAAAAGAACAACATCAATCATAATTTTTCTTGTTTTTCCCCCTCGTTCAACCTGAATTCTTACCTGAAGTAAAGACTCAATGTCTCGGTTGAACTTTTGTCCTTTGTGCGATTCTCCATCCCTATCATTCCAGCTACGCTTCAGATAACCTTCTGCCACCGTCGCCAATCTGTGAATGCAAAAATTAGGGAGCGATTAGTAAAGTTCAAAACGGCACTTTAGAGAACTGTTACCGTTCAGAAAGTTCCGGATCAGGGCGGAGGTTGTAGAGGGTGACCAACAATTGAACGTGTTCAATGGCGCAGGCAAACGAAGTAATCGAAGTGGAAAATTTCTCAACATAATCAAAGGAAGAAGCATGAAGCTGATCCACATCGGCAGTTTTGGCGGTATCAAGTACGCGAATGGCTATGGATCTTAGAGCATCTTCTAGTAAGGTCGCCCCTGTTGACTTTTGGAACTCGTGCCACGACAAAATCCGATTCAGAATGCGAAAAATCAACGTGTAGCTATTGCCGAGTTTTTGAGCAAGTTCGCTGTACATTTCCGGTCCATCTAGCATCCCATCGCTCATTTCGATCAGTTGCTGGAAGTAGCCCGAAATGGCCTCCACGTGGAGTGTTAGTCGCCTAATCAGTGATACGCTCCGCTTAGCTACCTCCATCGGTTTATAGAGATCTAGCATGAGGAAGGATTCATTTTCGGAATTGTCTTGTTTCATCGGGAAGCGTCGCTTTGGAGCTGAAGTCAAGAGTTTGTGCTCTAATTTGGCGGACAAATCACCCAATAACCATTCGAGATCTGTTGGCTGTAAGAAAAACGTTTGATGCTATGTTTTCCTAAATAAGCGTATTGTAGTACCTTTAATGCGACGGGCGATTCTTCTGCAGTTAGCTCAAGCGCGGAAGATAATAACACAAAAGCGGATAAGTCAAGCTCGCGGAAATTAATAGGATACGTTGAAACGACCGCTTCTGGTTGACCGACTTTGGCGGGTTGTGACGCGCCAAAGTCCAATTTTGAAACTTGACAGACCGAAGCTCGAGGTGTGCTGTGTAAAACGGACTAGAAAAAATAAACATAGTCTTAGTTATCAATTGATGTCAATGTCAATGGGGAAAAAAAAAACCTTGTTCGGTGTGGTCAGAGTAGTGTTGTTATTCACGTTGGCTTTCTTGAGTCCTTTGCCTTTACCTCCTCCTTTCTTCCCAGCGGCTGCCTTTTTCTTTGTACCAGCTTTACCCTTTCCCTTCTCCTTCAAAGCGCGAATGGGCTCGCCCATGAATACTGATTGAGGAGGCATGAAGGATGTGTTTTGAGCTAGAGCTCGGTAGAATTTCCCTTTGAGTTCTACGACGTCTTGCAGACGATGGATCACTTTAGCACGCATATTTTTCGAGCGGGCAAAAGTGTTGATGACTTCGATGAACCAATTGATGCCGAAAAAGTAGCAACGACAAACGACGTCCTTGTCAGATTGAGGCATGGTGTTGAAATGGTCCATTACTTCATCCACCGGAAGACAGACGGCACATCCCACTAGAGCATCAATTTCTTCCAGACTTACCTGATGAAAACAAAGAAAAAAATCAATAAGAGATTTTGATTTTTGAATTAAAAACTACGAACCTCCTCATAAGAATCGATGGTGTTTCGGAGAAGTCTAAAATGAGACATCAACGTGGTAAGCGTAGGCTCATTAGCGCTCTCTCGATCTCGTTTATCCCTGCGAATTTGTTCTTTAATCGCTATGGGAGCGATGTTCAAAAACACCAACCCGTCTTCCGATGAATCTTCCTCAACGGTGTCTAAACCATGCAGTAGAGACAGTGGAATGTGAAAGATATCGATCTTCTGCTCCTTCTCGTTCACTACAAAGTTTTCCTGAATAAAAACAAAAATTGGCTTTAAAAACTAGCTTTTAAATGCATCGTTATTAATGCCGGATAATACCTGAAACTCAAGGGACACGCCGTCATAGATGTAGCTATGAAGGGAAGGATGGATGTCGTGCATCAACGAAGTGCTGGCCATTTCGTCCATGAAGAGAGCAAAAACTTCAGGGATTCGCTTTGTGGAGGCATTCACTATGTCGATGATGGCTTTGGCTTGCAACAGGCGTTGATCACTTTGAAGCACACCGTTGCGGCCTGAATCATTAATGGTTAATGACGAGGTTGATTGTCTCGCCTGGCCATCTCCACTAATTTCGCCAATGAGTTCTGGGTTTGCCAAAACGTGAATAAGGGCAACGGAACCCAGGACTCCCATTCTTTGATATTCTACTTGTTTCCCCGCTAGCTGCTTCTTGATAATCATTAAAAGTTCGCTTTGGATGGCGGCGCTGAATGAGGCTAACCTGTAATTTGAATCGATTGAAGTTAATTTTTATCGCCAAGTTAAAGATAAAAAAGGTTTTCAATCTATATTACCTAGTTTTCGCTTCATCATTCATTGAAAATCCATAGGCCATTTTGGCTAAGAGTTCCATAACCCGTTTCACCTGAGGGAGCGCCATATACTCAATATACTCAAGGAGAGAAACAATAAAGGCTGAGAAGCGAACCAAATGTTCCCAACTTGTTTCAGCCAATTCTTGCAAAACTATTAAAGCAGCTTTAGCAGGGCTGTCATTGGATGACGCTCGATCACCTGAGCAACTGACGTATTGAATCAGCGCTTGTACCACTTCTTGCTGATAAAACTCGTCGAAATGGATAAACATTTCCTGAAACAACATTGATCCATATTGGGCCACTATTGTGTCAGCACTCAGGATCAAATTATCAGCAATTGCGCACAGTTGTTCAAAGTAGTTCTTTAGGACGCAATCATAAAGCTTGAATGTTTCCTTCACTAGTTCTGTTGTTAGCGTCTCCATTCGAATTTTCTTTCGAATCAACAGCTCAACTTCGAGTCGTCGTCCGGTTATTTTGTGCAGAATCACTAACACAAGAAGATCCACGGAAAATAGTTGTCTGGCATCCGTTTTCGATTGAATTTCTGGAAAAATTAATACGTTAAAATCGGAAATCTTAAATGAAAATGTATAAAACTTAGCATACCTTTTATCCAAGTATCAGACAATGATTTTGAACCAATCATAGAAATTTGAAGCGATTCCATCGAAAGGGAAATACAATCGGTGACAGTCTCTTTGGAAATACGTTCATGGCGCTTTTTGAAGGTTTTGTCAAAATGCAGTCCAACTTCTTGAATGATGGTGAGAGCTTCATCCGCTTGTATTCGTTTGAACACAAATGAAAGAAGGATCGGAACAGTTTCGAGTGGAACAGTTGGTAATCTCTTGACGACTTTAAGTCGAATTTCGCTAGCTTCACTAACGGGGAGGCTTAAATCACCGAGGACATCTAGAATGGCTGCCGTCAGTGAGTTGTTTGTTTCGTCCAGCATCCCACAAAGAACAAATGCGACTCGAATATTCTCCTTGTCTCCTACCACACTTGGTAAACATGATATGATTTCTTTTTTTATTGTCGAGGAGGATGTGTTCAGAAGATCCAACAACGTGTCAACGACATGTACCGGTTCCACAATCCGATCTAACCAGGCAATTTGTGAAAGAATCAATGAAGGAAGATTGACTTCAGTAGCTGATGGTCTTTCTTCTTGAGTTGCTTTAGTAAATCTTTTCAATATGGCAGTCATTAACTTTGGCTGAATTTCATCCATTTGCAGTAGCATTCGTACAAGAGAATCCTGAGGCAAAGACATGGCATTGCTATCTTGTCCCAATGAATTCTAAACAGAAAGCAGGGATTAAATTAAAAGGATTAACAAAATATATATTTAAATGTACCTCTGTCAAATGCAATGCCTTTATGAAGTTGTTCCTTTCGTTGAAAAAAGTTTCACATTCATTTACAAAAAATTCCACACTTCTTGGATAGTGAACACTAGCCATGAGGTGTTCTCGCAAATTCTGTTGGAACTCAAATGGCTGGACACCTAATAAAAACAAATTAGTCCTGTTTCGTCAGAAAAGTTCATGCAGCAGCAAATGACATACTCAGTAAGTTTGGTAAGTTTCCAGTCCTTGGATGAAAACCAGCTTCGGTTAATGCATTAATAAAATCACCAGGTCCTGTAGCAACATATTCTATGTTATTTTCCTTTCTCTTTTTGGTTTTGGGTGGAGGTAATGATGCTAATGTATCATCGTCTTCATCATCAGAATCTAACATCATCGTAGCCCTTTTTCTTGCCACATTACTTCGATTCATTTTTGACCACCTATTTGTCTACTTCAGATATGCACAAAATGAAGGACAGTCTTTTCACCGATATCAGTGATAATCAAGTTTGCAGTATTGGATTTACTGAACCAAGATAACAGTCATGAGGAAAACTGCACGTCGGCTTATGTTTTGCAATACTTTTCTCGTATCTTTCCCGATTTTTTTATGCTTTCCCGCCTGCTATTCTGTGGAAGTCGCCCTCTACATTAAAAAACAAAAGAGCATCGACTTTTTTCGTCTGCTCTTTCTTGCATTGGACTGTCACACGTGGTTGTTAACGCTCTTTTTTGGTGTTCGAAATTATTAATGAAAATTTAAAATGACAAGTTTATCACGTCAACTTCGAAAGCTCGCAGCTCCTCAGACTTCTCTCCTAAAACTCGACAAAAAGAAACCTTCGCTCCTTTTTGATCCTCTTGAAGCAGCAAATTTAGACAGAGATGCAGTTTACGACATCGGTAGGTTTATTCCCGGTGAAATTATTTGAACATATGGTTGATTTCATAATTTATTATACAGGATTGTCTGGTCTTGAAGACCTGGAGAAATTGGACATTAGGTTCAGAGAGTTTCGTAATTCTCTGTACTCTCTTACTTCCAAACAGTTTGAGCGGTCAGTCCATACAGTTGCTGTTAATGCTAAAATCAATGAAGAAATTGAAAGGTTCCTAGTTCTTTTATCTCCCTATTTCACCCTGAGGAGTTCACAGAAAGCACTGGAGTGGCTTGTTAATCGCTATCACATCCATCAGTTTAACACCAATGCCTTTATTATGTGTGTGTTGCCTTTTCATGACACAAACATTTTTGTTCGTGCTATTCAATTGATTGGATTGAAGAATCAGTTTGGTCAATGGAACTGGCTTCGTCCCCTTCAAAAACCAGGAGTTCCTTTGCCAAAAAACACACTTTTGAATCGTTGTGCTAAAGATTTGGGACTCATCAAACTCATTTGTGCAAATTTGGAGAAAGCCATTACGATTCACTCGGAAAAACCATCCGTCCTGAACATTTACATTGCATTTTTCACCACGACAATGATTGGTATGGTGGAGCAGTCAAACGGAATCAGCGAAGAGCAATTAGCTATTCTCCTCCCATCTCTTCTAAATGGACTTGTGAGCAAGTTTCCCGATCTTATCGCTGGCTGCTACATGATAATCGCTCAATTGAATAGGAAAGCAAATTTGAATCAAAGAGTTGTTGAAGATTTGGCTCTATGCATTTTAAAGGTATAAATAAAATATTTATTGTTTTAAATAATTTTACTAACAATGTTTTTTTTTTTTGTAGGGCATGATTCCTGCTTTATCTTCTGAAGCAATAACGCTGCTTATCGTGTTATGGGATAAACAAAAGGACCGCGTTTTCAACGTCAATCACATGCGAAACTGCATCGAATTTCTTAAATCAAATGCAGAATTCCTTCCATCGATTGGAATTCTTGCCTCTTGTTATCAGGTGTCTTCTTTTGTATCGCCAGTGATACAAGGTTTTGTTATGGAACTAGGAATGGCGGCTAAAGACCTCCGCTTCAACAAACTTTCTCAGTTTTTAACAAAATTGGTCGAAGATGTTCGTTTTATCGGAAAGGACCCAATCATTATTGTCAAGTATACAGCCTTTTTATCAATGAATTAACATCCAAGTTTTGCTAATTTATTCTTTTATTTTAGATCTTTTGTTATTGGATACTTGGAAGCTATAGACAAGATTGAAGCATCTCAAAAACTGAAGCTCCAAAATGTGATCTCTGCTGTACTTGATCGTCTTGAGAAACAATATCCAATTGATTTTGAAAAAGCTCTTCATTTAGCGATGATTGAAAATGCAGAGAATGAAGTCCGCAAAGAAGAACTAGGCAAATTGTTAGGGGCAAGTTGGGATGTGGAACACACATCACTCTTTCTGAAATTGAATCACAATTCAGCTCAAGTCAGACTAGAGGCTATTCGATCAGTGGTTCAGGCAATACACCAAAAAAAGGTATGATGATAGACTTTTGATGACCATTACAATATTTTAGAAATATATATTTTTCTTTTCAGATACGCAATATGAGTTTTGCCGTCTCCAGTATTGTTGAGAGACTCACCGACAGCGACGCAAAGGTGGTCAGTGAAGTACTTCTCCTTGGAAAAACTCTACTCACTATCCTTCCAAGCGATAGGCAGTTTTCTATATTACTGGCTGCTCTTGGTAATGGTCAACCACAATACAGTGAAGACTGGAATTCAGTAAGCAGATGTAATAATAATGATCTGGTTAAGTGATAATTTTCTTTTCCTTCTCGATAGGTTCGTCTTGAGCTGATCAAGCTGCTCGGCAGCAAAGTTTGTGTCGACAAGCTAAGTGAAGATGAGTTAGTTGAACTCTTCTTGGCACTCTTACCTTTCCTCTTTGCCACCAATACTGCTGATTTGACATTAACGAAGGCAATCGTCGCATCAGATTTAAAAACGCATTCTCCGATGCTTCAAGTTCTTGCCACAAGTAAGTGTATCATTTGATAATTTTCAAAATCACACCATTAACATTCGAAAACAATTTTTTTCCCATGCAGAAATTAATTCCCAGCAGAAAAACAATGACAGCAAATTGCCAAAGATCGAACTCACCGCCAGCAGCCTGCACGAAGCCTTGCGCCAAGTCAAGCCGTTTTCCAATGAACAGTTAAACATTAAGGTGTTTCAACGAATGCTGGATTGCATCAGGGATTCATCGACACATTCATCGCTATCTCTCCCGGTTATTTTTGTCGTCGCTGCGCTCATCCAAGGCGAGTCGGAGTTATTGAAAGCCACTAAAATGGCTACTCGTTTTGTTGACGTTCTTTTTGGGATGATAGAAAGCGCTAGGGTATTTTAATAATTTGTTGTTCAAAGTTATCCGGATTCATCAAATCTTCATTTATTTCTTTAGGTGAAGCGGAAATACAAAGAAGAGGGGAAACAAGGAAATACGCGAATTCACGCGATGCTTCTTCAGGCTCGTGGTGGATCAATAGCTCATGACGCATTAATCTATGGTGCCATGGAAGTATTTTCCGCTCTTACAATTGAATACCCGAAAATGGTAGGACAGCAGTGGGCGGCCCTGGCCAATACGGATGATCCTGCTGATGCCAGCATGCTGTTCTTGCTGAGTTTGTTTCGATTCTTGGTGTTTGGACTGACGTCAGGCTCATCCGCACTGTTCCAGACATCCTTTCAGACCTTTTTTGGTAAAATGATACAAACAAAGAGCAGACTGTTCTTTCTCAGCCTCGTATGGAACAGTCCGCATGCGGATGATTCGCTGAAGGTAGTTGCGTTAAAAATGGGCGCGATATACCTAGAACAGGACCCTACCAGAAACACTTGGGCTATCGAATACAACTCGTCTGTCGTCCCCCAACTTCTTTGCTGCTTGACGTCACCGAACTCTCACATCCGGGAGCATGCTTTGGCCATTTTCAAAGTACTTGCATCATCTTTCTCAACCTCGACGAAAACCTACGGCCCGCTTATCGTAGAGTTCCATGAATCAGCGGAAGAAATGAAAATTGACGAAGAGCAAGTTAAAGTCGTTGTGGCTAGGCATTTATCTAAAAAGGCCGCTTTACCATCATCAACGGCATTGTTCAATTTGATCGTCTCCGCAGAAGTTCCCGACTACGTTAAACAAGGACTGTTGAAGGCCCTTGAGCAAGTGAACTCTACAAGCATTTTGACCAACTTGCTGCCTCTGATTGTTGAATTGATTAACAAAATGGACTCACCGCTCGGAGTAATTCAATCGAATGTTCTGACTATGCTTTTGGAAAGATTCAATCCCGTAACAGCTCCACTTATCGCCACAAATGAAGGATGGAACTGTTTTCAGAAGGTACAAGTTATTTTTAAGATTGAAAATGTCCATAATCAATTTTAACATGTTATCGTTCTTAATAGGCACTTCGTTCACCTACTAATGCCATCATAACAGGAGAGGAAGTATTTCTGTCCCCTCAGGATATCATCATCGAGGTCATCACCAAAGATTTTTTCAAAGCTCTGCCCTCTCAGCCCATCAAACTGAAGATTTTTGATGAGCTATTAGAAATCATCATAAACACCGACAAAACCGTTACAGCTAGACAAGCACGAAGAGCATTAAAACGAATTTCGTTCGACGCCACATTGTTGATCACACAACTTCAATTCAAGTCCCAGCCCAGCGAACCGGTAATTTTAGAAATCATTACAAAATTTCGTCTCACCTTTAAACAAAAATCATTTAACCGAAAAATTATCGTTTTTCTTTTTTATCAGACGGGAATAAAAGGAAAAGAACTAAGAGGACGTCGCCCACGCCAACCCTCGTTGAGACCTAGCCAGTGTCTTCTTTGGAACAGAATTCTGGCCGTGCTGGAAATGCTGCAAGTCAAGAGAGAGATTTATAAGATTCATTTGCTCATTGCTCCCCTGTTTGATTTGCTGAAAATTTGTCTGGATGAGGAAGAGCAAGTTTCATTGGAATACTCAAAGCAGTTGATCCTTTCGTGTCTGCTGAGCTGTTGTCAAAAACTTTCTCCAGGTCTGTAAATTTTTTTTACTTTTCTTTGTGTCATGTGCTAATATCTTTCTGGCTTATTTATTTAAATAGGAGATAGCGTGAAACTAGCCTCTGAATTCAACACTGGATTGATTGTACAGTGCATCCGTGTCTCGAACAATCCGCAGACACACCACCAGGCCTTACTATTGCTTTCTTTGGCTGCCCAGCTTTTCCCAAGCCACGTCTTGCACAACATTATGGCCATATTCACTTTCATGGGTACATCCGTTTTGCGTCAGGACGATGCTTACAGCTTCCAGGTGATAGCGAAAACCCTCGAATCCGTCATACCAACGCTCATCGAGGCTTCGATGAAAACGGCAGTAGAACCAGTTGTGACGACTGTCATTCACGTGTTTGCTGACGCTCTTCCGGAAGTCCCAGAGCACCGAAGAATTCCCGTTTTTGACAAGCTGTTGACGACGTTGGATCCAGAAATTTATTTGTGGCTGGCACCTACACTCATCCTGTCGAACATGGCCACTCAAGGATCACGTCTGGGAAGAGGATTGGTCAAAGAAGATGATAAAGACCGAATCGTTCCTGATGTAGAGTTCTCTCTGAATGTCTGTCACTTGTACAAGCCACAAGTTCAACTGAACGCATGCATCCGTATGATTGAGTACTTGCAATCGTTGCCAGTCGAGAAAGATGAACGACGTCGACTGACAAGAAACGAAGACAAGGATATGACGGAAGGAAGCACACCCTTCAGTCTCGACGTTCATAGCACTCGTCAACTGTGCCACTTCAAGTTGTTGCTGGTCAATTTCATTTCGACGCTCCTTTCATCTAATCGATTAGTCGCCCAGCTGGTGGAGTTGGATGACTCGGAGAAGCCATCATTAGAGAAACTCTACCAGAAACTAGTTGAAACTGCTTTGGAGTACACTCAGTCCGTGTCGCGTCAAGTGGATCTTCCACTCAAAGTCACCTCGGCCGAACAGGGTCCGAACCCGAAATTTTGGCGAGCTTTATTGCATCGTTCCTATGACGTCATTGACCGGTATTGTTTATTTTTAACTGAATGTTGTTTTTGTGTAATACTGACGGTTTCTTTTTTCTATTTTACAGGATTAATAGTTTACTACCCCGCACCATGTTCATCTCCGTGGTGCACACTTTACTTTCCCACCCTATACCATCGATTCGACGTCGTGCCATGGAACTCCTCAGCGCAAAATTGCAGCACCAGTCGAACTTCTTCGCTGTGACCCAGGATCAATCGGTGCTTCTGCAGTTGATCCCTTCATTGACCGCCATCGCCAGCGGACAAGGATCGAACGAAGAGGAAGCCCTGAATCAACAAACTGCTTTTTTCACCCTCAAATTGTTGTGCCGCTGCATGGGGCCGTCGGCCAGCTCTTCATTCCGCCCAGTTTTGGATGTCGTGGTTGAAACTATTTCACCGAGTAAAACAACTTCATCCACTGTCTTGGCGTCGGCATTCCTCTGCTTGGCTGAGCTTATTCAAAATATGGGCGTGCAGTCTCTACCACATCTTCCACGCTACGGTGCCAATATTGTTTCCCGCTTAGGAGATATCTCCAGCATCGAAAGTCACGACCTGCTATTGCTCAGCGTCGTAACGGCCGTTTACAAACTGGTCGAAACTTTACCCCAGTTTCTTGTTCCCTATCTGCCTCCCATTCTGAAACAGGTAATGCCGCATTTTAAAACATTTTTATAGTATGCCTTTTCTAATGCGATTTGATTTTTAATCCTAGATTTGCTACCTATCCGCCAAACAACCCGTTACAGAAAAACCATCACAATTGCAGTCGCGGCTTCAAAGTATTCGGCACTCCCTAGCAACGGCCAGTGTACCTCGGTCGTTAGTGAATAGCGTCACTCAAGTATACGCCGAGGTGACCATGATTGAAAGCGGAACTTTTGTTCCGACACTTTCCATTGCTCCTTTGATGTCCATCCTGTCTGAGAGTTTTGCTGCCATGAGCTCCGAAGAGTTGACTATTCAACTTCCCGCTTTGACGAACTTCTTCATCAAGGCGTTAGATACTCGATCGTCCCTGAGTGTTCAAAAAGCAACTATTGAACAGATGAATGCTGCGGAAGAGCCGGTCGTCTCGGCTCTAGTGTCCCTGGTACTTAAACTCTCAGAGGCCAGTTTCCGGCCCCTATTCTTCCAGCTGTACGACTGGGCTACTCGGGTTACGGATATGAGGAAAGAGCGTCTCGTTACGTTCTACAACTTCACGATGCAGATTGCCGAAAAGTTGAAGGGCCTCTTTGTCGTCTTTGCCGGCCACTTTATCCGGAATGCAGCCCAGGTGATTGTCGACACCAACTTCACTCAGAAGGGATCCTTACCATTCAAGGGACCCCATGCCGAAGGGAACACGTTGATGCTACTCGAATACGTGCTGCGATGCCTGTACCGTGTTTGCTTGCACGATAACGAGAATTTCATCAACAAGGAACGATTTGAAACTCTCATGGAGCCTTTGGTGGATCAGCTCGATAATCAGCTAGGAGAAGAAGATATCGTCAACCGACGTGTCAAGGATCTCCTCGTCCCACTGCTGGCTCAGATGGCTGTTGCTGCCAGCGATGACTACCTATGGAAGGCACTTCACTACCAGTTGCTGCTAAAGACGAGAAGCAACTCGCCTCACGTTCGACTGGGATCGCTTAGTGCGTTGTCGGCGCTCGTCGAGAAACTAGGAGAGGATTATTTGGCTTTATTACCGGAAGCCATCCCCTTCTTGGCGGAATTGCTTGAAGATGATGTCAACGAAGTGGAAGTAGCTGCTCAGACGACGATCGCCAATATGGAGAACATGCTTGGAGAACCACTGCAGAAATATTTCTAAAATCATCTGCATTTGTATGCTACAAACCATTGAGCTCGAATAAAGATGGTTTCTATCCTAGAAATAATTTTACGTACTCCTCTTTTGAGAATGATTTGGATTGCCAATTTTATCAAGTAAGATTTTAAATTTCTCTTTCATTTTTTATTTTTATCAGCTTATTTAACTTCAACGCAGCGATTATTAGTTTGGGATCTGACCATGGCTATATCGTCTCGAAACAGTTTGCATTTAATTTTCAGTAGGCATCAAGCCAGCAAGTAGCCTAAGTAGCAGTATTATATTTGGTTAGCTAATCAATATTCCTTATTTTGTGTTTGTGTCGTGAGTGTGAAAAGGGTATTATGAGAGGTGCTGTGAAAGAGTTTGAAAGTGACAAAAGTACAATTGGCATTGTTAGGTTCGAAACATAGACGCGAATCGACGTTAATCGCTATATTGATTATACACAATTAGAAAAATGCATAGGAAGATTTATTGTATTAATCAGGGTGCCCCGCTACAACTCTGATCTCTTCAAGGATTCCACCGGATTACAATCACAAATCAATAATCATTTTTCGAAAAACATAAGCTGATATCAATCCTTATTAATTTGGCTGAATGAAAGCCGTGGGTGTCTCTCAGCCTTCTGTTAGCAACAGTAAAGAAACGAAACTGAGCCTGTGTGATGGCTCGCTTACTTTTTCCTTCTCTTTGGTGGAATGTGAAAATTTTCCAAATATTTATTTACTTTTCGCTGAACTTTTTCACGGTGGTTATCGTCTAAATGGGAGAGCATGGTTTTTACAGTTTTCTCTCCTCCATGCAACGCAAACGAATATATAAAATTATCATCAACTTTTTTACCTTCATCAACATGAAGTAACAGCTTTTTCACCGCGCTAGAACCTAATTTCTCAAAGACACTTTTTAAAAACTTGTCCATCATTCTGATGTAGTCTTCCTCGACCTCATAACGAAATAGCCCATACCAAATGCTATGCATTTTCTCTGAGTCATGTAAGGCCGTAATATGTTGGATAAACTGTTGGAGTTGATTTTCATTGCTGTAATTGACCACAAAAGTTAGTGTATTCAATATTGTTTCTGACTGATCACTCGGAATCAACCAGCTGGGATTTTTAAATAGCTCTTCGATTAATCCAAATGCATGTTCTTGAATATGTTGCCGAATTCCTTGTTGGACCACTTCTGGTATTTGAGCTAACAATTCGTCAACATCTTTCTTCCACCATATAGCGTTTAGATAGCGTAGGTCTCCGTCGACATGAAATAAAAGTGTTTTAGCGGCATCAACGCCAAAAATTTCCGTTTTCTCCGACACGTGTTTTATTATTTTTTTCGTTACTAGGTCGTTTTCAAATACGTAACTCCACATACTGCGCTACGTAACGGTTTTGATGAAGTCCTTAAGTTGAGCATTGTTACCGTGGTCTAAATAATACCATATGATGTCTTCTAAATATCTGATTTTTGGACTAACGTTGAGCCAGAAAATCTTCGATGTCGGAGTAAAGAAGATGTCGTCGATTTTTGCAGGTGAATTTATCTTCCAATTTTGTTTCGCCTCTTCCTGTCTTTCCTTGGACAAATGAGATAATAAAAAATTTACCAGCGCCTTTGAGGGAATCGTAACATCGTCGTGAGTCACCAATTTGTAGACGAAACTTTCACCGAGTTTCTCCGACACGTATTTCAAAAATGTTGAAATTGCATCATTCTCATTAAAATGTTTGAATAAGGGAAGTAATTCAGTTAACTTACACCAATAGCAGCCATATTTATCTGAAATGGAATGGGTTGTCAACATCGTAATCAGCTCTTTTAATTGATCTTCATTAAAGTTCCTAATAAGACGACTTGACAACGCTTCGAACCCTCTCAAAATTCCCAAGTCTAAAAGACGTTTCGTCCATTCGTTGGAGCCCTTCTGCGACAGCATTCCTTGGAGAATTTCGGAGCTGACATATATAAGTGTGAAACGATCAAATCCTTCTGAGTCGATGAGGTGGAAAACCAAGTCATTCCAATCCCGGTAAGCCTCACTACTATTATCTTTCTGCTTGACTACAATTTTGGCCATGCAGTGTTTGAAACAAATCCTTGTAACGGCATGCAACCCCAAACATTGTGCTACTCCAATATTCGCAAATGTCATACCGATTTTTACTTTTGTTGTCCCGGGAGTCTGATTTGAGTAAATTTAACATTTGAGTGTTTTGCCCCAAAACATCCTTGACAGAACTCAGAATCACTTGAAACATTTCAAGGTTTTCTGATTCCATGGTGTCTGAAAGAGCATGATGGACAAATCCATTTGTGGCAGTCAATATGTTTTCAAGTGTGGCAGATGTATTTTGCTTCTCGTAAAATTTTTTTAAAAAGAGTAGCATTTTTCGATAAACAATTTCGTTTCCACGTGCAGCGGTCACGTAGAATGGGGTGAAACCGTTCTCATCGTAGCACATGACATTCACCACTTGCTCGCCATTGTTTTGTACCTATCATCTCTACGTGTCAAATTTTCCTGAACTAGTAATAGTATTTTCTCGATTGTATCAATTTCGTTGTTGAAGGCTGCTCGGTGAAGAGGAGTAATACCAAACAAATCCCGTACTAACAAAAAATGTAGGATTTCATTTGTTTTGAAAATATCACTCGTTTCCAGTGAACAAGGTCGAAAATGATTTTGAAAGTTTTCAGGCTCCATTGAGAATAATAGACCGAATACTTTATTTGCCAGACTCTCTCGTTCTCTGTATAATATCTTCAAAAGACGTCTTCCTCTTCCTTGTCGAATTTTTCCTACAACAGACGAGCAAACGTTTTTGATGAAGGTCGCCAACATTGTAGAGTCGTTTGAATATGCAGTCGTCTGTGATAAAATCTTTAAAAATTTGATTAGGTAATTTTCGTAGTTTTCGTTCAATATTAGCAGGGCTAAAAGGGGTTCCACATAATATTCTTTCCACGGTTGGAAAACACTGCAAACAGCCCTTTGTTTTTTATCCATTAAATCCAGTAAACATTCTATCATGATTTGTTGTTCTTTTGCATTCCAATTCGAATCCTCCATGTCAGTGATAGGAAATCCACGAAACATTTTTTCGATCAAGGTTTCTACATGGGGTTTTCCGTCAATATCCTGCAAGTCAGAGTAATAGTATCCAATAAATCGTTGAAAAACATCAATACTTTGGTGACGAAAGACTTTTAATGTGAAAATAAAATTTTCAGTAGTATGTTCTGATAAAAAGCTGATCGTCATCGCTCGTAAAACGTCTGATTGGTCGAAAGTTGCATCGAGGCAGTCACATAAGAATTGAAATATTTTTTCATTCCTGTTCATGACTGAAAAAAGAAGCGTAGTTGGTTGCTTTCTGGTTAACAGCTTCCGAATTTGACGAAGAAATTGACGATATAATACCTCCGACATTTTGATTAATCTCTGCGTTTTTTTACTTCACGTTATTGCCCAATTTGCTGATAACGATTTCATTCAAAAATGTCTCCTCTCCTTTCTCTCAGTGTAGTTTGGTTTTTAGACTTGAGCTTTTGTCGCAATCAGTGTGTTGAAATGCAGTCCGTTACTTTTTTGTTTGCCAAATTTTATGACGAATCCCAGTGTTTCATCACGTCATATTTTTTTCCTCCTTTTATTTTCTCAACTTTTTTTTTAGTTTCAGGGTTTGTTTCTTTTTCAAATAAGGTTTCTTTAAGTAGAAACAAAAAGTTGACTCGCACTATAAAAGTTGGCTGATAATCTTATCGCCAATAAACAAGTAAAGCTGCGTGTCGCCTTTTTATCTTGCTGACGTATATATTCAACATTCGATTGCTGACGGTTGCAAGATGTAATTTCTTGTACCATCGTGTAAAGGCGTTTGTCCGAACAGCTTTTGACTCGGCAGTTTCGTTGCAATCCGGTTAGACGTCTCATTGCTAGCTTGCACTCAATACCGTTGTATCGTACAAAATGGCCATAGAACAGGTTAGTTGTTAACATTTTCACGCCAATAATTGACTCTGTTCCGCACTACCTGAGCAACAATTATATCCATTCGCTTAATGCCACGTATCGTTTGAAATTGTTTGACTGTTTGATTTCAACGTGGGCATTGATTCAGGTTTTGGAGAGTGTTCGCGTTGAGGGCTTCAACTCGTCGGATGTGTTTGAGCTAGTGCAGCAAACTTTGGCCGAAAACGGAGCCGAACTTACCAAGAAGGTGGGAGGAGTCCTCCTTGTCAAAGTGACGGGAAAGAAGAAAGTTGAAGTGTCGTGGATAATTGATGCGAAAAATAACAATGGCTCCGTTAGGATTGCTGAACCCGGTGATATTATTGTTTCGTTTTTTTTTTTTATTTATTAAAAACATCAATTGAATAGGACCGCGAATGTCGATGGCGTCGTTTCTTTGTTGTTGCAGAGGCCAAAGGAGATACGACAATCAGCATATCGGACGATGATTTAATGAAGCTATTTAATGGAACTTTGACTGCAGCTAGAGCTTTGCTAACAAGACGCATTAAAGTGCAAGGAGACATGGGCCTTGCTATGAAACTGCAGAGCCTGGCCAATAATCCTCCACTACCATTGCAAGCCAAGTTGTAGGATTTTTTTAAAAAAGCCTATTAGAATCTTAGCACAACCAATTGGAATGTTCTTTTTCAGACTTCAAGTTTCAATGCAGGGCTAATCAATAGATATTTTTCCGAAATTTTTCTTTTATTGTGTCGACTATTACTAGATACATTTACTTTGAGGTTTTTTTGAAATAACTGTTTTCTCACTTGCATTCAGCGACTTTTCCACAAATTTATTTCCCATTTTATCTTTGAAATTTGAGTCAAGGTTTGACAATGCTCTTACTTGCTAGCAACATTTAAGTTCCTTATATTCGTCTTGACTAAATTTAATCCGAAAAAGAATTAATGTTAGGACATTGTCTTTAGCTTTATTTACAACACTTTTATCCTTTTCACGTTTTTCATTTCTGTATATTGTTTTAAAAAATTTCCACATGACCACATCTAAATGTCAGTAAATGTCAGTTAAATATTGTGGTCCAGAAAGGAGGAAAGGGTATTTCTCCTGGTATTATTTTTTTTTATTTTTAACTCTTTACGTAAACATTTTTATTTTTAAACTGTTGCAAAAGTACGTCACATTTTACGGGATGCTACATTTTACGATCCTGTATTTTGTTACGTCATACTTTCACTGTTAAATTTTAAATAAAGATGAGCAAAATTTGTTAATCTGTTACAGGAATTTTATTTGTGAGAACAAGAGAGAGAACTGCTAAAGCATACAAATAACATTATTGGCTTATCAGTATGTAAGCTGAATTGGTAAAAGAACCCAAATGTTTACCATCAAAGGAACATTTCTGTATTGTTCTCGCTTAGCCTTTTCAACAGCGAAAAGCATCTTTCCTTGCTGGGGCTTTAAACTTTTTGCGCAGATGTTTATCCACTTTACGTTGGACCTTTTTTCGATCTTCGACATCATCCAAATAGTTGAGCATTGTGTCCGCCATTTGGTCTTCTCCACGCGATGCTATGAGCAATATGACGACATCTTTGCCTTCATCAGCGTGAAGGATCAACTTTTTGACCGTTTTTGAGCCTAATTTCTTAGAGACGCATCCCAAGAATTTGTCCATCATTGTTACGTCATCTTGCTCACAATCACAACGAAATAAATCACCCCAGATGCTTATCTTTTTCATGGTGTGCGATGCGTCCATCAGAAAGGTGATTTTCTCGTAAAAGAGTTGAAGTTGATTTTCATTGCAAAAGTTGAGGAGAAAATTTAAAGTATTCAAACGTCTGTATGATTGACCGGATGGCATCAATAACGTTGGGTTAGAAAATGCCTTGTCGACTAATTTAGGCACATTTTCCCTCAGATACTGTTGCATTTCGTCTTGTATCTCGTTTGGTAAATGGCTCAACATTGCTGGTAACACCGAATCAACATTATGTTTCCATGATGCTGCTATTTCAAGTATGAGGGGTTCTTCGTCGATTTGATGAAGCAAAAGTGTTTTTGTAGCATTTCGACAAAAAATCTCCACTTTCTCTCCTACGTGTTTCAAGATTTTGCGCGTCATTTCTTTCATCCCCCTATCGTTTTGAAACACATATCCCCACACACTGCACGGCTTATTTGCTTCCACATTATGTAAGGAGGTGACGACTCTGACGAAATCCGAGAGTTGAGCATCGCTGCCATATTTCAAGTAAAACTTAACATCTGCATTCCTAAATGTACGTTCGTTGTTGAGCCAATAGTTCTTTGACGTCGTTTCAAAAAAGATTTCGTTGATTATTGGGGCAGCGATCTGCTTCCAATACTGTTTCACTTCTTCTTGTCTTTCCATTGACAAATGGGCAAACATGCAATCGGCGAGCTCATCTGAGCGCATTGTAACGTCCTTATCATCGTGAGTTACAAGTTTCACTACAAAACTTTCGCCGAGTTTCTCCGACACGCATTTTAAAAATAAGGAAATGTCATCCACCTGGATTCCTGTTTTTTGAATAACTGATTCCGTTACTTTGCTCCAGTAACTTTTATCTGTTGTTGTTTCATTGGAAATTATCATCTCAATGAATTGTTCTAGTTGATCATCTCTGAAATTCTTTAACAGTCGCTTTGACAATAAGTCAAATCCGTCAACGAGAAATTCTTCCATTTCTAGAAGGCGTTTTGTCCAGTCATTGGAACCCTTTAGCGATAACATTCCTTGGAGGATTTCGGCGTTGATGTGTTTAAGTGTGAATCGGTAGTAACTTTCTGTTTTGAGAAAATAGAAGACCAAATCATCCAAATCTTGATAGTTCTCATTACTACCATTCTGAACGACAATTTTGGCTAGACTGTGGAACAATTCGGCGTAACAGCTGGCGACACCGAATATGGAGGTAGGCCAGCAATAGGCTGGGTAATGATCATATCTTATTTTACCTTTGTTTTCTCGGGTTTTTGACTTGAGCAAGTGCAGCAAACATTTTTGCCCCAAAACTGTTTTTACAGCATTTAGAATCGTTTGGAACATATTTAAGTTTTCTGATTCCATGGCGTCAGACAAAGCATGGAAAACGAATCCGTCGGTGGCAGTCAAATATGTTTGAAAGTTGTCAGATATTTGTTGTGGTGTCCCGGGATGGACATCCTTTAGAAACGCCAGCATGTTGCGATAAAGGTTTTCGTGACCGCAGACGGCTGCTAGATAGAACGGCGTGAAGCCAAAAACGTCACGTGAAACAATTTTAACCACTTGCTCGGCTTTGTCTCTCAGTTCTGGATCAGTCAACATTTCCTTGACTATTGTTAGTATTTTCTCTATTGCTACTGTGTCTCCGTGAAAAGCTGCTTGATGAATATGGGTCATGCGATAAGAATCCGATTTCAGCACACAAGAAAGATTCGTTTTTAGGTGTGGAATGTCGTAATAATTTGCGGGGGAGTAGATACCTTTAAAAGCATCAGGTTCAATTGTGAGGAATAGGCCATGCATTTTAATCAATACATCTTGACGTCCAAGTGTTTGTAAAATAGTTATTGTCTTTCCAATGCGATCCTTAGGCCTGTGTTTTCGTTTAACAGACTGAAGTACATTCTTGAGTAAATTCGAGAAATTATTTTCGTTAGAATAAAATTTTGAATCGGACAAAATCTTCAAAAACTTGTGTAGATGACTGTCGTAGTTTTCGTTGAAGATAAACATTGCAAACATGGGCTTTATGTAATGCTCATCTCTATCTGAACAGAAAATGAGGTCGATAGCTTTTTTATTCGCCAGCATGAAATCCAGCAATTCATCTACTAATTGTCTTTGTTCTGATCCATTCCAGTCAGAATGCTCATCGAACCCAGACAGTGGCAATCCATTTATAAGCCTACAAATAATTTTATCTGTTTGTTTGATGTTATCATCGCTCTGCAGCACGTCACCATAATAGCCAATAACTCTTCGAAATATTTTAATGTGTTGATGACAAAAATGTTTCAAAGTAATCATGGAATCAAACCCGCACTTTAATAAAAATGAGATGGTCACAGCCATTGTAACGGTTGATTTATCAAAAGTTGCGTCGAGACAGTCACACAAGAAATTAAATATTTGTTCCTTTCTATTTACTACAGAAATTCGTAGCGCATTTGAAGGGTTACTTATGAATGGTTTTTGGTTTTGCCGGAGAGATTGGCGATACAAATCTTCAGCTAATCTGTAGAATCTTTCTGGTAAATTATTAACGACTATATTTTCCCATTCTTTATTGTCACTAACAATTTTTTTCAACATGGCATCGAAAAACACTTGCACGCCATCGTATTGTTCCTTAACCAAAATTTTGTCGATAATTAACTTTCGTGCGGAATCATAGTCCAGCAGGTGGTTTCGCTTTTTGTCGTCGAGAAGGAATCCAGTGTAAAGATATTCGGCCATCATGTACTCAGCGTATGTTCGGTGCAAGAAGCGGACCTTGCCCTCCGCGTTTTCATCCAGCAAACCAAATCGAGCGGAGTGATCCATTCGTTTTGTAATTTTCTTATCCTGTTCATATTTCGACTTCATTGAATTTTCTTGTGTTCCCAACAAAACGTGAACTTCTTCCTTGGTTGAAACAATTGTCTTGATGGCCAGTTTTGGGAGGAACAATTCTAAATTGTCAATATCGGAATTAGCGTGGTAATCAGCGAGGTCGCTGCTTTGCGACAGAGCCTTTTTCTCTTCTTCGTAAATTTTGCGCTTCTTTGTTAAAAGTAAACGATAAAGATTAGCCACATCCAAATTCATCCGATCGATGGATTCGACAAGTGAATTGAGCTCCGATTGGTTTTGAGCAGATTTTTGAACGTCGGTCTCGAAACACTCGGCAAGGATTCTGCACTGCAACGGGATTCCGATGAAAGCTCGATCGCCGTCCTTTAAAGTTTTTGATATTCGATCGACCAACAATTCAGCGAAATGATAAAGATTGTCTTGGGCGTCTTCATTAAAATTTCGTCTCCATAAGGAGGTTAAATAATTTATTTGGTCTTCTTTGCTAAAGTTTTCGAGATCATAGTTCAATTGAGACAACCGGAATTGTAGATTACTTGTCGTATGAGAGCGAGTGGTCACGTACAATCCAGCCGATTTGTTTTCCCTAAGAACACTAATGACCCGAATGGCAGTTTCTTGGTACTGACTTTTGACGATTTCGTCAAATCCGTCAAACAAAATTGTAATCCTTTCACCCAAATTTAGACGACGTCTCAACATTGAACGACCAAACCGACTGTTGCCGACGACGACGGATAAGTTTAAAAGGCTTTCAATAGTGGTGGATAGATTCACTTCATACGAGTTCAACTTGAACAATTCTTTCGAATGGTCCGTGAAATTGATAATAATCACCCAATGTTTTGGGTCCTTTTCTTTTATTTCTTCGTAGTAATGCGACAAAATGCTGGACTTGCCCGATCCAGCAGCACCGGCAATGATTACTACCCCGGGATTTTTGACTTTTTCACGACGATCGACGATCGACAAGTCATCCTCTGTTAGAGTCTTTGACGGTAAAACCGTCAACGATTTTCTTTTCTCTAAAACAGAATTAATTTTTTCCCAAATTTTTGTCTTCAATTCGTCATTAACGATCGGGTCATTCCACTTGATTTCTCCTTGTATGTTTACTCTGCATTCACCCTGAAGTTTTTCTAGAGAATATCCGTCGCTCGTCTCCATGTCTAGCTCTAGCTGCTTTGCAACTTCTTCCCAAAATTCATTGTCGAGTGGGAATGCGGATGACAATTGCCTTTTTATGTAAAGGGATTTTTCGAACCGGGATGAGCTTAAGGAAGGAATTTGAATTTGAGATTTTTCTTGTTTTATCAGCTCCTCAATGGAATCCAAATCGAAAATCTCTTCTGGTTCACCACTTTGAATTAATTCGTCTAGAGTTTGGTCTTTATGCCTTTTGATCAGATCAGCCACTGCAAGTGTCGCCCCTTGAAATGAAACTTTTTTGGAGAGTAAAGCTTTTTTAAACTCGATGCTAAAATCAGTAAATTTCAAATCATCTTTTATTCCAACACCCTCACTACTGATGACAATCACCTTTTTAGGACTACTTGTTTCATTGACAAGTTCTTCGTAGTACTTTTCACCTTCTGTCGAAATACCGTCTTCACAAATTACAAGCAAAAGATGATGCGAGATGCCGGATTTCAATGCATTTTCATATTTCTCATGGTTGTTTTTTAACTCAATTAATGGCGCCATCAAGTAACTGTCTTTTCTTTTAAAATAAGTCTCTTCCGGTGCTGTCACATCTCTGGTAGTCTCCTTTGAAATACTTTGCCTCAGTTCTTTTAGTGCTGCTATAACTTTAACGGCCGTTCGCTTTGGCAATTCAGAAATAATTCGTTTGACGCTATTCTCAGAAATTAGCAGCTGCTTCAGCTTTTCCGCCATTTCTTGAATTGATTCTTCATTAAATCCATACACTTCCTTCAGCTTCCTCTGATAGTCAATCGACACTGCCGTCAAGCGCAACGACTTCATTTTCTTCTTTGCGTTTTCCAAGATATCAATCCCTTCTGCCGATGTCATAAAAGTCGATTCTTTCTTTTTGAACCAGTCCAACATGTTTCTCAAAATAAAATCCGACTGAAAGTCACTTTCGTTCAACTTGTAGCGATCGCTCACCTCCGTTTTCAGTATTTCATCGAGTTGCACTTCGTTGGGTGTGTGAACGGCAAAGACGAGTTTGTCCAAGAAATCGCCAATTTCCTTCTCTCCAACCAAGTCATTGAGCGATTTATTCTCATTCGGTGTGCCTGTACTGTTTTTTTTTCTGCTGCCGAACTCCTTGCTGAGTGTAAAAGTCAAATGTTTCCAGAAATGAATGAAAACGGCATTGCGCAGTCTCCCTCGAAAATCCGATACTTTTTCAGATAAATCTTTTCCTTCGATAAAGTTTGCGTTAAAGGATCTCTCATTTTTTTCCCCTCCAACTGCGTCAATGATGTTTTCTGACACTAAATCGTCAAAGAAATCCTCGAAAACGCGAAAATCCATTTTCATTGACTCTGTCTTATTTTTGTCATACTTTGGAAAAAGATTTTCTAACGATTTTTCTTCGAATTCTTTTAGTAATTTCTTTGTGCCGTCAACTCGAATCTTTTTCTTGTCATCAACATTGAAATTTTGATTCTTCAAGCAGTTAACGAATGTTATCTCTGAAAGTATTTCACGGAAGTGACTGTTTCCTTCCAAAAATGTTGAACAAAGTTTCCCATCTTTTTTATTTATAACTCTCTCTTCGACCAAAGCAACGTGGTAATTTTTGAATATGGGAGAGGTTATGGCTAATTTTTTATTATCTGTTACGTACTCTAACAACGTCTTGGCCAAGAGATGGATGTCGGTCCATTCTAACATTTTCCGTAGCAGATTTTCCGTTTTCTTTAACTTGTAACGAATCGGCGATTTTGCGTCGGACACTTTGTTGTCGAAGTTTAAAATTTCATCCTCGTCGTCTCTGAACGATAGCAGCTCGATGCCAGCCTCTTTAAGCTTCAATTCATCGTCGAATCCAATATTAGTGCAAATGATGCAGTCCCGGACGTTGTTAGGCAGACATCTGTTAATTCCATTAATGACTTCACCACAATAGGAACGGAAATATTTGGGTAGGCTGAAATCCCCGTCGTTGTCGTTCAGAAGATTAGCTGCCGTGATTTTTCCCTTTTCTTCGTTCTGTTTGTGTTTTGCTTGTAGGTAACGATAGCGTTCGCTTTGAACTTCTTGCGTCATCGAATCTTCATCAGCTGGCACTTCGTACTTGAAAATCAAGTCGTCAAATTTCCCGCCCATTCCGGGTATTTCCGTCCCCAACTTGAACTGGTATTTGGCTTTGATCCCCCGAATCAAGAAGAGCACCAAAAGTTTCAATTGGAACACATTACCGTGGAGGGAATTTTTTAACCCAGTCCCAGTCCCCGTCGATTTTGTCGGTGAATTCTCGTCGATCGATTGGGTTTCATCCACAGGATCGGCAGACGCACCATGTCCCGTCCCGTCTGGGTTTTTCCTTTTAGGTGGCATGTCCAAAGTTCATTAAAAAGCTGGAATACGATACTTGTACAACTTCTGCTTGACAAAATGAGAAAAAAAAATTTAGAATGTTTCAACACATACTTTTTGGAAAAAAAAATTCGAAATTGGTCATTTTTATTTTGAAATCGTCGTTACATTGTGTACTATAGTTGTGGCGGTATCAACTTACGCTGTGTCATCTAATGCACACGACTCGAAAATGTCAGAGTTGGCGTTTGATATTTGAACAGTCTAGGAGTTAGCACAGGCTTCGTCTCCCTTTTTCAATATTTTATTTAGAAATGAAAGAAAATTCTTGAATTTTCCTGTCATCAAAGTTTAGGGCTCTATGCTAGAAAATAAATGCTCAATTTCTCGGATGAAGCGACAACTTGTGAGTTTGTCGTTGTGCCTTTCAGCCATTTTTCAATTTTTACTTTCTGATTTAAAATTAAAAAAATAACTTGCCATTAGTTGTAGACAATTAAACATGTGAGGGATTTTGATGCTGACAGGATATTTGCGTACGCTTATTCCTTATTGAGTGATTTCAGTTTTTAATCGCGCTAAATTTACACACTTTTACGGTAAAGAAATTGTGAATCACTTACCATAAGACCAATTCAATCGTTTTAGTAGAAGTAAGATTTATTTTTCCCGCTGCATTAAACACTGACTCACCCATCCATCTAAATGCAACTGCAACTGACAAGAGTTCAGAAGTAGACTCGACTGATGAAGTAGTAAAAGAGTTGGGTTAGCATATGGGGTTTCAAAAAACGTCTAGTCAGCTTCCATTCAAGGACATTGTTGCGTTGTAAACACACGCGACAGAAACTCGTCTGTAGATTTATCTCTTCCTCTCCGGGACTTGTTATTTTATTACTTTTTTTTTTACTTCTCTTTTTCGTCCCCTTTTAAATTTGCATATATTGATACCTAATAAAAGGTCCTCCTCTCTATCTCTTGTAGTGTTTATTTTTCTCTTTTAGACTTTAAAGAAATTGTCGTCTCTGTAATATTATTTTAAATTTGAAGGCTTAACTATCGGGAACAAGAAAAGGGAATGGCCGGAGGCACAGTTTCCTTCAAAAGAATCTCTTACAAAAACAAACAATTTAAAAAAAAAAACGCTTAAGGAATCGGATGTGTGTTTTTATATATTATCGAAGTCTGATCAAGCTGGCAAAAACAAATTTAACCGCACGACTCACTATCAACAACCCACAGCCGACATTTTACAACCAAATGTAACGCCATAACGAATATTTTTTCTACAGAACTCAACTTTTTTTTTATTTATTTACAACTTACCCAGTTGTTATTTTTAAAAATATCGGGTTGTGTTCGGCTCAGTGAATCACTTCCTCCTTATTTTTTCTTCCCTTACCACTTCTGAGTCTCTGTTTGATCCTGTTTCTTATTATTCTAGAATTTTTGTTATACTGACTAATTATAGATAAGGTTCATGAAAAACATAAATGTGTTTGACTAAGCTTAGTATAGAAGCAAATTCGTTGGTTGTTTTATGTTTCAGCGCTTTTGGAAATTATCAACTAATTTTTCAACCAATTTTTTTATTAATTAGGAATTCCGGGAGTATTCACGTTGATGGCTTCGGAAAGAGCCAACTCACCAAGAAGATGGGAGGAGTGATCCTTGTCATGGTGACGAGAAGGGGCGGAGTTCAAGTTTCGTGGATGATCGACGCGAAAATCAGCAGCGGCTCTGTAAGGATTGCTGAACCTGTGGTGAACCCAGCAATCCAGCACAGCCATTGCAGTGCAACGGAATAGAAAGGAAAGACAGTATAGAATAACAGGCGTCGTTATTCTATATGCAGAACCAGACACGATCGACTTCCTTCGCTGACTTCCTCCGGTGAGTCACACCAGAATTATCTTTACCTAATACTCACTTACACACATCAACTCTCTTTCAGTTGAGGTTTTCGTTTGTTACTACCAGCCATCAAATTGAGTGGTTGCTTGAATGAATTAGCGTTCCTGAAAGCAAAACAACTGCGGTTATTATAAGTTCGAGCGGGCTACACTTTGTCAGATTGAAGACTTGTTAGATTAAAGACTAGATACCAGCGCAAATGTTTAGTTTTTCTTTTTCGCTTTATTTCCCGGCCGGAATTAAAATTTCCAGATGCATTCGAATTCTCAGAGTTTTCTCGCTCTTGAGTTCCTGATATACTAGTATAAAAAGTATGTCTATTTATCTAATTACCTTTGATGTTCCTAAAGAGTTTTCTTTTCTTTTTTTATTCTTGCTCTATTTAGATGCAATAAGACATAATGACACAAGTAGTTGGGAAACGCCCAACCAAAATACTTTGAATCTTAGTTTATTACCCCACATTGAAAAATGGTTATCAAAGTGAGTTTAGCAGGACGTTTGAAACTATTTCCAAAAGGGCGCAAAAGGGAGAGAGATCGGTTTCATTTCCATCTATTGTTATGCAAACAAGTGGGCTAAGTTTCAAAAAATTCCCCCCTCCCTTCTTTTGAATTGTTGCCTTGGGTTTCAGATGTCGACCGAATGAGTCTAGTGACTCCAGTCTTGTCGCTGTAAGCAGAGAGTTCGCTAGGAAGTGTAGTAGCGTCTGTATTATCTTTAACTAGTTAACGTCCAGTTTTAAATCGTTTTTGCTTCAACATGTCCTGCAAATTAAATCAATGCTGTTGCGGCTGCTCACTTCGCACCGGAGCCATAGCAATTAGCGTCTTCTCGTTGGTAAATATATAGGAACAGCAAAATTGTTATAATTTTATTTGGCGTACTCATTAAACCGTGGGAAATTTGAGCAGATTTCTTCAGTCGTATCAATCATTCGGATTGTACTTAACTTCTCCGCGCTCAAAGGAATTTCGTCGAATGGTAATGGCTCAATTCATTTTAAAATTGGCATTTGTCATGTTTGAATGACTTCAATTATTTTTGTCTGTTTTGTATATGGAGTTTAGACGCCAAAATGTTGTATGGTGTTATTGTCGGCGAGTTGGTAGGTGCGATGGTCTTAATGTTTACGATCTTTCTTGTTCTGCTCGCCGCAGTGAAGAATCGAATGCCCAACCTAATGTTGCCTTGGCTTGTTGTGCAAATTGTATCTATTATTGCTATGTTTTTGTACTTGATAATATTGGCAATAGCAGGTGCTAATATCGGAGTAGTGGAGATATTAATCGCCTGCGTTGGGGGAGGTATGTATATGTCGGCACATTGTGCTGGTGGTTTTAGGCGATTGTCACTTGGTTATTTCTTCTTCTGTTGGATTTTCATAGCGCTGGGGTTTTACTTCTGGCTGGTGGTGTTCAGTTACTATCAAGAACTGAAGGCTAATGCGACGACGGAACAGTTACCAGACGAAAAAGCCACGGGACAGTTATAACATTGTTAAAGTTACTTTTCATTCAGTGCCAAATTGAGTATGCAGGTGTTGATCCTGTTAAGATTACGACGATTACGTATATATGCATACGTTCTTTAAATGCGACAGTGTTGTGCTTTTGGTAGTCTGATTTTTCTTTCTTTTTCCCCCGAACGGGATTGGGTTATATCGTTGTGTATTCATTTCGACTGGTTTGTTTCTCAATAGAACTTTTGTTTCAGCCTCAGCAAGTCATGGATGTGGATGGTGTAAGAAACGCCAACGCGTTTACTTTGGTGGGAGAGCTTTTTTTTTTTACTCAGTACTACTGCCCCAGAAATGTAAAGTCGATTGCACTTTTTTGCTAGCAAACAGGGCCTGACAATTGTTGGGGCTGCCAAAGTGCCGTTTATAAAATGATTCACTGTGAATCACGGAAATTTGACTTGAAGGAATATGTTGTGACAGGAAAGTTATACGTCCGTGAAAGTGTAATTTTCGATTTTCTTGTCGCAAGTATCAAGACATCTTTTATCCAGGTATTTATGTGCAGCCCATTAAAGTCGAGAAAGAGTAAAAATATCAAGTCGTACTCAAACGTGTGAAAATGTAGAATTTTAACACGAAAGAACTGCGATTGAATTAGGACTTCCACCCCGTAATTTTCACGTACTTGAATAGTGACTATTGATACCTTAACACGTCGCACCTGTCACTAAGAAATGTTCTTCCATGACTCCTTAAAATAATTTATTTTACTTCTTCTCGACAGTATTTTCAAGCTACTTAAACTTTCAATGCTTTCACTGTGATTTAGGGCTATTGCTTGAATGTCATCATAAAACAGTGCGCGTGTTGCAAGGCCTCGTAAACTGCGAATTAATGTAGCTTCATTCGCTCCTTTTTCAAGCCGGTTATTTTCTTGGCGAAAATTCTGTGTCGGAACAATTAATGAAATCCGTAGAAAGTTTTCTCCGCATTCCTTTCCTTACTTATTATTGAGATATTAGGATAGGGCGGTCTAAATATTGATCAGTGATTAATATTCTTTTTTTTTTCAATTGAGCATTCGTCTTCGATATTGAGCAATAATTTCTCCTGAAAGCAAACCCTTATGCTTTTAAAAAATTTAACGTGATTCTCAATTTGAATAAGTTCAGAAAATAAATAAAGATGGTTTTTTTGGTATAAGAATTTATGATTAAATATGTATGCACATCAGTTAATAGGTTCGCATTGTTTGAATAATTAACACGAGATCTCCAGCGACAGGTTCGATAACTTAATAGCCAGCTCCAGTGCGGGTGTAGGGAAGAGCTGGGGCGACGGGGAGTTCGTATTCATGGACGGGGGCAACTGGGAGCTCGTACTCATGGACGGGAGCAACTGGCAAGTGGTCGCCTTTGGGCTGGAAACCGGCCTCATCGGCGGACCAGGTCAAAGTGAATTTCTCGCCTTCCGGGGAAACCCAGTAGGAAGATCCCTTGTTGGTGTTGCCCATAGCATCCTCGTAGGTGGCCTTTCCGTAAGAATCGTAAGAGGCTCCTTGCATCTTCTTCTGGACCTGGGACTCTTCACGGGTGGTGTAGTCGGATCCGGCGTAGCTGCAACATGCCCAATTTGAGATTTGATTAGAATTTGTGTAACTACTTAATTAATTTATCAATCGTGAGAGATTGAAAATGAAAAGTTTACCTCCACTTGCTGCTGCCGTCAAGGTTGCGCTCATCGGATTGGCTCACGATGGTGATTCCGGCGTACTTGTTATCCTTGTAGCTGGAAGGAGCATAGTTGGAAGGGTAGCTGGTGGCAGCAGCGACGGCCAAGACAGCGGCGATAACAAACTGTAATAAATTAAATGTTTGATAGTTAAACAACTTAATTTTGTTTTTAAAATTGAAAGACTTATTTACAAGCTTCATGTTGACTTTGGTTGATGAGTAAGAAAACTGATGTCTTGGATCAGGTGCAGACGAGCTTAAATACGCCAGGGAAAGTTGTGTCTTTTTTTGCGGTAAATCAGAGTTTGTTGGCCCAGTTCGCTAGGCAATTTAGTGATGACCGTTTCACTAGTTGTCCTCGATCAGCCGTTTCAGTTTCAGGCCATGGCTAGATGATGGTTGCTGTGAAGCCGTGATTGCTCCCGGCTAATCAAACAGAAAAACATTACTATTGTAAATGGTTATTACTTTCAAACGTTATCATTGACACTACGACAGTTAGTAAGTAGAAACCTTGTTTGGTTTCTTGTAATGCAACCAACATCTACATCCAATTAATCAGTGATTTTATATTTTAAGAAATCTGTTCGACAATCGACAATATAGTTGTACCATTTATTTTAAAATTGATTAGAACTTTTACAAGTAAAATTACATCAGTATAGATTTCTCAATGTCAGAGTGATTGCTTTTTTCCTATATCGACAATTACTCAAAGAAATTTTTCTAACGGGTCTGCAGTGAAGAAAGTGAGAGTGATGATTGTTTCTTGAAAAGTAACTGTCTCTGTCTAGCATGCAACTGGGTCACAGCTAGACTTGTTGTACCCTTCTCCTACCTATATAAGCTCTGAAATGGAAGATTGAAAGTATCAGTTGCTCACCAAATCAACCGAATCAACATGAAGCTGGTAAGGGAAAACAACTACTAAGTGATACACTGATCTTGCTTGTTTTAATCGCTATTGAATGTGCTGAAGATAATATGGATTGTCAGTTTAAGAGAGTAACTAAATTTTTTTATAAAGTTCGTTATCGCCGCTGTCTTGGCCGTCGCTGCCGCCACCAGCTACCCTTCCACCTATGCTCCATCCAGCTACAAGGATAACAAATACGCCGGAATCACCATCGTGAGCCAATCCGATGAGCGCAACCTTGACGGCAGCAGCAAGTGGAGGTAAACTTTTCATTTTCAATCTCTCACGATTAATAGATTAATTCAGTAGTTACACAAATTCTAATCAAATCTCAACTTGGGCATGTTGCAGCTACGCCGGATCCGACTACACCACCCGTGAAGAGTCCCAGGTCCAGAAGAAGATGCAAGGCGCTTCTTACGATTCTTACGGAAAGGCCACTTACGAGGATGTTATGGGCAACACCAACAAGGGATCTTCCTACTGGGTTTCTCCTGAAGGCGAGAAATTGACTTTGACCTGGTCCGCTGATGAGGCCGGTTTCCAGCCCAAAGGCGACCACTTGCCAGTTGCTCCCGTCCATGAGTACGAGCTCCCAGTTGCCCCTGTCCACGAATACGAACTCCCCGTCCATGTCCCATTCAACGGAAAGGGATACAAGATCTACTAAACCAAATATTTAAAATGATAATTTATTTACCGATTGAGCCATGACGTTATTTGTGTTGATGTAAATATAAAAGCAAACCATTTCATTTGATTTGCATTAATTTATTTAAGTTGTAAAAAAAAATTCTTGTACCTACGAGTTGCGCTAAAAATGTGAACTAAAAATTTATACTGAATAGCTCAAAAGTAATAATAGGGAAAATTATTACAGGCGCTAACTGGGTCAATGACGGTATTCAATTAGGTTTACTAATGGGGAAAATAAATCTTTCTTTTTTAAAAATTGGTTATTCTTCCAAAAACGTGGACACTGGAATAAACTGAAAGTCATTAACATTATGTAACTGGTACTTGGTTGTTTTTCATTTCCTCAATTCCAAACTTTTATAAAGCTAATTAGAGTGAGTGAGTTTGGTGCCATTATATGCCAGTTAATTATATCTGATGAGTTAAACAAGACTAATTCTTATTTTACACCAACCATAGGTAACAGCATGAAATATTCAATATTAACATTAGTCTTATTCAATATACTGATGTTGAAGTTTAAAATAATGAAGTGCAATTTTTACCCCATCTTTAGTCATAATTGAATTCCGGAAAATTTGATAAGGTGGATTCAGGCAAAGCGGTTTTTTAATCAAAACTCGATTAATGTCATAAAATAGCAATGACCTAATTGATTAAAAAACAAACAAAAATTATCTGTGCAAATGCATACATATTTTGTCTGGTGCTCAAGCTAATAATAAAATGTGGGATGCAAAATACAATAATTTTGAGCACCACAAATACTATCTCAAAAAGAGGTTCATGCATACTGTATAGTGTTTCAAATAAACAGGATTAGCAAAAGAGAATGCCCCATTCACGCGTATAGTTACAAGAATGAAACTAAAAGTACCCCCGTCAACAATTGGTTCATGGCCCCATTGGCAGAGACGTTACGGGTTTGAGTGCAACAAGTCGAAGCATTTTTGGCCTTTCACCCATTCGCGGAATATATAAGCTTGCACAAACCAGACATAAAGCATCAGTTGTTCTAGTCATCAACCGAATTCAACATGAAGCTGGTAATATCTAAAAAGAAATTAAAACCTTATTTGTGTAAATCTACCAGGGATGATTTTATCTACTCAGATAAATTTGAAATAACATTTCGTTGACTTTAGTTTGTTATCGCCACCGTCTTGGCCGTCGCTGCCGCCACCAGCTACCCCTCCAACTATGCTCCTTCCAGCTACAAGGATAACAAGTACGCCGGAATCACCATCGTGAGCCAATCCGATGAGCGCAACCTTGACGGCAGCAGCAAGTGGAGGTAAACTTTTCATTTTCAATCTCTCACAATTAATAGATTAATTAAGTAGTTACACAAATTCTAATCAAATCTCAAATTGGGCATGTTGCAGCTACGCCGGATCCGACTACACCACCCGTGAAGAGTCCCAGGTCCAGAAGAAGATGCAAGGAGCCTCTTACGATTCCTACGGAAAGGCCACCTACGAGGATGCTATGGGCAACACCAACAAGGGATCTTCCTACTGGGTTTCCCCGGAAGGCGAGAAATTCACTTTGACCTGGTCCGCCGATGAGGCCGGTTTCCAGCCCAAAGGCGACCACTTGCCAGTTGCTCCCGTCCATGAGTACGAGCTCCCAGTTGCCCCCGTCCACGAATACGAACTTCCCGTTGCTCCCGTTCACGTTTACGAACTCCCCGTTGCCCCAGCTCTCCCCTACACTCGCACTGGAGCTGGTTATTAATTTAAAAAATTAGAAACATAAATTGTTGTTAATGTCAGCTTTATCAATGTTTCCTATGATATTGTATACGTTGATTTTGGTGTAAATTAAAGAATATTATTCAAAATGAATTTTTTCTTCACGGAATTCAACCCGAGATTTAACAAGATGAATGAAGTATTAACACTAGAATTAGGTATTCGTATCTAATAATATTTATTGAGAAAACTGCCTTTTTCTATGTGTTTGCAATGGCCTTGTTTATTTTTGAAGTTTTGAAACTTTGAATTTAGCGGGCATTAACTGACGAACGAAAAATGCTGTTTAGCCTTTTTTATGAGCAGACGAATTTGACGTCATTCTACTTGTTATTGGCATTTTCTTCTGGAAATGACGAGTTTCGTATTCGTTTTTCCCAAGTTGTAGACTTAAAGTAATTTTTCCTAATCAATTTAACTAATCGAACACTTTGAAATACATCACTAACTGGTAAATATTGCTTCTTCCTCATTTACTTTGTAGAATAAGATTCGAAAATTCACTCCTTTGTAGTTGTTTTTACCTTGCTTGGTAACTATGTGGTATGTGCCAAAGTTGATACAATCACAAATAAGTATTAAAAGGTGATAAGGAATACCAAGATATCAAGAACAAATAACTTTCAATAAACAGTATTTTATTTTAGAGTGTTATGGGTGGTTGTTGGTAGGGTTTAATTAAATTTAAGGTCAATAACAGTTTTATGCTTACACAGCCTTACACACAGGCAGGCCGTTGACAAAACCTTACCTTATAGTTATAATCAATCTTCTATGTTTAACTTACTGTTTTGTCACTGCTATTTGTTAGCATTAGTTCTGAAGAGTGAAACAATGAAGATTTTTTTATGAGGGTGATGAAAAAGTTTGATAAATGAAATGCATCTTTTTCATCTCTTTATTGACGTGTAAAAAATTGAAATTTTGTTCTTTATAAGGTTTCTTTTGTGTTTAGCCAGATAAGAATTGTTCATGTTTCAATGGGTTTTTTGTTAATTTTTCTACTATTTGATTCTTTGTCTTAAACAGCCATTTTTAAAGGTTTCTCATCGGTCCATCAATAAATAGTTTGATTCAAGTTATTTGTTAAGACTTCAACTACAGAAACAAACAGCTATGCCTTCCAGATTTACACCCAGACATCCATTCCATCAACCGTTTCATGGTATCTCAACGAAGAGCCCAGACGCAAAAAGAAAAGAAGCTTTGGAACGAATTTTGCAATTCAACCCAGTGAAAGCAGGTAAACACATATAATTTTATCTGTAATGCAGGCTTAGATAACTTAATTTTATTTCAATGGGACGACAGGAGACAAAGACTATACCTTGCCAGTTGGCTTTGTAAAAGGCGGAGTTCAACAACAAACAGAAAGGGGAGAAATTGTCGAAACAAATGAGAATCCCGGCTCTTCTTCTGAAAGGTACATATCAATGACATGCCTATTAGTAACCTTTAGAAACTTATACTTCTCTTTAAAAATTGTAGTGCAACAAACGTGTCAAATGATTCGCGAACGAACCCACACAATGAAATAGGCGGATGGGAGAAACACACCAAAGGCATCGGTGCTAAGCTTCTATTAAAGGTGTCAATAAATCATTTACCTAAGTCCATAAATTTCCCATTTTAATTGTGAGTATGTTTAGATGGGCTACAAACCCGGACAGGGGCTCGGCAAGAGTTTACAAGGAAGGAGTGAACCTATAGAAGCCAAAGTTCGTAAAGGACGAGCAGCAATTGGCAGCGAAGAGTTGTTACCACCACAATCGCATCATCGTTCCAACGCCCAACAGTCGTTAATCGAACACAAACTAAAGTAAAATAATTAGCCTTCTTTGTGACCATTCAACTCATTGATTTGCTTTGTTTTTCCCCCATGTTTAGAAACAAGAAATTTTCCAAGAGAAAAAAGAACGTGTTGGCTGCCATCCCTAAAGCAGCAGAACCTCCCAGGAGAATGAATCTCATCTATCCGGAACTATCAAACTACCAGAGCAAAACGTCAAATATCCTGCGTTCATCGATGGGCGATCGTATTACAATAGACAGGACACCGGATGTTATTTGTATAGCGAGCTCAGATGACGAAGATTGCCTGATTCTGTCTGACGCTGAAAATTCTTCCAAAACAACTTTACCCTCGGACGATGCGAATAGAACCACACCAGCCAGGCGCACCACACCTTTAAAGAGTCCTACTTCAACGAGTTCCGCCAGATCAAGCGCTGCTTCGTGTGATGTTGTTTGCATTTCGAGTTCAGATGAAGAGGATTGTTTCATTTTATCTGATGGTGAAACGTCCCCCTCTAATGAGATTGGCGCTCGTGTCTCAACGGCCTTGTCCAACAACAATACTCCCGAAACTTTTTCATGGAATCGCCCGAAGTTGTCAGTTTCGCAACGTAGGATGAGAAAAATGCGGATGAAGGAGTGGTCTCAACGGAGAAAAATCCGACACAGCATTTCCAATTTGTAAATCTTAACTTTGGCTGCTGGGGAAGGGGAAAGCAATTTTCAATTTAAGCTCTCAATTGTCTTAAATGATATTCAATGCATTTGCCCAAATTCTAAAAATTACAACACAATTAGACCACAAGCTGTATAAATCCAACAATGAACGAGGACAAGATGTAAATAAAATCCATTTCTATTATTTTTCATTTCTACATTTTAAGTTAAAGATGTGTTTTATGGAACTTGTAATGTTATGAGGTTTGAAATGAGCTAAGAAAAACAGCAATTTTTCTAATTTCCTCTTGATTTCGCGAATTCTTAGTCGTAAAATCGGTTCGCTTATTTTATTTTTGTGTAGAATTTAAGATAACTTATCATTTTATCAACTATTTTCTAGTCTTTTTTCTATTTCTATGTAATGAGTATTTTATTTTTGAAATCTTGCGAGTTGCGAGCTTGCGACGGTCGCTCCTGGCGGTACGCGGGAACAAACAGATGAACGATAATAAAAGTTAACTTAACGTAGGTTTTGATTTGATACGGTAGGTGCTACTGGCCATGGCTCTTAACTTAACGTAGGTAAATCCTTTGTTCTCTCCTCATAGAAAGGAATTTAGGCTGTGAGAACCCATCAGCTTAATACCCATTGCATTTCTGAAAATACCATTTAATTTAACCTAAATTCCAGCTTATCTTAATTAAATGAATGCAGAGAAAACGGAACTTTTTTGGTCATGCTTGTAATGAAAAATCATAAGTAAAGTGGTCGTATATACTAAGAGAATCATGGGAAAAGTAGTAAATAATCCTCAAGACACACATTGGACACATAATCGACAGGGTCACAAAGGTTTTAAAGTGAGGGAGTAATTTCAAAAAGTCCTGAATTAGGAAAGAATCAATTGTACGATAAAAACACCCGATCAGGTAATAAGGCCGCGACTTCATTCACCGCCGACGATGGCGATCAGCGGCGTAACTCTGATTAAAGAAATAAAAAGAATGAGTTAATTGATTAACACACATTTATAAAGGGGGAATAAAAGATGGAATTACCTTGAATGGCATTCAGCATAATTTTTCTGGCACCAAAGGAACGGATTCCTATGCTGATGAAATCCTCGTCCTTCAAGGTTGTAAACATCGCCAGATCGACTTCGTTCTGGACAAATAGATCTGAGAGAAAAAACAGAATTACAAATAATGCAATCAATAAAAAAATCAAAAAATAATTTCTACCTGCGTAGTGAGAGAGTCCGACAGTGTCCAGCAGCTGCGACAAATGACGAGACGAATTCTGGTCGAATCGCGAAGCAGCCATTGATGCTGGAATGCATGAATCTGCAGCACCTGTCAAATGAATTTGATTTTAGAATAATACAATCAGAGAAACAAGTATGTTTTAAAGGGTCTTACGGGGAGATGACAAACTTGTAGCTCCGGAATCCGAGCTGGAAGTGCTGGACGATTGAGGAATGTCAACGCCGATTACGCCCAGCTGCTGCTGCTGCTGTGCTGGGCCACTTTGGCTAGAAGACGATTCCGCCAGTTTAAGTGAAGACAGAACTGTGGTGAAGAAAATTAATATTCTAAGTTACAACCAACATGTCAAAAAACGAATGAACTTACTGAAAGTATTCTGGGTGAGTTCAGCAAGCTCCAACCAAATCGATGGTAAAGATGGAATGACAGTCTGATCGCTGGGAAGCTCTAGACAACGTCTCAGCATTTCATACAAGTTTCCTGGAATACAAAATAATGATTACTGTCAAGAAGGAGATGAAAAGAAAACATGAAATGGTAACATACGTGCGTTCCATTCGTAGGAAGTGAATCGAATAGTCACAATGTCCGAAGTGGTGCGCTCAACACGAATCATCACGTCAGCCTCTTTTGCATCAGCCAAAATGGAGCGATTGAAACGATCAGATGGAACTTGAACCATTAACTGCATCGGCAACAGTCCCTAACAGATAAAATCACAATGAATAATAAGCCAAAATAAATAAAAATGAAAGACGAATCAAAACTTGCATTCAGCATGGTGCTGGCCTTGTAAACTTGATCCAAAGAGCCACGAATCCAAACGCAATACTTTTTCGGCAGCTCCTTCAGAATGGAAACATCCGGGCAACGAATTCCGGCACCTGTGGCAGCGATGATTTTGTCGACTTGATCGCGAAGAAGCCACACATGATCAAAAGAAGTCTCCACTTTCCCCACAACCGCATCCTGCATTACAAACAAAACACAATCAAAATCAATGAAACAAGAGAAAATGATAGGAGACTGTTTCTTACAATAAGAGTGTCGGTTAAGCGTCCAAAATAGACGACAGAGTCTTTAAGTTGTTGAAGACGATCCTGATGGCCACGGATGTTAACCTGGCAGTTGATTCCGTCAATCTTGGGGTAGAAACGCAACAGGACGCCAAATGATGACGAGAAGTGGTGGGTCAAATTCGTCTGGCCGACTGAATTAATTTTTTCAATGTTGCAATCAACGATAAACTCGACCGGAACATCTGCCTATAAAATAATCACAAACATGAATACAACGAATATTAACAAAAGGTAAAAAAAAAGAATACTTACTCGAATACGTTGACGAGCGTTTTCCAGATTGGCAATTGGACCACGAATAACGACGCTGTTGCTCTTGGATTCGCCGGCGATGCGATTGCGATCCGGAAAATGAATGCGCGTTCCAGTGTCTTCCATCACACGGTTAATGTTCTGTCCAGATCTGCCAATCAGGTGAGAATGGAACGTGTAGCTCACTTCCATCGATAACGTGGCTGACTGGCCCTGTATACATGCATAGCATATAAAATCAAACATTCACACAAACCAAAATTACAAATTATTGGTAAATTACCTGAGATTGGAGAGAAAGAGCCGAGAGCGACTTGTTGAGAGACTGCATGATGTGGCTTGACTGAAAGATCTAGAGCGAATGATGACTCAACACTGGAAGCAACGGGGTTATATACGGTTACTCGAGGTCAAACGTCCTGGGTTCACCTCTCCCATTCTTCAAAACACTTCTCCGAAAGAAGAGGGGCGAAACTATAGAGAGATGCCGCCGCACTATGCACCGGTAATTCCCATAGAGACTTTTTAACATCACTGGATGCGCTATCTCGATTTCTTTTGGTTGCACGGTTGGTTTCCAAACAACTGGAGCAAAAGCCAGTAAAAGTCTACTTTGAACTTGATTGGAAAACTCGTTTGCGCAAACATAATAACCTGAATCAACAAACAGAATTTCCAGTTGAAATTTAACGAAAAACAACACGAATCTGAAAGAAGCTGCGTTGCCACAATGAAGGACAAAACACAAACAAATAAATGTTAAACAAAAATGCGTTCTGAAAAAGTTAGCAATACAATTCATTCTGATGAAGAATGACATTTTTGCTATCAAATTCTTGTTCGTAAAATTATTTGCAAGTCAAATCAAGCCCTTGATTATAGGTGAGTCGCATAGTGTGGGTATCAGTGTAGTATACATCCAGAAAACTTCTCTATTTTACCTATGTACATGGACGCCGAGATCGCAGGTGGAGGTGGGGAAAAAAAACCAGGGCGGCGGGATTTCTCTGACGAAAAACCAAATCAACTCGCAATTGGTTGTTATGGGACTTTGTAAATGGCGGCATATTTATCATTCCATTTGGAATTTTCTCTCTAGCCCATTGAATTATGCTTGGCGATCGTTTTCTTTCAAATGGCCCATACTTTGTTATTTTAACGGTTAAGTACAATTCGCGTTTCGCGTTTACAAATCGCGTGACAGCTGACGTAAACAAACAAAGAAAACAAACAGGCTCGAAGATGCGGTGGCGCTGATCTCTGCACTACTCAGTCACGTGTTATTACCATTGGTTACCAAGGGAAAGTTGACGCCAAATTCCATTACTGTTGTTGACAGCTAGCTAACTGGATCACGTTTTAATTCATCCACATTCTTTAGTGTTGATATTTAATCAGGCTGATTTTATTCGTCTGATAGTTCATCACGTAGTTCTGATTTAACGTAACAAAATATGTTTCATTAGTCTGCACGTGTAGGATCTTATTCCAAAATTGAAACTATTCGATCGTATTACGTCCTATCTACGCTAAGTATGATTGGTAATGCTATTGAATAATTTACTTGAATACTGGATGGTTTATTACCAATATGCATTTCCTATATTGTGCATACAAGTTATCTTTTAACTGACTTGAGGCTGTAGTCAAATATAATTAATAGCTAACTTTTCACGAAAAATGCATAACTTATCACATCTCACATGTAATGCATATTTTTCTTGCAGGCTAAGGAAAGATGGCTTCGAAAACTGAATTTACAGAAGAAGAGATTAAAGAGCTTGTTGGTAAGAAAATAACATTGAATTGAATTCCTTTGTGCATGTGAGGCATATTAATAATTTATTTTATTTTATATGATTGTGAATTTAGAAAGAAAATATAAGGCAACAGATATGGCGGAACATTTTAATGTATCAGTTGGAACTATTTATAGACATCTGCGCTTAATGAAAATTTCGTTAAGAGTACATCATAGATCTATACAACAAGGTTCATTAATTTTGTCACATAGTTCATATAAAATAGTAGTATTAATATTCAATTTGTTTGTCTTCATGTAATGATTATAACATACAAGGGTATAGTAAAGTGTTTTTACAGAACAATGAGCTCTCTTACTGTTCTTTGTTTTCTCTATTCTAGATAACGACAAAAGTGGTGTCAAAGTCCCCAGTCCCCACTGTTTCCAGGATTGATGGCGTTAGTTGCCAGGTCAATATCCGTGGGCAACAAGATCGTCTTCAACTTCTCAAAGACGCTGTCACGTATTTTGGACGTATAACTCATACGCCTGTGGTAAGAAACTTGATTCACTCAAACCTTCACATACGTTTAACTCTATGTATTGTTAGAATTCGGTGGTGATGAAAGTGGAAACATCGTTCGATCACGTGTGGATTGTTTCGGGACCACATCGACAAAATCATCACAGCCACAAGGTGCTGGAATTCGTTGCCCGGATGTTTCTGTCCTGAAGGAACTGCCGAAAAATATTGCGTTTGGATTCGTGGGTCTATGGATCAAGTTTACATGGCCAGTTCTATGCTAAATGTAAGTTGATCTGCTTCTTGATCTTGCCATTTACCCCAAATAAAATGTTTTCTTCACGTTTCATAGGGACTGTTACCGATGCAGTTAATGGTTCAAATTCCTTCAGATCGCTTCAACCGCCATCTTTTAGTTAGAGCGCAAAATGTTGACGTAATGTTTCACCTGGAACACTCCACTTCAGATATTCTGACCATAAGACTCACCTCGTATGAATGGAACACACGTATGATGTGTCTTATATCTTTCTTCACCTTCACAAATATTTCAATTTGTATTTGAATTGCAGGACATTTGTTTGATGTGCTGAAGTGTTGTCTTGAGTTGCCCAACAATGTGGCCACTGTCATCCCAAGTTTATCTCCTACTTGGTTGGCTCTTCCGGATATTACCCAGCACATCGTTCTTTCCGTAAATATTTTTTCATCTCCATTGTTTTTGGCTGGAATTGTGCTAAAAATTTAAATTCGTTTACTTTGTAGTTCAAGCCTCCCAAAAGCTGTTAAGTTTAATGTCTTCCTCGAATAACGGCAATGTTCCTCAGCAATCGAGTACGATCGCGATGAATGTTCCACGATCTGTCGACACTTCCAGCCCGGATTCTAGCACTACAAAATCTTCACCCCGTAAGTCATTTATTCTCTTTAATAATTGGTTATTGCAGTATAATGAATTCAAACTTTGAGTAACAGGTTTTGCAAACGAGTCCTCCATGCCAGCATCACTGGCAGCCTCTCGATTCGACCAGAATTCCTCGCGTCATTTATCACAGTTTTTGGAGACAATTGGTTTATTGTCCCATTATTCAGGTAAACGATAATATTTTGTTTCAGTTCGCATGGCTCGGCGTGTGTATAATTCTGTTGGATTTTCTCAGATCTATTTATTCAAAACGAAATCGATCTGGCGATGTTTACCACTTTGAAAGACCAGGATTTAGTCAGCATAGGAATCCGTTCGTTCGGTGCGAGAAAAATGATGCTGAATGCTGTTCAAGGTAAAATCTTTCCTGTTAGTTATGGTGATCCTCTTTTGGTAAATCGATTGAGACTGTTATATTTTTTATTACTAGAATTACCCCGTTGAATCTTTCATAAGGAACTTGGAATCGCGTTGACTCCTGTGAATTAATGTGCATATGCGCTCACTTACCTTTAAACTCTTGATTTTTTCTTATTATTTTTTTGTGTTTTATAAATTTTTATGTGTGGGATGACTGGATGATCAAGCATTTTGTTAAATTTTTACTTTACCCCTCCTTTGCATGTATTCGAGCATTTTACTTATTTTCCATTACAGTTATGGCCATCGACCAACTAAAAAATTTACCAAACCGCTTTCGCTTTAGACACCACCTACTATTTGATATAATCATGTATGACGAGGTGACCGAGCAGAAAGGTGAGGTGATCAGGTAAGGTGATTAGAGTGCTGCTTTATTAAAAATTTGCATTTAACGTGATTGAATAATAATATTGATTTATTAGTGGATATGGACAATCTAATTCCTGGCAGGTGAGACTGACAGTGACAGCTCTGACAGGTGACAGCTCTGACATTTGATTTGTTTTCAGTTTATCCATGGCAACGTGCAAATCATTTCGATGACGGTTCGACCGGGTTCGAGGACGGTGACAGTTGCCATTTAACGGGAAATAAATTTCACCCATGATCACGTATGTTGTGCTTTGATTTAATATTTATTTAGAATGAAAGTGATTGTAGTTATGTCAGTTATGTTATAAAGTCTACAAACATCCTAATACTGGTTTGACGGTTTTCACTGCTTCAAAACAAATTTACAACGAATGTTTCTGTAATATTTAAAATTGAATGCAAAAAATCTCACGTACTAGTAGTTAAGAACATACTTATAAATGACAAAACTTATTTGTTCGGCACAGTCGAGCATGATTTCAACATTCGGCGAGGATGGCAAGAAAAAAAGCGTAGACCGTGACCAAGAAAGACGCACGAAATTGAATCGCCGCGACTGTGAGTATACATAATTGAAAGGGTATAGTTGTGACTATAAAGTAATTCCATCTGCTTTTGTTCCAGTTCCGTATCTGTAACTAGGATGTCTGGAACCACAAACTCAACGATGCATGTGATGGGAATAAATAGCGAAGGAAGACGCCGAATGAATTCGTGTTGGTTTTGCAGTAGCTGCGTAAACACGTCGTTGGATCGCGGGAACGTCGAGTTAAATACCCAATTCAACCTATCCGTCTCTTTTCCAGTTGAGACATTTGTGCTGTAGACCTGTCTTCCCCAAAAAGGTAGACACGCTTGTTAAACCACGGGCTCCGGTCTGTCTTGCTGCGTCCTCTCTGATTTTGACCAAAGAAACCAATTTGATCTTGGTAAGTTATTTCACTGCTAATTTTTAGGAAATCTACTTAAGTGTTTTACAATTTTGTATTTTTTGTTTTTTCGTTCCTTGTTCGTTATTCACTATTTTTACTTTTTAGTATCTTATTTATCTAAATGGTTAGGGGTTTACCCGCTACGATGCAATGTGTTTTATGCTCAAAAGGAGTATATTTATTCTGTAATTTTTTCATTTCATTTTCTAGACGCAATGAGTTCTTCATCATTGAATCAACCCGGATCTCCAGGTATAAGTAGTTGAAAATGTTTTCCTCTTTAATCCAATGCGATGTTGATTGAAATTCTTTTAAATCTGACTTAGGCATGTTGCGTCGTTCGAACATGACTCAACAAGGATCACCAGGTAAATAGCAGCACATTCCAAAATACTAAATTTCCATAATCTTGTCATGCTGTTTTTTTCAAAAACATCCGTAGTTATGTTGCATCGTTCAATGAGCAATTCCGGTTTGAACAACTTGGCCCATTCGTCGAGCTTCGTTCGCCGTAACAACGATCGCGATGGAATGGGTAACAACGCCGGAGTCAGTCCCGGTGGCAGCAACGCCGCTTACCGCGCCTCATTGGTCTCGCACTACGCCGAAGATTTGGACAGACGTCGTCGCGCTGAACGAGCTGTCGAAGAGATTCGCACCGATGGAAGTAATACTTTTCTCCGTTTCATTCGTTCAACAGCAAATTTCAAATTTGAAAAACTATCTAGTGCCCTCAGATAACCTGAAGATCGAATCTGTTGAGCTGTTCTCACGAGACAACGCCCGAGAACATCGCACTGATCGCTACGAGATGGTTTTTGACAACGGCCGCGTAACAAATGATGAGACTTTTGGCTAATTTCGTACGCTAATTGTCGACTGTAAACTTTAATAACAGGACATTGGATCTCCATCATCCATGGCTATGTCCAGGTCCGTGACAAACATGGCTTCCATGTCTTCGATGTCACCAATGTCCCCAATGTTGTCGATGGACTACCGTTCATCTTCTTCACCGTCAACTACCGTTCTCCGTCGTGGCCAGCCTTTCTTCATGGCTATCCGCATGAAGGATCGTAACTTTGATCCACGCCGTGACATCTTGCGGGCATCGTTTACTTTTGGTAAACAGACAGTCACGAAATGGATAGTAGTAGAATTCAGTGCTAATATTATGACTTTTAGGCCCCAATCCTCAAGTGACCAAGGGAACCAAAGTCGTTTTGCCTTTCCGCATGAATCAGCGCGAATTCAGCCGGGCCCCGCAAAAGTGGGACATGCGTCTCCATCAACAGGAGGGTTTCAACATCACTTTCCAAGTAAAACTATCGTAAATCTGAATTACTTGGCGGTGGCTTAAAAGGTAAATGTCTTTTTGATAGGTTCACATCCCCGCCAACGCGCTCGTCGGATTATGGCGAGTGAATATTGAAACGACGACAACGACGCCCGGTGCGCGCGTCGACGAATTCCGTTTCAAGGATGACATTTACATCTTGTTCAACCCCTTCTGCCGAGGTGCGTTATTTGTATAGACACCATTTTATGTTAAAATCGCCTATTCAAAATTTTGATTATTTTACACCATGACATTTAACAGACGACCCAGTTTACTTGGACAACGAGGAGCTTCGCAGGGAGTATCTCATGAACGAGACTGGCAAGGTATTTGTAGGCACTCACCACCGCCCGAAAGGACGCCGTTGGGTCTACGGACAGTTCTCTGACGTTGCTCTGCCAGCTGCCCAGCTTTTGCTTGAACAGTCTGGTCTCAACCCGACCGAGAGAGGCAACCCTGTCCAAGTCGTCCGCGCCATTGCTTCCATCGTAATCAAATGACATTTCATTATTCATAGGCTGGTGAACGATTTCTTGATTATTTTTCATTTGAACTAACAGATTAACGCCAACGAAGGCTTTGGATTATTGGAAGGCAAATGGGAAGGCTCGTTCGAAGATGGTGTTTGCCCGTGGGTGTGGACTGGAAGCAACAAAATCTTTGAGCACTACTTGCGCAACGGATCCAAGCCAGTCAAATACGGACAATGCTGGGTGTTTGCCGCCGTGGCCACTTCCAGTATTTAAATCTATGACCGAGTTTCATGCTTCCGTAATAATCCCCTCTATAAATGTTGACAGTCTTCCGCGCTTTGGGTATTCCATCTCGTCCCGTGACCAATTTCGTTTCCGCACGTGATACCAACCACACCCTGTCCGTCGACAAGTACTTTGACATCTTTGGCGATGAGATGAAAGGTGGCCCAGATGGCGACAATCAGGATGCCGTTTGGAACTTCCACGCTTGGTAACATTATTTTATTCTTTAAATGCTTCATCTTCGATTTAATTTTATGATTGACCGAGAAGGACTGAAGTTTGGATGTCACGACCTGATCTCCAAGCCAATTGCAATGGATGGCAGGCTATTGATCCCACTCCCCCTCCTCATTTCTGGCAGAAGAACACGGGAGGTTTGTTACCCAAGTTGTTGAATTAAATCGTGAAATGTTTTAATCAAATTCAATCATTTAGTAGATCAAAAGAGCCGTGGACCGTTGGCCGTTGAAGCTTTCCGTCGTGGACCCTCTTCCGTCGAGTCGGTTCGGCGTGGCGAAGTTGGATTCGCTTTCGACACCCCATATGTAAGATTTTAAAAGAAGAAATTATTACCTTTAAAAGTGACGATTGATGACAAACTGAAAATTGCAGCTGTTTGCCGAGGTCAACGCTGAAGTGAGTCACTTCCAGGAAGACGAGACTTCACACTGGGGATACAGGAAAATTCACGTCAACAACTACCAGTAACATCTAAAACATTTTTTTTTTCGCTATTTGCGTTTCAATAGTTAGAGCTCATTCCATTCAAAATTTTCAGGGTCGGCCGCATGATATTAACCAAGCGACCGGGAGCGGACGATGACGTCAGCGACGCCGACGCAGAAGATATCACTAGTCTTTACAAGAACCCTGATGGCATGTCCCGCTACCAGAAGCAAGGCGATTTCAACTATCACTTCAGTAAGGCTCTAGAACAATGTCAAATAGATTTAGCCCCTATTAACATTTGTGTCTCATTGTGATTGAAAAGACCAGGGAATGTCGTCACCCTATCTGGAAAGGAGAGATATGAATATGAGGGATAGAGATAACAATAGGGATATGATGCACTACCCTGGAACATCTGTGCGTCGATTAAGTTCAGTCGATATCGCTCGCAAACCCTGGTATGATGAATCACGTCATCCTACCGATTCCGGTAGCTCTGCAGCGGAACGCGTCTCAGCCATGAACGCATCTCGCAGTGTTGAACGAACTCAGCCGATGTTTGACAACCGACCAGTCAACGAAGATGTTTATTTTGACTTGATTGAGCAAGAAAAAGTTGCCTGGGGACAGCCTTTCAATCTCCAAGTTCTTGTCCAGGTATTTTAAACCGCAAGAAATTCCCGCGCTTTCCTTGATTTAAAATGTTATTGGCTCCATTTCAATTTTAGAATCGTTCACAAGAAATGAGAACCATCACGACGATCCTATCTGCTAACTCCGTTTATTACACCGGAGTTACTGCGCGTCGTCTTGGTCGCAGCGATCGTCAGTTTGTTCTTCAACCTGGAGGCCGTAAGTATTTTTGTTTCTGCCTGCTTTGATTATGAAATTTTCCCGACTGATCTCGTTGCAATTCAAACATCAGGAGAAACTCTGCAAGTCCGCATCAGCTGGGACGAATATCGCGACAAAATTGTCGACTATGGCCATATCAAGATCTTTGCCATGGCTTCTGTGCAAGAGACTAAGCAGTCGTGGAGCGAAGAAGATGACTTCCAGCTGGAGAAACCCAAGTTGGATGTCCAGGTAGCTTTCTTAAGCGTTACTGTGGTCATGCGCAGCTCTTATGTTAAATATTTGAATTTAATTTAGATCCGAGGAAACCCGCAGGTGGGTCAGGATTGCTTCGCTACGTTCAGCTTTATGAACCCAGTGTCAGTTACTCTGACAGAGTGCGAGTTCACATTCGAAGGACCCGGCCTTGTTCGCCCACAAACTGTGAAATACCGGTGAGATTTATTTATTTTTTTAAAATGTAATATTCATTTAATTCAAGTAATTCTGTTCGCCAGTGACGTGAAACCGGGAGAGATGATCAGTTTCGCCCAAAAGTTCATTCCTCGATTCAACGGTGAGCGCAAATTGGTTGCCACTTTCAACTCTCGCGAATTGGGTGACATTGTTGGCTCTCGTCCGATTCACGTTCGTGACTGAGATATTTCTCATCGAAGCAACCCGACTACCACATAAACTCCTTCGACATGACAATCTGGACCTTGAAACGGACTTGGACTTGCCCATGGAAAAGTGTTGCAAATTAGTCAAGTAACTCTCGTTTTCTCTGCACTTTTTACAACTCTATTTCATTTACATATTATAAACCCAAAAATGAACCATTTGCGTTATTATTGTATCCAATTTAACCACTCTTCTTATGCTCCTCTTCTTATTGATGGTGTTGGTTTAACTGTTAATCTTCTTATATACTTTCTGGGCGATGGTTATAGTCAACCAGAATAAATTTCATCAATTAGATTCCTTGTGCATTGACTTGTTTAACGGCATCGATGTGCTATAATTTCTTATATAGGGGTAATGTTATTGTACTCGTCGTGAAAATGAGGTATTATCACGGCCTACCGGGTCTTCACTAAAGTTTGAGAGGAATTTTGATAAAGAAAAGGTGACGTCCGAAGACGAGATTTGTTAGTTTCTTTGGAGCCCATTAAGAAGTAGAGTAAAAGGAAAAGAAAAGTAATCAGAACTGAATCAATTACTTTGAGATCAATTATCGATGTAAAAATAGTCTCTCGTCCCTTAAATCTCTCTTATTCACCCATTTCTATTTCTTTGCTTCCTTTCGTAAAAGTGGAGAGAGCAATCCGCAATAAGTTTTTGAGGGGTCGCGCCGTCAAAAATGCTAGATGAGCTCGCAATTTTGGCCACCAGGTGGCTTGTTTTGTTTACTTTGTCGTCTGCGTAGATTTGTTAGTCGTCTGTGTTCTTGCATGGTTCTTGATTGAAAATTGCAATTTTTATCTATTTCTCAGAATATTGAAACAAATAGTTAGGGAGTTAAGGATTTGGAGTGTGGTTGTGAATTTGAATAAAAGTAATGGGATTGAAAGAATGAGTCGCGAGGATCACAACTTCACAATGATAAACCGACTCCCAGATCTGATTTGAAAACCACTAAAACTAACTGCTTCTAAAATTCAATTTTCCCATAATTTAAACTCTAAGCCCACTACAGCTTTCATAGATTGTACTTTACTTATCTGGATGCAGTTCCAAATTATTGTATAACAATTCCATGTCTGTTCTTGTTTACAGAAAATTTAACCGTTTTCACAGGCACATTGAAATCACAGAACAGGTATAGTAAGTTAAAATTTTGACATTTAGAAAGAAACAGTAGTTGGTTAGCGATAAGAAAGAGTATTCTTTATTGTAGGCCAGTCCTTTTCATTGACATCAGTCTGTGGCATCAAGAAAGATTTCCAAGAATATTGTAATGAAAATCATGGGTGGTTGGTAATCTTTTCCTTTAGTAAATGGTGGCCCTGAAAAGGGCCGATTGGTAAGTCAAAAGGGATTTTAAAAGTCGCTTAGGCACGTTCACCACGAATACGGCGAGCGAGCTGGATGTCTTTTGGCATGATGGTTACTCGTTTGGCGTGGATGGCGCACAAGTTGGTGTCTTCGAAAAGACCCACCAAGTAAGCCTCGCTGGCCTCCTGCAGGGCCATGACGGCCGAGCTCTGGAAACGCAAGTCGGTCTTGAAATCCTGGGCGATTTCTCTGACCAAGCGCTGGAATGGCAACTTGCGGATCAGAAGCTCGGTCGACTTTTGGTAACGACGGATCTCACGAAGGGCGACGGTGCCGGGACGATAACGATGGGGTTTCTTGACTCCTCCAGTGGCCGGGGCACTCTTGCGAGCGGCTTTGGTGGCCAACTGTTTGCGGGGCGCCTTGCCACCGGTGGATTTACGAGCAGTTTGCTTGGTACGAGCCATTTCGAGCGAGTGAAATTTCAGATGTCCTAACTAGTGAAAAGTGCTTGGTATATGTGGGGAACCTACGGACGTTGCAGAGCTAAGCGAGTTCACTGGCTAGGGATTGGTTAATTCAAAAATGGGAGGGAATAGAAAATTTATAACGGAAATCCTTTTTGTTGACAAATGATGGCTGGAGCTGAGTTCCACCAATAGGAGTTCAGCTTGAGGATCCGGTAGGGTATATATTGGGACCATAGTGAGTTTAACATAACATCATTCGATATTTTTTAAATCTCTGAAACTTATTTGAAAATGACTGGTCGCGGCAAAGGAGGAAAAGGACTCGGCAAGGGAGGCGCCAAACGTCATCGCAAAGTTTTGCGTGACAACATCCAGGGAATCACCAAGCCGGCCATCCGTCGTCTTGCCCGTCGTGGTGGTGTCAAGCGAATCTCTGGTCTCATCTACGAGGAGACCCGCGGTGTGTTGAAGGTGTTCCTTGAGAACGTGATTCGTGACGCCGTCACCTACACTGAACACGCCAAGAGGAAGACGGTGACGGCCATGGATGTCGTCTACGCACTGAAACGCCAGGGCCGCACTCTGTACGGTTTCGGCGGTTAAATCTTTTCTAGCTATTGATACTCCGATCTTTCAATCCAATCGGCCCTTTTCAGGGCCACCATTTACTTAAAGAAAAAGATTTCTCAACTATATTCTTGTCGACTTTCTATAAGCAAAAAAGAACAAAAACATGATTTCATACAGCCGTTGGAGCAATGCTTTAATATTATTTAAGTGTTGGTGCACCTTAAAAAATATTTTTGGAAATATAAAGTTCGTATGATAATTTCTTAATATTTCCTCTCTATTCTGCCTTTAATTCTCGTCAATTTCTGGAGTTAGCTACTGAAACATTTTTTCGCAACTGTCGGTGATTCTTATCTTGATTACTATTTGAATTAAATTAAATGGCTGTGCCATTTATAAAAATTGCTTAGATATGTTGATTTTTGAACTCTTTCTTTCAACTTCTACTTTTAATCGAATCGTCTGTCTGATCTGAATCTAAAATATGTTATAACTTCCCATCGTATTTAACAACATTTTTATAATATTTGCTTAGTACGTAAAAAATTTACGTTATTGCTTCGGAGACCAATTTCGTGATCCCCTTTTCTCTGTATTCACTATTCAACATTCAACGCATTGTGTCAAATCTGGCAAACGTGAACTACAGAAGAGCTATTGCCATGTAGAATAGTAAACTGGTGAAAAGAGACTATAAGCTCTAGATACAAAGCAATTCATAACGTTCCGTCTCACAAATTGGGTCGAGTTTTGGATTCGACTAGACAAATGTCAAAAGCAGTTAGATATTTTTCATTTCTTGAAAATTTGGTGGCCCTGAAAAGGGCCGATTGGTTGGAAGGGACCGAGATGAACAATCTACTTGGTGCTGGTGTACTTGGTGACTGCCTTGGTGCCTTCAGACACGGCGTGCTTGGCCAACTCACCGGGCAAGAGCAGACGGACGGCCGTCTGGATTTCCCGGCTAGTGATGGTCGAACGCTTGTTGTAGTGGGCAAGACGGGACGACTCTCCAGCGATGCGCTCGAAAATGTCGTTGACGAAGCTGTTCATGATGGTCATGGCTTTGGAGGAGATGCCAGTGTCGGGGTGGACCTGCTTCAAGACTTTGTAGATGTAAATGGCGTAGCTCTCCTTCCTCTTGCGCTTCTTCTTCTTGTCTCCTTTGGCAATGTTCTTCTGGGCCTTGCCGGCCTTCTTCGCAGCTTTTCCGCTTACTTTGGGGGGCATTCTAGGACTTGAGTAAATCTGAGAAAGTAACGACCGACTCTTCAAATTTCGTCTTTATATTGAAGCTGGCTCCCCCTCACTACTTGATGGTAGCCAAAACTCGCGTCTCCAGAGACTTACGTGTAGCAGCAGATGTTCACTCGGGGGCGGAGCTAGTAACACAATCAGGGGAGACATGAAAGAAAGGCGGGGCAAATAAAAGTTTACCGATTGGCTACCAAAATTGCATTCTGAATCCGACATCAAGCGACTATATAAACGTCGATTTTTCAAATTGTATACATCACTCGTTCCTTGATTGTAGGAACCGCGTTTACTTACTCTACATCTTAACATGTCTGGTCGTGGCAAAGGAGGCAAAGTCAAGGGAAAGTCAAAGACCCGTTCCAGCAGGGCCGGACTTCAATTCCCCGTCGGTCGTATCCACCGAATGCTTCGCAAAGGATCGTACGCTGAGCGCGTCGGTGCCGGTGCCCCCGTCTACTTGGCTGCCGTCATGGAGTACTTGGCCGCTGAGGTCCTCGAGTTGGCCGGTAACGCCGCCCGTGACAACAAGAAGACCCGCATCATCCCTCGTCACTTGCAATTGGCCATCCGCAACGACGAAGAGTTGAACAAACTTCTCTCCGGTGTCACCATCGCTCAGGGTGGTGTTTTGCCCAACATCCAGGCCGTTCTCTTGCCCAAGAAGACCGACAAACCCGCCAAGGCTTAAACTTTCCCCCGTCTTTAAACAAACGGCCCTTTTCAGGGCCACCAATTTATTCTAGAAAAAAGGAATTTGCTAAATGCTATATTTCGCACATTATTTCGTTTCTGACTGAGAGAAAAACTCGATTACAAATTTTACATGTTATTGTACAGATTTATAAATATCTTAATCAATGTCTGAATTCAGTATCAGTTTATGATCCACCTTGTTAATTCAGGCAACCTTGCCCACTCCCCCTTAGCTCTAGTTGAAATTCAACATGGTCGCCGTTTGGCTTGTTGTTTGTTGGTTGCGGGTGGTGTGACAGCGATTCTGTCGATAATTCTCATTCTCACTGATTCGGATTTTTTTTGTTTATTTTTAATGGAAAATAGCACCAATCACTAGCACGAAGTATCTGGTATTTCATTTTACCACGACACCTTTCGACCAACTTGAAAAAGAACTTGAATGGCTGTAAAGAAGAGTTTACACCAATTGAGAAATGGTTTTCTTCATTCTGAAGGTTGGGATGGATAGATTTTAAAAGATTTAATAGATAACACACCATGTGGATTCTGATTTCATTCTTGATTTAATTTTTCAGATAATTCCTTCAGCTGAATGTTTCATGTGACCTCGTGACTTCTGGTCGCTTGTGACAAAATAATCCAATTCAAGCTGTGTTTTCCAAAATTTTAGGAAATTCTATTTGCGAGGTAGTTATTTGACCAACATTTCATTTTATTTCTACGATATTTAAGGTTGTAGGCCTATAGTATAATTAGATAGAAAACCCTAAAAATGCTTTTCCTGTTGTTTGCTCACTTGCTGGATGGATTTTTTCGGGGTTTGTTCTCATGTCTAAAGACAAATTCTAGCTCATACCCAACTAAAAAGGATAGCCTAATTAACCTAACTCCTCCCCTGTCTGCTTGTAAAACACGAGTAGGCAATCAGATGCTCCTGGTAGAGAAATTAAAACTTGTTTCTTATATTTGCATAGCCAACCTTATTATGGTCAAGATGTGGTTCCCACACGCATTTAACAATTTGGAAAGCCGAATTCCTTTTTCATTCACTTAATAGTCTGATTTCCGTAATGTACGCTCTGGAGCAAATGTAACCGTGAATGAACTGGAATTTCACTCGGTGAACATTTTGCTATGCTATTCTTTTTCTATTTTTAACTGCCTAGTTTTCAACCTATCCTATCATGAGAATTTCACTTGATCGCTAAATGGATAAAAACATGATTCCTTCTTCATTTTGTAAATATTCCATTGATTTCTCGTTTACTGCTCTTGGCACATACCACATAGTTCTGTTATGTTTCATAACATTTAATTATTTAATTTTTTTTTCTTTTAGAATGCCAAAATGTTCCATCGGGATATTCGGCCACATCATCAACAATCACAAGCTATTCAAATGTCTATGCATCACCTATATATATTCCAGTTCTCGTTTCACTGCCTTCACAAATCAATCAACCGGAGCCAGTGGAACGTTTGGATTCAAAAGAAAGAGTTTCTCAGTTGGAAGATCTATAGCGGATGCTGGAACTGCAGAAGAAGATTCAGGAATTGGAGATTAGTTTGCAGGAAGCCAAAGCCAAACAGGCTGTTCCTCCCAGTGGAATTAAAAGCCAGCAGGTCGTCATCGACAAATCGATATCTGCAGCTATTTTTCACCGGAGCAAGAAGCCGAACTTTGTGTGTTCCTGACCTCATCTTCTGTCTCTTCTAAAATTCTGAATGAAATTGATCTTCTGCAAGTCCGATTGAGCAATGTGATCGCCTCAACCGGAGCTGTCGTTGTCAACCGTCGTCGAATTGGAAAGATAACCGAAAATCCGCTCTCCTTGGCCTTGCAGCACAGTCGTCGAGGCTCGATCGTTCGTCAAGATGATTCAACGAGAGGTTGAAGCCCTTTAAGCTGTCCAGCACCGCAATTATTATTGGACTGCTCGGTCTTTGCACGGATAACGAATTGAGTGATGGTGAAGCATCGATTAGAGTCTCGCTCATCTTTGAATTCGCCAACGGAAGGGCTCTTTTCGACTGTCTTTTCGGTGTCCAAGTAAATAACAGCAAATTAAAATTAGACGTGAATTAAATTATGCTGATAGCTACACAAACGATTCGCTCGCCATCTCACCGCGAGGCTCTCCATCTACTGCATTCCACTCAGCAGAAGCCGGGCGGTTCAGTTATGGTCCACTGCGACGTGAAATCCACCAATGTTTTACTGCAACGGGATGACGAACGAAGAGTCGTTCGAGCTGTTTTGGCCGATTTTGGTTTGGCAAGTTTTCATTCGGATCTCAACGAAAGTACGGCTCTGGCCTAGCAGCCGCGGTAGGTAACCACGGCTATGTCGATCCTTTGTATGCAGAGGTACTATATATTTTCAACATGTTCCAACTGATGCAGTGTTTATTAATTATTTTTCAATTGCCATTGTAGAGTTCAACCTACAGACGGGCCGGCCGGTTTGCATGTCCTTCACGCTTGAAGGTCGCGGGGAACATAACGTGTAAAACTGTCAATGCGGTGGTGTAGAGGTTGGGTGAGAATTGGACATGTTGCATCATTATCAAGCAGGTACAATAGCCGCAAGGCTCAGCCATTTTGTATTCATTTTCAGTATAGTCCCAATATATACCCTACCGGATCCTCAAGCTGAACTCCTATTGGTGGAACTCAGCTCCAGCCGTCACTTGTCAACAAAAAGGATTTCCGTAATAAATTTTTCTTTTCCCTCCCATTTTTAAACTACCCAATCCCTAGCCAGTGAACTCGCTTAGCTCCGCAACGTCCGTAGGTTCCCCACATATACTAAGCACCTTTCACTGGTTAGGACATCTGAAATTTCAGTCACTCCTCGCTCGAAATGGCTCGTACCAAGCAGACCGCTCGCAAATCCACCGGTGGCAAGGCGCCCCGCAAACAGTTGGCCACCAAAGCCGCTCGCAAAAGTGCCCCGGCCACTGGAGGAGTCAAGAAACCCCATCGTTATCGTCCCGGCACCGTCGCCCTTCGTGAGATCCGTCGCTACCAAAAGTCGACCGAGCTTCTGATCCGCAAGTTGCCATTCCAGCGCTTGGTCAGAGAAATCGCCCAGGATTTCAAGACCGACTTGCGTTTCCAGAGCTCGGCCGTCATGGCCCTGCAGGAGGCCAGCGAGGCTTACTTGGTGGGTCTTTTCGAAGACACCAACTTGTGCGCCATCCACGCCAAACGAGTAACCATCATGCCTAAAGACATCCAGCTCGCTCGCCGTATTCGTGGTGAACGTGCCTAAGCGACTTTTAAAATCCCTTTTGACTTACCAATCGGCCCTTTTCAGGGCCACCATTTACTAAAGGAAAAGATTACCAACCACCCATGATTTTCATTACAATATTCTTGGAAATCTTTCTTGATGCCACAGACTGATGTCAATTAAAAGGACTGGTACAAAATAAAGAAAATAACTACTGGTTCCATCTGAATGCCCTCCTTCTTTGATAATTTCAATGTGCCAAGGAAAACTGCTAATTTTTAGGTAAACAAGAGCAGACATTGAAATATTATGCACTATTTTGGAACTTTCCCCAAAATAAGTAAACCAAAAAACCATGTAAACAGTAAAGGCTATCAATTAGTATTATGGGACACTGAAAACTTTTCAACCAACCTGGTTTGCACATTAGATCTGGCAGTCGTTTTATTCTTGTGATCCTCAGCACTTATCTTTCAATCCCAACACTTATTTAAATTCACAACCACATTCCAAATCCCTAATTATTTGTTTCAATATTCAAAGACACAATATAGGAGTAGCAATCTGTTCTAAACAAGAACAGACGACATCAAAATCTATGCAAACGACGAAGTAAACAAAACAAGCCACCTAGTGGCCAAAATTTTGAGCTCATCCAACATTTTGAATTGTTGACGGCGCGACCTCTCAAAAACCTATTTGTAGAAGCGCGAATTTCTCTTTCCGCTTTTACGAAGGGAATCAAAGGAAAATAAATGGGTGTAAAAGAGATTTGAGGGATTGAGAGACTTATCCTTTAGAATAAATTTTTGCGTTTGATAATTGATTTCAGTTCTGATTACTTTAATTTTCTTTTCCTTTGGCTTTCTAATGAGTAATGACATAAAAAGTGACAAGATCACCCTTCTTTCTTCTTTGAGTCAAATCATGCGTCTATGCTGAGTAACTCCAGTCCGTAATTGCAAGAGTTTCGTAGTCCCTAGTCACCTATTTTGGGTTCTTTCCCATTGGAAGTCAGCGGTCTGTAAAAAGACTCTCATTGGACTCCAAAGAAATTAACAAATTCCATCTTCGGACGTCACCTTTTCTTTCTAACAAATTTCACTCGACCTTTATTGAAGCCCCGACAGGGGACAAAACCTGATTTTAAAAGAAATTAAATATGCTAAGCATTTGTTTCCTAGTTCAAATTCAGCCTACAAAAGAACAAAAAATATAAAATAAAATGAACTCGAAAAGGGGTAGCATCCGGAATAAGTCTGGAAACAATTGAAAGCCTCTAATCTTTTATACCTTTCTTTCAAGGGACATACAGTTTGCATTTTAACAAGGACCCTTCAAAAACAAAGAAAATAAATTACAACGAAAATGACTAGAAGCAAAGGGACTCAGGGATTAGTTAATTAGTGGATATTTGACCAACAAATTGGGCACGGAACATTCTCAACGGGCCATAGGGCAATTCAGTAACGATCGACGAGGTAACAGATAAGGCAAGCATCAATTTGGCGTCATTAGAAATCAGTTGAAGAAACTTCGCTCCGGGAACTCGGACAGTAGTGTCGTGTTGGAATTGCAAAAGGCCTCTCCAAACGTAAACGGAAACATTGTCAACACCGTTAGTCTGAAGAACCATTAATGTTAGACGCCCGTCCGGCAATCGAGAGAATTTAGCGTCGATGGGCTCAGAAAACGTGATTCTCTGTAATCTTGTCGGAGGTCCAACATCATTCAAACTAGAGATAGATTCGACAAACAGGATTGATTACATTGGACTTGTTTACCCACTATTTCTTCTATATTACCTCCAAACAATAACTTGACCAGGAATGGCTGCCGGTTTAGAAGGTGCAACGGTGACCAAAAGACATTGAGCCTCGTTGCAGACACAATCCAAGGCAACTATCTGTAAGGTGACTATTGTTTTCCAGGGTTGAAACCATCGGCTTGTAACATTGAAATTCCAGACTGTAATGTGACCGTATCCTCGCTGTGCTACACTTGCAATGGTCAGTAGAGGTAATCCCGTGCTGTAATGGTAACCGACTGTAACCTGCAAGAAAAATAATACTAGTATTCTATCAACAGATAATTTTTAAAACTTATATCATACCAGTCGGCCATCAACAGTGGGTAAGCGCTGAAACAAGTCGTAAGTTCCGTTAGACCCCAACGATCGGCAATAAATAAGTGAATCAGATGTCAATTCAAGAAACAGGTAGCAAGAACTGTTGGAAAGCATAAATGCAGTAGCGCCAATTGGAAAATTGGTAGGGATTGTTTGCCTAGCAAGTTCGCCTGAAGCTCTGGGGGAAAAGATAAACGAACCCTGGTTTTCTTGTGAACTACTGCTGTTCAGGGCAGCCACAGCAAAATCTTCAGTATCTCTGAGATATGCAACGCCACTCAACTCCACGCCCTTCATTAACGGTGAGGTTGATGAGCTATAAAATAACTCTCCCTGCGCTTCATCATAGGAGCACAGCTCAATTTCGCCGCCTCGAGTCTCCCAGGCATAAATGTAATCCGCTGACCGTGGTATCGCTCTAGGTACTGTCATTTCTTCAAAGAACCTGAGTTCAACTGACTGACGTGAGACAACGCGCTTGATTTTCTGGACCAAAGAAGATAAGGAGCGTTGACGCATCTCTGGAGGAATAACAGGACTATCAGCGACGTGGTGAGTAGCATTTAACGGTAGCGTAATAATATCGCCGATGGTAGAATTGGTGGAAGAATCTTGGAAATTCCTGGCAATCAAACTCAACAGAACCACCGGCTCTGAAAACACCATAATTGTATCACGTCGAACCTGGAAGATTGTTCAATTATTATTTCACTGATTTGAAATTTTAACATTAAATAAAATTTACTAATTGATCGTAGAAATGTGGCAAGGAAATGCCGTCATATAATCCATTAACTTGAAGCTTCGTAAATTGCCCAGCCACTTTGAATCCTTCTGTTGATTGTTGATAAAGTGGTACTTGCTCACTTGAAAACAACATGTTGTGAGGAAGCAACGAAGAAAGTGACAGGGGTCCATTCATCTCTTGCTGGTCGGAGAGAGTAAGCACATGATCACGGCTAACTGCGACGTTGTTAAGTGTACCACTCAAATTCAAAGGCTGTTGAAACACCAGGGATTCGAATTTTGCTCCTGGAAGTGTAAAGTTGCCTTTACGAAGCACAGCTCTCGAGGCCCAGTTTGATATGTCGAATGTTCCAACTGAACAATTGTTGCACACATCGATGGAACCTTGTACTGAAAGCGTCTTCACAGATTTCTTGCCAGTTACCACATTTCCCCGATCGATTCTCATGAGAGTTGTGTTGACATCCACTTCGTTCAGCAAACCGCCCATGGTTACGTCTGATATTCCCAAAACAAGGGGTTATGTTAAACAAAATAAACGAAACCAAAATTGTCTCTTTAACAATTACTCGATGCGATGACATCCTGGAACTTAATGGGATTTGAAATATTCTGCTCCGTATCTCGGAGCAAAACAGCGTGCGTAATATGACTGACATCAATATCGTTTATCCGGGAACTGTTTAACGACTCGACTGTGATATTACTAGCTTGCAGAGATTGGAACCGATGAAAAGCGTTAATGCGTTGCTCAGGAAGAGACGAGAGTTTGACTGATCGTCGATTCAAATCCGTGAAATTCACCTTGTTAACTATTCTCTGCAAAGTCGAAAAAATATTATTCTCGTAATTCATTTCAAACTTGTGCTGCTTTATTAGAATTACCTCTGAGAGAACTCCATTCATAATGACATCTTTAAACTTCTGTTGAGGCTTGATGTCAACATTAGCTTCTTTGAGCCATAGATGACGTGTTGTTTCACCAAGCATTAGATCATTGACCTTTGATGTGTTCAGTTTGGTATCTCGCTTCATTAACACATTACCTAAATTCGATCATGCTTAGGGCATTTCACAAAAATTTGTAAATAAACGGTATTACCATATACGATCCATTTCGAGGTTTGGGGAGGTATTGGGTTCTGACACACTTGCTTTGGATCCACACCATTCAGATCTTTTACCACGCGAAGCGAGTCTGAAACGAGGGGCCCAGCGAAGGATTTAACACCCGAAATAGTTCGATGAACATCGGAGTCTTTCAGAACGAGTTCTTCAGTGACATTATGTCCTTGAATAAGGCCTTCCACTTTCAGGTCATCTATAACAATATGATCTAAAAAGAAACACCAATGAATATGTTATTAGCTTTAAATAAAGAGTATAGATGAATATTATGAGAAATACCAAATTTAAGGGAGGAAAACTCTTTAAGGTCATTAATACGAACTGCATCTTGGAGCAATACGTTCAAATCGACACCGTTCACCATCCAAGAATCTTGTCGAAAGTCACCTACATCCAGCGATCCTCGAACTTCAACATTACCGGATAAATTTTGATTTACTCCATAGCGTAGCCAGTTCAATGGAGCATTGCTGTCCACTCCATCGATATTACCTAAAATTTAGATCTTTTTTGAAGATGATCCGCAACTCATTTTTACATACAAACTTACCATTTACGACTATTCCATTGGTGAAAACCGTTCCGTTCAGCACTATGTCGGAATAAAGGGTAGCAGGTTGATGGACCAAAACTACATCCAACAGACGTTTAATGTCAAGATCGTCCATCGCTACTATTTCCGCATTTTGAGCAGTAAGAGAAATTAGACTTTTCTGTGAAATAATAGTTTGATGTTCTCCTGTAACAACAAAATTACGATTTTTCAGTTATAATGAAAGCTAAATGAGAACTAGCGATTTTTTAATATTTAAAAAACTTACCAGTTTTAAGGACTGTATCACTTTTCCAGGAACTCATATCCACATCATTAAATAAACCAGCTACGTTTAGTGTGTCAGCAAACCAATTTCCTTCGATGCGTAACTTTTGGAAGTGCTTACTGCCAGTCAACACAGTATGCGAAGTCAACGAAACAAGTTGCGAGTTCTGAGCCTTGATCCTGAGGAAAATGTTGGAATTTAATCGCTGCAACATGAAAATGAAAACGTCTGAATTACTTGACTATGTCGACGTCATTCTTTATGAGCAAGGCGCCCGGAAGCATCTGGTCACCATCAATTTTCAGAGATCTCTTCCACAAGTCTCTCAAATCATAACCATTAAGGGTATACAGGAGCGTGAAAGTATGATTCATCGATACCGGATTGCTGAACTCCTTTCGACCATTAAAATCGAATGGGATTCTTCTATCTTTAGTAATAAAATCAGACACAAGCACCCCATCCAATTTTACGAGGGTAAGATCACCGCTGATCTAAGATGGAAAAAGAAATCGTAATTAAAGATTTAAGTTTGATCAAAGAAATCAAGTTGTTTCTTACCCTGACATTTTCCTTGAACGTTATCGACCTAAGTGGTGGGAAATCTTTTGTTGACAACAAAATTCCGTTTTCTTCCAGCATCTGAATGCCAACACCTTCCGTGTCATTCACAGAAAGAGGCTTTTCAAACGTGACATCTCCTTGTACTGTTACTGAATCTGTAAGAAATCGACACAACCGTTAAAACGATGTCTCACTTGGTTATCAATTTTTAAACTCAGACCGTAGGTAAGTAATTCTTCAGTGTGACCGTACAGGCTGCTATCTGTTGTAAAAACATCCATTGGGCGTTGATTGAACGTCTTAGAGAAAACGTCCCAATTTGAGTTGAGATTTTCGAATCTTTTTCTACCAGTGACCACCTTGGAAACAGAAATGTGGTAAGTAAACAAAATAAGCCATACTATTACGTTTCTACCTGTTTTGGAATGCTTGATTTCTTGAATAAGTTAGTCCCCCAACTACCGTTCGTTACACGCATGTCGTCAATATTCCCGGTGACTGTTAAGCGAACCATCGCTGCGTCTTGAGTGAGTTGCAACTTCTTGAATTTCAGTTGATCGTTTTTGCCAACAGAAACAAAATCTGCCGGAAACTGTTTTCCATTTAACGAACCGTTCAGAACGACTCGCCCAAGGTGAGCATTAAGGTATCCATGGATGCCTATAGTGAAGTAAAAAATAACAAATGGAAAGGAATAAATTAAGAACTCGATCAGCTTCGTCTCAGCTTGTTAACGTAAACGTCTACCTGTGACAACTTGACCTCCAACTAATTTCATTGAATTACTTTCCAAAATTGTGAGGTTGATTTGATTGATTAATCCATTTAGATCAAGCTTGGAAACGGAAAGTGAAGAGAAGAATTTTGGCTGAAGCAAAGTGAAATTCCCTGTGTTTGAAATGGCGTTTTGGTATAAATGACTAATATTTCTTCCGTTTATAGAATGGGCCTTCAGATTTTTAAGATGAACATCGGTAGTCTTCAGCGTCCCTAAAACAGATAAAATAAATATTTAGCTGAGATAATTTAATAAATTGGCATTTATGTGATCGACTTACAGTTGAGATGTTGAATGCCTTGCCGTAAAAGTAAAGAATTAGGTGAAATCTCGCGTTCGTCAACCAGTCCTTTGACGCCGAGATGGCCATTCACAAGCAAATTTCCTTCAATTCTGATTTTGTCTGGGAATTTAAGATCCTCGTCCACTGTGATGTATTCTTTGATTCCACGGCCGGATAAGGAAACTGTTTTGATTGGGTGTCCATTGCGAATTTCGAGACGCTTTGTTTTGAGAGAAGAAATTGGCTTGTCGGAGTCTATGACGGCCTGATGGTAGGTATCCGCGATATCAACGGAGTTGATGGTTTTTGCGGTAACATTTTCAAAAACACATCCTTCAGATAGTTTATCCGAGCCTCGACATGTGCTTACGAGGGATTTGAAATGAACGTTTCCTATAGAAAAGAAATATTAGTTGTTAAGCAAAATAGTAAGTGAATCAAGAGAAGAAATATTATATACCATGAATGACGTAGTCGCCATTGGTTCGCATGGCTTGTTTAAAGCGTTTCGTCAATGCCTGAAGTTTAAGGCCTAGCTGTTCCATTTTATTACCAAGTCTTTTCAGCTGGATCACTTGAGTAGCTCCCAATCTCGACATATTTGATTTCAGTACCACCTAATAATAACAAGACGCTCATTTTAACAACGCAAAAATGTTTACATCGCAGACACACTCACCTGGTTAGTCCAGACGCGACCAGCTTTCAAAGAACTGAAATCGACCTTGCCCAACTGGATAACAGTGTCATTCTTCTTAACGGCACGTGGATACAATTCCGTTATGAGCCTCAAGGGATCGACTTCAAGTTCAGATCTCAGTTGATGACATGTTGACATGCCCTTTGAGAAAACGGTAGATAGGGTGGCGTTTAATTGTTGAGAGAATTTTAGTGAAAACAAGTTGTCGTTGAAGGATTTTGCTGGATTAGAGTTTGCAACAGCTAAAAGACAATGCAGAAAAAAAAACACCGGTTAGTATTTTTCCTCTTTGATTATCTAAAAAATATTAATACTTATAAAAGTCTCCTTATTCATCTTCAGAGTTCCAAGAGTGTTGATTCCAGAACCGAGAGCGAAGCTGGAATACTGGACGACCCTTACAAAACGCCATCCATTGTATTGATAAACATCTACTCCCCACCAAGTGGAAAATATCAAAGCCGATTTTCCACCATTCTCCTAATACAGTGAAATGCTAAAATGAGGAATCAATTACTGTGAATTTCACAAAACAAAATTACCTGATAAGCAAAGCATCCCGTCGTTTTACTGTCAATAGCAATAGACTGAAACGGTTCGAATTTTTCGCCAATGAATTTATAAACATGCGATGTGGCATCGTTATTGCCCTTTCCTGTGGAATCTGAGGTTAAGCGGATCAGAAATTATAAACATTAATACGTGGCATTTCCTGAATTGAATCTGTCATACCGAAAGTAAGCCTATTCACAACCACGAGGAAGTGGAGGGTATTCAGTCCCGTACCAATGTCCAAGAAGCACACATCAGATGCACCCTTGGTTGGCAAAAACTGCAACTGTTTATACATTTTTGAGCCAAGATCATATCGAAGAATTTCAGTGGGGACATCTTCAGCCACTAAAATTTAAGAGACAGGGAATTTAATTTAGTTGGAAACGTAAAGTCATCGATCTGTACCAGTTTCGTTAGGGTAATTGGCAACAGCTAAATAGTGCTTGGAAAATATGCGGAAGTGTCGGATCGCCTTCGGAAAGTGTGTCTCGATTTCTCCGCACCGATCAAAATAGCCTCCACTAGCACAGTAAATATACGACTTTGCCCAGTAGCTTTCAATTCCTCTAAAATCACGATTCTTGCCGTTACAAATAGCGACGTGTGGAATTCCAAACTGTTCCCTATTCAAGACGAAAACAAATAATTATAAGATGGATTTGGTTTTGAATACAATTAATAGTAAACAACCAAGAAGTGATGCAAGTGGGATCTTCGCTGCGAAGCGCTTCTCTTCTGTTGGCGCTGATAGTCACATTAGTGGCAAAGTTAATGGTGTAAACTGAAGATCCAATCCGTTTGTGTGGGTATTTGGCTGGGGTCTTCTCCAAAACGACTATACGTATGACGTCATTAGTGCGGACGACCTCAAAATCGAACGCCAGGCGGGTCGGAAGCGTTTCGAGTAATTTTTCACATCCGTTTAGCTGTAAAAAACATGATTAGACCATGCGCAAAAAAAGCAGAGTACTTTAAAATATTTATACCGTAGAAAATGAGTAAATTTCTGTGTTGTTTTCCACCGCATTGGTAGCAATCACGGCGTACCAATCTTCAGCATTTTGGAAAACCTTGAATTGTTGTGCAGCTTTCGGACAGCCTCGGAAATTCTTGAAGCCTTGTACCACCCAAACATCTTGAAAGAAAATCACATATACATGTTTAGTCCAACTGAATATTATTTTCAATTATTATCAATAAAATGCAACTTTTCTTCAGATTAAATAAAAGCGGCAACAACGCACCTTACGTCAATTGAAAACGTAAACAAGACTACAAAACACGAGTAACTTGATGGATTCAAACAGTGATGTAGAAAATAATATAGAGCTCCAGCTTTCTGAGCTGGAAATGCTGGGATCTATGTTTCCAAACAAGGGCGAGCTTGAGCTTATTGATCCTGGAGTTATTTCTGATTTACACGACTTTTTATCGGGTAAACTAGGAAGAGACAAAGTTCCAAAACTGGAGTATAACATCAACCTTAACATTATGGAGGTAAGAATATTTGAAGCAGAGAGAAATATTTCTTTCTATACTGTCATCCATTTACAGGCAAAGGTTAATATAAGTGTATCACTTCCTAATTCCTACCCAAGTATACCAGCTCAAATATCAGTGCACAGTGGGCACCTAGGAAGAACTAATCATAATGGGATCAATTTGGAACTCAGAAGTTTTCAACGTACATTGGAGCCAGAATCAATCTATATTGGTTCAGTAGTAGAATGGGTAAAGGATAATTTTCCTGCTTACTTGACCTTCCTAGAGGGAGATATTCTAGCCCCTATCTCCAAAACCGAAGACAAGAAAACTTTCAGAATGTGGATTCATTCTCACCACATTTACAGCAAGTCAAAAATGAAGAATATTGAAGACTGGGCTAAAGAATTAAATCTCACTGGTTTCTTTTTACCTGGGAAACCTGGCTTAATCTGTGTGGAAGGATTGGAAACAAATTGCAACATATGGTGGCAAAGGGTAACATTTTGAAAAATCTGTAATGCACACAATGAAACCTAGCTTTTTTCTAGATTCGTGCACTAAACTGGCAGAAGATTTCCTGTAAATTAGAAGAACATGACGAAGTTCAGAAATTTCAAAATTTCTCCAACATTGCAGATATCAAAGCCTCATCTGATTCCTCAGGCATGAAAGCATTCTTAAACTATTTAGAGGAACATCATAGTTCACATGTTTTCAAAGAATACTTTGGTTTCGATGGGAAATAAACAGCAGCTTGTACAGACTAGATTCGTCATTACTCACCACTATGATCCATATAAAGCTTCCCTGAATCAATTTGCCTAGGGTTTCGAATATGGCTTAATTTTTTTAGCTGATCTGCTATCGAAGGAAAGAGAGCTGCTGTGTTGAATTTTTCAGAACCTTAGGCAAAGGAAATGAAAAGTGAAAAGGTTAAAATTTATCAGGGAAATTAAATAGACCTTTTATATACCTGTAATTGCATGATTCGAATCCTGCCTTAGAGGACTTTGACTCAGACCCGACACGATAAAACAAAAAATAGGAAGTACGTAATAAAGCAGTGCCTTGGAAAAGGCTTTGACCATGTTGAAGAAGCCTTTCCGTTTTTTGGTGACTAATTAATAGCCACGTGATGTTAGTCCACAAACTACCAGAAACACGACTGAATTGTGAATTCAAGCACTCCCACTTCTTGTGATTTTTCTTTAAGTTCCGCAAAACGTCTTCTTTTCTTTCTTTAGACGAAAAGTTCTAAGGAAACTTAAAACGTGCAGGGGGGCGAGTTATTCAACTGCAGATCCAACCTGCACCTCTGCTACAGCACAACCAAACGTAATTGACAGGAACACCCCCCTATTGTTTCCATTTCCTCTAGCCTTGATCCCTCTTCCCCTTGCCTGATTTTCCATTTTTTTTTTTTTTTTAAAGAAAAAACAATTAAACAATTCGATTAATCTAATAAATTTGAATTATCACCATATTGCTTATTAAGATATTTAAAAAATTTAGATTTTCATATATTTTGTTTTTCTTTTTTTTTTTTCATATTAGTCCGCATTGACGACTGACGAGAACGATAGTGTTCTAATTTCTTCTAAATTAAAAAAGCATTTGCAATTGTTTAATTATTAAAAATAATTGCGTAATTTCAAATTCCAATTACTAACATAAGGAGACTATATGGCGCTGCCGACTTTATATTCGGATTTCGGAGGAAGGTTTTATTTTTAAGCCTTTTTGGTTATTAAATAGTTGACATTTGACATTCCTATTCTTCGTGTTGTTCTCTGACAATTAGTCAAATTTTCCCGTTTAAGTAATGCGAAGAGTCCCTTTTTTTTCATAACAACTTTTTCTAGTTTAGCCATGTATTAGATTCCCAGGAGAGATAGCTTTATGCAAATAGTAGTATATGGCCGTTGGCCGGTTTTTTCGTTCGTTGAAAGGCTATCTGGTTGCAGAGCTGCTGAAAATTAGATGCCCACTCGTTTTTTCTTTGCCAAGAATCAAATCCGCACGAAAGAAGGGACCAAAAATCATTGACTCTCAAACAAAAAGCTTCGGGTATTTTAAATTAAATCTTCGCTCGTAGCACGTGAACTGACTTTGATAAACATAATTATTAAGAAAAATAACGAATTGCTTTAATATATAATAAAACCGGTTGTCCAGAGACGGCGAACGAAAAAGAAAACAGCCACCAGGGTATAGTTGAATCGGGGCAATAACGGGTCCAAGAATTTCGAAAATGATTATAAAACTATGGTGGATATTTCATCAGATTAAATTTGGTTACATGCCCACTCCTCGAATGGAGATGGAACGAAGAAGCGGACAGGTAGACACGCATAAAATTATTCTTGATTTGGTAGCCACTTCTATATAAAAAGGAAGCTTGCTAGATTTTCTCGATCAGTCGGATCGGATCAGTTTCTGGGTAAGACTTGGGTGAATTCTATTTTTGCACATTCGTGTCGTAACGATCAAATTTAGCTAATATTCTTTAGGTCATAAAACTAACTCAGCCACAATATGAAGTTGCTGTTTGTGTTTCTAGTTATTGCCACCGTCGTAACTGTCATCAAAGGCTATTCCGAGGATGACCACTGGAAAGATTTCAAGGTAAACAAGCATATCCCAAGAGACAAGCTTTCGGTTAAGTCTATTCATTAGAAACCGATATCTAGGGAATTCTCTGGCCATTCTATTAGGCGTTTCAAATTGATTTGATCGTTAAATATATTTCAAAATGCAGAAAAAACACAAAAAAGATTACAGACCTTCTTCTGACGGGGGTAAAAACGATAAAACCAGGAAAGAACTTTTCCGGGCCAGAGATAAGCAAATCAAGAAGCACAACAGCGAAAAGGCTGGAACCTTTCGAAAGGAACACAATCAATTCTCCGACCTGGTAATTAAGAGATAATGTATTCGTTTGTCAGAGGTTTAAATTTATTGCGCTAATAATCAATTACGTTTGGTATTTCTTTTTTTTTCAGTGGCCGTTGGAGTTGAGAAGTTATCTCGGTGTCAATGCCACTGCTGTTCCTTCCCTGGCGTTTATGAGGTCCGTCAGCGTTGACCTGGAAAGTCGTGCAGCTCCTCCCGCTAGCGTAAGTCAAATTGATGCAATTTCAAAATTTGAGCTTGATTTTTAAAATTTGTCTAATTATATCACCATCCAAATCCTGAAAACAATTCTTTTTTATTGGAGAGTAGTTTGACCTCCGCTACGACTCTTGTTTACCTGCAATTAAAAACCAAGGGCAGGTATAATATTTCGCAACATCCTTAAACCAGCTAAACAAGAGTTAACTTGCCAAATTTTTTATTTGCACCAACGACAAATTGCTGTAACAGTGTGGTAGTTGCTGGTCTTTTACCTCCATTGCTCCGCTCGAGTTCTCAAAATGCAAGAAAGCCAAAGTTACCACTGTTTTGAGGTAAGTCATAAATAAAGAAGCAATTAGGAATCTTTAAAATTTTAAATCTTCCATTTCTTTTCTTATTGTAGCGAACAACATCTGGTTGATTGCGATACAGGAGACGGCGGCTGCAACGGCGGATGGTACGTGAATGCTTGGACGTATCTGAAGAAAGCCGGCGGATCTGCCAAGCAGACGCTTTACACTTACACCGCTAAAGTAAGTTATCAGTTTGATGATTCATTTTTCTCTATTTACCTTTAGAGGATCCTTGGTAATAACTAAAATTCTTTCTATACGTATAGAAAAGCACTTGCAGATTCACCACCGCCATGATCGCAGCCAAGGTGTCTTCGTTCGGGTACGTCCAGTCGAACAATGCGACGGCCATGCAATTAGCTCTGCAAAAATACGGGCCACTCGCTGTTGCCATCACCGTCGTTCCATCCTTTTACTCTTATGCGTAAGTTATAAGAACAGCAGTATTTGAATTATTGCGAGTATTCGATACTATTGCGATACATACTTTACGATGCGTTGACAGGAGCGGCGTGTACGACGATCCGGCTTGTGATGGACAGGCCGTCAATCACGCCGTTGTGCTGGTTGGATGGGGCAATCTCAACGGAGTCAACTACTGGATCGTCCGTAATTCGTGGGGAACCAATTGGGGTCTCTCCGGCTACTTTTTCATTCAGCGCGGCGTCAACAAATGCGGCATTGAAATCTATCCCGCCTTCGTGGTACCAGTCTAAACTATTCCATGTACGGAATCGACCTGAAAAAATAATCCAATTGAATAAGCTCTCGCTGACTCATGTTTTTTGCGCCGGCATTTAATAATCGATACTTTGATATTTAAGAAATTCTTTTACCTATTCTCAATAAATGTTGTCTTCGGGGTTGTCTTAATTCTCCTGACAAATTAAAATGAACGAACTTAGCCAACCAGATTAAAAAATGGAAATTAAACATAACATGAATTGAATACCAAATAATTTGAGCAATCAGAATTTTCAAACCAGTTTCTGCGGATGCATAGCGATTAATGATTTTGCACTGTATAGTATCTTACAGCACCATCGGGGAACTTTTATGATAGATCATAAAATTCAACAAAAGGAGAATGCTCATTGTCGCTATCCGAACATTAATTACATATACGTCAAATTACGTTGCAATGTAGGAAGTAGATAAGAGCAAGGAATGTTTGACGTTTCGGAAAATGTAAAACATTGTTCTCCATTTGATAGTTTCAGGATTAGTAATTATAGACGGCATTCCGAGGTAAGCAGCAACCGCTAGAGGCAGCCAAAGTTGTTGCACCATACGTAGGTAATTAATGTCGGAGCCGTTTCTCAATTATACACGGCGCGACGATGTTTGCCTCGCAGCAGCGTTTTCGTTTTAACTGCCGGGTAAGATTTGCGCTGTCAATTCCATCCAGCCAATTGCTATAGCAACAGACGAAACAATAGAATGATCAAAATTAAAGAGGGACACGAGACACTGAATTTAAAACAAAATGTTGTTTGCCTTGGTACCTGACTGTAAGTTACCTGGCGCCGCAAATAAACCGTCGATGAAAATTTTACTCACTACTCCACAGATGATGCTGTTTGTGATGTGTTTTGTTTTTCTGTAAGATACTATATAACCCTACTGTTGAATTCAAACCGGTTACTACAGCGCAGCTATATTTGACAAGCAAAGCTGAGAGTGAACGGTCTACTACAACATGACTAAAAACAGAACACTGCGGAACGAAATGAAATTCCCCGTATAATTCCACTTCCAGGAAATTGTTGTAATGTAAAATCTTCACGGCCGGGAGTCATCAGCATATAGTTATCACATCATCGAACGTAAAAAATTCTAGGGGGAACTTGAAAATCGGACAATTGTTCAGGTCTAGCTCAAATTTCCATGTGAGGTATACGATGAGATTGATTGAAACAAGCATTCAAAAACGAGTTATCTCAAAATGGGGCATTTTACTGTCGCCTTCAAAACTATTCTTTTTCTTTTTTTTTAGAATTCTACAGTATGTAGCCCGTTTTTACTTTGCATTCCGTTTTGTCGTGTTTCTCCAAGACATTTCACAGGGGGAAGTCGTTGGGCTATACAGCTGCGAGGGCCTAATTATCTAACACTGAATTACGACGACACTGACCTAGGCCACACAAGTGAAGAAACAGGTTCGATGAATCAACCCATTAAACTATTAGCTTCTTCTCACTCTTCTCCTACGCAATAATAACAAATTTTGAAAAATTATACGAACCTATTATACGTTATCGATTTCCAAGTGTGCATGGTTTGATTAAACTTGCGCAAAAAAAAAAAAAACGAGCTGTGCATTGAAGAATAAAAGATTTGCTGATGATTGAAATAGAAATCTATAGCGGATGGAATATATATAGCCGTTGCGATAATCTAACCTGGATAGCGTAATACGTAGGGTTATTTCTATTTTTGTTTCAGCCATTTCCAGTTTGTTTTTTCTATTTTCGTGCTGGGTGGGGTAGCGATTGCCAAGTCCATCCCATGTATAGGATATGTATATAACCAACTTAAAAACAAAACAAAACAAAACAAAACAAAAACAGAAAAAGACAAAAGAAAAGCAGAAGCATCACGTGACGGATCCCAACGATGGTATTTGTGATCGCCCTCCGATTCAAATGCCCTGGTTGGCGCCGGCTGCTGGCGTCCAGGGAAATTGGCGACGATAATTCTATGGCCACCACTTTGTCCAGGTATAAAATCACCGTATAAAGCAATACACCAAATGCTCATTTGCGTAAACTAAAAATAAATAAAAAATCAAGTAGCAACTGGTTAACGGATAGTATACAGCAGCAATATAAAAATAAGCTTCTTGGACGACTCAAAGTGGCACTCGTTCAGCGACAGCGGTCCCGATTTGTTTGCACGTTCATCATTTTTATATAGCCTACCATTTGCGATTTTGTAATAGGGCCGTATAGAGCAGCGCTACTATAACTCCAGGGTAAGACTTATTCACTATGAACATAATTAATTGCATACGAATATGCTGAATGTTTTTTTTTTTTTTTTTTTTTTTTTTTTTCAGGTCTATACAGGCTTTGTTCTACCAGGTTGTGCCCGTGTTTGAAGCTTTGAATGCAGATTCGATCGGGCTATACAGCCGGGAAAAAAAAATGAGATTCTCTATTCATTTGATCGTCTTCGCTATGGTTGTCTATCTCAGCAATGGCAATTCTGACGATGATGCTTGGAACGCTTACAAGGTTAGATTATACTGTAACTATAACAGTATAACACGCCAAAGAAAATTTCGCGATATTATTACTTTTCAATAACTGGGATTGATAATTACAAAATGTTTCATTGCTTCAATTATTCAAAGTTTGAATACAAAAAAGATTACTCGAGTTCCTCCGAAGACGACATTCACAAGGCAATTTTCCTCGCTCACCGTCAACAAATTAATCAACACAACAGCGGAGCATCACTGTCCTACAGAAAAGAATTGAACAGATTCTCCGACATGGTATATCAAATAGGACAGACTTACTGGCTTTTTTTCGATTCATCAGTGGCTATATAACACATACATATATAACACATAAACGTCACATCAAATGGAGTAAAATTTTTTCTATCTTTTTTTTTTACATATTGCGTAATTAGTGGCCATCAGAAAAGTCAAAATATCTCGGCCTCAAATCTTCCATGGCGCCTTCCAGTCAGTTGATGATGAAATCCATTCATTTAGGTCATCTACTGGGAAGTCAACAAGCTCTTTCTGTCAAAGTATTAAGGCCAAGTGTTATTCCTCGTTGTTATCATTTGATTTGTTAAATTAAATACTCGTTTGACCGGAGCTTTTTTCTAAATCTTTATATTTAATCCACTTTTTTTTTTTTTTTTCATTTTTGATGGGAAGTATAGTTTGACTATCGATCCGACATTTGCATGGCGGCAGTTAAAGACCAGGGATCGGTAACTCACCTTATAATTGATATCATGCATTATGAATTTATTTGTAATTCGAAAATAAATGATTCCTTTCGAATTCCTTTAATTCAATCAAGTGTGGAAGCTGTTGGGCGTTCGCTGCAGTCGCTCCAATCGAATTCAATTACTGCAAGAAACACAAACAAACTCCTATCGTTTTGAGGTGAGTCAAATAATCAAAAATAATAATAATAATTCGAACATTTTTTTTTAGATTCTAATACTTTGATGGCTTTCTCAACATTTAGCGAACAGCAGCTGGTCGATTGCGACAAAATTGACGGCGGATGCAGCGGCGGATGGTACACGCAGACCTGGAAATATATCAAGATAACTGGCGGAATTGTACGGGACTCAAAATACCCTTACACAGCCACGGTGCGTCTTAAAAATAATTCTCTCAAAAAATTTTACATCATTTTTTTTATTTTCGTGGCTTTTAATTGCATTTATATGAGCTCTTAGCAAAGTTCTTGTCCGATCCCGTTCTGGTTTTTCCTGGCCAGTGCTCGGGTTTTTATGATCAGTTACATCCCAGCCAATGATGCTGTGACCATGCAAGTAGCTCTGCAAAAACTCGGCCCCTTGGCAGTTGCCTTTGCAGTGGCCGAATCTTTTTACTCCTACATGTAAGTGTTATTACGCAACAAATAATCCTCAGAAAAATTGAGCGATCTAGAAAAAGTTGAATCCATTTCATGTCAAAATTGCTTATACAACTCGCTATCTGATTGCCATGGTTCATTGACAATTAGATGGCTTAATTCGTTGGATTTATGACAAATGAGGTTTATTATACTTTTATTTGAAAGGGATGGCGTGTACGATGACACGGATTGTGATAACTTGGATGTCAATCACGCTATGGTCATTGTCGGCTGGGGTAATCAAAACGGACTCGATTACTGGATCGTGCGCAACTCGTGGGGAACCGGATGGGGAGACAGCGGCTACGTCCTAATCCAGCGAGGAGTCAACAAATGCCAAATTGAATTCTATGCGGCCTTCGTGTTGCCATTCTGATCTGATTTTATTTTATGCGGGTACGAATAAACATCAACTTACCAAATTAATTCATTCGTGGATCTCTTTTTGTCTTTTAATTATTTGGTCATCTTAAATCTTTTAAATATATTTGGCGTTCAATTTCTCCATTGTAGAGGGAGTTTTTAGGAGGAAAAAAATATGACTAATAGTCAGGGTTGTTAATATCGCCGCGATGAACGATGAAATCGTCATCGGAAATGAAATTTTTTGTTCGAGCGATTATCGCGCGATAGGTTTCAAAATGAGTATCGATCGATAATCGCGTTTTCATCGCCGATGACGCGATAGCGATAGTTTTTTTTTAACTGCAGACTGCTTAAAAGTAGCATTAAGTTACAGCTGAAAATGGATGAGCACTACAGTGGTGTATTCGCTCATCCAAGTTTTTTTAAATACCACGTCCGAGCTGGAAAACAAGGGATATTGTTAATATAGTTTTTCTTCTTTTGAAAAAAATATGCAGAAAAATATTTAATAAATTGTTTTTTTTAATTTTGCAACGTTGTAAAAAGTATCGGCGACTATCGGCGATTATCGCACCGATACTTTTTTGAAACTTCATCGTTCGATAGTCGGCAATAAAAAAAACACCAATATCGCTATCGCAATCGGAAATACTTATTTTTTGCGATATTAACAACCCTGCTAATAGTTAAGACTAAATAACGGTTGTTAAGTGGATTGAATAATCATCAAAGGAAAGAAACATAAGATTTTTCCGTGCCTGTTACCCAGAAACGGCCAGGTCACAGAATAATAGAAACACGAAAGGAAATCACGTTACACATTTATAGACCAAAGCAGCTCAAAAACCAGTTGAAATTTAACCGCCAATGAGGAACTAAAACTAAGATTCAAATTTCAAAACCAGTTTTCCGTCACATCAGATGTTCCGATTGACGGAACAAATTTGGTGCGTCTACCTTATATGGTCGAGATTAGTGATCACGCTAAAGTTACCCAAGCTTCATGTTCTTCGCGGCTGTAATTGCTATATCTAACGATCATGGGCTAAGGTGACTAATACCATGTGCACAGAAAAATCTGCCAAGCAAAAGTGAAGTCATAGAGAAGAAAGTCTAGTGGCGTTCATGCAGCAATAATGACTGTTATAATCTCCAATGTAACTATACGATTGTCTGATCTGTGTCTATTACCTGGATCGTCTGTAAACGCGGCGACAACTGCTGGCTTCCGGGTGCATCGGTGACGTAAGGGAGGGGCTTCTTGCGGACTGGACTCCGCCCGACTCCCGTCCCGATTGCTATAGCTGCTGAATAGATTGTTTCACCTCACCTAATATTATCCCCAGTTTGAAAATTCCACCACTCGCCGAACTACAACACACGGCGTCCTTACCCACTTGACGCCTTTAGCAGCGAGCTCATTCCTTGAGGTATCCAACCAGTTATATCATTAAAACAAAAACTAACCCAAAGCTAACTAACTGTATAAGATGCATAGAAGGCAAAGGTGGTATTCGCGTCCAGCGTCAGTGTTCACAATCTGTTTGGCATGGGAAATTGACTTATTCCATAGTTTTTTTTTTTTCTTTTCAACTTTTACCGACTTGTTACACATTTGAATAGCTGGGCGCTATAGCGGTGTAATTTGCGTCGAATGAAATTTTCGTTTCAGTTTGTCGCCTTATTCGTTGTCGTCGCAAACGGCTTTTCCGAAGAACACGCTTGGAACGCTTACAAGGTACGATAAGAAGCCAAAATAAAATGTACTTCTTTCTTTAACGCGGATGGCAATCCATTATTATTCAAGTTGACACACACGGAAAGATTACACGACTTTCTTCGGCGGTGGATGGATGGAGGGACAATATGCGCAAGAGACTTTTCCTAGCCGAATACGCCAACTCGTCAATCAACACAACCGCAACGAATCGCGATCCTACAGCCAAGAATTGAACAGATTCTCCGATATGGTATGGATTAGAAATTTAGTCTTATTACATCACTTTCGAATTTACCTCTGCTGATAAATCGCCGGCTAACGTTCGCACGCTATTATCATTTACGGAGCATAATATAATTCCGTCCTTTGATATTTTATTCCCTTCTATAAGAGGCCATCGGAAAAGTCTGGATATCTCGGCGTTTTAAAATCTTCCATGGCGCCTTCCATTCAGGTTATGAAATCCATTCACGGAGATGATGATGATGACCTGCCGCAAAATAGAAAAGCCCTTCCTGAAGCAGTGGGTGTTATTTATTTATCGATTTGCTTGAATAATACTTATTTGACATTATTGTTTCCTAAATCTCTGATGAATTATTATTTTTGTAATTTTGGTTTTTGGGAATATAATAGCTTGACTATCGAACAGACAATTGCATGGCGGCAGTTAAAGACCAGAAAAAAGTAACTTGGATTTAAGCAAAAATGGAATTCTTGTAGCGCTAATAAATTCGACAAATGTCGTTCTTTTTAATTCAATCAAGTGTGGAAGCTGTTGGGCGTTCGCTGCAGTCGCTCCAATCGAATTCAATTACAGCAAGAAACAAAAAACAAACTCCCATCGTTTTGAGGTGAGTAAAAACCAAACCAATAATTCGACGAATGATTATTATAGCGCTTGATGTTGGAAACATGGTGTCGGACAGTTCGTTAACTTCTGGATAAAAACAATACCAAAAACGGGTTTTATTTGGTAGAATCACGCTGGAGGGTCGAATAAATCTGGCGAGAAAATCCAAATTGAAATATAACCAGTTTTTTTCGTGATTTCGGATAGCTGTGATTTGCGGAACAGATTTGGTGCTGGCGTCTGCCTTATGTAGGGTCAAGATTAGTGATTATCCACGCTGTATCTAGTGATCATGTATCATTATACATATAAAACAGAAAAGTCTTTCATGTTCATGCAAGAATTCCCCGACAGCCATCCCAATAATCGCAATTACAACGTTTCCAAATTTAGAATTGCGACAAATTGCGTCAATTCGAGTCAATTTTGGCATCCCATCGTTTATACGATGCGCAGCACAGCTGGTCCGTGTAGCTGAATTCTAAATCTTACAGCACACAGCAGGTTATTCTCACCTGTAAACGGTGACGAGCGGCTATATCCATGACGTATATGATGATGGGAGGGTCTTGTTTCTATGTACTTCCTGTCTGGACTCCCGCGTCCTGATGACCCCCGCTTAGACTCTTGCAGCTACCTGACCATCTTAATAACTTGAGATCAGCCCGAGCTACAGACTCTTCCTTCACATCACGCCCCTAGCTATAAAACAAGCTCATTCCTTTATAGGATGTGATTTCAAAACGAAGCTTTAATAAAAGTAAGACGGGTAGACGTTCAAAGCTCATTCGTATAGCGTCAGCTGTCCCGATTTGTTTGGTGTGAATATTTTTCTTGAACCGTTTTACCCGTTAATACACACATTTCAATTATCACATAGGCTACATCAGAGTTTCATTACTATTTTTTTTATTAGAATAAAGAAAATGAGATTTGCCTTTCAGTTTGTCGTTTTCGCTGTGTCCGTTTGTACTGCCAATGGCCATTCTGACGACGAAGCTTGGAATGATTACAAGGTATTATAACATGCCAAAAGAAAATTTCGCATTCTTTCTCAATTGTCGATTTGTTAATTTTTTAAAAATGTGTCGTTCCTATCAATGATTTCAAGTTACAACACGGAAAAGATTACATGAGTTACTTGGACGGCGGACTGCACGACAACGAGCGCAAGGAACTTTTTCTGGCTCAACGTGACAAAATTCATCAACACAACAACGGGGATTCACCGTCCTTCAATAAAGAACTCAACAAATTCTCCGACATGGTAATATGCAACTAAAATTGAAAAATTTGATTGTACATATCATTAAGCTCTTCGATTTTCGTTCGTAGTGGCCATCAGAAAAGTCCAAATATCTCGGCCTCAAATCTTCCAGGGCGCCTTCCAGTCAGTTTATGAATTCCATTCAAAGATATTATCCGTTATTGGATAATCGACAGTCTCTTCCTGCGGAAGTGAGTGTTATTCAAATTTTTTTTTTCGAAATTACGCAATAGAGAAATTATTCAGCATTTCTAAATATCTGTTGAATTCACTTTCTATCATTTTTGTTCGGAAGTGTAGCTGGACTATCGATCCGACGATTGCATGGCGGCAATTAAAGACCAGGGATCGGTAACTTTGACTTTAACCAGAAATGAAATTCTTGCAGGTTACTATGTTACATCAATCGTAAAACTTGTTTTTCTTTTCAAATCAATCAAGTGTGGTAGCTGTTGGGCGTTCGCTGCCGTTACTCCTCTCGAGTTCAATTCCTGTAAGAAACACCAGCAAACTCCAGTCGCTCTGAGGCGAGTAAAATAACCCAACAAATAATTCAAAACAATTTTGTTATTATAGCGGTCACGATTTGATTGCTTTAATTAATATTATCAACATTTAGCGAGCAGCAACTGGTCGATTGCGATATTTTCAACAACGGCTGCAACGGCGGATGGTACACGCAGGCCTGGCAACATATCAAGCTAGCCGGTGGACTTGCTCGGCAATCGCTATACCCTTACACAGCTACAGTATTATCACTAAATATGCCTTGTCAATAATTCTTGCCAAATTTTTAAATCATATTTTCTTTGATGTTTTCTTATCAGCGAAACTTTTGCCCATTTTGGCTCTTGTGGTTCATGACCGGTGCTCGGGTTTATAAGTACGATTACGCCCCAGCCAATGACGCCATGGCTATGCAGGTAGCTCTGCAACAATACGGCCCCCTAACAGTTGCCTTTGCGGTCGCAAACTCCTTTTTCTCCTACAGGTATTGTCTGAAAAATTGTCGGAAAAATTATCTTCATTGATTATTTCCTTAATTCCAGCTCAGTCGGTTTGAATTCATTAAATCTTACTTTAGCTGATTTCACGATTGCATTTTTAATTATTCTTGAAATGGAAATTCACGGTCTATTCACAGAGATGGCGTGTACGACGCAACGGATTGTGATAACGTGGATGTCAATCACGCAGTAGTCGTCGTCGGCTGGGGTAGTCAGGGCGGAGTCGATTACTGGATCATCCGCAACTCGTGGGGAACCGGTTGGGGACTAAGCGGCTACGGTCTAATCCACCGCGGCGTCAACAAATGCAAAATGGAGTCCTATCCCGCCTATGTTAGGCCACTCTGATTTTTTGACTCGATTGTATACATATCGTAATAATACTTTAACTTATATAACAAATTATTTATGGGAATGCTTGGAGATGTAAACATGATGGCGTAATATTTCTATCAAATGTCCGTGTCTAGGCTATGTTTTCCGTATTAGCCCCAGAATTACAGGTTTCTATAAATGGTAGATCTATATAAAGGTCTCAAACCAGTTTTTTGGACTGCATATATACCAACGGCTTTTGGAAAATGTCTTATTTCACATATAATGACAAACCGGATAATCAGAAAAAAAAAGAAAAACAATTTCTTTTACAAACATTTTTTATCGGGCTTTAAGGTGAATAGCTTTTGTTTCTAAGAAATGCCGTTGGGCAGCCCGTATAAGAAAAAAGGCCAATGAGCTTTCCCAATGTCAATGAATTCTATACCAAAAAAAAGGTGTGCATAACATTATTCCAAATCCGGTGGCTTCTTCGATTTTTCGAAGAAATATTACAACATTCGTTCAGCGTCAGTGGTTGTGATTGGTCGTCATCTGTTGCTGTGCGTTTAATTTCGTTCAGTGATACGACGGAAAATTAAACAAAAAAACAAACAAAATGAAAAAGTTCCTCTTCAAATTGTTGGTGTGTTCCATTTTGGTCGTATTTGTTAACAGCTACTCCGACGACGACGCTTGGAATGATTACAAAGTAGCTATCGATTATTTATTAGCCAGTTGATGTGTATTTTTACGCCTCTAATTGAAAGCCAAAAATCGCCTGTATTGCATGTATAATTAATAGCTAACACACAAGAAAGATTACACGGGCTTCTTCGGCGGTGGATGGCGAGACCAAATGCGCAAGAAACTTTTCCTGGCCGAATATGCTAAAATTAAGGAGCACAACAGCGGAGAATCGCCGTCCTACAGACGAGGATTGAACAAATTCTCTGACATGGTGAAAAAATAAAACTTTTGAATTTTTTTTTTTTTTTTGAATTGTGTGTATAGCCTAATGTACGAGTTATTATATTTCCCGTTTTAGTTGCCCTCGGAGTGGTCTAGATATTTGGGGCTCAATAAAGCTGCCTTGGTTGCCGCACGGTTGAAGGCCGGGCCCACTAAATTTAAGGTGGAAAGCAGAGATGTTTCTCCTACCGTAAGTATAGAACTGCTGATACCTTTTACATATACAATTCTTAATCTAATGCTGCTCATCAACTCGCACTTTGAAATTTTTCTATGGCGACACCAGCTCGATCTCCGCTACGACATCTGTTTGCCGGAAGTAAAAGACCAAGGACAGGTAGTAATTATACTAATTAAAAATCACGGAGAAATGAATTATTGAAATAAGAATTATTATTTGGATTATACTTCTTTGCATTTAAAATAGTGTGGAAGTTGCTGGGCTTTTGCTGCGGTTGCCCCTCTTGAATTCGCCCAATGCAAGAAAGACTCGACTCGCGTGGTTTTGAGGTGCGAATCAAAACAAATTTGTAATAGTATCGTAATTATTCTTCAGTGCTGGATTCTCAAAATTTTGTTAACTGAAATTTCAGCGAGCGGCAACTTGTGGATTGCGATCGACTAGACGGCGGCTGCAACGGCGGAATGTACACGAATGCTTGGACCTACATGCAGAACGCCGGCGGAAGTGCAAAACAAACGCTGTACAGTCCTTACAATGCCAGGGTATGTAATATAATTATAAAAGCGGCCTATTCTTTCATTTCATTCATATCGCCTCCCCCCCCCCCCCCCCCACAGAAAAACTTTTGCAAATTCAGAAGCAGCATGGTCGGAGCCCAAGTTTCCACATTCGATTTCCTTCCGGCCAATAATCCCTTGGCCATGCAAGTAGCTATGGAACAACACGGTCTTCTCGCGGTGGCCATTGCAGTGGTGCATTCCTTTCTGTCATTTCGGTAAGAGTAATCCACCGCCAATTTTATATACGGCGCTTCATAGTACAGTGAAATACTTGTACATTATCACATTTTAATCTAATAACAGCGGAGATGTGTACGACGACAATGCTTGTGATGACGCTGAGATCAATCACGCTGTAGTCGTCGTCGGTTGGGGCAATCTCAACGGAGTCGACTACTGGATGGTCCGTAATTCGTGGGGGACCAACTGGGGACTCTCCGGCTACATTCGAATCAAGAGGGGCGTCAACAAATGCGGAATCGAATCCTATCCCGCCTACGTTGTGCCAGCCTGAATTGGATTTTGTGGCCAATCGCATCAACTTCGAACAATTCGAAAAATTCATTCATTCATTTCTGAATGACATTTCAACTTCCCAGAAATACCTTTATCTTTTAAATGTTGTTTGAAGCGCTTATTTATTAGAATTGACGGATAAAAAAAAATTGCACAACCAATTAATCAGTGAATCATTTCCCTTTTTCTATACAAAGATAAATCACGTGAATTGGCGTTGCAATAAAAGACGGGGTTAAAGTCCACAGATGATGCTGTGGCGGTATTTTTCTTTAATGCGCGACCCGATCGTGACGTGAATTCGAACCGGTTACTGAACGCAGCTGTTGACTATCGCAGCAGATCTAGAGTTGAGTGAACGCTCGACAAGTGATTTATCTGTTGCATCAATTCTTCTACAGAACTTTTCGTGATGGCAATACAAACAGCTCAATGTTGGTTATGATTCGTCAATAGGTGAACGGATGTCACCTTATTAATCAAACTCAAAAGAGGAAAAAGCCCATGCATTCAATTCTAAAAGAGTTTTTGCCAAACAAATTTGTATTTGTGTGGTAAACGGTAAGTGCTGTTAAAAATCTAAAGGTCTGTAAGTAAATTTAGATCAAGTGTCATCGTCCAGGACAAGTTCATCGAGTGAAAGCAGATGCTGAACATTAAAAACGAATCATCTCGATAAGGAATTTTCAGTGTTTTACTAAAGAGACTTAAATTCGTCGGAGTTGGCTGAATTCAAATATTTCATGAGCATCACAATGAAAAAAACTTAGATTTTATTTGTTCGCGTGGCAGGATCGAACTAACGAAAACAATTCAAAGCCCATTTGAATTGACTAACACAGTAATACCTCGCATCGCATCAGTTAAAAACCACCAAAAAAAGAAAGTCGATGTGCTTGGTGAGGTGGATGGACAGGACAACCGGTGCAGGCAAACAAAACAAGTTGTGAACTGTCAAACCTCTTTCAGAAGTAGTGAAATGATGCGTTTAGACTCTCTGCGATCTCATAGAGGATGCAATACAAACGAGATTCGCGCAGGATTTTGAACCAAGGGTGCGGTCCAAGAGTCAAAGAGTAGCATTCCTAATTTGGCGACCGTATAAAAAAAATGCTTATATGTTAGACAGTTAGAGCATAGGGTCGATAGCCGGTCAACGCCAATCAACGTGTTGCTAACTGGCAAACCTCCTTCAGGTGTTACAGAAATTGTTTAAGTATACTCTGCGATCTGATTGCGGATGCGACACAATCGAGATTGGCGACAGAAGATGACAAATAGGGTGTGGTGTCAAAGAGTAGCATTCCTAACTAGGTGCCCAGTTCTACTATAAAAATGCTGCAATTCCTATACAGACTTTATTAGCATCACAGGACTACAGCAGTGTCGGTCTGACTGGCTAGCATTTCCTTGGGTAAAATTTAATTCCAAATTATTGCCGTAGAAACTTTGATGAATTTTAGTTGTACACCATTTGTGTTGTGTTTTGGTTTTCTAAATTTCTTATTTGCATTTCCAAAAATAGGATCAAAGCGGTTTGTTGAAATTTGAAATGAAGCTCTTCTTTGTTTTGGCTGCCTTTGCAATGGCCGTCTCGGTGGTCAACGGCTATTCCGACGATGACGCCTGGAAGGACTACAAGGTGAGACAAGATTTGTTTTTTCTCAAACTATAGCGACTGTTCAATTATAACTGTCAATTTTAAAATGACAGAAAAAGCACAAGTTGGATTACAACATCGAAGATGACGGTGGAAAGCGAGACGGATTGCGCAAGAAGATTTTCCTCAACAATCGAGAAAAAATTAATAAGCATAACAGCCATACAAAAAGCTATTTAAGGAAACTAAATCAATTTGCCGCTATGGTAAGAGCATGATTCAATTTTACGACTCCATTCATGATGGATTAAAGCGCTCGTTAGTAATCCACACGATGTGCCCAGATGTGCCATTCAAATTTGAATAAATTCATAGAATGTTAAACATCATAAATAATCGCTCGTTGGTGAATTTTTAATTTCAGGGCACCTGGGAAAAGAAACGATACCTCGGTGTCAATCCTTCCAAGGCCCCTAAAGCTAATTTTCTCAAGTCCATTCCGGTTAACTTGCAAAGTCGCCAACTTCCTTCAAGTGTGAGTAGCTAACTGATTTGACCATTAAACAACACGCTCCAAATTTGTTAAATTGAAATCAAGAACTGTCCATCTCGTGAAATTCATTCTTTTAATTTCCTTGGACGAATGTTTAGTTGGACTACCGTTTCGACCCCTGTATGCCGGAGATTAAAGACCAGGGATATGTAAGATTCAGTTTGATATTTTAAATATACGTCTGAGAGCCATGGGGAAAATAAAAATGTGTCTTTTCATTCAGTGTGGAAGCTGCTGGGCGTTTACCACCATTACTCCGCTCGAATTCTCTCAATGCAAGCTAACCGACAGCCCCGTTGTATTGAGGTAAGCTAATATGTTGCTCCTCGTAAATTCACGAGTGTAACTTTGATTCTAAACGAATGTTAATTTGTCGAATCACCTCATCGAAATTGCAGCGAGCAACACTTGGTCGATTGCGACAACACTAATGGTGGATGCAACGGCGGGTGGTACACTTCCGCTTGGGACTATCTACAATCCAACAGTGGAGCTGTCAAAGAGACACTTTACCCTTACAACGCCAAGGTAAAAATACATGTTTCACGTAATAACCTTTAATTCCAGTTATCTTCATTTGTTGGAGTGTCATTCGAGATTGCTTAATCACATTACTCTACAGGAGGCTGTTTGCAAATTCAAAACCTCGATGACCGGAGCCCAGGTAGCGTCGTACGATTACGTTCAAAGTAACAACGCCACAGCCATGCAAGTAGCCCTGATGGAATACGGTCCTCTCGCAACTGCTCTCACTGTCATAGAGTCGTTTTTCGCTTATGGGTAAGTGTAAAATGGTCCGATTGACAGCATAATATTTTCCTTTTATTTAAAAAAATGTCATACGTCGACAGGGCCGGAGTTTACGACGATCTAGAATGTGATGGACAGTCTGTCAATCACGCTGTTGTCATCGTTGGCTGGGGCAATCAAAACGGAGTTGACTACTGGGTCGGCCGCAACTCGTGGGGAACCACCTGGGGAACTAATGGCTACTTTCTAATCCAACGTGGTGTCAACAAATGCGGAATCGAAAACTATCCAGCCTATGTTGCAGCAGCAGCTTAAGTCCTGTTGTTTTTCGCTGATTTGTTTCCATCGGTTTCAATATTTATAAAATTTCTCAGTCTACTGACTGAGAAATACCATTTTAAAAAATTGTGTTGCGGTGATGGAAAACTCCCAATAAATCTTTTAAATCCAAACGAAGACGTTTTACTTGAAACAATTTTTACTAAACAATTTCTGAAGGGGATTTAGTTGTTTGGCTCCGAAAAAAAAATAATTTGAATAACACGCTGTTGATTGGAGCCTAACAATCTGCCAATTCAGCGATCTGCTTAATCAAACACGGCCAACCTCAAACATTCACCGTGGAAATGTCGAGTACGAAAATAAATAACAAATAACGTGAGATGATCGACGATATAAAGAGACGGGGGGGGGGGAATTAATTTGCTACTCAGCAAATGAAGCTGCGTGTTTTTTCTAATAGGCGGGACTCGATCGTGCAGAGAATTCAAACCGGTTTCTGAACGCCTGTTGACAAGGAAGTTGAGTGAACTTTCATAATATAATCTGTTGCATTACATCTTTTAAAAGAATTTTAGTAATAGCCTGTCTCCCATATTAAATTCAGAATTTTAGTTTATTCTTGTACTCACTCCTTTAGCTATTACATAAAATTAGGAAAGGGTGGAGAAGAGTTACATTCCACAACCAAATTTGTAGAGGCCTTTGTGGGTGATGAACTTTTAAATTTCATGAGCATCAAAATTAAAAATATTGCGACTTTACTCTTTACTGTGGTTTCTTTAGCTGGATCGAGAAAACAAGTCCCAAGGTATGAATTCAAATCAACCATTAAGGAAAGACGAAGTGTAAGGTATAAGTCAGTCTTACTAAGACGGATCGACAACCGCCGGTCAAGGCAAATAAACATGTTGTGAAAAATAAACACCCTCTTTAAGTAGTGGAAATGTGTGTTTAGATCCTGCGTTCTGATATGGGACGCAAAACAAACGCGACTGGCAACAAAAAAAATGACAACAACGGTGTCAAAGAGTCTAAATTCCTAATTTGGGACTCATAGATAATTAATGGATTTTTTTAAGTTGAGGGGGTCGATAGCCGGTCAACGCCAATCAACGTGTTGCCAACTGGCAAACCTCCTTCAGGTGTTAGAGATGTGTGTAGGGTGGACTCCGCGCTGTGATTGCGGATGCGAAACAATCAAGATTGGTGACAGAAGATGACAAAAAGGGTGTGGCGCCAAAGAGTAGCATTCCTAACTAGGCGCCCAGTTCTACTATAAAAATGCTGCAATTCCTATACAGACTTTATTAGCATTACAGGACTACAGCAGTGTCGGTCTGACTGGCTAGCATTTCCTTGGGTAAAATTTAAATTCCAAAATATTGATGCCGTAAAAACTTTGATGAATTATAATTGTAACGCATTTGTGTTGTATTTTGGTTTTCTAAATTTGTTACTTTACATTCCAAAAATAGGATCAAAGCACTTTGTGGAGATTCGAAATGAAACTCTTCTTTATATTGGCTGCCTTTGCAATGGCCGTCTCGGTGGTCAACGGCTATTCCGACGATGACGCCTGGAGAGACTACAAGGTATGCCAAGATTTGTTTCTTTCAAACTAATAACGACTGACAAATTGTAAACCACGTAATTTACAGAAAAAGCACAAGTTAGACTACAACATTGCAGGTGACGACGGAAGGCGAGACGGATTGCGCAAGAAGATTTTCCTCGCCCAGAGGGAAAGAATTAATAAACACAACAGCGAAAGCAACAACTATTTACAAGCACTCAGTGAATTTTCCGTTATGGTAAGACCGTAAGAGTATATAATTCTCAAATCTCTTTACGACAAAATTTCATGGCGATTAAAAGCGCTCGTCAATAATCCGCACGATGTGGCAAAAGCGTTCAAAATTGTTATTCTATAATTCGTCCAATATTAAACATCTCGTGCTCGTTGGTGAATTATCAATTTTAGACCGCCTGGGAAAAGAAACAATTCCTCGGTATTGATTCTTCCAGGGTCCCTTCCGCCGAGTTTCTCAAGTCCATTCCGGTTTTTAACTCGCAAAATCGCAAACTTCCTCCGAATGTGAGTAGCTAACCAAGTAGTCCATTACATTGCTCAATTCAACCTTTTTCTATCCTAACGTAAAATAAATGTTTTAATCACCTCGGATGCGGATATTATAAAATGACGTGTGAATATTTGAAAAATAACGTGAATTGGCGCCACAAAATGAGACGGGAAAAAAGTGAATCCACAACTCGACAGATGGATGTTGTGTGATATTTTTCTGTAAAATGCGGGGCCCGATCGTGCCGTGAAATCGAACCGGTTATTTCGAACGCAGCTGTTGACATGGAAATTGAGTGAACGTTCCACCAGTGACTAATCTGTTACATCAACTCTCTTTTACATCAATGTTTCTGGTGGTAATAGTACTCGAGCTGGCCATTTCACGCCAGAGAATAGCCGGAAGTTGTGTCTTTATCTATCGATTTTATCCGGGCAAGAGTCATTGAAGTCACGCAATGTTAAGTTAAGGCTTTCAACAGACAGATGGCGGAAGCCGTTGGATTTCGTTCTAGACTTCTAGTACGACAGAAAAAAACATTAAGTACCACCAATTAAAGGACTGATTGGCAGAGTTTGGCCATTCTTCATCGCTCTGAGTTAGAACAAGCTTCGCAATAATCAAATTGCTCCGCCTGCGATTGAGTTTGTGACACTATCGGTTTATTAGTTGACAACTTTCGATTTTGAAGTGTTTAAGATGCGCATTTACAAGCGTCTTATCCAGAAATAATTTAATATGATACAGCATTTTAAAAAACGTCACCATAAAAAGTTACCAGCGCATAGAAAAAACAAAATTTGGTAAGACGTAAACCTACAAGAAATGGCGGGGAAACCTGAGAACAAGCCTTAAAAAATCGCTCAGTTTTCTTTTCCTTTTCAAGTTTGTCCAGCTAGGTTATCCCGGTTTCAGTTGAAATGCGAATAAATAAGAATTACACAATTTCAACTCTCGTGTATATACGTCGAGACTGGAGTCGAGTTCAACAATAAAACCAAAATGCATTCGGCTTTGAATTATGATGAAACAACATCACTCGACTCACAAAGTCTCAAATTCAAACGTGGAATAAGAGAAATCAAAGTGGGTCGATATAACGGTCAACGCAAAAGTTGATAACTTTCGAGCAACCCCCAGATGTCGTTACACATGTACTTTTGTGTTCCATCAATTGCGGAAGCCAAATCAAAGAAGCGATTGCGACCTGATATTGATAAAAAAAGGATGTCAAAGCGCCATCCTACTACTCCTAATTTGGCGATTTTTCCATTCCATATAAAAATGACGCACCTCCTAAACAGAGTCTATTGACATTACAGAACTCCATCAGTGTCGGTTTGATTTAACAGCGCTTCCCGGGTAACGCGCTAAATCATCGCCGTATAAAAACATTTAAAGGAATTTTTATTCTTGTGCCCCTGTTGTTATTTAAAATTAGCCATTCTACGTTTCCAAAAGAAAACGCATCGTGTAGTGACTTGAAATGAAGCTCTTCTTTGTATTGGCTGCGTTTGCGATGGCCGTCTCGGTGGTCAAAGGCTATTCCGACGAGGACGCCTGGAGAGATTACAAGGTAAGCCAAGATTTGTTTTTCTCAATCTATACAGCGATTGGCAAATGATAAACCCGTGCATTTAAAAAAAATTGCAGAGGAAGTACAAGTTAGACTACAACATTGCGGGTGACAATGGCAAGCGAGACCGGGCTCGCAAGAAGAATTTCCTCGCCCAGATGGAACAAATCAAACGACATAACAGCAAAAAGGACAACGGCTTTTTCCAAGAACTCAATGAATTTTCCGTCTTGGTAAGATTCCGCTCGCGAATACGTGATGATGTGTCAAGGGCACTCACATTAAATGAATACGATCTACACAGCAATAATCGCAATCGCTCGTTGGTGAACGTTTCAAATTCAGGGACCCTGGGAAAAGAAACGATTCCTCGGAGTGAATGCTTCCATGGTCCCTAGCGCCGAGTTTCTCAAGTCCATTCCGGTTTTCGACTTGCAAAGTCGCCAACTTCCCCCGAGCGTGAGTGGCTAACTGAGTCAATCTTTCAAATTTTGTTCAATTATCAATCCAATATTATAACTGCCATCTCGTGAAATTCATTCTTTTAATTTCCTTGGACGAATGCTGTTTTAGTTGGACTACCGTTTCGACCGCTGTTTACCGGCAGTCAGACAACAAGGGCGGGTAAGATACAATTCGACTACATCTCGGAGAGGTGGGGGTTTGCCGGGGTCTATTATTTTTTAAATTGAAAAAAATTAACGCTATAGTTTCTGCATTCAGTGTGGAAGCTGCTGGGCGTTTACTGCCATTACCCCGCTCGAGTTCTCGAAATGCAAGATAACCGGAAGCCCCGTTATGTTGAGGTAAGCTCAAATGTTTCTCCTCATCAACTAACTTTCGAATGAATTTTGGAATCAATAATTTGTCAATCACCCCCGTCCGATTGCAGCGAGCAGCACTTGGTTGATTGTGACACCTCCAACAACGGATGCAACGGTGGGTGGTACATGGACGCCTGGAATTATCTCAAGTCCAAAAGCGGATCTGCAAAAAGACAACTCTACACCTACACTGGCAGGGTAAAATAATTCATCGAAAAAAGGAAAAAAAATCTTGTCAATTATTATTTGCTTTAAGTTTGTCGGATTATCATTCGGAATTAATAACTAAAATCACATTCATTTAAAGAAAGGTGCTTGCAAATTCAAGACCTCGATGGTCGGAGCCCAGGTATCGACTTACGGTTACGTTCAAAGTAATAACCCGGCAGCCATGCAATCAGCCCTGCAACGATACGGTCCCCTTGCAGTTGCCATCAATGTCATAAACTCGTTTTTCTCTTATGGGTAAGTGCAGAACGGTTCAAATGATACGCCATATAAGAGCCGACACAATTTTTTTCTTTTTCTTTTATTTATTTGTTAACAGGGGCGGCGTGTACGACGATCCGGCTTGTGATGGACCGGATGTCAATCACGCCGTTGTACTGGTCGGATATGGCAAACTCAACGGAGTCGACTTCTGGGTCGTTCGGAATTCTTGGGGGACCGGCTGGGGGATCTCGGGCTACGGTCGAATCCTGCGCGGTGTCAACAGATGCAACATTGAATTATATCCCGCCTATGTTCAAGCCGTTTAACTGAATTGTTATAATTTATTTCATATTTTTTCCTGGTCTGTTTCAATATTTATGGATTTGGGGTTTTGAAAAATAAGAATAAATCTATTTAAACTATCCCATGAATATTCAACTTTTTACTATGACCGTCAGCAGACAAGTTTGAAAAAAAATTCCGTCACTTCCAATTAAAATGTACATCCGAAAAGCAGAAAACAAGTCAACCTGCTATTTGACTTTGGTATTGCTTTGGCTAGACGCAGTGCTCAGATAGTATACTAGTTTCCGTTGGTTTGCAGAGAACAGTTTTCGACAGATTCCAATCGACGCATCGAAGAACAGTTAGCTAGAACTTATTGAGTCGTTGAAATACGTTGAATCGACCAAGACTTCTCCAGTTACCCTTGGCTTGTAAAGGGCGTTGCTTTCGTACGATGCGCGTGCGAGTTCACCCTTTGATAATGCGCATCACGTATTCCAATCATCGATGGAGTGAAGAAAAAACACACAGACAATCGCAAAAATGGCCGGCAGCCAAAGTGGAGCAACAACCGGTCAACCAAACTACTTATACTTGAGAGAAACCAGGAACGTTTTTGTACTTGCCAAAAGTTTACAAACAAGAAGTAGATCAAGAATATATGCAAGTGAAGACGTTTCTTTTTGGCCAGCCATCGAGACACGGGACGAGATGGACGCGAAAGAAGAATGTCAATGACCAAAATTGGTCACGCATAATGAGGGAGTTTTACCCAATTTGGCGACACCTCATTGCATATAAAACACTCGGTGCTTCAGCGCGAATGGATGCACAACGAGTTGTGCTATGGACTAGCGCATTGGCATCAAACAGCAGTTGGCAGCGACACACAGACTGAACGGTACTAGCACAATTGTGGCGTGAGGCTCGATTCGGTATTCAGATCCTCAACTGTTTAGAATTGCGTTTTATAGCCGCGTTGTTCAACATGAATTTCTTGTTTGCGCTGATGGTTTGCGCAGTCGTCGTAACTGTCGTCGAAGGACAGTCAAAAGAAGAGGCCTGGAGAATGTACAAGGTAACGTAATCAACGTTCACGTTTTGGCGGTTTAATCAAATTTTGATTGTTTTCCACCAAACAGAAAAAGTTCAATAAAAATTACCAAATTCCGGCCGATGGCGGAAAACGGGATAGAATGCGCAAGGAAACTTTCTTCAAAAGTTACGACCGAATCCAGAAACACAACAGCAATCGCATGTCCCATTACAGGAGAAAACTGAATCATTTCTCCGACAGGGTATTGTTAAGCCTAAGCAACAATTTTGATGTTTAACATTTCAAAAACAAAAAACAACTTGGCAGAGAGAAGCTAATAAAATGTTGGCTAAATATTATTCTTTGCTTTATAGCTACCGGGGGAGTTAAAAAAATTTCTCGGCATCAATAACGATTCGATCCCTACTGCTCCGCCGAAGATGTCCATTCATCCTCTTGGCATGGATATTATTACCCAACAAGACACTCCTTCTAGAGTAAGTGCCACATCTTGACATTTGTTCAAATTCAATAATTTTCTTAGCAGTTACGACAAATTTGATCGCGTTTTCTCTGGAGAGTAGCTGGACCTTCGTTACGACTCCTGTTTGCCGGAAATCAAAAACCAAGGGCAGGTAATACTTTGTTGGCCCATAGTGAAAGTGAAATTATTATTAAAAAAAGAATTATCCTCTATTTAATGTGTGAAACAGTGTGGAAGTTGCTGGGCTTTGACCGCCATAACTTCGGTCGAATTCGCTTACTGCAAGAAAAACAACAACATTTCTGTTCTTTTGAGGTAAGCTTAAGTCATTTTTGTTTTAACTTTACAATTGGCTCAATTTTCCGGAGACAACAACTGAATTTTTCAATTAAAATGCAATGATCAATTCAGTTGATATCCTTTTATTTTGTTCCTCAATTTTTCAGCGATCAGCAAGTGCTTGATTGTGATCGCACCGACATGAGTAAAGGCTGCCTCGGGGGTTGGCCCTGGGACGCTTGGGAGTACATGAGCACAAACGGAATTGCGAGGGCGCCGGTGTACCCTTACAAGGGTGTTGTAAGTCTAATAAAGCTATATATAAACCCTGATTTCAATATTTTTTGAATGAATTGAACTAATTGTTTCGAAAAATCGGCTGTCACTTTTCAAAGTTTAGAAATCAAACGATTATTTTTCCTTTTCAAAAAATCAGGATGGCGTTTGCAAATATGTCGACACCATGAGAGTGACCAGTGTTAGGACATACAATTACGTCGAATCCCGAAACGTCGTCGACATGCAATACGCTCTGACGAATTTCGGACCACTTGTAGCTGCCATGACTGTCGTTCAATCCTTTATGGACTACGCGTAAGTATAGAGGCCTATAGCATTTTTATTTTATAATTGTAATAGCGATGTTGAATGGCGTTTTGCCAAAGCTATTCCGCAAAGAAAAATGGAAGTTACATGTTGTGTGTTTTTTCTAAATGAATTTGCAGGAGTGGCGTGTACGATGACAAGATTTGTGACGGGAAATTGGTGAATCACGCTGTGGTCCTTGTCGGCTGGGGTAATCAAAACGGAGTGGACTACTGGATTGGCCGCAACTCATGGGGACCTGGCTGGGGCAAACAAGGCTACTTTCTAATCCAGCGAGGAGTCAACAAATGCAGCATCGAAACCTATGTCGGCTACGCTTTAGTATAGACTCAAAACAACAGCAACGACATTCGTTTCGCGACAGAGAAGTGCAGCGGCATACGTTAAGGATTTGTGTGACTTGTGCGCTGTATTTTCAAACAAGTTGTTTCTATTTAAATGCTTAATTTATACGAATATCACATTCAACAACATTTTAATGTCTCGACCTATCAAGCCTATAATTTCATTGCTGTTGGGGATATGCAAATGTCGTCATATCAGCTAATAATAACCGATCTAAATTTTCTGAATGAATGATGTGCTGTTATTCGTTGCGTGATTGGCAAAGTAGATAGTCAAAATAATGGCCATCAAATTCTTAAAAAAATACGTAAAATCCAAATAATAACAAAAATAAAATAAAAATTAGAAGCTCGAAAAGGGAAAAAGAAAACGGGATAGTTAACCCAATTCAAATCAGTTTCCAAATTCGAAACGGTCAAAAGGACACGTTGGAAAATAGAGGGTGAATGTACTCGGCACATATTAGTACATACTGCAAAAATTGTATGAGCTGAAGCGCTTGTTTGAAGAGCTGATCATTGTAACAAGCTGATGACAAGATATACAGTAACGGTTAAATCAGGTTTCCAACGAAACCAAAAGAAGAAGAAAAAAATGGCGAAACATAAAAATGCTAATTTGAAAGAAATGAAATTGTTTAAAAAGAAAAAAAAAGAAAAGGGAAATTTCCCCTCGAATTTCCCCGATAAAACTTCCAACAATTGGAAGATTGGAATCGAGTTTCAAATGACAATGCGGGCTACGGGACATTTGCTTCGGTTGGAATGAAACAACAACGCCATTAATCATTATGCTTTCCGGATAACGTGAATTAAAAGCGCAAGCCTATCTCAGATTCAATTTGACGTCGTCATCCAGCCAGTCAAACATTAAAAAAAAAACTCATTCATCTAGCCTTAATCTCCCATCGACGTAGTTGAGGATGACAGCTGAAAACCAGGAAGTTTTTTTTTTTAGTTTAAACGAAAAACATGAATTTTTGACATTGTCAACCGCAGACTGGTTTCAATTATTCGCCCAAGTGAAAAAGTACGTTCGCGGATCAGAAAATAAGTAAAGATGAGTACCAGTTTAACTGGTCGAAAGGAGTGTGACGATAAGTTTGACAGATTCCAACCGGCACTTGAAATCGCAGTGAAGGTTGATCAAAGATCAGTATTCTTTAGCACTGGTTGTCACGTAGGGCGTTGTTGCGCGTGCGCACTCGCTCTATGATTTCAATGCAAGTCACGTATACATGAATCCCGGAAAAGAAGAAAAAGGAAACAAAACAAAAATCGCAAGGACTAAATAATAAGTGGAGCAAAAACCGGCCCGCTGATGTGCTGTTCAATCGCCAACATTTTTGGAGGGGTTCATGAAACTCAGGTGTGCAAGTGTTGTGCAACGAGTTTTTCAGCAATCCAAATGAACTAGACGATCGGAATGACAATATAGCCAAATACAGAATTACGACTTAAAGAGTTCTATCGGATTTGTTGGCGTCATATTGCATATATAAAGGGGGACCTGTCTTACAACGCGAATTTGTTCACATCCAGGTGTGCTATAGACTAGTGTCACAGAACACGGTTTAGGAGACACGACATCGCACTTTTATCGTTCTTTTTCGGTGAGGCTTGATTCGATTTGACCAAAAAAATTGTCGTGCAATTGTCTATACCATTCTTTTTGTTATGGCAGATCAGAAAAATGCTTTTAAAAAATGGATTTCTTATTCGCGTTTACCGTTTGTGCCATCGTCATGACTGTCGTCGAAGGACAAACAACTGAAGACGACTGGAGAATGTACAAGGTATACTAGGGTAAGCCTAGCATAGAAAATGGACAGCAAATTTTTATCTAGTTATTATTTTTAACCGTCAAATAAAATTCATAGAATAATTTTTGTAAAACTCACGATTAACTACTGAAATCTCAAAATGTCAAAGTATTGAAAAAAAAAGTTTAATTTTTTTAATTTTTGCAGAAAACGTTCAACAAAAATTATTTCATTGCGTCTGACAACGGAAGACTGGATAGAATCCACAAGCAAATTTTCCTCACAAGAAACGAACAAATCAAACTACACAACAGCAATCCGTTAGTTAATTACAGAAGAGAACTCACTCGCTTCACCGACCTGGTATGTAGCAGTTTCAATTCTCAAAATTATTTCATTCATTTTTTTAAAATAATTTAAGAAAGAAAATTTTAAAATTTAGCTAAAGGTGGAATTTCAAAAATTTCTTGGCGTCAATAAAAATGCCATCCCTTCTCATACGAAGGAGGCAGTGTCCCTTAGACCTGACGGTTCGGATATTACCGATCCGGACGTTCCTTCCAGAGTAAGTGTTCTATTCCTAATCTTGCAGATTTCCGGTATTTCTTTTGTTCGTTTGTTTTGTTTGTAAGAATTATTCGTTCAAATAATTCTCAACCAACATGGCAAATCTTTAATTTTGGCTTTCAACTTCTTTGGGGAGTAGCTGGACTATCGTTACCACCCCTGCTTGACGGGTATAAAAAACCAAGAGCAGGTAATATTTCTTGTTCCAGCATGTATAGCCAAATCAGTTTCAAAATGGCTAGTGTGAATAACGACTTTGTGTGGCAATAGTGTGCAGCTTCGTGGGCTTTCAGCGTCATTGCTTCGGTCGAATTCGCTTACTGCAAGAAAAACAAAAACATTTCTGTGACTTTGAGGTAAGCTTGTACAACACCAGTTGATTATCAATTGACATAGTATAAGCTTTCCCAAACGAATTGAGCATTTCCATTCGACGATCAGTTATTGACAGCGTGTCTCTAGATAAAAATGTTAAAAATAATAATAATATACAATTTAAAAAAATTGAAATAAATAAACAATAATTGTTCGTAACTTTTCAGCGAGCAACAGCTGATCGATTGCGACCGAGGCGGGTTGAACAAGGGTTGCTACGGTGGTTTTCCAATGACAGCGATAGAGTCCAGCATGCTTACAGGAATAACGAGAGAATCGCGGTACCCTTACAAGAAAACTGTGAGTTTAAATAAGCTAAACAAATCGGCTGTTGTTAGACTTTGAAGAAGAAATCTAATGAATTGTCCCTAATTAAATTCAGGGTGGCCAGTGCAAATACGTTGCCAATATGAAGGCGGCGAGCGTCGAGTTGTGCAATTACATCGAGGGCGGAAGCATCGTCGACATGAAATACGCTCTGACTAAGTTGGGACCACTTTCAGCCACCATGACCGTCACGGATTCTTTTGCCGACTACGGGTAGGTGAATTGAAATGCGCACAGGATGTGTGCCCGATACATATTTGAATCATTTCCATCGCTTCAATTTTTATCAAAATACAATACCAAAAAAATGTGAAGGAGCGGCGTCTACGATAGCAACGATTGTGACGGGCAAGACCCCAATCACGCTGTAGTCATCGTCGGCTGGGGCAATCAAAACGGAGTCGACTACTGGATCGGCCGCAACTCATGGGGAACCGTTTGGGGCAAAGAAGGCTATTTTCTAATCCAGAAAGGCGTCAACAAATGCGGAATCGAAAGCTATCCAGTTTTTGTTAAATTATCCTGAGTGGGCGTGCCGTGTGCGCGATTATTTTAAAAACAAAATATTTATTGACATTTATTAATTATAACAAAAGTGTAACAGTATTTCAAATTATCAAAAAATATAACTAACTCGTAGTTAACTTGATGCTGGGATTTAAACAAATAAAATAAATGTCAGCCATCTACGCGGTAGAATATGTATAGCAAGACTCGTGTTTCATTCCTATTGGATAAAAGGGAGGAAGGAAACTCGAAAAGTCCTTAAAAGGTAACTTAATTTAATGGCGATGTCAACGAAACAACAGTTGGCTTTTATTAATGCAAAGGCGACATCATGTTAAGCCAGTTCCCAACAAATACACACAGCCAATTACTGGGAACATCTGCGACGGCCCAAAAGCGGATGAAAGTGATGCAACAACACCCGCCCCCCCGCCCCAACAAGCTATCCAGCAGCAGGTTACGTATTACGTAACGTTTATATCAGGTTTTTAGCGCTTTGTCGACTCTGCCATCGCATTCCTTCAGAGATTTCCCTGGCGACAATTTAACTACCATTTATAGACTGTTGGATAGCTGTGCTCAGTGTGCTCAATTTTCAATCGAATCACCAGCAAAATGACAATTGAAACGACTAACTGTCCAGCAGAGAATTGCCCGTACTTTCAGCGTTGGGGCTATTACAACCGAGTTATACCGAATGGTGGTCATGTGTCAGTAAGCTCCTGCTGCAGACTGAGTAATGGTCGCACTTGTTGCCGATAACGTGGCGTGACTGTTACGCTCTAATAAGCGCAGCGCGCGCAGAGCTCGATATATAGAGTTGAAGCACCTCAATTGGTCTTTCGCACGCTAGCGGTGGCAACCGGCACAACAGGAAACAACCAATGAAAACGAATGCAGACACAAATGCAGACATAGCAACACGTACAAATGGAGTCGGTAGAAGTATATACGTATTGAAACATACAGAAAGGACCTCCCACTGAAACCTTTAGAGCTAATTTAAAAAAGAAAAAAAAAATCTGTTGGGTAGACAGATGCGATAGAAATGTAGAGCACGAAAACCCCATTTTCAATAAACGGATGGATATGACACACAAATATGGGCGTGATTTAAAAAAAAATTCCATTACGGGTTCGAACGATTCGGCATAAGGGGTTCTTTCGTTTTCGTGGTTACAATCATAAACAGAATTGTGGGCCTGTCAAGAAGACTTGGTTTTCAAATCTCTTAAGCAAATATTTTGGGCTGGAATTACATTTTTGTGATTTGATTTCAATTTTCATCTTCATCGCAAAAACGAAACTCGTCTCTGTATTCTTTTCCGTCTTCGTAACAGCCGTCTGTGGCCAATCTGTTTCCGAAGCTGACTGGAAATCGTACAAGGTATAATACTATTACCATTATTAAAGCACCTCACTTTCAGAGATATTTTCAATCAAAATTTCAAATTCAACAAATTTTTTCATTCAATAGTGAATTGTATGCTTCAAAAAGAATTAATTTGAACCGTATCAAATTATTTCCGCTCTGAACAAATCACTTTTTTTTAATTGCAGTTGAAACACAACAAAATTTACTTCAAAGGCGAAGATGACATTCGCAATGCCATTTTCCTCGCTAAAGACAAACAACTGAAACTGCATAACAGCCAAGGCCATTCCTACCAACTGGAGCACAACAAATTCTCAGACTTGGTGAAAATTACAAACCATTACCTAATACTGCGAGCGAAACTATTGTTCAGGCAATTATTTGAAATTTTATACACAGAGTCACGAAGAATTAACAAGGTATCTTGGTCTCAATGCTTCTTTGGCCCCTTCTCCTCGGTTTCTGCAATCCTTCAATATCGAATTCGAAAATCGCGCCCTTCCTACTAGTGTACTATTAGAATTACCAGATTTCCCATGATTCATTTTACTTTAATGACATTTTCTTTTTCTGGATTTGGAGAGTAGCTGTACTATCACAACGACACCTGCATGCCACCCGTCAAAGATCAAGGAGGGGTAACTTTTGATTACTTGAATTGTTTCTCATCGAGTCAAAATTAATTTCAATTTGGGATATAACAAGTGCGGAAGTTGTTGGGCTTTCGCAGCCATCGCTCCGCTCGAGTTTGCCCAGTGCAAGAATAAAACCAAGTCAGTTGTTTTACTGAGGTGAGTGAACCAATCTTTTATTTTTTAACTATTGTTGAATCATCTCAAATTTTCACCTTATCGTCGTCACAGCGAACAGCAACTTGTCGACTGCGATCAAATTGACGGAGGCTGCACTGGCGGTTGGTACACCGATGCCTGGGACTACCTCATAGCGGCCAAAGGATCGACCAAACAGTCATTCTACCCGTACACAGGAGTTGTAAGTTGTTTTCTAGGGATAAATGAGTGTGGCTATAAAAGACCAGCAACGTTATTTGAATTTTTATTTTATTAGCAAGGCACTTGCAAATATTGTCCAGGGTGTGCCTGTATGATCGGAGCCAAGGTGTCCACGTACGGATACGCCCAATCAAACAATGCGACGGCCATGCAAATTGCCCTGCAGAAGTACGGGCCTCTCGCTGTAGCCATCTCAGTGGTCAATCCCTTCTTCTCCTATTCGTACGTGATTATTTCATTCGTTGCATCGTAGATGAAAATTCTAGAATAATCAATCCGCTTACAGGAGTGGCGTTTACACGGACAAAACGTGCGATACAGCGGATCTGAATCACGGCGTCGTCGTGGTCGGTTGGGGTATTCTCAACGGAGTCAAGTACTGGATCGCCAGGAATTCGTGGGGACCCGGATGGGGACTCAAAGGCTACATTCTCATCCAGCGCGGAGTCAACAAGTGCAAAATGGAGCTTTATCCCGCTTACGTTGTGCCGGCCTCGTAACCGCCGCCTGTTTTCATTAGTCCAAACTGCAATATACCGACAGGCCTGGTTCTTTTTGTCATTTTATTTCCTGCTGATCGGTACGAATAAAAAACAATACAAAAAAAGCCATTTTAACCGACTTCCTTGTGAGCATTTATTCCCCCTTTTTTCCCACCGAGAAAATCAAAAGGCCTAGCCAAAACCAAATGACGTTAGTAAGGTAATAGACAACATTTCCCCGACCAACTTTCAGCAGGAGAAAAATATCCACGTATTAAAAAAAAGTGATTGAATGAGTTGATTCGTTATGGAAATATTTTCAAATAATTTGTCAAACTTTACAGGACGACAGCTCGCCGTGTGTCTGGTTTTTCGACACTAGCTATTGCGTAACATATTCGGGCTGTCCGTGGGACACGGTAACAGGTTTCGATCACAACTTGATTGCTTTTGATTTGTATTCAAGCAATCAAAATGCGATAGAAATTCTATTTGAGCATAGAATTCCTTGATCAAGGCAAAAATAGGTTCGACAATTTAATTTTTCTAACACACAAAATTGTTGACCAGAAAATACAGGAGAAAACTGTCCATTTCGATTTCTGGAAACCAAGAGTCGACTGCACGAAAAACATATCGTGTTTCAGTGTACCGAAATATTTTCGTTTTCATCGTAAAACATCAAGACGACTATAGGCTACAAGATTAGCAGTTGCATCATTCCTACAGACATTGACTTGGCAAATAGGAAAATCCTTTGAGAAAATAGAATTGGAGTTTAGGAAGTGCAACTGTGTGATCCTATTTGAACAAAAGAATTAAATTACTCCCTAGAGGGTTATTCAGAGAAAGCCATGCCAACAAGACGGGCAAGGCTTTGCAAAATTTAAAAAAGTGTGTACGAAAAGCTCAGTAAAAGGATTTCGTTGATACACACTCACGGCAGAATTACACTAACGGACAGACCTAAACTATATGTTGACCTACGTGAACGCAAAAAATCATGTTGACGCTGGTTCTATTCTCGAGAGACCCAACTGATGCGCCACCAAAGGAAAAATAGGTATAATTTTTCCTACCTTGAAGCCTGGGAAACACAGCCAGACATTTCCAAGTGCTCCATCCAGACAGAAGAGTTGAACGTACGTAAGACGAGGTGGGAGGAAGGGCATCCTCGTGAATACATACATATTCACATGGGTGTACACGAGGATGTTTGGGGATTTAAAGGGGGAAAAAAGAGATGATTGATGAGTCATTGGTGAATTCCCCCAAAAAAACGGATGCTGTTTACCTGCACAAAAGAAAAATAATAGATATGGTGTGGAAAATATTTATGGAATCTACAAGTAAGGGGAACTTTAAAATAAGATGGATATATATCTATATCATTCATTTTAATAAACGAGAAGATGTTAAGTTTGAACCTAGCACACTGCACGTGTGCAAGTCATGTATAAATCATTTAAAGACATCACTGATTAAATTAAATTATTGAGAGTATCACAAAATGTACCTACCCACCCTAGCTGACACTGCTGCTGATGCTGACGTGCACAAGTTGATGATGTTGATGATGGGCTGGCAAGCTCAGCACTCAAATCTGAACAAAGAAGAAAATAGGAAGCATGAATTAGCATTGCAAACAAACTAAATGCAAAATGTATGTCTTGCCATGCCATGCCGTGCACTGATTGAGATCTTGCATTGATAATTCCATGATAAGTATTAAGTATACTCTGATCGAAGCCCCCATTAACGAACTATTTTTATTTTAAAATTTTAAAGCAATTTACCAGCTTAAATTCCTGCATCAAGTGTTGAAGTTGAACTGGAACTGTGGAGGAGATCCGAGACACTGCGCCCGGACACATTTTTGAAATTTCATTTGTTGTGTACACTTTTTCGAGCAGCCATTAATTTACGCCGTTGCCAAATCCCGTTAACACAACATGTGACTGATGATGTGAGTTGATAATAATAACTTTTTATGACGTACTATTTTTATTTTGGGATCTATATTATCTAGCAATTTGAAATGATTTCCTTCTATTTTTTTTAATAATTTTCCCCTCTTCCCCCAAAGAATAAATAAAAAAGCCAAGGCCGCCAGCCCGCCAGCCAAAGACAAACGACAATGATGGACATTATAGTGAATCCACACAAGCTCTATCGAAATTTGAATAATTGCAGGCCAAACGAATAAAAGCTTCGTTTTCCATATCCGGTTTCATCTTGTCTGTTACGTAGTCTATACCATATGTCCGGAAAACAGATGCGCGTCACATCTTAGCACTTCATCAATAACTCATATTTTTATAAAAACCATAGATACTGGAACAGAAAAAAGCCGAATGGGAGGAGTCTTCATTCAGTGGGTGTTTTCAACTTTTCATTAATATACAACAACATTTCTTAAAATCCAATAACTAATCCAAACACCAAATGCAACTATAGTTCTATTGTCCAGGTATTATAGTGCAGTTAATGGAAGCCATTCAATCCCGAAAACGCAGATGTATAGCGTTAAAATGAGGCATGACGCAAACTGTATTGAAATGCTACCAGCTATCCCTTTCAGAATTAAGTGATTAGACCTGCCCGAACAGTCTGCCTTTTTCTGTGAAACGTGCGGAATAACCTAAACGAGCTGCGCAATTGTGAGTGATGCACTTATAGCAGACGAGCTCTTGATACCTGCAGAAATACGGGCCTCAGTTGCCATTGCCGCTGACGGCAGCTTTTATTCTTACGTGTCCGTGTTATTCATTAATTATTTTTCTTGGAACTTTTGGTTTTATTCACCGATCACCGGCGGTACATTTATATCTTACAGGAGTTGAGTTTACAACGACGTGTACCTGTAGCGTGTTGCTGGGTCAATCTCAATCGAGTTTACTATACCATATCGTTCGGAATTCATGGGACACTAATTAAATGGGAATAGCGCAAGTTACCTTTTTATCTACAGCAAAAAATAATAGCTTGGCTATTAATTTAGAGTAGCCTATTAATGTAGATATTAATCTGGTGGAAGATGTGGTGTTCTAGAAGAATGTTAATAATCAGAAATTTTATGAATTAATTGAATAATATTTTGACAGAATTTCATCAGTAATCGGAGTCAGATCGGAGTATCTGATGTGTAGCTTCGAGTAAAACGTATTCTCTAGGAGAGAATTTGCAAAAAGTAATTATTAACTCTTAACCTTCTTGCAAACCCTACCCAAGAGAATCCGGTACTTCTATATGGCCATTGTTCTATCAACCACATGCAGGATGTTGTCCGATATTGATAGATAACTGAACTAATTTTCGAAAGTTTTTTCAACAGAACTTTAATTCTATTAACAGTATAAGGCCTCCTAGTACTGTATCTTATTGTCTTGCTTATAGTACAACTTATATAGTGCAACTACTACTACTACTTTGCCGCTAACGACAGTACTACTGTTGTATGGCATGTGGCGCAACTGACAGATGCTAGACTGTATAGTCTAGATTGTATCCGGTCCCAACTGCTACCCTATTCAAAAAAAGAAAAAAAAACGCAGATGGACACCAGACAGAAACATTTCTAGCGTGTCTGTGAATACGTAATTTCCCACTTTCACAATTTGGTGGACCTTATTTCTAATGTTAAGAAAAATACGGGACGTGAAGTGAAACTATGAGCATTTATTCAGTAGCTGCATATTGAAACGGAAATCCTGGATAAGCCTTTTCATCATTTTCAGTGAAATAATACTTGATAATATTTCTTTTTTAAAAAGACAGGACAGGCAGGATCGCTAGTCGCAAAAAATGAAGGTTCTTTTTGTATCCGTTGTTCTTATGATCGTAATAGCCATCAAAGGCCAATCTGAGGCTACCGCCGAATGGAAAGATTACAAGGTAATTTAACCTATACGAGCAGAAAATTTGGTTTACTAATTTGTTGAATTGATTATTTCAAATCGCATCGCTTCTTCTGCAGACAAAACACAGTAAAAATTACAATGAAACGGTTGACGGAGGGAAGCAGGAGAAAATGCGAAAACAAGTTTTCCTCAACAAAGACGCCAAAATCAAGAAGCACAACAGCGGCAATTCTACCTATAAACAGACACACAATAAACTCTCCGACAGGGTATTTAAATAGGAAACGCACTTTTCGATCATCAATTTTTATTTATCTTCATTCACTTGCGTTTCTGATCGAATTTCTACTCTAGACGGAAGAGGAATTGAATCAACTTTTAGGAACTGTGTTGCCTCAACTAACCTCCAAACCTCGATCGCTAATATCCAAGAGCGGTCACCATAACGATCGCAAAGCTATTCGTATTGCTGCTAGCGTACGTGTCCACAAATCTATTCATGTCTGCTTTGAAGGATCTTAATTTTCTTGTCTTTTTGTTGAGTAGTTGGACTACCGTAATCACACTTGCCTGGCTGCTGTGAAAAACCAACGTTTGGTACCACCTTTAAATTTGAGCTAATTTACTATTTTGTAACATTTTAAAATTGCCGCGCTTTTTTAAAAATTAACAGTGTGGTAGCTGCTGGGCTTTTAGTGCCATCGCTCCGCTCGAGTTCTCCAAATGCCTGAAAACCAAACGAGCCGTTGTGTTAAGGTGAGTCCAAACTATAACAAATTTTAATTTCAGAGAAATTTTAGACCTCCTAATTATCTCTCTCACATTCCAGCGAACAGCAACTGGTTGACTGCGACACTGCCAGCACTAACATGGGATGTAATGGTGGATGGTACACCGTAGCGTGGGAACACTTGCAGAAGGTTGGTGGATCTGCTAAGGAAGCGCTTTACCCTTACACCGCAAAAGTAAGTTGTCGTTTCATTGATAGATACACAGGCGACCATAAATGATTTGTAAACGAGGACTAATCAAGCGAATAATTTACAAAGAAAAACACCTGCAACTTCTGCTCGAAATGTGCGTGTAAAATCGGAGCCAAAGTTTCCTCGTTCGATTACGTCGAATCCGAAAACCGGGGGTTGGCAACTCCCCAGAATCCTCGTACACCCTAGCCAGAATCTTGTCAGAATCTTAAGAATCCCTCCAGAATCCCCGGAATCTCATAGAATCTTCAGAATCTCGTAGAATCTTCAGAATCTCACAGAATCCCGTAGAATCCCATAGAATCTCGTAGAATCTCCAGAATCTCACTAAATTAACCCCCTTTTTTAACTTTAAACTACCCCAAAACCGTCTAAATTCCAGATATTTTGTAGATTTGGTCTTTGAAAAGCTCCAATTGTAAAAAAATGCACTAGAAATACTGCAAAATGTAAAAATATGGGTTGCGCCAAATCTTCTTTAATTTTCCCTCCTTTTTCCCACCGCTGGGTGGCGCACACATTTTTTCATCTGCTCATGAATGGAGGATGGGGTGGGAAAAATTTATAGTTAAAAAAACTTAATTGATAATATACCAATAATTCCCAGCAATTAAAGTTAATTTTCCCCGTATATTTTATTTTAAAATTAATAATCTGGACTTTTAATTCAAACCTATCTAATTTCTAACTATCAGATTACTTCATCCTACTATAATTTACAAAACCTATTGTAGCACCTTTTCCTATCAGTAAATTATCTTAAAGATAATACGATCTACATGTCTATATAAGCTGTATAGCATGCCAAAACGCCAAAACGGTGCTACGCCCACTACGTAACATAGTGCATACTTCTGTAGAGAAACTGGGCCAAGGACTAGTGGCGCCCCTAGCGGAATTTTGGGGAAAACTTGATTCAGAATCTCGCAGGAATCTCGTAGAATCTCTCAGAATCCCTCAGAATCTCTAGAATCTCTCGGAATCTCTGAGATTCTGAATCCTCGTACACCCAAATTTTGAGTTGCCAACCCCCGCCGAAAACGCCACTGAGATGCAAATAGCTCTGACGAAATACGGCCCTCTGGCAGTTGCCATTACTGTGGTCGGCTCCTTTTATTCCTACTCGTAAGTTAACTGTTTATCATGCCTCCTGATCCCTCGATTTAATTGAAATGTGTTTACTTATAGGAGTGGCGTGTACGATGATCCGGCCTGTGACGGAAAGGATGTCAATCACGGCGTTGTCGTAGTTGGATGGGGCGTGCTTAAGAGCATTAACTATTGGGTCGTTCGTAATACATGGGGCACCAGTTGGGGGATTGGTGGCTACATCCTAATGAAGCGCGGTGTCAACAAGTGCAGCGTTGAAACCTATCCCGCCTACGTTGTGGCAGCAGCCTAAGATAATAAGCTAATAAGCTCTTAATGAGTTCCTTCGCTAAATACTGGATTAATCAGTACGGCTCTCTTCAAGTTCCTATAATCTCTATTAAAACATTTGACAATTTACAAAGGGTGTGGTTTTTAATTACCTGTGGCAAAATTCTTTGTGATAAGTGGGCGATTGGCAAGAATTATATCGAATACATTGGAATCATAGCAAACAAATCCCATCGCAATTATTTTGGTAATACCAGGGTAATATCAGTCATCACTCCGAAATCCAGATGCCTTCCCTTTTGCTGATTCTAATTTAAAAAAATGTTACTAGAATAATTTTTTTTTCTTCTTTTTTTTAGTGAGTTCGTGTTAAATTTTTACATTTTTTTCTTATTACATTTCTCGCCCTATTTTTCATTGTGTTGGTTTCAACTTGGCGCCGCCAGAGGGGCGGGAAGGGGGAGAATTAGGCGGGAATATATTTGGCAACCGTGTTAATGGCTGCTAAAATTCTACGAAACACAGAAAATTACAAAAATGTGATCTTTGTGTCGTGTGTCGTGTCGGTCGTGTCTTCTCTTGTCTCCTCGATAAGTTTAATATACTTTGCATAGCAGGTAAATAGTTTAGAATTAATTAGGATGATTCGTGTGGCTGTAATAAATGGAATATTACGGTTCAATAATTTGTAAAATTTTGATTTGTGTCGAGCACTTATCATGTAACCATAGACAGTAACATGGATTTGTCATTAACTATGTTTCAGTGTGAGTTTTCAATTTTGTCTTCTTTCTGCAGACGTTGAGTCGAGCCAGCCATCATCATTAACAAGAATTGAAGCTTTCTTGTCATCATTCAACCTCATCAGCAGCGTCATCAGCAGCAGTGTCCAGCTTGTCAGCTTCATCAATTTGGTATTCATTTTTCCACCCCTGCCTCATTTAGTCTGTATCTAATTTAATGATTTGCATGACTTGTGTATGTGTAGTGTGCTCCATTGAAACTTTATATTCTCTCGTTTAAAAAATTCCTACTCTTTCATTTTCAACTTATATCTTTACTTCTGGCTTTTGTAATTGTTTTCCATTCTAATCATTCTTGTATTTTGTAGGTAATTAGCACAACATTTGATGGAGAATCCAACGATGTCGGACGATTCATCTCTTCTTCCCCACCTTTAAATTCCTCTGTCCTCGTGTACACTCATGTGAATGTGGGGGTATTCACGAGGACACTCTTCTCCCTATCGCGTCAGACGTATTCAACTTGGCTGCTCTATGAAAATGGATGCCTGGCTGTATTTCCTAGCTTTCAAGGTAGGAAAAATTATGCTTGTTTTCTCTTTGGTGGCGTATCGTTATAAGCATAATTGGGTCTCTCGAGTTAACACAATCTTCTTCGTTCATGTGGGTCAGCATAGTTTCGACAAAACTATCCTATGGCCCTTCAGGTTCACTATAGATATATGATAGTAGTCACAGTATAATCAGGAAATGTTTGACGTGAGTGGGTCAGCGCAATTCTTTTACTTTGGAGTTTTCCGAGCTTTTCGGACACGCGTTTCTTTACTGTGTAAACCTTTGCCGACGTCTGAATCTCTCTAGGGAGTTATTTAATTCTTTTGTTTGTTAATCCCAAAATTGATCGTCCATCCAATATTTTTTCGTTTGGCGTGTTGGCTGCAAGCCGTGGATTCCCCTGTCCCTCACAGCAATGGGCTGGGAACAATTAAATGCTTTAAGCTTCAAAGGCGTTCTACCTGATTGTTTTTTCCCCTTATTGAAAATCTCATCTGACTTTTTCAGATACATTGATGAAACCTCCATGAAATACTTTTTCATGAGGTCGTTTTGGTTTGACCATAGTTATTGGTAATTTGCGTTGAAAGAGTCGCGGAAATTTGAATGTATTCCCCCTTTTCTCCTTTTTATTGCACTTTCTAAAATCTTTGGTAATTTTTTGTCGATTTCGACTTTTTAATATTTTTTGTTTGTTTTTATTTTGAATCGTTATTGTAGTTCTTCTCCACCTTGATACTACGTCATTGTTTATGGGAAAAGAATAGTGAAAAATACCTTTAATTTCGTACAGCTAATGTTTCCATAAAGTCAATTACTAGACCTCGAAGGGTTTTCCAGTAGCTTCTTCTTTTTTTTAAATGGTCGATAAAAATAGCAAAATAAAATTTTATTTTACTATTTCTTAATACTTGCCATTGTTTCGGAGCCAAAACCCCTGGTTTTTTTTTCTCGCCTCATTTGGAAAGTCAATCTACAATTTAGAGCATGTTTAGCGATATCATTTTGCTGTTCTTTCGATTTGATTTCTGTTTGTTGATGCGACAATTGCATCGATACCTTCAGCACGTTTACCGTCTTGAATAATTGATTAGATACTCTTTACCGAAGTTCTTCAGGTTATAAGCGTACTGAAACAATTGTAGATCGTTATTTAAATTGACAGTCTGATCACAAGCATTTTGAAGGGTGTGCACATGGAATTTGAAAATGAACAAATGGTATAATGCTCAATGAAGTATTTGTATTACGGCGTATTGGTTAAATGCATTGGTATAATAACGCAAAAGTAGGTTTTCTGTTTGCAAATGAATATTTCTAAGTACTACTAACAGGGAATAAACAAATATAAAAGGGAAGATTATTAGGGATAGGAACTTGGCATTTTAGAATTAGCTTCATTGGATGAATGAAGACCAAGGTAGATTGCATCGATGCTAACAGCCAGTTCTCTACAGCTAATGTCGGATATTATCAGAGAGACTATTTGCCCACGCATCCGTACAACTTGTTGAGTTTTTGCACGTCGAGCTGTCAAAAGAAAAAAGAAAAAAAGGTATTTTAAAACATTTCCCCGGCTAATGAGCTGATTTTTGCTGTCCATGTACGTCACAACGTTCGTCCTTTGTATAATACGTACCGTACTAAATGCCGATCGTTGGCCTATAGTAGGATTTCCAATCAGTGCCGTGATGACAGGGACACTGGGATTCATGGCAAAGGCGTTCTTTGGGTAATGCATCACTGAACTTGAAAGAAAACTTTTCGGTAATCGTCTCTGTAATCATCACGGATAGAAAGGACGATAGGCCACTTTACCGTAATCGTAAGACAATCCGAGGGTGGTGACCTGCGCTGACGACATTTTATTGAAGTTGAATCTGTAACCTAACGTGCGATAATGGGAGAGTAGAATTTAAAAATGCTCTGTAGAAATCAAAATGCTTTGGCTATTAGCTTACTTGGATTAACGTTGGATAGATTGATGGTCACATATCTGTCGCGGTCCGGACGCGTGTGTTCGTGCCAAAATCCAGCGGAATGCATCAGCTCGTGCATGACGGTACCCGGCGACAGGTTTGAGATGCAGCCGCTGTCGAGACTCACATCTTGGCTACCACCGATTCTACCTATATAGCTCGCACACCTTTAAAAAAAAAATACGATACAACTATCGATTTTTTGTAGATCCCTTAGCCGAATTTTGATAATACCCTTGACCAGTTGGTAGGATGCGGATGTAGTGTGGATCACTATTAGTTCGGGGAACAAAGCGGATACAAGTTCTCTTGTGGAACTCGTTCATAGCGAAGGCGATGACTTGACGCTGAGCCGAATCTTTTTTTTCAGCAGTAACCGATGTTCAATTAAAGTCGTCAGAATAAAAACTAAGAAAACTTAATTCTCAGTTAAGTAAAAAAAAACCAACATACTGTAGCTCGCCGAGATAATGTAAGGAATCCTTCCATTTGGCCAACGCCCATTGAGGATGGCGTTTTTCGTTTTGCTTTGCATGATGTCGCCTTCAAAAAGCTCGGGATTTTGTTTGTTCCACGGCATGAAATCGTTCGACTCGATCCCTTAATGGAATTTGACGAAAGTCACTCGGGAAAAATGAAAGGCGAAGACTATTGTTTAGTTACCTTTTCCAGCAACTTTACTAGAAATGTTGTAACTGAATTCTTTCTCGGTGAGTGGATCACCAGCTTCGAAAGTGTCGCTCATCGGGACAGGCGTCGCTGCGACTGATCCGAAGGTAACGCATAACATCACGGAGATTGTCATTATCAACAAGTTGGGCCTCATTTTCAACTTGATTTTAGCTCTGAAACAGTAACAGGAGAGGAATGAAGTTAAATGTTTATCGATGTTTATCGATTAAGACCAGCAGTAATGATTTCATTTTTTCTTACCGTGAATTCGAAAGCGCCTATATTGAGAGGTGCGAATAATTTCCAGCAACGTTGAAGTGTCCCCTTGAATTCGATTGAGCAGTCTCGTCAAGCTGAAAACGAATCGTATACCGAAGAAGGTTTCGCATGCAGGTATTTATACCAATCTGCTGCCCCCAATGGACGTCACTTGACTTAATTGAACCAATTCATTTAGTGCAAATAACGTGAGCCAATTGAGTACGTGTCTGTATGGAGTCAAACTTGAGCCCCAAGCACTTATCGTGCGGGGCATTACCGATTTTATTTGAGCCAGCTCAACGGGGAAAACCCGTGCACAGAGCACGGTATGCCTTCCATGTTTGCTCTCTGCAGTATATAGGGCCCAGCAATGTCACGTCCTAATTCTTTATGACTTGATTCACTTAGCTAAACTTCATCTCTCGATTTGTTTGACGCCTTCAACTGTTGTAAAGATTGTAACCCATAAAAACCCTGGTATTCTCTGATAGCTGGATCACGCATCGAGGTGTTGCATTATTAACCCCCTGAGGATGGCCGACTGCCACTGTTCATTCGGTAATTTAAAGTGGGCCAATAAAGGATCAGTATGCGGCACAATAAAGTACGAGCTTGTACCCAGACCAAATCCATTTTACCGAACAATTTTTATAGCTTAGCTTAGCTACTGTACTTTATTGCGAATTGTTGAATTAGCATATGTTGAAATTGGAGATTTTGTTGCTTTGTCAGCGAGGTGGGGGTTCTTAAACAACGCTGAAAATTTTCATGGTATTGCGCAGTTTGAGATAAGTGTAATTGATCAAAACATTTGCGTCACGATCAGGACACATAGCTCTTTGCCTGCGTAGCTCGAGAAACTTATTTTAATAATTTAATTTCATCACATTCTTTATCTTGATGCAGTTGGCTTCGCTGATCCGAGAAACGGTTTATTGTGGTACTCGTTCTTAGCTAATGCGCAATCATTTGCCGTTGTTCACGTGCTATTGTCGGAGATAATCAAAAGAGCGAGAGAAAACAGTAGCTATAAACGTAAGGTGTAATTGCGTTCGACCAAAGCTATTTAAAAGAATAGTGTTCCGCTGAAGTCATGGCGTCTCCTTCAAAAATGATTTTGTTTTGTCCCACAAAATAAAATCATCAAACTGAGATTCTTACTCAGATTCTTTTTTTTTTTTTAAGATTTAATTGGGAGGGTGTACGAATATGATTGCGAATACAACTGGCGACATTTTATTTTCCCATGATTTAGCTGTGAGCAATCCAGGTTTTAGTGTGTAAATGAGGTCACAGTTAACGTAATTAACTATGTGGACCAACCAACTTTCTTCACCCTGCTCGTTAAAACCCGAATTATTCACAAATGCACGAACTTAGATGGGAATGGAATATAGCCGCATTTTAAAATACGCGCCATTGGATCTAAAACTGAAGAAATGGCATTATGCTGAACAAAGGGTGTGTATTACGGCACATTGGTTAAATGCACCGGAAACATAACACAAGATCTCCTATTTGTAATCAAATTTTTTGGGGATATCAACATGTCATTTCTTTTTTAACTTCATTTTGTTAAAGACGACGATCGAAGGTGAATTTTATCGTTGCCAGCAGTCAACGGTTCTCTTTAGCTTGTGTCGGAGATCCTCAGGGAGACTGTTTAACCCCACATTTATAAAACCTGTTAATTTTCTTCAAGTCGAGCTGTCAAACTTTGACAAATTATTTTTTGTAAATTTCCCAGCGGGTCAGTTCCACTTATTCAGACACTTATTTGGCGATCTGTGTATACGGCAAAACGCACTGTACGTACTGTGCTGAATCCAGCTCTTTGTCCCAGCACAGGGTTTCCTTTTAATGCCTTGATAACAGGGATACTAAAATTGATGGCGTAAGCGTGCTTTGGGTAATGCATCACAGAGCCTAAAGTAAACTTTACGTCAATCATTTCTGCAATTTCTTCGCGGATAGATAGGACGATTGACCACTTAACCGTAATCGTAAGGCAGTCCGAGAGTGGTGACCTGCGCTGTCGACTGTTTTTCGAGTGGGCCTCTGTTTTCTAACGCACCATGAAAAACACAAGTTAAACCTAGTAACCGTTGTCAACAAATCGCTACGCACAAAGGCTTTGAAAGTTTAACAGTAATACTAGGTAATAACAAGTTCAACTTTTTTCAACGTTGTTGAAATTGATGGACACGTATTTGTCACGATCCGGACGCTGGTGTTCGTGTTCGAATCCGATTGCGTGCATCAGCTCGTGCAAGACGGTGCCCTGCGACAGGTTTGAGGCACATCCGTCGTCGAGACTCAAATCTTGCCGCCACATCCATCCGCCACAGATTTTACCCAAGTAGCTCCAACACCTTTTTCAAAATGAAATAAAAATTTAACAATTTCCGTTGAAAGATTCATTCAAATACCCTTGGCCACTCTTTACGATCTGGATGTAGTTGACCTCACTAGTTCGAGGAACAAAGCGGATACAAGTTTTGTTGCGGTACTCGTTGATAGCTAAGTCGATGACTTGCAACTGGGCGGAAGCTTTTTTAAAAAGAACGGAGTCAACAGAAGACGCACCACCAGAGACAAAGGAAGTTGAATGAAAGAAAATGAAGATGACTTTCTCGTTATGAGTTAGAAAAATAATGAAACATACTGAAACTCGCAGCGATAACGTAAGGGATCTTTGCTTTTGGCCAAAGTACGTTCGGGTTGAGGATGGCGTTTTTCTTTCCCGATGGCATGATGTCGCCACAAATGGTGTTTAATTTTCAACTTAGTTTTAGCTCTGTAACGGCATCGAATTTTTCTTTCGTGGCGTGAATCCTGAATCGGAAAGAGTCTCGCTGCGAATGATAGGCAGCAACTGTGGCAATTTATAACTCGTAGGTGTAGACATGCAGTTGACAAAAGTATTGACATAAGATGTGTCGGTTGATTTATTACAGCAGACTTACAGCGCAAATATCGCTACTTAAATGAAAACGCATCTGTTTCGAATCAGATGGCAACTTGGGTTATGTATACTTATCCGAACTGTCCTTAATAACATGCCTACTAGGCCTATATTCGTATCTATCAACTCCAAAAGTGAGTTGGGAGTTACCCATTATTTGTTTAATTCTCTAAAACTCGTCGAATAACGCTTACATTTATTTCACAAGAGCCATTTGATCGCCCTTGTGCTGATATGCGGGAAACACAGCCAGGCAGAAAACTAAATACGGTATAAAGAAGTATGAATATGAGGGCTTTTATAAGAGTAATGTCCTGTTTCAAACTTGGTCAAATTTAAATTTTTTGGCAAGGACTTATCGTGTAACCAGACGATGTATGGGGTGCATTGCCATTTTACTTAATACTTACAATTTGACTTCATGTTTCCTTTTTTCTTCTTTCTGCAGATGTTATTCCTGAGCCGGCAATCATCACAAAAACAACGAGTGCAAGTTTTATGAACTGGTTCACGACGACGACGACTTTTCTCCCATCTCCGCTCGCCTGACGTATTCAACTTTTCTGCGGAAGGAGCGCTAGGAGATGCTCTGCTGTTTTTCTCTGGCTTCAAGGTAGGAAAAATTCAGCCCATTTTCTTTTTGGTGGCGTATCGTTGCAAGCATCAACTGAGTATTTTGAGAATAGGACGGGCCTTGAACATGTGATTTTAGTCGAATTAGGACGAATTTGAATGTGAGTGCTATTCAGCGCGATTCTTTCACTTTGCAGCTACCTACCTAGCTTAAATTTGGACATCTCATTTTCTTGGTTGTGTGTTTGACTCCTATATAGTTTAAACTGGAGGCATTTCGCGCAGTATTTTAATTTTTTTTATGTGTAACGATTTTGTGCTTACCCTTCCGTATCTTTTTCGGAGTGATCCGGATTTTACCCTAATGGAATTGATAACCGCTATCAATAATCTGTATAAGGGAAAACGCTATCAATTTAAATTTAAACAAACTACAGTGAATCGGCTTGTTAGTGTTTCGGATTTTCGTTGGTACCCAAGGCGCAGACCCGATGCGAGGAGCCTTTACTAGTCCTTGCCACTGAGCAGCATCAAAATCTAGCTGAGTATTTTACAAGCTCTCGTTTGGGCACTCGCTCCGGATGAGGTATTCAGCTATTTCCCCGCACAATTTCAGTCTATTCCTTTAAAATGTCTTGAGAGTTTATTTCGTATTTGTTTTCATATGACAAATTTTCAAAAGGGATCGCACAGTTGTACTTCCTTGACTTCAATCCCGTTCAATCCCATATTTCCGAAGGCTTTAGGTATTTGTAAAGCCAAAGTTTCTGCCAAAGAATCAACTGTGTCGATCTTGTCTCCTCGTCTTACTGTTAGACCATAAGAACGAAAATATTTCAGCAGCTTCAGCAAAAGCTTCAGCATTTGAATATCTCATCGTCGATTTTGTTGCTTTCGTATATTTGTTTCCAGCGGATGTTTTTCGCGTTAACGAGATTTTTTGAAATACTAACCTCAATCTGGAATTAATTTCCATAATTACTCGAAATTTGGTTGGGGTGAACATCTTTGCGTCGAAACAGAGGGAACCAAGAATTGTTAATACATTCACATTCTTCTCTGTGATTACATGTGCAAAAATCTAGCGCGTATTTTCAGTCGATTTCCATTCTTGAGCGTACATTTTTAAACTGTTATTATAATTTCTTTCTCTTGTTGCTATTACGGAAATTTTTCAATCAATGACGATCTTCATTTGTTGTGGAATTGAAAACAATTTTAAATTTTTCGTATACATCTGATGAATGGACCACAATTTCGATTATCAGACTACGAAAGGATTAATTTTTTTCTTATTGATTTAAACATCTTTGTAGAATTTTTAAAGCTATAAATTAATAGAATTCTTGTAAGTTGCGAAATTCAGCTTCTTATTCCCCTATATGGAAAGTCAATCCATATATTTTAAGATATGTTTAGCGATATCATTTTGCTGTTCTTCCATTTTGATTTCTGTCTGTTGATGCGACACTGAGTTCGTTACCCTCAGCACTTCTACCATCTTTTTGTATTTTCCGATTTTGGGGGAAAAAGAAAACAGTTTTTAAATTAAGATTTGATCCGCCCTGTCCGTCACGCAGAAATTAATGTGATGATTGCGCAGTCTTAATTTGTTGTATTCAAATGATGCCAAATAATCGATCTGGCCATCTATACCAAAGTTCTTCAGGTTATAAGCGAATCGAAACATTTGAAGTTGTAGTTCGTTTTTTTTTTTTTTTTTTTAATTTTCAAGTATTTTTAACGCGCAATTAAATTTCCAGATGAAGAAACGACATAATGCTCAAAAAAGTATGTGTATTGATTAAATGCACCGAACACAAAACAGAAAACCTCCTCTTTGCAATCCAATATTTCTATAGAATAACAGGGGGAAACAGACCTATAGCGGCGAAGACCAAGACGGAAGGTAGTTTTTTTCGTTGTCAGGAGCCAGTCCACTTTCAAGAAACCAGTTAACAGGTGGTCCCGCATTTGTACAACTTGTTAAGTTTCTGCAGGTCGAGCTGTATAATTTTTTGTTTTAATCTTAAAAATCTTTTCTCATCTAATGAATTCTCTCAATCCATTCAAAGCATTATTTTTTGCTTTGTCGTCGAGACTCAATCGGTATACGTACCGCGCTAAATGCTGCTCTTTGTCCTAACACAGGGTTTCCTGTCTTTGCCTTGATGACAGGGATGCTAGGATTCACGGCAAAGGCTCCCTTAGGGTAATGCATCACGGAGCCTGAAAGGAAATTTTTCGTTAGTCGTTTCCGTAATCTCTTCACGGGAAAGAAAAGACGCCAGGCCACTTTACCGTAATCATAAGACAGTCCGAGGGTGGTGACTTGCGTGGTCGACAGTTTGTTAAAGTTGCCTCTGTATTCTAACGAAAAGATAATGCGACAGTAAAAAAAAAAAACGTAATTATTTTTGTAACTAGAAATCGCTACCGGTCCCCGCTTATACAAACAAATACTTAGCCATGCGCTTATTACTTCTCTGCACGTTATCAAGATTGATGGACACGTAAGTGTCGCGATCCGGACGCATATGTTCGTGCCAGAATCCGGCGGAATGCATGAGCTCGTGCATGACGACACCCGGCGCCCGGCTTGAGATACATCCGTCGTCGAGACTCACGTCTTGGCCGCCACCGATTCTACCCACGTAGCTCCAACACCTTAAAGATAATTGGTAAACAAATAGTAAGATTTGTATCAGCATTTTTTCAAAATTCTGATTTCATGCGAATACCCTTGGCCACTCTTTCCGAGGCGGATGTAATTGGCCTCACTAGTTCTGGGCACAAAACGGATGCAAGTTTTGTTGTGATACTCGTTCATAGCAAAGGCGATGACTTGGCGCTGAGCGGAAGCTTTTTAAGTAGTAGAAAAGGCATCAGGGAAGTTGAAAATTAAAACTAAGAAAACTAAAAAAATAAGGAGCGTACTGAAACTCGTAGAAATAACGTAGGGAATCGTTGCATTTGGCCAAAGTCCGTTGGAGTTGAGGATGGCGTTTTTCTTCCCCGTTGGCATGATGTCGCCTTCGACAAGCTCTGGGTGCTGTAAGTCCCACGGAATAAATTCATCCGACCCGATTCCTTCGTGAAAGTTGCCCATTATTAACCGAAAAAAGCGGAAGATTGTTTAACTTACCAGCGGCTTTGCTAAAAATGGCGTTACTGAATTCTTTCTCTGAGATTGGATCACCGGCTTCGAAAGTGTCGCGCATCAAGACAGGCGTCGCTGTAACTGATTCGAAGCTAACGCACGACAGTACAGCGATCAACAGCATCATCCGCAACAAATCTGACCTCATTTTCAACTTAAGTTTTTTTTGCTCTGAAATCATATCAAAAGAGGAGTGAAGTAATTTTATGCTACGTATAACTAAATGTTAATTAATCGAGACCAATGGATTTTTCTTTCGTACCGTGAATCGGAGAGTGTCTCTCGAGCAATACGAGTGATAATCAGTCCTTTGCAGCTGCTAATTTATAACTCAGTTGAGCAGCTTCGTTAAGCTGAACACAAATTTTGTATGGTATAGGTACACTGGTACAGACATGCAGCTGGCAATATTGACATAAGATCTGCCTGCGCCACCGTTGATTAATTAGAACCAATTTGTAGTGCTAATAAAGCTACATAGGTATTTGAACACGCATCTGTATTGAATCAGATGCAATTTGCGCCTCTATCGCTTGCGAGCCATTAACATTTTTTTAAAAACTATTCACGGTTCCATTCTTTCACACTTGCAACGCTTGCTTTCGTTTGAAAAACAGTTTTAAAAAGCTAGCATTGACAACTGTTTCGAAACGGCGGCTCTTTCCAATAATTTCTCAAAGTTTTTGAATTCTCATTAAAGCACGAACGTCAGATTGTTGTTATGCCAGATTGATTTTAATGATTTTGTTAGCCCTAAAAATAAACACGCTAGCGCTAACTTGGGCATGGAACATTGCCACATTTGAATTGCGCGCCATTGAATTTGAAAATGAATAAACACCACTAATGCTGAACAAAGGATGTGTACTACGGCATAGTGGTTAAATTGGATAGGATTGACATTTGAGGATCAACTTGAAGACGTTGACGGAAGGTGGATTGTATAGTTGCCAGCAGCCGCTATTTTATAGCCAATGCCATATAGAATCCAAGAATCAGGGAGACTATTTGGCCGCACATTTGTACAACTTGTTAATTTTCTTCAAGTCGAGCTGTTCAAATTTGAAAAAAAAAAATGATTTGGAATTATTTTCCCAGCGGATCAATTCAACTTGTTCAAATAATTGTTTTGCGAATCTGTGCACGTTGAGACGCACTTTACGTACCGCGCTAAATGCAGCTCTTTGTCCTAACACAGGGTTTCCTTTCAGTGCCTTGATGACAGGAATGCTAGGATTGATTGCAAAGGCGTTCTTTGGGTAATGCATGACGGAGCCTGAAAGAAAACAATTTCTTGAATCGTCTCTGCAATTTCTGCACAGGGTGAGAAAAGACGATGGACCACTTTACCATAGTCGTAAGACAGTCCGAGAGTGGTGACCTGAGCTGCCGACTTTTTAATGAAGTTGCCTCTGTATTCTACGCGCACAAGTTTATTTGAAAAAGTTAGAAATGTCCAAACTGCTGTTAATAATTCGCTATACGACGTTGCTACGATATGATTAAAAAAAAATACTCGGTTATAAGCTTACTTGGCTGGACGTTGTCCAAATTGACGGACACGTAGGTGTCACGATCCGGACGCGTGTGTTCGTGCCAGAATCCAATGGCGTGCATCAGCTCGTGCAATTGCGACGCCCGGCCTGTCGCTTGTGACGCAGTTGTCGTCGAGACTCACGGTTTGGGCGCCACCATTTCTACCTATGCTGCTCGAGCACCTTTTTAAAAAAGTTAAATTATTATGGCAAAATTTCGCCGAAGGAGTCATTCAAATACCCGCTGCCAGTCTTGGTTATCTGAATGTAGTCGGCCTCACTAGTTCGAGCAACAAAACGGATGCAGGTTTTCTTGTGGTACTCGTTCATAGCAAAGGCGATGACTTTCCGTTGGGCGGCAGCTAATATTAGAAAGATCGGAGTTGTTGTTGGAAAATACACATGAGTTGATATACGGAGGTCGAGTTGAAGCAAAGACTAAAAAGTCAAGTTAGGAAAATAACGAACATACTGTAACTCGCCGAAATAACGTAAGGAATCTTTGCATTTGACCAAAATTGATTGGTACTGATGATGGCGTTTTTCTTTCCCGTCGGAACGATGTCACCTTCAAAGAGCTCAGGATGTTGTTGGTCCCACGGAATGAAAGCATCCGAGTCGAACCCTTTATGAAATATCCTAATCCATAACTAATACCAAAAAAATTAAAAGGTTAAAAGTTGATAGTTCAAATTTACCAGCGGCTTTGCTGAAAATGGCGTCACTCAATTCTTTTTCGGAGATTGGATCACCGGCTTCGAAAGTGTCGCGCGTCAAGACAGGCGACGCCGTGATTGATTCAAAACTAACGCATGACATTGAGATTGCCAACACCATCATAAACAAATCGGGTCTCATTTTCAACTCAATTTTACCTCTGAAATAACAACAAGAGAGAAATGAAATCATTAAACCTAATGTAAAACTTAAATTTTGTAATTAATGAAAGACCAGCGGATTATTCTGAATCGTACCGTGAATCGGAGAGTGTCTGTCGAGCGATACGAGTGAAGCCAGGCAATTTATAACTCGGTTGAATATAGTTTCGTCAAGCTGACGCAAAACAGCAGCTGGCAATAGTATATTTAGCTACATAAGCTCTGCTTGTGCCAGTTGACTGATTCGAACCAATTTACAGTGCAAATAACGCCAGCTAATTAGAACGCGTCTGTGTCGAGTCAGATGGCCATTTGGGTTATGTACTTTTCCTAACTGTCCACACAATAACATGTATGCTATTTTCGTACGGATTCCGAACGCGAGTTGGGAAGCAATCAGCCCGTTATTTTTTTGACTTGCCCATTTTCAAAACTCTTCGATTGAGGCTAATTTCCGCAACAGCAATGTATTGAAAAATTGATAACATGTTTTAATCAATCTATCACCGGTTCTCCAGTTCCAACCCTTGCCACCAAAATAATAAAACAAAAACGGTAAAAGATATTTTTTGTTTGAAAAATTTCGGAGAATTTGACATTTCGAAAATAGCGACAGCAACAGGCGACGACTTGAATCGAAGTTTTGTCATTTTAGCCGGTCGATTTCTTTTATCCAGAACAGGTGGATGTTGAGCAGCTGTACAACTTGTTGAGTTTCTGCACGTCCAACTGTGGTGAGATTTTAAACAGAGTTATAGATTGACGCAGAGGGAAAATAATGAGAATTGTTTACGTCACTAAATCCTGTTCTTTGACCTATGGTAGGGTTTCCAATCAGCGGCGTGATGACGGCAATGTTATTATCTATAGCGAAGGCATTCTTTGGGTAATGCATGACAGAACCTGAAATTTCAACTAAAAAAAAAATATTGATTTTAATGGAACTTAACTTCCTCCTCTGTGAGCACACCTCCAAACAACTGTACCGTAATCGCAAGGAAGTCCGAGAGTGGTAACTTGCGTTGTTGAAAGCCTGCCAAAGTCGCCTCTGTAATCTATGAGATTTTTTAAAAATGAATATTTCACTTTTTTTTAAAGAAATCCATTAGGCGTATGTACTGACTAATCAAAACATTGTTCAGATTGATGGACACGTAGGTGTCGCGATCTGGGCGCATGTGCTCGTGCCAAAATCCGACGGCATGCATCAGCTCGTGCATGACGACTCCGGGCGCCCAGCTTGCTATGCATCCGTCGTCGAGACCCAATCCTTGTCCTTGACCTTCTATGTTCACCATGCCAACGTAGCTCCAACAACTAGATTTCCACAATTTCATTCAAGCAACAAGTTTCATACCGGTACTTCGGTCAGTTTGAAAAGGGCCATTTAGTTTTTGAAATAATCTTACCCTTGTCCACTCTTGTAGATCTGGATGTAATTGGTTTCGTTCGTTCGCGGAACGAAGCGGATGCAAGTTTTGGTGTGGTAGGCGTCCATGGCGGACGCTATGACATTTCGCTGTTCGGTTGCTTTTTATTACGAGAGAAATATTTTTAAAATCAAAATTCTGACGTGAACGACACAATTGTGTAGATACTGTAATATATATCGATGACGTAAGGAATGATTTTGTTGGGCCGAAGTCCACCTGGATTGATGATGGCGTTTTTCTTATCCGTCGGCATGATGTCGCCCTCAACGAGCCCAGGGTGTTGCTTCTCCCACGGAATAAAAAGATCGCTGTTGGTTTCTGCAAATTTTGCAATGTTTTTTTAAATGGCAATTCAAGAATATCAAACTACAACTGAAATTAATTAGGTATTTTTTTAATTTACTGTCCGCTTTGCTGGAGATGTCGCTTTTGAGTTCTTTGTATGTGAGTGGAGGTCCAGGTTGGAAATTGTTCGACTAATTAACCAACTTGAATGATCTGAATTGTTTTGTTTTAGAGTGATTTAGACTTACGCGTTCATCGTTAGGAAGTAAGACGGGCGTTCCTGCGACTGATCCAAGCCAAAGGCACAAGACGGAAAGCGTCAGCATCGTCACTAGCGAATGGGCCATTTTTCATTCGATATTAAAGCTAGAGAAAACAAGCGAATTTATTTTTAGAGCTGAACAGAAAGAATGTGAGCACACAAAAGCTATACATCTACCGTTCTGTTGTCGATGAGTTGCCCGTTTCACGAGTGATCCAACAGCTTTCGGCTGCCCATTTTTATAGTCCCCTATTTTACTGTCCTGTTCCAGTGCTGCGACACTCTTTTTTAGTGTTAATTTTTTCGCTTGGAAATCTGAAACAGTCCTGTCATTCGTCTATTGCGTCGAAACCGTAAACATTCGTCAACGTATATGCGCAGTAACTCTCCACTCAACTCCATTAGTATAAAATGGAAATCTGAATGTGTTTCCAATAACGAGAGATGTTCAAGGAAGAATTTTGCTATTTCTTGCCAAGTCCAAACGTGAATTGGGAAGTAGCTATACTCTTTATTTGTTTAGTTCCTTATTCTGAAACTCGTCGAATAAGGCTAATGTATGCTAGGACATCACCCTTGTGAACCGGTGTAATGATATGCAAAACATGCGCTCCGATAAAGCGGTCCAATTAAAGCATAGTGCGCAGTCAATGAAATACGAACAAAGGGTATCAATTCCACCTCAACAAGCTTCCTTCCCTTAACAACTTGTCAACCCTTTTTGCTTGTTTTAATGATAATATTCGTTACAAAATTCATTACTTCGCAACATTTTTGTTCAATTAAAAAAATTTTTCCATTTAATCCTACCCAGTTTCTCCGGAATGTCCGGATGCAAAACTTTTGTTGTAACTTTCAACTTAGTTCCGGGGTAGGCTGGGCAAGAGTTTATTTGGCAACGGCGTTAATTGTAGTAAAACAAATTTTTACAAAAATGTGATCGTCGTGTCGGTCGTGTCTCGTGTCTCTTCGATAGTTTTATACACATTTTTTAAGCAGTTAAATAACTTCAAATCTAGAAACAAATCGTATGAAAATGGGAGCTTTACATTAAGAGGAGTGATCTGGCCCGAAATTGTCTAGGTTTTTCGCTTGCAATTATCATGTAACCAGATGTGTGGCATGTATTGGCATTTTGCTTTGTTTAGATAGAATGCGACTTCATGTTTCCATTTTTCTTCTTTTTGCAGATTTGATTTCTGAGCTGGCCACCATCATAATTCATAAAACAACAAGCGCCAGTTTTGTTGTCATCCATTTTTTTTTGCTGATTTACGAGGACGTCCTCATCTTGCCTGACGTGTTCAACTTTTCTGCGGATGAAGCACTTGGAGATGCCTGGCTGAATTTCCCGGGCTTCAAGGTAGGAAAATTTATGCCTTTTTTTTTTTCCTTTTGGTGCTGTTGGTTAGGACATCCTCCAACTGATGGCTCCCATGCAAATTGCTCAATTGCCTTTTGGCAGCAAAATATGTGGACGGAGAGCAAACACATACACAAGTATTGGCTTCTTGAGTCATCGTTACCCTCGATGAACATTCTCCATGTTCATCACTGCTTGACAAAATTTTAATGATTCCCAAGCTCATCAATTGGGTCTCTCGAGATTAGGTCGAATCTCAAGACGATCTTCTTCGTTCAACGGGGTCAGCATAGTTTCGGCAAAACTGTCCTGGCCCCTTCTTGTCCACTAAAAATCTGACCGAAATCGAATAAGGAATAATTCTGCCGTGAGTGTAATAAGCCACGAGTTAGCGCAATTCTTTAACTTTGCAGCTTTTTTCTTGCTTCAGGGCTTTTTGGACACCGCATTTCTAAATTATTTTTACGTCTATTGTCAATTTTTCTTCCAAATCTTTTAAGGTTTGCTTCGATCAAGGTATTCTTGTTGTTATCGCCCAGGTGCTGAAAATCAAGATACTCACTCCAAGTACTTGAGTTTCTTTTTTGATTGGTGTTGTGTTAGACCTTTATGACAAGACTGAACTGAAGGCATTTTCGCGCAGTATACTTGACGATTTTGTACTTACCTTCACGTAAACTTTTTCGGATGATCACATCATGTCAATCAGTTTTCTGGTATACTCTCGAGTTTCTAGCTCAACTCTGTTTGTTTTCATGTTCATTTTCGTCGAGATGGATATGTGTACGTAGGCAATTGCTTCCGAGTAACGGCCCCAACTTTCTTTAATTATTGGTTTGGAGAAAACTTGAACCATTGAGCAATAGTAAAATTGCGATTGTCTTTATGAAGAAGCTTCTTTGATGATATTTTACAGTTGTCTTCGTTCAGCGTGTGTTTTGCCTGGATTAATCTGTAGAGCCACTGTCAACCTGTCGTCATTTTGAAGTTAAAAAAGAAGTCGCCAGACTTTATTTTTCGTGCCCTAATGGAATTGATAGACACTATTCGTGTTCCTTATAGGGAAAATCGCTGGCGATTGAAATTGAAAACTACCCTTGAATCGGCCTGTATGTGTTTCGTATTTTCGCTGGTACTGGAGGCCCGATGTGAAAAGCCTTTACTAGTCCTTGCAACTGAGCAAAGGTCTAGTTTTGTTTTTTCCCCACATACTCTCGTTTGGACACACGCTCCGGTGTAGAGTTTTTTCAGAATTTTTTTGTCTTGACACAATTTTAGAGGTAATCGGCGTTATCCTCTTCCTTCACATTGCCAGAACATTTTTTCCGTGATTGTTCTCATATGACAATTTTTTCTAAATTTTTAAATGGGATGGCATAGCTGGACTTTCTTGACTTCAATCCCATACTCCAAAGGTTTTCGCTATTTGCATAGTCATTCTTTGGGCAAAGGATGCAATTGACAATCTTATCTCCTCATCTTTTTTTTTGTCTTGCGTTAAAAGACGAAAATATTTCAGCAGACTGAAATCAAGGTGTCGTTCGTGCAATCGACTTAGCTTACCGAAATTTGAAGTGGTCAGTTTTCTTCTGCACCTCTTGTCCGTCTTGTGAATTTAAAAATCCAATCGTCGAACTTGTTGCTCTGATAAATGAGTTCTATTTTGTTTCCACTGGAAGTCGATGTATATATATATATTTTTTTTACTAACCTCATTTTGAAAGTATTTTCCATAATTACTCGAAATTCGGTTGTGGTGAACCTGTTTGCGTTGAAGCAGTCGGAACCAAGAAATTTGAATACGTTCCTATTTCTCTTGATTGCTTTTGCTAAAAGCTAACGCGCATTTTCAGTCGATTCCCATTCCTGAGTATACTTTTTAACTGTAATTTTAATTCTTTTCACTTGTTGATATTATGGACATTGTTATCATCGACGATCCCCTTCTGACAATTTCGATTATCAGTTTTATCACTCCAAAAAAGGATTCATTTTTTTTTTGTAGTAGTCTGTTTTCTTGTTTTCAAATTTATTTGATTGATTTGATTAGCTGGAACTGAAGCGGCTGTCTAAAAGTCCGTGCTTCCTATTGCAAGTACACTTGAGTACATTTCGAATCTAGCACCCTTCAGTGCGTCAAGGTTGAATAGATTTCACAGTGAGCGCAACAGCCGCTTCGGTTCTAGCCCTGCTCAGTCCATGTCTATATTTACATAAGATCTGCTTGCGCCAGTTGACTGATTCGAACCAATCTACAGTGCAAATAACGCCAGCTAATTAGAACGCGTCTGTGTCGAGTCAGATGGCCATTTGGGTTATGTACTTTTCCTAACTGTCCACACAATAACATGTATGCTATTTTCGTACGGATTCCGAACGCGAGTTGGGAAGCAATCAGCCCGTTATTTTTTTGACTTGCCCATTTTCAAAACTCTTCGATTGAGGCTAATTTTCGCAATAGCAATGTATTGAAAAATTGATAACATGTTTTAATCAATCTATCACCGGTTCTCCAGTTCCAACCCTTGCCACCAAAATAATAAAACAAAAACGGTAAAAGATATTTTTTGTTTGAAAAGTTTCGAAGAATTTGACATTTCGAAAATAGCGACAGCAACAGGCGACGACTTGAATCGAAGTTTTGTCATTTTAGCCGGTCGATTTTTTTTATCCTGAACAGGTGGATGTTGAGCAGCTGTACAACTTGTTGAGTTTCTGCACGTCCAACTGTGGTGAGATTTTAAACAGAGTTATAGATTGACGCAGAGGGAAAATAATGAGAATTGCTTACGTCACTAAATCCTGTTCTTTGACCTATGGTAGGATTTCCAATCAGCGGCGTGATGACGGCAATGTTGTTATCTATAGCGAAGGCATTCTTCGGGTAATGCATGACAGAACCTGAAATTTCAAAATAAAAATTTTGACGTAACTTTATTTCCTCCCCTGCGAATACACCCTCAAACAACATTACCATAATCGTAAGAAAGTCCGAGAGTAGTGACTTGCGTCGTTGAAAGCCTGTCAAAATTGCTTCTGTATTCTACAGGATTTTTTTAAATGAATCAATTTTAGACTATTCATGAAAAGAATACCATTATAGGCCTATATGTACTCACGAGTCAAAACATTGTTCACATTGATGGACACGTAGGTGTCGCGATCTGGGCGCATGTGCTCGTGCCAAAATCCGGCGGTGTGCATCAGCTCGTGCATGACGACTCCGGGCGCCCAGCTTGCGACGCATCCGTCGTCGAGACTCACTTCTTGAAGACCTCTGTTCAGCAACCCAATGTAGCTCCAGCAACTTCATTTCCAATGTTGAATTTCGTAGTTTGGTCAATTTGAAAAATGTGCGATGCTTTTGAAATAATCTTACCCTCCTCCGCTCTTGTAGATTTTGATGTAATTGGTTTCGGTCGTGCGCGGAACGAAGCGGATGCAAGTTTTGGTGTGGTAGGCGTCCATGGCGGACGCTATGACATTTCGCTGTTCGGTTGCTTTTCATTATTGCGAGCGAAATATTTGAAATTAAAATCCTGACGTGAATGACGCAATTGTGTTACATACTGTAAGTTGAATCGATGACGTAAGGAATGATTTTGTTGGGCCAAAGTCCGCCTGGATTGATGATGGCATTTTTCTTATCCGTCGGCATGATGTCGCCCTCAACGAGCCCAGGGTGTTGCTTCTCCCACGGAATTTCCCAAAGATCGCTGTTGGTTTCTGTAAATTTTTCACAAGGATTTTTGAATGCCAACTGTAGAATATCAAACTACAATTGAAATTAATATCTATTTTTTTTTTTTTTAATTTACTGTCCGCTTTGCTGGAGATGCCGCTTTTGAGTTCTTCGTAAGTGAGTGGAGATCCAGGTTGGAAATCGTCCGACTAATTGACCAACAATTTGAATGATCTGAATAGTTTTGTTTTAGAATGATTTAGACTTACGCGTTCATTGATGGGAAATAAAACGGGCGTTCCTGCGACTGATCCAAGCCAAAGGCACAAGACGGAAAGCGTCAGCATCGTCACTAACGAATGGGCCATTTTTCATTCAATATTAAAGCTACAGAAATCAAGTGAATTTATTTTTAGAGCTGGACAGAAGTAATTTGAGCACCAAAGTTATACATTTACCTTTCTGTTGTCGATGAGTTGCCCGTTTCACGAGTGATCCAACAGCTTTCGGCTGCCCATTTTTATAGCCCCATATTTTTACTGTAAAACAACAAGGCTATGGCGGCCAATTACGGATGTACAGGTGTTGTTATTTACACCTGGTTCGCAATGCTATCAATTCCAGTTGAGGTTGATTTAACGGCGAGTTTATCGGACTATGGATTTAGTCAAATAATTGAATATCTGGCGTTATTTATTCCCCTCGCAGCTGTTGACATACCACGCACAATGTGGCGCTTTCCAGGGCTGCGACACTCTTTTTTTATTGTTATTTTTTTCGCTTGGAAATCTGAAACCTGTCCTATCATTCGTCTATTGCGTCGAAACCGTCAACATTTGTCAACGTATATGCGCAGTAACTCTCCACTCAACTCCATTAGTAAAATGGAAATCTGAGTGTGTTTCCAATAACGAGAGATGTTCAAGGAAGAATTTTGCCATGCCAAATTCAAGTGTATTTGTTTTCTATGCCCCAGCACGTAAACAATTTCATAAAATAATTTTTTTTTTGGGAAGGAAGAGAATGTGAAATCGAGGCGCATTCGTATCGGTGGTGTATAGGGAATTAGTTATTATTAGACAACCTTAACGTAGGCAGCCCATGACTCGATGTTGCACATGTTGACACCGCGCTTGATCATGAAGTAGCCGGAGAGACCCCATCCGGTGCTCCATGAGTTGCGGATAATCCAGTAAGGAGTGGCCGGAACGGTGGATGTGGCGGTGGTGGTGCCGTATCCGACGATAACGACGGCATGATTGACAGTATTTACGTCAGATGGGCAAGCAGCATCACTGTAGACTCCAGTTCTATTTGATAATCGAGCGATTAGTAAATGGGATCGAAATAAAATGCTGATGATGAAATTCGAGGTCGCCATTTCATCTTACGAGTAGCTGTAGAGGGAGTCGAGGACCTCCAGGGCAGCTGGAAGCGGTCCGTTGCTTTGCAAGGAGGTCATGATAGCGGTGGGGTTGGGGTAAGGATCGACCCAGCCGAAAGAAGCCACCTTGGCGCCAACGGCGGTGCTGTCGAACTTGCAAGTGGTTCCGGCCTGCATATACGATCGAATCGAAAACAATTTGAAGTTAGCAATGGATATACTTGGGCCATCTTGGTAATATCGATAGAAAACATTTCCGTACAGTTCCGGTAGGTCCGGAAGTGTAAGCGTAGGATGAGCTCTTCATGGCGCCGCCCTTTCCTTGGAGGAATTGCCAAGCAGCATCGTACATTCCACCGTTGCAGCCGTGGTTGGTTGTGTCGCAGTCGACCAACATTTGCTCGCTGTCGTTTTGAAAGACGTTATTTTTTATTCATTTTTGTACGTGAATTATTATTATCGCAAATTGGAAATGGTGGCTTTTCTAACCTCAGTGCGACTGCGGTGCCGGTTTTGTTGCAACTGTTGAATTCGAGAGGGGCGATCGTAGCGAAAGACCAGCAGCTTCCACATTGGCCTGTTGTCATTCAAACAAAGGCATTACATAAAGATTTTTTGTTTCAGCGGGAAATTTGAAATCATTATTCGTCTACCACTCTAGCGTACCTTGATCTTTGACTGGCTGCATGCACTTGTGAGTGCGGTAATCAATCTGTATCCGAATTAAAGGGACAGATAGTTAAGTCTAAATCTTGGTTGTAATTATTCGATTGCGTTGCAAGTTACCGAAGCGGGAAGGGCGCGGTCGAGAACGGGAACGGCTACTTCTCTTGAAATCAATCTCTCGCGACGGATCGCTGGTTTGGCTCCAAGCAACGACACTTTCTCATCATCGGACTGCGTATACATCAACCCAAAAAATAAGATTAACATTGAGGATTGAACACGTCACATTTATATTACGCAACGCCGCTGAGTGACTGATTAATTCACAAATTCTTGCTTACCAAATCGGAGAACTTGTTGTGTCCCATCTGCCACTCGGTATTCTTTCTGTTGTGTGCCTCGATAGCTCTCTGTCTGGCAAGGAAATTTCTTTTTCGGTTGGCTTCTTCCTTTGGCGAGTGTTTCTTGCCGAATTGGAACTGTGCATGACAAACGCAAGAGATTCAGTATTTAATATGTCAATCGTTTGGTTGTCGTTGTGAGAGGATCAAACTGTTTTTTTACCTTGAAGAAATTCCAATCATCTTCATCTTTGTCAGCCATGGCCACAGCCACAGTCAGCAGGATGATTGCGCTCAAGAATTTCATTTTCTCTAGATGATGGAAATGTTGAAAATGTATTAAATTTCAATTGAAACGACATTTACAGTAAAGAAAAAAAAATATTAGTAGCCAGAGCGAATCGTCTCTTACCTTAGGTGAAGATCTACCTGAAGGGCGAATGTGTCGATTTGGTTTTTTCGGTCGCCTTTTTATACGCAATTTAATTCCCTGTGCAGCCCTGTGGATCGGAGTAGAGCCCCACTGGACTAGGAGTTTAGATGTTTGAACAGATCGTCACAAAAATGAGTTGCGGTTTTACTTCGCGTCTTTTTGTATGGAAAACATGAAATTCAAGCAGAGCTATTCACGGAGTACCAACTGTTCTGCGGTGCACTGTTCAAATTCTATCTTGCCTGAGACTCAGCTAGAACGAATTCGTCATGCGTGACAACATTTATTGGCAAACCAGGGGCAAACTTTGAAATGGAACAAAAGCTCATCGAATTCATTTTTGTCATTTCTCTCTTTTTTATTTTTTTTAAATGAGTGAACCGCAGTGCGACGCACTGGAAAACAACTTAAAAGTTCCAAACAATTTGTACGTTCCATTCTGTCGTAAATCAAACCTAATATAATTGATTATCGACTATATGTATGGTAACTACGCTGCATGCCCTTTGATTTTTGGACGTTTTTTGCGATTACGTAACATATTGTGATCCAATGTTTACGTAAAACTATTGGCGTGTCACAGAAGAAAATATACATTTCCACTTTGGTAAATGTTATATAATTTTTTTTAAATGACAAAGGCGCCCTTTTCCAATTCCCCACGATGACGCAAATCTGCGTGTGACTAAATACGATTCTAGAAAAAACCCACAAGCAATCCAAACAGTAACCACACTTGATAAAATACAAGGATGTTGGTGTACTCAACTACCCAGTACTCAACACTCTCGGATGCATCAGTGTTTGCATATGAATGGTCAACTCTTTCAATATTCTCGCCGACCGCAAGCCAGTGGCTTTCAAACAAAATTCTGCTAAATCGAGTGCGTCAATCCAAATAATACCACGAGCTTCCGTCGCTATAGCTAAAGTACTAGGCAAACTCAGCTCTGACTTGAATTAATTGTGATAAATTCAGCAGTTTATGTGTAGCGAGAAGTAATTCGTGTCAACGACCTTTAGAACAGTACAGAAGCTTTGCGCCCATTCCTGAATTTCTCCCTTTATTATTTGTCATCACAAAATTATTTGCATCGAGCGATTCGTTCATTTTTTGAAAGGGCTTGGCTTAGTATATTCATTCTTGAAACGTTAAATGCAACCTTTTTTTTTTTTTTTTTAAATTGACTCAACAAATAACAACGTCGTTTAAGTAAAAAATAACAGCCGGTGGTGAATTTTCTGTCAATGTAAAGTCAATGTTGAATTGGCCGATTTGCAGTAAAGTTTTCCTATTCTGTTGAGGTCCAGCTATTACAATAAAAAAAATGTCGTTTTCAGAGTTTTTTCTTCCTTATGACTTTCATTTGAAATAACGGATATTCCTAAGTTAATAGGAAAAAGAGATTATACCGGGCTGAAATTTCTCCGGTTTCCTATGGCAGGTTTTCCTCTTAATGGTATAATGACCGGAGTGCCAGTGTCTTTAGCGAAAGCGTTCGCTGGATAGTGCATCACGGACCCTGAGGAAAAAAATAAAAAAATCGAGTTTTTTTTTCAGAAAATGGCGAAATTAATTTCAATCAATTGTTTGTTCGCTTTTGTGCTATTCGCAGTACATACGAGTAGCTCTCGTATAGACGACGAAATATTATTACCGTAATCGTAAGAAAATCTGGTGGTTCTGAAATCCCATGTCTTCATTTTTTCGAAGTAATCTCTGTTCCCTATTGATTGAGTCACATTTTGATTAAGCAATTCAGTGTGTATCTTTAAAAAAATGGTACTTACTGGGATCGACGTTTTCGATATTAATTGACACGTATTTGTCACGATCTGGACGCTGGTGTTCGTGTTGGAACCCAAGGGCGTGCATCAACTCGTGGATGACGACACCCGGCGCCCCACTTAATATGCATCTGTCATCTAAACTCACCGTTTGTTTGAGGCCGGTCATACCTATGTCACTCCAGCAGCTTTATTTTTTAAAAAATATTTAAATGCATATCAGTTTTAACCGCATGGTTATTATAATGGCACTCGGAGAAAAATTATGCCAACGTTTTACTTTTCAACTGGATGAGAAAATGTAATGAACGTACCCTTTTCCCGTCTTTTTGATTCTGATGTAATTTTCTTCAGTGGTTCGACGAACGAAACGGATGCAGGTTTTGTTATGAAACGCTTTCATACCAAACGCGATTATCTCTCGTTGCTCCGGTGCTTTTTGAGACCAACAAGATATGTTAAGAAATAGTTGTACCGGTATGCAAATTATTTTCACCCTTAAAATCAAACCAATAACGTACTGTAAGTAGCTGAGATTTCGTAAGGAATTTTCGCATCCGGCCAACGCTCCCTGGAGCTCAGGAAATTTTTGCGCCCTGTTTGCGTATTAACATCGCAGTCAAATTGCTCGACAGGTTTTCTGCCCCATGGAATGAAATTTTCCGACTCGTCTTCTTTATTAAAAATTTGAAAACGATCAGTTTGTTACATGTAAAAAACAATTCAGCAAATTAAAAAAAAAAAAATCATTTCGCTTACCTCCTTCTTTGATTGAAATATCCCTGTCGAATTCCTCTTCAGTAAGTGGTTCTCCGATATCGAAATCGTCGGTCTATTTCGGAATCGTAAAATTATAAAATCAATTTTACCAATCAGATTTTATGGACGCATTGAAATTGTATCTCTCTTTCTTGATGCTCTTACCTCGTCATCGTATGAAACGTTATTTTTCGGGACGGGCTTGGCTGCGACGGATTCGAACCGAGTGGAGATTACTAGCACGGAAAGTGCCAGGACCTTCAGTAACAGTTTGTCTAGCAGAGACATTTTCTGTCGTGCGTCAAACGTGGAATGAGCTTTCCGAAACTTTTTTCATACAATTTTCAGAACTTTCAGTCAACCTTTCAGAAAATTTGATCGTGAATTTTTAGTTACTGTTGATGTCTTGAGCTAAGGGTCTGGTAGGCTTCTCCTGTGTCGCAATTTTGACGACTAAACACTTTCCAGGTGACACGATGACACTTTTCAGCACCTTGCCGATTGACACTACGAATGTGACTTGTTGAATGTCGCTTGCTGTTCAGTTTCTAGAGTCTTTATAGCAAAGACCGTGCATAAATAATGCCAATGGTTAGGTTATCGAGTGAATGTGTGTAATTGGGCGGAAATGTGTAAATGGATGACGTTAGGCCCAGAAACCGTAAGGTATAATGATGATTTCGCTTTCCTGATTCAAGAGGATACTCTCTAACTGACTAAATGGCTATTAGCACACGTTTCCGCACGGCGCTGCTGTGCATTACTTTCCCGAGCAAATAATTAGAGCAAAGCTATAGAAACGCCAGCAGGATAAAAACGGGGAAAGTGAGCGCACTATACTGTCCCACTTTTTTCGTTGTAGGAAAGTACTATGAATTGTTTTTGTTTTTATTTAAAAAAAAAACGACACGTGTAAATTTCATTCATTTCATTGTTTCTGGTGAAAGCAAGACATTTTCTTAGATATCTATTTTTAGTATCAATGTGACAACAATTTTTGCGGTAGAATTTATTAGCATAAAATTTCACTTGCGGTTCGTTCAAATAATCATTAAAACAAATAATCATTTTAAAAAACTTGAACCTTTAAAAAAATATTTGGGACTGAACATGGTCAGATGCGGATTGCACAGTCAACGGGAACGTCACAGCTCGCAGGCCGGACGGGAGAGTATATAGACGAGCTAACATTTAATTATGGAAAGAGCAGATGCGATTTTGTTTTTAAGACAAATAATCATCAGATGACCCGCAGTACCAATCGTTTAATTTCTCGACGTCCACCTGTTAGTATCAAACGATTTTTAAAAAATTAGAAATCATGATTATCAATTCAACTCATTCAGAGTATAGAAGATGGATAAACACAAAAGAGCTTCGAGAATGGATTCATACCGGGCTAACTGCTTTTCTGTTTGCTATGTAAGGATTTTTGCTGTTGAGCTTCAGGATGACTGGTATTTTAGAATCTTTAGCGAAAGCATTCGATGGATAATGAGTCACTGAACCTAAAATTATTTTTTTTTAAGGGGTAAAAATAAACGTGAAATTATTTTTCAAATCTTTTCGAATCACGACTTCATACCGTAATCGTAAGAAAATTTCAAAGTCAGAAAATCCCATTCGCTCATCTTTTGAAAGTAACCTCTGTTTTCTGTGGCGACAAATTTAAGTTAACAAGCGAATTTTAAACCTGTGACGTAGTAGTTATAAAGCTCGCTTATTTCCTTACTCGGTTCGACGTTTTTCAAGTTGATCGACACAAACTCGTCGCGATCTGGACGCTGATGTTCGTGGTAAAATCCAAGAGTGTGCATCAGCTCGTGGACAATGAGTCCCGGAATGGAAGCTAGGATACACCTGTCGTCGAGACTCAATGTCTGTCTTCCCAATCCGATCATGCCAACTTCACTCCAGCAGCTTTATTAATTTGCACAAAATTCTCGATTTAATTTAAATATGTCTCCCAAAAATAAAAAAAAATGAGACAAGTTACCCTCCTCCCGTTTTGGTGATTCTGACGTAATCTTTTTCGGATGCCCGTGGAACGAAACGGATGCAGGTATTTTGATGGAGTGCGTTCATGGCAGAAGCAATGATTTCCCGCTGTCTGGGCGCTTCATTCGAATGAAAATCAGACATGGCATTCAGTCATTCAATCTGTTGACACTTACTGTAACTGGCTGAGATTGTGTAAGGAATTAGCGCATCCGGCCAACGCTCTTTGAGGCTCACAATTCCGGTTTTACCTCCCGATAACTTCATGTCGCCACCGAAAAGACCGGGATCTTGTTTGTCCCACGGAATAAAATCTTGTGATTCAATTTCTAAACAAAATTTGGCCGCTCTTGATCATCTCAATTCTAAACGATTTAATTAATTTTATTTGTATAATTACCTCCTTCTCTGACGGTGATATTGCTAGCGAATTCTTCTTGCGTTAATGGCTCTCCGATAGCAAATTCGTCAGTCTAAAATATTCCTCAATCAAATTTAATATTTAAATTACTTTCCAGCTAATTCTTTTACCTGATCGCTGTTTTCATTTTCCTCTGTCGAAACTGGCTTCGCTTTGACGAGTTCTAGCTGGACACAAACCACCACCCAAACCACCCAAACATTTGCTATCGTGCGCCGCATCTTGCCCTCAATACTGGACGGGAAAAATGTTCAAATTTCCAAATCTAAATTAAGTTTTTGACAGATGAATATTTCTCACTTACTACCGGTTTACACTGAAGGTCCTCTAGCCTTTTTCAGCTCGTTTCAGAAGGCGGGCGAGATGAAACTTTGATAGCGCTTGCTCAGCGCTAACTGATGGGACGTTTGCATGCTACGAGTGTCTGAGCTGGATCCCCGTTTTGTGTTTATTACATCGTCCTAAATAAAAACAATACAACGTTTCACAGCTGGAGGGATTTTCAGCCAATTGTAGAGCAAAGCGATAAACACCCCACCCGCGATCAAATACGAGAAAGCAGACCGTATTAAAGACTGTAGAATACCGTTAAATTGACTTGTATATCCGACGGCGTCCGTCATTTATGATAAATAAAACCGTTTGTACACCATGTTGAATTCAGGTTATTACAACTAGGTGCTTTGGTGAGCTATAGTTGGAATTCGTGTTTGTATCTAATAAGGTAAAAATTTGACATGGATTTTTAACTTCGATAAGATAAGACAAATTATCAGCCCCTCCCTTGGCACGTCAGAATCTCATTCCTGTCGCTTATAGCACAGGTGGATAACCTCAGTTATTGCGCATCATCAATCAAAAGTGTTACACAGCCGAAACGCAACATATTTTCGTTTCAGTTCTTTAATTGCCAGAAGGTAGCCAAATTTCCCAAAAAATGGTTAATCGCTTCGTTATCAGCTAGGTTTTTTTTTGTTGTTTTGCGTATCTTGGTCTGAGAGCTACGCAGGGGCAGAGCGGATGACCAGGAAAACGTATTTACCTAAAACTTTAACTAAACTTTAACCTACGTATTTAAATGTTTTAATAAATTTGGCCATATGTATTTAGGACGTAGGTGTTGATATTCATCGTCTTTTCGATAGCCGCAATTTCCTGATTTTTTCCAATTAAGTTTTCAAATTTGTGATTAATTGTGAAAATTTGGAAGGCGTGTGTTTTATTGTAGCTAGGAATTAATGTATTCTGGCGAGCCAAAAGCGAACAAAGACAGAGCGAAATAGCTTAAATATCTAAACAGAATATTTGAATCAATTTTCTTTTGGCACTTAGCAAAGTTTATATCGTGTCGGTTGAAGTTAACGTCCTGATAATCCAATTTTTAGTTTCAAACACATATATCGAAAGGTAGCGGAGAGGGTGTGCAGCCGGAAATACCAATTGTATTGGTCTTTGTGGTCATCTCGTTTTCCGTGACCGTCTTTGACCTTGTGTACACGACAGTTGTTTTTTTACTCGTCCTTCTTCGGTTTTCAGTCGGCCTATTTCGATAAAAAATGTTGGGCATCGAAGCAAAGTCCAAGTACTTGTGCATCCTCTGTTGGTAGTCGCTCGCAGCCCCCAGGAAGGAAGGCTGGAGATGAGCTCCCCCATTCAATCCGGAATTGAATTGAGCGCTCCTCAACACCGGCACTGCAGTCGGTTCAACCCTGTGGAAATGGAATTTCACCAAGTGATGAATTTGACTGGCCAAAATATTTCGAGTTGAAATTCGCATACCGTAAAGTGATGGTGGGTTGGATGAGCAATGGCCATGCTGATTGCTCTTCAACTGGTGCCAACATGGGTCTCTCGACCCAGAGCTGTCGACGTCGCCGCCGACATTCAGGAATTGGTCCAGCCGGAAAATCAAGCGAAAGGCAAACGGTACTTGTAATTGTCGTATCCGTCAGTGTTGAAGTTACGACCGTCGGCCACATCACCTATTCATTGATTTATTTTTACATCAGCTGTATACAGTAGGCTATTCAACAAGTGTAGGGTTAACTAACTTACCGTAATTTTTTGGCCGTTGGTTGTGGCGCAGAGGACCACCAGCAACAAAGAAAACTTGAAGGTGATGACCGTCATTTTCTGATATCTGTAATGATCGTCACCGGCGCTCAAATTTTTAGTTTACAAACGTTCGCCGCACTTAAAGGTTGTCAACAGTCTGTTTGGGAGAAGCTTCTTTCCATTCTACTTTATATGAACTTGAGCGTAGCACATTTGACCCCCCCCCCCTCCAAGCTCGAGATTGCAGTTCACCTTGAAGCCGTCGCGTGCTGCTGAGTGGTTGCCTTGCATCTTTACTAATAAGCAAATTGCTGTAGACCTATACCTCTGGTACAACTCAACACCTGATGACTGCCACAAGGCTTGGGCAACCAACCAATTCATTTTTACCCATTTTCTTTTTTTTTTTTGAGATCAAATCGAGGATAAATAATTTGTTTATTATATTAGAATTTTTGTTTGGTCAAATTCAATGCAAACGAAAAATCCAATTTAAAAGAAATGAAAGCAACTCTCTCGACACCGAAATTTTAGCTGTAGAAAAATCAGATGAATTCCTGGAAACGTTCATCCTTTTTTTTAGAGAATTTTGACGTAAGCAGTCCATGACTCGATGTTGCACATGTTGACGCCACGCTGGATGTAAAAGTAGCCGGAGAGACCCCATCCGTTGCCCCAGGAGTTGCGGACAATCCAGTAGGGAGTGGCCGGAACGGTGGACGTGGCGACGGTGGTCCCGTATCCGACGATAACGACGGTGTGTTGAATGTCGTATTCGTCAGCAACGATGCACGCGGGATCGCTGTAGACTCCAGATCTATTTGATAACCAAGCGTCCAATATGAGTGAATGAAAATCAAAGAACAATCACAAAGTCGTCGCAATTTCATCTTACGCGTAGCTGTAGAAAGAGTCGAGGATCTTAATGCTACTGGGAAGAGGTCCGTTGCTCTGCAAGTTGGTCATGATAGCGGTGGGGTCGGGGTACGGCATGACCCAGTCGAAAGAAGCCACCTTGGCGCCAACGGCGGTGCTGTCGAACTTGCAAGTGGTTTCTGCCTGCACGATCAAATCGAAAAGCAATTGAAGAGTTAGTAGCAGTGATGGATACAGTCAAAATTATAGGCATCTCTGTATCAATAGTAAACGTTTCCGTACAGTTCCGGTAGATCCGGAAGTGTAAGCGTAGGATGAGCTCTTCATGACACCGCCCTTTGCTTGAATGTATTCCCAAGCGCGGTCGTACATTCCACCGTCGCAGCCGAAGTTGCCGGTGTCACAGTCGACCAACATCTGTTCGCTGTCATTTGAAAGGTGTCGCTGATTTGATTGACGTCTCTATTATTGTGAATTTTTAAAAATAGTGGCTTTCAAACCTCAGTGCGACTGCGGTGCCAGTTTTGTTGCAAGTGTTGAATTCGAGGGGAACGATCGCAGCGAAAGACCAGCAGCTTCCGCATTGGCCTATTGTCATGCCGATAGAATTGCGTCTAACGATTGTTTGGGGTTTCAGCGGGAAATTTAAAATTGCAATTCATTTACCTTGATCCTTGACTGGCTGCATGCATTTGTGAGTGCGGTAATCAATCTGTATCCGAATCAAAGAAAAATGATAGTCTTAGTCTAAATCTTGGTTGGAATTCGATTACGGAAGCAGGAAGATTTCGGTCGAGAACGGGATAGCCCACTTCTCTGGAAATCAATCTCTCGCGACGGATCGTGGGTTTGCCTCCGAGCAGCGACACTTTTTCATCTTCGCACTGCGTACATCAAACAAGAATAATGAGGTTAACAATAATTCTGTCACATTTTGAAGGATTGCTGCACGGCAGCTTACCATATCGGAGAACTTGTTGACTCCCATCTGCCACTCGGTATTCTTTCTGTTGTGTGCCTCGATAGCTCTCTGGTTGGCAAGGAAATTCTGTTTTCGGGTGGCTTCTTCCTTTGGCGAATGGCTCTTGCCGAATTGGAACTATATAGACAGGCAATAGCGAAATCATTTCGCTGAATCATTTCGTTGTTTTTTATTGTGAGAATCCAAATAGTTTTACCTTGTAAAAGTTCCAGGCATCTTCATCTCTGTCAGCCATGGCCACAGCCACAGTCAATAGAATGATTGCGGTAAAGAATTTCATTTTCTCTAGATGACACAAATTTGGAAAAATAATTGATTTTCACATTTTTAAAACTAGATTTTAAGGAATTACGAAATACTGGAGCGAATCGTCTCTTACCTTAGGTGAAGTTCTACCTGAAGGGCGAATGTGTCGATTTGGTTTTTTCGGTCGCCTTTTTATACGCAATTTAATTCCTTGTGGATCGGAGTAGAGCCCCGCTGGACTATAGGAGTTTAGATGTTTGAACAGATCGTCTAAAAAATGTGTTGCGGTTTTACTTCGCGTTATTTTTTGTATGGAAAACATGAAATTCAAGCAGAGTTGTTCATGGTTAACCATACCAACTGTTCTGTGGTGCACTGTTCAAATTCTATCTTATTTACTCGAGTCTCTTACTGACGAATCTTAGTGAGCTAGGACGAATTCGTCACCCATGACACATTTATTGGCGAGCTCATCGAAGTCATTTGTCGTTTCTCTTTTTTTTTATGAGTTAGTGAACCGCAATGCGACGTATTCGAATGCAAATTAAGTACCAAGCCATTTGTACATTCCATTCTTTCGTAAATCAAACCTATATACTGTAGGTATAATTGATCATCGACTATATCTATGGGAACTACGCGACATGATTGGCGTCATCTTTCATGTTTTACGATTACGTAACTCATTGTATAAGTGACCCAATGTTAACGTAAAACTGTTGGCTTGTCACACAAAAAAAAAAAAAAAAATACATTTTCGGTTTGGGAATTGTTATATAAGTTTTTGAAAATGACAGAGGCGCCGTTTTCAAATTCTCCACGATGACGCAAATCTGCGTGTGGCTAAATACGATTCTAGAAAAACCCACAGGGAATCCAAATAGCAACCACACTTGATAAAATACTAGGATGTTGGTCGTACTCAACTACCCAGTACCCAACACTCTCAAATGCATCAGTGTTTGTGTAGGAATGGACGCAATATGCCTCTTTTGATATCCTCGCCGACTGCAAGCCAGTGGCTTTCAGACAAAACTCTGCTAAATCGAGTGCGTCAATCCAAATAATCCCATGAGCTTCCGCCATACAGCTAAAGTACTATGCAAACTCAGCTCTGACTTGAATTAATTGTGATAAATTCAGCAGTTTATGTGTAGCGAGAAGTAATTCGTGTCAACGACCTTTAGAACAGTACAGAAGCTTTGCGCCCATTCCTGAATTTCTCCCTTTATTATTTGTCATCACAAAATTATTTGCATCGAGCGATTCGTTCATTTTTTGAAAGGGCTTGGCTTAGTATATTCATTCTTGAAACGTTAAATGCAACCTTTTTTTTTTTTTTTTTAAATTGACTCAACAAATAACAACGTCGTTTAAGTAAAAAATAACAGCCGGTGGTGAATTTTCTGTCAATGTAAAGTCAATGTTGAATTGGCCGATTTGCAGTAAAGTTTTCCTATTCTGTTGAGGTCCAGCTATTACAATAAAAAAAATGTCGTTTTCAGAGTTTTTTCTTCCTTATGACTTTCATTTGAAATAACGGATATTCCTAAGTTAATAGGAAAAAGAGATTATACCGGGCTGAAATTTCTCCGGTTTCCTATGGCAGGTTTTCCTCTTAATGGTATAATGACCGGAGTGCCAGTGTCTTTAGCGAAAGCGTTCGCTGGATAGTGCATCACGGACCCTGAGGAAAAAAATAAAAAAATCGAGTTTTTTTTTCAGAAAATGGCGAAATTAATTTCAATCAATTGTTTGTTCGCTTTTGTGCTATTCGCAGTACATACGAGTAGCTCTCGTATAGACGACGAAATATTATTACCGTAATCGTAAGAAAATCTGGTGGTTCTGAAATCCCATGTCTTCATTTTTTCGAAGTAATCTCTGTTCCCTATTGATTGAGTCACATTTTGATTAAGCAATTCAGTGTGTATCTTTAAAAAAATGGTACTTACTGGGATCGACGTTTTCGATATTAATTGACACGTATTTGTCACGATCTGGGCGCTGGTGTTCGTGTTGGAACCCAAGTGCGTGCATCAACTCGTGGATGACAACACCCGGCGCCCCACTTAAAATGCATCTGTCATCTAAACTCACCCTTTGAGGCCGGTCATTCCTATGTCACTCCAGCAGCTTATTTTTCAAAAAAATTTAAATGCATGTCAGTCATTATAAATTCCGCTCGGAGAAAAATTATGCAAACGTTTTACTTTTCAACTGGATGAGAAAACGTAATGAACGTACCCTTTTCCCGTCTTTTTGATTCTGATGTAATTTTCTTCAGTGGTTCGACGAACGAAACGGATGCAGGTTTTGTTATGAAACGCTTTCATACCAAACGCGATTATCTCTCGTTGCTCCGGTGCTTTTTGAGACCAACAATATACATGTTAAAAAATAGTTGTGTGCAAATTATTTTTTCCCTTAAAATTAAAGAAACATGTACTGTAAGTAGCTGAGATTTCGTAAGGAATTTTCGCATCCGGCCATCGCTCCCTGGAGCTCAGGAAATTTTTGCGCCCTTGCGTATTAACATCGCAGTCAAATTGCTCGGCAGGTTTTCTGCACCACGGAATGAAATTGTCCGAATGGTCTTCTTTATTGAAAATTTTAAATCGATTAGTTTGTTGTATGTAAAAAAACAATTTAGCGAATTTAATAAATTATTTCGCTTACCTCCTGCTTTGATTGAAATACCACTGTCGAATTCCTCTTCAGTAAGTGGTTCCCCTATATCGAAATCGTCGTTCTATTTCGAAATCGTAAATTATAATTAATTACCAATTTTATTTTATAGACGTATTGAAATTGTATCTCTCTTTCATGATGCTTACCTCGTCATCGTATGATACGTTATTTTTCGGGACGGGCTTCGCTGCGACGGATTCGAACCGAGTGGAGATTACCAGCACGGAAAGTGCCAGAACCTTCAGTAACAATTTGTCTAGCAGAGACATTTTCTGTCGTGTGTCAAACGTGGAATGAGCTTTCCGAAACTTTTTTCCGAAAATTTTCAGAACTTTCAGTCAACCCTTTCAGAAAATTTTATCATAATTTTTTAGTTACTGTTGATGTCTTGAGCTAAGGGTCTGGTAGGCTTCTCCTGTGTCGCAATTTTGACGACTATACACTTGATGGGTGACACGATGACACTTTCCAGCACCTTGCCGATTGACACTACGAATGTGAATTGTTGAATGTCGCTTGCTGTTCAGTTTCTAGAGTCTTTATAGCAAAGACCGTGCATAAATAATGCCAATGGTTGGGTTATCGAGTAAATGTGTGTAATCTAATTGGGCGGAAATGTGTAAATGGATGACGTTAGGCCCAGAAACCGTAAGGTATAATGCTATAATGATGATTTCGCTTTCCTGATTCAAGAGGATACTCTCTAACTGACTAAATGGCTAGCACACGGAGAGACATCGTTTCCGCACGGCGCTGCTGTGCATTACTTTCCCGAGCAAATAAGTAGAGCAAAGCTATAGAAACGCCAGCAGCAGGATAAAAACGTGGAAAGTGAGCGTACTGCTGTCCCACTTTTTTCGTTGTAGGAAAGTACTATGAATTGTTTTTGTTTTTATTTAAAAATAAAAAACGACACGTGTAAATTTCATTCATTTCATTATTTTTGGTGAAAGCAAGAAATTTTCTTACATCTATTTTTAGTATCAATGTGACAACAATTTTTGCGGTAGAATTTATTAGCATAAAATTTCACTTGCGGTTCGTTCAAATAATCGTTAAAACAAATAATCATTTTAAAAAACTTGAACCTTTAAATAAATATTTGGGACTGAACATGGTCAGATGCGGATTGCACAGTCAACGGGAACGTCACAGCTCGCAGGCCGGACGGGAGAGTATAGACGAGCTAACATTTAATTATGGAAAGAGCAGATGCGATTTTGTTTTTAAGACAAATAATCATCAGATGACCCGCAGTACCAATCGTTTAATTTCTCGACGTCCACCTGTTAGTATCAATTGATTTTTTAAAAATTAGAAATCATGATTATCAATTCAACTACTTCAGAGTATAGTTGGATGGGCTGCAGCAAAAGAGCTTTGAGAATTGATTCTTACCGGGCTTATTGCTTTTCTGTTTGCTATGTAAGGATTTTTGCTGTTGAGCTTCAGGATGACTGGTATTTTAGAATCTTTAGCGAAAGCATTCGATGGATAATGAGTCACTGAACCTAAATTATTTTTCAAATGGGTAAACATAAACGTGAAATTATTTTTCAAATCTTTTCGAATCACGACTTCATACCGTAATCGTAAGAAAATTTCATAGTTAGAAAATCCCATTCGATCTTTTGAAAGTAACCTCTGTTTTCTGTGGCGACAAATTTAAGTTAACAAGCGAATTTTAAACCTGTGACGTAGTAGTTATAAAGCTCGCTTATTTCCTTACTCGGTTCGACGTTTTTCAAGTTGATCGACACAAACTCGTCGCGATCTGGACGCTGATGTTCGTGGTAAAATCCAAGAGTGTGCATCAGCTCGTGGACAATGAGTCCCGGAATGGAAGCTAGGATACACCTGTCGTCGAGACTCAATGTCTGTCTTCCCAATCCGATCATGCCAACTTCACTCCAGCAGCTTTATTAATTTGCACAAAATTCTCGATTTTATTTAAATATGTCTCCAAAAAATAAAAAAATGAGACAAGTTACCCTCCTCCCGTTTTGGTGATTCTGACGTAATCTTTTTCGGATGCCCGTGGAACGAAACGGATGCAGGTATTTTGATGGAGTGCGTTCATGGCAGAAGCAATGATTTCCCGCTGTCTGGGCGCTTCATTCGAATGAAAATCAGACATGGCATTCAGTAATTCAATCTGTTGACACTTACTGTAACTGGCTGAGATTGTGTAAGGAATTAACGCATCCGGCCAACGCTCTTTGAGACTCACAATTCCGGTTTTCCCTCCCGATAACTTCATGTCGCCACCGAAAAGACCGGGATCTTGTTTGTCCCACGGAATAAAATCTTGTGATTCAATTTCTAAACCAAATTTGCCGTTCTTGATCATCTCAATTCTAAACGACTTAATTAATTTTATTTGTATAATTACCTCCTTCTCTGACGGTGATATTGCTGGCGAATTCTTCTTGCGTTAATGGCTCTCCGATAGCAAATTCATCAGTCTAAAATATTCCTCAATCAAATTTGATATTTAAATTACTTTCCGGCAAATTCTTTTACCTGATCGCTGTTTTCCTCTTCCCCTGTCGAAACGGGCTTCGCTTTGACGAGTTCTAGATGGACACAAACCACCACCCAAACCACCCAAACATTTGCTATCGTGCGCCGCATCTTGCCCTCAATACTGGACGGGAAAAATGTTCAAATTTCCAAATCTAAATTAAGTTTTTGACAGATGAATATTTCTCACTTACTACCGGTTTACACTGAAGGTCCTCTAGCCTTTTTCAGCTCGTTTCAGAAGGCGGGCGAGATGAAACTTTGATAGCGCTTGCTCAGCGCTAACTGATGGGACGTTTGCATGCTACGACTGTGTGAGCTGGATCGCTGCTTTGTGTCTATTACATCGTCCCAAATAAAAACAATACAACATTTCACAGCTGGAGGGATTTTCAGCCAATTGTAGAACAAAGCGATAAACACCTCACCCACGATCAAATACGGGAAAGCAGACCGTATTATGGACTGGAGAATACCGTTAAATTGACTCTTATCCTACTGGGCGTCCGTCCTTTATGATCAATAGAACCGTTTGTATACCATGTTGAATTCAGGTTATTACAACTAGGTGCTTTAGTGAGCTAGTTGAAATTCGTTTTTCTATCCAAGGTTAAAATTTTGCATGAATTTTTAACTTCGATAAGACAAGACAAATTATCAGCCCCTCCCTTGGCACGCCCGTGTATCTCATTCCTACCGCTTAGCACAGGTGGATAACCTTAGTTATCCATTGCGCATCATCAATCAGAAGTGTTACCCAGTCGAAAGGCAACACATAGTTTCGTTTCAGTTATTTTTAATTGCCAGAAGGAAGCCAAATTTCTCAAAAATGGCTACAGGAGAGCACCTGGGAAAAGAGCCAGATAAAAGATAACAATCGCTTCGTGATCAGCTGGTTTAGTTATTTGTTGTTTTGTTTTGGGTAAGTTGTTATAATCTGAGAGCAACGCACGGGCAGAGCGGATTTACCTAAAACTTTAACCTATTCAACTTTTTCAATAAATTTGGCCGTATGTATTTAGGAAGTAGGTAGGCCTATCGATATTTATCGTCTATTCGATAGACGCAATTTTCTGTTTTTGTTTTTTTTTTGTTTTTTTTTTTGTTTTTTTTTTTTTTTGTTTTTTTTTTTTAAATAAGTTTTCAAATTTTTGATTAATTACGAAAACTTGGAACGCGTGTGTTTTACTTTATCTGGGAATTTATGTATTCTGGAGAGCCAAAAGCGAACAAAGACAGAGTGAACTAGCTTAAATATTTCAAAAGAATATTTGAATCAATTTTTTTTTGGCAATTTTCAAAGTTTTTATCGTGTCGGTTGAAGTTAACGTCCTGATAATCCAATTTTTAGTTTCAGACACATATATCGAAAGGCAGCGGAGAGGGTGTGCAGCCGGAAATACCAATTGTATTGGTCTTTGTGGTCATCTCGTTTTCCGTGACCGTCTTTGACCTTGTGTACACGACAGTTGTTTTTTTACTCGTCCTTCTTCGGTTTTCAGTCGGCCTATTTCGATAAAAAATGTTGGGCATCGAAGCAAAGTCCAAGTACTTGTGCATCCTCTGTTGGTAGTCGCTCGCAGCCCCCAGGAAGGAAGGCTGCAGATGAACTCCTCCGTTCAATCCGGAATTGAATTGAGCGCTCCTCAACACCGGCACTGCAGTTGGTTCAACCCTGTGCAAATTGAATTTCAACAAGTGATGAATTTGACTTGCCAAATTATTTCGAGTTGAAATTATTCGCATACCGTAAAGTGATGGTGGGTTGGATGAGCAATGGCCATGCTGATTGCTCTTCAATTGGTGCCAAGATGGGTCTCTCGACCCAGAGCTGTCGACGTCGCCGCCGACATTCAGGAATTGGTCCAGCCGGAAAATCAAGCGAAAGGCAAACGGTACTTGTAATTGTCGTAACCGTCAGTGTTGAAGTTACGACCGTCGGCCACATCACCTATTCATTTTATTTTTATGCATCAGCTGTACTCTATTCAATCAGATCTATTGTTTTGTTTTTCTATAGTGTAGGGTTAACTAACTTACCGTAATTTTTTGGCCGTTGGTTGTGGCGCAGAGGACCACCAGCAACAAAGAAAACTTGAAGGTGATGACCGTCATTTTCTGATATCTGTAATGATCGTCACCGGCGCTCAAATTTTTAGTTTACAAACGTTCGCCGCACTTAAAGGTTGTCAACAGTCTGTTTGGGAGAAGCTTCTTTCCATTCTACTTTATATGAACTTGAGCGTAGCACATTTGACCCCCCCCCCCCTCCAAGCTCGAGATTGCAGTTCACCTTGAAGCCGTCGCGTGCTGCTGAGTGGTTGCTATTGCATCTTTACTAATAAGCAAATTGCTGTACACCTCTGGTACAACTCAACACCTGATGACTGCCACAAGGCTTGGTCAACAAACCAATTAATTTTTTCCCATTTTCCTTTTCTTTTTTTTTGAGATCAAATCGAGGATAAATAATTTGTTTATTATATTATAATTTTTTGTGTGAAATTCGATGCAAACGAAAATTAAATTTAAAAGAAATAAAAGCATCGGACTAGGATTAAATGTCTTGGCGACAATGTCTTCAACTCTCGACACCGGAATTTTAGCTGCAGAAAAATCAGATGAATTTCTTCCTTTTTTAAAGATTTTTGACGTAAGCAGTCCACGACTCGATGTTGCACATGTTGACGCCCCGCTGGATGTAAAAATAACCATTGTACCCCCATCCGGTGCCCCAGGAGTTGCGGACAATCCAGTAGGGAGTGGCCGGAACGGTGGACGTGGCCGTGGTGGTGCCGTATCCGACGATAACGACGGCGTGATTGATGTCGTATTCGTCAGCGAGAATGCACGCAGGATCGCTGTAGACTCCAGATCTGCCACACGAGAATTGATTTGAGAACGTTAAATTTTTAAGCCTCAATTTAGCTTATATTAGTCAATTCTTTCTATGCGTACGTGTAGTGGAAAAAGGAGTCGAGGACTTTCATGGCTGTCGGAAGAGGTCCGCTATTTTGCAGATAAGTCATGGAAACGGTGGCGTTGGGGTACGGGATGGTCCAGTCGTAGAACGAGACTTGAGCCCCGACTCCAGTGCTGCTGAATTTACAGGTGCCGTTCTAAAAATCAGATTCAGTCTATGTATAAAAGACGTGAAGTTAAATATGGAAGAATTCGAAACGGTTTACTGTTTTAGTGGTTCCAGAGACATAGGGGTACACTGAAGTCTTCATGGCTCCGCCCCTGTCCTCCATGTATTTCCAAGCCAAAGTGAAATCTCCACCGGTACAAGCGTAATTGTAATTGTCGCAGTCGACCGACATTTGCTCGCTATCCGATTAAAATGAATTGCAGATAAACGATTGCGAGTTTCAACTGAAATCTGATCAAATCCAATATTACCTTAGTGATACTGCGACGCCCGTTTTCTTGCATTGGTTGAATTCGAGGGGCGTGATGGCAGCGAAAGACCAGCAACTGGAACAGGGCCCTAAACATTCAGAAGAATAAACATTTCACTTCAAAAATTAAAAACAAAAAATGAGTTCCACCTTGATCTTTCACTGGTTGCAAGCACTTGTTGCTTCTGTAATCAATCTATCCATAATCGTAAAACGTAATTTTAATTATTTGTGAATAAAGCAAAATTATATTCGACGTTATTTTTTTACCGAAGTTGGAAGAGCGCGTTCAAGATTAGAGTAGGATGTCGTTTCTTCAGGGTTGATAGTCCTCACCGGGACCCGTTTGGCCATTTTGGCTCCCCGGTATAAATTCTTTTCGGCATCCGTCTATAGATCCGGATGGGCTCGTGAGAATGACTCCATTAAATCATACAAAATGAATAATTTTAGACTTACCAAATCGGTAAATTTGGTCTGTCCCATCTGCCACTTTTTGTTGTCTAGGTTGTTTTTCTCGATGACTCTCAGTTTTGCCACAAAGTTCTGCTTTCTCGTGCCTTCTTCCATCGCCGAATATCTTTTACCGAATTTCGCCTACCAATAGAATAATGAAAGACTTAAACAGCTCCCTTTTTAATCCTGTCGAATGAATCTGTAATTACCTTGTAAGATATCCACGCATCGTCGTCTTTGCTGGCGGCTGCCACGGCCGAAGTCAAAAGCAGAATTGCTACAAGGAATTTCATTTCTTAATGCTCTTACCTCTAGATGCGATTGCTACCGTTTATGTGTGAATACTGGGGAGTCTGTTCCGCTGTTTATATAGGCCTGTAAACGAGAGCCTGTCAATATGTCGCAACATTTTTGTAACGTGTTATTTAATCGTATAATTATATACTGGTAGGGTTAGTTTCAGTCATAGGTTTATACTGGTACAGACAATCGAATGTCCTCTCTTGATCACTATAGCAGCAGTTGACACTCTTTGAAAACCTGCCGACCAATTAATTATTTCTTTGTTTTTGCCCAACTTAAATCCCGATGGTGTCGAATTTCATTTGGCATCCGAATCAGATTTGAGCGTACACATGTCAGTCTATTTAGACTTAAATTGAGCGAATTATTGAGATTTAATGCATGTAAAGTAGCCTGAATTCCTACTTTGGCTGGCGCTGGACCATATGCAAGGCAAATGCCAAGCGATAGGTGCAGTATTACGGTACCATAGGTCCTATTTCATTTTTATTATGTATAGAAGTTCATCGGAGAACTAACCAACCAGCATATGTCTGATTTGAATATTATCGACGTCTTGAAAAATTGAGCCAAGTTTGAATCTGGTACTTGGCGGCGCAAACATGTTCTGGGTGATTTAACTAATCAAGTCATTTATATGCTGACACAGATTTCTTTTTATTGCTCTATATAAAAATAAGTCGTCGGCAGTTGGGAAAGCGCGTTCCGAGTGATAGGGAACGAACTCTCTCACCATCGGGGAAAAACATTGGGTGATGGGGTACGTACTTACGTACTCTGTGTCTCTGTCACCGTCGGGAAAACACACAGCACAATTTGTGGTAAAAAACAAAAAAGAGTTATAGGCTAATTTGAAAATAAAATTTCCTGTTTTGTAAACATGTCTGATGACGGTTCAACACCAGGCTTGGACAAAGAATTGTTTTTTGCTGATACATTATAAATGCCAAGCTTCGCAAATCATTTTCGTGATTGACTTTTTGTGTGTAATTTTATACCCGCCATCAAGCTTGATTGCGAGTTGGTGTTTTGCATCTTGCTAATATTAGCGCCGTCGCGTGGAAAATTAAAATCTGGGCCGATTCCGCCAACGAATTCTGTGACCACCACAGGTCTTTGTGTTGGTCGGCAAGGTGGAAAGATCAGAGGTTCGCGTCTCATTTTGTATTCAGGCATTGAACGAGATATACTTTCAGTAATTTTCACTATTGGGTCCATCGGCCCAATAGCCTAACAGCAGATTCGCCACATGTGAATTTGTTGTTGTAATTTGAAGACCAGTTAGAAACCAGCCGCAATAAATTATTCAACGAATTAGAAGAGCTCCAATATAGAAAGTAATTGTAAAAGTTTCATGTTAAACTAATTGCGACTAAATATGTGAACAAAAAAAAAGAATAGACATTTCTATTAAATAGAATCTTCAAACAACTTTGACGTAAGCAGCCCATGACTCGATGTTGCACATGTTAACGCCGCGCTTGATCATAAAATAACCTTTGATGCCCCAGCCGATACCCCAAGAATTCCGTACAATCCAGTAGGGAGTGGCCGGAACGGTAGCAGTGGCCTTGGTGGTACCGTATCCGACGATAACGACGGCGTGATCGACGTCATTTTCATCAGCAACGATGCAAGCGGGATCGCTGTAGACTCCAGAACTGGGCAAATCAAAAGAATTTGACTTTGATGTAAGATCGACATTTTTATATCAATAATCAAATGAATCGCTCCATATAAATGTCGTTGTTGCACGTACGCGTAGTCGAAAAATGGGTCGAGAACTTTCATGGAACTGGGCAAAGGTCCGTCACTCTGCAGACGGGCCATGATAGCATTTTCGCTAGGGTACGGCATGACCCAGTCGAAAGAAGAAATTTTGACAGCAACGGCGGAGCTGTTGAATTTGCAGGTGCTGTTCTGTTATATTAAAAAAAAAAAAAAAAAAAAAAACATTTAGTTCTTGTTACATGCTTTGCTTTTAAAAAGAATTTCTAAACTAATAATTACGGTTAGGGAAGTTCCGGAGACGTAAGGATAATTGGCAGACTTAACGGCTCCGCCCTTCTCCTTGACATATTGCCAAGCACCGGTGAAGTCTCCACCATCGCAGCCCTTGTTATACCCATCGCAATCCACCAACATTTGCTCGCTGTAATCAGTTTTTATTAGCCTTAAAATTGAGCTGTGTGTGCTGTGGGTACCGACTTAATTGATTATATACCTAAGCCAAATTCGGACGCCCGTTTTCCTGCAACTGTTGAACTCTAATGGAGTGTTGGCTGCGTAAGCCCAGCAACTGCCGCAGTCCCCTAGCAAGTTGGCAATGTGCGAAATATTATCAAAACTAATAACAAGCATCAACGGAAAACGTATTAAATTTACCTTGATCAATTTTGACCGGTATCAAACATCTGTGGGTGCGGTAGTCAATCTAAACGTTTGAATCAGTTAGTTTAGCTGAAATAAGAATCTATATGCCAACCATAAATAACGGAGAAGATATTGAATGTGATTGTATACCGAAGTAGGAAGAGCGCGATCAAGTACAGGGTCGTCGGTAGCTCCGATAGACTTTGCTCGGTTTCTCGACATTTTAGCTCCGAGAAAGATTTTTTTATGTTCGTCTGACTTCAAGTTCGTGTTCGTCGGCAAAATAAAAAATGAACATCATCAACAACATAGAGTAATATAGAATTGTTATTCTTATCCACTAACCATATCTGTGAATTTGTTGAGTCCCCTTTTCCACTCGTTGTTCTCTAGATTGTGTTTCTCGATAACCTTGCGTCTTTTAATGAACATTTCTTTCCTCGCGAGATCTTTCTCTGGTGGGGTTATTTTACCAAAAGTTGACTGCATCATTCGAAATTGAAGAAGAATTGTTAATTTATAGTAAAAGTTAATTAAAGTAGGGTATACCTGAGTAAACTATTTTACCTTGTATGATTTCCACAAATCTTCGTCTTTGCCTGTCTGTGCTACTGCCACGGCCAACACCACTGCAACCAAAATCGCTAGGAACAATTTCATTTTTCCTTCGGCGTTTAACTATACCTTGTAGAACCGAGAAGACCTCTGCCCGACGAATGAATGTGACTAGGGGGTTCCTAATAATCCTAGCTTATATACGCTACGTTTTGAGAGTGCTGGGACATTTGGTTTTTATATTTTGTTACAGATGTCAAATCGTATATACTGGTAGAGACTATTAAAAATGGGCTGACGGTTTTACAAGCATTGTAGCCGGGCAGAAAACTGGTATACGTACGGTCGTACGTTAATAGCCGTATATAAAGTTGAGTCGTTATTTGGCTATAAAATTACGTTTTGTATGTGTTTGAAAGAAAAAGCCAACGTTTACGACAAGACCCAGTGCGCTGGGTGATTTAACTAAAGCAGACATTTGTATAAATCGACACCTGCTTGTATTAATGACATTCATGATTCTGTGCTTTTTGACGAAATATCGAACCCGGAAGTCGAATGGATGTAGGGTGCTGCTTTTATCGTTTTGTATTTCATCTAAAAGCACAACACACCAGTAATAATATAGGCAAGAATTGCATTAAAATTAATTCAATGCTTTCCAAATTTTGCTAGCTGCAAATTTTCTGTGATGGACAGTATATGTAACCACAGCTGGATCATTATCACATCCTCCTTGCGTTTTTTTTTTCTTTAAGTTTTTTTTATTCTCCCCAACATTAAACGCGCGTATTGCAATACAACGTGTTCAGTTTCTCAAGATCAGCCTGTTTTGTTGGTATAAGAATCGAAATATTTAGTGTATTAGAATGAATACAGCACCTTATAATATTTCGCTCGATATTTCAATTTTATTGTGCGACTTGCCGTGCTGAATGTTTTCCGATTTCCCAAAACAGACGTTCCCTCCGTCAGTGGCGTCATGACGGGTTTTCTATGATCCTTAGCGAAAGCATCCTTCGGATAATGCATCACAGATCCTGAACGAATTCAATGCAGTAACAAATCAATGATTAAATCCGACTACATCTTGTGGTCTTAACTATAATAATTATACCATAGTCGTAAGAATGTCCGAGAATATTATAATGCGAAATCCTCATCTTTTCAAAGTAACGCTTGTTTTCTGCAGCACGAAACCCACCAAAAAATATGAAATAAGAACAAATGTAAAATTGATTGGTTTCAAATTAAGAGATCTACTTACTCGGTTCGACGTTGTCTAAATCGACTGACACGTATTCGTCACGGTCTGGACGCTGGTGCTCGTGATAAAAGCCGAGGACGTGCATTAATTCGTGGATGACCAGTCCCGGTCTCGAGTACAAAAGGCACTTGTCATCGAGACCAACAGTCTGTCGTCTGCCGATCCTTCCTACGAAGCTCCAGCAACTTGGGAATTTTGCAAAACAAAACAGAATGGAATTATTAACTTTCCTAAAACAAAATTGAAGTCTTGTAGATTTTACCCTTCGCCGGTCTTTTTGATCCTAATGTAGTTTCTTTCAGTGGTTCGTGGAACGAATCGGATGCATGTAAGGTTGTGAAAAGCGCTTACGGCATTGGCGATTATTTCCCGTTGTCTTGGTGCTTTTACCGCGGTGATATAAACATATTCCGGTTATTTTAAATCCACATCAGCAAATAAGGATAACGTTCTTTTAAAGATCAAAATTATAGACGTAGGCCTACTGTAGTCTGATGCTAGAACGTAAGGGATTCGGGCTGTCGGCCAACGCGCTCTGGAACTCATCAGAGCATTTTTGCGCTCCGTTAGTTTTATATCGCCACCAAAGAGCTCAGGATCTTGTTGGGTCCATGGAATAAATTCTTCGGACTCGTATTCTACTAAAGAAATTTGGAATAATGATTTCTTGAGTCAATGCGAACGATTGAATTTACCTCCAGCTTTTATGGAAATAATACTGTTCAATTCTTGGTCGGTGAGTGGCTCTCCAATATCTAAATCTTCACTCTTAAGTGACGACCAAATCAAATTGAAAAAAAATCTAGTTAATAAGTTTATGTTTTAGATTATGTTTCTTGCCTTGGTAAGAGGTTACCTGGTCATCGTAATATTCCCTGTTGTGCGTTAATACCGGCTTCGATGCGACGGTTCGAATAAGCCAAAAGGTCAACACCAATGAAATCACGACAAAATTAAATACTTTTGGCAAAGTCATCGTTAAACGTTCGAATAATTTGTTTTCTTACAGGGGGTGAATAGAACTTCACAACCGACAAGAAGAGTAACTCAAACTGCTACTGATCACACGTTTGCACTGCGAATATGTCGGAATATGTGTTAAATATAGAATAGAGTTTAACAAACATCCGTCGCTATCAAAGTAGAACATCTCTATAGAGATGTTCTATTTTATGGCTATAGCCATAAAATGCCCCCTTAAACGATCGTCAGATGGTGTCTTTAAGAGCAAGTTGAACGAGCTGTTCCATATTTTTGTGGTACTAGTGAAGCAGATCAAAATCAATGAAGCGGGTATTTTTAAATTTCGAACACTAATAAAGTCAGCAATAAAATTCATTGAATTGTCATTTACCTATTTGCGGTATGTAGGGCGCAAAAGGTAAACGAACTTGAGATAGTTTTCGTAACAATGCGCATACGTTTTCTTTTTCTTCGCGTTACAACTGTATTATACTATGCTATGCTGGGCGTGTCAAACAATTAAGGAAACAGCGATGTTAATTACGTTTATTTCTGAACCATAAATAGAATAAAAGTCTAGGCTATATATTGAAAGTCAAATGTAAAATTAAATAAGTTAAAGCGAAATGTTATTTCTTTGCTGGGTTCAGACAACCCTTACGTAAGCTGTCCACGATTCAATGTTGCACATGTTGACTCCGCGCTTGATGAAGAAGTAGCCGGAGAGACCCCATCCGGTGCCCCAGGTGTTGCGGACAATCCAGTAAGGAGTGGCGGGTGCGGTAGCAGTGGCCTTGGTGGTCCCGTATCCGACGATAACGACGGCGTGATCGACGTCATTTTCGTCAGCAACGATGCAAGCGGGATCGCTGTAGACACCGGATCTTTAGAAACCGAATCAACAGGATTATTAGTTTGTTTTAATCGACGTGACAGGCAAGAAATGATAAACGAATTTTCTTTGGGCACTTACGCGTAATTGAAAAGGGAGTCCAGAACCTTGATGGTTGTAGGTAAAGGTCCGAAACTTTGCAGATAAGTCATCGTAACGGTGGCGTTGGAATACGGATAGGTCCAATCGTAAGAGGCAACGTTGACAGCAACTGAGGCGCTGTTGAACTTGCACGATACGTTCTAAAGTTCACGGAATTTTCCATAATTAACATTTTGGGTGAGAAGTTGAATTTGAACTTTAATGGGACCCACTGTTTGATTGATCGCCCCAGAGACGTAAGGATACGACGTCAACGTCATGGCACCACCTTTGTCATACGCGTATTGCCAAGCTTTGGTGTAATCGCCACCACCGCAGCCGGAGTTGGAATGATCGCAGTCGATCAACATTTGTTCGCTATCAGTGAATGGATACAGAATGTGAAGAATGTAGTGAATGGAGACATGTTATAGCGTATAATGATTGCCAAACCAATATACCTGAGTGCTACTGCGACCCCCGTTTTCTTACATTTGGAGAACTCGAGAGCCGTGATAGCTGAGAAAGCCCAACAACTTCCACAGTGGCCTGCGACAATCAATTGGAAACATGTAAATTGAATTTTTTAAAAGCAAAGAATTGAAATAATTCAAACCTTGATCTCTGATCGGTTGCAAACACTTGTTGGCCCGGTAATCAATCTGCAGATTAAACCACAATTTAAATTACTGCGTGACGGTATATAGCTTACATAACATCAGATTTTACGTAGTTTGGAAGAGCGCGATTAAGAACGTTGCGTGGAACGTCGTCGGGGAAGTTAGCCGCATTGTCATTAGCCTGTGGTTTGCGCTTCATCATTCTCGCTCCGCGAACGACCGACTTCTCTTCGTCCGTCTTTAAATTGGGTACCACAAGACAATGAATAGAAAATCGAAATCACATCAGTGACAATGTGCAGTTACCATATCGGAGAAGCGGCTGTGTGCCATCTTCCATCCGTTATTTTCTCGGTTGTGTTTCTCGATTCTCCGCTGCTGTCTAAGAAAGTTTTTCTTCCTACTGAGCTCTTTCTCTGGTGAGTGATTTTTACGGTGTTCAAGCTTGTTCAATTATTGAAAATGTTGAATGAATATTGGGAAAACCAATTGAATTCTTTGCTGTAAACTTTGAAAATACCTTGAAGGATTTCCACAAGAAATCGTCGTCTTTGTCGGCCACTGCTACTGCCAAAATCACCAGTAGAATTGCTAGATACAATTTCATCTCTCGTCTGATTACTGTTCCTTTGCAGAGTGATTCTATTCGGTGAATGAATATCACAAGTCCGATCCGCAGTTTATATAGGCATTGGCAACCTCTATACTATAGTTAAAATTGGTCGATTATTTAAATATATTATACTGGTAGAATTATTTGATCTGAAATAGGTTTATGTACATTTTTGTGTGAAGCCAGCAACGATATAATACTGGTAGGACGCTGGAAGTCAACGTACCACTATGGCCTAGCTAGTTACATTTTAAAAAAGATGTGTGTAAATTAGAAAGTTTATTGTGCAGCCTATTTTTGTTGGCTGTATGACATTATACAGCCTACTTACGGTAAAAGTAGCATAATAATAACGTTTGGTATTTCATGGCTCTTTGTCGTTAAGTCAACAAACGTTTGCCGCTTCTAATCAAGTAAGTAAACTTGTCAAGTCAAGAAAAGGAGGATTTCGACTCCATCATCCTTCATTCGTGCAATGAACCGCTTCCAAGTGTAGCCTATCGGTAAAATAAATGTCAAAGAATAGACTTAATAGAAATGAGGTCCAGGATCTAGGTCAGGAGTCTCATGACAGCCATACAAATGGCTCATGCGCGACAGACAAAACCAATCATTGCGGTGTACACGTGCATTTGTGTGATTCAAATCGATGACAACTCTAATGGTGGCCTAGCTGCTGCGATTGTATAATCATTGGCATTTTACTTTCTCCCCTTCATTAGTTCAAATTTTTGTGCAATAAGCTAATTCGAGACTATTTGACTCGAAATAGATTAATAAGGTGGAGCTAATAATCTTGATTGAAGATCGAACTAGCCAACGATAACGGGAGCTATAAGAGTCTTCTAAATTTGTAAAAACTTTTTTTTTTATTTACGTTAATGAGGGGTCGCACCAACTAGAAAGATGGATCTGCTCGAAACGATTTCGCCACCAGAATGCTATGGTCTCATGCCATGCCCATAGACGAGTGTGTGTGTGTCCTGGGTTAACTCTTACCAAGGGTCTGGAAACAATTTTAAAAATTAGCGGGAATTCGAGATGTAGTTTGGATATAAATGTTATCAAAAGTAATTAAATTGAAAGAACGAGTCGCTAGGATCGGCAGTTCCAGTACTAGATTGAGTAATAGATTTGCTGAAATACAGTTTCAATTAAAAATCATTGTCAAGTATTTTTTAGTTTACCGCAATACTAAAACGTGGCTCACTATTAATGTACTTGTCACCATATATGTCTCTGAGTTAGTTATCTTGAAAAGAGTTGTTAATTGTGGTTTGAATCTTACATCTTTGGCACAGTTCCGAAACAGGAGAGAAGTGACAATCCTTTTTTTTTTACTTCCCTTTACACATAAAAAAGAAAGGTTTTGAGGGGCAATACTACCCATAAGTTCATTCAAAGATAACACCCATTTCTTCTCCTTTGCTTCCTTTCGTAAAAGCGGAGAGAGCAATTGGCTTCTACAAATAGGTTTTTGAAAGGTCGCGCCGTCAAAATGTTGGATGAGCTCAACATTTTGGCCACTAGGTGGCTTGTTTTGTTTAGCTCGTCATTTGCATATGATTGTCGTCTGTGTTCTTGTTTAAAATGCTGTTCTTATTTGTGTCTTAGATGAAACAAGTAATTATGGATTTGGAATGTGGTTGTGAATTTTAAAAATGAAGTGTTAGGATTGAAAGATAAGTGCTGAGGATCACAAGAATAAAACCACTGCCAGATCTTATTTGCAAACCAGGTTGGTTCAAAAGTTTTCAGTTTTCCCATGATACTAATTTGTAGTCTATACTGTTTACATGGTTTGTGATAACTTATTTTGGCGAAGTTCCAAATGCATAATGTTTCAATGTCTCCTCTTGTTTACCTAAAATTAGCAGTTTTCCTTTGCACATTGAAATTATCGAAAAGGAAGGACATTCAGATGGAACCAGTAGTTAGCGATAAGAAAGAGTATTCTTTATTGTAGGCCAGTCCTTTTCATTGACATCAGTCTGTGACGTCAAGAAAGATTTACAAGAATATTGTAATGAAAATCATGGGTGGTTGGTAATCTTTTTCTTTAGTAAATGGTGGCCCTGAAAAGGGCCGATTGGTTAGTCAAAATGGAATAGGTCGCTTAAGCACGTTCACCACGAATACGGCGAGCGAGCTGGATGTCTTTTGGCATGATGGTGACTCGCTTGGCGTGGATGGCGCACAAGTTGGTGTCTTCGAAAAGACCCACCAAGTAGGCCTCGCTGGCCTCCTGAAGGGCCATGACTGCCGAGCTCTGGAAACGCAAGTCGGTCTTGAAATCCTGGGCGATTTCTCTGACCAAGCGCTGGAATGGCAACTTGCGGATCAAAAGCTCGGTCGACTTTTGGTAGCGACGGATCTCACGAAGGGCGACGGTGCCGGGACGATAACGATGGGGTTTCTTGACTCCTCCAGTGGCCGGGGCACTTTTGCGAGCAGCTTTGGTGGCCAACTGTTTGCGGGGCGCCTTGCCACCGGTGGATTTACGAGCGGTCTGCTTGGTACGGGCCATGTCGAACGACTGAAAGTTGAGATAAGGAAACAGTGGAGGGATGATGGGTTTATATAGGGGTCCAGGGAGGCGTTGGGGAATGTATGGGATCTCTTTTTCAGCAATTGGTTGTTGGGTAAAATGGGAGGGAAGTTGAGGAATACAAAGCTTAGGCTTTGTTGACCTGAGTTGGGGTGGCTGTTGAGCTCAACCAATGCGGATGGATTTCCCACCGGATCGATTGGTATATAAAGCGGCCCTGGTGGAAACATTCGACATTCAGTTTGTTCTTGTACTCTCTCTGAAACTCATTTTAAAAAATGACTGGTCGCGGCAAAGGAGGAAAAGGACTCGGCAAGGGAGGCGCCAAACGTCATCGCAAAGTTTTGCGTGACAACATCCAGGGAATCACCAAGCCGGCCATCCGTCGTCTTGCCCGTCGTGGTGGTGTCAAGCGAATCTCTGGTCTCATCTACGAGGAGACCCGCGGTGTGTTGAAGGTGTTCCTTGAGAACGTGATTCGTGACGCCGTCACCTACACTGAACACGCCAAGAGGAAGACGGTGACGGCCATGGACGTCGTCTACGCATTGAAACGCCAGGGCCGCACTCTGTACGGTTTCGGCGGTTAAATCTGATCTTGATTTTCATACTCTGATCTTTCAATCCAATCGGCCCTTTTCAGGGCCACCATTTACTTAAAGAAAAAGATTTCTCAACCACTTAAACCATATTCTTAAAGTCGACTTTCTATTAACAAGAAAAACAAACAATCCGATTTGATACAGGCGTTGGAGCAATAATTATTAACTATTAACTAAGTGTTCGTGCATGATAACAAATATTTTTCTAGATATAAAGCTGGCATGAAACGTAATTCACTGTTTTTAGCCGACATGAATCGGAAAATACGAGATGCTTCTTAGATTTTACGGAGTATAATTTTTAGATATTTCCTACTTTAATTTTCGTACATTTCTGGAGTTGTTTTTAGCTACTGAAAACTTATTTCGTCACTTCGGTTGATCTTCATCTGAATCACCATTTGAATGAAATGAAAACGCTGTGGCATAGATCAAAACTGTCTAGATATGTTGATTTTTCATCGCTTTCTTTCAATTTCTACTTTTAATTGAATAAAAAACTGAATTTGAAACATTTAATAACTTTCCGTCGTATTGAACAAGAAATTCGATTTGCTTAGTATATAAAAGTTACGTTATTGCTACGGGGAGACCAATTTCGCGATCCGTTTTCTGTCTATTCAACGCATTGTGTCGAATCTGCCAAACTTGAAATACAGCAGAAGAGCGTACTATGTCTAGATACAAAGCGTTACGTTCCGTCACACAAGTTGGGTCAAGTTTTGGACTCCATTAGACAAAAGTGTCAAAAGCAGTTAATTGTTTTCATTTCTTGAATATTTTGGTGGCCCTGAAAAGGGCCGTTTGGTTTGTAGGTAGAGAGACCAAGAGGAACAATCTACTTGGTGCTGGTGTACTTGGTCACTGCCTTGGTGCCTTCAGACACGGCGTGCTTGGCCAACTCACCGGGCAAGAGCAGACGGACGGCCGTCTGGATTTCCCGGCTAGTGATGGTCGACCGCTTGTTGTAGTGGGCGAGACGGGACGACTCTCCAGCGATACGCTCGAAAATGTCGTTGACGAAGCTGTTCATGATGGTCATGGCTTTGGAGGAGATGCCAGTGTCGGGGTGGACCTGCTTCAAGACTTTGTAGATGTAAATGGCGTAGCTCTCCTTCCTCTTGCGCTTCTTCTTCTTGTCTCCCTTGGCGATGTTCTTCTGGGCCTTGCCGGCCTTCTTCGCAGCTTTTCCGCTAACCTTGGGGGGCATTCTGAGACTTGGGGTAAATCTGAGATTACTAGGCAAATACCAGTGACGGTTGTTTGTCTGACGAGGGTATTTATTTCATATCTTGTTCACCCTCTTTACCTGACAGAAGCAAATTCTTCCGACTCGAGGACCAATCGAGTAGCCAGCAGATGTTCCAATTGTTCCGTGTTCCAGCGCAGAAGGAGGAGGAGCTTCTGGTAGTAAACACAATCTTCCTTGTGTTACACGAAATAATGGCGGGAATATGTTTTACAGCTGCCCTTCCGATTGGTTTAAAATGATCTCAATCCGATCCTGGTGACTATATAAGCCTCAACATCTTTTTCAAACTTTACCATTTCGTTCCTTGATTTTAGGAACCACGTTCACTTACTCTACACCTCAACCATGTCTGGCCGTGGCAAAGGAGGCAAAGTCAAGGGAAAGTCAAAGACCCGTTCCAGCAGAGCCGGACTTCAATTCCCCGTCGGTCGTATCCACCGAATGCTCCGCAAAGGATCGTACGCTGAGCGCGTCGGTGCCGGTGCCCCCGTCTACTTGGCTGCCGTCATGGAGTACTTGGCCGCTGAGGTCCTCGAGTTGGCCGGTAACGCCGCCCGTGACAACAAGAAGACCCGCATCATCCCTCGTCACTTGCAATTGGCCATCCGCAACGACGAAGAGTTGAACAAACTTCTCTCCGGTGTCACCATCGCTCAGGGTGGTGTTTTGCCCAACATCCAGGCTGTTCTCTTGCCCAAGAAGACCGACAAACCCGCCAAGGCTTAAACTTCTCCCGTCCTTAAATAAACGGCCCTTTTCAGGGCCACCAATTTATTTTTGAAAAAAAGAATTTGCTTAGTGCTACATTTCGTACATTTCAATCTGGTTTTGGCAATTATTACTTGCGCAAATTTTCTGATTTATCGCAAGGTGGCACTCTTGAATTGTTTTAATTCAACTTAATTCGTCTGCTGGTATTTCGTTTGTCCAACTGTGAGAGAAAAACATTTCTCATGATATTTCGATGAAATGGATGTATTTTACATGTTATTTTCGTATAAATTCATTTGTTTCTTTTCTGTTCTTTTAAGTTAACTCTTCTCTTTTTTTCTGATCCACCTTGTTCAAATTCATGCAACCTTGCCCACTCCCCCTCAATTTCAGTCCAAAATATTCAAAATGGTCGCCGCCTTGATTGCTGGTGCTGATGGAATGGAATTCTTATCTCAGTGATTTGGTAATTGTTATATTTTTCTTGGATTGTTCTATGATAGCACTATTAGAGTATCTGTCTGTCTGGTGTTTCATTTTTACCAAAACACTTTGCGACCAACTTGAAAAAGAACTTGGATGGCTGTAAAGTGTAAAGAAGAGTTTACTTCATATGTATTTTTGGTCAATATTTTTTGGTCTTTATTCTTAAGGTTGGGTTAGTTAAACTTTAAATGGTTTAATAGATTACACACTATTTATATTCTCATTTCATTCTTGGCTCAATATCTTCAGGTAATATCTTCAACTTAAGGTTTCGTGTGTCATGGGTGCTTGTGACAATAGAGATGAAATTGTCCATTTCAAGCCGTGTCTTACAAAACTAAGGAAATTCTATTTGCAAGGTAGTTATTTTGATTAACATTTATTTTTATTACTGTGTGTGATATTTAAGATGGTCATGCATAATTAAGTAGAAAACCTTTCTGACAAAACATGGTTTTCCAGTCGTTGCTGGATGGATTGTTTTGAGGGTAGTTCCCATGTCTAAAGACCAATCCTAGCCTACACCTCACCAAGAGGATTCTTTCGACATATGTGTGTTGATCCCTTTGTATGCAGAGGTACTGTATATTTTCAACATGTTCCAACTGATGCAGTGTTTATTAATTATTTTTCAATTACCATTGTAGAGTTCAACCTACAGACGGGCCGGCAAGTTTGCATGTCCTTCACGCTTGAAGGTCGCGGGAAACATAACGAGTATTACTGTCAATGCGGTGTTGTAGAGTTTGGGTGAGAATTAATTGGACGTGTTGCATCATTATCAAGCAGGTACAATAGCCGCAAAGCTCAGCCATTTGGTATTCATTTTGATATTGGTTTTTGTAGACCCATCCCCAGCAACGTCAACCTAAAGAAGGAAAGGCTAGTTTTCATTTCCTTCACGCTCGAAGGTCACGGAGGAGAGGTTGGGTGAGGACGACACGTGTTACATCATTATCAAGTAGGTACAATAGCCGTAAGGCTTAAGAGACGGGTCAGGGTGAGAAAAAGTCGTATAAAAGGAGAGAGAAAAGATCTAAGAAATCAGTTGGGGCAGCATCTCCGACACGGCAACAACTGCTGTGCACTATTTGTCACTAAATCGCAATCATGAGTAAATATTCTGTTACTTGTGTTTATGTATTATATTAATTTCTATTGTTTTTTGTCAGTTATTATTGCATATTAATGTTCAAATTATTTATTGTCTAGTCAATTATGGCGTTGTGCTGCTGTTGGTTGTTGTCCTTAAATACTACACCACCAAGACTACAATTTATGCTGCCCGAGCTGCATCACCAAAGAGCCCTAGTACTACATCGTGATTCCATTTTTTTAAGCAAAATCCATTTGGTATTAATTTTGATATTGTTTGTTGCAGACCCACCCCCAGCAACGTCAACCTGCAGAAGGAAAGGCCAGTTTGTATGTCGTTCACTTTCGAAGGTCACGGAGATCATTACGTAAAACTGTCAATGCGGTGGTGTAGAGGTTGGGTGAGAACGGGAAGTGTTTGCTTCATTATCAAGCAGGTAAAATAGCCGCAAGGCTTAAGAGAGGGGTCAGGGTGAGAAAAAGTAGTATAAAAGGAGAGAGAAAAGGCCATAAAAATCAGTTGAGTGAGCATCTCTGACACGGAACCGCATCAACTGCTGTACACTATTTGTCACCAACTGCATTCTCCAACGTAATACCAGTTCGCAACCAACTGGTAAATTTTATTTAATTTTTACATAGAGTTTTGTATCAGTTTTCACTTTATTTTTTTTTTGTTTGTTAATATGTCGGTTATTATTGAAAATTAATGTTCAAATTATGTTCCGTCTAGTTAACTATGGCGTCGTGCTGCTGTTGGTTGTTGTATCCTTGATGGTTGGGTCGACCACTGGTGTACCGATGTTTCGTGGGTATGGTTGATACCAAACCGCAACGCCGCCGTTTTACTACACAACAACAACGTGCGCAACAACCGGATACTACACTACCAAGCCCACTCAGTATTACACCACAACCTATGATGTCCCGAACTACTACACCGAAGCCTCAAAGTATAATTCTGCCTCGAGTTACACCACCAAGGCAGCGGAGTACTACACCACCAAGGCAGCGGAGTACTACACCACCAAGGCAGCGGAGTACTACACCACCAAGGCAGTGGAGTACTACACCACCATGTATGCTGCCCTTGCCTTTTAGATCGAGGCTCCCAAACACTACTCTGTTCCCAGCTACAACACCGAGGTTCCAGCTTATTACACCACCAAATCGGTTAAATATTACACAGAAACGCCCAAGTACTAGTATTTTGTCCACTTTGCGTCAGTTGTCTATTGGTGTTGGATTTCTTCAAGACCGGTATGCTGGATTGTGAATTATTTGTTTATGTTTTAGAGGTGACTACTGCCTTATTCATACGGACATATTCTTGTGGTTCGACGATGATATTTCAAGGAGTAGTTACGAAAGACATATGTAAGTGTAGATTTTATCAAATCTTATAAAGTAATGGGGAAGTGGCTGACCTTTGTAATAATGAAAGACTTTGAAGTTGAGAAAAATATATTGATACAATTCATAAACAGAACTTGGTATAAATTAGAAACAATGAACAAAAAACTTATAAAAAGAATTGTGTTATATTGTCCCACCTCCTCCCACAATTCCTCCACATTTTACAGTCACATACAAGCATACACATATACATACACTTAAGTTAACCCATTGGCTGCCACGCCATACAACCCGTAGGTTGCTCTCTACTAATCTACGCGCCACGTCTGAAGGATCCATGACCAAGTGGGACTTGCCATTGCTGACAAGTCCGTGCTGAAAAGGGGGAACTATGGTGCATTGCCTAAAACAGGCGCCTTGCGGCAAATTTTGGGCTTGGCGACTCTCCGACCCCGTGGCTTGTAAACCACGAGACCGAACAGCGCGGCCCGTGCTAAGGAGCTAGGGGAAAACAAAGGCGTGGCAGACAACGGGTTAACTAACACTAACACAAACATATTACCAACAACAAATGATGATCCACGCTGACATTTTGGAGATACCGGCGACGTTTTAGTGTCCATCTTCTCGACGTTTCCTCTCATTACCTGAATAAAGAGAAAACAATTCTTATTAAGTGGCATGCCAATTAAAGTAACATAATAGTCACATAATACATATAGGTTCATTGTTCTGGTTTTTTGCTCAAAACTTTAAAGGCGCGCTTTAAATTGCTTAAAATCTACCTAATAATATTGAGAACTGTTCAAAGAACAAAGCTCACATGCTAGTCTTCAAAAAAAATTCCGGAAGTAGACCGGAAGTAACCACAGCGCCTCAACCATTGAGCTGTCGTGAATTTAAACCACATATTCGTGATCTCCATGAAATTTGGGGTCGATTAGATGTGATTTAAACGAAATCCAAAATTTGGCCAAAATCGAGAATTTTCCTGAACTATAGCTCAGGAAAATTTTCGAAACCGGAAGTACGCGTACGTAAAAAACGTAACATGAACTTTACCACAAATTTGACGAGGATCACGAATATGTGGTTTTTTTGCTCCTCGAATGAATAGTTTCTGAACTACTGACTAAAATGAGCAAACCGGAAGTAGAAAAAAAGAGCAATTATCGAAAATTTTACAAGTGAGCTTTGTTACAGTAATAGTAATCGCCAGTTATTTCTAAATATTTTAACAAAATAACTGCCAATAAATGTTTAAATAGACGTGCAAAGTAACAGAAACTGACTGTTATGACAGCTGCAAATTATCCAAAAGCCATCTAGCGTTAGAAAAAAGAAACGTCCAAGTAAAACTTCGTTGGCGCGTTAGAAGGGCCTGATTTTGAAAACTATTACACAGACAGAGTCTAACGCAACTAGACTATTAGTAGATAACCTACGAAAATAAGTCAATTTTTGGGTACCTGGGCATAATCCCGTGGTGAGTGACTGCAGGTGCGTAACAGCGGACGGAAGCGATCACTGAAGTGGTCCAGAAACTCGCCAGTGAAGTAAAACAAATTGTGTTTAGAAGCAGTGAAGTTAGATGAGCGTGCGTCGCGAAGATAAGGATGGAGAAGAACGTTGATGGAAGTCCCTCTTCCGTCATGGACAAAGGGCAGCATTGGCACAAGAATCTCCGTGCCAGGACCACACGATTCCATAAAGAAACTGTGTGCTCTGTAAAATAAAATGTTTTACATTAATAAAAATACAACAAAGAATAAAGCATATCAATCCTTACCTTTTCTAAGAAGCACACTTCAATTTTCATGATGAAAAAACCTTAAAAATGGGAATTACAGCAACTAACAGTCTTACTCCTCATGTTGAGATACATTTCCTGATGCTAAAGAAAGTGTCATAATGCGTTACAGTAGCAATGTTGCATGGTGATAGGTGGTATTGATGCTCACCTTTATCATATGGGTGATGAATTTAGTAAGGCGTCAAGCAGAACTGGAACATGTATGCATACACACAGCATTATTCACATCACACTCTTCATGTCACTGAAACTCTAAGTAGCAATGGGACAAGGATATTCTCTACTTTATTTACAAATTTACCAGTGAAAAATAAAACTCTACCAGTCTACCTATCTCTCAGCTGGGATGCCTTCTAAACAGAAGTAGAAACAGCCATCACAGCAAACATGATGCTGCAGGTCAACTCTCCACCAAAATTGCGAGATTCAGAAAAGTCCTATGGTTCATGAACAAGAATACCTATGTTACATGAAAATCTGAATTGTAATGGACTGTTAGTAGTAATGGGAAAATACCTTAACTTGGCAGATTTGTATTCCACTATATGTGAGCTTCAAACATGAGTTTTAGGTTTTGACAGCATTATGGGTCTATTGGATGGAAATTGACTGAGCGCTAAGTCAACTTTGAATGAATGACAGTATGCATCTAATATTTGAAGAAATAAAAAGATACAGTATAAAAATAAGGAAACTAGGTAAGATAAACCTACGTATGTTACGAAGTTCAATCAAAGATATGAAGTGAAATTCGGTACTTGAAATCACAGGAATATAAGTATAAATTAGCAACCAACTATTTCGCCCAACCACGGAGGAAGAGATGAAGGAGGAACATCGACTAGTTACAAAAGTGACTACCCCAGTGTCCCTTTCTGAAAAGTTGCCAGATTGCGGGAACTTGACCTGCGACCCCACATTGCCAGTTCTAAGAAAAAAACAGCAGAAAATTGTTGTTTTGATTTGGGTCCCTGGTGGTCAACGTTGGAATCAAGGGCTGGGTATTGGTCGCTTCGGGACTTTCACCAATATGTCGTTTCTTAGAACTGGCAAGGTGGGGTCTCAGGTCCAGTTTCCGCAATCTGGCAACTTTTCAGAAAGGGACACTGGGGTAGTCACTTTTTCCTGTAGAGGCTTATGGAGCGATGTTCCTCCTTCTTCTCATCCTCCGTGGCCCAACCTCGTTTCACGATGTAACAACAACAAGGGCGACACTAGCGACATCTGGTAATAAGTTTTGAATCCTAAAGCGACAACTTAAGATTCAAAACTGATTACCAGATGTCGCTAGTGTCTCCCATGTTTTTGTTCTTTAATGGTGAAACGAGGCGAAATGAGCGAAACAAATTGTTGCTAATTTATACTTATATTCCTGTGTTTTCAATTACCAAATTGCACTTCGTATCATATGTAGGTTTATCTTTACCTAGTTTCCTTATTTTTATACTGTATAATTTTATTTCTTCAAATATTAGATGCATCATACTGTCATTCATTCCAACAAGTTGACTTAGCGCTCAGTCAATTTCCATCCAATAGACCCATAATGCTGTCAAAACCTAAAACTCATGTTTGAAGCTCACATATAGTGGAATACAAATCTGCCGAGTTAAGGTATTTTCCCATTACTACTAACAGTCCATTACAATTCAGATTGTCATGTAACATAGGTATTCTTGAACCATAGGATCTTTTCTGAAACTCGGAATTTTTATGGCTTGCCCTGCAATAGCATGTTTGTTGTTATGGCTGTATTTATTTCTGTTTAGAAGGCAACCCAGCTAAGAGATAGGTAAAGTTTTATTTCTCACAGGTAAATTTGTGTAAATTTGTAAATAACGTAGAGAATTTCCTTGTCCAATTTCCACTTAGAGTTTCAGTGACATGAAGAGTGTGAAGTGAACCACCTATCACCATGCTACTATATCACTTCATGACACTTTATTTAGCATCAGGAAATGTATTTCAACATGAGGAGTAAGACTGTTAGTTGCTGTGATTTCCATTTTTACGGTTTTTTCATCATGAAAATTGAAGTGTGCTTCTTAGAAAAGGTAAAGATTGATATGCTTTATTCTTTGTTGTATTTTTATTAATGTAAAACATTTTATTTTACAGAGCACACAGTTTCTTTATGGAATCGTGTGGTCCTGGCACGGAGATTCTTGTGCCAATGCTGACCTTTGTCCATGACGGAAGAGGGACTTCCATCAACGTTCTTCTCCATCCTTATCTTCGCGACGCACGCTCATCTAACTTCACTGCTTCTAAACACAATTTGTTTTACTTCACTGGCGAGTTTCTGGACCACTTCAGTGATCGCTTCCGTCCGCTGTTACGCACCTGCAGTCACTCACCACGGGATTATGCCCAGGTACCCAACAATTGACTTATTTTCGTAGGTTATCTACTAATAGTCTAGTTGCGTTAGACTCTGTCTGTGTAATAGTTTTCAAAATCAGGCCCTTCTAACGCGCCAACGAAGTTTTACTTGGACGTTTCTTTTTTCTAACGCTAGATGGCTTTTTGATAATTTGCAGCTGTCATAACAGTCAGTTTCTGTTACTTTGCACGTCTATTTAACCATTTATTGGCAGTTATTTTGTTGAAATATTTAGAAATAACTGACGATTACTATTCCTGTAACAAAGCTCACTTGTAAAATTTTCGATAATTGCTCTTTTTTTCTACTTCCGGTTTGCTCATTTTAGTCAGTAGTTCAGAAACTATTCATTCGAGGAGCAAAAAAACCACATATTCGTGATCCTCGTCAAATTTGTGGTAAAGTTCATGTTATCTTTTTTACGTGCGCGTACTTCCGGTTTCGAAAATTTTCCTGAACTATGTTCAGGAAAATTCTCGATTTTGGCCAAATTTTGGATTTCGTTTAAATCACATCTAATCGACCCCAAATTTCATGGAGATCACGAATATGTGGTTTAATTTGACGACAGCTCAATGGTTGAGGCGCTGTGGTTACTTCCGGTCTACTTCCGGAATTTTTTTTTAAAGACTAGCATGTGAGCTTTGTTCTGTGAATAGTTCTCAATATTGTTAGGTAGATTTTAAGCAATTTAAAGCGCGCCTTTAAAGTTTTGAGCAAAAAAACCAGAACAATGAACCTATATGTATTATGTGACTATTACGTTACTTTAATTGGCATGTCACTTAATAAGAATTGTTTTCTTTTTATTCAGGTAATGAGAGGAAACGTCGAGAAGATGGACACTAAAACGTCGCCGGTATCTCCAAAATGTCAGCGTGGATCATCATTTGTTGTTGGTAATATGTTTGTGTTAGTGTTAGTTAACCCGTTGTCTGCCACGCCTTTGTTTTCCCCTAGCTCCTTAGCACGGGCCGCGCTGTTCGGTCTCGTGGTTTACAAGCCGCGGGGTCGGAGAGTCGCCAAGCCCAAAATTTGCCGCAAGGCGCCTGTTTCAGGCAATGCACCATAGTTTCCCCTTTTCAGCACGGACTTGTCAGCAATGGCAAGTCCCACTTGGTCATGGATCCTTCAGACGTGGCGCGTAGATTAGTAGAGAGCAACCTACGGGTTGTATGGCGTGGCAGCCAATGGGTTAACTTAAGTGTATGTATATGTGTATGTTTGTATGTGACTGTAAAATGTGGAGGAATTGTGGGAGGAGGTGGGACAATATAACACAATTCTTTTAATAAGTTTTTTGTTCATTGTTTCTATTTTATACCAAGTTTTGTTTATGAATTGTATCAATATATTTCTCACAACTTCAAAGTCTTTCATTTTTACAAAGGTCAACCACTTTCCCATTATTTATAAGATTTTATAAAATCTACAGATACAAGTCTCTTTCGTAACTAATCCTTGAAATATCATCGTCGAACCACAAGAACATGTCCGTATGAATAAGGAAGTAGTCACCTCTAAAACATAAACAAATAATTCACAATCCAGCATACCGGTCTTGAAGAAATCCAACACCAATAGACAACTGACGCAAAGTGGACAAAATACTAGTACTTGGGCGTTTCTGTGTAATATTTAACCGATTTGGTGGTGTAATAAGCTGGAACCTCGGTGTTGTAGCTGGGAAGAGAGTAGTGCTTGGGAGCCTCGATCTTAAAGGCAAGGGCAGCATACATGGTGGTGTAGTACTCCGCTGCCTTGGTGGTGTAGTACTCCGCTGCCTTGGTGGTGTAGTACTCCGCTGCCTTGGTGGTGTAGTACTCCGCTGCCTTGGTGGTGTAGTACTCCGCTGCCTTGGTGGTGTAACTCGAGGCAGAATTATACTTTGAGGCTTCGGTGTAGTAGTTCGGGACATCATAGGTTGTGGTGTAATACTCAGTGGGCTTGGTAGTGTAGTATCCGGTTGTTGCGCACGTTGTTGTTGTGTAGTAAAACGGCGGCGTTGCGGTTTGGTATCAACCATACCCACGAAACATCGGTACACCAGTGGTCGACCCAACCATCAAGGATACAACAACCAACAGCAGCACGACGCCATAGTTAACTAGACGGAACATAATTTGAACATTAATTTTCAATAATAACCGACATATTAACAAACAAAAAAAAATAAAGTGAAAACTGATACAAAACTCTATGTAAAAATTAAATAAAATTTACCAGTTGGTTGCGAACTGGTATTACGTTGGAGAATGCAGTTGGTGACAAATAGTGTACAGCAGTTGATGCGGTTCCGTGTCAGAGATGCTCACTCAACTGATTTTTATGGCCTTTTCTCTCTCCTTTTATACTACTTTTTCTCACCCTGACCCCTCTCTTAAGCCTTGCGGCTATTTTACCTGCTTGATAATGAAGCAAACACTTCCCGTTCTCACCCAACCTCTACACCACCGCATTGACAGTTTTACGTAATGATCTCCGTGACCTTCGAAAGTGAACGACATACAAACTGGCCTTTCCTTCTGCAGGTTGACGTTGCTGGGGGTGGGTCTGCAACAAACAATATCAAAATTAATACCAAATGGATTTTGCTTAAAAAAATGGAATCACGATGTAGTACTAGGGCTCTTTGGTGATGCAGCTCGGGCAGCATAAATTGTAGTCTTGGTGGTGTAGTATTTAAGGACAACAACCAACAGCAGCACAACGCCATAATTGACTAGACAATAAATAATTTGAACATTAATATGCAATAATAACTGACAAAAAACAATAGAAATTAATATAATACATAAACACAAGTAACAGAATATTTACTCATGATTGCGATTTAGTGACAAATAGTGCACAGCAGTTGTTGCCGTGTCGGAGATGCTGCCCCAACTGATTTCTTAGATCTTTTCTCTCTCCTTTTATACGACTTTTTCTCACCCTGACCCATCTCTTAAGCCTTACGGCTATTGTACCTACTTGATAATGATGTAACACGTGTCGTCCTCACCCAACCTCTCCTCCGTGACCTTCGAGCGTGAAGGAAATGAAAACTAGCCTTTCCTTCTTTAGGTTGACGTTGCTGGGGATGGGTCTACAAAAACCAATATCAAAATGAATACCAAATGGCTGAGCTTTGAGGCTATTGTACCTGCTTGATAATGATGCAACACGTCCAATTAATTCTCACCCAAACTCTACAACACCGCATTGACAGTAATACTCGTTATGTTTCCCGCGACCTTCAAGCGTGAAGGACATGCAAACTTGCCGGCCCGTCTGTAGGTTGAACTCTACAATGGTAATTGAAAAATAATTAATAAACACTGCATCAGTTGGAACATGTTGAAAATATACAGTACCTCTGCATACAAAGGGATCAACACACATATGTCGAAAGAATCCTCTTGGTGAGGTGTAGGCTAGGATTGGTCTTTAGACATGGGAACTACCCTCAAAACAATCCATCCAGCAACGACTGGAAAACCATGTTTTGTCAGAAAGGTTTTCTACTTAATTATGCATGACCATCTTAAATATCACACACAGTAATAAAAATAAATGTTAATCAAAATAACTACCTTGCAAATAGAATTTCCTTAGTTTTGTAAGACACGGCTTGAAATGGACAATTTCATCTCTATTGTCACAAGCACCCATGACACACGAAACCTTAAGTTGAAGATATTACCTGAAGATATTGAGTCAAGAATGAAATGAGAATATAAATAGTGTGTAATCTATTAAACCATTTAAAGTTTAACTAACCCAACCTTAAGAATAAAGACCAAAAAATATTGACCAAAAATACATATGAAGTAAACTCTTCTTTACACTTTACAGCCATCCAAGTTCTTTTTCAAGTTGGTCGCAAAGTGTTTTGGTAAAAATGAAACACCAGACAGACAGATACTCTAATCATAGCCTACTTTATTATAGGAAGCCCAAAGGAAGGATATCTCTCGCGTGTTGGAAAAGTGAAGCCTACTTTGCTCACCTTTCCTCCGATTTCGCATCTTCCAAGTGGACCCAGGGGGGCCATCTGGTGAGCGAAATAATGACACGCCCTCCGAAATTTCGAATGTTATGGTTTGGGGGAACCCTGTAATTTATGAACGCACCATTAATATGTTGCCGTGAGGGATTTCATGACAATGTTACATGGAACGGTGGACATTATTGTTTAGTGAATGGCCCTTCGTAGCCATTTAACAATCATATCGATAGAAACGTAAACAAATCCGTGTTTTCAAATATCGCCACTAGACGATAAATTGGCTCCCGTGGGTCCACTTAGGGCGGAGCCAAATAAGAGGAAGGGAACCCAAATTGGCTTCCAAAAAAAGCCCAAACCGTTGGGCTTCCTATAATAAAGTAGGCTATGCTCTAATAGTGCTATCATAGAACAATCCAAGAAAAATATAACAATTACCAAATCACTGAGATAAGAATTCCATTCCATCAGCACCAGCAATCCAGGCGGCGACCATTTTGAATATTTTGGACTGAAATTGAGGGGGAGTGGGCAAGGTTGCATGAATTTGAACAAGGTGGATCAGAAAAAAAGAGAAGAGTTAACTTAAAAGAACAGAAAAGAAACAAATGAATTTATACGAAAATAACATGTAAAATACATCCATTTCATCGAAATATCATGAGAAATGTTTTTCTCTCACAGTTGGACCATAGATAAAGACCACTGGTTGATGCTGTGCTATCCTTTTAGCCCTATCCCTACTGACCCCGAGTTCTTGGAGTGCTTGTAGTGCCTCTAGCGGACAAAGTACTGTACTGCACCGAGGCTACGAAGGGTTTTGCAGACGAAGATTGTTTCCCTTCTGTCTTGGTAAAATTCTTTGCTGGCGTTTAATAGTTTTAGGTAATTTTGCCTTAACATTTTTTATTAAGAAGTCAAATTGTATTTAATTTTGACGTTTGCCAATTGAAAAAGCAGAGAAATCAATTAAATCATTGCAATTGAATAGAATTAAGCAGAGTGTAGAGATGAAAACGTACACTAGAGGGCAGGACAAGTAGTCCAAGATTGGAGAAATCGGAGGAAGGGTAGCAAGAATATTGGCGACAGTTGGCCATGTTAATTCTCTTATGGAGAGCTTCAACCAGTGGTCTTTATCTGTGGTTGGACAAACGAAATACCAGCAGACGAATTAAGTTGAATTAAAACAATTCAAGAGTGCCACCTTGCGATAAATCAGAAAATTTGCGCAAGTAATAATTGCCAAAACCAGATTGAAATGTACGAAATGTAGCACTAAGCAAATTCTTTTTTTCAAAAATAAATTGGTGGCCCTGAAAAGGGCCGTTTATTTAAGGACGGGAGAAGTTTAAGCCTTGGCGGGTTTGTCGGTCTTCTTGGGCAAGAGAACAGCCTGGATGTTGGGCAAAACACCACCCTGAGCGATGGTGACACCGGAGAGAAGTTTGTTCAACTCTTCGTCGTTGCGGATGGCCAATTGCAAGTGACGAGGGATGATGCGGGTCTTCTTGTTGTCACGGGCGGCGTTACCGGCCAACTCGAGGACCTCAGCGGCCAAGTACTCCATGACGGCAGCCAAGTAGACGGGGGCACCGGCACCGACGCGCTCAGCGTACGATCCTTTGCGGAGCATTCGGTGGATACGACCGACGGGGAATTGAAGTCCGGCTCTGCTGGAACGGGTCTTTGACTTTCCCTTGACTTTGCCTCCTTTGCCACGGCCAGACATGGTTGAGGTGTAGAGTAAGTGAACGTGGTTCCTAAAATCAAGGAACGAAATGGTAAAGTTTGAAAAAGATGTTGAGGCTTATATAGTCACCAGGATCGGATTGAGATCATTTTAAACCAATCGGAAGGGCAGCTGTAAAACATATTCCCGCCATTATTTCGTGTAACACAAGGAAGATTGTGTTTACTACCAGAAGCTCCTCCTCCTTCTGCGCTGGAACACGGAACAATTGGAACATCTGCTGGCTACTCGATTGGTCCTCGAGTCGGAAGAATTTGCTTCTGTCAGGTAAAGAGGGTGAACAAGATATGAAATAAATACCCTCGTCAGACAAACAACCGTCACTGGTATTTGCCTAGTAATCTCAGATTTACCCCAAGTCTCAGAATGCCCCCCAAGGTTAGCGGAAAAGCTGCGAAGAAGGCCGGCAAGGCCCAGAAGAACATCGCCAAGGGAGACAAGAAGAAGAAGCGCAAGAGGAAGGAGAGCTACGCCATTTACATCTACAAAGTCTTGAAGCAGGTCCACCCCGACACTGGCATCTCCTCCAAAGCCATGACCATCATGAACAGCTTCGTCAACGACATTTTCGAGCGTATCGCTGGAGAGTCGTCCCGTCTCGCCCACTACAACAAGCGGTCGACCATCACTAGCCGGGAAATCCAGACGGCCGTCCGTCTGCTCTTGCCCGGTGAGTTGGCCAAGCACGCCGTGTCTGAAGGCACCAAGGCAGTGACCAAGTACACCAGCACCAAGTAGATTGTTCCTCTTGGTCTCTCTACCTACAAACCAAACGGCCCTTTTCAGGGCCACCAAAATATTCAAGAAATGAAAACAATTAACTGCTTTTGACACTTTTGTCTAATGGAGTCCAAAACTTGACCCAACTTGTGTGACGGAACGTAACGCTTTGTATCTAGACATAGTACGCTCTTCTGCTGTATTTCAAGTTTGGCAGATTCGACACAATGCGTTGAATAGACAGAAAACGGATCGCGAAATTGGTCTCCCCGTAGCAATAACGTAACTTTTATATACTAAGCAAATCGAATTTCTTGTTCAATATGACGGAAAGTTATTAAATGTTTCAAATTCAGTTTTTTATTCAATTAAAAGTAGAAATTGAAAGAAAGCGATGAAAAATCAACATATCTAGACAGTTTTGATCTATGCCACAGCGTTTTCATTTCATTCAAATGGTGATTCAGATGAAGATCAACCGAAGTGACGAAATAAGTTTTCAGTAGCTAAAAACAACTCCAGAAATGTACGAAAATTAAAGTAGGAAATATCTAAAAATTATACTCCGTAAAATCTAAGAAGCATCTCGTATTTTCCGATTCATGTCGGCTAAAAACAGTGAATTACGTTTCATGCCAGCTTTATATCTAGAAAAATATTTGTTATCATGCACGAACACTTAGTTAATAGTTAATAATTATTGCTCCAACGCCTGTATCAAATCGGATTGTTTGTTTTTCTTGTTAATAGAAAGTCGACTTTAAGAATATGGTTTAAGTGGTTGAGAAATCTTTTTCTTTAAGTAAATGGTGGCCCTGAAAAGGGCCGATTGGATTGAAAGATCAGAGTTTGAAAATCAAGATCAGATTTAACCGCCGAAACCGTACAGAGTGCGGCCCTGGCGTTTCAATGCGTAGACGACGTCCATGGCCGTCACCGTCTTCCTCTTGGCGTGTTCAGTGTAGGTGACGGCGTCACGAATCACGTTCTCAAGGAACACCTTCAACACACCGCGGGTCTCCTCGTAGATGAGACCAGAGATTCGCTTGACACCACCACGACGGGCAAGACGACGGATGGCCGGCTTGGTGATTCCCTGGATGTTGTCACGCAAAACTTTGCGATGACGTTTGGCGCCTCCCTTGCCGAGTCCTTTTCCTCCTTTGCCGCGACCAGTCATTTTTTCAAATGAGTTTCAGAGAAAGTACAAGAACAAACTGAATGTCGAATGTTTCCACCAGGGCCGCTTTATATACCAATCGATCCGGTGGGAAATCCATCCGCATTGGTTGAGCTCAACAGCCACCCCAACTCAGGTCAACAAAGCCTAAGCTTTGTATTCCTCAACTTCCCTCCCATTTTACCCAACAACCAATTGCTGAAAAAGAGATCCCATACATTCCCCAACGCCTCCCTGGACCCCTATATAAACCCATCATCCCTCCACTGTTTCCTTATCTCAACTTTCAGTCGTTCGACATGGCCCGTACCAAGCAGACCGCTCGTAAATCCACCGGTGGCAAGGCGCCCCGCAAACAGTTGGCCACCAAAGCTGCTCGCAAAAGTGCCCCGGCCACTGGAGGAGTCAAGAAACCCCATCGTTATCGTCCCGGCACCGTCGCCCTTCGTGAGATCCGTCGCTACCAAAAGTCGACCGAGCTTTTGATCCGCAAGTTGCCATTCCAGCGCTTGGTCAGAGAAATCGCCCAGGATTTCAAGACCGACTTGCGTTTCCAGAGCTCGGCAGTCATGGCCCTTCAGGAGGCCAGCGAGGCCTACTTGGTGGGTCTTTTCGAAGACACCAACTTGTGCGCCATCCACGCCAAGCGAGTCACCATCATGCCAAAAGACATCCAGCTCGCTCGCCGTATTCGTGGTGAACGTGCTTAAGCGACCTATTCCATTTTGACTAACCAATCGGCCCTTTTCAGGGCCACCATTTACTAAAGAAAAAGATTACCAACCACCCATGATTTTCATTACAATATTCTTGTAAATCTTTCTTGACGTCACAGACTGATGTCAATGAAAAGGACTGGCCTACAATAAAGAATACTCTTTCTTATCGCTAACTACTGGTTCCATCTGAATGTCCTTCCTTTTCGATAATTTCAATGTGCAAAGGAAAACTGCTAATTTTAGGTAAACAAGAGGAGACATTGAAACATTATGCATTTGGAACTTCGCCAAAATAAGTTATCACAAACCATGTAAACAGTATAGACTACAAATTAGTATCATGGGAAAACTGAAAACTTTTGGACCAACCTGGTTTGCAAATAAGATCTGGCAGTGGTTTTATTCTTGTGATCCTCAGCACTTATCTTTCAATCCTAACACTTCATTTTTAAAATTCACAACCACATTCCAAATCCATAATTACTTGTTTCATCTAAGACACAAATAAGAACAGCATTTTAAACAAGAACACAGACGACAATCATATGCAAATGACGAGCTAAACAAAACAAGCCACCTAGTGGCCAAAATGTTGAGCTCATCCAACATTTTGACGGCGCGACCTTTCAAAAACCTATTTGTAGAAGCCAATTGCTCTCTCCGCTTTTACGAAAGGAAGCAAAGGAAAAGAAATGGATGTAAGAGAGATTAGATTTGAGGGATTGAGAGACTTATCCTTTACAACATATTTTTGCATCCGATAATTGATTTCAGTTCTGATTTCTTTGATTTTCTTTTCCTTTGGCTTTCTAATGGCGAAAAAAGTGAAAGGATCACCCTTCTTTCGTCTTTGAGTCAAATCATGTTTCTATGCTGAGTATCTCCAGTCCGTACTTGCAGTTGAGTTTCGTAGTCACCCATTTTGGGTTCTTTCCCATTGGAAGTCAGCGGTCTGTGAAAAGACTCTCAATGGGCTCCAAAGAAACTACCGGCAGAACAAATCACGTCTTCGGACGTCATCTCTTTTTTCCAACAAATTTCTCATACCTAATTTCGCTCTTCTTCTTTTGATGAAAATGGAATAATATTTCCCCTCCTTTTTTGTAATACTCCCATTGTGTATACTTGTATACATATATAAACTGAATTTTTCTCTTCCGATATACGGTCCATTACTAAACCATATACTGTACGAGTTCTCTTTTTTCGTCTCACTTCTAAACTCGCTTCCCGATCTACTAGACGCTCTGTTTATACAAATGACGTCCATCGTAAAGATCGTAAGTTTGTAACCCACAAAATCCCGTTGTCTTTGCTAGTTGGTCTCACGCTCCGAAATTGTGTCGGTAGTTCGTACGATTAAAGCTTTAAACTCTATTGATATACTCTAAAAACCCTTTGACTATTTCAATAAAATTTCTTGTTTAACAAATCAAATTAATTTTATCCTCAATGACATTGAGATTCAAGTCAATATTAACATGAGTCAATGTTGACTATGTGAAGTGTGATTACGTCATTGCCATAACCGTCATCTTCTCCTCTATTATAACGTAATTAAATTACGTTAAATTACGGTAATTTCAATTTTGAATATAATAAAAAGTATTAATAAATGTTGTAATGAAATTAGTAGTGAAGACCTGAGTGGAAAACGCCAACTAATTGGACGATAGGTGGGGCAGCTTCGTTTGGGATAGAATCTTTATCGGGAGATTGTATTTGTATTCCTCCCGCGACCACAAGGTGTGCTGCTTCCGCCTTCCAGCTGTCAACTAATTCATTCTGTCGTCTGCTGTTGCAACTGTTTGCAGTTATTTGAGACTTCCGAGTTTTTTTCCAAGATTTTCTTGTTTATTCCATCAAGTTAAAGATGAACCAAAACAGCTGTAAGCCAATTAATTTTTTTCCCCACTTGATGCATTGATGCATCACTTAAAAATTTCCATTGAAAAATTTAACAGTAATTGGAGCGAATTTAAGAAGAACACTGATGTTGTCCCCTGGTCAACAAGAAATCCCTCCCAAAGTTACACAAGGAGCAAACCGAACTGAAATGGAACTAGGTGTGAGTGAAAAGGAGAAAACCGATCAAGCTTTCATGAAAGTGTCATTTGAAAGGTACATCTCCCAAATCCTTTCCTCAACAGAGCTGGAAGCTCACGAAGAAAGATTGAAGAAGATAAATGAAGAAGCTCGTAATCTTTCCAAAGATGAATGGATGTATCCTTCAATTGAGAAGCTTCTTGGAAATTGGAGTCAATGATTAAAATCTGAACAACTTTATTTTTTCACCTACATAATACAATTAAACTTCCTTGTGATCAACAATCAATGTATACTCAATTTTTGGACTTGGTACTCTAACATTTTCACCCAACATTCTTGCATCGATTTGTAACCCTTGAACAAGACTGTAAGCACCTGGCCTTGAAACTGCTATAGTCAAGTGAACTGCTTCAGGTGTATCTTTCAAACAAACATCTCCTTGAACACGACCTATCCAAAGTAGGGGAGAAGCAGCTTCAGGCATGTACAACTGAGAAGCACGTGGGGGTTTCCTGGGGAAAAAATCACTTGGTTGGGGTGAATAAAAATTTGTTAATGTCATTATAAATTTTACCCTGTATTGAAGTTGGCTGAATAATGAACATCGACTTGTTGCTGACTGCAATTGTGAAGATACAAAGTTACTGGTATAACACACAACCTATTAGAAAAATATGCAATGATAATGAAGTGATGAAATTCAAAAAATAATTGAAACACTTGTTTTTAAAGAACTAGGCCTACTATGTAGACCCAACTTACTTCTGTTGGTCAAAATCATGAAACACTTTTGTTGAATACTCCATGGAGTAGGAAACCAACTGCTGATGTGATTTCAAACTGGTTTCTGGCAAACTTGAGCTAAAAAGAAAAAAGACAGTTATAAGGAAACAGTTACTCAGCAGCATAAATTTAAAGTTAATTGAACAGTTCTAACCTTGCTATATCTTGGGAATTCCAACCAAAGTAATGTTGCCCTTCTATGAGTAAAGTACCAAATCCATCTTCAGAAGCTTGCGTAGCCTAGTCAAGAAGAAAACAAATTAGATCGTTGATTTAACTCAAAATGTTGTACAGTATAATATTTTACCGTCCAGCACACAACCAGAGTTGTGTCGGGTGTAGTTTTCTGAAATTCTTTAACGAATGATCGGTATGGGTCGAGTTGGAAATCGACAGCTCGTCCATGGCTTGGTAATTTTAGCACAACACTCTCGTTGTATTCTCTCTTTTCAGTTCCTCGGATGGCCAATAGCACCCCAATGAGGCTTTCTTGTGGATGAAGTACTCCGTCTAAACAAGACACAAAACACGTTGTTATTTGCTTTAAACAAGTTCAGTAATTATAGCACCTGGAATTGTTGACTGATCAGAACGCAAATGCCATCGATTGCTAAGAAGAGCCACCTGCGAAACTTCAATACCACTTAGTGATGTGTCATCCGCCTGAAATATATCCCAATATTATTTTCTGAAGTATCAATTGTTTCGTGAAATTTAATTGAATTACGTCTCTGAGGTTCCGAACTTGGAGTTGAACGGCCAATGTTTCAGTGCGATCCTCCCCACTCGGAACTCTTTGAACCCAGGCACCGAGGCTCAATGATGAAGAGACAAAGATTTTCGAACAGTGGCGAAGTAGACGATATCTTTACAAACAAATTGTAAGTCAATTATTTCTCATCAATCCAATTTTAATTTCCAATTACCTGGCTTTTATGGCGGGATTAGTAGAGAAAAACATGAGATCCAATGATGTTAACCCAACGTTTTCGGTGCCTTTCAACCACATTTTAATTGATTTTTGAGTGGGATCCCAACGGTAGAGTGCAATTTGATCATTTCGAACATTTTTGCTCTCAATGCGGGGAAGGTCGAAAGCGAGGTGTAAGGGATCGTTGGAAGCGATAATTATATTGGCAACGGGTACACTAGGGCAAATGTTGGAGAGTTCGACCACCACTGGGCGAATTTCTCCGCTAAATAGAAATTCTGGTAAGGAGTGGAACAGCACTTGCAATTTAGGCATGCGTGGCCCGACTTGGATCGAGAGTCTTTTGTCAGAAGCATATACTTTGCCATGACGTTCCTGTTGGGTCGCATTTAACCTCGGGCCCTGCAAGCTAAACATTACTCGCCCTAAAGCAAAATTTCAGTTTAAATTTGACGAAAATTAACCAACATAAAACACTAGTAAACTTACCTGACACTGACGACACTAATCCAACTACTGCTGCCGAAGGCTCTACATTGACTGGGCGAAGGTCAAAAGCGACTCCTTCAATGGTCAGCATTCCCTCTGCTTTGGGTTTCACGTTCAAAACAACCTAATTTTTACCGCAAAACTTAATATTAGCATTGCTGCAATTGAGCTGCAAACAGAAACAAATTAAACCTTATGTGAAGAAGAAGGATTCAGTACAATCCTTGGTAAAATGTAAGTGGTAACCAATGGATTGTTGTTTGTCATGAGTAGATTTGATAGGTTGCCGTCCGCTCCAGAGAAGTTCCACACTAGACGAATGTCACATAATAGGACAGGAATGCGCAAGGGGTTGGTCAAAGGTAATTCTAAACTAATGAGGTCTAAAAAAACCATGAAATATAAATTAGAATTTATCTTCTAAAACCGAAAAATTAATTTCTTTTACCATCACAATACGTTTGTGGATGAGCCGTATTGTTGGTCGTATTAGAAAATAGAAGATTGGTAGGCCGGAACATGGCATGAGTTGTGCCAAAGGCCGACTGCACCAGTTTCTCTTCCATATTGGCCCACCTATACAACACAACCATTCCATTATTGATGATTATTTTAAAAATAGTTAGGTGACAAACGTACTTTGCGTGATGAACTTCGTCGTCGTTGAAGGTGACATGAGAGGCCTCAGACACGGGCGGACAAATGTTTTCCGTGGGATCTTTCGTGTCAACTAATACTCTGATCTGGTTGCTATCGATCACAGGCAGGGGTAACACTGGAAGTGAAGTTGACGTTTTGATTTCGTTTTCTCGGTGTTTATTTAACAACTGTTTTGGGTTAAAAAAATTTATGAAATATCATATTGCAAAAAAATTAATTAAAAACCAGTTACCTGGTGAACGTGAATGAATTCATTTAAATAGGCGGTTTGCTGAGCGGCAGTCTGCAAAGAATCTGGCTTTAAAAGAGCACCCAACGCATGACAAGCTGCTTCAATCTGTTGTCGATTTAAGCATTGTCGCCCTACTGTGTAGTGTATGTGATCTTCAGCTAAGCTCCAACCATGCCCTTTATACACCTGGAACAAATTTGACTATGAGGAAAATCTGGGAAGATAAGCGGCTTAAAGGACATACTTGCAAGGCGAGTTGATAAGCTCGAGAAGCGTGGCGCTTTTGCCCCGACTTGCCAAACCGATGACCAGCCAGAATCATGTGGAAGGCGTATTTGCGGATGAGGGGCACCATGTTCGGCTTGGCGGCATCTAAAAATTAAGACCAAAATTGGTTTATTTATTCTTTTAAAGTTTCAATCTTCCGACATTTAAATTACCGCCAGATGACGAATTTGGTTTGACGGCAGATCGAAGAAAACAAAGGGCAGCTTGTTCTAGAAGGACGGCGCTTCGCAAATCGGCGTCTTCACTGGTAAGTCGAATTAGTTGTAGAGCGGCGTCACTGTATTGATTCGTCGCTTTAAGGCACTCGGATGCCAACACGGCACAGCGCGTGGCCCAATACGGCATCCTGTAAATGGGAAACGTGCACTAAAGTTTGGCTGAACGGCATGACTCGTATGATTAAAACGGACTTGCAAGTTTGCAGATACGTGGTCAACGCTTTGTCGAAGTAGTGGAACGGGATGGTACGATTATGACCATTCTGCAGGAAGACGGAGAGTGAAGCCATCTCCATGGCTCCAGCATAGTGCAGCCAAGCTTGATCAGCTTCAAAGTCCTTTTTGGCAGAATGATAGGAATGATAGGCCAATTCATAGTGACCTAGAAGAAATGCTAAATCGCCTAAGCGTCGAAACTGTAGCTGGACAGACTCGGGATGATAGCTGTCGAAAACTCAGTAAAAATTAAAGTCCACTCTAAAAATTAAGTTGAATTAATATGCTTACCTCACGGCAACAGTCTGAGTTGTTTGGAGACCACCGGGTCGGCTACTACCGAACCAACGTTTGGTGGCACTTAGCAACGATCGATGAGTACTTTTTCGAGCTGAAGCCTAAAAAGTCGAAGAAGGAAAGAAATGTAAAATATTCTTTACTTGAAAAAGAAAAAAAAATGACAAACACAAACTTACGGATTCATTAAGCAATCGCATTTGTCGTTCCATGTGAGGAAGTAAACTCTTTAGGCAAAAATCGTTAACTAAACCCTGAATGCGATCCAAATCTTCTGTTGTAAGGCATCCGCCGTGAAGTTCACTTTCCACAATACTAGGAGCTAGAATTAGTCCTGTACCATCCGCTTCATCAACAGAGAGCCCACCGGTCGTCATTCCCAGCCCAGCATTAAGAGGATCATCTTTGATCTGTTGTATCGATCAAATAAAAAATTACAACACGAAATCAAAGAATGTGGAATCAATAAGACAATAAATACCTCAACGGCGCTTCTCTGGCTGAGATTGTTTTTCATATTCGTGCCGTCATCTCGAGTCAGGGATGAGAGAGCTGATGTCGACGGCGATGGAGCTAAGATTGAATTGATATTGATTTCCTGCATAGCCTCCTGCAGAGCATCCATTATCGGCATTTTAGGTAGGGATCCCAATGATTGCGAATTTGTTCCTTCTACCACTTTCCCTGGCAGTTCCATTTCCCCAGCATCTGCTCCATCCACGACTGTCTCTCCCTCAATTGAAGCGTCCGACTGAAAAATTAAAAAAATCAAGTTAACACCATTCAATTGTACCAAGATTATGTTACCTTTTTCCAAATGGAGCGCTTGTAACAAGATTTAAATGTAACGAAATTTAAGCGGAAAACCATAGGGGAAAGTTTAATTTACCTTGCTGGCTTTTCGTGGTAGAAATCGAAGCCAAGGATCGGGTGCTGGTAGTCCTGGTTCAATCATTGATCCTTTTTTGGGTTTGGAGTTGATTACTAGTAGATGACATCCGTGGGATCCATAAGCGTTTCTCATAGTTTGTAACAATTCTTCTGCCCTGAATGTATTGGAATATTATTTTTAGAGTATACTGAAATAAATAAGATGTTTCTCATTTACTTTGAAGTTTCGCCATCACACGCGTCATGGACAAGAACATGGTAACGCAAAGACAACATATTGAACCATCTAGGCCCATCAACTGTTCCATTGCTTGACTGGAAGTTAAAAAAAAAATTGTAAGAATTTAATGTCCAAAAAAAATCAGGAGTTTACAATACCATCAACTGGGTAAGCTGGTCATTAAGTTGCTGAAATTGTTCCATTGGATTAGGGTGGGAAGATGAAACAACTAGTAATGTGGCCAAGTAATGACGAGCAAAATCATGGTCAGTCATTTCTAAACAGCTCCATAGAGTCTCTCTCCATGAATCATACCAGGGTGTGTGAGGATTGATTTCAATTGAATCTGCGTCTGGAATTAAACAAATAGTTATACAATTTACAAATCTAAAGGATGATTGATATTACCCCCAATAACAATAACTTTGTTTTCATTGACAGAAAAACTGGTCACAGCTTCAGACAGCAAACGCCTTGCCAAAATGGTAGAGGCGGGTCTCCATGAGATGTCACGAACACTCAGCCTGAAGTGAGTGACTGAGTGCAACGCCTGGTTAACATCTCTTATTTGACCTGCGAGTTATACATTTATTTGAAGGCTTTAAGACACTGGCACCAGGATATGTGTTTTACCTTCTACAGACAGTCGGCTAAACGGCTGCAGAAGTTCGACGAAAGTGAGTCGATTTTTGCTACAGACCACATCGACATCAGGAGACGAAAGAACAGCTATAGCTGGACAAAATGCTTGTTGAATCACTTCTGACGCACTAGGGCCCCCAACTGTGTTGATCGGCATCATCATTTTCCGTAGTTAAATCAAATCAGCATTTCATTCGTGAAAATCAGACATCAGCTGTCATTTTTTTGTTACAAGCAGAAGTAAACTGAAAGCCACCTAGTATCGAAATTCGGAACACCCTTAATTAAATTCATGAATAATTTGCTAACATTAGTACTTTGTGCTCTGTAAAATGATTATCTTTTTATAAATGAAAAACGGTTTGACTTATTCTAATCTTTTTTGAGATATATAAAATAATTTGAAATAGTCTTTAATGCGGCTTGTGCCGTCAGATGGCCACACCCACTGCTGTCACATGACAAACCAAATCAGCTGACGCTAGTAAGGAAGTGTTCTCTTCACAAACCTCTGTCACTCTGTCAGCTATAACACTTCTCAAATTCTAGACTTCTAGTTTAACGATATTTCTGGTTTTTGTTTGAAACTACCTTCAAATCAGCAAAATGGCACTCACCGATAGCGATGTTCAAAAACAGGTAAGAGTTTTTTAATAAAATAAAACGTCGATCTCGGAACACCAATTTTAACAATCTAAATGAATTTAACAGATCAAACAAATGATGGGCTTCATTGAGCAAGAAGCTAATGAAAAAGTCGAAGAAATCGACGCCAAGGCCGAAGAAGAATTCAATATCGAAAAGGGTCGTTTGGTCCAGCAGCAGCGTCTTAAGATTATGGAATTCTATGAAAGGAAGGAGAAGCAGGTCGAACTACAAAAGAAAATGTAAGGGACTTGAGAAGAGTTAAATTGGAATATTTTTTTACAAATGTTCTTGTTTTTCTCCAGTCAATCATCCAACTTGCTGAATCAGGCACGATTGAAGGTCCTGCAAGCTCAACAGCAGCACATTCAAAATCTTTTGTCTGAGGCTCGAACAAGGCTGGGAAAATCTAGTTCTGATCGTGCCAACTACACCCGAGTTGTTTGTGATTTGATTATTCAAGCTTTGTTCCAGGTATAACTATTGTATTCAAGTGTTGAGAAAATCTTTTGTCATCATCACTTTTGTCTAGATTATGGAGCCTAACGTGACTATCCGCTGCCGTGAAATTGACTTGGAACTAGTAGAAAGCGTACTGCCCGAGGCCATTGCAAAATACACTGAGGCTATGCACAAACCATGCCACATCAACATTGCTAAAGATAACTTTCTTCCAGCTGACACGTAAGATTTTAACTCGAGTTCATTTTTTAAAAAGGAAATGAAACTTCATTGTATTTTCTAATTAAATTTTCAGATGCGGTGGAGTTGAGCTGTGTGCATTCCACGGACGTATTCGAGTCAACAACACTCTCGAAAATCGCTTGGAGATGATTGCCGGTCAAATGCTGCCCGAGATGCGTACCAAGCTGTTCAATGCAAATCCCAACCGCAAATTCTTCGATTAATTTACCCATATAGGAAGTTGTTTTTTTTCCTTTTTCTCTTTCACAATTTTTTCCTTCGTGCGGGCGGTAGAACATGATGCTCTATATCCGTGCCGTCGAATCAGTAGTAAATTTGTCTTGTCTTTCTATCTGTGCATGCACCATTCATCCATTTGAAATAGGGGAGCCCAAAAAAAGACAAAAAAATTATTATTATACCGGAAAAACTAACAACATTCCTCCTGTTTGTCTAGATGTTTATCGTGGTTGTTTTGGTTAATACATTGTATATTAGCGACACATTTTTTACTAAATAATTCTGGAGAAACAAAAATCGTATCCGGAGTTAATCCATTTCTTTCAAGGCCCCAGGGAGCAGCCGACGAGAAATCAAGTCTGGGCAGACCTCAGGCACGTGCACTGCTGTTTTTCTATTGGTGGGCCTCTTGTTCCCCCATCCTCAAAATTCAAATGCAGACTGAAACGTCCGCAAAAAGATTACTGAGAAATGTTAACATTTTTGGTCACACTCAGTCATCATCCAGACACGTGCTGCGTGTTCCGTGTCGAATTTTATTTAAAGGCTATTATTTAGCTGCTATTTTAGTCAATCAAAATGGAAATGGGTTTAGTTTCTTTAGGTTCCTCTGTCAGTGGTAAATCGGTTTCATTTGCTGACATGTCACAAGTAAGTAAAGATAATTAATTATCACACCGTTTGAAAATTTAAAAATATGTTCATCCAAAATTAACAGGAATCTGAGGATGATGAAGTCCACAGGGTACCATCTACTGGTCGTGGGATCTTGAAGAAATCGTCACCAAAGAGAACCGGAATCCAATTTCCTGTTAAAAAATTGAAATTCAGAATGCTTTCTGATTACTCGATCGACATCTGCAAAGATGCACCGGTTTATATGGCAGCTGTTCTCGAATATTTAGTCACTGAAGTTATTTCATTTGCTGGGGAAGCTGCCAATGCTCGAATGTCTAAAATCAAACCACGTCACTTGCAGATTGTTTTTCAAAACAACGAAGAATTACGCGAACTTATGACTGGCGAGGACAGATCAATAGGTAAACATATCTAAAAAGTAACTGCTGTAAAAATCTAAAATTATATTTGATCTACAGCATCCATGCTTGATGAACCGAGCAGCAGTGATTAGCTGGAAAACGTACAACAAGGCCACGAGATGAGAGCAACTTGCAAAGATTTTATTAAATTTTATAATACTGCAAACAGCTATTCCATTCGTTGGCATACATTTTATTTGTATTGTTTTAAAAATAGAAGCTGTATCGGTTTCAAACGAATTGTTGCTCAACATGCAACGTGGCATTTTGCAGTATTATTTTTTTTTTTTTACGAAAAAATTAAGTTGATTAAGCGTAGAATTTGAAAAAAGTACCGACGACGAGCAAATTTTGTATGTCGGGTTTCTATTTCTTAGATTTTAGTTGGATCGAATGACACGATATCAAAGCCAACTGGTTTTCATCAGTATACTCTATCAAGCCGACACAAAAAAATCTGATTGGTTCCATTAGAGTATAGCAACCGAAAGATGATTGGTCTGTCAACATGGTTTTTTCCACATGAAAAGCATATTTGCTTTCATTTCCACCGCTCCGGAAATAGTCTCATCTATACCAATTCGATCCCTATACTCTTTGGTTACTTTTTTATCGTCAAAAGTGGTAATTTTTTTCATTCAAAATTATAAACAAGAAATGGCTAACGAGAACATTAGATGTAGAAATTGGAGAAAAATTTGTCCCATTTAATGTCCTGTGAAACAAAAACATTAAATTAATCAAACAACAGAAAAGCAAAGACCATTAGAAGTTTGAATATTAACAGCCTGACTGCCTGAGGATTGATTGCAATAAAAGCTAATGCAGAGGGACCATGTGATCAAACGCTGCTGGTTTATAGGGTTGCATAACTGTACTAATGTTACATTAGTACAGTTAATGGAACATTAGTAATGTTTCTCTATAAGAATTCCCGTAATGGAACTTGTTTGCTAAAATGTTTAAAACTTTCTTTCATTTTCTCTTATCGAATTTTTCAACCATTTTTAGTAGTGCGGGGCTTTGTGGACGGGGCGGCGATCTGCTCTTATTTAAGCGTCTGCGGTTTTTGCTGCTGTGGCCACAAGCAGGAAATCCAACTGGCGTGCAGCTACCACGCCCTTTCTCGCTCTAACGGGCAACCAGCATTCTCGCCAGTACGCTAGAAGACTGTTTAGCCGAGATTTATGCATTCATCTCACAGACAGTGAACAGATCAATTTGTTGCTTTCCAATCAAGACAAAGCGAATAGGTAAAACAAATTAATTTTCACACCAAGCTTCACCCAATTCTAATCAGTTTTTTAAATTTAATTTTTTAGAAAAGATGTCGACAACACTGAAAACTTACAGTTATTGAAATTTTACCGAAACTGATTTGATCGCCAAGTGAATATAAAAGAAAATGTCGGAATTACAACGAGCGCCCACTTTACCACCTCGACTTAATCGGCGGTTATCTCAGACGGACTTTAGTAATAGTGCACCTGTTGCAGCAGCAGCCGCTGGCGAGACGTGCTTGCGTCTCATCAGCGATGCCGAGTGGTACTGGAAGAATATCAGCCGCGAAGAAATCGACGATCTGATGAAGGACACGCCCGATGGAACGTTTCTGGTCCGCGATTCCTCCTCCAAAGCCGGCGAGTACACCCTGACACTCCGCAAAGGCGGATGCAACAAATTGGTCAAGATCTGCTGCAATCGACACGGTCGTTACGGATTTTCAGAGCCCTACAATTTCCATTCCGTGCCGGAACTCATCAACTTTTATCGATCCGTCTCCCTGGCCCAGTACAATCCGACATTAAATGTCAAATTACTTTATCCAGTTTCACGCTTCCAGAATGTAAGTAGATGCAAATATTTAAGTCGATTACGTCATCTAATCTGTTTCCTTATGTAGCAGGCGGAAGAAGCGGAATCGGGCAACGACGTGGAGAAAATGCGGAAGCGACTGGAAGATGCCCATAACGAATATTTGAAACGCTCCCAGCAGTACGACCAATACCACAACGATTATTCCCAATGCTCGCAAGAAATCCAGTTCAAGAAACAAGCTTCGGACGCCTTCAACGAAGCTGTCGTCATGTTCGAGGAGCAACTGCGATTGCACGAAAAGTTCGAGCGCGAGGCTCACCGCCACGAAGTCCACAGTCTCAAGGAGAACTACCAGCTGCTCAAGTTCCAGATGGGCAATTTGAAACAGACCAGCCAAGAGTTGCAGAATCAATTGCGGGTCCAAACGGTCCTCAGCCGCAATTTAGATCGGGAGATGAACGCCCTGAAACCCGAATTGCATCAGCTCTGCAAAACTAGGGATCTCCTTCAGATGAAGTTCTTGGCGATGATACAGGTTTATTTGCAGCAGCATCCATCCAGCGTACACGCCGACAGCCAATATTGGCTCCTACCTGATTACACCCGGCCGGATGCCGAGCGCTTTCTCACCGGCAAAGCCGACGGGACGTTCCTGATCCGCCGCAGCGCCGGAAGCGCTCCTTTTGCTCTCTCGATCGCTTGTTCCAATGTTAAGAAAACACCCGTCGGACACATTCTGATCCATCGATCGGAGCGAGGATTCGGTTTCACCGAGCCTTACCTTCTATTCCCCACGCTGAACGATTTGGTCGTCTACTACGCCGGCCACTCGCTGGAGGAACTCAATCCACTCATAACTACTACCTTGGCTCATCCGTTGCACGGGCCTCAACCTCCTGAAGGCAATCATTCAACCCCTGTCAGCCCAGCTGCTGCTGTAGTTGCCACCACTGCCGAAGGATATTTATCTTTTTAAATGGAAATAATGGTCAATATCGAACTGAAAAGTATTTCTTGTTCCAAAATTCTTTTCCTTTTTTATCTGTCCTCAATCATCACTCATTGTACTGCTCTCGTTATTCAATAAATTATTGCAAATGTTAAAAGCAAAGTTGATTATTTATTCTTATGGAGAAGAAGTATTATATAACTGACGTTTTCTTTAAATTGTTACCGGTATCCAAGCTCTTTGTCATTGGCCTGAATAAGGTTGGGTGATCTTTGAGTCAAAAAGCAATTTTGATGTAATGTATCAAGAAAAATTGGGGAAATAGGGCGTGTTTACTTTTACCTCACGACGAAAAAGAAGAATTCCCTTTCAATTCTTCAAAAACCACCGAATGACCTATATCTTTGGCAACAAAAATTACTGCATTCGAGTGCAATCAAACATGGAAACATTTCTGATCCTTTCACTTATTCCACGGATATATAAAAGCCTGACTCGTACTGAGTCAAAAGTATCAGTTGCCCAACTCATCAACCAAATTTCAACATGAAACTGGTGAGAAAAAAATAACTAATAAAATCCTAACTTTTTAAAGTGCTGAATCTTCCCATATTAAGCAATATACCGAATAAGGATTAACTAATAAGACTGAGATTTTATCGACTTAGTTCGTTATCGCCGCTGTCTTGGCTGTCACTGCTGCCACCAGCTACCCTTCCAACTACGCTCCTTCCAGCTACAAGGATAACAAGTACGCCGGAATCACCATCGTGAGCCAATCCGATGAGCGCAACCTTGACGGCAGCAGCAAGTGGAGGTAAACTTTTCATTTTCAATCTCTCACGATTGATAAATTAATTAAGTAGTTACACAAATTCTAATCAAATCTCAAATTGGGCATGTTGCAGCTACGCCGGATCCGACTACACCACCCGTGAAGAGTCCCAGGTCCAGAAGAAGATGCAAGGCGCTTCTTACGATTCTTACGGAAAGGCCACTTACGAGGATGTTATGGGCAACACCAACAAGGGATCTTCTTACTGGGTTTCTCCCGAAGGCGAGAAAGTTACTTTGACCTGGTCCGCTGATGAGGCCGGTTTCCAGCCAAAGGGCGACCACTTGCCAGTTCATGTCCCATTCAACGGCAAGGGTTACAAGATTTACTAAATTTAAATTATTGGCGGTTTATTTAAAAAAAGGAAAAAAAAATACAATTTATTTTGCTAACTGATCATAGCTAGAATTTTTTTGTTTGAAATTTCTGGTGGGTCGATTTCTGGTTATAATTAGCCATTAGTCATCAGATCGACCAGATCAATAACATATCACCAGATCGGCGCCGACGTTCGGTGTGCTTATTTCGGATCGATTCGCGAGCCCTTGCTATTTTGAAATGTTTCCGTCATTTCCTTTATACGTTGGCCAACACTTTGAACACCACACTATAGATTTCTTCATCATAAATGAAGAGGCGAGAATAACTTTCCATCCAAAACAGTTTCCTGTTTTCCACCATAAATGTTGCTGCTGCTGATGAAATTTTAGATCCCCATGTAAGGATGTGCCACTTGATCAGCGAAAGTGAGACATTCTATTCTGGCGCTCTGATATTGAGACGAAAAAGAGATATCTCCATCTCATCCTGCCACTTTTATATTTTTACCACATTGCATCAATCTCGTCATATAATCTAATTATCTCTCCGTCTCTCCTTTTTGGCGCAAAACAATTTATATCGTCTGATAAGATATCAAACGGCGTTGACGTTTCTCAGCAAAGGAATATCACGTAAGATTGGCAAGAAGCGTACACTGCGCACGCAAATTCGTTATATTATCGCCACACCTTGTTATCTTATCGAAGAATATAAATGACATCTGTCAAACACCATGTCATTCAAATTCTGCTAAATTGGGGTGCATGTACAGTCGAGTTGGAAATTATACCTGACGCGATTTTTTCCCAAATGTTTTTATAGTAGAATCTATCCCATCCATATGTCAATGAATCACTTGCTCAACCCTTAAAGAGTCACTGACATATTCAAACCACATGCGATTTGAAAATGTTGATAAGAATTATTTTTTAAAGAAATAGTACTCCAGAAAATGTAACATGACAGGCCCCCCTCCCTGTTGTTGTGTTGTTCTTGATTGATGTCGAGTATGTTTGATTTTTATTCTCAGCTAGACCACCAGAGGAAATTTAATTAAACGATATATACGTATTATGGTTGGATGGTTGAAAAGATCAGGTTTCCATGCCATAAAAAGAAATCGCGACGCAGACTACAAGAAATAGACTCGTGTATTTTACTGCCGCTTTTTTTTCTCCTAGATATAACCTGTTCTTGCTGTCACAACAAGGAAATGCAAATATCGGCTCGGCATATATAAAAGGTGGTCTTCTGTGTCTGTGGATTTTCATTCCTCTTCTTCAGAAGTTCAACCAACCGCTCGAAATCGGCACAAAAGTTCAGTCGTCGGCAGCCGTTTCTGAATCAAAATGAAGCTATTCGTAAGTTTTATTCAAATTGTTTTTTATAATTACATTTTCTAAAATGTAGAAATTTTTCTTTGCTATATTTATTATCAGTGTACAGTTGTGTTCGCCTCGTTGATCTGTATCGTTTCCTCCATTGGACCGACCAGATGGAGTTACGCCTCCGTACATCAACTTCCTTATTTTAATGCACCGACATCACTGGGACCCGTGCAGGATGTGGCATTTCATCCGGAGAGTCGCGTACCCCAGAAGGCCGACCAAGACACCATGTTGGTTCTAGGCTCTCATGTGAGATGTCTAAAGGAATTGCAAGGTATTAAACAATAACATTTAATATAAAGGTAAAAGAAGCAAGTGATAAAAATTGTCGAATTGGTCTCTACAGCACTGAAGGAGCGATTGGATGGAACTACGGATTGTACCGCTTCTGATTTAAAGAAAGAATTCTTAGGTAAAATAATCAGTCAACTATTCCTCTAAGCGGTAATAAAGCGTAAATATTTTTTAAATAGAAATTTCAAAGCGGCTAGCGGAAACAAATACAATTGTGCTGAATTTGAAGAAGGAAATGACAGGTAAGATTTGAAATTTGGAAAAGAAAATATTGGATTTAAAAGAATTGCATTTTATTCATTTGCAGAAATGTCACGACATTCGACGGAAACTGCGCAACGGTTAGCTGAAACGAATGCCGATGTTTTGAATTTGAAAAAGACGTTAAATGGTAATTTTACACGCAAAGATATTTTGAGAATCTGAAAGATAGCAACATTCTTTGTATCTTTTTTGCATAGCATCTGTGGTTGAGCTAACGGCGACTAAGAATAACTTGATGGATATGACAGCAGCTTTTGCCGACCTTGAAAAGGAGTCAGAAAGTAGAATTTTAATATGAGATTGTTTAAAAAAATTTTGGAAAATAATGTTTTTGTGGTGTGTAGGAAATTCGGACGGTTTAGAACAAGCAAATGCGAAAATGGAGGTCTTAAAAACTGAATTGAAAAGTAAAGTATTTTCTTCTTTTTAGACAATTAGTTAACAACAAATCAAATATTTTTTTTGGCAGAGACTACGACGGATCTGGCGGCCTTAAAATTAATTACAGCTAATGCAACGACATCTCTTGCAAGTGTTAATGCGAATTTTATTGGTGCGTATTGTCTTAATCAAACATTCCATTTGCAAAATTTTAATTCAATGTCTTTTAATTCACAGCGATTCAACAAGATTTGAATGTCATCAAGGCTGATGTTATTGCTTTAAAAGGTAACTTAGTTATTTCTAAATTTAAAAAAAAAAAAAAAAACGGTATTTGAATTACATTTTGTTTAGCAACAAGTTCGAGTGACAAACCCTCATCCATCGGAAAAATTCCGGCTTCCTGTGCCGACTTACGACAGTTAGGAAACGGAAAAAGTGGATTGTATAATATAAAATCCGACAAAAAGATCAAGATTGCGTATTGCGATTTTACCAAGCCGTCTACCGATTCAGGCAAATTCGATTCCCATTAATTATCACCAACATAATAATATTATAAAATTATCAATCGCAGGTTTCCAAAATTCAATTGGATCCTTAGACGTGAAATCCTCGACTACTTCCTTTTACGTTCAACTGGGCAAGGATTTTAGCGAAGCCAGATCTCCGATTCCATTCGTCAAGGAGTTACTAAACGTGGGAGGAGCCTACAATGGAACGAGTCGAAAATTCACGGCACCCGTCACGGGAAAATATTTTTTCACCTTAACTGGAGTAGTGGCTTTCCCGGCAACCGTGTCTGATAATTCTTATTTGCAATTGGCTCTGTACAAGAACGGTGGCGAAATTGGGCGGGCTTTTTCTGACGAGATGAGTGACATTCGCAAACACGGCACCATTTCTTTGCAGTCAACACTCGATTTGACCAAAGGTGATCAAATATGGCCAATGATTTCCTTTATCGCACCGAGCGTTTATTTGGTTGGCCATGGCTATACTCATTATTCTGGTTTCTTGCTCGACGAGGATTTTATGTGATAGTCTTTAAAATAAGGTTTTGGATTGGGCGGGGCATTACAAACTGGGTGTATTTGGAATACAAAATGTGACTCTAAATTGAATTAAATTAAACTTTTTGACATTGATGAGTAGCATCAGTTATCTCAGCTTATGATATGAAAAAGGAAAATTTTATAATTATTATATTTTTGTAATCGAAGATCTAAGCGGATCTAAAAAACAGATTTGATAAAAAGAATTAAGAACATAAAACACCTAGCGGCAGAGACGCGCAACTGCAGACGACCAATGCAGACGAAAAAGTTCCCCATTCCGCGAACTTCTTGGATGGCTTGAGGTTGGCTAGAAACGGTCATAGAGCTCATTAGCTTGTTTTAAGCTCAACTATTTAATTTGATTACAGTCATGTCACTGCTTATTCTATCTAACGAGGTTCTCCTTAAACACATTTTCACGTTTCTGGAGATACCAGACTTGTATAAACTGATGCATTCTTGCAGTCGACTCAGTATTCTTTTGCGCGATGCAAACCAGCTTTGGAAGAAAAAGTTTCAAGAAAGGTGAGTGATTGTGTGTGACGTTGGTAATATTTTGTGTCTGATTTGTTTCTACAAAATGTGTGTTGCCCACTCCAATAGATGGCCCAAAATTTGTTTACGTGAACAAAAAGGACGTGTAGTTAACTGGCTGGACAGGATGAATCTACGACTAAGGATCATAAGAGTAGTCAAAGAAGAAGTTGGGAGCATGTCTGCTCTTTGTTATCCTGAAAGTACTGAAATATATACACCTGAAAATGTCGTTAAAACATTAACAACTGGTGACTACCCTTATCTTGTATTCATTGACGATGAACTTACACGACTGAAGTTTAACCCACCAGAGGAATTGTGAGTCTAAATAGTTTCTTCCTTCACATGCAAATTCTAACAAACATGTGGTTTTCTATTTCAGGGCAGATGATTTGACTTTCACCTATTACGCCAGACACTTGTACACAAAAGTCAGGATGTGTCTACTAGAGAAGAAGTGGTTGAACTTTATGCGCCAACCAGAATCAAAGAAATCTTTACTTGAGGGTGCCCTGCTTGTCTCTGAATGGATCAACATGGACTTCCGGGAGATTCACAGTTCAAGTGACAGTGATCTGATGATTGACTGGATCGTTGACAGGGTGAAATTTCTCCTTGGCGAAACGAGAAACTATTCATTTCAAGGTGCAGACGTACAACCCACTGAAAGAGAGATTTTGACCACCATCAGCCGAGTGTTATTTCATGAAGAGGAAATGAAAATGCTTCTTATATATGTAGACGACGAAGTTAACGGCCGCGATCATTATGTTGCCTGTGGTTGTTTTACCCCCGGAACTTATTCTGTTGACCTAGTATTTTTTTTCATTTTGTTCTTGAGACAAACACTTCTTACCAATTGCTTGTTCTCGACATTTCATAGGTTCTTGTATCCGATGCGAGAATAGGCCATAACAACATTTTTTGCGTCATCTATCAAGAAGTGGCCAAGAGGATGGGTATTTTGTGTGAACCGGTATTCTGCTACAAGGACCATAGATTCTACAAAAGAGTGGTACTTCGATGGAAGGAATATCCAGAGTAATGCGCTTTTTTAGAAATTTACCCCTTTAAATTGTGATTTTCATGTATCTCATTGCTTGTACAGGCAAGCAGAAGGTTACACTTACATTGACATGTATAGGAAAGGCGTCTTGCAACGTCTCGATGCCAGTCGTCGCCTCGGCCCTGTTTACGGTTACTTTGACGATGAAGAGTATTACGATGTTGATGTTGATTCACCTGTTGTCCCGGCGGAAGAGGTTTTCCAGGAAATGCTTCGTCTTTTGCTTGAAGAGGACAGTAGGCTTTGTCATTTAAATCACGGGTACACTAAGCCGTACATAGTGTACCCGACATCAAGTCTATGTCGACTTGCGTGTGCAATTTCCCCCTCGTCGACTAAGTTGGTTAAAACATATGCAACTTTTTGCGAAAAGAAACACATCCAATTTGGTGATGCCATTCGACTGTGCCAGGTATCATGATGTTAGAATGAAAGAAAATGTCTAACAGTTAATAATTTTCTTTTTTTAATTTCTCAGGAGCGAAGAATTTCCTGCAGTAAATTACACAAACTCTTAAATGAACACAGAAACAAACTAGCGGAGGTAACCTGAATTCCTCTAAACATATCGCTGTTTTATTTATTTTTGTTTTATTTTGTGTTTGATTTATTGATATTTGTTGTTGTAGAAGGTTGTTTACAATCGTTCTCCGTCCATCAAATACGCGATTGGCCTTGTCATGATCTACAACGATGATGCAAAAAGCTATTTGCGTAAAAGAGCTTGTGTTATTATTTCATGGGATATGAAATGCAAAGGATATTATTCCGGTATGTACGGAAAACCAGTTGCCAATTTGGATCAGCCATTTTACAATATCCTGTTGGATGATAGGTTCCCCGAATATGTCCCTGAAGGTACATTCCTGCAATTGATTTTTTCTTTAATCTTACTTATTCTGTTATTTCTTATTGGTAATAGAGAAACTGGAGCTTCATCGCAATCCCGAGTCCACTAGTGTAAATAATGGGAACCTTGGAATGCATTTCTCCAAATTTGATGGTCGCATTTACGTACCAAACCCTATGTCTCAATCTCGTTTTCCCGACGATGAGGCCTTTGCACGATCTCTGGTTGGAACAATGTGATTTTTGTTTCTCTATTTATGGTTTCGTATTAACTCATTCGTACTCTCCTCGGTTTAAATTGTTTGTGTTAATTTGGAGTTTTTGCTCGAGTTTTTGTAAGAAAACACGGATAGTTTTGTAATACGGATAAATAAGATAAACGATTTGAATTGTTACCCCATCTATGATTCGAATTCAAACCATTAGGTTTGCTTATTTACATATTTTTCTCGACTGCGTGGTCTGCTTAATGTCTGTCTGTTAGGTGCCATGGGCTGTAGACATTTCTGGTGTTGGTTATTTTAATCTATTTTTGCATGGATACCAACGATGTCCAAATATTGTAATTTATAATTTTAGTAAAAATGACAAGGAGGTCGATTAGACTTTTGGTTGCGACGTTAATATTCGGCACAGCAATCCTTTTTGGCATTTTCTCGATTGCTTCAAACAAAAGTAAGTAACAGATTCTATAGGCACTTAATTCATGGCAAGTCTTTATTTCAAAATCCATTCTTTTAGATGCCCAAAGTCAAGATTTTACCAAAGAGTCATACCTAGAGATGAAGAATGAATTGATTAAAATGAAAAACGAGAATCTCAAGCTTAAAGTTCAAGTCAACCAACAATATGAGCAGCCAGAGATCAACTTAGATGCACCCATTGTACCCAGTGATCAGCTTAAACCCTGTGCCAAAGTAAATATTAAATCAACACAAAATCTGTTGCTTGCTAAATTTGCTCTATTGTTTCAGGATGCTAGTATTCTTGTGAAACGCTGTGAAATCATTCATGTTGCTATTGTATGTGCTGGTTATGATGCTTCAAGAGCAGTCTCTACCCTAATCAAATCCTTGCTTTTTTACCGCAAGAATCCCATTCACCTTCATTTTATAGCTGATGCCATTGCCGAAAACATTTTGAAAACACTATTTCAAACATGGGATATTCCCCATAGTATGTGCAAAATTTCAAATGATGGTTTAAAGTGTTTACTTAACTTTTCCATATTTTAGTGAATTACAGTTTTTACTCAGCTGATGAACTAACTTCCGATGTAGCTTGGATTCCAAACAAACACTATTCTGGTGTTTATGGGCTCCTGAAACTTACGCTGCCCAAAGTTCTGCCTCAATCTGTGGACAAAGTCATAGTCTTTGATTGCGATGTCACCTTTTCAGCTGACATTGCAGATCTCTGGGCAGTTATCTCATCCTTCTCGTCCAGTCAGGTAAAAACAACTGCCTAACTTTGTACTAATGTATAATGACGACCATTTTCTTGCGATATCAGGCAATTGGACTTGTCGAGAATCAAAGTGACTGGTACTTGGGGAAATTGTGGAAAAACTATGAGCCATGGCCAGCCCTAGGCAGAGGGTAACAACATTTTACCAAGAAATTTTTTTTATTTTATTTAACGTTTAAAATTTTGAAACAGATTCAATACTGGAGTGATTGCGATGGACTTGAAAAAATTACGTTCGTTAAATTGGAATCAGCTATGGTTGCTGACGGCTGAAAAGGATCTAGTCAGTCATTATTTCACATCACTTGCTGATCAGGATATTTTTAATGCTGTACTTTTCCAAGAGCCACATCTCGTATATCGCCTCCCTTGCCAGTACAATGTCCAATTATCTGATAATACGCGATCTGAATCATGTTACAGTGAAGTCGCCGATTTGAAGGTAACATTTTTGAATTCTACTTATTAGTTAAAAATTCCATTTCCAATTTTTTTTCACTTTCAGATTATTCACTGGAACTCTCCGAAGAAATTAAAAGTCAAGAACAAACACAGCGACTTTTTCCGTAATTTTTACTACACTTTTGTTGGTTTTGATGGAAACTTTCTCCGACGACAGCTTTTTCATTGTAACGATTCCGGATTTAACCAATCATCCGTCGATGATCTTCCGGTATGTCATCGCTACATTTATTTTCCAACGTTTCAATGTAAAGAATTGAATCAATAGGTGGAAGATGATGCTTGCTACGAGGTCCGTAAAGCTCGTGATGCCAAATACCGAACGCATCTCTTTTATTTGTCTTATGATGCTGGTAAAATAGACGACAACGACATCACCTGGGTAGCACAGTTGTCACTTGACAGGCTGCAAATGATTGAACCCCTTTGTCGATTATGGGAAGGTAAACCCCTACAATAAAATTTGATTCAAATTGATCGCTTCTAATTACAATTCATTTAAAATTAGGACCAATAAGTCTCGCTCTTTACTTGTCTGACACGGAAGCCGATCAGTTCCATTCGTTTGTCACGGAATCGCACTACCTGAATTCCAGGACCAATATCGGTTATCACGTCGTTTATAAACAAGGAGTAAGTGAACTTGTGTTGAATTAAATCTGAAATATTGTTCGCACCTTTTAAACAATTTATTCAACAGAGTTTGTATCCAGTCAATTTATTGAGGAACGTGGCTCTGGAACAGGCCAGCACGCCATTCGTCTTCCTCTGTGATATAGATTTCTTGCCCATGCCGAATCTCTACAATACATTGAAAAAAGCTGTCCAGTCGCTCAAAGTGGCCACCGAAAATAAGGTACTATACATAGATGGCGTGAGTGGTGACCACCTGCAATGCTATAAAAACTTGGTGTGTCTTGGAAGACGATAAAAATAACAACTACTAAAAAAAGAAAAAAAACTTAAAAAGAAAAAAGATGTTGTTTAATGATGTTTCCAACAAGGCTTTGGTGGTTCCAGCTTTTGAAAGTCAACGGTATCAGACCAAAGTGCCCCGTACCAAAGCTGAGGTAATTGCCGCTCTGGACATGGGCGACCTGTTGACCTTTCGTTACCACGACTGGGCCCTAGGACACGCAGCCACCAACTTTCCCATGTGGAGGACGGCCACTATTCCTTACAAAGTAAAATAAATTAAATCTTTTTGTTTTCTTTTTTTTCCTTTTTTTATTTGCTTTAATTTATAGTTTACGTACAGAATTAGTTTAAAAGGACTTGGAAATATCTCTTTGTATTTTTATCCTGATAAGATTTGACGTGTGGTTATCATTAAAGAAATAGCGGGTGGGGTAAACCCAGTATAAACTATTTCAATGGAATTGATAAATTTATTTCACAGATTAAATGGGAACCAAATTTCGAGCCTTACGTTGTGGTGCGACGGGACGTGACACGCTACGATCCCCGATTCCTGGGTTTCGGTTGGAACAAGGTCTCGCATTCGATGGAATTACACGCCCAGCACTACGAGTTCCAAGTCTTGCCCAACGCGTTTATCGTCCACTTACCTCATTCGCCCAGCGTCGACATTTCCAAATATCGAGGCTCCTCCCAGTATCGAAAGTAAGTCCACCAATTCAGTTCAACTTTCCTCGGGGTGTTGGTATGAATTTTAAATTTGAAATGAATTCACGACACGCAGGTGCTCCGAATCTCTGAAATCGGAATTCATCGTCGATTTGAAGAAGCGCTACTCCGATTTTAGTTTCAAATAGCTTTTTCAAGACTTTTGTTGTTTGTGTGTAATCGGGATCCTTCTTCTTCTTGATGATTACCCCCCAAAGAAATATACAAATCTCCGTTTTCTACAAGTTCGTTTTCCAGTTGAGGTTCAAAAGTCCCTTGGACTGATGGCCCCGGAGTTGGGGGGTCGCAGAGGAAGAGGAGGCTACGATTCGCCGATGAGACGGGATGATGAATGGGCGTATTTCGATCTCAAACCACCAGAGTCGTTGGTTTATTCTCTTTTTTTTTATATTTTTCTTGTAAAAATTAACTGTCGGGAGGAAAAAAAAAAGGCTGAGGAAGTCGATATCTTATAACCGAATAGGAAACGGAAAAGGGGCGTTGACTAGTTTTTATACATGGGGGGGGAGTCCTTCCTTCTTCCTTTTCAGATTTTGTAGAAAAGAAAAAGAAAATATTAAGAACTCAACCAACTACTAGACTGCGTTGCTGCTGTTGCTGCCGTTATATATATCGTCGTCGTAGGATGGCGGTTGAGTGTGTTATCAATATCCGGCATCCGCTTTCATCTCTATTGTGTGTGTGCCCCCCTCCGGCTTCAGATTTTGTCCAGGACGGATAAGGATGCGTTAGTTAAAAGGAAAACAACATACAAACACCCCAACAGTTATCGAATCCATTGTATCCGCTTCTCATCATTGCAACAAGAGTTTTCGGTTCGCTGTTGCCAGACGATCTCGAATTAAATTGCAATATCTTTTATTCTGGTCATTTTTTAAATAAAAAAAAGTAATTAATTTCATCATCTTTTTTTTTATTTGGTTTAAATTGTCCCTCCAAAACAACACACAAAGAACTCTCTCGAGAGAGTCGAAACAGGACGGAAAAGTGTAATCATTCCCTTCCGGCCCCTTTTGCTTTAACTTTTTCTTTCTTCTTATCCACTACACATTTACTACTCCTCTATAATTCAATTATATATATACCCCCCTCTCTTTATATCTTTCGAATATAAACATATATTCGTAGTTACAATTTGATTCCCAATTTTTTCGGGGTTTTGGGAAGATGGTTGCCAACTTCCTCCGCTTCTTATTCCCCCCCCTAAAAGCGAAACGACCTGTTGAGGATTGAACAACACAAAAGGGGGAAAAAATGGGCGAGCCAACAACTCCCCTCTTCTTCTTGTCTTATTACTGACAAACAAAAATCCCCTCTCTCTCCTCTTTTTACTTGGGGGCCGGAAATACCATCTCGTCTAACTCTCCACAGGCTACCACTTCTTCTTCTTCCTTTCATTCCCCCCTCTCTTTAAAAGAACCTTTTTTTCCAGTTTCGTATTTTATTTGGTTTTCTATTTCCTTTGTGTGTCTTTTTTTCTTCTTCTTCTTCTGCTTGGCCAACTCTTTTCGCTCTCACACGATTTTCTATTTTGCACAATCTTTTTTCGTGGTTGACACTTGTTTAAAGAAGAAACCTGTGTTGACTTGGATGGCCGAAAATGTTCATCCGTGAAATGGGCCAATTTTTCGGGGGTTTGAAAAAATTAAAATCGCCTCAAGAAAATTTATTTTTCTCCATTTTTAGTTATTGTCTAGAAAAAGAAAGAAAGAAAAATCTTGGTATTATTTTTTGAACGTGTGTGTAATTAAGTGGGCGGAGTCACAAAGATGATGATTGCTCCGGAATATAAGGTCCCCTCGAGAGTTGTTGGTCATGTCCGTTGGCCTGCAGGTGCCGCGCCGTAAAAGAAGAAGAAGAAAAACTATCCGGTAAAGCCACAAGAGTGGAGGTAATTCACGAAGGGGGTCATTTACATAAAAAGGAACAGAAAAAAGTGACTTTTTTCAGTTTCCTTTAGGCCCTGGAGCGGTTGGGGGTCAAGCCTAGAGGTCGCGGATGTACAGGCAGCACTAACAATCATTTGGCAGTCATTGTCCGGCCTTCTTATATATATAAAAGATGATGATGATGACTGTAGAAGAAGATGCTCAAGGGTTTTTGGTTGTTGTTGTTGTACCTGGAGGGGTAGATGTGAAACCTCAGGAAAAGTTTTAGTGACCCTCGAGGGTGAGGGGAGAATTCACACCCTCTTTTTTTTTTACCTTTTTTATAATTAAAGCCGTAGGGCAAGGCTACCGAAGTTGTTGCATCATGGAGAAACAATCACGACGAGAGTCTAATGACATTGAACCACCACCAGCAGCCCCTCTCCCAACATGTTTTTGCATCTGACAAGATTTATATCCTAAAACCAAGATGGCGTCCAACGGTTTCCACATCTTGAATGTCGTCGGTGTCAACTTACACACACACACACAAAAAGGGAGCCACTTGTTGGGAGGGTGAGCAGCAACAACCACCACCATCTTTTTATTTTTAAGGGGGTGCCGATTGCTATCTCTAACGTTCTTTTTTCTACGCGTCTTTTTTTTTCAAAAACAGAATAAGAAAAAGGTAACCGGATCTTTTTCTCATGTGTTCTTCCCCCCCTAGGAAGCGTCGGGACGCTGAACACATAATGTGTGTGTGATTGACTCGTCTGGAAAACACGAGGAAGAAATGTAAGGCGCATTTTCGTTATACTTTAGTGTGTGTGGGGAGAACATTTTTTAGAAAAATATCAAATTACAGAAGAGAAAAAATCTTTCTTTGGGTCATTACGTATAGATCACGACGACGTCAGAGAGAGGGGTGAGAGCACCTGATGCAGACGAAAGTTTCAGATTACTTTCGTCTGCTACTCCTTGCGGTGGTCAATGAGAGAAGTTCATTTCGAAGAAGCCCAACCAGAAGAAAAGGGGTGGAATTCTATAGGGGGTAGTAAGGTGTGCAACCCAATCTTGAAATTCCATTTTTTCTCCCAACCACGTGAATTAAGAATATTTTAAATATTCATATCAAAATTTTCGCGATTTAAAAAAAAATCCCTCTACCGGATAAAGAAAGAAAAAAATTGACGGAAGAGGGTGGTAAAAAGTAGGGTTGGGGGCGGATACTTGAACCGCCTGTTGCTCCTCCAATCATCGCACGGTCGCCATTTCCCTTTTGGTGGTGGTGGTTTCCCCCCCTCACTAGGGGTCACATGTCTGGACAGAGAGGGTGGGAAATTGTAAGAAGGGGGGACCATTTTTAGGTTGGGAAAATAAAAGGAAACGAAAAATCATTTGCTGCGGCGCGTTCAAAGCGTCTCGACGCCTTTTCACGGCGCTCCTCCAAGTTTTATATATTTTATCCCAAGTGTGTTTTCCAAGTGTGTGTGTGTGCCCAACTCTGGACTTTTTAATAATTTTCTTTTCTCTGAACAAAGTGAAATTTTATATATTTCGTGTGACATTTAATTCAGCCACCAAAATGAATAACGACATTCCCGTTGTATCGTCAGCCTTCAACCGTGTGGTAAGTTTCATCATCTTTTCTTGACAAAAAAACAAAATTACGCTTCCGGTGCGGATCACGCGCGCTCGGGAGTCGCGCCAACGGATTTCCGGTCTCTTTTTTTATTTTATATCTTACTTTCTCGTTTCCTCGAGTTCAAGGAAGAATGAGGGGGTTGTGTTGTTCCATCCGGTTGTTACGACAAGAAAATTTGGAGGGAAAATTTAAATTTTTTCAAATTTTTTGAGCGAGCGCGCGTCATTTAAAAATGTTTTCTATAAATAGGTTTTTTTGAATTTGGTCATTTTTGTGTCAGTGGGGTATTTTTGGGTGTCCTCGTGGGGTTATGGATGTGCATTACGTTATTTTACACATGTTTTTTAGTTTCTTTCGGCTGTGACATGTAAAACTGGGAAAATGTCCAAAATGCTTTTTTGAAAATGGCGCGCGGGGAAGGCGATTGTTTTTGTTATTACTGTCGTTTTGGCGGCGGCGGGACTTTCAAGTCCCCAACTTATGAGCTAACAAATTCCTCGACAACATTTGCGACGCCAAAAAAGTGTGAAAAAAGAATTTCGCCATTTAAAAATAAATTGAAATTAATTTATTTTAAAAGTTGTTTTGGTGGATCAAAAAGGTTAACGAGAGAAATTTCGCTAGAGGGCACTCAATTTTTATCGGGAAAATTAGTCAAAACACATTTTTTTTTTTCTTTTTTAATGTTTTATAATTAGTCGTGTGTTAAAAATACTAACGAGATAAATTTATTCCACACAGTGTGGAATGACCAAGGGGCAAACAATTTAAAAAATAAAAATTGGACATGAAACGACATAGTCGGGATTTTCTGCCAAGTTATTTTTGCTTTTGTTTTGTATTTCCCCTTTCACCCCGTTCGCGTCTCTCTGTATATTTATTTCTATACTTGAGGAGCATGCCGAGATATTTTGTGCGTTTGTTTGTTTTTGGAATTTTTCTTTTGTTTTTGGGACCGTTTCTTAAAAATAGCCGGACACGATGTGTTAACGCCCAAGGAAATAGACGCTAGTGACTCCCGAAATAATCCGCACACACACACTGGCGAATAGGAATGCAGCCTTCGCAATCTCTGTTGAGAAAATAAATTCTATGCGCCATCTATTGGCAGAAATTTACCGAAATCCTTTTTTAAAAAACCGAAAAAACATGAAAACAGGTTGTCATTTCCGGTCTTTCGTCAAAAAATGTTTGATATGATATCACACAGTCGACATATTTCAACATTATAATCCCGACCGAGACTGGACTCTTGTCGTCTGTTTTTCTTTTTTTCCCGAAATGATAACAGTTCTCGAAATAAAAAATTCCATTTTATATCAATAAAAAATATAAATAATTTCATACGGACATTCGTTCGGGCGAGTCACGGGCGACTAATTCCGTTTGTTGTGCACATCTTGTGGACGTTTCAGTTCAGTAAATTTGAGCTTCGTTTTTTCCCGCTTCACATATCCCCGTTGGCTATGGGTCTATCGTACCACAGACTCTTCTTTTTTTTTCACGTAACATTTTTTGTTTGGCGGACGCCACAATTTCCCATACATCCGCTACATTCCATCCACTTGTGTTTGTTGGTATTTTTCTTTTCGGACGCTGATTCGACATTTTTTTTTCTTCTCCCGAAAATCTTTACGGGAAAGGTTTTTGAACCCTAGAGGATTATTATCCCGCTAAACAACAAAAGAAGAAGAAGAACATGTTTTTGTTGGTAGTACGTGTGCGCATGTAGCTCGTGCTATCAGATATTTTACACGAGATAAAAACCGGTCCTCTCCATGCGCACTGAAACCATTTTCGGAAGTTCCATTAAGGAAAATAAAAAGAAACATTAACATATGCGCGATATAAAAGTTGGAGGAGAATAAGTCATCACCGGTTGTGTTGGCAAGGGCCAACAAGTTTTTCTAAATTTTCATTTTCTGGTTAGAAATGAAATAAAACAAAGTTCATCGGACCAAATAAGTTTTCAATCAGCTGATGAAGTGGGTTTGATGAGGGACTATTGTGAGAGAAAATGACGCCCTTGAAAAATTAAGAACGACATGTGTATAATTTTTGGCAAAAGGAATTGAAAAGGGATGATTATTAAAAGCTCCATGACGCAAATCGGCTGGGGGTTTGTTCCTTTCTGTCTTCCAAATCCCTTCACACACAGAGAGAAAAACTTGTTGGCTTCTTTCCCGAACTTCCTGTGTCTCTCTCTCTCCTTTTTTTTTCTCCCGTCTGCTGTACACACACGCGTGATGTCGAAACTCACGAAAGTAAAAAAGAATATGACTTCGACCTTTGCACACACACACACTACTAGTGAGCTCTTCCTGTTTCATTTACGGGAAGTTCAAATTTAAACTGCGGAACATTGTTTGGAAAAAGAAATCATAAAAATGGCGTTTTGTGACAAAAATTAAATTTCAAGTTAGTCGATTAAAGATAATTCAGATTCCCTTTAAAGAAAAGACGGAAATACACGACAGGATCTGTTGATGCTGACGTCATGATCGCCATCTTGGTAGTAGTAACTCCTCCCATTTTCTTTTTAATTCCTTCCAAAACTTTCCACCGCTAGATGTCTCTCTAGTCAATGTGTGTCCAAGTGGTTTCTAGTGTGTGTGGCCACCCCAATCGGAGGAATCTCCCGTTTCCTCTCACTTGGAAGAAACCCACCCACCCACCACCCAGCCCTTTGGGGCATTCATTTTCCTCCCCTCTCACATCCACACGGATAAGTCTTGGACTCGTCCAAGAAACAGAAGGGAAACAGACGTCGTCTCAGTTGCAAGTTTCGTTTCGTACAGTTGTTCACCGTGTGTGTCTGTGTCTGTGTGTGTTTGACTTGTGAGTGTGTGTGTGTGTTTGGATATTTCTTTATTATTTCCGTCGTCCGGATTTCACACACACATTTATAAAACTTGTATATTCAAATTAATTGTGACGTGAATTTCATCGATTTTGACGCTGGGTAAGTTTTCTTCAAATTATTTTGGTGGAATGCACTTGTCAGTATTCGCGTGGGTTCCAATGGCGGAAGTGATGCAATTGATGAGTATGGTTCGAATTTCCCCTTTTTTGATCCGCATTACACACACATAGTGGGGGGGGGAGGAGGAGGTGATTATCATCTGATTACGTCTGATGACGCACTTGTTTACCACCATCTCCTTTATTTGAACAAAATCTGATAAAAATAAAGTAGCAAAAACAAATTTTGGATCCGGTTCAGTTGTTAATACAACAGCTGATAGAAACGGTTTATTTTTCTGCACGAAACTTCCGGCTTCCGCATCGTCGTAAGACACCCGTTTTCTTTTATCGCGTGACGATTTCACGCATCCTTGCACTTGCTCTTCTTTCCATACCATATGTTTTTTTCTTTTCTTTTTTGGTATACACCTTTAAGTGTAGCAGAACCCGGAAGTTAACGTGAGTCTCCACTCCATGTCGGGAGTAGTTTGAAACATTTCCGGGTTCCAACGGTTTCACTTTGAGACATTTTCTCTCTTCCGGATATTATTTTTGGGTGAAATATTTTCTCTCTCTCCCAGATGGTCTCTGCTGTCTTGTGACTGGCGCTCCAGAATCCCGCACGCGGTCCTTCCGCCCGACCGAACTCTCTTTCGTGTGTGTGTGTGGCTTAAAGTGGGTCGCGTCATTGGACTCTGGTAATGTCCATAGGGATGAATTTAGCTCGGAGGTAAAGGTAGTACTAGTCCAGCTTCTTCCAAGTGAGAAAAAAGAAACGGACAGATATATATCGTGCGGTTATTTTTTTTTAAAAACAACATCTGCGGTCGCATCTTCACGCGGAAGAAGAAGCTGAAACCGTCAGGTGCCAAAAGGAGATCACACACCTGTGTGCGTAGAGATGCCGGAAACCCTCACGGCCAATCATAACTGTTTGGCCTTGCTGAAATTTTTCAAAATGGCGTCAGATCAACAAATGTGTTTTTGTTCCCGGAAGAGATTTCTGGATGAATAGAGATGCTGTGTAGAAACTGTACACCTTACGGTGTGTGTTCCATCTCACAGGTGCGCGTTCACACACAGACGCCCTGCAGTGTGATTGGATTTATTTTTCACGAGACGGAGAGGAAGACGCGTTCACTGACCTGACCTCGTCGTCGGGGATGAAAGGAAGCATTTCCTTTTCTCCATATTTGGTTTTGCTAGCCCTGCCTCTTCTTTACTATTTGATTCCATCATTTTCTTTTCTTATTTCTGGCCCCTCTAGGCGATTGGGTCTTGTTTCAAATGTTGACCTTGCCCTTTTTCTCTTGGCGCTCTTTTTTGGTCAGAGGAGGAGGAGGTGGAAGTTGATCCGCCACGGGGCATTCGACGACTTTCAAAAAAATTTTCTTTAAAAGGTTCAAACAAGAAAAGAATGGTTTTCTATCCCCCCCCCCCTTCAACTTCCTGTCTCTCCTTTTTCGACAACAGCGTTGACAATTTTTGTGAATAATAATTTTTCAATTTTTGCGTACCCTTCCTACTATGCCCACATTTGGTTCGTAAGTGTCCGCCCCCAAAAGACCTTCAAGATTCAGGGGGGGAGAGCAAAAATTTTGACGGAATAAAATTTTTCTGATCAAAAGTTTCACCTGTGAGGATAATTTATTTCAGTTGCAACAGGTTGGGAGAGAAAAAAATTAAAGTTGATGGAAATCTCGAAAGAAGAACCGGAGGCTAAAAGGCGGATGGGGAGGGAGAGGAAATGTTTTTCTCCCATCCCCCTCTCCTTTACCACTTCTCTTTTAAAAGAAAAGCCCCGCGGACACATCCGCAATCATAAAAGAAGAGGATGGAAAAAAAGATTTTTTTTTTTTTCGTCTAACCGGTTTTTCTTCAGCGGTTGAATATTCAAAAAAATAAAAACATCCGTGTATGTTTTATTTAAATTTTGTCTGTGTTTAATTTCGATCTCGTATATGAAATGACACAACGTTGAAGGCCATCTTTGAAAACATTTCTTCAGGTGTTTCTTGTCTGCTCTTTCACCTTTTCCTCCTTCCCTTCCCCGCTCTTTTTCAGGTAGAAAAAGATCGGAACTCGGAAGCCGGAGGGCAAACCTTCATCCTTTTTTTTTTTCTTATACACATTGCTCAAGTTTTCGTTGTTGTATCCGCCATTTTTATTTTTATTTTACTTTAGACCCCCCCCATAATTTCCTTCTTGGAATTTCTTTTGTGCAAAGTTTTAGTTTAAAAAAAATCTAAATTTCAAGGTACACAGACGATAGTTCCGGTTAAACTCAATTTAACATTGAAACAAATCAAAACACACACACAACTTGTTTTGTGTGTCTAGAGCAGGTTCATTAAGACCACCCTACTACCACCTAACCCCACCCACAATAATGTTCTTATAAGGAGTCGTGGCCACTCGCCAGAATTATTATTAAAAGAGATTTTTGGGAGGAGAAATGCAACGAACCGACGAAAAGAATGTTGTATTTCTTTTTATCAATTATAATGTGTGTGTGTGCTCCGGCGGATGAAACCGGTTCAATCCGAAATAGGAAGAAAATGATTTCATGTGCTCGCGCGCTGACAAGTGTCATCCCATTTTTGATGATGAGATTTCTCTCCGTATGTCTGGCGCCATTTTGACGCATTTTTATTTTTCAAAAAACCAGAACGGTAGCAACGGGTCATCTCTTTGGACACCGACCTCCGCTTCTCCTTCTTCCGTGCACCACCAGCCTTTCATCTTAGCTCCGCCTCCGGCTGGAACAGCCTCACACGGCAATCATCATCATCATCACAATAGCAGCAACAGCAGTAATAATACCAACGGCAGTACAAGCACTGGCTCTCCTATGAAAGTGCCCGTCAAACCACCGCCTCTCAAGTCCCTTCCGGTAATTTTTTCTTATACATTTTTGTCTTTATTTTATTTATTTATTTCTACTTTTCTTCAATATATTACAGCCTTTGTCTGGATACGGTGGCGGCCAAACCGTTCCGCTCTCTCCTTCCGGCCTGGCAGTCAGCATGGCAGACCGGCTTCCTCTTCCGCACCTGACGTTGCCGTTCAGCCCGGATATTCTTTGGCGCTATCCGACCCAATTTTCAGCTCTAACTTCGTCGTCACCCGCCTCAGGTGGTCCAGGCAGTGGCTCGTCGTCCTCGGCTGGACATCACCACCACCAACAACAACCTTCTTCACCTCATCTTGACGTCAAACCTCACCTGCCAGGTGCCCTAGGTAACTATTTTATACAGTCTAGCTCTCTTCCATGGAAATTTCTATAAATTTTTGTTTCAATTTAAAAGGTCCAGATCCCCGTACATGGGCCCGCGAGGATGTCGTCACGTTCCTGCGCTGGTGCGAGCGCGAATTTGACCTTCCTGGTCTCGATCTCGACAAATTCCAGATGAATGGTACGTGGAAAACCTTATTTTTCTTTTGGTTTTTGTTTGTTTTTATTTGAATAATGAGCCCACCAGTTTGGTTATATCAATTTAAAAAAAAAAGAAAAACAAGTGGGGATTTCCAAAGAAAAGACGAAATAGACATTGGACGCCATCTAGCGGTCAAAATGTGAAACTAAACTTTTATATTTTATACAGGCAAAGCATTGTGTTTGCTTAACAAATCCGACATTGCCGAGAGAGCGCCCGGATCTGGAGACGTGGTCCACAATGCGTTGCAATTACTTTTGCGTGATGCTCCTTACACTGGCCGAGTGCCCAGCAGCCCTTTGACTCCTCATCCTCACACGGCCCATCAGCAGCATTTGCTTTCTCACGCCCTGGCCGCCGCTGCCGCTCACCAACAACAGCAGCAACAACAGCAACAACAACAGAATTCCTCGTCTTCCGGCTCGAATTCCGGCGGTAATAATGGCGGTGGCAGTCATCTGCTTTCGCCTCCCAATTCAGCGCGGACTCCCACGTCGGCGTCTGGATGGCCTTCGGCCAATCAGCTGTTTTCTTCTGCCGATTTCCATAGCCTGGGCCATTTGATTCAACAGACCAACTCTGTGACGCTCAGTCCGGCACCTTCGGTCTCGGACGGAAGCGGCAACAGCCAGGGAGGCAGCCCGTCTCACGCGGAACAATCTGCAGCTGCTGCGGCCGCCGCTGCCGCCATGGCCGCTCAGGCCCACATCAATTTTTACACGCAGGCTCTTGCCCAGGCGCACAATCAAGCTCAAGCGGCTGCCGCCAACAACGCCCACCACCACCACAGCAATCAGGCTGGATCCAACTCCGGAAGCCAGTCGGATTCGGAAGAAAACGACAGCGTTCAAGACAATAGCCCGGCTCGATCGCCGGCCCCATCGACTCCGATCCATTTGGTGCCTCCGCCCATGTCACCACTTGCCACGACGTTTAGCTCTGCGGCCTCGTCTAAAAACATGGATAAAGACCCGCTGGCCACGACGCCTGACCGGAATGGAGGAGGAGGCGGAGGAGATGGACTGGATTCGGGATCAAATGGTCGCCTACTTTGGGACTTTCTTCAGCAGCTGCTCAATGATCCATCGCAGCGCTATTCGCACTATATCGCTTGGAAAAATCGAGAAACGGGTGTTTTTAAGATAACCGACCCGGCCGGACTGGCCCGTCTTTGGGGCATTCAAAAGAATCACCCGTCCATGAATTATGACAAGATGTCTCGCGCTTTGCGCTATTATTACCGCGTCAATATTTTACGCAAAGTCCAGGGAGAACGTCATTGCTACCAGTAAGCCTTTCCCATTTATCCTCATCATCCAGCGGAATTTATTTAACCAAAACATTTTCTCTTTTAGATTTCTCCGGAATCCAATTGAGCTCAAAAGCATCAAAAACATTTCTTTGCTACGCCACCAAATGGCTGCGGCGGCGGCTGCGGCCGCTACGACGACGACAGCAACAACAACAACGGCGTCGGGTTCTTCCGGTTCATCGACGGCGTCTAGCGGTAAAATGGCCGACAGTACGGACGCTTCTTTGGAGCGCTACTCGCCGTCTAGCAGCTGTAACGCTCCCGATCAAGACTTTGACGCCGAACCTCGGCGATTCGCCAACAACAACAACAACGAACAGGATCCGGAAGACAACGACTGCGACATGCCGACCGATTTGAGCATGGAGCGACGCGGAATCAACGGTACCAATCCCTACCTGACGTCCATCAAGACGGAAAACATGGCCTCGTGATTACATCGAGTTTAAAAACTAAAAAATTAAAAAAGTATAGGACGTAGTTGTTTAGTGTGTGTGCAATCACAGTGCCTTAAAACAACTCCAAGATGGCCAGCAAGCAACAAAACACAGGACTGACATTTATTTACCATTGATGATATTCCAAAAGGTTATTTTGGGAGAAGGATCCAAATTAGTTTGGTGGCGTCTTTCCTCATAATTATCCAATTTGAGAAAAAAGAATTTGGGGGAATTTAACTGAGTTAAACATTTGACCAACGACGTGCCAGTGGCGTTAGTAGGTTTTCTTTGGAACCACTTTCGTTTCATCCAATCGTTTAAAAAATTAACGAGAAAAACAAAAATTACAAAAAAAAAATTTGAATTATAATTAATTTCTTTTGCGCGTGTCGATTATATATGAAAATAATTATTTGTGAAAAACTCTACCCTGTATCCTCAAATGCTCTGCTCAGACTCGTTGAAAAAAGATTGAACTCACGCTGAAATTTTGTCTCGATTTAAATTGTAAAACCCACCCACCACCAACACCCTCTTGTTAATGGGATTTAGAGAAAAAGACAACAAATGACAATTAATTTTTTTTTTTAATTTTCACAAACAATTTTTCCCACTCTCCTGTGATGTGAACGATATCATCGACTTCCAAAAGAAAAATCGAATGCTGTTTAGATATTTTTCTTTTCATTAAACAAACAAATTTGTTCATTCCCCTCACCCCCTCTTAACTCACTCACCCCCATTTGTATTTCGAGGTGATATTATTAATTAACTATATCCAATGATTCGAAACTCTCAAAGCAGCGAAAGTAGTAGTAATTTGAGAGATGAATTAAGAAATGTTTTTTGTTTTGTGGACTCGCAATTATCTTGTTTGGAATTTCCCCCTCCCAGAAACGTAATATTTTTGTGCGCAAATGTTTTTTTTTTTTGTTTTGGTTCCCCGATGGCAATAATAAATTGTAATTTTTTTAGAGCTGGAAGATTATTGCCACCACCCGACTTCACAATGGCTTCAGAGTTATAGTGCCCCACCATCATTTTCGCTCATGTTTGAAATAATTGTATCCCCAATTAAGAGAGATCCCTCCCAAGTTCAATTTTTCAGTTCAAAAAAATTGCCCCTCCCCTCCCCCATATTCTTTCGTGAATATAAATTCATAAATGTTTGAATGCAGACGAGAAATTAAAAATTTGAAATTATTTGTTGACGACACGGCAAAAGTGTGCAGGGATATTTGGATAGGAAGTGAAAAACACTTTATGCCGGTTTCATTTTGTTGTGTAATGTGCTTGTGTGTAATCGATGGAAAACAAAGTAATATTCTGTGGAGATTAAAGAAAATGAGAAATCAATTATCCAAGTGCTATTTGTTGTTTTCCTTTTGTGGTTGTTGGAATAAATACATTTCATGTAAATAAAGTTTTTTGAAACGTTATACATATAACGCGATTTTTCGTTCATTAAAAAGCTAATGGCCATTGCGAATTTCCGCCATGATTTTCCCCAATTAACCTAGAAACTAAGAAAGTGTGAATAGTAGATATGTCGTGTAAAGGATGAAATTTACCGTAAGCCAGGTAAAGTTCATTCGGGCATTCCACTAGACTGGTTTTTATTACTGTCGATTTTTTTGTCCAATAAAAAGTTAACGCAGTGAAACACTTGTAAAAGAATAAACAGCATATTATAGTTAAGATTACGAGATTACTGCTGACTATAGGACTTTGACTTGAACAGGTGTAAAAGTGGTCGTTTCTGTTGCCAGTGAATTACATCTGTCAAGGCCAATCTATTAGTCACGATCGACGATACCCATTACTTTTAGGTTCATCCTTTTTTTCAGACCGCTAATTCCGGTAATAAGGAGAGACCCCGATCTCGATTCTTTAACTACGGCCATTGTTTTCAATTTAGTCTGGAAGATTCGTCCGAGTTGAGGGTTAATTTCTCCGATGCATATATTTCGTACATTTTATAAAACAATGTTAGGTGTGTATGTAAAAAGAGCGTGAATAAGTCTCTTTTTAAACTCTGTACGAGTTGATTTGAACGAGTTTGAAAACAAAATTATTAAAAATATAAAATCTGGTACTATGCAATTATCAGCAAATATGAGAAAGGGCAGTGCGTTCAATGAGCCATCCAGCATTTTATTAATTACGTAATTTAACCAAAATACTTAAAAGTGACAATCGAGAAAAGGAAATTTCAAATTTGCATCCGACCGTTCAAGTCTGGTTCAAGTGATCAGCATCCAACGCGGACGTGTCTTTCAAATTTTGAGAAAATAGGAGACATAAGTTGGTAACGTTTTATCATATAACTATTTTTATAATTTCTTAATTATATTTTAACTACGTACTGACTATTGATTAAATAATATTTTATTTGAAATGAAAATGGCAAAATGCTGTTTCGTTTTGCCTCTACATTTTTGCAGCAGACGAAGTTTAAAGGTTTCAATTTTGTTGGGTAATCTTCAATTTGGCACTGGCATTATGGCATTTAGCAACAAAATTTTGTTTGTCTAGATGAGAACTGAGTTTTCGTTTTTTCGGAAGGTAATGTACATTACTCTTATTAATTGTCTTGAATATTGTATTATCTTGTAATAGTTTCAATTGATGTAACAAATGTGATTTTACTTTCTTTTCAAGTGAGTTGTAATGACTTAAAAAAATACGAAAAAACAAAACCAAACCGTTCTGCTATCCAAATTAACACCCAGAAATCCATCCCATCAACTGTTAATCAAATTTTTCCACAAAGAACCCAAATAGAAAAAGAAAAAGGTTCTGGAACAAATTTTTGCTATTCAGTCCAGTGAAATTAGGTAAAAACATTTTAAATGTAACATACAAATCAAACACCAATGTGCAAAATTTCAACCTTCAATTAACTAACTTTTCATTTTCAGTGCCCTTTGACTTTGATGACTCGAATGAAACTGTTCACAGTAGTGAAGAAGACCACAAGGTCGTAAGGTGTCTACAGGGGATTGTTAGATCATACACTACTCGGTGACATCCTACAGTCTCCCCCTCAATTTTTCGGGAAAAGGTTGATGTCTTTGGAGTATGTGAAAGGAGTGAGCCTAAAAAGACCCACCCCATATAAAATTGTATGACTAGAAGTCCTCACCTATCAATACTGAGCTGCCTTCTAAGTTGACCATCATTCGCATTTGTTCTTTCACAGGAGTAACACCATGCAGCCTCTCAGAAAGTCTTTCTCAGCTTTTTCTCTCCAATCTCAGGTAAATCATTCATTAGTTTTAAATTGATGGATTCATATCAGTGTTTAATTGCATTTTCCCTTGATTTAGATTCCATCGGCCACATTGTCCATGGAAGTGAGCTACATATTCCATTCGCACCTGATTGGCAGAGCTGGGAAGAATATCAACCGTGTGATGGAGGACACCGGAACGCGCATACATTTCCCTGATTGCAATCGCATTGCCGGTGAATTCAAAAGGAACAGCGTCGTCGTTCGTGGTCCAATTGCTAATCTCGAAAATGCTCGTCAACGTATTCGGGTAAGCCATTATCGTTCGTTAGTTCTAGTTTCTTTGTGTCTATTCTTTACATAATTGTTTTTTGTTTTCTCGTCCAAAAGGCGGATATCCCGGTAGAGTTTATCGTCGATTGCAACATTGAACGAGTAAATTCCATCGGCGAATCTTCACTAAGTGATTATTTTTCCAAGACATTTGGTGTCTTGATGCGTTTCTATCCGAAGATTGATGGCGTTAGTTGCCAGGTCAACATCCGTGGGCAACAAGATCATCTTCAACTTCTCAAAGACGCTGTCACGTATTTTGGACGTGTAACTCATACGCCTGTGGTAAGAAACTTGATTCACTCAAACCTTCACGTACGTTAAAATCTATGTATTGTTCTCTGTATGCAGGATTCGGTGGTGATGAAAGTGGAAACATCGTTCGATCACGTATGGATTGCTCGGGACCACATTGACAAAATCATCACAGCCACAGGTGCCGGAATTCGTTGTCCGGATGTTTCTGTCCTAAAGGAACTACCGAAAAAATATTGCGTTTGGATTCGTGGATCTATGGATCAAGTTTACATGGCCAGTTCTATGCTAAATGTAAGTAATTGATCTGCTTCTTGATCTTGCCATTTACCCCAAATAAAATGTTCGTCTCACGTTTCATAGGGACTGTTGCCGATGCAGTTAATGGTTCAAGTTCCTTCAGATCGCTTCAACCGCCATCTTTTAGGTAGAGCGCAAAATGTTGACGTAATGTTTCACCTGGAACACTCCACTTCAGATATTCTGACCATAAGACTCACCTCGTATGAATGGAACACACGTATGATATGTATGACAACATCTTTCACCTTCACAAATATTTCATTTTGTATTTGAATTGCAGGAAATTTGTTTGTTCTGCTCAAGTGTTGTCTGGAGTTACCCAACAATGTGACCGCTGTCATCCCAAGTTTATCTCCTACTTGGTTGGCTCTTGCGGAAATTACCCAGCACAGTTCTTTCCGTAAATATTTTTTCATCTCCAATGTTTTTGGCTGGAATTGTGCTAAAAATTTAAATTCGTCTACTTTGTAGTTCAAGCCTCACAAAAGCTGTCAAGTTTAATGTCTTCCTCAAATAACGGCAATGTTCCTCAGCAATCGAGTACGATCGCGATGAATGTTCCACGATCTGTCGACACTTCCAGCCCGGATTCTAGCACTACAAATTCTTCACCCCGTAAGCCATTTCCTCTTTTAATTGATTATAGTTGCATAATGAATTCGAACTTTGTGTAACAGGTTTCGCAAACGAATCCTCCATACCAGCATCACTGGCAGCCTCTCGATTCGACCAAAATTCGTCGCGTCATTTATCACAGTTTTTGGAGGCAATTGGTTTGTCCCATTATTCAGGTAAACGATAATAATTTGTTTCAGTTCGCATGGCTCGGCGTGTGTATAATTCTGTTGGATTTTCTCAGATCTATTTATTCAAAACGAAATCGATCTGGCGATGTTTACCACTTTGAAAGACGAGGATTTCATCAGCATAGGAATCCGTTCGTTCGATGCGAGAAAAATGATGCTGAATGCTGTTCAAGGTAAAATCGTTCCTGTTAGTTATGGTGATCCTCTTTTGGTAAATCGATTGAGACTGTTATATTTTTTATTACTAGAATTACGCCGTTGATATTTTCACAAGGTTGTTGGAATCGCGTTGACTCCTGTTAATTAATGTGCATATGCGCTCACTTACCTTTAAACTTTTGATTTTTTCTTATTATTTTTTTGTGTTTTATTAATTTTGATGTGTGAGATGACTGGATGATCAAACATTTTGTTAAATTTTACTTTATCTTAATTTACTTTATCCTTTGTATGTATTCGAGCATTTTACTTATTTTTCATTATACACATGACAATCGACCAAACTAAACATTTTATTAAGTTAACAAACCGCTTTCGCTTTAGACGCAACCTAATATTTGATATCATGTGACGAGGTGACCAAGCAGAAAGGTGAGGTGATGAGTGATCAGGTAAGATGATGCGTCATGCTATCTGGAATCGACGAACAAGTAGCAATAAAGGGTAACGAGCAATTTCAATCGACAGTCAAAGTTGAGAAAGGTTCGCATATCCGGATTCCCTGTATTGCACCACAAAAACGTAACCAAGCCGATGGGGCCGCTCGAAAACTGATTTCGCTTGAAAATGATCACTCTTCCTTCACGAGTGCCATTAAGGAAAGTAGACGCACCAAACGTTGGGCCAGTTTTAGGATCACAGAGAGAGATAAGGCCTCGAACGATCTCATCCTGTGGACCTTGAATTTCAACGCAACACAAGTACGATATGTCCTTTGAACAAAAAGAGGCAATTAATAATTACGTAAATCATTAATATTTTGAATTGATACCATTAGCAGGCAATGTTGAGCTACTGAACGGTAGCAGAATCTGTGACTGCGAGCGCAAGATCTTTCAGGAAGACGATGTCCCCACTTGATTACCATGTGAAACCTAAATGGTAAAAAGTAGTAACATGTCCTTAACATAACCTACAAATGGAAACAAACCTTTTGGCATGCCACAGGTGTGTTTCTAGCCAAGAGACTTTACTAGATCGCTTTTTATACTCTTCCAGCAATCTGCTTGGTCTGCGTCTATATTTCCTTCTAGGCCTCTTAGGCTGGGTTGCTGGACCACTCTTTGCCATCTAAATCCACATAAATATAGAGTTTATTCAGTGTGGAGCTATACTTTTATAAGCAGACTTACTTGGGCCTTGTGGGCTTCCCTTAAGGTTCTTGGCATTCTGTTTGGGTTATGGCTCATTGCTCTTCTTCGCATATGACATGGCAGTTTTTGAAAAAGTAATTTGGTGCATTGTGGATTTTCTTAAGGCAAACAACATGTTAGCAAATGTTGATAGGACAACTCTTTTTTTGGGGAGGGGGGAAACTCACCTATCATTTTTGTGAGAGCAACAATTTCCTGGGCTCTAACAGAAGAAAATCGAACGACTGATAAATCAGAAGGAACATTTTGCGTCATTTTGTTTCTTTCGTCAGTCATCTTACAAAAGGTGATTTTTACTTTTCTAGTAAGCAACGGTGATTAATTCAAATAAAGTTTGAAATTTTGAACATCAACATCACATGCTCTAACTCACGTGTCAACTAACTTGTTGTCGTTTTCGTCTGCTGTGGTAATCGGTCAATCTCGTAATCTCGTTGCCAAACTTTCCATTACAATTCTACGCAGATTCAATCTTCAATTTTTTTTCTATTTTTCAAATGCTATTATTACCAATTTACCAGAACCACAGAACTACTGACTTACTCTGTTGTTTTATTTGAAGTGATCACGATATGGGTTAGAGCGGCGTTTTCATTTTCATATTCACTTTTTTAGTAGTTATCACATTCACATCACACATAACACAGTAAATCACCTTCCGGGGCTTCAATAAAGAGTAATGGAAATTTTTGAATCAATAAATGTGCCGTCCGAAGACGGGAGTTCGGAATCCATTGAGAAGTAGAGTCTTTTCAGACCGCTGACCTCAGAGAAATCAGAACTGAATCATTTACTCTCAGATCAAGTACTAAATGAAACAATTTGTTGTAAAGGTTAAATCTCTCTTACATAATTTGTTTTCCATTTGTGTTAAAGCGGGAAGAGAATTCCGTTCCGCTTCTACATATTAAGTTTTGGGAGGTCGCTGGTCGCACCGTCTAGAAAGAAGATTTTCCAACTGTTGGCCAACAGGTGGCTTGTTTTGTTTACTAGGTCGTCTGCATATATAGATTTTGATTGTTGTCTATGTTCTTGTTTCTCATTTTTTTTTTTGGGGGGGGGAGGATTATTGATTATTAAAACAAATAATTAGGGATTTGGAATGTGGTTGTGAATTTAAATGAAGTGTTAGGATTGAAAGATAAGTGCTGAGGACCGCAAGGATAAACCGACTGCCTGATTTTGTTTGCAAACCAGGTTGGTTCAAAGTTTTCAGTTTCCCATGATACTAATTTGTAGTCTAATCTGTTTACATGGTTTGGGCTTTACTTATTTGGGTGCAGTTCTAAAATAGGGCATGATTCAATATCTTTCCTTGTTTACCAAAATTTAGAAGTTTTCCATTGCACATTGAAACCATCGAAAAGGTTATGCTTGTGAAATTCTGGCATTTAGAAAGAAACCGTGGTTAGTGATGAGTAGAGTATTCTTTATTTTAGGCCATTCACATCAATGTGTGACGGTAAGAAAGATTTACAAGAATATAGTAATGAAAACAATGGTTGATTGGTAATCTTCTTCTTTAGTAAATGGTGGCCCTGAAAAGGGCCGATTGGTAAGTCAAAAGGGATTTTAAAAGTCGCTTAGGCACGTTCACCACGAATACGGCGAGCGAGCTGGATGTCTTTAGGCATGATGGTGACTCGCTTGGCGTGAATGGCGCACAAGTTGGTGTCTTCGAAAAGACCCACCAAGTAAGCCTCGCTGGCCTCCTGCAGAGCCATGACGGCCGAGCTCTGGAAACGCAAGTCGGTCTTGAAATCCTGGGCGATTTCTCTGACCAAGCGCTGGAATGGCAACTTGCGGATCAGAAGCTCGGTCGACTTTTGGTAGCGACGGATCTCACGAAGGGCGACGGTGCCGGGACGGTAACGATGGGGTTTCTTGACTCCTCCTGTGGCCGGGGCACTTTTGCGAGCGGCTTTGGTGGCCAACTGTTTGCGGGGCGCCTTGCCACCGGTGGATTTACGAGCGGTCTGCTTGGTACGGGCCATGTCGAACGACTGAAAGTTGAGATAAGGAAACAGTGGGGGGATGATGGGTTTATATAGGGGTCCAGGGAGACGTTGAGGAATGTATGGGATCTCTTTTTCAGCAATTGGTTGTTGGGTAAAATGGGAGGGAAGTTGAGGAATACAAAGCTTGGGCTTTGTTGACCTGAGTTGGGGTGGCTGTTAAGCTCAACCAATGCGGATGGATTTCCCACCGGATCGATTAGTATATAAAGGGGCCCTGGTGGAAGCATTCGACATTCAGTTTGTTCTTGTACTCTCTCTGAAACTCATTTAAAAAATGACTGGTCGCGGCAAAGGAGGTAAAGGACTCGGCAAGGGAGGCGCCAAACGTCATCGCAAAGTTTTGCGTGACAACATCCAGGGAATCACCAAGCCGGCCATCCGTCGTCTTGCCCGTCGTGGTGGTGTCAAGCGAATCTCTGGTCTCATCTACGAGGAGACCCGTGGTGTGTTGAAGGTGTTCCTTGAGAACGTGATTCGTGACGCCGTCACCTACACTGAACACGCCAAGAGGAAGACGGTGACGGCCATGGACGTCGTCTACGCACTGAAACGCCAGGGCCGCACTCTGTACGGTTTCGGCGGTTAAATTTGATTCTGATTTATTATTTAAACTCCGACTCAATCCAATCGGCCCTTTTCAGGGCCACCATTTACTTAAAGAAAAAGATTTCTTAACCACTTTAACCATATTCTTGTCGACTTTTATTAACAAGAATAACAAAAACAATCCGATTTTATACAGGCTTTGGAGAAGTACGTACTATCTTTTAAATATGTGTTCGTGCATCATAAAAAATATTTTTCTAGATATTACTGTATGTTCGTATGATAGATATTTCACTGTTTTCAGCCAAATAACATGAATCGGAAAATATCCAGATGTTTTCTCAGATTTTACGGAGTGCAATTTTTAAATGTTTCCTACTTATATTTTCGTCAATTTCTGGAGTTGTTCTTAGCTACTGAAAAATTGTTTCGTCTCAATCGGTCGATCTTCATCTGAAACACCATTTGAATGAAATGAAAACGCTGTGGCATAGATCAAAACTATTTAGAAATGTTGATTTTCAAATCTTTCTTTCAACATCTACTTTTAAATGAATTAAAAACTGAATCCGTATTTAACAACAAATTTCGATTTGCTTAGTATGTAAAAGTTACGCTATCGTTACGGGTAGACCAATTTCGTGATCCATTTTTCTCTCTATTCAACGCATTGTGCCGAATCTGCCAAACTTGAAATGCAACAAAAGAGCGTGTAGACACTGTGTAGAATATTACACTGGTGAAAGGTATACGAAAAGCTCTAGATACTAAGCATTTCATAACGTTTCGTCATACAAATTGGGTTGAGTTTAGAACTCGATTGGACAATAAATGCCAAAAGCAGTTAATTGTTTTCATTTCTTTAAACGTTTGGTGGCCCTGAAAAGGGCCGTTTGGTTTGTAGGTAGTGTGATGATTCACAATAGTCTAAGTAACAAAACAACGAGGAGATTCTTGCAATGCAGTTTATTAACAGATGTGTTGGAATACAATGCCGGGTACGACTCTGCTGGATGAACAGAGCGTCGGGCTTTTATAAGCGGTTGTCAAGGTTGTTGGGATTGCACCATCACTGCAGAGTGTGGCGCAATCCCGGATGTAGTTGCATAGGCAACAGGTGAGATGGTGCAATAGAGAAAGCCATCAAGGTACTGCGTAGTACAGCGACCTTGAGGTACGGCGTAGTAGATTGACCTTGGGATACTGCGTAGTAGATTGCTCTATACTACAAGCAGTAGGCCAGGTCTTCACACAAGTCATTACACTCCTCCCCCTTCCGCAGAAGTTTGGTCGGGGAAGGAAACCATTTTTGTTTCGAGTAGTTTGGTAGTAAGTTTCAATACATGCAAGAGAAAATTTTTTGTATGCTGCTAATACTACTTTTAAGTGTATATATGTATGATTAAATTGAATACAGTGGGAAACATAATACCATCACCTATTGATAAATGTGAAATAACGCAATAACAAAACATTGCATAATAATGTGAATAGCTAAAATATAAGTATAAAAATAGAAGCATAGTACAGGAATAACATAAGAACTACAATGCGGTATTTAATGGAATGTCGATAAGTAATGTAATGGAACGCTTCACGAACCGTCAGTACTAAAAAAAATTAATTGAATAGATTCCTAGTACTTACGGTTGGTGATTACATCCCGAGCCCTTTTCAGTTTGAGAGCCTGGAATTCATACTTGTAGTATAAATCCAAGCTGTCTCTCAGGTACTGCTGGATCAGTACCTCCCGCTGGGCGTAGTATTCCCCTTCGCTTCGCAACATAATGGGTGGGGCGTACATATTTTGGAAATATTGGGGTGGATGATAACACGGAGGGGATGGTGATGGAATCCTCTCCTTCTGGGCCGAATCTGGAGGTTCCATTGTCGGCGGCTGTTGTGTCGGATGATTTATAGGCGGAGCGGCTAACGGGACTGCACTGGGGATGTCTGGATTTACCTCCGTGGTGTCGCTTAGTATGCTGTCTTTGTCGTCCTCGTCGTCGCTGAGTGTGAGGTCGATGATGAGGGTCTGGTGGGTGGTCCGCTCGTTATGTTGATCTGTCGCGACGTTTTCTTTGGCTTCTTCTTCTTCCTGGTCATCTTCGGCTTCCGCAACGTCCTCCGGTTGTTGGACAGGACCGTCATCAACCGTCGCCTCTCCCCGTTCGTCTTCATTGCCATCGGCCTCTTCTTTGATTTGCTCAATCACAAACCCTACCGATTGCTCGATGCCCGGTAGATAGCGGGGGTCTGTGGTGATCTCCACTTTGTCTTCGGTGTCGGAGATGATTTTTGCCGGAATTCTCCTGATTTTTGCTTGCACATCTAGGATCACAATTGTTCCTTTCCGGCGTTGAGCCGTAAGGGCAAAAGTCTTCTTTAGCACAGTTGCGTCTTCACACATTATAAACTAAATTGCGAGTGTGGTACAGTGCGGTTGTTGCTGTTTTTAAATACCACGGCTATCTTTGTCTTGCAAAATAGGTCAAAAGATGATGCGCAATAACCGCGCAAACATAACACAATTTTGTAGTGAAAACATATACAGGATTTATGTGAATTAAGAGATGTCATATAATGGAAAAAGAAAATGGTTGAATGCCATTATATGTACTTTGTCCTTACAACTTCGACTCGAAACACATAGCGTATAGAGCTTTCTTTTCTACGGATGATATACTGGTACGGGACATGCTAAAGGATGTATATGTAGGATAGCGGTAAATTATTACATGGTTCAAAAGAGAAAGTTTCATGTGGTGATTTAGTGTATACAGGTAACATGTGGTAGCTGAAGACTGTGTGTATAACAGAGAAAGTATTTGTTTTCAAACGGTAAATCAGAATTGAAAGTTACAATTTATGCGATTGAATTGAGGTTTGAATCTTTTAAGAAAGGGAAAACTACTTAGAACAAAGGAAATGGAAATTATTATTATTTTTTTTTTTAATATTTGTTTTCCTTTGTTTTGTTTTGTTTTGTTTTGTTTGGTTTGGTTTTGTTTGTTTTATTTTTCTTCTTTTTTTTTTTTTTGGTTTTCTTTTTTTTTTTTAAGAGTTTTAAAGAGTTTGTGGTCGGGTTTTTTTTCGATGGCCATAGAACTTTGACAACTGAATTTCTGATGAATAAGGAATGATCGAACCTTAGGTCTTTTAGGCTTAGGTTGTACAATTTACAGAGTGACAGAATTGAGACATTGACAGAATTGACAAATAGCCAATAAACACAAAAGTTTTTGTTCAAAAGTTTTTTTTTTTTTTGTGTTGTCTAGTTTTAACAGAAGGTTCTGGTGGAAGATTGCTTTTTGGTGGGGTTTGTGGAATTTTAGGTGGCCGGCCTCTACGTTTATGGAATGTTTACGAACCCGATGAGCAGTTTTACATCAAGTTGAGCTTAACAGGGACCAAAGCGATCAAGCAAAAGGATGTCATGCTCGGTCGCATTTCAATCATGGAAGTCACCGTCTTGAACGATGATGATCCCTGGCACGTTCACCAATTTGTGATGATTCACAATAGTCTAAGTAACAAAACAACGAGGAGATTCTTGCAATGCAGTTTATTAACAGATGTGTTGGAATACAATGCCGGGTACGACTCTGCTGGATGAACAGAGCGTCGGGCTTTTATAAGCGGTTGTCAAGGTTGTTGGGATTGCACCATCACTGCAGAGTGTGGCGCAATCCCGGATGTAGTTGCATAGGCAACAGGTGAGATGGTGCAATAGAGAAAGCCATCAAGGTACTGCGTAGTACAGCGACCTTGAGGTACGGCGTAGTAGATTGACCTTGGGATACTGCGTAGTAGATTGCTCTATACTACAAGCAGTAGGCCAGGTCTTCACACAAGTCATTACAGTAGAGAGACCAAGAGGATCAATCTACTTGGTGCTGGTGTACTTGGTGACTGCCTTGGTGCCTTCAGACACGGCGTGCTTGGCCAACTCACCGGGCAAGAGCAGACGGACGGCCGTCTGGATTTCCCGGCTAGTGATGGTCGACCGCTTGTTGTAGTGGGCAAGACGGGACGACTCTCCAGCGATGCGCTCGAAAATGTCGTTGACGAAGCTGTTCATGATGGTCATGGCTTTGGAGGAGATGCCAGTGTCGGGATGGACCTGCTTCAAGACTTTGTAGATGTAAATGGCGTAGCTCTCCTTCCTCTTGCGCTTCTTCTTCTTGTCTCCTTTGGCGATGTTCTTCTGGGCCTTGCCGGCCTTCTTCGCAGCTTTTCCGCTAACCTTGGGGGGCATTCTGAGACTTGGGGTAAATCTGAGATTACTAGGCAAATACCAGTGACGGTTGTTAGACTGTCGAAGGTATTTATTTCAAATCTTGTTCACCCTCTTTACCTGACAGAAGCCAATTCTTTCGACCCGAGGACCAATCGGGTAGCCCCAGTTTGACAGATGTTCCAATTGTTCCGTGTTCCAGCGCAGAAGGAGGAGGAGCTTCTGGTAGTAAACACAATCTTCCTTGTGTTACAGGAAATAATGGCGGGAATATGTTTTACAGCTGCCCTTCCGATTGGTTTAAAATGATCTCACTCCGATCCTGGTGAGTATATAACCCTCAACATCTTTTTCAAACTTTACCATTTCGTTCCTTGATTTTAGGAACCGCGTTCACTAACTCTACACCTTAACATGTCTGGCCGTGGCAAAGGAGGCAAAGTCAAGGGAAAGTCAAAGACCCGTTCCAGCAGGGCCGGACTTCAATTCCCCGTCGGTCGTATCCACCGAATGCTCCGCAAGGGATCGTACGCTGAGCGCGTCGGTGCCGGTGCTCCCGTCTACTTGGCTGCCGTCATGGAGTACTTGGCCGCTGAGGTCCTCGAGTTGGCCGGTAACGCCGCCCGTGACAACAAGAAGACCCGCATCATCCCTCGTCACTTGCAATTGGCCATCCGCAACGACGAAGAGTTAAACAAACTTCTCTCCGGTGTCACCATCGCTCAGGGTGGTGTCTTGCCCAACATCCAGGCCGTTCTCTTGCCCAAGAAGACCGACAAACCCGCCAAGGCTTAAACTTCTCCCGTCCTTAAATAAACGGCCCTTTTCAGGGCCACCAATTTATTTTTGAAAAAAAGAATTTGCTTAGTGCTACATTTCGTACATTTCAATCTGGTTTTGGCAATGATTACTTGCGCAAATTTTCTGATTTATCGCAAGGTGGCACTCTTGAATTGTTTTAATTCAACTTAATTCGTCTGCTGGTATTTTGTTTGTCCAACTGTGAGAGAAAAACATTTCTCATGATATTTCGATGAAATGGATGTATTTTACATGTTATTTTCGTATAAATTCATTTGTATCTTTTCTGTTCTTTTTAGTTAACTCTTCTCTTTTTTTCTGATCCACCTTGTTCAAATTCATGCAACCTTGCCCACTCCCCCTCAATTTCAGTCCAAAATATTCAAAATGGTCGCCGCCTGGATTGCTGGTGCTGATGGAATGGAATTCTTATCTCAGTGATTTCGTAATTGTTATATTTTTCTTGGATTGTTCTATGATAGCACTATTAGAGTATCTGTCTGTCTGGTATTTCATTTTTACCATAACACTTTGCGACCAACTTGAAAAAGAACTTGGATGGCTGTAAAGTGTAAAGAAGAGTTTACTTCATATGTATTTTTGGTCAATATTTTTTGGTCTTTATTCTTAAGGTTGGGTTAGTTAAACTTTAAATGGTTTAATAGATTACACACTATTTATATTCTCATTTCATTCTTGACTCAATATCTTCAGGTAATATCTTCAACTTAAGGTTTCGTGTGTCATGGGTGCTTGTGACAATAGAGATGAAATTGTCCATTTCAAGCCGTGTCTTACAAAACTAAGGAAATTCTATTTGCAAGGTAGTTATTTTGATTAACATTTATTTTTATTACTGTGTGTGATATTTAAGATGGTACTAATGCATAATTAAGTAGAAAACCTTTCTGACAAAACATGGTTTTCCAGTCGTTGCTGGATGGATTGTTTTGAGGTTAGTTCCCATGTCTAAAGACCAATCCTAGCCTACACCTCACCAAGAGGATTCTTTCGACATATGTGTGTTGATCCTTTGTATGCAGAGGTACTGTATATTTTCAACATGTTCCAACTGATGCAGTGTTTATTAATTATTTTTCAATTACCATTGTAGAGTTCAACCTACAGACGGGCCGGCAAGTTTGCATGTCCTTCACGCTTGAAGGTCGCGGGAAACATAACGAGTATTACTGTCAATGCGGTGTTGTAGAGTTTGGGTGAGAATTAATTGGAAGTGTTGCATCATTATCAAGCAGGTACAATAGCCGCAAGGCTCAGCCATTTGGTATTTATTTTGATATTGGTTTTTGTAGACCCATCCCCAGCAACGTCAACCTAAAGAAGGAAAGGCTAGTTTTCATTTCCTTCACGCTCGAAGGTCACGGAGGAGAGGTTGGGTGAGGACGAAACGTGTTACATCATTATCAAGTAGGTACAATAGCCGTAAGGCTTAAGAGAGGGGTCAGGGTGAGAAAAAGTCGTATAAAAGGAGAGAGAAAAGATCTAAGAAATCAGTTTGGGCAGCATCTCCGACACGGCAACAACTGCTGTGCACTATTTGTCACTAAATCGCAATCATGAGTAAATATTCTGTTACTTGTGTTTTTGTATTAATTTCTATTGTTTTTTGTCAGTTATTATTGCATATTAATGTTCAAATTATTTATTGTCTAGTCAATTATGGCGTTGTGCTGCTGTTGGTTGTTGTCCTCAAATACTACACCACCAAGACTACAATTTATGCTGCCCGAGCTGCATCACCAAAGAGCCCTAGTACTACATCGTGATTCCATTTTTTTAAGCAAAATCCATTTGGTATTAATTTTGATATTGTTTGTTGCAGACCCATCCCCAGCAACGTCAACCTGCAGAAGGAAAGGCCAGTTTGAATGTCGTTCACTTCGAAGGTCACGGAGATCATTACGTAAAACTGTCAATGCGGTGGTGAAGAGGTTGGGTGAGAACGGGAAGTGTTTGCTTCATTTTCAAGCAGGTAAAATAGCCGCAAGGCTTAAAAGAGGGGTCAGGGTGAGAAAAAGTAGTATAAAACGAGAGAGAAAAGGCCAAAAAAATCAATTGAGTGAGCCTCTCTGACACGGCAACAACTGCTGTACACTATTTGTCACCAACTGCATTCTCCAACGTAATACCAGTTCGCAACCAACTGGTAAATTTTATTTAATTTTTACATAGATTTTTGTATCAGTTTTCACTTTATTTTTTTTTTTGTTTGTTAATATGTCGGTTATTATTGAAAATTAATGTTCAAATTATGTACCGTCTAGTTAACTATGGCGTCGTGCTGCTGTTGGTTGTTGTATCGTTGGTTGTTGTATCCTTGATGGTTGGGTCGACCACTGGTGTACCGATGTTTCGTGGGTATTGTTGTGCACCGGCACAATGATACCTGGCAACATCGAAAGAGAAGAGGATGAGAAAGCAGAGCAGCAGACGACGGGCAGTCGAGAGTAAAAACCTCAAGAAGAATCACGTTTCTCTCGTTCTGATTAATATAATTTCTCCCTGTCGTGTTCAAGTTCCGTGAAATACAAAACTTGCTTCTCGTTCTACCGTCTATTTCGTTCGCTGTGACGCGAGTAGTTCACATTTTGGTGCCGAAACCCGGGATAAACGCTAGTGAAGGAAGCCGACAACGACTCAGCAGCACGTGCTTCTTTCGGTAAGTCTCTCGTTCGGCAAGCACTTCATTTACGTATCCGAATTTCTGACAAATATCCCCAACACGTCTGCCCGAGTGAATATTGTTGCCCGATTAAGTCTTTATTACCAAAAGCACTCGAAAATCAATTGTTTTTTTTGTATGTCCCTCTCATCTGATAGAGCGATTCTAGCCGTATCCAACTGTATCGCACCTCGAACATCGAACATCGAACACCGCACATCGAACACCGAACATCGAATACCGAACATCGAACACCGAACATCGAACATCGAACACCCTAGAACCGAACATCGACCTACGAACCCCCGACAAATAACATCAAAAAGGGTATTTAATTTCTATCATGTCTCTCTCGTTCACAAACTAATCCGGCTCTTATAGGAGCACATTGCCTTGCCTCTTCACATCATCCGACCAATCAAGCTATCGAAGCAATGGAGGAAGACGAAAATGACTTGGCGAACGACAAGCATGTGCTATTTGCTCAACGCACAGTAGCCAAGAGATTTCACACGAAACTCATCACCCGTATTGGCAACTTTCTGAACGAGAAGCCGAAGGCCGACGATGTAAGGAGTAATATATCCGAACTCGAAGCTGCCCTGAGAAGAGTAGTAGCGCTCCATACGCGCTACGCCAGCCGGCCAACTTTATCAGAGGAGGAAAAGGCAGCTGCAATCACATGGCTCGACAACGTTCAAGATTCCAACGGGAGCTGTCTAAACCGAATGAGGTCGTACCTCTCCTCCCTGGACCAAAATTCAGCCCGGAAGGGAAAGAATACATCCGGTCAATGGAGTGTAAGCCAGCATAGAAGCCGCGCAGATGAAGGCACAACACCGGACCTAAGCATACGCTCACATCAGCCACCGCTCGATGCAAATCTCAATCTAGAAGCTCAATTGCAACAAGCAAAGCAAGATCACGAGCGCACACTCGCCGAGATTAAAAAAAGAGGAGAAGAAAACTTAAGCAAAATTCAAGCGGCAATCAATCAACGGGATGGCGTCTGTCCAGAAAATCTTCTACAACCACCCCATCCATTCGCCTCTACGCCTATAACATCAGCGGTTACAACGCAAGTCAACCAGCAGCCAAGAAGGTTCCTACAGTTCGATACAACCGCGTCTCACAGAGAGCAACAGTCGCCATCAGCCCAGTACACGCATCCATCTTCAGGGCCATCCAACTATCCGCCACCAGCTCATTGGCCAAAAATAGCGATTTCAAGATTTAATGGCGATTGCCGCCGCTGGCCGGCTTTCGCCCAGGTGATGAGAGCAACTATAGAGGAAACTGCACTGCCAGACCTTTACAAAGTGCTAGCTTTGCGTGAGAACCTTACTGAAGACATCCAGAAGAGAATGGCGAATCTTTTCAACGGCTCTTACACTTATGCTCAAGCCTGGAGCGAGCTAAAGGACAAATATGGTGTGCCCGCATTGATTATTCAAGCCCACATCCAGCACTTGCAGATGGTCCAATCATTCCGTAACGGCGATTTCAAGTCCCTCGCCGACCTAGCCTCTCTCGTCCGGGATGCAGTATCTAGCGTAGCCGGAGACCCAAGCATGAACGAATTCACGCACTCAACGGTCGTCAACCAGCTCGCCACTAAGTTGCCTTTCAATTTGCAACAGGACTGGGGACGTTATGCTTACAATCTACGTCCAAAGGTCTCTTCCTTAGCCGACTTTGACCGTTGGATTGACGCCATTGTAGGAGCGGAAGAGTTGCGCGGCGCTAAACTCAACAATTACGTAGCACCGAAGCAAAACCCGCCACCGCGCCCTGCACTACCTTTCCCGCCAACAATTCTAAAAAATTCCGTCGCGTTCAAGATTCCAAAATCCGTCGAAAGCCCGTCCGAGAGACCCAATCGAGCAGACAACCAATGGCCTGCATGTCCAGCTTGCAGCGATAACCCTGGCCATCGTCTCGAAGCATGCGGCATATTCCGAAAAATGTTGCCATCTCAGCGAGCAGCTCTTTGCGGAGAAAATAACCACTGTTTCAAGTGCTTGCTTCCCGGACACTATGGGCGATCCTGCAGGAACACCGACGTGGCGTGTAATGCCTGCCCCGGCAAGCACCACTCTCTCATTCATGGAGCCGAACGCGTTTTTCCTGGAAAACTTCAGCCAAAAGGTAAAGCAACTCTCCAGATTTTATTAGTTCACGCACCAAAAACGTCGCCGAAACCCGTCCTACTCGCCATAACCCCAATAGTCGTTCATAGTGACAAAGAAACCATCCTTACATTCGGCGTTCTTGATCCTGGTAGTGAAGCCACTCTTATAAAATCAAGTCTCGCACAAAGGCTTCGCCTCAAAGGAGCTAATCAGAAAATACGATTTGGGTCATTCCATAACGCCGTTCTACTCGACTCTAGCGTTGTCAACTTCGTCATTGAATCTGCCGATAAAGCCAGGACATTTCAAGTAACCGATGCCTTCACCGTCCCAGATATCCAGCTGTCACCACGTAATATCAACTGGCATACAGAAAAATTTGAATGGCCCCACCTATCCGACTTAAATTTGCCTCCTATCGACTCATCTAAAGTAGAATTGCTTATCGGAATGGATATAGTAGACGCGCACGAAATTTTAGACTTTCGAACATCCAGCCACAACGAACCACGCGCTAATTTAACAGTATTTGGTTGGGCGGTAGTAGGAAAAATTCCACCCTCTCTGATCCGCGGACCGAGCGCAAAGCGAAGTGTAAACGTCAATGGAATATCCCCCACTTTGCAGCTAATCGACCTCGTACAAAAATTCTACAGCACAGAAACGTTCGGAGTAGACATTCAGGCGACAAAACCCAGCTCCCCCGAAGACGCTTTAGCAATCAGCATCCTAAAATCGTCAATCGTAAATATTCGTTGCGGATGGCAAGTCGATCTCTTGTTCAAATCACCAAACCCGAACATGCCAAACAACCGCGCACATGCAGTGTCGCGTTTTTACGCTGTCGAACGTCGCTTATTGTCCCAAGAAAACAAAGTAAACGCTATTCGTTATCGCGAAATCATTGAAGGTCATCTCGCAAATGGCTACGCCATCGAAGTCCCGTACGACCAGCTGCAACTCCCTTTCGGAAAAGTTTGGTATCTCCCACACCATTTCGTCACTAATCCAAATAAACCAAACAAAATCCGTGTGGTTTTTGACTGTTCAGCTAAATTCAACAACGTCTGCCTTAACGACTTTCTCCTACGTGGCCCTGTCTTACTCTCCAACTTAACCGGCGTGCTGCTCCGATCGCGGCAGTATTTAGTCGCTGTATCTGCAGATATAGAAAGCATGTATCACCGAGTCGGAGTCACCCCCAAAGACCAATCCGCATTACGCTTCGTATGGCGCACTCCAGGCAGTGACGAACCGCTCCGAACACTACAGATGACGACGCAAGTTTTTGGAGCCATCTCCTCGTCCACTTCATCATTTTGGGTCCTGCAGCACGCAGTAAACAGCAATTCGCAATTCCCAGCCGTAGCTAAAAAACTCGTCGACAATTTCTACGCAGACAACTTAAGCGACTCGTTCGAAACCGAAGAGGAAGCCATCCTCTTCTCAAAACAGGCCGTCAAGTCTCTCGCGTCCGGAGGCTTCCGTCTAACGGCGTTTGCTTCCTCATCCCGACGCCTTTTAGCCTCCATTCCAGCTTCAGAACGATCGAACAAGTCACTCAATTTAGATTTCGACAAATTGCCGATCGAATACTTGCTCGGCCTCGTATGGGTTTGCGACGTCGATTGCTACCGTATCCGAATCCGGCCAATGGAAATGGTCACATCGAAGCGTCAAATGCTGTCCGCAATGTCCCGTACTTTCGACCCATTAGGCATCCTTCTACCCGTTATCACTCAAGCAAAAATTCTGTTTCAAGCGACATGGCGAACAACCCAAGAACGCGTACCGGCCCGAAAATCAGGCTCTCGTTTAGAAGCAATAGGTTGGGACGAAACGTTGCCAGATGGAATCCTGCTGAAATGGAACTCTTGGTCCAAAGAGCTACCATCGTTAGAAAAAATTTCCATCCCACGATGTTTTAGAACGGCTGATCTCCCCCTTAAAGATAGCCAGTTCGAATTGCACCTATTCTCAGACGCGTCGTCCGACGCATTTGGCGCAGTAGCGTACCTTCGAACCATCGCCAAAGGAAAGATTCATCTGAGCTTTGTTCTTGCTAAAGGCCGATTGGCTCCTTTAAAGTTACTCTCTATCCCCCGCCTCGAGCTCCAAGGCGCAGTCACCGCTGTTCGACTAGCAAAAACGATAAAGGGCGAATTAAGATTGCCCATTGCAGAATACTATTTCTGGACGGACTCAGAAATAGTCCTTCGCTGGATCCATTCTTCCCACTGCAACTATTCCAGCTTTGTTTCACATCGCGTCGGCGAAATTCTCCGGCATTCAGAACCAGAACAATGGAGATTCATATCCGGATCAAAAAATCCCGCCGACGACTGCACGAGAGGAATGTCCCCCTCCAAGCTAGAATCTTTTTCTCAATGGTTAAGTGGACCAGCATTTCTGACGGAACCTTTGTCTCTCGAATCAGGACAGGCCGAGCTACTACCACTCGGAACTAACGACACCGAGTGGTGCCCAAAAAGAACAGTCGGCCACGTAAATGTAGAACCAATCCCGTCCCAGCAATCAGCGCCTATTAACGAAATAATTCGCCATCACGAAACTCTCAACGACTTGAAACGCAGCGTAGCCCAGCTACATCGCCCCGCCGAAGACAAAACGCCACTCCGTGCCGATGAGTTAGACCAAGCGCTTACTTTATGTCTGTCAGCAGCATGTCGCGAAGCATACCCTCAAGAATATGCCGCCATATCCGCCGGAAAGTACGTAAAAAATACCTCTCCTTTACGAAAATTGAATCCGTTTATCGACAAGAATGGGCTTCTCCGAGCCGAAGGCCGCCTCAAACACGCTGAAATCTCCCCCGAGGCTCGCAATCCCGTAATTCTAGGACTTAATCACCACCTAACCACCCTCATTATAGCCGACGCCCATCAGAAGGTACACCATTCAGGTGTAGAATGGACTTTAAGTGAGCTACGATGGAAATACTGGGTGCCCCGTGGTCGACGCCAAATCCGAAAAATGCTGTACAAATGCCGCGAATGTCGCCTGTCTCGCTCCCGTCCAAAACCGCCCATTATGGCAAGCCTGCCAAAAGAACGTCTTCAAGCATTCTTACCAGCATTTACAAATGTAGGACTAGATTTCTTCGGCCCACTTTATGTTGTCATCGGGAGAAAAACGGACAAAAGATATGGTCTAATAATCACTTGTCTCGCAACACGAGCTGTTCATCTAGAGGTAGTCTGGTCACTAACAAGCGACGCTTTCATCAACGCCCTTCGCCGTTTCATAAGCGTCCGTGGAAAACCCGCCTCCATATTCAGCGACAACGGAACCAACTTAGTAGCAGGAGAAAAGGAATTAAGAGAAGGAATCGACAAACTCAATTCAGAAAGGGTCACTACGCACGCGGCCGAGCTAAACATCAAATGGAATTTTTCGCCACCGTCAGGACCGCATTTTGGTGGAGTTTGGGAGAGGATGGTGCAATCCAGTAAGCGAGCACTCCGCGCAGTCCTCCAAGATCAGTCAGTCACCGATGAAGTACTTCAAACTGTGTTCAGCGAAGTCATGTCCTTGTTGAACGGCCGTCCACTCACCAACGTCCATATGGACCCCCGCGAACCAGAAGCTCTCACGCCCAACCACTTTATTCTCGGTCGTCACGAGCCCCACATTCCACCAACCATCACTGACGACTCGCACAAACTTACTCGCCGCCGCTGGATGCAAACGCAATTCATCGTAGACCAGTATTGGGCCAGATGGATGCGCGAGTACGTTCCAAATTTAATCGAGCGCCAAAAATGGTTCCGTCCGACAAAGCGTCTCGAAGTCGGAGACGAAGTCATCATAATCGATGAAAACAATCGCCGCGGAGAATGGCCAGTTGGTGTAGTGATAAAAACCCTCCCCGACAATCAAGGCGTCGTCCGAAAGGCCGTCGTTAAAACCAAAACCGGTGAATACCTACGCCCTGTAATTAAACTTTGTGTCATTTCAGAAAGTAATCCGCAACCGGAATAATCGATCCATCGTGGCGGCCGGAGTGTTGTGCACCGGCACAATGATACCTGGCAACATCGAAAGAGAAGAGGATGAGAAAGCAGAGCAGCAGACGACGGGCAGTCGAGAGTAAAAACCTCAAGAAGAATCACGTTTCTCTCGTTCTGATTAATATAATTTCTCCCTGTCGTGTTCAAGTTCCGTGAAATACAAAACTTGCTTCTCGTTCTACCGTCTATTTCGTTCGCTGTGACGCGAGTAGTTCACATTTTGGTGCCGAAACCCGGGATAAACGCTAGTGAAGGAAGCCGACAACGACTCAGCAGCACGTGCTTCTTTCGGTAAGTCTCTCGTTCGGCAAGCACTTCATTTACGTATCCGAATTTCTGACAAATATCCCCAACACGTCTGCCCGAGTGAATATTGTTGCCCGATTAAGTCTTTATTACCAAAAGCACTCGAAAATCAATTGTTTTTTTTGTATGTCCCTCTCATCTGATAGAGCGATTCTAGCCGTATCCAACTGTATCGCACCTCGAACATCGAACATCGAACACCGCACATCGAACACCGAACATCGAATACCGAACATCGAACACCGAACATCGAACATCGAACACCCTAGAACCGAACATCGACCTACGAACCCCCGACAAATAACATCAAAAAGGGTATTTAATTTCTATCATGTCTCTCTCGTTCACAAACTAATCCGGCTCTTATAGGAGCACATTGCCTTGCCTCTTCACATCATCCGACCAATCAAGCTATCGAAGCAATGGAGGAAGACGAAAATGACTTGGCGAACGACAAGCATGTGCTATTTGCTCAACGCACAGTAGCCAAGAGATTTCACACGAAACTCATCACCCGTATTGGCAACTTTCTGAACGAGAAGCCGAAGGCCGACGATGTAAGGAGTAATATATCCGAACTCGAAGCTGCCCTGAGAAGAGTAGTAGCGCTCCATACGCGCTACGCCAGCCGGCCAACTTTATCAGAGGAGGAAAAGGCAGCTGCAATCACATGGCTCGACAACGTTCAAGATTCCAACGGGAGCTGTCTAAACCGAATGAGGTCGTACCTCTCCTCCCTGGACCAAAATTCAGCCCGGAAGGGAAAGAATACATCCGGTCAATGGAGTGTAAGCCAGCATAGAAGCCGCGCAGATGAAGGCACAACACCGGACCTAAGCATACGCTCACATCAGCCACCGCTCGATGCAAATCTCAATCTAGAAGCTCAATTGCAACAAGCAAAGCAAGATCACGAGCGCACACTCGCCGAGATTAAAAAAAGAGGAGAAGAAAACTTAAGCAAAATTCAAGCGGCAATCAATCAACGGGATGGCGTCTGTCCAGAAAATCTTCTACAACCACCCCATCCATTCGCCTCTACGCCTATAACATCAGCGGTTACAACGCAAGTCAACCAGCAGCCAAGAAGGTTCCTACAGTTCGATACAACCGCGTCTCACAGAGAGCAACAGTCGCCATCAGCCCAGTACACGCATCCATCTTCAGGGCCATCCAACTATCCGCCACCAGCTCATTGGCCAAAAATAGCGATTTCAAGATTTAATGGCGATTGCCGCCGCTGGCCGGCTTTCGCCCAGGTGATGAGAGCAACTATAGAGGAAACTGCACTGCCAGACCTTTACAAAGTGCTAGCTTTGCGTGAGAACCTTACTGAAGACATCCAGAAGAGAATGGCGAATCTTTTCAACGGCTCTTACACTTATGCTCAAGCCTGGAGCGAGCTAAAGGACAAATATGGTGTGCCCGCATTGATTATTCAAGCCCACATCCAGCACTTGCAGATGGTCCAATCATTCCGTAACGGCGATTTCAAGTCCCTCGCCGACCTAGCCTCTCTCGTCCGGGATGCAGTATCTAGCGTAGCCGGAGACCCAAGCATGAACGAATTCACGCACTCAACGGTCGTCAACCAGCTCGCCACTAAGTTGCCTTTCAATTTGCAACAGGACTGGGGACGTTATGCTTACAATCTACGTCCAAAGGTCTCTTCCTTAGCCGACTTTGACCGTTGGATTGACGCCATTGTAGGAGCGGAAGAGTTGCGCGGCGCTAAACTCAACAATTACGTAGCACCGAAGCAAAACCCGCCACCGCGCCCTGCACTACCTTTCCCGCCAACAATTCTAAAAAATTCCGTCGCGTTCAAGATTCCAAAATCCGTCGAAAGCCCGTCCGAGAGACCCAATCGAGCAGACAACCAATGGCCTGCATGTCCAGCTTGCAGCGATAACCCTGGCCATCGTCTCGAAGCATGCGGCATATTCCGAAAAATGTTGCCATCTCAGCGAGCAGCTCTTTGCGGAGAAAATAACCACTGTTTCAAGTGCTTGCTTCCCGGACACTATGGGCGATCCTGCAGGAACACCGACGTGGCGTGTAATGCCTGCCCCGGCAAGCACCACTCTCTCATTCATGGAGCCGAACGCGTTTTTCCTGGAAAACTTCAGCCAAAAGGTAAAGCAACTCTCCAGATTTTATTAGTTCACGCACCAAAAACGTCGCCGAAACCCGTCCTACTCGCCATAACCCCAATAGTCGTTCATAGTGACAAAGAAACCATCCTTACATTCGGCGTTCTTGATCCTGGTAGTGAAGCCACTCTTATAAAATCAAGTCTCGCACAAAGGCTTCGCCTCAAAGGAGCTAATCAGAAAATACGATTTGGGTCATTCCATAACGCCGTTCTACTCGACTCTAGCGTTGTCAACTTCGTCATTGAATCTGCCGATAAAGCCAGGACATTTCAAGTAACCGATGCCTTCACCGTCCCAGATATCCAGCTGTCACCACGTAATATCAACTGGCATACAGAAAAATTTGAATGGCCCCACCTATCCGACTTAAATTTGCCTCCTATCGACTCATCTAAAGTAGAATTGCTTATCGGAATGGATATAGTAGACGCGCACGAAATTTTAGACTTTCGAACATCCAGCCACAACGAACCACGCGCTAATTTAACAGTATTTGGTTGGGCGGTAGTAGGAAAAATTCCACCCTCTCTGATCCGCGGACCGAGCGCAAAGCGAAGTGTAAACGTCAATGGAATATCCCCCACTTTGCAGCTAATCGACCTCGTACAAAAATTCTACAGCACAGAAACGTTCGGAGTAGACATTCAGGCGACAAAACCCAGCTCCCCCGAAGACGCTTTAGCAATCAGCATCCTAAAATCGTCAATCGTAAATATTCGTTGCGGATGGCAAGTCGATCTCTTGTTCAAATCACCAAACCCGAACATGCCAAACAACCGCGCACATGCAGTGTCGCGTTTTTACGCTGTCGAACGTCGCTTATTGTCCCAAGAAAACAAAGTAAACGCTATTCGTTATCGCGAAATCATTGAAGGTCATCTCGGCTTAAAAGAGGGGTCAGGGTGAGAAAAAGTAGTATAAAACGAGAGAGAAAAGGCCAAAAAAATCAATTGAGTGAGCCTCTCTGACACGGCAACAACTGCTGTACACTATTTGTCACCAACTGCATTCTCCAACGTAATACCAGTTCGCAACCAACTGGTAAATTTTATTTAATTTTTACATAGATTTTTGTATCAGTTTTCACTTTATTTTTTTTTTTGTTTGTTAATATGTCGGTTATTATTGAAAATTAATGTTCAAATTATGTACCGTCTAGTTAACTATGGCGTCGTGCTGCTGTTGGTTGTTGTATCGTTGGTTGTTGTATCCTTGATGGTTGGGTCGACCACTGGTGTACCGATGTTTCGTGGGTATGGTATACCAAACCGCAACGCCGCCGTCTTACTACACAACAACAACGTGCGCAACAACCGGATACTACACTACCAAGGCCGCTGAGTATTACACCACAGCTTATGATGTCCCGAACTACTACACCGAAGCCTTAAAGTATAATTCTGCCTCGAGTTACACCAAGGTAGCGGAGTACTACACCACCAAGGCAGCGGAGTACTACACCACCAAGGCAGCGGAGTACTACACCACCAAGGCAGCGGAGTACTACACCACCATGTATGCTGCCCTTTTTTTAGACCGAGGCTCCCAAGTACTACTCCGTTCCCAGCTACAATACCGAGGCTCCAGCTTATTACACCACCAAATCGGTTAAATATTACACAGAAACGCCCAAGTACTAGTATTTTGTCAACTTTGCGTCAGTTGTCTATTGGTGTTGGATTTCTTCAAGACCGGTATGCTGAATTGTGAATTGTCTGTTTTATATTTTAGAGGTGACTACTGCCTTATTCATACGGACATGTTCTTGTGGTTCGAATATGATATTTCAAGGGTTAGTTACGAAAGACACTTGTAACTGTAGATTTTATCAAATCTTATAAGTAATGGGGAAGTGGCTGACCTTTGTAAAAATGAAAGACTTTGAAGTTGTGAAAAATATATTGATACAATTCATAAACAAAACTTGGTATAAATTAGAAACAATGAACATAAAACTTATTAACAGAATTGTGTTATATTGTCCCACCTCCTCCCACAATTCCTCCACATTTTACAGTCACATACAAACATACACATATACATACACTTAAGTTAACCCATTGGCTGCCACGCCATACAACCTGTAGGTTGCTCTCTACTAATCTACGCGCCACGTCTGAAGGATCCATGACCAAGTGGGACTTGCCATTGCTGACAAGTCCGTGCTGAAAAGGGGGAACTATGGTGCATTGCCTGAAACAGGCGCCTTGCGGCAAATTTTGGGCTTGGCGACTCTCCGACCCCGCGGCTTGTAAACCACGAGACCGAACAGCGCGGCCCGTGCTAAGGAGCTAGGGGAAAACAAAGGCGTGGCAGACAACGGGTTAACTAACACTAAAACAAACATATTACCAACAACAAATGATGATCCACGCTGACATTTTGGAGGTACCGGCGACGTTTGAGTGTCCATCTTCTCGACGTTTCCTCTCATTACCTGAATAAAGAGAAAACAATTCTTATTAAGTGACATGCCAATTAAAGTAACGTAATAGTCACATAATACATATAGGTTCATTGTTCTGGTTTTTTTGCTCAAAACTTTAAAGGCGCGCTTTAAATTGCTTAAAATCTACCTAATAATATTGAGAACTGTTCACAGAACAAAGCTCACATGCTAGTCTTCAAAAAAAATTCCGGAAGTAGACCGGAAGTAACCACAGCGCCTCAACCATTGAGCTGTCGTGAAATTAAACCACATATTCGTGATCTCCATGAAATTTGGGGTCGATTAGATGTGATTTAAACGAAATCCAAAATTTGGCCAAAATCGAGAATTTTCCTGAACTATAGTTCAGGAAAATTTTCGAAACCGGAAGTACGCGTACGTAAAAAACATAACATGAACTTTACCACAAATTTGACGAGGATCACGAATATGTGGTTTTTTTGCTCCTCGAATGAATAGTTTCTGAACTACTGACTAAAATGAGCAAACCGGAAGTAGAAAAAAAGAGCAAATTATCGAAAATTTTACAAGTGAGCTTTGTTGCAGGAATAGTAATCGTCAGTTATTTCTAAATATTTCAACAAAATAACTGCCAATAAATGTTTAAATAGACGTGCAAAGTAACAGAAACTGACTGTTATGACAGCTGCAAATTATCAAAAAGCCATCTAGCGTTAGAAAAAAGAAACGTCCAAGTAAAACTTCGTTGGCGCGTAAGAAGGGCCTGATTTTGAAAACTATTACACAGACAGAGTCTAACGCAACTAGACTATTAGTAGATAACCTACGAAAATAAGTCAATTGTTGGGTACCTGGGCATAATCCCGTGGTGAGTGACTGCAGGTGCGTAACAGCGGACGGAAGCGATCACTGAAGTGGTCCAGAAACTCGCCAGTGAAGTAAAACAAATTGTGTTAAGAAGCAGGGAAGCTAGATGAGCGTGCGTCGGAAGATAAGGATGGAGAAGAACGTTGATGGAAGTCCCTCTTCCGTCATGGACAAAGGTCAGCATTGGCACAAGAATCTCCGTGCCAGGACCACACGATTCCATAAAGAAACTGTGTGCTCTGTAAAATAAAATGTTTTACATTAATAAAAATACAACAAAGAATAAAGCATATCAATCTTTACCTTTTCTAAGAAGCACACTTCAATTTTATGATGAAAAAACCGTAAAAATGGAAATCACAGGAACAAACAGTCTTACTCCTCATGTTGAAATACATTTCCTGATGCTAAATAAAGTGTCATGAAGTGTTATAGTAGCATGGTGATAGGTGGTATTGATGCTCACCTTTATCATTTGGGTGATGAATTTAGTAAGGTGTCAAGCAGAACTGGAACATGTATGCATACACACAGCATTATTCACATCACACTCTTCATGTCACTGAAACTCTAAGTAGCAATGGGACAAGGATATTCTCTACTTTATTTACAAATTTACCAGTGAAAAATAAATCTCTACCTATCTCTCAGCTGGGATGCCTTCTAAACAGAAGTAGAAACAGCCATCACAGCAAACATGATGTTGCAGGTTACACCACCAAAATTGCGAGATTCAGAAAAGTCCTATGGTTCGTGAACAAGAATACCTATGTTACATGACAATCTGAATTGTAATGGACTGTTAGTAGTAATGGGAAAATACCTTAACTCGGCAGATTTGTATTCCACTATATGTGAGCTTCAAACATAAGTTTTAGGTTTTGACAGCATTATGGGTCTATTGGATGGAAATTGACTGAGCGCTAAGTCAACTTTGAATGAATGACAGTATGCATCTAATATTTGAAGAAATAAAATGATACAGTATAAAAATAAGGAAACTAGGTAAGATAAACCTACGTATGTTACGAAGTTCAATCAAAGATATGAAGTGAAATTCGGTACTTGAAATCACAGGAATATAAGTATAAATTAGCAACCAACTATTTCGCCCAACCTCGTTTCACGATGTAACAACAAAATCACAGGAATATAATATAATTTAGCAACCAACTATTTCGCCCAACCTCGTTTCACGATGTAACAACAACAAGGGCGACACTAGCGACATCTGGTAATAAGTTTTGAATCCTAAAGCGACAACTTAAGATTCAAAACTGATTACCAGATGTCGCTAGTGTCTCCCATGTTTTTGTTCTTTAATGGTGAAACGAGGCGAAATGAGCAAAACAAATTGTTGCTAATTTATACTTATATTCCTGTGTTTTCAATTACCAAATTGAACTTCGTATCATATGTAGGTTTATCTTTACCTAGTTTCCTTATTTTTATACTGTATAATTTTATTTCTTCAAATATTAGATGCATCATACTGTCATTCATTCCAACAAGTTGACTTAGCGCTCAGTCAATTTCCATCCAATAGACCCATAATGCTGTCAAAACCTAAAACTCATGTTTGAAGCTCACATATAGTGAAATACAAATCTGCCGAGTTAAGGTATTTTCCCATTACTACTAACAGTCCATTACAATTCAGATCGTCATGTAACATAGGTATTCTTGAACCATAGGATCTTTTCTGAAACTCGGAATTTTTATGGCTTGCCCTGCAATAGCATGTTTGTTGTTATGGCTGTATTTATTTCTGTTTAGAAGGCAACCCAGCTAAGAGATAGGTAAAGTTTTATTTCTCACAGGTAAATTTGTGTAAATTTGTAAATAACGTAGAGAATTTCCTTGTCCAATTTCCACTTAGAGTTTCAGTGACATGAAGAGTGTGAAGTGAACCACCTATCACCATGCTACTGTAACACATTATGACACTTTCTTTAGCATCAGGAAATGTATCTATACATGAGGAGTAAGACTGTTTGTTCCTGTGATTTCCATTTTTACGGTTTTTTCATCATAAAATTGAAGTGTGCTTCTTAGAAAAGGTAAAGATTGATATGCTTTATTCTTTGTTGTATTTTTATTAATGTAAAACATTTTATTTTACAGAGCACACAGTTTCTTTATGGAATCGTGTGGTCCTGGCACGGAGATTCTTGTGCCAATGCTGACCTTTGTCCATGACGGAAGAGGGACTTCCATCAACGTTCTTCTCCATCCTTATCTTCCGACGCACGCTCATCTAGCTTCACTGCTTCTTAACACAATTTGTTTTACTTCACTGGCGAGTTTCTGGACCACTTCAGTGATCGCTTCCGTCCGCTGTTACGCACCTGCAGTCACTCACCACGGGATTATGCCCAGGTACCCAACAATTGACTTATTTTCGTAGGTTATCTACTAATAGTCTAGTTGCGTTAGACTCTGTCTGTGTAATAGTTTTCAAAATCAGGCCCTTCTTACGCGCCAACGTAGCGCAAACGTTGCGCCAACGCGCCAACGCGCCAACGTCCAAGTTTTACTTGGACGTTTCTTTTTTCTAACGCTAGATGGCTTTTTGATAATTTGCAGCTGTCATAACAGTCAGTTTCTGTTACTTTGCACGTCTATTTAAACATTTATTGGCAGTTATTTTGTTGAAATATTTAGAAATAACTGACGATTACTATTCCTGCAACAAAGCTCACTTGTAAAATTTTCGATAATTTGCTCTTTTTTTCTACTTCCGGTTTGCTCATTTTAGTCAGTAGTTCAGAAACTATTCATTCGAGGAGCAAAAAAACCACATATTCGTGATCCTCGTCAAATTTGTGGTAAAGTTCATGTTATGTTTTTTACGTACGCGTACTTCCGGTTTCGAAAATTTTCCTGAACTCAGGAAAATTCTCGATTTTGGCCAAATTTTGGATTTCGTTTAAATCACATCTAATCGACCCCAAATTTCATGGAGATCACGAATATGTGGTTTAATTTCACGACAGCTCAATGGTTGAGGCGCTGTGGTTACTTCCGGTCTACTTCCGGAATTTTTTTTGAAGACTAGCATGTGAGCTTTGTTCTGTGAACAGTTCTCAATATTATTAGGTAGATTTTAAGCAATTTAAAGCGCGCCTTTAAAGTTTTGAGCAAAAAAACCAGAACAATGAACCTATATGTATTATGTGACTATTACGTTACTTTAATTGGCATGTCACTTAATAAGAATTGTTTTCTCTTTATTCAGGTAATGAGAGGAAACGTCGAGAAGATGGACACTCAAACGTCGCCGGTACCTCCAAAATGTCAGCGTGGATCATCATTTGTTGTTGGTAATATGTTTGTTTTAGTGTTAGTTAACCCGTTGTCTGCCACGCCTTTGTTTTCCCCTAGCTCCTTAGCACGGGCCGCGCTGTTCGGTCTCGTGGTTTACAAGCCGCGGGGTCGGAGAGTCGCCAAGCCCAAAATTTGCCGCAAGGCGCCTGTTTCAGGCAATGCACCATAGTTCCCCCTTTTCAGCACGGACTTGTCAGCAATGGCAAGTCCCACTTGGTCATGGATCCTTCAGACGTGGCGCGTAGATTAGTAGAGAGCAACCTACAGGTTGTATGGCGTGGCAGCCAATGGGTTAACTTAAGTGTATGTATATGTGTATGTTTGTATGTGACTGTAAAATGTGGAGGAATTGTGGGAGGAGGTGGGACAATATAACACAATTCTGTTAATAAGTTTTATGTTCATTGTTTCTAATTTATACCAAGTTTTGTTTATGAATTGTATCAATATATTTTTCACAACTTCAAAGTCTTTCATTTTTACAAAGGTCAGCCACTTCCCCATTACTTATAAGATTTGATAAAATCTACAGTTACAAGTGTCTTTCGTAACTAACCCTTGAAATATCATATTCGAACCACAAGAACATGTCCGTATGAATAAGGCAGTAGTCACCTCTAAAATATAAAACAGACAATTCACAATTCAGCATACCGGTCTTGAAGAAATCCAACACCAATAGACAACTGACGCAAAGTTGACAAAATACTAGTACTTGGGCGTTTCTGTGTAATATTTAACCGATTTGGTGGTGTAATAAGCTGGAGCCTCGGTATTGTAGCTGGGAACGGAGTAGTACTTGGGAGCCTCGGTCTAAAAAAAGGGCAGCATACATGGTGGTGTAGTACTCCGCTGCCTTGGTGGTGTAGTACTCCGCTGCCTTGGTGGTGTAGTACTCCGCTGCCTTGGTGGTGTAGTACTCCGCTGCCTTGGTGGTGTAGTACTCCGCTGCCTTGGTGGTGTAGTACTCCGCTGCCTTGGTGGTGTAACTCGAGGCAGAATTATACTTTAAGGCTTCGGTGTAGTAGTTCGGGACATCATAAGCTGTGGTGTAATACTCAGCGGCCTTGGTAGTGTAGTATCCGGTTGTTGCGCACGTTGTTGTTGTGTAGTAAGACGGCGGCGTTGCGGTTTGGTATACCATACCCACGAAACATCGGTACACCAGTGGTCGACCCAACCATCAAGGATACAACAACCAACGATACAACAACCAACAGCAGCACGACGCCATAGTTAACTAGACGGTACATAATTTGAACATTAATTTTCAATAATAACCGACATATTAACAAACAAAAAAAAAAATAAAGTGAAAACTGATACAAAAATCTATGTAAAAATTAAATAAAATTTACCAGTTGGTTGCGAACTGGTATTACGTTGGAGAATGCAGTTGGTGACAAATAGTGTACAGCAGTTGTTGCCGTGTCAGAGAGGCTCACTCAATTGATTTTTTTGGCCTTTTCTCTCTCGTTTTATACTACTTTTTCTCACCCTGACCCCTCTTTTAAGCCTTGCGGCTATTTTACCTGCTTGAAAATGAAGCAAACACTTCCCGTTCTCACCCAACCTCTTCACCACCGCATTGACAGTTTTACGTAATGATCTCCGTGACCTTCGAAGTGAACGACATTCAAACTGGCCTTTCCTTCTGCAGGTTGACGTTGCTGGGGATGGGTCTGCAACAAACAATATCAAAATTAATACCAAATGGATTTTGCTTAAAAAAATGGAATCACGATGTAGTACTAGGGCTCTTTGGTGATGCAGCTCGGGCAGCATAAATTGTAGTCTTGGTGGTGTAGTATTTGAGGACAACAACCAACAGCAGCACAACGCCATAATTGACTAGACAATAAATAATTTGAACATTAATATGCAATAATAACTGACAAAAAACAATAGAAATTAATACAAAAACACAAGTAACAGAATATTTACTCATGATTGCGATTTAGTGACAAATAGTGCACAGCAGTTGTTGCCGTGTCGGAGATGCTGCCCAAACTGATTTCTTAGATCTTTTCTCTCTCCTTTTATACGACTTTTTCTCACCCTGACCCCTCTCTTAAGCCTTACGGCTATTGTACCTACTTGATAATGATGTAACACGTTTCGTCCTCACCCAACCTCTCCTCCGTGACCTTCGAGCGTGAAGGAAATGAAAACTAGCCTTTCCTTCTTTAGGTTGACGTTGCTGGGGATGGGTCTACAAAAACCAATATCAAAATAAATACCAAATGGCTGAGCCTTGCGGCTATTGTACCTGCTTGATAATGATGCAACACTTCCAATTAATTCTCACCCAAACTCTACAACACCGCATTGACAGTAATACTCGTTATGTTTCCCGCGACCTTCAAGCGTGAAGGACATGCAAACTTGCCGGCCCGTCTGTAGGTTGAACTCTACAATGGTAATTGAAAAATAATTAATAAACACTGCATCAGTTGGAACATGTTGAAAATATACAGTACCTCTGCATACAAAGGATCAACACACATATGTCGAAAGAATCCTCTTGGTGAGGTGTAGGCTAGGATTGGTCTTTAGACATGGGAACTAACCTCAACACAATCCATCCAGCAACGACTGGAAAACCATGTTTTGTCAGAAAGGTTTTCTACTTAATTATGCATTAGTACCATCTTAAATATCACACACAGTAATAAAAATAAATGTTAATCAAAATAACTACCTTGCAAATAGAATTTCCTTAGTTTTGTAAGACACGGCTTGAAATGGACAATTTCATCTCTATTGTCACAAGCACCCATGACACACGAAACCTTAAGTTGAAGATATTACCTGAAGATATTGAGTCAAGAATGAAATGAGAATATAAATAGTGTGTAATCTATTAAACCATTTAAAGTTTAACTAACCCAACCTTAAGAATAAAGACCAAAAAATATTGACCAAAAATACATATGAAGTAAACTCTTCTTTACACTTTACAGCCATCCAAGTTCTTTTTCAAGTTGGTCGCAAAGTGTTATGGTAAAAATGAAATACCAGACAGACAGATACTCTAATAGTGCTATCATAGAACAATCCAAGAAAAATATAACAATTACGAAATCACTGAGATAAGAATTCCATTCCATCAGCACCAGCAATCCAGGCGGCGACCATTTTGAATATTTTGGACTGAAATTGAGGGGGAGTGGGCAAGGTTGCATGAATTTGAACAAGGTGGATCAGAAAAAAAGAGAAGAGTTAACTAAAAAGAACAGAAAAGATACAAATGAATTTATACGAAAATAACATGTAAAATACATCCATTTCATCGAAATATCATGAGAAATGTTTTTCTCTCACAGTTGGACAAACAAAATACCAGCAGACGAATTAAGTTGAATTAAAACAATTCAAGAGTGCCACCTTGCGATAAATCAGAAAATTTGCGCAAGTAATAATTGCAAAAACCAGATTGAAATGTACGAAATGTAGCACTAAGCAAATTCTTTTTTTCAAAAATAAATTGGTGGCCCTGAAAAGGGCCGTTTATTTAAGGACGGGAGAAGTTTAAGCCTTGGCGGGTTTGTCGGTCTTCTTGGGCAAGAGAACGGCCTGGATGTTGGGCAAGACACCACCCTGAGCGATGGTGACACCGGAGAGAAGTTTGTTTAACTCTTCGTCGTTGCGGATGGCCAATTGCAAGTGACGAGGGATGATGCGGGTCTTCTTGTTGTCACGGGCGGCGTTACCGGCCAACTCGAGGACCTCAGCGGCCAAGTACTCCATGACGGCAGCCAAGTAGACGGGAGCACCGGCACCGACGCGCTCAGCGTACGATCCCTTGCGGAGCATTCGGTGGATACGACCGACGGGGAATTGAAGTCCGGCCCTGCTGGAACGGGTCTTTGACTTTCCCTTGACTTTGCCTCCTTTGCCACGGCCAGACATGTTAAGGTGTAGAGTTAGTGAACGCGGTTCCTAAAATCAAGGAACGAAATGGTAAAGTTTGAAAAAGATGTTGAGGGTTATATACTCACCAGGATCGGAGTGAGATCATTTTAAACCAATCGGAAGGGCAGCTGTAAAACATATTCCCGCCATTATTTCCTGTAACACAAGGAAGATTGTGTTTACTACCAGAAGCTCCTCCTCCTTCTGCGCTGGAACACGGAACAATTGGAACATCTGTCAAACTGGGGCTACCCGATTGGTCCTCGGGTCGAAAGAATTGGCTTCTGTCAGGTAAAGAGGGTGAACAAGATTTGAAATAAATACCTTCGACAGTCTAACAACCGTCACTGGTATTTGCCTAGTAATCTCAGTTTACCCCAAGTCTCAGAATGCCCCCCAAGGTTAGCGGAAAAGCTGCGAAGAAGGCCGGCAAGGCCCAGAAGAACATCGCCAAAGGAGACAAGAAGAAGAAGCGCAAGAGGAAGGAGAGCTACGCCATTTACATCTACAAAGTCTTGAAGCAGGTCCATCCCGACACTGGCATCTCCTCCAAAGCCATGACCATCATGAACAGCTTCGTCAACGACATTTTCGAGCGCATCGCTGGAGAGTCGTCCCGTCTTGCCCACTACAACAAGCGGTCGACCATCACTAGCCGGGAAATCCAGACGGCCGTCCGTCTGCTCTTGCCCGGTGAGTTGGCCAAGCACGCCGTGTCTGAAGGCACCAAGGCAGTCACCAAGTACACCAGCACCAAGTAGATTGATCCTCTTGGTCTCTCTACCTACAAACCAAACGGCCCTTTTCAGGGCCACCAAACGTTTAAAGAAATGAAAACAATTAACTGCTTTTGGCATTTATTGTCCAATCGAGTTCTAAACTCAACCCAATTTGTATGACGAAACGTTATGAAATGCTTAGTATCTAGAGCTTTTCGTATACCTTTCACCAGTGTAATATTCTACACAGTGTCTACACGCTCTTTTGTTGCATTTCAAGTTTGGCAGATTCGGCACAATGCGTTGAATAGAGAGAAAAATGGATCACGAAATTGGTCTACCCGTAACGATAGCGTAACTTTTACATACTAAGCAAATCGAAATTTGTTGTTAAATACGGATTCAGTTTTTAATTCATTTAAAAGTAGATGTTGAAAGAAAGATTTGAAAATCAACATTTCTAAATAGTTTTGATCTATGCCACAGCGTTTTCATTTCATTCAAATGGTGTTTCAGATGAAGATCGACCGATTGAGACGAAACAATTTTTCAGTAGCTAAGAACAACTCCAGAAATTGACGAAAATATAAGTAGGAAACATTTAAAAATTGCACTCCGTAAAATCTGAGAAAACATCTGGATATTTTCCGATTCATGTTATTTGGCTGAAAACAGTGAAATATCTATCATACGAACATACAGTAATATCTAGAAAAATATTTTTTATGATGCACGAACACATATTTAAAAGATAGTACGTACTTCTCCAAAGCCTGTATAAAATCGGATTGTTTTTGTTATTCTTGTTAATAAAAGTCGACAAGAATATGGTTAAAGTGGTTAAGAAATCTTTTTCTTTAAGTAAATGGTGGCCCTGAAAAGGGCCGATTGGATTGAGTCGGAGTTTAAATAATAAATCAGAATCAAATTTAACCGCCGAAACCGTACAGAGTGCGGCCCTGGCGTTTCAGTGCGTAGACGACGTCCATGGCCGTCACCGTCTTCCTCTTGGCGTGTTCAGTGTAGGTGACGGCGTCACGAATCACGTTCTCAAGGAACACCTTCAACACACCACGGGTCTCCTCGTAGATGAGACCAGAGATTCGCTTGACACCACCACGACGGGCAAGACGACGGATGGCCGGCTTGGTGATTCCCTGGATGTTGTCACGCAAAACTTTGCGATGACGTTTGGCGCCTCCCTTGCCGAGTCCTTTACCTCCTTTGCCGCGACCAGTCATTTTTTTAAATGAGTTTCAGAGAGAGTACAAGAACAAACTGAATGTCGAATGCTTCCACCAGGGCCCCTTTATATACTAATCGATCCGGTGGGAAATCCATCCGCATTGGTTGAGCTTAACAGCCACCCCAACTCAGGTCAACAAAGCCCAAGCTTTGTATTCCTCAACTTCCCTCCCATTTTACCCAACAACCAATTGCTGAAAAAGAGATCCCATACATTCCTCAACGTCTCCCTGGACCCCTATATAAACCCATCATCCCCCCACTGTTTCCTTATCTCAACTTTCAGTCGTTCGACATGGCCCGTACCAAGCAGACCGCTCGTAAATCCACCGGTGGCAAGGCGCCCCGCAAACAGTTGGCCACCAAAGCCGCTCGCAAAAGTGCCCCGGCCACAGGAGGAGTCAAGAAACCCCATCGTTACCGTCCCGGCACCGTCGCCCTTCGTGAGATCCGTCGCTACCAAAAGTCGACCGAGCTTCTGATCCGCAAGTTGCCATTCCAGCGCTTGGTCAGAGAAATCGCCCAGGATTTCAAGACCGACTTGCGTTTCCAGAGCTCGGCCGTCATGGCTCTGCAGGAGGCCAGCGAGGCTTACTTGGTGGGTCTTTTCGAAGACACCAACTTGTGCGCCATTCACGCCAAGCGAGTCACCATCATGCCTAAAGACATCCAGCTCGCTCGCCGTATTCGTGGTGAACGTGCCTAAGCGACTTTTAAAATCCCTTTTGACTTACCAATCGGCCCTTTTCAGGGCCACCATTTACTAAAGAAGAAGATTACCAATCAACCATTGTTTTCATTACTATATTCTTGTAAATCTTTCTTACCGTCACACATTGATGTGAATGGCCTAAAATAAAGAATACTCTACTCATCACTAACCACGGTTTCTTTCTAAATGCCAGAATTTCACAAGCATAACCTTTTCGATGGTTTCAATGTGCAATGGAAAACTTCTAAATTTTGGTAAACAAGGAAAGATATTGAATCATGCCCTATTTTAGAACTGCACCCAAATAAGTAAAGCCCAAACCATGTAAACAGATTAGACTACAAATTAGTATCATGGGAAACTGAAAACTTTGAACCAACCTGGTTTGCAAACAAAATCAGGCAGTCGGTTTATCCTTGCGGTCCTCAGCACTTATCTTTCAATCCTAACACTTCATTTAAATTCACAACCACATTCCAAATCCCTAATTATTTGTTTTAATAATCAATAATCCTCCCCCCCCCAAAAAAAAAAATGAGAAACAAGAACATAGACAACAATCAAAATCTATATATGCAGACGACCTAGTAAACAAAACAAGCCACCTGTTGGCCAACAGTTGGAAAATCTTCTTTCTAGACGGTGCGACCAGCGACCTCCCAAAACTTAATATGTAGAAGCGGAACGGAATTCTCTTCCCGCTTTAACACAAATGGAAAACAAATTATGTAAGAGAGATTTAACCTTTACAACAAATTGTTTCATTTAGTACTTGATCTGAGAGTAAATGATTCAGTTCTGATTTCTCTGAGGTCAGCGGTCTGAAAAGACTCTACTTCTCAATGGATTCCGAACTCCCGTCTTCGGACGGCACATTTATTGATTCAAAAATTTCCATTACTCTTTATTGAAGCCCCGGAAGGTGATTTACTGTGTTATGTGTGATGTGAATGTGATAACTACTAAAAAAGTGAATATGAAAATGAAAACGCCGCTCTAACCCATATCGTGATCACTTCAAATAAAACAACAGAGTAAGTCAGTAGTTCTGTGGTTCTGGTAAATTGGTAATAATAGCATTTGAAAAATAGAAAAAAATTGAAGATTGAATCTGCGTAGAATTGTAATGGAAAGTTTGGCAACGAGATTACGAGATTGACCGATTACCACAGCAGACGAAAACGACAACAAGTTAGTTGACACGTGAGTTAGAGCATGTGATGTTGATGTTCAAAATTTCAAACTTTATTTGAATTAATCACCGTTGCTTACTAGAAAAGTAAAAATCACCTTTTGTAAGATGACTGACGAAAGAAACAAAATGACGCAAAATGTTCCTTCTGATTTATCAGTCGTTCGATTTTCTTCTGTTAGAGCCCAGGAAATTGTTGCTCTCACAAAAATGATAGGTGAGTTTCCCCCCTCCCCAAAAAAAGAGTTGTCCTATCAACATTTGCTAACATGTTGTTTGCCTTAAGAAAATCCACAATGCACCAAATTACTTTTTCAAAAACTGCCATGTCATATGCGAAGAAGAGCAATGAGCCATAACCCAAACAGAATGCCAAGAACCTTAAGGGAAGCCCACAAGGCCCAAGTAAGTCTGCTTATAAAAGTATAGCTCCACACTGAATAAACTCTATATTTATGTGGATTTAGATGGCAAAGAGTGGTCCAGCAACCCAGCCTAAGAGGCCTAGAAGGAAATATAGACGCAGACCAAGCAGATTGCTGGAAGAGTATAAAAAGCGATCTAGTAAAGTCTCTTGGCTAGAAACACACCTGTGGCATGCCAAAAGGTTTGTTTCCATTTGTAGGTTATGTTAAGGACATGTTACTACTTTTTACCATTTAGGTTTCACATGGTAATCAAGTGGGGACATCGTCTTCCTGAAAGATCTTGCGCTCGCAGTCACAGATTCTGCTACCGTTCAGTAGCTCAACATTGCCTGCTAATGGTATCAATTCAAAATATTAATGATTTACGTAATTATTAATTGCCTCTTTTTGTTCAAAGGACATATCGTACTTGTGTTGCGTTGAAATTCAAGGTCCACAGGATGAGATCGTTCGAGGCCTTATCTCTCTCTGTGATCCTAAAACTGGCCCAACGTTTGGTGCGTCTACTTTCCTTAATGGCACTCGTGAAGGAAGAGTGATCATTTTCAAGCGAAATCAGTTTTCGAGCGGCCCCATCGGCTTGGTTACGTTTTTGTGGTGCAATACAGGGAATCCGGATATGCGAACCTTGTGGATATGGAGCCATCCAGCTTTCTACCAACAGTTTCTGTGTGAGCTGAATTCTATTTTCGAATCCGATTCCGACTTATTATGCAAGCCTCCTGGAGTCAAGATTACCTTAAACAAAGGAAAGCTAAATCGGTTCAGATTAAGAGGGCCCTTTGCACATTCAGTTGTATCGTCGTTATTCGACAAAGAAACTAGGAGCGCGTCAAGTTTATCACAATCACCTGGGTTTGTCACCAGTGTTGAAGTCAGAGATCCTCGAATGATACTCGCACAAACCCGAATCAAAGCGTCCAGTTCCACGGTAGGTAACTGTGAACTTGTAGGATTGAGCCAAAGTAAATTGTGGGATGCCAGCGTTCGAGATCAAATTACCAATATGCGAACAAGTTTACCCGATCACGTCATCAATAACCGTCGTAGTGAATTACTTGTTCCTGGCACCGAGTTACCCGTCCAGCCAGAAGAAATCCCCATTCCAATCCTCATTGTGAATGCATCTCACGAGAGCAGCGGTAAGTAAATACATTTCTTTTATTATGTAATTTTTTTTTACCTTTTTTTTTCCTTTCAAGATTTTGTTCCTGGCTGTGACGTCATTTTGCCGGCTGGATGGGCTACAGCTTTCTGGCTTGCACTGATCTATAGTGGAGGGCACGCTGGAGGTTTGAAAGATGCGGGAAGCATGAATTTTGAATACGGAATTTGTCGGGATCTCTGCTTAGAAATCGACAGTGAAGCAGGAAAAGCCACTGCCGTTGACAGAAAAATGAATTTGATGGAAGAATACTTTCGTAGACCACCTAAAACAAGAACCAACTTCATCAAATTAGCCACACCTTTTCCGTTCTGCGTCGATTGGGATCGCCTTACAATCGACTGGATCGGTCAGTCTGAGTCAGGTTTCACTGTATTACGTGACAAGAAGCTCCTAAGTGGATTGTGTCAAAAGAATAGGATTGTGCTACCCGAAATCTTATTATCTCAACCTTATTTAGTGCCCGTGACAGTTCGAGTTAAACACGGGTCACCTCAGGAATTTTCAATGATCTGTTTACCGGGAGCCGATGATAAAGTTAATTCAGTAATTAACGAGCCTATTCACCAAGATCCCTGCGCCAAAGAACGGAAAATGTTACGCCAACAGCACAGTTCCCTTCTGAAGAGTCTTGCGAAAAAGAGGAAAGAATTCCGGGATAAAGATGGAACCATTGGGGACTTCTCCAGCGCCACTGCAATTGCTGTTCACAAAGAAAAGACTCGCTCGTTATGGCTGCCTTCTTCCTGCAATTTAAAAACTTCATTCGCCAGGCCGATCATTGGATTTGTCACTCAAGGAGATTTCGGTCTTAGCGAAGGAAAAGGAATTGGTCGTGGATATATAGTCATTCGTGCCATTTCACAAATACCTTTGTCTCTTGTGTTGGTTCGAAATCCTGGAACTAATTTGTACATGTGGGCTGAAATTACAATGGAGTAAAATACATTGACAAACTAATTGAAGTTATCACAAGTTATTTTATGTGTAATGTAGAACATCAATTCTTGGTTACAATAGTACATTACCCATAGCGAGATTGTATTGGTAATGGTATAATGGATGAAAGTGAAAGCAGAACATCAAATTATTTTATTTCTTTCCAACCATTCCTTTCTTCCCACGTTTAGGCATGACTTCCTCACTATCCGAATCGTCTTCATCGTTGCTTTCTTTCTTTTGCTTTCTCGTTTTAGTGGTACGTTCTTTAGACGCTTTACCCCCGTACTTGGCCTCGAGAGCACTGAAGAAATTGTCAGCTGATGCGGCTCTGTCCGTGTTCCTTTTCTGAATTAAAGCTCGAAGACTGTCTTCGCTTCTAAGAAGATTTAGTTATCAATTATAAAATATGTTAATAAAGTGAAACTTATACAGAAACTTAAAAAGAATAAAAATTTGTTACCCATCATTCTTCAGTCCCAATTCTTCAGCCATTTTTTCTGCCATTTTAGCTTCGCGATCAGCCTTCTTCTTCCTGGCGACTTGCTTTTTCTTGGATTCTGAAGTAAAGGCTTTATAGCCAGTAACCTCATCGTTGTCAACCATCTTCTGGATAATTTCTCGTATTCTAGGTTCATCATCGGCAGTAGCACACATAACTGAACTCATGATCATGTCCATATCTCCCTACAAATTAGTTTATGATTAATTTTGTTATTGTTATGGTCAAAGCATTAGTCATTCAAAATGTAAGCCTGCAATTACCTCGTAACGCTCATAAAGCTGTTTAACATCTGTAGTTTCTTCTTCTGAGCCTTTGTATTTATTTTCAAATTCTGTAATATCTTGCTCTGTTACTTTTTTGAAAAGAAACCTCCAATAGTCTTCCCAATTCTGGTCACCCTTTGAAAAATCATCGTCATCAACACAGCCTTTAAATAAAACTTTTATTAGTTACAAGAGCTATTAGTGTAATAATTTCTACTTGCCTGTTTCATCGTATATCTTCCTTTTTTCTTTGTCACTCAAGATTGAGTAGACTTTACCAAGAGTTTGAAACTTTTCTGTTGCATTTTCTTTGTCTTCTTCGCCGACTCTGTCAGGATGAACCTTTAGGGACTTCTTGTAGTAAGCCCTTTTCACTACATTTTTTTAATCATAAGAAGTGGAAAAGGTATTTACATTAGCAATACCATTTCAAGTTGTATATTTCTATCTTTGCCAATGCCTACCTGCTGCTTCATCCACATCTTTTTCTACTCCCAACACTTCATAAAGAGAAGAGCAGTTAAAATGTTTATCACACAATTCAGTTAAGCTTGTCATGATAAATGCAAGATAAATATCACTGCCAAATACTGTAATTCAGATTTACAATTATTAAATAAAAGTTTTCACGAGGACTGCAGTAGATATTCTCCACATCACATTTACGGGACGTCTGTTAAACAATTGAACACCGCCAAATACACAGGCGTTGCCAGATCGGGATCATTCAAAAAAGAGTTTGGCGCTAATTTTGAAAACCAAAAATTGCTAAAATGTGGAATAAAATAAAAAATCCATTAATTATTTAAAGAAAGTGTATTTCGTCTTCTTTAAAAAGGCACAAATTGTGTATGGTATGGCAAGAGTTATAGGACTCTGGCATGGCAGTGGGCGTTGGCGAGCTTCAAAAGGGTCTTTTATTTATTCGTTGCCTAAAAATTTGTGAGTAGAATGCGATCTCATTTCTCTTCATGAATTCGGTACAAAAAATTATTTTCTGGCAAAATTTCACGTTCATTACAACTGTTCGCGTAATCCAGGGCGTAGTATTTTATTTAATTTTTTAAATAAGGACCTAACTCTAACTTTATGGTTCTGCCTTCACCCTTCTGTAGAGCTACTCGTCAAACTGTTAATAACTGAATGTTCAATGAGCAGTTATTTGTAATTGCAATCTAAAATCATAAAGAATTAATTAACAAATTAAATTGTAAACTAGAAAAAAAACTAACCTCACAAATTTGTAGATAGGGGAAGATCCCCTTGAGAGGGTTTTTTAACTTTTTTACTTTTTCTCTTGCCACCATCATCGTCGACCATATTTCGTTTAACAGGTTTTTTAACAATATCTTTAATTGAGCGATGTTTTTGATCACTCATGAACTGTATACTGTCACGAATCCTGACTTCATCTTCAGCAGTAATAAATAGAGCCATGTTCATTATTTTTGGCACATCTCCTCGATAAAGGCTATAAAGTTTTTTCAGATCCTCAGTTTCTTCCATTGATCCTCTGTATTGATTCAAAAATGAGTTGATAACTGAATCATTTGCTTTCTTGAATGTAAGTGCCCAGTGGCCTAACCAGTTGAAACTGTTATCCATCAGTTCTTCATCTAACCACACACAACCTGTTTATGATGCCAAATTGCAAAGCTGATGATGTATACAATTAAAACCAAACATGAAATTAAATTTTTTACCTGTCTTGTCATACACCCGTTTTCTTTCTTCATCACTTAAAATGGAATATACTTTAAAAAGTGTCTTAAACTTCTCAAAACCTTCATCAGTTTCACTTTTTTCGCTGTTGCTGTTTGGATGGAATGCTAGAGACCTCTTGAAATAGGCCCTTTTGACTGTTTCAGAATATAATTTGTTAAAGTATGTTTTCACGTTGAAACGCTATTAACGATTGTTGACTAAAAACTAATTAAACGATGGTTTTCTTACGTTTTCTTCCATCTGTTGCTTTATCGGCACCCAAAACGTCATAGAGATTGCAGCAATCGAAATATTTGGCACACAACTTAGTCAGTTCCATTTCGGGAAAGGGTTACCAATTTTCGAATCTATGGCAGAAAAAAAAGTGTTTCTGCTAAAACGAAGCTAAAAAAATCTTTGAATGAAAGGAAACTAGAAAAGAGCGATCCATACAGATTGAACGCAATTCAATTCAATCCGAATAGCGATTCATAGCAATAACGTCGTCTGCTACACAACAACAACAGCTGAGCAAAAGTCAAATATATTTTTCACTTTTTCGGAGTTTTCACCGTTTTCGGTCAAATTTTTGTCTTTATGTTTTATACGTTATTGCGTTATTACCTGATGATCCCCTATAACCCAAGGATCTTACAAATACACTCTAAATGTAATTATAATTTTAAGAAACCGGACAATACCTGATAAGTGACAATAGTTCTTCTCCGCAGCGCACCGCCAGGCCGCTAGGTCCGTACTCCAGCCGCTCTTTCTATCATTTAGTTTCGGTATTGTTGTCATATAATAGATTTACGTAGGTACTGTTATTTACAACATTCTTTACATCTTCCTTTTGCCACAGTCCCGCCGACCCCCATGATCTCCATCCAAGTAAAAAAGACTGGGGTTATTGCGACTCTTCTCAAATATTCAAAATAATGCCAGCGTTTTCAAGAATTAAAATATTATTGCTCGATGCTGCTCGCTTTTTGCATTGATAGGCTCTGAATAGAAACATGTTTAATGTTCATCTCTTTTAAATTTAAATGGTTGGACTTAAACAGAAATGTTGAAACTTGGATATCACGCCTTTCTTTATTTTCAAGTACTCTTTGTGTAAATGCAAATTGATGTTAGCTTGGATACGATCGATAGATAGTGATGCATGCACTTTGCACAACGTCTTCTCGTGCGTGAGTGAAATTTATATTGAGACGAAATAGAGTTAACTCCAAAGGGCAAATCGACAGCACTTAAATACGCAATTCGCAGCAGTAGATCGAACATAATAGCCACATTGAACTTTGCAGTCTTATAAAAAGGAATGTAGAAGAAGAAAACACGCAATCCCAATTTGAAACACGTCGTTGAGCAGCACTACAACTATTTTTAACAGCCACTTCTCCCGTAGTATCCTTACCTGTCCTGCGTTGGTTTGAATTTTTTCTCTGGCGCGCAAATTACGAACTTGTCTGCATTCATCTTCAAAGGCTTTCAACTTCCCTAGCCGAATTCATTAGCGACACCGACACGGGTATACCAAAATTGTCGTCATAGATTCATACCGGGTTGCATAATTTAACCACGCCACTTTCGGACAAATTAGTGGTGTCTGAAAATGGATCAATATACGTCATTTCGCTTCCATCCGTGCATAGTGTTCGACGTAAATCAACTTTTATGAAAGGCAATTCGTTCAGCTTACCGTAACTAAATAATAACGATGAGCTCTTCAATATCATCCAAAAAGGCAGCCATAAACTAAAGTCAAGTCATTTTTTTTTGTTTATAATGACGCCGAAAATTGAACATGAAAATAATTCGTCAACAGCGTCTTAACACTCAACTGGGAAATCTTAACAAGACCCAACCACCGCGCTACACTCAGCGCTTCAAACTAATTGCATTTTCAGTAAGAACTTGTTCATTCCACGTGAGAAAATCATAGGCGACGTTTTATGTTATAGCTGTGAAGAAATGTAGTCACAATCACGCGACGTATAGCCAAGGCCTACTGTTCCTGACAGTGACAGCTTGTTAAAAGCTTTACTTTTTTTAATTTTTTTTATTTAGTAAACATTCAAAATAAATCCCTCAATGGTATCTGCGACATCAGCAGACGTAATCTCTGTTACGACATATTTATATCACGTCAACTCCACGAAAATTGAATCGAGTGTGTATACAGTCGTCCCATGAAGTCATGCGATTCTAAATCAATCAAAACCAATGCTACTAAAGTGGAACACCATTCAACATTTCACCTTTCAAAATGGTTCCTTGTGACTTATTGATGTTTCATAGTCTACACAAGTGCAGCCTATCAGATAGCGTACGTGTACTGTACACTGTAACCTATGGTATTCCTATTATTATTCGTGGTAATACCGAATTTCTCGACCATTCGGCTTGACCGTGAACTTATAACTTGATACACCATCTAATTATTAAAATTTGTGAGGAAATTTCGAAAAAAAGGATTGATAGAACGGCGGGGTGATATCTGATTTGACGTGGGTGTCAATGTAAACGAGTCGTGAAAAAGTGTACATGAATAAATTATTTCGCCAGAATTTCTACCGCCATTATTCACGCCACGATTCCCAGCTACTGTAATTGACTTGAGCCGATTAAACGGCGACACATCAGCCGCGGCTATTAACTCGTGGAAGAAAATGGAAATGAGAATCACTTGGTAAAAAAGCTTATAATCAATGAAACAGACGGAGCAAATTTAGAATCTAATTAACAAATAGTTTAGCAATCACCGACATCAGAAGCGTGAAAAATGGACGAAACTTACCGTCGTGATAAAATGCTCAGGCTCGTGCGTGACGTCATGTAGTGATTCCGATGGCTTGGAGCACAACAAGTCTTGAGCGTCGCATCGTTTAACCGACCCCCGCCTTTTTTGGCTGTCATCTCTTCATCGAATAACGTTAATCAAGATGGCAAGATGTGCGGAGGTTGACGTCGATATAGCCTGGGCTATTCGACATGACAAAACGACAAAGGTTGTCAAAAGCTCCGCCGACCGCCAACGATGAGCTATTGAATTACGCCAGTCTCAGTGAATGTGATCGACGAGGTCAATAGATATACAGTCAAGAAATCTTGACACATACGTATAAATCACTATACAAGGCTATAAACTGCATTTGATTCAACGTTATGGCCGTGAGCGATTTACAACCTTCGATAGCCAATAAGTTTTCAATAATCTAATTTCTACAACTGCACCTCCCGAGTTTGACGTCAAACCAACAAGTCATCTGACTGTCGACTATAGCCGCAAAATTTCATAAAATGTCACAAATGTTTTGATCTATAAAAGGGAATTTGGATTATCAACAGTATAAAAAGGTCAGTGGTATAGTTAGTCTTTTGTCTAGCATTACAAAAGTTGTCATCACGGCGCCTCTTAACGATGACTTGACGACTTGGAGTGATATACGCCCGAGCATTCAACATGTCACGAAGTTTCACTCGACATTACTACTTTGACTATATACAACAGGGCGACGACCACCAACTTTGATACATAAGTACGCAGTCTTTTCTGTACGTATCCTAAGGGTCGAATATTCAAATTATTTTCAAACATCAAATGGTACAGATGTACACGCAGAAGTCTAACTTTTGCGGACTCCCATTTGGGATGGAATACACCGAAACTCTGACGACGCGTCTTTCATCTACGTTCAATGTTCGAGTAGTTTCACGTGGGTTCAAACAAGAGCAAACTCGAAAAGTTTAAGTGAACTTGATTAAATAAACCTTCCAGAGTGCTGCGCGAATTTCTCTCCCCTTTCTTTTAGCTATACTCTTGCGTAATGAAAAACTCTAAACAAATAATCCCCTGATGGCCATCAAAGAGCGCGGCTATCGGGAATTTGTTTGTGATGGGGAAAAAACAAAAGGCGATGGGTCGTGACGTACCAAAAAGACTAGATAGCAGCTGATATTCGTAAAAACTCTTTCACGTGGATTGCGTTTGGATGAAACGGATAGTACGTATAGGCCTAAAAGGCCAGCTGGGAAATCTTATTATTCAAGCCAATTTGTGACCAGCGCGGGTGACAAAAAAATAAAAAAAGGACACACCCAGTATATAGTCAATAGAATTTGTTAACGATGCCGTTTTATGCGTGGCTATAGTGTGCTGCATGTCAGAGGTGGTAAATAAGACCCCCGTCTGTCAATCTCAACTATCTCGTTTTCGGTATAATAAAAGTCGCGGCTGAATGCGGCAGCCGGCTGGTATACTGTTCATCAATCAAAGTCAGTTTGGCTGCTGCTGCTGCCTTGATCGTATTAAAGGCTCGCTCCGAGAAATTGATTTGCATTATTCTGAAATGCATCTCGGCAGCCAAATTGGCAGAACATGGTGGACATGTCGAGGTGCCTGTTCTTCCTAATTATTATTCAGTAGGGATGTTGTAGACGTGACATCCGATTATTAGCTATAATGCCATCAACGGACCTTTCGTGATACACGAATTGCCCACTTAACAGTAGTACCCTTTTTTTTCTTCTTCTATTAAATCAGAGCAAATAAAATAAAAATAAAAGTCCGTAGATACAGTCGTTCTCTATGCGCGTCATCATTTCTGATGTTGACTCAGCCGGCACGTTTTCCCCGGAATATCTATTATGCGTTTTCGTCGTGGTTTTCTAATCCGTACTATAAACCTATTCTCTGTCTTTTTTTTTTATTCAACAACGTATGCAAATAGCCTGGAAGAGTTTCCGGCCAAACAAACCGAGTTCGACTTTGGACGGCGGCTTCTATTGACCAGTGAAAAAGTTCAAAGCGACGACGACTCTCTACAAGAGAAAAGCGTTATTAGTTATAGACGTTTACATTGGTAGGCCCATATTATAGGCGTCGTTCAGTCCAGGATATTTCCAACAGTCTATGTAAGCACAGTAAATTCGATCGTTGCTAAAATAAAGATGAAATATGACTTGAGATGGAGGACACAAAATTTCGCCAGACTTGGTTACCTAACTTGTTACCAAGTGAGATGAATGACGACGTTTATATGTTCCGAATTTTTGCGCGTTTCCCAATGGCGAAACTGTTGGATTCGCCCAAAAAGTTAGGAACAATTTTCTTTTGGACATTGGAGGTCAAAGTCTCTATACTTGAAAGGAATAACCGAGTCAAAAGAAGAGTTGTTTGACAGTCAATTTAAGAGAATCGTCTGAAAATCACGACACGCGAATCCACTTTCAGCTCGTCCTCCACATACACAGGCATCAAGATGTGTGTGGCAAACACAAGTTCTTTTTGTGCAATAAGCAGTTGCTTCTTCTCATCGTCACCGGCAATTAAGCGCCCGAGACGCTGACGATACGGCGGGAGACGCTTAACGCGCAGGTTGAAACCACCCGGGAAATCTTCGATAGAGAAGGAGGCGTTGCTATAGACCATCCGCACGCGACTCGCACGGTATAAAAGCCCCGGATGCTGGCATGGGCCAACCGAGTCGTTTTCAGGATCAACCATACATACAACAAACCTCGGCGTGTCAAGGAATTCCGGCATCATTCGTCTCTTCTTTTCTATCACCCCTCCGCCCTTTTCTTCCAAAAAGTGATTGCAATCTTGTACGCGTTCGTGTGTCATCGTCTACACTTTCTCTCGGTAAGGCTATATAGACATTTTCAATGTGTGGCTATAAGATTTGTGATATAGTATATGGAGGCGGACAAGGGCGTTTTGATTGTGATACGCATTCCTGGTTTTCGTCAATACGGTTCATTTGTCAAACGGGGGGCGGGAAAAGTCCAATTTGCTAACCTTTATAGACGTCACAACAAGCCATATTGATGATTCTATACATCTCGTTAACGTCGTAAGTCTTTGACGGCTTTTAGAAAAGACTGTGACGTAGGAGAACTCTTGAAGGAAGAACAAAAGATCTTCATTTAGAATTAAAAAAAAAGATAAATTCTTAATTTGTCGCAGATTCGAATTGATGCGGCCGAAAAACGAAATGCTCTTCCTGTCGACCGCCTTGTTCCTGCTGGTGGCTCTCCTTCAGTCTTCCCAATGCACGGACGTTAACAACGATTCGTCGGTAATCGAAGCCGTGGGTGGTGCTGGTGACTCTCAGGCTAAAGCTGAGAGTCTTGCCTCCACCGAAGACAAGCTGTCTTCGGCTTTGACCGCTGATGGAATGGCTACACGAGCCCGCTACTTCAAATCCTTTGGCGGCAATCCTACCGGCGATCCCAATCTCAACATCTACTCCTTCGGACTTGGCAAACGGACAAGCAGAAGCTACTCGATCAATCCTTATTCTTTCGGACTGGGCAAACGAGCCGGCAATGCCAAGAGTTATCCGCAGCAAATTCCCTATTCGTTCGGACTGGGAAAGCGCAATCCTACCAAATACAACTTCGGATTGGGCAAACGACCCGACAGGTACTTATTATATATTTCGCTAATTTGACAAATGGCTCTTTCTTACGTATTCTAGACGCAAGAGATTTAACGGTAGTATCTCTACAGATTCGGATTCGGACTGGGCAAACGCAACTTGAAAGACGACGATTTGGATCAGTGGCAGAACGACGAAGAATATTCGCAATTCGACGATACGGAGGAAGACATCGAAGGGAGAGAGGACGACTCTCAAGAGATCATGGATGTCAATAAACGATCTCAAATGGCAGCGGGACAACAACAGCAGCAACAACAACACCAGGCCTTTTTCCCCAGCCACTTGCAATCGGCTTTTTACGGCGGGCCCTTCATGTCCAATTTGGCGAGGGCGAATACTCACGGTTTCGGCAAGTCACGCACTTTTAATCAACAGGCTGCAGCACACGATCTTCCAAATCTCGGTAAACGGCTGCCAGTCTACAATTTCGGGCTGGGCAAGTAGAAAAAGAATAAACTAAAAAAACAAAACGACGCGCCGAGATGAAATGAGCCGCTCCACGAAAAAAGAAAAAAAAGGATTGACGGCCATATCCTACGAGTCTTTTAAATACTATCCATTTTCTCTTTTATCCGTTTCCCGATTTCATCATTTTTAAATATTGAAGGAAAATACTAAAAGTTTGTACTCCTAACATCATTCTTCATGAATTGCGTTAATATCTGCTGATAATTCCAACATGTGAATATATCAAAAACATTGAATGAAAAAAAATAGGAGTCTTATTTAAAAAATACATATCCGACGTCAATGTTGAAAAAAAAAACCAACACCTAAAAATATCCTTGACATTTTCCTCCCTTTTTATCCCATAGAATGTTATAGGCTTGCTTTGCTTCTGTCCTATCCACTCTCCGTAATTTCTGCCGAATTTATAATATTTGAACGCTTGGTATTTTACTTTGAGCTTCTTGACCGAGAAAAAACGTTGCGACTGCATACATTATCAAAAAAGGAACTTGTGTGTGTCGACTTGTGTGATGTGAAACACGAAAAAGCTACTTCCCATTGATAAAAATAATAGGGTGAAATAATATCTGAATATACACGTCCTCCCACGCGGAGTCTCCAGAATACTCGCTAGACATTTACATAACGGTTCCTTATTATTGCGACTTTTGCGAGTGTGGTAGGGGGGTAGTGTACGTTGTTTCTTTGTAAAAAGCGCCGGGTTCATCTTTTATTCGAGAATCATACAAACGGAAAAAGTGACGTCATGACGCCTCCTCATGTAAATGTCGCACAAGTTTTTGTTCAAAATGTTGGAAACTAGTTCGGGTGTTACGACTATATGTACATTCGGATAAAACATGGAAACAAAACTTTCACGCCGCAGCTTCATTATTTTCTAGCTCAAAGGGATTTGACGTCTATTGTTTCGTTCTTACAATCGATTGAAAATTTCCAACGCATCTTTCACCACATTACTTATCCGCCTTGGAGAATAAAAGACTCGAGCTTTGTGCCTAATAGAACAGGAAAGTGCTCTCCAATCAACCAAACGATAATTGCGGCTTCTAAAGAGCATATTGTGAATAACGATAAGTCGTAAAAGCTTTCCTACCTTCAAAGGGCGTGCTTGGCTGCATCGTTTAAAAAAGCAATTGAGATCACTTTATATACTCGTGTCTAGGCGAAGAAGAACCGCAGACTTTTAACACGCTACGACCTCATTTGTATTGATAGACCTGTGAGAACAAAGTCTGTTAAGATGCCTCTGATGGAGCGGGGGCGTTACTAAGGATGCTGCTAAGCTTCTGTTGCTGCTTCTCGTCGAGCTTTAATTGTTCGCTGATTCTCTGCGCCATGGTCGTGACGTTTTCGTATCCCATTTCGGCGGCGTAGTCAATCGCCATCTATTTCCCAGAAAAAAAAAGGTATATTTGTTATACGTCAATTTATAATTTTGGGTGATTATTGCGATGCATAGAAAAGAAGTGGTGGGCATACCAAAGCCGTTGCGGAATTCTGGCGCTCAATACATTTCTCAATGAAAATGTTTAACGTTGCTAACGGGAAGTAGGAGGACAACTGATTCTTCAATTGGTTGACTTTAATCATGACTTCATCCGCAGAGTCCAAGTCGCCGTATTGGAGAAAAAGTTTCATCAGATTGCCGAGCATCGATCCGGTCCACCTATAAATGTTTAAGACATTTTTGTTATCATTGCAAGTTAGTGAAGAAAGTTCCTGATAAAGAGTACCGCAAAGAAATGGTTCGATCCTTCTCTTCGGCTGTTTTAATAACTTGATTGACGTGGGACATGATCGCTCTAGCTGTAGCTAAAACAGGATCGACGTCATTTTTATCTATAACGATCGTAGGGTCCGGTCCTGAACCGCAAGTCAAAGCCTCCAGAAGAGCCTCTAGAACCGAATCCCTTTCAGACAATTCAAAATAACGGGCGTCGCTCCACAGTTCGGGAACATATTGGATGGCCGAGGAACTGGATATGGATTTGATGACATTCTGTTGGAAGATAAAAATTTTTTTATTTTTACTATCCACACAAATAGCCGATGAGAAATGCAACAACTGAAATCTTACCTCAAACACGTTCTGTTCGGGCGTGTAAATGTGGGGGACCAGATGACGGTACATTTCCATAAAAGCTTCTGGACCTTCAGCTCGGCTGAGAAGAAGCAGAAAGCTGCGACTAAAATGTTCATAAAAACAGAGAGGTTGGAGCAAAAAAGAATTCTTTTTTAAATGTCTTTCAATCCATACTAGTAAACAGACTCCTTGTAGGAATCTCCGATGAAAACTTGGTTCTGAGATGAGGAAAGAAGACTGTGTAGTCTTTTTGCCAATTGCACGTCGTCTAAATGATAATTGCAATTTTTCATGGCCTCGCTAAAGAAAGTGACGTCTTCTACGTCCTGAAACGTCAAAACATTTGCCTAATGTAAAAGATGTATTGCGTTGAAAATGTAATTTTCTCACTTGGATTGGTGGCATTTCGTTTTCAATTCTGCGAACAATGTCTATAAGAATGTTACTCCTTGGACCCTCTGTTTCGAGAAATGAGAAAGAATCGATAAAATTTATTTGATTAAACAATGATTATTTCTGTTTACTATCTCGACAGAAGATCTTGAGGAGGGAGGTGTAAGTTCCTAAAGATGGTTTAACTCCAATAGACTTGAAATCTGACATCAATCTTGATGCCTTTTCACGAGCTACTCGGGTTATTGGCATACGAGAAATGGACTGCAAAGCGGCATTCAAACTACGGACGTCTGGCTTTATTCCAGCATGAGCCATACTTGTAAGAATATCCTGAGAAGACCAAAACATTACAATTTTGTAACTTGGTAATTTTTAGACTTAAACTCACGTCAATCAATGAAATAATATATTCTCCATCTTCTCTGATGATTCCGCTTATTTTCAAAATACTATTGTAGGTCATTAAATCCGGTTGGAAACCGTCGGCTAACCATAAGAAAAACAAATACAATTACGACTGCTTTTAAATTTGAAAAATTTCCACAGCAATACCTAGCATTTGATTATAATGCTCCCATGCACCCACAGCTTGTCCGTGCTTTACCATTCCACAAATCAGGGCATGATAAGCCTCTGGGGTTTTTGTGTCCAAGCCACTGAAAATTCTTTCTGCCAGTCCATTGCTCCTAATTATAGATCATTAATTTGCATTATTTCCAGCACATCATTTTCATTTATAGTTGATGTGTACTAACTTCCATGTACTCTTTACTTGGTCCCTCATGCCTTTCACCCCACTTCTGAACCATCTTTCTTCAATCAATTCTTCACTTAATTGATCCTCTTCATTATAAAAGGAAATAAACTCCAAAAAAGATTGCTTTGTTGCTGACCTAATTTCTGAAGAAAAAAAAATTATTAGTTATTTGCTTAAAATTTCCCTAGTCCAAAAATTACCTGATGAATCAAGCTTTCCATAGACATGGATAGCATTTGCAACTTGTGAGGTTCTAATATACTTCTTTAACAAGTCTTCTGTCATTGGAGTACTTTCGGTAAGCTTTTCAACTGGGGAAAAGGCTTCAATAAAAGGCTCTGCATTTCTTTGATTAAACAAATCGGCATGTTCCTGTTTGATCCAACTGGCAGCTTTCCTTCCTGCTTCCTGTGCCAGTGCATAAGTACGCTTGGCATGATTTGATGCAGGAATCAAATATGGATCATCATGGAACTTGTAATGAGGACCAGTAGGGTCTCTCTTAACCGTTGATGCCAAAGCCTAAATGTTAAAATGAAAAAAAAATAAATAAATAAATAAACAATACACTAGAGGGCAATATTTTATTTTAAATACCTCTAATATGTCTGTGGGACCCCGCGGAATATATTTAGGTATTACAATCTCTTTTGCCTCAGAACTAAAAGAATGTCTGTTATTCGTGACTACCGGTCGACCAGATTTCCATACAGAATGAAATCTTTTAAAATCAATCAAAAAAGTTATGAAATGCAAAAAACGATGTAGAAATAGAATCTTTAGAGTTTTACCTCCCATTCTTAAATAAATGCTGCACAATTAATGAATTTAAGTTCGGGCAAGACATCATTCCAAATTTTCGGGCAATTTTGAGCTGACTATTATTGCCGAGCAGACGACGCGGTAAAATCAGTCTGCTAGATTGCACGTGTCGTCTAGCAGAGGTAGTGAGCCAGTTACAGTTTTTTTAAAAAGCTTAAACGTAATTGATTTCGATAATTTATTGCCATGAAACACAATCAATGTGACAACGGGTTTAGAGATTCAGTTCAGATTAAGCTTGATTTTTTAGGGGAACGGCCTTCTTGTGACCATGGTAAGCATTTCTTGAAAAGTGATGTATTCTTCTAGTTGTTTACCTTCCGAAAATTTTTTGCTAATTTGTATTCAACAACTTTATGACAGGACCGATGTTACTATTTGAAAAAAGTTCAAATGTGGACAAAAGATTTTTTGCATGTTCGGCATATCGAGATCGAAAGTTGTGTTCTGCCTATGTTTTGGAAACAGATTGGAAGAACGATAAGGAAAAGGAGCCAAAGGAAAGTCAACTTCTCTCAACTTCAAGGAAACTAGACTACATCAGGGAAAACATTTTGGACAAACCAGATTCGTCTGTGGAGTATAAAAGCTATTGTCACTCATGTGGGGAACTTTTTGTTCATGACGAAAAACATGTTAATCACCAAATTACAAAAAGAATCTCAGAAGATCTACTAAAAAAACCTTCTCAGGTATTACAAATGTTTTCTTGATATATTGCTTAATATGAATTCCAGATTTTTAAATCAAGTTTTTAGATCCATTAGATCACTCCAAAAAGGAAGCACAGTATTTTTTCTCTGAAAACTCCATAAATGTAATATTAGGGTTGCTTCAAGATGCAAAAGTTAATCATGTACTCTGCATTGCTTGCCCAACAATCTTTGAAAGACTGAGAAATGATGGTTCCAAGAAATGTTTGATGCTTGACCTTGATATTCGATTTGTAAGTTTTTCTATACAGAAAAAATTTATCCCAATTTTTTGCTTATGTTTTCTTATTTTCTCTAGCGTCAATTTTATGGTCCCCAAGAATATTTACTTTACAACATGTTCAATCACCACTTTTTCAATGGTATTGAAGGGTTTTCCATTTATGAACAGTTTTTGAAAGAAGCTAAAAATAATTTGGCTGTGGTAATGGACCCACCGTTTGGAGGTAAAGTGGAAATTATCGCGCACACCTTGCGAAAAATTGACGGCGAGTACAAACGTCTGAATGGAGTAAAGTCTTCTGAGATCTCCAGTAATTAATTTATTGTTCTCATTTAAAAGTATAATTCACTTAATAACTTCTTCCTAACAGATTTTTGGATATTTCCCTATTTCATGGAGTCTCAAATTCTTAATAAATTACCAAATTTTGCTATGCTCGACTACAAAATCGAGTACACCAATCACAGCCAATTTCAGAAAGGTACCGATAGGTTGAAATAGTATTAAAGTTGAACCTTATTAACTCCATCTTTAAGGTCCTAAAGGGAGAAAGCAAGGATCTCCTGTCCGAATATTTACAAACGTCAACTTGCAGAAACTTAAGTTACCTGCCAGTGAAGGATATCGCTACTGTGGTCTTTGTAAAAAATGGATAAGTCCCGAAAACAAACATTGCTCGAGCTGTAATTCGTGTACATCTAAGGTAACTATAATAAGATGCAAAATTCAAAACACCTGTTTCACAAGAATTTATTTACATAGGATGGAAGGACCTATGTACATTGCGTCAAATGCCAAAGATGCGTGAAACCCACTTGGATTCACTGTGTGAAATGCAACAGATGCGCTTTAGCAGAACATCCGTGTATGCTGTTTCAAGAGCGAACCAAAGAAGTAGCTAATCTTAAGGTAAAACTTGGTTAAATTTACAATGGAATTAATCTAATAGAACTTATCGTATGTTTATTACAGAAAATAAAGACGGACAGTTTTTCTATTGCGAAATCCACAACCAAATGGACCGTGACCGAGCATAGAAATACATAATAAAGTTGTCCTCGATTTTATTACAATCCTCTTAGTCTATTCATCTGGATCGAACTGTGGGAGGTAAGCGTAAAAACTAAGATAATAGCGTATTTTAATCAATATTCATTTAACCAAAACTCCGTTGTATAAGATTAAGAATCCTGAGGCGTAACCCTTCAACTACGAGTGGTGGATAATATCGCTCTATTATTGGTCATTAATAGTTATTGTCCTTGAAAGGGTTGTTATTTTTTTTTACATTGCGCTGACTAATGTAGATTTGCTAGGATTTAAAATTTTCTTCATAGACTTCTTATTCAAAATAATTTAAAAAATGCGCGGAAAATTTTTTTTAGAAAGAATCGTGTTTATTTTTCCAGAAAAGTTAATTGAATGATATCATGAAAATTAAGACGGATTAAAAGTTGCTTGAGAGTATCTCCATAGTAACCAATTACATACTCATAATCGTGAAGATCAGAACAACAGCACCTATCCAATATAGTCGTCCTTGTAAGAAGCCAAAAGAAATAGCACTGTGAAGCTCTACTTTTCGTTCACGATCGTGTTGTAACTGCGTTGACGATCCGTTTAGTAGAATGGTTACAAGGAGATACGCATAAGCATTAATTGCGCTGTTCTTCTGTCCCCTCTTGCAGTCGACCTTCGACAACGTCTGGCTGCACCAATGGTTTTGTCACTTTATCTTGCATCTTCGTCGGGTCTTTTGTTTCCGTTTTCTTAATCAGTCTCCCGCACATGCTGCATACGGATGCTTTCGTTTGACACCATTTACACTTGCACACAAAGGGTATCTGCGTCGGCTTTTCGGTCTTGGAAGATTCTGGAACGGATCTGCACTCGGGACATTTGGGTGACAGCGGTGAGGCGGAATCACAGAAAATGCACTGACACTTCTTTTGGAACCCTTTTCCGTATTTTAGGTGACGTCGTTCGTTTCGATGGTGGTTTCGTTGGTGGATTAGATTTTGGTTGCACGGAAGAGACTTGATAGAGAAATAGCTTTCTTTTTTCGGTTGGAGTTTACCAGGCTTTTTCTGAGGTTTCTCCAACAAAAATCCGGTTTGAGTAAGAAATTCCGTGACGGTCGTAGACTTTACTTCTTCTTCCTTGTGAATTTGGACGGCTGTATTCTCCATTGCATTTTCGCTGAGACGGCAAAATTTGGAAAGTACAACTTTGGACGATTTCTCAGCAGGTGTTTTGACAGCAGGTGTGTTAAGGTTGTAGCTTTTTCGTTTGCTCCACCGATTCGATTTTTTCTCGTCTTTAAATTCTGATGGAAGGTCTTCCATTTCCGGGGTCTCCATCTCATCTCCGATCTCGATCTCAGTAAGTGTGCGAAATTTGAGAAGCTGTACGCACGAAGATTCGCCATGCACTACTGGTAGTTTAGCAGACTTCATGGAAAATCGAAACTGTTTTCTCGGTTTCTCGCGTGATCCTTCCTTCGCTGAATCCTCCCGAGCAATTGTCTTGTCTTCCATCGGTTCGGGTTCTGGTGTCGACACCTGATGGGAGGGGCTGGGATTTATTTCATCCGATGTTTTTCCAGTCTGAACAGGTTTGGTGGGGTCGTTCTTGATCTTTCCCCAACCCAACATCTTGACAATGCGATTCAATTTCATCTTGATGAGTACTGATGTTGCCATTGAAACCATTTCTAATGCGATTAAGTTTGAATTGATCTTAGCCAGACACTAGCCTCCTTATAAGGATTGCATGTACGCCTTAATCATTGGCAAGGACGTTTTGAACCCTTAATCTCTCGTTTTTTGAAACAATTTTCTTGAAAAAATGTTTCAGCGTAAGAAATAATCAAAGATAATATTTTTACCGATAATAATCAATCAGATTTTTAACGAATTTCTTTTTCAAATTTTAATTATCTTAAAAAAAGTCTTAAATATAGCGCGGTTACGTGCTTTTACAATGGTATTTCTACTCCCACTAGCGCCAAAGCGGTCTTATTTCTCATTAATCACATTTCTCATTGCCAACTTACGCAGGGGAAATTCTATAGGTGTCATGAGTGTCACACTGAAAATTAAGTGACAAATTTTGCAACAAAGTTTGTGGTGTCCCGGAAAAGAATTGAAAGTGCACGGGAAATATCCGGTAAAATTGAACGCGGATACGGCAAGCGAGTTGGATTTCTTTTGGCGGGCAAATTCGTCTCGAAATAGTTTGCCACCAGGTGTTTTGTTTACTTCGTCCATGCTTCGTCGTGCCAATGGATTTTGATGGTCTCTTATTCTGTGGTTATTACTCATTTGCGATTTTGTTTTTTCGATATTTGGTTGTGAATGATAACAAGAGTAAAGAGCTTGAAAAGAATTGATCGTGAAGACACCTTTTTTTTGCAAACCAGGTTGGTTAAAAAGCTACGTTTTCAGTTTACCATGACACCACTGATACGAAGCAAAATATTTCTATTTCAAATTCAGAAGAAGTTAAACAGAATCAAGCTGCCCAAAGTATCTGCAATTTTGTATTAAGATTTGGTCTAGCGTGAAAACTCACTACATTTGCTAAAGTTTGCATTGCTACAGGTAGTTGGATAACATGTAATTCTAATTTTAAACTAATGCAAGTTTTTCTAATGATTTTCCCCCTAATCATACTACATTAAAATGTTGTTCACTGATACTTGCAGGTATAACCAGAAACCAGATGTGTGGTATTATTTCGTCAACAAAGTGAAGCACAAACCAAACCGTTACACAAACATGGGAAACAGGTACTGGAATTTACTTATTAGCTCTTCTGTCTCGTTTTTTCTTTCCTCGTTGTTGTTGATGCAGAGACAGCTCGATAGGCTGCTCTACTATAGGTCGACCGTTGATTGGACAGAATCGAATTTTCCCATTTTTCTCGTGTTGTTCCAGTTGACAGAAGGCCATGTTGGCTATCTCTGGACAGTCTTTCAAAACAAAATAGTTTATGACAACACAGCTGCTGTCATAATGGTACAATAGTTGAACCACCGCTGTTGAACCTAATCTATTAGAAACGACTTTAAAGAAGTGTTCGATTGAACTTAATGAAAATTTTTGATTTTCTTCTTCTTGTTTAGTAAAGGGCCTAATTGAGCATACTTTTCTGATGTAGTCACCCCAAATACTTCGAGTTTCTCTTTTTACTTTATTGAGGGACGTGATGAGTTTGACGAAGCTTTTCAATTGATCCAAATTGAATTTATCCAGAAAATACGATGCTAACACGTCGAAACCGCCTGGAAGGTTAGATGCCGTTCCATCAGCGGAATTTATGTTAAGGTGGCGTATAATCAAGTAATCCGATCCTTTGTTGGACACCATACGTTCAATCAACCCAGTGGCAGTGTACCCTTTTTGACGAACTTCTGTTTGAGACGCTGGGGATAGAAACGAAAAAATTGCGTCGATTGTCGAAAAATGTTCTTGTGATGTTGCCAATGAAATAATCGATTCCCCGTCACCGTCGTCGTCGTGGAGTATGAGTTGTTTGAGGTAGTCTTCGCCCAGTTTGTCTAAAACCAATTTCAGTAGTTGTTCAAATTTCTCAGTGTTAATAAGCTCCATTTTACCGACATAGTTTGTCCAAATACTGCGACTCTTGCCGTCGATTTGTCGTACAGATTTGACAAGCTCTAAATACATTAACAGTTCTCCCTTTGTGTTTTCAGAGAAAGAGCGTGAACCGATTTCGACGTCCAATTTGCTGCTAATGTAGGGATCGCTGAGCAATTCTTTGATTACTTCGTTCCTAGCTTGTGTCGACAAAAAGGCGTACACGCTCTTTACACTGTGTTGATGAGCGTGTTCCATTAGAGCTTTGCCTAGAAGGAATCTTCCATTTCCGTCTTTCTCCAGGGCCAGCTTTTTTACAACGTCTTCCCCCAGTTTCTCCGAAACGTGTCGCAGTAGATGAAAACACTCACGAACTTCCTCGGGTTGATCACCGAAAAAAGATTCCCAAATACTAGTTTTGGTTTTATTCCATCTTGGACGCTTGTAGGTCATGATGTGAAAGAAATCGGCCGATAGATTAGGACCCGTGGAATAATCCAAATAAAAATGTAACGCGCCGGTCCAGTGATCAGCTTGGGAGTCCTTCAGACTGGCACTTGTCCAAAACGGTGAGTTGACGTCGCATTTTTCTCGTTTAAATTGGTTGATGGCGGGTTCCAAAAGCTGACGAAGTTCAACTTGTTTCTCTTGAGACAGCACAGTATCTTTAATGGTAAAGCGACTCGTGAACTCGTAGGGATCGTTAGATAAAGTACCCAAGTATAACAATGCGATTCGAATGAGAACGACTTCGCTTTTATTCTCTTGACCTTCTTTGTGAAGTAGTAATTTAATTACAGCATCCCCTCCGATTTTCTCGTTAACCTTCTCCAAAAACGTCTCTAATTTTCGGCAAACTTGAACTCTAGGACAATCCTTTACAAAAAATACCTTAGTATTCGCAAGTTCTTCTATGCATCTGTTCCAAATGCTACAAACTCTCTCATCGGCGTGACGTAAGGCCGTGAGAACGTTAACCATTTCCGATCGTTGATTATCGTTGCCGTGATTTAGAAAGAACTTTAAAGTATTCCAACGGATCTCTGAATTGCATTCCCAAAACCAATCAAGCTCCCCAGAGAAAAAGATTTCTTCGATCCGCTGAGTTGCGTGGCGCTTCAAAAAGTTTGCGATTTCTATCTGGGTGATTTCTGGAAGTAAGGCACACACCGTTTGAATGAAATCGTCTCCTCTTTGCTGTGCAGCTCGAATGATGATGGCATCGTGCCCTCGTATGTCGTCGATCGAGAGCAGCTTTCGTACGACTTCTTCAAATCCCACCGGAAGTTTCGATGCTCGTGTTAGGATTTGAAGAACATCTTCGTTGCTCAAATGGTCGAACAGATATTCCCAGTAGGAGCTAGATGTTATGATATCGACTAATTGTAACAATTGGTCATCTGTCGCGTGATCCACGAAGAAAGGAATCAAAGCCGTGATTTTGGTTTCGTATGGTAGCATTTCTCTAGAATGTCGATCGAACAAGTCTAGGATGATGTAGGGTGCCTTTTCGTTAAAATCGCTGATGACCGTGTCACGATTTTCTGGCAACAAATAGCGACTACACATTTTGTTGACGAAATTTTCTTGGCCGTGTGTCAGTGCGGTGTGATAAAGGACAATGACGTTATCCTCTTGGTGTTTTAGGAGATTTATGACGCTTTCTTGATCCAATCGACTGGCTACCAATTGCAAGAAACTGCAGAAATTCCCACTCAAATTGTGATCAACATATTTATTGTATTTAGCTGAGAATATTACTGATCTCGCGATTTCAGCAGCCCATATAGAGCAGCCAACTCCCTGAAATTCTATTTTGTAATCTTGGGACGTGATGAGTCTTGTGAATTTGATCAACTGCTGTTGATTGAAGTAGCCCAAAACGTGTTTCAAGAGCAAACTGAAACCCTCTTCGTAATGCTTCGCCATTCGCGTAGGCGAGTCTGTGCCGAGGAGAATCTCACGAAACCAATCCGCCCCGTCTTCCTCTTGCGTGACTTTCATTTGGACAACTTTTTGTAAGATGACGGGGTCGAACGACTCTATCAACATACCATTTATTACATCAAACTGCCACGTCAAAACATCGCGTAGTGCTTCTTGTCCGCTGTTCCCCTCTCGGTCAAAGTGTCGCCGTACAACTCGAACGATCAGAGTCCACATGTCGGCCGATTGCGTTTCCGCAATTCTCAGGGCGTGCTCAATTAATCCTTTGTGCTGTTTCCAGTCGTTGCCAATCAAAAATAAAGTTCGCAGCATATTTTCGCAAACTTCTTCGTTTCCAACCACGGCAGCCGCAAGAAACTGCCATCTCACTTCTGAAATGGCGTGTTTGTCACCTCCCAACGCAGATTCACGCAATTCTGACATTCGGTCCTTTTCAAAAATGCACGGCCTGTAAATCCGTTCGTAAAGGTTAGGATTTGACGTCAGCACGGCTCTCGACATTTTTGCCAGCATTTTGTCTTGTTGGAGATCTTTCAAAATGGTCAAGATCTTTTCAATGCTCCCGTTCACCCAGTTCTCATGTCGACCGCCCATCGCCTTGCCACCATAATCCAAGTTTTCCTCGAAATAATTAACAGACGATGGGGTGGTGTATCTATTCGTTATCACCAGTTTCAGGAATCGGCGCAATTCTTCGTCGTAGTATGGGTCAAAGACGAAATGTCCCTTGGGTTCGAGAAGGTAAAACGAGAGAAATTCTAGATTGAGTAAATTGGCCAAATTCTTTTGGTGCTTTTCCATAAAGTCGAGTAAGAAAGCTAAATAGGTTTTCCGGGCTTTCGGCGGGAAATTGGAATAACCCTGTGCCCTCGCAAAAGGGAAATGTTCCACCATTAAATTCAGCAATACGTTCACGGTTTTTAGCTCGGCGTCGCTGAAAAAGTTGACGATGCGTTGATGAATCTCGACACTGCGGCCGAAAAATTTGTGGGACCTCCCAATGTCTATGGCTTTGGTGACCATCTCTTGCACGGAATGTCTGTCGTAGATTGCTCCAAGGCAATCGAGCATGAAATCAAATATGCCCACATTTCCTTCTTGGATGGTTTTGAGAAATGCTTCGGCACCACTGCCACTTGACAAGAAATCGGACATACTGAACGAGAAATGATGAGCGAATCTTTGCAGTTGGTTGGGCTGCGATTCGTTGATACTTTTGGGTATCGTGTCGCGCCATGTTTGATTGGTAATGGCCATGTCCTTTAACATGGAATCCAGAAATATTCGGACACCTTCGTAATTCTCAACAAAGATGTCACGAATCACGAAATCCAGAAGAGGTCCGTCAGAATCTCGAATTTGATCCTTGTGTTTGTTGTCGTCTGACAGAATTCCTTTATAAAGAAACTCGGCCACCAAATACTCGGCGAATGTTCGGTGAAGAAACTGCAGCTTTCGAGTGTTTTGCGTATCAACTGACGTTAACCCGAACTGGAGGGCGTATCGTCTCATTTTCTCTTCTTTCCTGTCTTCATCACTTTGGCGGTCAGACAGTTGCTGTGGCGGCCACAAAAGGTTGGCGTACTTCTCCTCGAAAATGGTGTCGATCGCCAACTTGAAATGGTACGAGTCAATCGTTTGGAGAAATTCGTCCAATGCCCATTTGACAATCAAATCGAAATCCGTTGAGCCGGTAGCTTTCTTGTTTTGGAAGATATCGCGCTTCTTCTGGAACAACATGTGGTAAAGTTGGGCTACGTTGTAATTGGAACCGATTTCTGGAGCCGAATAAGACGTGAGGCTTTCAATTTGTGGCTGGAAACATTCTGCCAAAATTCGACATTGCAATGGGATCCCGATAAAAGTTCTCTCTTTGTCTTTCAGAGCCTCTGTCACCCGGTCGATTAAATCATTGGCAAACTTTCTGGCAATCTCTTCTTTACTGAGGGTTATCTTATTTTGCCAGTATTTCATCAAGTATTCGACTTGATGCCCTTTTCCTAAATTTTCCAGGCTAAAGGCAAACTGGCATAGTTGGTCTTGAAGGTCCTTCGCCAAATGTGGTCTAGTAGTAATCAACAATCGGTCCAATTTGGTTTTCCCGTTACTGATGGCTTTTATTAGAAGAATGATGGTATTTTTGCACTGGTCGTTGATCTCGTCGAAACCGTCCAACATGAGTACAACTCCACCGGTGTTGATTAATCGATTTTTTAGCAGCGATCGTGCGAACGCTCCGTCACCAGTAACACCGGGGAAATTGACAAGGAAGTCGACAGCATCGCTGGCGGTGTTGATTGCTAGTTTGGACAAATATTTCGAATGTTTGATCAAATTAATGGTGATGACCCACACGTTTGAATTTGCCGTTTTTACGTGTTCGTAGTGGCGTGACAAAGCCGTCGATTTTCCCGATCCCGCCACTCCAGTTATTATGAAACATGATTTCAATTCGCTTCCTGTTGCCAATTTGATCTCTGGAATTGATCCGCAGATCATTGGTGTCTCTGAATCAGGTATTGTGTCTAAAGATTCCTTCTTCTTTAATAATAATTTCTCCACCTGTTGCCATATGTTCGACTTTTCGACTGTGCCATCGATCAACCACTTGATGCGATTTGTCCGAGGATTAAATTTGCAGCTCTTATCAAGCTTATCCCTTGTGTAGCCAAGTTCCTTGGTAAGCTCATGTAGAAAATCTTCATCCAATTTAATAGGAGGTGGCAGTAGAAATCTTTCGATCCAGAGGGATTTTTCAAATTCATGTGGCTTGAACGAAGGAATATTCACTTTGCTTCGATGGAATAAGATTTCCTCGACTGAAGACGAGTCCAACATCTCGCTCAGTCCGTTTCTCCCGCCAACCAAATCCTCCAAGGTTTTCTCATTCCCTTGGAATGCGACTTGTGTCGAAATAATTTTGTTTATCGTTTCATCGCTCAGCATTTTGCAGTCAAATTCGTCCCTCTGAAACTCGTTGGTCCCGTCTGTTACGCTTTCTTCGCTGCAGATGACAATCATCTTCTTGCGAGGTCGGTCAACAGGCATAAAATCTTCTTCGTATCTTTCGACTTTAAGGGGAGTTTCTCCGATTACGATAAGGACACGGTGGGAATTTTCTTCTTTCATCGCTCCCTTCACCCAATCTTTCATGTGTTTCTCAGCAAGATGTTGGGATTCCATCAGCAAATATCCGTCTTCTAAATCTTTGAAGCCTGGTAGCGTTTCAAGTGCCGACAGGATTTTGACGGTCGTGCATCTGAAGGATCGCGTACTGATTCGTAAAGTTTTTTTGCTGTCTGCCGAGTTTAAAAAATCTTTCAGCGCATTGGCTTTTTCTGAAATCGTTTCCTCTTGGTATTGGAAGGAATTTAGGAAATCGGACGGTAAATATTTCGAGCGGAAGTCGATGGAAAACGCTGTAGCCCGAAGTGCCACCATTTTCTGTCGAGTTTGTTCAAACAAGTTGTTACCATCAAGCGTTACCATAACAGTGCCTTGTCTCTTTTTCAACCAGTCCAACATTTTCTCCAACATGAAACTTGATTGGAAGTCAAACCCGCGCAAATTAAAATGCTGGCCCACTTCTTCTGTGAGAATATTGCCCAGGCGGACTTCGTTTGGCATGTCAACAGCAAACACCAGCTTGTTCAGAAAATATTCTATTTGCTCGTCAATTACGACATCGTCAAATGTTTTATCCGATTTTTCTTTGCTGATGCCGAAATCTTTGCTGCAATTAAATTGCAAGCCTTGTAAATAATCGTTAAATTCATGAGCAGGCCTATCACCTTTTTTGTCTTTATTCCAAAATTTAAAAATGACGTCGCGAAATTTGGTTGCTGTTTTTGGCAAAAGATCACTATTTGTAATGAAATCTTGGTGAAATTTCCACGTTTCCCTATCAATTACTTTTTCTTCTACCAAAGCGACCTGATACATTTTGAAAATTGCTACGTTATTTGTTATTTTTTTCTTATTTTTAGGATTGGCGTACTCGAGTAGCTTCTTTGCCAGTTGATGGATCTCTGAACTTTCATGGAGTAATTCAAATATTTTGGACTCGTCCAAACGCGTTATGTTAAGCTGATATCGAGCTGGTACTTTGTCAAAATTTGGGTATTGTTTAATTCCCAACAATGTATCGTCTGAGTTGATCAGTGTTAAGTTGAAATCCTTCGATCCAAGCACATTATCGTCGAAACCAATGTTTGTGCAAATAATGCAATCCTGGACGTTCTGTCCTGGATTGGCAATTTCGTTGCGGTAGGAACGGAAATATTTTTGCAAACTATAATCGCCGTTGGTTTCGTTAAGTAGATCACTGGCTGTGATCTTATTGTCTTCTCCCTGTTTGTGTTTGGCTTGGACGTATCGATAGCGATATTCACCTTGAGGAGCGTCTTGATAATGGAAAACGAGATCGTCGAATTTGCCACCCTGTCCGGGCATTTCTGTGCTCAATTGGAATTTGTACTTCGAGGTGATCCCTCTAACTAAAAATAACATCAGCAACTTGAGTTGAAAGATATCACCGTGCATTGAGCCTCTTATGCCAGTTCCTGATGGGTTTTCGGATACAGCTAGGAGTGTTGCATCATTTGCGGAACTGTTGCCCGCAATTTGACGTGGTTTCTTTCTAGCAGTTGGTGCTTCATTCGCAGCTTCAGCCGAGGTTGCGACTCTTTTTTCCATTGTATTAATTTGTTTCCAAATGCTGTACCTGTAACTTTTTATCCATATAAATAGATCAATGTATTTTTATTTACTATAAATGTATTTTATATTTGCTATAAGTCTTAAAACCTTTACTATTTTAACTTTGTCAGCCCATTATGTTGAGTTAATATTTTTTAAATATCTGAAATTTTTTCAACAGACGATGGAGAATGCGAAGAGACTGGTGTTTTTTTTTAATAACTAATTTCTACGTGATAAGATTTCATATCTGATTTCAGCGACATGATAAGTAATAATAACTGTACCTTGATAATGAATACGGATTTATAGTTTAAAATACGGTTTAAAATTTTTTTAAAATTTTTTTGTTCGCTGGTTATTCACGATCATTCAAGGATTACCAACGACAAAGGCAGGGCAAAAGAGAATGCAGCGTTTGTCTGGTCCATCTTAGCATATCGTTGCGGTTTTCTCAGTTTCATTACCGGTACCATCCTTATATATGCTTATTGCTTACGTATTGACACACAATCTATAGCAAACTAATTCTCTTACCTGAAATTTAGTATGTTTATTTCAATTGCATGGGGAGAAATAGCTCTATTGCGGTAAACGGTTTTTCCAGTCGATTGACATTTTACACTACAACGTCCGAATTCTATTGAAGCGAATGTTAACTGAACAGAACTTATAAGAAAAACTACCGCTCCCTATGGTCGCAAAAGGGCTTATCTAATCATCTAATGGCCACAATCTGTCCAACACTTACAGTATTTCTAATTTGAAAGATAAGCAGCACAAGTTTGACGGCTGAAAATTTTTTTTATCTAAACTTTTGTTAAAATTTATAACTGAGAAGTATTATTTCGAAAAAAAAATCGCTATTAATTGCGGCTTCCTCAAATTATTCATATAATCGACCTTTCTATTCGAGTCTATACTTATCTAAAGTACTTACAATCGCTAAGAACTACGACTTAACAAACCAATAATTGAAAAATAGTGGCGGAATTGTTAAAAATGTGTAATTTAATCAAACAAAATACAACACTTAAAGAGACCTTAAATAATATCGGACTAATCGATATGCTGATGTTGTGCTTCTGCCTCTCTCCACGTATTTCGGATATTCTCCATTAATGTCCAAAAGAGATTCGATCTAGTAAACCAATACACCATCGAAAGCAAGAGTACAATCCAAGCAAGGATCAACCATTGGTCTGTTTGTTCTAAAACATTAGTTGGTAACGGTCCTTGATAATCAGCTGTTGTGCGATTCAATATTCCAATTGGCTGTATTCCTAAAAAGATTAGAAAATTAGGTATACAGATTACTGTTGTGTTAGATCTGGATAACGATTCTTACCTGTATAACGTGTGATAAAGCTGGAAAAGAGATCTACTTTGTATTCTGTTTCATTGTATCTTGCTGCTGCTTTACCATTATGAAACAAGAAAAAACTTGGGATAGCCATTACACCTTGCATAGTGCTCAAACTAAATAAAGTAGTGAAATATACATTACTAATTTTGTAATAATATGAATTGATTGACTCACCTATTATAGGTATAGGCATCAATTGCATAAAAAGAAAGCATGGGAAATCCTCGAGGCAGTGCATTCAAGTGGGGAGCAGCCTGTATACTAAATGGACACCATGAAGCGAAGAACACCACTATTTGACATGTTGCTGGTTGAGTTCTTGAAGTGATATTTTGATTTTGTTTCAGTACAGACAACAAAGTTGTTCCATTGACAATCTAAACAGTTGAATAAAGTTCAAATGAAATGAAGTGATACATTCCTTAGTAAATGAAAAAAAAAAAAACCTGAAATGTTGAATTTCCTTCAGCTGGTGCGTCATCCAGAAGACAGGTAAACTTTTTTATCAGTGTAGCATTTGAAATTGTGGTGTCATTGGTAATAGAATCATTCCCGGTTGACGTGATTTCGATAGAATTATTAAGTAGCGAAGAATTCAGATAGCTACTACTCAAACTTTCCATAATTGGATCTGAAATATTGTCATCAGAACGAACAGCATCGTCGAGTCCTTCTCCAATGACTTCACACAAGGACCCGAAAACGAATACCTCTATACATTTGATTTAAAAAATAAATGTAAAAATGTACAATCTTCATTGAAATATTAAATGTACCTATAATGAAGTGTCCAACTAGTAAAATTTGTAAAGAAATCTTCATTTTTAATAACATAACACCAATAACATTGAATCTTGTTTTCTGAATGTATAGCAGACGAAACTCAATCGCTTAGCAACCAAGGTTGACGTTTGATTTTCTTTTGTTTTGGTTTTTAAACCCCTCCTCCTGTTGGTTTGTCGACTTAATACGCCTCTCCTTTTCGATTCGAGCATTGTAATTCTAGCCTTCGAAGAGTTAACAGCTCAAGATGGCAGGAGTAAGTGAAGTAGCGCTTGTTAAAGCGTTCATTTTCGTGTCGATTTTTTGTCTTATTACATCACCAGTTCGTGCTGACACTCCTGCAAACTGCACTTTCGAGGACATCGCTGGAACTTGGGTTTTGTATGAAACACCAAGAAACGGCGATCATTCAATTGACTGTCTAAATAATAGTAAGTAACGAAAATTTTAAAATACGCCCTCTTACTTACGTAATAAAGGTTGTTCAACTCCCCCAAACCTAAAGTGACCTTGGTGTTTGTGCAAATTTGAAATTTGTCTGCTGATTGTCAGTGGAATATTTTTGATTATACACTTGATTATGTTGTGTAATTGTTCTCATAAAGTATTTTACATTTCCATTTCTATCGTGGTTTTCAGAGGAAAATGCTGTCAGTAAGATTCAGTTGCAATTACTCCGACCTAATGTTGCTGTTGACCAATATGGAAACAAAGGTCATTGGACTTTGATCTATAATCAAGGTTTTGAAATTACTGTGAACCAGCGGGTTTACTTTGCTTTCTCCAGCTATGCACAGGTATATTGGTTGTGTTGGTGCTGTCAATGCACTGGTGTTGTCAATGTATATGATGTTCACATGTATTATTTCTTTTCTTTCTCAGAATGGATCTGAAGTTGTTAGTTACTGTGATAAAACTTTGGCTGGATGGTCCCATGATACAATGACTCATAATTGGGCCTGCTTCCAAGGCAAAAACATGGTACAGCGAGCACCAAAAATTCACACTGAGAAGCGGCAAAACCTGGTAAGCCAATATAAATCATTCTATAAGTTACCTGATAAACTGATTATGATGTTAAAACAGAATGGAATCTATGTAAGCAATACCGAGTTAATCAACAGCTTCAACAAGAAGCAGAAATCCTGGACAGCCAAAGCTTACTCATGGATGGAGGGTGTAAGTGATTGATGAAACATCAAGGGATGTCAAAAGTTGTTCTGATTAATGTTGGCCAATTTTATTGACAGATGAGCCATGAGGACTTGCTGAAGATGCGCGGCGGAATTAAATCCAAGATTCATTCCCGACCACCTGTCTCACCTGCTTCTCCATTTGTTCGCCGTCAAGCTGAATTCCTTCCCGAAGAATGGGACTGGCGCAATGTGAGTGGAGTCAACTACGTTCCCGTTGTCAAGTATGTTTTTCCTTGGTATTTAGATAAATAGTTCTATATAATTGAAACATGTATTGTAGGAATCAAGGTAGCTGTGGCAGTTGTTATGCTTTCTCCTCTATGGGCATGCTCGAGTCACGTCTACGAGTTGCTACTAAGAATCAGGTGCAGGTGAACCTGTCTCCCCAAGATATTGTCAGCTGTTCAGCTTACAGTCAGGGTTGTGAAGGCGGTTTCCCTTACTTGATTGCTGGAAAATATGCTCAAGATCACGGCGTTGTAGCTGAAGAGTGCTATCCTTACACTGGTCGAGATTCTGCCTGCAGTGCTGCTAAAAAATGCCAGCGCAGTTACGTTGCCAAGTACCGTTACGTTGGCGGATACTACGGTGCCTGCAACGAAGAGTTGATGAAGATGTCTCTGGTTGAATCTGGCCCCTTGTCAGTCTCGTTCGAGGTTTATTCTGACTTTATGCACTATGCCGGTGGTGTTTATCATCGCACTGACGGACTCTTCAATAAAATCAACGAATTCAATCCATTTGAGGTAACTGATACTCGCATGCACAATTTGATTACTCAGCACTAATTGTATTTGTATTTCCCCATACATGTTTTATGCAGTTGACCAATCATGCGGTTCTTTTGGTCGGATACGGAACTGACTCACAAACTAAAGAGAATTATTGGATTGTGAAAAACAGCTGGGGTACAAAATGGGGTGAAGATGGGTTTTTCCGCATCCGTCGCGGTACGTATTCCCACATTTTATTTACTGTTCACAAAATTAATTGTGGTTTTAATTTAGGCGTCGACGAATGTGGTATTGAATCGATCGCTGTGGAGGTTACACCAATTCCGTAAAGAAAAATTTTAAATTGCCTTGTTCTTTAAGATATAGATTTACCTTGATCCCCGACTTCTCTTTTCCTACTTAAATCAGTTTATCGTGAACTGAATGAAATGGAAAGTCGTGCCATTAAATAAACGAGTTACATCAATGATTTATTGAAGCAGACTGGCTGCATTTGTACGTGTGGTTTGAGGCATTGAAATGGCGTGTAAACGAGACGGGTGGAAAGAGAAAGAAAAATGAAAGGTGGTACAAAGAGAGGGAGAAACGCACACAATTCTATCATGCGAGAATTGATAGAGCAGACGTGTGTGTACAGATAACATGTGCGCTATGAAATGTGTCACCAGGCAAAGGGCGAACTGGGCCAACCAGATCTGCTATCGCTTTCGTTCCTTCCGTCTCCTGTAACACTCAGGTAACGCAGTCAATCCACGGCACCGGTGGAGTCAAGTCACTTCGGATTGCAGCTTCTCGTCACGAGCAAATTCAGTTTTTAATAGTCAGGTAAATTATAAAGTAGTTTGGTTTTAAGAAAAGAGTTTTTCTTCAAGCAAAATGATAAAATTTCGTTATTTTAACTAGAAAAGGATTGGCGTATTGTACTATTTACCAGCTTGCGTGGCTAAGACAGGAAAACAATTGTGGCTGAAATGGCACAATGGTGGGGGATTGCGTTAGCCATTTTGATGCTGCATGCTCCGTTACATACCTCAGCGGATTGGACTTTAGTTGTGACGCACTCGAATGATTTGTGGTACCAACTGGATGAGATCCAGGGAGACAATACTCCTTGCTACGAGGATCTGCCGCCACTTACGACACAACCACCCACAACAACCACAACAGTCCCGCCAGAAATTACCACCACCACTACGGCAACAACTACCCCTACCACTACTACTACCGCTACTACCACTACACCTACCACTACACCTACCACACCTACCACTACAACTGAAACAACTACAACGACAGTTCCTACACAAGGGCCAACCCCTACACAAGGGCCAACCCCTACGGAACCGCCCACAGCAAAATCAAGAACTGGAAAACTGGCATCATTGAAAGAACAAGCATTTGAAGCGAAACAAAAAAGAAATGCAAGATCAATTTCAGGTACTTTTATGACTTACTGGAAGTATGCTAATACTTCGTTGAATTGACCTGTCTAGGTTTAGGCGTCTGTCTGTGTAGCTTAATCCTTGTTCAAAGTTCTGTGCGTTGTTATCATCCAGTCATCCTATGTCTGATATTTATGCTCACTGTCTTTGTCTGGCGTTTGCTTTCAATGTCTTCCTTTAACAGAACCTGTTACATCATCAAGACTAACGAAAGCGACACGCTCGAATGTTCGGGAACTCCGTCAATCTCCACTAACAACTAATTCACACAATAATAGTCTTCCCCAAATCAACTCTACCACCTCGTACTTTGCCAACTCAACTATTCCATCAAATGCTGATCAGGTCAATTTCACTACAGTCCCTACTCTTTCCCCCGGCGGAAACGAAACTTCTACTTTAACATCTAGCACTGTCTTAAGCACTACCACCTCAAAGCCAAGTGAGTCAACAGCTGTGCAGGTATGAAATCTGTGTGCTCTTTGTGCTGTGTCGTGGCTTCTCATCTACAGCTGCTTATATTGTTTGGATTCGGTGATGTGTTACTTTGTTATACAATTAATGAACAGATAATCAATTGAGCGACAGCCCACATTCTAAAATACTTTTATTATTCATGCACAGACTTCGAAAGTCCAAAAGCGTCCCGGCAATGCTACGGCGGAGTTCCTCGACACCTGACAAAAGTCACAGAGCTGAAGACGGAGAGCGAATCGAACGGCAAAGTTTTCTTGCACTTGAACGCCGGTGGAATGTTGGGTGGTTACATCTGGTACCCAATCCTCGGAGCAGGCCCGGCAGTCGAGTCCATAAAAACGCTCAACTATAATGCGGTGGTAACAATCTATACACAATGTCTTATCTTTCGCACTTACTCAAATACCTTACTGTTATCTTTGACGTAGCTATGGCGATGTATCAGTTATTTTGTCATAGCCTAACCGACAGATTCGTGTGTTTATTTAGTTAACGAACAAAGATTATGGTCTCAGTGATTTAATTGGCCGTCGTTACATGTCGTGCATTTTTACTGAAAGGCACTGGGCTATCGCGACTTCGAAGATGGCGTACCTGAAACCGTGAAATATCTCCAGGCGTTGAAGGACGCCGGTGTCACGGTGCTCTGCGCCAACATGGACATTTCCGGTGAACCCTCGATGCGTGATTTGTACAAGAAATCCATGGTAATCAACATAGATGGTGTCAGGAAAATTGGAATTATCGGCTACATTGGGCAGGATGCAGACGTGAGTCAATTTCATCACGAATATGTCACTAAAACATTGAAGTCATTGTTTATTTTATTTTTTTAGTATATGGCGGACACGGGAAAAATCAAATTTACAGATCCAGTTGCCGCTATTGAAGCTGAGATCACATCGCTGTATAATCAAAAGGTTTATTTCGTCATTGCGCTGGGTAGCGCCGGATTTGAAAATGCCAAACTTTGGATGGACAGAGCCTATAGCGTCGATTTGTTCGTTAATGGTGGCAGCAATACTTTCCTATATAACGGTATAAGCATCTCTTAAAATCTGTCCATTGTCATTCGAAATTAAACTCTTGTGGTCTTGCAGACGCTGCTGTTGGGCCTCTTAATGAGAATATTGCAGGGCGGTACCCAATTGAGAGCTACAGCCAAGGCTCGAAAAGACTATTCGTTCAGACATCACGTTATGGCAAATATTTGGGTAAAATCGAAATGAATATCAACGACGAGGGTAGAATCAACAGCTATGTGGCAACTAATCCATTTCTTTTGGATTCAAGCGTGACAAAAAGTTCGTTACCACCATGTTTTATTTATTTTACTGTAGATCAGAATTGACTATTTGAAAATTTCTGTAGATCCTGATCTGCAGTACAAGGTTGATCAGTGGGAACGAGAAGTATTGACCCAGGCGAATGAGATCATCGGTTATACTAAAATCCCAATTATTAGCGATCGGAAAATTTGCTGGTACACCGAGTGCACCGGTGGAGCTTTGATGGCCGATGCGGCTCGCGCTTTTTTGGAAAAGAACACGACTGCTGGCAATGGATGGTCCGAAACAGTGGCCGCAACTGTCTGGCATGGAGGAGCGCTATCAGATACCGATCTTGACATCGGTGCAGGTATTAAACCCAAAAACGATTAGTCATTTCAATAAAAAACTAAAATAATTTATTGTAGGTCCCATCACATTCGGAGACATTTTGACTATGTTCCCCTACGCCAATGTTGTTGTGAGAGCATTGATGTATGGTCAGCAAATCATCACACTGTTTGAAGAATCGGTCAGTTACTATAACGACACGACTACACCCAACCGCGGCGAGTTTCTTCACGTGTCCGGCATGCGAGTCGAGTACGATCTATCAAAACCCAGCGGTTCGCGTGTGGCCAGTATCTACATCCGCGATACGAACAACCCGCAAGGAGGGATGGCTCCAATTGTAAACAACCAAGTTTACAGAATTGGTATGCCCTCGTTTATCGCCAACGGTGGCAGCAGATTTTCGTCCATGGAAGATTTTGCTTTGAAAAACAGCACTGGTCAGTCGACATCATTCGTAATCTTTTGTAATCATAAACTAAACTTTCAATTGATTTCGGCAGGCGTTCGCGATGAAATTTTTCTCCGAGAGTACATAAAAAAATTAACACCACTGACTTACGGAAACGAAGGGAGAGTGAAATTTATCTCAAACACTGACAACCCAACGGTTTGCCCGAATACGAACGTCACTGGAACAGTATTTTGTGAGTGCTACAACCATTTTTGCTTATTATTAATTAACCTAACTAATTACTGCTATCTCACCCAACAGTGACTATCTTCTTGACGCTGCTCTTCTCTGGTATGGCTTTTGCCGCTTACAAATTTTTATGGCCAAAACTGCGAGACAGAAGAGGATCCCTCTTATCGTTGGTTCGGTAGGCTGTGTGAGAATGTGTGGCTAACAAATCGGTCGCGGGTTTTTTCTTTCACTATCTTCTGCACTCTTTTTGCCTGACTGAAGCTTTGAGTCACAATGCTCACCAATAGCCTAAATGATTTTACAGGAAAAAGAGAGACTAATATTTGTTATTATTATTGCTGTATTTTTTCCCCCAAATTTTTTATAGGATGAGTTCAATACCCACTTAGATGTTCATCACCCACATAATTTCATTAGTTTATCCTACTTCTACCCGATTCCGAAATTTTCCCGTTTTGGTGCTTACGAGTTCAGTTATTGCATTATGGTCCACAATATTGCCTTTATTTTACTGGAACCCACCAACATCCTTGAAAAAGAACTCAACCTGTATCAATTTGAAATAAAAAAACATTTGTTTAAATCATCAAATAAAAATATTTATACATTCAATAACAATTACACAATTACAAAAAAGTTAAATTTACATACCTCTCGTACACCATCGTCGGGTAGGTCGGTACAATGGATTGCATTATGTGTAATGTCATGTCCGAATCGGGCTCGCAAGGACGACGGATGTAATTTCCGCGCAGTATTCTAGAGAGTAAAGACAAAACGGATGTTAATAAAATACTTAGAATTAAGAAATTTTTTAAATGAAACTAACCGGATCAAATGAACCGACAAATTCTCTGAATGTATTGACATCAGAATCTACAGCCAATGCCACGACTGGTCCTGAAGTGAAATGTTTGATTTGGGCCTGATAAGAAAATAAATTCGATTAAAGATAAAATATTGGAGAGAGGATCAATTGAATTACCGGGTAATCATCCCAAACTCCTTTATAAGCAGCAAAGAACTTCTCAGCTTCAGTTAAACTCATTCTGTGAAGCTTCAGACTAGAAACTCTGTAGTTATTTTGTTGAATGGCAGCGATGAGTGCGCCCAACTTCCCTGCAAAAATAATTGGTACACGTAGATAAAGTCGTTGGTTTCCCATAGCGAATGGCAAAACACTAGTTTAAAATGTATACCTTCTTGGAGAATGTGTGGCTTAACAAGGCACAAAGTTTTGATGTAGGAAGGTTCGTAATGGCTATTCAAATTATTGAATATTAAGTTGAGCTCCTAGAAAGAGAAATACATGCCTTAATATTAAGAAACACACAATGGATTCTTTGACCAACAGTTTACCCTTGCAGCAGCTTCTGGTGAATCCGATCCATGAGCAGCATTATATGTAGTATCTTTTCCAAACAGGGCCCGAAGTGTGTTGGGTGCATCACTGCGAGCCACATCTGGATCGGTTGGTCCTAAACTTACTCGCCAATACCTGATGGCTGACGGGGCCAACAGTTCCATGGCGAGAACAGGACCGGACGAAATGTAATTTACAAGTTTTCTGTGTAGATAATAAACGATAAATGATCAAAGCGTATTTAACAAAAGTGATTTGCACACGTACTCATAAAATGCTCGACCCTGGTGTTCCTTGTAAAATTCCGCTGCTCTATTTGCACCAATTTTGGTCAGCATCAGTTTGTTGAATCTGAATCCCTTTCCTTCAATAAAGGATAGGACCTTTCCCATCTGCTCAATGACTTCAGGTTTGAGCATGGCATAAGTCCTGGAAACATTTATAGTTCATTTACACTTGATCACAAAATTGCACTGAACTGAGATAACCATTTTACATACCTTTCTGATTTCTTTGCCAATTCAGTTTTGGTTGTATTGTCGAGGTATTCTATCAGCTTCAGTTCTCTTCCAAAAACTGAAATTTTGTTCCCAATGTACAAATCGATTTCTGCCACTGTCTCACAGAATGATCTCTTCAAAAATGTTTTCTTTTGCTTGCTGTCATACTATTAAATAAAAGAAATATTATTTAAAAGTTTTATTTGTATACTTCAATTGTGTTTACCATTTCAACTGTCCTGTCTGAGGGGTAGTAAAACAAGACAAATGGACGCACCAGTGAAGATATGTCATCATACCACTCTACACTGATGGTGAATTTTTCTTCCTCCATTGTGTTCTACAGTGAAAATCAAATGAATATGTCAATCAGTTTGCAGCACAACAGCACAGCCAAAGTGACAGAGAAGTAATAAAAAAAGTTCGTACACGTTGGGCGAGGTAGAGGCCAGCAATGAGAGCGACAAAAGCAAGTACACTGGTACGAGAAGGGTAAAACATTAAGGTCAAATAATGAATCTAAAAACACGAATAAACGTCAAACAAATAAAACCGTAAACTGCTGGTTGGTTTAAGGAATCATTCGAATTCTATCGAATTTCTCGTGTCCAAATAATCCGCTTAGACGTTTTCTGGGTCTGACAGGGCCACGCTGCCGGATTTTAAAAAACGCATTTGTGTTCGAAAGTAGTTAAAGCAAGTACGCAACCATAGCAGAGCTATAGATACCTGGTCAGTTCATGGCTGTGTTGGCTTCCCTATCCCGGTTTCAGGGTAAACGTAAGCCGATTTGGAAGAATGAATGAGCGCCTCTAGTGAGTGTGTCAGCTACTACGTGAAGCCAGCCAATCAGGAAGGGTCTATGAAAAACTCATTGGCCAATCACAGCTTACTTTTCTACAAGAAGTAAACAATAATAAAAAGGAGAAGTATCCAACTGTCAAACCTCTAAGTTTTATCTAACTTCAAAGTGTCCAATCTTTTTAAGTGTCCTCACATTTTTACATTTTATTGTTTGGTTGTGTAAAAAAAAAATGTGGTGTAAATACATGGTACGTTTTATTCTTAGTTACTTTGAATTTTATTCTCTTTCTGCAATATTTCGATCTTAACACGCCAGCTGAGTCCAATATACCAGAAAGACGAGATTAAAGGTTAATATTTATGAACCTTTAATGAGGAATGCATGAACAAATTTTTCGATCGTTGAAATCCTTTATCAATTGCGTTATATTTTCAACTGTTGTGAAATGGTTTGACAAAGCAGTAGTGCTTGATGGAATGTTCTTTCTGTTGACATAATACATTACTTCTTGTTTGTTTTGAAAATGTACACTTTTCACATTATAATTTCCATTTGGTAGTTGATCCATCGAAATGCAATAAATCATTTGTTTGATTTGATCAAAAGACCATATCCAATTCTTTGGTATCATTGATAAAGTTACTAGTGACTGAAATGTCACAAAATTAGACTTGAAATTAGTAGAGCTTGCTTCCATAGAAGGTGATGTAACTGTCGAATCTTCAATGACAACAGCAACATTTTTGTTCATTACATCAGGAAGTGGATCAAAAATAGCTTCTTCAGCAGCCTGGGGAATGTCCATTGATTCTTGAATAGTAGAGGTAGCTTCCATAGAAGGCGATGCAACTGTCGTATCTTCAATGACAACAGCAAGATTTTCTTTGATTGAATCAGGAAGTGGATCAACAATTCCTTCTTCAGCAGCCTGGTGAATGTCGATTGTTTCTTGAATAGTAGAGGTAACTTCCATGGAGGGTGCTATAAGATTAAAATTAAAGCAATTGCTCTTCAAAATAAAATGTAAAGAGAACTATTATCAATACCTGTACTGTCAACTTTTTTTCTCTTTGACGTAGTAGGTGGTTTGTCTACTTTTGGTCGTTTCCTTACTGATGCATTGCTAGCATTTGCTTCCACTGCAATACATATTTAAGAATAGCGTTATTTGATGTTAAACAAAATAAACATATGTAAAAATACCATTAAGGTTATTTCTCCATTTAAAACCATCAACATTTTGCATTGCTTGTCGGCTAGATTGTATCTAAAATGAAAATGGTTTAGTTTCTGTGTGACATTAAAGATTTTACAGGAAAGGAAATACATACCATTTATGAGAAAATGTTTGGGAATTGCTCCAGCATTAAGATGCCTACGTTGGAAAGGATGGAACACGTTAAAAATTTCAATCCCTGATTTAAAGTCACTTTCGTCAAAATGACGGGAGCAAATACGTGAGGTGCTCGTCAAATTGCTACATGGAATTAGTTCTTGCCATTTTGATAATGAAGTTTTAGGAACTGCAAACAAAGTAACATCATTTTCTTTTTGATTTCCTTTGTAATATGTTGTTTTACAACCAGGAACAGCACACCTGCCAACCATTTTTACAGAAATTATGGTTAGGCTTCATTCACGTAATACACGATGATGGCCGCCGTATTCACATATTACACAAAAATGGCCGCCGAAAGTATTCAACGTCTTATCACTAGATGGCGCTGATTCATTCTTCCACTTCACAACTTCTGACAAGCTCCGCCCTAAAACCCCCTGAAAATCGGCTTACGTTTACCCTGAAACCGGGATAGGGAAGCCAACACAGCCATGAACTGACCAGGTATCTATAGCTCTGACCATAGCAACCTTTGTTTCCTTTTTCTACAATTTCTACCCAACAATTAGACGAAAATAAAAATATATACGACTCGTTTCCGGTGAAATTCACACGACATGCAATCAGGTCTTTTAGTCGCCTATCAAGCCTACATGGAAAGCCTAGCATTATTTCAGTTTCGAATTACTCTTTTCCACCCAAACGCATTCGTTGCATCTAGCGACAACATTTATCTTTGTATTTTGAATAGCGGTTATTTATTAGACTGACAAGACAAAACACCGCCATTTTATCTCAGTAGAAACCACCCATTTATCAAAGTAAATCGCATCGACTTTTATCCTTCAACCAGCCGTATAAGAATTAGCGTATATCTCTCCTACGATCAGGTGACATGAACAAACCTCTCCCAACGGGATGGAAAAGAGCTCTTTGGTATACATACATCGAATCCATTAAGATTCCGGAAGCTTTTTTTTTGTTGAGCTACTATAATAAAAAAGCGCCAGCTGTTTTGTTTGTTTAAAAAAAAAAAACGAATGTAGAGAACACATCACTCTCCATAGTGCTGTTACGTATATATAGTCTGTGTGTGCTATACGTTCAACAATATTACTCCGCTCTAGCCGCTTCTGCTGTTGGGGGCCTGGGTGGTCGCTTGGGAGTTGCGTGCTGCCACCGAACCGAACGTCCGATTGAATTACAACACTTCTTGCAGCGTCAACATACTGAGCCAGCAATGTTGGATCCGGTTCCGTCATCCTTGTTTTTTATTTTTATTTCCTATTGTGCGTTAGCCGGTCCCATTTTTCTTTTTCTTGATCAATCAACCGTCATCCGAGACGAGCTCGTTGATTGATGGTTAAAAACCAACTAAACCGGACACTCGATCCAGAAATAGAAAACCTGGAAGGTGTTCTCGCTTAGATGATATAATTCATACATCATTTTAATAATAATAATAATAATAAAAAAAGAGATTCGGGGGCGGGAAAGCGACGAGTAAATATCGTCGGCCATCCAATGGCGGTCTATCACGTCACTGATGAAAGGCACCCCAGCCACATTAATGCAGCAGTGGCGTGATGAGAAAGCGCAAAAGGCACGACTCACGTCCGACCCGATCGATTCTTTTGATGCATCCATCCATCTCCACCACGTTTGTATCTTCAAAGCACATTTCCCTTCCTCCCCTTTTTCTCTCTACCCCTCCTTCATCCCATCCATCGACTGCTCCGGTTTCCTCATCCACTCATCCGTGGCTCTTTTATTTCCTTTCGATAGTCTCGCGAACGGCAACTGCCGGAGGGTATTGATCATCAAGCCACCATTTGACTCGTTTCAGACCAAACTCAATTCATCATTAGTTAGATGATGATCGCAGTTCCAGATTGGGAGCACCCTCCAGCTAGCTCCTGCCAAGGAATAATCTTTTCGACTCACTCCCCCCTCCTCCCGTAATTACCCACGAATGTGCGGGAGCGGATGACGCGTGAGGCTATGGACGGGATAAAAAAAAAAGTCAAGTAATAAAAATGGGAACGTGAGTTTTGAATAGAGATTTTGTTTGTTGACTTTCTTTTTTTAGATTCGATAGTTTTATTCACACGATCCGACTAATGATCCGCGATTCCGGTCGTAAAACTTTGGGACACGCGCGGTGTAAACTTTTCCATCAAACTCGTAAAACTGCCATTTTCCCCGGAGTTTAACACAGACAATAACACACACACACACAAAAAGAGATTCCACAATTGTTGGCTGTTTTACGACCTATAGACTTTTTGATCCTGCGGACAATGTCCTATATCTAGCTCCCACCCAACGTTCAAATTCGCGCTGGTTTTTATTTTAATGCTGCAAAGTTGTTGGCAGATTTATTCTCATTTGTTGTCGAGTTGGCTGGCCCACGTAATCCTACACGAGATATTCCGTGGACTCGACTAAATTCTTCAAATAACGACCATCGGGATTAAATGGACCAAGGAAAGAAAACAAAAGAAAAAAAGGGAGATCCTGACAGTCGTTAAGGCGTCGAGGGAGTCTTACACAATTTCCTTTCGCAGTGTGGAGAATAAGACGGGAGGATTGAGTCTATATACATCTACGTAGGGATAGAACAAGATCCAATCAAAAGAAATTTTCAGGATCTCGCTGGCGCTCCTGTATTTCCATTATTCCGGGATATTACACACAACAGTTCCCTCCCGTTGTTGTGATTGGTCACCCCCATTGTTTTGGCTGTATCCATCTCCCAGGGCCTTGAGTGTAATAAACGATAGACCCTACATAGAGAGAGAGAGAGTCCTCTAGCTTACACACTTTCTCGCACCGTACAATCTCGTTGGCCCAGGATCGAACGGAAGCTCAAAACAAGAGATTCTGATGTATCGATTCCCAGGGAAAAAAAGAGTCTTTCCTGCTAGTATTTTGGTTTTTATTCCGGCTCGGCTGGGAAGAACAAGGGGCCGCGATGGATTCGAGTAATCCGATCCATCTTCCAATGGACGATGGACTGTTACAAAAACTTTTGCCGTTCTCTATTCCTACTCTATTCGGATTGATTAACCAAAAGAGTCGGGAGAGTGAGGCTGGAACCCCCCAAAAAAAACCCAAAAAACTTTTTTCCGGCTTTCCATCCGGCGGAATATTCTCCGGAGCTTTAGTGTCGGACACGGGAAACGTTCTTGTTATTGCAAATATATTTCTTTAACAGGCTACAGTGAGTATGCACGGTAGTGTCAATGAGTAAAGGTACCAAAATCAAAGGGCAATTCAATTCATTATAATAATAATGTTAAGAGAGAGAGAGAGAAGGAGAGATAAAGAGGAGGAGGCAATTCAAGACTGGGAAACAAAATAACGAGAGCACTTCTTTTCTTTAAGCTGGTTTTCCTTTTTCTTCTTTCAAGTTGAAACTTAATTATAATAATCAGGAAGAGAGAGAGTTAATGGTTCAACGGATATCGCATTTCTTTTGTCATATCATATTGTTCGATTCATCCAAAAACAAACACAATTTATTAAATTTTTTTCCCCTCAAACTGAAATTTCGACATTTTTTTCTGATTTTTTCGAAAAATCATCGTGAAACGAAAATAAAAAATTCAATTTCGGATAATTTTTTCTTTCTTTTCTTTTTTTCCTTCCGGAAAAAAAGATGTATATAAGTAGGTTAGAACGGTAAAAGGTGTTTTCTTCACCTTTTTCCGTTTCTTTCAGACACAAACAAGAAAAGATTCGACATTGTTAAATGTATGTAAAACAGGGAGGGGGAGGGGGGGGGGAGTAGATTTGATTGAGGAAAACAAGTCGATTCATAACAGGCAGACGAGGAAGTATACGGAATAGAATAATAGAGTAAAGATAAGAGTTGAAGAGAGTGCAGGGAATATGTCATAACAATTATCAATCGATCAAGTCAATACAACGGCGGGTAAATGTCATCAAAGGAGAGAGAGAGAGCGTCATGATAATCGGTATATATAATCAGGGAGGAGGAGGAGGAGGAGGGGGGGCACTTTTGCATAGAATTTGCCGTGGTAGACAAATACTTCTTCGTCAACTAGTTGCTCTAAAATCATAATTTTTATGCCCGTTCGCATTCTTTTTCCTTTTAAAATTCAATCACTTTTAAGGATCGACAATCAAGGATCGTCTACGGGGAGAAAATAAAAATCCCACCGCCACCTTTGTTATTCCCATTCCCCATTTTTTAAACCCAACAACAACAACAACAAAAAATGAAATCGACTGGATCCGCCGCGAAAAGTCTACAGCACAAATGATAAATCAGGTTTTGTGGAGAAAAAGGACTCCCGAATTTTTTTCAAAAAAACAGAAAACGGGTCACTCGACGAGTACAGGGAAGGAGTAGAGCACACACGCACACACTTACACACCCACACGCACGCACACTCAACATACTTTATTGTTGCAGCGTGACTGTGTGGTGAGGAAGTCGTCATTAAACCAAAGAAAAAAAATGCACATTCTTTTTTTTTCTTCTTTTTTAAACCAGAAACGATTATCGTTTTTCCTTATTCAAGAATAACGTGGCAGCCAAAGACTCGATGGGGGGATCCTAATTAGAACGCGGGAAATTCAAATGTCGAGTCTTCATTTCGTTTTTTTTTTAATCCCCGCGAAATTTGAAAAAAAAAAATAAATAAAAATAACCACAACCGCGCCTAGCGTTCATCCCGTTTCTGATCCAGCAGGTAAGAAATGGTGGGAGAGGAATAGGAATCTCAGGGGGGGGTTTGGGGTGGGACTCCGGCACTCCGCACGCTGCCACGAGAAGAAAAAAAATAATAAAAATCTTTGGATTAAACAATTATCAAAAAGTCAGGTTGTCACGGAGGAAGTAGATTCGATCGATTTCCAACCAAACATTTTCTCTCTCCACCACCACCGCGCGCGCGCATCGCAATTTCTCAGCACGTCTCTTCAAAATTTGGTTGTATAGGATTAGCAGCTTCAAATTTTCTTTGTAAAAAAAAAATTTTTTTGTTTGTTTTGGTTTTTGGTTTTCCCCTTTTGATATGACGTTGAGCGGGAGGGTTGGGCGAAGATGAAAAATAACAAATGGAAGGGGCAGAGCTGGAACCCAAAAAATCGGCGAATACGAAAAACGAAAAAAAAAAACCAAAACGGTGAACTTAGGAGACGATGGTGAGAGTGACGGTTCCCTTGGCGTTCTTGAGCAGAGCGACGGCCTCCTGATGCGTTTTGCCGTCGAGCAGCGTAGAGTCGACGGCGTGGATCTGGTCGCCCGGCCTCAAATTGGACTGGGCGGCCGCTCCGCGCTCAAAGACGGTCTTGACGAAGATGGGAAGGTCACCCTGTGGGTTGCCCAGTCCGCCGACGATGCTGAATCCCAGGCCGTCGGCTCCTCGCTCCAGGACGATCCTCGTGAAAGTGGGCGGAGCCGTCGACGAAGAAGCAGCAGCCGCCGCCAAGGCTCCCGCCGGCGACGGAAGAGCGTTGACGGGGTCCAGCTGAAGCAGCGAGACGGGCAGGACGGGCACGGGTGGCAGAGGAGGTGGCGGCGGAGGTGGCGGAGTCGTCGGCGTCGGCACCAATGGCGGATCGTTGGCCGACGAAGCGGCGGCGGCAGCGGCGGCGGCGGAAATGTTCAACATTGAGGGAAGACTGTCTTCGCGGATGGGTGGTGCTGGCGGGAGCAGGTGGGACGAGGCGGGACTTCTACAAGAAAACCGGAACAGGGGAAAAAATAAAAATAAATAAATAAAAGATGATCACAATCCATCGACCAAAAAAGTAGGACATAACAAGCAAACGCTTTAGTTGTTTCGAGTTAGGTCGTCGCAACGGCCCATTAGCCGAGAGAGACGGACAGACGGATAGTCGCAAGACAAAAAATGCAAATCAATTAGTTACACACAGAGAGCGAAAAGCCGGAGAGACAAGGCAAACTACTAACAAGCTACTACACACTAATAACTCCGGCCGGCCGGATGAGTGGATGGAGGGAGGGTTCTGTCAATAAAAAATAAAAAACTGAGTGTGAGATGTACACACACAGAAACAAAAGTTTCTTTTGTTTTTCTCTTTTTTTCGCCACATCAGCAAACGGAACAATAGGATAGAGAGAATTAAGTCGAACTAATTAGCTGGATGCCAAGTTGCTCCGGCAATTGGTTGGTTGAGGAGGGAGGGGGGTCTTACGTTGCGTCGGAAAAAAAATAAAATTAAAAACAAAAAAAAGGGGGATGACGTCTATCCGATAACACAATCAAGCCGAATAGACACAAATGAAAAATAATCATCATGTTCAACGTGAGAGCGAGTTACTCTACTTAATTTCGTTTCTAAAAACATTTCCAGCAGCAGCAGCAGCTCATGCGCAAGTGTCAAACAGTTCAAATGATCGTATTGTTTTTGTTTTTGTTATGTTTTTACCTGGACACCAGAGAGTCGATGACTATTTCTTATTATTAATCCTGGTGGTGACACGATCGGGCCAGCGATAAATGAAAAAGAATTGTTTTTTGTTTTCTTCAAGAGTTATAAACACACAGAGAAGACAGAAATAGATAAAAGACGATTGAATCATCGATCGGATCAATCATGGAATCCAATCTCGAGCTGAGAGAAAAGGATTCCTTGTTTGTTGTCATTGGTTACTTTGCACCATCCAATCCAATGAGACGACGGATATCGTCGTCGTCTCAGAGTGAAGAGAAAGAAGAAAAAGATACACACAAGATTGAGAAAATAAAAAAGGAAAATGATTGGAAATGGGAAACTTACGATTCGGCCGAAGTGGCTGAACGGGGACTAGCGGCTCCGGCTTTCAGACGGCCCACCTTCAAATCAATCTTGCCCATGGCCGTCTTCAGGATGGCTGCCGCTTGCTCCTGACGGGTTAGAAAATTTAAAAAAAAACAATTCAATTCAATTTTCGCGCGCTTTTTTCTTCTTTCAAATTTTTCAAATTTTCAAAATTTTACCTGCGAGGCCGTTCGCAAATCGTTGCCGTTGACTGTCAGGATCTGGTCACCCTGCATTAGCCGGCCGTCGGCTTCGGCGGCTCCGCCCTTGACGACGTCGGAAATGTAAACGCCGGGACCGTTGCGACGGCCGACGATGCTGAGACCGAGACCGCGACCGGGTTTCTTCAGCAGCTCCACTTCGATAATGTCCAGCATGTCGTCGTCCTTGAGCGACGTCTCGTCACGGTAGACCATCATGCGGACCTTGGCAGGCGTCTGCCTCAGCACGGCCAGCGCCCGGCTGTGGGTGATGTTGCGGAAACTCTCGCCGTTGACTTCCAGGATCTGGTCGCCCGGCTTGAGGCGCTTGTCCCTGGCCGCCGCACCGTCCGGATACACTTCATGGATCAGGATCGCTCCCTGTTATGGATCAAGTAATTGAATTTTTTCATTTGATCGACGGGCCGGAGTTTTTTGCCGGGAAAATGGAAAAGTTTAATTCAAATTTTTTACCAAAAGAGTGTCGGATCCGCCGACGATGCTCAAACCGAGTCCCAGTTTGTCCTTGTTGACTTCGATGGTCGTCTCCTTGCCCGGCTTGACTTCGCAAACGGTGGGGTCGGGCAGCGGTTCGTCCGGCACCTTGACAACTAAATTGCCGCCAACAGAAGATTTAGAGTGCGAAGACGGGCCGCCGTGCTGCCGGAGAACTGCTTTGCCCTGGTGGCCGCCAGCGCTGCCGCCCATGGCCACGCCCTTGTACCCTCCTCCGCCGCCGCCGCCGCCGGAAGAGGCCGGAACCGAGCCAGGTGTCCGTCCGGCGGCGGTGACGACGGCCGGGGCTGTCAGGGAGGCCGACGGCAGGAAGGAAGAAGAGGACGAGGAAGCCGAAAGGGAAGGTAAAGGATCGACGGGCGTGGCCGTCGCCGTGGCCATCGTCGACGTCAGAGAGTCGCTGACGACGTTGGCGTCGAGCGACGAGGCCGAAATGGCGGCCATCGACGGCGACGGCGACTGAGACGGCGAGTAGGACGAGACGGGACGGGAGGACGGGAGGAGGCCGGGCGCATTCAGCGGCGACTGCGGCGCCGATTGGCTCGACACCGTCGTCGAATGCACGTCCAGTCCGGCCATGACGGCCGACGAGGACGGCAACGACGTCGACGACACGTTATGCGACGCCGAACTCGAATTCAAGCCCAGCCGGCCGGCCGACATGGACGCCGGTTTCGGTGCAATCGCCGGTTTCGGAGGTAATTCTGTGAAATTCCCGCCAAAAAAAAATTCAAATCAAATTAGACTTATTTCAAATCAAATGTTCAACCCATCCAGCGAGCGAGCTGGACGGCTAACGAAACTGGACAAGCGTAAACTTTGATTTTCTACGGTTGACTTGTTATTGAGCGGACAAGTTCATTCGTAGCGACAGGGGCTGCGCACGAGTTGTGTCTTTCATTACAAACAGAAGAAGAAGAAGAAGGAAAAAAAAAAAACGGCCAACGAGATGGAAAAAGCCGAGAAAGAAGGAGGAAGCCAAAAGTAATTAAAGAGCCAGCAGAGGGAAAAGAGAGCAGCCCATAACGGGCCAGTGGATCAACTGTCACGACGGCCAGAAAAATCATATCATCATCCAGAAAATAAAATAAAAATAAAAAAAAGAATTTTGGCGTTTCACCACATCTACTTCTACCACACGTTAGAAAAGAAGAAAGAAAAGGATATCCAGATGTACTCACATGCGGCCACGGACGGAGTAGAAAGAATTGGGAAGGAAAATGGAGTTTGTGTGACGGCCACCCCCAGGCAAACAGCAGCATTCTCGGGAGCAGTGCGTGCAAGTCAAGACATTTGAGGAGGAGGAGGACAACAAATTTTGGTTTTGTTTCAAAAAGAAGAGGCGGGAAAAAAAATGGACCATGCACGGACAAAGAAACGTTAACATGCCGAGAGTCATTCCGGTTAAATGAATTTGAAATAAAAAGAGAGAAACCCACTGGGCAGCACCAAAGATTTTTTAAAGAAAAATCGAACAAAAAGTGAAATAAGACAAAACGACTTACTTGGCTTGGGCTCTTCCTTTTTGATGGGATCGGCCGTTTTGGGATTGGACACAACGATGGTCAGGATACCCTCGGCTTTCTTGAGGACACCGGCCGCCTGATATTGAGACGGGCATAAAAAACCGAGTCGTCAAACAAACGGGCCACGACAAATCAAACAATGTCCCTTACCGTATCGTAATCGGCACCGAGAAGCTCGTCCTTGTTGACGCAGAGGATCATATCGCCGACGGCGAGTCCAGCCTGGATTGTTATAACATTTCATCAGCGAGCGAAAATCGTTGTCGTTATTGGATCATATCGACTCGGCGGCAAATCAATAATCATTCAAATAATAACTCACCTCTTCCGCAACACTTTCCCGCTGGATATCCGAAATGAAGATGCCGCTACCGACGTCGGCGTGACGGCCTTCGATGATCATGATGCCCAGTCCAGCCGAACCCTAAAGGAAAAAAAAAAAAAAAAAAAAAATGCCAAGAAAATGAGCGTTAAGGATCACCGGAATTTTTTTAATCCGGGCCGTTAAAATAATAAAAATAATAATTAAAAAAAAAACCTTTTTGAGGGTGATGATGCGGAGGTTTTTGAATCGCGAGTATCGCTCTTCCGGCGGTTGTTCCTCCAAGGAGATGGGAAATCGAGTGATGGGCGGGACGGCCACTTCCTGGAGGGCTCCTTCCCTCCGCAGGACGATGATGGTGACGCGGGCTCCGCCGATGGATTTGATGATGGCCGAGGCGTTGAGGTGACACCGCCCGTGCAGGACGTTGCCGTTGACTTCGACCAGCTCGTCGCCCACCTGGAGACGGCCGTCCTTGAAGGCGATGCCGCTCGGATTGAGACCGCAGATGAAAACGGCCATGACGGTTCGATCCTTGTGTCCGGCCAGACTGAGGCCCAGACTCACCGTCGACAGGGCCCCGCCGCCGGGCGACGTCCGGTCCAAATCGACTCGAACAATTTCGCCCTTGAGGTCTCCCCATTTCTTATGGATTTTCTCTGTTCAAGAAATAACAAACAGCCGGACAAGAATAAGAAGAAGAACATAAATCACCACACAATGCACGGCAACACATAAAGCTTCTTTCGAAACCGGCCAGCTGGGCATACAAGTACTCTCACTGCTCAGATAATCGAAAAAGAATTATGTCTACATTCGTGTGCGCTGCGACCTTATTTATATTGCCCGGTTGCTGGCTATTATTCCCCCCCGTCCAAGAAAAAGCTTTTTTCTCTTTTTCTTCTTTCGAGCTTTTAAATTTGATGGCCATCAAACTGAACATTGGAAAGGATAAAAGATTTTCTCCGTGCGTTAGGAGGCTCACAGGCGCATAAATATAGTCCGTAGTTTAGTTGTTGTAGTCGTAGCAGTAGTCGTCGTAGTTACAGGGGGGGCTAAGACAAATTGCCCAGTCAAGAATAGGAGAGATATGGGCATCAAGACGTCAAAGTTGGGGTTCGGCCAACAAAAGGGGGAGGGAGAAAGGATCATTGAACCGTCGTCGATTATCGATTCCTTCTTTTATTTTTATTTTATCTTTTACCAAAGTCAGAGAAAGTCTCATGAACAAAAGAAGAAGGAGTTCAATATCCACTAGACTTACACCGGGATTTTTTTACCCCAGTTTGTACCCAGGGTTCTTGGATACATTGTTAAATGAAGTCCGTCCTCGATCGATCCAAGTGAAAATTATTTTTTCTTTGACATTTTTTCGACGGTGTCTATTTTTATTTTCTTCTCGGGTAGAAACGATCCCGAGTGTAAACAAGAAAAGGGTCTCTGGTGGTACAACATCCATCGGCGGAAGAGAGAAGAGAGTGGTTATGATTGGAAACGGGGTCCCCCGGAACGATTTTCATATTTTCCCATTTCGTACTCAAATAAGAGACCCAGAAAAGGGGAAAATAAACCAACAGTCTTCTTCTTCTACTACTACTGGTTATTACTGTTGGTTCAAGACTGATATGTACACGGAGGAAGGATCAACAACGCGGGGGACGGATATCATTTCCATCTTCAAACTTCTTCCCTTTTATATTTTTTTATTTTTTCGTTTCAGCGCAATGGCGGGAAAAACAAATCAAAATAAAACGCAACTTTGGGAAACAAAACGAAAAGTTTCTCGGTAAATGTTTTTTCGCCAAGTATTATCTAACCAACTCGCGCAGAGAAGAATAAGATGGTAAAAAACGGCCGAAAAATATTGCACACACTGTCTGTTTCTCTCAAATCTCGGCCGACATGCTCCGGTCTAGATCTTATTACCGTAGAGCGAAGATATCGACCGGGACGACTGGGTTGAAAATAAAATAAAAAATAAAACTAGCGAGAAAAATGTTTGAAAAATAAAAAAACACGCACAATTCTCAGCGAGTGAAAAAAAAGAAACTGATTATCCGTTCAATCTCTCTCTCAAATCTACCCCTCACTCTTCGTATTTTTGGCGGAGATAAACGGAGTACCTAGTCTTATTATAAAGCAGCTGGGCCCCCTCCCAGCCAGCCAGCAAGAAGAAGAAGCAAAAAAAAGATTGCCGATGACAAAGAAAAACTTGCTTTCATCCATTTCGAATAATCTTCTTCTTCTTCTTTTACTTTTTTAATTTAATTTCTTTCTTTCTTTTTTGGAACGGCTGGAAGGAAGTTCCACCGCGTTCGATTGAGCCGCCCAGAGACGCACACAAAAACCTAATCATCGAGGAGAGAAATGAAAAGCCACACACACACACAGGAGGAGGAGGAATAAGGAAAAAGAAAAAGAAAAATTTGTTTCATTTTTTTTTTCTTCCTTTCCTCCACTCTGTTACACCCTTCCGGCGGCATCCAGCAACAGCGGGAGCATATTTTGTGTACATAAACAAGTGAATAAAAAAAATAAAAAAAATAAAACTGCCTTAGAACTCCTTCTTCTTCTTTTTCTTAGTTTCTATATGGAAAATGTAAGGCAAAAGTAAACCGAGTCGTCGTCGTCTTTGGCTGTCGTTGTCGGGTGGGCTCCTCGGGAATGAATAACGAGTCGACGAGTGGGAGGGGCGCGGCGGGAGCCTCTTCATAAAACACGGAAGGGAAGAAAAAAGAAATTCGGGTCTATCTGCTAGTAGACATCGTCCTCCTCCTCCTCCTCCCACTACAAACAAGGAGGGGAGAGAAGAAGAAGAAGAAAGTCACGTGAAAGGCGGGAGGGGATTTGAGTTGGCAGCATCCGAGAGTCAAGAGAGAGTTGCGATGGGCACAAAAGAAGAAGTCGAGTCGAGAATAAGGGAAGAAGAAGCGCTTGGGAAACTTTGAAATCGGCCCAACCCTTTGCCCGTCTGCTGTGTGTGTATTCAAACCGGGGTGGCAGCGGCGGTGGTGGTGGTGGTGGGAGGAGCTTAGTCAGATGCAATCAAGCTTTGTTGTACACGACCCAACCAGCCGAGTAAAAAGGGGGAAAAAGAAATAGAAGAAAAGAAACGAAATTGCAACAAGACGGACGGTCCGTGTCAAGATTGGACGCCACCATTTGGCACACACTCGACCAGACCTCATGTTTCCACCCCCTCCCCCTGCCACCCACTCGGCCTGACGAGGTGATGACGGGCCAGAGAGAAAGAGAGCTGTCCGTTCTATCCATTTCTTTTCATCTGATTGCTCTGCTCCACTAATCCAATCAAACGTTTAGTACACGAGACCCCCCCCCCCCACGACGTCTAGGCTGTGCTAGACGGCCCCAGTTAGCTCGGGTGCATACCAATCTGCTAGGAGGTCTCTCGACCATATCGATCAAAGATATCCATCCACTGGCCGGCCTTACCCTTTTATCACCATCGCCAAAGCAGAAGAAGAAGAAAAAGAAGAAAAAAGGGCAGGGTCTTTTCTTTTTCCCACCCATCGCCATTCGACATTGTGGGACATGTTAAGAATTCACGACGATGAGACAAAAGCCAACCGTTTTCTTCTTCCTTCTTCTTCTAGTTTCTCCTTTATTGTCTCGGGCGTCCGACTATTTATGGAAGCCGACAAAGAAATCCCCCACCATCTACCCTACCCTTACCCTCCGACGTAACGATTCGCACAGTTTCCACCCACTTCCACAACAAAGGGTTTTTCTTTTTGTTTTTTTTTAATTAATTTGGCAGACGAGAGACAACTGTGATGCAATTCATCTTAGACAAGTAGAAGAAGAAGAAATGTGTGTACCACTGTACCTGTTTCACGTTCGGGAGCTTCGAAAATCGTTTCCATGACGATGGGAGAGATCACGCGCTATAAATGACTGTGTGTCACTGTGTCGCCGAATAGTGCACTAATTTAACAGCATATGAGCAGGAGGGAGGGAGGAGATTGCGATTAGGAATTTTCAAAAACGTCAAGAGTTCAAAGTGAACAGGAATGAGAATGGGATATACTTGAGGGGCGTCTCTGGTTGTTGGTGTAATTAATTATCGACAACCAGCGGTGTAGTAGGGAGGAATCGAGCGGCTTTACCGCGAAATGTCGAATCCAACGCGGACAAAAATGGAAACGATTTAAGGAGCCCTCGCCCTTACCCTCCTCCTCCGGGCAGGATCGTCGAGTCAACTCATCCGCAATTTGTCACGAAATAAAAATAAAGAAAATACACACAAACACAGAGAAATCGAGATCGTCGATTCACCGCATCCCTTTTCTTGTTTTGGTTTCCGTTTTTCCGTTCACCCACAGAGAATAAAAAAAAAAAAAAAAAAAAAATCACTAAAAATTTGGCGCCAAAATTTTTTTTTCAAGTTTAACAAAAAAATTGTTTCTTCCGTCGCTCGAGGATGAATTGCAAAAAAAAAATATTTGACGCAAGGTAAGACTCAAATGCCGAGAGTGACGGGAGTGATTGGCGGTCGCATCCGCACGGCGGGAAAGAGTCCGACCAACTAACTCCACACAACCCAAAGTCTCTACGGAGACGGAAGAAAGAGACGAACAAGAAGAAGAAGAAGAAGAAGAAGGAAGGAAGAGGAGGGAAAAAGAGCCAAGGCGAACAAGAGATGAGAGAACATGTGAATAACATCCCACAGCTGCTGACGGGAGGGTATCGCAGTTTGCAGCGCTCGTTCCGGTATTGAACGGACAAGATTTCAGTGGGGACCTTCTATATTGAAGGAAAGGGAAAGAGAGAGACGCAACGGCGCCTGCGCCTCTCCTCACCGTCTACAACCTTCGGAAGCGCAGCGAAATTTCGCACACGTGCGAGCGGAAATTTAAATGTTTTAAATGGAAAAAAAACAAAACAACTTTTGCCAACCTAAAAGTCGTTCCCCCATGTAGGCATTGCGGAGTAAACTTACTTTGCGTGTAACCGAAATCATCCGGCTGGTCCGGATCGGACGCCTTTTCCGACGAGGTGAGTTTCATGTTTCCGGCGCTGGCCCGTTCAATCTGCACCAAGTCAGAAAAATTAAAATAAAATAAAAGTGTTTGGAAAAAGTTTTGGGGGTTGCCGGTTATAATGAGTATGACGTCAGACCTCCATGCCGGCTTCCGTGATGGTCCGCCCTTGAGTGTCTCCGCCGTCGTCGTCATCTTCGTCATCGTCTTCCGTCTGCTGGCGATTGATCACCGGTTTGGGTTCGAATCCGCTCTAAATCAATTCCGGTCGGTAAGTTTTAAAAAAGATCCGATTTTGTTTCAAATTCAACTTTTTTTTTGTACCTGGATGACTTCCGGCATGGGCGTATCACTGGAAGGAAGTCCGCTAGGAGCCACTTTGGGCAGTTCTATCGTGTTGTTCTGGCTCAAGTCGCCGTTCAGGAGCGATGGCAACGGCGTCAGGTGCTCGGCATCCGTCGTCGGCGTTTCAGCTCCTTCCGATTGGTACCGCGAGGAGACAGACGGGGCCAGCGATCCGGTGGCCGTAATGCCATTTTGATCTGCGGCCAGCGATCCGGTGGCCGTAATGCCATTTTGATCTTGTTCCTGTCAAAAGAAAAAGAAAAATTGAAACGTTTTGACAAACTTTTCAAACAAACTTGAAAAAATCAAAACGCACAAAATCGACGAGGGATTGAACCAGGAAAGTGACGCGATTTCCGGCTTTGCGGATGACTTCAACGGCTCTCTCGTGACTGGCTTCACGCAAGTCTTCACCGTCCACATCTAGAATCCGGTCGCCCGTCTATTGATTTAATAATCAAAGCAAAAAAACAAAAAGAAGAAAAAGTGAAATAACAAATGCAATAATCGATACACAGTGGGGTAGTATATAGCAAGGTGTGTGGTTTGGGATGGGTGGGGGCGGGCGGGCGGAGTAAGGTGGTTACTTAAGTAAGTTTGTACTCTCTAGCTCTCTTACTCTCAACTGTCCAGTGCGTCCGGCTGGGCTTTCAGGCAAAACGTTCTTGATGAAAATGCCGGTAATGGGCGCACCACTTCCCGATGCCACGTCGACCTGGGGTTGTTGGGCAACACATTTTCAAGGAGATCAAAGTTAACTTTTGAGCCGAATAGCGTCCGTCTAGTCTCAAGAGTCGACTATTTAGGTTTGAATATACCTTGCCGCCTACGATGCTGATGCCGAGGCTTTTGGTGGGGTCGCGAAGAATTTGCACACTCCGCTCGGGGCCCCAGTGCCGTGAATAGATGGCCATCATTCCGCTAGTTCCGTTCGTGGCGGCCACGGGGGGATTGGCGCTGGGATACGCCACCTGTTTTTTTCAATCAAATTTCAAATTGAATCAAACAAAACAAATAAAACTCTCTAAAAGTCTAAAGAATTAAGTAAATACCTGTGCGATGGTGGTAGAGATTGAAGACGAAACAGCCGGTTCCTGCTGGACTGCTGGATCGATAGGCAACTGCGGCGACTCGACTCGTTTCGACGCTGGAAGACCGTCTCCTAGTTCCGGCTGGGCCTCCTCCTCTTCCTCCGACAGCAGCAGCAGCTCAGGCTCCTCTAGTCGGCTGTCCTTGGACTCGTGCTCGCTAGCTGTTGCTCCTTCAGCTCCTTGGGCTCCTGACGGCGTCGGTGGCAGCGTCGCCGAGTTGATTTCTTGCACTTCCGGGTCGATTCTTGGCGATGGCACCGTCACCGAAGGCGAGCTGAACAGAGGGGACCGTGTTTAAAGACAAGATTGGCAATAAACAAAATTCATCCAGCGCACACGCAACAACAGCGCAACAACAGCGACAAACAACAATTTAAAAAAGAAAAAAGAAGAAAAAAAATCAACCAAAATGCACTATATTATTATGATAAGTAATTACGTAGTATACTGCAAATAGCAAAAGTCGGTGAGAGCGCGCGAAATTCAAAAACTTCAAAAAGATCACACACACACACACAAGAGGGGGAGAGTGCAGAGTACAAAGAACAAGACGGGCGAGAAACAACCGGCAATGAAAGAAAAGGGAGAAAAAAGGAAAAAATTCGATTCCGTGTAAAAATATTGACATCCGTACAAATAATAAAGCCAATGGAGAGTGTAAAAAAGGAAGAAAAAAAAAGATAGAGAGAGAGAGAGAGATAGAAGGGCTTCTTTTCGTTCTCTATCTCTTTCGCTTTCATCGCTCCATTCGTATAGCAAACGGATTTAATAAAAGGTAACTGGATTACAATCCTCCCTTTTTGGCTTTTTTCCTTTTGTATTCCGTGGGATTGGGTGGGGAAGGGCAAGAGGAATTCCAAAAGAGGAAAAAAAAAATTGACATATACCGAAAAGCTTCTAGTTTTTTAAAATGTCAAAAAGCAAAGAAGAACCGGAATTTTGAATGAATAAAAAAAGCGACAAATCAAACAAAAACAGAAATAAAAAAGACGAGAGCTCAGCGGAGGGGTGTCAGCATTTTTTCCTCACCCAAAAAATTGTGTCGAGCAACTTCACCTGTGGTGTGTCTGTTAGCAACTAGCCGGGCAGCGTTATTAGGTCTAAGTTTTCACGCTCCGGCCCTTCGGAACAAGTCGGATCTCTCTCTCTCTCTCAAGACACACACACACGCGCACACACACAAACACAAAGAGAGAAAATGTTTCGCTTCTTCTCCTTCTTCTTTCAAATGAGAAGTAGAAGAAAAATAAACCAAAATAGGGCGGGCAATGACATGCACATTGGGAGAGGGGAGCGAAAAATTTGTTGGAAATGTTTGCCGAACAGCCGTGCGGGTGTTCGTCCGTCGCCAAACGGCCAGCGAGAGAAAATGGAGGCCCGCGGAATAAGTTGATATCGGGAAAAAAAGGAGAGTCGGGAAAGACTTGCCCAGCTCGACCGCCCAAAATGGCAAACACATGGACACAGCAGCACACTGCTGGGCCTTCCGTCAAGTATTTCGCCGGGTTTCCCAACTCTAGACCTTTTTAAGGGCTCTTCCCTCTCTCTCTCTCTCTTTCTCCCACTCTTCTTCATAATTGAATTGTGTGTGTGAGTGAGAGAGTGAGGTACACAGAAGAGTGTCGCGTCCGTATACAATCGAGCGCAAGCGCAACCCTGGCCCAGTCAACAACCGAATAAAGGAGCCAAAAAGTGGGAATCATTTTAACCTTTTTGAAAAAGGCGAAATAAAAGAGAAAAAAAGTTTGGGTGATTGCTGGGTTCGATCGGAGCGACACGCGATGGCGAATTCCCCGACATGCAAACACAAATACACGAAGAGACAGAAACATGCGCATGCGACGGCCAGCAGCAGCAGTAGAAAAGACAGGAGCCGAAATATAGATAAGGAGAAAAATTCTAGAACGGGGAAATATGACACTGGAATCTTTGATCGTTCGTACTCTTTTGTTTTAGTCTCTCTGCCTAGTGCAGATTTCTTCTTACCGATAATATTGCGGGTATATCCTGGCGAATGGAAATGAATAACAGTTTTGCCATTCGTGCGTAGTAGCGTGAAAATGAAATGGAATAAAAAAAAAGAGAAAGAAAGAAACGAGAAAAAAAGAAGAAAATGAAGAGAAATGACCCGGAGAAGAGAAGAAAAAAGAACAACCGTGACACAAGAAACAGACCCCCTCACAAGGACTTGAATATTCACGCACGCGACCGGTCACGGTCGCCATTTTTATGTCCTTGTCAAATCTACACCACTTCAACATTCATTTCTTTGCGCTCCTCGACTTCGTTCGTTTTTTGTTTTGTTTTTCTGTTGCCTTTTTCCTTTAGCGCATGATCGATTCTCACAATTTCGTTTGTTTTGTTGTATACATCTGTTTTGGTTTTTTGTCTCTGTGTGCGTGTGTGTGTGTGTTTGCCTCTCTCGCTCTCAGTTAAGAAAAGAAAAAAAAAATAGAATGTGCAAAATATTTGACCAGTCAAAAAAAGTGAATGAAATTAAAATTAAAATAAGGGACTGCAAAATGGTTTGATTTTGTTTTGTTTTCGGAATTTGCCGAAGGCGGTGCAGATGTTTTTTATTGTAAATTGATTTCTTTGCATCATTTTTTAAAAAGTGTGTAATAAAAAGAAGAAGAGGGAAGACGTAATTTGTGTGAATAGTAATCGAAAAAAGAATTTTAAAAAATCAAGTGTGTGTGTGTGTGTGTTTTGGTGTTGTTGAAGTAGTAAGTGGTAAGTATTTAAAATTTAAAAAAAAAATAAAAGTTCCGTCTATCAAGGAGAAATTCTGGGTAGAGGTTGTTTTGTTTTGATTACCTAGTCATAGTGGTGGTGGTGGAGGAAGAGGAAGAGGGTTTGACAACAGAGGCATTACTATCCATGTCTTGGGCGAGCTGCGTCATCAGCGTCGTTTGGCGGTAGATGGCCGCGTCGCCGGCCGGGATGTACACAATACTGCAAATCAAAAATACAGACAAATAATAATTAGAACTCGATTTCATTTCTTGATTTTTCAAACATAAACAACAAACTCGAGTCCAATCAGCAGTTTTGTTTGGTTTGTTTTGCCTGAATTTTTGTTCTGTTCAACTTTTTAGTTTTTTTCTCAGCGGAGGAAATCGATACTCGGCCAGTATGTCCGTTTCTAATTGAGTCGTGTACAACAACAACAACTCCACTTTAGGGTCGCGAAAACATCCTCCCACTCACTCGCTTACTCAATCCCCCCGTTCGTATCTTAAGCTTCTTTTCCTCATTACCAAAAAGTCAAACTTTAGAGTGAAAAGTTTTCAATCGCAGCCAAAAATCCCCAGAGGGGATGGCAACAACATAATGTATGCGGAAAACTTCTTAACGCGGCAGTTAACCGCCACTCCTTGCGTTCAACATCCTAATGACGTTACGATTTACGAACGTTAAACAATTACAATTGGCTGCAGCTAAGGCAAATCATTCAAAATTGTGTATCAATTTAAATTTAAATAATCAATTTGCATATTTAATCATTTTTATTTTACCTGACGTCAGTGCTGACGAGCTGCGTCCGCCGCAAGATGGCGCGTGCCTGCGCGTTGGTGGCGAACCTCATCGTCTCGTGATTGACGGAAACGAGAAAGTCGCCCGTGCGGATGCGACCGTCCCGGTGGACGGCTCCGCCCTTGGCCACCGAAGTCACCAGGACGCCGCTGGCCCCGCCGTCCACCACTTCCACGTTGATGCCCAGCGGATCGCCGCCCTTCTTGATCCGGACCGTCCGCTCCAGGGCCGACGGCAGCGGCCCTCCATCCGACATTCCTCCTCCGCCCGGATGGTGATGGTGGTGGTGATCGAATGCGGACGATCCCGAGCTGAGCAGAAGCCGCTCCGTGGCCACATTCACCAAAAGCGGATTAGGCATTTCAGATTCAGACGAATCCGTATCAGGAGGCTCCGTCTGCGGTAGTGGAGGAGGTGGAGGAAGCGGTAAAACCGACTGCTCCTGAAAACAGCAAAACATTTAATGAACAAATCAGCTGCCGAGAGACCAGAAAGAGCTAAGTGGGTAAGACCAGTAGCAGTTCCAGAAAAACCGGAAAAAAAACCAACAAAAATGTTCTTCCAGTATCTTCTTTTCCGGGGTCCAGTCATACCCGTAACGTTAACTAAACTGCCCGTTTTAATTTTTGATTTGTCCCGACGAGATTCTTTAGCGGGCAGATGCAAGTTCCCGGCCACACTGTTCCGCTATTTATTAGAAAAGGCCCGCAGGGGACGTGACTCTTTAAGAAAAACTAAAAACCGGTTCTTCTTTTTCTTTTGGTTCGTGAAACGGAAAAGGATGATGGACTCGGGAGTCAGCCGGGCGACGACGTCGTCATCATCATCATCAATAATATAACCAGCACCACACAAAAGAGTTTTTAAAGATTGCCAGCAGCAGCAGCAGCAGCAGCTGGAGTTGAAACGTTTCCCACACATCACTACGGAATCTGGATGCCTTTTTCTCTTTTCTCGTTGCCGGCCGGTGATATTTGGTGGTCGGACCACCACCACCACCGCCACCACCGCCATTCTGAGAAAATAAAAGATTCTCTTCTATTTCTGTCGCCTCATTATCGAGATAAGTTCCCCCGAAAAAGTTTCCCATGACATCCCCCAGCTCCGACTGCTGTCCGTCATTTGTGTTGTTGAACAACAGCCTGGCGGAACCATAGACCTCATCCATCGCTCCGCACTCCCCGAAATGAAAAAAAAAAAAAAACAAAAAAACGGACATTGTGCTACTACTATCCTATCCATCTCTATCTCGAATGAACATGTATACACGAAAAATGTAGTACACCCACAATTGTTGATGAGTGAGGGGGCCCGTCTCTCTCTCTCCAACCGGACACGGAATTTCGCCCCGGAGCGAGGATTACCTGTCTCTCTTTCTCTGCGGCTAACGCCCTCTCAGAGTGCGTATTACATCCAGGCAACCAACTGGCATTCGCTCATTCGTTACAGACAGCGTCGGGTGTTGTTTAAGATAGTCGTAGGGATTCATCGCCAGAGCGCGAGTGGCTCTTAGCTCGGAGAACTTCCAAACTCGGGAAAATGGGAGATATTTCCGCTGTTGTTTTATTTTCGTTCAAAATTTTGTTCGAGCAGTTGCCACTTGGGACGTCGAGCAGGGAGGACGCCGATGGAGAGACGGGAACGACGCCAAAGTACTCAGGTAACGTGGAACCATTTTTCTAAATTATTCGATTATCAAGAAATGTGATGAAAGAAAATCAAATCGGACGGGAATTTACCTTAAATTTCGCACCCACAAAACCCACAGAAAAAAAGATTAAAACCTTTGACAATTAATTTCAATTCCTATCTCGTATTCCCACGCTGTATGTAGATAATACTTGTTTTCATTCCGGTTTGATTGCGGCCGGCAACAAAACAAAAAACAAAAAAAAAGTTACCGGATTGTCCAGAAAGAGCTAGTTTTGAGTTTTACCGTTGGCCCCTGGGTTACTATTTGATTTCTTTTTTTTCAAAAATTGAATTTTTGGTTGAATGTCTTCTGTTTCTTTGATTCTTTTTCATCGACGGGAAACAAGCTTTCGAAAAATAATTGGTTTCCTGGTTCATCATCATTATTATGACGTTATTAGAAACAAATCAAAAAGAGTCACGGGGAAAGAAAGAAAGACAATAAAAAAGAACCCCGTGTGTGTGTCACACACATAATTTTCTACAGGAAGTGCGGCAGCGGTAGCGCTACGGCTTCCTTCCATTCCGACACGCCCACCTTTCCTTTTGGCTTTTTGATTTTTTTCTTTTTTTCTTTAAATCTATTTTTGGGGATTCTATTTTCAGTAGTTTTTGTGAGATACTTTCCAAGGGGGGAATACTACAAAAGCTGTTGTTGATTTCATCATTTAACTATTTTTTCTTTTTCCTCTAACAGGATAGGGGGGGCGGACGAATGACGATGGCGCGTCTATTAACGGAATTGACTCTTTTAGCCTGAAATGGGGGGGCCTGTCGCTGTTGGATTTCCTAATTGAATCCATTGCGAAAAGGACACGTGAGAAACGTCGAGGATAACGGGCCAGTCGATCGGCGGAAAAAAATAAAATAATAAAAACGAGGGTCCCAAAATGTCAAAAGTAGAGATAAAAAGTGGAGTAAATGAACTCACCTGGACTTGGTAGACGTACTCGTCCTCGCTGCTGCTGTTGCTGCTACTACATTCACTACTCCTACTACTGGAAGAACGGTTGATATCGTGTCTCTAAATAAAAAATGTCGAGAAAAAAAAAAATAAACATAACGGAAACAATTCTCGAAAAAAAAAACAAATACACTTGCAACCATTTTGTGTGTCTTCAAATTGTTTCGTAAAAAAAAAATATATAGAAAAATGGGAGAGAGAAATTCATCCTGCCGGAATCGTATAAAATAAGGTAAGTAGAATCTTAATATTTATATCCAATACACGAGTCTGAGATTAAAAAGGTTTGCCTGGAAGTCTTAAAAAAATCATTTCTTCCTTCCCCGAAAAATTGTCGTCCACATAAACGACCCGTTCAAATAAATGTTTAAAACGACCGGGGGTTTTTGATTTCATTTTTTCACGATCGCACAGTGGGCGGATGCTCAATCGGATTGCCGTCAAGGTGAACGCAAATAACACAAAGGTGGGTGGAGTACATTTCCATTCGAAAAATCACCGAATGCCCCAACTCTTCCGCGCAGCCATCGAACCGGTTTTTCCTTTTCTTTTGAGTCTTCCAAATGTCATTCAATTTTCGTTTTTCCAATTTTCTGTTTTCTTTATTTCTGTATATCATCCGGTTCCCGACGGGATTATTAAGAGAAGCTGCAACATAAATTTGGTTTTTTTTTCTCAATTCTATCTCATCGATTTTTTAAGAGACAAATTTTTCAAAAGGGGTAAAAAGAAAGAGAAGAAAATATTCAAACAAAGAAAAATCCTTTCAAACTACGACATCCGGATGATTATTATTAATCAGGGCAATGTGAGAAAAGAAGAATAGAATAAGAAAGAAGAATATGATGAGATTAAAGAGAGAGGCTCTGATTGAAATTCGCTACGATTATTTGAAATTTGATTTTTGTTTGGTTTTTGGTTATTAGAAATTAGGAGGGATTGATGTTCTTGGGGGCCGAGTAAGGGCGAGGAGCGTAGACCAACGAGTGGAGGACGACACCCGTGGTAGAGACCGGCCGGCTGATGATGGACGGCTGAGGCGACGGGCAAGCGGAAGCGGCCGGGCCGACGTCGGCGTCGTCCGTCACAATCAGCACCGGGGGCAAAGTGGGCGGAAGCGAGGGCGGCTGGCCGTCGTCGTCGTCGTCTTCGTCATCTTCCTGCGACTCGCCGTCGTCGACATCCAGGACGGATGCAAAGACTTTCGTCATCCCCAAGCCTAAACCTCCTCTTCCTCCAGCTCCGCCCGCTCCGCTTTCAACGTCTTCAAAGTCCGTGTTGTCGTCCGTGTCGTCGAACGAGCAGAACTCGTCCTGGACGGGAGTGGGACTCTTCGGGACCAGTAACTCATCGTCGTCGTCATCGTCGTCAAGGCCGGAATTGCCTTCGCCGTCGACGACGTCGTCCTCCGACAGCTCCACTTCGTCAATTATCTGCGAGGCGACGACAAGTTCAACAACAACAGAGCAAATCGTCGAAGAGTTTGGTCGTGGGGCAGGCCGAGGAGCAGAGGACAAACAAAATAAAAATTCTAAGGATTTTTTTTTTTTTTCATACGGATAGACGAGGATTTTCGATTTGATTTGTTTTGCCGGAAGTAGTGGTGGTAGTAGTAGTAGTATAGTAGCGGAAGTAGAAGTGGTAGTTGTCGATACGTTTTTGTTTTTAACTACACCAGACGAGCGCCAAACTATACCTACTGGGACCCGAAAAACTTCCAACTACGGATCGTATTAGCCTGTACCGGGGGTTGGTGGATGGGAGGATCAAATGTTCCAGGAAATAAATAAATAAAAAAAGAATCGAGAAACGACAACAACAACAACAACAAAATAATAATAACCCCCCAAACCAAGCGCGGACTCTAGCGGTCAGGATGAGTAGTAGTTTAACAATATAGCGTCGACATTTGTGACGGGCAGCAGCAACAACAACAACAACTTGGGTGGGTTGGTTGGTTGGTTGGATCAACTTGCCTGCATCTCGGAAGCCCCTGGAGCGCCAGCCGGGCCGCCGTTGGAGCCGCTCTCGTTGAGCGAGACGGGATGCGGCTTAGCAACGCCAATCTGAACGAGGCCGCGAGGCGCGCCCTTCAAAACCTGGACGGCTTCGTCGAGCGAAGCGTTCTCCAAGTTGATGTCGTTGACGAAGAGGAGCCGGTCCCCGGGGATGAGACGGCCGTCTTGCTGCGCAACTCCGCCAGGCACCAGGCTGCGGATGACGATGATGGTCTCGCTGGGATTCATGGGATCCTGCGACCGACGAGCAAATCAAATCAAAGCAAATGAAGAGATAAATAAAAAAGAAAAGAAGGGAAATGCTGGCGATGGATGATGACTACTGAGCTGCTGGGCCAAAAAAAGGAAAAAGAAAACAAGTACTGTACCTGATAGTCTAGAATGGAGAAACCTAGTCCACGCTCGCCTTTGACGAGTTCGATGACCTGCGGTTCAGAGCTCCACGTGGCGAGGCCGCTGAGCGGCTCCAAGCTGCGCGATCGATGGCTCTTTGAGAGCGGCGAGTCAGCAGCCGGCGACACCGAAGTGGAAGCCAGCGAACCGTCGGATTTGGCTTTCACCAATCGGTCGCCAGGCGGAATCAGGCTCTGCAGGCTACCTCCGAGGATATTCTGCGACAGACAGACAGAGAAAAGTTAATTATCAAAACAGAAAAAAAGGCACTTTTAATGCGGATCATCATTCCGGCTTCCGGAAATGAACGTCCAGTCCAGCCGCATGTTCTGTTTTGTTGTTTTTACCCTAGAGGCGAAGGCCGCTCGATCTTGGGTGGCATCGATTGGCCGTGAAGGCAGCTGGGTGGGCAGCAGGTGGGTCTGGCGGCGGGCGCAAACCATCCGCACAGACTGCGGAAGATCTTTGAGAATGGAGACGACTTCGACGTGGCTGAGGCCGAGCAGTTTGCGTCCGTTGACCTCCAGCAGCTCGTCGCCGCTGTGCAGGATGCCGTTGGAGCCGACGGGCCCTTCGGGCAGGATCGAGCGGATGTAGTGATGCGGTCGAACTTCGCGGCCTTCCTCCACATCGACCGTGCCTTCCAGGCTGATGCCCAGTCCTCCGGAAGGCTGGAACTTGGACAGCTGCGCCACCACAATGTCCACGTCCTCCTCCACCATCGATCGCCATTTGGCTGTTGGGAAAAATGTCAAAAGGAACTTTCTTTCAAGTATTTTCTCTCTTGCCCACAGACTTTTTTCTTTTTCTTTTCCTTTTTTCTTCTTTTCATCAAATTGAAACGAAAATTGGAAAAGGGGAAACCTTACCGATAATGGCGGCCTCGCATTGCGGCGAGAGTTGGGCAGAGTAGACGTGATCGATGAGCTTCTCCAGCTCTTCCGGCGACAGCGATGAATAATCCAGAGCGTTACTTGGCGAGGCGAGAGGGTCGAATCGATCCAGATCCATCAATTGGTCAGACTCGGGTTCCTATGCGTCCCAAAGAAAGAAAAAGTAAATAGAGAGATCGTCAAACAACTTTTTTCTTTTTTTTTTTCCCATTCGCCCGGCGGACCATATTGAAATGATCTGATTGGCTATAGACGTACAGGCACTTGGGGTAGGCGAGGGCTGGCGTCGAGACTGTCGACGCGCTCGTGATGATGATGCGGCTGTGGCGGCTTCTGCTCCTGGCCGTTGAGAAAGACGGAAGGAACATCTGGTTTGGGATCTTGAAAGACGACTGGCAGGGCCGGCGGAGGAGACCGCGGGATCGTTGGAGGTGGTGACGCAGGAGGCGGAGACGGAGGCCGGTACGAAGGAACGGCGGGCGTCACCGAGGCGATCGTGCTCTCGGCCATGGCCTGCTGGAGTTGATCGTACTTGGGTCCGCGCAAGTAGCGGGCCAGCGTCAGGCAGACCACCTGGCCCGTGCTCCGCAGCACCTCAACGGCCTGGTGGTTGTTGAATCCGCGTAGAGACTGGCCGTCGACCTCGACAATCTGGTCGTTGATTTGAATCCGGCCAGAGAGATCCGCAACGCTGCCCGGATTAATACTCTTGACAAAGATGCCCGACAGTTCCTCTGCGTCAATCAAATGGCGGATTAAAATCAAAATTTTTTACAAGGAACATCTTCCGGCCAACTAAATAGTCTTTACCCCTTTCGCAAACGTATCCAGCTATCGTGATGCCCAATCCTTGTGCATCCTTCTTCAGCTGGACCTCAAAGTTTTCCACTTCCGGCAGGTAATCCACATTCATGTCGGCCGTCAGATCTGGCGTCTGACCAATAACCATTTGGATAGTCTCCATCTCCACTGTCTCTTCCGTCGTCGAGGCACTCAGGTGGGAGCCGCTCAACTGGATGACGGATTCACCCCGAGGCACACTGGAAGTAACCTGCCATCAATAATCCAAAAATTAGCCGCTCCCGTCTCGTATTATTTCAATGGATAAGGTGAAATCGTAGGGAAAAAAACTTGCATGGAGTTGAACGTCCGACTGCTGCAATTCGAGCGTCGGCGGAGTGAAAATGAACCGGTCATCGAATCCGTCGATGGACAGCATGGCGGCGTTGTTTTCCAGATCGACGGCAGCGCCGACGAAAGGGTCAACCACTTGGAAGGCTCCGTTTTGATGCATGGCTAAATGTCTTTCCAGCTCTTCCGGATCGCCCAGCACTTTGGTGGGAACGATCGGCGCGCTACTGCTCATGCCCTGGATTATTTTTTCAAATAAATGCAAAGAGTTAAAGAAACATGGAACCAAATAAAATAAAAGATTTGCAATAAAAACATCAGAATGATTCGCATCGATCTTAAACAATTCTCCCACACCCCCACACTTTTCTTCTTTTTTTATCTATTCCGGCGGAGGGCCTACCCGTGTGGAAGCTGAGTCTAGCTCCTATCGGGAGAGAGAGATATTTATCAACTCGACTGTATAAACTGCGATTTCTTCTTCCATCGGAAACGTTCGCAACTACGGCGGAAGAGTGACAATAAACGATTCAAAGAGCCGGAGGGGGAGCTTTCAAATAGGTTTGGAAGCGGGCCCATTACGCGCCAAAAACATTCCGTTATCGCGAGTGATAAAAACAAAAAAAGAGGAAGCCGGAAATCGACAACTATGATTTCTCCTTTCTTTCTGTCCTTCTTTTAAGATCGCCAAATCTCCGCTCGGACCATTTCAATTCGACAACTTTTTGTCGGTTTCTATTTGGCAACCGGCCCGAAAATAAACAACCGACGTCTGAAGTTGAAAATCAAATGGTGAAATATTTGAATAGATTGGATGTTTTGTGTTACCTGATAATCGGGAGATGTGGGTTCGATGGGTCGGGCCACGACCAGACGGACTTGTGTGCCAGACTGGCGCAAAACGGCCGCCACTTGCTCCGAGCCCATACCGCGCAGGCTGACTTCGCCAATCTGAAGGATATGATCTCCACTCTGTAATCGTCCATCCTATGAAAGCGCAAGAGAAATTCAATTAACACACGCCCAAAACATTGCTCCCCCAAAGAAATCAATCGACAATCAATCAAAAGATTTCAGAATAATACCCGATCAGAAACTCCACCGGGGACGATGGTTTTAACGACAACGCCAGTACTCCGCCCACCAATGATACCGAAACCGAGTCCGGATCCATCGTTGATTAGATCGACCACCTCAACCTGGGCCCACTCTGTGTTGAGCTGTCAAAAGTGATGGATGAAAATCAATTAAATCATTTGACATTTTGAAATGAGAAAAGAAAAGAAAAGAAAAAAGAAAAGATGAAAAAAGACTGGGACATCCTAACCTCCGGACGACAATCAAGATGGAAGAGTGAGAGAGAGAAGGGACCAATTGTCAAAAATAGAAAAACGGAGGAGCCCAAGTCTTTGACAAGTGAAACGATTTCAAACTGGTGGCAGGACGTCCAAAAGAAAAAGAAGATGGACGAAGGCAACGAGGCGTGACTAATCTGCCTCATTGGCAAGTGCCTCAAGTGGACGAGAGGGATGTGGAAAGACACAATCGAGACGCATAAGGAGAAAACGATGAAAGCGACAATGCGAATCGGGGTGGGGTGGACCAACAGGGGGGAGCGTCAAATTAAAAAACAAAGGTCCGATCGTGGGTTACTATAGCAACGACATTTTACGACAATGCGGGCGAACCTGCAGCAGCAGCAGCTGGACAATAATCTCACAGCGGTAGATCCACTCAAGCCTTTTTTTCTATCTTTGGTTCCTATCGATAGCTCAAATATCAACCCCGGAGAAGGGAGAAATGATGGTTTGGATCGATGAGCGAATAAATGTCATTCCCCAGCCAAAGGCAGTTTTTAATCAAAAAAGAAAAGGGGTAGCGGTGGTGGTGGTGGTGGATATTTCCTTCCATTCACGCTGGCGGGGTGGTGGGGGTTGCACAAACTTGTAATTAAGAGATGAGCGCCGCGCATTCATTAGCTAACGAGCTGACACTGTTAAGTAGGACGTACTCCAAGTCTCTTTTTTTCCCATCGAAAATGAGAAAACGAGGAGAAACATCTTCTGCGAACAAGACGAGACGAGCAGCAGCAGCAACACGTTCAGACGGTATTAAAACCAACTTTTTTCTTCTTTCCGGCCAGGCCAAAAGGGGGAAACGAGCCCAGACACACACACAAAGGGAGTTGAGCGAAATTAGTCGAGCTGCAAGCACTTGCTATAAGAAAAAGTTTTCAAGAGTGGCGGGTGGGGGGGGGGGGGGCCTACAAACTTTTTCCCTTCTTCCCCCCCCCCACCCACTTTGCTAGGCCAAAAAATAAAGAAGGAAAGGAAAGAAAAAAGAAGAGAGTAGTATTGCACACCACCATATCGCCTCCAGTCTTGGATCCGTCACTCAAGGCGGAAGGTGAACGGCCGAGAGATGGGGCCGCTAGACTGGCGGTGGTGATGATTTCAACCACGTCGACACCGTTGTTGTTCTTGATTGGATCTGTTGTCGTCAAAGTGGTGAACGACGTTGGCGACGAGGACAACAAAGGAGCCGCCGGTGGCTGTTGTTGTTGTTGCGGCAGCGCTGGTGGTTGAGGCGAAGCCGATCGAGAAGAAGATGAGGCAGCAGCGGCGCTGTGCTGACTACTTTGACTGCTGCGGCTTCGAGTGCTGCTGGCCGGCGATGACAGCTGCTGCTGCAACTTGTGCTGCTGCTGCTGCTGCTGCTGCTGAGTCTTTTCTTGCTGGATCAGTTGCTGCTGCTGGGCGAATTCAACGATAGACGACGGCTGCTGGGACTGCTGCAAACTGATGAGCGGGATGTGCGGCACTTCTGGGTTGACACCGCGGGCCACTACCAAGTCGACGACGCCACGAGCCCGCTGCAAGATGCCAATGGCCGCCTGGTGCGAGATGGCCGCTTCCAGCACTTGTCCGTCAATCGCCAGGATTTGATCGCCCTCGGCCAGTCGACCATCTCTGCAACAAGAAAAAGAAAAACAGATACAAAATCAAATCAAATACTAAAGTTGGGATCCGTCGCGTTGATAGTTGCGTGTCAACAAATGAAGAAAAGACAATTGTCTTCCACCAGGTCCTCCATCTTTGTATATACCAACACACACAACCTCCTTCTATATCCCGAAAAAAAAAAACAAAAAAAAATCCCCTCCTTGACACTCCCCAGCGGCCTATCGATCCCGTTGTATTTTGTTCTTCTCTTTCTTTTTCTCTCACTGTGTCTTTGGCTAAGGCGGAAGAGAAAAAACGACATTTTCTTTTTCTTTCTTGATCCAGGGGACCAAGGGAGCAAACACACACAGAGAAAGAGACAAAAAAGGAACCCGGATCGGATTTCTTGGCGCAATATAAAAAAGAATAAATAATAATAATAATTCTGAACGCCGGAGCGTGTCGAAATTCTCTCACGTCCCGGTTCTTCTTCTTCTTTCTCCCATTTTCGCCGACCGCACACAATAACCTCGGCGGAAGACAATGGGGGGAGAAAGAAGAAGAAGAAGATGGGCTTCCAGTCTTTCCAAACATTCCACGATTGCTGGATCGGACATTTTCTTCTTCCGCCCGTCCGGCTGTGTGTGTGTGTGTGTTTTTATTTTTATTTCCCAACCCCATTTTTGTGTCCTTCGTTCGGACGTGATGGATCCTTCCGAAATCGCATCATGTCACATCCTTTTTCCCCGGGAAAATGGAAACGAAAACGACGGAATATCCGGTGGCTATTCTCGTTTTCCCCCTTCGCACACACACACACAGGGCCGGCCAGTAGAGAAGACGAAATAGTTCCTCCTCCCCTTTCATTTTCGGGACGAGATAAAGAGAAATCCCGTGTAATCTACTTGTCCGTCATTCCAATTGCAACGAGTTTTTCTCCTTTATTTTCGGAATGGAGGCGGCGGGAGTGAGGGATCATTGCCACCCACAGACAGCTGGATGGGGTGGGGGTCCAGCTCAAAAGAGGAAAAAGAAAAAAACCTGGGCAGTAGGAGGAGAAACAAACAATGTGCATATACATGGGAGATCTCTTTTTAACTCGTCAATAAATCAAAAAGAAGACGGAATGAGAGCAATCAGAGCAAAAGCATCCACCAACCCCCCCTCCGGTCACGTTCGAATCCAACAACAACACAAGGCAGGCAGGCAAGCAAGAAGGACTGTGGGCCGTCCATCGTCTCTTGCTGGATCATCATCCATCTTCCACATGCCTACCCACCCACCCAGCAGCGACGGGCAGAGACGGGCGAAAGGTAAACAATGGCACAGTCCACACACACACAAAAACATCCCGAAATGGACATGGGAAAAGTGGTTGGCCATTTTCAATCAGTAAATGGGCTTTTGCACAATTGTTGTTTCTTCTCCGTCTACGGCTGGAAAAACAGAAAAAAGGAGCCGCTGCTGGATCGATTCATTGCGGTAACTCCTACTCCAACGCAGGGCGGATCGATAGGCGGCCACTAAAGAGACCCAGCCCCAGTCAGACGTCGTAACTGTTTCTTCTTCTTTTTTCCGGACAAGAAAAAAATAGAAAGAAAGTGAGAAATCTCGATCCATGTGAAAACGGAGAAATGGATTATTTTCAGCTCCTTTCGTAATTGAGCGGAAGACCAGAGAGAAAAAGAAAAAATAAAGAGTAGGGACCTCGAATCCAATTACAGATCCTACTGAGCTATACATGAAACACGAGTGGTTTCAAAGTGGTAGCCTCAAGCCAACCCAGTTACCTCCCCATCCATCCACCTCCTCCAGGAGAACATAAATAAGGTAGGACGACCCACCCAAAGAAGAAGAAGAAAAAAAGGAATGAGAAGAAGGACGATCCTCCAACTCTTCATTGGTTCATCTTGTATTTCCCTTTTTTCTTTTTTGATCTCCTTCCTCGGGTGAAGAGCCTCCGACTGACTGGTGGTAGCAACGACGAGAGCGGGGCTATATCGATCGACGATGCGGCGTCGGAAGAGGGAAAAAGGAGCAAGCGCAAACATCAAGACGACAAAAGGGGAAAGAAGAAGAAGAAGTAAAGCTATAGCTATAGGCTAGTTATTATACAACAGACAAGAATATGACAGGCAGACAGAGAGAGAGAAGAAGAAAAAAGAGAGAGCAAAGCAATCAAAATCCCCTCCCGAAAAAGAGTTACACGCATCCCGCCCACCGACGAGAGATAAGAATATCTAACCCTAGCTCTATTTTAGGCATCCGATGCGGAATGGAGCGTGTGCGGATGAGTGAAGGAACCTTGGCGAGACAGACCTAATTTCAATAAATCACACACACAAAAAAAACGATGGCGTCGAAAAAAAAAAAGCAAATCAAAAATTTCTTTTCGGGTCGGCAGGGAAATTATCCATCAGCTCGGACACGTCCATCCTTGGCAAACCGGAATCGCATTTGCAAGCCCTTCCGGCAAAAATAAATGACGATCAAACAATTTTTTTTCTTCCTTTTTTATCGAAGGGGGATGGATGGAGGAAGAGAGGGAGTTTGTTCCTACACACACACACAAACGCAGACTCACCCATATAACAAGGTAATAACATTGCCGGCAATCTCCCTTTCTCTCTACTACTCTCCCGTCTATAAAAAGAGGATCGTGTGCGCATCAAATCCAATTTCCCAGTGTAATTCAATTCCACTCGAAACACAACATATAACAACATAGCCCCCCGACTGGCCGCCATTTTGCCATGGCAGGGGCACAGCACAAACAACAAAGGGACTTGTTGTAAATATGGCAATGGTCATTATATTCCCTTTGCGTTAGTAGCTTTAGACCCTCACACACACACAAACACAAGAGCCTCTTTTTTCTCTCTGGGCCATGGCTCAACTCGAACGCACACACACACACACACTCGGGGGGGAATGAAAAATATAGAAACGGAGTAGGACACACACACACATATCCAGGAGTTATTGATCAAGCAAACGGAATTGCTGGATCATTCAGTCGACCATATAAAGAAGCACGATCCTTTCTCCAACCGAGAGAAGAACTGCATCCGCCCTTTTCTTTTTAACATTTTATTTTGTGAAATCATCAGCAACCAAATTTGCCTCTTTCCTTTTTTTTTATCTTCCGTCGTCGGGTATTGTCCGTTTGGCTTTTCCAGCTCAATGCATCACGTTCGCTCAACAGCCAATGTGAACCATCCGCTCGGGACGGGAGGGGTGGAAAAGAAAAATGGTAATCAATAAAGTTAGTTGGAAAAAGGAAAATCAAAAATCCTTTTTTTTTATTCCGGTAGGATTTTTCTACTTTAAAAACTTTTTCTTTTCAATTAAAAGTTTTTTGTTTGTTTTTTTTTTTATTGGGGAGAGCCTACCATCTTGATTCGACCACGCCCCTATTGTGTGTGTGTGTGTCTAGCCATTTAGAAAAATCTCGATCGGAATTTAACTTTGGAAAATAAATTCAAACGTGGACCGGATCTGACCGCCGACCGGTTACAACGTCGCGGTCTCCACGTACAAATCGATTCACAACTTGTAGCGCCCATTGCGGAAACCAGTGTTGCCCAACGCTTGTATTTTTTTTTTCCCACGATACTAAAGTCCGACCAATCCCGTTGGTCCACCACCTCATTCCGGCCCTTCCTTTTGACAATAAGAAACAGACGATCAAAAAACGTTTCAAAAGCCATCGCCAACAAATCGACTAGAGACCTTCTAGCTGGTGATGTGTGCGTGCGTGTGGGTGGGTGGATGGGCTGTTTTGTTTTCATTTTGCGCCTGCGTTTCGTTAAGACTCCGGTCCTCTCTCTCCCGGGCTAGGACCCGGAATGGAAACAACTGTCATCACCAACAGTCGTCTAAAAAAAAGCCAAGTTACATCGCGCTCGCCTGCGAAAATCGCCAAATAACCGCCAGCACAAAAACGACTCTTGTCTCTCAAAGTTTAGCGGGTCGTGACAAACCAACTCGACTCCCCCGCGACACACACACACCGAAAAAATATTAAAATAAAATAGACGCTCGTGTACAACTACTACTCCCAGTTTTTGCTTCTGTTAGTTGCAACAAAAACCCGGTCCCCCACAGGAGGAAGAAAAAGAATATACCTATCGATCGGTGCTCTCTCTCTGCCTTTCCACCAGTTGTTGGATGGGGGTGAGCGCAGAACAGAACACGAGTTTTTTTGTGTGTGTTAAAAGGAAGAAGAAGAAGAAGAACTCTGGGGCTCGTGTGTGTGTGTTTCTTTTCTTCTCCTTCCTTGTAGATGATGACACTGTCGGATTCAGCCCCGCGTGGATTTGAAAAGAGACGGGGGGCTGTTCAATCTCCCACGGTCCCCCCTGGAGGAACTCTGAGTCTCTTTGGTAGAGAGAGGAGGATGTGTGTTGGCCGCTATGAGGACGGCCTGCGATGTTCTCTCAACGCCATTGACCGTAAGACGAGAGAGAGAGAAAGCCGTGAGATCAATAGATGAAGGAGCTTGTTGGGAAGACTTGGCGCCAGGCTATCAGCGAGGGGGGAGCGACAATGACACACACGACGACGACGACGATGAGGAGGAGGACGACGAATTTTATCTCTTCCGCAACGAGGAAAAATAAAACCCAACACTCGAGACGGTCGTCAAAGACCACGACTCTCTAGACGCTCACAGACCCACACACACACACAAAAGAGTCAAGGGCGATCGAAGAGGCTCTCCACAGTTATTTTCTGGCGATTTCTTCTTCTTTTTCACTTGGTGGTGATTGGGCACACGACAAAAGGGAAAGGAGAAATCCTTCTTTTTTCTCTTTTTTTGGAAATGGGTAAAAAATCACAAGGGGAACAACAATCCGTGAGATGTGAGCGGTGCGAGGACGTCGGCGGGCGTCGGCATGTCGACGCTATCGCAGAGCCCGATCGCTCAAGAACTTGGAGCTCGACTGCCATCCAGACCGATGGCTGCGTCCGCCGAGTCTGCGCCATGCAAGCCAATCTTCCCCTCTCGTCGCCTCTCAACTCCTTTTCTTCCTTTTTTTCATCCGGCGATGGAGGAGGCCGACCTCAGCGCCCCACGTTGGACGATTTGAAACTTGAATGTTGTGTACGCTCAGGATTTTCCCGCTACTCGAATTCGACCTCAAAATAAAAGGGAGCAGCTCAGCAGCTAAGCGTGTGTGTGAGTCAATAGACGCCGCTGGATCTTATCCGTTGAAAAATAAATAAATAAAAGACAAGGCTCCTGTTTACTCTGGCCAACGCGCGGAGTAAATAACAAAAATAAGGGGGGAAAAATTCGGAAGAGTTTGTGTGTGTTGATTCCCGAGAAAAAATGTGTAGCGGAATTTCATTGTCGAGATCAAAAAAGAAATTGGTGCGGTTGTTGCTGAGTGGTGGAGAAGGAGGATGTACACACGACTGATGAAATAAGATCTTTTCTTACCTTCCAGCGATTCCGGTTGGTTGTATCTCTTGAACGAAGATACCCAAGTCTCCTTTGTGATCTGATCTCAATCCAACGACGCTGAATCCCAAGCTTTGTCCTTCCGGCTTGTTCAGCTATAAAAGAGAAAGAAAGAAAAAAAGAAGGTTTTTTAAAAAATTGTGTTTTTCCCCATGTTTTTTAAAAGATGGTAGGAGGGGGGAACAAAGGCAAAGAGAGAGAGAAGAAAGACTTATTGATTCAATTGAAATGGAGGTCGAGGACCAAGGAGGACGAGTGCTCTTCATCTCACTTCAAACTCTGGGGACTCTTTTCACGCACCACGTCAAAAGACCAAATTACACGCTCTGTTTCGATCAAATTCTGCTGATCAATGTTTCGAACCGAAAAGCACGCGCCCCCCTCCTCTCCTTCCTCCTCTTTCAGGAAACCGCAAAAAGGAGATTGGATACAACTCGCTTTTTGTCTTGTGTGTGCGTGAATCCTTTTCATTTCTTTTACTAGCCACCAAGTAAGGGCGCTCCAATCTTCAAGGAACAATTGACTTGGCGAATATGAAAGGGACGAGTTGCACAACACGGCACCGCAATGGGGGCCAAAATGCCTTGTGATGTCTCAATAGTATTTGTTTTCTCTTATACCTGAATGGCAATGATTTCTCTCTTGGCAGCTGCCTGCAGGATGGACTGTTGAAATGCGGCTCCAGTTTTGGCCACATCTCTCTTGTGGGTCTCTGGTGAGACTGTGGATTGCTTGGACGAGCTGGTGTTGCTCAGGGAAGGGCTCGACTTCCCCCCTTTGGTCTTGAATGATGAACGATTAGTCTGGAGGATGTTTTGATTGACAACCAGGGTCCCTGATTTGTCGATGTCAAAATCACTTGGCAGCAGGGACGGGTGGTGCATCAGATGTTGGTTCAATTCCTCAAGCGAGTCTTCCAGCTTGAGGATGTTCCTGAGCACAGGGTTCTGCAGGAGGCTCGTGAGGAGGTCCAAGTCCGTCTGGACCTGGGAAGCCACACCATTGCCTGCATCGTTATTTGTAACTTTTTGCTGTACTCGCTCAAGAAGAGCCAGAGCCCTCTTGGCATCTGCGATCAAGAGAGTCAAAACGAACAAGAAAAATTAGCTCACTCCAACAATGGTTACTACACTCGTTGAGCTCACCTGAAGTCACGGGCATTCCCACAGCGTTTTATAATCAGAGGCGGCTATTCACCTCCGCGAAACCTTGAACAAGGAATTCAATCGCAATTTCAAATGGGGAAACGAAAAAACGTGCTGTCAAAACGAGTCACACTTACCGTCGAAAAAAGCCAACTAAACCGAAAACGAAAAGCAAATAAGGTGACAAAGGAAAAAGGAACGAAAAAATCAAACAGACTTGAATTCCAACATAAGATCGCCCTCCCCTCGAAAAAAGCCAACACACACGGGAGTGAATGAAACACAAAATGCACCTGTTTTTCGTATGGCAAGGCGAAGGTCCGACTTTTTAAATGCGAATTCCAATGCTGGGCCCCCACCTCACGCAGCGCTCTGCGGCCGAATTTGGCAACACTGTTCCAGCCCCCTTTTTCTATAAGAATTTCAATTTAATCAACTTTAATCGGGTTTCACTTTACTAAAGAATTGAAATAATTAAATTCCATTCAATCCACTTGATTTTCAAGTTTATTCGCAACTCAATCGTAAGAAATTTGATTTGGAATGAAATAAAAGTTGTGAATGTCTGCCACCAGATGGCGTTGGTTGAAGGAAACCGACCAAAATCGTTGGGCGCCAGACTAGGCTAGGGCCTGAAACCCAATCAAAAAGGCGGGTCTAGTCTCCCGCATTCCATTCGGGCTCCGACGTTGTCATATACACAACACAACAGTGCACAGGACTGGCTGCACAAATCACCTCCGTGTCTAATCTCGTTAGCACTCCCTCCCGGCGCGGCCTCCCACTTTTGTATTTAACTATTCTATCCCCACCCCCACCCCCCCACCTTCCCTTCCTCCAAAACTAAACTACACGCTCTCTCTCCCGGTGCGCACTTGGAGCGTGTTTCCTATCGTTCCCGAAAAACTTGCTCGTCCGGCACACACACACACACACACACACTTGCAGCTTAATACCAACCGGAGGAGTCGTGCCGAAGCTCCCAAGTCCGGCACTCACGACAGTACATTTTATTTTGACATTCTTTGAAATTCTTTTCACGTTTTTATTCCGGCCAAAAGTTATTCACATAAAGCCGATTCGCCCTAGTGGACCATTTGGCACAGGCATTCACGGGCGAGGAATAAATCTGTAGATTTATCTTCCATCCATTTATGTATTTATTATTATATAAATATATAAAAGGGGAGCGCGATGGATCTAGAAAGATAAGCCATTGTGTGCTTTGCGAGCGGAATGTATAGAGAGACTTGTGTACAGTCAGTTTGGTGTGTATTTGACGCGTTTCCATAATCCTTGGGCGCTGCTCTAGGCATAACAACAGGCCCCCAAATAAATCGATTTCAATTTCCAAAAGTGCATATCTTTGTCTGTCTGTGTGTGTGTCGAGTGTTGAGAGAATATATATACAGCTCGGGAATAAAAGGGGGGAAATACAAACACACACAAAGAGGAGAGGATTTCCGGCGGAGGAGTTGGAGGAGAGGCGAAATGTGTCCGGCGATAGATTAGACGGCTATTGAATGATCCGGAGGCGAGGATTCTGCTGAATGCTGCTGCTGCTGCTGTGGCTGACGTTGTTGTTTATTGTTGTTGCCGATGGAATGGGTCGGACCTCCACCATTCCGGCTGGCTTTGGGGCGGTGGACAATGCTGCTGCTGGACGAGGAGCTGGCCAATGTTTTGTCGCCCGATTCCATCAAAGGATTCAACGTCCACGACTTGTGCTGATGGCCGCCACTCCATAAATTCGATTGATCCACCAGCCGGAGTCCTATCGGCACGGATTTCTTCGGCACCGGATGACTTTTCATTGGAATTTGTCAAATTCAATTTTTCAATTTAATCGTTTAAATGGTATTAAATTGATTAGACCTGGGTCTTTGGCGCTGCGATCCGCAATGGATTCGGGATGATGAGAACGGCTCGCCGGAGAATTCCTTCAAGGCGGATGTAGACGACGTGGCGGAATAATAAGATGAGGCATCTTTGGTTGTGTTGTTGGTGTTGTTGGTGATGGAATTGCTGGCGCCTAGTTTTGTGCATGACGAGATGATTATCTTTGCTGCCCCCCCGCATTCAAATGCAAAAGCGCTTGCGCAATTGTGTAGTAGTAGTAGTAGTAGTAGGTCTATACGGAATCATGTAGATGAAAGAGTTTTACTGAAGCGTTTATTGAGCGTCGACACTCTCGCGCTGCTGCCGCAGCCGCCCGGTGGCGGGCCGTTGGCGAAACTGCTGGTGGTCCCGTGATGGCGGGACGGACGCTGCTGCTGCTGCTGACCCGGCCGGTCGTGAATGTAATCCGCCGCTATCGGAAGACTCTCCAAGTCCCTGGATATTTTTATAAAACACGTTCAATTTGTAATTCAATTGGCAATTTTGATTTAATCAAATTACGAATCGGAAACGGTGGGCGAGCCTTGAAAATGTCGCTCGATTTCGATCGTGCTCAGCTCCGACCAAGTGGGCGGCGGCCTGAGGGGCAATTTCAAATGGGTCCCCAGACCGCCGTGATGGTGGTGCCCGTACTTGTTGAGTCGGGTGAAATCCTGGCGGTGGGAAATAAAGAGAAAAGCGAAAAACAGTATCGTTAATGAGCGCGGGAAACCGCCAACTTTCAAAAAAAATAATTACCGGCGGATTGTCGAGCATCTTGACGGGCGACCGCGGATGGTGGTCCCGATGCAATTCGAAAGTGGCATACGGGTAAATGTCGTCATGCTGATCCGCCGAATAATCTAACGATTACAAATTATTTTTAAAATGAACTTTGATTCTATTTCAATTAGAGACAGCCATCAAATTCTTACTGGACATTTTATCGGCCATACTCTGGAGCTCGTAGGTGGAACTGCGTTTCGAGCTGCTGCGATCGGCCATGGTCGATCCCGATTTGTGGGTCTTGTTCCACGTGTTGGTGGCGTTGTTCATTCCGTCCGCCAGAGTCGATTCCGACGGCAATGCGGAAGCCACCAGCCGTCGACTTTCACTCCGCGCTGTCCATAAAAATAATCGAAATTTTATTTTTAGAATTGGCCGGCCTTGATTGGATTGAAAATCAAAAATTACTTTTGTACAGGCAGGAACAAGCCACAACCAGGCCCAGGAGCGATGCCGTTCCCACGGCGCTAATAAAATTCAAAAAATTTAATAAAATGGCCAATGATAAAAATTAACCCAAAATTCAATTTGATTTCAATTTGTACCTAACGGCACCGATGAGCCACCAAGGTAAAACGACGTGACTGCCATCTGTCGAGTTGTTGCTACTGCTGGGCTGGACCAGTTGCCGGCCTGCCCGGTTGATTCGATCCGGAGTCGGGGTCAAACCCGAGTGATCCAAAGTAACCACGTCGTATTCGACGGCCACCGTTCCGCCGCTGGTTTTGGCGCGAACTTTCAAATTGTAGGCCGTCGACGGCTGGACGTCCTCGATGAAGATGACGGGCAGATTTTGAACGTCATCCGAGACGGTGGTCCAGTAAGCTTCGCCGTCCATTTTGAAATCGACGCCAAAGGAGCGGATGGGACATCCGCGCTCCTGCCAGCCGTTGAGGAAGACGCTGATGTGCGACGAGTTGGCGATCAGAGCGGCCGAAACGGCCGACGGAACCAGCGGGGCGTCTCCTTTGGTCCTGGCCGTGATGGAATTGCTAGGGCCGCTAGTGCCGACGGCGTTGTGACTGGTCAAATAAACCTGATACCTCGTTCCGCACCGCAAATTCTAAAATTTCAATCAAACCGGATCATTTGAATTCAATTATTATTGGATGAATTAAAAAATTACGTCGAGTTGAGCGATTGTCACGTGCCGGTCCAGCTCACGCTCTTCCCAGTCGCCACCGTCCGCCAGTCGCCAGTGGAGCAGGAATCCGCGGACGGGACTTCCGCCATCGTCTTCCGCTTTCCATTGCATTTGAATTTGCTGGACGGTCGTCTGGAAAACGTGGAGGGCCGGCGGAACCGGAGGAACTGCAAAAATTCAATTGCCCATTAATGCCATTAATTTAATGGAATTAAATTATAAATTGGGAAATTATCGATTGATTATTTACCCAGAACGGCCAGCTGGTAGGTGATGGAATCGCTTATGAAACCGGTTGTGACGGAACAGGTATAATTGCCCGCGTCGCTCCGCTTCAAGTCCGTCAAGCTGATATACCCGTTCGATTTGCTGTTGTTGTTGTTGTTGCCGGCCAACTGCTTTCGATCGTCCATTAATTTCCCGTTATACGTCCAATTCGGTTGGACCAGATTGCCAACCGGACGGCAGGGTAGATCGACGCTGGACCTCCATAGTTGGACAACTCGCCGGCCAAACGAGCAAATGGCCACATTGTTGGCTGTCGCACCATCAAACCGTTATATAAGAGAAACAACCTCAAATAATCTCAAATTTCATTTTTAAAATTTCACCTTTGGAATTTGGAGAAAAGCGGAGGACTTTGGATTTGTCTCCGACGCCGGCCCTGTTGGCGGCCGTCACCCAAATCTCGTAGAAAGTCGTCTGCTGGGCCGTCGTCGAGTCCTTACTGCCGGACAACAGAGACTCGACCTGGTAGTGAGTTTGCGAGCCGGGCACCGTGTGGCGCTGGACGTTGGCAGCCGATCCGTGTTGTTGCCCTCCAGCCCTTTTGAGAGAATCAAAAGAAAATGAGTTTTCCCAAATTCTCCAGCGCGTCCGGATGTGTAACAACTACGGAATGGAATGCTTTTAATTTCCGGAATCCAATATATATAACAAGTCGCCCTTATTCCACTCTCGACAAGAGAAACCTTCCATCAAAGAGACAATTGAATCCGCACAAGAGTGTGTCCGTGGGTGTGTGTGTGTGTGTGTGTTCAGACTCCCCATTCCGGAATGCTGGATATACATGGCCGAGTCGGATAACGTCAAATCAATGTCTGCCAATCTCCCCCCTAGCGACCGCCGAACAACACAGTCTAGACACACATGAGACTCTCGACTTATTTGGGTGGTGACACAACCGGGCGGATTGACGAGTCCGTCCCCCTCCGTTCATTAGGCGAGTTAACCCGCCCAATGGTGATTAATTAGTTCCCGACTCGTGATTGGGTCCGGTTGTTTTTGGGGATGAAACAAATCAATTGATTAGACGGATGTTATTGCGGTTTCTAGACGCTGAATCAAAGTAGCTGGGCATTTGGGAAGGAATGCTGGGCAATTTTGATTACTTAATATTGACCGTGTAGTGAAGGATCTGGCCGTTGGTTTGTGACGGAATCGACCAGCAAATGGAAACGGCGTTGGAGCCACTGCTGAAAGCTTTCACATCCGCCGGAGCTTTGGGAACTGAATGAAAATAATTCAATTTCAAAAATTATTTAAATTAAATTGGCCCAGTTGATTTCTACCAGATTCATCAGTTAAACAGGTGACTGAGGCAGAAAATGGGCCGGCTCCTATGCGGGTGACGGCCTCGACTCGGATGCGATAGGCCGAATGGGCCGACAATCCGGCCAGGGTGGCGTAGATTCCGTCCACCGTTTTGACTAGCGGTGCGACGGCCTCGTTGTCCGTCACCACCGGGCCCATCATCTCATAGTGGAGTCGATAATTCTGAATGATTCCGTTGTGCTCCGAGGCCGGCGGCGCTTGCCACGTCACTTCGATGCTCTGCGACGACGACGTCGAACACCTCAGCGATTGTGGTCCGGCAGACGGAACTGAAAAGGAGCCCATTAAGTATACAAGGTGTGGACACGATAAACGGACCAAACAAGATGAGAATAAGCCAACCATCTTCGAAGGTGACGGCCGTGGCTGGTGAGGACAAAGGTCCTTCGCCGTAGCGGTTGAAAGCCCGGACGACGATTAGAAACTTGGTGGCTTTGCGGAGCTGGCCCAGCGTCAATTCCAGCTGTCCGTTGGATTGCTGGTCCATCAGCGGCACGGTCGTAAAGTTGTACGACATGGCGCTGAATAGGAGAGAAAGAAAATAAAATATAAAAAAAGATGAACTAAAAAGAAGACGGCCAGGGCCGGCCGGCTGTCATCTACAAAGTAGATACACTAACTTGTCTTGGCGGAAGCCCAAATGGTAGCCTATCAAGCTGCTGTGCCAGCTGTTGCCGTTGATTGCCGTCCACGTCAACCGGATACTCGACGAGGAAACGGGCACCGCTCTCAAGTCGGACGGGCAAGTCCCAGGGGGTTCGCCGTAAGTCGTTATTGCTTTTTGATTGAAACATATCAAAAGATAACACACACAAAAAAATATAATATAAAAACGATCGATATTTCGTCCCAAAAAAATAATAAAATAAAATAAAAATGTTTTCGTTTAATGGCCAGTCGTTATTCGAATTTTATATTTTACCGACAGGATCGGATGGCGGACCCCTTCCGGCGCTCGTCTCCGCCTTGATAATAAAACAAGATGAATAGCTTTTCATTCTTAAACAAATTTTACAGAGTGAATAGAAATAGGTACCACGACTCTGGCCTGGTAAGAAGTGGACGGTTGGAGACCCTCCAGACTGTAGTTGGTGTTGTAGACGGACAAATTGTCCGTCTCTTGCCAAGTGCCGCCATCTGTAATTTGGAGAAGACACACAAAGCATATTGGTGGAGTGGCTGGACACTGTAAGAGAAAAGACAATGATGACGACACTCACGTTTGGTTTCTCGGTACTGGACAATGTAGGCGATGAGCGGATTGTGAGCGTTGGAGCTGGACGGAGCCGACCACGAGAGGGCCACTCGACGGCTGGACGTCTCCTACCGCCAATTGGGGCATTTGAATCGGTTTGTCGATGGGTAAATTGGTTATTTTTGATTATACCTGGATTTGAAGGTGTCGTGGCTGTTCAGGCGGTTCTGAAAAATGAGCGGGAAATTCAAATTGTTTAAATTTTCAAAAAAATTTCATTTTTTATTTGGGGGGCGGGATTCACCTAGAACGGTGAGCTGGAAATCGCGTTCCACTTGGCCGTGACTGTTGGAAGCGATGCAGATGTAAATTCCCGCCTGTATAATGTTCAATTAGATGTAATCCACTCCCGCATTAAAATAAAAATGTAATTCAAATGGACGTAATCAACTGACGTCTTCCACTTGGGTGGCGGCGATCGTCAAAGTGGAAATCACTCCGTTGGGAGGTGCCTCCTTCTCCTGGATCCGTAACCTGCTCAATACACAGATTCGTGACGACACCCAACCACAATGCACGTCTGTTTTTATAATTGCATCAAAGTTTTAATTTCAAACCTGTAATTAGACGACAAGAGAGAAGTCGATGAGGAGCTCCGCCTCCAGGCCAAATGCAGCGGCCCGTCTCCGTCGACTCGACAGTTGAGCGAGGCCTGGACGTCCCGTTTGACTGCCAGTCGGCTAAGCGAATCACGAAATCTCGGGCCGACTGAGCCGGGCAGAAAAGTCAAAAGAAAAGTCAAAAAAAAGAAAAAATCAATTCTTATCTTCTCTTTCCTGGAAAATGATTGTCATTTTATTATCAAAAAATTAATGTGAGGCGGGCGAGCAGCGAAGCGAATGAAAGACAAAAGCCGCAGCCAACCAGCCAGCCAACCAGGCCGTCGCCCGGCCATCAAAGAGATGAGGACGTCATCCGGCTGACTGACTTTTCCGCGTTCGAAAACATCAGCCCGGCGGCTTTCTACTAAAAACCCGGGCCGGCAACCGAAATATTGTCTTGTGTGAGTTGGATGCATAACAAGCTTTCACGGACGGGCGGGCCGGCCAGACGACAAAGAAACACGGAACGGAACGGGACGGGACTAATTGATTCGAACGGGGAATCTAATCTTTTGATCTTTCTCCTACCCATATTTGAAATTTCGAATTTTCCCGCCCAAATATGAAACATTTCTTTTGAAATCCTGCCCGGCAGGATCCCCCCCCCCCCCACAAAAGATAAAGAGAAAGAGAAATAGATGTACCGTGAACACTGATGGAAATGGTGGCCGTCAGATCCTGGCCGATGCGGTTGACGGCCCGACATGTGTAGCGGCCCTGTAGGCTCTTGCGGGCCGAGCGGATGATGAGCGTCCCATTGTCCATGACCCGGAGAAAGGCGGGCGACGTCCGGTTGGTTAACGGATGAGAAGAAGATGAAGCCGTCGTCGGCTCTTGATTAGACGACGGACTGGAACCTCCTGCTGATATCATCCGACATTCAATCAAATTTCCCGCTTCTTTTTTTATTTCCTTTTATTTTTATTTTTGTTTTGTGTTACCGGATGTCCAGCTCCACGTGACGTTGGGCTTGGGATAGCCATCGGCCTGGCAGTGGACAGTCAAAGGTTGGCCGGCCAACACGCTCACATCTCTTGGCTCGACACTCCAAAATGGCGGCACTAAACCCCCACGCAAATCATCAAAAATAAAAAGATAAACCCAAACATTCATTCGCTTTTGAAGAGAGTCCCGCTCCAAAAGATATTGTGGGCGTGTCTCTCAGAAAAAGAGGCGGGCGGTTTAAAAGAAAAAAAAATCAATGGCAACACGCACACACACACAGAGAGCACACAGAGACACACTCGCATTCAGTGCAGCAGCCGAAAAACATGACTAGCTGGCAGTCAATTCCAATATGCAAATAGCCCCATCATCATCATCATAAGAGGATTTGGGGGGGGGTCCCCCCATTCTCTTGATGGTTTTCCGGCTGTTTGCATAATGGATTGGCGCAAGGGGGGGAGGTTATATAGTGTGTAGAGATAAAAGGCCGAGTGAAAGATGAACGTAAGAATAAAAAAGTTGGAAATATGTTTCTAGAAAAATTCAAATTTTTTCGGTCTGAAAAAGAAATTTGTGCTCGAATATAGTCGAAAAATGTGTGAGTGGAAATCAATTGGGATGCGCAAGACACAAATTTGCAAAACTATCGATTATCGAAAAGGGCGTGTGGTGTTTCAATCAGTGCAAAAAGTGACGATGGATTCAGTGCTGAAAATCAATCAATAACTATTTTTGTATGTACATTATTTATCTCACCCTATCGTAGTCCCCCCCTGCCATTTTAATTGGTTTAAATTAAAAAAATTTTAAAAAATTCGAGTAGTATTGAACGCGCCATTTTTGGTTTTAAAAATATTTTTTGATGTGGGATTTAGTGGTCCAGCTGTTTTTGGGGGGGTTGGCTGGATGTTGGGCTGGGGGCAGTATACCTTGAACGAACAATAGAGTCGATTGGCGGGCGACGCCGGCGGCGTTACGGGCCGCGCATTCGTAGCGGCCCGAGTGGACGGCGCTCAGGTTGGTGAAGGTCAGGGCGCTGGAATCGGCGTCCACTTCGCGGACGTTGACGGCCGGCAGGACGACTCCTGGGCCGCCTCCTCGGCTGCCGAACAAGGCGCTCAGCGGCTGCCCGTCTTTGGTCCAGCTGAAATCCAGCGGCTTGTCGCCCTGGCTCACTCCGCACAGCAAACGAGTGCGGATCCCCTGTTTCAGGACCTGCTCCTCCTCACGCTGGGCGAACGCGTCCATCCTGGGCGGAACTGTTTCCAACACACACACACACGTAATCTTTTTGTTTTTTTTTCTTTTTACTTCCAGCTGATTTCCCGCTTGAATCTGCATATTTAACGACGACTAATGACCAAGTTTCATCCATCCCAAGTCCCCCGGTCGACTCCTTGAAAGTTTCAATTCGCCCGTCAAACTCCCCGTCGATTTCCCAAAACTTTCAATTTTCAAATTCTGGCGCCGTTTTTTTCTTTCCTTTTTTTTCGGCGGGAAAAGTTCTTAAATTTAAATGATTCAAATGATATCGGTGCAAATAATCTCTATAAGTGCGGTGTCTAGTTGGTCACACAAACAAATCAGCACATCATTTTTGGCCAGTAGTGAGTGTGTGCAATCATATCCAAATTCCAACTTAAAAAAATAATTGGCCCATCACATGCTGGACAATTTTTTGTTTTCCGAGTGCGCTGGGGTGCGGAGATGATTGAAAAAGTTGCGTTTGTTCTTTTTGGTTGGTTTTGGAATGGGAAAAATACCCTGAATGAGGACCAGCTGGGATTGGCGCTGCCCGGTACTGCTGGCCGTCGTCGGCGTCGTGGCTGAATGTGCGGTGATGGCCGAATTGTCAACGGAACACGTGTAGTTGCCGCTGTGGGCCGGCTGGAGCGAGTCGACGCTCAGGAGGTTCGTGTACGGATCGATCTGAACGGTTTTGAGCGAGCCGCCCGGTGAGCTGACCACCGGCCGCCCGTCCACTGTCCACCTAAAGGACAGCGGCAGGTCGCCCTTGGTGACGGCGCACGTCAGCGTCAGCCGCTCGCCCAGCTTCAGTCCGCTAGGGTCCGTCTGCTGGAACGGCGTCATCTTGGGGGCCACTGGACCCCACCAAACATTTTTGTTGTGTAAATACTAAACTTAACTTTGATGTACATTTCTATCATCTTCTAATGTTGTCGATCGTTTTGAAAAATTGAGTCCGGCAAATTTTGGCGGGAAATAGTTTTGGGGTTTGAATCAACTTACCGACAACGTCGAGCGTGAAATCGCGACGGGCCGTGTGACCCTGTCGATCGCGGACCGTGCAGGTGTAGACGCCCTTGTCACCTGCCTGACTCACCGATTTGATGATGAGCACGCCCGTCTGGTGGTCCAGCACGTACTTACTACCAGATCTCAACATTTCTTCACCTGAAATTTGGACAAATTTGATTTCAAAATTTTTAGCGCGAAAATTTCTAAAATTTAAATTTCAAAAATTTCGTTTTTAAGCGCGAAATTCAAATTGTTTAGAATAAATTTTTGAAAAATTCACCTCTGGTCCAGGCGATTTCCATGATGGGATATCCGGCGACTGGACACTTGATGGAGACATCGGCTTCAGCCACGGCCGTCATCTTGGCCATGTTGCGGATGTAAGGCAGTCCGTAGACGTTGAGACGTGACGAGTGGGTGGCCTGGCCGGCCAAATTCTTGGCCACGCACGTATACTCACCGCCATCCTCCACTTGAGCGCTGCTAATGTTCAAATGGCCCGTCGTCTCACCGCCGGAAGACACCACTTGATTTTGCGTCAATCTACACACAGACACAGACGGACCGGAATTCGTTCAGACAAAATCCATTGGCCCGTTTTCCCCATTTATTTCCAAGAAATTCCAAACTCACCTGGCGTCGCTGAGCTGCTGGAAGGCGATGGGCTGCCGGTCCAGCAGCCAAGAAATGTCCGGCGCTGGATTGCCGACGGCCGAGCACCTCAGAGTCACAAACGGGCCGGGAACCAGCGTCTGCTCGTTGAACGTGTGGACCATTTGCGGGGCCGCTTCTGTCATTTTGAAATCAAATTTTTCTATTCCAGCCCGGAATTTAAATATCCAATTGAATTATACCTCCCAGCAGTAGACGGACGGACGACTGGGCCGACTCTCTTTCCGTGTAGACGAAACACTGGTAGATCCCTTGATCGGCCCGCTGGAAATTGGCGACGGCCAGCGACCAGATCTGCTCCTGTTTGCCGGAAGGTGCGGATTTGGAAGAGACGGACATGACGGCCGATTGCTGGTACTTGGAATTGCCTCCGGGGTTGGCGTTGGCCACCACTGTCGACGTGGTGATGGCCAGCCCGTCTTTGAGCCATTTGATGACCGGCCGGACGGTCGACGAGTGCCCAGACAGTCCGTTATTGTAGTGGCTCTGCTGGTCCAGCTGGAAGGAGCATTCCATCTGAGCCGTCTGGCCCTGATTGATCCTCATGACGGACTTGTCCGCCGGCCTGAGCTGGACCCTCAGCGGCTCCACGACGTCCAGCCGGACGTCGTAAGGCAAACTCTGTCCGACGCTGTTGGCCGCCGTGCAGCGGTAAGTGGCTCCGTCTTCCGGCTGGACATTCTCCAGCACCAAAACGCCGAAACTGGCCGTCGACTCGTCCATTGGCGTCGGCTGGCCGTCCACTTCCAATCGATACCATCTAATAATATAAGAACATTCAATCCAAATCAATTAACTTTTTATATCCATCTAAAAGAAAAAGAAGAAGGAAATAAATTCCGGGCGACGGATATGCAATCAACGCCAGGGGTCCCCATGACGACTACATCACAGACGGGACGGGCATGCCCAGCACCCGCTCCTGATTAAGCTCCTAGACTTGACGAAGGAGAGGATGGGAGGGGAGGGGTGGGGGGGATGGAGAGCCAATCAAAGTCACGGATTGGGAAGCAGAAGCTCAGCAAATATATTACACTCGAGCGTGTACGTGGTTCACTGGTTTGCAATGGGAAAGAGATGCTCTAACGATCCATTCGGCATCCCCCCCCCTACCCGTCCGTCTGCCGTGCCCTGGATATGGATGAACACATTCACCGTACCGCACCGCCCAGGAGCTCTCCTAACGCGCTCTTTTATCGATTTCCCCCACCCACCGACAGAGAAACCCCCCCCCCCCCGGTCGGTCGGTCGGTCGGTACGGAATTTGATTTTCAAAATGAAAATTGCGGGTTAAAATCAGGAATTTTACAAAACCTTATTGGGTGCTGTGCCGGTGTGGTTCCCACAATTTTTTTAGTTTCACTTTTGATTTTATGGAAATTAAAAGTTGAAACATGGTGGAATTTGGCAATCATTTGGCAATCTTGTGATTTTGAAACAGTGGTGGTTTGTCGTCAAATCATTCCAGAGTCTTGTTTCTCCAGGAAAATCAATCGTTTAAAAATGAAATATTGGCAAAGTATAGCTGATGAAACTAAAATGATTTATATTGCAGTGAGCAATGAAAACCTGCGAGAAAATCTGGCATTTCTATGTTGATCATGAACACCAACATGAGATTGTTTTCAACGTAAACTTGGAGGAACTAAACTGTGGAATGACTCTGTGACAAACCACTTGGCTTGGAATAATAAATGATTTCCCCCGAAATGGTTTAACTTTATAATCTCTAAAAGCAAAGCAAAGAGCAAAGTATAGGAAATGTTGTGTTTGCCAATTAACATCAGTCTTCCCACATCAGCACGATTACTTTCCAGATTGACTTTAAAACATTTTAATCATTCTTTACTAACATACACTAAACCGTTTCAAATTGAATTGATTACCTTAATTTGGAATTTCATCACTCTAAATCTCAAATCATTTTTGTAAATTGTAAATAAGCAGACGACACTTTCTTTCTAATTAATCATATGCTTAAGAAATCGATACCATTTCAAATCGACCCCCTATCGCTACATTTTCCCGCCGGCACTTGACATCCGGTTCGGGATTATTTCAGTAATCATTTTCAAATAGTTTGCCTCATCAAGTAGGACACTAAGCTCCTCCTACTACCAGTACAGACAAGATCAAAAAGTCAAAACTTGATATTCTAATTCATATTCAAACCAATGAAAAAAGCCAAGAGGTAGTAGTCTAAATTTGTATTTAAATAAATGATGCGATGACGATGAAGATGATAAGCTCCTTTTTTGTTTGTAAGATCAAGAAAATGTCGATTTAGGTATGTACGTACGTCTATATGTACAAATATCTCAAGTTGCCTTTTGATATAGTCATTGAAATCATATCGGTCGGGCGATTACACGATAGCGCTGAACTGCGCAATTATTCATCGACAGACATCAAAGGAATCATATTCGGCGTTCCAGCTCTTTTGGTACACGCAAACGTACGCCATATATCGACAGATGTGTTTCATTGGTCCCCAACTATCTCCCGATACGTCACGTATATATATAGTGCGGAACTTTGTGGCCAAATAAAACGCACCCACGCTCTATAAGTTCTAGACGTTATATTCTACATAGAAATATGGCCTTTTTTACCTTATTTCCGGAACTGGATAGCCCTGGGCCAGACATGGAAGGGCGACATTGTCGTTCAACAAGACTTGGACACTCGACGTTTTGACGGTCACGCTCGGTCCGGCGACGCTTAAGGGCTCTTTTTGAACAAAAAATAACATTTTGACATTTATTTAAAAATAAAGGCGGGAAATTTGAAAAAATGAAATAATACAAAATTTTGACGTCTAAAAAAAGCGGTAAATTTGAAAAAAGTGAAAATTTCCACATTTAAAAAGGGCGGGAAATTTGAAAAATAAAAAAATTTACATAATAAATGCGGGAAATAAAAAAAATACATTTAAAAAAGCGGGAAATTTAAAAAAATAAAAATTTTGACATTAAAAAAAAGCGGGAAATTTGAAAAAATAAATAAATGTAATGTGTATATCACCAGAGACGGCGACAGAGGCGGCGTTGGAACTGAGCTGCTGGTGGAAACCGGCGGCGTGTAATCGGTGCTGTGTCCGGCAGCGATAAGCGGCCCGGATGTCGCTCTTGTCGACGCCGTAGAGATAAAGGTCTCCCGACCCCGGTAACATGTGGTGTTTTCCATCTGTGCTCCGGTGATTTCGGTTGAATCCAAAAATCAAAAAAATAAATATGAAAAAGAACAAACCGTTTACGGCTCCCCGCTCATCAACGAAAGCAAAACGCAATTTAGCCCCAAAACATCTTTCACGTAGTTGTACAGATGATTGCTTTTATTCCCCCCCTCCACTAACAGCCACACACAACACAAATGTCCAGCTGCTGTCTACCCCTCAAACAATCACACCCAGCTCTTCTTCTTTCTTCCCTCCGCCCAGCAGCAGCTTTATACATGTTAGACATTATCGATCGGACCGGAGAATATCATAAAAGGGGACACCATTTGTCACAAACCGACACGTACGAGAAACTTTGGATGGAACCAGAACGTATATATTTCACCATCATCTTCCTGGAAATATCTGTAGAGACGATCTTGCTGGTCCAGTTCAAAGGGAGCGAGTTGCGCATTAAAATATATATATCGGTGGAATAGATAGGATAGGATAGATAGATGGCGGAGGTTGTTAGTTGCATCGTTCATCATCACCCAGCCGGCCACAAAAACAGCAGACGCCACCCGTTATTATATAGGAAACGAGAGAGATGATGGGGAGGGGCTTTTTGATTAACGATCCGTGTCAAAAGTCATGATTGCTATTACATCCGACCGGAATTTATTTTTTATTTTTTATTTTTTTGATTCGTTGGGTGGATAAACGGAGGGTGGGGGGAAGCTTGTCCTTATTGATTCATCAAGGAGGAGCTGAGGGGGGATTGGATGGTGCCGCTGGTAATTTCTTCCGGTGGAGATTTTATTCCAGCCAATTACTTTAATCATTCGCCCAGCTCTAAAAAATCTGAAATGAATCAAATTCAAACTTACCGCCTTGTAGAGATGGGAAAATGGTCAGGCCGGTGAACTCTTGGATCCAGGCCGTCACCTGGATGTCGTTCTTGATGGCCGGCGGGATGGCGCATCGTAAGACGGCCACTCCGCCTTTAACCGCCGATCCGCCCGTCGCTTGAGTCTCGTACGACTGGACCAGAACTGATACAATTATCAAAAAAGATTATTTCAAGTCCGTCTTTTTTGGTTGTAAGACGGACAATTATTTTTTTACCGGCCCTGAGTCTCATTTCCCGGCTCAATATGGTTCCGCTGGAGCTGCTGGCCCGGCAACGGTAGGCCGTCGAGTGGACGTCGGGCCGGTAAGCCGAGGCCGGGAACGGTGGGAAGACTAACGAGATGTTATGAGGGCCGGCCGGACTGTTGGCCATTCTTCTCAATCCGGCCGTTTCGGGGACGGCAGAGCCGGAAGTGGATGCAGCCGAAGCGCCCAGCTCGGAAGCGGCCACCCACATCACCGTCGGCGGCGGGTGCCCAGTGGCGGCGCACCAGACGGCCGCTCCCGTTTGATTTGTGAATTCCAGCAAGGGCGGAGGCTCCTGGATGAAACGAGTTCCGTCAGCCGGAAGTAGAGTCTCGCCCGGCTCGATCCTGCCGTAAGTTTCTGCATCCGCAAAATAAATTAAAAAGAGCCGGATCTATTTATTGATAAGTCAAACACCACTGGACGGCCTGCTGCTGGCCGGCCTATGACATTCAATTACCGGGCGAAAAAATATAAATAAAACGGTACACACACTATGTAGGACAGACAATTCAATGATAATAATAACATGAGAAAAAAGAAATAGCTGCTGGACGCCGCGGTCCGTCGTGTTCACCTTCTGTCCAACTTTTATTTTGATCCAGCCAAACTTTGCTGCTGGCCTCTGACTCTGCGGTGGCGCTGGACCAAGTTTGGGAACCGACAACTTTCCGCTTGACTCTCTCTCTCTCTGTAGTCCGTCTATGTTCAAACTTGTCCGTTTGTGGCTTTGACTGCGACTCGCCGGCCAGCCACATGGAAAATAATATTGTAAGACCAAACCAGACATTGAATGCTGGACCGCCGCTGTGCTCAAACAATCCCAACAGTCCGTGTGTGTGTGTATAAACACATCGATCGGCCGGCCGGCCAGCTCTTCTCAGATGCCTTTGATATGTTGGCCCAAAAAAACTTTTCGGCCCGTCTTCCGCAAAGTATATAGGCCCGTCATTTATATATTTAAATCTAATCAGAACATCCCAGCAGTTCACCGGGCAAAATAAAAATCCCCGGGCCCCCAAAACCTAATCAGCTGAGAGTTAACACATTTCCATCCGGCCGGATAATTTTATATTTTTCTTTTTTATCTCGTGTGTGTGTAGGGGGGTCTTAATTCGACACGATATATTATTTAGACCGCGTATGTCTGGCAGCGGACAACATATCAGGGTTTAGCAATGAGGCCGGCGTCAGTCCAGCCGTCGGTTGGGAGGGATCTTGTGTGTCCGGCTTTATTATCATCATCATTTCAGCCTCGTCCTTGCCTATGGGAAGAGTCTATCTGTGGACTCTATTTATTGGTCCCTATAAACTACACCTATCAAGATGTCCGCCCTGTATATATATTATGTATATAAATAAATAAAAAAAGAAAAGGTCCGCCCAGCATGGATGGGATGGAGGGGAAGACGTTCGGGTGTGTGCGGGGGATTACATGGGTATTATATATATCAAGCTCGGCATATTACATCGAGCTTTTGAGCTCTGTATATGTAATAAGTATGTATACCAGACACATGTTCACATCAATCTGTAGGCACCACCGGATATAAGTGGCCAAGAAAATAACATCTCAATCAAAAACTGGAATATTCGGCGGGAAATTCAAAAACCAAATCGGATAAAAAATTCCAATCAAAATTTCAAAACGAATTTTTTTTTAAATTTTCGGCGGGAAATTTGAAAAAAAAATTGAAACTTTTATTCAAAATTTTCAGCGGGAAATTTAAAAAAATTGAAAAATTGTATTTAAAAAAGAAATGTGTTAACATTTTCTGCTTCGATTCTTCAACTGAGCAAAGGGATTATTTGGTGGGCCGAGTGTTTGTCAATAGCTTCGGCCAATCTCTCTCTCTATAGATGTGGAGACGGGCCGACAATCCCCCCCGAAAATGGTAATTCAAATGTCGGGACGAGTGATGGACGAAAAGGAGCAAACGGGAAATAAGAAGAAGAGGTCAGCAGTCAGCTGAAATTCTCCTTGTGTGTGTGTGTCTATACCATTTGGCACAATCCCCATCTCTCTTGAGCCGGACCCTGGGCTGTGAGCGGCCGGTGCTGTGCCGGGGGGCCTCCTCTATCCTCTCGAGTAGAGCACAAATAACGATGTGTTTGCATCAGCACAGCTCACGAGGCGGCCAGGATCACTCCTAGCCGCAGCAGCAGCAGCAGCAAAAAAAAAAAGAGATACATACATGTGTCTACTTTGGTATTCATGATGGAACGGCGGCAGCGGCGGATGAGCCGTCTGCCGGAATGCCCGGCTCTATCTTATAAAAGAATATAGCTCTTCCTATATATATGCACACACACACACAAAGTCTATAGAAATAGGATCTATCCCTTATATATAGAAGACAGGAGCAGGAGAAAAGCAAAGGCAATCAATATTTTCTCTCTTTTGCTCCCATTTCCAATCTTCTTTGGCTTTTCAAACTGTTTGCAACATGCCCGTCCCGCCCCCTAACAGCATACATCTCGGCGAATTCCATCCATTTTTCTGCCTACAGTATATACCCAATCCTAGCTATGTATGTATAGTATAAGTCTGCCTTTCATATATCAAACAGGAGCGCGATCCTGAATGAAATAAGGTTCTGCTGTGTTCTCTTTTATTCTTTTGGCGCACGTAATAATTGCTTTCGACTGGACCGCGGAACATGTATCAAAGAATTTATACAAAATAATAATCGGTTATGTCTATACTACAACAAGCGCTCCTGATAAAAAGGATCAGAAAAGGATCGATTTTATATTTTTCCTTGAGCTTTTTTTGTGTTTACCTGCTGATGCATAAACGAACTTTTCTGCCCGGCACCGAACAATTAAAGTACATGGAAGAGAGCATTAACTTATCGATCGTCTGCTGGATAGATCCTGCTGGATGCTCCTCTTTTTCGACTTCACCGCTCGATTAGATATGCCATGGCCGGCAAGTCTGCTGAGTGAATAGAACCATAAATTTTTGGGGTGTAGCCCCCCTGTAAAGCTATATCCTACCGCCGAGCTACTTATATAAATATTTCTCCACTCGACCGCGTTGGCTGGCTGTGTGGCCCATTACAGCCCGCCGGAATGGCCGGCTCTGTCCGGTAGTATAGTATAGGTATATAACATTCACGGCCACTTGGACCACTAGTGTGTGTGTGTTAGACGGGCGATTGCACCGTTGATAAACCGAAAGAAAAAGAATCAATAGACCATCAGCAAATGTCCGAAAAAACTGGCCGTCCTTTTCTTAAAAAAAGAAGGGAAAAAAAATCTAAAAAATGGCGGCCAGGGATCAAGAATCGTTTCTATATAATACAGATCGAAAGAGACGGACAAAAAGAAGAAGGAAAAATGGGAAAAAAAGGGAAATCTGATTGTCGACACAAGAAAGAACGATAGAAACGCATCTGACAGTGTTGATGGTTCAATGATCCGCCAGGGGATCTCCATTTCTTTGCTGGTCTATCGGACGTTATACCGTCTAGATGATATAAGCCGGCTCTTTTATATATATACAAAGAAGAGAATATAGAAAATATAAAAGAAAAAAGGGTGGATGGGATCACCATAGAGACAAAAACATCAACCGGATCACATTTCCGCTTCGATCCCTCAAATGTTTGGGTCTTATAGACTTTTTCTCTTTTTTTCTGGTGGGTATTAAATAAGAATATTGAAATCCTATTAATCAATTAATGATGGGCAATAGATTTTCGAATGAATTATTTGCGTGCTGGCAATCCGCTCCTGTGTTACATCATGATCTTTATTGTTCATTTCTCTTTGTCTCTAATTTTTTGGGAGTTGCTGGGGGTTGCTGGGGGGTTGCTGGGCACACCATCAATCGAACCCGGCCTTTAGATGTTACAGTAGGCTGCTGTACATACCCGACCGCAGAGAGAACAAATCAAACGACCGAAGAAAACAAATGGTTTCCCTTTTTTCCAACTATACCCCCGCACACATAAAAGATCAAAGAAATTCCTTTTTATTTATACGCTCGGCAGCAGGTCCGTCTGCTGAGCGCATCCGCCCCTTTTTTTCCTTCCTTTTTACGCGCCGAAAAATTCAAATTTTTAAGAATCGGCCGGCCCTCATTTGAATGAAATATAAATACATATTAGACATGATTTCCTTGGATGGGAGCTATGGCCGGATAAATCTAATCTTCGTTTTGATACATTTCCCATGAACTTAGTAGGCTATATAGCTAGTAGCCTACATCCAGCATATAGTTTTCTTTATGGAACGACCGGGTGGTCTCTCTAGAAGAAAAGAGGAGAGACGGGTGACGTGCGGATGCGAAGGCAGATGAGATTTTCGACGGCCATATAAACCTCTTCCCTTGAGGAAAATACATGGACAGAGAAGAGAGAAATCCGAACGTCAATCGTATGTACACGACCCACCACGTACTGTATACTATCTATCCCTCTACACACACAGCAGACACTTTATATATATATATATATAAATAAATAAATATATATATAAAATAAACGATGGCGGGCGGGCGGAGTCCGCTCTAGCTGCTGGATCGATCGATCCTTCTTCTTCATGCCGCCAGCAGCAAGGAGTAGAAGAAGAAGAAGCTGATGCTGACGGAATGAACCCAATCATCGCATCGTCTTCTTCTATAGTCATCCGAGCGCAAGGCGCTTACTCCACCCTCAATAATATCAAAAACCCCAAACTCAACCCCCCCCCACATAAAAGGGAAGAAGAAATTCTAAAACGTTCAAATGATTTGTATGTTTTTAATTTTATACTATTTTTTTTTTAATGTTGATTTCCATATTAAAACATTTAAAATAATTTACAGTGGGTACCGAAAGTATCCGTACGGCTGAGAGGATCAGTAGGGAAAACGCGTTTTTCAAAACGCTCCCAAAAAATAGAATTCTCGGTGGAATTCAATAAATTTTTTTTCAAAGGTTAACATTAAGGCGGGGTATCATGTGATTTTTTTTGGGAATTTTTCAACAACGCGATAGGTGGTTGTTATCGCGTTGCGTAAGTACCCGTACGGCCGAGAGGCCCAGTAGGGAATGGGCTTACTTTGGAGGCCTGTTATTCAGTAACTACGTAATATTATAGGGTGGGAAATTTCTTTAAAAAAAGAGCTGCATTAGCTCTATCTGTGGTCATAAGATCACATTTTTTAAGTTTCATTTATAGTAATGAAATCAAAAATGAAAACACGAATTATAAGTTTTCCGTTTTCTTCCCCTCGATTCCCCATCACCAGTGTTGCCATATCCCAAAATCTCTTTCTTCCCTTGGACGGAAGAGGGAGAAAGAGAAAGGGTAAATATTTTTTGATATGGCAACACTGGTGATGGGGAATCGAGGGGAAGAAAACGGAAAACTTATAATTCGTGTTTTCATTTTTGATTTCATTACTATAAATGAAACTTAAAAAATGTGATCTTATGACCACAGATAGAGCTAATACAGCTCTTTTTTTAAAGAAATTTCCCACCCTATAATATTACGTAGTTACTGAATAACAGGCCTCCAAAGTAAGCCCATTCCCTACTGGGCCTCTCGGCCGTACGGATACTTACGCAACGCGATAAAAACCACCTATCGCGTTGTTGAAAAATTCCAAAAAAAAATCACATGATACCCCGCCTTAATGTTAACCTTTGAAAAAATTTTTATTGAATTCCACCGAGAATTCTATTTTTGGGAGCGTTTTGAAAAACGCGTTTTCCCTACTGATCCTCTCAGCCGTACGGATACTTTCGGTACCCACTGTATTTAGAATTTTTTTTGAATTTACCGCCTTTTAAAAAAATTCGGTTTGAAATGTTTTGATTGATTTTCAACATTTTTGTTTTAAGGAATTTGAATTTCCCGCTGTGGGCAAAACCAAAATCGAAATCAAAGCGGGTCGATACAAGGGCGCATCGATCGTTTCCGTCCGGAAACAATCGGCCACTGATTCAACTGTGTCTGTTGTGTTGAACATTTCCCTCTCTCTATTCAATCCCACTTGGCCGCGCGGAATCTCGTCTGACAAAAGAACGGGCTGAACTTACGTGTACAGATATCTTGACAAGACAATTGAAAAAAGTTCAAGGTGTACAACACGCCAAAGATCAACCATCTCAATCCAATCTAATATACAACCCAACTGTCTATATATCTCCAACACGTTTAAAATCTCCCGCCCAGTCGATAGACAGTAGCTACAATTTGAATTTCCCGGTCTTTTTTTCTCCCCTTCACCCAACAACTCTTATAAACGCATTAGCTTCATTTCCCGTTGGATGTGTACACGGCCCGTTAACATATCGATCCAAGTCAGACCCCGCCGCCAACGCCCACAACCCAAAAAATAAAAAAGGACATTTGAAGCGGCGGTGGTTCAATAAACGACTTTGCGGGAGGAACCCAATCACGACCGCTCTCTTCTCATCTTTTCTTCTTTAGCCGCGCGGGGTGCAAAAGGATTTTCACTTTAGCAGCACCGCCATTTATATTACACTAGTATAGACGAACTACTCTGCTCTTTTTTCCCCACTTCAACTCCTTTTTTTTCCCGCCCCGCGGCTAGGAGCCGCTAGGAGCCGGTCAGGAGCCGTTAGGAGAGAGCCCCTATATATGTCGAGGTCTCTCTCTCTCCCTCCCGCACTCATAATCCAGCTTAACTAATGCTTTTCAAATAGACACAAAACGTGCCTCTACGCCCGCCGCTGGATTCTATTCAGACGCGATCCTTGACAGCTGTCCGTTTTCTATCCCGCTCACAATTTTCCCCCTTTTTTATATACCCCCCCCGCACCGGTCGTGATCAAGTGGTGAAACCAATTTTTTCTTTTTTTTTTTGAATTTCTCAATCAATGGATCTCGACAGAAAACATGATGAACTTACTGGAGATGATGAACAGGAAGAGGATGACAATCCTTTGGTTGATGGTCGTCGTCGAGTTCATTGTGTCAATTGGCGAGAAATCGATCATCAAATAAGCGCCATCAGCTGATGTGTGTACCTTATCAAAAATGAAATGAGAATATAGATTTATAGATTTAGATTTCATCACACTGCGGATGGGTCGCGGGACTGTATAATATCCAGCAGCAGGATCTCTCTCATCCGCATTCATATCGGAATAATGCGACGTCGGTGTTTATTCAGCGCAAGCAGTTAGATAAATATATACAGCAGTCTCAACCCAGCGCGCATAAGATGCACCAAGGGGGGCTGTGTACACACAAATCAGAAAAATAGGCCTACAACTTTTTTCTTTCTTTCTTTTTTCTTTCTGATGTGCGTCTATAACTCCTCGAGGATATTTTCAACAGAAAAAAAAGAATAGTTCCTGATGTTGCTGCTCTATAAGTGGTCGCGGGAACATACGTATTGTGCGGAATATCTATAAAGGCCTACTATCATCTCTGAATCAAAGAAAGATCTTTCTCATTCGCCTGTCGAAATCGATGATGTAAGTTGGTCGTCGTCGGGATCTATCTACAATTCTACATGCATCACACATGACTCGCTCGTCTTTTCTCAGTTCTGACGTCTGTGCAAAGCCGGCGAATGATATAAAGAAATAAAAGAAAAACACCCAATTTGCTATGCAAACATGCTGAAGGATTCTTTTGTCTATACAGTTTTTATTTTTATTTTTTGAAACAGACACAAATCTCCCGAAAAGAATTTCTCTTATTCACATTTTGTCTATATCTTATATCATAATGCCCACGGATGTTTTCCGTCGTTGCGTGAATTCGTCAGCGGGAAAGAAATGGATAAATGTCAAACGAAATAAATGCTTCCATTATTTTTTAATCAAATGGGTAGACACAGACGACAGCAAGTCTGGATTGATCTGTGATTTCCTTTGAGGTCGAAACGTGATCATCAGATCCATCTCCAACTTATATGTCGAAATTTTAATGATTCGATGTATTATAATATACATGTTGAAACACACAAATCAATTAGTCTATTCAGTATAAACTATTTCTCTTTGATGTTCAAACTATTGAGATAAGACACAAGCCCAATGCTATGCATTATATAAAATACTAAATACAGATCAATCTGTGATAATTATCTCGATACATAATTATGATTGCCTCAAAAGAAACGAGAAAAGCCTACATCAACTTTGTCTGAACCAAAAAAGATTACAAAAGAGAAAAAAGTTTGTAATAGGAAATTGTTCAAAAGATTCAGGAATGGCTGTAGACAAAAGACTCTCTCTAGCTCTTATTTTTTGAACATTTAAGAACAAAATCGATTCAGACGGCAGGGCCTCTGCATACACTTAAAAGAAAAAGAAAAAAAAACTATTATTTATATTCCTGAACTCGAAAATTGTCGCTTTTTCTTCGCTAGTCTCAGACTGAACTTGATATTTATATCCCGAGAATCGAATAGATTGATGCCCGACGAGAAACTCTTCTTCTTTTCGCACATGTCAGACGGTCCTGACATTTCCTATTTCAAACACAATCAAGAGGCCAGGGCAAAGAAGAAGGAGCGAAGAAGAAGAAGATAAATAAAAGAAGCTTCAACAGACACACAATGGCCGTGCGCATCTTATTCTATAAAAGAAAATCTTGGTCGTAATTGGGTTAGACATTTCAATCGATGATGGCGGTGTCTGCTGGCTTATATATGTTTATTTTAGATAGATAGATATATGTACTATATATACGATCGGTGCTGGTGTCTGGTGTGGTGCCTGTAGAGTTTATATAAAAGCTTCGATCAGGTAATTGCATTGGGAGAGAGAGAGGATCTACTATACACCACCAGATTTCTTTTCTTATAAAGACCGGCGGCGGTCGGGTGGTTGGGGATGTTTGATAATGATTTTTTTTCCCGGAGACATCATCAACGCCCGTCTACTTCAATCAGTTGGGGGAAAACGGTCTCTGTGTGTGCGTTTAACCCGCCCACAACCACCACCACCAGCCCCAAGGCCTGGAGAAAACTAAATAAAAATAAAAGTCTTGGAAAATTCCGGGGCTGTTATAATAATAAACGAATCGATACAAGAAATGGGGAGGGAAAAAAGGATGAAACAGCCTTAAATCGTTCAGGTAAAAAAGCACACACATTTCTTTTCTATTTTTTGAAATAAAACAAGATAGGGGAAAACTGTCTGAGAGAGGAAACAGCCAAAGGGCGGGTATATAATATTGAATTGGCACGCTCTCCCGAAAAGCTGCAAGTAGATCTTCTTCCTTCTTTCCTTTTTTCGCTCATCCCCTCCCAAAAAAAAGTGTCGAGGCCTACTATATGTAGGTACGGGAGTGCAGCGAACGTGATTGAATTCCCGGTCACGAACTTTTATTTTTTCCTACATTTATATTTATCTATTTATTTATTTATTTTTTCTATCTCCTCTTTTGTCGGGACGATGGATGGATGTTATTGAAATGTTTTTCCTATCGGCCAATTTCAGGCGGCAACTTCAATTTCTTTTTTGAGGAGGGGGGAATTTATTTTTTTACAAACCAATAAGCGAACGCTGGACGTCATCACCAATTGAATTTTCTCAACCGATCAAAAATCAAATAAGCAAATAAGAAAAAGAAATAGAATCTTTTTTTTTCCAATTTTACCTTTTCCTCTTTTTTGTATGTGATGTGCGTCTCGATTGCTTCACTTTCACTTTTGATTTTTCAAGTTTGAATTTTTCCCGCCCAAACTCGAAATAATGAGAAAAAATCACGCTCCCGCGACTATATAGAGCTGTGCGAGTCTGTGATGGGGGTTTTCGTTCGGCTTCCATCCACGAGGGAGACGGACCGTCGACTGCTGCTGGAAGCCAAACGATCCCGAGGTTATACAACACTGAGACTCTGTATATAGTCGTCGGGAGCTAGGATTGTAACTACACCTTGCACACGCACACGCAGCACACACATATATATATACGAAAGAAGATGCTGCGCCCGCGCCGATAAACATCACCAGCAGCCCATATAACTTCTTCTTTTTTTGCCGGCCAAGTTAAAAGAATAAGTATATAGTTTCTTTTATATTCTTTCTTTCTTTACACACATGCTCAAATCAGAGATGTGTAATTTATATATATATATATAGGAGAAGCATCTATATCCCCGTTTATTTTTTATTTCGCGTGTTAAGGGCGTGGTTGCTTGACTGTGCTAACGTCGTTTGACGGCGCGGTTGATTGGCGTCCGAATGGGACCTATACAGCCAAATAAAAAAGAAAATTCCGAAAACAATTGGTCAAATCAGCGCACCCCGGCGCGAAACCTTTTTTCTGTATAAAGAACCACGCCTGTGCTGGCTGGTGTAAAACAGATAACACAGAACCAAGCAGTATATACCAGCAGCCAAAGGATAAATTTCTTTTCATCATTTTCTCTTCGTTTATATGCCTATACAGTTACCACAGATATATATATAATAATAATATCGACTATATACTATAATACACCACAGCGTGAACTGGAACAAAACGAGAGCTCTGTCTATATAGAGCGGCCACAGCAAGGTTGTGCACACATAGACAATGATGCAACAAGAAAGTTGGGCCAACGCGCGGGAGCGCTTTTATATAAAGGAGAGCCTATTCTATACATACGCTCCATCAACTCGTCTGTATAGACATTATAATATATTCTATACCCGCCAAATGATTTAGCCCGGCAAGTTCATCGGGGTTATTATGCAAAACTTTTGGGGATAAAATGACGTGATTGTTTGCAATTTGCGGGAACTCGCCGATTGAATTTTGTATTAATTCATTTATCGGGTTTAGTATTTTACGACAGAAATATAAAAATGAAATAGAAGAGAGAGCAGACGCACTAATAAGATGGTTAGAGTAGTACACTGTGATATATACGTATGCAAGGCAGCTCACACAATCATGTCGTGTGACTAGCGGGCGGAAACGGACCGCTGCTGGGCGGGTGGGTGGGTCTAGCGTGTCAATTTAATGATCTAAACCCCATCATCATCATCTCGCTGCTCCTGGCTCCTGGCTCCTAGCTCCTGGACTGCGTGTACACATATGAGCAGTGTAGCGAATTCTCGCCATCATATCATTTCCTATATAGTCCGTGACCGAACATTTTCTCTCGGCACGACGACGTGACCAACCGTTCATGAAAATGCCTGCACATATTATGATGTAACTAGACAGCAGCAGCAGCTCTCGTTATTGATACACATGTTCTTATTCGTTGTTATATATCGTGTGGACAATGATCAAAGAGAGACGGGCGGGCGGTCTTTCTTGTGTTCGAGATGGACGATTTTGCAACATCAAGTGAATTATATTTTATTATCGAGTTATTTCTTTTTTCTGTGGTTGGGGGATTATGTCGGGTAGTAGGAAATGGTGTAGCAATCTACCGGAGGTTAGACGAACTATGTATCAACCAGCTTATATAATATCTCTTTGTCGTGAATTGGCCTATTTCAGCCTACATGATGATTTGAGCGCTTAAATCATTCGAATCATTTTTTAGTAATTTTTTTTTAAATCGAAATTAATTGTTTACAGGTATTTACGATGTAATTATTTTGTGTACTTCGTCACGCGGTCATCATCATGCTTTTTTCACGGTCATCTGATCTGGTCAACTCATTCCCCTCGGGCCATATTGCACGATTCGTCCATATAACTCTGAGTGGAAAAATCTGGTTCGCTTGAACGCACCGGGGAATTCGAGCATCCCGTGGTCTCATCGTTCATGTGATCGGCGTCTTTTTATTTATTTATTACGAAAGGAATCGCCTGCGGCGAGCCTCAAGTATGGCGTAAATCGCTGTGGTTTTTTTTTTAAGTTATTTTTGGAAAAAAATAAAAAAGTATAAACGGTACAGAGGTTCTTCACGAACAACGCCCACATGTTTCCACACAAACCGGTTTTCTTTTTTTTCTATTTTCATCGGTGAAGAAATCAGTAATTAGCATATTGGGGATGGAACAAACCGGATATATGGCAATACTGGGCGCCGGGGTTGGTCGAAGAATCAGAAGGGTTCGGTTTTTCGGTTGGGACGGATAGCTGTCATCCAGCTTGGTCTGTTTCAGATCTTCCTGAACAAAGAATCTAGTCATGAGGAGGTATGAACTTTGCTGTTGTTAACATGTCACTTTTGTACTGTTTATTTATTAATTCATTTGTGAATGTTTTTGATCCCATGTGCAGTGTACTTTCCAGTGCTTCAGAAGCACTAGTGCTGCTGATTCGTTGTCTCGTTAGCACATACACTTTCATTACGTTGCCATTGTACTATGTCATCCAGAAACCATGGAGAGTCAAAGCAAATTACAGCACACTTAGGGTGGGTCAAAGTTTGGTTACGTTTTATCACAAGACTTTACGAGCTGTCAAATTATTGATTTTTTTGGGCTCCATTTATTGATTTTTACAGGCTAGACCATTGAACCATGGAGAAGAAGACTTTGTGGTCTACAGAAGTGTCACTAAAATTAGTGATGTCCACGCCAAGTTTATCCAGGACAAACTGGATACTATGGAGAAAGTGTTTTGCTCTGCTGTCAGTCAACACAAGAACAAACCTGCCCTTGGAACCAGAGTCATCATTTCTGAGGAAGACGAAATGCAACCTGATGGAAAAATATTCAAAAAAGTAACATTCTCTCTCTAATCTATTCAGCAAATGATTCTAACAACAGTTTGTTCTCATCAGTTCCTTTTGGGTGGTTTTCAATGGAGGACCTACACCCAGATGAATGATGAAGCAGAAAACTTTGGACGTGGGTTGAGGGAGCTGGGTTTGAAACCATTTGAAAATGTTGTCATATTTGCTGAGACCAGAGCTGAATGGCTCATATCTGCCAATGGATGCATGAAGCAAAACATGCCGATTGTCACCCTCTATGCTTCTCTTGGGGATGATGCACTCATTCATGGAATCAATGAAACAGATGTTTCCTGTGTTGTCACTTCCCAGCAACTTTTGGAGAAATTCAAAAACATCCTTCCAAGCACCAAAAACGTCAACTTACTGGTATACTTGTTGATCGTCGTCATTTTTTTCTTTCTTCCAACAGATTTTGCTAACGTCTACAACTATTTGAAAATCTAATGCAGATTGTGATGGAAGACCCACTCAAACCTTTAGAATTAGAAGGTTATGGCGATGCAGTTAGAGTCCGTTCTTACCAGGAAGTGATTCGACGCGGCAGTGAAGCAAGCAAATCTGGAAAGTTCTCTGGCGTTTTGCACTCACCCAAACCCGGTGACACGGCGATCATCATGTACACGAGCGGTTCAACTGGTACCAAATGTTCGATTGATTTTTCTGATTTTGCATTCCCTTATAACACCCTGGAATTTGTGTGTTTAGGAGCGCCAAAGGGAGTCATCATGAGCCATCAGAATATCGTCAACGCTATGCTGAGTTACACTGATGTCGGGCCTTTGTACAAAAACGACGTATACATGGCATTCCTCCCGTTAGCTCACGTCCTAGAATTTATTTCAGGTACGTTCAAATCACATTTTCTGGCCATTCCTTTTATAGAAAATAATGTGATTTAATATTGCTTTGTTTACAGAAAGTTTATGGATGCTGTTTGGAATTCCAATCGGATATTCGACTCCGCTGACAATGACGGACGAGTCTAGTAAAATTCAACGCGGCTGTCAAGGTGACGCATCTGTTCTTCGACCCACGATCATCGCTTGCGTCCCGCTCGTTCTCGATCGCATCCAGAAGAAAATCAAAGAGAAAATCGAAGGTGGCCCTGCCTACAAAAAGGCAATCTTCAATTTGGCAATGGAGTACAAGAATGAATGGATTGATCACGGATACGACACTCCCATTCTTAATTCGTGAGTTGATTGGATTTTTTTTTATCGTGTGGGATCAATAATTTCAATCGATCGTTTGATTTTAGGACCCTCTTCAAGCCGATTCGAGCATTCCTTGGGGGTCGCATCAGGTTCGTCTTGTCCGGCGGAGCTCCTCTGGCACCCGAAACGCACAAATTCATGAAAACGACGCTATGTTGTCCCGTCTTGCAAGGGTACGGATTGACGGAAACCTGCGCCGCAACGACCCTGATGGATTTTGATGACAACTCGTGGGGTATTTATTGATTTAATACCCGGTACATTTCTATGAAAATAATTTTTTTTTAATTCACGTCTTTCGATCGCAGGTACGACTGGAGGGCCTCTCACTTGTTGTGATATCAAGTTAGTTTCTTGGATAGAAGGAGATTACCGCATCAACGATTGGCCCAACCCGCGTGGAGAAATTCACATCGGAGGATCGAATGTTGCTGTCGGCTATTTTAAACAGCCCGAAAAGACGAGCAAAGCATTTTACGAAGAAAACGGAAGACGTTGGTTCCGTACCGGTGACATTGGCGAATTTACTCAAGAAGGATTTTTGAAAGTAAATTGGTTCCCTTTGTTAGACATTTTTTTACTACAATTTATTTGACATTTGTATTTTTGAATGAAGGTAATCGACCGCCAAAAAGATCTAGTCAAACTGCAGCACGGTGAATACGTTTCGCTGGGCAAAGTCGAATCGGAATTGAAGATTAACTCGTTGGTGGATAATATTTGCATTTACGCAGACCCGACTAAAATGTTCCCTGTAGCATTGTTGGTACCCAATTTCGATCAGTTGAAGAATCTGGCCGAAAAAAGTAAGATTCACGAGCCTATTGTTTCTTTCAGATGTTCGGACTAGATAATTATTGTTAACCGTTTTTAGGTGGAATTGAACTGGCCACCATTGAAGATGTTTGCAATCATCCACGAAGACAGCAAATGGAACAGCTGGTACTCAAAGAACTCCAGAAACACGCAGTAAAATGTCAACTTCAAAAGTTTGAAGTCCCACAAGCTCTCACGCTTCTTTCTGATATTTGGACACCAGATTCGGTATGTATTTTCTATTTTTATTTTATTTTATAAATGCATTAAATAAAAAGGCTTAGTTGGACTAAAGTCTGATTTATATTCTTAGGGTCTTGTGACAGCTGCTTTCAAACTGAAGCGGTAAGATTGTAATAATATAAAACAACAATATGATGTAATAATGTAATTAATTATTACTTATAGGAAAAATATTCAAGACCACTATCAGTTCCTGATCAATCGAATGTATTCCTAGATACCAGTCACACTCCTTAAGAATTGCCATCATTCCTAATGCAGATTTTGCTCTCAAAATTAATTGCAGTACTTAATGCACTAAGTTAATTCCCATTTAATTGCTCCATTTTTTATTTATTTATTTATTTTTTTTGCTGCTTTAAAAAAATTGATATTTATTATTTAATATTCAGGACAAGGAATAAATGTTTCGAAACCCGGTATGTAAAAATGTTTTGTAGAATAGGTTGGTGCCAAAATTGTTGGCTGTTTCCTATTGAAAATTAATGTTTCTTGGGGAACAGCAGTTCTTTATGCCCACAAATGTGAGCTGCAGAGCTTTGTCAAAGAAGATTCACTTTCAAGGAAAGAAAATGCCAAACATATGGTTTGTGTTGAAGGATTCTAAGTTAAGAAGTGTATTTTTGAGAAGAAACAATCTAAATCTTCTTCTGCAAAGGTAACCGATATTCTAAAGATCAACAGTTTTATGCCTTTATCTACAACAAAAAATTAAATTACAAACACCTAACGAACCACAAAAGTAAATGGTGTGCATTTAAAACTTCCACCGACAAGTAAAAAACATTTGTTATTCTTTTCTCACTTTGCAGTCGCACGCCAGATGTAGCGAGTTCAGTTGTTTTGATTTTTGAATCTAAAACCGTGATAATGCCATGAAGTACACGAAAGAGTACTCCCAAGGGATGGGATTTCCCAACTAGCCCCGCCCCTTCGTAAGACACGTGTCCATCCAAATCCTTGAAGCGATGTCCAAATTTGACTTAATAGACAAACCAGCAACGTGTCTTTTCTTTGTAAAATCCACGACTAAGACATCCGGGAAAACCCACCAAGGTGAGCAAGTTCCCTCCTAAAATAACAAAAAACATTTAACGAAATAACGAGCCGACGGGGCTTTTTCTTCCCTTTGAGTTGACATCATTGTTTATTGTTTTAGTTCAGTAAGTGTTATTATTTTTAGTTTTTGTGATAATAAATTATTATTACCTGAAACTTAATTTTCTGAGAATTTCTTTAGTAAACCTTGTCTTCACTCTTCAGCTATTTAATTTAAACATCATCATGCCACTCATTTGGAATAATAATAAGAATAATGTTTCAAACAATTTTATCTTTAACTGTACAACCAACTTGAATGCCGGTTAAAAAACTTACATTTTATGTTGCAGAATTTACGCAGATGGAATGCAAATGTGTTTCCTGAATTATTAGAATTATAGTTAACTGAATTATTGTTAGATATTGATTTAGATAAATCATAAACGACTATATCTATCATCTATCTTATCTATATTAACTGAATAAGTCTCTCAATCCTTCAAATCTCTCTTAACACCTATTTGTTTTCGTTTGCTTCACTCGTAAAAGCGGAGAGAGCAATCCGATTCTACAAATAGGTTTTTCAAGGGTCGCGCCATAAAAAACGTTGGATGAGCTTGAAATGTTGGCCACCAGATGGCTGGTTTTGTTTACTTGGTCCTGTCGTCTGTGTTCTTGCATGGTTTCTGTTTTTAAAAATTGTTATTCTTATCTGTTTCTAGGAATATGGAAACAAATAGTTAGGGATTTGAAATGTGCTTGTGAATTTGAATAAAAGTGTTGGGATTGAAAAATAAGTGCTGAGGACCGCAAGGATAAACCGACTGCCTGATTTTGTTTGCAAACCAGGTTGGTTCAAAGTTTTCAGTTTCCCATGATACTAATTTGTAGTCTATACTGTTTACATGGTTTGGGCTTTACTTATTTGGGTGCAGTTCTAAAATAGGGCATGATTCAATATCTTTCCTTGTTTACCAAAATTTAGCAGTTTTCCATTGCACATTGAAACCATCGAAAAGGTTATGCTTGTGAAATTCTGGCATTTAGAAAGAAACCGTGGTTAGTGATGAGTAGAGTATTCTTTTTTTTAGGCCATTCACATCAATCTGTGACGGTAAGAAAGATTTACAAGAATATAGTAATGAAAACAATGGTTGATTGGTAATCTTCTTCTTTAGTAAATGGTGGCCCTGAAAAGGGCCGATTGGTAAGTCAAAAGGGATTTTAAAAGTCGCTTAGGCACGTTCACCACGAATACGGCGAGCGAGCTGGATGTCTTTTGGCATGATGGTGACTCGCTTGGCGTGGATGGCGCACAAGTTGGTGTCTTCGAAAAGACCCACCAAGTAAGCCTCGCTGGCCTCCTGCAGAGCCATGACGGCCGAGCTCTGGAAACGCAAGTCGGTCTTGAAATCCTGGGCGATTTCTCTGACCAAGCGCTGGAATGGCAACTTGCGGATCAAAAGCTCGGTCGACTTTTGGTAGCGACGGATCTCACGAAGGGCGACGGTGCCGGGACGGTAACGATGGGGTTTCTTGACTCCTCCAGTGGCCGGGGCACTTTTGCGAGCGGCTTTGGTGGCCAACTGTTTGCGGGGCGCCTTGCCACCGGTGGACTTACGAGCGGTCTGCTTGGTACGGGCCATGTCGAATGACTGAAAGTTGAGACTTGAGATAAGGAAATAGTAGAGGGATGTTGGGTTTATATAGGGGTGAAGGGAGACGTTGAGGAATGTATGGGATCTCTTTTCAGCAATTGGTTGTTGGGAAAATGGGAGGGAAGTTGAGGAATACAAAGCTTAGGCTTTGTTGACCTGAATTGGGGTGGCTGTTGAGCTCAACCAATGCGGATGGATTTCCCACCGGATCGATTGGTATATAAAGGGGCCCTGGTGGAAGCATTCGACATTCAGTTTGTTCTTGTACTCTCTCTGAAACTCATTCGAAAATGACTGGTCGCGGCAAAGGAGGAAAAGGACTCGGCAAGGGAGGCGCCAAACGTCATCGCAAAGTTTTGCGTGACAACATCCAGGGAATCACCAAGCCGGCCATCCGTCGTCTTGCCCGTCGTGGTGGTGTCAAGCGAATCTCCGGTCTCATCTACGAGGAGACCCGCGGTGTGTTGAAGGTGTTCCTCGAAAACGTGATTCGTGACGCCGTCACCTACACTGAACACGCCAAGAGGAAGACGGTGACGGCCATGGACGTCGTCTACGCACTGAAACGCCAGGGCCGCACTCTGTACGGTTTCGGCGGTTAAATCTGATTTTAGTAGTCAAACTCTGGTCTTTCAATCCAATCGGCCCTTTTCAGGGCCACCATTTACTTAAAGAAAAAGATTTCTCAACCACTTTAACCATATTCTTGTCGACTTTTATTAACAAGAATAACAAAAATAATCCGATTTTATACAGGCTTTGGAGAAGTACGTACTATCTTTTAAATATGTGTTCGTGCATCATAAAAAATATTTTTCTAGATATTACTGTATGTTCGTATGATAGATATTTCACTGTTTTCAGCCAAATAACATGAATCGGAAAATATCCAGATGTTTTCTCAGATTTTACGGAGTGCAATTTTTAAATGTTTCCTACTTATATTTTCGTCAATTTCTGGAGTTGTTCTTAGCTACTGAAAAATTGTTTCGTCTCAATCGGTCGATCTTCATCTGAAACACCATTTGAATGAAATGAAAACGCTGTGGCATAGATCAAAACTATTTAGAAATGTTGATTTTCAAATCTTTCTTTCAACATCTACTTTTAAATGAATTAAAAACTGAATCCGTATTTAACAATAAATTTCGATTTGCTTAGTATGTAAAAGTTACGCTAGGCTATCGCTACGGGTAGACCAATTTCGTGATCCATTTTTCTCTCTATTCAACGCAAGAGCGTGTAGACACTGTGTAGAATATTACACTGGTGAAAGGTATACGAAAAGCTCTAGATACTAAGCATTTCATAACGTTTCGTCATACAAATTGGGTTGAGTTTAGAACTCGATTAGACAATAAATGCCAAAAGCAGTTAATTGTTTTCATTTCTTTAAACGTTTGGTGGCCCTGAAAAGGGCCGTTTGGTTTGTAGGTAGAGAGACCAAGAGGAACAATCTACTTGGTGCTGGTGTACTTGGTCACTGCCTTGGTGCCTTCAGACACGGCGTGCTTGGCCAACTCACCGGGCAAGAGCAGACGGACGGCCGTCTGGATTTCCCGGCTGGTGATGGTCGACCGCTTGTTGTAGTGAGCAAGACGGGACGACTCTCCAGCGATGCGCTCGAAAATGTCGTTGACGAAGCTGTTCATGATGGTCATGGCTTTGGAGGAGATGCCAGTGTCGGGGTGGACCTGCTTCAAGACTTTGTAGATGTAAATGGCGTAGCTCTCCTTCCTCTTGCGCTTCTTCTTCTTGTCTCCTTTGGCGATGTTCTTCTGGGCCTTGCCGGCCTTCTTCGCAGCTTTTCCGCTAACCTTGGGGGGCATTCTGAGACTTGGGGTAAATCTGAGATTACTAGGCAAATACCAGTGACGGTTGTTAGACTGTCGAAGGTATTTATTTCAAATCTTGTTCACCCTCTTTACCTGACAGAAGCCAATTCTTTCGACCCGAGGACCAATCGGGTAGCCCCAGTTTGACAGATGTTCCAATTGTTCCGTGTTCCAGCGCAGAAGGAGGAGGAGCTTCTGGTAGTAAACACAATCTTCCTTGTGTTACAGGAAATAATGGCGGGAATATGTTTTACAGCTGCCCTTCCGATTGGTTTAAAATGATCTCACTCCGATCCTGGTGAGTATATAACCCTCAACATCTTTTTCAAACTTTACCATTTCGTTCCTTGATTTTAGGAACCGCGTTCACTAACTCTACACCTTAACATGTCTGGCCGTGGCAAAGGAGGCAAAGTCAAGGGAAAGTCAAAGACCCGTTCCAGCAGGGCCGGACTTCAATTCCCCGTCGGTCGTATCCACCGAATGCTCCGCAAGGGATCGTACGCTGAGCGCGTCGGTGCCGGTGCTCCCGTCTACTTGGCTGCCGTCATGGAGTACTTGGCCGCTGAGGTCCTCGAGTTGGCCGGTAACGCCGCCCGTGACAACAAGAAGACCCGCATCATCCCTCGTCACTTGCAATTGGCCATCCGCAACGACGAAGAGTTAAACAAACTTCTCTCCGGTGTCACCATCGCTCAGGGTGGTGTCTTGCCCAACATCCAGGCTGTTCTCTTGCCCAAGAAGACCGACAAACCCGCCAAGGCTTAAACTTATCCCGTCCTTAAATAAACGGCCCTTTTCAGGGCCACCAATTTATTGTTGAAAAAAAGAATTTGCTTAGTGCTACATTTCGTACATTTCAATCTGGTTTTGGCAATGATTACTTGCGCAAATTTTCTGATTTATCGCAAGGTGGCACTCTTGAATTGTTTTAATTCAACTTAATTCGTCTGCTGGTATTTCGTTTGTCCAACTGTGAGAGAAAAACATTTCTCATGATATTTCGATGAAATGGATGTATTTTACATGTTATTTTCGTATAAATTCATTTGTTTCTTTTCTGTTCTTTTTAGTTAACTCTTCTCTTTTTTTCTGATCCACCTTGTTCAAATTCATGCAACCTTGCCCACTCCCCCTCAATTTCAGTCCAAAATATTCAAAATGGTCGCCGCCTGGATTGCTGGTGCTGATGGAATGGAATTCTTATCTCAGTGATTTGGTAATTGTTATATTTTTCTTGGATTGTTCTATGATAGCACTATTAGAGTATCTGTCTGTCTGGTATTTCATTTTTACCATAACACTTTGCGACCAACTTGAAAAAGAACTTGGATGGCTGTAAAGTGTAAAGAAGAGTTTACTTCATATGTATTTTTGGTCAATATTTTTTGGTCTTTATTCTTAAGGTTGGGTTAGTTAAACTTTAAATGGTTTAATAGATTACACACTATTTATATTCTCATTTCATTCTTGACTCAATATCTTCAGGTAATATCTTCAACTTAAGGTTTCGTGTGTCATGGGTGCTTGTGACAATAGAGATGAAATTGTCCATTTCAAGCCGTGTCTTACAAAACTAAGGAAATTCTATTTGCAAGGTAGTTATTTTGATTAACATTTATTTTTATTACTGTGTGTGATATTTAAGATGGTACTAATGCATAATTAAGTAGAAAACCTTTCTGACAAAACATGGTTTTCCAGTCGTTGCTGGATGGATTGTTTTGAGGTTAGTTCCCATGTCTAAAGACCAATCCTAGCCTACACCTCACCAAGAGGATTCTTTCGACATATGTGTGTTGATCCTTTGTATGCAGAGGTACTGTATATTTTCAACATGTTCCAACTGATGCAGTGTTTATTAATTATTTTTCAATTACCATTGTAGAGTTCAACCTACAGACGGGCCGGCAAGTTTGCATGTCCTTCACGCTTGAAGGTCGCGGGAAACATAACGAGTATTACTGTCAATGCGGTGTTGTAGAGTTTGGGTGAGAATTAATTGGAAGTGTTGCATCATTATCAAGCAGGTACAATAGCCGCAAGGCTCAGCCATTTGGTATTTATTTTGATATTGGTTTTTGTAGACCCATCCCCAGCAACGTCAACCTAAAGAAGGAAAGGCTAGTTTTCATTTCCTTCACGCTCGAAGGTCACGGAGGAGAGGTTGGGTGAGGACGACACGTGTTACATCATTATCAAGTAGGTACAATAGCCGTAAGGCTTAAGAGAGGGGTCAGGGTGAGAAAAAGTCGTATAAAAGGAGAGAGAAAAGATCTAAGAAATCAGTTGAGTGAGCATCTCCGACACGGCAACAACTGCTGCTGTGCACTATTTGTCACTAAATCGCAATCATGAGTAAATATTCTGTTACTTGTGTTTATGTATTATATTAATTTCTATTGTTTTTTGTCAGTTATTATTGCATATTAATGTTCAAATTATTTATTGTCTAGTCAATTATGGCGTTGTGCTGCACTGCTGCTGTTGGTTGTTGTCCTTAAATACTACACCACCAAGACTACAATTTATGCTGCCCGAGCTGCATCACCAAAGAGCCCTAGTACTACATCGTGATTCCATTTTTTTAAGCAAAATCCATTTGGTATTAATTTTGATATTGTTTGTTGCAGACCCATCCCCAGCAACGTCAACCTGCAGAAGGAAAGGCCAGTTTGAATGTCGTTCACTTCGAAGGTCACGGAGATCATTACGTAAAACTGTCAATGCGGTGGTGAAGAGGTTGGGTGAGAACGGGAAGTGTTTGCTTCATTTTCAAGCAGGTAAAATAGCCGCAAGGCTTAAAAGAGGGGTCAGGGTGAGAAAAAGTAGTATAAAACGAGAGAGAAAAGGCCAAAAAAATCAGTTGAGTGAGCATCTCTGACACGGAACCGCATCAACTGTCTGCTGTACACTATTTGTCACCAACTGCATTCTCCAACGTAATACCGGTTCGCAACCAAATGGTAAATTTTATTTTGTTTTTACATAGAGTTTTGTATCAGTTTTCACTTTATTATTTTATCTGTTTGTTAATTTGTCGGTTATTATTGAAAATTAATGTTCAAATTATGTACCGTCTAGTTAACTATGGCGTCGTGCTGCTGTTGGTTGTTGTATCCTTGATGGTTGGGTCGACCACTGGTGTACCGATGTTTCGTGGGTATGGTTGATACCAAACCGCAACGCCGCCGTTTTACTACACAACAACAACGTGCGCAACAACCGGATACTACACTACCAAGGCCGCTGAGTATTACACCACAACCTATGATGTCCCGAACTACTACACCGAAGCCTCAAAGTATAATTCTGCCTCGAGTTACACCACCAAGGCAGCGGAGTACTACACCACCAAGGCAGCGGAGTACTACACCACCAAGGCAGCGGAGTACTACACCACCATGTATGCTGCCCTTGCCTTTTAGATCGAGCCTCCCAAGCACTACTCTGTTCCCAGCTACAACACCGAGGTTCCAGCTTATTACACCACCAAATCGGTTAAATATTACACAGAAACGCCCAAGTACTAGTATTTTGTCCACTTTGCGTCAGTTGTCTATTGGTGTTGGATTTCTTCAAGACCGGTATGCTGGATTGTGAATTATTTGTTTATGTTTTAGAGGTGACTACTGCCTTATTCATACGGACATATTCTTGTGGTTCGACGATGATATTTCAAGGATTAGTTACGAAAGAGACTTGTAACTGTAGATTTTATAAAATCTTATAAGTAATGGGAAAGTGGTTGACCTTTGTAAAAATGAAAGACTTTGAAGTTGAGAGAAATATATTGATACAATTCATAAACAAAACTTGGTATAAATTAGCAACAATGAACAAAATACTTATAAAAAGAATTGTTATATTGTCCCACCTCCTCCCACAATTCCTCCACATTTCACAGTCACATACAAACATACATATATACATACACTTAAGTTAACCCATTGGCTGCCACGCCATACAACCCGTAGGTTGCTCTCTACTAATCTACGCGCCACGTCTGAAGGATCCATGACCAAGTGGGACTTGCCATTGCTGACAAGTCCGTGCTGAAAAGGGGGAACTATGGTGCATTGCCTGAAACAGGCGCCTTGCGGCAAATTTTGGGCTTGGCGACTCTCCGACCCCGCGGCTTGTAAACCACGAGACCGAACAGCGCGGCCCGTGCTAAGGAGCTATGGGAAAACAAAGGCGTGGCAGACAACGGGTTAACTAACACTAACACAAACATATTACCAAAAACAAATGATGATCCACACTGACATTTAGGAGATACCGGCGACGTTTTAGTGTCCATCTTCTCGACGTTTCCTCTCATTACCTGAATAAAGAGAAAACAATTCTTATTAAGTGACATGCCAATTAAAGTAACGTAATAGTCACATAATACATATAGGTTCATTGTTCTGGTTTTTTTGCTCAAAACTTCAAAGGCGCGCTTTAAATTGCTTAAAATCTACCTAACAATATTGAGAACTATTCACAGAACAAAGCTCACATGCTAGTCTTTTTAAAAAAATTCCGGAAGTAGACCGGAAGTAACCACAGCGCCTCAACCATTGAGCTGTCGTCAAATTAAACCACATATTCGTGATCTCCATGAAATTTGTGGTCGATTACATGTGATTTAAACGAAATCCAAAATTTGGCCAAAATCGAGAATTTTCCTGAACTATAGTTCAGGAAAATTTTCGAAACCGGAAGTACGCGTACGTAAAAAACATAACATGAACTTTACCACAAATTTGACGAGGATCACGAATATGTGGTTCTTTTGCTCCTCGAATGAATATTTACTGAACTACTGACTGAAATGAGCAAACCGGAAGTAGAAAAAAAAGAGCAATTATCGAAAATTTTACAAGTGAGCTTTGTTGCAGGAATAGTAATCGTCAGTTATTACTAAATATTTCAACAAAATAACTGTCAATAAATGTTTAAATAGACGTGCAAAGTAACTGAAAATGACTGTTATGACAGCTGCAAATTATCAAAAAGCCATCTAGCGTTAGAAAAAAGAAACGTCCAAGTAAAACTTCGTTGGCGCGTAAGAAGGGCCTGATTGTGAAAACTATTACACAGACAGAGTCTAACGCAACTAGACTATAAGTAGATAACCTACGAAAATAAGTCAATTATTGAGTACCTGGGCATAATCCCGTGGTGAGTGACTGCAGGTGCGTAACAGCGGACGGAAGCGATCACTGAAGTGGTCCAGAAACTCGCCAGTGAAGTAAAACAAATTGTGTTTAGAAGCAGTGAAGTTAGATGAGCGTGCGTCGCGAAGATAAGGATGGAGAAGAACGTTGATGGAACATGGAAGTCCCTCTTCCGTCATGGACAAAGGTCAGCATTGGCACAAGAATCTCCGTGCCAGGACCACACGATTCCATAAAGAAACTGTGTGCTCTGTAAAATAAAATGTTTTACATTAATAAAAATACAACAAAGAATAAAGCATATCAATCCTTACCTTTTCTAAGAAGCACACTTCAATTTTCATGATGAAAAAACCTTAAAAATGGGAATTACAGCAACTAACAGTCTTACTCCTCATGTTGAGATACATTTCCTGATGCTAAAGAAAGTGTCATAATGCGTTACAGTAGCAATGTTGCATGGTGATAGGTGGTATTGATGCTCACCTTTATCATATGGGTGATGAATTTAGTAAGGCGTCAAGCAGAACTGGAACATGTATGCATACACACAGCATTATTCACATCACACTCTTCATGTCACTGAAACTCTAAGTAGCAATGGGACAAGGATATTCTCTACTTTATTTACAAATTTACCAGTGAAAAATAAAACTCTACCAGTCTACCTATCTCTCAGCTGGGATGCCTTCTAAACAGAAGTAGAAACAGCCATCACAGCAAACATGATGCTGCAGGTCAACTCTCCACCAAAATTGCGAGATTCAGAAAAGTCCTATGGTTCATGAACAAGAATACCTATGTTACATGAAAATCCGAATTGTAATGGACTGTTAGTAGTAATGGGAAAATACCTTAACTTGGCAGATTTGTATTCCACAATATGTGAGTTTCAAACATGAATTTTAGGTTTTGACAGCATTATGGGTCTATTGGATGGAAATTGACTCAGGAGCGCTAAGTCAACTTGTTGGAATGAATGACAGTATGCATCTAATATTTGAAGAAATAAGTTGGTACAGTATAAAAATAAAAAAATTAGGTCAAGATAAACCTACATAAGATATGAAGTTAAATTCGGTACTTGAAATCACAGGATAATAAGTATAAATTAGCAACCGACTATTTCGCCCAACCTCGTTTCACGATGTAACAACAACAAGGGCGACACTGGCGACATCTGGTAATAAGTTTTGAATCCTAAAGCGACAACTTAAGATTCAAAACTGATTACCAGATGTCGCTAGTGTCTCCCATGTTTTTGTTCTTTAATGGTGAAACGAGGCGAAATGAGCAAAACAAATTGTTGCTAATTTATACTTATATTCCTGTGATTTCAATTACCAAATTGAACTTCGTATCATATGGTTTATCTGTATACATGGCCTTATTATGGGAATTGCATTTACGCAGGATTGTTGAGTTTGGACTCCTCCGTTCGAGGAGGAGTATTATTTCATGAAGCTACAGGCCTAATACAGCGTCAAATAATGAATAATTCGCAGAAAAACTTTTCGTACGCGCGTACACGCATCTATTGCAACCCCTGAAATGAATATTTCATGGGAAAATCCTGCAGGATTGATGACGCAAAAAAGAGACCAGCCACCAGCCTTCGGGAATATGTATATAAGAAGCTTATACATCTATCACGAAAGTCTATAGAAAATTCGTGCAAACTTTAAGACAAAGTGTATAACTAATAGCTATATATACGGAGTCGATTCCGTTTCCGAACCGAACCCCAAAATTCCGGCGGAAGGCTCTCAGACTGATGATCTAAAGCAACTCTTGTCAGATTTCGACTCTTCATTCCGTTTGATGTCGCCACATTTTAGATTTGAACTCGATGAAACAGTTCCATCAGGAAAATCATGTAAAGGTTGCCGAATAATCATTGGCTTACCGAGTGCTCCTGAGCGACAAGTAGGCGTCTTCCGGATGGATGGAGGAGAGACTTGCAACGAGATGTGAACTTAGTACTATAAGGGTTTGTGGCCTCTCAAGGATCGACGGTCGATAAATCAGAATTTTTAAAATAAAACCAAAGTCAAACTTTGGATCCGATCGATCCTCGTTAGCGCGTTTGATGACCCACTCCAGTTTGAATCCGCATCCAATGGTGGGGGGTCCCACGTTGTTATTCGAAATGCCAAATTCAACTATACTAATAATGTCTCGACCGATGAGTAGCACTCAAGGAGCATTTCCTTCCGGCGGATTGTCGGAATGACCTTCCGGTCGGATGAGAACTGGCCTTTCTAAGAGGACTATATACAGGAATAAGTCTGGCAGCCGGAAGAGGTAATTGATTGTCATTCGCCGTCATCTGATTCGATGGAGAATCATTGGGATGGACCATCAGAATCAAAATGGATCCCGGCCGCCGTTTTCCATCCATTAGACGACAGGATGACGACAAGCCCCGGCAAATGATATTGGGCCGGATTTGATGGATGGGAAAGTGATGATGATGATGACCTTACATATCGCGATGCAAACGGAGTGTGACAGATGTTCCAGACACTCGTCGTTAATACAAAAATAAAAATAATCAAAAGATTCAAATAAAGCGCCATGCAGCGGTGCGGTGGTGGTGGCATATTGATTTCGTGCAGCTGAGTGGAACTTTGGTATATAGTACTATACGCTTAGTTGGATGATGAACGGCTATACACGTCTATTTGACATCCGCACTTCCCAGGACGGATGTGTTTTCGCCTTATTGCCGGTCTTTTGTGAGACTCTAATGAGCCCAGAATCTTCCGTCCTTCCGGGAATTATAGCAGCAGCAACTATAATGAATAACTATTGATTCATAAAGCGACCAGACCTTCCCCCGCCTCGGCCGCTATATATATCAATCCAGTCAAAGTATACGTAATAAAAGTCGCAACAGAAAAATAATAATGGCCCTTTTTAATATTTTTAAGGAGAAACTTGTTGAGTGGCGACAGTATTAAATTGGAGACTTGATGATTTCTTCGAGATTCTGTCGAATAATAAAATCACAGAATGCACAACTTCCTGTTTTGACTTTATAAACAACTGAACTTAACCGGACGATCTAGGAGTCACACCCACACAATACTAGATTGGTTTACAGTGGCACACTATAAGCTATAATCGAACCCGTTCATACTGGATTCTATCCACCAGCGTTTAATTTTGGAATCCCAACTTTTCTTTCAAGTCGAGACATCAAATTAGCTATTGGACCGTCAATGGACGGATTTGTAACGGGTCGCTGGACACAACCTTTTTTAACTAGCAACGGACTTTGAATTATCCTTGTGTAGTGCAGTTGATTTTAATTTTGTTTGGCTGATCGATCGCTTTCGAGATATTCAAATGAATTTATAACATGTCAACAAAGTTCTTGTTGAATTTCTCCTCTTTCAAGGAAACCATTCGAACTGCTCTGCGTGCTGTAATCAAGTTCTTAATGTATTCGAAAAAGCTTGTCGTTAATTCAAGTGAATCATTTTGGGATAGTATTGGGTTGCGAATTAATTTTCTTGGAAAAATGTCACATGACTCATTAAAAACTAAATGAATCGCCTTTCTATACGTGACTCACCGTGTGCGGGGCCGAAAACATGTTTATTACCACGTATCTATTGACAAATGGAATGCCAGATATTGGTGCAACACAATCAAACCCGGCAACGATCTCCAGTTGCGTCGTCTTTCTAGTCTACATGCTGGGTAAACATGTTATTGATGACAGGTGCGCAGTATTATTATTACGATCTATTATTTCCCATTTACATTTTCCGAATTCAATCAAGAGGAATGCTCACAATCCTGCAATCAAATTTCTCGTGCATTTTTGTTCGATAGTTATCAAACAAACGAAGACGATCAAGTTGCGCACGCGCCATGGAATGGCAGAATTCAATAAAATATTTATTGCCAGCGTCAATCAGAATTCTTTCGCCTTATTTTTACAATGTTTTGTATCGCCAACAGCGACTGTTTGTTTGACAGAATTTACCGTAATAATTTAGCTCACTTTTGTTAAATTTCTTCCGCGTTTGGCAACGCCTTTCAACCAATGCCAACGAGTTACACAATTGCTGCAGTGGCGCTAATGCCGGAAAACCCGTCAGCCGGAGGGGAGGAGGACTTTAGCCAGGGAAAAGGGAACACAGGGAATACAGTACGTCAATGAAGCAACATGGCTACGGCTAGCTACAGGAGCAGGCAAACGGCTGCTCAAATGAAGGACGAAAAAAAAGATGGCAATGAAAAGGAGAATATTTGGTAAGTTGTCGTTCAACGCTTTAGGAAATGGTGAGCTAAACTTGGCCGTTGTTTGTCGAGCAAACCAGGTCTACTGTCATCATTTTATTTACTTGTAACAGCATGGGTGTGACAATCCTTAAAAATTTACTTTTTTGTTTGACTTTGCTACTTTTGTCTTCTGTACAATCACAACAAGTTCTTTAGCTGGAAGTTGATTTCTAAAAAAGTATCGTGGTCTTTCTAGTTGAAATAGTTTTTGTTTCTTTTTCTATCATGTAATTTCATTTACTAGTGAAACCTTACGTTGACAGCTGTCTGAAGGATGATGAAATCACCATCTCATTTATCTTGATTTTGTTTGATATATTTATTTTTAGGCCATCTGTTTTGAGTGAAGTGCAACTGAAAGGAACCAACAAACTATCTCCAAATCAGCAAGTTGTTGTCATTGGTGAGTCATAGTATCAATTATTGCTTCCTATCTGCAATTTTTCTTTAATGTTTTGAAAATGTCTTGTGGCAGGTGACCGAGAATCAGGGAAAACCACACTTGTTGCAAAGTTACAAGGCAATGTTGCTCCCAAAAAAGGTTCTGGCTTAGAATATGCTTACATTGATGTTAGGGATGAATACAGAGATGGTAAGTCAAGTTTTATCAAATGTCAAGAGTTTTTTGTCTCACTGACAACTCCCTTCGATTTCTATGATTATTTATCTCAAAAATTATTCTGCTTTACAGATCACACTCACTTGGCTGTCTGGCTGCTAGACGGCGATGCGAATCAGGCTCACTTGTTACGCTATGCATTGACGGAGGAAACCTATTCATCAACCCTTCTGATGCTGACCGTTTCGATGACAACCCCATGGGCTATGCTAGACCTGCTAGATCAGCTACAAGAGTGGACTTCTCTATTACAAGATCATATAGACAAACTTCCCTTTTCAGCTGAAGCCATCAGGGAATATCAGCACAAATGTAACAATAGCAATTTTCCAATTTCTCCTTTGTGCTTGTCGAATTGAGCGTTTTGTTTATTTCATCGGTAGATGTCCGGCGATGGCAAGAATACGTGGAACCGGGCGATGAACTGGAAACGGCTCAACTGAGGCGGACATCTCGTCATGTGGATGGAGAAGAGGAAGGCATGGATCACCTGTTTCCTCTTCCGGAAGGAGTCCTCACGCGCAATCTCGGCTTGGATATTGTCGTAGTCGTCACTAAGGTAAAGCCATGATTCCCGGTTCAACAGAACTTTTTGTTTTACGACGTTGACGTAATAACGGCCACCATTCTTTTTATATAGACTGACTACATGGCGACGCTGGAAAAAGATCTGGACTACAAGGAAGAACATTTTGACTTTATCCAACAGCACCTGCGCAAATTTTGCCTGCAATACGGAGCCGCCTTGTTTTTATACGTCGGTGAAAGAAGACAAGAATTGCGACTTGCTCTACAAATATCTTGTGCACAGAATATACGGTCTGGTGTTTCCCACTCCAGCCCTGGTGGTTGAAAAGGATGATGTTTTCATTCATGTATGTTTTATTCATCTACCTTGCGTTCTGCTTATTTTTTAACCGCAATTTCTTATGTTAGTCCTGCTGGATGAGATAACGACAAGAAGATAGGTATTCTTTACGAGAACCTGCAGTCCATGAAACCGGACGATGATTATTCGGACGCCATCAATCGACCGACGGCGCGTAAACCGGCCCCGCGAGAGGCCGAGCTCCACGCCGAAGATGAACATAATTTTTTATCTCGTTTACTGCAACAATTGCAGCAGCAACAGCCAGCTCCTGTTGGCATCACGGGTGCAGTAAACGGTTCTACTGCGTCACCCACGGCCGCTGGCACAGGTGTCAATTCACCTTCTGCCGGGACGCCCATCCGAGGCGGAATTCAAGTCCAGAAACCTGTCGATCGTCGTAGTTCCTCTTCGGCCATTCCTAATCAAGTACGTTGTCAACTAACTGATCGTTATTCTTTGATCGAATGCGGTTTAATCGATAGATGGATCCCACAAAGACTGGAATCAGCGGCACTTCCGAAGGCGTTTTGGCCAACTTCTTCAATTCCTTGTTGAAGAAGTCATCTTCGACAGCCTCGCCAACAGGAATGCTTACACCTGGAGGTAATTTCCGCAATGCATCTATTTTTCGAATGACACATTTTGATTGACTGAAACGAAATTGAATTGTAGATCGAGTCAACGTACCCAACTCTGGCGCTCCAGCGTCTGGAAGTGAAGGCTCTCCGGTTCCTGGTTCTCCCGACAAGCTGAACTTGGTCAGTCGACCGGGAGAAGTGGCCGCTGAGCTAGACCGGTTGGCTCAATCCGCTTCTTCCCGGCTCAATCCAATACCATCAGTGCCCGTCTCGACCAATGTGGATAACTCTTCATCCGACTGCTGATCTTGTTTAGCTGCACCTTTCTTTTTTTCGTTTACCCTCTTCTCTTTCAACACCCGAAACTCAGATCGGCGTAATTGTTTATCCCCCCCTTCCTAGATATTTTTTTTCTCTAATTTAATTCAAGTCGCGCTATTTTGGATTGGAAGCATTGGGTTCACAATCTTTTCCCTTCCATGTCTGCTCTTGTATTGTTCAATATTTTTTTTTAATTACGTGCCTAACCAACAAAGCCGGTCGTAATGCTAAAGGTAAAAAAAAACCAGACGCGAGCCAAGGGAGAGGTTAACTAATTAATTTAATAATTCTGCAGCTTATTCTATTCAACATTTCTGTAAATAACCAGAATGAGAAAACATCAACATGTCCTCAATCCTTTGATTTCCGTCTTGGATTTTTGTGTTGTTGCCGGTGAGTCCATGTAGTGCCACTCTCCGTGTAATTTGCTTGCAAACTGGCGGATGATCAAGTATTACGGCCCACTGAATATACATAGATAAACCAGTCTACACCAAACCAAATTCCCCATTTTTTTTCTGTAGATGGAAATCGAAGATGATTGGACGACAATTAATTTGTTTGTTTCATTTTTTGTTTCCAATTTTTTTTCCTGCTTGTTATTCAAATTGTATTGATTTAATTACTTTTTTGGGAAATTCAAATCTCAAAAAGGGTTAGGCAAAAAAAAAAACTATCTTTGTTTACTTATTGATGGGCGGCCACATTGGCAGCTCCATCTCTATTTTCACACTTTCAGCTGCGGCAAATCTTTCAGACGTTGGTAAAAAAAAAGTTAGTGGTGGAAATCAATGAATAAATTCTGTTTTGATTTTTGAATGGAAATTCATTCTGAACGCTGTTTTTTTATTTTATTTTTTCAAATTTTATTCGAAACGGTAGGGATTTTTAAAACTTGGCAACGTTGCATCGCTTACCGGATGTTCCCCTTCCTCCTATCGTAAACGTTTCTGGCTTGGCTTTTCAGATTCAGCCATCAGTTGGTGAAGAGCATTTTTTCTCTTGGCTCGCGGAAAGTGTTAAGTCTTTTCTCATTCGAAGTGTTATCTAAGAAGGTTTGCCCATTTCACAGTTGGTAAGTTATTAGTAATTTTTTAGTTGTTGAGTCTGTGTTAATTTTAAGTTTATAACATTACAGTGTTTCATGCGAATACAGCAACTGTTGAACATGGCCGGAGCTAACATGTTGGTCCACTTGACGCACATTGACGATTCCGTTCGTGGACGGCAAGGCCCGTGTGTCTACTTTTGGGGTATGACCCACGATCGTAGCTTGTATTTGCTGATGGAAAAATATTTGGAGAGCATCAGGCACTATTTGGAAGCAATTTCACCACCGCTCAACCTTAATGTACTGAATCAAGTCTGCTGTGTACTCATTAACCACCAGTGGCATCGAGCAAAAGTGCTGGAACTTAAATTGAGCCATGCAGGGACAATTGATGTTTTTTGTATCGACTCTGGAGATACTCACACAGTACCCTTAGGTTTTGTTCGTACTCTTGACATCCCTGCAAAGGAAGCAGAGCACATCAGGGATTGGCCTCCTCTAGCCACTAAGTTTATTCTTGCTGATGTAGTTGCCCCTCGAGGACCTGGATCTCGTTCCCACTGGAGTGAACCAGCTGTGATTTTCTTGAAGATGCATGTGGAGAATCGCACTTGGAAAGCTTCACCCATGGGCATGTACGGTGAACATCAGGGTGTAAGGTTGTTTGATTCAAATAATCAACTTCTGGCCACAACCATGATTCAGCAAGGACTTGGAGTGGCTGCACAGACCTATCACGAAGCTTTAAGCATGTGTGAGATGATGAACAAACAGCCTGCCTACATCCAACCTGCTTTTAACACCTTCTCAGGTAGATTAAACGTACCGACCCTAAACAACACCCTGCCACCTGCATTCGCAATTCCAGCAACATACCGTGACCATCATCCGGCGTACCCAATGGCAGCGGCTTGCTCTCCAAATCAGTCACCTATTCCTCCTCGAGCGTACGTGACTAACGACATTCCTTCCAAGGGGCGACACGACGTTATCGTCACACACATTCCCGATGGGCCTCACAAGTTCTACGTGCAACTCAAAAGTGAAGCCAGCGATTTTCTGAGGTTACGCAAGAAACTCGATTCGACAGCACCTCCCGCCTTGCGCGGAGTACCGAAACTTGGAACACCTTGCGTAGCATTGTCTCCAACGGACAAACTTTGTCATCGTGGATTGATCACGGCAGTGGGTGATTACGGCGATCAGTGTACTGTCTACTTCGCTGACATCGGGACCCAGGAGCCAGTAAACCTTGATTCGATTTGTGAGATCTCTGACGAGCTGTTGGTTCCGCGCTTGTTTGCCTATCGAGTTTCTTTGTTTGGCGTTGAAGAAGTCGCCAAACTCGTGGGCTTGAACGAAATTTTCACGTCTTTAGTCAACTCAGTCCCGTATCTCAAAGTTGAAGTCGTGGAAGATGATGAGGGCAAACAAAAAGTAAATCTCTACGACAACCTTGGACGCAGTATCTGGGAAATGCTCTGCACGATTCTGGCTAACTTCGGAACATCGAGGGTTTGCTCGCCTGTTGCCCCAATCCCTTCGCCACCCAAATTAAATCAAGCAGCTACAGCATGTGTAACCGAGGTAAATTTGATCAGTGTGATGATTGTATGTTTTCAAATCTAACGGTTTTCTGTTTTAATTCGATCAAATCTACAGATCCCCTCTGCTGTTTTACCGGAAGAGCCCGGATATTTTTTTGGACAGCTCGAGAAGATACCAGTAAAGGATCTAAATGTTATGGTCGCTGAGCTAACGATGGCTTACTCTACCGATCCCAACCCTCCCTTGCTGTATGCAGACGTCAAAAGCCACTTGGGGCATTATGCCGTGATCCATTGGGATGAAGACAATAATTTCTACCGGATTCGTGTAAATAAGGAGTTGATCAACGATGCTGAGGTTCAATTCACCGACTACGGAAACAGTCTGCTGATACCACGCTGCAAAATTTTGGCACCTCTAGAAGGGTTGACTTGCTTCCGAAATCCTCCTTACGGCATTCATTGCAAGATTGATGGTGGTGTGATGCAGTCTATTCCCAACTGGCGGGAACTTATGAATGAAAAGCAGATTAAAGTAAAAATTGGTAGTTTGGTAGACGGAGTCTATTCAGTGACTTTGACTGACGATCCTTGCAATAACGATATTGCAAAAGCGATTTCTTCGGGGAACCTTCAAAAAAAACCCGTTGTTAGCGGTAAGTTGACAAATTTTTTTTTTGGCTATGGATGAATTAGTAATTAATGTTCTTTTATTTTCAGTTCCAGAACAGAGCACTTGTAGTGATAATGCACCAGTCCAAGTTGAAAATGTATCGGAACAAACAGCCAGAGGGAACAACGATCGTTTCAGGAGGAACACCGATAACGGCAATTCTGGTAGAAGTCACTACGTTCACCCCAAAGCCAAGGATACAAACTGGAGAGCAGCTGGGACGGAAGATACGACGCAAACTGGGCAAGTGAGAACATCCAGCAAGGAATGCAATTGGAGATCGTCGTCTAATCAAGTTCAAGAGGTGATTCGCGCTCCTCGAGGACCTCCTCCCTCGACTGGGAATGGAGAGACTAAAGGTCCCATGGGGTTTCAGAGACTTGGACAGGTGAACAAATCACAACCTCCTTTGTTGAAGCCTATAATTGAAACTTCGCCACCTGCCGTGATACCCGAGGAGCCGAAGATGTCACCAACTTCAACTGTTCAAAAGCAGTATACTTATATGCATCAAGCTCTGCCAGTTGCAAACAGTCAAGTGCAGTTAACTTGTGTTGTTGACCCAACCAGTTTCTATGTTCAGCTATCAGCTAACTCTACTATTCTTAATGAATTGGTTGAGAAATTGAATCTAGTTGACTGTGGTATGTTTATTTCTGTTGTTTACTCTATTTCGTCCATCTAAATTTTTTTTTTTTTTATCTAGATGAACTTAAACCATTCATTCAAAACGCAAAGCCCGGCTCTGCTTGTGTGGTGCAGTATGAAGAAGACAGCCAATGGAATCGTGGACAAGTTCTTCAGTTGAGCGACCCCCCTGCCACGATCCAACTAGTCACTGTAAAACCAATTTCACAGTTGAAGCGAATGGTCCCGCGCTTCATGCAGTGTCCTCAGTTGGTAAATTCAATTTCTTTCTTCCATACTTATGCACCACATCTTAAACGTAATTTTCTTTAAGACTTGGCACTCGAGATTGAAGGGAGTCAAGAAGATGACTTCCGGACCTGTCAATCTGGAACCCCAGAAACACATTGCTGCCTGCTTTTTAACTGGACAATCGCTTTCAGCATTGTTTCATTCTACTAGTCCAGGTAAAAGTTTAGATTTTTTATTTATAAAGAGTGAATGCAAGTATTCAGTTCATTTTTCTTAAAATTTAGATGGAAATAATGGGGTGTTTGAAGCGGGTTTCAATGTTCCTGGTGATGTTGCAAACTATTTGATTGAACAGAAAGTCCTGGACCGCGTCGTGTTAGATACGCCACAACATCTTTATGTCCGATTATTTGAACCCTCTGGATTGGATCTCAATGAGAAATTGGGGTTGCCGGAAAGTTTTAAAGTCGAGTCCGTCGCAATTAATCTTCTGGAAGTCAACTCTCTTGATGACGGGGAAATGTCTTCCCCGATGTCCAGAACTTCTGAGCCTGCACTTTTCGATACGTTTGATGACGATGTCACTTTACCATTGGAGGTGGAGGTGGTTCGCCAAGTAATCGAAGAACCCCTGGTTGCGATCCCAACTGTTATTGAACATTCTGAAAACGAGGAAGTAGAGCTTGCCGATCGGATGGAACAAGTAGCCGTTCAAGAAAAAGAGTTTTACCAATCTTTCGGCGAATCGGTTAGTTCTTTCGTCAACGAAGAGACACTGCCACAAATTATGGTACTCAAAGAAGCAAAAGTCATGGAGCAGTTGGCAATCCTCGATGAAGAAGTAAAAGCTGCCGGTGATGTTACTGAAAATCTAGCGCAGGAAATAGTGGATTTCGTGTCGGCTGAGAATGCAACCAAGGATTTAAATGTTTCAGAACCCATCGAGGATTTAAACGTTTCCGCCCACATCGAAGATCTTAACCTTCCCGAAAAGAAGTCGTCGGGCGAGGACGTCAGCTTCAACTTAATCAGACAATTGACGGACGCCCCGTCATCTACATCACCTTTGGAGTCTTCTTTAATCGACGCCACACAGTATATAGATGAAGATCCTGATGTCACTCTCCTCTCGGAAGCCGCTGCAGTAACGGAGACAACAGAAGTGATCGAGGATATTGATGAATTCCACGATCTGGTAATGCGTATTCTTTTACTCATCGATCTTTTGTGTGTTTAACATATTTTTTCTTTCTAGATCGAACTGGATGATATGGAAGAGTTTTATGATTCGCAGTCGGCCGATGAAGCACTGGAGGACCAGCCGGTTGTTGGAATACCATGTGTAGCTCGTTTCACCGAAGACGAGCGTTATTATCGCTCGAAAGTCCTATCCGTTGGAGATCGATTAGGAAAGTTTGTTTTTTTGGCAGGCTGCTCCTTTCAGCTGCCTTTTGCTGAGGCAAGGCCAGTTGAGCCGAAATTAGTCGACGTGGATATCAACGGCCTTGCGGCCGATGTATCAAAGGTGGTACTGAACAGCGGGTTGCCGTGGTTGGAGGGAACATTCGGCTTGGTGCTAATCGCAGTTACGAAATACATGTTGTGGCCATTGTTTAAGAAGTATTGTTGGGAAAAAATGGTTCAAATATGTAAGTATCAGTTTTTATGTCTAGTGCGTCGGGTGTCCCGGGACACCCACCAACTGGTGTCCCGGGAAGGTCTATAGAGCAAGGTTTATTTAAATAAATTTTATATGTTTGCTTTTTTTTTTCAGGGAATGACTATTTCCACAAGAACCAAACCGATGCCCAACAAACCGACGCCATTCCACTAACCCCTATTCAACCAGAAATATTGAATATTGCGATTGAACAACTTTCCAGTCAGCAATTGGCGGCCCTAGAGGCACTAGAGGACATCAAAAATTCAGTTGCTCACCTGGAACCCCCCACAGTTGACAGGCCACAGACACAAGGCCAACCAAATGGTCCAGGCGTGGGGGGCGAATAAAAGTGCTTCGGGTGACCCCGGGACACCCACCAACTGGTGTCCCGGGAATTATCCCGAATCGGAATCCATCAAAATCAGTTAAGATCTCAGCGAGGACACTTACAGTCTTCCAGTTGACTGAGGTACTTTGTGGTGTCGGAAATTTCATCCTTTTTTTTTTTGTTTTTTTTTTTTTTTCTTTAGCTTGTGTTTATTTCTTTCGCTTTTGTTTATTCATTTTCATCTTATTTCACAAACGCGAGTTCTAACAAAAAGAACTAAGCCTCAACTGTGAGGAGCCAAATTCTGTTTCATAGTCGAGGATCATAAAATTTTTTTTTTGTTTTAGAAACCTTTGAATGCATACTCATCGTCTTTGTTCTGTTAACCAAGAGTCGACTCGAATAAAGTTTTCAAAAAAGTTTCGTCTCCCTTCACGGCGTTTTGAAATGTTGTTTAAATTTGGTTACTTGTCAACAATTTTGAGCTAAGTAGAATTTTTTTTTATAGGGTTTCAATGTTGGGTTCGGGTCAGCAGGCAACATTTGGCGGACTTATCAATCAATAAGTCGTTATGTAAAGTGTTAATTCTAGGTACTAGGTGTGAAACTATAGGGCTTATTATTTTGTTTTTGGGTTTAGGAATTCGGTGCTCACTGTAAACTAGAGCTGCCAGACATACCAATTTACACTTGTTTGAAATGGCTAAGAGTACGAGAAGCTGCTTCAATGCGCTTCTGAATGGGTCCGTCTACCGATGGTATTATAGACAGGATTAAACCCATTTTCGATAACATTCTATTTTGTAGTTGAAAAAATGCATGTGTGTGACATATTTTTCGAGGTTTCCCTTTTTTTTTTTATTAATTAGCTTTGCATTTTGATAGTGTGTCATGATATCAATGTTATGTGTTTTCATGGCGACCAATTTTCCTCTGGTAACTACAGTATACTAAACATTAGATCGTAGTAGACTCACGCTATAGCGAACTACACAAAAAGAGGTTGCTTGGGAGTCGTGTCCGACCTCAGTGCGCTGCATGATGGGCACTGTTTAATTAATAATTAGTTGGAACGCTTTGCGTTATTGAGATAACGGTAACGGTCCACGATGTTTAATCGTACGTCTGAACGACCCAACTAGCCGAGACACCGGGAATTTATGGTTTACGAATTTACGATGGCATTATTTTCATTACTATTTCTTACTTGAAATGTTTTTAGTGCTGTTCCACTAAATTTGTTTTCCTTCCCCTCAGTTTGGATGTTCCTGACACGCTATATTAAACAAGTAATTTCCTTATTTGTTTTTGACTTTTTCAGAAAAAAACCTTTTGCCACGGAAGATTTGAGGCCTTTTCTGATGGCCTCTAATTTCAATGTGTTGACAGTGAGAGAAGAACATTTCCTTGTGAATGTTTGTTTGTTTTTTTTTTAATTAAAAAAAAAAAGAAAATGGAAAATCAGGCAGCCAGGGGAAGAGGGATCAAGGCTAGAGAAATGGAAACAATGAATAGGGGGTGTTCCTGTCAATTACAACACGTCTCGTTGTGTTGTAGCAGAGGTGCAGGTTGGGTCGGATCTGCAGTTGAATAACTCGCCCCCTGCACATTTTAAGTTTCCTTAGAACTTTTTGTCTAAAGAAAAACACGTTTAGTGGAACTTAAAGAAAAATCACAAGAAGTGGGAGTGCTTGAATTCAGTCGTGTTTCTGGTAGTTTGTGGACTAACATCACATGGCTATTAATTAGTCACCAAAAAACGGAAAGGCTTCTTCAACATGGTCAAAGCCTTTTCCAAGGCACTGCTTTATAACGTACTTCCTATTTTTTGTTTTATCGTGTCGGGTCTGAGTCAAAGTCATCTAAGGCAGGATTCGAATTGTCATGCAATTACAGGTATATAAAAGGTCTATTAAATTTCCCTGATAAATTTTAACCTTTTCACTTTTCATTTCCTTTGACTAAGGTTCTGAAAAATTCAACACAGCAGCTCTCTTTCCTTCGATAGCAGATCAGCTAAAAAAATTAAGCCATATTCGAAACCCTAGGCTAATTGATTCAGGGAAACTTTATATGGATCACAGTGGTGAGTAATGACAAATCTAGTCTGTACAAGCTGCTGTTTATTTCCCATCAAAACCAAAGTATTCTTTGAAAACATGTGAGCTATGATGTTCCTCTAAATAGTTTAAGAATGCTTTCATGCCTGAGGAATCTGATGAGGCTTTGATATCTGCAATATTGGAGAAATTTTGAAATTTCTGGACTTTGTCATGTTCTTCTAATATACAGGAAATCTTCTGCTAGTTTAGTGCACGAATCTAGAAAAAATCTAGGTTTCATTGTGTGCAAGATTTTTTAGATTTTTCAAAATGTTACCCTTTGCCACCATATGTTGCAATTTGTTTCCAATCCTTCCACACACATTAAGCCAGGTTTCCCAGGTAAAAAGAAACCAGTGATATTTAATTATTTAGCCCAGTCTTCAATATTCTTCATTTTTGACTTGCTGTAAATGTGGTGAGAATGAATCCACATTCTGAAAGTTTTCTTGTCTTCAGTTTTGGACATAGGGGCTAGAATATCTCCCTCTAGGAAGGTCAAGTAAGCAGGAAGATTATCCTTTACCCATTCTACTACTGAACCAATATAGATTGATCCTGGCTCCAATGTATGTTAAAAACTTCAGAGTTCCAAATTGATCCCATTGTGATTAGTTCTTCCTAGGTGCCCACTGTGCACCGATATTTGAGCTGGTGTACTTGGGTAGGAATTAGGAAGTGATACACTTACATTGACCTTTGCCTGTAAATGGATGACAGTTTAAAGAAATATTTCTCTCTGTTTCAAATATTCTTACCTCCATAATATTAAGATTGATGTTGTATTCCAGTTTTGGAACTATGTCTCTTCCTAGTTTACCCGACAAAAAACAGAAATAACTCCAGGATCAATAAGCTCAAGCTCGCCCTTGTTTGGAAACATAGAACCCAGCATTTCCAGCTCAGAAAGCTGGAGCTCTATATTATTTTCTACATCACTGTTTGAATCCATCAAAATTCTCGTTTTTTTGTAGTCTTGTTTACGTTTTCAATTGACGTAAGATGCGTTGTTGCCGATTTACTTAATCTGAAGAAAAGTTGCATTTTATTGATAATTGAATTGAAAATAATATTCAGTTGGACTAAACATGTATATGTGATTTTATTTCAAGATATTCGGGTGGTACAAGGCTTCAAGAATTTCCGGGGCTGTCCGAAAGCTGCACAACAATTCAAGGTTTTCCAAAATGCTGAAAATTGGTACGCTGTAATTGCTACCAATGCGGTGGAAAACAACACAGAAATTTACTCATTTTCTGCGGTATAAATATTTTTAAGTACTCTGCTTTTTTTTTGCGCAAGGTCTAATCATTTTTTTTTTTACAGTTAAACGGATGTGAAAAATTACTCGAAACGCTTCCGACCCGCCTGGCGTTCGATTTTGAGGTCGTTCGCACTAATGACGTCATACGTATAGTCGTTTTGGAGAAAACCCCAGCCAAATACCCACACAAACGGACTGGATCTTCAGTTTACACCATTAACTTCGCCAGTAATGGGACCATCAGCGCCAACAGAAGAGAAGCGCTTCGCAGTGAAGATCCCACTTGCATCACTACTTGGTTGTCTACTATTAATTGCATCCAAAAGCAAATCAATCTTATAATTATTTGTTTTCGTCTTGAATAGGGAACAGTTTGGAATTCCACACGTCGCTATTTGTAACGGCAAGAATCGTGATTTTAGAGGAATTGAAAGCTATTGGGCAAAGTTGTATATTTACTATGCTAGTGGAGGCTATTTTGATCGATGCGGAGAAATCGAGACACACTTTCCGAAGGCGATCCGACACTTCCGCATATTTTCCAAGCACTATTTAGCTGTTGCCAATTACCCTAACGAAACTGGTACATATCGATGGCTTTACGTTTCCAACTAAATTAAATTCCATTTTTTTTTAAATTTTAGTGGCTGAAAATGTCCCCACTGAAATTCTTCGATATGATCTCGGCACAAAAATGTATAAACAGTTGCAGCTTTTGCCAACCAAGGGTGCATCTGATTTGTGCTTCTTAGACATTGGTACGGGGCTGAATACCCTCCACTTCCTCGTGGTTGTGAATAGGCTTGCTTTCGGTATGACAGATTCCATTCAGGAAATGCCACGTATTAATGTTTATAATTTCTGATCCGGTTAACCTCAGATTCCACAGGAAAGTCCAATAACGATGCCACATCGCATGTTTATAAATTTATTGGCGAAAGGTTCGAACCGTTTCAGTCTATTGCTATTGACAGTAAAACGACGGGATGCCATGCTTTTCAGGTAATTTTGTTTTTGTGAAATTCACAGTAATTGATTAATAAGTAAAATCGGCTTTAATATTTTCCACATGGTGGGGGGTAGATGTTTATCAATACAATGGATGGCGCTTTGTTAGTGTCGTCCAGTATTCCAGCTTCGCTCTCGGTTCTGGAATCAACACTCTTGGAACTCTGAAGATGAATAAGGAGACTTTTATAAGTATTAATATTTATTTAGATGATCAAAGAGGAAAAATACTAACCGGTGTTTTTTTTCTGCGTCGTCTTTTAGCTGTTGCAAACTCTAATCCAGCAAAATCCTACAATGACAACTTGTTTTCACTAAAATTCTCTCATCAATTAAACGCCACCTTATCTACCGTTTACTCAAAGGGCATGTCAACATGTCATCAACTGAGATCTGAACTTGAAGTTGATCCCTTGAGGCTCATAACGGAATTGTATCCACGTGCCGTTAAGAAGAATGACACTGTTATCCAGTTGGGCAAGGTCGATTTTAGTTCTTTGAAAGCTGGTCGCGTTTGGACTAACCAGGTGAGTGTGTACTTCAATGCGATGTAAACATTTTGACGTTGTTAAAATGAGCGTCTTATTATTAGGTGGTACTTAAATCAAATATGTCGAGATTGGGAGCTACTCAAGTGATCCAGCTGAAAAGACTTGGTAATAAAATGGAACAGCTAGCCCTAAAACTCCAGGCATTGACGAAGCGCTTTAAACAAGCCATGCGAACAAACGGCGATTATGTCATTCATGGTATATAATATTTCTTCTCTTGATTCACTTACTATTTTCCTTAACAACTAATATTTATTTTCTAAAGGGAACGTTCATTTCAAATCCCTCGTAAGCACATGTCGAGGCTCGGATAAACTATCTGAAGGATGTGTTTTTGAAAATGTTACCGCAAAAACCATCAACTCCGTTGATATCGCGGATACCTACCATCAGGCCGTCATAGACTCCGACAAGCCAATTTCTTCTCTCAAAACAAAGCGTCTCGAAATTCGCAATGGACACCCAACAGTTTCCTTATCCGGCCGTGAAATCAAAGAATACATCACAGTGGACGAGGATCTTAATTTCCCAGACAAAATTAGAATTGAAGGAAATTTGCTTGTGAATGGCCATCTCGGCGTCAAAGGACTGGTTGACGAACGCGAGATTTCACCTAATTCTTTACTTTTACGGCAAGGCATTCAACATTTTAACTGTAAGTCGATCACATAAATGCCAATTTATTAAATTATCTCAGCTAAATATTTATTTTTTCTGTTTTAGGGACGCTGAAGACTACCGATGTTCATCTTAAAAATCTGAAGGCCCATTCTATTAACGGAAGAAATATTAGTCATTTATACCAAAACGCCATTTCAAACACAGGGAATTTCACTTTGCTTCAGCCAAAATTCTTCTCGTCACTTTCCGTTTCCAAGCTTAATCTAAATGGAATAATCAATCAAATCAACCTCACAACTTTGGAAAGTAATTCAATGAAATTAGCTGGAGATCAAGTTGTCACAGGTAGACGTTTACATTAATAAGCTGAGTAGAAGCTGATCGAGTTCTTAATTTATTCCTTTCCATTTGTTATTTTTATAGGCATCCACGGATACCTTAATGCTCACCTTGGGCGAGCCGTTCTGAATGGTTCGTTAAATGGAAAACAGTTTCCGGCAGATTTCGTTTCTGTTGGCAAAAACGATCAACTGAAATTTAAAAAGTTGCAACTCACTCAAGACGCAACGATGGTTCGCTTAACAGTCACCGAGAACATTGACGACATGCGTGTAACGAACGGTAGTTGGGGGACTAACTTATTCAAGAAATCAAGCATTCAAAAACAGGTAGGAACGGAATAGTATGGCTTATTTTGTCTACTCACCACATTTCTGTTTCCAAGGTGGTCACTGGAAAAAAAAGATTCGAAAATCTCAATTCAAATTGGGACATTTTCTCTAAGACGTTCAATCAACGCCCAATGGATGTTTTTACAACAAACAGCAGCCTGTACGGACACACTGAAGAATTACTTACCTACGGTCTGACTTTAAATTTTGATCACCGTTAAAACGATGTCTTATCACTTTTTGTGTCAAATTCTTACAGATTCTGTGACAGTACAAGGAGATGTCACGTTTGAAAAGCCTCTTTCTGTGAATGACACGGAAGGTGTTGGCATTCAGATGCTGGAAGAAAACGGAATTTTGTTGTCAACAAAAGATTTCCCACCACTTAGGTCGATAACGGTTAAGGACAATGTCAGGGTAAGAAACAACTTGATTTATTTTTATCAAACTTAAATCTTCAATTAAGATTTATTTTTTCATCTTAGATCAGCGGTGATCTTACCCCCGTAAAATTGAATGGGGTGCTGGTGTCTGATTTTATTACCAAAGATAGAAGAATCCCATTCGATTTTAATGGTCGAAAGGAGTTCAGCAATCCAATATCGATGAAATATACTTTCACGCTCCTGTATACCCTTAAAGGTTATGATTTGAGAGACTTGTGGAAGAGATCTCTGAAAATCGATGGTGACCAAATGCTTCCGGGTGCCTTGCTCATAAAGAATGACGTCGACATAGTCAAGTAATTCAGACGTTTTCATTTTCATTTTCATGTTGCAGCGATTAAATTCCAACATTTTCTACAGGATCAAGGCCCAGAACTCGCAACTTGTTTCGTTGACTTCGCATATTGTGTTGACCGGCCGTAAGGACTTCCAAAATTTAGTCATCGAAAGAAATTGGTTTAGTGACACACTAAACGTTGCTGGTTTATTTAATGATGTGGATATGAGTTCCTGGAAAAGTAATACAGTCCTTAAAACTGGTAAGTTTTTTAAATATTAAAAAATCGCTAGTTCTCATTTAGCTTTCATTTTAACTGAAAAATCGTAATTTTGTTGTTACAGGAGAGCATCAAACTATTATTTCACAGAAAAGTATAATTTCTCTTACTGCTCAAAATGCCGAAATAGTAGCGATGGACGATCTTGACATTAAACGTCTGTTGGATGTAGTTTCGGTCCATCAACCTGCCACCCTTTATTCCGACATAGTGCTGAACGGAACGGTTTTCACCAATGGAATAGTCGTAAATGGTAAGTTTGTATGTAAAAATGAGTTGCGGACCATCTTCAAAAAAGATTGAAGTTTTAGGTAAAATTGATGGAGTGAACCGCAATGCTCCATTGAACTGGCTACGCTATGGAGTAAATCAAAATTTATCCGGAAATGTTGAAATTCGAGGATCGCTGGATGTAGGTGACTATCGACAAGATTCTTGGATGGTGAACGCTGTCGATTTGAACGTATTGCTCCAAGATGCAGTTCGTATTAATGACCTTAAAGAGTTTTCCTCCCTTAAATTTGGTATTTCTCATCATATTCATCTATACTCTTTATTTAAAGCTAATAACATATTCATTGGTGTTTCTTTTTAGATCATATTGTTATAGATGACCTGAAAGTGGAAGGCCTTATTCAAGGACATAATGTCACTGAAGAACTCGTACTGTAAGACTCTGATGTTCATCCAACTATTTTGGGTGTTAAATCTTTCGCTGGGCCCCTCGTTTCAGACTCGCTTCGCGTGGTAAAAGATCTGAATAGTGTGGATCCAAAGCAAGTGTGTCAGAACCCAATACCTCCCATACGTCGAAATGGATCGTATATGGTAATACCGTTTATTTACAAATTTTTGTGAAATGCCCTAAGCATGATCGATTTTACGTAATGTATTAATGAAGCGAGATTCGTTTCTATAATTTTTGTTATTCATTTCATTTTTTAGGCGCAATGAGTTCTTCATCATTGAATCAACCCGGATCTCCAGGTATAATAAAGTTGAAAATATTTCCCTCTTTAATCCAATGCGATGTTGATTGAAATTCTTTTAAATCTGACTTAGGCATGCTGCGTCGTTCGAACATGACTCAACAAGGATCACCAGGTGAACAGCAACACATTCAAAAATACTAAATTTTCCATAATCTTGTCATGCTGTTTTTTTCAAAAACATCCGTAGTTATGTTGCATCGTTCAATGAGCAATTCCGGTTTGAACAACTTGGCCCATTCGTCGAGCTTCGTTCGCCGTAACAACGATCGCGATGGAATGGGTACCAACGCCGGAGTCAGTCCGGGTGGCAGCAACGCCGCTTACCGCTCCTCATTGGTCTCGCACTACGCCGAAGATTTGGACAGACGTCGTCGCGCTGAACGAGCTGTCGAAGAGATTCGTACCGATGGAGGTAATACATTTCTCAGTTTCATTCGTTCGACAGCAAATTTTTAATTTGAAAAACTATCTAGTGCCATCCGATAACCTGAAGATCGAATCTGTTGAGCTGTTATCACGAGACAACGCCCGAGAACATCGCACTGATCGCTACGAGATGGTTTCCGAACACGGCCACGTAACAAATAATGAGACTTTTGGCTAATTTCGTACGCTAATTGTCGACTGTAAACTTTAATAACAGGACATTGGATCTCCATCGTCCATGGCTATGTCCAGGTCCGTGACAAACATGGCTTCCATGTCTTCGATGTCGCCAATGTTGTCGATGGACTACGTTCATCTTCTTCACCGTCGACTACCGTTCTCCGTCGTGGCCAGCCTTTCTTCATGGCTATCCGCATGAAGGATCGTAACTTTGATCCACGCCGTGACATCTTGCGGGCATCGTTTACTTTTGGTAAACAGACAGTCACGAAATGGATAGTAGTAGAATTCAGCGCTAATATTATGACTTTTAGGCCCCAATCCTCAAGTGACCAAGGGAACCAAAGTCGTTTTGCCTTTCCGCATGAATCAGCGCGAATTCAGCCGGGCCCCGCAAAAGTGGGACATGCGTCTTCATCAACAGGAGGGTTTCAACATCACTTTCCAAGTAAAACTATCCAACATCTGAATTACTTGGCGGTGACTTCAAAGCTTTCTGATTTTGGTAGGTTCACATCCCCGCCAACGCGCTCGTCGGATTATGGCGAGTGAATATTGAAACGACGACAACGACGCCCGGTGCACGGGTCGACGAATTCCGTTTCAAGGATGACATTTACATCTTGTTCAACCCCTTCTGCCGAGGTGCGTTGTTGGTTTAGACACCATTTTATGTTATAATCGCTTAATCAAAATTTTGATTATTTTACACCATGACATGTAACAGACGACCCAGTTTACTTGGACAACGAGGAGCTTCGCAGGGAGTATCTCATGAACGAGACTGGCAAGGTCTTTGTAGGCACTCACCACCGCCCGAAAGGACGCCGTTGGGTCTACGGACAGTTCCAACGTTGCTTTGCCAGCTGCTCAGCTTTTGCTTGAACAGTCTGGTCTCAACCCGACCGAGAGAGGCAACCCTGTCCAAGTCGTCCGCGCCATTGCTTCCATCGTAATCAAATGACATTTCATTATTCATTGGCTCGTGAACGATTTCTTGATTATTTTACATTTGAACTAACAGATTAACGCCAACGAAGGCTTTGGATTGTTGGAAGGCAAATGGGAAGGCTCGTTCGAAGATGGTGTTTGCCCGTGGGTGTGGACTGGAAGTAACAAAATCTTCGAGCACTACTTGCGCAACGGATCCAAGCCAGTCAAATACGGACAATGCTGGGTGTTTGCCGCCGTGGCCACTTCCAGTAATTAAATCTATGACCGAGTTTCATACTTCTGTAATAATCCCCTCTATAAATGTTGACAGTCTTCCGCGCTTTGGGTATTCCATCTCGTCCCGTGACCAATTTCGTTTCCGCACGTGATACCAACCACACCCTGTCCGTCGACAAGTACTTTGACATCTTTGGCGATGAGATGAAAGGTGGCCCAGATGGCGACAATCAAGATGCCGTTTGGAACTTCCACGCTTGGTAACATTATTTTATTCTTTAGATGCTTCATCTTCGTTTTAATTCTATGATTGACCGAGAAGGACTGAAGTTTGGATGTCACGGCCTGATCTCCAAGCCAATTGCAATGGATGGCAGGCTAATGATCCCACTCCCCCTCCTCATTTCTGGCAGAAGAACACGGGAGGTTTGTTATCCAAACTGTTGAATCAAAATGGTGAAAACTTTTAATCGCATTTAATCATTTAGTAGATCAAAAGAGCCGTAGACCGTTGGTCGTTAAAGCTTTCCGTCGTAGACCCTCTTCGTGACTCTAGTGACGAATGATGACAAACTTAAAATTGCAGCTGTGAGCCGAGGTCAACGCTGAAGTGAGTCACTTCCAGGAAGACGAGACTTCACACTGGGGATACAGGAAAATTCACGTCAACAACTACCAGTAACATTTAAAACATATATTTTTTTAGCTATTTGCCTGTCAATAGTTAGAGCTCATTCCATTCAAAATTGTCCAACACTCTACTGGAGCTCGAAGAGAAGCTTGAAGCCTTTTCCCCAGTTGAAAAGCTTACCGAAACTACTCCAATGACAGAAGACTTGTTAAAGAAGTATATTAGAACCTCACAAGTTGCAAATGCTATCCATGTCTATGGAAAGCTTGATTCATCAGGTAATTTTTAAACTAGGGAAATTTTAAGCAAATAACTAATCTATTTCTTTTTCTCCAGAAATTAGTTCAGCAACAAAGCAATCTTTTTTGGAGTTTATTTCCTTTTATAATGAAGAGGATCAATTAAGTGAAGAATTGATTGAAGAAAGATGGTTCAGAAGTGGGGACCAAGTAAAGAGTACATGGAAGTTAGTACACATCAACTACAAATGAAAATGATGTGCTGGAAATAATGAAAATTTATGATCTATAATTAGGAGCAATGGACTGGCAGAAAGAATTTTCAGTGGCTTGGACGCAAAAACCCCAGAGGCTTATCATGCCCTGATTTGTGGAATGGTAAAGCACGGACAAGCTGTGGGTGCATGGGAGCATTATAAACAAATGCTAGGTATTCCTGTGGAAATTTTTTAAATTTAAAAGCAATCGTAATTGTATTTGTTTTTCTTATGGTTAGCCGACGGTTTCCAACCGGATTTAATGACCTACAATAGTATTTTGAAAATAAGCGGAATCATCAGAGAAGATGGAGAATATATTATTACATTGATTGACGTGAGTTTAAGTCTAAAAATTACCAAGTTACAAAATTGTAATGTTTTGGTCTTCTCAGGATATTCTTACAAGTATAGCTCATGCTGGAATAAAGCCAGACGTCCGTAGTTTGAATGCCGCTTTGCAGTCCATTTCTCGTATGCCAATAACCCGAGTAGCTCGTGAAAAGGCATCAAGATTGATGTCAGATTTCAAGTCTATTGGAGTTAAACCATCTTTAGGAACTTACACCTCCCTCCTCAAGATCTTCTGTCGAGATAGTAAACAGAAATAATAATGGTTTAATCAAATTAATTTTAACGATTCTTTCTCATTTCTCGAAACAGAGGGTCCAAGGAGTAACATTCTTATAGACATTGTTCGCAGAATTGAAAACGAAATGCCACCAATTCAAGTGAGAAAATTACATTTTTAACGCAATACATCTTTTACATTAGGCAAATGTTTTGACGTTTCAGGACGTAGAAGACGTCACTTTCTTTAGCGAGGCTATGAAAAATTGCAATTATCATTTAGACGACGTGCAATTAGCCAAAAGACTACACAGCCTTCTTTCCTCATCTCAGAATCAAGTTTTCATCGGAGATTCCTACAAGGAGTCTGTTTACTAGTATGGATTGAAAGACATTTAAAAAATAATTCTTTTTTGCTCAAACCTCTCTGTTTTTATGAACATTTTAGTCGCAGCTTTCTGCTTCTTCTCAGCCGAGCTGAAGGTCCAGAAGCTTTTATGGAAATGTACCGTCATCTGGTCCCCCACATTTACACGCCCGAACAGAACGTGTTTGAGGTAAGATTTCTGTTGTTGCATTTCTCACCGGCTATTTGTGTGAATAGTAAAAAAAAAATTTTAATCTTCCAATAGAATGTCATCAAGTCCATATCCAGTTCCTCGGCCATCCAATATGTTCCCGAACTGTGGAGCGACGCCCGTTATTTTGAATTGTCTGAAAGGGATTCGGTTCTAGAAGCTCTTCTGGAGGCTTTGACCTGCGGTTCAGGACCTGACCCTACGATCGTTATAAATAAAAATGACGTCGATCCTGTTTTAGCTACAGCTAGAGCGATCATGTCCCACGTCAATCAAGTTCTAAAAACAGCCGAAGAGAAGGATCGAACAATTTCTTTGCGGTACTCTTGATCAAGAACTTTCTTCATTAACTTGCAATATGATAACAAAAATGTCTTTTACATTTAAAGGTGGACTGGATCGATGCTCGGCAATCTGATGAAAGTTTTTCTCCAATACGGCGACTTGGACTCTGCGGATGAAGTTATGATCAAAGTCAACCAATTGAAGAATCAGTTGTCCTCCTACTTCCCGTTGGCATCGTTAAACATTTTTATTGAGAAATGTATTGAGCGCCAGAATTCCGCAACAACTTTGGTATGCCCACCACTTCTTTTCTATGCATCGCAATAATCCCCAAAAATTAAAACTGACATATAACAAATACACCTTTTATCTGGGAAATAGATGGCGATCGACTACGCCGCCGAAATGGGATACGAAAACCTCCCGACCATGGCGCAGAGAATCAGCGAACAATTAAAGCTCGACGAGAAGCAGCAACAGAAGCTTAGCAGCATCCTTAGTAACGCCCCCGCTCCAGCAGAGGCATCTTAACAGACTTTGTTCTCACAGGTCTATCAATACAAATGAGGTCGGTCGTAGCGTGTTAAAGACTGCGGTTCGTCTTCGCCTAGAAACGAGTATATCAAGTGATCTCAATTGTTTGTTTTTTTAACGATGCAGCCAAGCACGCCCTTTGAAGGTAGGAAAGCTTTTACGACTTATCGTTATTCACAATATGCTCTTTAGAAGCCGCAATTATCGTTTGGTTGATTGGAGAGCACTTAATTCCTGTTCTATTAGGCACAAAGCTCGGTCTTTTATTCTCAACGGCGGATAAGTAATGTGGTGAAAGATGCGTTGGAAATTTTCAATCGATTGTCAAATCCCTTTGAGCTAGAAAATAATGAAGCTGCGGCGGGAAAGTGTTGTTTCCATGTTTTATCCGAATGTACACTTAGTCGGAACACCCGAACTAGTTTCCAACATTTTGAACAAAAACTTGTGAGACATTTACATGAGGAGGCGTCGTGACGTCACTTTTGCCACCGAGAGTTTCCCGTTTGTATGATTCTCGAATAAAAGATGAACCTGGCGCTTTTTTTTACAAAGACAACGTACATTACCCCCTACCACACTCCCAAAAGTGAAAAGTCGCAATAATAAGGAACCGGTTTGTAAATGTCGCGAGTATTCTGGAGACTCCGCGTGGAAGGACTGCACGACGGACTGCACGACTTTCCAGGTCAACGCTAACGGAACTCATAAACGCCAGGGATGGAACTGCAGTGGCATTGACACCGAGATAACTTCTCAACTCCAACGGCCACTGAAGAAAAGAAAATACCAAAACGTAATCGATTATTAGCGCAATGAATTTAAATCTCTGCTGACAAACGAATACTTTATCTCTCTTACCAGGTCGGAGAATTGATTGTGTTCCTTTCGAAAGGTTCCAGCCTTTTCGCTGTTGTGCTTCTTGATTTGCTTATCTCTGGCCCGGAAAAGTTCTTTCCTGGTTTTATCGTTTTTACCCCCGTCAGAAGAAGGTCTGTAATCTTTTTTGTGTTTTTTCTGCATTTGAAATATATTTAATGATCAAGTCAATTTGAAACGCCTAATAGAATGGTCAGAGAATTCCCTAGATATCGGTTTCTAATAATTAAACTTAACCAAAAGCTTGTCTTTTGGGATAGGCTTGTTTACCTTGAAATCTTTCCAGTGGTCATCCTCGGAATAGCTTTTAATGACAGTTACGACGGTGGCAATAACTACAAACACAAACAGCAACCTCATTGTGGCTGCGCTAGTTTTATGACCTATAGAATATTAACTAAATTTGATCGTTACGACACGAATGTGCAAAAATAGAATTCACTCAAGTCTTACCCAGAAACTGATCCGATCCGACTGATCGAGAAAATCTAGCAAGCTCCCTTTTTATATAGAAGTGGCTACCAAATCAAGAATAAATTTATGCGTGTCGACCTGTCCGCTTCTTCGTTCCATCTCCATTCGAGGAGTGGGCATGTAACCAAATTTCGAGCCAAATTTAATCTGCTGAAATATCTACCATAGTTTTATAATCATTTTCGAAATTCTTGGACCCGTTATTGCCCCGATTCAACTATACCCTGATGGCTATTTTCTTTTTCGTTCCGTCTCCAGACAACCGGTTTTATTATATGTTAATGCAATTCGTTATTTTTCAAAATAATTATGTTTATCAAAGTCAGTTCACGAGCTACGAGCGAAGACTTAATTTAAAATACCCGAAGCTTTTATGTTTGGGAGTCAATGATTTTTGGTCCCATCTTTCGTACGGATTTGATTCTTGGCAAAGAAAACGAATTGGCATCTAATTACTAATTTTCAGCAGCTCGGCAACCAGATAGCCTTTCAGACGGCCGTTAAAGGTAGTAAAGGATGAAACCGGCCAACGGCCATGTACTACTATTTGCATAAAGCTATCTTTCCTGGGAATCTAATGGCACTGAACTACATATGGCTAAACTAGAAAAAGTTGCTACGAAAAAAAGGGACTCTTCGCATTATTTAATCGGGAAAATTTGACTAATTGTTCAGAGACCAACACGAAGAATAGAATGCCAACTATTTTATAACCAAAAAGGCTTTTAAAAATAAAACCTTTCGAATAAGTCGGCAGTGCTATATAGTCTCCCACGATTCCTTTGCGTTTGTAATTGGAATTTGAAATTACGTAATTCTTTAATAATTAAACAATTGCAAATGCTTTTTTTATTTAGAAGAAATTAGAACCCTATCGTTCTCGTCAATAATGCGGACTATGATAAAATGAAAGACAAAAATATGACAAATCTAAATTTTAAAAAATTTCTTAATAAACAATATGGTAATATTAGCCATTCAAATTTATTAGATTAATCGAATTGTTTGTTTGTTTTTTTTTGTTTTTTAATTAAAAAAAAAAAAAAAGAAAATGAAAAATCAGGCAGCCAGGGGAAGAGGGATCAAGGCTAGAAATGGAAACAATAAATCGTTCCTGTCAATTACAACACGTCTGGTTGTGCTGTAGCAGAGGTGCAGGTTGGGTCGGATCTGCAGTTGAATAACTCGCCCCCTGCACATTTTAAGTTTCCTTTTCCTTAGAACTTTTCGTCTAAAAAGAACACGTTTTGCGGAACTTAAAGAAAAATCACAAGAAGTGGGAGTGCTTGAATTCAGTCGTGTTTCTGGTATATGTATTCGTTTGTGGACTAACATCACGTGGCTATTAATTAGTCACCAAAAAACGGAAAGGCTTCTTCAACATGGTCAAAGCCTTTTCCAAGGCACTGCTTTATTACGTACTTCCTATTTTTGGTTTTATCGTGTCGGGTCTGAGTCAAAGTCCTCTAAGGCAGGATTCGAATCATGCAATTACAGGTACATGAAAGGTTTGTTTGATTTCCCTGATAAATTTTAACCTTGTCACTTTTCATTTTGTAAGGTTCTGAAAAATTCAACACAGCAGCTCTCTTTCCTTCGACAGCAGATCAGCTAAAGAAATTAAGCCATATTCGAAACCCTAGGCAAATTGATTCAGGGAAACTTTATATGGATCACAGTGGTGAGTAATGACAAATCTAGTCTGTACAAGCTGCTGTTTATTTCCCATCAAAACCAAAGTATTCTTTGAAAACATGTGAGCTATGATGTTCCTCTAAATAGTTTAAGAATGCTTTCATGCCTGAGGAATCTGATGAGGCTTTGATATCTGCAATATTGGAGAAATTTTGAAATTTCTGGACTTTGTCATGTTCTTCTAATATACAGGAAATCTTCTGCTAGTTTAGTGCACGAATCTAGAAAAAATCTAGGTTTCATTGTGTGCAAGATTTTTTAGATTTTTCAAAATGTTACCCTTTGCCACCATATGTTGCAATTTGTTTCCAATCCTTCCACACACATTAAGCCAGGTTTCCCAGGTAAAAAGAAACCAGTGATATTTAATTATTTAGCCCAGTCTTCAATATTCTTCATTTTTGACTTGCTGTAAATGTGGTGAGAATGAATCCACATTCTGAAAGTTTTCTTGTCTTCAGTTTTGGACATAGGGGCTAGAATATCTCCCTCTAGGAAGGTCAAGTAAGCAGGAAGATTATCCTTTACCCATTCTACTACTGAACCAATATAGATTGATCCTGGCTCCAATGTATGTTAAAAACTTCAGAGTTCCAAATTGATCCCATTGTGATTAGTTCTTCCTAGGTGCCCACTGTGCACCGATATTTGAGCTGGTGTACTTGGGTAGGAATTAGGAAGTGATACACTTACATTGACCTTTGCCTGTAAATGGATGACAGTTTAAAGAAATATTTCTCTCTGTTTCAAATATTCTTACCTCCATAATATTAAGATTGATGTTGTATTCCAGTTTTGGAACTATGTCTCTTCCTAGTTTACCCGACAAAAAACAGAAATAACTCCAGGATCAATAAGCTCAAGCTCGCCCTTGTTTGGAAACATAGAACCCAGCATTTCCAGCTCAGAAAGCTGGAGCTCTATATTATTTTCTACATCACTGTTTGAATCCATCAAAATTCTCGTTTTTTTGTAGTCTTGTTTACGTTTTCAATTGACGTAAGATGCGTTGTTGCCGCTTTTATTTAATCTGAAGAAAAGTTGCATTTTATTGATAACAATTGAAAATAATGTTCAGTACTTCAGTTGGACTAAACATATATATGTGATTTTCTTTCAAGATATTTGGGTGGTACAAGGCTTCAAGAATTTCCGGAGCTGTCCGAAAGCTGCACAACAATTCAAGGTTTTCCAAAATGTTGAAAATTGGTACGCTGTGATTGCTACCAATGCGGTGGAAAACAACACAGAAATTTGCTCATTTTCTGCGGTATAAATATTTTTAAAGTACTCTGCTTTTTTTTTGCGCAAGGTCTAATCATTTTTTTTTTACAGTTAAACGGATGTGAAAAATTACTCGAAACGCTTCCGACCCGCCAGGCGTTCGATTGTGAGGTCGTCCGCACTAATGACGTCATTCGTATAGTCGTTTTGGAGAAAACCCCAGCCAAATACCCACACAAACGGACTGGATCTTCAGTTTACACCATTAACTTCGCCAGTAATGGGACCATCAGCGCCAACAGAAGAGAAGCGCTTCGCAGTGAAGATCCCACTTGCATCACTACTTGGTTGTCTACTATTAATTGCATTCAAAACCAAATCCATCTTATAATTATTTGTTTTCGTCTTGAATAGGGAACAGTTTGGAATTCCACACGTCGCTATTTGTAACGGCAAGAATCGGGATTTTAGAGGAATTGAAAGCTACTGGGCAAAGTCGTATATCTACTGTGCTAGTGGAGGCTATTTTGATCGGTGCGGCGAAATCGAGACACACTTTCCGAAGGCGATCCGACACTTCCGCATATTTTCCAAGCACTATTTAGCTGTTGCCAATTACCCTAACGAAACAGGTACAGATTGAAATGACTTTACGTTTCCAACTAAATTAAATTCCCTGTCTTTTAAATTTTAGTGGCTGAAGATGTCCCCACTGAAATTCTTCGATATGATCTTGGCTCAAAAATGTATAAACTATTGCAGCTTTTGCCAACCAAGGGTGCATCTGATTTGTGCTTCCTAGACATTGGTACGGGACTGAATACCCTCCACTTCCTCGTGGTTGTGAATAGGCTTGCTTTCGGTATGACAGATTCAATTAAGGAAATGCCACGTATTAATGTTAATAACTTCTGATCCGGTTAACCTCAGATTCCACAGGAAAGGCCAATAACGATGCCACATCGCATGTTTATAAATTTATTGGCGAAAGGTTCGAACCGTTTCAGTCTATTGCTATTGACAGTAAAACGACGGGATGCCTTGCTTTTCAGGTAATTTTGTTTTTGTGAAATTCAAAGTAAATGATTCATCATTTGAGCATTTCAATGTATTAGGAGAACGGTGGAAAATCGGCTTTAATATTTTCCACATGGTGGGGGGTAGATGTTTATCAATACAATGGATGGCGCTTTGTAAGTGTCGTCCAGTATTCCAGCTTCGCTCTCGGTTCTGGAATCAACACTCTTGGAACTCTGAAGATGAATAAGGAGACTTTTATAAGTATTAATATTTATTTAGATGATCAAAGAGGAAAAATACTAACCGGTGTTTTTTTTCTGCGTCGTCTTTTAGCTGTTGCAAACTCTAATCCAGCAAAATCCTACAATGACAACTTGTTTTCACTAAAATTCTCTCATCAATTAAACGCCACCCTATCTACCGTTTACTCAAAGGGCATGTCAACATGTCATCAACTGAGATCTGAACTTGAAGTTGATCCCTTGAGGCTCATAACAGAATTGTATCCACGTGCCGTTAAGAAGAATGACACTGTTATCCAGTTGGGCAAGGTCGATTTCAGTTCTTTGAAAGCTGGTCACGTCTGGACTAACCAGGTGAGTGTGTACTTCAATGCGATGTAAACATTTTGCATTGTTAAAATGAGCGTCTAATTATTAGATGGTACTGAAATCAAATATGTTGAGATTGGGAGCTACTCAAGTGATCCAGCTGAAAAGACTTAGTAATAAAATGGAACAGCTAGGCGTAAAACTTCAGGCATTGGCGAAGCGCTTTAAACAAGCCATGCGAACAAACGGCGATTATGTCATTCATGGTATATAATATTTCTTCTCTTGATTCACTTACTATTTGTTTAACAACTAATATTTCTTTTCTATAGGAAACGTTCATTTCAAATCCCTCGTAAGCACATGTCGAGGCTCGGATAAACTATCTGAAGGATGTGTTTTTGAAAATGTTACCGCAAAAACCATCAACTCCGTTGATATCGCGGATACCTACCATCAGGCCGTCATAGACTCCGACAAGCCAATTTCTTCTCTCAAAACAAAGCGTCTCGAAATTCGCAATGGACACCCAACAGTTTCCTTATCCGGCCGTGAAATCAAAGAATACATCACAGTGGACGAGGATCTTAATTTCCCAGACAAAATTAGAATTGAAGGAAATTTGCTTGTGAATGGCCATCTCGGCGTCAAAGGACTGGTTGACGAACGCGAGATTTCACCTAATTCTTTACTTTTACGGCAAGGCATTCAACATCTTAACTGTAAGTCGATCACATAAATGCCAATTTATTAAATTATCTCAGCTAAATATTTATTTTTTCTGTTTTAGGGACGCTGAAGACTACCGATGTTCATCTTAAAAATCTGAAGGCCCATTCTATTAACGGAAGAAATATTAGTCATTTATACCAAAACGCCATTTCAAACAGGGAATTTCACTTTGCTTCAGCCAAAATTCTTCTCGTCACTTTCCGTTTCCAAGCTTAATCTAAATGGAATAATCAATCAAATCAACCTCACAACTTTGGAAAGTAATTCAATGAAATTAGCTGGAGATCAAGTTGTCACAGGTAGACGTTTACATTAATAAGCTGAGTAGAAGCTGATCGAGTTCTTAATTTATTCCTTTCCATTTGTTATTTTTATAGGCATCCACGGATACCTTAATGCTCACCTTGGGCGAGCCGTTCTGAATGGTTCGTTAAATGGAAAACAGTTTCCGGCAGATTTCGTTTCTGTTGGCAAAAACGATCAACTGAAATTTAAAAAGTTGCAACTCACTCAAGACGCAACGATGGTTCGCTTAACAGTCACCGAGAACATTGACGACATGCGTGTAACGAACGGTAGTTGGGGGACTAACTTATTCAAGAAATCAAGCATTCAAAAACAGGTAGGAACGGAATAGTATGGCTTATTTTGTCTACTCACCACATTTCTGTTTCCAAGGTGGTCACTGGAAAAAAAAGATTCGAAAATCTCAATTCAAATTGGGACATTTTCTCTAAGACGTTCAATCAACGCCCAATGGATGTTTTTACAACAAACAGCAGCCTGTACGGACACACTGAAGAATTACTTACCTACGGTCTGACTTTAAATTTTGATCACCGTTAAAACGATGTCTTATCACTTTTTTGTGTCAAATTCTTACAGATTCTGTGGCAGTACAAGGAGATGTCACGTTTGAAAAGCCTCTTTCTGTGAATGACACGGAAGGTGTTGGCATTCAGATGCTGGAAGAAAACGGAATTTTGTTGTCAACAAAAGATTTCCCACCACTTAGGTCGATAACTTTCAAGGACAATGTCAGGGTAAGAAACAACTTGATTTCTTTGATCAAACTTAAATCTTCAATTACGATTTCTTTTTCCATCTTAGATCAGCGATGATCTAACCCCCGTAAAATTGGATGGGGTGCTTGTGTCTGATTTTATTACCAAAGATAGAAGAATCCCATTCGATTTTAATGGTCGAAAGGAGTTCAGCAATCCGGTATCGATGAATCATACTTTCACGCTCCTGTATACCCTTAATGGTTATGATTTGAGAGACTTGTGGAAGAGATCTCTGAAAATTGATGGTGACCAGATGCTTCCGGGCGCCTTGCTCATAAAGAATGACGTCGACATAGTCAAGTAATTCAGACGTTTTCATTTTCATTTTCATGTTGCAGCGATTAAATTCCAACATTTTCCACAGGATCAAGGCCCAGAACTCGCAACTTGTTTCGTTCGTTCGTTCGTCATACTGTGTTGACTGGCAGTAAGCACTTCCAAAAGTTACACATCGAAGGAAATTGGTTTGCTGACACACTAAACGTAGCTGGTTTATTTAATGATGTGGATATGAGTTCCTGGAAAAGTGATACAGTCCTTAAAACTGGTAAGTTTTTTAAATATTAAAAAATCGCTAGTTCTCATTTAGCTTACATTTTAACTGAAAAATCATAATTTTGTTGTTACAGGAGAACATCAAACTATTATTTCACAGAAAAGTCTTAATTTCTCTTACTGCTCAAAATGCCGAAATAGTAGCGATGGAAAATCTTAACATTAAACGTCTGGTGGATGTAGTTTTGGTCCATCAACCTGCTACCCTTTATTCCGACATAGTGCTGAACGGAACGGTTTTCACCAATGGAATAGTCGTAAATGGTAAGTTTGTATGTAAAAATGAGTTGCGGATCATCTTCAAAAAAGATCTAAAATTTAGGTAATATCGATGGAGTGTTCAAACAGCAATGCTCCATTGAACTGGCTACGCTATGGAGTAAATCAAAATTTATCCGGTAATGTTGAAGTTCGAGGATCGCTGGATGTAGGTGACTTTCGACAAGATTCTTGGATGGTGAACGGTGTCGATTTGAACGTATTGCTCCAAGATGCAGTTCGTATTAATGACCTTAAAGAGTTTTCCTCCCTTAAATTTGGTATTTCTCATAATATTCATCTATACTCTTTATCTGAAGCTAATATGTAACATATTCATTTGTGTTTCTTTTTAGATCATATTGTTATAGATGACCTGAAAGTGGAAGGCCTTATTCAAGGACATAATGTCACTGAAGAACTCGTTCTGAAAGACTCTGATGTTCATCGAACTATTTCGGGTGTTAAATCGTTCGCTGGGCCCCTCGTTTCAGACTCGCTTCGCGTGGTAAAAGATCTGAATAGTGTGGATCCAAAGCAAGTGTGTCAGAACCCGATACCTCCCCAAACCTCGAAATGGATCGTTTAAGGTAATACCGTTTATTTACAATTTTTTGTGAAATGCCCTAAGCATGATCGACTTTAGGTAATGTATTAATGAAGCGAGATACCAAACTGAACACATCAAAGGTCAATGATCTAATGCTTGGTGAAACAACACGTCATCTATGGCTCAAAGAAGCTAATGTTGACATCAAGCCTCAACAGAAGTTTAAAGATGTCATTATGAATGGAGTTCTCTCACAGGTAATTCTAATGAAGCAGCACACGTTTGAAATGAATTACGAGAATAATATTGTTTCGACTTTGCAGAGAATAGTTAACAAGGTGAATTTCACGGATTTGAATCGACGATCAGTCAAACTCTCGTCTCTTCCTGAGCAACGCATTAACGCTTTTCATCGGTTCCAATCTCTGCAAGCTAGTAACATCACAGTCGAGTCGTTAAACAGTTCCCGGATAAACAATATTGATGTCAATCATATTACGCACGCTGTTTTGCTCCGAGATACGGAGCAGAACATTTCAAATCCCATTAAGTTCCAGGATGTCATCGCATCGAGTAATTGTTAAAGAGACAATTTTGGTTTCGTTTATTTTGTTTAACATAACTCCTTTTTTGGGAATATCAGACGTAACCATGAGCGGCTTGCTGAACGAAGTGGATGTCAACACAACTCTCATGAGAATCGATCGGGGAAATGTGGTAACTGGCAAGAAATCTGTGAAGACACTTTCAGTACAAGGGTCCATCGATGTGTGCAACAATTGTTCAGTTGGAACATTCGACATATCAAACTGGGCCTCGAGAGCTGTGCTTCGTAAAGGCAACTTTACACTTCCAGGAGCAAAATTCGAATCCCTGGTGTTTCAACAGCCTTTGAATTTGAATGGTACACTTAACAACGTCGCAGTTAGCCGTGATCATGTGCTTACTCTCTCCGACCAGCAAGAGATGAACGGACCCCTGTCACTTTCTTCATTGCTTCCTCACAACATGTTGTTTTCAAGTGAGCAAGTACCACTTTATCAACAATCAACAGAAGGATTCAAAGTGGCTGGGAAATTTACGAAGCTTCAAGTTAATGGATTATATGACGGCATTTCCTTGCCACATTTCTACGATCAATTAGTAAATTTTATTTAATGTTAAAATTTCAAATAAGTGAAATAATAATTGAACAATCTTCCAGGTTCGACGTGATACAATTATGGTGTTTTCAGAGCCAGTGGTTTTGTCGAGTTTGATTGCCAGGAATTTCCAAGATTCTTCCACCAATTCTACCATCGGCGATATTATTACGCTACCGTTAAATGCTACCCATCACGTCGCTGATAGTCCTGTTATTCCTCCAGAGATGCGTCAACGCTCCTTATCTTCTTTGGTCCAGAAAATCAAGCGCGTTGTCTCACGTCAGTCAGTTGAACTCAGGTTCTTTGAAGAAATGACAGTACCTGGAGCGATACCACGGTCAGCGGATTACATTTATGCCTGGGAAACTCGAGGCGGCGAAATTGAACTGTGCTCCTATGATGAAGAGCTGGGAGAGTTATTTTACAGCTCATCAACCTCCCCGTTAATGAAGGGCGTTGAGTTAAGTGGCGTTGCATATCTCAGAGATGCTGAAGATTTTGCTGTGACAGCCCTGAACGGCTGAACCGCAGTTCTAGTTCACAAGAAAGCCACGATTCGTTTATCTTTTCCCCCAAAGCTTCGGGCGAACTTGCGAGGCAAACAATCCCTACCGATTTCCCTATTGGCGGTACTGCATTTTTGCTTTCCAACAGTTCTTGCTACCTGTTTCTTGAATTGACATCTGATTCACTTATTTATTGCCGATCGTTGGGGTCTAACGGAACTTACGACTTTTTTCAGCGCTTACCCACTGTTGATGGCCGACTGGTATGATATAAGTTTTAAAAATTATCTGTTGATAGAATACTAGTATTTTTCTTGCAGGTTACAGTCGGTTACCATTACAGACAGCACGGGATTACCTCTACTGACCATTGCAAGCGTAGCAAAGCGAGGATACGGTCACATTACAGTCTGGAATTTCAATGTTACAAGCGGATGGTTTCAACCCTGGAAAACAATAGTCACCTTACAGATAGTTGCCTTGGATTGTGTCTGCAACGAGGCTCAATGTCTTTTGGTCACCGTTGCACCTTCTAAACCGGCAGCCATTCCTGGTCAAGTTATTGTTTGGAGGTAATATAGAAGAAATAGTGGGTAAACAAGTTCAATGTAATCAATTCTGTTTGTCAAATCTATCCCTAGTTTGAATTATGTTGGACCTCCGACAAGATTACAGAGAATCACGTTTTCTGAGCCCATCGACGCTAAATTCTCTCGATTGCCGGACGGGCGTCTAACATTAATGGTTCTTCAGACTAACGGTGTTGACAATGTTTCCGTCTACGTTTGGAGAGGCCTTTTGCAATTCCAACACGACACTAGTCCGAGTTCCCGGAGCGAAGTTTCTTCAACTGATTTCTAATGACGCCAAATTGATGCTTGCCTTATCTGTTACCTCGTCGATCGTTACTGAATTGCCCTATGGCCCGTTGAGAATGTTCCGTGCCCAATTTGTTGGTCAAATATCCACTAATTAACTAATCCCAGAGTCCCTTTGCTTCTAGTCATTTTCGTTGTAATTTATTTTCTTTGTTTTTGAACGGTCATTGTTAAAATGCAAACTGTATGTTCCTTGAAAGAAAGGTATAAAAGATTAGAGGCTTTCAATTGTTTCCAGACTTATTCCGGATGCTACCCTTTTCGAGTTCATTTTATTTTATATTTTTTGTTATTTTGTAGGCTGAATTTGAACTATAGGAAAAAAATGCTTAGCATTATTAATTTCTAAAATCAGGTTTTGTCCCCTGTTGGTGCTTCAATAAAGGTCGAGTGAAATTTGTTAGAAAAAAAAGGCGACGTCCGAAGATGGGATTTGTTAATTTCTTTGAAGTCCAATGATAGTCTTTTTACAGACCGCTGACTTCCAATGGGAAAGAACCCGAAATGGGTGACTAGGGACTACGAAACTCTTGCAATTACGGACTGGGAGATACTCAGTATAGACTATAGACACATGATTTGACTCAAAGAAGAAAGGAGGGTCATTAGGGTCATTAGAAAGCCAAAGGAAAAGAAAATTTAAGTAATCAGAAATGAAATCAGTTATCAAACGCAAAAATTTATTCTAAAGGATAAGTCCTCAATCCCTCAAATCTCTTTTACACCCATTTGTTTTCCTTCAATTCCCTTCGTAAAAGCGGAAAGAGCAATTCGCTTCTATTTTTGAGAGGTCGCGCCGTCAAAAATTCAAAATGTTGGATGAGCTCAACATTTTACCACTAGGTGGCTTGTTTTGTTTACTTCGTCGTTTACATAGATTTTGATGTCGTCTGTGTTCTTGTTTAGAATAGATTGCTACTATACTATCCTATACTATAGATTGCTATATGTGTATAAATTATTTAAGTATAAATTAGCAACATTTTGTTTCGCTCATTTCGCCTCGTTTCACCATTAAAGAACAACAACATGGGAGACACTAGCGACATCTGGTAATAAGTTTTGAATCTTAAGTTGTCGCTTTAGGATTCAAAACTTATTACCAGATGTCGCTAGTGTCGCCCTTGTTGTTGCTACATCTTGAAACGAGGTTGGGCGAAATAGTTGGTTGCTAATTTATACTTATATCATGATCTATAAATAAGAGGTCTACGAACTGTAGTCTGCTAGACGTTTCGTCTGCTAATTCTTGAAAATAAAATTGGGGCATCCGCTTGGTGCGCTGGCTGTCCGGGTCAGTCATAACTTTCTCTCGAAGTCAGTAGGAGAATAGTGTAAACACGTCACATATTTTAATAGCAGGGGTTATTTACAATATTTTTGAAAAACACTTCAAACAAAAAGTAATCAGAATTAAATTTCTGATTTTTTTATGTAATTTTTTTTTTTTTTTTTTTTTTTTTTTGCTGAGTGATAGGTAGAGTTTTATTTTTCACTGGTAAATTTGTAAATAAAGTAGAGAATATCCTTGTCCCATTCCTACTTACAGTTTCAGTGACATGAAGAGTGTGATGTGAATAATGCTGTGTGTATGCGTACATGTTCCAGTTCTGCTTGACCATTACTAAATTCATCACCCATATGATAAAGGTGAGCATCAATACCACCTATCACCATGCTACTGTAACACATTATGACACTTCCTTTAGCATCAGGAAATTTATCTATACATGAGGAGTAAGACTGTTGGTTGCTGTGATTTCCATTTTTACGGTTTTTCATCATGAACATTTCAGTGTGCTTCTTAGAAAAGGTAAAGATTGATATGCTTTATTCTTTGTTGTATTTTTATTAATGTAAAACATTTTGTTTTACAGAGCACACAGTTTCTTTATGGAATCGTGTGGTCCTGGCACGGAGATTCTTGTGCCAATGGTGACCTTTGTCCATGACGGAAGAGGGACTTCCATCAACGTTCTTCTCCATCCTTATCTTCGCGACGCACGCTCATCTAACTTCACTGCTTCTAAACACAATTTGTTTTACTTCACTGGCGAGTTTCTGGACCACTTCAGTGATCGCTTCCGCCCGCTGTTACACACCTGCAGTCACTCACCACGTAATTATGCCCAGGTACCCAAAAATTGACTTATTTTCGTAGGTTATCTACTAATAGTCTACTGGCACTGGAAATTAGACGACACTCCAAACGTTGAGGTTGAATTGCTTGAGAAGCGGCCCGAAACACCTCCGGTCCTACGAAAAGTGGAAACTCTTTCGGCTGTTGGTAAAAGTCGACCGACCAGCTGGACTGGTAACGTCATGGTCAAGGCATCAGCCGATATCCGGCGAGTTCAACAGATGGATGGAGACATAGTAATTCAATTTCACCTGCAAATTTTCGTTAAAATAAAAAATCTTATGAAATGATTTGGACATTTTTCAGAGCAGATTGCGATCGCGATCAGTAATCAGTGGACGGGGTAGCATTCACGACTCTATGGCCGGTGATTCCAGGCCACCATCTATGCATGTCCTGAATTACCTGGGTAGCGTAGGCTCCTTGATTTCTCTGGAGCAGAGAACGTCCCAAGAGTTGCCAGTCACCATGTCCCTGTCAAAGATGAGGGGACAACTCAAAACCAGGACTCAGGTTGACGAACGACCCAAATGGCTCCGCTTTATGCCACGATGCCCAAAGGCTTCCAGCATCCTCGATCTAAACTTGATTAAGGATCCTTTCTTCATCGTCATGTCCGTCGCTATGGCGTTGGGTCGTCTGTCCTACCAACAGTTCAACGTTTTCGTCCCGTCGTTCGCTCAAAGTGTTGGGGTTCCACCGACGGCCGCCGCATCTCTCGTCACCATCTTGGCTGCCTCAGATACCGTCGCCCGCCTTGCTATTCCGATCCTGGCCGACAAATTTTCCAAATACATTACGACCCTCACCGTCTTTTTCATCGAATTCGCCATTTGTGCCGTTGGCAGTTTTGGTAAGTAAAAAAATTCAAATGTCTCAATTCCGCTCGTCTAATTTCTAATTGGATTCATTTTTCCCCCCACCTGTTAAGCCATCGCATTATCATCCGATTTCGTCGGTATGGTAATTAGTTGCGTCATCTACGGAATCGGTATTGGGGGTATCACTGGCCTGCAAGTCGTCGTCATCGTCCAAACTCTCGGAATGGACAAACTAGCCTCCGCTTTCGGCCTCAATCTTTTCATTGGTGGACTAGTGGTTTTCCCAGGAATCATTATCATCGGTAAGTCCGCTTAGAAAGACGTCCAAACGGCGATAAAAATAATAAAAACCGCAAACACCGTTTGGCTTTTTGACAGGCTACATCCAAGTGTTAACCGCAAGTTTTTCCATATGTTTCCACATTGTCGGCGGCATTTGTATCCTTTGTTGCTGCTTGTGGGCGCCGCTGCCAATGATGTTACGCCGAAGAAACGCCAACCTACCGAAATAATACAGAATCAAAATGAATTTGTTGATAACCGTTTTTTAAATCTCGTCAGGAATAATTCCCGCCGTGTTTTTGTCAGATACCCGCCTCATAGTTTCTAATACAAAATGTGTGTCGTAAATGAATTGACGAATTCCTCTGATTGCGTCAACGAGAAAAAATATTTACAGAACGAACTGGCGAAGAAAGGGCAAAACTACGACGCTGTGGTTCCAGTTGAAATGTCGGAGAGTGAACACGAGTTTCTGGTCACGCGTGAGCAAGTGCAAAGTCACGGGGGACGTTCGTCGCTGATAACCATTGGACAGAATAAACACAGCGTAGCTGCAGTGTGTGTGTGGTGGCGCAGATTCGGTGAAGAATTGCACACGGCGGATGCCTCTCGACAACAAAGACGACGACGTCATTTGCCCCACTAAAATAAAAAAAAATAAAAAGATGAAAAATAAAAAAGGACTTTTTCAGGCGTATCTGAGTTTGGAACATTGCCAAAGAAACATAAACACACGCTCGCCCTTCTGTTTTCGCAGTATAAAAATCGGCGGAAACTCCGGTAACGTCGCAATTGAAAACCCGCATCCATAGCAACTGGAACTGTTCTCTCTCAACTGACAACGAGCGACTGGCGTCAAATTTCTACAAAAGGGAATTATTTTTAAAGTCTTCTTTGACATCTTTTCGGAAAAATCACCGCACATTGTCAAGATTTTGGGACATTTCAACTTTACTCCGTTTTAAAAAAAAAAGTAAGTTCACTGGCCGGTTCAATGACTTGGCAACATGTGGGTTATTATTGTTGTTCTTCTCCACCCCCCACCCTCTTCCTTTTCTACTGTTGCAGTCATGCGCTGTGCAATCAGTTAAAAATAGTCTTAAAGTCGACATAGTGCCAAGTTGTACACGGTGGCGTTTCGTCTCGCGTGTCTGTTTCTCGCTTCATTTTTTAAAGACGACATTTGTGTTGGAAAACTGAAATCAGCTAACTTTTAATCATTTGCACAATCATGTACCAAATCAAGATGCCTACCGAGTGCACTGCCAATCCACTCCAGCGGGAATTGGCCGACAGCATCATCCGATTCTCTCCGTTGGTGAGTAACAACAAAACGTTCAGGCGAAACGAGATGATTTGATTGATGAGCTGTTTCCGCCCATATTATTCAGGATGATCTGAGAATACTCGTCGCCTGTGGTGCCAGCCCTAATGATCAAGTCACACAAGGTAAATGACCCTGTAAAACGTCAAAATAGAAGCTTTTTTTAAAAACAATCAATTCAAAAATGTTGTTTCTTTTAGGTTTGCGTCCGCTTCATTATGCGGTTTGGCAACGTTACCTCGAAGCTGTCCAATTCTTACTCGTCCGCGGGAGCGACGTCAATGCTCGGGATGACTGTGGATACACTGCTCTACACCTGAGTGCCGAACACGGCTACACTGAAATCATGAGCCTTCTCCTGGAATACCAAGTGAGAATTAATAGAAACATAAGAATAAACGCAGATTGAACTTACAGTCTACTTATTGTTGTCGTCTAAAAGGCCAAAGTGAATTTCTCTGATAAAATCGACGAAGACAAGGTAGATGCAAACAAACCCAACCTGTGTGACGAACCTCTGCACTTGGCGATCAAAAATGGCCATTACGAAGCAGCTCGAATGCTGCTCGAAAACGGAGCTAACGTCAATGCTCGTTACTTTTTCGGCTGTGAAATCAGTCTCATCTCAGCGCTAAACCCAGAAGCCATGGAACTTTTACTGATGTACGGTGCCTATCCCGATTCAAGGGATCGTTCCGGATTGACTCCATTGATGAAAGCCTGCAGAAATCCTCAGGTTAGTCGAGAGATAAATTACTTCAAATTACACACGAATATTATTCACAGTTGCATATCTTACCGACAGGCTACAGAAACTGTTTTGAAACTCATTTCCTATGGAGCCGATGTGAATGCCCAAGCGGATGAGCGAAACGATTACAGATCGGTGCTTCACTATGCCGTCCTATCGGGAAATCGTTCAATGGTCAGTCTTTTATTGAAACAAGGAGCCCGAGTCAGACCTTTACCTGGTGATCCGGCGCTCTCTAAGCCTTCGATATTGGATTTGGCTGTGCTGAAAGGGGACGTCGAACTCGTCAAGATGCTCATTGAAGCCGGTATGAAATTGTTTGAGAGATGCCTATAGAGGATTAAAGAAATGTTTATATTAATCATGTTAATTTAGGAGCTGATGTCAACAACACTTCGTCCATTCTGGGCTCAGCCTTACATGTGGCCTGCGCTGACAACATAGCCAACCGGGCAGATATCATCCGCGTTTTGCTTGAAAATGGCGCTGATCCCAACATTGCAGCCAGGAGCGACGAGGGTTTGCTTCATCCTTCAGTATTGGCCGAGTACATCACTTCCAATGGCAACAAAGATAAACTTAGCCACGATGTTGTAGACTTGCTTCTACGCCATGGGGCTCAGGTATCCATTTCTTTTCCTAAATTAAGAGAAAAAAGAAAATTAATAATTGTTTGTGGGCTTCAGGTGGTCCTCAAGACACAGCACCGTCATCCTCTGGGACTGTATTCTGTCTTACCGATTATGGCCAAGCATCCACGGGTCTTTTTGAATATGATGGATGCAGCCGAAAGTTTCGATAACGTCATGCTCAAGCGCCTCAACAACTTCCCGCCTGAATTCAAAGAAATTATTCTCGAACTCGCCACCAAACCTCTTTCCCTCCAGCAGCAGTGCCGATTCTTCCTGCGCCAGCACTTGCAACCCAAGATTCACCTTAAAGTACCTTTGCTCGAAATCCCCACAATCCTGCAATCCTATCTGCTTTTTGAAATCAGTTAGTTTAATATCGCACGCGCTATTACTATATATGCACCGCACTGCTGTCCTTTCTCTTCAATTGTACAAATGTTACGCTCGTCTTGGGCAATCGTACTTTTTAAAAAACAAGAAACGACTGGAATTTGCAAACAAATTCCAGTTTTGAGATTAAAATATCGTTATTACTGAAGGAATACGAGCGGATAAATACAAAAGTAAATTAAAAAGAAAAAATGTTTTGAGGATTCGAAATCTTTTTGATTCTTCATTTAGCTGCTACTACAGTCATAAATAATAATGGAAAAAAAAATTTAAATTCTCAACAGGAATTTCTGAAATCAATGAATAAACTGAAACATAATTTTTCTGCTCTCCTATGCCTGTTAAACCCAATAATGAAGTAAGATTGATTATAATGCATGAATAAAAGAAAAGTTTAATCATCATCAGAGAGCTCAGAGTATTACACTTTAATTAAAAATTTCTACTGAAAAATGTTGGAATAAATCAAATGAATCGATTTAAGTTAAAAAAATGTTTGAATTAATAATAAAATTTGGGTAAAACCACTTTAAATCAGGCGCAATGAGATGTGCGAACGCGGCGACTCGCTGCACGAAAGCATAAAGGGGGGATGCTGTTCGAGGGTAAGAATCAAAAAGTTATGCATAAAGGCCATCCCAACGGCAATAGCTTACGTAGCAGTGTCAATTGCAAACACCCTAGACATTTTGGCAGTCACTACATTGGCTTTTTCCTTTTTGCATTGAACTGCTGGAGGATCATGGATTTATTCAATCGATCGACCATAACCCGAACTCAGCTTTTAGCTGTTAACCCAAAGAAGATGGAACCTGACGTTAATTGCGCAAAACCTGTAATTAACGATGGTTCGACTACCAGCGAAGATGATTTGAACTTGAACCTACCAAGTTTTCTTCGTTTGATGGCGAAAGTAATCGATGAGAAAAACCTGATTTTATTGGAAAAAGAACGCTTGGCGAATGAGGTAAGTCTGCTTCAATCCCAACTGACAGACTCCAACGCCAAGCTGCAGAACGTACACGACGAGTTAGCAATCACCAAAAGCGAACTCGAAAAAAAGAAAAGTGTCATTACTGGCATCCTTGCTAACATCACAGCAGAGATTCTCCGCTCGACAAACAAAGATTCGAAAAAGCAAAAAATTGAAGAGCCTTCAGCTCCCAACCGGAAGAACTTACAAGACTATCAAGGGGATCCCGTCCAATTTACACCTCATCGGACGTTATTTGAACCTAAAAAATGTCATGGTCATCTACAGCATAATTCGAACACAACAGAGATTCACATCGAAAGGACAACAAGTGGCTTATTGGGACTGAGTATCGCCGGCGGAAAAGGGTCCACTCCTTATCGTGGTGACGACGAAGGTATCTTCATATCTAGAGTGACCGAAGGTGGGCCGGCCGAAATGGCAGGATTGCGAGTGGGTGACAAACTGGTGGCCGTCAATGGGATGTCATGCATTGACGTTCATTACTACGAAGCGGTGGTCATTCTAAAAGCTGCCGGCCCTAGTCTGGTGGTGCACTTCATCAGAGAGGTGACTCGACTTGTTCCGCCGGCAGGCGAAGAGGAGGAGCAGCAGATGCGACAACAAGAACAGCCAAAATCAGAAAAGCCCGCCTCGCCGTTGATATCAGAGCCCTCTGCAGTACCACCGGCTCCCAGAATGTCTATCGGCTCGAGTTCCAGTCTACAGGGTGTTAGAGAGATGGACAAGCCGATCAGCAACGGTGTGCCAAACCCTGCTCCCCGACTTAGTTTCACCCAGTCTCAAGCAGCAGCAGCGGTAGCCAATCAAGTCCATTCCGAGACGGCTATTGTGGATCAGCGCCCTCCTTATGCGGTACTAAAGGCCAAGGATGATGTGCTTAATCAAAATGGATGGACATATCCGTGGTCACTTCTAGAAGAAGTTAGATCGAACCGAAGGTCTCCAATTAATCCATGTCATTTGATGGAAAAGAGAGACTATCAGCAAGCCCAACAAGAGAAACCAGAAGACTCAAATGTTTTGCCTCCAATTAACAAAGAAACTGATTTTTTCGAGAAGGAAGACCCTCATGCATTTCCACCGAACCCCGACAAATGTGATTTGCTGGAGAAAAAAGACAGTAAACGTCAAGCAGAAGAACCACATGTTCTCCCCCCAAATCTAGAAAAATCTGATTTTTTTGAGAAGAAAGACAATCAGCCCCAAGTTTCACAAGAAGACCGAAATGTTTTTCCCCAAAATAATTTGAACGCTGCAGCTAACAATCCCAACCCCAAACATAAACCAGAAGACATACATGCAGAGAATGCATTGCCCCAAAATCCAGAAAACCCCGATTTGATGTTTCAAAAAGACAATCAACGAGAGAAGAAAGGTGACAGAGAGGAAAATTTGCAAACCGAATTACTGAAACCGGAATCGCAACGACAACAGACGGTTTTGGGAAACCCGAAGGTGGAACAGGAAGAGGTGGGTGAGATAAAAAAGCAGTCTTTTAGACAATATATTAAGAAATCATTAGGCCTTCAATCCCCGGTAAAAAAACAATTTCAACAGCGGAAGCAGGTAGAACTAGAAAATAATCCAACTGTAGAAAAATGCGTAATAAATGGGAAAACGTTTCTTTTAAAGAATAAATGGGATTATGATTATAAACTTGCAGCCGTCCATTACAACGTTTGGAAGAGTATAGGAAAACCGAAAATAAATACTAAAACAAATCGTACGTCATATCGAATCGTTAAGCCATATATAGGGGAAATAAAAGTGGAAATTGTAATCAACAACAAGAAGAGCATTATTCCAATCCTAGTATTCGATGATCCTAGCCAAAAATTCAACGATTGTGTCTTTATTGTTGATGAACTTGAATTTAAAAGTGGAGTTTAACTTATTTGACGATCACAGTATCTATAATGAACAACAATGTTTGAAAATGGTAAAAGTGAACAGCAATTTCTTAATTTATTATTATTCCTACATGTCATGTTTTGCAAGTTTGAGAGATAAAACAAATAAACTTAGCTTACATATACCCCTTAACTGATCTAAACATGTTGCATTCAGGTTGTTTTCTAATAGAGAAGTATAGAAAAATATTGCAGAACTTGTTTTTAAAGAGATAATGGAGTAACAGACCGTAACAGACATTACATTAGAAGCCATGCCAAAAGTCTTACCTTTTTATACAAGTTCAGTCCCCGTCTTTTCATGATGTTGCAGGGTATTGTTGGGAACAACTTTGACATCACTGTGATCTAGTAAAAGAAAAACAATTAGAGAACTCATGGATGATTGCAATGGTGATTTATTAACTAAAAAAGAATGAATGAATGATTATCGTACAAGTTTTCACTGCTCGATTCTTACACACGCACTTACACATATTAAATATTAGGCTTGATCTATGATACAAGAAACAAATTAGGAATGATAAACTATAATCCGGGCAAGGGATTTGATTTAATTTAATTGCTGATCCATGCTCTTGCTCCTAGTTCTAGTTTACGAGAATCGAAAGCAGTCAACCTGTCGAAAGACGTGTTGAGACTTCAGACAGACGAAAAAGACAAAAACTGCAGAGATGCCACAGCCCACAGGATTTTCAATCCTGTGGTTTCTCACTTTCTCCAGTCATCCGCTTTTTCTTTAAAAAAAGGAAAAAAACAAAGACACGTCCACGTTAACCACAATCAAGATGGAAATGAACGTTTTCGTAGACATATAAACAGAACTCAATACAAGAATTTACATTTTAAATTGGTTATGCCGGATTTTAAATATGAAGAGAAATATCAGAGCCATTTACTATAAATGCCTAGTTACTCAATAAATGGCTTTGGAAATATGAATACATTTGCTCTACTCAGTAGGTTTAGTTAATTTGATCTAATTACTTGAAGCATCAAATTGGAAATGAACATTAACATGTCGTTGTATACTAGCCCTATATAATTACTGAACACAAGAAACACAAGAAAAAAGACAATTAAAATAATTTATTAAACGGAATTAAAATTCCTGTATCTTGTAATAAAAAAATTAACGAGAACTACTCTAACGATAAGGAAACATAGAATCCAACCTCTAACTATTACTCGTAAAAGATGGTGGAAAACGTGATAGAAATCATCGGTCAGGTCAATCAAGTCTTACTCTTAAGGATTAGCGATTCATTTATATTTAAAAAATCACGCATATTAGAGACCAGCAGAAATAACTGCCCTTTAACACACAACTAATCGAAAATAATACAAATTAAATTGTTTTTTGGGGAATCTCCTCCTGAGAATTGGATTAACCTTCAACCTGACCTCTTATTTGTGTCACCCATATAACCCTGAGACTACCCATTTAATATCTATTGGATTATAAATTTAATGTGAAAACTGAACAGTCATCCTTATCCTACTAAGCGATAAAACGAATCAATCCACCCTTTTCACCTTATCCAATAGGCCACCCTTCATGTCAATTTGACAGCAATATAAGTCGACTATACTTATTTTTTCCAACCAGTCAGTAGGTGAGACTCGAGCCAAACATTACTCTCTTGTGCATCTCTTAGTCTGTCCACGAGATCTGTCGAACCCTTCATTAAGTTGTTTTACTCGATTAACACGCTGCTTTAAATTTTGCAAAGATGCCTAAAGTGCAGAAAATAAAATCTCTTTTCAAATTGTGCAAAAACTTAATAAAGAAAAGTCTAGAAACTAAAATTTGTTTGGCTGAAACATCAGCAAATGAGCGTAGCAGTGAAGCGTCTATTGTCATCGCTTCAAAAAAGAGCTGCAATCAATTTCATCAATTACGTAAGTTACATAATACGCATATGGTCTTTCGACGTAGCATTATTGACACATTTTTCGTTAATCGCACCCTTTCTTATTTAGCCACATCACTCTTAGAAGAAATCATATCACCTATAAATGATAAGCATAGAAACCCAATGGAGACGAGAGTCCTTGAACAACTTATCACTCCACATCTTCAAAATTTGCGATTTGCTAGTTTCTCGGACGCCTACTTAAGTTTATTTCCCAATTTTACAAAACTACGAGTATTGAACCTTCGGCGTACTGCAGCGGGAGACAGCTGTTTAAAAAGCATCGGAATTTATTGTAACGAATTAAGGTAATATCTACCAAAGCAGTATTTACTATTATTTGTAATGTATGGTTGTTAATTATTTTTTTTTTTAAACAGATCATTAAATGTTGAGTTTTGCTCTCATGTGACAAACAGTGGAATTAACTGGTTGTGTCTTGGTGTTGATTCGGAATTAATATTTAGGACTCTTATTACTCCGGGACATAAACAACCAGGTCTATGCAAGACCCTCAGACAACTGAATACTCTTCATACGAACATTACAAGGGAAGGAATTCAATTAGTTCTTAGATATATACCAACCCTGACTATCCTTGATAGTCATCACACCTTTGATGCCTTGATAGAATTGGCTAAGATGGCGATAGAGATAAAGCGTCCAGGCATTTTCAACGGTTTCTTTTCTCCTTCAATCTTGCACACGCCCTATGATAAGCCCTATAAATGTGGTAGTCTGCAACAGGCACTATCCTCGTGTCATTCAATTAGTCGTATCGTGATTTATGCAACAAAGGGGTTAACGAACAGGGATTTGTTAAGTTTAAAGCAAATTAAGATGCTTCGCGCACTCGAAATCTGGAGCTGTCCATGCGCAGGCCTATTACATAACACAAAAATCACTTTTAGTGGTGGAGTGGCTCCACTTCTTAAAGTAACTGGAAGATCATTGATGGTTTTAAACATTATGTGTTTAAATTTGGTACAAGTATCCACTATAGCCGAGTTTTGTCCTAATTTAAAATCCCTGACTATCAGTAATCATTGTGGCCGTGTAACGGACTTGCCTGCAAGCGAAAGAGACTATTTTCAAATCGAACGTAATAGAAAGAAGCAATCTATTTTCAAAGAACTTAAGTATTTCTTTAGCAGTTACGATGTTCCATCTAACGTTCTTCTTTTTCTTTTGTCTTCTCCTGCACTTGAAGACGCCCGCATTTATGACTGTGACACCCTCACTAATGATGTGTTACAGAAAGCCGCAAAATTAAACAATTTTCTGAAACTTAGAAGTCTTGAATTAACACGCTGTAATGCCGTGTCAAAAGATGGTATAGATGTGTTAATGACTGACAGTAACTCTCTCAAATTGCTTGACTTGTTTTCTTGTGAAAATGTGACGGAGGAAAATGTTTTAGACTGGAACAAGCAAGGTTTCCAAAAAAACTGGAATTTAACAGTGCAGTTTAATTTGTGTGAGGATACTTGTATATATGATGTTCAATAATGCATGGATACCTTGCTTTAACCTGTTTTTCTAAAGTCTAGTGTCTTTTCTGTACACAACCTAATAATTACGTCATACTTTCAAGCTTACAAGGAGTTCAAATATAACTCATCTAACCATGATAATGCTTAAACTTACATTTAACCGATTTAAACTGTCTATACTGAGTGTGAATTATGTTAGAACCCCGAAGAGACCATGCACACAGATTTCAATAAAAAAGTTATCTATTCAATGAAGGTTAAAGTTCAATTACCTTTTTTAACTTTGTTGGAGGGTAACTGGAAGTGGGGACTGGGGACCTTGACACCACTTTTGTCGTTATCTAGAATAGAGAAAACAAAGAACATTAAGAGAGCTCATTGTTCTGTAAATACACTTTACTATTTAAAAAAAGGCTTTGTTTAAATAATAAGGAAATACAAAAATCAGAAAGTGAACACGTTTTTCCTGCATAAACAATCCTACAGACAAGATTTGATGTTTGTAGACTTCAGCTTTAACAGAATCGACACATTGAATGGGTGACTGAAATAGTTTCACGAACAAAGTATATCCAATAAAATTAGTAGGTTCTTTTAAACTGGATCCACGTGCCGGTATAATTGATATCATTACTCAGCTATCCAGCAACTTGACCTTCAATTCTTGAAGGTAAACACGTTGCATCGAAATTCGAAATATGATAACCTTATTTCCATTAGTCTATTTCCTGTTAGTCTACTTTGCATTATTATTAAGACAAAACGGACACACATTTTAAAGTTATTTTTACTTTCGCTTCTTCGGCTCCTTGGTTTTCAGACTTCAGACAAACGAGATTCACGCAGAAGTTTGAGATGAGATGTGCAGACTGTAGAATGTATCTGCAGACTAATAAAGGACAATAATGGCCGCCATGTTGCAGATAGCAGACAGGAAGGGAACAAAGTTGGCTCCTCCTACCAGCTATCAAATTTGTTTATTACTTAGAAATTATTAAATGTGATATTCCGACCGTAAGTTTATGAAGAGTTTATAATAAAAATACAACTTTAAATCTTAGACCAGCACGTACGGTTTAGCTGATATAATATCCCCAAGATCGATATCGACGATCTATCGACGATATATCCACGATATCGATATATGATTGCATGCATGCTCATGGCGCTCGTGGCCTCGTACTCGTTAAAAATAGCTCTTGCTCCCGACTTTTCTGCATGCTTTCAGTTGATCCGGTTGAACTTGAGAAGTTTGTAAACTAATCTCTAATTCTGATTATACCGTCTCATGATCCTGTCGTATCTGGAAATTATCGTTCACAAGAACAAGTTGTGTTTTCTCTGGTTTTCACAATCAAAATGCTGACTAACCTAATCGCTAATTTCTGTAACACCTTTTTGGGGCGTTACTTTGAAAATTTAGACACTAATCAGCTCTCCTTTTCTCTCCTGCAAGGTGTGTTTCTTTTAAATAATCTAAAGGGAATTACTGTACATCTATTTTCTGATTATTATAGGGAAGGCAGAACTGAGGAATCTTTCTCTTAAAAAAAATGCTCTAGCCAATCTTGGTCTTCCACTTGAGATTCATTCTGGATTTGTTGGGAAAGTTTCCATTGACATACCTCTAACACGAATGACCAGTCGACCATGGGTGATATTGTTGGAACAATTTTACTTGGTTGCTGGACCAAAAAACATGAATGAAGTACCAAACCAAGTTGTTCACTATAAATTTTCGTAAACTAATTTTGTGTTTCCAACTTAAGTCTCAAACCAAGGAATCACCAGAGGTCGTTGAAGACATAGAATCCCTCAAACACAAGAAAGCTGCCCTGGACTTGATGGAAGCCGAATGGAGATCAGAAATAGGTTTTCAAGGGTTAACTTCCTTTGTCTACGGTTCCACATGTTCTTCTTGGGTCAGACATGGAACAAGTCTATTGACCAATGTGGTGCAAAACATTGAGGTAATCTTCACATTTAAATTCTCATTTTCGTCTTCAAGTTGATGAAACTATTTTTTTGCTTTCAGCTGAAAGTCAAAGATGTTCATATTCGGTTCGAGGATGCTGATATGTCGTGCCCTGAAAAAAAATATGCCTTTGGATTAAACTTTGAATCATTTACTGCCCAAACGTGTGACGATCAATGGAAGCCATCCAATGGTATGGCCTCTGCTCACGAGATGTTTAAACTTGTGGAGCTTGGCGCCTTTTCCGTCTACTGGGACACAGACACTGAAATCTACAGGGACTTGCCTTTGATTGATCTACGCAAGAAGATGAAACATTCCGGCACTGAGCGTCATGAGTTCATATTGATGCCCTCCAATTTGCGTGTCCACTTGAAGCGAAATTGCAGTGCCACGTCTCTGCAATCTCTTAACCAGCCTCGCATTGTCTGCGACTTGCTAATTGATCGTCTCGAAGTTGAAGTTCGTCATGCCCAGTATGTCCAATGCTGCAAGGTGCTCGAGAATTTGTCTCAGTTTGGTCGGCGCAAGTTTAAGCCACGACGACAATGGAAATTCGCTGGAGATTGCATCATTGCAGAAATCAAGAAGAAGAGGAAAGTTGAAAACTGGCCGTTTGTCATCCAACGTTCTCGAGAAATCATCATGTACGTTCGATATTACAAAGAGCACTTGACAAATCCGACTAGGTCCGCAGTGATTAAGCCGGAACTCGACAGAATGGAATCCGACTTTGAACTAGAAGAGCTCCTGGTCTTGCGGTCAATCTCGATGCAGCAAATTTCCAAAGAGAAAAATTTTTTTCGGCGCTGGTACAACGATTTCTTGTCATGGTGGTCTACAGAGGATCACTGGAACCAATTTAAAAAGGCCCATTCTGTCCGTGAGAAAAAACCAGAACACGAGATTCTCGAAATGTTGATCAAAGCTAGAAAGGAAAGCATGATTCGGAAGGAGGACATGCTCTCTATTCATTTAATTTTCACGTTGAAAAATGGATGCTTCCGCTTGTCTTCTAGTCCCAAAACTGAAACCACCTCCGCGCCGTCCAACACTCTACTGGAACTCGAGTTGCTTGATACTGTCGTCGAAGTTTGGAAATCAAATTCATTACGAGATTGGCTTAAATTGCAAATGAGCGTTGGAAATGTTTTGCTTCGTGATCGCTCCACCATCTATTTTCAAAGAAGTATCCTTCATGGTAGCGTCCCACACAACGATGCGCCGTTGTTTGATTTTGTAAGTAAAACAAACTTTTGTGTCCTTTAGTTATGGAAGTCAACCAGTATTATTTGAATTTAATAGGTCTACGAAATCCAACCACCTGAAAGCGACTGGAACCACCGACTGCGTGTCAACGCTATGGCTACTGAATTTGTTTACAAACACTCTATTTTCTTGAAAATCAAAGACAGTTTCCCTCTTCCCCGAAAAGAGCGCTCTTTGTTTGGACAAAGTGTGCGTAAGGAAGCTCGTTCGCGGTATAAGATGGTCAAACGACAGGCTAAGAAAGTTTTGCAACAGACTGCAGCGATATTCACCAGTCAGGAGTCATGGGAATTGCTTGTCAATGTTACGGCACCTCGTATCCAGATTGTTGAATCTCCATTCAGCCCGGTTCCACTAACTGTCGATTTCGGTCATTTTCATGTGACTCCCACCAATGTTGGTAGTGTTGTCGCTGAATTGGATTCTTATTTAACGTTAAACGAAAACGCAGAATTCGCATCGGGGTTTTGAAAAGTGTTCAGTTATTTCTTAATTGAAATGTTTTTAGTGCCACTCATGCACGGTGTGTCTTCAAATTCTCGTTTCTTCATTTGTGTTCCTTCTTCTTCTGTTTAACTGTCCACTAAATTTGTGTTCGTTCCCCTCACTTTGGATGTCCCTGACACGATATTAAACAATTAACTTTCCTTATTTGTTTGTCGTTTTCAGAAATTTTTGTTGGCCAGATGATCAATCAACGAATTTAAATCCCGTAATGGTCAATAGGTTACAGTCAACAGTAATAATCTTTAAATTAAATTGATAATTCCCGTCTAAAATCTATAGATTAATTATAACAAATAGAAAAAGAAGTAAAGAAAAAGCACAACTTGATTGTCTGTATTAGTTGAAGCTGTTGAAAAGTTTAACTAAAACAGAACACAATTACCAAATAATAAAAATGAATTTAAATGTCAGGATTACTAAAAAGCTTCAAAATCTTCATAATCACTAACCATAAATTACCGTATCACTTCTTAAAGCTAAACGCTGTTCATTCCGAATTGTGAATAGACTGCAAATAACGACGCATTTGCAAGTACACTTCGGAAACTGTGTGAATGGTAACAGCCTTTAGTTGGAAAAGTTGGCCCAAGACAATCTCAGCATTAGGTTCAACTATAGGCTTGACTTCACGCACATCAACATTAGCACGGTCCATCGGCGGTTCAGTTGTCTCCCAATCTTGTTGCTCTACATCCAATAATTTGGGCTACGAAATAAAGAGAACATTAGTAAATAGTAATACAAGATAAGTTTCGATAATGTCAAACTGGAAATTCGCGTCATCACCTGATCCAACTCTGGGTAATAGGCTTTGTCAATTCCAGCGCGAATTTTTAAGCTCATTAATCCAATGAGAGATAACTGACGGGGAGTGGTAGTTTTAATCGATTCCTGATTGTTCCAATTTTCGCGGCATTCATTGAGATGAGATTTCATTAAATGAATGAAACAAAGATGAAGACAGTAAAGGTCAAAGTTCGAGTTCTGATCCAGATTGCAATTAGATTCTAAATCTCTTAAAATTCATAAAGAAGACATTTTGAAAATAAAAATCTCATCCATTAATATTTTAAATATTTACTTAATTAAATCGATGAAAGGTTGAAGCCAACTGCCGACCTTATTCAAAACGTTTTTCAAGCGGCCTCCTGATCTTTGGTAAACAATTCTGTCGCTGACTAGAGGACGATTAATGTCCATGAAATGAACAACGCCAACATTTTCCAGCTGATTGTCACATCTATAAGTAAAAAACTGGTATTAGCACAAGACCTCATTTCACAGCCGTAAAACTATTGCAACATACCTAAGACGCGTAGGTAATCCAAGTACGGCAACACCAGATTGAAATAAACGTAATACTGTAGATGGATTGTTATTGTTAGAAACGTCAAGATAGGTAATGAAGCGTGAATACACATCTATACAAGCATGGATAACAAAGCCATATCTGTATAATAAAATTAACTATAATTATTCAATCAAAGTTCAAACTAAATGAAAATATACCCAGAAAGCTTGTAAAATCCACCAATGTGGAAAAGAGACAAAGGAGCAAGAACATTTTGATCATTCCTTTCTGTCAAAGATAGATTTAGCAATCCACTAACATTACCCTGCATTTCACCTAGTATGTTAGAATCATTACATGAAGACAAACAAATTGAATATTAATACTACTATTTTATATGAACTATGTGACAAAATTAATGAACCTTGTTGAATAGATCTACGATGTACTCTTAATGAAATTTTCATTAAGCGCAGATGTCTATAAATAGTTCCAACTGATACATTAAAATGTTCCGCCATATCTGCTGCCTTATATTTTCTTTCTAAATTCACAATCATATAAAATTAAAAAAATTATTAATGCCTCACATGCACAAAGGAATTTGGTTCAATGTTATTTTCTTACCAACAAGCTCTTTAATCTCTTCTTCTGTTATTTCAGTTTTCGAATTCGAAGCCATGTTTCGTTAAGCCTGCAAGAAAAATATGCATTACATGTGAGATGTGAGAAGTTGTGCATTTTTTGTGAAAAGTTAGCTAATTATATTTGACTACAGCATCAAGTCAGTAAAAAGAATAAGTTGATGCACAAAATAGGAAACGCATATTGGTAAAAAGCTATCCATTATTCAAGTAAATTATTCACTAGCATTACAAATCATACCTCGTTGATAGGACGTAATACGATGAATAGTTTCAATTGTGGATAAGATCATACACGTGCAGACTTATGAAACGTATTTTTTACGTTAAATATGAACTAAGTGATGAGGATCAGACGAATACAAAGAAAATTAGCCTGATTCAATATCAAAACTAAAGAATGTGGATGAATTAAAACGTGATGTAGTTAACTAGCTGTCAACAACACTAATGGAATTTAGCGTCAACTTTCCCTTGGTAACCAATGGTAACTAACACGTGAGTAGTGCAGGGATCAGCGCCACCGCCTCTTCGAGAGTGTTTGTTTTCTTTCTTCGTTTGATTTGTTTACGTCAGCTGTCACACGCGATTTGTAAACGCGAAACGAGAATTTTACTTAACCGTTAAAATAACAAAATATGGGCCATTTGAAAGAAAACGATCGCCAAGTATAATTCAATGGGCTAGAGAGAAAATTCCAAATGGAATGATAATGCCGCCATTTACAAAGTCCCATAACAACCAATTGCGAGTTGATTTGGTTTTTCGTCAGAGAAATCCCGCCCTGGCTTTTTTCCCCTTACCTCCACCTGCGATCTCGGCGTCCATGTACATAGGTATTAGGTAAAATAGAGAAGTTTTCTGGATGTATACTACAGTGATACTCACACTATGCGACTCACCTATAATCAAGGGCTTGATTTGACTTGCAAATAATTTTACGAACAAGAATTTGATAGCAAAAATTTCATTCTTCATCACAATGAATTGTGTTGCTAACTTTTTCAGAACGCATTTTTGTTTATCATTTATTTGTTTGTGTTTTGTCCTTCATTGTGGCAACGCAGCTTCTTTCAGATTCGTGTTGTTTTTCGTTAAATCGCCAAAGTTCTGGAAATTCTGTTTGTTGATTCAGTTTATTATGTGTGTTTGCGCAAACGAGTTTTCCAATCTAGACTTTTACTGGCTTTTGCTCCAGTTGTTTGGAAACCAACCGTGCAACCAAAAGAAATCGAGATAGCGCATCCAGTGATGTTAAAAAGTCTCTATGGGAATTACCGGTGCATAGTGCGGCGGCATCTCTCTATAGTTTCGCCCCTCTTCTTTCGGAGAAGTGTTTTGAAGAATGTGCGAGGTGAACCCAGGACGTTTGACCTCGAGTAACCGTATATAAGCCCGGAGCTTCCAGTGTTGAGTCATCATTCGCTCTAGATCTTTTAGTCAAGCAACATCATGCAGTCTCTTAACAAGTCGCTCTCGGCTCTTTCTCTCCAATCTCAGGTAATTTACCAATAAATTGTAATTTTGATTTGTGTGAATGTTTGATTTAATATGCTATGCATGTATACAGGGCCAGTCAGCCACGTTATCGATGGAAGTGAGCTACACGTTCCATTCTCACCTGATTGGCAGATCTGGACAGAACATTAACCGTGTGATGGAAGACACTGAAACGCGTATTCATTTTCCGGATCGCAATCGCATCGCCGGCGAATCCAAGAGTAACAGCGTCGTCATTCGTGGTCCAATTGCCAATCTTGAAAACGCTCGTCAACGTATTCGAGTAAGTATTTTTTTTTTACCGTTAATATTCGTTGTATTCATGTTTGTTATTATTTAAAGGCAGATGTTCCGGTCGAGTTTATCGTTGATTGCAACATTGAAAGAATCAGCTCAGTCGGCCAGACAAATGTGACCCACCACTTCTCGTCATCATTTGGCGTCCTGTTGCGATTCTACCCCAAAATTGACGGAATCAGCTGCCAGGTTAACATCCGTGGCCATCAGGATCGCCTTCAACAATTTAAAGACTCGGTCGTCTATTTTGGACGTTTAACGGATACTCTTATTGTAAGCAACAGTCTCTGATAATTTTCTCTTGTTTCATTGATTTTCATTGTGTTTGTAATGTAGGATGCGGTTGTGGTGAAAGTGGAGACTTCTTTTGATCATGTGTGGCTTCTTCGTGACCAAGTCGACAAAATCACCACAGCCACAGGTGCCGGAATTCGTTGCCCGGATGTTTCTATTCTGAAGGAGCTGCCCAAAAAGTATTGCGTTTGGATTCGTGGCTCTTTGGATCAAGTTGACAAGGCCAGCACCATGCTGAATGTAAGTTTTGATTCGTCTTTCATTTTTATTTATTTGGGCTTATCATTCATTTTGATTTTAAAGGGACTGTTGCCGATGCAGTTAATGGTTCAAGTTCCATCTGATCGTTTCAATCGTTGCATTTTGGCTGATGCGAAAGAGGCTGACGTGATGATTCGTGTTGAGCGCACCACTTCGGACCTTGTGACTATTCGATTCACTTCCTACGAATGGAACGCACGTATGTTCATAACATTTCATGTTTTCTTTATTCATCTCTTGAACTGACAGTAATCGTTATTTTGTATTCCAGGAAACTTGTATGAAATGCTGAGACGTTGTCTAGAGCTTCCCAGCGATCAGACTGTCATTCCATCTTTACCGTCGATTTGGTTGGAGCTTGCTGAACTCACCCAGAATACTTTCAGTAAGTTAATTCGTTTTTTTCTTTACATGTTGGTTGTAACTTAGAATTTTAATTTTCTTCACCGCAGTTCTGTCTTCACTTAAACTGGCGGAATCGTCTTCTAGTCAAAGTGGCCCAGCACAGCAGCAGCTGGGCGTAATCGGCGTTGACATTCCTCAATCGTCCAGCACTTCCAGCTCGGATTCCGGAGCTACAAGTTTGTCATCTCCACGTAAGACCCTTTAAAACATACTTGTTTCTCTGATTGTATTATTTTTAAATCAAATTTATTTGACAGGTGCTGCAGATTCCTGTATACCAGCATCAATGGCTGCCTCGCAATTCGACCAGAATTCGTCTCGTCATTTGTCGCAGTTGCTGGACACTGTCGGACTCTCTCACTACGCAGGTAGAAACTTATTTTTTGATTGATTGCATTATTTGTAATTCTGTTTTTTTTTTATCTCAGATTTATTTGTCCAGAACGAAGTCGATCTGGCGATGTTTACAACCTTGAAGGACGAGGATTTCATCAGCATAGGAATCCGTTCCTTTGGTGCCAGAAAAATTATGTTGAATGCCATTCAAGGTAATTTAATCTTTCCCCCTTTATAAATGTGAGTTAATCAATTAACTCATTCTTTTTATTTCTTTAATCAGAGTTACGCCGCTGATCGCTATCGTCGCGGTAAATGAAGTCGCGGCCTTATTACCTGATCGGGTGTTTTTATCGTATAATTGATTCTTTCCTAATTCAGGACTTTTTTTAAATTACTCCCTCACTTTTAAACCCTTGTGACCCTGTCGATTATGTGTCCAATGTGTGTCTTGAGGATTATTTACTACTTTTCCCATGATTCTCTTTGTATATACGACCACTTTACTTATGATTTTTCATTACAAGCATGACCAAAAAAATTCTCTTTTCTCTGCATTCATTTAATATTTAAAGCTAAAAATGAGGTTAAATTAAATGAAATTTCTAGAAATGCAATCGTGTTTAGCTGATGGGTTCGCACAGTCCAAATTCCTTTCTTACATGGTTGAAAGAACTTTTAAAAATAATGCTTTATAAGGAGAAACAAGTAAACGTAATAAACAGATTCCCGCGTTCTGATAATCTTTTGAAAGTTGTCGACTTGATGTTGTGCTCTTAAGTCACATGTTATAATAAATAAATAGTTTGCACGGCGCCTTTCACGATTAACAGCTTGCATACGGGCCCCAAGGTCGCCAAAATGTTTTCACGTTGCCTTGAAATGCTGGGCAGGTTCATCAGTAACAGTTCACGCACGAAGGAGGAATGGCCGACTGCATGAAGAAACAAGGAAATAACATCCGGTGAATGGGCAGGATGTGGTCGTTCTCCACCAGCTCGACCGAGGAGTTTTCACGCCGAACATTTCACCTTTCCCGCTCAAATTAGAAACCTATATAATCCAGAGAAAACGTTTTCTCTTTCTTATCGCAATATATTGCTCGGTAATATTTTATTATCTCACAGCATCTTGTTGCATCCAACCGACTCACGTCAAGTTTCAGTTCTCAGTGAGATTGTTAATTCTATCGTTTATCGATCTAGCCTTGACCAAACCCACGTTCCTAAGATGCAAAATTCCAGTCCTTACGCGAAAAAGGTCATCAGACATGCCATTCGCATCCTATAGCAAGTGGAATGTATTTATCAATGTCACTAGTATATATGGCAACAGATTTTTTTTTTAGAAGAGTGCTAAAGTTGCAACCATCTGCCTCAGGTTACCGCATTATTCAATCAATACAAGGATGCGCATTGCACTATTGATTTTACTTGTATTATATAGGCAGCTGAGCATAAATATTAATCAAATATTGAATTTGAATAAGAGCCAAATTATGCAAATGTTCAGGGGGTATAGCTCAGTGGTAGAGCATCCGACTGCAGATCGGAATGTCCTCAGTTCAACCCCGGGTGCCCCCTAATACATAATAGCAGAAAAAGTAATGTTTTATTGAAAACAAGAAGAATTAAATCGAAAGACTCAATAGATAAACGAAGATTATATCATACTGAATGCAAGTCGATCCTGCGTTCATCCAAATAGTGCGTGAATCGGTTGCATCTGTATTCTGCTAAATTTACATCGAGATGTGCAGGTGCAGCCATTATTCTAAACCGTTCGTTTACTCGGTAATATGCAAAGCTGTCCAATTAATTAAAAAAATATTATTTAAATTATTGGATTATTGGACTTTCTTTAATTTTAATGGGTAAACTAAGCTGAATTATACATTTAAAATTACTCTATAAAACGCAGAATGTTCTAAACAACGATAATCCTGAACATTTCTAAGATTAGATAAGTAATTCTATGCTTAAATAATAAAAAACCCGCTTTCTACTATCCCCACAACCAGAGCCATAGATACCTGGTCGGTTCTCGGCTGTGTTGGCTTCCCTATCCCGGTTTCAGGGTAAACGTATCCCCGATTTTCAGACATTTTAGGGCGGAGCTTGTCAGAAGTTGTGAAGTGGAAAAATGAATCAGCGCCATCTAGTGATAAGACGTTGACTTTCAAATAATACTTTCGGCGGCCATTTTTGTGTAATATGTGAATACGTTCGCCATCATCGTGTATTACGTGAATGAAGCCTAACCATAATTTCTGTAAAAATGGTTGGCAGGTGTGCTGTTCCTGGTTGTAAATCAACATATTTCAAAGGAAATCAAAAAGAAAACGAGGTTACCCTGTTTGCATTTCCTAAAACTTCATTATCAAAATGACGAGAACTAATTCCATGTAGTAATTTGACGAGTACATATTTGCTCCCATCATTTTAACGAAAGTGACTTTCAAACAGGGATTGAAATTTTGAACGTGTTCCATCCTTACAAACGGTGGACTCTTAATGCTGGAGCAATGCCCTGGAAACCAACATTTTCTGTTAAATGGTAGTAATATTGTATGTTCTGTACAATCTGTAATGCACAGAAACCGAACCATTTTCATTTTAGATACATCTAGTCAACAAGTAATGCAAAATGTTGATGTTTTCAAATGGAGAAATAACGTAAGTGGTATTTTTACATATGTTTATTTTGTTTAATATTAACAAGCAATCCACCACTCAAGTGCACCAAATCCATGGACCCCACTTTTTTTTCCCATTCCGCTATGGGACCTAAAAATCTGAAATAATTCAGGCATATCCAGTTTTTTACTCCGGATTCACCTGTGTTTGCAGAATTTAAATATTCCCTGCCGTTTGGGAGATATTTAATGTTAAAGTTTGGGTTTTTTCAAATTTTAACAATTTTGGGGGGTCTTTGGTATCGCTTTATGGGTAAATGCTAACCTTTAAAAAAAAACAAATTCTCCCAAAAGTTTGCTCGTCCATCCCTCAATACGAATCCAAAAGGAATTTACATTCTAGACTAGATTGGCCGAGTTATTCCCAATCTAGTAAAGTGTAATTTTTACAAGTTTCCCACCAAGCCTAGTCGCCATTTTTTATCACTCTCCCTCGCGTTCCTGGCGGATGACAGCCCAAGCTACGCTTTCCTGGCCTTCACTTTAGACCGGGGGACATACTGTAGGCCCTTTCATATAGTCTAGTGGCCGGCAATATGAAGCCCGAGGTGCAGAGAACTCGTATGCTTCGGCTGTCATCCACCAGGAACGCGAGGGAGAGTGATAAAAAATGGCGACTAGGCTTGGTGGGAAACTTGTAAAAATTACACTTTACTAGATTGGGAATAACTCGGCCAATCTAGTCTAGAATGTAAATTCCTTTTGGATTCGTATTGAGGGATGGACGAGCAAACTTTTGGGAGAATTTGTTTTTTTTTAAAGGTTAGCATTTACCCATAAAGCGATACCAAAGACCCCCCAAAATTGTTAAAATTTGAAAAAACCCAAACTTTAACATTAAATATCTCCCAAACGGCAGGGAATATTTAAATTCTGCAAACACAGGTGAATCCGGAGTAAAAAACTGGATATGCCTGCATTATTTCAGATTTTTAGGTCCCATAGCGGAATGGGAAAAAAAGTGGGGTCCATGGATTTGGTGCACTTGAGTGGTGGATTGCTTGTTAAATAACAATTCTTGAATATATATTATAGTGGAAGCTCCCTGGATCATGTGTGAGCTAATGCAGTTGATGGTCAATTTGTGGCATGTACTCTATGAAGCTGAGCCAAACTATGCTACGTTTAACAAATACGCCCGAGTATTATGCTCCGTCGCTTCACACATTCACGAATCCAAAAGCATGAAGAAGAATGACAGGAGAAACAACGGAATAGGCTAACAGACCAAAATCTGATATCATGCTGAAGCCTGGCTGGAACTAAACCGCTTGGCGGCGCTGTGCGGTGGTAGGGCAGTTTTGCAAAGCAGTGGGAACTGGGAAGGGAAATAAAGATTCAAATAGGCATTTCGAGAACATAAATTCACTTCTTCATAAAATAAATTCACTGAAGCTATGTTGAAAATTCAATAAAACTTTGCTACAGTAGCTAACTTCTACTAATGTTGTAAACACAAAAAGTAAAACTGCCCTACCACCGCTCAGCGCCGCCAAGCGGTTTAGTTCCAGCCGGCTTCAGCATGATATCAAACTCTTAGTACGTCGTTGTTTCTCCTGTCTTTCACTTCACGCCAAAAGCATCATTCAAGCAGCTCAGGAGAAGGATTTGAAGACCGTCTGGTTTGTTACCCCTCCCTGCATGCTGAATGTTAAATTGATGCGACAGCTCGTTGAAGTCTCATCCCGCTTTGTGAGTAATCTTCCCGATCTAAAGGATCATTTGGCAGTAGTTGAAAGTTCCAAAAAGAAATCCTCGGCTTGCCCAACAGAACTTAGTCGAAACTGGGAACGAAGACACAGGTATATGCGAGAACTTATGGACCAAGAAGAGACAAATGTTTCAACCAGATATAATGTGCACAAATTATTGTCTTTAGCTGAATGTGGTGTTTGAAATAACAATGACAATTTTGTTTGCATACAAGGAGAACCTCGTGATACGATTTCTTTTATTTTTCATATCCACTACAGCATATCTTTGCCATTAGATGTACATATTTGTTTCCCACTATAACGCAGCCAACTTAAAATTTCTAGACGGGTTGTTTAAGGAGAGTGGTGTAACGTTCAATCTTTGATGCCAAACTCATGTCGATGTAGCGATCTCCAAGGACAACTACAAGTCCACCAACAATGGAGGGATCCACCTTGGTTGAAATCTTGAGAGGCTGTCCTTTCTGCAAGAATCCAGAAAGAGCGGCAGTAACCTCTTTCAATGTAGCAGCATCCAAGGCCTTGATATAAGAATAGATTTTTTTAAACATGTAATTGTTTAATGTTTTTTAGATTTATATTTTACCTTGGCTGAGGTGACCTCACATACAACTTCACCTCTGAATGCAGCCATCATGTTAAAGAAATGGCCAGTGACAACATCCAATTTGTTAAGTCTTCCATTCTCAGCAAGGAGTTCTGTAATCATAAACATATGAATAACAATTAGAATGAAGTGAAAACCAATAGAAAAGAAAAACTTACCAAGGAAGTTGCCTGTAACAGCACTCATTTTCAATTTCTTGGCAACTGAAATAAGAGCATCTTTCTTAAGTGATCTCTTCAAAGTGGGGTTGGCAATGAATTCTGCCAAACGAGATCTTTGGCAATAGTTGCATGAAAGTCCTTCAACTCGCTCTCAACTTTGTCCAAAGATTTCTGTTTGGAAGCAGCAGAGTAGAGTGCTGAGGCATAGCGACCATACAACCCAAAAACTTGGACTGGAGCCTATAACAATTACACAATTAGGTTAAAATGTACCTGTACCACACTCACATGATTTACCTTCACCAACTGCTGGGATGATGAACTGGTGCTGAAGTTACGAGCCTAATAGTTGGAAAGTAAAAACATTCATTGAAAATAGTACAACATTTTATAAATTACGGCAAATTAATTTAGGATTGTGCGAAAACAACCGGCTATTCAAAATCGAATATAAATTCGGCTTGAAACTTAGAGGTTTGACAGTTGGATATTTCTACCTTTTTATTATTGTTCACTTCATGTAGAAAAGTAAGCTGTGATTGGCCAATGAGTTTTTCATAGACCCTTCCTGATTGGCTGGCTTCACGTAGTAGCTGACACACTCACTAGAGGCGCTCATCCATGTTTCCAAATCGGACCACGTTTACCCTGAAACCGGGATAGGGAAGCCAACACAGCCGAGAACCGACCAGGGATCTATTGCTCTGGGAGCTGCGGTAAATAGCGCAATAAGCTTAACATTTGCAGTTATGAATTATAAATGAAGAACCAAAATAAACTATGAAATAAACAAATTACACCCTGAAATCGGTATTGATGATTTGTTATTGCAATTTAAAAATTAACTGAATACAAGGGTTCGCCATTTTGGTTCATCAGCTGAGTTAAATTGACAACAGCGTGGAAAAATCGAGGATGTAAATGTAAAGAATGGCGAAATCTGAAATTCAGGCAGCAAAACTGTTTGATTCGTTTGTTAACAGTTTCATGTCTCGCCAATATTTGTTTTTTTTGCAAATCTGCATTTCCATTAGGAACGTCAAAAAAATTTTGGTCATTGTAACCACGATCGGCTATAATTTTTTCTCCTGGTTGAAGGGCTGCAATAATTGCATTTCGAGCAAGCCGAAGATCCGGCCATTCGCCGCACGGAAGTCCTCCGTGAGCCCAAACAATATCCCCGGTGCGTATGCAAATGCCAACCTCATATCGCAAACCGGGGCCATTGAATTTGTGGGACCACCATTTTGGATCAAAGTCTGATGGTTCCATGATTTTAAAATCGGTTCCATCAAGAGAAATAAAAGTAGATGCGTCTCTTGGAGCGCTTCGGAAACGATCTTCCCAGCAAAGCTGTTAATTGAAAAGAATTGAAGAAAATGTATAAACTGATAAAAAATTTGAATATGACATGTTTCACCTACAACGGGCATGTCTGCAAGAAGGTTGATGAATATGCGAGGGGTTGTCAACTCAAAAAAATCCTCGTACACCCTCGGATTTTTTCAAAAAAATCCCTAAAAAATCCCAAAAATCAAAAAAATCAAAAAATCAAAAAATCCCAAAAATCCCAAAATTCCGAGAATTTTGGTTTAATAAATCGACAAAATTTTACAAGAATCGATTTTTTTTCGTTATCGATTCTAATTCCCCTTACTGTGTTAATAATTCCCCTTGGGCTTCTGTCTGTCTCTTGGTCTGTCTGCTGTCAGTGCCATGCTAGGAATTTTTGATGGGAAAAATGACTTCTATAAATTCTGGTATTTCTAGAGAGGATGACGATACATGGGAATTGTTAAAAGAAAACAAGGTCATTGTACCTGAAAGTATTAAAAAAATACTTAACGATCTCAATTTTAGTGGAATTCGTGCGTTGGCTAAAGTAAATGAGTCAAGTGTCATGATTGAAGAGTACATCCGAGATGTACTTGGTGATCCTGATGTTCTCGAAATTATGAATAAAGAAGAAAAACTACAAATATTTTGATCTATCTTTTCACGGTGCCCGTCCAAGTTCAAACTTTCACCTGGGCACAAAGTTACATTCCAAATTTGGTCAGAGGTTTGCAAAGAAATTGTCCAGCGCTGGACAATTACCTGTAAAGTAAAGCCACGTCAATCAATGGGGTTCCATCTGGTAAAATAAGACTTTATAGCAATCTGAAAAAATCTGAAAAAATCTGAAAAAATCTGAAAAAATCTGAAAAAATCCCAAAAATCTGAAAAAATGATTTTTGGATTTAAGATCCGTACACCTTCGGATCGAGTTGACAACCCCTCGTGAATATGTGAGACCACTTTCGAAAGGTTTTCTCACTAACGCCGGTTAAAGCCGCATTAACTTCCTCAACACTATATCGTTTTAACAGCAGCAAAGCCCATAACAGATGCTCTGCTCTTGAGGTTCTTGGACGAGCTATAGACATGATGTCCCAAGCAACAACACACACTAAGGGCGACGTTCCAAAAAACGCTCGAAATCGACGATAACCTAGACTTAGGCTTCCGTCAACGTCATGTCCAGTTATCTTGTGCCCAGCTTCCCAGAATGTTTCAACGGATGCCATGGATGAAAAATACACCAAAATAATCGAAAAAATACAAAAACAACAATTTCCGTCGTCTGCACTCTCGACCTTGTTGCCAATTTTATAATTATTTGAATTAATTGATGATTAAGGGAAATAAAATTCAGTATTATTAGCTAATTAAAGCATTATACAGTGGAGAAGTATTGGTTATTCCCATTACAATGTTATGAACCATGTAAACAGTTAAGAATGCTGTGGGGATCGAACCACACATCCATTGATTTCCACACCGGTACTCTACCATTGAGCTACGGAGTTATACGATACGTGTTGATTTATCTATTATATTAAATGCGCCCTATTGTTCCGTTGCAACTGTCACCACAAGTTGCGCTTTCTGTGAAACCTTAGCTATCCTTTTTCACAAACGCAACCTGCGCAAACTTTCTTAATCGAACATCTTTCGCCTCGATTTTTGCGAATGTATGATCGCCATACAAACTTTCACCAATATGCGCAATAAAACCAGCGAAAGTAGTTAAATAAAAAAACTTACGCACCTACAAGAACGCAAGTTTTGTTCTAGCAACTTGCGCAGATGCGCAGATGCGCTTATACGTAACTTACGGCGAAAGCTAATGTCAAAAATAATTTTAACAAATACTGTTGATTTTTCTCGGAATCGAACCTTCGATCTATTGATCGCTGTGCAAGAGCTCTACCATTGAGCTACATCGACATATTATAAACACGATTTATTTAAAAGTTATTAAAAACTTGCGCTTCTGCTAGAACAAAACTTGCGTTCTTGTAGGTGCGTAAGTTTTTTTATTTAACTACTTTCGCTGGTTTTATTGCGCATATTGGTGAAAGTTTGTATGGCGATCATACATTCGCAAAAATCGAGGCGAAAGATGTTCGATTAAGAAAGTTTGCGCAGGTTGCGTTTGTGAAAAAGGATAGCTAAGGTTTCACAGAAAGCGCAACTTGTGGTGACAGTTGCAACGGAACAATAGGGCGCATTTAATATAATAGATAAATCAACACGTATCATATAACTCCGTAGCTCAATGGTAGAGTACCGGTGTGGAAATCAATGGATATGTGGTTCGATCCCCACAGCATTCTTAACTGTTTAAATGGTTCATAACATTGTAATGGGAATAACCAATACTTCTCCACTGTATAATGCTTTAATTAGCTAATACTGAATTTTATTTCCCTTAATCATCAATTAATTCAAATAATTATAAAATTGGCAACAAGGTCGAGAGTGCAGACGACGAAAAGTGTTGATTTGTTGTTGCATAATCGTACTGAATCGACCTAATTTCCATATTCGTGTTAACATGCCGCCCAAAAAGATATGGAAACGTATTCCACCATGTAAGGCTCACAGAATACTTGAAGATTTGTTCAAAAAAGGACTGATTTCCCCCGATGCATTGCCTCATAAAATTTTCGAGCTAGATCGTGAATTTATGGAGTTCAGTCTGCCAGTTTTCAGAGGTGTGTTCAACGAGCTTAAATGCAAATATGGACTTGGATGTAAGTTTTTTTGAATAATTTAAAACATTTTCTTATTATAAAGGTATACATTTTTATCATTTGCAGTGGAAACAAACCAATCAGGAGCCAGTGGGGTCTCCGGGAGCAGTGCTGATGTTTCTGGCAGCACCACTAAGCGTTCCAGGCCGTCCGACCCAGAAAATGTCAGCGAAGAGGAGGATATGGATGCCAACGTTGTCTCCAAAAATCAACCGGTATTGATGTCGGTGTACAAAGATCCGGACACCGAGGAGGAAAAATTGTGTGTTTTGGTGACCATGCCTGGAGGAGTTTCCCATGTGAAATTTGAAGTAGTCGGCACTGGTCCCGGCAGTAACGTAGCCAAAGTTACATATGACTGGCCCCCCATATCGTTTGATATTCCAGCTATCTTCAAAGAGGAGATCGACGCAAAAAAAATTCCGTCTTGTCACCCCCTGATTCTTTCCCTAAAAAATGATTTGCAATTCCACCGGGATTCAATCGACTCCACCCCTCGAGGCGAGATAGAGTTGACTTTGCCGATTTCGGTTCAGACAGCTACTGACTCCATCAAACATAAAGGAGTAATATCAAATGACGGAACTATGGTTCTGGTTGCCCACTTAATGGCACATCAGAACTCATACACAGTCAAACAAAAATGTACAACAGTTGACTTCAAGCAGTGTTAGTTTTTTTTGTATTTTTTTGTTTCATTTCTTTGACTGGGGCTTTTGTGGTGTATTACACACTTTTTTCTACATTTCTTTTATTTCCATTAATTTATTAACTTTTCATCAAAATGTGGTTTTTACCGCAGCTCCCTGCAAGTACTACCCTCTGGGATAACACGATATCTTGTCATCTTGAAGCATTTTCATCTACAAACGATATGATTCAAATAAGTACTTTCACGTTGCTTGTGATGAAGATTTTGATTTCGATTATCGCCGGAGTCTTTTGGCACGGGCTCTACGAACTTCTCTACGAATTTTCTTGGATCGGCTCAATTGCCTGCATTCCTGCTTTAATGACTCTTGGTCTGACTTTCATTTTCATTCCACTAAGTCGGCCAGTAACTCGATCTGTGTTTGACGCCTACAGTTGGATTTTCGACTTTTATTTCGCAATCATTACATCTATAGCTTGCCTGAAGTGTTTGTTACGATGGTTGAATATCATCGAAGGAATCACGTTGTCTCACAAAATTTCAAGTCCTTACCATTTTCACATTTGGTTCGTCTGCCTTCTCATAACCGAAAACTGCTTCAAAAAGATTAAATTGTATTACATGAACAGAAATGTAAATCAAGAAGAGAAAAAGAAAAACGCGATCATTTTCGACGACGGAGTATGCTCTATATGCCTGGGTCCCCATGTCAACGCGTCGCGACCTCGCTGTGGCCACACTTATTGCTACAGTTGCCTCTGGAGTTGGATTCAAGTTAAGTCCACATGCCCTTTATGCAAGGAACAGATCATCCCTTCCGCTATAAAATCGGAGCAGAAACCAAAAGATGACTTCCCATTCAATTTCCCTTTGTTTAATTTCAATGTTGACGAGGATGAACAACTACACCAAGAAATTCTTGAGATTGGGAACAGCATTAATGTCTATGCGGACAAATTGTTATCAACTTTCGTTTTCTGCCTTTGCTGTATGACACCGTTTATTGTGTTGGATTTATACACTTTTCAGGATTTGCAACCAGACACAGGCAATTAACTAAAAATCACATCACAAAAAAAATGGATCAATCGTTGCCGAAAAATGAATAAACAGATTAATGTTTAAAAATATTTCACAATTTTCTTTAATTTTCCGAACCGATTCTACAATGACTCGTAATACCGTCCTTGATTGACGCTCGAATCATTTGGTAAATAATTTTATTCATAATCAGATTTAATCAGGCGAATAATTTTTGCCTGTGTACCCTTTCTTACTATAAACGAAATGAAATGCATTTTTGCCAAGGTTTTAAGTTGTATTTTAATTTCTTGATTATTAGAATTTTTCGTGTAAACAAACAATAGAGGTCTCTGTAGTAGAGTAGTAGAAGACTGTCTAGACAGTAAACTCATAACCCGACAAATGAATTGTTAACGTTTGGTAGAGATTATTGGTGACCTCGTCGTCGGGGTGAAGTTTGGCCGAATAAAGTGTGATTTCCTGTCCAGTCTGAAAGTGTACGTCTAGGTCAGCTTCTGGCCTCAGCATTTTCTTGGTTTCTTGATTGCCAAGATTGCAAAGGATGATTCCCTTTTGATCCCCACAGTCCATCCATTGAGAGGAGTAACTTGATCCAAACTTTTAAAATTTTGGTTCCTTACTAGTACTTTTCATGTAAGCCCCCAGAGTCCCAGACAATGCATGGCAACATGGTTTGCCATTTACTTTGTTCCTAATTTAATTTCTCAATAACCTTTTCATCTTTATGCAGAATTGAGTACTGAGCTAGTCATCATCATCATCATCCACAAGTTTTGCATGTGCTGGTTTAAAAATTGTCGTGAGCAGCAGTCACAGCTTCATCGATGTGGTATGTTTCATCTGTTATATGTATGTTTGGATGACTTGCTTACTACTACTACTCTCATTGAATAAAATGAATGTTACTAACTGCCACATTTTCAACTTTTCGTTGTTTGTGCTGGTTCCTAAATATTTCCTATAACATTTATTCTTTTTTTATGCAGTAAATAGTATCCCGTTTGATGGCGAATCCACCGATGTCGGGCTATACCTCTTTTCCTCGTGTACAATCATGTGTTTGGGAACGCATTCACGAGGGCGCCGCTCCCCTTATCCCGTGTGACGTATCAACTTTTCTGCGGAAGGAGTCCTTGGAGATGCCTGGCAGCCTGCAGTATTTCCCAGGCTTCAAGGTTGGAACAGTTACCTATATTAAAATTCCCTATTTTCGTTTCCGTTAAATATCCCTCAACTGCTGGTTTGGTTTGGCAAGTTGCTCAACTGACAGTAAAATACGGAGAGCAAATGAATATCATTTTTTTAAAGCCACCACAGATTCTTTTGCCATTTGCGTATTCTTGAAAATGTCCTCATGTCCGAATGTTAAGCGAAAGAAGAAATTTTTATCTCGGATAAACCAGGCCATTTCATCGATCGAGAATAACAATATCGGACATCGTTTTGAATAACTTGAAATCAGAACAGTTTCGCAGTCATAGGAATAACCTGAAAAGTTAGGATTTATATAATTCAGTTGTATCCCAGGGAACCCTAAAATGATTCTCTTCATTCTTGCAGCCAAGTATATTTTTTTGATTGGTGTTGAAGCCTTCATCGGGTTGCAGCTTGACTTTTTTTGACACTTCCTTGGAAATTCGGTTCGCTTTAGTGCTGCTGGTTTTAGCTAGGGGGACAAACTTTTGCGGAAGCAGTCGACAGCTTCCGTGTTATTGCAGAAAAATTGCTGACTCTTGTACATATCTCAAATGGGCAGCAGGTCAGTAGTTGTCGGTAAAACTTCTGTTTCGTCATTTCCAAGAAATCCCCCTTGAAGAAAATGTTTTGTGGCTTATGTATAAGTTACTAGATGAGATATTTCTACCAACACTTCGTTCCGACTAATGTCTACTATAGTATAGCACTAATTTATTTTCAATTCTACCCACTACCTCTCCCTATCTTTCATTTGGAATATGTCTTGAAGACTTTGCCCGACAGTTTGTCGTAGGAGTATACGAATGACAAGAGCTGTAGCTCTTAACCACTGCTTAATTTGACTTTCGTTGCATTTCTAAAGATACGTTCTTTTTTCTTTCTTTTCTTTTTCGGTGCGATATCTGTAAAAGCTCATGTTGGAAATTTTTTGAGAGGATAGCGGTCTGTGCTGTATCTTTTAAATGCTCGTAGCTGATCGAGTCATCGTGAATAAGGCGATGGTAGATGACTTGTTGTTTCCGGTTTTTTTTTAAATTTTCAACTGAATTTTCTTTTTTCCCCTTTTCTTTTGTTACGACAAAGTTATCAGTCTAAACTTTTTCTTTACAAGCAACGGAAATATGGGATAGAAGCAATAGAAGGTGACGCATACTTGTTTTTATGTCGTTTTAAGCCTTCTCTTTCATTCAATTACTCGAAGCGATTAGATGAAACTACCAAAAAAGACTGTACTTGCAACTGTGAAATGTTTTGTTTGCCCAAAATTTTATTCTTGCTATTCCAAAGTTGTTTCACAATTGCATTTAGTTCGAATTTTGAATCTTAACAGCAAAGACGATATTGTCAAATAGATATCCGTAGGTACTACGCCAGAATTTGCTGTACAATTTGTATGTATAAAAAAAAGATTTTGTTGCGATAATATTGCGCGTACACACATACAAATAGTGTATATTGTGTATATTGTAGTGTATATTTTCTGAATTGATAATTGAATAATTTGACGTTTTAACATTTTTTATCCATTAATTCAATTATTTTTTCGACATTCGACCTTTTGGGATACTTTTTGTTACGAACCATGCGTCTTGCGTTGATTCCTCCCGAAACCACTTCCACACCTTTTTCGATGAAAACTTCGACAATATCAATGAAGTTTTCTCCCTCATACTCATAGAAATGAAGAATGTTCTCCTTGTTTTTTAAATTAACGTCAAAGTCATGTGCTGTCAGAAGTCTAATAATTCCGACTAGATTTTCTTTCTGATAATATTTGCATAACAAATGGAGAACGTTCTTCCCGTTATTGTCTTTACAATTAACGTCGATGCCATGTTCCAACAGAAGTTCAATGATTTTGATCAGGTTATCTTTCTGATAGTAGCGACACAAGAAAAAAAGGACATTCCATCCATCTTCATCCTTGTGATTAACGTCGATTCCGTGTTGAAGCAAAAGTGGAATAACTTGCATCAAATCATCCTTTTCCTTCTGTGTGAGGCAAAAGAGTGGTGTCAATCCATGTTCATTGACGCAATTGATGTTCACGCCTTCGCGAATAACATTTCCGATTTCATTCAAGTTTAGAGGCGTTTTCTCCAATAAGACAAATAGTTTTCTTTCCAACTGCATTCCAAAACATTATAATTAATATTCACGCTATTAGCTATATATAGAATCGTTTAAAGCATGTAAATTATCTTACGTCTTCTTCCTTTGATTGAAAAAATGCTACCAAGTTTGATGATGTAATTCGATCCTGAGGATTGGGTTCCAACATTTTCAAAATTATGTCACGGTAGCAGCTTGATTCAATCTCTGTAAAATAAAGCGAAGTATGTAACGTGGAAAACAATTCCTGGAATTAGAATTCTATTGGAAAAATTCTTGTCTTACGTTCAAAATAAACTTTGTCGTTGCAGAGTATGTTTCTCGTAATTTCAAAACGTGAGCCAAAGGGATGTCGGCCCTCTAAAAGAAAGTAGCCAAAGAGAAGCCCTTCTGCGAATATATCACTCATTTTTGTATTTTCTTTTGTTCTTTCTTCATAGGATTGGTCTAGTAACTCAGGTGCCAACCAATTCGGTGTTTGGTTAACAACTTTTCCTGAAAATGACCAACTTCCCTGTTCACTTTTGGATTTGCTGAATCCGAAATCTGCCCATTTCATTGTTATTTTCGTGCTAGTAGTGTCGACGGATATTAAAACATTCTCGGGTTTAATATTTCGGTAGACAATATTTTTTGAATGGATATACTCCAGCCCAAAAGCTAACTGGTAAATAACCTCACAAATGTTTGGTTTTCGCCCATTGTACTTTCGGGGATCGTTACCAGGCAAAAACAGTTGATCCAGTGATGCGGTACATAATTCCAATGCGAAATACCTAGTAAGAAAATGCATCAAGTACTCATCAATGATATTTTACCGAGACAAGATGATGTCTTGGATTAAATGACGTACTTGAAATCTTCGTCGTTTTCAACGTGATAAAGTTTGACGAGGTATTGACAAGTGTTATTTTGATGATTTAAAATCATATGCGACTCTTCTCGGTCATTAGAATAATCCAGTTGAATTCTTTTAACTGCCACTGGTCCCACACTACCGTAATTTCCCTTAAATACGGTCCCATATCGCCCAATTCCAAGTTTTGTTCTTCTATCGAATGTTATTGTTGGGATTTTTCTCGATGAACTAGAAGTAAATATTAAACACATAAATCAAGAAAATTTGCGATGGTGGTTTTTTACACACCAACTTAGCATATTAAACCTCTTTAATAATTTGATAAAAATTGAATTTTATGCAGGGATAAATGAAGTGTTTGATACTATGCGATATTATGTAGTGATAATGTGTCCTACCTTGAGTAATTCGAAGCAGCATCAAGCGCAGCTAGGTTTACAAATGATGCAAGTTTCTCGGCCACTTCTTCCGATGAAGGCCTTTTAGTAGGATCCGTTTTTAACATTGTTTCGATCAACTCTTTAAACATTTTATGCTCAGTAGGTATTTCTGTATAAAAGGGTCGAGTAAATGACCATTTGCTTGTTAAGTAAATATTTGCTGGAAACAACAGTTATATCGGGACATTACTATTTAATTTTTGCGGTTCATTTTTCCTCAGATTGTTTCCTGTGCCTAGGAAGTCTTTCAAATCTCCGTAAGGATGTTCACCTTTAAGTAAATAACATGAAAATATCAAGCCCTCTGAAAAAACGTCGCTTTTAATTCCTGCAGACGGAGAGCTTTCGTTTGCGACAATTTTCAACACTTCAGGTGCGCACCAGATCAGTGAAAATTTCCATCCAGTCGTTGAGCAATTTCCTGTTAATCTGTCCACTTTTTTGCTTGTTCCAAAATCAGCCCATTTGAAAATAACTTGATCGATCTGTTTCTGATCGGATTCTGATTCTTGATTCTTATACCTGACGTAGAAAAGCACATTTGCAGGCTTTACATCGGTGAGTTATACCCTTTTCGTGGATGTAAGCCATTCCTTCGGCCAATTGGGAAAACACATTTTGTGGTAAAGGCATATCTTGCAGTCTTGGCCCCCTGTATTTTTCTTGTTCGACACCTTTTAGGAATAATCTGTCTAACGAGGCATCGCAGAGTTCCAAGGCGAAATATCTAAGCATTTAAAAAACTTACTTTAAAAAAATTCCCAAATATCTATGATATTGCAATATATTATTTATAGACTTACTTATAATCTAAATTACTTTCAATGTGGTACATCTTAACGACATTAGGATGATTAAGCTTTAGCAAGCTTTCTTCTCTTTCACGGCATAACTTTGTAAAGTCAGAAATTATCATTTTTTTAACGGCCACTTTCTGACGTCGCCAAACTCCTTCCCAGACGCTCCCAAAACCTCCAGATCCCAGTTCGTTTTTGATTCGATAAACTGATGGCACCATGCTATCTACATATTTGAGATCTTCTTTTAACTGAAGCAAAATTGGAAAACAAAAGATCAATCAGAGTATTTTGCATCAATTTGTCTTAACTTACCTGGTCGTTTATATCCGCGAGTTCTTTAACAACATCGGACGAATTTATTCTGTCTTCTGGATTTCTGGCCAACATTTTGCCAATTAACTTTTTAGCCTGTGAAGACCGAATACCTAGAAACCGTCAAAGAAATTGATTAGCGCATTTAAATCTGATAGAATACAGTAAAACATACTGGTCAAATTAACTGGATTATTTTTTTAACGTTATCCGATATTTCCGAACGTTCAGTGCCGAAAGGATGTTCGCCATCAGTAAGGAAGTAAGCAAAGACGGAACCTTCTGCAAAGACATCTCTCTTTACTGTACTTCTTTGATACCTCGATAGTGTTGTTCCACTTGACGATTCCAATAACTCGGGTGCAAGCCATTTCTTAGTTCCTTGAACTCCACGCGTTGCATCTTCTCTTTTATTGATGGTTTTACTTAACCCGAAATCAGCCCATTTCATCAGTACAACATCCTTAGTCGATGAGATAAGGACATTTTCTGGTTTCACATCACGATGAGCAAGCTCCTGTTCGTGAATGTATGCCAGTCCGATGGCCATCTGTCTAAGAACGTCCTCTGGCGAAGGGATGGGCCCTAAGTATATTTTAGGATCTCCATATGGCAAGAATAATTTGTCTAAAGAAGCTTCACATAATTCCAGGACATAATATCTGCGTTAGAGATGTTATTTTATTTAAAAAACAGGTAATCATCTTTGCATAAAAGTAAATATGTTACCTGAAATTTTCATCACTTTCTGCGTAGAAAAGTTTTATCACGTTTTCATGATCAAGCTCTCGCAAACTCTTTTCCTCTTGTTCGTCGCTTGTTAATTCGATTCGTTTCACGGCCACTGGCTGATCTCCCCAGAACCCTTTAAACACTTTTCCATAACCTCCCCTTCCCAATACTTCAGAAGGATCAAAACTGAATTTCATTTTGGTGTGTATTAAGCCACTGGCGCTAGAAGGTTTCTTCAATAAATTATTCTTAACTCGTAGTAGTTCTTCACTTTGCGATGTGTCTGTTAACAAGAGTTCCCTCTCAGTTGCGTTCAGGATTTTGGTAAGCCACAATCAGATGAGAAAAATGTAAGTACTGGTGTTACGTGGAGGTACAGCCTGTATTAAGCCGTAACGACACAAAAATGATAGTTGTTGCACGCAGTGTACGTAGTAGAGTGCTTGTGGAGTCTCAGCTAGTGAGCTAGACTCTGCTGAAGTACTCCTCAAGAGATGCTGACGTGGCTGTGCTTGCGGGCACAGACTAGAGGTCAGTTTCCAGACGATCTGTTTGGATGTCGTGTTGATCACGTGCTCCCGTCTGGGAGCTTGTCAGCTATTACCTATTAAGGAGTGTGTCCACAGCACACATCAAGTCTCCAGCCCTTCGTCAAGCAAACAAAAGTGCTTGCAGCGTCGCAATTCTGCCACTTATTGTGTGTTTGACGTTGGTTACGCATGTTTTGCCCTTTCTTTTTTTTCCCCCATAAAACCGATAAAGAAGCACTTTGCGACCAAGATTTTTGTCAAAAACTAGGGAAAAGAGTAACCACAGAAAGCATGAAGTCAACAAAGCGAAAAACAAAAAATCGAAATCCATAAATGTAAAATTTATAATAACATATTTTGGTTATCATATTGCGACGTGGTTATGTGAAAAGTTCACCGGAAATGCCATGGTCTTCCTATCAAGCGGAAATGTGTTTATCGAGATAGAAGCCCAAATTTTAATGCCTCAGATGAATAGAATCGAAAGAACAAAAACCACAAAAACGAATCGCTTCGTCACTCTGAATGATGCTGAACGACTGAACGTGAATCAAACGGTTTTCGAGGATCCTTTTCAAAGAAGAAATGATTCCGTCATTCCGTCTAAAGAATGATTCCGGCAACGTCCTCAATGGTGTTCATTCTCCGCCCAGGATTAAAAAATCATTCAAGAAACATGTTTATTTTTTCCTTCTTCTCCCTATTCCAGCCCAAACACGTTTGACTATTTTAGTCTTATTTCTGTAACTGTACTAAAACAGGTCCCCTTACTAAGTTAAAGTCCAAAGATGAATCAATCCTATACACATAACAATATGTCAAAGAAAATGTCGATGCACCAAACGACACCGGTGGAATTTAAAGTTTACTTTCGAACGTTCTTTAGTACTCAGACAGACAAAGTAATACGAGATTAGAATAACAAACGAAAAGAACTTGCAGATGAAAGTCTTGTGTTGTCATCATTTATTTACTTTGATATTGTAGGCGTGTGTAAGTGCAAAACTCAACTGGGAGGGACAAAAAGGTGTTTGCGTTTTTACTTAAAAAAGATGAGCCCAAGAATTTTTAAATTATGTTTCACACGTCAGTCTAACATTGCCGACTCTAAAACTTCCTCTTATGAAGTAAACATCTTTTGACGATTTAATTTGACTTCAATATCGCCTGTCTTATCTACTCCAGCAACATCCATTTCATTACTAGGCTCTTCTTTCTTATCAATTTTACTCGACTGTTTTACAACTTTATTCTGGGCTCGCTGTAATCGTTGACGGTGGCGTTCGGGCATCGAGACGATCTGCTCTCCTAGAAAAGCCAAAAGTGAAATGCTGAATCCAAAAACCAGGACGATAAAAGCTCCGGTCAAATTTTTGAGCGAAAGAGCCGGCGGATTATTTTTCATTTTCAAGGTTTTGCTGTTTTTCGGTTTGTAAACGCTTTTGAAATTTGGTAGGCATTGGAGAGGCATCGGTCGGAACCACAAATCCCAGTGGTCTATAATGCCAGTTTGAATGAGTTCCAACATTCTTTTTGAAAATTTTGAAAATTTTAGTTTCATTTTCTATAAGAACATTTTATTTAGGCCTCATCTTTATATACTTACGCTTTACTGATAGTTTTCGTGTATTTGCTGTTCTTGGGCAAGGCTATTAGAGAGATTTCGACAGTACTTCCAACAATGGCGTCTTTTAACAAAAGCAAATTGCATTTCCTTGTCTTGTTAAAATCTTCTCTGATGGCGTCCATCAGGTAAGCTGTTCCCTAGAGGAATTCAATCAGATACCTTGTTTTCTCATCGCTTCCGGATTATTTTTAAGGTTCAAAGGAGAAAATTAACACTTTACATCTATGAAAATGTTTCTTGACCCCGGAGAAAGTAACTTGACGCATTCCGATGTCGACGTGCACCGAGATTGCGGGAAAGAATTGATTCTGTCGCGTAGAGTCCTCCCCAGTAACTTTGAATTGTCCGGATTCTGTTTTTATGGGAGATGACAGGGCAACAATGACAGCGAATGAAAACAAAACAGATGACTGAAACGAAATTTGAAATGCATGCCGAAAACATGATGTCTAAAGCCCCCGATTTCCTGACGAGTACGTTGATATCCTTCTTGTCAACCAAGTCGTAAGCCGAACTGACTAGCGGGGGATTCACCGGAGTCACGACGTAGGTGATGAGCGTCGAAGTGTAGGCTTGGACGAAGATGAAAGCGGCCAGACTCCAAACGCCAGCCACAAGGCGAAAGGATAGGCGATTTGATGGGTCAGGAACACCTGTGTTAATTCAAATAGATAGACGGTTTGCATCCTGAATAATTAATTCATTAAACCTTGCGACAACAAATTGCCAAGCACGTAGAGATATTGCTGTCCAATGAGTGGGGCACGACGGTTATTCAACAGGTTTGGATTTGTGTCTGAAAGTTCTATTGACGTTGGAGTCGTTTGAGATGGAGAACGATATGCGTAACATCGTTGTAAAAGATTTAGAACAAAGATGACGCAAAAAACTGCAATGGCAAGTCCTAACCATATCTGTAATATGAGGTAATAGTGTTTCTACTCATCCAAATCGTTGAATGTAAAATATTCAATGCAAATACCGGCCATTGGAACGGTTTGATGACAGCGTCGATATTGGCCGTGTCGTCCTGGACGGCCATAAGTAATGCAAACGAGCCGAAGATCCAAGGCACAGTCAAATCAACGAATTTATGGCGATCGAATGTTTGCACCACATCTTGAATCAGAAAGTCAGCTTTCTAAAATTTTAATTTTAATGTAATTAATTTCCTGTTGATAGCGTTGGCGAAATTCAAAATGATTGACCTGATCCCACAAATAGTTGAAAAGTCCCTTTTCTTTCCCCGCTGGTTCCAATCTGTTTTCCGTTACGCGGACCATCTCGTACCTGGAATCATTTGGATTTCATGAGATTCGTGCAATGGTCATTTGGAATTTAATTATTCAACAATTGTTTTAATGTTTACGTAAAGTTCAAACGGGCTGCCAGGTAATCGAGCGCTACACCTCCTTTGAGTGGTCCAAGCATTCCTTTAGGATTACCACTCCACAAAGGCTGGAATTGCAAATTTTAAAAAATTTCTGATAATTTTATTACAAGCTAAAACCATAGTTGATTATAATTGAAGATTTTTTTCAAACTTACCCAGATAACACGGAAATGTTGGCCATTGAGCGGATTCTCCGAGACAGAATTTGATGAGTAGCCAACTGTCCAATAGTTGGACCAAATCATCACAATAATTACAGTTAAATTGATATCCATTTCTGGGGCACCTATGCCAGCGAAGCGTCTGACTTCTTCACTTTCCTTCGGAGCTTTGACGTTACATTGGAAATCATTTAGAGGCCTAGGCTATATGGTTTACTTCCACCCGCCGTTTACGGACCTCTATATTGATATTGAGCATAGCTAGTAGCCTAAATCACAGTTGCTTGGCAACGTCCTTTCAGTATATTCGAGAAAGAATACTGAACGACGAGTCTGTTACACTAATCACTCTCTTTCACCCATAAAATATCTAAAACCTTTCTGAATATCTTCCCATTATTCGGTCGACTTGTTTATGTGGTGTTTGGTAGTTCTTTTCTGTATGTACACATGATCATTAATTTTTCAACGCGTTTTCAAAGATCATGATAACGGACGACTTGCTTCCACCCGGCGCCATCCGACCAGAAACGAACGACATTTCCAACAAGACTATGGGTCCTCCAATATTAGTAAGTGTATAGTTTTCTGGTAATTTCATATCATTTATCTCCGCCCTTGCAACTTCAACGTTTACTTGCGAATTGCCACAGTGAAATTCAATTGCAGAGGAATTGTTTCAAATTGCAGAAAGGGATCGAATTAATGTTATTCTGTTGTGCGTTATTGAGATTTAAAAAATAGAAATCTATTCAGGAAAAGTGTTTCTATGTGCACACGGAGAGTTGTCACGAACAGGAAAGGTTAGCCGTTGTTTGCGTAAGCAAAGTTTTCTTATCAAAATTCAGTGGAAACATAACAATATCTGAGATTGAGATTTTTGTTGGATTTTTAGATTGTAAATTCTCGGGTCTGATTCTCTGAAACGGGCTTTGTTGTCGCCAGGATAAAAAAAATTGATTACATTTTAAATTTTTTCGTAGAAAAGGATTCTTTAATTAAGTTTTTTTTTCTACATTTTATCTAGCGGGGTTAGACGGTTTTTTTACCCTAGCGACAATAGCGATGCAAAATGGCCGAAATTAATGCCATTTTCCCGCCTCGCAAAAATGTTATTCACTTGTTTCTCTTTTCCTCATTTTCAGTCTGAAGCCGGTCGTGGGACGTGCGTGTTTCCAGTTGAAGGGGTTGCGGCCCAGCAGAAAGTAAAATCCCGGACAAAGGTAAGATCAAAAGAATTTCATTTCTCTTGCAATCTGTTTTTTAAAAAACGATTTCTGTCCACCTACGTCAATGTGCGGTTGATTGTTGCATTGTTCAGGGGCCGGTATACGTAAGCAAACATTTCTCGGTATAACATGGACGTATCCAGACGGATCGGACAGTGTGCCACAAAGCTCGCAATAACCTGAAGCTCTGTTATAAACGAGCTTATAGCAACGAATGATCTCGGAATACATTGAAGTAGCTAAACAGCACCAGCGGGTGGGGGGGGGGGGATACTTAGTGTTGAATATCTGATAATATAAGCTTTAGATCTTTTTAATGAATCGCCAAATTATTTTTCAAAAGACGTACAACGAAAATTCCGCATCATAGATTGCAGATATTCAATTTCCTTCCTTCGTTTGATGCTTATCCTGTGTGACAGGATCGACTGATTGGCATGCGAAGCTCGTGCGTCATTTGCGAATAAAACTTTGGTAATATCAGCTATTAAAAAGTCAACTGCAAAGTACCAATTAAGAGTTTGAAAAGAAACGCAATAACAAGCTCTAAAAGCCACACTGTGCACGTGTGTTGTATCATCGTCCAACCCAAAAGTCTATTATCTGAAGAGATCCAATTACTGAATATCTTAAGGCTATACAATATGTTTTCCGAGCTGCGACAGCACGTCTTTACACACACACACACACAGCACACACACACAAAAGAAATGCTGTAGTGTCTCTCTCATATTGATCGCACAACATCCGGCAACTTGTGCACTTGCTCTCGTTTGTTATTCCAACTTGTTTTGTTTGTTTTGTTTTTTTGACATTTGTCTATTGTTTAAATGATTCAAGACGGTCATTTCTATGTCTCCTTCGATCGACGCCCTTCACCCGTCGAGACAACTTTGAAATTCTATTCTTCTGGCCGAAAGTCAGTTGAGATTGTTGGCTTGAATAATTTGGTGGTGGTGGCCATTGTCTTTGTGAAAAGTCTGACGTTCGAGTCATTCAAAATGACAACCAAACTAGCTCTCTCGAATTGATGTTTGAATTGGAATTACAATGGCATCTGCAACGTAGGGAACCACCGAGTGACGCATGAAGGTAACGTGGGAAAAGGGGGTAGTCGTTAATGATAATTTTACTTTTTAAATTTAAACTTCCGGTGACTTCCGGTGACGTTTTATCTAAATAACAGTCGAATCTCCCGGTCGGTACTTTTTTTTTAATATAAGGACCAGCTTTTATTGTTTTTTTCTTTTACGTACGTATGGGGATGACCTTCAGAACAATGGCCACAGGTGCTCTCTATTGTACCTCTCTCTATAAATAATTTACCGGTTCGCTCTGTGCCTGCGTCTCCATCATGTTCAGTGATTGGAATAAAAAAATATTTTTCAAGATTAACAGAAAAAAAGAAAAAAAAAAACAATTAGTTTGGAAGATTTGAGATCCAATCTTTTTTTATTTATTTATTAATCACGAGTCCTTAATTCGTTTTCCAGATAGCGCACACGTGTGTCGTGCGGAGAAAAAACGTGACGATCGATATATGCACGTCTCCTCATTTCTTTTTTAAGAAATTGAGTGGAACTTTTACTATGTGTTTATGCTCGCGTAACGTCGCGTGATGCCGACGGCACATGGCAACCGAGTTGTTATCTTATATAACATTGATATCCACGAGGATGGGGAACGTGAGATTTATTCCCGGTATTTCTCCGCGATCAAAAATATAATACTACACTTTGACGAATAGTTAATGTGTAGACGTTGTCCGGGCTAACTATATGGAAACGAAAACTTACTGCGGATATAGCACACGTTATACCTCGAAAGTTGTATTTTTTTTTTCAAATTCATAAAGCAATCGTTGCAGACGAACTTGAAATTTGAAATCCTTTTTTTCCCCCTCATCCAATCAAGATTTGACGGGCAGCTAAACTTGCAAAAGTCATCAAAGTCTGTACACAGTCGTTGGTGACATTTCGACGGGTCTTATTTGCATATTGATTTGAATGTGATATTCGTTTCGTGCAATAACCAACTTGACATTTGCCTGTAGACGATACTTGGTTTCCCCCTTGAAAAGGAAAGAATTGGGAAGTTGACTGGCCGTGAATGAAAAGCAATTATACTTGAATGTGCGCATTGAGTTGCTTATTTGTGGAATTCACACTTTGATATTGCGGTAGGGCGATTGTTCGGCGAGGATTCCACCGACGACGATTTCGGGCTGTCAGTGCGAAATGCATTTGTGCAAAAAAATGACGTCATCATCTGCTGCGAACCGTCCATTGGTGATTACATATTAATTATAACTGTAACAGCCTATTCCTGTCAGGTTTATTTGTATTCTGATTCTGCCAAATTTCATATAGGTGCAATAGGCGATCCTTGCTACCGTTCGTGCTCAGCAACCGAAGGCTTCTGATCGGATTACACGCTGTCCGATTTCATGTCCACTTCCAGTCACTACACTTCTATACTCGGCGGTATGCTACAAATGAAATAAAGGCGAAAAGCTACCACTTTATGTTCAGGATATCATACCCTGGACAAATTGGAATTTTCTGGAAAAAAAAATCCTGAATTTGAAAAACATTTCCGAGTTTAGAGGCCAATTGGAAAATATGGGCAACTGTAATACCCGTTGCGGTTTCTTTGCGCCGACAGCCGTGATGAAAAGGATAAAGGTCATTTCAAAAAATCCTGCGCTTCTGCGCTGCACACACGTGGACATCCCTACAGCTGTCGCCGCTATATAAGACCCTCCATCACTCAACATCTGACTTCAGTACGACGTTCAGAATTTAAACGTGGCCTCCCCGACCAAATAATTTATTGATTCAAATCGCAGATCCTGTTAGGAGCATGTCCATTTCAGCCGTCATCAGTGCTGGGATTCCCTACTGCATTGGGGTCTACCTTCTAATTTTCTGCGGGCGCGCCGGATCGCTGGCGATTAACGGGATCGAATGGGTGGACTACGAGTCGAATTCCTTCGATAATTCAGGAGCGGTGCTCGGGTTCCTGATGGGCATCCCCCAAGTCCAAGGCGAGAAGGAATCGTTTCTCAACAGCAGCGGAAGGTTCAACCCGGAAGAAAATCTCACCCTTCCTACGGTGGAATATTTTCTGATGCCCGTTTGGGTGTACTGGTCGGCCAGCGCTTATTTGCTCTTCATCAGCATCGCCGGACTGTTTATGAACATTGTCGTCGTCGTCATCATCCTCAACGACTCGCAGGTAATTGTCAAATTCCTTGAATTCTCAAAAATTATTACTCAACTGCCTCTATCTGTCGTTATGTAAAAGTAAGATGTTTTTTTTTGTATCTTTGTTGAATTGAAATTGAAATTGCATGGACGGTGTTCATTTACCTATGCCAAAGAGACAGGCAGATTGCCAGTAAGTTAATTACGTCTGCGTCTCATGTCTAAACGAAGGTTCAGATATCAAGGGAACTATTATGTGTGTCTCATTCTTGTTGATGAAATTACATCTTCCCCGTAAGCGTTTTCATACAATGACGCACGTCAAAGTCGAAAAAAATTCGGTAATTTACTTCAATTGCTGTCGAATTTGCCAGTCTCTTGGGTCTAAAATTTAAATTGGCCGCCAATTATTGCGCGAGTCGTCGTCGAAGCGGAATATGTTGCGCGTTATTTCCCGGCAAAAAATTTTGTTTCCAAATTTTACTTCGTCGTTTTTGAACATCTTGCGGTTTGGCGGATCGTGCCCAATCGATAATAGCAGCTGTAATATTCCCTCGAGCAGCAATACCCTGAAAAGTAGCAAAGTAATTTTTAAAAATAAAGTAAAATTATTATCCTTGTTTGTAAAGTGATACTGGTTTCCTAGATACCGCTAGACACTGTCATATTATTGTGTAATCAGAGAATGCAATGCACATGAATTTATTCGTTTAATATTTTTTATTATGACGCTAATGGCCGGTTGCCGTGTTACGCCAACATTATCCGCCGTGGTACAATTCGCAGAAGATGACACCCTTGAACTGGATGCTGCTCAACTTGGCTTGCTCCGACGGAGCCATCGCCGGTTTCGGGTAAATTTCTGTCCAAAGTTTCTTTTTTATATGATTCAACAATTTCATTTCTCTGGACGGAATAGGACGCCCATATCAGCCGCCGCCGCATTAAAGTTTACTTGGCCTTTCAGTCACGAATTATGTGTGGCTTACGCCATGATTATGTCAACTGCAGGTGATTTTGTGTGATGTAACGAAAAAATCAATCGATTTTCCCCCTAATTAATGAGGAGTTGTGTTCGTGTTATTGCAGGAATAGGATCAATCACCACTCTAACAGTATTGGCTTTATGGCGGTGTCAGCACGTCGTCTGGTGTCCTACCAATCGCAATGGCAACTTCACCGATCCAAACGGCCGACTGGACCGTCGTCAAGGAGCTCTCCTTTTGACATTCATCTGGACTTATACCCTGATCGTCACTTGCCCTCCGCTTTTCGGGTGGGGCCGTTACGATCGCGAAGCAGCTCACATCAGGTGCAAAGAGATGATTTTTTAATATTCAATTTCTTTTCATTTCTAATTATTGATTATCAAATGTTTTAGTTGCTCAGTCAACTGGGAATCGAAAATGGACAACAATCGCTCCTACATCCTCTACATGTTCGCCATGGGACTGTTTATTCCGCTGTTGGCCATCTTCGTCTCCTACATCAGCATTGTACTTTTCATCCACAAGGTAATAATGACAAGCGACGAAACAAGTTTTGAAAAGAATCGTAAATTTAATTGTCAACTGTTATGTAAAACAAAGGGCATAATAATGAAAGTTGCATAAGTTGTTGGGTTCGAAGTTAAGAAGAAGCACACTCGTTGCTTTGTCGCATCTTTACACAATTAAGTTTGGGGGGACCTATAAGCCTGAGACTCTCATTACTTTTTAAAGAAAGTCACCAAGATTCGTCGAAAGAAGCAAATCAAAAGTTTTCTCCAGACTTGTTATATTATTGCCGCCAGTAAAATGTCTGGCGCAAGTCGACCAATCCTCCACAGCCCAACAAGATTATGCCCCTTAAAATCTAATCATTATATTTCTTCATTTTAAATCGACAGACGAGCGAAATGAGGAGGAAGCTGAGGACGACTCTTCAGACGACGACGACTAACAACGCCCAACGACAGAGTCAACAGACCAGCAACAATAGCGACACGGTGGAGAAGCGAGTGACGTTCATGGTGGCCGTCATGATTGGAGCTTTTCTTACCGCTTGGACTCCCTACTCCATTATGGCACTCGTGGAAACGTTCATCGAAGACAATGTTACCCATGACTCGATTTCATCGGAAACCAAATTTTATGCCGGAACTATTTCACCAGCTGTAGCGACGGTCCCCTCCCTGTTCGCTAAGACGTCAGCTGTTCTCAATCCTCTTATCTACGGACTCCTCAATACCCAGGTAGGATCTGCGGATTAATAATCCCAATATAGAAATTCAAATCTATTTTTATTGAATTGAATGTGTACACAGTTCCGGACGGCTTGGGAGAAATTTTCGTCCAGGTTCCTGGGTCGAAAGAAACGCCATCAACGCAGCCAGATGGCGATGGGCGTTAGCCACAAACGTCGTCGAGATTACCTGAGGACATTACTCAATCGTCCTGGATCTGACGAGCCGGCCATTGTCCAGCACCCGTCAACAAAAGAAATGGCTTCCTCGCAAGGCGTTTCCGGCGTTGTGGTCAGCAACCTTGACATCCCACGGGCTCCGAACAATTCTTGCATAACCGTCAACGATGAATAGTGTCTGGCATGGTGTACCGTGGTGTCTGGAACGATTTGTGTATGGGACACCTGAATCAACCGTCTCGATTGTGTGGTATGTATGGTGTGCGACCTTTGCGAAAGATGTACAAATTATTCTTACCAATAGCTCCTTTTGGGCCACTAATAATCAAACATTTCCCAGCTCATAGACACATAGTCACATTTTACAGTTTTGTGTAAGCCTTCGTTATTTGGAAGGCAGTTTAAAGTTATTATGTGATGTTTATTGATTTGCAACTAGCCATTTTAATCTTTAATATGTACATGTATTGCAGCGTGTGATATTTGACAAGCTCAACTGTTTGTTATTATGTACAGATAAGTATATTGTACTCTCCTCTTATACTAAATTTAAAGTTAATTATGTGTCCTTTTCAGTGTGCAATGTGCATATCAAATCTTTCAATTTCTCTTCTGCAACAGCATTTAAGACATATTTACAATTTCACAGGTTATACAACATCTGATGTTTATATTGTGCATCATTACATATGAATTATGCTTCCCTCTATACGTACATGGATGTTGAGTGGAATAAAAAATAATGTAAAATTTAATTCCATCTGAGGAAAAGGAAATTGGAATAATGTAAAAAAAAGATGAAAAAGGGAGTTCAAAAATGTATTAAGAGCATTGGAATTTACTTCATGCTGGGTTCGGTTATTGAGTCGGAGAATGGCGTTGAACATCACGTAGAGTGGTCTGTACCCTTTTGATTCAATATTGCATTTCCTTCAAACGATTTATTTTTGGTCTGTTTTGCTATTTTCAGATACCGCCGAGACGGGATAGTGGTTTTTTTTTTCGCGTGGGCTGCTTATAGTTCTAATTTAATATTCCCTGCAGATTCTCTGTGTACGCAACAAGTTCTTGTTAGCTTAGGTCCACCGTGAAATGCACAAGAGAATCGGCATTCACCGATGTGCACAGCTCCGATTCAATCAACTTTCATCGTTCTATTTATGCTCATGACGTTTAATGCCCCCCTCCTTTCAATGATACGTGAAATTGGCTGCGATCAAGACTTACCAGCATACCAACCACCATCTTTTATCTGTAAATAGCCCTAGCACAGACACCGACAACGGTTAAGGAAACATTTTTAAATCTGATAGAGAAGCTAGATTACCTTTACATCTAAATAGTTTAGCTACACTAAAAACCAAAAAAAGGCTGACAGTTCCCTGGCATTCAATGAAGCAAATTCAGATTTATACTCACCGAATCCAACAGAAGCGTCACTGTAACAAGGGATGCTGTCTCGTTTGTATTCGTTATAGGCGAATCTGCATAATTGCTTTCCTGATCGATTGATTTTCTTGTCTCAGTAGTCGGTGGTATTTGGCTGAAATAGACCTTGGCCTGTTGGCGAACGTGCTTCATTTCGGAAGCGCAATAAATGTCAGCACCGATCGCTCACTTCTACTGCGTAATAATGCAATCACGTTTCCCATGAAAGGAAATTCAAATGCGGTGCTGGCTTTGAAAGGAAGAGTTAGAATGCCTTGGTTTGATTCTGGGGACTGTTACTCATTCTTTATTTAAATAATTATGTGTAGCGTAGTGCTTTTTCCAATCTTTCGACTTTCTTTGTTAACTCACGGACTATGGATCTTCGTTTTCACGTCCTGCGCAAGAGCAAATGGGTTATTCCAATAAAAAAACTCGGCACGACACGATTCGACACTATACGCCATTTTATCGTTGCATTTCTATACTCTAAAGAGTTATTTAAAAAAAAAAAAAAACTGCGCTTAAATAAGCTAAAAGGGTTTGTATTTGTTTTTAAATAACGCGCGTCGGCGTCGCTCCACACAAGGTTTCACGTGTCATTTATAAAATAGTAGTTCCCTGATTGTTAAGATCAATTTAAATTAATTACACGGCACGTCGATACCGAAAAAATCGCAATCTGGTCTCTGATGCTGCGTGACGATATAAAGAAAGTCTCAAACCCAAATCGCAATAACTAATCTTAATTATCCTGTCTCTTGGTTTTTGATTCTTCTTTCTGCACAAAAAGTCTACATTAAAAAGACAGTCTACCGGAACTGGAGCATCAATAAAGCTAAGAAGTCGTGTTGAAACTTGGCGTGATTTCACTGATTTGTTAATCATAGACATTCTATAGACTTGTCGCCTTGTCGGGTCGATTTCGAATCTGGTACGGATTATTCTTTATTCATTATTATAATACAATTACGTTTTAATAACTTTTAAAATTAGTCGACAAGCTGAACATTTTGTATTCACAGTCGGACTTTTTCCGCTTGGCTGATTGGCTCTTTGCAATTGCAGTTTGAAGAAAATGCGCCAGATGCGGACGTGTTTAATTGCAAAGCTGAAAATGGCAATGTTGTGGCTTGCGTGTTGCTTTCAAGATGGCTGCTGGCATTCATCGAGAAGCGACAGTAATTGCGAATTCCCTGAATAATGGACCATTGTCCTGGTTTGTAGAAAGAATTTCCGCTTAACGTATCATGTTTTTCCTATGCATACTAGTTAAAAAATGTAAAAGCCGAAATTTATTGTGTAGGTGCCAGTTAATGAGAAATCTTATGCTGTGTGCTAAATGTGAGACTAGCTTAGAAAATTAGTGATGTAATTATATTGATCAAATTTTTAACTGCAAGTCCATTGGTTTGAACTACATTGTTTTTAATGTTGGAAAAGGTTGCTATCTTCAGATTCTTTTGGAGCAATTGTAAAGTAATTCTGAGGGACTGCAACTGCATGGTCTCACTTAACTTCTGTCATTTTGCAATTTTGTAATGCCACATAAGATTTTGTTGCACAATAGTAATTGATTTTTTTTTTCAGTAGGATAAACAGCCTGCTTAAGTCGGGACTTCCTTCATTGCTGTCCAAATTCATTTTGTCACATGGAGAACTTCAGAACAATTAAAGTAATTACAAATTTGTTCAAGTTGCAACCAGCAGGCTACAGAAATAGTGAATTGATGACTGTGCTACTATACTTTGCTTCTCTGTTGCAGAATTTTCGGTTTAGTGTAGAAAGGGAATGTGGTTTACATGATTTCATGTCCATTGGTTTAAATTGATTGCACTACATTTTATGTTAGAAAAGCCTGTCAACTGTAGACTCCTTCATAACTTATCTAAAGTCTTTATGATGGATTCTGTCACATCCTTTCTTGATGGTAATTGATTTTTTCTCAAGTAGGACTCAGGTGAAGTCGGGACTTTCCCTGTTGCAGTTTGTTACATGCAGATGCAGAACTTCAAAACAATAGTAAATGTGTCAATCAAGTCTCTAGCTGTAAGGCTACATATTTAATTATTTGATGACTTGAGGGTCTTCCAATAGCTTATCCTTCAACTCTTTTTTAGAATTTTCAAAAAAAATTTACAATGGACCTGGTGAAGTCTGAGCTTCTTCATTGCATCCAATGTGAACACGGATTTGTTGCTGCCAGCTGGTGATAGGTGTTCCTCATGCCGGCTTGCTACCTGTACCAGTACCAGTTGTAGCTTACATCACATGCAGAAAAAGAGAACTTAAAGTAATTATGTTGGTAAACTTTTTTAAAGCAAGGCTACACATTTACTTTGTTGATGACTAGTTCTTTGCTTTATTTCTTTTGACTTCAGTTAAGACTCTTACATAAGCTTGCCAACTGTTGATTTCTTTGTTAAGTAATTCTGTTGGATTGCTTTGTTGAATGATATTTGTTTATTTTTAATTTTTATACAGCATTTCCATTGATACAAAAGATTAATTTCATTTTGGTTAAAGGTTTATGTTCCCATAGTTGCTGCTGTCCACTGTGGCATTCTGTTGCAGCCTTTGCTGGTGAAAGATTATTTGGTATCAAGTTTACCTGCGGCTGTTCCTTGGTGCCTGGATCGTGTACGGAAGTTGCAGCCAGTATTTTGTTAGATTTTTTTTATGTTTGCAGTTTACCATTTACATGTTAAGAAGGACAAAACAACAACAAAAATATGGGGAGATTTTAGGTCCAGCAAATAATAAACAGCTCTTTGCGTTGTGAAAGCAACGAGAATAAGGTGGGGGGGGGGAATAGATATTATTATTATAAAAGTAGTTGATGGTTATTATTCATTTATAGTCGGCTGATGCATGAAATAGGGATTTGATATAACCTATTAATCCAACACTTACATACAAATAAATTGTTTACCAATCCCATTTCCATAACACCTGAAAACTCAAAACCATTTATATGCCCTAACCCTGTATTTTGAGAGTTTGCACTATAAAACATTTGATTACAGTAAAACGAAATATATTTCTTTCAGTATATATATTAATAAACTATTTCAATAGGCAAAGCGTCTGGTTCAATACTTTTTCTTATTTAATGCTAGTTAAGCGAGCAATTCGCCACACAATGAGACAAACAGCGACGATTTATTTTTACAGAAATCTCCGTCGGTCAAGTTAAAAATGTTACTAATTGCAAAAACAAATCATCACTTTTTGTCTCATTTTGTGGCACATGACCTGCGCATTGCTTTGTTTTAAATCGCACATCTAGCAAAATTAGTCTACGGCCCCCAGATATAGATCTGGACCGGGAAGAAGAGAGAAGTACGAGGTTAGTTTTTCCGGGGAGATATAGTCATACTAAGCTTCCGGGCTAGACTCATGATCCTCCAAGAGTTTTCATCAGATCATGGGTCTTCCAAGTCCCCGTTCGACCAGAGCCCTCCCCTCCTCCTGGTTATCACAGCGGGTGAGTGACCACCGGCGGGCGTTGATTAGTGGTTAGTTAGGGAAACGGGGCCACAGAAAAGAAGGGAGCCCAGATATGCATTTGTAAATTAGCTAACTACACAATTTATCAGTCTTCAATTCCAGCAATCTCTCGTCAGTTTCAAAACAGCTATGACAGCAGAAAGGGATTAACCTGAAAGGAGAGTATATTTAGATAATTTGGTTATTTCTAACCATATTGTAGTGACAGAAAGCAATACCTCAAATCTATCAATATTACATTGTCCTAAATTAGAACTGAGTGGTGAACACCACATAATCTTGAGTAGCAGCATTTTCTCGCTGCTGCCCTCAAAATAGATAGCAGCAAAGAATTGGATCTGGCAATTGGCCAATTGACGAAGGCGAAGGATATCTTGAAGATTTACATTTTACAACAACTTGACAGGGAAAAGTTAATGTGAATATTACAAACATTAAAGAATACAGCTATTAAGAATAATTTTGATAAAATAACTACCTTGCAACAGAAATTATTTAGCTTCAGAAGACATAGGTAGCGTTGTTGGATTAGACCAGATTATTTCTATTGTCACGATGAGCACCTAGGGCTAGTTGGCCAGGTAGGCAGGTGCATGAAGACTTCAGCTGAATTATCTGAAAGTGAAAACATTTAGTAAAGAATGCGGTAAGAATCATTAGCTAAGGATTGTGAGATCTATTACTTATTAACAGTTAACTTATTATCCTATCTCCGTTGTTTAAAAAGTAACTTAAGAAAGTGACGACGTCTTATGTCATTGTCATGTCTGTCTGTGACTGACAACTGTGCAACTAACTTGAAATTCAAAATTCATTCATAGATGTCGCCAGTGTCGCCAATGTTGTTCTTTCATGGTGAACAGGTGAAACGAGTCGAAATGATCGAAACAAATTGTTGCTAATTTATAGTTTTATAATTATATTCCTGTGATTTCAATTACCAAATTGAACTACGTATCATATGTAAGTTTATCTTTACCTAGTTTTCTTATTTTTATACTGTTTTTACACCAACTTATTTCTTCAAATTCTAGATGCATACTGTGTCAGTCATTCCAACAAGTTTACTTAGTTCTCAGTCAATTTCCATCCATTAGATCTTATGTTTGAAGCACATATATAGTGGAATACAAATGTGCAGAAATAAGGTATTTTCCCATTAATGCTACCAGACCATTATAATTCAGATTTTCATGTAAAATAGGTATTCTTGAACCATTGGATCTTTTCTGAATCTCGCCATTTTGGTGGTGTAAACCCTGCCGCAGCATGTTTGATGTTATTTCTGTTTTACTTCTGTTTAGAAGGCAACCCAGCTAAGAGATAGGTACAGTTTTATTTCTCATAGGTAAATTTGTGTAAATTTGTAAATAACGTAGAGAATTTCCTTGTCCCATTTCTACTTAGAGTTTCAGAGACATGAAGAGTGTGAAGTGACCTGCCATGTATGTACCAGATCTGCTTGATGAAAGTCAAATGCCTAACTAAATTCATCACCCACATGACAAAGGTAAGCATCAATACCTCCTATTACACCGATACTGCAATACTTCATGACACTTTCTTAAGCATCAGGAAATTTATCTCAACATGTGGAGTAATGCTGTTGGTTGCTGTGAATTCCATTTTTACGGTTTTTCATCATGAGCATTTCAGTGTGCATCTTAGAAAAGGTAAAGATTGATATGCTTTATTCATTTTTATATTTTCATTAATGTAAAACATTTTTTTTTACAGAGCACGCAGTTTCTTTATGGAATCGTGTGGTCCTGGCAAGGAGATTCTTGTGCCAATGCTGACTTTTGTCCATGACGGAAGAGAGACTTCCATCAACGTTCTTCTCCATCCTTATCTTCGCGACGCACGCTCATCTAGCTTCACTGCTTCTTAGCACAATTTTTTTTACTTCACTGGCGACTTCGCGAGTTTCTGGACCACTTCGGTGATCGCTTCCGTCCGCTGTTACAAACCTGCAGTCACTCACAACGGGATAATGCTCAGGTACCCAACAATTGACTTATTTTCGTAGGTTATCTATTAATAGTCTAGTTGCGTTAGACTCTGTCTGTGTAATAGTTTCCAAATCTGGCCCTTCTTACGCGCAAACGAAGTTTTACTTGGACGTTTCTTTTTTCTAACGCTAGATGGCTTTTTGATAATTTGCAGCTGTCAAAACAGTCAGTTACTTTGCACTTAGTTATCTCTTTAAACATTTATCAGCAGTTATTTTGTTGAAATATTTGGTGATAACTGACGATTACTATTCCTGCAACAAAGCTCACTTGTTAGATTTTTAAAAATGTGTTATTTTTTTCTACTTCCGGTTTTCTCATTTCAGTCAGTAGTTCAGTTAATATTCACTCGACGTACAAAAGAACCACATATTCGTGATCCTCGTAAAATTTGTGGTAAAGTTCATGTTATCTTTTTTACGTACGCGTACTTCCGGTTTCGAAAATTTTCCTGAACTACTCAGGAAAATTCTCGATTTTGGCCAAATTTTGGATTTCGTTTAAATCACACCTAATCGACCCCAAATTTCATGGGGATCACGAATATGTGGTTTAATTTGATGACAGCCCAATGGTTGAGGAGCTGTGGTTACTTCCGGTATACTTCCGGAAAATTTTCAAAAAACAAGCAAGTGAGCTTTGTTCTGTTTACAGTTCTCAATATTACAAGCTTGATTTTAAGTTTTAAAAATTGCATCTTTAAATCTTTGAGCTAAAAAACCTGACTATTGTTTCTATCTGTACTATGTAACTTTTATTTGCATGTCACTAAATAAGAATTGTTTTCTCTTTATTCAGGTAATGCAGAGGAAACGTCGAGAAGATGGACACAACATCGCCGGTATCTCCAAAATGTCAGCGCGGATCATCATTTGTTATTGGTAATATGTTTGTGTTAGTTAACCCGTTGGCTGCCACGCCTTTGTTCTCCCCTAGCTCTTTAGCACGGGCCGTGCTGTTCGGTCTCGTGGTTTACATGCCGCGGGGTCGGACAGTCGCACCAGCCCCAGATTCGCCGAAAGGCCCCGTTAGGCAGTGCACCATAGGGACTTCCCCCTTGTCGATACGGTGATGGATTCTAGAGGCGTGCATTCCATCTTCTCCTGTCACCGTGTCAGCCCGGACTTGTCAGCAATGGCAAGTCCCACTTTGGTCATGGATCCTTCAGACGTGGCGCGTAGAGTAGTAGAGAGCAACCTACGGGTTGTATGGCGTGGCAGCTAACGGGTTAACTTAAGTGTATGTATATGTATGTGTGTATGTGACTGTAAAATGTGGTGGAATTGTGGGTGGAGGTGGGACAATAAAGCAATTCCTTTTGAAGTTTTTTGTTGTCTCTTGACACTTGTAACAAAATGGGAAAATTTATACGTTACATATAAGTTTTGGCAAGTGACTTGTTACATACTTCCAAGTACTTATTTCCATACTCGAAATTTCTATGAAGAATCCAACATTATCTGCAACTCTTTTATTACGCCAACTTAAGTTAAAAATGAATTAAAAAATTTAGAGTTAACACTAACCAATACGTTTCTTTCGTTACTTACCCTGAAAATAAGTTCGTCCAAGCACCAGAAATATGTCGTGTTAAGAGATTTCGTAGAAGATAGTTACCATTATAAAATTTATTTTCTCATTTCAGATCAACAACGATTCCCAGTCGCTAGTAACTATTGAGATATGACCAACAATTATGAACACAAGATAAATTAGAAATTTCGGCTCTGGTATGTAAAACCTCCCTGTAGTAAACTGGAGAAGCGAATGTAGTGATGTAACATTCAGGTGCTTTGGCGGTGTAGTAACTCTGGGCAGTGGAATACTTCGCAACTTCGGTGCAGTAGATCGAGTGCCATGGTTGTGTAGTACTTGGAAGCATCGGTATTGGAGCGGAGCCTCGGTATGGTAGCTGAGGGCAGCGTGGGTTGTAGTGCAACATGCGGACTCGTCGATGTAGTACTTGGGTGCCTTGATGTATTAGCTAGGTGTAGCAAGGTGCAGCTTAAGTTGTAGTGAAGTAAACTGGAGCCTCAGAATAGCATTTCGGTCCAACGTAGTACGAAGGAGCAACCGTGTGAAGTAATTCGGGGCAGAGCAGTACTTGGGCGCTTCGGTGTAGTTTTTGACCACGTTGTGGCGTAATAAGCTGGAGCCTCGGTGTAGTAACTGGGAACGGACTAAAAGGCTGGGGCAGCATACGCAGTGGTGTAGTACTCCGCTGCCTTGGTGGTGTAGTACTCCGCTGCCTTGGTGGTGTAGTACTCCGCTGCCTTGGTGGTGTAGTACTCCGCTGCCTTGGTGGTGTAGTACTCCGCTGCCTTGGTGGTGTAGTACTCCGCTGCCTTGGTGGTGTAGTACTCCGCTGCCTTGGTGGTGTAGTACTCCGCTGCCTTGGTGGTGTAGTACTCCGCTGCCTTGGTGGTGTAGTACTCCGCTGCCTTGGTGGTGTAGTACTCCGCTGCCTTGGTGGTGTAGTACTCCGCTGCCTTGGTGGTGTAGTACTCCGCTTCTTGGTGGTGTAACTCGAGGCAGAATTATACTTTGAGGCTTCGGTGTAGTAGTTCGGGACATCATAGGTTGTGGTGTAATACTCAGCGGCCTTGGTAGTGTAACATCCGGTTGTTGCGCATTGACAGTTTTACGTAATGATCTCCGTGACCTTCTGAACGACATACAAACTGGCCTTTCCTTCTGCAGGTTGACGTTGCTGGGGATGGGTCTGCAACAAACAATAATAAAATTAATACCAAATGGATGTTGCTTAAAAAAAATGGAATCACGATGTAGTACTAGGGCTCTTTGGTGATGCAGCTCGGGCAGCATAAATTGTAGTCTTGGTGGTGTAGTATTTGAGGACAACAACCAACAGCAGCACAACGCCATAATTGACTAGACAATAAATAATTTGAACATAAATATGCAATAATAACTGACAAAAAACAATAGAAATTAATACAAAAACACAAGTAACAGAATATTTACTTATGATTGCGATTTAGTGACAAATAGAGCACAGCAGTTGTTGCCGTGTCGGAGATCCTCACTCAACTGATTTCAAACGCCTTTTCTCTCTCCTTTTATACGACTTTTTCTCACCCTGACCCCACTCTTAAGCCTTGCGGCTATTGTACCTGCTTGATAATGATGCAACACGTGTCGTCCTCACCCAACCTCTCCCCCGTCGCATGACACGTTTTACGTTAAGATCTCCGTGACCTTCGAGCGTGAAGGAAATACAAACTGGCCTTTCCTTCTTTAGGTTGTCGTTGCTGGGGATGGGTCTACAAAAACCGAATATAAAAATGAATACCAAATGGCTGAGCCTTGCGGCTATTGTACCTGTTTGATAATGAAGCAAACACTTCCCGTTCTCACCCAACCTCTACACCACCGCATTGACAGTTTTACGTAATGATCTCCGTGACCTTCGAAAGTGAACATCCAATTTTTTCGATGGTAACTATCAAATTCACATATTTAAAAAAATTTATACAAAACTCCATGTAAAAAAAACGAATAGAATATTTACCCATGATTGCGAACTGATAATACAATGAAGAATGCAGCTGTTGACCAATAATGCGCTGCAGTTGATGTCGCGTCGGAGATCTTGACTGATATCTTTCACATTTTCTCTCTCCTTTTATACATCTAGACAATAAATAATTTGAACACTCATATTCAATAACTGACATGTTAACAAATAAAAATTAAATAGAAATTGATACATAACTTGATGTAAAAACAGATAATTTACCCATGTCAAAGGTGCTCACTTGAATACTTTCGTTCGCCTTTTCTCTCGCCTTTTCTACGACTTTTTCTCACCCCTCCTCTTAAGCCTTGCGGCTATTGTACCTGCTTTGAAAATGATGAAACACGTGTAATTCTCACCCAACCTCTACACCACAGCATGCCAGTTTTACGTAATGTTTCTCGTGACTTTCAAGTGGCGGTGGAGGTGAAGGGGGTAGCAATGGCGGAGGAAGAGGCCGCTCATTCTTCTCGGATGATGATCTTTTCAATCACAATCATATCCACAATAACGTTAATAATACATTTTTCGGGGTTTTAATTATTTTACCTTATTTTATGCCCAATCATCGAGGTATGAGAATGAAATGATGAAAAGTACCAAGGATCCTCTTCACAGTCTTCGGGGTCTGGTTCTTCTCGTTTAACAATTTGATGTTGATGCTTCCAGTCAAGAGAGCGGCCTCCGCAACCGCCGCCAACCGTGCCATTGGTCCCACCACCTCCACCACCGCCGCTGGAAGAAGAGGATGATGAGCTTCCACTGCCCGCTGCTCCAGGTGCTCCCGCCGTACCGGGTAATCCATTCTTCCCCGGAATCCCACTAGCTCCGGCTGGACCAGGATTTCCCTTCATTCCATTAACACCTTGTGAGAGAAACAGAGGAAGATAGAAGAAGATAGAAATATCAATAGTAAGCCGGAATTTAGTGCCTGTGTGTATCAATTGCTTCGTGAAAATATGAGGACTTACCGTTCACACCATTCATCCCGTTATAACCCCTTAAGCACCCGGCATTCCAATCATTCCTACAGGGCCAGGCGATCCAGCAGGTCCTAATAAAGAGATGAATTAATAATTTTGTTTCAACAGCGGAGAGAAACCATCATGGACCTACCATCATAACCAAGGATGTTCAATTGGTCTGTTTAATCCAGGTTGACCAGGCGGGCCTTGATAAAACGGCAAGAGATTAGCAAAATGAAATGTATAACTAATTAGAAGCAATAAAGTAGCTACCAGGTGGTCCAGGTATGAGCAGAATAAATGTTTTCTTAATTTTATGACAATGACAGGCTATTGAAACTTGAAAGTAGTTGGCTACTAGTTGCTCCAGGTAGGTGTACATTATATTGGCCTAATTCTCTTTAGCAGGACATTGAACCAAAGGCCATCCTGTCTAGCATGACACTTGTTCTGTCATAGAACTCCAATGCCGTAGAAAAAGTCGTGAAGTTCAGTCAAGCTTACTTTTCTTTCACATTTATTTAGTTAATTCCCTGCTTATCGTACGCTCAAATTTGCATTTTGTAGCTAATCTTTGTGACACAAGTTATCTCCCTTCTACACAATTCTTGATATTCAAAGAAAACAAGAAACTAAGCACTTTTCTTCTTTCGAACAAATATTTTTAGAACGCGATTTGAGCATGATTTGAGGCGGCCATTATTGTTGTTTACTTGTTTAGATTGTGTGATGTTGCCAATTTTCTAGCCAGTTAGTTCGCCAATAAAAAGCCCGCATTATTTTGTTTTAATTCATTCACTTTCTTTTTAGTTCTAATTAAAGATTAATAAGAAGAAAATAAGAATAATAATAATACTAGTATTTTTACCTGAAATAACAAGACATGATTGATCAAAATATATGTTTTTCATAAATCTTAAAGAGTAACATAAACTGTATCTGAGCGAATAATTTAAAAACAAACGTTTGAGTTATTTAAATAAATAATAAAATTTTGAACGAATTAATTGAAGTCTTTAAATGAACTTTAGACTGGAATATGTGGCAAATGTAAAGAACGGCCGCCACCACCACCACCTCCTCCTCCGCCGCTGGAAGAAGACGAAGACGATCCGCCACCAGCTCCAGGTGTTCCAGCCGGACCTGGAACGCCTGGAACGCCCGGAACACCATCTGATCCAGGAATCCCACTTGGCCCTGGCGATCCATTAGTTCCACTGACACCAGGCACGCCAGGAATACCGTCATTTCCAGGAGGTCCGTTTGGACCAGGTGGGCCAGCTGGCCCTGTAGGACCTGTCAATTATTACCCCCAAAATTAAAATATTGATTTATGTCTGTTTGCATAGATTTATCTCTAATGCATTCAAACCTGGTGGTCCATCATATCCAGCTGGCCCTTGTGGCCCCATTAATCCAGGAATTCCAGGAGGCCCCTTAGGTCCTAAATAGAACATTTTCAGAATCGAAAAAAAAAAGCAAATCACATTAAAAATATTAGATTTTCATACCAGCTGGCCCTGTGAGTGGGAAATAGTATTGGAAAAATCTCAGTTTGTTGCCAATATAATGTCCTGCTTGGTAGAAAGGATCCAATCCAGAATGTTGCCTAAATATATCAACAATAGCTCTTTCTCCTCGTTCAAATAGTCGGTCCATTGTACCTGTGGATAATCGACATTATAAGACCAAATGACTAACAAATAAAAGAACTTTTTACTAAGAGAATTGTCCTCATAGGGCGAAGGTGGGCCCATTGGTTTCCTGTCGTATTCCAAGGGGTAAAGACGAAAAGATCGTCCTCCTCCTCCACCACCTCCACCACCACCTGAAGATGAGGAAGATGAGGAACCACCACCGCCGGGTGCTCCGGGTGGTCCAGCTGTTCCATTCGCACCATTCGTACCTTTTTTCCCCATAAAAGATGAAATCAAATTCTATTTTATCCAACATACAACTTTGATAACTTACCGGATGTTCCATTCGCACCAGGTGCTCCGGGTACTCCGGCTGTTCCGTTAATACCGTCAATGCCCTTTTGGCCGACTTTTCCATCAGTGCCATTCGCTCCCTTTGGACCAGTCGTTCCAACTAATCCAGTCGGCCCAGTCACGCCATTAGGACCTTAACAGACACCAAATAAAAACCCGAATGGAAAAATGGTGGATCGATTCATTACCTCTCGGTCCCGGCGGCCCATCTGGTCCAGGCATTCCTTCAGGGCCTTGTAGACGCAAATAAAACCATTCAATGGCAAATCAAAATAAATTTAATTGTAGCTATTACCGGGTGGCCCAGGTGCAACTGAGATGTATTTGGTAACCAATCGGATTTTTTCGCTAATATATCTCGAAGAAAAGTACCAAGGGTACCCTTCAGATTCTTTAGGGTCTTCTCGTTTAACAATTTGGTGCTGGTACCTCTGACCTACATAAAATTATGGAAGATGATTGAACACGAAATAAGGTAAAATAATAAAAACCCTCCCAAAATTTATTATTACCGTTATTGTGGACATGATTGTGATTGAAAAGATCTGATGATAGATCATCATCCGAGAAGAAAGAGCGGCCTCCTCCGCCGCCTCCGCCGCCACCCGTTCCATTGCCACCCCCTCCACCGCCACCACCGCCGCCGGAAGAGGAAGACGATGAGCTTCCGTTGCCCGCTGCTCCGGCTGGTCCCGCTGCCCCAGGCACTCCATTTGTCCCCGGAGATCCACTTAATCCGGCTGGACCAGGGTTTCCGTTCGCTCCGGAAACACCTTGTGACCATTACAGCACCAAATTCATTAATTTAGTTGTTGTCTAAATGAATTAGGACTCACCGTTTACACCATTCGCTCCGTTGGCACCGTTGGCACCCGGATTTCCAATCATTCCTATAGGACCAGGTGGTCCAGTAGGTCCAGCAGATCCTTTCAATTCAAAAAGAAATTTCGTAATAAAAATTTTGATTCAAATTTCGCAAACATTAAACGTCTTAGCCTACCATTATACCCCTGTGGTCCAGTTGGTCCGTTTATTCCAGGTGGACCTTGCGGTCCTTCATAAGAAAACAGGAAGTTAAATTAAAAATTCAACTATTTATTTGAAATGCAATTTTAAAAGCCTACCAGGTGGTCCAGGTATGAGAGGAACAAATTTTGTCTTGATGAATCGCAGTTGATGATTGATGTATCTCGAAGCTTTGCTCCAAGGATCGTACAGCGGATGGCTACGAAACGAGGCAACATCAAATGCGCCTTAACAGTTCATCATGAAAAACAAGTGAAACGTATGTAGATTAATAAGAAATCGCGCCAATATTCGAAATCTCCCAATGGTAGCCACCGTGATTGGGATCTGCAAAATCTTCCGGGAAGAATGACACTGGAGGACCATGAGCTTCGGCTATTTCTCGCTTAGATATTCCGCCGCTTCCGTCCACAGGATCAACTTCTGAGAGGATGAAAAGAAAAAACATCTAATTAATTAATTTTTTTAATTAATTCAAACAGAAATTGAAATCGGTGGTAATACCTGGATGTAAACTCCTGGGTTTCCGATGAGTCGCATGTTTTTGGACTGAAAAATAGGTATGAAAGTAGAATAAGAATAAGCAAGTGAACAGCAACAAGAAATAAGGCGACAACATCTTTTTCAGATGATGCGGAGTGAAATGGTCATCCATTCAACGAGGGCCAGTTCTTTATATAAACTCTTGTGCATTTCCGTTTGTCACTGAATTCGTGTTAAAGATAACGACCTTTTTTTTCTCCAGTTTCTATTTTTAGCTCGACATGCATCAGTTTATCGGTTAACTACCGCGAATTTCCACTTCGTTAACTATTGTGGATGAAAGGGGGATGGGGCCTGATGGAATGTACCTTACGCCTTATAGCGGTTTTTATTTGCATTTAAATTTTTTCAGCCTTGCAACCGGGAAATATAACAGCCTAGTAGTAGTAGATAATAAAGGTGTGTAATGTCAAACACGTGTCTCACTCAACTGGGAGGATTTTAAGTACGAACGTAGACACAATTTCTATTTTTAAACTTTAACAGACACAAAGTCGTTTTTCCGGTATTGAAATGCACAAAGTTATCCTTGTAACATAGGCATACCGTTATTTGGAACTAATTGTATTGATATATATTCATAAGTCATAATTACCTTATTCCAAAAAATTGAAGGTGAGTACGAAAAGTAACCGATGAAACGTTAACATTCGTAATAACAATAAACCGCCCCCATCTTCAGCCATGTCTAAACTCGTCTAATACTGAAAAAACAAAGGAAGAATAAAATGAAAAACGATAATGACGGAGGAAGGGTAACCATTTTATAAAACGTAGAAAACTGGGATGGGGGATGTAATCATTTCAGGCAGAGAGAAATCGATAGAAGAGGAAAGGCTATCAAAACTAAACAAATTATTCATGGCCTTCTAAACTTAATCTCCGCGTGCCAAATCATTTCTAATTGAAAATCCAAAAAGTAGGTTATATAATTAAATCCTTTCCAAGAACAAAAAGGGGAAGGGGAGATTGAAAGATAAATAATAAATGAGATTGTTTGACGTTAATATACTAGAACTGGTTGATTAATTTGTTTTGGGCTCTCTCCTTGCGTGTAATTCACGACGTCAAGTCTTCTTCTTCTTCTCCCAAGGCCTATATCAAAGTACTCTCCGGTAATTAGGTATCGATCAATATACGAGCGAGAGAGTTATTACCCTATAGCTCTATATTATATGTGTATATACATATATATAGAGAGTAGAGTTTGGTCCGTCTACTCGAGAGTCACTTATTATAATTAAGTATATATAGCCCTTGACGTTCAATCAACTCGGCCGTAATTAATCGTCGCAAGAATTCTCATTTGCATTTCCCGAAATTTCCGGTTGAGAAACAGTTGAGAAAATCTACGAATTTATACAAGCTCGCTGATATGATTATTGGCTACACTGCCCGCGCAGTTGTATAGTATAGTACGTGTCACTATTGAACATATCGATCGTACCTATATTACGTGTCCATCATGGAAATCCATAAACAATGCGCTGACCCAGCAACTGCTCGTGATTCTTCTCATCCGCTTTTCATCCGCCGGAACTAAATATAGCCTGCAGCAACAGCATTCTTTTCCAGGTGATTTCATCGGTAAATGGGACTGAGCGTTGTGTTACGTGGCAAAAAAAGCCTTGGTTACTTATACGTGATGTAATTGTCAGTTGATTTGTATTGATTGTTGCTGTGACCGGATATCCGCTTACTCACATGTGGCGTAACCTTAAATTTGTACATTTCCGCATTTAATCAAATAAATGTTTTAAAAATGGTTTCCTAGAATCGACAAATGGCCTCCGGCGTTCAAAATAATTAATTCGTTTGGAATTTAATGAAAATTCGTAGCCATCTAGCGGTCTTCATTAGCACCAGTAAAAACAAAAAAATAATTCAACAACCATGTTCGTTCAGATGCGCAATTCGATGCGAGTTTCGTGAAATTCAATCTCTCCTCCTTCCATATAAATGTTTTGGTTCCCGAAGCTCATCATCACCGACTCTGGGATTTGTATTACTTTGAACTTAATTTTCTATAAATTTCTGATTAAATCTGCAATTGCGAACATGCTGTTTTAACAAGGAATTAACGAAGCCCATTAGGAATCAAAACGCGTCCTATATAAGAGCTAGAGAGAGAGAGCCGCCGGATATTGATCGAGAACGGAATGAGTTCACGCGCTGTCTGTTACTAATTGAAAAACAGCCGACCGGGGAGAACAATGAACTCGGACTGATTTACAGCATCAGTTGATTAGCGGACGGGATACCATTAGATCTAAAACTTGATCATTTACTCGGCATTTTTCTCCCATCCAATCCTGTGTATAATCCTTAACGGGATAGGGGGGAAGGATCTCCATCACCTGGGAAACTTGAACCCCGTAACTCTCTGCTGCTACTCTGATGTAATCGAAATAGTCAAGTTTCAAATGTGATCGAACTTGGCCAGCAGAGCTCTGCTTTCCAGTTCATTTCTCTCCCCTCCCCCTCTCTTAGTTAGTTCAAAATGATCAGAAAAATCGATGGGAAAATCTACATTTAATTTTAATAACATCATTATTGAACCAGACAGTGTGTCCTCGACAGCTGTTGTTGAAAACGAGAACCCTGGGCGACCCTGGGATATATTAGACGGCTGCTGCTGCCCGGCCCTGCTGCTGTTATATATATATGTCCAAAGTCTAATCATGAATAATTAATGCCCTCTTCATATAAATACACCAACTACACTCGGCGCAATCTCCATTGAGTCTATATAAAATCTAGCCCGGTAAATATTTAAATAATATCAGTAAGAAAAGAAAAATAATCCAGCAGAGTCATTTGTGTGTCGTGTGTGACGTCTTTGTGTCAAATGAATATTACATCATTTAAATAGTTGACTATATAGTATACACACACAGAGGGGGGGAAGTTTTTCATTTCCTTCAAAGTTGACTCCTATATAAATGTGTACAATAACAATAGTAAACTTTGTCGGAAATATAAAGTTTTAATTGCCAACTCACAAACTATTCACTCGCTCCGGGCTACACTCACTGTGATTGTATGTACTGCGCAACAATCCACCCCCCTGTCCCCCAGAATTTTTATTTGATGTTATTTTAGATATTTATTCGTTTCATTTAAGTAGATATTTACACAAGTTGACAAAAGGAATAGTTGAAAAATTTTCGGTAAATTAAAAAAGTTTTTCAAATAAAAATTCATCTCCTTTTTTAAATTTTAAATCGAATTAATTTAAAATCACAAACTGATGAAACACAAAGAGGTATATTTTTATTTTTTTTTTCGCCACCATTTCAACTTTTTTCTTTTTCTTTCCTTTCAATAGCAAATTCTTCGATCGAACAAATCAAATAACAAAAACATTTTTCTTGGTTTGTTTTTTTTTGTTTGCCCATTTGACAAAATTTTCTTTTCTCCACTCGAGAAAATTCGAAGAAATTTCCAATAAAAAAAAAATGGATGAATTTTAAAAATCAAAACAAACATATGGCATTGAAAATATATAAACGCGAGCATATCGTTTGATGGAAAAAAGTGGAGAGGAAACTTTTTTGGGGGGAATTTCTTTTAATTCTTTTTATATTATAAAAAAAAAATTGGGGTGGACAAAAAATTACACGAGTCCACGACGACACACACCCACCTATATACCCTCCGTGTACACACACAACGGGAGCCGGGCAATAAGGGATAATTTTTTAAAAATTCTTTTTTTTGTTGTAATTTTTGTTTAATTTGAAATTTTTTGAACAGTGGCACAAATTGAACTTTAGTAACATCAACGTGTGTGTGTGTGTTGTCATGTGTGTGTGTGTGTGTATGTGTTGTTGCTGTTTTTCTTTTTTTTTTCCATTATTTTTATTATGATCATTATTAATTAATTCTTATTAATTCTTATTATTATTATTACATGGAGCGGGAAATTATACAATCAACGGTTGGCAAAAAGGAATTTTTTTTCATTTTTAAAAAATTAAAGAGGAAAACAGAAAAAAAAAGTTGATTTCATTTCTTTATGTTAACATTGCTGCTTCGCTTGCGTCATCCCATTACTAATTTTGTTTTATTACTTTGTTTTCAAGTATTTCTCAGAAAAATTGTGTAATGATTTTTCCTATTTTTCATTCTTTCTTTTCCTCGAGTGTGTTTGATGCTTTACTGTTTTCTTACGTTCCATAGCCTTTAAAGATGATGATGATGATGTAAGAGAGATGATTTGCCATTTAAATTTTCGAAATTTTTTACTTGACCGGTGGCGGGTAACCGGGTGGGGCACCTTGACCGGAAGCGACCCATGCAGAGAAGACGTCTCTATTTAATTTTTATAAAATCAAAATTAATTCAATTCAATTAAAAATGATTATTTTAAATTTTTAGTACCTGCAATGGCTGACGACGCACTCGTTACTGCAGTACTCGTTTTCCCAGTCTGGACTGGAAATGGCTGCGTTGGGGCATCCGGAGCGGATGCAGTGCGGATGAACGTTGGTGCCCGGAACGGGTTTGCCCGTGGTCGTCACCTGGCTCAAATGTTGTTGCACCCTCTGCGTTTGTTGTTGTTGCTGCTGCTGCTGCTGAGATTGCGGTTGTTGTTGCTGCTGCTGCTGAGGAGGTGGTTGTTGCTGCTGTTGTTGCATAATGTGAGGTGAATAATTCATGCCAGTCTGCTGGACTTGGTGAGGTGCTGGACCCGTCTGGATCATTTGCGGCTGTTGATTCATGTAGGCCGGGCGATTGTTCTGCATCGGATAATTCATCATGTTCTGCTGTTGTTGCTGCTGCTGCTGGTGTTGTTGGTGTTGAATCTGTTGTTGTTGCTGCTGGTGAAGGTGTAGTTGTTGTTGTTGCTGGTCGACCATCAAGGAATTCAAGAGAGGCGACGGTTTCTTCGACATGGGCGACGCGGGTTGTTGGGGCATCGGCGCCGACGTCACGGCCATCGTCGCCGTGTATTGCGGCTGTTGTTGCTGTTGTTGTTGCTGCTGAGGTGGCATGTTGTAATTGCTCTGGTAATTGGCAAAATTCTGCGTCGACACGTTCTGCTGCTGTTGTTGTTGTTGTTGCTGTTGTTGCTGCTGTTGCTGGGCAGCAGCCGGGGCATTGTTGCCAGGCTGGAACATGGGAACGCTTTCGTTGTTGCCCGGCCCGTTGTTGCCCTCCTTGGAGACGACGCTGGCCCTGTAAGCGGCCAGAGCTTTCAAGTATTCCTTCTTGGCAGCTTCCGTCTTCTTTTTGTACACCTGGACATTCATAAAATAAAAATAAATGAAACAATGGCCGGAATTAAAATGGTTGAAGTCAACCACAACAACAACAACCACGTACGTTCTTGGAATCGGCGTCCAGGGCGTCCCACATGGAAGCGACAATCTTTGACACTTCACCGAACGAAGCGTTGGGATTTTGACCTTTGATGGCGGCCTGGGTGTCCCGGAAGAAAAGAGCGTACGCAGAGACGGGCCTGTTAAAATGAAACATTTTAATAAATTCATTCGTCATTCAATGGGAAATGAAATTTTTGAATTTACTTTTGTGGCTCGTGCGGATCCCTCCTTTTCTTCTTCTTTTGCTGAGTGACTTTGGCTTTCTTGGCCGCCGCCTGGCCGCCTCCGCCCACTGGACGGGCCGGATTCGTCTCGATGGGCTCCGGAGATGGGCGCTTATTGGCATTGATCTGTGATTCCAAAACATTAGTTAATTTTTCTATTGAAATTTGATACAAAATTTGTATTGGACGGACCTGGGCGATGGAATGGCAATCGTCGCCACTTTCCTCGCTAGTGTCGCCGCTGGGCGGAGTGGCCGACACGTTAGAGCCCAGCGGCGAAGTATTGACTCCGGGCATGAGGGCCGGACCCGTCCAGTTGGGCGGCGCCATGGTCGTGGCAGAGATCCTGTGCATTTCCGCTTCCGTCTGAAGTGGCCGGCACTCGACCGTGATCCGCCCGACTTGCTGCTGCTGCTGTTGTTGCGGAATCTGTTGCTGTTGTTGTTGTTGCTGGGGCGAGTACCTGTTGACGGAAGCCATTGGATTGTTGCCGGGCGGCGAGCCCAGCGTCTGCAGCGTGTAGCCTCCTCCATCCGACATGGAATGCGGATTGTAAAGCGGATAATGTGACGACATGTCGGCACCCGCCGCAGGGTTCCCATGGTACATGCCCTGCTGCTGTTGTTGCGGCTGTTGTTGCTGCTGGTGCTGCTGATGCGGATGCAAATGATGCTGCTGCTCGGCAATGGGCACTCCGCCCATCAGACCGATGGATCCGATATCAAACTCGTCGTCACCGAAACTCGGCGTATGCGGTTGAAACTTTTTGAATTAAAAATAAAAAATTGAAAAAAGAATTAAATTAAATCAAATTCAATTAAAATTAAAATATTTCAAAATTTTCTCTCTTCTCTCCCCCACTTCATTTACATGTCGAAGGGGGCCGGGCCGGGCCGGGCCGGCGGGCTCCGGGCCAGTAACTAGCAAGTTCTCTGTTGCTAGTTGGGGGGGAAGGGCAAAAAGAGGGTGGCAAAGGAGGAGGAGGCGGGAGGGAGGGTTGGGTATTGATTAGAGTCGGAAGAAGAAGAAGAGAGGAATGGGGGAAAAGGGAAAGGGGGGGGGGGAGGAGGAGGAGGAAGAGAAGTAACAAACGGCCAACATCAAAAGCGGCCATCTTTGATGATTTGAGAATATATATATATTGGCGGGCAGAGCTGGGGGGCCGGAGCAGCAGCGCATACCTGATCGGCCATGTTGTATCGATGAGCTCCGCTATAGTCCGGATGGATCTGCTGAAGGCCGCCCTGTTGTTGTTGTTGTTGTTGCGGCTGATGCTGCTGGATCTGTTGTTGATGCTGTTGATGTTGTTGTTGATGCTGTTGGTGGTGGTGCAGGTGGAGATGGTGGTGCTGCGGCTGGAGCGGATGAGCCGACGAAGCCACCAGTTCGGAATTCTACCAAAAAACCAAATAGAAATAAATTCAAAATTTAAACCCCGGGAAAATAATAAAATTCAAAAAAGTTAACTTTGTTCAAATTAGGTTATGGTGAACGAGCAAAAAGATCCCCTTCAACTGCTCGGCTATGATGTATAATAAAGTTGGTTGGAAAAAGATAAACAGACACACAAACAGACGGACGAAATGCTAATGTCATCCGTGAGTTTCAAGTTGCAACCGAAAAACCTCCTCCTTCTCCTACTCCTCCGGTTCAAAACCCAAATCCCCTCCACCACCCAACCCCACCCAACCGCCATTGCACACAGTTTCGACTCTAATTTCATCATCAAATAAGATCCTCTCTCTCTCTCTACTTGGAAAAACAAAACAAAACAAGTTTTTTTCTTTTTTTTTTCTATTTGAAATAAAATTCAGAGAAAAATAAAATTTGCGCAACAAACGTCGGGGAATATATAAATTTTTATTCCCGCACGACATTGCACGATATATATTTACAAGAGAGAGAGAGAGTTGGGAGACGAGTAATTCTATTGGTCGGCGGGAGCAGCCCCGAAAGTAGGGCACGACTTAACACAATTTACGAGAAGAGAGAAAAAGAGAAAGAACGTTTCGATTTAAAAATAAACAACCAGAGAGAGAAGGAGAGAGATCTAATTCCGTCCTTGGGAGATTTGGTTGAATGTCGTAATGAAAACATTCGAGACAAATTTTGTGGAGAAAAATAAATCATTCGACATCAAAACAAATTTTTTTTCGAATGTTTTTTATTTAAAATTTGGAAAAATAAAAAATTTTAATTTTTAATGAAAAATAAATTTTTGTATTTTTCAAATTTTCGCCCTCCGGGCAACTGAAAGAAGAGAGATTTGACTAGTGTAACCGTTTTCCATTCGGTGGTGGTGGTGGTGGTGCCGGAAGAAAAAAGGGAAAGAAAAGAAACAAGAAAACGGGTGGAATGAGAGAGAATCTAATGAAAAGTGAGAGAATGAGACACACACAAGAGCACTGAAGAAACTAATCGATCGAGACCCTCCTCCCACCCACCTCACCCCACCGACAAAAAGTCTTGGGCTCTCTTTGCGCAGCAGCAAAAAGGGGGAGGAAAACACCCACCCACCCATTGGCACCACCCTCTTTCTTCCACCCAAAAGAGAAAAGGATGGAATATAAGAGAGAGGGAGGAAGGGGGGAGCCCGGAATGTATTTATACGGTCCTGTGTGTATGTGTGTATGTGTGTGCGCGCTGGCGGAATAAATCAAAATTCCTAATTTCGTTAAGCTACACACACACAGAGAGGAAGAAGAAGAAGAAGAGGAGGAGCAACCAAGAAAAGAGCTGCAACGTCATTGGTCGACCTTCTTCTTCTTCTTCTTTTTTCATCTTATTAATTCTTATTAATGCGCTTCTCTCTCCTTCATCTTTCACAAAAGATATTTTCTCATTTACGACTCGCTCACGACGTGTGTGTGTGTGTACACATTTATTTTTCTTCGGTAACGGTAACGCCGAGAAAAAACAAGAAGAAATTAATTCTCGAATTAATCATTAATTAATCATTAATTAAAAATGATTATTCAAAAAAAAAAAATAGTTAAATAATGAAATTAAAATAAGAAAAGACACGGGATAAAATGTTGGACGCGGTCGACTGGGCCATAAACACACAACTCTCAAGTGTGTAAAAGAAGAGGAGGAGGGGAAAAGATTTTTTTTCACGCTCGTTTTCACGCTAGAGATTTTTTTTTTCTTTTTATTTTTTGCGCCATCTGACGCCATTTGGGGTAACGGCCGGAGGAACAAATCTCTTTTCATTCTTCTGTGTGTTTGTGTGGCGTATCATTCAAACACACACACACACACCACCGGGAAAAATAAAATAAAAAAAAAAACGGGAGTCCGGCGTGATTTTATTTTTTTATTAAAATAAAAAAATTCCGTTAAATAAAATAAAAAAGTAATAACCGCAAAATGGAATTTTTTCGGTGTGAGTGAACCGCCAGAAATTATTTTAAAAAGAAGAAGAAATGTTGTACACTGAAATGATAATCATTTTCGACCGAAAGAAAAAGAAAGAAAAAAGTGGAAAATTGACGCGTACGCAACGGAAAAGGGAATTAACCGGCAATTTCCCAGCATTTAAAATATAAAAAAAAAAAAACCTGGAAAACCGCACGACGGGAAATGATTTCATCCCGCGTAACTTTTTCTTCTTTCCTTCTGTCATAGCCGTAACAATTTAATCAACAAATATAAAATGTCTTGAACCTGTTGGAATTCTCAACATTTCCGATTGAATAATAATAAAAATAAAAAAAAAATAGGAAAAAAAAACAGCCAGTCGATGGGGTTGGCTCCCATCCACAACAACAACAACAACAACAACAACAACCGTCCGTCTGTGTTTTCCAGTGAAAAAAGAAACGGGAATCAAAACACTTAAAAGCTCATCAAGTCTCTCTCTATTTTCTCGGGTTATTATTATCATTAGACTTCCCACTCTCATCTCTCCCCCCTTTTTTTTATCTTCTACAAAAACAACCAAATTCCAAAAGGTTCATTACCTTGAACCAAACGGGATCTGTGAAAATGTCGTGAAAGTCGGATGAATTCACCAGCACCGAACTACAAACTAATCCGTCCATTTTATTTGTTCAAAATTTTGGGAAAAATTCAAAAATCTTTTGATGATTCGCTGGTTATTTATTGAATCGGATGGGGATATAAGAGAGATAGACACACTTACACACCGACACACAAGACACACACGCTCACTTAAACACACGCCCCAGGGGCGGCCGGGACCCTGGAAAATAGTCGCCACCGAGAAGAAAATAAAAGAAGAAAAGGAAACAAAACGATCCGCCGTTTTTCGGAAGCGAATTGATCGGAACTTGTGGCTTTGTTAAGAGACGGGACTCCACAGAGCAGAGGAAAAGAGGAGCTCCTGGCTCCTAGCTGCCGGGGCGGCGGCTCCTGGCGCGCGCAGCCCAGGACCCAGCCCCGAAAACATTGAGGAGGGGGGGGGGGGACCCCACGTTTCTTCCTCAGACGGGACGATGTTGTGTTGCCTAGGAGGGGGCTCCTATCCAGGAGCCAACAAAACAGGAACCCCAAAAAAAGAAAGAAAAAGGAAGAGAAAGAAAAAAAATGGCCCTGCGCGGGACTTGCAGCGAAAATGTCGTGCGCCGCGCAGATTCCCAACCCCCCACCACCAAAGTGGGGGGGGGGGGACCGGGACTAGACAAAATACATTTAAGAAAACTATTTTTCCTTCATTTAATTCTTGATTTACATAAAAATAAATAAATAAAATAATTTTTATTTTTTTATTTTTTAAATAAAAAAAAGTTGGAAGGATCCGCCATGTTTTTTTTTTTGTTGCCCGAGGGGGAGAAAACTTTTTTATTTTTTTAATTCTTTTTATTTTTCCCAATAAAAATATCAAAAAATAATAATATTCAAAAAGTCTTCAATGCGCAAGATCGAGGAGGAGGAGGGGGGAAGAGAAAAACCAACCGACGGTGAACGGCCACATCCTATTGGACGACAACAAGAGTAGTACAACAACACACTACAACAACCAACCCATCAATTTCTACCGTCTCTCTCCTATTATTATTACCATATCTCGCCATTTTCTCCCAATACACCACCCCACCACCACCCCGTCGCAAAGAAAGAAAACCGTTCAATTCCCCCCCCAACCCAACGTCATTATTCACTTTTCCATGCATATTTAAAATTTGAAATAATAATAAAGCTGGAAAAAAAGAAAAATGTTTTAAATAAAAAAAAGGAAAATTGATGATCGAAGGAGAAAAAGAGTTATTTGATTTCTATTCCTTGTAATAGAATGGGAGGGAGGGGACTTTTTGAAACCAATCAATAATCAGCTGCTGTAGAAGTTTCTGGTTAATGCAATCTATAAACATCGTCATTAGTAACTCTCTCTCCATTCTTCTAAAGAAAAAGAAAACGAGCGCGATCGAACAAAATGGCAACGCTGGAAAATAATTAAAAAAATTTATCTTTTTTCGTCTTCTTACTTTGCCATTTCCGTTTGAACTAATTCAATCAAACGGACGTATACCAACTACTACTACTACTACTACCGGTACAACCCCCCTCCCCCCTCTCTTCTCTGTGTGTAGTACAATATTAGATAGAGCGCGCGCCAGCGATCCAATTAAGAACCAAACTCCCAGATTCTCTCCGGGTAGGTATTACAACTACAGTGGAGAATATCGATTGCATAACTCGATCACATCCTCCATCAAGGAGAGCTTGCATCCCCCCTCCTCCTTTGAAAACCCAAATGACGTCAATTCCATCCCCTACCTCCTCCTCCCCCTGTTGAAAAATCAACGATTATTAAATGAGTCGACAAGTTCGTGCAATGCTCGTTACCCAGAGAGAGAGAGCCCTGATTATTATTTGAAAATAAAAAAAAAGAAGTTTGAACGCACCAGTCGCGTGATTAACGACGTCTATACGCAACACACACAGAGAGAAAAGAGAAATCATTTACAATCAACCGTGAGTCGGTAATTATGAAAAAAATAATAATAAAAAGAACCAAAATGGCAACAACAACAACAACAACACACTTTTTGGGGCCAAAAACAAAAGAAACTTTCACATGGCAACTCCTTTTTTTTTCCTATTTCATTACATTAATAAAACTCTGAAAAAATAAAATAAAACAAATATTCTAAAACAAAGTGACGCGAAATGTTTATAAAAATAAATAGGGTGGGGAAATCAAACGGGAAACATGTCGAAACTTCAACCCACCCACCCACCCACCACCCGGTACTACTACTACAACTACAACTATACTACTTTGATGTTATTGATTTTTCTTTTCAAGGGGGGGTTTTTGTACACGTCGGGAGTTTGCAGAGAGAAATTCTTCAGAGAGCTAGGGGAGGGACCACACCCAACAACATGGTTCCTCCTGTGTGTGTGTAACACACTCACTTTCCCATTTATTTAACCCAAATGTCAGACACACAGAGAGAAAAAGGGGGGGGGGAGAAATCAGATTGAGGCCACAACAACATTCCCCACCCAAAAAACCCTCCTCCTCCTCCTCCTTATTTTATTTTTTTCTTTTTCTTAAAATAAAACAAACAAACCAATGTGGAACACACAAACACACAAGGACAGGAGGGGGGGAGTCGTTAAAGAAAAATCCCATCCCTTTTTTGAAAGAAGAAGAAGAAAAAAGCCTTGGCGATAATAACCCAACATCTATCATCTTCCAACCCCCACTATACCACCCGCCATCTTTCACATAAAAATGTGTTCCAACGGAAATGAAAATTCTTTGATAAATAAATAATAATTCCGATTTGGAAAAAAAGATAACAAAAACTAAAAAAAAATAATTAAAAAAGATTTTTGATTATTTTTACTGACCATTTTTGTTTCGGGAAAATTTGTTTTTGGGGTTTTCCAATTTAAATATGTGTGGCGTGTTGTTCCCGGATGAGGAAGTAGGAAATAGTTGTTTGGGAGATAACTCTTAAAAGTTATCTCTCTCTCTCTCGTTTGTTTGTCTTTTGTTTTATCTATCCTTCAAAATAAAATTTCCACTTAAGTCAATTTCAACTTGGGAACCCAAAATCCGGTTGGTTAGCGAAAGCAGACGACACACACACAAGTTATGCAAATTATCCGTCAGAAAGAAGAAGAATAAAAACACACACACACAACACACACACAAACACTCGTGGGAGAGAAAGTCCTCGATTGGCCAAAAAAAGTTGGAAAAAAATAAACGCACGCGGGAGTCGTGAGCAGCAAACAAACTCGTCCTGCGCAATGCAAAAATGTCCGCAGACGACAGCGTGGCGCTGCAGACGACAAACTCGGCGAAATGAAACAAAATTTCACCAAACCCAAAATTATTTCAAAAATTTAAAAATCCACCGCGAAACTTGGACAAATAATTCACACCAGTCGAATATAAAAATGTTCAAAAACTTTTCAAAAAATAAAACCGACAAAAATATTTTGGTTGTTGGAGAGAGAGAGTTTGGGCAACAACAATCTCGAACGGAGACTTGGGACAGACTGAAAACGAAACCGAATGGAGTTGTTGGTGGTGGCCCCAAAACTATTTTTCTTTTCTTTTTTTCGACCACGAAAGCTGAGCACAAAAGAGAAAAGGGGAATAAATACAAAAGGGAAAAGAGAGAAAAAAAAACCAGGTCCATGGGTGGGCTTTTATACTTTTTTGAAAAAATAAAAAGAATTAGATATTTTTTGTTTTCTCCCGCGGGCAATCTTTTCCCATTTTAACCAATCGGAGATTTTTTTAAGGGATGAAGAAGAAGAAGAAGAAAAAAATGTATTTTTTTCTCTCGGTTGTTTTTGTTTGTTGGATCATTAAAAGATTTGTCGAGTGTGTGTCCCGAACGAAAGAAAAAAGCTTCGAAGCGCCACCTGGCCTTCTCTATTTAAATTCCTGTGCGCATTTAAATATTTAGATTTTTATTTTCAGAGTTGTGTGTGTGTGTGTGTCTGTGCATTAATTCTTGATTCTATTAGTCGGGAAAATGGATGAATAATTAATCAGCTCAACAAAACTCTCTTTTCAAGGTTGTGACGTAAGTCGTTAAAATAAGAAAAACGCACGTGACTATCGGATGATCTCCCGTTTTCTCCTCCTTCTTCTTCTTCTCCCGAACCGTAAAAAAACATTTTCAAAGGAGGAGGAGGAGAGAGAAAGAAGAAAAAAAAAAGACAAATTCCTCGCATGTTTTTGGGTTTGAAAGAAAAATACAAAATTACAAATTTTCACGTTTGGGATTTTTGTTTCTTTAAAAAAAATAAAATTAAAAAAAAAAGTAATTAGCCTTTATCTTTTCCAATTTCTTCTTTTATCATAATAATAAGAATTCCTACATTTTTATGTACACTTTGTTTTTTTTTCGGGAGAATATGAAAATAACTCTAAAAATGTATACACCAAATAACAGGGTTGCCGCGGTGAATGATTTCCACCAACGGGGTTGCGCCGTGTGTATACAACAATAATAAGAGGTGGATGGAACTTGATGATGGATCGAGTTTCAACTCTCGGAAAATAAAAAAAAATATATTAATAATAATAATAAAAAAATGGCCGAAATAATCGCAATTGAATTTGTTGGTTGGACAAATAAAAATAAAAATCAACCGGTTGGACGCTACCAGTTGGATTTTGGCATCAATAATTTTTGATTCGGTACATTTAAGGTGGATACACAATGTGGAAATAATCATTAAAAACACACTCCCCTTCAACTTTTTCTCTGTGTGTGTGTATGGAGGAAAAACAGTTATTTTTACTGCTGGTGAGTGAGTCGACCTTTTTTTCACCATCTGTCTCTTTTCTTCTTCTTCTTCTTTCCCCCTCTAAATATTTTCTTTAACTTTAATCTATTTCTCTTTTCCCCCCTCCTTGAAATACCCGCCCCCCTCTCAAAAACATTTTTAGCTTTCCCTTCTGTTCTTTTCTCGGCTATAAATAAATCTTGTTGTTCACTGGATATATATTATAACAACAATAATAATAATAAGCAAATTAAACTCTTAATCATGTAAGAACAATAAGAGAACCCGCCAGGATCTATCTCTTTCCCCCCGACTAGTTACTGGCCCTAAATGAGAGCTCCTATTGTTGTTAGGAGCTCCTTGGAACAATTTCCCAGTGCCGCTTTTTTTTCTTTTCCTGGAAAATCCTGGGCCAGCAGCAGTAGAACCCAATCTACACAAGACATTTGAGTAATTTGGACGAGAGAAAATCTAATAACTTTACTACTACTCCTAAAAAAAGAAATAAGAAGGAGAAATGCCAGTATAAAAAAATCGACCCCCTTCCACCCTACCCCACCCTGTTTTGTCGTTCGTTCGTTGGCTGGGCTCGTCTACGTCACGCGGAATTCATTACCGAGAACTTTATTCAATATTCCAAGGTTATTATCATGATGAAATTTTCAATGACTTTTCCAGAACACAAAAGGGAGAGAGAGAGAGAGAATGTCCATTATTAATCGGCTAATTATCATTTTTCATTACTTTACTGGAGAATGGAAAAGTATTTCGGAAAATAGTTTACTCTTTTAAAACAAAGTTTAGAATAATAATAATCATTTGACTTTTAAAAAAATAAAGTTTAGGAGGAACGGAATTTTTCCCCCAAAATTTGATCATTATGTCGGAACGTACACGAAAAAAATAAAAGAAGAAGAAGAAAAATTGACGGCCGGATGTCACATTTTCTTTCTTTTAACGTTACACAATAAAACTTGCACATGGATGGCAATGAAACAATGGCGGGTTTTTTATATAGTATACTACCAGATATCAAATCATCATCATCATCGTAATATCCCAAATTGTTTTGTTTCGTTTTTTATAAAATAAAATAAAAATTTCCAACCGACAAAAAATAAAAGAGGAGGAGGAAGGGCGCGACAGGTCAGATCCAGCCCCCAACTCACGCACCTGACGCTTTGACCCCCTTACCACCACCCCCCTCTTAAATGTATCTAGGGTTTCTTATAAGAAAATGATTTCTTTTTTAACTTTCAATTATCTTTTTTTTTTTCTTTTACCTTCTGGAAAAAAAAAGTCACCCCCCATCATCATCATCACCCCCCCATTTTTGAAGATGGGGGGTAGTTGTGGTGGTAGAGAGCTGCACATCTGTGCTGGACCACCTGTTGCCCGGATGACGCTGGAAGCTACAGAAGAAGAAGAAGAAGAGAATGAAAGAAGAAACGGAAAACAAGTCAAAAGAAGAAGAAAAAAACAAAATTGTGTGTGTTTTTCTTCTTCCTCCTCTTCTTACCACCATTCCACCATGGCCCCAAAAAAGGTTTTGTTTAAGGGTCAAATGGCTCACGGGGTCAGAACTCTTTTTTTTTCTTCTTTTTCTACCAGTCTAGCTCCTCCCACTTCTTCTCCCGAACGTTTTAACAGTAACCCCATCATGTACGCCAGTTAAACATTCCACCCAGCGGGTCCAGCAACCTCTTCCTCCTCCAAACCCAGTCACGCTACACATTCCAATCGTTTTTAATGAAAACGGATACAACAACAACAACATCGACAACAACTATGATGCGACATTCTCCCACCACCGTCACACACACAAACGGTACGTCACGACCTCACTGGAAAATAATAATTTTTGTTTTTTCTTTTCCATTCGTCATGTTTCAAACGACCGCCCCTCAACAACAACAACAACAACCTTCTTTCTTTATTTTTTCGTCTGCTAGAGATAAACGTCAAAACACATTTCCTTTTCGAAACGAGTTTGCCAGAAGATGCACTCAAATTCGATTGAATTACACAGTAAAAAAAGGGGAGAAGGAAATCAAAAATAAAATCAAAAAGGAGAGCTAGATCAAAGAGCTTTAAGTTGCCTTGTACAACTCGCAATCAATATTAGAAAGGGCAAGGAAACTATATATACATATAGAAGAAGATGGGGAGGAATACTACATCTACTACTACCCCGGCTATCGATCGCTTCTTTTTCCCACCCATGTATAATGACGGTACTATACATTGCGCACACACACACACAGCTATATAGCTAGCTAGCTAAGAGAGACACAGTCTGGTTTGGAATATATAGAGAATGATTCAATGGTTAAGGGATCGTTGGGAGATAGTCGGAATTGCATTTTGTTATCCTTTTGGGGCTGCTGGAGCTCGGTATAATATCCCCCGTTGGCCAAGGGGGACTTGATTAGAATATCGATGCCATTCTTCTTCATGTCACACAGATAGAAAACAAGAGATGCTCCTGCTACTCGCCCTCTATATCCAATCTTTGGCAAAGAAGATTGCTGTTAAATTTTTCAAATGTTTTATACAAAACTTCAAAAGGAACGGGGGGAGACGTGATGTAACCCGAATCTTTATTAAACCGCCAATCCCCCCTCCTTTTCAAAGCTGCTAATTCCAATTAAAGTCCCGTCATCCGCAATGAAAAGCAGTGCTGATTAACAGCTGATTTAAAGGGGAGAAAAATGGCATTTAAAAAATGCAGAACGACAATCAAGAAAAAGGAAAAATCTTCTGACAAGAGCAGACGAAACTTTTACCAAAATAATTTTTAAAAAATCGAAGCTGAAAATAGGAGAGAGATGGTTGAGGCTGGTTATGAAACAGAACAACAGAATCCCATCAGACTAATTTCACATTAATGAATTGCATTGCCTATTCTGAGCGGAGAGCTCTGTGTGTCTTTTTTTATTTAATCCCCTTTTCTACCTCCCACCCACCACCCTTTTGGGAAACTTCAAACGAAACTGTAAAGAGATGGGTGGTGGTGGGGGTCCTGTGCTGCTGAACCAATCCAATCTGCTCTCTATTCATGAAAGTTTCATCGACTCAAACAAGTGCGTCAGACACACACACACACACACAGAGCAGAGTGTTTTCGAAGAAAGAATAGGGGGGAAGAAAAAATAAATCAATAATCTCTCTCTTGCTCTACCCTAAAGGTTTTGATTGAATATATATGCTCAATGTTTCAAAACTCTGGGGCCGAGCAGTTTCAGTGTTTGGGCTAAAAAAAGTTGCGACTTGCAGGACCCACCACATCGTCGTCCTTCTGCTCCACAGCATGGACGATGCGCAAGAAGGAACTGAATTTCAAAAGCAAATTCAAAACCCCAAAGTTTTCATTCCCCTCAAGCGTTCTAAACGCACAGCCCCTCTATCCGTCCAAAACTTCTCTCCAGTTTTCTCTCTCTCTCTCCTGCTCTTCATTCTCTTTCTCTCTCTCCCTGGAAACCAATCGATCGACCCCTCCCGCGTGAGCGTGCTTTATATTTGCTTAAAATTGATCCATTCCCCTCTTTACTTCTGTTGGGGGGTTGAAATATCTGTTTCGCAGACCTTCTAAATAAATTACGAAGCCTGGACTGCTATGCTGCACTGCACTCCTGCTCCATGGGAACCTGTGGGCAACTACTTTCGAATCAGGGCTGATCAAATACTCATGTGGGACTCGGTCAGTCAATGTAATGTTTGAAATGTGATTCAATATTTGAAGAACAAAAAACCTTGGGCTTTCCTGCGAAGAGAGTGGTAGCATTCAAAAGTCCTTCCAAATCATTTAGTCGGTCCAAATTGAAGACCCACTGTGTCATGGAGGTTTGTTTTTGTTTTCAAGCAAGAGTTGCATGTGAAATAGATCGCGTGATGCAGCCTAATGATAACTCAACTATGGCCAGTTTATAAGAAAGAAGATGAATCGACTTACGTGTTGCTCTCGCTACAGGCGGTGGCTGCGTAGATGAAACGGGGCCGTTAAGGGATATTTCAAATCTTCTAATAACATGGGGGCAGGAATCTGTAAACTGGTTGATCTCGAATCAGACACGCATCCTAGACCAATATCAGCGCGAAAATATACTCACGCCTGCTGCCAAACGATGCAGACGAATCTTTCCCAGTCCATCTGGCGGGAAAATTTCACTTTTCAATTCAACGCCACCTAACGTCAATGAACTCAACAACTCAATTCTTTTATTTCGCTTATAGTAGAAGTTTATTTTTATTTCATCCAGTGCGGTATGCAAAAAAAAAAAAAAAAATCAACAGAAATAGTACATCATTCAGAATGATAGAAAAATTGAACGGACAAAAAACACGTCCAGCGTCGCCTCGGCGGTTGGGGGTTATACATGACGGAAACGCGTGAAATAACACACACACCCTCGCTCCCACAAAGAACAAAAAAAAAAGTTAATAATAAACTCTATCGATTTTTTTTTGTTGGTTTTGTTGGGTTTTTTTCTTTTCGTTTTAAATCTAAGGGGGGGGGGATTGCTCACTTTTTAGTACGTAAACAATCAACATATTATTGTCAAAACACACAGACACTCACACGATTCTCACATTCGCGTCGAAAGTAACGTCGTTCAATTATTTTTTTTTTAACAAGAGATAGGCCGACGTCGACACGATATATTATAAGGAGAAGAAGAAGATGGGAGAAATATTTTATAGTATAAAGGGAGGATCGGGTTGGGGGGAGATATAGAGGGGCAGTAGGTAGAAAGGTACTAATGTGTGAAACAAAGAATAGTAGTGGCCTAATTATGCACAATCTATTGTACAGTTTTTTTATTTTTCTGTAAGGATAAAGGTCAGCCTATCTCCCCACTCGAAACATTTCGCTACCATACGATTTCATTTTCTGATATTTGTTTTATTATTCCTGACCGAAGCCTTCCGTTTCCTCGATGGCGAACGTCATCTTCTCCACAAGCTGCTCGTAACTCTTGTAGGGTGGCAAATCTAGCCGATTGAAGCAGGTGTGCGAGCGTGGCAGCCACGTCTCTTTGCCCACCTTCTCGATGCAGAATCGCTGGGGTCCATTGCTCCCTGAAAGGGAAAAAGAACAAAAAAAAAAAACAATTCAATGGTTGATTAAACAATAAAAAGTACCCAAAAAACAACTAGAGAAAAAAGGAGATCAACGAGCCGGAAAAGTGAACAATTCATTCCACCGCAAAGTTTTAGAGAGAGAATGAAAGAATGATGCGGATCGACAGATGGGCGCGTGGTTGTGGGTACGGTTTTGACGTAACCGCACACACAAGACAACACAGTCGGTTCACACCATAACGGGACGTCGCCGGAAGTGAAAGAACAACACAAGACAAAATCGAATCTGGACAACGAAATTGAAGGGGGAAAAGATAAAAGAAAGAAAGAGTGAGAAAAAATTGTCTTACCCATGAGCTCGGCGAATCCTCCGACGGGCACTTTGCACGTACCGCAGACGAACTGCAGTAAACGGGCCCTCTTCTCGTTGTCCATGGCGCGTACAAACTGTAATAATAACAACGCAAAGGGAGATTGAGATGAATCAAGAGAGCGGACACACCAAACAGTGGACTTTCAACCCAAATTAGTACCTGCCAGAACCATTGGACTTGCTTCGAGTTGCGGGTGTAGTGGCGGTAGACCGTGTTGCGCTGCCAGTCGTCGATGTCGATCTCCTGCATGCCGCAGAGCATCAGCTCCAGCTCGCGCTCGTCAAAGTAATGAAGCCATTCGAGCGGAACCACTTCGTTGAAGCCGTCCAAAAAGGCCTTCGTTTGCTCCTCAATGCCTCGGTTCATCCTCCAATCCGTCATCAATCTAAATCCAAGCCAATTCAATCCGGTTAATGAAATCAAAAAAGGGAAAAATCATTTCGAATTGGAAATGACTCACCGCAAGTATTCTTCCTTGTTTTCCTCGTTGACGCGAACGTTATCGCCGCCGGGCTTCAATTCGTGGTGAGTCAACTGTCCGAGGACCTCGAAATCGGCCGAAAAGTAAAGCTCCAATCCGCACTCTTCCAGATTGTTGTCCTTGACCCACAGGAGCGAATTGTAGAATTCCGGATCCACCGACTCGATGTCTTTGGTCGTCAGCTTCTTGTTCAGCATGCGCTTGTAGAACGGCAGCGTGAAAGCCGAGTAGATGAATCGTCCGTGATACAAAGCCTGTTGTCGTGTGCAAGGACACAAATAAAAAAACAAACAAAAAGAAAGGATCGTGAATGTCATTCCGGCCTCGATCGACCCAAATTCTGTAAAGCCGAAAGAGATTTGTCGGCCATCATCCATACCATGGCGATGAATCGACCGATAAACTTGAAATAGTGCAGGTGATCGGGATTGACGTGGGACGCCGGATTGATCTGAAGGCTGTAGTTATTCTTGTTGGCGTATTCAAAGAGGCAGTACATGGGATTTAGCACTTCGTGTGACAGCAAGAGAAACCATTCCCTGTCAAAACAAAAAAAAAATGAATAGAAAAATCAGTTTCCTCTTCAGTGTCCAATTAGCGCACACTTCAAGGGACGCAAAGGGGGTATTTAATTAATAATAATTTTACCTAGCCACTCCTCCGTAATCAAGGCCCTCCTCGCCGCGGAAAATGACGTACAGCCGCCTGCGGAGCTCGTAGGCGGGCAAGCGCATAATCTGATGGTGCGAATCTTCAAAGAGCGTCGACCGGTTGAGAGTGATCTTGATGTGTGATGGTAAGGCATTACTCTGACACAGATAGCGGAATTGAGATAGCTTCCAGCGGAATGAGCGCTCGTAAGCGATGGGAACGCCATAGGCACCTTTCGGACTGCGTCCAGCGCAATGAGGAAAAAAAAAACACAAGCAATTAACACACACAAAGCAATAAAAGCACTTTCAAGTAGCGGGCGAGCTGGATAGAACACGTTGTGGCAGTAATGATGGACAACATAATCATACCCTTTAGTTGCGCCTGGTCTAGGATCTTGGAAGGTGGTCGTCCGGGTATTGTGATCCACAAAATAATGAACACCATCGTCCGTGATTCGCATTTCCCAGCCGGGAGGCAAAGGATCTTCTTGGTTCATCCTGAAATGAATCAGAGAAAGAAAGAAATGAGATATAGATTGATTGAGGGATTTCGATGAATTGACAAGTGAGAGACACACCCCTGGGTTCTCGGATCCTCCCACTGTGTGGTGCGATTCTTGTGGTTGACAAAGTAGACCCTGCCATTAGGCTCGACACGTTTCTCCCAGCCTTCTGGCAAAGGTCCAAGCGGATCGCTCTCTTCCGTACCCGTCACCACCGCCGTTCCGGTGCTGACTCCTCCACCCTAGTTAGGAAAAAAACAACAACAACATCAATGCAAGTGACGTCACGATTAGCTCAATGATCAATGAATCAACTACCTGTGGAAATAGGAATCTCTGGCTGCACTGTTGAACAACATGCGCTCGCTGGCCTTGCCACTGTTCGTAATGTTGCAGACGTTCAACATTCGGTCTTTGCCATGTCGTCCTGGTTAATTTACAAATACGAATTAATTTAATTGAAAAAGTTGAAACCATTAAATAAACTTACGATCGAGTGTTGTGATCCACGTAGTAGGCTCGACCACGAGGGTCTCTTCTCATCTCCCATCCGGCCGGAAGAGGCTGCGGGCGCTCCCACGTCGTACTCCGCGTGTTATGATCGACGTAGTAGCGCCGGTTGTATTTATCGAAACGGACTTCCCATCTAATGAAGACAAAATAACGTCAGTTACATTTCAAATGGATGTGATACAACAACAGCATCAACTCACCCTGGCGGAAGAGGTTCTTCGGGGCCAGGTGGAGCAGCCGGAGGTGCTGTCGTGGCTGGGGTAGTTTCAGTCCTCGGAGCCGGTGCTGCCACTGTCCCGTTGGGAGTCCTGGACGGCGTCTGCTGCGGTGTTCCGTTGGGTGTCCTGGATGGAACACCAGTTACTACTGCTGGAATGGGGGCGGCTTCAACATCATTCGATCGGGTACGAGGACGAGCTCCGCCACCATTTTCGCCCGTGGTCAAATTCGTGACAGGAGCTACTGCTGCACCGTTCGTCCGGATCTCAGCGGTTGAGCTGGATTCACCTGTTTCTCCGTTCACTCTGATGATTAAAAAAATGGGAGCACACAGATTTATAATGATGAATCGCTCGCTTCCATTTGAACGCTGCACATTATTACCTCGTTGCGCTTCGACTACTGCCTGTCAACAATTTTGGATCTACCCTCATTCCGTCCATCACAATAAAAATTTCTCCAATCTTCACTTTAGAGCTGCGACCGTTAGCTGCTTCTGTCGTTGATGCAATGCTAGTATTCTTTATTTCTCCCTATTGATGCCAGAAATATTGAATAATTTTGTTTGTTTTGTGTTTTTCTAGTAATCAAGTATGAGGCTTACCTTAACATCCAGAACAAGACTGGTTTTATCAAATTTCCCTTGTTCTCGTACTAGTTGTTTTTGGATATCTATTCTGCCTTCTCCTAGAACCAAATCTCGCTTGAAAGTTGAATGACTGTAGAGCCTCAGTAGACATTTTGAATTGATTTTCACAAGACTAGAAAAATAAATAAGATAAGACACTTGCAAATGTGCTGAATCATAGCAACTGTACATACACAGTAAAGGATTCACAAGACCAAGTGGGATCATGTGTGTTCTTCACAGCCTCAGTTTTCCAAACCACTTTCCCATCAACCAAGATTTCAACATATGGTGAAGGCTTTTTTGTTATGCAAACTGGGTCAACAGTGGCCTTTAGAACTATATTGCATAAATCAGATTAGAACTTTTCCAATGTAAAGATTAAATATCAATTGCATTGAACCTGAGAGATTTAGTTGATGAAAGTGGGAGTCATTGTTGTTCCTAGAGCTTGCGCTATTGGAACTGGTTACAACAGCTGCAACAGTTTCAGCCATTTCATGGAGGTCAGACCTTGGACGTTGCTGTAGTTCAGAACTACACCAGATACTAAACTGATCTGGTGTTTTCAATACTATCAAAGCCCATAATCAGAACAGGAACCTGTAAAAAATTTAAGAGATAAGATGAGTACTGATTTTTGACGTCATCACTGATAAAGATTTTGCTATGCAAACCACTAACCTGCATCCACACTGCTACATGGAACATGAATGATGTTTCGGTGTTGAAATTAATTTATAATCTTTATAACAACCAGGCTTTAGGACTTTAGAAAAATGTCACTGTGAAGTGAAAACAGCAAAAAAATACACCTACAGGGCTCAGTTGAGTATTAGCGCGAAAGTAAAATTATCTCTTTAAAATGTCAATAAACCGAAATACAAGCAGGCAGTATAAAGATTAGAAACTCTGGTGGTATTTCCCGTTGAACGAGATAAAATTATAGCTGCAATTATAGCAAACACACAAAACACAAGTACAAGACTACAAGTCTTTGCAATAAGTCACCATTTTTTCTTGGCTTAAAACACTGTTGCCAATTTCTTCTCTTAGTGTTTTCTTCAAAGTTGTAAATATTGCCAACAGATGGATTGTATTTTTGTCTGCTAGAAAGAAAAAAAAAATAACAACAGTGCAAAATTTGCCAAAAGTCTACGATGGTCTTTGAATGTCAAAAATCACCGTACAAGAAAGAGGTTCAATAAATTTTCCTTTTTGGTATTTGTATTTTCTTATCCTATTAATGATCAGTATGGTGTTTCGTAGTTTACGAGCAAAGTCGTCTCTTGTTCGCCGTGTCAGATCGAGAGGCTCGTCCAGGGGAAAAAGGAGAAAGTACAAGCATTTGAAGTCTTATTGGAAGATACCGTTTTTTTTCCTGAAGGTGGAGGCCAGGTAATTTTTACGTTAAATTACACATCCTCATATAGAATTGGTTTTAAAAATTCAAATGTCAAAAGCCTGATGACAGAGGCTTCTTGAACGGAATCCCTGTCTTTCAAGTCAAAAGAAGAGGGAAGGATGCCATCCATTTTTTACAAGACAGCCTGGATGTTGGGACTCTAGCTACAGGTGTCATTGATTGGGAGAGAAGGTGGGATCATATGCAGCAACACTCTGGGCAGCATCTAATCACTGCAATTGCTGATGCTTCATTTGGTTTCAAAACAACATCTTGGTGGCTTGGGGAATCTGTTTCCCATATTGAATTAGGTAAATTTTTCCTTCTTAACTTTGTGTTCAGAATTTTCTGTAGCATCATTGATTGACACTTAATATTAAATTACAAGATACTGTAAATCTGACTGATGCCCAACTAAAAACCATTGAAAGCCAAGTGAATGAGAAAATCAGGGAAGCTGTCTCTGTGGAAGTAAAAGTATACGAAGGAGATGCGATACCCGACCAAGTAAGAATTTTACTTTAATTGACATTAAAGTTAAATTAAAGAAAACCATATTGGGTTCGTAGGTCCGTTCTAGAGGTCTTCCCGATGACCACGTTGGTCCTGTTCGCGTCGTAACTATTTTAGGTGTAGACAGCAACATGTGTTGTGGAACTCACGTTTCCAACCTTAGTCATTTACAGGTATTGTACGCAGTTTACTACCCCCAATAGTACAAGCAATAATTAACCATCGATTAAAATACTTCATTTAGTTCATAAAGCTGCTTTATGCTGAAAAGGGTAAAAAAAATAAGACCAACCTCTTCTTTATAAGTGGAAATCGAGTGCTAGATTACATCAATCGTTCACTTGACAGGGAGCGCCAGTTGACTAAAATTCTGAAGTATGAAATGCTTAAAATAATTGTTGAAATGACAAGTGATTAACTCATTTGCTCGTTTCAGAAACGGACCTGAAGATCATGTCGATTTAGCTAATAAATTACAAGCCTCAGTAAAGTTATCACAAAAGGTAAAACAACTTTTGAACTTCTCCGTATCCTAATCGACTGTAGATTAATTTAAAAATTTTCTTTTCTTTTAAGACTTTGCAAACTTTGATGAAAGAATTAGCTGTCAATCAGGCAGAGAAAATTAAAACCGAGAAACCGAAATTTTCGATTGTTCACCGCAAAGACGGCGATGCCGATTATGCAAGTGCTCTAATTTCAGAACTGGCTTCTGAGGTATCTAGATTATTAGTTTTTAATTGTCCTTATTTAACATTAAAATTTTCTTTTTAATATTCTCTCTTTAGGACATCACATTACTTATTACTGTGGGAGAAGATAACAACGGGCAAATGACTCTTATTGGTCAAGAGGATGTGGTCAGCTCTCTTGGTCCAAAGTACGTTCCATTGCGACAGAGATCTCCTTATCGGAACAAACTTTTTAAAACTAACTCGCAAATATTTGGTTTTAGAATTTGCAGTTGTTTAGCCGGAAAAGGCGCCGGCAAGGGTAAAAGATTTCAAGCCAAGGTTACGCAACTCAATCCATCAGCACGGCAAGAGGCGGAAACGATCCTTCGTGATTACTTCCAGTGAGAAACAAGACATCGGTGCAATTAACTCAATTTTGTACTTGAACCTTTCAAAGCCTGGCAATAAGAGTGATGTGAATACAGACGAAACGAGTTAATACCAATAATGTAATTTAACTAATCCGGATTTGTCGACTGGTAGCTCTAGCGAGCTCATTCGGTGGACTAGAAGCTTGCGCATTGATTTTCGATTCGCCAGGGGTGTCGACAAAGGGGTAGTGTTCTCCACTCGAAGAGGCGTCTCTTCATTGTCGACGGGTCCCGACATTTCATGCATTTCAATTGACTCGTCAGCCCTTTTATTGGATGGAAAATAATACTGTTGGTTTACACACACACACACATTTTAAACGAGAGCTTCATTGAAAATACTTGTCAGGGATGCATTGTAGGCAATCTCTCATACCGAAATCCTTGCCAAACTCCTCGCCCTCTTCCATCGTTTGCGGTAACTTCTTGTGTAGAGTCTCCGGAAGGCGTAATCCTACTACACCTCCGATAGCCGAGATGATGCCCATGACAACTAAAGGTAAAACTAGCATTTCCGAACCCTAATTAAAATTTCAAATGGATTAAATTCATTGTATCCATCGAAAAGAAATTATTTTAGAAAATTACTAAATAATTGACGAATGGAATGACGGCTAAACCGAGACCCCCCAGATAAGCGGTGAAGCCGATACCGATGCCACGAACCTCGGTCGGATAGAGTTCTCCAGCAAAAGGATACAGAATGAGAAAACTTGCGGCGATAGCGAATTTTGCGATCAAATAAAGGATTAATGTCTCGTTAACAGCTTCTGTAAAAGTAAATAATTATTTCAAAGTTACAATATTATTTTCCCAGCTACTAGTAAATGGACACAGACCCGCCGGCATCAAGACAGTGGCAACGCAAAAGAGTCCGCCAACAACCATTAGCATGCAGAGCGGCCAACGTCTCCCCCAGCGATCCATGACGGCCCAACAGAAGAGATAGCCAGGGATCTCCACCAATCCGGAGAGAAAGAAGGAAAAGTATTCATCGCTACCCATCACTGGTCCGTAATAACTCAACCCAACATAAACCGTATTGTTGGCGAACCTGAAATATTAAAATGAAAGTTTCAGAAACTAGAAATCCTTTAAGACGAATAACGTTGATACCAATTGAAAGTGATGAGTATAGTTTTAAGCCGCATATTCGGAGTGCGGAACAAACTGGTCACGCCTACGACCTTGTGGGGTTCTTTTGGGGCCGTTTTTCGTGTCAAACTCGAATTGCGGTTTTCGGTCATTTTTCTCTGTAAAGCAAGAAAGTCTTGTGGTGAATTGCATCACTTTTGTTATTAGATTTGAGGGCTAAAGAAATCAACTTTGATTACTTCCAGTTGTGGTAACAAATGCTCGGGAAATTCCTTGCCATTAATCTTGGCGCAGGTCTTCATTATAGCTTTCACTTCGGCAAAACGACCTTGTGACATTAACCATCGAGGAGATTCTGGCAGATATCTAAAAAATTACATCATTATCAAATATGACGCAGCGATTTTCATTGTGCAATTTTTGTGAATTTACACGAGATAGATGAAAAAGACGAGAAACGGAAGGGTAGTTGCGTAGCAGAGATGGGTCCAGTCTCGGACAACATAAGCTACTCCAGACAGGAGTAACATACCCATCGTGTAGAATAGACAGGTCATGACGGTGATAAAGGTCCGATAGGTAGGGCCGACTAGTTCCAAGGCTATAAAGACGTCATTGAAACAACAATTGGATTAAGATTACGAATCCTTAGAGTGTCCTAGATACGCAAACCAGCCATACTGCTACTGTATTCGTATACCTATGATGAATGGAATTTGATAGATGGCCGGAATTGTAATTCCAACCATAAACCGGCAAGCGGCCCAAAGCCAAAAATTAGGAGCAAGTGCTGTGAGTATTCCACCGGCGAGTTCGACACTCAGACAAAGAAAGAACGACGTCTTTCTTCCAACCCTTGAGAAATTAAAAAAGTTTCGAATGAGGTTAAACTTGATTTACGTAATCTATTCCAATTACCTGTCGCTAATAACACCAAAAATGTAAACGCCAATGATGCCTCCGACGTTTAACAGTGAAAGTCCAATCGTCGGGTAAAGATTACGAGTGCAAACTAGTTCAAACTGAAAAAGCAAATTTAATTATTTTAAAGAAAATGTAGGGGGGAAATAAAAATCATTACGTCAATGACAATCGACGAAGAAATGATGGACTTGTCAAATTCCCATCCGTACAGGCACTCGGTAACGTTATTGCCGTCGGCCGATTCCGTAAAATTGTACATGGTGCATTTGCTGAACTCCATTACTCCATCATTTACCTGTCAATCCCAAAATTGATTAAACACTTCGTAAATTCACTCAATTAACGTAATTACCGTGTAAGGAATGTTGGTCATCTTCCATTCGCTGGAATTCCAGTTTTGGGAATCCACATCCGGCGGACTTTTGCACCAGTGGTCGGGAACGTTGGCCATAAAGAGCTGATTAAAAGCGTGAAATCCGCAAGGAATGCATGCCGGAAGGCAAACCAGCCACACAAGCAACTTCTGGTACCGTCCAAATTCGCCTACAAAGGGCAGTAGGTCATCGAAATCCCAACTTTTCTTCTCGTCCATTTTCGGACACGTCAGTGGCTCAAATTCCGGCGCGTGTAAACTATTCAATCCGCTGGATGTGATTTTTTTTTTTTTCAGAAGAGACTCACCTCTTTGTGGATTTCACACGATCGGATTCTGTACGGCAGCAATTGGGAGAAATAGTTCAGACACCAAAGTTCACTAATAACCAGACCCGCAAATCAACGTCAGTCGCCGATGGACCCATGCTGATTACAGAGGCAATCCAGGGCGTGGGTAGGCTCCGACTTCCCCTTATATCCGGTCAGCAGCAGCAGCAGCAGTGGAATCCCTAAAAGTACATTAGTCTCGTGCGTCAAAATTTTTAACAGGCTAAAGGACCACCACCTTCGATGACTCTCTCCAAGGAATCCCTACAACGTCGCCGATCATTTCAAATCTCGTTGTTGTTTTTTGTTAATTTCTTTTATTTAAAAAAAAAGGAGGAAAATACGTGATGACATGACAAGTTGTAGAGGTGTGAATTGTCGTTACATAAGAAGTGAGGGTGCTGGCTTTTTACCCGGCCAAGCTTCTTTGGCGTATTTCTTTCTCTTGGGCCCGTTGGAGGAAGGATCAGACTCTACCGCAGGAGGTTGTGTAAACTCGACATTGAGCCGGGAAGTGACCGGTGCGGCAGCTGGCTCCATTGGGGCGGACAAATCGACATCAGGGGCAGGGTTAGGCATCAATGGAAGCCCCAACTTTGAAGCTAAAGTCGAAGAGAAGAGCCCAGAAGACGCGGATTGAGATGTTAAATGAGACTGGGATGATTCACCCATCTCAGGGGGTAGGCCTCCGTACAGCCCTTCTCCTCCAGACGAGGCTGACAAAGAACGGTGGAACTGGTTCTCTCTTGACATCGTTCCACTGGCTAAAGTTTCGCTTTTAATCCGCTATAATGTCACGAAAGAAAACTTACAATTAATATCACCACTTAACAGAATTTAGAAGACTATTTAATATTTACTTTAGTAGGAATAACGAGGGAAGTGTGAACAAGATTGCGGAATCTTCCCACATTCGGATCAATATCTTCCGGATTGATAACTTCTTCTTCGTCATTGAAAGTGATCGACCTCTTCTTTCTCTTGCCTGCGGCAATTCTGCTGCCTGCGTCATCGTCGGCAATACCCAACATTGAGATCCGTCGATTATGAGCTGTGTTGAATTCAGTCAGATTCTAGATAAAGCAAACATTTGTGAAATTTTCATAAAAAGTTGAATATAAAAAGGCTCTCACATCCAACTCCATTTCTGATTCTGGAAGCCCAAGTTTCCCTCCATCCTGGTGAACACTTTTGGCTTCTTCTTCTAGTTCTTCCAAGATCGGTCTGGGGGCATTTTGTGGTCGCTCTCTCAAAATGTAATATCTAGTTGAAGCACCAAAATGAAAAGTGCTGTCGACTGGCAGTTGGGTAGGCTTTTCACTTTCAATCCTCATAGTACCAATATAGGTTCCATGGGCTGGATATTTGAAAACAATATTTAGATCAATGAACAATTAATTTTTGACAAAGTTATAAACTTACTGCTTCCCAGATCAACAAGAAATGCACGGTTCAGATGCTTGTGCCACACAAGTGCAGAGTGAACCTTTGAATCATGAAGACAGACGACAAATTAACGAAAGATGCAAAGTGATAATTTTGAAGGATACAACATACCCTGGAGCAGGATGCATGGTCAATACAAAAATCACACATTTGAGGATTCCGGCCAAAGAGGTAGCATTTCTTCTGATCTATCATCAATTTCTGTAAGAAACACGAAGAACAAAAACAAATACAAGCCGGTAAAAAAAACCATCAACAAAGCCGGCAATTAACAAACGCATGTTACCTGGATAAGTTTACCATCTTTGGTCACATCAAGGTGAAGTCCAGTCGTCGGTTTACCAGCCCTGCAGAAAAAGAAATCGGGGTTATTTCAGTACGTTACACATTTCCTATTAAAGCGTTTAAATACCAATTTGGAATCTCATAGTGATTCGCCATTTTTTTGTTTTTTTTCTGACAGCTTTTTTTCTGGCAGCACGCTGCAACATTGCGCGATTTATTAAATAATAACCTACATACGTGTAAAAGAGGCGGCAAAGTCGTAAAGCATTCAAACACACTCGGGTAATATGGTGCTACATTGTTACTAACGAATGGGACATAATGAAACCTTCAGCATTGGCGTCGTATAGACTGAATATAATACTGCGCTGGGTTTAAAACTTTTCTTTGGTCAACGATGATTGTGGAAAGCGCTTAAAAACATTCAAAGAGGTCGGGAGTTTCTCTTTTCCCTATCAAAAAATAGAATTCGTCACCTTACTTGAGTCAATTTCAACATGTGATGTTAATGCATTATAAATACACACTGGAAAAGAACAGGTGAACCACCTTTCCTTTTCTGCGCCGAAATAAATTATACCGTCAAATAAAACTGAGCCAGCAGCAGTACACGAATGATGCCCTATATATTTAGACATCTGTCAAGGAGGAGGAGCAGAGTCTAATTAAACCATTTGGCTGCTCGTTTTATTTAACGACTTGGCGAACTGCGTAATTGGTTTAAATCCAGAACATTTATATTTTTACTCTTACTATAATTTACAATGAACAATAACCTACATTTATAAAAAGAAAAAAAACGAAAAAAAAATTAATTGTACAGTGGAAATGTCCAGATTCTAAAAAGCTCAAAACACCAGATTTAGAATAACTAAATTAACAGTACAAAAGTTTACGAATCTGTGGAAATCTTTGCTTGACACCAAAAAATAGTTCAGCACCTCATTCCCGACTTGGATTTCCATATGCATCACATGTGCGTGGTGTTTTGTGTATACTGTACAACCCTAAAGTCTGAGAACTCACCCAAGTGGAAATTCTCAGCGTTCAGGTGATGTTACTCATGTCAGTATGAACAGTGAGCAGCACTCACAGGTTCAGCTAATGTCACAAGTTGACTGTCAGACAATTTAATGTTCACCTGACATTTCAGTTTTTAGGCTTTTTCTAGGTCACGTTAAAACTTTGATTCCGGACGTAATCTCTTCTTCGTTTAATTGACAAAATTTTTCTTTAGTGTCCATCATTAAACCTCCCACCAGATATGATTTATGTACCGCCCATGTAAATTTGACTAAGGAGTTTGAATGGATTATAAATAGAACCATAAAGATTAGAAAATATTAGTCCAAATGGCTTTTCTCACACATTTCGTAACAAAAACTAAATTCAAGAGAAAGAATTTTTTTTTTGACTGGGAAATCACGTCGTTTGAAATCGTCCAAGAGCTAATAAAGTTGCATAAGTACTGTCCTCGTGTAGACGGACTGTGTTTGGTGGGGTGCTTATTTTTAAATAATTATTGTCCATTCGTCTTGTCAGTCGGTGATTGGGGAAAGTCCGCTGGAATGTCTCTCAGCAATACGAAGAAAAGTTCTGGTATGTAACAGAAGAGTTTCTCTTTCGCCCTGTCCAACTAACAAAAAAAATGTAACACATTGAAGAGGAAGTCACGGACGATTTCCGGGCTGATGCCTGCGACACGATGGCGGGGCCCAGCGCAATAATATCCCGGCACCCATTTCCCTGTGTATATTCGTCTGCTCGTTGAATATATAACAAATAACGTCGCACAAAAGTTTTATCAAGAATTCTGCGTTCATTTTCCTTTTTTTTTATTTTTTGGTGTAGGCTACCAACGGTCTAATAGGCACCTGCTTGTTGGTGGGTTGCCAATGACAGTAGTTGTGCGTACAGTACAACCGCACGGCGAAATAACCGCAAAGAGCGTGATTTGTTCACATTCAAAAAAGGATGGGGGGGGGGGATATAGAAGCTCAAAAAACCGCCTAGGCACACGTGAATATTAGGAGCAATTGGCGAGAGTTGCCAATTTGCTCCCTTTCTCCTTTTCTTTTCAAAAGAAAAAATAAATTCCCCCCAGTTTTGTTGTTGCGCAACATTTTAAAAAAATATAAAAATCTTTCCAGCTGGTGCTGGTAAAAGTATATCGGCGGAATGTCTATAACATGTAATGAGCACATAATGACTGGTATGAAAGATTTTTCAATCTGTAGCTATACACGCGCTTGTGAGTTGTGTGGTCGATATGAATGAGATCAAGAGCCGGAAAGTGTTACAAAACGTGCCGTCACGCATGGCTCGACCATGTACATTCTTTGTGTTTCATCTCGGACGATTTTCATCAGCAGCAGATGCACAACATCCAAATCTCCTAGACGGTGTTGTTGTCGGTTCAAACATTTATCTCCAAAACCATCTTTTCTTTCGGGTCTGTGTTAAACACATGACGCAATTTAATCTAACACGACAGTCACGGTATACAAAAAAGACACTTTTTCCCGAAGAGGCTTGACCCGATATCTGTGCTGCTTTCTCCGCCGCTAAGACGAAAGTGCCAACAACCCGTAATGTTTGCTTTATTTAATTAATAAAGAAAATGTGTTATTCTGTCTCTGTGGCCGAGAGAGAGAGAGAGTATTAGTGTACCAAGGACATTTTGTGCCGTGTCACGATTTTTACACGACTTGAAAAACATTTTTCTGAAGGGGAATCCTTTTTTTAAAAGCTTGTATAAGGATCTTGTGTGTTATATTCCTCATCTTCTTTTCGTAGAAGAAAAATAAATTTCCGTCTGTGGAAAGTCACAGGTAGAAAAATGAGTCCCACAGGTACACTGGGTACATATACAACACCCATTATTAAATAACTTTCTAACGTGACCGGAAAAATCTATATAGATTCTCTCTAGCTGGTTATATGCACTCGTTTTTATTGACTTTTGGTGCGGAAATTTTCACAATTGTTTGAACAGCAGATAATTCGATAGTCTTTCTGCAATTGCTGCGAGAGATTATCCGACTACCTGGAACACAGCAGCCGAAAATCTGGTTCGAATGGAAAGTGTACACATAAAATATACCTAGGGATTGAATTTTGTGTGGATAGAAAGCCTCCCATTTTTTTTCTCAACACAGAATTAACCTTGCGCCTTTTGTATACATATAACCAACTTTATAGTACATGTCATTTGGTCCTCTATATATAAGTCTAACCTTTGTTCGTTTGAAGGTTTGAACTTTGGTCGGAGAAATGCGCTGGGAAAACACACACATTTTCTCCAGTCGCAGTCTATAGAAGACTTTCTCATGTGTAATAATTTCATCTTATTCTTATGTATTATATATAGAAGGAGAAAATGTTGTTACGACAGCTGTACAGCTCTTTCCGACCATGGCTGTGGGTGCACCATCGGGGGGTGGTGGATGGTGGACCATATAATGATAATGAAAATGGTCGTCCATCACCACCAGCATATAGGACCTATACCAGCAGCCAACTTTCGTCCAGGAAATCATTCTTCCACATCTCTATATGTACATGAAAGGATATGATATTCCCGAAAATAAAAAACTTAATTAATCTCTCTTCTTTCAGGATGAGAGAGAGAGACTGACTGTGACTCACGCTGGGTGAGAGAGGGAATTTTCTCGATTTCTAAAAAGTGACACTATACGCGTTCTCACGCAGTTAGACTTCCGCCATTCATTACGACAACATGACGGACCGGCCCAGCACTCCATTTTTATCTGGAGGGGACCATCTTCTTTTCTTCTTTTCTTTTCTTATTGTGATGTTTTCTCCAAAAATCAACAAAATGACTTTCTCGCGTCAACATTTTTGGGCATAATGAATCGATCGTGATGAGAGCGAATAAAAATTTAAAAAATAAGAAATGGCCGCCAAGGACTTTTTGATATTTTTCATTCATTCGAGTGGATGTCAAGGAAATTATTTTGTTTCTTATTCGCCAAGTCACGCGCAGTCCCGAAAGCGAAACACTGCAGACACAAATAAATGAAAATTTGAGTTTTGGTGGATCAAAGAATAACAATAACAGTCCAAGATGAGCGCATACACACACACTCGAGAAGAGAAATCTCTACCGGACATGGGCCAGCGCAAAAATGACCTTCTTTATACTTCATCTCTTACTGTCTTGTTTTCACGAGATTTTATATGATGTCATTCAGATTTAATTTGCATAAACAGTTGAGAGGAAGGTGGCAACCGTGCGGGACTTCATAGGTTTTAATTAGTTGCTTCTGTTAATTTTCTTTATGAACTCCACTAATTTATACTTAGGGGTAGCTTTTAAATTTCACAACTGGCTGTCGAAAGTTCTTGTGTCCGTTCACAATCTTCAACAACCATGTAATCGCCAAAATCACTCCATTTACATAGATGTAGATGTAGAAGTACGGGCGCATGGCCTGAAAAATAACGAATTATTGAATTATTATTACATCATCACGATGGTAAAATAAAATAAACCCAGCCCGTGTAAATGACCAATGACTAATTAAAATATCCCTTTTCATTCAGAATTATCCGGTGCAATTCTATGTAAAGAATAACGTTCTCATTTCAGATTGGTTAAGATCCACAGTCTTTGACCACATATTTAAAAACACGACCAAATTTAAGTTTAACCGTTTTTTTCCCCGCATATTTAGTAATATTTATCCTACTTTTGATATAATAGTACTTAACAGTCACAAGTGACCTATCTAAGCAAATCAAATTCCTTTTTAACGTTCTCCGCTCAATTATTATGCTCTTGTGATTCCGTGTTGATGACAATGATACGATTGTGCGCCGGATGGCTGGAGCGCTTTACCGGAGCCCCATGTTATATAATCTCTCCATAGATACTTATGTAAATAAATAACATTTCAAATAAATGAACATTATTCTTCAACTCAGGTTGACTAAAATCTAAGAAACATTTGTGCCGATTTGTAGGTTTGTGATCGAATCTGTCACATGATAGAAGTTGAGTTTCACCACGTAATACTAATCTTCAATAACATTTATGATCGTAGATGTTCAATTTATTATTTAGGTGAACTTTACTGGTGTAAATTATGGAGATTATTTACCCGACTCAGGAAAAGTGATTTTTCTTGAGCTCCCAGTCATGGTTTAACTCGAAGAATAGAATCATCTTTGATTTGTTTCGGGTTATATAAGTTTTGAATTGGCCAGTTAAGTTAGTTAAATTCTACAGGCGTTTCCTCTGAAATATAAGAAATCATGATTCTATCATTCATTACGATGGTAAAATGTAATAAACTAAACCCCATGTTATTAACATTATAAAAATTAATTTAACCTTGATCATACGAATTCCTATGCAATATCCATATGGAGAATAATGTTCTTAGTTTCTTACTTCAAATTGTACATAATTTCATGCATTTCCTTCTTGAACTGCGAAATGAAATCTACAATAATAATAATAAGAAATGTGCTCAACTGACTTTCCCTTCGACCAACCGCACACGTTAACCTGCTGCTGCTTCTGATTTGAAGATCAGGGTAAACATTTTTTGAAAAACAATTTTCTTTGTATGGTCTCATCGGTGCGGACAATTCAAAAAAATGAACATTGTTCTTCAACTCAGGTTGACTAAAGTCTAAGAAACATTTGTGCCGATTTGTAGGTTTGTGATCGAATCTGTCACATGATAGAAGATGAATTTCACTACGTAATACTAATCTTCAATAACAATATTGATAGTAGATGTTTAAATTTATTAATTATCTAGGTGAACTACACTTGTGCAAATTACGGAGATCACCTACCCGACCTAGAAATAGTGATTTTTCTTGAGCTCCCAGTCATGGTGTCACTCGAAGAATGGAATCATCATTGCATATTATCAGATTATAATAAGTTGAGTATTTGCCAGATTAGTAAGTTAAATTGTACGAGCGTTAGGCCTGAAATATAAGGAACCATGGTTCCATCATTACGATGGTAAAATATAATAAACTAAACCCCATGCTAATAACATTATACAAATTAATTTAACCTTGATCATACGAATTCCTATGCAATATCCATATGGAGAATAATGTTCTCACTTCAAATTGTACATAATTTCATGCATTTCTTTCTTGAACTGCGAAATGAAATCTACAATAACAATAAAGAGAAAAGTGCCCAACTGACTTTCCCTTCGACCAACCGCACACGTCAACCTGCTGCTGCTTCTGATATGAGGAATCAGGGTAAACATTTTTATTTTCTTTGTGTTGTCTCATCGGTGCGGCCAATTCAAATAAATGAACATTGTTCTTCAACTCTGGTTGACTAGAGTCTAAGAAACATTTATGCCGATTAGTAGATTTGTGATCGAATCTGTCACATGTTAGATGTTGAGTTTCACCACGTTATAATAATTTTTAATAACGTTTTTAATAGAAGATATTTGATGGTTTAGTTAGGACAACGTAACTTGTGAAATAGATCCAGTAACTTCTCCAGATCTACGTCTTAAATAAGATTTTCATTCATTCATGAAATAATTCTTAGTTAGGACATTCATCTAGTGATGTCGTGTTAGCTGATCATTTTCCAGGTTAGGTAGGATAATTGTTACAGGCGATTGGCCTAAAATATAAAGAACCCCATTCCATCATTGCGATGGTAAAATATATTAAACTAAATTCCGTATTATTAACATTACACATATTAATTTAACCTTGATCATGCGGATTCCTATGCAATATTCATATAGAGAATAATGTTCTCACTTCAAATTGTACATAATTTCATGCATTTCCTTCTTGAATTGCGAAATGAAATCTACAATAACAATAAAGAGAAAAGTGCCCAACTGACTTTCCCTTCGACCAACCACACGTCAACCTGCTGCTGCTGCTTCGTGCTTCTGATACTGAATCAGGGTAAACATTTTTGAATTCTTTGTGTTGTCTCATTGGTGTGGACAATAAGAAAAAAAAAAGGAAAATTTGGTTTTTTTGTTTCGCGGTAAAAGTGCGCACGTGTGATGGCGTCATCCCACCAACACGCGCAGATGTGGTGTGACTTTTTTTCTTTTTCATTTTGTCGCGTATGGGGTCGTTAAATACAATAGCCGCCGTGATTAAAGATGATTAGTGAAAGCGCCAGAGGTGACTAGATATACGGCTATTCATTTCAAAAATGCGCGCGCTTTCAATTTCTCTCTCAAATTTTTTTGATTCCAATAATTTCTGTCATATCGGCAGCCATTTCTCTCCGACGGCGATTGTTTGTTATGAAATCAAAGATATAAATGACGATGAGATATATAGTGAATACGTAATTTATCGGAATATCACGAAATGGAATCATAAAAGCAGCAGCAGCAGCACGATGGAATGTCCCTCATTAACGCAGGATATGCGTGACTCTCTCGGGATTTTAATTTTAATTTATTCTCTTTTTTTTTTACTTGTGGGGACTCTCACAAAAATAAAGAAACTGAGACGCTAATGTAGATCTGGTGCGCGCGGTCCTTTTTATCATATCGTAATCACGACGACGTGAAAAATTAAGACGCACAGAAATTAGATTTTAAAAAAGCACCGCCCTCAATTTTCGTCTAGCTTTCATTAAATATTCAATTCATTTTCACATACTGACTCTCGGACAAAGTACGAACGCATAAACTTTAAACTACAGTCGGACCACCTCAAAAAATGTCTTTGTGACGAATTGATGTCGGACAGCAGATGGTCCTCCAAAAAAATATCATTCAGAAAGTTTTTCATCCGCACTCAAGGTAACGTTTGATTGCGCACGAATTTGTACCTCTATACGCGGAGGTTACGCAATTATTTGCACAATTCATTCAATCACACAAGGACATCGCTCGTCTATAATAGCCTACAGTCCCGAAATGGTGACACACTCACATCACCACCACAATAAGAGAAAGGACATTTTTAAAATTTTATGGATATAAGAATCGCCACTTTTTTCTTCGACATAGTTAACTGTATATTGTATTGCTCAAGATTGTCATCTTCAACGACACGTGAGTAGCTAATACACCATCCGTCTGGTCGACCTCGACGAAAATGGGAGAGCTGGTACTACATGTACGGTGCTATGGAGTGTGGCTAATACATTTCTATGGAGCAAGTGAAACTCTATTGAGAAGAGCTAGGCGGCAATGAGAGTTGAAGAGCTCAACAAGAGAAAAGAAGAAGAGGGCGGGGATCAAGCCTCTCTCTCTGCTCACAGCAGTGCCTCACATGTAATAACCAGCAGCTCAGGCACAGGCCCCAGCAAACTGCGCTGCTGGCCTCCTTTTGCCTATAAATACCAACCGACATCTCTCGGTACAGACAACTCAGAAACTCAGCAGCTCCCAAGAGTTCCTCAACGCGCTTCTTCTCTCTCTACCACTCGAATACAATTTTTTAAGAGTCCAAAATAAATTTGGATTCAGTTTATTTCGTGAGTATATTTTATTATTTTTTAAAATATTCGATTTGCCGCCAAATTTGATTTTTTAAAAATTATTATTCCCCGTGAATTTAATTGAACAGGACCAGCGATAAATCTATAACGGGATATTTTGTTTTTTTTTGTTTCCTAATTAATTTGACTTCCCACTTGCGTTTAGCCGAGGACAGTACTGACCCATTGCTCCGGGCGTTCTAGGATTTCCCTAATACGGAAACCCGATCTTCCTTCCTTCCTTTTAAGTGTCATTATTCAGGAAAACGTACAGATAACGTGCAGATGTACTATCGTTAAGATTATCTGAAAAAGTCACAGACCACACAATTGAGAGAAGAAAACAATTGCAAACCGGTTACGTGTGGTTAACCGACCGAGTATCATCTCCTCCTCTTCAGAAAGAAAAACAATTTCTGTCTTAATTCATTTTGCGGTCTGTGCACGGCCCCCCCCATCACCACGCACATTCCCGAACGAAAAAATCGGGAAAAAACTATCTTCTTTTTTTTTTTTAAAATGTCTTGCCATAAACAATCTAACTGCTTGCCAAAAAAGAGAAAATAATTTTTATTTTATTATTTTCTTCTGTTCCATGCAGCATCGCTCGAGCGAAAACGTTGCCATTTTATTTTATTTTATATTTTTTCGTTTATTTTTTTTTTCCGGAAGAGCGATGAGAGATGAGCGAGTTCGTGACGATGCGGTGTCTATACATAAGATGGAAGGGGGAATGAGCGTGAATGTAGGTCAGTGTACTACTACACTCAGCTATAGGCAGTCCCTCCTCTTTTGTTTTTATACCTCCGCCCATTTTTCGCTTCCTCCTGAGCTTTTTTGGCGCGCCGGGTAGTAGATAGAGAGAGAGAGAATGGAAGAAGAAACGGAGAGTTTCTCTCTACTCAAGTAGCTACAGGCTGTAAAGAACTTTTTCCCAGCACTTCCTTTTTAGATTCCTTTTTTCTCGTCAGTTGTAAGACTAATGACAACCTGTTTGGTTCGTCTGGTTCCGACAGGTCGTGCCAGCCCAGTTTGTCCATTTTTTGAGATATTCCAGTGATTTGCCGAAATTAGTGCGACCACAACATGAGGATCTTTCTAGCACTTTTCATCTTGGGGGTAAGAGTTTCATTTCTTAATTTTTTAAATTAATTTAAATGAGACGAGAATGTTTGAAATTGAATTCGGTTGCGTCATTGATTTTTGACAGCACGCCCTGGCTGGTGTGCCACACTCCCAGCAGCTGACGGCCCAGATAAACGCCGACAAATTGAAACATAACGATCGACTTTTGCCGATCGTCGTCCAGCAGAAGACGCCCAACGTTCCGGGTTCCGGCGTCCGCATTCTGCGACAGCAGCCGGCCGGATACCAATACCAGCAGCCACCGACACCTTCCTTCTTCCTACCGACCCAGGCCAGCAATCAAAGTAAAAATCCCCAAATTTCATTTTTCACCTTATTTTATAATATCATCTGATATAAAAAGAAGATTTATGCGCGTGACCTCAATTGAGAGTGTTTCTCTACATCCGCTGGAGGGGCTGCTCACTTTGACTTATCCAACATTTTTCTTTCTCCCCCCGTGAGGATGGATGAGCTTATACCATTCCGATTAACTCGAGGCTCATATTTCTGATTCAATTCATGAATAATCCGAGCGGGTGTTTTTTCTGTGCTACTGGTGTAACGGAAGTCCGTCGTGATTCCCGAGACCTACAGACAGACATCCACGTGGAGATTTTCACGTCGTGACTCGAATATGATGGATGATCTTTTTTTGAGGGTAGTATCATAAGAGAGAGTGAGGATATCACGCGCTGCAGATAGGATTTTCCCCGCCGCTGGTTCGGGCTGTTGAACCGTACCGTGTCGTCTCTGCTGTAGTAGAGAAATGAGGTCGTTGCCTCATTCACGACGACGCAACAAAAAAGAATCTGATTCACTGCAGACCCTTGCTCCTCCTCCTACATCAATTTCCCCCGGCAGCAACTTTCACCTTTTTCTACTTCGTCATCTTTCTTCAAAGAAATTTTCAAAGTTGAAATTTTTATTTCGATCAAAAAGTCCAAGCGGCTGTGACGTTGCCGCAGCAATTGCTGCCAGCGTCGACGGCTCCTCCGCCAACCTTGGCCGCCACTACTTACCCGGCGACGGCCTACCTGCCGCCGTCCACCCCGCAACCAACGACGGCCGCTCCGCCGCAGGTGATTATTGTTGAACCTATTCGACCGGTGACCATTCCGGCTTTCATCGCTCCGGCCACTACGGCGCCGATTACTCTGCCGCCGGTCACCCAGCCGACGATCCTTTCCTTCCCGCCACGACCCACCGTCGGACCGGTCGTCATCGATCCGCCGGCCATGAACATGGCCCTCATGCCGCAATTGCCCACCGTCCAGATGGCCCAAATCGCTTCGTTGAACGTCGACTGCGCCAAAGAATCGATGCTGGTCAAAATCAAATTCGATCGCCCCTTCGGCGGATTGATCTACTCCAAGGTATATTTAAAAAGGAAAAACAAAAAAGGATCGATCCTTGTGAGCAGTCCAATAAAAAAAATGTCCAACAGGGTTTCCATAGCAACTTGGATTGCCATTACGTCCGGTACGGATCGAACCGCGACTCATACGAATTTCTCATCCGCTTGGAATCCTGCGGATCTCAGTGGGTCGATGCCTTGGCCAGCGGTGGACAGGCTTACCTTGAGAACGTCATCATCATCCAGAACGAGCCGGGCATCCAAGAGGTTGAATTCAATCATCATTGGCAAAAGCGCGCGAAATTTTGAATTCGAATATTTGAATTTTCCCGCCATCAGATCTGGGACACTTCTCGCTCGATCCGTTGCTTCTGGGAAGGATCGCTGGAGAAGACGGTCTCTTACGCCTTCAACATCGACATGCTGGACACTCAGATCGTCAGCTTCAGCGGCGATTCGGCCACGGCCAGCATGGACATCCAAATCGGCAAGGGACCCAACGCTCCCAGCGTCAACGGACTGGTGAAGATTGGCGACACGTTGACGATGGTCGTCGCCATCGAGGGCGACCCAGGCTTCGACGTCCAGGTCCAGGAGTGCATCGCCCACGACGGCGACCGTGCCAACGCCGTGACGCTGACCGACAAGAGCGGCTGCGTTCTCAAGAAGAAACTGATGGGACCGTGGCAGAAGACCACACAGACCGGCCGGCCCGGAGTGTCACTGGTCGCCTTCTCCTTCTTCCAGGCCTTCAAATTTCCCGACCAGATGGAAGTCTTCCTCGAATGCAACGTCGAACTCTGCAAAAACGGATGTGACGTCTGTCCGGAAGACGCCAGTCTCGTAAATTTGTTACCGCCAATTAAAATTAAACGAATAGAAATTTAACGGAATGAAAATTTTGGTGGTTTCAGTTCGACATCCGCAGTAACCGCAGCCGCCGTAGCGCCAACAACGCCACTGAAATTTCGGACGTCCGCTTGCGCCGATCGCTGCGCGTCATCTCCAACGAGGACATCGCCTATAAACCGGATTCCCATTCGGTCGTGACACTCACCACAGGTGAGTAAACAAATATGCAAATCAACTGCACACGAGCACAACAACAGCAACGAAATGTGAAATCCGCTCACGACCTTTTTCCAACGGTCACCCGCTTCCGCACGATAAAAAAATTTGATGAATGAAATGTTGGACGAAAAAGATAAGAGTTGACTGATTGACTGATTTTTGTGTTTGAATGGTAATAACGACGAGGATTTAATTTTTTTATTGACTTACCTGCGGCCAGTATTATTTTGTGTGTCATGTGGGCATTAACGAATGTCTTTTTCAATTTTTCCTTATACTCAAATGAATCTCTCTCTCTTTACTCTTGAAAGACAACGAGATGACAACTATTATCTTCAACTCTCTCTATAGATAGACAAACACACACACATGTGCAATCGCCATTTTTATACCCACTCCATCGCAATTAATCATTTCCTAATAACAACATAGCCTTGCTGGATTATTTTTTTGAAATCGAAATTCGGAACAGCAATAAAAAGAAATATGTCTCATCACGTCGTCTGATTTGCACAATATAATTGAACAATAAATAAAACAAACTCACCTACATACATAAAATACAACTGCACTTTATTCATCCCATTACTACCATAAATGCCATAAATCAATCAATCGGTCAGCAAAACTGTCGAATTACGCAATAAACATTAAACGGGAAATGATAATTTTATTATCTGTTTGAACGATTTAGGCAATCGTCACACGAATCAAGAGGACGTATGCATGGCTCTGAGCAGCTTCATCGTCGGCCTGGTGGTCATTCTCATCATCTTGGTCATCTCTTGCATCATGACGGCTTTGCTCTGCGTGAAAATTCGTTCGGCCACCGTCGGGACCGAGTCCATCTACCCGCCGAGTTCCACCTATCACGCTTTTTCGTCGTCTGCTTCCAAAGCCTGAACAAGAATTTGGGCGCCGTTTTTTGAACAAATTTTATTACCAAACAAAGTCTATTTTTTATTTGGTTTGAAGATCGTGATCAATTATTTCTCCCAAGCTCTGAGTCGCCGGGTGCGATCAAACCGTTGATATTATACCTGTGAATAATAATGAAAGAATTATATAATTTTTTTTTTCGGTTGTATTGATTCAGATATTTTATGCTCAATACAAGGCAACGATTGGTTGTTATTCATGTCTCTTGTACGTCAAAGCACTAATTACAAATGTTTACGGTGATTGTAATTAATGAACACTAATTATCACAATCGATTGTCTGTCCATCACATAACTGTTGTGCAATAATGGTGTTTTTATCGGAAATGAGGTACTTTTTCCTTGTAATGAAGACCATCCTCAATATACTTAGCCAGTACACATAAATGTGCTTTTTAACTTGATTAAATTACAGATCCAACATTAAATCTGAAAAATTGCGTCATTTCTTTGACAAGTGTTAACCTTCATCAAATCATCTTAAGCAGAGATGGGGCTGTCAAGGATAATGAGCTAACAGATTCAGAATGTTGAATTTCTTCTTAAACATAATAAAAAAAATTTAAGCTTCTTATACTAGCGTCCTAAATAATTGAATGCGTAAAATGTGTGAAACGAATCTCTCTCCTTATCTCTTTTATATAAATAAGTATATCCTGCTTAGTAATTCAACTGTTGCGCAATGCCTCAAGGTACATGTTCATGTATCATTAATCGAAAATAGTTAAAATGTTATATACGTGTGAATAATAATGACGGATTTCCATTTTTTTTCGGTTGTTATTTATATCTCTCATGCAAATTATGAGTAAGAAAAAAGAAACGACGAATAAGCACTTTGTGATCTACCTACGTTTAAGATTGTTCATGAACAAGAAAACTACCCTAATCAATTGTCTGTTCTCTACGTAACGGTGTGCAACTAAGGCTATTTGAGCTGAAAATAGGTACTTATTCCCGGTAGAGTTGACAAACCCTGTATTGTTGGCCTATTGATATATATATTTTTATTTTATCACATTGTATTAAATCAACATCAGTATCCCAGGAAATTTGAAGAAAATTGAATGTTTTTCAAAAACATTATAATGTGGTTTTGAAGTAACAGATTTCTTTGTGATCGTTTCCCTGGTGAAGCCTGATTATATTACTACACACGAAACTTAATTATTAATATGCTTCCTCTTCATCGAATGATTATGTGAAGTGCTACTACTACAAGGATTTTAGTCATCATGATAACTACACTGAAACGTTCATATTTAAATCATTAACTATTCTCTAGAGATGTGTCTTAAGTTTGAAGTTCGCGTGTCATTATTCATCCATCGTCGATAGTTAAAATGTTAACCTCTTCCTCTTAATATAATCAATTATCAAGACCGATCAAAAGTTAGTCGATCGGCCGAAAGTATGCCTCGAGTGTCGAGTCATCTTTCTGCGTTTGGGAACGGCGGTACGTCATTCTCACAGACTCACACTGAATTTTTCCAAGATGTCTTCATTTCTTGATATGACACGTGTGAATATTAATGAAAGATTTCTATATACAGTAATGAACATAAAAACTACCTAAATCAATTGTCTGTCAATTTCAAAACTGTTGTGCAACAATGATGATATCATCTGATATGAGGTTATCCCAGTAGAATTGACCATCGTCTTTCTAGTTCATGGCCAATTCCTTTAAATGTAGCTATATTTTTTAAAAACTCTAATGTCGCTGTTCATCGATGTGTTTCATGGAAAAATAATTTTACCAAAGAAAATGACGAATATGTACACGATGAACCTAAGAGGACGTCCGATACTAATTTGATTAATCAAACACAGTACAACACTACTGGGATCTCAGATAAAACCCGCGTCCTAATGAATTGAATGAGTGAAACCAATGGAATAAATCATGCATCATGTTGAACATTCTATGATATGCATGCCTAACTGTTAAATGGTGTGCACGTGTGCTATGTCTCAATGTTGCCGAGTTCCACCTATCACGCTTTTTCGTCGTCTGCTTCCAAAGCCTGGACAAGAATTTGGGCGACGTTTTTTGAAAAAAATGTAATAACCAAACATAGTATATTTTTTATTTGGTTTAAAGATCGTGAATTTGAATCAATTATTTCTCCCAAGCTCTGGGTCGCCGAGTGCGATCAAACCGTTGATATTATACCTGTGAATAATAATGCAAGAATTATATAAATTTTGTTCGGTTGTATAGAATATAGATTCAGATATTTTATGCTCAATACAAGGCAACGATTGGTTGTTATTCACGTCTCTTGTACGTCAAAGCACTAATTACACATGTTTACGGTGATTGTAGTTAACGAACACTAATTATCACAATCGATTGTGTGTCCATTACATAACTGTTGTGCAACAATGGTGTTTTTATCAGAAATGAGGTACTTTTTCCTTGAAATGAAGACCATCCTCATTATACGTAGCCAGTACATATAAACATTAGTCTGTTTCATTCCCGCACTTTTTTTGATTTTCATATGGGCCTTTTTGGATCGAGGTTACTCATAGGTTGAAAAACTATCCCATTTTTTTTTTCTTAAAAAAAAATAAAATCTAGACCCCCCGCCAAGTCATAAAGTGTCAAAATGGGTGTTTTTTGACGGTTTTTCGGCACGCTTGGACTGCGTGTTAGTTTTAAAAATCGAGCCTTAACATAAAATCATTGTACTAGTCAAACTACATACATGTACCAAGTTTGAAAAAAATTGAAGTAAATTTAGACCCCCCGCCATAAGGTTTAATAAAAAAATTAGGAAATCGCATAACTTATAACATTTACTTAGGTAAAATGATTTTTTGGATTGTGAGCTTTGAAGTAAACATAATAATCTACAAAGTTCACAATTCAGAAACTCATTTTTCTCAAGCAAACCCCCCCAAAAATACGTTTTTCAATTTTTCCTTCGCGTTCAGCGTTACCTAGTTCTCCCTTAGATACTTTTTTTATTCATTTGACTTATGATAAATTGAATAATGACTATTATTCAAGTAACAGAGCAAGATGAGCTATCATATAGACCACGTTATCTTTATCATATATCTGACTTTTTTTAAGAAACGCCATTAACATCCGTTTCTGAAAAAGTCATATCTCATATTTTTACGAATGTATTATTTGGTCTATATGATAGTTCATCTTGCTCTGTTACTTAAATAATAGTCATTATTCAATTTATCATAAGTCAAATCAATAAAAAAGTATCTAAGGGAGAACTAGGTAACACTGAACGCGAAGGAAAAATTGAAAAACGTATTTTTGGGGGGGTTTCGGGGGTTTGCTTGAGAAAAATGAGTTTCTGAATTGTGAACTTTGTAGATTATTATGTTTACTTCAAAGTTCATAATCCAAAAAATCATTTTACCTAAGTAAATGTTATAAATTATGCGATTTCCTAATTTTTTTATTAAACCTTATGGCGGGGGGTCTAAATTTACTTCAATTTTTTTCAAACTTGGTACATGTATGTAGTTTGACTAGTACAATGATTTTATGTTAAGGCTCGATTTTTAAAACTAACACGCAGTCCAAGCGTGCCGAAAAACCGTCAAAAAACACCCATTTTGACACTTTATGACTTGGCGGGGGGTCTAGATTTTATTTTTTTTTAAGAAAAAAAAAATGGGGTAGTTTTTCAACCTATGAGTAACCTCGATCCAAAAAGGCCCATATGAAAATCAAAAAAAGTGCGGGAATGAAACAGACTAATAAACATGGTTTTTATCTTTATTAAGTTATAAGTTAATCATATAAATCTGAAGTCTTGCTTATTCCCTTGACAAGCGTTCACCTTCATCAATTCCGATCCATCAAAATCAGAGTGGAAGGCAGTCAAGAAAATCGAGCAAACCGATTCAGATATTTGAATGACTTTTAAGTCATTGATCAGAAAAATAAAAGCTTCTTATACTAGCGTCCTAAATAATTGAATGTGTAAAATGTGGGAAACGAATCTCTCTCCTTATCTAATTTATATAAATAAGTATGCCCTATTTAGTAATTCAACTGTTGCGCAATGTCTCAAGGTACATGTTCATGTATCATTAATCGATAATAACTAAAATTTTATATACGTTTGAATAATAATGACGAATTTCTATTTTTTTCGGTTATTTATTCCAATTTTGTATGCACAATGCAGACATTATGACAAGGCAACGATTGGTTGTTATTCGTATCTCCCATGTGCAAATTAGGAGTAAGAAAAAAGAAAGAAACGACGAATAAGCACTTGTGATCTACCTTTACGTTAAAGATTGTTAATGAACAAGAAAACTACCCTAATCAATTGTCTGTTCTCTACGTAGTGGTGGGCAACAATGCGACTTTAAGCTGAAAACAGGTTACTTATTCCCAGGAGAGTTTACCAGCCGCGTATGGTAGGCTTATCGAAATATAATTTTTTATTTTGTTAAAATTTTTCTGTAGTGGCGAGCACTCATCAGCATCCCAGTAAGGCTGACGAAGAAAATTTGTAAATCACAAATTTTACCTAGTTATTTACGATGCAAATTCGTCGTGGTTTTTCTGGTGATGAGTGATGTCTACAAATGTAACATGAAACATAACAATTTATATCCATACTCTTCAATACATGAACTTGTGGAGTGTTATAAGAATTTTAGTCATCACGATGTCTTCACAGAAATGTTCATATCTTAATCATTAACTAATCTTTTGTGATATGTCTCAAGTCTGAAGTTCGTGTGTTATTATTATTCATCCATCGTCGATAGTTAAAATGTTAACTTCTTATTCTAATCAATTATCAAGACCGAACAAAATTTAGTCGATCAGCCGAAAGTATGCCTCGGGTCATCTTTCTGCGTTTGGGAACGGCGGTACGTCATTCTCACACTGAATTATTCCAAGATGTCTTCTTTGAAGCGTTCAAAGCAAATCATGACGAGGTAATTTTTTATTATTTTAACCAGAAACGATTGATACAGCAATGAAGTTGCGTAGGTGTAGTAAGGTAAAATGATAATGGATTTTGTTAACCTTTCATACAGGCGCATGGCGCATGTTGTGGACTTGTGGTATGAATAACGACCTCCACTCTCCACAACACCTGGCTTCAAAATCAAACCGGCAACAAGGTAATCGCATTCCAAGTATTTTGCATACAATTTGTCCGATTTGTCTAACAATTATGCCTATGGACATTAACTACAAAGCAATAATTGGGTGTTATTCATATCCCTCGTATTTAAAAGCCCTTATAACTCGCGGTTACAATAATTGTAGATTTATAGTGAATGAACATTTAAATTACCCAAATCAATTGTCTAACTATTGCACAACTATAGTGCAACTATGTCATTTTCAGCTGAAATAACGTATTATTAGCTATTAGCATTGACCGCCCAAGTTATGGTGAGGCTATTCCTACATAGTTTTCTATTTATTTTATACTTGAGTATCATTGATGTCACTAAAAATAGTGATTCTGTAGAATTTTTTCACCAGTTCTTGCATCGTTCGATGAAGGAGAACGGAAGATAATCTTAGAAATATTTCTGATAAGTGATTCTCGATGTTAGATAAACTTATAATGAAAATGTAATTATTTATTAATCCTCTACTGATTGATTGAACTTGTAAAATGCTACAGGAAAATTAGCTTCGCGATTTATAAGGTCCAAACTTAAAAATCAAAATAAATAAAATAACTCATCTGGTTTGTCTCAAGTACAACGTTCATATATTCATATTCATAAATCATTGAAATTGAAATGTTTTCCTCTTATTCGCATAAATTATCTAGGCCGCTTGAAATATTGTTGATCAGGCCAAAATATGCCTCTGGTAATCTTCTCCTGGCCTTTCTTTCTAGTGTACGTCTGGAATCTCAAACGGAATTTTTCCAAGATGTCTTTTTTGATGTATTCAAGCATCAAACCCATATTTACGGTAATTGTAGTTAATGAACTTAAAATGGATCCCAATCGATTGTCTTTTCATCGCATAACTATTGTGCAATAATGGTTTTTTCAACTGTTATAAGGTACTTTAACACTGCAGGGTTCACTATCCCTGTTATAGTTGGCCAATTCATTTAAATGTAGCAATTTGTTCACATTCAAATAAATGTTTAAAGTTTAAACAAGCGAAGTACTTTCCGTGGCAGTAATTTATTGAAAAGTTCGACTATTAGCTCTAAAGTGAAGATGACATCCAGTGAAATTGTGAGCCAAAGAAATTATGTTAATGTTAATCGCATTCCAAGTATTATTAAGGAAATGACTATTCAACATTGGTATGTAGTATCTTCTGCATTTTCCTGTCAGTTTTCAAATATTGAATTGAATGTTCCACGGTATGTCAGTGGTCACGATTCTCTTTTTCACCCGTCCACCGTGGACTCAAATGGACATTCCGGTTTTTGAGGTTATTGAATTGTTATTAATAGAAGCAAATTCCACAGCAGGCGTATACAAGATGTAACCGCAGATGTAACACATCTACCCATCATGATCTCGTTAGCCAGCCATCAAAAAGGTAAATATTGAAATAACATTATCATATAAGAAAATCTGGCTTGGAAAAGTGGCTTTGGAAATTTTTCCTACCAAATCATTCATTTTCCTTCACACACTTGCACATTGCATTTGATTTATTCTCCCTCCCTTGTTCAAAGTCCAGTCACTATCTTGGTCACTATTACATAATCGACATCTCCATTTCACATTTCATCTTAGGCAGAATGACCAGCATTGGCATTGGCTTTTAAAACAAACTGTATAACAAGAACACACACACCCATAAATGTTTCGAGTTTCTCACGACGCGAATATCCTATTTACCTGCTTGGATATCGCAACAGGATTTACGCCATGTTTTTTCCTCCTCTTCTCTCTGTGAGTATTCATTGGCTAGGCTTAACATGTAACGAATATACATGTTGGGAAACCAACTTTTCATCTTCAGTTGTTAGACTAATGACAACCAGTCCAGTTCGTCCTCCGTCCTTGGTCGCCAAGTCGTGAGCGTAGAGTTTGAGATTCCGCTATCAGTACACATTCTGTGTTTCTACGCAATGAGGTCCTTTGTCTTAACTCTTTTCATCTTTGGGGTAAGAATTGATTTATTAAACTATTATTAAAAGATTTTTGATTAATATTAATTCATTTGTATTTAAAATATAGCATGTTTTGGCCGGACAGTTGAATATCTCTTGCCTCACGGAACTGATTAATGCTGACAAAGTGAAACACAACGAGCAATTCGGGACTGTTGCGGTTCAGCACAAAATAACGAACGTGCCGGACTCCAGCATTCGTATTCTGCGGGAATTATTGGCGATCGCAGGTGCCGGAGACCAGGATCAAGAACCATCATCATCTTCATCCGTCTTCGTGTCAACTCTACCGGAAAATTCAGGTCTGTGTTCACACTGAACCTTTTTCATTTATTCAACTGGTATACTTTTAAAAAACTGTCAGCTATCTTTCTATTCGTACCAACAGTATTTTTATATGTTATGATTCAATTGACCGTATAATTTCAATCATGTTGAGATCGGATTAAGTATTCTGTCAGTAATTTGCACGGTCCTTGAGCGATGTACGAATAACACACATTCCAGCTCTTGAAAAACAGGTGGGAATTGGAGAATCAGGTAGTTTTAGTACAAAGTCCGGTATAATAAGTAAGTCAGTGACTATTAGAGCAGAGAAGACAAGAAGATCTTGTTATGAGAAGAAAAGGAACAAAAATTGCCGTAGTAAGGAAACGGTTAAACTGGTTCTACTAATGCTGGCGCAGGGACGAGGTACAACGAGAGCAGGATAATATTGTTGGCCATGGGAACTCCGACTGACCGACTCCGGATAAACACCACGGGGGATAGTAGTTAGCTGCTCATTTTTACCTTTTCGCCACTGAAAGGCAAACTTTCTATTTGTTCTATTGACTAAATCAAAAATCATTTAATTTAACATGAAATTAATAACAACTTTGATTTAAACCAAGACAGTACACGCACTGAAATCGCTACATCAACCATTTTCACCGGGAATATCGCCAATACATCCGACAACGTTCAATCCAGCTACTCGACCTTTAACACCAACTGTTTCCTCTCCGCCAAAAATCGCCTTGGTGGAAGGAAATGTACCGGTGACAATTCCGGCTGTCATCACCCCGGTCGAAACATATTCGATTCCTCATGCGCGTTCCGTCAATTCCAATCCGCTTGCTCTTACCTACCCAACTAGCCGGAATGACGGACCTGCCACTGACGATCCAGTGGACACGAATAAGTCACTGATGCCTCAATCATCTACCCTCCAAATGGCTCAGATTATTTCACTGGATGTCGACTGCGCAAAAGAATCGATGCTCGTCAAAATCAAATTCGATCGCCCTTTTAATGGCCTTATCTACTCCAAGGTAATTCAATTGATGCAATAACTATTACTGTTGACTTAAAATAAAGATTAAAAATGTAAAACACAAAAGGGTTTCCATAGCAACTTGGATTGTCATCACGTCCGGTACGGAACAAACCGCGACTTTTATGAATTTACAATCCGGCTGGACACTTGCGGATCCCACTGGGTGGATGCCTTGACCAGTGGTAAAAAGGCTTACCTTGAAAATGTCATCATCATCCAAAATCAGAAGGGCATTCAAGAAGTAGTAACAAATACGAATCAAATTTAATTCGAACGGAAAATTATTAAATTTTAAAACGCAATTTCAGATTCGGGACATTTCTCGTTCAATTTGTTGCTTCTGGGAAGGTTTACTGAACAAGACCGTTTCTTATGCCTTCAACATCGATATGCTGGACACCAAAAATGTCAGTTTCAGCGGCGATTCGGCCACGGCCAGCATGGACGTCCAAACCGGAAAAGGACCCAACGCTCCAAGTGTCAACGGATTGGTGAAGATTGGCGATATTTTGACGATGGTCGTCGCCATCGAAGGTGACCCAGGCTTCGATTTCCGTGTTCAGGAATGTATCGCTCACGATGGAAATAGAGCCAACGCCGTGACACTGTCAGACAAGAACGGATGTGTCGTCATGAACAAACTGATGGGACCGTGGCAGAAAACTACGCGGACCGACCGCTCCGGAGTGTCTCTCTTATCTTTCGCCTTCTTCCAGGCCTTCAAATTCCCCGACCAGATGGAAGTCTTCCTCGAATGCAACGTCGAATTGTGCAAAAATGGATGCGACGTCTGCCCCCAAGACGCTAATCTTGTAATTAATTTATACTTTGAGATTCAGAAATGTTTTAAACAATTTTATGGTCGATTTTCAGTTTGACATAAGCAGTCGCAAACGTCGAAGTGTCAACTCGTCGGCGTCAGAAATTTCGGACGTCCGTCTGCGTCGATCGCTTCGTGTCATTTCCAGCGACGATATTGCCTTCAAGCCGGATTCCCACTCGGTCGTGACACTCACCACTCCTGGTAAGTCCAATTCCGATTAAACGAAATCCAATTTCTTCTGACTGAATCGTTTGATTATTATTTAGACAATCATCAAACGACTGACGAAGAAGAAATTTGCATGCCGCTGATTAACTTTATCAGTGGCCTGGTAGTCATTCTCATTGTCTTGGTGATGTCGTGCATCATAACGGCATTGCTCTGCGTGAAAATTCGTTCGATCGCTCTGGGAGCGGAGAACATCTACCCGTTAAGTTCGACTTTCCATTCTTTTTCGTCATCTGCTTTCAAGCCATAAATCTTTTTTTCTTAATCTGAAATTTTGGAACGCCGGATTCGCTCCATTGAATGATAAAGCTTATACGTAATTGGACTATAGTTTCGGTTGTATTGATTCTATATTAAATACAGAGGACTGCATGCGGGTCAGGACTAGTCCATTCGTCAACATTTCTTAGCGTGGCAGTTGTAGCATGACGACCTCGTACGTCACGATTAAACTGAATAACTGTAATAACATGGAAGGTAAAGAGGATGACTAAAATCTAGTTATTAAAAAATGTTTCTTACTGCCGCTGCAGATGATTTGCAGAGAACGAAGAATCCACTTCCACCAAGACTGACTGGATTACTTTGAATTTCTTGTACAATCATTATCATCTGAAATACCCCCAAAAAGTGACAATTAATTTTTCCAATTGATTTTAGATTGTTTTTACCTTTATAGCTCTGTTTACTTGCTCGTCAGAGTTGGAACCAACAATCGAAGGTAGACTGTACAAGTAGTCGATGGTTTTCTCCGGCTGTGGATTATAAGTAAAAAGATGTTAACAGTCTTATCGGCCATTCGAAATTTATTAGTTAAAATGTAAACCATTTCGCTTAGTCGACTAGCCAAGAAAACGGAGAATATTAGTCTGAGAACCACGTAGATAAAAGAATAGGTGAAAATGAGACGGACGAGAAAACTTGGGCTGAACAAATCAGCCTCCAGTCCGGAGTACAAAAAGGCAAGGATGTAAACGACGTTGCATCCGACAGATATGAGAATTAGTGGCGAGAAAACTTCAGCCACTTTGTGGACCAACGTAGAAATGGCCAGTTGTAACTTCCGGAGCTCTTCCAGCTGTCGGAAGGAATGATGATTATCGGAAAGCAATTTCTCTTGTAGCGCTTCGTAATAGCGACGACAGATGATTGAGATTAAAGCAATAATCAAATCGCCAGAGATCCAAGCGACTTCACTCAACGACTCGACAAAAATGAGGAAAAAACCGTAGATATCCTTATAGTCACCGAAATAAGGATTTAAATCTGTCCCTTTTCCCGCTAAATTTACGAAGAGGTGAATAGTATCGGATAGGCTTTCAGCGTCGATTACCTAAATAAAATTAAGCGCTCGATCGATATAATATGGCTAATTGATTGTGCAAAAAGACTAATGCTTACCGCACTAATGATGTAACAGCCATTTTCGAGATGGGACATGATTAAGGTAGCAATAACAATGGTCCAGCACTGAGCTACCAAGACTTTACCCAGATGAATTTTGTGCTTGATCAAAAGATTTTCAACTTGGATCCAATTCTGGAATAGATCCAAGAGATCTTGAGATCGATAAATGAAAAATACCAGAGTCATTTCGCAGTGAACGTAATAAATCAAATAAAAAGTGGCGTTGGCGATAATCTTTGACGAGCTACTGAAAGTGTCCAAGACGAGAATGACGGAGAGGACGAAGCCGAAAAGGTAAATCGAGGCGACTAAAAGACACCAACAAAGTGAACCGGAGCATCGCTCGAAATAGGGTTCCTTGTCGGATTGTCTCAAAGGGATAACCGCGTAAATTCGACAAAATGAAATGACTGGATTCCAAAGCTGAATGAAATCTGGCTTTTTCTTCATTGTTGTAATAATGGCAGAAACAGAAGGTGTGAATGCCACTACGTTTTAACAAATTCTATGGGCTCAGCCTTGAACCTATACCGAGTATTCAACAGAACATGCGCCTTATGTTGCTACCCCATATTTGTTTCATTATTGGATTGATACTTGTGGCAATATGGGTAGCAACACAACACAATCGTTTCGTATTGTTTACTTCTGCTGTATGGACATAGCAACGAAGTTTTCCTAGCTAAAGTCCTTTGCTGTCATTCATTCCATTAGCTTCTACAAACACGTCAGAGTGTTTACTCTGAAGAAACTAACCTGGAACTAAGGGAAATGCATTACATAGTCAAACAAATGTAACCAACGGATTATTTTTTTAGATTTTGAATATATTATTGATTCCGATACATTATTCATTTGATGTAAAGCAACGTGTCAGCTAAGTTCTTATTAGTGAGGCAACTGTAGCATGACAACTTCATATGTAACGATTAAACTGAATAGCTAGATAAGAAAGAATATCAATCAGAAATCCTCGTCTAATAATATTTAATGTTTTTACCGATGCGGCTGATGACTTGGAAAGAATAAAGAAGCCACCTCCGCCAAGAGCTGTTGATTCGCTTTGTATTTCTTCTATAATCAGATCCATCTGTCAAATTCGTCGTAGACTGTTGAAATAATTCTCGACACATGAAATTAATTTTAGGTATTATTACCTTAATCAATCTCCTCCTTTGTTGCTCAGTGTTATTCCCGACTATGGACGGCAAACCACACAGGTAATGTATGGTATTCCGTGGCTGTGAAAAAGAATTAATTAATTATTACATTTCCTAATTATTGCTAAATATTGGCAAATAATTTCACCATTTCATTTAGAAGGCTCGCCAGGTAGACGGAGAATGTTAGCCTAAGCACAATGTAGATGAACGAATAAGTGAAAACGAAACGAACAAAGAAGCTTGGGCTAGTGATATCGGCCTCCAGTCCGGAGTACAGAAAAGTCAGGATGTAAACGACATTGCAGCCGATCGTTATGAGAATCAGTGGTGAGAAAACTTCAGCTATTTTTTGGGCTAAAGTGGAGATGGCCAATTGCACCCGGCGGATCTCTTCCAGTTGGCGCAAGGAGATGATACCACATTGTTGAGAAGGTAGTTGTCTGTTTAACACTTCGTAATAGCGGCGGAGCAGAATAGAGATCAAGACAATGATCAAATCACCGGCAATCCAAGCGACTTCGCTCAACGACTCGACGAAAATCAGCGCGAATGCGTAAACATTTTTATAGCCACCGAAATAAGGGCTCAAGTCTGTTCCCTTTCCGGCCAGATTTACCAAAAGGTAAATGATTTCGGTCATATTTTTTGCGTCCATTACCTAATAAATATTTTCTCTGAATTAATAGAAGCGCAAATGTTTTGCAGAATTCATTCTTACATACCGCACCAGTGATGTAGAAACCGTTTTCAAGATTGGACAAGATAACCGTGGCAATGAAAATCAGCCAGCACTGCGCCTTTGTGATTTTTCCAATGAAGATTTTTCTCAAATGAAGTTGACGTTCAGTTTCGACCCAGTGCTGAAATAGGGACACGAGTTCTCCGGAATAGTACAAGAAGAATACCAGGGTCATTTCGCAATGGGCGTAGTAAATTAAGTAGAAAGTAGCGTCGGCTATCATCTTCGAGGAACTATTGAACGTGTCAATGACGAGACAAACCGAGATGGCGAACGTGAAAAGGTAAATCAAAGCAACGGACAGACACCAACAGAACGAGCCGGAGCTGCGTTCAAAGTATGGATCCTTGTCGCACTGCTTTAATGGAACGACTCCATAGCAACGAAGGAAAGAAATCACTGGATTCCACAGTTGAATGACATCAGGTTTTTTCGCCATTTAGCTTATAATGCTGTTTTGAATGTTAACTATATACCAGAGTATGAACAAGTTATTAGTTGGACGTCCTACAACCTACTAAGTGCTGTATTTATTTTGTTGAATTCTACTGACTTGGGGAACTTGCCATTTGCAACAGAAATGCCCAACATGGATTGTGTTGTTCACTTCACTAATGGAATATCGACATTTCCCATGTGACACATGCATTTCAATTTTCAATTATGTAAACATAGAGCAAAGTGCATATCAATAGTTTTGTTTATTTACATTTAACTAAATTGAGAGCCTGTCCAAGTAGGCCTATAAAATTTTTTTTACAGCAATTTTCTTTTTTAGAAATATCAGAATATGTGTTGCACCCCGTAGCTATGGTTACCACCATTACCATATGCATTCGCCGCCAGAGGGACTTAGATTTGGCGGCTTCGTCAATCCTTCATTCTTCTTCCCATTATCCGTTAATAACCCTATTTTATAATCTATAATGCTAAAAGTAAGAGCACTTAAGCAGTTAATTTCATTCTTCCAGGTAGTTAATAGTTATAGTTTTTTTACTTTCTTAGTTTGTTACATAGACGTTTGTTACTTTTCATCAACCACTATGTGAAGACGACAATATATGCACGTAAAAATCTCAGTCTCCTGTTGATCTTGAAGTTCAGCAAATTTGAACAAAGATGCAGTTTATGAAAAGGTATATATTCTTGTTTCCTGAATCAGTGTGAAAATGTTAGAAACATGGGTTATTTTATTCTCCTTTATAGATTTATCTGGTCTCAATCAACTGCCCAGCTGGAGAAACTGGACATTAGGTTTTTCATCGGAAGGTAACACACATCTGTTCATACAGTTGCACTAGAAAGAACAGCTAATGAAGTTGTTGTTGTTAGTTGGCCCATATTTCAACCTGAGAAGTTAACATAAAGCATTAGAAATGGCTTTTGAATCGCTTTTTCACATTGCAGTTTAATTCTGAATTTCTGATGCCTATGTGTTTGCTGTCATTTCACAACACACAACACTTCAGAGCCATTCAACTGATTGGATTGAAGAACCAGTTTAGAAAATGACAGTGTCCCCTTCAGAAATCCAAGTTGCACTGCAAAAAACCACATTATTGGCTGTTCTTCTCCCGTCCCTTCTAAATGGACACGTCAGCAAGTATCCCGATCGGAGGAACTCGTCAAAACTTCAGTCAAGTTATCAGTCTATTCAGCAAATCCTAGCAACGGCCAGCCTACCCCGGTTATTAATTAATGGCGTCTCTCAAGTATACGCTGAAGTGACCATGATTGAAACTGAACTTTTCATTCCGACACTTTCCATCACACCTTTGATGTCCATCCTGTCAGGAAGTTTTGCTGCCATGAGCAACGAAGAGCTCACTATCCAACTCGCTGCTTTGAAAAATTTCATCGTTGAACAAAATTCAAGTCGTGAAACGGGATCGTTGCTGGGTTGTTACTGAGGAGCGTTCAGCAAGCAACTGTTGAACAGATGAATGCGGCAGAAGAACCAGTCGATCGGCTTTGGTTTCATTAGCACTTAAACTCCCTGAGACCAGGATCCGGGCGCTCTATTTCCAGCTGTACGATTGGGCTACACGAAATATGGGGAAAGAGCGTCTTATTACTTTTTACAACTTGCGATGCAGTTGGCCGAAAAGTTGAAGGGTCTCTTTGTCGTCTTTGCTGGCCACTTTATCCGAAATGCAGCCCAGGTGATTGTCGACACCAACTTCACTCAGAAGGGATCCTTACCATTCAACGGACCCCATGCCGAAGGGAACACGTTGATGCTACTCGAATACGTGCTGCGTTGCCTCTACCGCGTTTGCTTGCACGATAACGAGAATTTCTTCAACAAGGAACGATTTGAAACTCTCATGGAGTCTATGGTGGATCAGCTCGAAAATCAGCTATAGGAGAAGATGATGCCGTCAAGCGACGTCAAAGATCTCCTCATCCCATTCATAATTAAGATGGCCGTTGCTGAGACCGATGACTGTTTATGGAAGGCACTTTGACTACCAATTGCTGCTGAAGAGAAGAAGCAACTCGCCTCACGTTCGACGGAGATCACTTTCTGCGTTGTCGGCGTTCGTCTCGAATCTTGAACAAGGTTACGTGGCTTCAATCCCGTTTGCCATGCCCTTCTTGTCTGAACTGCTTAAAGTTGATGTCGTTGATGTGGCTGCCACCGCTCATATCACATTGGCAGTTTTCCCACGCTTCTGGAGAATTGGAGTTTAAGAATAATCTGGGGAAACACATAAGGTAAGGGATTTCATGCAAAATTAAAATAATTTTTTTTTTCCATTTTCAAATTACTTTTATAACTATAACTAAACAACACTCATTTTCTATGCAGAAGAAATAAAATCTCGAAGGCCGACCCCACTTGGCGTTTTCGCTCCATTGCCTTCCACCCTTTCTGCTTTGAAATTTAATAATTCGTTTCTTCAAACAAAAACCATGATACGATAGACTTGCCAGACGTTATAATGTTTCCCAAGTTGTTTCCAGATCGTTTCGTTTTTAGCGCACGACCCCGTTTTTCGCCGTTTTTCCTTTCGGTCCGTTCTTGCCCTGATGTATCCTAGTGCACATACTGTAATTCGGAAGTGTTTATTTAAAATTCGTTTGCTTTACATTCTTATAGGAAATCATTTTCTTTCCTTAAAGCAAAGTCTAATGGAACACAATCGATTCTAAGCTCCGTGGTGGCAGGGAGACCTTTGATGAACACGCAAGCACAGCGCTGCCGCGCACAAATTTCTTACGACAAATTTTTGTCCACAATGACGATCGCCTATTAAAAATGCTGAATTTAGCCACTCTAATTAAAACTGTTTGTGTAAGCCTCCCAGAAATTCATGTCATCTCCATCACAACAGATTTCAGCATTATTTTGGTTGCTTTTATCATCATTGCATATCGAAGCACGTTTATTGGCATGGCTATCTGCATGCAATGCAAACGTCCTTACTTCTTTTCCATTTTCAAGTCGTATTTGAAGTTGTGTATGGAACCGATAATAATTATTCTTATGAAATTTTCTCACGAAACTACGCCCGAGAACATCGCAGTGACCGCTACGAGATGGATTTCGACATTGTCTGTGTGTAATTATTATACAAATTATGAGAAATGTTTCCAATTTCATTCGAAATTGAATACCCGTGACTGTGAGTATACATAATTGAAAGGGTATAGTTGTGACTATAAAGTAATTCCATCTGCTTTTGTTCCAGTTCCGTATCTGTAACTAGGATGTCTGGAACCACAAACTCAACGATGCATGCGATGGGGATAAATAGCGAAGGAAGATGCCGAATGAATTCGTGTTGGTTTTGCATTAGCTGCGTAAACACGTCGTTGGATCGCGGGAACGTCGAGTTAAATACCCAATTCAGCCTATCCGTCTCTTTTTGAGTTGAGACATTTGTGCTGTAGACCTGTCTTCCCCAAAAAGGTAGACACGTTTGTTAAACCACGGGCTCCGGTCTGTCTTGCTGCGTCCTCTCTGATTTTGACCAAAGAAACCAATTTGATCTTGGTAAGTTATTTCACTGCTAATTTTTAGGAAATCTACTTAAGTGTTTTCCAATTTTGTATTTTTTTGTTCTTTCGTTCATTGTTCGTTATTTATTCATTTTACTTTTTAGTATCTTATTTATCTAAATGGTTCTTAAAAGGGGTTTACCCGCTACGATGCAATATGTTTTATGCTCAAAATGAGTATTTATTTCGTTTCTATAATTTATTCATTTCATTTTTTAGGCGCAATGAGTTCTTCATCATTGAATCAACCCGGATCTCCAGGTATAATTAGTTGAAAATATTTCCCTCTTTAATCCAATGCGATGTTGATTGAAATTCTTTTAAATCTGACTTAGGCATGTTGCGTCGTTCGAACATGACTCAACAAGGATCACCAGGTAAATAGCAGCACATTCCAAAATACTAAATTTTCCATAATCTTGTCATGCTGTTTTTTTTTTCAAAAATATCCGTAGTTATGTTGCATCGTTCAATGAGCAATTCCGGTTTGAACAACTTGGCCCATTCGTCGAGCTTCGTTCGCCGTAACAACGATCGCGATGGAATGGGTAACAACGCCGGAGTCAGTCCCGGTGGCAGCAACGCCGCTTACCGCGCCTCATTGGTCTCGCACTACGCCGAAGATTTGGACAGACGTCGTCGCGCTGAACGAGCTGTCGAAGAGATTCGTACCGATGGAAGTAATACATTTCTCAGTTTCATTCGTTCTACAGCAAATTTGAAATTTGAAAAACTATCTAGTGCCATCCGATAACCTGAAGATCGAATCTGTTGAGCTGTTCTCACGAGACAACGCCCGAGAACATCGCACTGATCGCTACGAGATGGTTTTCGACAACGGCCGCGTAATTATTATAAAAATGATGATACTTATTTGTGATAAGGCTAATTTCGTACGCTAATTGTCGACTGTAAACTTTAATAACAGGACATTGGATCTCCATCATCCATGGCTATGTCCAGGTCCGTGACAAATATGGCTTCCATGTCTTCGATGTCACCAATGTCCCCAATGTTGTCGATGGACTACCGTTCATCTTCTTCACCGTCGACTACCGTTCTCCGTCGTGGCCAGCCTTTCTTCATGGCTATCCGCATGAAGGATCGTAACTTTGATCCACGCCGTGACATCTTGCGGGCATCGTTTACTTTTGGTAAACAGACAGTCACGAAATGGATAGTAGTAGAATTCAGCGCTAATATTATGAATTTTAGGACCCAATCCTCAAGTGACCAAGGGAACCAAAGTCGTTTTGCCTTTCCGCATGAATCAGCGCGAATTCAGTCGGGCCCCGCAAAAGTGGGACATGCGTCTCCATCAACAGGAGGGTTTCAACATCACTTTCCAAGTAAAACTATCCAAAATCTGAATTACTTGGCGGTGCCTTAAATTTAAATGTCTTTCGATTTTGGTAGGTTCACATCCCCGCCAACGCGCTCGTCGGATTATGGCGAGTGAATATTGAAACGACGACAACGACACCCGGTGCGCGCGTTGACGAATTCCGTTTCAAGGATGACATTTACATCTTGTTCAACCCCTTCTGCCGAGGTGCGTTATTCGTTTAGACACCATTTTATGTTAGAATCGCTTATTCAAAATTTTGATTATTTTACACCATGACATTTAACAGACGACCCAGTTTACTTGGACAACGAGGAGCTTCGCAGGGAGTATCTCATGAACGAGACTGGCAAGGTCTTTGTAGGCACTCACCATCGCCCGAAAGGACGCCGTTGGGTCTACGGACAGTTCTCCGACGTTGCTCTGCCAGCTGCCCAACTTTTGCTTGAACAGTCTGGTCTCAACCCGACCGAGAGAGGCAACCCTGTCCAAGTCGTCCGCGCCATTGCTTCCATCGTAATCAAATGACATTTCATTATTCATAGGCTGGTGAACGATTTCTTGATTATTTTTCATTTGAACTAACAGATTAACGCCAACGAAGGCTTTGGATTATTGGAAGGCAAATGGGAAGGCTCGTTCGAAGATGGTGTTTGCCCGTGGGTGTGGACTGGAAGCAACAAAATCTTCGAGCACTACTTGCGCAACGGATCCAAGCCAGTCAAATACGGACAATGCTGGGTGTTTGCCGCCGTGGCCACTTCCAGTAATTAAATCTATGACCGAGTTTCATGCTTCCGTAATAATCCCCTCTATAAATGTTGACAGTCTTCCGCGCTTTGGGTATTCCATCTCGTCCCGTGACCAATTTCGTTTCCGCACGTGATACCAACCACACCCTGTCCGTCGACAAGTACTTTGACATCTTTGGCGATGAGATGAAAGGTGGCCCAGATGGCGACAATCAGGATGCCGTTTGGAACTTCCACGCTTGGTAACAATATTTTATTCTTTAGATGCTTCATCTTCGTTTTAATTTTATGATTGACCGAGAAGGACTGAAGTTTGGATGTCACGACCTGATCTCCAAGCCAATTGCAATGGATGGCAGGCTATTGATCCCACTCCCCCTCCTCATTTCTGGCAGAAGAACACGGGAGGTTTGTTACCCAAACTGTTTAATTAAAATCGTGAAATGTTTTAATCACATTTAATCATTTAGTAGATCAAAAGAGCCGTGGACCGTTGGCCGTTGAAGCTTTCCGTCGTGGACCCTCTTCCGTCGAGTCGGTTCGTCGTGGCGAAGTTGGATTCGCTTTCGACACGCCATATGTAAGATTTTAAAAGAAGAAATTATTACCTTTAAAAGTGACGATTGATGACAAACTGAAAATTGCAGCTGTTTGCTGAGGTCAACGCTGAAGTGAGTCACTTCCAGGAAGACGAGACTTCACACTGGGGATACAGGAAAATTCACGTCAACAACTACCAGTAACATTTAAAACATTTTTTTTTAGCTATTTGCGTGTCAATAGTTAGAGCTCATTCCATTCAAAATTTTCAGGGTCGGCCGCATGATCTTAACCAAGCGACCGGGAGCGGACGATGACGTCAGCGACGCCGACGCAGAAGATATCACGAGTCTTTACAAGAACCCTGATGGCATGTCCCGCTACCAGAAGCAAGGCGATTTCAACTGTCACTTCAGTAAGGCTCTAGAACAATGTCAAATCGATTTAGCCACTATTAACATTTGTATCTCATTGTGATTGAAAAGATCAGGGAATGTCGTCACCCTATCTGGAAAGGAGAGATATGAATATGAGGGATAGAGATAACAATAGGGATATGATGCACTACCCTGGAACATCTGTGCGTCGATTGAGTTCAGTCGATATCGCTCGCAAACCCTGGTATGATGAATCACGTCATCCTACCGATTCCGGTAGCTCTGCAGCGGAACGCGTCTCAGCCATGAACGCATCTCGCAGTGTTGAACGAACTCAGCCGATGTTTGACAACCGACCAGTCAACGAAGATGTTTACTTTGACTTGATCGAGCAAGAAAAAGTTGCCTGGGGACAGCCTTTCAATCTCCAAGTTCTTGTCCAGGTATTTTAAACCGCAAGAAATTCCCGCACTTTCCTCGATTTAAAAATGTTATTGGCTCGATTTCAATTTTAGAATCGTTCACAAGAAATGAGAACCATCACGACGATCCTATCTGCAAACTCCGTTTATTACACCGGAGTTACTGCGCGTCGTCTTGGTCGCAGCGATCGTCAGTTTGTTCTTCAACCTGGAGGCCGTAAGTATTTTTGTTTCTGCCTACTTTGATTATGAAATTTTCCCGACTGATCTCGTTGCAATTCAAACATCAGGAGAAACTCTGCAAGTCCGCATCAGCTGGGACGAATATCGCGACAAAATTGTCGACTATGGCCATATCAAGATCTTTGCCATGGCTTCTGTGCAAGAGACTAAGCAGTCGTGGAGCGAAGAAGATGACTTCCAGCTGGAGAAACCCAAGTTGGATGTCCAGGTAGCTTTCTTAAGCGTTACTGTGGTCTTACGCAGCTCTTATGTTAAATATTTGAATTTAATTTAGATCCGAGGAAACCCGCAGGTGGGTCAGGATTGCTTCGCTACGTTCAGCTTCATGAACCCAGTGTCAGTTACTCTGACAGAGTGCGAGTTCACATTCGAAGGACCCGGCCTTGTTCGCCCACAAACTGTGAAATACCGGTGAGATTTTTTTATTTATTTTTTTAATGTAATATTCATTTATTTCAAGTAATTCTGTTCGCCAGTGACGTGAAACCGGGAGAGATGATCAGTTTCGCCCAAAAGTTCATTCCTCGATTCAACGGTGAGCGCAAATTGGTTGCCACTTTCAACTCTCGCGAATTGGGCGACATTGTTGGCTCTCGTCCGATTCACGTTCGTGACTGAGATATTTCTCATCGAAGCAACCCGACTACCACGTAAACTCCTTCGACATGACAATCTGGACCTTGAAACGGACTTGGACTTGCCCATGGAAAAGTGTTGCAAATTAGTCAAGTAACTCTCGTTTTCTCTGCACTTTTTACAACTCTATTTCATTTACATATTATAAACCCAAAAATGAACCATTTGCGTTATTATTGTATCCAATTTAACCACTCTTCTTATGCTCCTCTTCTTACTGATGGTGTTGGTTTACTGCTAATCTTCTTATATACTTTCTGGGTGATGGTTTTAGTCAACCAGAATAAATTTCATCAATCAGATTCCTTGTGCATTGACTTGTTTAACGGCATCGATGTGCTATAATTTCTTAAATAGAGGTAATGTTATTGTACTCGTCGTGGAAATGAGGTATTATCACGGCCTACCGGGTCTTCACTAAAGTTTGAGAGAAATTTTTTTATAAAGAAAAGGTGACGTCCGAAGACGAGATTTGTTAGTTTCTTTGGAGCCCATTAAGAAGTAGAGTAAAAGGAAAAGAAAAGTAATCAGAACTGAATCAATTACTTTGAGATCAATTATCGATGTAAAAATAGTCTCTCGTCCCTTAAATCTCTCTTATTCACCCATTTCTATTTCTTTGCTTCCTTTCGTAAAAGTGGAGAGAGCAATCCGCAATAAGTTTTTGAGGGGTCGCGCCGTCAAAAATGCTAGATGAGCTCGCAATTTTGGCCACCAGGTGGCTTGTTTTGTTTACTTTGTCGTCTGCGTAGATTTGTTACAGTCGTCTGTGTTCTTGCATGGTTCTTGTTTGCAAATTGCAATTTTTATCTATTTCTCAGAATATTGAAACAAATAGTAAGGGATTTGGACTGTGGTTGTGAATTTGAATAAAAGTAATGGGATTGAAAGCATGAGTCGCGAGGATCACAACTTCACAATGATAAACCGACTGCCAGATCTTATTTGAAAACCACTAAAACTAAACAAGGTTGGTTCTAAAATTCAATTTTCCCATTATTTAAACTCTAAGCCCACTACAGCTTTCATATATTGTACTTTACTTATCTGGATGCAGTTCCAAATTATTGTATAACAATTCCATGTCTGTTCTTGTTTACAGAAAATTGAACCGTTTTCATAGGCACATTGAAATCACAGAACAGATTTAGTATTTAAAAATTTTGACATTTAGAAAGAAACAGTAGTTGGTTGGTGATAAGTAAAGTATTCTCTATTGTAGGCCAGTCCTTTTAATTGACATCAGTCTGTGACATCAAGAAAGATTTCCAAGAATATTGTAATGAAAATTATGGGTGGTTGGTAATCTTTTTCTTTAGTAAATGGTGGCCCTGAAAAGGGCCGATTGGTTAGTCAAAATGGAATAGGTCGCTTAAGCACGTTCACCACGAATACGGCGAGCGAGCTGGATGTCTTTTGGCATGATGGTGACTCGCTTGGCGTGGATGGCGCACAAATTGGTGTCTTCGAAAAGACCCACCAAGTAAGCCTCGCTGGCCTCCTGCAGGGCCATGACGGCCGAGCTCTGGAAACGCAAGTCGGTCTTGAAATCCTGGGCGATTTCTCTGACCAAGCGCTGGAATGGCAACTTGCGGATGAGAAGCTCGGTCGACTTTTGGTAGCGACGGATCTCACGAAGGGCGACGGTGCCGGGACGATAACGATGGGGTTTCTTGACTCCTCCAGTGGCCGGGGCACTTTTACGAGCGGCTTTGGTGGCCAACTGTTTGCGGGGCGCCTTGCCACCGGTGGATTTGCGAGCGGTCTGCTTGGTACGAGCCATTTCGAGCGACTGAAATTACAGATGTCCTAACTAGTGAAAAGTGCTTGGTATATCTGGGGAACCTACGGACGTTGCGGAGCTAAGCGAGTTCACTGGCTAGGGATTGGTTAGTTCAAAAATGGGAGGGAAAAGAAAAATTTATAACGGAAATCCTTTTTGTTGACAAGTGATGGCTGGAGCTGAGTTCCACCAATAGGAGTTCAGCTTGAGGATCCGGTAGGGTATATATTGGGCCCATAGTGAGTTTAACATCATTCGATATTTTTTAAATCTCTGAAACTCATTTGAAAATGACTGGTCGCGGCAAAGGAGGAAAAGGACTCGGCAAGGGAGGCGCCAAACGTCATCGCAAAGTTTTGCGTGACAACATCCAGGGAATCACCAAGCCGGCCATCCGTCGTCTTGCCCGTCGTGGTGGTGTCAAGCGAATCTCTGGTCTCATCTACGAGGAGACCCGCGGTGTGTTGAAGGTGTTCCTTGAGAACGTGATTCGTGACGCCGTCACCTACACTGAACACGCCAAGAGGAAGACGGTGACGGCCATGGACGTCGTCTACGCACTGAAACGCCAGGGCCGCACTCTGTACGGTTTCGGCGGTTAAATCTTTTCTAGCTATTGATACTCCGATCTTTCAATCCAATCGGCCCTTTTCAGGGCCACCATTTACTTAAAGAAAAAGATTTCTCAACTATATTCTTGTCGACTTTCTATAAGCAAAAAAGAACAAAAACATGATTTCATACAGCCGTTGGAGCAATGCTTTAATATTATTTAAGTGTTGGTGCACCTTAAAAAATATTTTTGGAAATATAAAGTTCTTATGATACGTATTACACGGTGTTAAGCCAAATAACTTAAATCGTAAAATATCCAGAAGCTATTTTTTTCTCAGATTTTCCATACTATAATTTCTTAATATTTCCTCTCTATTCTGCCTTTAATTCTCGTCAATTTCTGGAGTTGCTCTTAGCTACTGAAACATTTTTTCGCAACTGTCGGTGATTCTTATCTTGATTACTATTTGAATTAAATTAAATGGCTGTGCCATTTATAAAAATTGCTTAGATATGTTGATTTTTGAACTCTTTCTTTCAACTTCTACTTTTAATCGAATCGTCTGTCTGATCTGAATCTAAAATATGTAATAACTTCCCATCGTATTTAACAACATTTTTATAATATTTGCTTAGTACGTAAAAAATTTACGTGATTGCTTCGGAGACCAATTTCGTGATCCCCTTTTCTCTGTATTCACTATTCAACATTCAACGCATTGTGTCAAATCTGGCAAACGTGAACTACAGAAGAGCTATTGCCATGTAGAATAGTAAACTGGTGAAAAGAGACTATAAGCTCTAGATACAAAGCAATTCATAACGTTCCGTTTCACAAATTGGGTCGAGTTTAGGATTCGACTAGACAAATGTCAAAAGCAGTTAGATAGTTTTCATTTCTTGAAAATTTGGTGGCCCTGAAAAGGGCCGATTGGTTGGAAGGGACCGAGATGAACAATCTACTTGGTGCTGGTGTACTTGGTGACTGCCTTGGTGCCTTCAGACACGGCGTGTTTGGCCAACTCACCGGGCAAGAGCAGACGGACGGCCGTCTGGATTTCCCGGCTAGTGATGGTCGAACGCTTGTTGTAGTGGGCAAGACGGGACGACTCTCCAGCGATGCGCTCGAAAATGTCGTTGACGAAGCTGTTCATGATGGTCATGGCTTTGGAGGAGATGCCAGTGTCGGGGTGGACCTGCTTCAACACTTTGTAGATGTAAATGGCGTAGCTCTCCTTCCTCTTGCGCTTCTTCTTCTTGTCTCCTTTGGCAATGTTCTTCTGGGCCTTGCCGGCCTTCTTCGCAGCTTTTCCGCTTACTTTGGGGGGCATGCTAGGACTTGAGTAAATCTGAGAAAGTAACGACCGACTCTTCAAATTTCGTCTTTATATTGAAGTTGGCTCCCCCTCACTACTTGATGGTAGCCAAAACTCGCGTCTCCAGAGACTTACGTGTAGCAGCAGATGTTCACTCGGGGGCGGAGCTAGTAACACAATCAGGGGAGACATGAAAGAAAGGCGGGGCAAATAAAAGTTTACCGATTGGCTACCAAAATTGCATTCTGAATCCGACATCAAGCGACTATATAAACGTCGATTTTTCAAATTGTATACATCACTCGTTCCTTGATTGTAGGAACCGCGTTTACTTACTCTACATCTTAACATGTCTGGTCGTGGTAAAGGAGGCAAAGTCAAGGGAAAGTCAAAGACCCGTTCCAGCAGGGCCGGACTTCAATTCCCCGTCGGTCGTATCCACCGAATGCTTCGCAAAGGATCGTACGCTGAGCGCGTCGGTGCCGGTGCCCCCGTCTACTTGGCTGCCGTCATGGAGTACTTGGCCGCTGAGGTCCTCGAGTTGGCTGGTAACGCCGCCCGTGACAACAAGAAGACCCGTATCATCCCTCGTCACTTGCAATTGGCCATCCGCAACGACGAAGAGTTGAACAAACTTCTCTCCGGTGTCACCATCGCTCAGGGTGGTGTTTTGCCCAACATCCAGGCCGTTCTCTTGCCCAAGAAGACCGACAAACCCGCCAAGGCTTAAACTTCCCCCGTCTTTAAACAAACGGCCCTTTTCAGGGCCACCAATTTATTCTAGAAAAAAGGAATTTGCTAAATGCTATATTTCGCACATTATTTCGTTTCTGACTGAGAGAAAAACTCGATTACAAATTTTACATGTTATTGTACAGATTTATAAATATCTTAATCAATGTCTGAATTCAGTATCAGTTTATGATCCACCTTGTTAATTCAGGCAACCTTGCCCACTCCCCCTTAGCTCTAGTTGAAATTCAACATGGTCGCCGTTTGGCTTGTTGTTTATTGGTTGCGGGTGGTGTGACAGCGATTCTGTCGATAATTCTCATTCTCACTGATTCGGATTTTTTTTGTTTATTTTTAATGGAAAATAGCACCAATCACTAGCACGAAGTATCTGGTATTGCATTTTACCACGACACCTTTCGACCAACTTGAAAAAGAACTTGAATGGCTGTAAAGAAGAGTTTACACCAATTGAGAAATGGTTTTCTTCATTCTGAAGGTTGGGATGGATAGATTTTAAAAGATTTAATAGATAACACACCATGTGGATTCTGATTTCATTCTTGATTTAATTTTTCAGATAATTCCTTCAACTGAATGTTTCATGTGACCTCGTGACTTCTGGTCGCTTGTGACAAAATAATCCAATTCAAGCTGTGTTTTCCAAAATTTTAGGAAATTCTATTTGCGAGGTAGTTATTTGACCAACATTTCATTTTATTTCTACGATATTTAAGGTTGTAGGCCTATAGTATAATTAGATAGAAAACCCTAAAAATGCTTTTCCTGTTGTTTGCTCACTTGCTGGATGGATTTTTTCGGGGTTTGTTCTCATGTCTAAAGACAAATTCTAGCTCATACCCAACTAAAAAGGATAGCCTAATTACTCCTCCCCTGTCTGCTTGTAAAACACGAGTAGGCAATCAGATGCTCCTGGTAGAGAAATTAAAACTTGTTTCTTATATTTGCATAGCCAACCTTATTATGGTCAAGATGTGGTTCCCACACGCATTTAACAATTTGGAAAGCCGAATTCCTTTTTCATTCACTTAATAGTCTAATTTCCGTAATGTACGCTCTGGAGCAAATGTAACCGTGAATGAACTGGAATTTCACTCGGTGAACATTTTGCTATTCTTTTTCTATTTTTAACTGCCTAGTTTTCAACCTATCCTATCATGAGAATTTCACTTGATCGCTAAATGGATAAAAACATGATTCCTTCTTCATTTTGTAAATATTCCATTGATTTCTCGTTTACTGCTCTTGGTACATAGTTCTGTTATGATTCATAACATTTAATTTTTCTTTTAGAACGCCAATATGTTCCATCGGGATATTCGGCCACATCATCAACAATCACAAGCTATTCAAATATCTATGCATCACCTATTTATGTGCCTGATCCCGTTTCACCCCCTTCACAAGTCAATCAACCGGAGCCAGTGGAACGTTTGGATTCAAAAGGAAGAGTTTCTCAGTTGGAAGATCTATAGCGGATGCTGGAACTGCAGAAGAAGATTCAGGAATTGGAGATCAGTTTGCAGGAAGCCAAATCCAAACAGGCTGTTCCTCCCAGTGGAATTAAGAGGCAGCAGGTCGTCATCGACAAATCGACATCTGCAGCTATTTCCACTAGAGCAAGAAGTCGAACTTAGTGTGTTCCTGAAAAGAATCCTTCTATCTCATCGTCTGTCTCTTCTAAAATTCTGAATGAAATTGATCTTCTGCAAGTCCGATTGAGCAATGTGATCGCCTCAACCGGAGCTGTCGTTGTCAACCGTCGTCGCATTGGAAAGATAACCGACAACTATCAGGAGTCGATTGGGCGTGAAGAATTCGGTCAAGTCTTCAAAGGAACTTGGCACGGACGTAAAGCAGCCGTCAAAGAAATCCGCTCTCCTTGGCGTTGCAGCACAATCGTCGAGGCTCGATCGTTCGCCAAGATGATTCAACGAGAGGTTGAAGCCTTTTCAGCTGTCCAGCACCGCAATATTATTGGACTGCTCGGTCTTTGCATGGATAACGGATCGAGTGATGGTGAAACATCGATTAGAGTCTCGCTCATCTTTGAATTCACCAACGGAGGGACTCTTTTCGACCATCTTTTCGGCGACCAAGCAAAAAATAGCAAATTCAAATTAGACGTGAATCAAATGATGCTGATCGCTCGCCATCTCACCGCGAGACTCTCCATCTACTGCATTCCACTCAGCAGAAGCCGGGCGGTTCAGTTATGGTCCACCGTGACGTGAAATCCGCCAATGTTTTACTGCAACGGGATGACGAAGGAAGAGTCGTGCGAGCTGTTTTGGCCGATTTAACGTCTTCATTTGGATCTTAACGAAAGTGGGAGCGGCTCTGGCCTAGCAGCCAGTTTCATGACAGCCGTGGTAGGTACCCACGGCTGTGTCCATCCTTTGTATGCGGAGGTACTGTATATTTTCAACATGTTCCAACTAATGCAGTGTTTATTAATTATTTCTCAATTACCATTGTAGAGTTCAACCTACAGACGGGTTGGCCAGTTTGCACGTCCTTCACTCTTAAAGGTCGCGGGGAATATTACGTTAAACTGTCAATGCGGTGATGTAGAGGTTGGGTGAGGACGACACGTGTTGCATCATTATCAAGCAGATACAAAAGCCGCAAGGCTCAGCCATTTGGTATTCATTTTGATATTGATTGTTGTAGACCCTTCCCCAGCAACGTCAACCTAAAGAAGGGAAGGCAAGTTTCCATTTTCTTCAATTTTGAAGGTCACGGAGATACCATTACGTTAAACGTGTCATGTGGAGTAGAGGTTGGGTGAGAACGGGAAGTGTTCCATCATTATCAAGCAGGTCCAATAGCCGCAAGGCTTAAGAGGTTAGGGTGAGAAAAAAATCGTATATAATGTGAGAGAAAAGGCGATCTTAAGTAGTCGAGTGAGCACCTCCGACACGGCAACAACCGTAGCGCACTGTCACCAACTCCCTCCTTCCTCTCATCGTACAACCAATTCGCAATCATGGGTAAATATTCTTCAATGTTTTATATTAAGTTTTTTTATAAATGCTACTTTTTGCTATTGGTTAATATGCTAGTTAATATTGAATGTAGACATATCAATAACACAATCGATAACGAAAAATTATGCCCATTAAGCAGCGCTCCCTTCAAATTAGTGACGTCTTGTCTTGTCACAATTTTTTGATTTGTTTTATCTTCATTTATTTATGGTCTTAAGTTAATTATAGTATTTTGTTAGTTAAACATGTACAAGCACAGCAAATTCTTAATCGATATTTCGGGGAAATACTTCGTTAATTAAAAAAATCGACCAGTATCAGTTCCTATGAATTTGGTTGTAGGTCATATGTAACATAATTACGTAAAAGTGTCATGCATTGGTGGTAGAGGTTTGGTGGGAGCGACACGTGTTGCATCATTATCAAGCAGGTACAATAGCCGCAAGGGTTAAGAGGTGGGTTAGGGTGAAAATTAAGTCGAAGAAAAGGAAAAAGGTGTTTTAAAATCAGTTGAGTGAGGATCTCCGACATGGCAACTGCAGTGCACTATTCGTCACCAAATGCATTCTTCATTCTAAAATAATTTCGCAATGAGTAAATATTCTTTAACTTTTTGTGTCGATTTTTGTTGTTTTTTTTTCTTTTCAATTGTAAATATGCCATTTATTGAATATATTTAATATTCAAATTGTTTATTGTCTGTCGTATTAAAGGAGAAAAAAGGCCAAAGAAATCAGTCGAGCGATCATCTCCGACACGGCAATAGCAACTGCAGTGCACTATTTTTGTCATCAATTGATTCTTCATCAGTTCGTAATCATGGGTAAATATTCATTTTTACATTGAGTCATGAAAAATTTCTATGTCATTTCTAGTTGATATGATGAGCTATAATTGAAATTAATTTTTAAATTGTTTATTGTACAGTTAATTATGGCGTTGTGCTGCTGTTGGGTGTTGTACCGTTGATTCCTGAGTCGACCACGAGTATACCGATGTCTCCTGGATACGGTGGCCCCGAGTTACTTCATCAAAGCGCCCGAGTACTACACTGAGGCTCCCAAGTACTACACCATCAAAGCTCCAGAGTATTACACTACAACCTACGCTGCTCCAGGTTACTATACTGATGCTCCCAATTACTATTTTGTTCCCAGCTACTACACCGAGGCTCCAGTTTATTACACCACTAAAGCAATCGAATACTACACCGAAGTGCCAAAGTACTACACTGCGATCTACGCTGCCCCAGCTTACACCACCAAGGGACCGGAGTACTGCACCATATTACGCTGCTCCAGTTCACTACACCGCCGTGAGACGCAACCACATCTGAGGCAGCCAGTATTACTGCACAGCGGCTTCTTCTTAGTACTACATTGAACCGGAATACTACACTGATGCTCCAGTTTACTACACCACAACCTACGTTACACCTAGATGCTACACCGAAGCCCCCAAGTACTGCACCGGCAAGGCCGAATATTACACAACCACGTTTGCTGCCCCAGTCTACTACACCGAGATACTCAAGTATTTCTCTGCTCCAGCAACTACCGAACAGTGGCTCCTGTTGACTACACCATCTATGCCCCGGGGTTTTACAGTACAACCTACGCTGCCCCCATCTACACCACCAAGGCCCACACAACCAAGGCACCCGAGCTACTACTTAGGCTGCTCCGACCTTCTGCACCGGTATTCCACTGCCCCGAGTTACTACACCACCAAGGCACTTGAATGTTACATCACAACCTACGCTTCTCCAGTTTACTACATAATGGTGAAGCCAGAAATGGAAATAGGTATGGGCCCAACGGGTCTTGCTTTAATCCTCTTGTGTCTCTTCTTCAAGATGAACCGTCTGGAATATTTGTTTGATTTTTTTAAATGTGAAGTAGAGAGGGTAGAGACAATATTTTGATAGAAGAGGAAAACAAGTGCTTTCGACTTATTTTAAAGAAGTTCTACATAACACGTGGGGTTTTGTGTTGAAATTTGTTGGTATAGTTAAATGTGTGCGGGTCATGACTCATGAGTTGCCAAGTTGAAGCTTATTTTCTGCTAGAAATCACTTGAGTAGAATAACCAATGAAGCGTTGTTGACACTTAACTTGCATCTGACCGTGTGGAAGGCCTTTTTAGTTTTTTTTAATGTTACGTCATTTTTATAATCATTCTCATCTAATTTCCCCATGTCAATTGCTAATTCGAAGGTCACTGATTATTACGTAAAAATTTTGCCATGTAGTGGTGTAGAGGTTGGGTAAGAACGGGACGTGTTTGATCATTATCAAGCAGGTAAAATTGCCGCAAGGCTTAAGATGAAAAAGGTTAGGGTGGGAAAAAGTCGTATAAAAGGAGAGAAAAGGCGATAAAGATCATTCTAGTGAGCATCTCCAACACGATAACAGCTGCTTTCTTCCAATTCTCAATCATGGGTAATTCGTTTATTTTACATGGAGTTTTGTATCAATTAGACTTCCTTACATTTGTTCATGTGCCACTTATAGTTGGATATTAATGTTCACATTCAATTGTCTAGTTAACTATCCGTGCTGTTTGGTGCATCGTTGATGGTCGAGTCGTCCACTGGTGTACGGATGACCCCTGAGTGTGGCAGATACCCAACCGCAACGCTACTGTCTTACTACACAACAAACATACGCAAACAGTTCCTACACCCAAAAGGCCGTATATTACACAAGGGCGTATGCTACACCAGTTTACTACACCGAGGAATTCAAGTATTGCTCTTCTCCGAGCAAACACCAAACAGAGGCTCCTGTTAACTACACTACCATCGCCCTCGAGTGTTACACTACAACCTACGCTGCCCCCAACTACTACACTGTAGCTCCGAAGTGCTACACATCAATGCACAACCAATTCGCAATTGGTAAATCTGCTGTTTTACATAATTTGAATTATTCCACATGTTCTCTAATTGTTAATTAATAACTGAAAATGTTTTATTTTATTCATTACAGTTTATTTTGACGTCGCGCTGCTGTTGGTTGTTCTATCGTTGCTAAAGTGTTGACCACTGTACCGAACTCCACCGACTTTGGGTATTAACGACAAGTGATGTATGTCAATAGGTGTAATAGCCGTAAAGTTAAAAATTTGAAACAGGGAGAGAAAAAATCGGATAAAAGAAGAGAGGAAAGGCGATTTATCAATTGAATGAGCATCTCCTACCCGGCAGCAATTGCATTCTTCCAATACTCAATCAAAGGAGTACGACACCACCAAGGCAGCGGAGTACTACACCACCAAGGCAGCGGAGAACTACACCACCAAGGCAGCGGAGAACTACACCACCAAGGCAGCGGAGAACTACACCACCAAGGCAGCGGAGAACTACACCACCAAGGCAGCGGAGTACTACACCACCAAGGCAGCGGAGTACTACACCACCAAGGCAGCGGAGTACTACACCACCAAGGCAGCGGAGTACTACACCACCAAGGCAGCGGAGTACTATACCACCAAGGCAGCGGAGTACTATACCACCAAGGCAGCGGAGTACTACACCACCAAGGCAGCGGAGTACTACACCACCAAGGCAGCGGAGTACTACACCACCAAGGCAGCGGAGTACTACACCACCATGTATGTTGCCCTTGCCTTTTAGACCGAGGCTCCCAAGTACTACTCCGTTCCCAGCTACAACACCGAGGCTCCAGCTTATTACACCACCAAATCGGTCAAATATTACACAGAAACGCCCTAGTACTAGTATTTTATCAACTTTGCGTCAGTTGTCTATTGGTGTTGGATTTCTTCAAGACCGGTATGCTGAATTGTGAATTGTTTGTGTTATATTTTAGAGGTGACTACTGCCTTATTCATACGGACATGTTCTTGTGGTTCGACGATGATATTTCAAGGACTAGTTACGAGACATTTGTAACTGTAGATTTTATCAAATCTTATAAGTAATGGGAAAGTGGCTGACCTTTGTAAAAATGAAAGACTTTGAAGTTGAGAGAAATATATTGATACAATTTCATAACAAAACTTGGTATAAATTACAAACAATGAACAAAAAACTCATAAAAAGAATTGTGTTATATTGTCCCACCTCCTCCCACAATTCCTCCACATTTTACAGTCACATACAAACATACACATATACATACACTTAAGTTAACCCATTGGCTGCCACGCCTTACAACCCGTAGGTTGCTCTCTACTAATCTACGCGCCACGTCTGAAGGATCTATGACCAAGTGGGACTTGCCATTGCTGACAAGTCCGTGCTGAAAAGGGGGAACTATGGTGCATTGCCTGAAACAGGCGCCTTGCGGCAAATTTTGGGCTTGGCGACTCTCCGACCCCGCGGCTTGTAAACCACGAGACCGAACAGCGCGGCCCGTGCTAAGGAGCTAGGGGAAAACAAAGGCGTGGCAGACAACGGGTTAACTAACACTAACACAAACATATTACCAACAAAAAATGATGATCCACGCTGACATTTTGGAGATACCGGCGACGTTTTAGTGTCCATCTTCTCGACGTTTCCTCTCATTACCTGAATAGAATAAAGAGAAAACAATTCTTATTAAGTGACATGCCAATTAAAGTAACATAATAGTCACATAATACATATAGGTTCATTGTTCTGGTTTTTTTGCTCAAAACTTTAAAGGCGCGCTTTAAATGGCTTAAAATCTACCTAATAATATTGATAACTGTTCACAGAACAAAGCTCACATGCTAGTCTTCAAACAAAAATTCCGGAAGTAGACCGGAAGTAACCACAGCGCCTCAACCATTGAGCTGTCGTCAAATTAAACCACATATTCGTGATCTCCATGAAATTTGGGGTCGATTAGATGTGATTTAAACGAAATCCAAAATTTGGCCAAAATCGAGAATTTTCCTGAACTATAGTTCAGGAAAATTTTCGAAACCGGAAGTACGCGCACGTGAAAAAGATAACATGAACTTTACCACAAATTCGACGAGGATTACGAAAATGTGGTTCTTTTGCTCCTCGAATGAATAGTTTCTGAACTACTGACTGAAATGAGCAAACCGGAAGTAGAAAAAAAGAGCAATTATCGAAAATTTTACAAGTGAGCTTTGTTGCAGGAATAGTAATCGTCAGTTTTCACTAAATATTTCAACAAAATAACTGCCAATAAATATAAAAAGAGATGTTCAAAGTAACTGAAACTGACTGTTTTGACAGCTGCAAATTATCAAAAAGCCATCTAGCGTTAGAAAAAAGAAACGTCCAAGTAAAACTTCGCGCGTAAAAGGGCCTGATTTTGGAAACTGTTACACAGACAGAGACTAACGCAACTAGATTTTTGGTAGATAACCTACGAAAATAAGTCAATTGTTGGGTACCTGGGCATAATCCCGTGGTGAGTGACTGCACAGCGGACGGAAGCGATCATGAAGTGGTCCAGAAACTCCCCAAGTCGCCAGTGAAGTAAAAAAAATTGTGTTTAGAAGCAGTGAAGCTAGATGATAAGCTAGATGAGGATGTTAGAGGATGTCGCGAAGATAAGGATGGACGTTGGTGGAAGTCCCTCTTCCGTCATGGAAAAGGTCAGCATTGGCACAAGAATCTTCGTGCCAGGACCACACGATTCCATAAAGAAACTGCGTGCTCTGTAAAAAAAAGTGTTTTTCATGAATTAAAATATAAAAATGAATAAAGCATATCAATCTTTACCTTTTCTAAGAAGCACACTGAAATGCTCATGATAAAAAAACCGTAAAAATGGAATCCACAGCAGGTTATTCACATCACACTCTTCATGTCTCTGAAACTCTACGTGGAAATGGGACAAGGAAATTCTCTACGTTATTTACAAATTTACACAAATTTACCTATGAGAAATAAAACTATACCTATCCCTCATCTGGGTTGCCTTCTAAACAGAAGTAGAAACAGCCATAACAAAAAACATGCTGTTTCAGGGTACACCACCAAAATTGCGAGATTCAGAAAAGATCTATGTTTTATGAGCAAGAATACCTATGTTATATGAAAATCTGAATGGTAATGGTCTGGTAGCAGTAAGGGGGAAATACCTTATCTCGGCACATTTGTATTCCAATATATGACTGCTTCATACATGAGTTTTAGGCTTTTGACATCATGATGAGCCTAATGGATGGAAAGTGACTGAGCGCCAAGTCAACTTGTTGGAATTACTGACAGTATGCACCTAGAATTTGAAGGAATAAGTTGGTACAGTATAAAAATAAGGAAACTATGTCAATATTAACCTACATAAGTTATGAAGTTCAATTTGGTAAATGAAATCACAGGAATATAGGTATTAATTAGCTACAATTTGTTTCGCTCAATTAGCCTTGTTATCGATGTAACAACAACATGGGCGACACTAGCGACATCTAGTAATGAGTTTCTAAAGTTGGTTGCACAGCCACAGCTCAAATTATATTGGAGTTCTATTGTCGCGTAGTGGAGTTCTATTTTCGGATAATAAAAACATTGGGGTTCTATTGTCGGTGTCGGTGACAAACGACAATAGAACTCCAATAATTGGACCACATTTAGCTGTGACTGTGCAATCATCTAAGGATTCAAAACTCATTACTAGATGTCGCTAGTGTCGCCCATGTTGTTGTTACATCGATAACAAGGCTAATTGAGCGAAACAAATTGTAGCTAATTAATACCTATATTCCTGTGATTTCATTTACCAAATTGAACTTCATAACTTATGTAGGTTAATATTGACATAGTTTCCTTATTTTTATACTGTACCAACTTATTCCTTCAAATTCTAGGTGCATACTGTCAGTAATTCCAACAAGTTGACTTGGCGCTCAGTCACTTTCCATCCATTAGGCTCATCATGATGTCAAAAGCCTAAAACTCATGTATGAAGCAGTCATATATTGGAATACAAATGTGCCGAGATAAGGTATTTCCCCCTTACTGCTACCAGACCATTACCATTCAGATTTTCATATAACATAGGTATTCTTGCTCATAAAACATAGATCTTTTCTGAATCTCGCAATTTTGGTGGTGTACCCTGAAACAGCATGTTTTTTGTTATGGCTGTTTCTACTTCTGTTTAGAAGGCAACCCAGATGAGGGATAGGTATAGTTTTATTTCTCATAGGTAAATTTGTGTAAATTTGTAAATAACGTAGAGAATTTCCTTGTCCCATTTCCACGTAGAGTTTCAGAGACATGAAGAGTGTGATGTGAATAACCTGCTGTGGATTCCATTTTTACGGTTTTTTTATCATGAGCATTTCAGTGTGCTTCTTAGAAAAGGTAAAGATTGATATGCTTTATTCATTTTTATATTTTAATTCATGAAAAACACTTTTTTTTACAGAGCACGCAGTTTCTTTATGGAATCGTGTGGTCCTGGCACGAAGATTCTTGTGCCAATGCTGACCTTTTCCATGACGGAAGAGGGACTTCCACCAACGTCCATCCTTATCTTCGCGACATCCTCTAACATCCTCATCTAGCTTATCATCTAGCTTCACTGCTTCTAAACACAATTTTTTTTACTTCACTGGCGACTTGGGGAGTTTCTGGACCACTTCATGATCGCTTCCGTCCGCTGTGCAGTCACTCACCACGGGATTATGCCCAGGTACCCAACAATTGACTTATTTTCGTAGGTTATCTACCAAAAATCTAGTTGCGTTAGTCTCTGTCTGTGTAACAGTTTCCAAAATCAGGCCCTTTTACGCGCGAAGTTTTACTTGGACGTTTCTTTTTTCTAACGCTAGATGGCTTTTTGATAATTTGCAGCTGTCAAAACAGTCAGTTTCAGTTACTTTGAACATCTCTTTTTATATTTATTGGCAGTTATTTTGTTGAAATATTTAGTGAAAACTGACGATTACTATTCCTGCAACAAAGCTCACTTGTAAAATTTTCGATAATTGCTCTTTTTTTCTACTTCCGGTTTGCTCATTTCAGTCAGTAGTTCAGAAACTATTCATTCGAGGAGCAAAAGAACCACATTTTCGTAATCCTCGTCGAATTTGTGGTAAAGTTCATGTTATCTTTTTCACGTGCGCGTACTTCCGGTTTCGAAAATTTTCCTGAACTATAGTTCAGGAAAATTCTCGATTTTGGCCAAATTTTGGATTTCGTTTAAATCACATCTAATCGACCCCAAATTTCATGGAGATCACGAATATGTGGTTTAATTTGACGACAGCTCAATGGTTGAGGCGCTGTGGTTACTTCCGGTCTACTTCCGGAATTTTTGTTTGAAGACTAGCATGTGAGCTTTGTTCTGTGAACAGTTATCAATATTATTAGGTAGATTTTAAGCCATTTAAAGCGCGCCTTTAAAGTTTTGAGCAAAAAAACCAGAACAATGAACCTATATGTATTATGTGACTATTATGTTACTTTAATTGGCATGTCACTTAATAAGAATTGTTTTCTCTTTATTCTATTCAGGTAATGAGAGGAAACGTCGAGAAGATGGACACTAAAACGTCGCCGGTATCTCCAAAATGTCAGCGTGGATCATCATTTTTTGTTGGTAATATGTTTGTGTTAGTGTTAGTTAACCCGTTGTCTGCCACGCCTTTGTTTTCCCCTAGCTCCTTAGCACGGGCCGCGCTGTTCGGTCTCGTGGTTTACAAGCCGCGGGGTCGGAGAGTCGCCAAGCCCAAAATTTGCCGCAAGGCGCCTGTTTCGCAACCTACGGGTTGTAAGGCGTGGCAGCCAATGGGTTAACTTAAGTGTATGTATATGTGTATGTTTGTATGTGACTGTAAAATGTGGAGGAATTGTGGGAGGAGGTGGGACAATATAACACAATTCTTTTTATGAGTTTTTTGTTCATTGTTTGTAATTTATACCAAGTTTTGTTATGAAATTGTATCAATATATTTCTCTCAACTTCAAAGTCTTTCATTTTTACAAAGGTCAGCCACTTTCCCATTACTTATAAGATTACAAATGTCTCGTAACTAGTCCTTGAAATATCATCGTCGAACCACAAGAACATGTCCGTATGAATAAGGCAGTAGTCACCTCTAAAATATAACACAAACAATTCACAATTCAGCATACCGGTCTTGAAGAAATCCAACACCAATAGACAACTGACGCAAAGTTGACAAAATACTAGTACTAGGGCGTTTCTGTGTAATATTTGTCCGATTTGGTGGTGTAAAAAGCTGGAGCCTCGGTGTTGTAGCTGGGAACGGAGTAGTACTTGGGAGCCTCGGTCTAAAAGGCAAGGGCAGCATACATGGTGGTGTAGTACTCCGCTGCCTTGGTGGTGTAGTACTCCGCTGCCTTGGTGGTGTAGTACTCCGCTGCCTTGGTGGTGTAGTACTCCGCTGCCTTGGTGGTGTAGTACTCCGCTGCCTTGGTGGTGTAGTACTCCGCTGCCTTGGTGGTGTAGTACTCCGCTGCCTTGGTGGTGTAGTACTCCGCTGCCTTGGTGGTGTAGTACTCCGCTGCCTTGGTGGTGTAGTACTCCGCTGCCTTGGTGGTGTAGTACTCCGCTGCCTTGGTGGTGTAGTACTCCGCTGCCTTGGTGGTGTAGTACTCCGCTGCCTTGGTGGTGTAGTACTCCGCTGCCTTGGTGGTGTAGTACTCCGCTGCCTTGGTGGTGTAGTACTCCGCTGCCTTGGTGGTGTAGTTCTCCGCTGCCTTGGTGGTGTAGTACTCCGCTGCCTTGGTGGTGTAGTTCTCCGCTGCCTTGGTGGTGTAGTTCTCCGCTGCCTTGGTGGTGTAGTTCTCCGCTGCCTTGGTGGTGTAGTACTCCGCTGCTTTGGTGGTGTCGTACTCCTTTGATTGAGTATTGGAAGAATGCAATTGCTGCCGGGTAGGAGATGCTCATTCAATTGATAAATCGCCTTTCCTCTCTTCTTTTATCCGATTTTTTCTCTCCCTGTTTCAAATTTTTAACTTTACGGCTATTACACCTATTGACATACATCACTTGTCGTTAATACCCAAAGTCGGTGGAGTTCGGTACAGTGGTCAACACTTTAGCAACGATAGAACAACCAACAGCAGCGCGACGTCAAAATAAACTGTAATGAATAAAATAAAACATTTTCAGTTATTAATTAACAATTAGAGAACATGTGGAATAATTCAAATTATGTAAAACAGCAGATTTACCAATTGCGAATTGGTTGTGCATTGATGTGTAGCACTTCGGAGCTACAGTGTAGTAGTTGGGGGCAGCGTAGGTTGTAGTGTAACACTCGAGGGCGATGGTAGTGTAGTTAACAGGAGCCTCTGTTTGGTGTTTGCTCGGAGAAGAGCAATACTTGAATTCCTCGGTGTAGTAAACTGGTGTAGCATACGCCCTTGTGTAATATACGGCCTTTTGGGTGTAGGAACTGTTTGCGTATGTTTGTTGTGTAGTAAGACAGTAGCGTTGCGGTTGGGTATCTGCCACACTCAGGGGTCATCCGTACACCAGTGGACGACTCGACCATCAACGATGCACCAAACAGCACGGATAGTTAACTAGACAATTGAATGTGAACATTAATATCCAACTATAAGTGGCACATGAACAAATGTAAGGAAGTCTAATTGATACAAAACTCCATGTAAAATAAACGAATTACCCATGATTGAGAATTGGAAGAAAGCAGCTGTTATCGTGTTGGAGATGCTCACTAGAATGATCTTTATCGCCTTTTCTCTCCTTTTATACGACTTTTTCCCACCCTAACCTTTTTCATCTTAAGCCTTGCGGCAATTTTACCTGCTTGATAATGATCAAACACGTCCCGTTCTTACCCAACCTCTACACCACTACATGGCAAAATTTTTACGTAATAATCAGTGACCTTCGAATTAGCAATTGACATGGGGAAATTAGATGAGAATGATTATAAAAATGACGTAACATTAAAAAAAACTAAAAAGGCCTTCCACACGGTCAGATGCAAGTTAAGTGTCAACAACGCTTCATTGGTTATTCTACTCAAGTGATTTCTAGCAGAAAATAAGCTTCAACTTGGCAACTCATGAGTCATGACCCGCACACATTTAACTATACCAACAAATTTCAACACAAAACCCCACGTGTTATGTAGAACTTCTTTAAAATAAGTCGAAAGCACTTGTTTTCCTCTTCTATCAAAATATTGTCTCTACCCTCTCTACTTCACATTTAAAAAAATCAAACAAATATTCCAGACGGTTCATCTTGAAGAAGAGACACAAGAGGATTAAAGCAAGACCCGTTGGGCCCATACCTATTTCCATTTCTGGCTTCACCATTATGTAGTAAACTGGAGAAGCGTAGGTTGTGATGTAACATTCAAGTGCCTTGGTGGTGTAGTAACTCGGGGCAGTGGAATACCGGTGCAGAAGGTCGGAGCAGCCTAAGTAGTAGCTCGGGTGCCTTGGTTGTGTGGGCCTTGGTGGTGTAGATGGGGGCAGCGTAGGTTGTACTGTAAAACCCCGGGGCATAGATGGTGTAGTCAACAGGAGCCACTGTTCGGTAGTTGCTTGGAGCAGAGAAATACTTGAGTATCTCGGTGTAGTAGACTGGGGCAGCAAACGTGGTTGTGTAATATTCGGCCTTGCCGGTGCAGTACTTGGGGGCTTCGGTGTAGCATCTAGGTGTAACGTAGGTTGTGGTGTAGTAAACTGGAGCATCAGTGTAGTATTCCGGTTCAATGTAGTACTAAGAAGAAGCCGCTGTGCAGTAATACTGGCTGCCTCAGATGTGGTTGCGTCTCAGGGCGGTGTAGTGAACTGGAGCAGCGTAATATGGTGCAGTACTCCGGTCCCTTGGTGGTGTAAGCTGGGGCAGCGTAGATCGCAGTGTAGTACTTTGGCACTTCGGTGTAGTATTCGATTGCTTTAGTGGTGTAATAAACTGGAGCCTCGGTGTAGTAGCTGGGAACAAAATAGTAATTGGGAGCATCAGTATAGTAACCTGGAGCAGCGTAGGTTGTAGTGTAATACTCTGGAGCTTTGATGGTGTAGTACTTGGGAGCCTCAGTGTAGTACTCGGGCGCTTTGATGAAGTAACTCGGGGCCACCGTATCCAGGAGACATCGGTATACTCGTGGTCGACTCAGGAATCAACGGTACAACACCCAACAGCAGCACAACGCCATAATTAACTGTACAATAAACAATTTAAAAATTAATTTCAATTATAGCTCATCATATCAACTAGAAATGACATAGAAATTTTTCATGACTCAATGTAAAAATGAATATTTACCCATGATTACGAACTGATGAAGAATCAATTGATGACAAAAATAGTGCACTGCAGTTGCTATTGCCGTGTCGGAGATGATCGCTCGACTGATTTCTTTGGCCTTTTTTCTCCTTTAATACGACAGACAATAAACAATTTGAATATTAAATATATTCAATAAATGGCATATTTACAATTGAAAAGAAAAAAAAACAACAAAAATCGACACAAAAAGTTAAAGAATATTTACTCATTGCGAAATTATTTTAGAATGAAGAATGCATTTGGTGACGAATAGTGCACTGCAGTTGCCATGTCGGAGATCCTCACTCAACTGATTTTAAAACACCTTTTCTCTCTCCTTTTCTTCGACTTAATTTTCACCCTAACCCACCTCTTAACCCTTGCGGCTATTGTACCTGCTTGATAATGATGCAACACGTGTCGCTCCCACCAAACCTCTACCACCAATGCATGACACTTTTACGTAATTATGTTACATATGACCTACAACCAAATTCATAGGAACTGATACTGGTCGATTTTTTTAATTAACGAAGCATTTCCCCGAAATATCGATTAAGAATTTGCTGTGCTTGTACATGTTTAACTAACAAAATACTATAATTAACTTAAGACCATAAATAAATGAAGATAAAACAAATCAAAAAATTGTGACAAGACAAGACGTCACTAATTTGAAGGGAGCGCTGCTTAATGGGCATAATTTTTCGTTATCGATTGTGTTATTGATATGTCTACATTCAATATTAACTAGCATATTAACCAATAGCAAAAAGTAGCATTTATAAAAAACTTAATATAAAACATTGAAGAATATTTACCCATGATTGCGAATTGGTTGTACGATGAGAGGAAGGAGGGAGTTGGTGACAGTGCGCTACGGTTGTTGCCGTGTCGGAGGTGCTCACTCGACTACTTAAGATCGCCTTTTCTCTCACATTATATACGATTTTTTTCTCACCCTAACCTATTAAGCCTTGCGGCTATTGGACCTGCTTGATAATGATGGAACACTTCCCGTTCTCACCCAACCTCTACTCCACATGACACGTTTAACGTAATGGTATCTCCGTGACCTTCAAAATTGAAGAAAATGGAAACTTGCCTTCCCTTCTTTAGGTTGACGTTGCTGGGGAAGGGTCTACAACAATCAATATCAAAATGAATACCAAATGGCTGAGCCTTGCGGCTTTTGTATCTGCTTGATAATGATGCAACACGTGTCGTCCTCACCCAACCTCTACATCACCGCATTGACAGTTTAACGTAATATTCCCCGCGACCTTTAAGAGTGAAGGACGTGCAAACTGGCCAACCCGTCTGTAGGTTGAACTCTACAATGGTAATTGAGAAATAATTAATAAACACTGCATTAGTTGGAACATGTTGAAAATATACAGTACCTCCGCATACAAAGGATGGACACAGCCGTGGGTACCTACCACGGCTGTCATGAAACTGGCTGCTAGGCCAGAGCCGCTCCCACTTTCGTTAAGATCCAAATGAAGACGTTAAATCGGCCAAAACAGCTCGCACGACTCTTCCTTCGTCATCCCGTTGCAGTAAAACATTGGCGGATTTCACGTCACGGTGGACCATAACTGAACCGCCCGGCTTCTGCTGAGTGGAATGCAGTAGATGGAGAGTCTCGCGGTGAGATGGCGAGCGATCAGCATCATTTGATTCACGTCTAATTTGAATTTGCTATTTTTTGCTTGGTCGCCGAAAAGATGGTCGAAAAGAGTCCCTCCGTTGGTGAATTCAAAGATGAGCGAGACTCTAATCGATGTTTCACCATCACTCGATCCGTTATCCATGCAAAGACCGAGCAGTCCAATAATATTGCGGTGCTGGACAGCTGAAAAGGCTTCAACCTCTCGTTGAATCATCTTGGCGAACGATCGAGCCTCGACGACTGTGCTGCAACGCCAAGGAGAGCGGATTTCTTTGACGGCTGCTTTACGTCCGTGCCAAGTTCCTTTGAAGACTTGTCCGAATTCTTCACGCCCAATCGACTCCTGATAGTTGTCGGTTATCTTTCCAATGCGACGACGGTTGACAACGACAGCTCCGGTTGAGGCGATCACATTGCTCAATCGGACTTGCAGAAGATCAATTTCATTCAGAATTTTAGAAGAGACAGACGATGAGATAGAAGGATTCTTTTCAGGAACACACTAAGTTCGACTTCTTGCTCTAGTGGAAATAGCTGCAGATGTCGATTTGTCGATGACGACCTGCTGCCTCTTAATTCCACTGGGAGGAACAGCCTGTTTGGATTTGGCTTCCTGCAAACTGATCTCCAATTCCTGAATCTTCTTCTGCAGTTCCAGCATCCGCTATAGATCTTCCAACTGAGAAACTCTTCCTTTTGAATCCAAACGTTCCACTGGCTCCGGTTGATTGACTTGTGAAGGGGGTGAAACGGGATCAGGCACATAAATAGGTGATGCATAGATATTTGAATAGCTTGTGATTGTTGATGATGTGGCCGAATATCCCGATGGAACATATTGGCGTTCTAAAAGAAAAATTAAATGTTATGAATCATAACAGAACTATGTACCAAGAGCAGTAAACGAGAAATCAATGGAATATTTACAAAATGAAGAAGGAATCATGTTTTTATCCATTTAGCGATCAAGTGAAATTCTCATGATAGGATAGGTTGAAAACTAGGCAGTTAAAAATAGAAAAAGAATAGCAAAATGTTCACCGAGTGAAATTCCAGTTCATTCACGGTTACATTTGCTCCAGAGCGTACATTACGGAAATTAGACTATTAAGTGAATGAAAAAGGAATTCGGCTTTCCAAATTGTTAAATGCGTGTGGGAACCACATCTTGACCATAATAAGGTTGGCTATGCAAATATAAGAAACAAGTTTTAATTTCTCTACCAGGAGCATCTGATTGCCTACTCGTGTTTTACAAGCAGACAGGGGAGGAGTAATTAGGCTATCCTTTTTAGTTGGGTGTTAGCTAGAATTTGTCTTTAGACATGAGAACAAACCCCGAAAAAATCCATCCAGCAAGTGAGCAAACAACAGGAAAAGCATTTTTAGGGTTTTCTATCTAATTATACTATAGGCCTACAACCTTAAATATCGTAGAAATAAAATGAAATGTTGGTCAAATAACTACCTCGCAAATAGAATTTCCTAAAATTTTGGAAAACACAGCTTGAATTGGATTATTTTGTCACAAGCGACCAGAAGTCACGAGGTCACATGAAACATTCAGCTGAAGGAATTATCTGAAAAATTAAATCAAGAATGAAATCAGAATCCACATGGTGTGTTATCTATTAAATCTTTTAAAATCTATCCATCCCAACCTTCAGAATGAAGAAAACCATTTCTCAATTGGTGTAAACTCTTCTTTACAGCCATTCAAGTTCTTTTTCAAGTTGGTCGAAAGGTGTCGTGGTAAAATGCAATACCAGATACTTCGTGCTAGTGATTGGTGCTATTTTCCATTAAAAATAAACAAAAAAAATCCGAATCAGTGAGAATGAGAATTATCGACAGAATCGCTGTCACACCACCCGCAACCAATAAACAACAAGCCAAACGGCGACCATGTTGAATTTCAACTAGAGCTAAGGGGGAGTGGGCAAGGTTGCCTGAATTAACAAGGTGGATCATAAACTGATACTGAATTCAGACATTGATTAAGATATTTATAAATCTGTACAATAACATGTAAAATTTGTAATCGAGTTTTTCTCTCAGTCAGAAACGAAATAATGTGCGAAATATAGCATTTAGCAAATTCCTTTTTTCTAGAATAAATTGGTGGCCCTGAAAAGGGCCGTTTGTTTAAAGACGGGGGAAGTTTAAGCCTTGGCGGGTTTGTCGGTCTTCTTGGGCAAGAGAACGGCCTGGATGTTGGGCAAAACACCACCCTGAGCGATGGTGACACCGGAGAGAAGTTTGTTCAACTCTTCGTCGTTGCGGATGGCCAATTGCAAGTGACGAGGGATGATGCGGGTCTTCTTGTTGTCACGGGCAGCGTTACCGGCCAACTCGAGGACCTCAGCGGCCAAGTACTCCATGACGGCAGCCAAGTAGACGGGCGCTCCGGCACCGACGCGCTCAGCGTACGATCCTTTGCGAAGCATTCGGTGGATACGACCGACGGGGAATTGAAGTCCGGCCCTGCTGGAACGGGTCTTTGACTTTCCCTTGACTTTGCCTCCTTTACCACGACCAGACATGTTGAGATGTAGAGTAAGTAAACGCGGTTCCTACAATCAAGGAACGAGTGATGTATACAATTTGAAAAATCGACGTTTATATAGTCGCTTGATGTCGGATTCAGAATGCAATTTTGGTAGCCAATCGGTAAACTTTTATTTGCCCCGCCTTTCTTTCATGTCTCCCCTGATTGTGTTACTAGCTCCGCCCCCGAGTGAACATCTGCTGCTACACGTAAGTCTCTGGAGACGCGAGTTTTGGCTACCATCAAGTAGTGAGGGGGAGCCAACTTCAATATAAAGACGAAATTTGAAGAGTCGGTCGTTACTTTCTCAGATTTACTCAAGGCCTAGAATGCCCCCCAAAGTAAGCGGAAAAGCTGCGAAGAAGGCCGGCAAGGCCCAGAAGAACATTGCCAAAGGAGACAAGAAGAAGAAGCGCAAGAGGAAGGAGAGCTACGCCATTTACATCTACAAAGTGTTGAAGCAGGTCCACCCCGACACTGGCATCTCCTCCAAAGCCATGACCATCATGAACAGCTTCGTCAACGACATTTTCGAGCGCATCGCTGGAGAGTCGTCCCGTCTCGCCCACTACAACAAGCGGTCGACCATCACTAGCCGGGAAATCCAGACGGCCGTCCGTCTGCTCTTGCCCGGTGAGTTGGCCAAACACGCCGTGTCTGAAGGCACCAAGGCAGTCACCAAGTACACCAGCACCAAGTAGATTGTTCATCTCGGTCCCTTCCAACCAATCGGCCCTTTTCAGGGCCACCAAATTTTCAAGAAATGAAAAATATCTAACTGCTTTTGACATTTGTCTAGTCGAATCCTAAACTCGACCCAATTTGTGAGACGGAACGTTATGAATTGCTTTGTATCTAGAGCTTATAGTCTCTTTTCACCAGTTTACTATTCTACATGGCAATAGCTCTTCTGTAGTTCACGTTTGCCAGATTTGACACAATGCGTTGAATGTTGAATAGTGAATACAGAGAAAAGGGGATCACGAAATTGGTCTCCGAAGCAATCACGTAAATTTTTTACGTACTAAGCAAATATTATAAAAATGTTGTTAAATACGATGGGAAGTTATTACATATTTTAGATTCAGATCAGACAGACGATTCGATTAAAAGTAGAAGTTGAAAGAAAGAGTTCAAAAATCAACATATCTAAGCAATTTTTATAAATGGCACAGCCATTTAATTTAATTCAAATAGTAATCAAGATAAGAATCACCGACAGTTGCGAAAAAATGTTTCAGTAGCTAAGAGCAACTCCAGAAATTGACGAGAATTAAAGGCAGAATAGAGAGGAAATATTAAGAAATTATAGTATGGAAAATCTGAGAAAAAAATAGCTTCTGGATATTTTACGATTTAAGTTATTTGGCTTAACACCGTGTAATACGTATCATAAGAACTTTATATTTCCAAAAATATTTTTTAAGGTGCACCAACACTTAAATAATATTAAAGCATTGCTCCAACGGCTGTATGAAATCATGTTTTTGTTCTTTTTTGCTTATAGAAAGTCGACAAGAATATAGTTGAGAAATCTTTTTCTTTAAGTAAATGGTGGCCCTGAAAAGGGCCGATTGGATTGAAAGATCGGAGTATCAATAGCTAGAAAAGATTTAACCGCCGAAACCGTACAGAGTGCGGCCCTGGCGTTTCAATGCGTAGACGACATCCATGGCCGTCACCGTCTTCCTCTTGGCGTGTTCAGTGTAGGTGACGGCGTCACGAATCACGTTCTCAAGGAACACCTTCAACACACCGCGGGTCTCCTCGTAGATGAGACCAGAGATTCGCTTGACACCACCACGACGGGCAAGACGACGGATGGCCGGCTTGGTGATTCCCTGGATGTTGTCACGCAAAACTTTGCGATGACGTTTGGCGCCTCCCTTGCCGAGTCCTTTTCCTCCTTTGCCGCGACCAGTCATTTTCGAATGAGTTTCAGAAATTTAAAAAATATCGAATGATGTTAAACTCACTATAGTCCCAATATATACCCTACCGGATCCTCAAGCTGAACTCCTATTGGTGGAACTCAGCTCCAGCCGTCACTTGTCAACAAAAAGGATTTCCGTTATAAATTTTTCTTTTCCCTCCCATTTTTAAACTACCCAATCCCTAGCCAGTGAACTCGCTTAGCTCCGCAACGTCCGTAGGTTCCCCACATATACCAAGCACTTTTCACTAGTTAGGACATCTGAAATTTCAGTCGCTCGAAATGGCTCGTACCAAGCAGACCGCTCGCAAATCCACCGGTGGCAAGGCGCCCCGCAAACAGTTGGCCACCAAAGCCGCTCGCAAGAGTGCCCCGGCCACTGGAGGAGTCAAGAAACCCCATCGTTATCGTCCCGGCACCGTCGCCCTTCGTGAGATCCGTCGCTACCAAAAGTCGACCGAGCTTCTGATCCGCAAGTTGCCATTCCAGCGCTTGGTCAGAGAAATCGCCCAGGATTTCAAGACCGACTTGCGTTTCCAGAGCTCGGCCGTCATGGCCCTGCAGGAGGCCAGCGAGGCTTACTTGGTGGGTCTTTTCGAAGACACCAACTTGTGCGCCATCCACGCCAAGCGAGTCACCATCATGCCAAAAGACATCCAGCTCGCTCGTCGTATCCGTGGTGAACGTGCCTAAGCGACCTAATTCTCCTTGACTTACCAATCGGCCCTTTTCAGGGCCACCATCATTTTATAGAAAAGACATCTACCAACTAAATATTTTCTTGAATTTGACTTAACTAGTTTGGAACTGTTATGTAATTCTAAGCCCTTTTTTACCTCATAAACTAAACAACCTTATGGAAAATTTGTAATTTACATTAAGCTTTTCTACAAAGGGATAAGCTTGTTTTTTTTCTTTTCATTATTTAGTCTAAAGGCTTTTAAGAAATAACCCAGCAGTAACATGTTTTGGACAACTAGTGTTGGGTTCATCAATTCCAAGGTACTTATTTCAATAATTACTCAGAAACAAACATGTAGGTCTCGCAGCAAAAGATGAGGTAATGAGAAGGAGAAAAAGTATTACTACAACTTGTTTGGAAATCACTTGTCGTTAAGCGGCTTTTAGTTTGACTTTTAACTACCTTTTATTCTTCTAGCAGCCATGGAACTTGGAACCGTTTGTTTTCCACAGCACCAGGATTCCCCATCTAGTCGATCGTAGAGTAGCACTGTAAATTGTAAACACCTTTTGTTTGTTTGTCACAGTTTTTTCTTAACTGTTACCAGCTCTCATAATCTTCACGAATCTTGTGTCCATCATTGTTTTCACTTGATTAAAAATTCACACTCGTTTTCAACTGTATTTGACAGCTGTTGCCAGATCTAAGATACTGATTGCTGACCGTCCGAGAACTCTTGTTGATGTATTTTGCCATTTACTCATTTGAAAATAATGATGTTCTTCCAAATTTTCTGTATTTTCACTTCAACGACTTTGTGAATTGGAAGAACAAATATAAACTTGGTTAAGAAACATATGCCCAAATGAACACTGATAAATTCACGAACATTTGCAAGGGATAACACATTCGAACATTTTTGATATTTCCAAGACAAGGCAGTATAACAAAACTTCCATGCTTAACTTTTTCATGTAATTAAATACACCATTCTGAAACAGTGTTTAGCTGTAACCAGATAGGATTCCGGATTTTCAGACAACGAATAAAAAGGAAGGAAATACAACAGTCTTAGTTTGAATGGGGGTGATTTTTTCGGAACATATTTGAAGCAACGAATTATTCAACATTGAGCATTTTACGAATGTCTTTGGCGGTGGGTCTGTTTTCCATGCCAACGCATTGCCTACCTACCGAAGCCAACAATTGGATACGAGCAGACCCGAATCTGTCCTCTGGGTCGACGGATTTGGCTTTAAGAACACAATTCTCCAACGTGCTTTGACGAACTCGACGGGCCAGCACAGTTTCAGGTTTTTCCTTCCAGAGCATCTCGTAAAGGACGACACCGTAAGCGTACACATCTTGACTGGGCGACACTTGGCTCGACTCCGCATACAAAGGATCGACATAACCGTGAGTACCTACCACAGCTGTCATGGAACTGGCAGCTAGGCCAACGCCGGAGCCACTTTCGTTGAGATCCGAATGAAAACGTGCCAAACCAAAATCGGCCAAAACAGCTCGCACGACTCTTCCTTCGTCATCCCGTTGCAATAAAACATTGGCGGATTTCACGTCACGGTGGACCATAACTGAACCGCCAGGCTCCTGCTGGGTGGAATGCAGTAGATGGAGAGCCTCGGTGAGATGGCGAGCGATCAGCATCATTTGATTCACGTCTAATTTGAATTTGTTGTTATTTGCTTGGACACCGAAAAGACAGTCGAAAAGAGTTCCTCCGTTGGCAAATTCAAAGATGAGCGAGACTCTAATCGATGCTTCACCATCACTCGATTCGTTATCCGTGCAAAGACCGAGCAGTCCAATAATATTGCGGTGCTGGACAGCTGAAAGTGCTTCAACCTCTCGTTGAATCATCTTGGCGAACGATCGAGTCTCGACGACTGTGCTGCAACGCCAAGGAGAGCGGATTTCTTTGACGGCTACTTGACGTCTATGCCAAGTTCCTTTGTAGACTTGACCGAATCCTCCACGCCCAATAAGCTCCTGATAGTTGTCGGTTATCTTTTCAATGCGACGACGGCTGACAACAACAGCCCCGGTTGGGGCGATTACTTCGCTTAATCGGACTTGCAGAAGATCAATTTCATTCAGAATTTTAGAAGAGATAGAAGATGAGGTAGAAAGATTCTTTGCAGGAACACTAGTTCGGCTTCTTGCTCCAGTGGAAATAGCTGCAGATATCGATTTGTCGATGACTACCTGCTGGCTCTTAATTCCACTGGGAGGAACAGCCTGTTTGGATTTGGCTTCCTGCAAACTGATCTCCAATTCCTGAATCTTCTTCTGAAGTTCCAGCATCCGCAATCGATCTTCCAGCTGAGAAACTCTTTCTTGTGAATCCAAACGTTCCACTTGCTCCGGTTGATTGATTTGTGAAGGCAGTGAAACGGGAACTGGCACATAAATAGGTGATGCATAGATATTTGAATAGCTTGTGATTGTTGATGATGTGGCCGAATATCTCGATGGAACATATTCGCGTTCTAAAAAACAAAAATTAATGTTATGAAATATTGGCAACAGAACAAACAAACAATAAATGTTTACCAGTACCTGAAGTACTTGTTTGGCTTGTTGTTTTGGATGCTGAAGCAGCCGTTGAATTACGACGCGAAGTTGTAGTGAGAGGAATTTCCATGTTTCGTTCGGCGACATAACTTTTGTTAGCCGCATAACGCATGTCTGGCAGTCCATCTGCTCTTAGTCTGGCAGGAGCGTTCTCTGCCACAGCTCTTAGTTGCAAGGAAGATTGACGAGGTGCACTCGATGAACTAGAATAAGCGGGACTTGCAGAACTACCACCAATGCTGCTTCGACCGGTAGATGAATAGAAACCACCAGTGGAAAGAGGAACACTAGAACCCGAACTAGAGGCCCAAGAACGGTTGCAGCTGTATCGCATATCAGGGCACCCATCGCTTCGTAACGGACCTGGTGGACCCATTGTAGAATTTTAATACAAGCAAACTGCAATAGAGAATGGAAGAATTTATAGTTATTATGAATATTATAATTGAAGTTATATCAATTTTCAACATACAAGTAATGTTAACCAATTCAGAAAATATGTCTATAGCTTTTAGTGCTTGCTGCATAGATAAAATGAGAAAGTTTGTTTTGAAATAATGACAACGAAGGTGATGTAGGTCTACACTATTTCAGCAATTTCCAAGTTATAACTAACAAGCATCCACGCATAAGCAAGTGAAGCAACACAAAATGAGGAAACAAAATCTAAACAAAATTATATGTTGACAGTCAACACAGAAATAAAATAAAAGTGGTGTACTCACCACGTAACAGCTAGCTGATATGCACAATAATATTGTATTTCTGCAAACAGTCGATGCAACAAGTATACTTATACTCCCTGCATAAAGTATAGCAATTAATATAATTCACTCTTCAAATGTTCAATAATGTATGTGGTTGAAAGTGATATAACAGGTGGAAGATTGGTTTCATGATTTACAGAAAATGTGAAAGTTATTCTCAGAGTATTCATGCAGCTAGAGTTACTCACACATAACAATTTAACTCAGCTCATTGTCCAAAAATAAAAGATCAAATAAGCAAAAGAGGTTCGCCCTTCCACAATTTACCTACGGTAGTAACTGCCAGCAGCCAGCACGTCCACGAACCACCACGCCAACAAAACGAGCCTATTCCTACTGAAGTTGACTCGAATGATCTGTAACGAAATTGATATTATGCAGAATTTCCACAGAGCTAATTAAACAAATCGACTGCAGAGCCATCTTCCATTTTAATTAAGTAATTTACAGTATAAAATGTGTTTTCATTTTGCTATTTTTAAATTATAAATGTAAAAACAATGGCCTGCATAAGATTAATATTATTTATTAATATTATTAGCTATGCTATCCATATATTATTTTAAATTTGAAGCTCGACAAAATAAATTTAAAAACGCTAGATTGTGCAAGACTTTATCCGTCAGCACTAAGCAGTCAATTGCGTAAACTAAAGTCAAAGGGAAAATCAGCAAAAGAAGCCTGGATATCGATAGAATATCATATACGAACAAAAAAACATATGTTAATTCCTTAAAAGTCCCATTACTTTTATAACAAGCCATCTTCGAATGTGATTTCAATTTCGTTGAATACAAGAAGCACAGATTTGAGATCCACGGAGCATTTAATTTACACTAAGCTTGAAAGGCCATTGTTCTTTATAATCCCTTGGATTATTGTGTATTGGATTTTGATTAGATTGTCTTGTGAAGTTGAAGACTACCATTTCAAGGCTTATCGAGAGACGAGAAACAGAAAAGATATTGGTAGCATGTCGTTGTATTAACAATCACCACGCTTTACATCTACCGCCGGCTGAGTCGATTCTACCAAGGATTTAAAAACTAAAAAGTATTATATTATACGATTAAGTATCCTTAAAATGATTAAGAATCGGATGAATTTCTCGCTGCGTTAGACAAAGTAGTACAAAGAATTTCCAGTTTGTGTTACAAAGAGAGACCTAGCTGTTCCTTTGAAAGATTCCTGAAATGGAATTAACCACCTACCATTACAGGACGCTTTCCAAATCACCAGTTTGAGTGGACAGATCGCGCTGTGAGTTGACAAACGTGAAATTACTCATGAATTTCAATGCCGTTAAATTTGGGTATGCAAACGAACGGTATGTGCGGTGCATAATAAAATGACGACTATGAGCCAAGAAAGTGTGTTAGTAGAACGCCATCGGAAAATAATGACCCCGATTAAACTGAAAAAAAAGGATATGAACTACATAAGATAAAGCGACAATCATGCTGGTCTATCGATCTAATTTCATTTGCATTGGATCAGTAGCAAAAGTGAAATCGCTAATTTACAGATGTATGCGGATACGGAATTAAATTTTTCCTACCTAATGCTATTCATTAAAAAATATATAGTATATACGTATACAGTACTTTTATTCTGCCGTAGTTTTGATTTCCTTGTACGTAATTCCTGACAGGTTACTGCCCCAGAAATAAACGCTATCTATCTTGATGTAGTTCTACTCTCGTTCTACCGGTTTGATTCACATTCAAACGCTATAGGTGTGTTGCCTAACACCTGACTAGCTGGCGCTAGTTTGAAAACTGCGGATGAAAAGCCATTCAAAAAAAAAGTCTACTAAAAAAAGTCGTTCGTTCCGCGGTTTGTTCAGGTTATGCTAATACGATGAGACTTTTTCTTTCTTGGATCCATCAACATCTTGGCTTTTGGATTGAACCCAATTTTGCTACGTCAAACGGTGCCCCCAATTATCATTATTTTTGTTCCACTTCGTACTCTAGAATTAATTTTTGGGGAAAAAAACAAATGAGACATTAGTAACTTGACTAAATTCCGTACTCAATATTTAGCATGCCCCCATTGGCGCCTGCCTCTCACTTTGACCATCCCTTTACACACCGTTTCCTGACATTAATAAGTTACATAATCTTATGGTGAGCTAATAAAACAACGCCTAGCTCCAGCTTTGCTCTCAGTTCCAATTCGCCAGTCACTGCGGTCACTACTAACAACCAACAGGTATTTGAATTGAAATGTTTTAAAATCTACCTAGAAGGAATAATGTAGTTAATCTAATTTATCCTATTCATATTATAGAATGTTAAACTCTTACCTCGTATTTCTGAGCGCCCTTGTTGCAACTCAAGTAACGGCTCTTCCCAATGGAGCCCCTGCAGCTTCCTGCGGATCCATGAAGCCGCTTCACGTGCCTTTTTTCTTCGCTCAGCCAAACTCCCCGTTTACTTTAACAGTCAGCAGCGCGACAGCCAGTGTTGGCTCTCCCATAACAGGCAATTAGACCAAAATTAAGAAAAAAAATATATATATATTTTATATTATATAATACCTTAGACATGACGGACGAAGAATTTGAATTGTAAATGTTTTTGGCCATTTTGTTTCTACAGTGACTTTGAAATCCACGACTGCGGCCACTTTCAAAGGTTTCCTGGTTCAAGCTCGATCCGGAAATAGTAAGACTGCTCTTGGCACATTCGATGTTGCACAAGGAACCAATACGGGGAAAACACTGGACTGCCCGAAGGGAACTGCGGTTTGTTATTGAAATGAAAATCTATCGAGAATTTGTAGAACATTAACGAATTTCTTCTTGAACATCTTTTTAGAACGCTGTAACTCATAAGGACGCTACTACTAAAACTGAGCAGTCATTTAAATGGACTCCGCCAGCAAGTTTTACCGGAAAAGTCACGATGAAGTTAGTTAGAATCTACTATGATTTTTTTAAAGCGAATATTACTTAATTAACGAATCTTTATAACTCACAGAGCCACAGTAGTTGAGGCTTATGCTTTAATTTACAGGGATATTTCCTCCGAGACTATTACTGTTGTAAGTAAAAAAAAACATGGCTGCGATTAATTTTTTCTTGATTAGCAAGAAGTTATAATATACAAATTTTCGATATTCCTTTCTCACAGTCATAAATTGAGCTGAGACTGCTGTTGCTGGCGATTGAACAAATATCAAATTCCCCTTTTGGACCAGTTACAAAATTTGAGCTAATTTAATAAGACGCTGGCGTCGCTACTTTCAAATTTCTTAAAACTTTATGAAATATTTAAAAAACCTTGCACTTAATTGAATACTGATAACAATGCATCATTTTTCTCCGTCTGAAAAAATACATAATTCCACAATAGAATGTTGAAATTATATCAAACTGTCAATATCCTTAAAGGGAGTCATTTCTTTCAAAGGATCCACAGACATGTAATATCATCCGCTTGTTGGGTAAATCTGTAAGCATATCGTGCCGATTTTTAAAAATCCTATTTCTATCTCATATTTCAGAATGTTAGATTGAGGAAAGGAACGTTACGTACCATCAAGATCGTGAATGATCATCGATATTCTGAGGTGGCGATTGTCGTCCTTTATCGAGTCACGAAGTTTTGCAGCTCTTTTTTGCGGCTTTTATGGGCGCACTCCAACTTCTTAAAACAGGTTCACTATCAAATTCGAATGCGATAACTCAATCTAAGCAATTTGTAGATACAATCATTTACCTTGTATGCATTTTGTTCTAATAAGCGACCGCGTTACGTTCGCAGCAGAAGAACAAAATGTGATGAATAAAACTGACAGATTTTGCGGCGAGGGGACGATTGTAATCTGGAATTTAAAAAAAAATGTATTGTAATAGATAATATTTTGTTTTGCCAAACCCAAACATAGTGTCCTTTTTTTATTGATCTTAACTCGCTTTTTACGTGAAAAAACAAAACAATAGGTAACTGGAACTCTTTCTCCGTGACGCGAATCTTCAAACTGGAATTTGTTACTTACAAAATAAAAATAACGGTTGAAAAAAATCTCCATGTTGCTTTTGAATTACGTCATTTTCTATTATTAACCGCAAAAGAACTTCTTTAAAAACTTCTTTCTGAAAATCAATTAAACTTAGAAAGAACTAGATCACCACACTATACAACAAAAGGCTGAGTTTACTCCAATCAGCAGCACTCCCAGTGGACCACTCCCCCATCTTTAGCTTTCTTCAGAAAAAACACAAGTGCCAAGATAAACACTTTGACCATATCCAACCCCAATTGGCTAAACGATTAACGGTTCCCGTTAAATTAACAACCTTGGTCAATATGAGCAAAGAGGCTTTAAGAAGGTTACAAGGACGGATTACAAAACCCCATCGATTCCGTTTCAGGAACCAATGGGAAACAAGATAAGACTCACCCCCTTGTTTGACCAGTCCTATATAAGTATACAGCTTCACTTGTAAACCCTAATTCTTTCTGCAGAGACAGTTGTGTAAGCAACCCGCCAGCTCACCTATTCAGCAGTTTCTTTCGCTAAATCTCTTCCTCGACATCCCGAAAATGGACAAAGAGCAACGGAAACTACTTGCAATTCTCGAAGATGGAACAGGAGAGGCGTCGGCGCAGATGGAAACTGGAACTTCTATTACGCAAAATTACGGAGCAACAGTTGCCGAGGCCGCTAGCCCGTGGAAAAGCATCGGAGCTGAGCAATCGACTGGCGGTTTCCAGCTCATCCGCTGTGCGGCCTGTCAAACTCTTTTCGACATTTCCAAGCAAAGGCACCAGAGTCTGGTCAGGTGCAATCAGTGCAACGAAGCCACGTCGATGGTCCGGGCACCGGCCGGCAAAAAGTACGTGCGATGCCCTTGCAAATGCCTGTTGATATGCCACGAATCGGCCTCCAAGATCGCCTGCCCTAGACCTGGATGCCGAAGGATCATCAACTTGGCTCCAAAGCAATCCTTCCAGACACCCAATTCTCTTCCCATCTTTACATGCGCCTACTGTTCCAATCAATTTCTGTTTAACCTGCCCAAAAGTGCTCTAAGCGGATGCACGTACGCCCGATGTCCCGATCACGATTGCAAGAAAGTCTCGTCCATTGGCAGCCCGAAATTCGGCCGAAAATGGGCCATCATTTTCTTGATTATGAGCCTCGTCTTCACAGGTGCTGCTGTCGGCCTCATTTGCACCACGACTTTCACGGAAGAATCTACCAAAGGAGGGATTTACGTGATCTACGTTGGAATGTTTCTAATTGCTTTTTTGTCATTCGTTCGAAGTCTTTTCTATTGGACCATGAAAGTTAGCTTAATACAAGGGTCTACTTAATATCTTTTTTTGTGTCACAATCATTCAAATTAAAGCGTTTTACAAAATAAAATACTCGACTGCAGTATAATTAATAAGGTAAACGATGTGCTTGACCTTTATTCGAGCTTGGTAGTTTATACTTCAAATTCTCACGAGAACTCCCACTGTATGATATTGCATGCTATCACGCAATTCGTTACGATGCAATCAAAGAAGTCAATGTTGTCTTGGTACTCTTGGATAAGTCGATAATAATAACAGGGTGTTTAAATGACTACAAAATCCGTACAGCCCATGAGTTTCAATATTAAAGCATTCAGCTACTTTATCCTTTTGAAAAATATTGAAGCTCCCGTTAATTTAACCTGGTTAGGCACAGCCAAAACCGATATAATTGATGGGAACTTATAACAAGAGCTACTAGTTTTAATATTGATGAAGCATTTGAAGGTTATGAGTCACGGAAAATCGTAATAAAGTCAAGCGACTTTAAAACAGTGACACATTTGTCATTAACGTGAATCTGCAAGAATAAACTGCAAGGTTTTCAAAATTTATAAATAGACTTGGAATGCCATTATGACTATAATTCACCTCCAAGAAATCAAATCAAATAGGAATCCCCACCCCCGTTAACAAATTCATTTCCAGCTAAGGACGAAGGTCAAGCAACAAGGATTACTTGTCCGGTCCATTCGATTAGCGAATGGAGACCAGCAGGAGATCGTACTACAATCCGAATACTAGGAAAACAATCAAGTGGCTCTTTAATGACTCATAGGAGGAGAAATGCTTTTCGCCTGGTCATATTGAATCACCTATATATGCAACAGCTTCTTAGTTTTTCACCAATTACCAAGTGTCAGTCGTTGAGCAAACAAGTGAAATACTCGAATCGAACAACAGATGATATTTGCTTCATACTTTGTGATTTACCAAAAACTACAAATGCATTCCGAGCCGAGTAAACTTGTTCGCGATTATGGAAGTACCAAATACGTCAGTCTATCGTCCATTGTGTCAACTGTGAATTTCCCCTTGATCAGCTGCACAGTGTGCGGAAGCGAAATCAACATTTTCGACACGAACGATCAAAGTGTTTTCCAGTGCTCAAAGTGCCACGAAGGCATACCCATACGACCCGCTCCGGCCGGAAAGAAATACGTCCGCTGTCCATGCAACTGTCTGATCATCTGCAGGGAATCGGCTCTTAAGATTGTCTGCCCACGATCCAGCTGCAAGAGGACCACTCATCTCGTTACTTTAAAGGCCCACAACGCCATCCCCAGTACGCTCTTCACCTGCGCCTATTGTTCCAACCCATTCCGGACTGACCAGCCAGCAGATCCGGCTGGCGTATTGGTGCGGTGCCCTCATTTTCATTGCAAGAACATGACGTCCATCGGTGGACCCAAACTCGCTAGGAAATGGGCCATCGTTTTCCTGATTTTGAGCACCATGTTTATTGCCCTGGCTGCCGGTGTAGCGTACGGAGCTATCTACGTGGAGCAAACTTCGAAAGGAGTCATGTACGCCGGTTACGTCGGATTGTTTCTCGTCGCCATGATCTTGTTAGTTCGCAGCATTTTCTATTGGACGATGAAAGTCAGCCAAAAACAAGGATCTGCCTAATTTTTAAACATTGTTCGTTTGTTTCAACTGGAAATAAAAATGTTTTTATGATGTGAATCAATTTAAATTTGTCGCAGGGCGCAACTGACGCAAGTCACCATTTTGACACGAACACGGATATGCTAAAAAGAACCTATTAATTATAATTGTCTGCCCTCCCGTATTACTCATGAGAGAAAGAACCGATTGAATTACCGAAGTCGAAGAACTTTGCTTAAATTCAAAGGCAAACTAACCGCTGAAAATGTGCTCGATCTCAACTTTGAGAAAAGTATGATGATGGCAAAAGCGTTGACGCTCTTTTTACCATTGCAGCAAAGTCATCACGAATCACGATATTAAAAAAAAAATAAACTTGTGGAAAATAGTGAACGCAGGTCAAAGAGCTTCTTCTCCGAGTTCACTCTTTCAACAGTTGACCCAGTGGCACTTCAATGAACGCGCTGACCAACTCAAAACGATTTTAAATTGGTAAAGGGTAAGCATAAATACCGTATTATTTGAATAGCAGCCAAGTATTTGCATGTCTAAACGCGGATGTGTCGAACCATCTGGAAGATATCTCCGCCAATAGGCTGCTAGCGTATTTGGAGAACGGCGTAGAATAATCAATGGCATCGGGAACGCAAGCCGCAAAGTGTCACCAAAACATCTGCAAATTCTATGAGAGAAAAGGTAATCCAGTTTTGTTATTTGGTACAATATATTTTTAAAAATTAAATATACTTCTTTTAATTTCGCAAAAAACACGCAAGAATATTAGTAGAAATTGATACATTTCAGATTGAAAAAATTTAATGAAATTTCGTCCATCCGAAAAGACTCGACGCTGCAACAGCCAAATACGATTAATGTTCTTTCCGCTGTTCCCACTGAGAATACTGGCGTTCCAGCTGGACGACAAATTTTGCAGTCTAATAGTCATCGAAAAAAAGCGGGGCCGAGGTTTCAAAATAAAATGGTTGAATGCAGCACTGAACGCAGGAAAGAGTATAAAACGCGCGAACGCAAACTTTTCTCTAGGTTGAGATCAAAACGTTGAATCTGAAATTAGAATTGTTCTTATTTGTTTGCTGAGGCTTGTTTGAAAAAGTGAAACAATTTTTTTTTTCATTACTCCTATAGGAAACAATGGCAACCGCAACCTGGATAACCAACAGCTTTAAAACACGTGATGTAAACGCGCGTTTTATCCTTCTTGCGTTCAGAGCTTCCAGTGAATTTTAACAATCGATAAACGATTGCAAACTACGTGTGACAAAAAAGATAATGTTTCTCTTAGCCAATTAATCAACATTCAAGTTATCTCGCAAGTACCTAAAACAATTATGTCATAACTTTAAGGCTGTTTTAATGGGAGGTTGCTAAACGAATAAACGATTCGAAGTGTAGCGTTACCAACTCGCAATTGCCTCTACAGTAACAACTTCTCCGAATGAGATAAACGATTCGCAAAACCATTCCAAACTTCCGTATTAACACAATATGAAAGTAGTTGCACGAATTATAAACAAAACAATATCTTAATACCTTCATATTTCGACGAATTTTTTCATCTCGGATTCTTGGAAGGACTCTAGCTGATAATGAACGTTAGTACCTCAGAGGTTTTCAGTTGTTTAGAAATGAATTCAATCTTTCGCAATCTCTCAACTGCTGCATTCAGCGTTATCAGTTGTGAAAAAGTTGGCATCTTATAATGAAAATAGGCAGCGAAAAACCAGAGAAAATGTTCACGTTAGAACAACAGAACCAACTGTAGCCACTAGCAGCCGACACAAAAATAAAAACTGACCTTTTATTTAAAAAATAAAAAAAAAAAAATTATTTATTATTACCAAAAATAATTTTTTTTTTATTATTAGAAAAATGATTAGTGAAGAGTGAAGACAAAAGAAAAACCGTTAGAAAAAATAATAAATGATAGCGTTCTATGGCTTCATGGCTTCGCTTTCTTGGCGCCACTGCAATCTCTTCTGCATTGGCCTCTAACCGTCAACTTTTGTTTTTTTAAACAAGCTTTCAGAGTAGCAAGTCAGTTTGCCTACAAGCTGTCAAATCGCTGTATTTAGTCAAACTTCTGAATTACAATCGATTTCGCCTATTTTTCCCGCTTTTGGGCATTGTGCAAATCTCAAAGATGACTTCCAAAATGGATGACTATCAAGTTTTAGAAACGTTAAACGACAGCAAATTTGGTGTACGCCACAAAATATCTCGATCTGACGGTCGCTTGTTTGAACGACGCGAAATAAATTACAAATCTATGGATGATGCACTGAAAGAGGTAATAATTGGTTATCTTTACTTAATTTCTGTGTTTGCTTGCTAACACATAAAAAAAAATTAAGATGGTGATATATGAAATCAACACACTGAAGAAATTAAGGCATCCAAACATTATCCACCACGAAGATGCCATCGTTGAAAGGAGATCTTCTACTCTGTATCTAATAACTGAATGTGGTGGCAGTGACAGTTTGCAGACATTGATTGATTATCACAGAAGGTAATTGAGTAAATATTTTTTTTATAATGTGTGCTTTGCATGCTAATTGCTAAATCATATATCACAGGTCAAAGACATTTATTAAAGAAGATTTGGTTTGGACGGTTTTGTTACAGTTTTCCCAAGCTTTACACTCGCTTTCTCTAGTGCAAGACCCATACAGAAGCCAAATCTTTCACCGCTGCTTGAGGCCATCAAGTGTATACTTCAACTTTCAAACACACAATATCAAGATTGGAGATTTCGGACTTGGTCTCATATCTAAACCCTACTACATGTGCCCTGTGAGTACACACAGTATATGCATTCCATTTTTCTTGCAAGAGCAAATACTCATGATTATTTCTTAACCTATTATTAAGGAGCTACAAAATTTGGGATTGTGCAATGAAAAATCTGATGTTTGGTCGATGGGATGCATCGTCCACGAAATGTGTACATTGAAGACGCCGTTTAGAGTAGAAAACGACTCTAAAAATCAAATCACAGATTGGAAGTACGTTATTCTCTTAACTAGTTACGTTTTCCTACGATCTCTAACCCATTTTACTTTGTTTCGTTTAGATTTGGGAGCATTCCAAAGATTTATTCCCGCGACCTGTTCTCCATTCTACGATTTATTTTGACTCCAGACGAGGAAACGAGGCCTTCTCCTCTCATGGTTCTCCATCACCCAATAATTAAAGCGAGGAAAGGAGGTGGAAAGAGAGTAGACGGAAGGAACGGAGTACTGGAAACTGATTTCCCCCTCTCGTCTAAAGAAAACCTTACCGTCATTGCTGAAGATACATTGGAAGTCTCGATCGCCGACTGCTCCGACCTGTCCCTCAATCAGTACCTATCGATGATGAGTGACCAGGAAGCTTCGGCGACGTACATCGATGACGTGGACATCCAATCCATTGAGAATGGAACAGCCTATCCCAAAGCCACATCAAGCGTTCTCCATGCCAGCCCCATGCCATCTCCTATTACCAAGAACTTCAGTGGATCCATGGGGCGTCCGCGATCGTCAGCCGATAATTCGCAAATGTCTCGAAAAGCCACCGAGTTGTTTCTAACGGAATCGCATTTGCAGCGGTGGGCTAAAATGTTGGAAGAAAAAGAACAGGAGCTGGCCCATAAAGAGAAGCGACTTCACTTGTGGGAGACTCAGATCAGAGAAATGTTGAAGCAATCTGGGCCGCTGAATCAGTCGAATAGCAGCAGTCAGAATTCCTATGCTCAACCACACCTGACCAACGAAAGCAGTGGAGTAGAGACTGACATGGACAGTACAATCAGCGCCTACCCCGGAGATTCCGTTTTGGAGCCGACTACAGTGCGAATGGACCCTTCCAAAATAACGAATCCTTTCACACGGTATCAGGCAGGCCGGCAAGTTCGTTTCCAGCGATCCGACGACGACAGTGGTGGCCAGGCCAGGAGCGAAGCGGCTTCCAAAATGTTTGCCGAACAGCGACTCCACTGGCTTGAGATGAAGAGGAAGAAACATCACCTTGCGCAATCATCACCACCACCACCACCTCTGCCACCTAAAATGAGTGGCCCACCCAAACTCGAAACGGATTACATTTTCATGGAGGAAAAATCCATCCCTATTGCAGCTACGAAAACTCGAACGGGCAAGTCGAGTGAGCCAAGAAACAAATTCGAAATGCCATCACACCTATTGAAAGCCGACAAGGAGAACCACGGCGGGAGTCTGAGATATGACCCGTCCACAAAAGGCCCTCCACTTCCTACCCGTCCAACCAGCATCAAAAATAATGATTCCAAAATTTTATCGAACGAATTGCGAGCTAAGCTCAAGTCGCATAATTTGCCCGGTTTACGTTAAATGAATATATTTCCCCCTTTCTTTTTATTTTAAGGTTATTCAAAACAAGGACAGTTTTCCACCCATTTTAAAGAGGCTGTTTAGTTCCTATCATTTATGTTTATGCATTTACATACTCAATCATTTATATACTAACCTCCTAGCGTTTTGAAATGTTACCTAATAGTTTTTTTTTTCTTTTTTTTTGTCTCCTCTGTCACTTTTAACATAACTGGGCCGGCATGGGCTTTCCCTCCAATGCATTGACAATGTTTTGCGCAGTCATCGTTGCCATAGTAGTTCTCGTTTGTAGTGTCGCGCTTCCAATGTGTGAGATCAGCACTAAGATGATCGAAAAAGGAAAGAAAATTTATAGAGACATTAAGATATTTAGTGTAGCGTTATCAATGGAATAATACACGAATGATTGGCTACCGCAATTTTTGAGTTGTGTCAGTTCATGGTCCACTGGTAAAGGCTCGGGTGTCATCACGTCAAGTCCTGCGGCTGTTATCTGTCCCGTTTTCAGAGCATGCACCAAAGCACTTTGATCCACGACACCTGTCAAGCGTACAAATACATAAGAATTAAAATGACATTGTTTCAAGTACGTTCTCCATTTACGAAACTAATGCAAATAACCTCCTCGGCTGGTGTTTATCAGTACAGCGTTCGATTTCATTGAGGCAAACTGAGCTGGGCCAAACATATTTCTTGTCGTATCGTTCAAAGGGCAGGTAATGATAACCACGTCAGATTCTTTAATAAGATGGTCAAATGTCACGTATTTTCCAGACACCTGAGCAGCTAAATAGATACTAGGATTTAATTTAGATTGAATGAATGAGAGAAAGTGGAGTTCATACCTTCAGGTTTCTCTTGCCTTCCACAGTACATGATCTTTGCTATGTCAAAGGGTAGCAATCGTTTGGCCACAGCCAGACCAATACTACCCAGTCCAACAATTCCTACTTTGGCTCCAACTAGTCCACCTCCACACATCCATAAAGGTCCCCAAGCACTTTTGGCCCACCCACCACTGTTCACATATAAAACAGTCTTCAAAGTAAATTTTGAACAGCAAAGTAAAAAAAAAAATATTTGATTTCAATACTTTATGATTTCATCACGGGCTTCAAACAGCCTCCTTGTAGTGGCTAATGTTAACGCAACAGTTAACTCAGCTGTGGAAGCGGTATGGACGTTGGGGGTATAGCCCACGGATATCTTTCTTTTTTTGATTTCGTTTATGTCCAAATGGTCATAACCGACAGACATTGTTCCTATGACTTTCAGCTGTGGACCTAAATTGAGATATTTAATTATTATGAGCGTTAACAGCATGATTCAATTTCATTACCTGCTCTTTCTAAGACTTCATGGTCTACCTTGTCAGTAATCAAGCAGAAAAGTCCATTCTTTCCAGAAATCTTGTTCAGAAGATCAATTCTGGAAATCGGGGAATGATCTGGCATCAATTCTACTTCACACCTAGCAAGAAATTAAACAACATAAAACATGTGAAATAAACAACCACAAGGGCAATATACTGTAGGTATACTTTTCTTCTAGTATACTGATGGCGCTTTTGAGTATGTCCCCACGAGTGACGAGAACCTTGGGTTTGTTCATTCTTTGACTATCGTAAAACGTGTGACGTGAGTTGGCTTTCAAAACCCAGATATCGACAGCATTTCGTGCAATAGCATAACATCTTGCTAAAATAGCGGAGCATTCGATCGGCATCAGGCTTGATCGACTATTGTTTTCAAACTTTAGGTGTTGCTGCAGAAAAGTAAATTCCAAAGATTTATTCCCGCGACCTGTTCTCCATTCTACGATTTATTTTGACTCCAGACGAGGAAACGAGGCCTTCTCCTCTCATGGTTCTCCATCACTCAATAATTATAGCAAGGAAAGGAGGTGGAAGGAGAGTAGACGACTAAAAAGAGTATTGGAAACTGATTTCCCCATCTCGTCTAAAGAAAACCTTACCGTCATTGCTGAAGATACATTGGAAGTCTCGATCGCCGACTGCTCCGACCTGTCCCTCAATCAGTACCTATCGATGATGAGTGACCAGGAAGCTTCGGCGACTTACATCGATGACGTGGACATCCAATCCATTGAGAATGGAACAGCCTATCCCAAAGCCACATCAAGCGTTCTTCATGCCAGCCCCATGCCATCTCCTATTATCAAGAACGTCATTGAATCCATGGGGCGTCCGCGATCGTCACCGAGTTGTTTCTAAAGGAATCACATCTGCAGCGGTGGGCTAAAATGTTGGAAGAGAAAGAACAGGAGCTGGCTCATAAAGAGAAACGACTTCACTTGTGGGAGACTCAGATCAGAGAAATGTTGAAGCAATCTGAGCCGCTGAATTAATCGAATAGCATCGGTTTACGTTATATGAATATATTTCTCTTATATTCTCTTTTCTTTTAAGGTTATTAAAAACAAGGAAGGTTTTCCACCCTTTTAAGAGAGGCTGTTTGGTTCCTATCATTTATGTTTTTGCATTTACATATTCATTCGTTTATATACTAACCCCGTGGCGTTTTGAAATGTTACCTAATTGTTTTTTTCTGTTACTCCTCTCTCACTTTTGCTTTTAACATAACTGGGCCGGCATGGGTTTTCCCTCCAATGCATTGACAATGTTTTGCGCAGTCATCGTTGCCATAGTAGTTCTCGTTTGTAGTGTCGCGCTTCCAATGTGTGGGATCAGCACTAAGATGATCGAAAAAGAAAAGAAAATTTATAGAGACATTAAGATATTTAGTGGTAGTGTTATCAATGGAATAATACACGAATGATTGGCTACCGCAATTTTTGAGTTGTGTCAGTTCATGGTCCACTGGTAAAGGCTCGGGTGTCATCACGTCAAGTCCTGCGGCTGTTATCTGTCCCGTTTTCAGAGCATGCACCAAAGCACTTTGATCCACGACACCTGTCAAGCGTACAAATACATAAGAATTAAAGATATTGAAATGACATTGTTTCAAGTACGTTCTCCATATACGAAACTAATGCAAATAACCTCCTCGGCTGGTGTTTATCAGTACAGAGTTCGATTTCATTGAGGCAAACTGAGCTGGGCCAAACATATTTCTTGTCGTATCGTTCAAAGGGCAGGTGATGATAACCACGTCAGATTCACTGAGAAGATGGTCAAATGTCACGTATTCTCCAGACACTTGAGCAGCTAAATAGAGATTGGGAGATAAGCGTATTTAAATATTTTCACTTGATTGAATGAATGAGAGAAAGTGGAGTTCATACCTTCAGGTTTCTCTTGCCTTCCACAGTACATGATCTTTGCTATGTCAAAGGGTAGCAATCGTTTGGCCACAGCCAGACCAATACTACCTAGTCCAACAATTCCTACTTTGGCTCCAACTAGTCCACCTCCACACATCCACAAAGGTCCCCAAGCACATTTGGCCCACCCACCACTGTTTACACATAAATAAATCTTTTAAGCAGACTTTGAACAAAGTAAATAAAACTTTTGCTTTCAATACTTTGTGATTTCATCATGGGCTTCAAATAGCCTCCTTGTGGTGGCTAACGTTAACGCAACAGTTAATTCAGCTGTGGCAGCGGTAAGTACGTTGGGGGTATAGCCCACAGATATCTTTCTTTTTTTAATTTCGTTCATGTCCAAATGGTCATAACCGACAGACATTGTCCCAATGACTTTCAGCTGTGGACCTAAACTGAAACATTTACAATATTAGAAGCATTAACTCAATTCAACTTCATTACCTGCTTTTTCTAAGACTTCATGGTCTATCTTATCGGTAAGCAAGCAGAAAAGACCATCCTTTCCAGAAATCTTGTTCAGGATGTCAATTCTGGAAATCGGGGAATGATCTGGCATCAATTCTACTTCACACCTAGCAAGAAATAAACATACAAAATGTAAAATTAACAACCACAATGCCAATATAGGTATACTTTTCTTCTAGTATACTGATGGCGCTTTTGGGTATGTCCCCACGAGTGACGAGAACCTTGGGTTTGTTCATTCTTTGACTTGTAGTCGCAAAACGTCTGACATGAGTTGGTTTTAAAACCCAGCTATCGACAACGTTTCTTGCAATAGATATCTTGTGAAAATAGCGGAGCATTCGGCTTCAGGCTTGATCGACTTGTCAACAGTAAATGACTTGTTGTTGACTTGTTGTTTGACTACTTTTAAATAACTCAAACAGCGATGCCAAATTACTTCGAAAATCAATTACTACGAAATCAACAGATGAATTTTAATATCCCTCCCGCTCAGCCTCAGATTTGCTTGTAATAAAACCCTGCGGACATGGAATTTCATATTTATAGACATTACTATCTGTTGAAAACCCTGCCAGCACAATATTGGCTAAGAGAAAGGAGGTTCACCATTTAAAAAATGATGTTCGTGACTTTGTGGTACACCTTGCCCGAAAGAGGTTATTTTTAAGCAAATTTGAAGTATGCAAATTAAGCAAAAAATGCAAATTTCTAAGTAAAACATGAACATTTTCAGCAAAATATGAAAATAAGTAAGTAAAAAAAAGTACAACTCAAGTTAAGTTTATCGAATTGAATCCAAGTTTACTCGTTTTTCATGACTTTTACAACTTATCGTGGTTAAAGTTGGCCAAAAGTATGCAAATATAATGACGCCAAAAAAGCACGCAAATTATGCCAAAAAATACGCAAATGAAGCAAATATTACGTCGATAAAGCAAAAAGTATGCAAATGAAGCAAAAAAAATTACGCAACCGAAGCAAAAAAAACAAAAAGTATGCTAATTAAGCAGTCCGCAAAAATTAATCCAAAAGTACGCAAATTGTAAGCAAAAGAAATTTTTGCTTAGTACACCCTAAAACCCAATAAGTGGTGAACCCCTGGCTGTCAGCAAAGTTCGACGTGACGTGAATAATGAACGGGAAAAAGACCCTCTCAACATCGTCGTGTAGGCATATAGTCATCATCATTTCAGATTAAAGATATGCAATTCCCGTTACTGCGCAGCTGCTGTGCTGTGCTGTGCTGTGCCGATGGTTAACCCTGCACGCCATTAAGATACTAATAGACCCGGTTTTTTTTCTTATTTTTCGGGAGAAAAGAATCTCATCTCACGGCCGTCCAACTTGGTGGGACGCAAATCGATTTTCATCAAAACTCGGGCTGACGCTCGCGGGGGCTGCTGGTTATTTAGTTATGGGCATATTAACATGTATTGGCATCAGGAGGAACAGCCAAAAAAAATTACAAAAATTGAGAAAAAAGGTTACCAAAAAATAATAAGAAAATGGGCAAATATAATTTTATACAGAAACAGATCTGCAACTCTTGAATCGTGACTAATTCTGCGGAAGAACTCATTCGTATACGTTAAAAATTGTGTTGAGCGAACAGCATCAATATCGAGAGTTCGTGAGAGGTAGTAGTTACGTCGACATGGTATTAATATGCAGGTACGCACCTCGCAACATGGATGATCATACAAAATAATGAATAAAATCACACGCAAAAAAACATTGTCAATTCACATCATCAAAATCAGTCTCCTGAGAGTCAAAAACAAAAATTATTTACGACATTTCATTTTTTTTTTTACTGTATATCGGCTCACACCAAAATGTTTATCCGAGTTATTTTAAAAATCTTTCACACAAGTTTGTCCTGACTTTAAATTATTATTATTATTATTTTCGTATACACGTGTGAGACATTTGTTGAAGTGCAATTGGGAGCACCGAGAGATGGCGTTTCAAGCGCTTTTGTCGACCAGCAGCAATTCGCTGGTTTTATTGGACGTGTCTACCGCGACCACGTCTCGGACCGAGACCGTCGGCGGCTGATGGTCGACCTCGCCGCCGCCGGATGGATTGCGCATCATCCGCTCGTAGTTTTGCGACAAATCGATCGGCGCTGGATGGAAGCCTCCCGTTCCGCTGTCGTCGTCGTCCGTCGTCGACGGCGGTTGCGGGGGCACGACACCGCGGGCCGTTTGGGCGGCCAGGACGTGCTGGCTGAGGGCCAGCTCGGCGGCGGCGGCAGCGGCCGCCGCCGGAGAAGCGGCAAAGTAAAGGCTCAACTCTTCCAGTGTGTTGGGACGGCGGTGGAAGTGGCCGTTGTGGTGGTGGTGCAAGTTGTGGTGCGGATGGACGACATCCATCGAGTCGTCGTCGTCGTTGCCTCCGCCGTTGATCCGCGATCCGGGAGATCCGGCGGATGAGAGATTTCCGCCTTGAGCTAAAGAAACGGCAACGGCGATGGATTGGCGGTACGGACGGCCAGTCACGATTCCCAATTTCTTCACCTGCAGACAACAAAAGGGAAATGACGGAATGTTGGATTTTACACGGGAAATTTCGCAACGATTGTAATCGTAATAAGTTCAGAAGAAACGAACCTTATCGTAAAGAGTGCGGGACGGAACGCCGTAGAGTCGCGATGCCTGCAAGGCACTTTGCCCGCTACGGACGGCCTCGATGGCGGCAGCGATATCGTGACGGGTGTACTGTCGGTAGCGCTTCAATTCCGGCCGGTTGCCATTATTGCTTTTGCCGTTATTGACGTGATACTCGGACAGTGAAGAACTTTGCGCCAAATCTAAATCGAATTTTTTAAAAATTCAATTTAAGTTTAATTTCATTTAGAATGTAATTAAATGCATTACCTTTGACGTGATTGAAGACGGGAGAATGGTTGGATTTGATTCGATCAGTCACCTGTAAAAGCAATCAAATAACAAATTTAATTAATCACGGAAATAAAAATGAAATTTGAATTCATTTGATTCATACCATGGGCTCTTCACGGTCATCTTCAGGCGGATTGGTTTCTGAACTGGACGATCCATCTCTTTCCTTATCTAAACTGCTATTGGTCCTCTGTCAATGAAATTCAATCGATTGAAATTTTTGCTCAAAGAAAATTGTCAAATGTTGAAATGTACCTCGGGAGTTTTGGCAGGTGAACGTTTGAAGAGGGGCATCTGGAGTAGACTGGCCGGAAGGTGTTGAACGACCGGCTGAGGCTGCTGCTGGACAACCGGAGGAGCCGGAGGAATGTGCGAGGCCACCGCCGCTGCAGCCGGCAAAGTGTGAATTTGCGGAAGGAATCCGGAATTGGCGGCGTGACCGGAGGTGGGCTCGAAGCTGAGACCGGACAATCCGGCCGGACTTCCGGCGCTGTCCTCGGAGTAGAGTCCCTTGACTTTGAGCGATTCGGCGGCCTTGAGGAGAGCGCCGACCTGCTCCTGAGCGACGCTCACCTCTCCCCGGTAGATGAACTCGAGAATGGCCTTCAATTCCGCCAGCTGGATGTCTTTGAAGACGACGATGGGATGCTGCTGCGGCGAGCCAAGGTACAGGTTGTCGTTGACGAAGAGCGACTGGAAGTAACCGGAGCAGGCGGCCAAAATGATCCGGTGACACTTGATGGAAGCACCTCCGCACGACAGGGTCACATCCGTCAGCGCTTCCGTCTGCAGTAAATGATCAAATGCTCCTAATAAATTCGAACGGTGCTGATTCCAGCGGAGGCAGTACTGCTGTTGCGGACTTCCACCCATTTCTTTGATCACTTCAACAATTTCAAAATTTCCCCAAATAAAAATTAAAAATGATTCAATCAAACTAAAAAAAAAATAGACTGAGAGAGAGAGAGTCGTGCAGAGAGGTCTCTCTTCGATCGCTTCACTTGTGCAACTGAACGCCAATCAACGGGTGGATGGCTCCTTTTGTAACATCCAACCCGGTGGTGGTGGTGGTGGTGTGGCACAAGTTGGTCCACCCTCCGGCTCACCGGAGGGTTGCTGGATGAGGAGGGCAGAAGATGTTGTAAAAGAAAAAAACTTTCCATGGGCCATAAGGAGGGGACCGAAAAAAAAAGGTTCCAGGTCACAGTATATATGTTTTTTTGGCTGGGAGGGAGGGTGCAATGTCAACCCTCCAATCTTATTTCTTTTTTTTACAATACGACAGCTAAGAAAAAAGTTCTTGTTGGTCGCTTTCTTCTTCTTCGGTTACGTCCGATGGATAAAGAACCTTTTTCTGGTCCTATAGACAGCCCTACATACTGTACCACCAACACAAGTATAATAGCTATTTTTTCGGTGGAAATAAATCAGACGGCAAATGCGCACAGACAGCGCGGTGCTGTACATATAAAGTCGAAATGCGACGTTGTCTACGCGCGATCAATAAATGTGTTGAATTTTTTGATCATCCAAATTCGAACAATTTGGTCGATTGCAATTTTTTTGAGGGGATTTTTGAGTTGTTTTTTTTCACAGGTCAGCGCAACTTTCTCACGGCCTACTTTTCTATTATAAGAGGAAATACAAATTTGATATTGGGTGAAGAGGGGGGAGGAACCCAAGGGGGGTGGATGGAAAGAAGAACGTAATTTAATCTCTATAGAGAGAGAGAGCGGCCAAAAAAAGGCCGACGACGACGATGCACATGTCACCGACGCAATAGGCTAACTACCTGTCGTTAGACATTATAGGCATAGTAGTATATACCTGGCTCCCCCCTTCCCTTAGGGATGAACATATGCCGAATGATGACGCCACAGCCTGTTAAAGTAGGCCAAACTTTATATTGCGGTGGTGGCGGTGCTGTACAGATATTGTGTGTGTGTACTGTCTAGTATACGACGCTGATTTTTATATTCTTTCCCATTTCCTGCTGGCGCCCCTATAGAATAAAAAATAAAATAAAATGGACGTCCTGTGTGACAAAAAATAAACAAAATTGATAAAATAAAAATTTCATTACAAGGTGGGCAATAACAGAATCAAATTCAACCATATAGAAAAACCGGATGGAATAAAATTGCGTCACATTTTTTTTAAAATAAAAATAAAATGGTGGATGGATCTTCATTCCCTTCCCCTCATCCAAAAATAAAAATTTTTCAATGTCAAACATGTCTGCACACTCTAAGGTGATGCAAAGTGCAACTCCGCACACACACACACAAGTGTCGGTGTTTTGCCTTTTTGGGGGTCTTAAAAAATCCGAGTCGATTTCGCCACACGCATAAACATTATTATAGCCCTCCCACCCATTTCGCAAGGTTTGCGCGCGCCCCCCCTATGTGTATTCGCCGTCTTCGGTTCAAAAAGGGAAGCCGCCATCGCGAAACTAACGCCATAGTCTCTTTCGCCATAGTATAAAATTTTATTGCACCTACGATGGACGATGGCGAGTTTGGCGCTCGGCAGCAGACACACCGCCAGCGCTGCTGAGCGAGCTACAAGATTTTTATGAAGATCACCACCGAGCGCGGCCTTTTTTTTTACTTTCATCTTATAACAATTTCGACCATTAAATATAATGTGTGTTGTTGTGGCCTAAATTTTCTGTGTTTTTTTTTTCGTTTCGGCTCTGTGTCGGCCCATCATATAAAACAAGTGACCACCGATTCGATTTTGTTTTGTTTTTTGCGCGTTGGTTTATGTAGAGCCTGGGCGAAAAAATAACAAAAGTAGGGCGATTGGGAAAAGGTAAACAAAATTTCGGGTATGGCGTCATGAATAAAAATTTTTTTTCTTCTTCTTCTCAGATTGAAATTGGATAGTAATGAAGATGATGGGTTCGCCTGTAGAATAGTTGAGCCTGGGGATTGCTGGGGGAATGATTTCCGCCGCTCTTCATTGACGTTGTGGATCACTGTCGGCTCTGCTCAGCAGTCACTCGACTGCACAATTCAATTTGAAATCTACAGACGGCTCTTTTTTCTTATTTTACCTTGTATATATCGAAATACACCGGTGACGTAAGTCTACTCGCAGACTGTATATATACTACGCCGCAGAGTATAATATTCGATCTAAATATTTCAAAACGGCGGGATTTTACACATGAGACTTGCATCGAATGCCGCCAAGCTTTGTGTCAACTCAAACAAGCCACTAAGAATTTATTTAACTAAAAATATAATAACTGCTGAAAAAAAAATTATTATTTACAGAAACAAATAATAACTATTTTTTTGGGTAAAAAAATTGAAAATTAATTGAGAAATAATTTGACCTACAAAAAAATCAATTTTTAAAATTTGAATTAACGGCCCAAAAAAAACATTTGATCCTTAGACCTAGATAAATTTATTATTCAGTCTGCGTGTTAGCCCCCGTAAAAAAACAACGTAGAGAGAAAAAATCAGGTCGTGCCAAAAAACAAAGTCGTTTCGATCAAGGCCGAAAGATGCGCAGACACATCCAATATAAAAAAATCTCCAGTCGGCGAAAACAACAAGGTAAAAAAAAACAAGTTTCACTTTACTTGACAACCTTTTTTTCGCTCTGTGTGTTATTTCTTTTTTTTTCTACCTAGCATCTTATATTGTACTAGTACATCTAGCCTATATATATATCGGTGTCTGTTTGGATTCAGCATCTTGAAACTACCTGGTCGCGCGCGCCATTATTTTATAGCTCAAGTCGCAATAATATTCTTTCTCTCCCAAAGAAAAAGGACCTTTCTCTTTCTCTCTCTCTTTAACGGCCTGCGTATTATTCAATTTTTCAGACAATTTGCTCTCGAAAAATCTTCTCTCCCCTCCTAGCTGCTGCTACTACTCCTACTACTACTACTATAGAGTTGGACATTTTTAACGATTATTGGCTCTTCTCCGTAGAGAGTGGGCGCACGCCCGGCATAGATCTGCGCTGTTTTTTTTTCTTCTTCTTTCAAAAAAGAAAGAAGCGACACCCTCGTACAGATGGCGGAGGTCCCCCCAAAAAAGCCGCTAAAAAATAAAAAAAAGTTGACAACAAAACATAAAACACCATTTTCGGTTGTAACGTCCGTAACGCTTTAATACGAGCGAAATGTGTTTTTTTTGTGTGTGTGTCTGGCGAGCGAGCTTTCACGAATAGAGTCGTACTAATAAATGTCACTTTACTAATATTATGAATTTACTTTTAAGAAGAAGAAGAAAAAAACACGATTGGATTTTTTCTTCTTTTCCAATAATTCACACACCGGCGCGTATGCAAATGAAAGACAAAAGTTGTCATCATTTATTCATTTCCTTTCTCGTATAGGTTTAATGACCTTATAATTTCGTCATTATCGTTGGCCCGGTGGGCGGCACTAATGGCGTTAACACATCATTACAAATGCAAAAAAAAAAAAAAAAGAATCGACCGTTTCTAAAAAAATAAAGTGACAGAAAAAAATCGTCACGGCATAAGGAACTATACTACCGTGTTACACGTTACCTGTTTACACGGTGAAAATTGGAAGCTAACAAGAAGAAAAAAAATTTGACGTTTAAATTTTTTATGTCCATTTTTTTTTCTCCAGTTTCCAACCCTTTTTTTCGGTTATTCGGTACTGATTATCAAACCCCCCTAATATTTGAAAACCTCACTTTTTTTACGTCATTTTTTCTTACTAGGATTTTCCGTTCAAATTTTTTTTCCCATGAGAAAAAAAAAGTTTTAGTTTTTTTTTTATCCAACACTAAACAGTGTTATATGTATAACACGCATTCCATAGTATATACTATAAGACCCGCTTTAGTTTTATGACCGTTTCTAGTCCCCCCTTTTTTACAAACCCCATCTAATGCCATTTTTTTCCCAAGAGTTACGAAACAACCGAGAGTGAAACCGTGAAAGAAAAAAAACAACATCGGTTGCAAGTTCAGCAGGGCAAAAGGGTTGCAATAAAATAAGATAACAAGAGACAACTCTGTAATAGACCGTAAAAAAGGTTTCAACCTTCAAATAGTTTTTCGGTCCCTTGGATCGTCACAGGACCCGGCCCCTTTTTCTTTTCCCAGATATATATACACACACACACGTTCCAATCTCGAGTGGTGGTAACATTAAAATGATGTTTGCAACAATTGCACAACATTGGACACAGGTGAAATATAAAAATACGACGACGCCAATGAACTTTGGCTGTCGATCGAATCGATTCAAAAGTTCATTGTACAGACGAAACAAAAATTATTTCGATATATAGACACCCAATTAGAATATATACGCCAAGTCGATATTACCCCTGTACAGACAGTTGTACTGTGTACGTGTGTTGACGTCATGGCCAGTTGCGTTTTGGGTGTTATATGACTAGGGGGGAAAAAAAGAAACTGGGCAAAAAGGGCAATTTGAAAATGGCCGCGCGCGCAATGACCAGTTGTAAAACCATTCCGGGTAAAAAACTTGTGGGCGAAACTAATGGCCTTTTTTTTTCTCCAAAAAAACCGGAGCAGTTAAAATGCAATATATATATTTTTTTTCTCAGTATAAGGGATGGCTTTTTTTTTGTCCAGGCAATTTCGGATGCAACACAGTGGCCACACCATTTCAAGTGATGTCTCCACTTTTACTTTCGAAAACTGTTGGAAGGCGCGAGCGAACCATTTCCTGCTGCACATTGATTTGTAGTTTTTTTCCAGTCACAATACCTACACACAGGCAGCAGCACGCGACTTTTTTTTTTTGGCACCCAAAGATTCCAATGTACTCGTTATAATCAAATTCAAACTGTCGTTCCCCCAGGAGAGAAGATAATTCCTGGCAATATTCTAGAGTTACCAGGTTTCGAACTTTTGGTTCGTCTGCTAATTAGTTGGGACAAAAGTTTTTGTACATTTCTCTGTCTATTCCAACCCACTCGTAGAGAATCTTGGCATGTCAAATTGGTAAAACAAAGTAGGAAATATTGCACTTGCCTTGGTTGTTGTGATAACTGGATTGAAACATCTCCCAGGTGATGGCACTATAACGACGTAATCAATTGACGCAGGCAGACGACATTTTTTCGGGGGTCCCACGTTGCCGTGAATGAAATAATTGACACACAAAAATGTTTCACATCAAAAAGGGTGTATTTTTGTTTGTTTTTTTTACGTCAACAGTCAAGCAACTACAAATTGTATAGGGGGGTAGGGAGAGAGAAAAAGTGGATTTTTTGAAGAGGGAAAAATAAAAACAAGAAACTTTTTTGTCTGAAAAATTTTAAAAAATGTATCGACTACCGAAACCGAACAGAACAAATTTGGGGGGAGAAAACAACTGGCCAACAATTCAATCAACATTTTCAACAGCAAAAATATTCCGACAGTCGAATTCATGTAGTTTTGAATCATTCAATTGTTTTTGTTTTTAAACTTTATTCGTTCAAGTTTGTTTTTCGTCGAAACTTTTTTTTTCTTTTTTCAAAGTTTTTTTCTAATTCTCGCATCAAGAAACAAAAAAAAATGAAAACAAATATTGAAGGAAATAGGACGAAATAACAAAAGAGACGAATTGAAAAATCCAACGAGAATTTGATGAGGTGCAGACGCGAAAGAGAGACGATTGAAGAGCGACAATTTTTTTCATAGTCTGTTTTTCTTTTGTTTTTTCTTTTTTTTTTAACTACCGGAAATTTGGAGGAAAAAATAAACAAACAAATAGGTGAAAAAATTGGGCAAAAAAATAATAAAATAAAAGGGGGGGAAAACCAAAAAAATTGAAAAATTTCGAACCGAGACATGTTTACCGGGGAGGGATTTAAACGCCAATGTGTTTTTTTTTAGTTACGCAATCAGAATAAAGAGAAATAAGTGAAACCGGGTCGGAAATTTTGTGAAAACAAAACAAAAAAAAAACATTTTTTTCCTTTTTTTTCAAGCCAATCAAAATTCAAATGAAAAACAATTTTTTGAAAAAGAAGAAAACAAACAAAATGGGAGTGTCCAATTGGGGGGGGGGGAGAACACGAAACATGTGTGAATAATGGTAGCACAGTCATCTAAAAAAAAAAAGAAATTCATAAGAAAACACACACCTTTTCGTTTTTTTTTCCAAATTTTGGTTGTCATCATCAACAACTCGACACAATCAGAGGTATAATTTTTGACGTACTCGCCACATGCACAACGAAAAAAGGGAAGGAGTTTTTAAGGGGGAAAAAAAGAGAGAAGGAATTTTATTTTCAACGGGTCGCGTATTTCGGGTATTTTTTGTGTGTGTTCTCTAACTTCTTCTGATTCTGTCATTACAAATAGTTCATTGGTCTGCTTTACGTATAAACAAGTCTGAAACGACCAAATGCTGATCTGTACGAATTTTATGGGGTATTTTTTTTCTCTTTCATTCTCGCGTATCAAAATGAATCAAATTATTTTTTCTTCTTCTTCTTCGTCTCTCATTTGGGCGGGAGGGTGTGTCTTCATTTTGTTTTGATGCCGAAATAATTGTGGGGTTTGTTGGGGATGAAAAAATTTGCGCTTTGAATTCGATGGGATTATTTTTTGTTTGTTTTACTTATTAAATAGGATGGGGTGGATTTTCAACGTCTGCGTGAAATGGGTCATTCGAAAAAAAATGATCAAAACAAAATAATAATGAATAAAAAGATTGGATTGAGTTTTGCACCTGAGATAGTTCTTATATGAATATATGTCAAATATATAGTATGTTTCTTAAAAAATATAAAAGTTATTATTATTATTATTATTATAGATACTTGTAGATTGATTCGGAGATATCGGATGGAGATATTATTACTGTTATCAAAATATGTGGTAGTGGGTTTGTATTGTATGGCGGCGATTAATTATTAATATGAATGGTTTTCATTTTGCTGTGTGGTTGAACGGTCTAAGAGAGAAAAGGCAAAGAAGAAACAAATCTGCTAATATAGGAACTGTGTGCTACATCATGCTTGGACCATCTTCATCGCAACGTTTTATAATATGTGTAATTAAAATCTGTATTTTTAAAAAGATCAAAAAATGAATAAAACAAAATAAAATCAAAACTAATTGGTTTGCTAATATACCTGACTTCAAGAATTGATGGGAGGTATATCAAGTTTCGACGGACAGTTGATGTTTTTTCTTTTTTAAGTTTACCCTGAGTCTAGCGCTGGTTTTGTTTGAATTGTACAACTTTTATTTAATTTCGTTTAAAAAAAAAACGTCAAAAAAATGGGGGAAATTAAAGAAAAAGGTTGAACTGATTAACTGGATTTGCTTTATAGTATGATGGGTTTTGATGAATTCAAATAAAATAAATTGTCTTTTTGAATGACCAGTTCGCCATCTTACCCACAGGTGGCAGCGCTAGTCAACAAAACGGCGGGACTTTTGACAGAAATGATGTGGGGAAAGTGTCGATGTCTTGATTTGGCGCGAGATTTGAAATAAACTTGTGAAACAACTGAAATTTCAAGAAAAATGAGAGGCGCGCGCACAATTAAAAAAGAGAGGAGCAATAGTTTGGAAAAAATCATTTCCTGAGGTAGACATGAGCAAAGAGGTGCTTCCATAGTCGTTAACATTGCCTCTTTTCTTTCGACAAAATTAATATTTAAAAACAGAATTTAATAATTAAATTCGTCCGTTCATCGTCTCGATTTGAATGTCCCAGAGCGTCAAATTAGAGCAGCAACAGCAGAGTCAATCATCCGCAGTGCAATTACAACAAACATACGCACCAGCGCGCAATTCCAAAAAAAGATTATTATTATTAATAATCAAGACAATATTATTAATTGAAAGTTTTAAAAAACAAAAACAAAATTGTTTATAATTACATTAAGAGAGAAAGTTGACATGTTTTCTTTTCAAAATTAATTTTTACTTTTTTTTTTAAATTTAAATTTGATGAAATGGACCCAAAAGTTTTGTGTGATTTGACTGTAGCCGGTTGTCCGGGGAAATCTATATATTATGCCACCTGAGCTGTGTTGATTTGAATCATCTTGAAATTTAGAAAATTGGAAAAAAAATGTCTTACGAGTGCCAAAAAGATTTTGAAAAGATTATTTTCTTTCTCGTTTCTAAACAATGAATTGACAGTCAATAAGAGAGGTAACTGGTTGCTGTCAATGACTTGTGTAGAGGGGGGGGGTTAACAAGGCACCATGTTAAAAATAAAATAAAATTATTCAAATGAGCGAGATCCACTCAATTAAAGAAAATTTTCCAAGAGATTGGCCGGAAATTCGGTGTTGTGTTTGTAGTTAGTGTGTACGTCATTGGCGGTATTTTCAAATTGAACAAATTAAATAATAATAATTAAAAAAAAAAGTTAATTCTTTCTCGGCAACGATACAAAAAGAGACCCAACAAATACTTTGGAAATTGTTACTTTCTTTTCGAAAAAAACTTAAATCATCACCCAAGATGATTTGATTGACGGTCGTTTATGTATAATATATAGAATTTAATGTTAAAAAATAATAATAAAAAAAAAATTAGAAAAATCCCGAAACACTGACACGAGAAAATTTTGTTTAAAAAAAAATTTTAAAAGGAGAAAAGTATTGACACGCTGGACAATGACACGCACACGAGACACGCACACGGAAGAGTTTGAAGAGAGAGAGAGAAAAAAAAACAAAGATTCTGAACATTATAGAAAACACATTAAGGCGAAGATTGTTTTGTGTGTGGAATTCCGAGATAAAAAAATATAAAGAAAATACCCAAATCGTTTTTTTCAAAATGTGTTTTCTTTTTTCTTAATCATTTTGAAATCGCTCACAGAAAGAAAAGAACCAAAAAAAATGTATCTAAAATATTACTAAATATAAAAGAAAGAACGTTCTACTTTTTCGTTCTTAGGGGGGAGGGCCTTTCAAACGAAATCGGAAGTCAATCCGATACCTTGTGTGTGTATGTGTAAACAATTTTGACCGAATTGAATTTCCAATCATTTTGAAATTTTCGCGCCAAATCAATTATTTTTTAAAATCCAATCAAAAGTCGTTTTTTTTTGCCAATCAGCAAACAAATAATTTCCAAAACAAAATTGAAGAAAAACAACAAGCCTGACGCCCAAAAATGAAACATTTACCAATCACAAAAATTTCTTTTTTAAAATTAAAAAGGATGGGAGGAAAGAAAAATGTTAATAAAGAAATCAACACTCATACACACTAGGAAAAAAAAAGACAATTAATTCAAAAAAAGAACGCTGTTAATTTTTCCCTCGTATTGCACACACACTAACTAACTATTTTCTCTTTTCCACTAAAAAAAAATTATGATTCACGGGGGTTTAAACGAGTCTGTAAATTAAAAACCTTATATTAGCATCCGGAAGTGTCAGAACCGCCAATTTTTGTTTTCGATTCCGCAAAAAAAAATTAAAACCGGGTTTTGGGTTGTTCCAAAAATTCAAAAAAGCGAAATTACGAAAACAAACAAAAACAAAAATTGTGTTGTAACTGGTTTTTTATGTTTCCCTAGACGTTTGTCTTTTCTATTTAGTCACTGGTTTTGTGTCTGTGTCTACTACTACTACTACTATCACCCATCGTAGTCTCAGCAGTAGTAGTAGTAGCAAAAATCAACGGGTTGGGAGTAGTATGGGGGATGAATCACCGGTGCCATCCACAAAAAAAAAAAAAGAAAATTAATGAAAAACAAGCACAAGAGAAAGGGAGAAGGGAGGAGCTATTTATGTAGAAAATTAAGAAAAAAACTTCTACGATCCCGCTCATAAAAACTTGAAACAATGGCGGGAGTCTTATAAATGACCGGGCAGTGTGCCGGAAAGCCAATGAAATGTAATTATTTGTTACGTAATTACTTGAAAGAGGGAAAAAAAATGGTTTTTTGCTGAGGTAGAGTTGTCGTGAGGGAAATGGGGGGGAGGAGTTCATTGTGTGTCACTTTTGCACACACACACACACACAAATGACACACACGCACACACTCAAACTCTTGTTTTCTGTTACTCTCAGACAACCATACAAAAAAAGACATGGGAAAAGAAGTAGTGAAAGAAGAAGAAGATGATACGACGTGCGTTACCAAGACACACGAAACCTGAGTTTTTTGTCTTTTTGAATCGGGACTGGATCATATTGGGGTGGGGAGTAGAAAACAAAATAAGGGGGGGGGGGTTGTAGACCCGTTCAATCCAATCGTATTTCTCTCTCTCTGTGGCTTCCGTCAATTATAGCCCAAAATTATTCTGGCGTGAATAATTTCTGTGTGTAATCAAAATCATTTAAGAAAAATAAAATGATTTTGTTTCGTTTTTAGTTTTTAGTTTTCTCCATTCACGTGGTACTGGGGTTAGGACTGGCGCTTCCGCCGCGATCATCCATCACCACTTCGGCGATCGACGACGTCGTCGTCGTCGTAGAGTTGAGATCGTCACGGACGGCGAAATAAGCGCCGCCCACTCGAGCCCCGGCGCTGAATTTGCTGCTCTGGCGCGGAGGAGGCGATGGCGGGGCCGGCGGTGGCGTCGGAGTCGAATCCGGCGTCTCCTTCTTGATCATGTCCTTACCGTTAGAGGACGGCGTGGGTGCCGTCGTCGATCCGTGAGATCCGGGCGATGACGTCGAGAGATTCGACGAGCCAATCGTCAAATTCTCCGGACTCTCCTGGCGGCTGTCCTCGCTGTAGTCGGCCGGACCGCAATTCGATTCCGGCAAATCCTCCTCGCGATCCTGATTGCCCGCAGAGCTGGCGGCGGCCGCCACAATGGCCGCGGCGGCTGCCGCTTCGTGACGACTGCTTCCGGCCACCTGGATGACGGGTCCGCGCTCGCGTTTCACCAGCGACATGGCGGCGGCCGCCATGGCCGACGTCAGGGCCGCCGCCGTCGAAGCGGCGAAATTATTTTGATTGGCCGCGTTGAGAGCGGCGGCTGCGGCGGCAGCGGCGGCTGCCGAATTGGCGGCCGCGTTGGCCGCCGCCGCCGCCGACGATGAAGTCGACGACGACACTCGACTGTAGGGCCGCGTCGTGGCGATGCCCAGCTTCTTCACCTTGTCGTACAGAGTGCGCGACGGCACCTTGAATTTCCTAGAGGCCTGCAAGGCGCTCATTCCGCTCTTGACGGCCTCAATGGCCGCCGTGATGTCGCTGTTGGTGTACTGCTTGTAGCGTTTCCATTCCAGTTTCTGGGTCGGCACATAAGCCGCAATTCGAGCACCAGAGGCGTCCACTAAAATAAGAAAAATAAGAAAGAAAAATGAGAAAGAAAAAAGATTTGACACAAAAATTGTAGACGTTCATGGCCGAAAAAGAATTTGAAATCCGGAAGCGGCTGCGATTCCGATAGTCTACGACCTTGATAAACTTTTTTTTACACAAGAGGCTGATGTGCGACTTTTGATAACGAGCCCTACTACTACTATACAGTAGACATCATTTAGCCTTGGTTGATTTTTGTTCTCCGTGTGTGAGTGTGTGTGTGTTGTTGGCCGTCACAAAAATCCCAAACGACCTTTACACATTTGCGCCATTTCACCATCCGACGGCCAATGTTGGCATCATCGCTGGCAGATAACAGCTCGAGTCAAGGTTAACAAACAATTTCAGACAGCCGCAAAATCTTGATTTCAACAACAACAACAACAAGTTGCGTAAAAAAGAAACTCACCTCGTTTATCTGACAAGGGCGATGAGGGAACAGGGTGCCCATATTCGCCGCTCTGAAACAATCAAAAACAAAACATTTTTTTAGAAATGAATTAAAAGTCAAATAATAATTTAATTAATTGACATGTTTCAAATTTCGCGCTTACAATTTCGCTGGGATCGTCTTCCGAATTCATGTCAGGATTCTGTGTCCAATCATCATCGGCACGATCGCGATCACGGCCAGCTTGTCTCTGCAAAATTCACATTAATTCCATTAATTAATTAATTGTTTTTCAAAACGATTTAACCGAAATAATTTAGCGCAAAGAGTCGTGCCAGACGCCACCGTTAGATGGCGAAAGCCTTTGCCAAAAAAGCCCCAATGAGGTACCAAGAAGAGCCCCGGCTGGGCCCAGTGTGAGCTAAAAGGCTAATAATATATCGTGAGCGTGCGTGTGTGTGTGTATAGAGTATACTGCTAGTCTATACTAATGTCATTGACGTATTTCTTTCTACGTCTTAACTATTCGCCCTTCCCTTCCCCCCTACTATTCCCGGAATAATAACACACACACACACACAAGGGCGAGACATGGTAAAAAAGAAAGATGGTGTGTGTGTGTGAGTGTGTATAAGGAAGGGAGAGAAGGAAAGGAAACTGGTCGGGTGGGTTTTCTAGGGAGGGGGTGGTAGGGTGGTAGTGGTGGTGGTAGCGAACGATAAGCACCAACCCTCAACTCCATTTCACGACACGTGGAGCCAATCTTTCCCATCCCCCGGCTCCGCTCGTGCAGCCAACAGAGAGAAGAGGGGGGGGGGAGAGGGGTGCATGAACTCGGAAGCCATTGGCAACCCGACGAAAAACAAGACAAGATCCAATGACCGTGAGTGAACATATATATAGGGGGGGATGGATGGATGAGTCTAAGGGAGGGGGAAAGGGAAATCTAACCGGATCCCGTTAATATATCCATCTCCTAGGTTGGTTAAATTTGTCCGTCCAAGTTATTTATTTATTTACCTCGGCGTAAGCCATGGCCATGGGAAGGTAACTGCTCAAATGATTGCGATCATCGGCCGATCCCGATCCTTCGGCGGCTGCAGCCGCTGCGGCAGCGGCGCTCAGACGGAAGGGAAACAATCCCGGTATGTCGGCGTGATGGTGGTGTTTCGACGAGCCGTGATGGGGGCCGAGAACGGTGCGGAGTAGCGACGGAGTTTGATCGCTGTCGCCGGATGCGATCGATAAACGCTTGCGCTTCGACGCTCCTCCGCCATTGTCGTTGTGGCGGCTGTCAAAGTGATGGTCATTGCCGCCGCGTCCGTTGCCGCTAGAGGGTTCACGATCGTCTCCGCCAGCGTTCGATCCACCGCTTCCGCGCTGGATGGCTCCGTACAGGGCCAGCGCTTGCTCGCGCTCACGCAGGGCCGTTTCAAAGGCTCCCAAATGGAGCGGCATCACCAGCGGCGGCCACATGCTCAGCGGATTGTTATTTCCGGCGCTTCCGGCGCTCTCGCGATCCCGGTTGGTAGTGCTGCTGCCGCCATCTCGGCGATCATCTCTTCCGCCTTGCTCGCTCCCCTGTGGGCTCAGCAGCGGCGATTTGTAGAGATAAGACGATGGATGACGCGAATAGGATGATTCCGGATCGCCTCGAATGTGGCTGCTGCTGCTGGATCGTTCCGGCGGGCTAGTCGGGCTGGGACTCTTGTTGCGACTGTGGTGATGATGGTGATGGTTGTGGTGGTTCTCGGCCGATCCGGCGCCGGCGGCAGCGTTGCCCGGGTAACGATGTGACGGGGTATTCCGGTCTGCGGATGAAGCGGCGGCTGCGGCTGAGCTCGACGAGGAAGAGACGGGCAAATGGTGACCTGAGGTAGATCGGATGATGGGTGGATGAGCGTTGATTGAGGTAGACTGAGGAGGAGAGGCTGAACTGCTACCGTGACTGCCGGGTCCGGCGTGATGGACACCACCGCCACCTGCCGTGACGTTGACCGACGTGCTGGACAAGAGGCCGGAAGAAGCCGGTGGAGGATAGAGCGGCTCTCGGTCTCCGCCGGAAGCATTGAGCGAGTCGTCCTCAAAGAGCCCCTTGACTCGCAAGGCTTCGGCCACTTTGAGGAGCGACGGAAGCTGCTCCTGGGCGACGTTGACCTCACCGCGGTACATGTACTCGAGGATGGCCCGGATCTCGGCGTACTGGATGTCCTTGAAGACGACGATGGGGTGCGGGCAGGCGTTCTCCAGGAACAGCGACTGGAAGTAGGACGAGCAAGCGGCCAGCACCATCTTGTGGCACTTGATCGAAGTCCCGCCGACGGCCAGCGTCACGTCCGTAAAGGCTTCCGTCTGCAGCAGCTGCTCGAAAACCGTCAGCAAATTCGAGCGGTGATTGTTCCAGCGCAGGCAATACTGCTGGCTGTCGTCCGACAATCCAGTCGTCGGATTGTTGTTGTTGTTGTTGCTGCTGGACCGGCCAACACCAACGCCACCCATGCTCTTGGTCGACATTGTGGCGGCAGGTGGAATTGTTACGGCTGCTGGTGCTGCTGGTGGTGGAGGATTCCGCCTACTACTACTGCCGGCCTGCCCGCCAGGAGTAGTCCTGTTGGTCGACTCCTCCTCGGCGGCTGTTTGGTTCTTCTCCTGGCCGGTTGGATAACAATTCCGCTGCTGCTCGACAGTGCTGCTGCTACTACTCCGCCGGCCACTCGACAGATTCTTCTTGTCCAGCAGATGCAACCGTCTCCGATGCTGGTAATAATCGTTTTCCTCTTCTTCTTCCTCTTCCGGCGTTCTGCTCGATCCACCTTCCAAAACTCCACTCACAACGTTCCTGCGTCCACCAAAAAATAATCAAAAAATTGAAATTAAATGCGCCAAATTTGAATTTGAATAAAATTAAAATGTAAGAGACCCGTTCGGTGGCAAGGAAGACAAGCAAGTGCCTTGAATGAAATGTAAAACCTGTCTAGCACACACACACTGGAAAGAAAAAAAACAACCCAGTCACCCACCCTATACTTGCTCCATTCAACTCCTGTGCAAGAAATGAACAAAAAAGCTGCAACACGTCATTTTGATTGCTAATCGAATTGTTGTGTCGGTTGGCCGAGCAGCGCTGCCATCGCGCCCCATTTTGGCCTTTTTCTTTTTTCCCCCTCGCATTCGTTTGTTTCAATTCCGGGAAATTGTGTGAATTGTTTTCTCGAGAAAAAATATAATAATAAAATAAAAAGAGAGAGAATAGATTATTGTAGTCGAGAATAAAAATGGCGACAGGATGTATTTGTCTGACAAGAGAAAACCGCGACAGACAAGAAATAATCAAACATGGCGAAAGAATTTCGCCACATTGCCGAAACATTTCATGTTTCGTTTCCTGTTTTGATGACGTGTTATCGTTTCACGGGCAAAACCACACGAACCAATCTCCCAGTTTTTTGGCGTTTCCTTTTATTTTACACCAACTTTCCTTTAACCTCGAACCCGATTTAGGCATAATTTTCTTTTTTATTTTAGAATTAGCGAGATGTAGTCTCATTTTTAAAAATGTTTGGTTGAAAATTTCTTAAAAGCAATTGGCAACCGTTCAAAAATTTGCATACCACAAAAGTTGCGAACCAGACAAATGGAGAAATTTGCATGAAAAATATTTAAACCTGTTTCTAAATTTCTTCAACTGATTTTTTTTAACTGTCATTTAATTTTTATGTCACCGTGATTTACATTAATGAGGAAACGCCCATCACTATCTAAAAAAGAAAATTTTGACAATTTCAGCCGACAGATGGCCACACGATCATAGGGGATGAAATTTTCTCATTTTTGCCAACCGTTTTTTTTTCGTTTTTCTCTTCACAAACATTTTTATTTGATTTGACGAATAATCAAACAATAAACATGTTGATTTTTCAACGTTTGTTCCTTATTTTCTCCTTCTTATCGGCTATGAAACGGCAAAATGTACGAAATAATCTCGAGTCATCACCACCACACAGCTCACTAGAGATAACAGAAAAATCATCTTTCGACATTGTACCGGGATCGACGCCATTTCCAAACACACAATTTTCTATTTCAACTAAAAAAGAAAAATTTGTGACGATTTTCATCGTTCGAGACGTGACACAATTTTCCGATTTTTAAGGGTAGATTCTAGACGATGAAAGTTCACCACCAACTCGAGTCACGTAGAAAAACAAGTTTTTATTTTATTTAAAAAAAAATACAAAAAATATAAAAACCCTCAAGTTATTCGACTCGTTTGAAAATGATAAAAACAGAAAAAGAGCCAGCCAGCCTATGTTTGTCTGGGGCTACAGAAGAAAACCGAGACGAAACTTTTTTTTCTTTTTCCCTCCCCTCACAGAGAGATGTGTGTGTGTCGCAACTTTTGAAAACCCGAAGCTTTTACACACCCGGGAGATTAGACGTTGGGGGGGGAGAGAGGCTCACACACACACACAAGAAGGAAACAAACATTCCAATGTGTTGAATTTTTAGCGTTTGAAAAATCTCTGGAACTAAACCAGACTCACGAAAAAACAGCATTTTTAATCTATTTTCAAAAAATGAACATTGATTGTTACAATGATGAGAACAAAGTTCATATCGTGTTTTATGATTTAAAAAAAAATAGCGGAAGTTATCATCACAAATTTACGAGCGACATCATTCCCAGCCATAAAATACTGAAAGATTTTTTTCTCCCTACTTAGTAGGGGGGGGGGGGGTCATCATAATCGCAAGATGGGGGGGGGGAAGAGAAATTTTTATATAGGGAAACCGTCTGTCGTAACAAACCCAAAAAATGGGGGTTGGAAAAAAATGGAGGGGGGATGAAATCTCACCTTGAAAATGAAAAAAAAAGTTGGAAAGAATTTCGAAGTTTTTCTTTTATTTTTTTCCACCCTCGTCTATTTTTTCGACAATGTGAATATAACCCAGGCGGATCCTCCTCCCGTCAGTGCCTCACTCCCCCTCCGGCTTTTTCTCCCCCCCTCTCTCATGTATTGCGTATTTCTAGGCCTTGTATTCCTAATCCTCTTTTTGGGCCGACTTTTCATCAGACCTTCTCCCTTTAGCGGGCTCATTCGCAATGAGCCCTGCCCGAAAACTCGGAATGGTGGGAGAATGAAAGAAAAGATAGCCAGCACCACCATCCCCCCACCCGCTCCTTACGTAAAAGCGCGTAACCCGCATGGCCCTCACCCCCCCTCCCACCACCCCTATGTGAGGGTGGAAAAAGGAAAGAAAAAGGAAATGATAATAAAAAAGAAGAAAAACCGAAGATGGGAAGAAGAAAAAGAAGAAGAGACGAACGACGTGAGGAGAGGTTAGGGAGGGTTCGGTGGCCCCTCTCTAGCACGCTGCTGCTGCTGCCTTTGGCGAAAAAGCCCTTCATAAAAAAGACACGTGTATAGGCCTAGTTTCGGGACCGGACGTTTCTCATTGGTCCGTTTTTCTTGTTGGCAGCCGGGCTTGGAGGGTGGTGGTGGTTTTTAGCCCCCTCCCAACCCTCCTTTTTTCCTAACCGGCCTACACACACACACACACCACCCCCACACACTTTGCACGGCGATTGTGGCGCCACCACCGCGATCAATGTGCCCAATGGCGTCTCCCCCCCCACCCCTACATTTTTATCTTACCCTCACCTTTTTTTATTTGTCTTGTCCTTTTTTCCCTCGTACGAAAAAACCCCAAAAAAACAAAATGGCCGATTTTTATCATTTGAGTTTTTACAATGGGCAACTTAGAAAACCGCGACCTTTACCACTGGTTAAATATTGGCGACGTATTTACGATGGCCTACTCCACCCGCCCTACAACTAAAAATGGCACTAGAAAGATGGCAGCACGTTCGCACACACACAAACGTGTGTGTGTGCCGACACACGCAACCGTTCGGGAGGACAACTTTTTCCCACTCGCATACACACATTTGGCAACTTGTCTCTACGGTGTGCGTAACGAAAAATCGATGATTCGCTCAATATCGACTGCCGAAATAGCGAGAGAGTATAAATTCACGCACGTTGACAGCGCCGCCGCCATGCGAATTGCGCAATTGACAATTTGCCCCCCTTCAAGATGGTTGTACCACACTCAATTATATAGATAAAACTTGCTCACCTTTATTTCGGTGTGGCAATGTCACAAACACACACAAACACTGACACACACACACACACATACACGAGGGAAGGGGGGAAACTTAATAATAATATTATTTTTTTTAAATTTCACATTGACTCGGAATATATAAGTTCTTTTCCCTTCGGTCGGAAAAGAATTTTAGCACGCACTGCGCCCCGACGTGTATGAAAACGCACTGGTGGAAAGGCACCACACGAGTCTCTCTCCTCCCCCTTACACACACTTTTTCGCCCCTACACACACTCCTCCCCCAAGGAGAGGCAGAGAGAGCAACTTTGGGCCTATGGGGTAAACACACATATAAAATGCGTGTGTGTGTGTGGTGTAACAGCGCCCCCTGGATTACCGAAAACAGGGAGAATGAGAGAGAGAAAAGAAAAATTTTTCTAGTCCCGCTTGATGGCGCTGAGCCCTGTGCGAAATAAGGAAAAAATCGGGAAGAATTTTTTCTGTTTTTCAATAGCAGACGTCAATGCCCCCTAGCGGCGGGAGAAACACCCCTACAAATCGCCCATCACTAAATATATATCCGCACGTTAACAAAACGTGAGAATTCCTTTTTTTTTTTACATGGCCTCCGGGAGTTACGCATCTGGCGAAAAAAAACGTGGTTTTCTCTGTCTACCGTGAATCGTCGTGATGACGCGAAATTTCTTTAAAAAAGAAAAACAAAATGGAAGGTCTTGATTCTTTTTTTAATGGCGCCATCCGTGGTCGATCGTAAAGAAACAAAAGGTAACCGTCATGGTAAGGGAAAAATGCACCATGTTGCGTGCAAAATATATTTTTATCCTTCCAACTATACAATACCAGATCCCGAAAGGTATGGGGAAATTTTTTTTTTGTTTTTCGTTCAATGTGTCGAGATGACCATGAGAAAAATCTCTTGGGAAGGTATCAACCGCAAATATATTTTCTGTATCGATACCTACGATGGTAGCAAAAAATTTCAAAATGAGCCATTAAAATTTAAAAAAAAAAGTATTTTTAATTTTGTTTTATGTGTGATGTGATTGGAATTAAAAAAGTCGGGGAGTAAAACGTTTTTTGGCGTTGGGGAGTGGTGGTCAACAACCCCTGGGAACCCCTCACTGGACCTGATAGGCGGAGCTTAAAAAGTATCCCTTCGATTTCTGGTCGTCACCGACGTTGTTATGTTTGAAAAACAATGTAACAAAAAAAAGTCAAGTTGAAACAGCTGTTTGATTAGCGAATCGAGACATTTCCCAAACAAGTTGCGTAATCAACGAAACGGAAACAAAAGGCAAAATAACAAGATGGCGACGGCTGGAAAAGAAAAAAAAGAACAAATGGCGGTTTTTGTATTTTTTGGTCGAGTTCCGCAGTGAAACGCGCCATTTCCTCTTACTACGAGCTACTACTATATTCTCCCCCCTCCATCTACGAAGGCCACGTGAAAATGTCTCCCCCTCACCGCCCACTCGCGACGCCCACCTCCCCCCATGGGGCGAGTACGCAACTCGCACAGGATTTCAGCAAAAATCTACCTTACGTCAGTTTGTTTTAAAATTTCTCAATCGTTTCGTTTGTTTGTTAATAACAAAGAGATTACGACAAGTGAACTTTGTTCTCTGTAATTTGTTGTGTAGAGTTCGTGAATCGAAATGTCGGTGGCAACTGCCGTTTGACGACGAAATTCAAGATATTACCGAAAAATTCACCAATCAGATTTGACGGTAGGCGGTGGCGAGGCCAACGAACTGAAGTAACGAAAGGAAACCGAACGTCGCCACTACTACTACTACTACGAGTACACACTGCGGGGGTTGGCGTAATACTACGCCATATTTTTTTCAGACTTTTTATTATTTTTTCACCTGTACGACGACGTCGTTTTTTTTTTTTAGTTTATCCCGGCGCCGCTTCTCTTTGTTGTCCCTCCCTCCTTTTTTTTTATTCAAATAATTCAACCGTGAAATATTTAGATAATTGGTCGCTAGTCGAATTCGCCATGACAGAAAGCAGCCACGTGAAAAATTCAACAGAAACTCGGGATTAAAAAAAAAAGTTTTGCCGCTGGTTGGCAGCCATTTTAAAAACTCACCCCTTCGGGGTAGCGCCAAATAAGGTGATTCTACCACCCCTAGCTAGCGTGTGTGCACACAAAATGAAAAAAAAAAAAAGCCTGAACAAAATTTTTTCTAGTCTAGAAAGATTGACCGCAGATGAACGACCGATTCACCCCTCTAAAAAGTAAAAAAAAACAGGTTTATAAAAAGAGAAAAGAAATCAATCGCCAATGACATGGACATCTTTTTTCTATCTCGAGGGGGGGAGAGAGAAAAAACAAAATTTTCTTCTTTCTTTCTTATGTGTTTAAATAAAATTCTGCCTCAAGGGTAAAGAAGTTAGGTTTGCTAATCCCCTCGTGTGTATACGTCTTTACCTTGGGGGGTTCTCCACGTGGAGAGGCCTACCTCCTCCTCCTTGGTCAAGGATGAAAGAGGGTAGAAAAAACACCACAAGTTTTTTCGGGGTAGGTGATCGACTAGACTCCGCCCACTTCACCCTTGGAGTAGGCCCAACGGCCTACATTTGCGCAAGTTCGTCGACGACGGAATTTTTTCCATAAGAGGGGGGGAATAACGTGTATATATATAGGGGCTGCTAGAAAGTGAGAATATCACGAGGAGGGGGGGATAGAGGATTTTCGGATGAATAATGAAAGGTGAGTGCGGTGGCCCCCGAAGGGGCTGGCAATCTCCCCAGGTGGAAATATTATAGAAAATGATTCAAAAAATAATACGTATTATAAAAATGTGGCCGCTTGGTTTCCTAGGAGACGTTATACAACACCCTACTAGCCCCCCCTACTATCATCTGAAAGCGGCAAGTTTCTTTTTATTCACAGACTTTATTTTATTTTTCAAATTTGATCCAATTAAAATTAGAAAAAAGAAACATGTCGAGACGGGGAATCAGGTTTCCAACTTGTGTGTAGGAATTCTGCGAATCGAGAGCTAACGAACTCTGCCCCGACTGGAAAATGTCACGGTCAAATCGTGCGCAGTTTTTCGACCGTTTGAACAAAACGAGTTAAAAATCGCCCGTCAAAACAAAATGGCACCATCACATATTTCGCTAATTTTATTTTTAATTTGTTTTTAAATGTAATTTACCTTTTGTCGGATTGGTGGCGATTCACCAACCGGGCAGCAGATGCAGCGTCGTGCACGTTGTCGGTGTAAGGTGGCGCGCAGTGTTGTCTGCTGTCGTACATCAGCGTTAGTCGAGTAGCAGCAGACATGCGGATGTCATCGTCGTTCGGGAGAGACCGAATTGTCTTTTTTTTGAAAATAGTTTTAACAAGTTGTGAGCAGAGAAAACTACTGATTTAGTTTAAATTTTTCCACCCACTCACAAATGCTGTCACACACACACGACACGATTGAGTAGAAAATGAGTCACACACCGATTAAAATCAAAATTGCCGAACCAATTGGTCCGAGTGTTGAAAATGTTTTGGTGTTTCAGTTTGACCAGGCTCGAGTGTGAAAAATAAAAAAAATCTTCTACCACCAGGTGTCACTGTATTACATCATTACACGCTGCCGTCTGTTGGCTTAGTGAACGAAACGTTGACGGGCGTCGGCGTTTTTTTTCTCTCTCTCTTCTCCTTTTCCTTCCGAAAGTTGGGAGGTGGGTGGGCAGAGTGGGTGGTAGGGGGGGAGGTAGGGGTCTACCGTTTCGCTGTTTCACGACCGTTGTACCGACGAGTCTCTCTAGCATAGGGGGGGACTCTATAAGAGCTAGAGGCTCCGCCCACCATCTTCTTCCCTTTCCTTTTTTTCTTTCCCATTCCCCTACTTTTCTGCCTTGCGTTATCATCCCCGCTCGTGTTTTGTTTTTTTGTTACCCTCCCTCCTGCCTACACACACACACACAAATATATAATATTTAACCACACGGGATATAATATGAATTTGTTATCATTCGGGTTAAATTATACCGGCGACAATTTTTCTACTAACAAAACGCCAAAATTTGAAAATCGACTTTTGATTAATGATTCGAAACATTTTTGGCAATTAATTGAATCATTTGTAAACTACCTTATATTAATTGGATTTTTTTGTGTTTCCACCGAGTCTGCATAGAAATAAATAAATTTAGACGCGCACACACATATAAACAAGTTATTTCTTGATAACTGACATGCGCTCTCACCGTCGAGTTCCAGACGAACGAGAGACAACAACAAAAATGTTTTTAAACAAAATAACCGGACCGGTGGAAAAAAAAAGTAGTCGACCTTGAACGCCATGGAAATAATATAATATAATAAAATAAAAAATAAAATAATTTTTTTGAAACCGAACAAAATTCTGTCGCACGTGGCGGGGCTGGCATTTCCCATGACCGGCCAACATCATCATTCCGTAACAAACACAATTAAGTAAAACAACAACTTTTATATATCATCCACATTCATACTGTTTATTCTTTTATTTGACGTTGACTTTTTTTTTACTAGATTTTGAATAGGGAAATTATTGGCACATTGAAATGATGAACAAAATATGGGGGAAAAACATTGAGAGAAACGCAAATGACACTTGGGTTTAAATTGTATTTATAATAATAATAAATAATAGCCTCGGGACAACAATAGGAGGGGGGGAATAGAGAAATGATGATGTTGTTTGTCGTCAATTTTTCTTGTTTTTCCCTTTTTAGTAAAAGTGGAAAAATGAAAAAAAAACTTTAACGGATTTCATCGGCGCAACAGGTGGCGCTAATCGATTCGTTCGCAGGCGTAGGTTGTTGTTGTTGTGTCGACTTCAAGTGATGGAACGACGACGACGACGTATGGCGAGCGGCTCTTTCAATCTCCGAGTCGCTCAAATCCGGATGAGGATTGTTTTTGGTCGGAAGCGTCTGCGATCTCGATCCGCCGTTGGCCAGCAATTCGCGCTCCTTGGAGTTACGCCACTTCATCCGACGATTCTGGAACCAGATTTTCACCTGGAATAATCAAAAACAACCCCAAAATAAAAATCCATCACTCAAATGAAAAATCGGATTAAGGAAGAATTAGACTCTCTCAATTTCCCAGATTGCGAAAGAGCAGGTTGGAAACCGGAGCTACGGGACAAATTGTCCCCCCGAGTGATGGGCAAATAGACGACATGACCCACATACGTCATGTGTGTATGTATATCCACCTGGGCCCAGGTAAACTATACTACGCAGTTGATTTCCCAGGTATAGGCGCAGCAAACAATAAACAAGAACCCCTCTTTCTATCTCGACATATTGCCAAATTCCCTCCCTCTAACAACCCACACACACTGGCCACCCCTCTCTCTCTTTCGCCTTAATGATGATGTCAATATTCCGTCCTGGATGCATCCGCAAGCTGTTGCGCAGTTGTTGTTGTTGTTGTGTGGGATTCTTATCATTTCCCCTAGTCACGGAGAAGAAGCTCATCAAGTTTTCACAAAGGTATTAAGAGAATCAAGTAATTCGAACTAAATAAAAGTAAAAATAGTCGAATCTCTTTTGATTTCTTGCACGCGCAATGTGTGCGCCCCCGGGCATAAAGGTGCGTGGAAATTGAATTCGTAAGTCGAACAAAATTAATCTGTAAATATTTCAACATTGACGTTTGTGAAGAAGAAGAAGAAAAATAATTAAATAGACAAGAGAAAATACAACGGCATGTTGTTCCGATGAATTGATTTGCTTCGACTAAGTTTCGACTTGTTCCAGGGAAAATGAAATTGTCTAGGGCGCCCTACATTTCACGTAACCCAAGGCGAGCAATGACACTAACCCAAACAACAAAATTCATATTTTATTTTTCGGTTACCGATCAACAGTCCGTGAAACCGCACCCGAGAATAAAAAATGGATTATCTACTACCGGTCATGCCTTCGATAACCGAAAAAATCGGCCTCAGGTGTGAATGATGAAAAAATGATTGAAAATATCGGCCGACAGGTGGCTAAAATAAATCAAACGGTTATTTATTTTTGGGAAAAATTGATCATCACTTTCACAAGACGCTCGTTAAGTAGAGCCGGCCACTTGGCATAGTACTATATAGAGATCGATAGTCGAGATATTGTCAAAGCCCCCCCACACACCCACCTATATATACCAAGTTCTGCTTAACTCGTGCATTAATGAATCGGGAACGAACGGCGCAGGAAAATGAGATTCCTCCTTTATTTTTTCTCTCTACCCAACGAATACACGCTCGCGAGCTCGTGTACAACCTATTCCGAAATGCTGTCAAATAAAGTTGGCGCCCCTAGTTGAAACTGTAGTAGCAGTAGTGGCCCCATTATGCAAAGTTTTCATCAAAAAAGATTGGCTTTAATTAACAACTTGTCTAGCGACTCTTGTGTCTCGGAAGAGTTTTCATCGAAGGGGACGAATGCGACACATTTCACGATATTTTGTCATATTACCTGACATTCGCGCCATTTAATTTTCAAATTTTTTTTTTTTAAACGAAAAAGGAAAAAAAAATTAATTACTTTTTTTTTCTGTTATTTTTACGAGAAAAGGAAATTTTAAAAAATGAGCAAAAATTCTTAATTTGGATAGTTGCACTCCCACGGATATTCACGCGGGCAGTTAATATTGTACAGTGGAGAGCAACGAATAAATAAAATGAGAAAAAAACGCCAAGGGCGCTGGTTGCGCAACTTCTGGCGTGTGTAGTGTAAAAAAAAACAAAACAACTGTAGTAGTAGTCGACTCTACACAGTCACGGACGAAACCGCACTAGTATCGCTGACGGCCGCCGACAACCTTGAACGTTATATTGCAAAGCTAGTGAACGCTGCGAAATGTCGTCACGATTTCTTCACCAAGTTGTTTTTGCGTCTTTTCTATAGTCTAGCCCTCCCGTCCCGTCTCTCCTCTACAAGGTTGACGTCAATGTCCGGACGATCGGCGAAGCAAAACTCTCTAGTAGTATAGTGGGGTTGGGAGGGGGGAGGGGGCCTTGGGGCGGCTTTGCAAAGGTGCAGGTGACGCGCCAGCCGACGCTAGTAGTCGGCAGCAGCAGTTATTGTCGTGTCGTGCGTGTTTTTTCCACGTTTTTTTTTTCTTTTCTATGCGCCATTCACGACGACGTCAATTGGATTCGATCGCCAAAAAAAAAGATGACGACATGAACGTCAATAAGTTACCCCACCCCACCACACCGACTGGCTAGTTGGCGGCGTCTGTGTCTGTCTGTGCGCCTTGTAAAAGTGTGTGTCAGAGGTTGGGGAGTACGCCGATGGAACATGGCAACTTTGTGTGTTGATTTATATAAGAGAGAAGAAGGAAAAAACAACATTTGCTTTGGCACATTTACTACGCCATGGCGCCATCTCTCGGCCAAAATTGTTCAAAATCATCTTTTATTTGATTCGAGATTTTTCGGGAACGTTCACGTCATTTCTCCCCCTATTCTCTCTCCCCCTTTTTGTTACGTTCCCCCCCCCCTACTACGCGCACCTATACAAAGTCACGTCATCTAAATTGATGCGACATTGTCGTGCTGGCTCGTTCGTTCGTGGGGGTTAACGGAATCAAACCAAATAAAACAAAAAAGAAAAATCGAGTCACGCGAAATTGACTGGGGCATCCCCTCTCAAACGTACGGGAATTGTTTTATTCCACCTTTACACGCCGAAAAGGAAGCGATATACGTGTATATATATGTATGGTGAATCAAATAGGAGAAGAGAAAAAGGGAAAACAAAAAAGTTGCGCCGAGTGGCCAATTATTCAGTCACGAGAGTCGGTCGAAAAAAATAAAAAAATCTTCCACCCCTCTTTTGTTTTTTTCTTCATGGATGGGCAGGTTGAACCGTTCACGCCATCGACTCATTTCTCCATCCCGAAAAAAAAGGGGAGAGAACAGGGTGATGACTATAGAGAGGGGGGGGGGGGGGAGATATCAACATAAACAGGAACTGGGGATGAAGGAAAAAATTCGAGGCGGATGACCTCACGTTTCGTTTCGACCGTGAAGGGGGAAAAACAAATTGTTTCACGTCCTGGTGTGACGCAATTTTTCGCCAAAATTCTCGAATTTCACAAATCAAGGCTGATGAAACGATGACCAAGCATTATAAGGCGAAATTGCCAAGTATAATGGTGATTCGTCATCCTTTTTCTCAAGCGAAACGAAATTTAAAATCTTAGAAGTTCTTAATTCGACCGCTAGGTGGCGCCACCGTATAGAAGGCCTAATTTCAAATTTAACGGTTATTTTTTTTTCTCACAAGCCACAAATAAAAAGGGGAGGACACACTTTCAGAAAAAAAAAAAAACCGCAGCGACTCTACAAGAAAGAAAAAAAAAACATTTTTACGATCTTGTTAACTCATTACAATCATTTTCTTATTTTTTTTTTCCTTCTCCGGTTTGTAGCTTTACAGCGCCTTAACCTCTTCTTTTGTCGTCGCATAGTTATTTTATAGCACCAAGAAAAAAAAACCAAAACTATTGCAAATAGACGGTGACATTGATGGCCCATAAAAACCGATTTTAAATGAAGTCATTTTCATTTTTTAAAAAATAAATAAAATTCCTCAACACGCTACGCTTGAAACAAATAACAAGTGACGATTGTAACAAATATCGAACGAAAATCGATAGACATTTTTGACGGCAATAAAAATCCATTTTTTAATATCAAACGAAGAGAGAGACAAGTGACGCGCATTGAACCACGTCGCCGTCAAATAAAATAATCTAATATGAACAAATACAAAATTCGTGAGCGCGCGCGTGAGAGAGAGCGTGCAGACGCAGCAGTTGCGCGATTCGAATTGCTCCCGCACAATCAGAGATGGCGCCTACTGAAAAACAGCTACACACACAACTGGCAAAACACCACGGGTGGGCCCCGAAGCTATTCCAGTCTCAGGAGCTCCTTGATGCAATCATCTTTCAAAAACTTTCACGAACAGGCGGCGTCGTGTGCCACCATCAACGTCTCTCCACCCACTCCTCCTACCGTGAACGCGCATATTTCCCCCTTTTTATATTTATTTCTCCTCCCACCCCATTTTTTTTTCGCAAGGCCCTGCTGTGCGCTGTGATTGAACGATTTTTTATTTATTTCCTACCCCCCACCTCCCCCTTTATTCCCCCCGTGATTTTTATATAAACACCACCCCCCCCACCACCACCACCCGAGAAAAGTGGAACTTGTCACATCCAGACACGGCGAATATTCCCGAGAGCCAACGGCGCGTGAATAGAGATCGAGTGAGGATATTATTATGATGATGATGATGATTATTATTATTACAGATGATGACGAGAGCGACTCGTGAAAAGCTTATTTCCCGGAAGAAGAAGAAGAAGATGGTCCTTCTTAAAAAGGGTTTGGCCGTTTGCCTTGTATCTCTTATATCTGACGCCACCGGCCGCCGTTTTATTCATTAGCTTTTTCTCCCAAAAGTGAGTCGAGAGATGGAATAAAAGGGGAGGCCTCTCTTTTCTATTTTTCATAAATAATAGCTCGGTCCAAAGAAGAAGAAGAAGAAGATGATATAGAGTAAAAGAACATGGCCTTTCCTTCCTTCCGCACTGCCAAAAAAGGTGACATCTGCCGACGACAGCTGATGGCGATTATTATAGACCCCCACCCGTTCACCCATCCAGCTCCTTTCTTGCGTACTTTGACTACTTTCCTCTCTCTCACTTCAAAGAAATGAAATTGCTCTTCGACCTCTCCTAGTAAAAACTCGTCTTCTTATTTTTACTTTTTTTTAGAACACGGCCGTCCAATAGAAGACATCAACCATTCATGCATCGAATGTTTTGATATGATCCGATTGGCTCGCTGTCCCGATACACAAACTCTCGGCAGACTGGGGCAAATCGACATAATGTCAATCGGAATTTATTTGTTTTTGTTTCAAACAAACAAATTTTGTTTTTCCTCCCCGACAGATCTAATCGCTGGCAGACTGAAGGAAAAATAATAAAAATAAAAAAAAAGCTCTCTCGTCCGTTATGTAATAAGCGAATGAAAAGCCAGCAGGCGTCGCGCTAGAGCGCGATATTCTTTCACGCTTGATGGCCGCCAATAAAGTGGCAACGTGACGGCACTCGTCGTCGTTGCCTCCATTGCAACTGTATTACGCCAGACTGCTGCTGCTGCTGCTCGTATATATCGCACCCTACCCTAGCCTGGGATAGTAGTAGGATGGCGAACAACACAAACCAATAATAAGATTTATATAATAATAATAATAATAATAACAAATCAAATGTATATAAATGTGCTGTGCTATACTCCCGATGTTGCCGCCGCTACCGCCGCTGCTGCCGGGGTAACAGCTTGAACCAAAGCAGACGCAACAGGGGCTTCTCCTGCTTCCTATTTCGATACAACCGACGCCGACGCGCTTTTCTTCGTGATATTTTTTGACAATTTCATTTTTTATTATTTTCTGGGTTTCGAAATAATAACCAAGGCTGATTACTTTTTAAAAAAAAATTAACAAACGAATTAAGGGTCGTTGTGTGTTACCGTGAAAAAATAAAAAATGAATTTGTTTTTTTTTTATCATCACCAGAAATTATCGCCAATTAACTCCTAGCGACGGTGAAGCCATTTGACGTCAATTGGATTGAAATGCAAATTTGTGTTTTTTTTCTCCCCCAATCAAATTAATGAAAAAATCATTGTGTGAGATATTATTAATGATTTCGGCATTGTTCCGGCTTCGTCTCATTCATATCGTCCCGGCAATTTCGGCTCGAATGATGCACCCCAAATACTCAATTCCCGCAGTACTAGCTCACGCAACGTCATACTACAATAATAATAATAATAATAATAATAATAATAATAATAGAAGTGGAGAGTAGGATGAAGATGAAGAAGAAGAAGAAGGAAAAAAAAAAGTAGACGGCAGCAGAAGCAGGCTGGCGGCTGGCTGGCACCAGCTGGGCCAGACATCTATCCACCTCCCCCTTTTGGGTCCGTCCGTCTCCGGACTTGTACCCTCCCCCTTTTTTTATATTATATAGGCCGACGTCGTTCGTCCTTTGACGACGACAAACGAAAAAAAAAAATGTGAAGAGGAAAAAAAGAAGAAAAATCTTGACTCACACCCCCATCATCAAATCACGTCACTGGCAGCACCGCGATGTTCCACCACCCCTTTCCCCCCCCCCCGTATTATGTATGCAGTATAATATAAAGAGATATATATTAAGACTCTGCTTCTGCTGCTGCTCCATCACAATATATATAGAAAAAGTATAGGCCGGAGAATGGGCCACGTTTTCTCGATCTCAAAAGACTTGGAGAGCGGCCCAGGCCTTTAAAATCATTAGCCAACGCAAACAAGAAAGGCGAAACTTATTGTGTCCCATTGTGGGGTGGGGGGGGGGGGGGGGAATTTCTAGCTGGACAATGCAATAAATGCAAACAAGACCCAAATAGAAAGAGAGGGGGTCGGGAGAGAAGGCGCTAATCAATTCGATGAAAAGGCCGGCGATTGACTACAAAGAAAATTGATTGAAAATCTTTTACCTGAGAATCTTTGAGTCCCAATTTCTCGGCTAATTTCTTGCGTTCCGGTTTGGAAATGTACTTTTGAATTTGAAAACGGCGTTCCAGTCCGCGGCGTTGCAGTTCGGAAAACACTGCCCGTCTCATCATTCCTTTAAGGAAAATTCTATTTAGTTTTTCAAATATTTTAGAGGGAGAAAAAAATTAATTTTACCTCGACGGGCTCTTGGACGATTGGTGGAGTTCATGTTTCCAGGGCCTGGACCTCCTCCGCCGTTGCCGGACACTCCAGACACGGCGGCCGCCAGGTTGATGACATTGAAATTGTAATAAGGTGACGAATGATTCAATCCCGAAGAAGATTGAGGGGGCGGTGGAGGAGGTGGTGGCGGTTGAGGTTGTTGTTGCTGCTGCTGCTGCTGTTGTGATTGTTGCTGAACCATCGATGGATTGTAAACCGGAAGGGAATTAGCCATATGACTAGTGACACAAGCAGCGGCTGCAGCGGCGGCCGCCGCTTGCAGCCACGGATAAGTCGATGAAGAAGTGGATGCCACCAAATTGGACGCGTGGTGGTGACGGGCTGATGTCACCACTGGATCACCACTCAATCCAGCCCGGATTTCTAGCCGATCTGTTTAGGAAAGAAAAAAATAAATTGTCAAAAATAAATAATAATTAATTCACCCTATTTATCGAATTCATTTTTCTCTCTCCCTCACACACATTTTCCAGGAGGGGATGAGTAACCCAATCCTATACAACAGAACCAATGGGGGTTAAGTGGCAATTTACACAAAAAAAGAAAAATCTTTTTTACATCCCTAAGTAAACACAGACTCGTCCATTCTCTCGTCTGTTTGCTCTCCTTCAACGTCCCTCCCCCAGGAGTACCCAAAATCGGATGATACACATGTGACATCCTCCGGCGTAGGAGTAACTCTAGTATGTGTATATACATATAATAAGCCTAATAAACTCGCATATAGACACCGTTTAGTGCCCCTCTTTCGGTCAAAACCAAACATTTTTCTTTCTCTTTTTTCCCCCCTTTTCTGTTGTTTGCTCAGCAGTTTCAGATTTCCCGCTCCTTTTTTTTTTCTCTTGCTCCAGGAGCCCACCCCATTCATTGGCTATCGGGAAAGATTTGTTTGCCGATGTGTCAACCCCGAAAAACAAATCAATCGCCACCCTAAATCGCCTAAATCTCGACAAAATGGAAACAATTAAGTCGTTTGGTACATATCGTCTTACTTGTACGATCCTCCCCCCTTTGTGTCTTAATTCATTCGATTATAATAATTAGAAAAATAAAAGGACTTTTTTAACGATTTCCAAAACAGATAGACTCAAGAGTCGCATGCACAAACGAGCTCATTAAAAAAGGGAGACTTTGTTGATGATGATGAAAATACATGCTAGCCATTTTTTTTCTGTCTCGTTTCAAGTCTGATTGTAACGAAGGAGAGAAAAACTTGCAATGAAAACTCGCTCGAAATTTTCACCTTTTTAGAAGGGGGAAAAAAGTTGGCGCCATAGCAACGAATGTGGTGATTAGCTCTCCTCGTTATGAAATTGATGAGCTACTCTCGACTCGTTAAAGACGGAAGGAGAAAAAATCAACTATGATCGAGTCGCTCAGCTTTTTATAAACGACTTTTCTCAAAAAATCCAGTTTATATAATACCTGAGTAGTTGGGCTTGTTGGCCGAATGAGCTGGCTGCTGCTGCTGCTGGATGAGCGGATGGAAATAGGAATGCAGATGATATACGGGATGAAATGTCGTGACATTTGGGGCCTTTGGGTCGCCAACCAACGACGACGAATGGTGGTGGTGAAGGTGGGGGATGTGGTGGTGATGAAACAGTTCCGTTTTCATGTCCAACGGCTGCGGCGACTCTTCCGGCCGGAGCAGAGGAGACGATCCATTGTCTATTGGTGACGGAGTCCGCGGCTGAATGTCCAGTCCCAAGATAGCGCTCACACCAAATTTCAAATAAGGTTTCATTATAGTCGGCTCGTGACGGTGGTGGTGGTGACGATCCGATGATCCGCTAATCGGATCGCAACTGACGGAATCTTCCGCCACTTGCTCCGGCTCTTCTTTCGTCACATCCAACATGACTAGGACAGGCCTGTAATATCACTTTCAATTTAAAAATACAAAAACCGCTACTTTTTTAACTTCTTAATTCAACGGCGGGAAATTTGAATTTTTTAAATTTAGCGCTTTGGAAAAATGAATAGAAAATGACAAATTTCACTCGATCACAGATTGCAAAATTGACACACAGAGCACACACGCTGGCGGATATACATGTGTACACTCTAACCTTGCCGGATAAGATCTAGGCCCAGTCGAGTCCATATCTATCAACTATATATCTATCATAAAAGTTTCGGGTGGGGAGAGAGAAAGAAAGGTGGGTGGGTGAGGGGAGTGATTTGTTATTCAAGAGAGAAAAAGGAGGAGCTCTCCTGAGTGTGCACACACACAGCATCACAAGAGCAGAGACTGCGAGGGCGGGGCCAAAGTTACCCCCGATCCTTATGTGTGTGTGTGTGCGGAATAAAACACGGTCCAAGTGAGCAGCAGCAGCCGGCAGCCGTAAATATCGTCGTCTGGATATTTATAGCAAATTCATCCGTCGTCGTCGTGTTCCCATAGACGAAAATAAAAAAATAAAAAAGATTATTCAATCGCAATGAAAATAAAAACAACTTTTGAGTACAAACCGTTTCGAGAGCAACTTCAAAGTTCATAATCCTTCAAAGCATCCGCCAATCCCTGTACAGTAGTAAAAAGAAATGGCGGTTAAAATTTTGAAAATGTGAAAAATATACAAACCGGACTGGTGGATGACAGGAGACATCCAATCAAATTGTTTGAAATGCAATTATAATAGTATATTGGCACCGATTCACACATGTTCATGTTTCAATAAGACACTTGATGATTTCGCGAGTCGGATTAAGGCAAATTGGGCAAGTGGAATGGATAGGTGAAATAAATTCAGGTCATTTAACGCGTCGAGAAAATTCGGAGGGTTTGAAACATTTTTGAAAACGGCGCGTCATTCAAAATGAGAAAAACAGGAGTTCACGAAATGCCTCGGGATTTCAAGGGATAACATAACATGGCGATGGGTACCGTATCGAAGGATCAGCAGAGGAAAAAGACCAAAAAGTTTAAACAAAAAACACGAAAGAAAAGATTAGCAGGAACGGAGGGAATGTTTATGCGGATGTCGACTCGATTGAAATTTAAAAAAAAAATTAATATAATGCTCGTTGATAAAGTGAACTTACAGAGGGGAGGCGGATATACTTAGCCAATGAATGGGCTGGGTAGAAAAAAAATAGGTTATTTAGATAGATCATCATTTTCTTCTTCCTTTTGTTTGTCTGCAACATACACACACACACACACAAGTCGTCAGCCATTTGGGAGGCCTTCCGTACCACGTCTCGGTGGGGGGGATTTGATAAAAGGGGGTATTTCAAACTGGAACCAGTTCTTTAAAGTTTCTCATTCGAATCTGCATAAAAGAAGAATAATAATCATCAGATCATTTGTGTTGAATCAAAACAAACAAACAAACGCAAATCGTAAATCAAAGGGCATTAGACCACCCCTGGATAGAAAATAGGGATCCCCGCCAATGAAAAGGATCGTACACAGACATTTTGGCGCATCTGCAGTGTGTGTCTCCCCCCTCCCTTTCTGTATAGACAAAAGCCTATTTCACGCGTTCAAATCTCTTTTCCTCTATAAAGAAGCGGTTGGTTCTTCCCTCCCTTTATTTTTCTCTCTCTCTCTCAAAGGGACGACAAATCAAAACGCCAACAACCGAAAAAAAAATAAAGGGGGGACATCCCCCCGGTTCCACCGCAAGAGTTAAACAAAAGGAAACTAAAAAAAATAACGACAGACACGCGCTTTGACGTTTGTAAAGGTCTGTTACACGCTCTGTCACCCTGTTTGTTGTATTGACTAGCCGGTAAGAAGTTGATTCCAAAGAAATCTAAAATAAATAAAAATGTAGGGAAAACGAAATAATAATAAAGGCCGTTTTTTGTGTATGTTGGGATAAAAATAAAAAAATAATAAAGTACCGTCATGTTGGGCGACACAAAACACGAGTCAGACACATTACCAAGAGGATTAGCCTTTTTTATTCCATCCCTAGATTATTTTCTGCTTTTTTTTATTGGAAATTGGGCGTATTGTGATCGTCCATTATATCAAACGAGCTGTGAAAGTTGGATCGGAAAAATGGTGCCGAAAACACCCTTTTCTCCTCAAAAAAAGGAAAGAAAAAAATTACTAGAGGGTGGAAACGGTTGGGAAAATAGCGATCATTTCCATTTTCCATAATAATAATAACAACCCCCACCCATTTTTTTTCTTGAAAAAAAAAACTGATTTTTACGAAAAGGGGGTGAGGGGTAGGCGGGATTAAGCCTGTTATTCTAATAAAAAACAAGAACGGGGTAAAAAAAAGAAAATGACCATTACATTAACTGTAACTTTTTTTCCTTTCATACACAACTGGTTATGAAAAATATGCTACCGGTTAGTTGGTCCATTAAACAAGCCAATCATGTTTGAGGAAACAGCTGTCAAATCGATTTCTCTTATTATCTCAATAAAACTACTTTAATGTAATATAAATTGTTACAATAAAATTCAATAACTACAAAAAAGTTTGAATTTTTAAGTCGATGGGTAACGCCATCTAACGGAAGATGAACCCATTCCGTTACACAAGCGAAAAAAGAATTAAAAAATAGAAATGCGGCGATTTAAAGCCGTGGGAAAAGGAAGATGTTAACACGGAACATTCAAAACAAAAAAAGGAAACGGTAAAAACAAAGAAAGTCACCCGAGAAAAAAAAAAAACTAAAAAACAACTCGCCCAGGCGCCTACAAAACTTTGATGCGCGTCACGACGTCGTTGGAACGATCCAGGTCGCCGCCCTTGAGCCGCCACCTCCTTCCCCCCCCCCCCCACTTCCTCATCATCATATCACGCAAGAACAAAAGAAAATGAGTCAAAATTGAGGGCGAGCGCAATTCGGATCAGATGAAATTGAAGACGGTATTGCGCCGCAAACCCAGGAATTTCAAACATTCACGGCGTCATTCAACTCGATTTGAAACAATCGTCAAAAAATTAGAAAGTACTACCCCACAGAGTACCTTCTCCGTCTCCATTACGAGCAACTATCACAACTGCCAAGATGATATCGGATATGTCATTCAAACCAGAGATTCCCAGACCAAATCAGACCCGGGAATGTTCACACATCAAAGCAGAGCGGCCTACATTCGAGATTGCTTTCAAAACAACTTTTTCGACGTCATGCTTTTATGAATAACAATCAAAACTTTAGATTTATTTACCTGCACGTCCGTTCCACCCCCAGAAGAAAAAAAATAGCTATTCAGACATTTGCAAGACTCCGGCTCCTAGTCCGAAACCATAGCCTTTAGGTCCAAATTGTTTGCCATAACAGCCTGAAATAAAACATTTCAAAAGTTATTATTACATTTCATTTTTTTTAAAAAAAGGAGGGAAATACTTTTGCAGTAAATTTCGCCTTCGCGTTCACACAGCGACGTCGATTCGAGTCGCTTGTTGCACGACAGGCAGGTAAAGCAACTCTTGTGCCAACAGGAACCTCCGCCCATCATTTTCTCCGCCATAAAAACCACTTTGCCTGTAAAATAAACAAGTGATAAATGAGGTTTTTTTTTCTCTTGACTAATGTTATTTTCAGACACAAGTACCGCATCGGCGACAGTCGATCCTCGAGCCGAATTTGCTGTATCCGTTTCCGTTCGTCTTTTTGACGTTGACTCCTCCATTGGCTAGAAGTGGGGCTACGTGAGCTTGTGCCAATTGCGGGATATTCGATGTTGGGGGTCCGTTCTGTCAAGGGTCCGCATCCGTGATTCATCATATTTTCGAGTGGACACGTCCCATGATTCATGGAAAGGAAAATAAAACCCAAAAATGGTTTTAAGGAAAAAATAAAAGAGACAATATAAATATTGGTACAATGTATCCGGTTCCGTCGTCCATGGATAGGACTCCAGCTCCACCGCCGCCGTAACCGTAACCTTTGGGTCCAAATTTCTTGCCGTAACAGGACCTGCAGAAGAGCTCGTCGTCGTGCTCGGTCGCGTTCGTGCTGTCCAACATCTTTTTGCAGTTGGCTGCATTGTCGTTGTTGTACATGTCACAAACACAAAAAAAGAATAACCGTTAAAACAACACAGAAAAATGGAATTTTCGGGGAAATCAGAAATAAAAACATGTCTGTAATGTTTACCGCAAGCGAAGCACATCTTGTGGAACGATTTGCCCAAAGCCATTTTCTCCTCGGCAAAGTAAACATTCTTTTGGCAACGAGGGCAAATTCCGGGCATCTTGGCTGGCAGAAAAAAAATCAACTTTTTAAATAAACAAATGGCAGTCCGACTCGGATTCCTGAAAAAAGAAAAACACAAAATGATTGTCATTCAAGATGCAGAGTGGCCGCTATTTCATCGTTAAGATGATAAACATGTGCATATCTCGCGTACAGACATCCGGGACTAGCAAACATTTCACAGACCAACTAACAATAATAAACAAAACTTTTTTTTTGTTACCAAACACACAGAGGCCTCGCCCTTCCATTCAGGGCAGAAATAATAAAAATTCACAACATCCTTCCATCGGAAATACAATGAGCTAATTGTCCTTCAGAATTGAAAACCCATCGAAATGGAGGGAGACAAGAACTGCATATGGAATAGATGGAGAACCTTGATCAAAACAACACAGACCCACCAACGTGAAACGGCATTTCGGGTGAAGGTAACCGGTAATGAGATCAAACAGCGTGACCCGAGATTTCCCGTCACGACATTCAATTGGATTACACGAGACCTGTATGGTGGGTTGTTTGGCAAAAGTCTTACTCAACAATCCGACAACCAATTCTACTTCTGTTTTCACGTTTTTTCTACATCACACACACGCGGTGTGTCGAAAAGTACCGAATATATACTACATATCTCTCTAATCAGTGGTTTACCATCTTTTTCCCACACAAAAACCACTGGGCGAAGAAGTTGACAACTCTAGCAGACGCTCGTCACGTGACCAAAATACAACACGAGGCAAAATTCCTCTTTTCAAACGTCCAACACATTATTATTTCCAATTCGAATTCATTTTAATTTAATTTCTGAGAGAAAAATTCTATCAAGAAATGGACGACAGCAGACGACCACTTGTTGGCGCCACCTCAAAGAATTTTTCAACCCCCATCCCCCTTAATGAAAATTTGTCTCTGACTGGATAGAAAAGAAAATGTGGGAAAACAGAAATAGTACAGTACCTTATTTTTCCTTTCCGATTTTTCTAGATGCAAAACGTCGGTTTTCTTCTTCTCTATAATAACGGTGGTGGAAAAAATAGAGTCACGAGTTGTTCGTTTCGCTTCGCTCGAGTGTTTGTCGACCCACAGAGACGCAAAAGTTAAGACCATGCGGCCGAGTTGATGTGCAGTGTGTGAGGGGGAGAGGCCTCAAGGGCAAACGACGACAGCGCCGCCCTGGTGGAATCTCTTAAACTGTGACGGAAAAACTTCTCGACTGAGACCGTCGGTACTAGAAAAATAAAAAAACCCCAAGAAAAATTCAAATGAAAAACTAGTCGACAGTGAAGGAAGAAGAAGAAGTCGGGAGGGCTTATAACAAAGAGAATAGTATATACGATTCGACGATAGCGTGATGTGCACACGGCATTGTTTAGTTCCCCAACCGGCCGTCATCTTGCAATCGACGTTGTGTGTGCGTGTCGAATTGGGAGATCTTGAAATACGATACGGCCATTTTTTCGACTGTCCTTTTTTTTTCTTATTCTTTTCTTTCCACCCCAGCTGATATTCCTGTTGGATTGTTTTCGTAATGGAAACGGCTGTGTCTCTCGAGAGGGGGGCTGTCGAGACGAATTAAAAAACGAAATGATACGGCACACTGGTGACGTCACTAGCTCACGTTTGACACGGTCGGAAATCCGATAAAAAGTATGTGTGTTGTTTTCGGGGGGATGGAAAGACATAATGTCCCGAGTCTTTTGCCACAGTTCGTTCAGAAACCTTCTTTCGTAATGTAAATCTCTTGCTGCTCTTATACCGGTGCTAGTATGTATATATAAGTCTCGTCTTCCACCACGGTAAAGCTTCTCTCAATCGATAAATTTGCATATGACAGCGTGGTTGGCTGTCTGCAACTAGGCTTTGAAATTCGAATTCCTCGGATTGGATTTCGGTAATGTAATAAAACACGGAGCGAAACGAATAGCAAGAGAGAGGAATTTTGAGTCTTTATTGATATCTATGACATCGGTTCAATGTGATTTTGGGTTTCCCTTTTTTTTGTGCCCATTTGAAAAATATTTTTCCGATGCGGATGGCGATAACAGTTGAAACGCCAGCCGCCAGATGGCGAACGTTGAACTGTCAAACGTCCCAATAGACCCCCCGCGCCATTGTCTCGATGGGCAAAAATTCCGATTTTGGATTTTGAACAAACCGGAAAGCTTCACGAAACCAACTATTATAAACGACGACATACCTGTACAGTGTGACGATTGAATCTTTTTTGTTTCTTAAAAAAGAATCCCGTCTGAAATCAAAAAGAAAAACGGGATTACACACACGCAGATTGAACGGGAAAATAAAAAGGTATAATCGGTTGACCGAGACGTGCCTGAACTCCTCGCAACAATTTTTACGATACGTTCACACAAAGAAACTGTCCATTGTTGTAGGGATGAAAAAAAAATGACATTTGACACCTGGACAATAACAAGTGTCCGAGTGCAATTACACCACCTGGAAATAAGACTAAACATTCCGACAGATGATTTTTCAGTTTGGGTATTTCGTAGATTTTTACAATGCAGCCCAGTCAAATTTTGTAAAAGTAAAAAAAAATTAACCGTTGGAAACGGTTAGAAATAATTCAGTCAACCCTGAAGTTTTTATTTTATTTTATAAATATAATTCGCAAAATAAAAAATTCAAGTCAAGAATAGAAGGGCGATGTCTTATAGCTTGAAGAAAGTGTTATTGTGCTGTGTGTATTTTTCCGTCGTCTTTTGTCGAAGCACTTGGAGCGTGGCCAAACCGAAGTTGCTCTTGCACAACGTCTCGCCATTGCTGATGGATGCTCTTTTATTCGAATGCTCCGGAGCGTTTAGAAAATAAAAGGCTCTTAAACAAAAATAACCCACCAAAAAATAAATCTTCCATTTTTATTATTTTTCTTTTTTAATTTGATAGAAAAAGAAAATATATTATTCCCAAGGACGACATTTTTTAATGTGTTTGATCGGAATGTATTTTTATTTTGTCGTCTAACGCTAAATTATTAAAAGAAGTGGTGGTCGTGATGACCGGTGCTCATCATCATTAACACACATCTGTTGAAATAATATATGTTTGGTTTGAAGCTGTGGGAGTATAATAGTACCAACCGTGTAGACATTTTAGTATTATATTAATACTTTTTCTTGTTTTTTAACATTAGTCGACTAGAAATAAAGAGTCAAAAAGAAGAAGAAGAAGCCAAAAGAAAAAAAAACGAACGATAACGACTTCTTCGTGACTACTTAGTCTCTTTGAAAGGAACTTGTTTTTCTTTCTCGAATAATTTCAACTTTTCTGCTTTTTTATTTTTTGCTGCTTTTTTCAATGAGACAAACCGAGACAGAGCGTTCCGTGTACACACATTTAAACTCAACTGCCAACATACATATCAAAAAGCCAGTTCGGTAGTTAGTTAGTTAGTAAAATAGGTCTTACAGTTTGAAACTCTATCTAGTTTGACAACTCTGTCTGTCTGCTTTCCCGCAACTGGAATTATTCGAATCAAAACATTTTTTCACTTGTTTTTGTTTTTTTTCACGCAGAAAAAAAATAATCAAATGTTTTCTAAATGGATCTAGATATTAAAAATTATAAAAAAAAATTTACCATTTTAATTTGAGGAAATAAAAAAATATCGCGGAATAAATATATAATCCGATTGGAGTGGGAAAAAAAGATAAATTTCCTTTTAAAAAAATAAAAATAAAAATAAAATCAATGAAAAGGAATTTGTGTTATATTATACTACCTGTATATGTATTCTTTCTTTTTTTCTTAATATTTTTAAGCTTCCCAGTTGGGATCAATGTCACGTATACGTGCTGGCCGGGTATAGTAAAGTAGTTCTCTATTATACATGTGTGTCGTCCAGTTTTTTTAAAAGGAGAAATTTTATACACCCCAGCTGTGTGTGTGCGACCCGAGAAAATAAATCCATGCCAGTCAAACACACACTGGGGGTGAAGTGTGTCTCTCTATTTAAATGCCTTTTTAACAAAGCTGAGCAGCGCAGAGAACTTTATATATTATTCTAGTTTTATTTCTATAACCCCCTCCCCAGAATAAAGAAAATGTTCGAGCTTCTTCTTCTTCTCCCTTTTGGCCACTTAGTAACTATCCAAAAAGGACGACGTTCCAGAGGTCTCCATTACAATGGCACGAAACTTTAATCCCATTATGAAAGAGAGAAAAAAAAACAGGAACATGTAGCCACTCTCTCTCTCGGGTCGATATTTTATAGGTAAATGTATATACCAGGAAATCAGAAAACCCCCTTGAAAATAAAATAAAATTTCTCTCTTGTAGTAGTTTAGAAGAATGTTTCGCTAAATGGTTCAAAAGAATTATAAAAGTGAAGAAGAAGAAATTTTCCCACTCTGACTAAATTCAAATCGGTCAACTGGAACAACACCATCCCTTGTATTTATTTATTTATTTTTCTTTTTGGGAATTGTCAGTTTTTGTGGTGAGAGCTTCGATAAGGACAAGAAAATTCGTCAGAAATAAATTTAAAAGGAAGAGTCGTGACTGTTCGTTTTTCTCTTCTTCCATCGGCAGCAGCAGCACCTGAAGAAGTCGACTTGTAGACATTAAAGAAATGTTATTCAATAGACTACTCTAGCTCGTCGACACACAGAGAGAGTCGTTTAGACGCATACGCACTGTGTTGTGAAGCGCAGCAGTTCAACCAACTTTTTTTCAAAGCTAAAAGGTCCAAAAGGTTTTCAACACACAAAAGGAAAAGCAAAATAAGAATAAAAATCGTGATTTTTTCTTTTTTTCTCCCGATCTATTTTGAACGAAGGTCTTCTCTTGAACAGCAACAACAAAAAAGAAGCTTCGACGGAGGGGATATCCATCAGCTGTAAATAATCCATATTATCGACGGTGGTGCGGGTTCGCTAGGTATTTAGTTTATTACACCGTCCACAGACCGGCAGGAGCGGGCCGAAAAAAAAAAAAGTATTTAGGATTTCCAACAGAAAAAAGTATAACCAGTCGCTTTCGTTCGTCCGTTCACTTTGGTGGCGAATGAACACAACAGACTGTATAATATCTCTTTTCGGTTTGAATTGAATGTTTTAAAAAAAGGGAAATAATATTTCAAATATAAACAGTTTGGTGACCAACAAATCAAAAGTTCGTTCGGGAGAATATACAAAATGTGGACGTTTATCCACAGCAGCGTCCGTCTTCTGCAGCCCAACAAGAAGAAAAGGTGAGTGAACTCGTACGAAATAAAATAAAATAAAAATAATTTTAAAAAATCATAGGGAAAAAACGGAAGCGTCGCGTGGGTTTTTATATGTGAGATCATCATCATCGAAATGGCGTGTGTGTGCGAGATTCGACAAAAGGTCAAGTGCGTGATAGTCCGATCGAAAGGAGAAAAATAGATATAAAATAATCCATTCGATTCTTATATTTTTCTCGGCTGGTATATATAAAGGCGCGTTTATGACGCCGGCGGCGTGAATCGTGTGTGTGTGTGTGCGCACACATTAAAAAAAATAGCGACGATGAAAACAGCGTCGTTTGTATTTATTTTCAGGTGCGCTTATATAAAATCTTTAAAAAAAATAATAATGGATTTATTATTTAGAAATATGCGCCGCATTGTCGTCAGTCCGAAATAGAGTCATCCCCCCCCCCGACATCTTTTAATAATAATGACCGTCATTAGATGACACAGACACGCTAATAACAGCAGCAGCAGCCGACTGAATTATTTATTTTGTCCAATTTTTTTGAATACGTTTGAATGAAGACATTTTTTTCGGGGGGGTTTTCAAAATTGCCGCCATTAATAATGACGCACTTTGACACACGCACATTAAAAATTCCAGATGATACCAAAAACCTTGAATTTTAAAATTTTAATTTTTTCGGTGAGAGTGGGGAGGACCCGTTTCTTTATTTTTCAACGTCGATTTGATTTCGATAAATAAAAAGAATATTTAGACACCGTCAAGCGTCCATTATGTTTTTAGGTCGATGACACGATCAACAGGAAAAATAAAATCAAAAAGAGAATCTCGTCTTTTTTTTAAATTTTTTGTTTTGTCAAATTTTTGGGTTGCTGTTTAGAGTGCCATTGTTTCCCCCTTCTTACCTGTCAAGGGGGGTAGTGATCCCAACAACAACAACAACAAAGAAGAAAAGACACTTTTTACTTTTCGTGGAAAAAGACGACGCGATTTGATTATTTCACATTTCTCCGGTTCAATAAATTTCGACTGTGTATAGACTCTTTTTTCGTGATGGTTCGTGATTTCCCCACCGTGAGAGATCGATGGTCATATTTTTATCGGCCATATCTTCTGCTGGCGCTAGCTGGTTGGTTCCTTTCGGGAGGCCAACACACGAAGAGATCGTGAACGTGTTCAACCCCGCGCGATAAAAATGAAAAGAAGAAGAAGAGAGAAAGTAAAAGCCCGCGCGGACATTCAAATTTTTTGTCGTGAACTTTTTCGTGAACCGCGTTCATAATAGAAAGCTGTGCTGCTGCAGATGGCGGAGGTCGACTCATTTTTTTACTTTTGGTTTTATTTTATTTTTTTTCATTTCACGAAAAAAAAGGGGAACCCCAATTTGGGGTGTGTCGTCGTGTTGCTTAGATACTTTCACGCGGGCAATTTCCCCCCGCCGAGTTTTTGAGCGTTTGATATCGGCCGTGATCCTTCGTCGTCGTCGGTCGAGAATTCGGCAAAGAGAAAGTGACGACGACGATATGATGGTGATCGAGTCGAGATGTAATAATCATTTCGAATCTAACGCGTAGGCGCCCTTTTTGTTTTGCTTTCAACCGGATGGCTAAGATTTTGTCTTCTCGTTTGTCTTATTATATCCAACCAAATTTCCCGCCCATTTAAAAAATTCGAAATTTTCCCGCCCATTTAAATTTGAAATTCCCGCCCGTTTTTTTAAATTAAATTATACGAATAAAATTTCGAATTTGATAATTAAATTTTGTGGGTTGGTTGGTTGGGTTCGATGAAATGGAAATAATGAGACACACGGCCAACAATGTTGTTGTTATTTCGTATTTCATGTTTTGTTGTTGATAAAAAGGTAAAAGGGGGGGGGGGGGTTAAAAAAAACAATTGGATCAGAAAGTTGGTTCGTCAGAGTTTGAAGGGGGGGATAACAACAGGAGGACAAGAGACACCCGAAGCCCCTCACACACAAAGTTTGTTGTAAAAATTATTCAGGCGTGTATACGTGAAAAAATAAACTTCTTTTACATCACACGAAAAGAAGAAAAACAAAATTAGTCCCGAAATAAATTTCAGTGTGCGCCGCAATTGATTCTAATTATGTTACGCAAATATAGATCGATCGAGCTGCAAGTATAAGAAAGCTAGGTCGCGAACTTTCTTATACATCTTTTGCCGCCTCTCACGATATTTATTTATATTATTTTTTTATTATTGGCCGAGAGTTGTAAATCCCGAAAAAAGAGACTGGGAGGAATCCCTTTTTTTCTTTTTTGGACGCTGTTGTGTGTTGTATAATATAATCAAAAGAAATTAAATACATTTTCTCGGTGGAATGCAGCGCGCGAACGCCCCGTGGTGGATTTCTTGTTTAAAAAAAAATAAAATAAAAAGTCGTGAGTCGCTAGACGGTCGATCACGGCCGGATTTATGTCCAACAAGATATGGGGAAACGGTATTTTGTTTTGTTTTATTTGATTTTTATTGAAAAAAGAAACAGTTATACATTTTTTTTCAAATCTTTAAAAACAAGAAATTAAATTACAATTAATAAAAATCACGGCGGCGATCATCGCCAGATCGGGAGAATAGAGAAATTTTTTGGCTATTGTAAAAATCGACTGGATGATAAACGATGTGTGTCATAAGTCTTATGGAAGCTCGTTATCTCTCCTCTTAAGACGATCGAATTTTCTCCCAATCAGCGCGATCTCTCCCCATAACAGCTGCTGCTGCCAAAAAAAAAAATCAAATAAAACTTTACTCACGAGCGGCTTCCTGATAAATACCAGCGAGATGATGATCAACCCGTTAGCCGTTATGCAGATGAGCTTTCTGTGTGCATCTACTTTATTATTATTGCAGTATCACGGAGTAGACGAGCTAGAAAAAAAACTAAATGACTAGAAAATCAAACTATAACAAAATGGGCAAGAATATTATTATTGGCCGGGATCGTTCAGACAAAATTTGCTTATATTCAAATGAGATGGAAGAGGGCGAAAAATAAAATTTCTTTAAGATATTCTAAATATTTTTTCTTTATATTATAGCGACGAAAGAAAAGAAAAAACAAAATGTTGTAGACTGTGAGAGAGCTAAAGAACAACGTCCATAAACAGTTGGAGAAAAAAGAGCGTGGAGGGACAGAATGATTGTGTCTCACGGTCTCTCCGGAGTCCTGGCATTATATAAACTAGCCGATAATTGACTCGACTCTTTTTTCTTTTTTTCTTTCTCTTTTCCACAAACAAAATTGAGGAAATCCAAAAAACCTTATTCCCCCCACCAAGAAGAAGACCCACTAATGTACATCGCCTTCATTACACACAAGGTGGTGCATCATCAGCTGCTTCCTCTCCTTTTCAACTTCCGATAGATTTTTCACCCACCAAAAAATTTAGGTAAAATATGATTCAAGAAAAAGGGCCACTACTGAGTTTAAAAATATACAAGAAAATTCAGAGACAAAGAAGAGCAATTGACTGTGAAGGGGTGGCAGAAGACCGGAAAAACGACGACCCCTTTTACTTCTCGCCCGTGGGAGAAAATACGACACACAAGATAATATTTTATTCTGTTGAATAAAAGAATATAATATGGGCACCTGGTTTTTTAAAAATAAACCATATAGTTAGTTGTAGACTACAGCAGTTCAGTGCATTAAATTTAAATCAAACATTGCTGTCAGGCTTATAGGCTACTATATAAATTGTTTTCGAGATCAACGAATTTTTTAAAACATATTTATTGAATGTTTTATTTTATATTTTAAAGATATCCGGAAGTTTTTTATGGAGGGAAAAAAGATGTTTGATAAAATTGTTTTCTTCTCTTATCGAATTGTTTGGTTATTTTTTCTCCGTTACTGTCAACCGATTCGCCGTTATTGGAATTTTTCTTTGATATTATTTGATGGATAAGATTTCGGCGGGTATATTTATTTGATTTTTAGAAATACGATATGCGAGTTATTTGCATTCCGAAAATAAATGCAAGGCTAAATATTTCGTCAGTTTTATTGAAATTTCGGTATACATAAAATTTGAGTCAAAATCAATTCATTATAAATGTTGCACAAATAAGAATTAAGAAAGAAAATGAACTTGATCTTGACGAGATAAATTTTCTCTTTTTTTATTTCTTAAATCATTTCATCACGCTGCACGAAATTTCTAAACTCCCGTTCTTAATTTAGCTTCCATTTGGGAGTGGAAGGAGGGGGATGGCAACACATTCACGACGAGAGAGAGAGATCTGCACTGATGAACGGCCTTCGCAATTCAACACGAATTTCACAATGAAATTCATTTTCGTGATGTTTCGAAAGTGAAATTTTTCTCAACTCGACCGAGAAAAATAAAAAAATATCCAAAAAATCCAAATTCGATCAAAAGAAAAAAGAATATAATAAATTATCACGGATGTTCCAGCCGACCGTGAATTTTGTTTTTTTCTTTTGACGAACGACCGCAAAGAAGAAGAAGGAAAAAGATTTATGTTCATTGTGTGGTCTTGGTTTTAAAAATAAAAATCTCTGGAAAGAGAATAATAATGTAATCAGGTGGGAGGAGGATATAAAACAAACTTATCCGGTTGGAAATTAAAATGATGGTCTAACCTTTCTGGTACTACCTAAAAACAGTCATAATGTCGTCTGCAGCACCAAAAGCCCTGGTCGTGATCAAGGCATTTCATCATCATCATAGAGAAATGTTATTTCCAGTTAATAAAAGTGAATTAAAACTTTTTATTTATTTTCTCTGTGTCAATTCCCAGTAGTATAGGCCAGGTGGGATTTTACAAAAGTTTTCAAGAGTCCACTTCCGTCACGACACCTTGTGCTACGTCGTCTGCTAGTGGTGGTGGCCACTTGAAAAGATCCGCTAATGATTCGAAATTTTCTTTTTCTCTCAAAAAGAAATAAACTTCGTGTGAACGACGTTAAAAATAAAAAAAAGAAACAAAATTTTTGTTTCGCCAAATGATGTGTGTCCTTGCGTCGTCGTCGGCAACACACAAAATATAATAATAATAACATCTAAATGCGCCCGAAGGTGAAACCGCCATTTTGATTTTTACGAGTTTCTATCTCCTGAGAAACAGAGCCAGAGAAAGAGGGGAAGAGTAGGCCACCTCCCTCCTCCTTGCATCTCCACCCACCCCACCAACCTGAGCCCCGCCACCCGTTCCGACAGTCAGTCGAGGCTCGGCCACCAACACGAGCGGGACGGTCCCATTTTCCGTCTCAACGTTCAAATTCAACAAAAAAGACCCAACAAAATTCACATAAAGGAACAACTAAATTATTTCTATCAAAATTTCCGCCGAATTATTATTTGAGAAAAGAAAAATGGTAACGACACTCGGTGATTGTGAATATTCGTGATCGCCACGTGGTGGAATATCAAAAGTGTGTCGTGCTATTCCTTTGTGTCTGCTGGTGTGTGTGTATGTGTGTTTTTCAAAATTTAAAGATGATGGAATGCCATCATCAGGTGATGTTTTAGAGTCGTTAATGATTCGCCAGACACACACGGGTGAAACATAATTTTGTCGGGTCGATGATGCGTCGTCACGTTTGAGAAACCAAAATGGCGTCACCATCTTTTACACATTGAAATTTTTGGGTATTTAAAAAATAGTGTTTCGGTGTGTGTGTGTGTGCAGTGTGCAGTGCAGTTTTTATATATTTTTTTCACGAAGAAAGAAGAGTCGAACGAGATGGGCGGGCCCGTCATTTGTTGAGGCGTTTTCGGTTCAAAAAAATAGAAATCGACCGAATAGAAGAAGAAGAAGAAGTCACGAATTTTCCACCAACAAGTTGTTGATCGGCGGTCGTCATGGCGACGAAACGCGATCGCAAAACGGCCTTCCCTTTCATCAAGCCTAAGGGCAGCATCAAGAAAGATGTCCAACAGTACAGGTGGGTGGTGTTCGTTCACATCAGTCCCGGGGTTGTTCTGTTCATCAAAAAACCGGTTTTTTTCCTATTTTCGTTTGAAAAATGTTTTACTGGGTCTAGAAATTGATGAACCCTCTGGCACTAGACCGTTTCAATCTACCGATAAATCTTTTAGAGTTTCGGGATTCGGTTGATCCCCCTTCCATTGTGGGTGGGCGAGAGATTTCTATAACCCCCCTATCCATATAAAACACGTTTTTATTCTCAAAAAAGGCTAGCGGGCATACTTAGTAACAAGGGTCTGAAGAATAAAAAAAGATGCTGGTTTTTACTTAAACGCAGAGAGGGTCAATGACGTATGACCAAAAGAAAAACTTTTGTCTTGTTCTTATTCTTTTTCCATGTCAAGACCCTTACTGGAAACTTTTCTTTATATCCATGATTCATCAAAAACAGATCTTTTCCCTGGACAAACTTTTCTTTCTTGTAGGGGGGTTGATCGATCACGTCACCTATTTTAAACGCCGAGCCCTGGTGGCTCCATTTAAAGTTGATTTTCATTTTAAAGAGGGAGAAAATTGTTGTTTGAAACTCAATTGCTTCCGTGGGAAATTTCTAACGTTACTACACTACTGTGTGTGTATGCACATGACGCCATTTTGGCGTTCGACTCGCCCTTGAACCTCTGTGTTTTGAAACGACCGACAAGTCTATAAGAGACACACACACACGTTTCACTTTTTCTAACCCCCTTGGGGGTGATTCGCTATCGTGAACTTGTCCCCCCACCTCTTTTCACGGTGTCTTTGTCCTCTCCCAATCGGGCCGGATATGATCCGATGGAAGAAGGTTAGAGACTTGCTCAGATGATAACCTTCAACTAACCAAGTGTAGAGTTGAGTTCACAGCTCATTATATGGCTAATCAGCATCCCAGGACCCATACCCAAGTTTCCTGTCGTAAAAAAAAATAAAAACTTTCGAATCATTAACAACTAAATTGTCCAGTTTTCAAGCCGGGATCATTGGTCAATTCCCCCCAGGAGCACAGGAATTAAGATCATCATCTTCTTTTTTTAAAAAAAAAAACAACTATTTTTTTTATATCATCAACACTTAAAATTTTTCAAGAAGAAACAGGAAGAAGGAATGTCTTTCCGGACCGACTTAACAGGGTGGTATATAGATATATATTAGTTTCGCACGCCCAGGAATATATCTAGCCCTTGTGTGTACCTTTCTATTTGGTTTTTTTTTGCCGCCACAATAGACACACACACACCTATACCCCCCTATTTATCTCCCTTGTTTTCACGGTCAGATGAGAATGGGGAGTACAACAACCTCGAAGAGAAGAAAGATGTTAAAGTTTTTGGAATTCCGATAGCCCCCTCCTTTTTCAACCAACCCTCTTTTTTTGAGTAGGATAGATAAAAGGGTAACCCCATCGAACATCACCGCATGAAGAACACACACAGCTACGCACAAAACGTCTAAATATATATAAGAAATTCTGTTGCTGTATAGGCGGCTCCTCTTTTTCCAACCCCCTCGATGGCGGCAGCGGCGGCCGACTAACTTTTTAATGAACAGCTCTTGTTTCTTCATTTAGTCTCTATCTAGTTGAATTTAGGTTCTCATTAAATTAGTTATATTTCGTGAGATGAAGATGAGAGACCTTGGAAACATTTCTTCCTTTTTTTTTGCGCAAGTGAATTGTGTTTGTTTCACCTTCAAAAGTTGGGTGGAAAAAAGTGGTTTCTGCAACAAACAACAATCAAGGTTGTCCCGAGAATCTCTGAAAAATGTCGATGAAAAGCTTTTATTCGATTCCTCTGCTCGTGTGTTCGCCTCTATCGGGACCACTTTGGCCTTATCGAAACTATCGAAAGCGAAATGAAGTAGACACAAATGTCGGCAAGTCTAAATGGGCGAATTTGATTCATCAAATGGGAAAGACACACACAGAAAACAGGTTTAGTTACTAAGCGAAACGAGTCGTCCTGAAATAATATGGACATATTAAAAGGGGAGTGTATTAAAACTGGTCCCGACTTGTTCCTATTTTCTTTTTGTTCAATTATAAATTTCACGTTTTGATTTTATTTTTTTTTACCCTTTTGTATTTGGGCGATTATAAAACGAATTAGAATTCTATTTTTGCGGGTAGGAAATTTGCATCGACCCTGGTTTCCCACGAATCTTGTCCAACGATGAAATTCTCCCTCGAATGAATCATTAATGTAATTATTCAATCGAATCGACATTGGAAAAAATGAGGGGGGGATTTCATTGGATTGTGCAAATCACCGTTGAATTTTACTGGTTTTTATTTTGGTGGCCAAGGATATGGGAATCAAATATTCGGTCCAAGGTTTTATGATATAAATAACGCAACTAATAATACATCTTCGCCAATTACATTCGATACAAATATACATCGTGTATGTGGCCTATATTTAGTAGAGTCTAACCCCCGAAAGATTTCACTTTTTTTCCCCCTCGGTGAACGAACACAAAAGGCAATAAAAATCTTTTTCTTTTTTGTAGCAGTTTGAGAATTTTCTTGAAAAAGATTCCGTGATGCTGGGTGAAAGTGCTATACTACTACTAAAGCTCTTAAAGAAATAAGAGATAAAGTGAAAGTCTCCTTTAAAAATTTTTATCGACAAGGAAAAAATCTCTTCTTTCTCTCTCCCTATGATATAATAAGCATCTCTTCCATCACACTGAAAAAATAATTTATTTCTTTTATATATTTTTTGGGGTCGTCTTGTGGTTGAAAATTCCCGGAGTCTATACTACGTATATATTTTGTATATGTATTCTTTCTCTCTCTCTCTCCGGGTTTCTTTTTCGTTCGTGACCTTTCCCCTCCCTTTTCCACCGTTGATTGCATGTCGTCGTTCTTCTTCTTCTTTTCTTTCTTCTTCCACATTTTCATCCCCCTTCTTTCTCTCCCTTCCAAACCTTTTCTATTCTTTTTTTTCCTTCCACCCCCAGTGATGAATACAACGGAGAGCATCATCCGCTGTGTGTGTGTGCCCGTTGGCAAGGTGAAACACACGACAAGGTAGAAAAAAAAACACCTCACGAACGAAACCCGAGGAAAATAGTCGAGAAGAAGAAGCATTTTTTTTTTCATTTTATTCTAAGAACAGCGAGAGAAAAGATGATTCGTCGTGATGTATAGTATTTCTCCTTTTTTATTCAAATTATTTTATCAAAATTTTTATTTTTTTTTCTTCTCTCTTGGATTAAAACCTTCCGGGGGGTGTTATAGTGTGGAGAGTTATATTTTTCCTACTTTTCTTCTTCTTGTAAATTCGTTTTTATTTTTTGAGGGTCTGCTAATCTCAGAACTTACTGACGTCTATTTTTATTTTTTTCATTTTTTTAATCGGCCGTATCCTCACAAATGCGCCCAACAGTTTTCGGTTTCGCGCTCAATTGAACACGTAAACGAGCGGATAAACGGGATGAGAATTTGGAAAGAAAAATGAAAACAAATTTGTGGCAACTTTTTATTTTATAGAAAATAAAAAAAATGACCAAAAATAAAAATACCAAAAGAAACCCCGAAATAATTTTTATTGTTATGTATTCGACCCCTTAAATAAATAACCCCCGGGGGCTAGGTCACAACCATATGTGTGTGTGGCTGACTCTTCCCCAAATCATTTGTGTGTATAAATTTAAGGTTAATAGTCCTGAAAGAAATATTTTTTATTTTGAAGAAATAATTTATAAATAGGGTCCCCCCCCCTCTCTGTCCATATGTTTTGAACCTTATTTGGGTAAAATTCCCCCCGGCCGGCCGGTCGGCCAGCAGGTCCGGCTCGTGGATATGATGATATTATGCTCACGCGTCTTCTTTTTACACACTAGACACAGGCCCTTAGCATAATCTCCCCCCCCCCCTTTCTTTTATAGATGATATCCTATTTTGAGTTGAAAGAAGGAAGAAGAAAAAAATATTTTTTCCCCCTCCGATTATCCCGGCCTATTTTCTAAATAGAAGCAGACAATAGGCGTCTTTGTTATCAAAAAGTCCAGTATCTTTCTATCGACAAATTTTTTAAAATAAAATAAAATATTAGGGACAAAAGTTTAAACATTTTTCTTTTTTTCTTCTTGATTGGGGTGGAAATAATATTTTAAGTTGATGTTTGTATTGTTAAAAGAAAAATCTAAAAAATAAAACGTACGGGGAGGAGAAAGGTCCAAACGATCCATCACGGGGAGCTCCTTTGAACGTTTGATCGATTCACCCACCAGGAAAAATAAATAAATAAAATAAAAAAGAAACAAGTAAATTTTTCTGACGCAACTTTCACTGTAGTACTCTCTCTGCATAGATAGCGTTGGCCGGCTTTATTTATTCATTTCTTAATTATATACTTGGATGGCGCGCACTTTTGCTGCTCCACCCTTGAAGTGGAAAAATGGGAAACTTTTTGATTCCATCTTCTTCTTCTGTCCATTGAATAATTTGTATTTTTCTACATAATGGCGCGAGGCCAGTCATCCCTGGGCGGCTATTGTACTAGTGTCATTTTTCTCTTTCTAAGTTTTCCGTGTAATTTTCTTACGTTTTCTTTTTCCTTCTCTTTTCATCGAGAATTTCAATGGCGCAGATTTTTCTTCTTCTTTTTGGTCATCAAATAAAAGAGGAGAGACCCCTGACTGTCACCTTGTCAAGGACGTGCTGACCAGAGTAGCGTGACAGGAGCAGCAGGAGCAGCAGGAGACCATCACATCATTATTCATTAAAAGAAAAGAAGATGAGAAGAGAGTCTGAAATGGCCTCGGGTTATATATACCTCTTTCAATGGGGGCGTGATGATGATGATGGCCACCTTTTCTTGTCCAGCTTGCTGCATCCAAATCCACCCGGAATATTTTTTTTCTTTTTTTTTCTCTTCCGCCCACCTTTTTTGTCGCGTTCAGATATGACAAGCGTCGACGTGAAGGGCGTCCATTTTCGATTCACTTTTTTTGATTTAAATAATAATTTATTTTAAAAGATGGACACATCTTTTATCAAAATTATCTAACGAGATTTTTCGATTTTTTTCCACACCGTCATCTGTCGTTACAAATGAAGTTAAATGAATAACAATCCGGTTTTTGATCATTTTTTATTTTTTAAATTCCGTGAAAAATGATGATGGGCCTCCCGTCATTCATCTGTCGACTTAGATTTTTTGATAACTTTTCTCATTAATTCCGAACCGGAAATTATATATTTTCCTTATGAGCGCTCACTCGTCCTGTTTTTTTAATATTTAAAAAATTGAGAAAAAAATCAAATTCTTAATGGTGGATTGCTGTTAATCAAACGGACGCCATTGTTGTTTTCCAGATTCAAACCGGTCGGGACTGGATTTGAAAGGGGATCACTTAAATTTAAGAAAAATGAGGTTAACTCTTTTTTCTATGGAACAACTAAATAAGAAATAACTTTTTTTTTAAAGTTCAATCACGACAAACAGTTTGGCGTTCAATTTTTGTTTTCTTCTTCTCCAGCAAACATTATGTGTGTATGGGGTATACCCCCAAGTGACTTTTACCACGCCCAAACTAATGTTTTAAACAAAAGGTTTGGCTTGGCCATCTGAAACATTATTTCTTTGTGATGCCCCCTGGGTTTATTTTTGGGTAGATGTAGGGTCTTCCCCCTTTAAACCCCAACCGAGGATAGGCAAAGAAAATGTACATATAAGGTGATGCTGTTCGAATTCTCTTATCGGATACTGGGAATCGTACAGAATCTCTCCCATTTTTTGTGTGTGTCTACCTTTCAAGGGAGAGGTTGGTTGTGCCTGCATAATAAATGTAGTGCTTTATTTATTTATTCAAGTTTATTTAAATTATTCCCCCCACCGTCAGAAGAGAGAAAAACAGGATTTTCTTCTTCTTCTTGTTTCATTTCACTTTCTGTCTTTTTCATGTCCGTCTGTGTTCTATATATGTTGTTGGGTTGTTGGATACTTGGACAGAGACGGACCACATTTGGGCAGTGGCCGCGGGACACTTGAAAAAAACTGGTCGCCTTTTCCTGGCGACCAAAAACGGGAAGAAATTAAAAGAAAAAAAGATTATTCAAATGTTTTGACTATTTACATCAGAGTGCAACAACCTGATATTATTATTTATTCTAGGAAAATGAATATTAAAGCTTAACTACTTTCCCTTACCTACTATACTACTACCGGTGAGGTCAACTCTCGAGTCTGTCGCACACTGCTGGGGACCGTCTTTGCTGATTGCATAATAATAACGGGGGTGGGGGGGGGAGGGAGGGATCGGGGACATGACATTAAAGAGATGTAGGCAGAAAAGGAGGACGGAACAAATCACGAGAGAGTCTTCCACCATGGCGCCGAATGAAGTCGTTTTTAAAAACACAACAACCCAAAAATAATTGTAAACTTTTCGTCACTCGAAAAAGGTCGACCCGCTTTTGTCTGTGTCCCCACCTATTTGACGCAATGAGCCAATTACCTTGGTAATAGCTCAATTTATTTTTCTGTTTTATTTTTGGAAGGAAAAATCCAAATTTCTGGAGAAAAATGTAAAAAATATAAGAAAAATAAAAAAAATATCTTAATAATTCCGTGATTTATATTCACACATTCATTCCGAAAAATAAAACGAAAAAAGAAAAAAAAAGATTTTCTGATGATTCGTGCGGTTTTTTCTCGTGTCGCTCCTCCTTTGGCTGGGCGCGCGCGTGCTCTCGCCAACAACCGTTAGATTTTTAACTTGTAGTCGGGAATAATATTATTAATAATTATAGATGATGATTTAGTTTTTCTTCTTCTTCTTCTTCATCAAAATTATTTTTTTCATGCCCTGGCGCGGCCCCCAAGTGGCTCACGCACCTGGAATGAAGAAAAAAATCGTGCGATTTTACGTTTGAGCTACTTGGACTCCGGGAGAAGTGACCCCTTTTATTTTTCTCTTCTCCCATTTTTTGTTTTTTCTTTTTCTTATTATTGGTCCAGACATATTCATCATCTTCTTCTTTTGATTCACTTTTAGTCTTTCAATGTCCGAATAGACTCCGGGGGGCATCATCACAATCCCAGGCCCCCCCCCCCCTCTCTACAATTTTGAATATTTAAATTTTCAGAGTTATTTCTTTTATTTGAAGGGGATTTGGTGGTGGCCAAGGGATGTGTGTGTACCGAACGAGAGCTGAAGCACGGCTCTCGGCCGGTTTTATAGTCATCATCATTCATCATTATCACCCATTTTTTTTCTTTTCTTTTTTTACTTTTCTCGCTCGTCATCAACAATTTTTGCCTCTTTTTTCTCTCTACAGCCAGGAAAACTTTGAATGGCGTGTGTGTATATATTATATGATTAAATATTGCCTGATGGTGTGGCGATAGCCTACTACTACTACTGCAGCATCGCACCTGGCCACATATCCTTCATCTTTCTTTTTTAATTCACGGAATATGCTTCCGCACGATTTCTCATCTCGCAAGAAATCGACTTGGGCCTTAGGCATTTTTCTTTTTTTCTTTCTAATTCTCCCGGCTAATCCCGACACATCATTTAACCGAGAAAATAACAAGAAAAATATATAAAATTCAAAGGGCGCGGCTATTTGATATGTAGAGCGAATTTATTCTCTCCCAAGTTTGTACATCTATGGGAAAAAGAGGATAGAACAACTTTCATGTTTACCCTATGCGTAGTACTTGATATGCAAATCAGGTGTAGGAATCAAAGTAACCAAGACCCTCCGGGCGTAAAAGTATGTCAAATTCTGTATTGCTCTTTTGGGAAGTTGTTTTTTTACATTGGAAAAATTTCAAATCCGGAATGAATGAATGAATGAATGAATGAACAGATTTTTTTTTCAAAAGAAAATCGAGTTGGCTTAATGATTTCCAAAGAGAATGTTGATAATGCGATTTTAATGAGGTTTTCTATTGAGCAAGTTTTCATTTTTGTGAATGGTTGGTGGATGTTGTTGTCTAGCTGTGTAGTTTAGTGCACACAGTCTTGAGATAAAAAAGAGAAATAGGAGAATGGAAATTGTTGTTATGTCAGAGAAAGGAAGGAAATGTTTTTTAATTTCTTTCTCTTTTCTTATTTCTTTCATGGGAATTCCGTTGAGCGAATCACCGGATCCCAAGTCGTTTAAACTTGATCGTTTTATCTAATGCGGTCGCATTGTCTCCGATTTTCACCAATTCTTATTAGAAAGGAGAAAGGAAATGTTTGACAATTTTAAATCATTTCAATTTGATTTGATTCTTTCATTTTAATTCATTTAAAATCATTTCGAAATTTTAATTTGATCATCATTACATGTTATCTGTATTTACAGTTATTTATTATTCAGAAGGATAATTTAAAAAATTGTAATTCAATTAATTAATTTTGAAATTTTCATTGCAGGAAAGCGGTGATGAGCCAAAATGGCGACGATGCGGAAGCTCGTGACGCCATGATTAATCCTGTCCAGCGGCGCGAATCATCTGCTGCCAGGTTTCTCAAACACTTCCGGCCGGATCGCAACAATCCGGCCTATCACAGCGAAGGCAAAGGATTGCGCAAGAGACGCAACTGGGCCTCGGAACGACAGCTGACGACCAATTCCGATCATCCGGCTCCTTCCGGCAACGATCCGGCCACTCCGGCTGCTGCTGCTGCTGCATCCGCCGTCGCTCAACGCCCAGCGGCCAACTCCAATGCCCCGCAACGGAGTCACAGTTTCAGCGAGCCGGATGCTTCCGGCGGACCAGCAGGAGGAGCTTCCCGCACGCCCTTCAAGGAGAATTCCGGAATGCGGGAATCGTTCCGCTGGCGCTTCGGCAGCAGCAAATCGTCGTCGTCCTCTTCCAAATCTTCTTCCATCTCGTCTGACCATCCGCCCAAAGGTGGCGACACGGGCAAATCGCCGGCCGGCAACAATTCGGGAGCTCCTCCCCCTCCTTTGACTCGGACGAAATCAGAAGGGCTGCCATCTAGCGGCGGGAAAGACAATCCATCGGCAACAACAACAACAACAGTGTCGACGAGCCAACAGCAACCGCCACCTTGTACTAATCTAAATAATCCGCCGGCGGCTGGAAACAATTGGAGCCAACTCCATCACCTCCCTGGCGGCCATTTCAATAACAAAAGCCCTTCAAAGAAATGCATCCACGATTCAACCACTGTCGTCGATGGACGCTCGTCTGGCGTTCACATCCAGCAGCAGCAGGAACACCAGGCCGGCAGTACAAGTCCGTCAGAGCCCATCTACAGCAACGGCCAGGCACAAACGACAGTGGGCAGCAGTAGCAGCAGTCGAGTGGTGAATTATTACGCGTCGACTTCATCATCCGGAGGTGCGGATGCGGATTACGTCAACTATGAAATGTTCGCCTCGCACCAGTACAGCTGGTCCAACCACCAGAAACAGCTGGAACCGGATCTCATCCGCAATTTACCCTACCAGCAACAACAGCAACAACAACAACAGCAATCGGGATCGACGGTGGCGGCTCCTGTCAACGGCCACAGCCCGGCCAAACAGCCGGGCAACGCGCCCTTCATCACAGCCAACCCATCGCCACATCATCGCCATAGCAACCGCGTTCATCCCAGGTAAGGGAAATCCAAACTATTTTTTTTTTTTTAAATTCCTTCCCGTATCATTCCGCATTTCCATACGGATGAAAAATTAGTCCCCCACATCTTTGAAGGAATTTTTTGGCGGGATTTTTGAAAAATTCAAAAATAAAAAAAACCAAAGGTTAGCTGATAAATGGGCACTGGATTAAGAAATTTTGGTTGGGAGACAAAAGATTATTTATATTTATCTTTTTAAAAAAGGAAAATATGTTTAACCTTTTGATAACGCTGGATGGTGGCCGAACAAAAAAAAGTCAAATTTGCAATTCAGATTGTTTATTATTCCGTTGAAGGAGAAGAAGAAGAAGAAGAATGGGGGCGGTGCTCATAATAATGAACTCTTGTAATATGCACACACGACCCCCGAGTCAAAAAATAACAAACAGAAAAGAAAAGCAACAAAAATATTTAACTGGGAAAAAAATTTGCAGCTCACGACCGAATCGATGCGAATTATTTTTTTGTATTTTTCTTCGGTGGGTTCGATGATTCATTGGATGTTAACAAGTGACGTCATTCTCACCTGTTGATATCAACGCCGACAAAAATTAGCGAGACTGTTCAACTATTGATCCAGTGACGTCATTTTCCAAAATTTAAAAAAAAAACAAATTCAAATAGAAAAACAAAAAGGGCGGCGGCACAAGTCTGGACAAGTTGAAAAACAAAGTGAAATTGAGAAATGTCTTTTTTATTCTTTCGGATAGATAACACAACAACACAAAAAATACGACTACGAAGACAATAATTCATTGAAGGGGACAGACAAGTTTTCATTCAAATTAAGGAACCCCAAGAATGTCAAATGTGTACTCTGGTCGTCGTCGGTGTTTGTAGTACTTTTTTTTCATTTCATTCCGGCCATTTTTATTATTATTCAGTATAAGAAACATTTTTTCGTCGAAATGAAAAGGGAAAACGTTGACGACTGTCTTGGGCAGTGCTGCTGCTGCAACTGTCGTCGTTAAATCTCCTGGCCAAAAAGATTTATGGTCCGGTCCCGCCAAATCGTTTGGTCCCTACACTCTTGGCCCTCTGCGCCCCTTCGTGACACGATCACGACGTCACACAAAAAAAGAGAAATTCTCCCCAAAAAATCTTTTTTTGTGAATCTGATCATCAGCGGCGATAGTTGTGTGTAAACACACACAAAAAAGAAAAGACTCAACTTGAATTAGATTCATTCCACGGCGCTAAAGGGCAGTAAATTGTGATTAACATCTATCTCTGGGTCCTCCTATTTTCTTTCTAGAGATGATTACACACACACAGACACACCAACGAATCGAAGAAACTTTTTATTTAACTTAAGGGCATAAAAGAAAATGTTTTAAAGAAGAAAAAGAAGAATCCCTCGGAGCACAAATCATATTACGCGCGTGCGCTCCGTTCGGCTGGCGGCTCACGATGGGTGGTGTCTCTTCTTCTTCTTTTTCTTTTTATTTAGTAAAAATCAAATTTTTTCGGGGGTATATCAAAAAGATGTTGGGCGTCACGAAACTATGTTACGTGACACGAAAATGTTTGCCAGACATTTTTTCGGGAATATAACCGAACGGGAATTTTTATAAAAAAATCGGGAGCGTAACGTGATTAATTCAATATTTATTTTGATCAAGATCAAAGTTGAGTGGGAATGTATTATTCGATTCATTTGATCGACCTCGCACAGTCGCCATGTCGTTGTTGCGGGTAGGAGGAGATTTCGATAGGAACTCCTATTTTTCTTCTTCTTCTTGTTCCAAGTTTTCCAACCTTTAAGCATTGGACGACCTTGTGTGAAGCCTCGAGGGCTTTATTCTTCCTCTTCTTCTTCTTCTTCCTTTATTTCCCTCTCTTCCTCCCCTTCTACCATGTACATATATACATATGTATATTATTATGGCCTCTCCCTTTGCCTTATTCTAGACCCCTCGGGTTCTTAGTCCCCCCACCACCCATCCAACTTACACAGAGAGAGAAAAGGCCTTTTCGTTAGGTGGGGGGTTTTTATTTTAGGTTGGGAGTTTTGAACAAATTTCTGCTCAGTTTGTAGTTGACCACGAGGCCGGTCTGTTCACGTTGGACGTTTGTGTGGCAGTTTGTGTTGTGTTGTTGTGTGTGTTGTTGTTTCTTCAAGTGATTTTATAAGAATTTTGTTTTGAATAATTTCGGTGGATTTTTGGTTGGAGTGGAGGAGAGAAACTTGTGCGAGAATCTTGTGGGGTGGCCATGACACCACCCCGTCCATTTGAGGTGAGTTATCGGTCAAAGGAAAAACCGTTGGAAATGAATCGTTAATTCATTTCCCGAGAACACTCTTTTTTTATTCACGCCATCTTTGTTTCATTTCTATTTCTGGTTAGTTGGGGGGTTGGTGGGAGGGTTTGGTGTGAACAAGTTGCACCTCGTCAAACCCAATGGCGAAAATCATTTTAAAAAGAAACTGAAAACATTCTTTGATTTTGTGAATATTAAATCTCCTCCTCCGACCGACACACACCGAGATATAACAAGTTGCCAATTCACGCGGGTTGGGTCGTGACTAGACAAGTAGAAGAACACACAAAAAAAAACATTCACGTGAAAAAAGACAACCGGCCAATCGCATTTGTGTGTTTCCAAAAAATGTTTTGGCTATTTTCGTACAGAGAGTTGAATTGAACAAGTAGGGACAAAATCAGGGTCAACAGGTCACCTGAAAGGATCATTAACCGTCACACACACAAGTCTGTAAAAATCTCCAAATGGCATTTTATTTTATTCTTTTAAATCTTTTTTAAAAAGTTTACCCCCTCAGAAAAATAGTAATAATAAAATGTAGAGCGGTGACCTTTGACTGTTTGATCCGTTGGCCTTGCCCAATGACCAATGCGACACACTCACACACACGGTCTCCTTGGTTGTTGATTGGTCGTAAAACATTTCAAAATGGAAGAAAATCTTCTTTTGTATTGTGTGTGTGTGTGTGTGAGATCAGAGACGCAGATGCTTCTTCTTCTTATCACCTGGCGAGAAGAAAGGTGAGAGAAAGAGAAAAGATGAAAACCTGGAAGAAGAAGAAAGAAAGACCCCCATATTGATAGAAATAAAATTCCTCCGGGGGAATATATACATATACAAGAGAGGGTGCTGGCCTACCTTTTTACCAAGGGGTAGTAGCCATTTTCATTCATGTCCGGCCTGTTTTGATTTTCCAATGAAAACATATGGGAGGAGGAAAGATAGAAAAAGAAGGTTATGACCTCCCCACCAACACCCTAAATTGTCATCTGCACACACAAAGAAAAGAAGAAGAGTGTCTGGCTGCTGGCAACGGTACATGTGG